>NC_064924.1:653175341-655675341 GCF_023897955.1 Schistocerca gregaria
AGGTAACGAAGTGTGGTGTCACCGCCAGACACCACACTCGCTTGGTGGTAGCCTTTAAATCGGCCAAAGTCCGGTAGTATACGTCGGACCCCCCGTGTCGCCACTATCAGTGATTACAGACCGAGCGCCGCCACACGGCAGGTCTAGAGAGATTTGCTAGCACTCGCCCCAGTTGTACAGCCGATTTTGCTAGCGATGGTTCGCTGACAAATTTAGCTCTGATTTGCCGAGACGATAGTTAACATAGCCTTCAGCTACGTTATTTGCTACGACCGAGCAAGGCGCCAGTATCCGTACTATTGATATTGTGAATCAGGTACCATAAAGAGCGACGTTCTCCATTAATGGATTAAAGTCAAGTATTCCACCAGCTACGTCCGTTTTTCTCAATTCTAATTCCTTGTCATGTTCCAAAACTCACGCCAGCCTGCGTGAGCTAAAACGCGTGCATTTCGGCCTCCTTTGGTAACACGGTTGGCTCTCCTGCCAACCACAACAAAATGAACACTAAACTAATCCTCTTTAAGTGAGAATTGAGCTTTATTCATGTACATTGAAAAATAAAACACATCTATATAAAAAAATTTAACTAAGGTGTCACACAACTTGTCTCCCTTTTTTTAATAATTTTTAAAATCGTTTCTCAGTGTGTATCATGTATGTGTAAAAATGTGTTGGCGCGAATTCTTCTAGCATGAAAATAAATAAATGGTAATATTAAGAGATTATAATGTAAACCTACACACTTTAAAATTTAACATCAAAGCACACGGAAATAGTGATAATACAATGTACAGATTATTTTTTTCGTTTGCTCACATGACGAATTGTGTGTCTCTATCAGAGACTTACTGAAAAAGGAACTAATCAACAATTCCAAAAATTATTTTGTCATTACTCCTAACTTCGCAAACAAATGTGCTCGCAATCCCTTCTAACTTTTAACACTTCGCACGTTAATGTAAACAGACACTAGCACACAAATTAGTGGAATGAGGCATATCAGTTTGTCAAAACAAAGTCTGACTGTCTTTGTCATCTGCCGACGACCGCTTCCGTTACATGTGGCAAGTTATGTTAGCATCTTCACATTTAGTGCATGTCTTTCGCCGGGAACGTCTGTCCTAAGCGTCTCTTCGCTGCACATACGTAATGATGCGCGGCGTCTATCTTCATGACTGAGGCAAATGAATGGGCTTCCTCGACCAGCGTTCTTGCCATTAGTCGATGTCTTGCAGCATCTCAAGGAGACGGAAAAAGAATGATTGAGTTATGCATTTAGTAAGGAATTGCTTGTCCAACTGGTTGGTGAGATCCTAGTGTGACTCATTCAAAGAAGAAACGGAATTAATTCATTGCATGGCATTGCCATAGAGTAGACTGTCGAAGATTGTCATTTATACAGAAAGATAAAGCTTTGAAGCGGCATTCGAGACTCGTTCTTTTCTCCATGCATGCAGAGTGGGGCTAAATTGCCAAATCCCTGCAGTCGCAGGACCCCAGGAAAAAATGAAATTTGCTCAGCTATTATGTCCTGGCAGGATCGTTTGTAAATGGCTTTTTTGTGAGAAAAATACACCCACCTCGACTACAATGCAAAATATGCCGTTATACTGGGTCTGTAACAACTAACCGGAGTGTAAGTCGGTATTCGAACAGCTTTTTCGGAGTAGACGGTAGTTGTTTAATATTAAGGGTAAGTATTGTTGAATGAGGATTCCTTGTTAGACACAGGATTCAGTACGCAATACATAATGGGTGTTTAAAATTAAAGGGCATCTGCTCATAAAGGTTCTGTGAGGGCTGTTATTATTGTATGGCTGGGAAATTTGATGGTTATTCTAATGCTTTAATGCGGATTTGGTTTACGATGGGAAAAAAGTAGCTCCAGTTGTTGTCACCAGGTGCAAATCTGGCACTGTGAATACAAGAATGACGTATATAAATATTGGCATATGTTACGCATTAGAAACGGGATGTGGGTAGAAAATATCAATCAAGTGAGAAAGGCATAATGTCGATTTTATTATTAACTGCCGCTTACACAGTTCCTTCAGTATGAACAACGGAGACGTCGATGAGATGCAGAAGAGCGCCAGATTTGCACCAGGTGGCCAAAATTGAAACTAATTCATTTCCATCGTAGCCCAATTCCTTACTAATGCCTTTGCATATTACCAAGTTTCGATTCGGTACGATAATTACAGCACATACTGGACCTCCATGAATAACTGTATTTTGATTATACCCACCAGATACTACTGCCCTTGTGTTTCTTGTTTGCTTCATGAATAATTAATTAACTTTACATCCCGTTAACTTTGTTGTGAAAGGTTATTATTTTCTCCACAATCATCCTATACTATCAGTACCGAACCTATGAAAATACTGAACTTTTGTTGCTGACATAAATGGGACACTTATTTAAACAAAAGTAGGACACCTACTAGTGTCAGTAATATCGGAACAGCCCTACAAATGGCAATCGGCAGATTGTGGCTGATATAGGTGACGCTTTCGTGGTAACACTTGCATGAACAAAGTGACATTAAAAGTTTAATTTGGTAAAGACTTTCTAGTTTGGAAAATGATATGAATAATGAAATACACGATAAATATTTCATAGTCCTGTTTTTAAGTCCGTCCTAATTACATTGAATATTCATGTGGATTATGTACCCTGACAAACGTTTGCCCACTTCATGCATTACATCACAAAGCTGAAGGTACACACAGCTTCACAAAGCCTTTCATAAGTAACCGCTATACCGTCTATGGCTATTAACTATTCAGCCATGTTTCTGTAGAAGGGTATAAGTAACATTACCAGACGTTGCCATATGGGATTAGGAGAAATGTCTCAACAGAATGGAGTACCAGAGGTGGAGGAAGGTAAGATAAAGTAGCGTTAAAGAATCTAAGACCAACGATGTCGGATCACTGCTGTTTGCTGTAAAGGGTGTGCCATAATTAATAGCAAAAACTGAGATGGCTGAAAGAAGCTGTAATAGAAGGAAAACACTTCCACTAAAAATAGTTACAAAACGATCTGTCTGTGACATAACTTTGTTACGAGCTACCAGCTAATTCAGTATGAACTATGGCCCTAGTTATTACCAATGTATTTGAAATAGAGCTTCTTCGTTAAGAGCGCATCTAACTGGGCTCAGATTATACCCAATGCCTGACTTAACGAGGAATATGATACTGCTTCAGTAAGTTATATGCTACAATTTACAACATACTATCTTGCAGGAGACGTTCCATATGCCGTGATCGCATTCGGACCGAATCCTACACTCGTCTCTGTAATGATGTACGATTTGTTTCAAACATCTTCTGATCAACTTGTAATGGTTTACGAAACACTAGAAGTCAGTGCTCCAGTCCTTCAACCACACCAAAGGAAGTGCTGTACACTTCACTTCTGAGATGATCCCAGACACAAAAATCTAGAGGACTTACCCCAGGTGAGATTGGAGGCCAAAAAACAAAAAAGTTCAAATGGCTCTGAACACTATGGGACTTAGCATCTGTGGTCATCAGTCCCCTATAACTTGGAACTACCTAAACCTGACTAACCTAAGAACATCACACACATCCATGCCCGAGGCAGGATTAGAACCTGCAACCGTAGCAGACGCGCGGCTCCGGACTGAGCGCCTAGAACCGCGATTCCACCGCTGCCGGCTAACATGTACCACATTCAGCGTTGCACAAGAGGAACATCCTCAAGCCATCGACGAAGATCCCGCCACTAAATCTGAAGGTACTCTCGTTCATTAAGTCTTCTTGTATGAATATGTGGCGTAACGAGACGATCAGCAGGTACTCCAACCAAACATTCAATACGAAACCTTGCGCATTTGGCTACTAACGAATAGCATGCGGGCTTAACTTTCATCGAAAATTTTATGTTTCTGATGCTTTTATATTATCTAGGGTTATATTTCATATTGACATCAGTGGCTCCTCGTAACCACAGATACGAAATTATATTACAAACAGCTCGTTTGTGGATCCCTGATTACTAGAAGGTTTCTGCTTTTGCTGTCGTATACCATCATCTTTTGCTACTGCTTATCATACACCTCTGTGCACAGGATGCTCCCGGAGGAAAGACTGATAATCAGGAATATGACAGAAACGATCTTCCGAAGCACAATACTGTAGTAAGCTGTGGCTCTAATATGCACATATCAGCGGTTCTTCATCTTCTATGCTGTGAAACAAATCTCTTCGACTACAGGCTGTTTACTTTACACATTTTGGGAGTACATAGTATGGATCAAAACAAGAAAAACAGTACAGCAAATATGGGCTTTAAAATGAATACCTTACGAGCTATGAGCACCTTTTCAGCAGAGGAGATGTGTTCGTCATTAGCGAAGATGAAGACGTACCCTTTGCTCTTAAAGTACATATGTTAGAGACCACTTTCACTTCTCTTGTTTGCTTCAAATGATCGTTCCTGTCAAATCTCTCCTTGGACACCAAGTGTAATTGATGACTGTCGGACTCTGACGAAGATTGTGGGCCGTCCGCTGTGGTCGAACGGTTCTAGGCACTTCAGTACGGAACCGCGCGAACGCTACGGTTGCAGGTTCGAATCCTGCCTCGGGCATGGATGTGTGTTTAAGTAGTTTTAAGTCTGTGGGACTGATGACCTGAGATGTTAATTCTCATAGTGCTCAGAGCCATTTGAACCATTTGAAGATTGTGGACAGTTATATAACAGGAATACTGGGCTTAGCGGAAACTGATGTGGATACCTCATGAATGTTCAGTCTACTGAAATAACATTGAAGTTTCTTGTCATGTGTTTAAAGGATACACATATACTATACTCTATTTTTCTGTACTTTTTCTCTGTTACAAATGCCTCAAGGAAGTATAAGAAGTCTACTTAAAAATATCGCTATCTACAAAAAGAACTCGTATAAAAATTTGTTTTGACTAAGATGGCGATAGACTGTCCGTGTGAAACATCAGTATCTCGGAAGGAAACGAGTTTTTGCATGAACACGAAGGTCATTATTGTTCGCAGTAATAGAATGGATACATTCTCTGGTGCAACACTCCTGTGTAAAGAGGGGAGGGACTTCGATAAGTCTTGTAAAATACAATAAAAATAGCCCTCCGCCCAGGACGTCAGACATTCGCGCAGTATATGTTCAGATATATACAATATTGCCACCAATCTCCCTTCCTCCTTTCCGAGCCTTTCCCCACACCATCTCATTGATGTCTTGCAAAATGCTGGCATAGTTTGAAAGCATTCCGTATTTCGTTAATGTAGCGCATTGCAGAACTTACGAATTAGTTACAGTTCTTGGATTCTGGTTATATACACTCAGCATAGGCTAAGATATGATAACATACAGCATGGTCGCGTATGAAGACTAGGACAGGGGACAAGGCCCAATAATGGGATTGCTCTGTTTCCCAGCAGTGACATCACACTTCATTTGTTTCCCCATTGAGATTATATAAGAACGGCAGCAGTCGGGTCGATTTGAGTATCTCTGCAGAAGCAGACATGTGGATATCACGTTGTCGGCTGAACGCATTGCAAACTGATTCTCCCGTCGATTTCGACATGCGAGGTAATTACGCTAAAATAGATTTATTGATTTCGTTTGAAATACGGGTCTTGTTCGTAGCGACATAACGATACTAAAACTTTCTCATTACTTTCTGCTTTTGCCACTTATTGACAGTTCTATTACTGTTACGTGCAATACTTATGCATTTTAAGTGGAAAAAGGTATCAGTAGTTTCATTTGGTAAATGGAATCTCGATAGGGCTGACAGACAGAACTGTAACGTTCCTCAGGTTATGGTTTATGTAGAAAAATAAATTGATAATTCGGCTATGAACTGGCGCGGACTGATCCTTAGTGTATCTCGAGGGGTATGTGAGGTGGTAGATAAAATGATAGATTTCGAAATAGCTGACAGAGGGATAGAAAAACCATTAAAATCGTTCAAAAGAGGAAAGGCGGCTGGACCTGATGGGATACCAGTTCGATTTTACACAGTGTACTCGAAGGAACTTGCCCTCCTTCTTGCAGCGGTGTACCGTAGGTCTCTAGAAGAACGTAGCGTTCCAAAAGATTGGAAAAGGGTACAGGTCATCCCCGTTTCCTAGAAGGGATGCCGCAGATGTGCAGAACTATAGACCTATATCTGTAACGTCGAACAGTTGTAGAATTTTGGAACACGTATTATGTTCCAATATAATGACTTTTCTGGAGACTAGAAGTCTACTCTGTAGGAATCAGCATGGGTTTCAGAAAGGTCGATTATGTGAAACCCAGCTCACGCTGTTCGTCCACGAGACTCAGAGGGCCATAGACACGGGTTCCCAGGTAGATGCCGCGTTTCTTGACTTCCGCAAGGCGTTTGGTACAGTTCCGCACAGTCGTTTAATGAATGAAGTAAGAGCATATGAACTATCAGACCAATTGTGTCATTGGATTGAAGAATTCCTACATAACATAACGCAGCATGTCATTCTCAATGGAGAGAAGTCTTCCGAAGTAACAGTGATTTCAGGTGTACCGCAGGGGAGTGTCGTAGGACCGTTGCTATTCACAATATATATAAATGACTTTGTGGATAACATTGGAAGTTCACTGACGCTTTTTGAGGATGATACTGTAATATGTTCAAATGTTCACATGTGTGTGAAATCTTATGGGACTTAACTGTTCAGGTCATCAGTCCCTAAGCGTACACGCTACTTAACCTAAATTATTCTAAGGACAAACACACACACCCATCCCCGAGGGAGGACTTGAACCTCCGCCGGGATCAGCAGCACTGTCCATAAGTGCAGCGCCTTAGACCGCTCAGCTAATCCTGCGCGTCTATGCTGTAGTACATCGAGAGGTTGTAACAATGGAAAATTGTACTGAAATGCTGGAGAATCTGCAACGAATTGACGCATGGTGCAGGAAATGGTAACTGAATCTCAGTGTAGACAAGTGTAATGAGCTGCGAATACATAGTAAGAACGATCCTTTATCATTTAGCTACAATATAGCAGGTCAGCAACGGGAAGGACCATATAAAATTAATCGTCGGTGAAGCAGATGCCACACTGAAATTCATTGGAATGCAGTCCGAAAACAAAGGAAGTAGGTTACAGTACACTTGTTCGCCCACTGCTTGTATTCTGCTCACCGGTGCGGGATCTTCGTTACAGGGTCATTTAGTAATCGCGAAAGCGTTACGGAGATGATTGATAAACTCCAGTGGAAGACTCTGCAAGAGAGACACTCAGTAGCTCGGTACGGGCTTTTGTTGAAGTTACGAGAACATACCTTCACAGAAGAGTCAAGCATTATGTTGCTCCCTCCTTCGTATATCTCGCGAAGAGACCACGAGAATAAAATCAGAGAGATTGGAGTCCACACAGGGGCATACCGACAATCTTTCTTTCCACGAACGATACCAGACTGGAATAGAAGGGAGAACCGATAGAGGTACTCAAGATTCCTTCCACAACACACCGTTAGGTGGCTTGCGGAGCATGGATGTAGATGTAGATGTTGGAAGTTGATAGTTTTATTATCCATTATATTCTGTGTGCTTGCGTTTAGAGCCCTGGAGAGTTTTAGAAATGTAATTTGTTCCCTCTGAACCTTTTTAAGTTTATTTATTTACGATTAGAGTTTGCAAATGTTACAGAACTAATTTAATTTTGGGAATACAGTTCGTACTCATACATTTTCTTTGTTCTAGAATTTTTTTTAAAAGGTTTTACAAATCTTATAACATTACCAAGTGCATCTGGTAGTTCCTATTAAATGGCCACCGTCCTCGTGTCATACATATTTACCTATTTTCTACGGGTGCTCTGAGCAAACTATAAGCTCTAATTGTTGTGATTCTGGGCGACCTCAACTGCAGGATATTTCTCGTCGCCAGCAATGCGACCCGTGCAAAAAAGCTCAAATCACGATTTGCTGCCACTCTTGCTCCTGTAGTGTCGAACTTTTTGCGACATTGAAATATCTATTTCCGCAAGCCAAGTGAGAGTTGTGAACAAATTAAAAATGTGAATTGCTACTTGTGTGGTTGACTTCATCTCGACAATTTGCTTATCTTCACGATGATACCTTGTTGCAGTAGTTAAGTGAAGTAGTACGTGTCTTCAGGATTCTGAATGAACATATGTCTGTCAGCCAGGTGGCAAAATGCTACCATGTAGATTCGTTAAATTATAAGCTTTTTTTCGAATGCAGATATTTCACGTACGTTTTTCCTTTTAAAAAACATAATGCTAGTTACACTAACACCTGTGGAATTAGGTTGAAATATCAAGTGCTATATGAAAATTCGTGTGAACGTTTGGACTTTTGTCATATCTAGATAACAGACTAAACGAAAATAGCAAATAAATAAAGTAGTGTCTGATACAAAGGTGCAGTTGTATAATTTGTATAAGCATCCGTAACGCTTCGTATTGAGTCCTGCTAACACACATCTTAAGCAATGTGTAACTCCACAGGCAGCAACCGAAGTTAACATTGTGTCATGAGGTGTTTCTTAAGTAGTCGATATCAAATACTGAGCCGCGCGGGATTAGCCAAGCGGTTTTCGGCGCTGCAGTCATGGACTGTGCGGCTGGTCCCGGCGGAGGTTCGAGTCTTCCCTCGGCCACAGGTGTGTGTGTTTGTCCTTAGGATAATTTAGATTAAGTAGCGTGTAAGCTTAGGGACTGATAAACTTAGCAGTTAAGTCCGATAAGATTACACATACATCATCACAAACATTGACACAGATGATGTAAAGAGGAGTAGACGCTATCTTTTGGGTGAAAATAACGACCTTCCTAGATTTTTTTTATGGCGAAGTTGAGTGATAATTTCGACGTTTTGGCCGTTATGGATTTGAATGATATCATTATGAAGCAGTACACAGCGGCCCTCCTCAGTGCCTTCAATCCACTGTGACAGTGTGGAAAATGTGGTGAAATAATGAGAACTGATACCCGCAAGGAAGGCAGTGCTGGTGTGCAGTAGAGCTGAAAAAACAGAGTCCACAGGATCAGCTTCATCAACCATAACTCACGATTTGCACTAAGAAAACTCAGCTTGATCACCAGTTTGCAAACGTCGTACCTGTAAATGAAGCGACGCCGAGTTTATTTCATTGAAGCATGAAGCTTTAGGGACTCAGTTCACTGAAAGTCGATGCACACATGTATATACCTACAAATACGAATCACAGGCTGTGGGTACCAATATACAAGGAATACATAAATGTTCTTACAGTTAGAGCTTTTTTAATGGTTTGGAACATCCAATAGAAATTTTTGTAGCTGTGCTGATGCAGAGACAACCATCCATCGCAGTGACGTGGGAAAGGTTGACTGAGTGTATGGACCTTCTTAAATACTCATCAGGCTAGCGCAGTTACAGCTACTCGTTACAGTCTAGTCGGAGCAGCTCAGCCTCCATTCACAGCTTCTTCGTATCGGTGTAGCTGAAGTACGTTGCTTGAAGGCACCGCGCTTAAGCAAAACTCAGTTGTGCAGGCGGCCAGCTAAAGTTTTGGCAGCTTTCTTGCAGGCCTCAGTGTCTACGTTTAGCAGACCTACGGTGTCGAGTCTCGGACCTCGACGAGCGTGGCCGCAGCTGCCTGGAAGATGTTTGCTGAGCCAACACTTCGGTCTACTGCACGCTGAATGGGCGCCATAGGATAACGCTCCCCACACCAACATAACGGAATGGCAGATCGTGTGATGGGACAGCACAAACATCTGTTCGTGGCGCTCTCCGCTGCACCTCCAGGGAGAGACATGGTGGTCGTCACATCCAAGAAACATGGCCTCCTGCTCGTCGAAGGGCCCCACGTTCGTCGTCGCTAACTCAAGCCGAGTCGGGCGCGACACTGTGGGTGTGTGTGGCAGGTGCCATAACGGTTGGTGTGCGGCGAGTCCTGCGACATGCAGCTGCCTGCCAATAGTACTAGCACCTATGGGATGTTGCATAGAAAGTTGGGCAGCCACCATAATGGCCCCTATCATTGACTGTAGATCTACTCACGAGTGGCAGACAATCGTTCGGTGCTCCCTCGTTGTGATACGTGTATATGTAGTACATGTCAATCTCTCTGTATTCATTGGCGCCAACAACGGGTTATGGTAGTGTCTGTACGACTCCCGTGGCAGGAAGTACACTGATAATACGATGATGGACGAAAGTCACTTGCAGTCTCACGGTACTAACTCTCTCAGACTCGTCTACCTAGACCACATTCTGCCGAACGTGTCGCCTGGATATAGTGAAAGTTCAGGTGAGACAATTTCCTCATTTCTTGAGGGCTGCTTGCTCTTTTTCTTGCATATGGGATTTATCCAGGCAAGCTTCAAAAATTAATCGCAAGATGAGAAGTGTGCAGCGAGCAGTATCCCAGTGTCAGCGTTACGAGGCGGGATGTGTGGCCAAGAAGACCAGATCGTTGAAAAAATTCTGTGGAAAGTCTGGAACATCCACCTTATAGTCGTAATATCTCTCCATGTGACTCTCAAATCTTCGCCCAGTTAAAAGAACCTCTGAAACGTCAGAGTCTCACCTGCGACAGTGAGATGCTGTGCACGGTGTAGAACTGGTCTGTCTGCTACTCAGGAGTTTCTACTGTCTTCTTATGAGCTGGGATCGGTGTGTCAGTGCCAATGGCAATTGTGTACTCATTTAGCTGTACTGTTTTATATGAACCGCAATTACGATAGTTTTTAAAATTTTGTACATATAGATGTAGTCTGCTGCTATTTGTTCACATCTTACATTGCTTCCGCCAGACTCGTTGGATGAGTGGTAGGCGTAGATAAGCTGTCATGCAGAGTGTTGAATTCATGGTACTGCCAAAAATTATCCCTTGTTTGGAGGACTGGCACGGAGTGCACTCACTCTCTTGATGCCAACGGAGGAGCTACTTGACCGAGTATTAGCTACTCCATGGTCCCGAAAGTATGTAAAACAACCGAAAGGCTATGTGCTCAGCTGTCCACATGCAGCTCCATACCGCATCCAGAGTATGGCACGGCGGGTGGTAGACATCCCTTGGGCTTTGACAGCCTGTCGAGAACTTTGCTTCATACTTCCTCTACACTTCTTCGAGATTGAGGGAGTCTTCTTTCTAACCTAATTCTAATCCCTAATTAGAAACAGGTAGTAGCCATCGTACACCCTCTGATCAAGACTACGTCTCTGCTTGGTCATTTCAAAGAAATCTAGGCATTGTACACTGCACAACATTTCTGCACTGTATACAAGCAATACGTCGAGGTGTGTGCCACTTTATAAACTCAGAAAACCTGTTGATGCTTAATTCTGCATCTCTTTTTTCAAGGGGTACAGTACGATAGCGTAAGGCACGTGTTCTCCACCTCATCAACCAATGGTTCAATTCCCTAAATTTATTTTTAGATACGGCTGGTGAACGATCATAATGAGAAAAACAGAACATTTGTTTGATAGTGACCAATAAAAGACGTCATGGAGACCTGTGAAGAGTACGATTACTCACTGACAGAGTAACGAATGCCGCCTCTGAATTATTAGTGAGATAAATCTGAATTTAATCCATTAACACACTAACTAGTTCAGAGGACCTCCGACGAATGAAACCAGCTTTAAGGAGTAAATGCTAAAGTTTTCTTTAACGTTGGTAGCAGCTGAGTACTGTGGTTGGCTAACACTGGTAAATAGTGTTTAACAACTATTTCTGGTTACGTTCATGTCATTGTGAGTGAGACACATTTACTGGGAGCAACGGCCAACTTTATTCTCAAGCGTAAAGGTGAAGATGACAGCACATTCGACAACAATTTGTTATCATATGGTGTACTGTCCACAGATACATAAGAGCAAATTCGATACATACTTTGTCGGTTTATGTTGTAAAACCTTTTGGTGCCTTCTGTGGGAATTGACTGAACTGGCCAGTTCCATACATTTGCAGGATAACTGGGTGTAGTTAATTGTTTGGCTTTGGAAGACTACTTAAGGCATTCAGGGACGTACGATGCTTGTTCGTTCAGTTTGATGCCCCAAAGAGACCTGAATAGAACTTGACTTTCCAACATGTCTTAGCATTTCTTTCCTACCATGAACAATAACAGACTTTCTAGATTTGCCATGTAAATGCTTCCTGTACCATGATACAATAAAAGCCTGTAGGTTGTTAGGTACCACTGTTTCGTGTATAATCTTTCAAGAGAATTTCGTTTACAAGCAGTGTGTTCTTTTTATCCCATGTAATACAGATAATTTCTCGCAGCACAAATATGGTGAATAATTTCAGCAAGATGTTTTAAATGAGGTAGGTAACGAAGAATTAGAGGCTAATGTCGGTTTTATTTCCTTTTTTCACACAGCGAACGATGGAGATGGCAAGAGAAACAATCTGGAACATACGACAGTATTGCCATCTGTTGGGATTGAAATTAGGACATGAGCTTTCGAAGAGAGTAAAATCTGCGGGCGAGTGTGTGAACCCAAACAGCGAGCTTTTTAAAATGAGCTGCGTGCACGTAACCATAAAAACAATAATTATTTCTTGATATGCCGATATATTAATTTTTTATTCTTAAGGATGTGGTGGTGTTTCTTGGATGGATCTGGACTCGGAATGACGATGGTTCAAACCCGCGTCCGGCCATCCTGATTTAGGTTTTCCCTGATTTCCCTAAATCGCTTCAGTCAAATGCCAGGATGGTTCCTTTGAAAGGGCACGGCCGATATCTTTCATTATCTTTCCCTAATCCGAGATTTCGCTCCGTCTCTAATGACCTCGTTGCCGACGGGCGTTAAACACTAATCCCCTCCTCCTTGGACGGAGAAATGGAATGTGCTGTTTTCTGTGAGATTATAGACCAAAAAAATTTTATTGTTATATTTTATGGGGGGAAGAGCACTGAACACCGAACCCTTTACCATGGAATGTAAATAACAACTGTTGACAATTAACGGAAATGATTAATAGAATCAAAGCAAACGCCAGGTTAACCGAGAGCAGTAATGTGCTGCTTCCTGGAATCGGGTAGGCGCGACGGATTAACGACGAGGGCCAGTGTGCTGGCCAACGTGGTTGTGGTTTTTTAGGTGGTTTTCCACATCCCACTAGGTGAATTCCAGACTGCTCCCCACGTCCCGCCTCAGTCACAGGACTCGCAGACAGCTGAAAAAAGTTGGCACTATTTCATGGTTTACAATCGTAGTAATTATTTCTTTTCATTCAATAATCACAAAGCAGACGGTTTATTTGCTTGTAAAACTGAATTACAGACCTTTAGTTTTAAACACAAATCAGTACAAGAGAGTTCTGCTGGTGACGTAAGTAAGCTGTATTGAGTTATAACCCCACCGCACTTCATGGAACAGATTATAACTTTCCTTCACCGAGTAGGTAAACTAAAAAGCGTTGCGTAACAGTAACCACACTGCAGTAGCAGGCGTAACATTTTTCTTGTATGATTACAATAACGAGAGAGTGTACTAGACGTATGTAGCCAGTAACTCTAGCCTCCTAGCGGATATCGCGGGAAGTGCAATGACATCTTATCAGTGCTCTGGGAAACATGTGTTTACCTGTTACCTGCAGATTGTAGCCTATCGCAATGCAAAGACTCCACTACTTTAGTGAAAATGCAATACCGTAAATCGAATTAAATCAAGCTCTTAGCTCTCTCCCATATTACGCTATAGCAGCACAATCTCTTTATTAACTATGGGTACAGATCTTGGCGATCGATTTGGTATACACAACACTCGAAATACTTCGTTCGTCTCAAGCATTACATCCGATGCACGTGGTCATTCTGAGCAGTAGAAGGGTACCAGGAATAGAATTCTGGACTAATTACATCCTGTACCAAAGCACTCAAACAATCTTTCTTCTACCACTGCACGAGTGAATGGGGGAAATCTTCCTCCATGCACTTCATAGTGGTTTGTAGAATTTCTGTATAACTGTACACGTAGAACTGATGGATTTGTTGTGGGGAAAGCCGTGGTTGGCAGTACAGCAGAAGGTTACTGCTTCTGCTTCAGTGCTGGCTTCTGAGGTCGGTGGTGCTGTTGTTTTAGCTAGATAAGCATCCAAAATATTTACGAAACAAACCAAAAGCAGGAAAGTAATTTCGAACGGAACACTGACGGCTGCCTCTACTCTGGGAAAGCGAAGATCTGCTGAACAGAAGCGTCAGTCTTAAATGTAATTTAACTCCCTGAGTGCGATTATTTTGACATGTTGTAGAATGGATGACTTGTAAGTCTCGTAAATTTTCTTTTCTTTCTATATATCTGGGTCTTTTCAGTTTTACGACTGTTGTTATCAAACAACTTATTAGAGACACACGCACCAGAATATGAAACTCCAATCTGAAAGCTGCATAGAAATGTATGGTCCACTTCATATTACTTTTACTTGCAGTACTGTGGTTGTGGATGGCAAAAGTCATTCTAAAGTCACACATCGTGAAGCATCCAGGAATAATTAATTTGGGAATAGAAGGAAATGTTGGGAGTGAGAGAAAAATTGTACATGAAGCTAAACGTTTGAATATACCATGCCGGTTCAAAGGGGTGTAGGCTGCAGTATGCATACAGAGATGGAGAGAGCTGCACAGACAGACTAACGTGAGGAGCTACATCATGCTTGTCTACGGACTTCTAACGTTTATTGAGCTGCTGCTACCCAGACGAGTGGAACGTCCTGACAAGGCAGTAGCAAATATTCGTTGTCTGTAACACACACACAATGAAAAAGTACTGACACCATATAATTACCTTATATGGTGACAAGTGTGGAATGTGTGGATGAAAAAAGGACAAAGACTGAAGGCCTGCTTGCCTGCTCAGTCATCAAAATATTTTACGGTAAAATGAAAGAAATTAGATATGTAATAATTCAGACGACTGAAACCAACAGAGTTAATATATGATAAAGAAACACACGGCAAAATATAAATTAAAAGACTTACGAACTGTATGGGTGTACTCAGATTCAAGGCAGCATATTGCCATCAGACATAAAATCTGTATGCAGAGCACATTATTGAAAATTCGAGGTTAGATGAAGGATCTGGAATAAAAATTTCTGGGATTTTTGTAAATAACCTTAAATACAAATATGACACCACAGTGATGGCAGAAAGTAAAGAGTTGAAGACACTCTTACTGGAGGTAAAATGACTAAGAAACAAAGTTTGAAATAACGTTGAATGTCAAGAAAAAGAAAATAATGGCAACTGTAGCTATCACTTCATGGCATGGAGGTAGTTTTAATGTCTAGACATCTCGGCTCCCAGATGTTTGGTGATGGTGACTGCACTTTCTAAATCAAGAGAGGATTGTTACTTGGTAAAAAGACACTGTCCTACCTGACAATGTGTAGGGAGCAGACACATAACTTTACAAAAAACGTCTTGTTGAAATGGCTATGGTACTGCAAGAAAGTAGGTACGGGTGTAAGAGCTAGACCATAAAAAAGGCTGAAAGTTGTGGCATAAATCCCTTTGAATTGTGGTCTTAAGGGAAGAGAGAGATGGAGAGGAAGAGAGGAAAGAGAGAACTAACCGTTCGGTATTACAGCAAATAAAACTAGACTGGATGGTCTTTCACCGAAATAAAGCTGACCTATTTTGGGTGCATCATGAGAAGACATGACTCGCTGAAAAAGACGTTAATTATGGGAAAGATCGAAGGTCCATGGAGAAAAGTACGCCAAAAGATGAGATACACTTAAGGCATCGCAGACGTAATCGAGTCCAGCGTGAAAAATGTACAGGAGATTGTGCAGGGCATAAGAAATTGGCTTCTTTTAGTTCATGGAACCATGAAGTGTCAGCATCGATTACATGGCTAGACAGAGAGAGAGAGAAAGAGAGAGAGAGAGAGAGAGAGAGAGAGAGAGAGAGAGAGAGAGAGCTAGTTAAAATATATGATATATGCCAACCTAAAAAGTAAGAATAAATTCAGCTTTATTCAGGAAAACAAGAATGAGTCGGCAAGTCAGTGATGAAGCTTCCCCTGACAAGGGTCAAGGCCGGCAACAGACGCACAACAACGTAGGGGACAGCATAGCAGAACATGGCCATCAGCGACCGTGTGGTTCACGTTCACCCAGAGAAAGAGAGCATGGAATATGTCAGAACTATGTTGCTAATGTAACATTTTGAGAATATCATTATGGTGTGTGAGGTTCTGTTCATTTCTTTTTTCCTACAACAGTCCTCCAATTCGCGTGATTTGGCTTCCTCTCCTGTGTCAGCCTCTTCATCTCAGAGTAGCAGCTAACCAACTTCCTCAGTACACCACAATCTCTGTCTTCCTCTACAGTCTTTATCTTCTACGGCTCCCTCTAGTACCAAGGAAGTCGTTCATTGACATCTTAATAAGTTAAATTCAAAATTAACAGCCTCAGTTGCGGAGTTACCTCGATTTACCTACGTTTAAATTGGGATAACCCAACCTTCTTCAGAATTACACTTACTAATGTTTGTCCATAATGGACATTGTCAAACTAAAAATACAAATACACCAAGTGTCGTCATATTTTAAGAACTTAACTGAAGCTGCCTCTACCCCATTTCCCGACCGCGATGCAGCAGCCACGAGTGTAGAGTTCCTGTACAACACTCATGGCTGCCGCATCGCGGTCGGGAAGTGGGGTTGAGGCAGCTTCAGTTAAGTTTTTAAAATATGACGACACTTGGTGTATTTGTATTTTTAGTTTGACAATGTCCATTACGGACAAGCATTAGTAAGTGTAATTCTGAAGAAGGTTGGGTTATTCCAATTGAAACCTAGGTAAATCTAGGTAACTCGGCAACTGAGGCTGTTAATTTTGAATTTAATATTTATACAGTTGCTGACAGGGCCGCGAAATGCTGAAAGTATTGAAGATCTTAATAAGTGTCCTATCACTCTCTCCCTTCGTCTGGTCAGAGATTTCCACATATTCCCTTCCAGGACAATTCAGTAGACAAACTTCTCATCCCTCCTCAGTCCATCTAAGTTTCAACATTCTTCTATAGCACTACATCTTAAACCCTTCGGTTCTCTTCTTTTCCTGTTTATCCACAGTCCACTATTCATAGAATGCTGTACTTAAAGAGTGCACTTTCAGACCTTTTTGTCCTGAAATTAAGGGCTATGTATAATACTAGGAAGCCAAGTAGCCTTCTTTTATCAGGAAGTGCTCTCTTTGCCAGAACTGGTCTGCTTTCTCTAACCTCCTGATTGATTCCATCAAGCTTAATTTTGCTTCCAAAGTAGCAGAATTCCTTCACTTCGTCTACTTCATTGTTCCTGTCTTTTTCAAGGTTATTGGTAATTTCATTACTGCTATATATACTCCTGTCGTCTTTCATTGATTTACACTCAACATATATTTTGTTCCCGTCAGGCTGTTCATTCCGTTCAAGAAAATGGTTCAAATGGCTCTAAACACTATGGGATTTAACACCTGAGGTAATCAGTCGCCTAGACTCAGAACTACTTAAACCTAACTAAACTAAGGACATCACACAAATTCATGCCCGAGGCAGGATTCGAACCTGCGACCGTAGCAGCCGCGTGGTTCTGGACTAAAGCGCCTAGAACCGCTCGGCCACAGCGGCCGGCTCCGTTCAAGAGATCCGATTGTTCTTCTCTGCTTTCACTTAGGATAGCTGTAAATCCAGCTCAGAAGTGTGCAAATAATGCCATAATCCAGTGCGTGATTGACGTTTGGAGAAAGATATCGGCCTAAATTTCTAGAACCGTTTCCAACTGAGGCTATATATGTTTGCCACGACAAGTTTATTTGGTGTTGGGAGGATCCGATGATGAAGGAGAACCTACATCCTATGATCGAGTAGTTTAATGTGATCAACCACGTTTGGTCATTATGTAAGGTTTTGTGGTTTAAAGATAAATTAAAGGTGTAGTTGCATAATCTGATACTTTTCTTGCTGCTGGAACTGTTCTTTATTATTTATCTCTGTTTCATGTTGCAACTAAAATAGGTTAACAATACCATCTGAATTTCAGTGTCCAATTACAAATTGTTTATCACGATAGAATTGTTCACTGTGCAACTATAGGTCGAGATGCAACACCAGTGAGTACTTATCAGTGGTAAAGGCAAGTGAATGAAGACTGTAACACAAGGAATGGTCATTAAGTGATTGTTAATACTGGAACAGTAACTGTTAAAAGGCGACATACAAGAACTGTCAAATTTCTTTGCGACATAAACAAAGAATTAGGCAGCACCCATGCAAACCGCATCTTTGAAAAGGAAAGGCGCTCTCCGGAGCATCGGAACGGATAAGGCACGCTGTATTTAGTTATGAGACCGTTTTCCAGAATGGCCCGGCAACATACGGAGATTCACAAGATTCAAATTAGAGACAAATCCCTGACCTGCCTCATTAATTAATCTTAAATGTACGAGTGATCGTTACTCAGAGTAGCATAAAAATGGATTTACTTGCCATTGGGAAATAAGGAAGTGGTTTGGCAGCAAACTGGACGACAACGCCAGTGAATCAAACGCTGAGATGACCAGGCGCACTGTTGCTCTTCCTCTGGGAAGAGACCACACTATGGGCGAGGGCTGACAAAGCATTCTCCGATGTCTTGCGGCGTCAGCATCAAAACTGCACACCTGGCAGAGCTTCCTGTAGCGGCGACTTGCGAGAAATCTTTACGAGATGTAGTGAGGCAAAACCTTAGCAGAAGGCGCCATTGTCTGCTGAACATAGATACGACTTTTGGGACGGACACCAGAGATCACTATCAGGCAGGTGGAACGAAAGCCTCCACTCTTTGAAAATGGTGGGACTCCACTGAATGTGCGGCTCTCGCGCAACCATCTGTACTTAAGAACATAAGAAAGATGGACCTTGGTTCATCTGGATCCTTTCCCAGAGAGACTGAGAGCACTGCAAGGCCGATAACAAGCTCCATTATTGGCTGGAGAAAGAGTCGAGGAACGAATTTTTTCCAAGGAAACTGATTGAAAGAATTTCGCTGGCTAA
The DNA here is from genome assembly GCF_023897955.1 of Schistocerca gregaria. Taxonomy (NCBI): domain Eukaryota; kingdom Metazoa; phylum Arthropoda; class Insecta; order Orthoptera; family Acrididae; genus Schistocerca; species Schistocerca gregaria. The sequence continues at coordinate 653,194,384 of NC_064924.1, forward strand.
TCAAGTTAAACATAGCTCAGGGAAGGGAACCTGCGCTCTCAGAGACGCATTTTTAGCGGTCTGAACTCGCAAGAAACAGAATCCAGTCACTCTGACTATGGAAAACCGCGATAAAGTAAAGCTTCCTTGACAGGCACTTTCGCTCGGTAAAATCACAATTTATCTTACTCTTCCCTCCTCTCGGTCGCCTTGCAGAACTTCTAAGCAGGACTTCATAGTTCTCGATCACAAATCTTCAGCTTACGACGCCAATTGCAAAGGAATTTTCACATCTTAGAGCTCCACTCTAACAAGTTATCTTGCAAGTCGTGAAACGTTCGCTTGCAAATTCCATAACAGATGCGTTGTACTGTCTTCCATAATCCTACGTGTTGTCTTCAACAGTTCTGTCCTTTAATACCTCATTTCACGAATATCGCTCAGTATTCACGTGATTTATTTTCAGTTTTCCCTCCATCTTTTTGTCAGATTAACAGATTTGCATTAGCACAGGTTACCTTAAATAACTGTTTATCGACATGTTGCCAGAGGGTGTCTTTATGAAATGCTATTGAAAATGAAGCATTTTTCTTATGACTCTGATCTGTTGAGACATAAATGAACGCTATATATATATTCCATTCAGTTCCACATTCGCAAATAAAATAATTCCTGGTGAGTTGCCAGCGAAGAAAACAATACAATACCAAGCCACTGTTTAGCTTTATTATTTGCTAGGAGTAGCTGGCTTAAGCACGAGAGAGGAAATTCTATCGTTGCGGTTGATAATGGAAGCAAGACTAAAGAAAAATCAAGACAGGTGCAGGATATGTCAACAAGGAAAAAACGTTCGACAGTGTGAAATGGTGCAATATGTTAGAAACTCAGAGAAAAATAGGGGTAAGCTATAGGGAGAGACGGGCAATGTACAATATGTACGAGAGCCAAGAAGGAATAATAAGAGTGGACGATCAAGAACGAGGTGCTCGGATTAAAAAGGATGTAACACACTGATTTAGTCTTTGCCCCTACTGTTCAGTCTGTACACCGAAGTAGCAGTGATGGATATACAAGAAAGTTTCAAGAGTGGAATTAAAATTCAGGGTGAAAGGATATCAATGATACGATTCGCTGATGACATTGCTATCCTGGTTGAAAGTGAAGATGAATTACGTGGCCTGGTGAATGGATTGAGCAGTCTAATGAGTACAGAATATGGATTGAGAGTAAATCGAAGAAAGACGAAAGTAACGAGAAGTAGCAGAAATGAAAACAGCGAGATACTTAACAACAGGATTGAAGGTCACGAAGTAGATGAAGTTAAGGAATTCTGCTACAAAGTTCTTAACATAATCAATTACGGACGGAGCAACAAAAAGTAGATTGGAAATGGCAGTAAGAGCATTCCTGACCAAGAAAAGTCTACTAGTATCGAACATAGGCCTTAATTTGAGGAAGAAATATCTGAGAATGTAGATTTGGAGTACACCATACGAGTAGTATGGTAGTGAAACATGGACTGTGAGAAAACCGGAACAGAACAGAATCGAAGCATTTGAGATGTGGTGCTAGATCTGAATGCATAAAATTAGATGGACTGATGAGGTAAGGAATGAGGTGGTTCTATGTGGAATCGGAGAGGAGAGAAATATATGGAAAACACTGACAAGGAGAAGGCATAGTATTATAGAACATCTGTTAAGACACTGTAGCATGTCTTGTATAGTATTAGAGGGCAGAAACTGTAGAGGAAGACAGATATTGGAATACATCCAGCTAATAACTGAGGACGTAAGTTGAAAGTGCCACTGTGAGATGAAGGTTCTGGCACAGGAGAGGAATTTGAGGCGGGCCGCATCAAACCAGTCAGAAGACTTATAACACAGCAACCTGTTTACCTGTTTACGTAGCTTGTGCATTCAGATACCAAATTTGGTCTATTACGTACTATGTTCCAATAGAACAAATAGTCCTGTCACGGAAAAGCCACGTATAACACTTCCGTCTGCTACTGTAATACCATAACCTCAAAGCTGAAGGCAGTTCGTATGATGAAATTATTTTTATTCAAGTAATTATAGTATGAAGAAGCAGAGCAGTGTTACCCTCTGAGATGACTTTGGTTATACTGACCGCGTTGTACCTAACGGAGGTGACTTATCGGAAGTGAAAGTAAGAATTATGTAAATATTTAAACTGTAACAAATAATATTTTATCTAGCTACACTGTTCAAAGAATAAAGGAAACGGTCGCCAGCCTAATTAGGCAAGAGAATGATTAACATTCGTGTTCAAGAAAATAGGTATGAGTAACTTTAACGGACAAACACAACCTATACTTTGCCACACGCGAGTGCAATGAACTTTGGCACCTGAATAGAGTATGTTCAGGTTAAGGTTGGAGCTAACAGATCAGAACAAACAATTTGCATACATATAGCCTTATAATATTACACACTATTACTTCCAGGGCTAATTCAAACTCAATGGTCTTTATAACATTACTATTAATATTCACTGAAGAATCATAAATAGGACATAGGTTCAGTATTACTTTTCTAACATTTTCCTGTTTGTTGTTGTGGTCTTCAGTCCTCAGACTGGTTTGATGCAGCTCTCCATGATACTCTATCCTGTGCAAGGTTCTTCAGCTCCCAGTACCTACTGCAACCTACATCCTTCTGAATCTGCTTAGTGTATTCATCTCTTGGTCTCCCTCTACGATTTTTACCCTCCACGCTGCCCTCCAATACTAAATTGGTGATCCCTTGATGCCTCAGAACATGTCCTACCAACCGATCCCTTCTTCTGGTCAAGTTGTGCCACAAACTTCTCTTCTCCCCAATCCTATTCAATACTCCCTCATTAGTTATGCGATCTACCGATCTAATCTTCAGCATTCTTCTGTAGCACCACATTTCGAAAGCTTCTATTTTCTTCTTGTTCAAACTATTTATCGTCCATGTTTCACTTCCATACATGGCTACACTCCATACAAATACTTTCAGAAAAGGCTTCCTGATACTTAAATCTATACTCGATGTGAACAAATTTCTCTTCTCCAGAAACACTTTCCTTGCCATTGCCAGTCTACATTTAATATCCTCTCTACTTCGACCATAATCAGTTATTTTGCTCCCCAAATAGCAAAACTCCTTTACTACTTTAAGTGTCTCATTTCCTAATCTAAATCCGTCAGTATCACCCCATTTCATTTGACAACATTCCATTATCCTCGTTTTGCTTTTGTTGATGTTCATCTTATATAGTCCTCTCAAGACACTGTCCATTCCATTCAACTGCTCTTCCAAATCCTTTGCTGTCGCTGACAGAATTACAATGTCATCGGCGAACCTCAAAGTTTCTATTTCTTCTCCATGGATTTCAATACCTACTCCGAATTTTTCTTTTGTTTCCTTCACTGCTTGCTCAATATACAGATTGAATAACATTGGGGAGAGGCTACAACCCTGTCTTACTCCCTTCCCAACCACTGCTTCCCTTTCATGTCCCTCGAGCCGGCCGCGGTGGTCTCGCGGTTAAGGCGCTCAGTCCGGAACAGCGTGACTGATACGGTTGCAGGTTCGAATCCTGCCTCGGGCATGGATGCGTGTGATGTACTTAGGTTACTTAGGTTTAAGTAGTTCTAAATTCTAGGGGACTGATGGCCACTGATGTTAAGTCCCATAGTGCTCCGAGCCATGTGAACATTTTTTTTGTTTTTTTGTTTTTTTTTTCTTTTGTCCCTCGACTCTTACAACTGCCATCTGGTTTCTGTAAAAATTATAAATAGCCTTTCGCTCCCTGTATTTTACCCCTGCCACCTTTAGAATTTTCCTAGCTGACATAAAATTGTAAATGTAGTTCACTGCGAAATTATGAACTGGTCACAGGTTAAGTCTCTCTCAGCCAAATACTTTTCTATTTAGAATGAAAGTCAAATGGAATTCACTAACAGGTTACTTGTCACTGTCTTTTGAATAAAAGTGGTCACTGTTTCATAGATAGTGGTCTTTCTATTAATTGTTATTTATCAAGAGCATAAAGGATAAACTATGGATCCTATTACACTGTTAATATGCACTTTCAATACACAAGAGAAACACGTGCTTAGCAAGTACGAGTATATAACTTTCGGCAATTGCAGTTTTCAACTTTTAGTACAGTGAGACACAAAATTGACATATTTGTAAGATACTGACTCACCTTTTACGATTTACAACAGGCATCAATGTGATCATTTACTAAGTAAAACTTTATAACCCTCAGTTTTAATAAATTTTAATTTTGAAGTTGGCAACAACATACTAATAAGCAGTTTTGATAGAAAAATTATTTTCAGTAAGCATCATTTACTTAAGTTCACTCTCTTGCCACATTAACTTTAACTTTCTTTTTACTGTATTCAAGAGGCATTAATTAGTAAAACACTGGGCTTTAGTGTTCTTTCAATAAGGACACTCTGTAATCACTTTAGCATGGGAAGCACCCTAAGTGGAAATGTGACAGGAGAATAAAAAATCAAGGTAGGTATAAGAGTTCGAGTATAAATTACCTTATATTTGTGCACACTAAAACATCTAACGAGCTGATCTTCAGTGTACATTACTATAGTGTTCCATTACAATGATTGCGCAATGTGGTGGCGATTGCGCGTTGATAGGTAGAATTGCAGGCAGAATTGCTGGACTCTGTCATTTCTTGGTGGTGATAGATAGATACCAATTCAAGAACAGTTCCAGCTCTTTACCCATCCATCCGAGACATTGCCAGCACAATAAACAACTTTTATATGAGCAGTTGATAGTTTGGTAGCTTGTCCCCGACTGACTCTTACTCCAGCTTTCCTACCTAGGCCAACCACAATTTGCGCGCGCTACACAGTTCCGTTCCCGAGGGGAACCACAACACCTTTTACATACAAAATAACTAAGAACCCTAAGTGAAGGTCAGCAGTTTAAATAATAGCAAACAAACATTTTAAATAAAGCAGAACCTATGCACATACTGACATTTCTATAAAAAATATTTTAACAAAATTATTCAATCTCAAAGACATTAAGTGAGAAAGACTAACATATCATTTGCTCATATCGTTCAAGTTACACAGGTCAAACTTCCCACATTCTAAAATACATCCAATTTTTTAACAGAGGAAAGAATAAACACTCTCATGGTATGGATTCAATCCGACAACATTTACAGAAATTCAACGATATAACATTAAATAAAACAAAAGGCAAAATAAATCAGTAGAGCAGTAGAGCAATGGTGTTACAGACTGAAGACCAAAAAAAAAAAAAAAGGTAATAGCCTAGCTCACAGGTAAGAAGCACTACGGTACAGTTAGTGCGCTTTATAGGCCACGCCTTCCATTCATTAATACAGTGCTATTTTCACAGTGTGGAAAACGCGTAAGAAATCCGGACATTTACGTAAGAGTGTCGTAAAGTTTGAGCCATACTCAGCCCTCAGCTTATAGAAGTCCCGTCACAGACTGAATGTCACAACAAGAAATAACTGTACTGTATAAGTGTATTCACGGTTCAACGTTGCTAATTAGCTTCAGTAAGAGCAGAGCACTGTCTCATTGACCCACCGGTCTCAGCTCTATTAGTAGCTGCGTGCCTGGGCTAAGGTTAAGATCTACTTGAGTTCTGTTGATCATTTAATAAGTCATTAGAAGTTTTACGATCACTGTTGTGCTTATGCACGTATTGTGTCACACTGTAATTTTCTTTTATACCGCTCCTATTTTTGCTGCTAATCGTTGTTAACTCCTCTGGAGTCAGAAGTTTTAGGAATCGCATTACGTCTGAGGTTTGTTACCCCATCGTTTTATGGTAAGCTTTGTACAGTAACGTTACTGTTTATTGACTATTTTACAATAAAAATCAAAATTACTGCTGACATTGGGAAGCATATAGACTTGGCTGAGATCAATGTTAAGAGTTCTATCATACTGACAGCTTTACTAGTGACCTACCTCACATGTACTGTATGTCAGCATTCAACTCCTTGACTTAAGACACCTTTATGAAGCTCTAAGGGTCACAGGCATTGCTTCAATCGAGCTATACACCGAAGTGGTTACATTACACTTCTGTCATTTAATAGTTACTTGTCTAACTTAGTTGCAACAATAAAATTAATACCCGTCCATTGCGAAGTGCCGGTTACTTTTTTAAGCAAATCATGTTTGTAAGATAAATACTGATCAAGAGTATAATAGTGCTAGAGACATAAAAATCAAACTTTATCATAATATAATGAACAAAAATTAAGTGCAGTCCGAATGTCAAGCAAATGAAATGATAGCTTTTAAACTTACATACATTATGGAATCTATACACTGTGTAAGAAAACCATTCATTTTGATGTTCATATTTAAGCTCATACTAATTACAGTGTCGTAAGTATCGCCTTGTGTAAGAAATTAGGTGTCTGTACTGGAGTAGTTTGAACTCCTGCTACTGCAGAGAGAACCCATTTGTGTACTACTTCCAAATTATAGAACTAGAGACATGATCTTCTAGAACATGGCACTCAAAGAAGCAATTGCTCTGCTGTGTTATTTAGCATATTTGTATTAGGGAAAGTATCGATCTGACGTTCTCCGCTTTCCACTATACAGCGACATATCGTTATCCTGCTGCTATATTCATGTATTTTTAATATCGTCCACCATTCCAAGTCTTGTTCTTGATGGAAGATGGAAGAAAAGTAGTGGACAAGGTTAAGATTTCGGAAAGCATTTTAACTGGGACAAATGATGCCAAGGAATTGCCTGCAACGAAGAGCAATTGAAGGAAAAATAGACCTGGGATAGTGAGACTGGATCACTAAATTTGCATTAAACGATTAATAACAAACGTTATTAACATTTATACTAAATATTGTTTAGAAAATGAATAACAAGTGACACACATACGCAATATACACTGTGCGATCAAAAGTATCCGAACACCTGGCTGAAAATTGCTTACAAGTTCGTGGCGCCCTCCATCGGTAATGCAGGAATTCAGTATGGCGTTGGCCCATATATAGCCTTGCTGAAAGCTTCCAGTCTCGCAGGCATACATTCAACCAGGTGCTAGGAGGTTTCAAGGGGAAAGGCGGCCCATTCTTCACGGAGTGCAGCATTGAGGAGAGGTATCGATGTCAGTCGGTGAGACCTGGCGCGAATTCGTCGTTCCAAAACCTTCCGTATGTTTTCTATAGGATTCAGGTCAGGATTCTGTGAAGGCTAGTTCATTAGGGGGATAACCACTCCGCCACAGGCCACGCATTACGAACAGGTGCTCGATCGTGTTGAAAGATGCAATCGCCATCCCCGAATTGCTCTTCAACAGTGAGAAGAAGAAGGTGCTTAAAACATCAATGTAGGGCTGTGCTGTGATAGTACCACACAAAGCAACAAGGGGCGCAAGCCCCTCCAGGGAAAACACAACATAAAAACACCATCGCTTCCGAACTCTACTGTTGGCACTACACGTGCTGGCAAATGACGTTCACCGGGCATTCGCCATACCCACAGCCTACCATCAGATTGCCACTTGCAGTGGATCCTGATGCAGTCCGGAATTCCTGTGTGATGAGCTGGCTAGATATCTGCCTATTACACATTACGACCCTCTTCAACAGTCGAGGGTCTCTGTCTGTCAACAGACGAGGTCGGCCTGCACACTTTTCTGCTGTAAATGTCCTTTAACGTTTCCACTTCACTATCACATCGGACACAGTGTACCTAGGGATGTTTAGGAGTCTGGAAATCTCATGTACAGAAATCTCACGTGCAGACGTATGACTCAAGTGACACCACATCACCTGAACGCGAGATCCACGGAGCGCCCCATTCTGATCTGTCACGTTGTGTAATGACTAATGACGACGCCGACATGGAGTACCTGGCAGTAGGTAGCAGCACAATGCACCTAATATTAAAACGCATGGTTTTGGGGGTGTCCGTATACTTTTGATCACGTACTGTATGCTTACGTCAGACTGATAGGTAAGTCTTGATGTCAGCAATAGGATGACCACGTTTCCATTGTTAAAAAACTGATGTGCGATTTGATACAAACATTTTATTGATAATTTCTATAATAATGGAAAAACGAAATTATGGTAATGATCATCCCAAAATCGTGATGTTAGTCAATGATAATTTTAGTAGTGATTTGAGTAACGTAGGAGTGCAGTGCCATAGCGAATTAAGTTGTCAGTTTAATTAGGTTCTTGTAATTTCATATGAGACTTATGAAATTTAAATAAAGCCAGTTAATGATCTGTGGGATAATGCAGTGTCGGACTGTTAACTGACAATGTGTATGTTCCAACTATGTTCCAAATTTATATAGGTTGACATACCTATTACCTAACGAATGGTCGTCCAATTCTGAGTTGCTACATTGAGCTAAGCAATGGGCAACATGATCTAGTTTTAAAATAGGCAGAAAAACACAGCTCGTTGTCTTCGTCTCTTGGTTGGTAATATCGGTTTTGGTAAGGTCTCTGTTGGTGAAGAGCCGCTTGGCCTTAAGAGTTAGTCGGGGCTTTGAATATAAGAAATATTTTGGGGTTTTGACTACTTGTTGGCATAGGCTCATAATTGATCTAACAGCGATTCAACATTTTATCTGCAGTGAATTTTTGACTGTGCAAGGAATTATACACAATAATTAAAATTTAGATTTCTGTTGAACTTTACATAATTTGATGCACAGCACGATGTGCACAATTTACATTCGTTACTTGCCTGCCTATGACTGTTGTCCTTCCACTGCAATTTTAACCACTTTGATTTCCTGTACTTGCACCTTCTTCAGTGACATCCTATGTGAGGTCACTATTCGGAATAATTTTGTGTGTGATTTGAATAAACGTATAATGGAGATTACTCCTTTGTTTTCACTTAATATTCTCATATATGAAATTACTAACCTTTTCACCATGACTTCACTCATTTATGTCTTTGACAAACGTATTGAACACACCTCCTTCTCCCTCTCTCTGTTTCCACTTCTTCCTCCCTCTGTGTGTCCACCTCATTCACCCCACTTCTATTCGTCTATCCCCTCCTCGCTACTCTGTCTCTGCAGCTCCTCCACCCATCTCTTTGGCAATTTCCTCCATCCCATCTCTCTTAAAGCATTTCCTTCCCCTCCCTCTGACCGTATCTTCCTCCATTTCTCTCTCTCCATCTCTGCATCACCTTCTTCGTTTTCCACCTGCCCACTGCCCCTCCACACCTTTCACCTGCGTGATGGATATCCCCCTCGTCTCATCTCTCTGTCTATTTCCTTCTCCTCAATCTGTCCATCTGCATCTCTGTTCATCTAAACCTGTCACCAGCCACGCTCATTCACATGTGTATCCTCTGTTAACACACTTGAATAAAGCAGAGCAATACTACTTCCATAGCACACCATTACCAGCTGCCATACACAGCAGGTCGATAAACCAAGCTGACACTATTTCAATACAACATGTCTGTTATGCAGAGCAGCTGACCACTGTACCGAGCAGTTCTAGGCGCTTCAGTCCGGAACCGCACTGCTGCTACCGCCGCAGGTTCGAATCCTGCCTCAGGCATGGCTGTGGTGTGATGTCCTTATGTTAGTTAGGTTTAAGTAGTTCTAAATCTAGGGGACTGATGACCTCAGATGTTAAGTCCCATAGTGCCGTTTCAACCATTTGTTATGCAGTGCAGGGTTCCAGAAAACGGTTATTTGCCCTTGAAATTTAGGCTTCAATGCAAAGCAAGTTGATTTGGCAGGCTGACACTGTCTTGCAGGGCAGCCTATACGCCACACCCTGGAAAAACACATTTCTGTGCACATCCCTGCTCCTTCCTAGGACGTTGAAAACCCCACCGTGCTGATACTCGTGAGACCCGCTGTTATAGTACCAATTATGGTAGAAATCGAGCCAGGTGTTTGGAGGTACACATACATATATACACACTGCTTTGTACAGAACAGTCAGAAGCAGTCCCAAAACTGTTCAGGGTGTTGCACGGAAAGTTGTGCTGGGAAACAATGGTTAAGAAACAAATCCGATACGACACTATGTTTCCAAAGTATTTAGCATTGAATTTAGGAATCAAATCGTTGCATGCACCAATTCAAGTTGCCTGCCAGACGTGAGATCGCTGAACGTGTTCTGATTCGGATTCCTCAACACGAACGAACGTAGATTCTTCTCACTCAGCTTAAACTTGTCATGTTCGTAAAAGATATATTCTAAATGGTAATGAGCATTTCAACATAGGGTAACTCGCAGATCCACAAATGTTTGTGCACTATCGCATTATAACGCGTTCAGGTGCTTGAATTTGCGCCAGCAACGAACTGATTGGCTAACATCAACCCTAAATAACTCATAAATGCCGCAACGCATTGAATTTTTTACTTACCAATTGTTTCTCTGCCTGACCGCCCATGCAACACCCTTACGAGCTTTTCAGGCTGTTTCTACCAACACTGTGTTCTAAAATTAGTTTATGTCAATGATATGTCTACACTATATTAATGTTTCTCATGATTTATACATGTAAGGACCTAAAGCAACAGTGCATGACAAAAGACCTGTTCTTGAGACGAGCCGTATTCAAATCTAAGACCTTGAACTCGCCTACTGGTGGTTGGGTGACAACAGAGTTGATACTGACTGGAGATTTATTTCTCATTTTTAGTTACTTATCCCCCAATGCAGTTGCAAATTCCAGAGACATACTGTGTCAGCGTGTACCATTGGTTTGAAATGAATAGGAGCCGGGAAAGGGCATTACCGTCCTATCTGTATGCTGCTATTAACACAACACAAACAGTTGCGTTCGGAGTGATGCCGCGACCGTGAAGGATTGAATGCATACACAGGGTGTTACAAAAAGGTACGGCCAAACTTTCAGGAAACATTCCTCACACACAAAGAAAGAAAATATGTTATGTGGACATGTGTCCGGAAACGCTTACTTTTCATGCTAGAGCTAATTTTATTACTTCTCTTCAAATCACATTAATCATGGAATGGAAACACACAGCAACAGAACGTACCAGCGTGACTTCAAACACTTTGTTACAAGAAATGTTCGAAATGTCCTCCGTAAGCGAGGATACATGCATCCAGCCTCCGTCGCATGGAATCCCTGAAGCGCTGATGCAGTCCCGGAGAATGGTGTATTGTATCACAGCCGTCCACAATACGAGCACGAAGAGTCTCTACATTGGGTACCGGAGTTGTGTACACAAGAGCTTTCAAATGCCCCCATAAATGAAAGTCAAGAGGGTTGAGGTCAGGAGAGCGTGGAGGCCATGGAATTAGTCCGCCTCTACCAATCCATCGGTCACCTAATCTGTTGTTGAGAAGCGTACGAACACTTCGACTGAAATGTGCAAGAGCTCCATCGTGCATGAACCACATGTTGTGTTGTACTTGTAAAGGCGCATGTTCTAGCAGCACAGGTAGAGTGTCCCGTATGAAATCATGATAACGTGCTCCATTGAGCGTAGCTGGAAGAAGCTAAAATGAGCTCTAACATGGAAATTAAGCGTTTCCGGAAACATGCCCACATAACATCTTTCCTCTATTTGTATATGAGGAATGTTTCCTGAAAGTTTGGCCATACCTTTTTGTAACACCCTGTAAATGGCGTCACATTTTGTTCAGCAATAAATCGCGGTTCCAAACTACTCCAGATGAACATCATAAGCGAGTAAGTCGACGATGTGGGGAGAGGGGCTATTTCTTTAATTTTTCTTAGAGCCAAAGTGGCGTTACTCCTGACGAAATCTTGGTGTGAGAAGTGACTTCCAGTCACAAGTTGTGGTGATGGAGGGATGTGTGATGGTGCGACAGTACTTGAGGGACATCCTGCATCGTCATGATTTATCTCACTTGACATTATTATGGTGCCATGTTTCAGTCGGACAATGTTCGCACACACATGGAATGTGTCTCCAAGAACGGCCAAGAGAGATGGCCACATTTACCCTAACAGAGCATGTGTGGGAGCAACATGGGCGTCAAATCCGTTTCAGTGGCGGTTTCTACGCTATCAAGGGCCAGTCACAAAAGTCATGGATCAGTTTGCCTCAGGAGGTGATACAATGGCCTTATGATACCCTTCCCATCCGAACAAGTTTATGCGTCTAGGTCTTTCATTCGATTTTGTGATCAATGAAATAATATCAGATACCCTCTCAACCCCTGAGGTTCCATGTCATTTCGTCGTCCCCCTCTGTCTGCTCCGCTTTTCTTGCTAGGCTGCGTATAAATAAGTTGATTGAGCAGTAATGGAGACAAAAAGTCTGCCGGCCGCTGTGGCTAAGCGGTTCTAGGTGCTTCAGTCCGGAACCGCGGTACTGCTACGGCCGCAGGTTCGAATCCTGCCGCGGCTATGGATGTGTGTGATGTCCTTAGGTTAGTTAGGTTTAAGTAGTTCTATGTCTAAGGGACTGATGCCCTGAGATGTTAAATCGCATAGTGCTTAGAGCCATTTGAACAGAAAGTCTCTAGCAATCAGATGCTGCAGTAAATTGTGTGTTTCGCTACATTATAATCCACTTTCTGTAAAAGTAGCTTGGTTGCCTGTATCAATCGACCATATGACTGCTGTAGATGTCATAATGTACAAAGTAGTGCTTGGATGAGAATTATGTCAAAAAATCCACCTTACCACACACTGGCTAGCGCCCACTTAAGTGGAGGCTCATAATGATCACTGAAGGTGCCATCTATTTGTTTGTGGCATTGTCGTGACAGGAACTCACCTAGATATCAAGTCAGATACCAGTCTCATCTACAAAATCCAAGTGACTGTACGTGACACTGTAAGTCACTGACAGCTGATATGAATCCCTAATGATACTGTCATACTTCAGCCACACATACCAGATATTACTGAACTGCTTGTGGATAAATCTCCAAGCAGAACAGCTATCGTCCTGACGAGATGTTCTCACTCAAGTGGCTCTCCCAGCAACCTAATCTTTCTAAACGTATTTTCATTAATAGGTTTCCATATTGTAGTGAACCAAGCTTTTTCGAAAATTATACGCCAGACCTCAAGGCAACTTTTGCTCCCTGCTCGCTCTTGCAAGCTGCGAATGCGGCGACTTCTCGCCAGCACTCTAACTTCCCCCAACTCTCCTCTGTTCGAATAAGAGCGCCGCACTGCTCTAGAACAGCCGACTGCTGTCGTCCCTTCCCTCCTCAGCCCTCCCTTCAACGATTGGAGTGCCGGATGGTAGCGCGGCTCAAACGCAACGTGCTACGGTGGTGAAATTCACATATGGACTTCCAGTAACAAGACCGTGGTTCGCTGCCAGGCCACATGGAGCGCTGCAGCCTTATCAGTGTATCATATCGGTTTCCCACTGCGTGATTTAAAGTCGTCAGTACTTGTTTTGGTTTCGTTTAAAACAGAAATTTAAAGTATTGTGTTACTGATTACGACTTCATGTGATTATTACACTCCTTGAATTGCATTGTATGTTGCTGGCGTTTTCCTTGATTTTTGCTCACGTCCCCAATACTGGGTGGAGTAAATGATAACATAATTTTCATGTAAAGAAGAAGCTGGTTTTGCCGCATTGTGTGCATACTTTCGTTTCGCCTACGAGTACGAGAGTGGAATAAAAATGAAATGATCGTATGGCATTGCGGGCCGGAAGGCCCCACATGGGGAAGTTCGGTCGCAGAGCTCGAGTCTTATTTCAGTCGACTCCACATTGGGCGACCCGCATGCCTGCGATAAGGACAGCACAACACACAGTCCATGAGCGGCGAAAATCTCCGACCCAGCCGGATATCGAACCCGGGCCCGCAGCTTGGGAGGCAAAAACGTAACCACTGTAACCGCTCTTTAGAGAGTTGTTATACAGAAACTAGTTTTCTATTAAATTCTGTAGTACGAAATGACCTAAGAGCCAATAAACGGTAGTAGTATTTCGAAGTAATAGTTAGTTAAAATTTTTCACAGGGTAGACATTCGAAATAGAGTAACGCAAAATAGTGCAATGGAAATGCAAGGCAGATATAACAAAGCTGCGTTTTGTTTTGAATGTAATATATAAACCAATGCGCAGCATTGTTAGGTCTCTTGAGTTTTTGTTTTCAGAAGTGGCGAGTGTGTTCGCACGTCTTCGATAGTAGTCGGAATTTTGGGATTAGAAGCCTAATTAAACTGCATTCTTAGAACTGGTTTAGATATTTTTGTGGTAGAGAATAGATTATTTTGTGATAAATTCATGGACGGAATCAATTAGACGTGATTGGATGTACGAACATTGATATTCAAGTGAATAGAGATTGTACCTCTTAAAAGAAACACAACTATTGTATACTTACGGCTATAAAGACACTTATAGCCTATACGCAAACTTTTATGTTGAATTAGGACCTTATTCGTTGTATGCGAACTATTAAAAAGTATTGGGACCGAAAATAATTTCGACCTTACCACACTAGCATCTTTGTCGCTCGTTGCCAAGGTGGTTCCGCTAATAATCCAGGAGTGAAAAATAGTGCCCGTTAAAAGATTAAACTTCTGCTGAGCAGAAATTGAAATAATTCGAACCCGTAGTTCATATCGTGTTGTGAGAATTAGACGCCGGCCGCGGTGGTCTCGCGGTTCTCGGCGCTCAGTTCGGAACCGCGCGACTGCTGCGGTCGCAGGTTCGAATCCTGCCTTGGGCATGGATGTGTGTGATGTCCTTAGGTTAGTTAGGTTTAATTAGTTCTAAGTTCTAGGCGACTGATGACCACAGATGTTAAGTCGCATAGTGTTCAGAGCCATTTGAATTTTTTTTTTTTTTTTGAGAATTAGACATTGTAAGGCCCAGAGAAATATCTATAATGTATCGGACATTAATAGCGAAGGAGAGTTTCATGGGAAGCATATCTTTGGTGATAGATACACGAAGCAATGTAGTACTGACTGACTGTTATCATACCGAAACAATACACACTAGAATCGTCACTCCCTTCATTGATGAAGCGGTGCCATCCCTTATTAATTTAAGCACTTAATTGTGTCAATAAAACAGAAATATAAGACATTCTCAGTGTTACTAAAATCCATAATCAGCTAGTACATAGACAATAATATCTGTGAACATGCAATGCTTATTGGAGAAACCTGATAAACCTTTTTACAAACAGATTTAATAGGATTCAACGAATGCATATAGACTGCTAAAGTAACGAAATCTAATTACTCAGGGAAACAAATCAGTAAGAACAGACAGGAACTCAAATACATCTTACTCCAGAGCAATAAAAAAAACTGTGTATGAAATATCACTTGAAAAATGCAGTCAATATCCAACAGCTAGTTCACACTGTTTATCGTCCATGTTTCACTTTCATACAGCCGGCAACGGTGACCGAGCGGTTCTAGGCGCTTCAGTCCGGAACCGCGCGACTGCTTCGGTCGCAGGTTCGAATCCTGCCTCGGGCATGCATGTGTGTGATGTCCTTAGGTTAGTTACGTTTAAGTAGTTCTAAGTTGTAGGGGACTTATGACCTCAGCTGTTGAGTCTCATGGTGCTCAGAGCCATTTTCAACTTCCATACATGGCTACACTCCGTACAAATACTTTCAGAAAATACTTCCTGACACTTAAATCTATACTCGATGTCAAGAAGTTCCTCTCCTTCAGAAACGGTTTCCTTGCTACATTTTATATCCTCTCTACTTCGACCATCATCGGTTACTTTGCTCCCCAAGTAGCAAATCTCGTCTGCTTCTTTTAAGTGTCTCATTTCCTAATCTAATTCCCTCAGCATCACCCGACTTAATTCGACTGCATTCCATTATCCTCGTTTTGCTTTCGTTGATGTTCATCTTATATCCTCCTTTCAAGACATTGTCCATTTCGTTCAACTGCTCTTCCTGGTCCTTTGCGGTCTCTGATAGAATTGCAGTGTTCTTCAAATGGTTCAAAAGGCTCTGAGTACTATGGGACTCAACTGCTGTGGTCATTAGTCCCCTAGAACTTAGAACTGCTTAAACCTAACTAACCTAAGGACATGACACACATCCATGCCCGAGGCAGGATTCGAACCTCCGACCGTAGCAGTCGCACGGTTCCGGACTGCGCGCCTAGAACCGCGAGACCACTGCGGCCGGCCTGCAGTGTTCTCGGCAAACCTCAAAGATTTTATTTCTTCTCCAAATGTTTCTTTTGTTTCCTTTGCTACTTGCTCAATATACAGATTGAATAACATCGGGGAGAGGCTACAACCCTGTCTCACTCTCTTCCCAACCACTGGTTCCCTTTCGTGCCCCTCGACTCTTGTAACTGCCATCTGGTTTCTGTACAAGTTGTAAATAGCCTTTCGCTCCCTGTATTTTACCCCTGCCACCTTCAGAATTTGAAAGAGAGTATTCCAGTCAACATTGTGAAAAAATTTCTCTATGTCTACAAATGCTAGAAACGTAGGGTAGCCTTTCCCTACTTTATCTTCTAAGATAAGATGTAGTATCTGTATTGCTTCACGTTTTCCAACGTTTCTACGAAATCAAAACTGATGTTTCCCGAGGTAGGCTTCTACCAGCTCCTCCATTCGTCTGTAAGGAATTCCTGTTACTATTTTGGGGCCGTCTCTTATTAAACTGAAAGTTTGGCAATTTTCATACCTGTCAGCACTTCCTTACTTTGGAACTGGAATTATTATATTCTTCTTGAAGTCTGAGAGGATTTCGCCTGTCGCATATGTCTTGCTCACCAGACTGTAGAATTTTGTCAAGACTGGCTCTCTCAAGGTTGTCAGTAGTTCTAACGGAATGTTGTCTACTCAGGGGACCTTGTTTCAACTTAGGCCTTTCAGTGCTCTGTCAAACTCTTCACGCAGTATATTGTCTCCCATTTCATCTTCATCCACGTTCTCTTCCATTTCCATAATATTTCTCTCAAGTACATTGCTTTTGTATAGGCCCTCTATGTACTCCTTCTACCTTTCTGCCTTCCCTTCTTTGCTTAGAATTAGTTTTCCATCTGAGTTCTTGATATTCATACAAGTGCCTCTCTGTAATTTTCCTGTAGGCAGTATCTATCTTACCCCTAGTTATATATGCATTTTCCTCTAGCCATCAGTGCTTGGTCATTTTGCACTTCCTATCGATCTCATTTCTGTGACGTTTGTATTCGTTTTTGTCTTCTTTATTCACTGCATTTTCATATTTTCTCCTTTTAACAATTAAAGTCAATATCTCTTCTGTTACCGAACGATTTCGACTAGCCCTCGTCTTTTACCTAATGCGGTTCCCACACCGCACAGCGCACAGCAGTACTCCAGAACAGGGCAGACAAGTGTAATGTAAGCAGTGTCTTTAGTAGATCTGTTGCGCCTTCTAAGTGTTCTGCCAATGAATCGCAGTCTTTGATTTGGTCTACCCACAACATTTTCTATATCTTCGTACTAATTTAAGTTGTTTGTAATTGTAATCCCTAAGTATTTAGTTGAATTTACAGCCTTCAGATTTGTGTGACTTATCGCGTAATCGAAATTTAGCGGATTTCTTTTAGTATTCATGTGAATAACTTCACACTTTCTTTATTTAGGATCAACTTCCACTTTCCACACCACACAGATATCTTATCTAAATCATTTTTCCATTCGTTTTGGTCACCTGATGACTTAACAAGACGGTAAATGACAGCATCGTCTGCAAACAATAGAAGAGGGCTACTCAGATTGTCTCCTATGTCGTTAATATAGAATAGGAACAATAGAGGGCCTTTAACACTTCCTTGGGGAACACCTGATATTACTTCTGTTTTACTCGATGACATTCCGTCCATTACTACGAATTGTGACCTTCCTGACAAGGAAATAACGAAACCAGTCGCACAACTAGGACGATAGTCGATAGGTAGGCAGTTTCGTTAGAAGCTACTTTTAAGTAACGGTGTCGAAAACCTTCTGGAAATCTAAAAACATGGAATCAATTTGACATCCATTGTCGATAGCACTCATCACCTCATGAGTATAAATACACTCCTGGAAATTGAAATAAGAACACCGTGAATTCATTGTCCCAGGAAGGGGAAACTTTATTGACACATTCCTGGGGTCAGATACATCACATGATCACACTGACAGAACCGCAGGCACATAGACACAGGCAACAGAGGATGCACAATGTCGGCACTAGTACAGTGTATATCCACCTTTCGCAGCAATGCAGGCTGATATTCTCCCATGGAGAAGATCGTACAGATGCTGGATGTAGTCCTGTGGAACGGCTTGCCATGCCATTTCCACCTGGCGCCTCAGTTGGACGAGCGTTCGTGCTGGACGTGCAGACCGCGTGAGACGACGCTTCATCCAGTCCCAAACATGCTCAATGGGGGACAGATCCGGAGATCTTGCTGGCCAGGGTAGTTGACTTACACCTTCTAGAGCACGTTGGGTGGCACGGGATACATGCGGACGTGCATTCTCCTGTTGGAACAGCAAGTTCCCTTGCCCGTCTAGGAATGGTAGAAAGATGGGTTCGATGACGGTTTGGATGTACCGTGCACTATTCAGTGTCCCCTCGACGATCGCCAGAGGTGTACGGCCAGTGTAGGAGATCGCTCCCCACACCATGATGCCGGGTGTTGGCCCTGTGTGCCTCGGTCGTATGCAGTCCTGATTGTGGCGCTCACCTGCACGGCGCCAAACACGCATACGACCATCATTGGCACCAAGGCAGAAGCGACTCTCATCGCTGAAGACGACACGTCTCCATTCGTCCCTCCATTCACGCCTGTCGCGACACCACTGGAGGCGGGCTGCACGATGTTGGGGCGTGAGCGGAAGACGGCCTAACGGTGTGCGGGACCGTAGCCCAGCTTCATGGGGACGGTTGCGAATGGTCCTTGCAGATACCCCAGGAGCAACAGTGTCCGTAATTTGCTGGGAAGTGGCGGTGCGGTCCCCTACGTCACTGCGTAGGATCCTACGGTCTTGGCGTGCATCCGTGCGTCGCTGTGGTCCGGTCCCAGGTCGACGGGCACGTGCACCTTCCGCCGACCACTGGCGACAACATCGATGTACTGTAGAGACCTCACGCCCCACGTGTTGAGCAATTCGGCGGTACGTCCACCCGGCCTCCCGCATGCCCACTATACCCCCTCGCTCAAAGTCCGTCAACTGCACATACGGTTCAAGTCCACGCTGTCGCGGCATGCTGCCAGTGTTAAAGACTGCGATGGAGCTCCGTATGCCACGGCAAACTGGCTGACACTGCCGGCGGCGGTGCATAAATGCTGCGCAGCTAGCGCCATTCGACGGCCAACACCGCGGTTCCTGGTGTGTCCGCTGTGCCGTGCGTGTGATCATTGCTTGTACAGCCCTCTCGCAGTGTCCGGAGCAAGTATGGTGGGTCTGACACACCGGTGTCAATGTGTTCTTTTTTCCATTTCCAGGAGTGTAGATAGTTGTGTTTGGCAGGAACGGTGTTTCCTGAATCCGTGCGGACTATGTGTCAATAAATCGTTATCTTCGAAGTAATTCATAATGTTCAAACACAGTATATGTTCCAAAAGCCTACGGCAAATCGACGTTAGTGGTAAGGGGCCTGTAATTCAGCGGATTACTCCTAGTTCCCTTTTTGGGTATTGGTGTGACTTGAGCAGTTATCCAGACTTTAGGTGCTCAACTTTCTGTGAGCGAGTGGTTGTATATAATTTCTAAATAGGGTCTATTGCATCAGCATACTCTGAGAGGAACCTGACTGGTATACAATCTGGACCAGAGGCCTTTCCTTTATTGCGTGATTTAAGCTGCTTTCCTACACCGAGGATTTCTACTTCTATGTTTTTCATCTTCGCAGTTGTTCTTGATTGGAATTCAGGAATATTTACTTCGTCTTTATTGGTGAAGGAGTCTCGGAAAACAGAGTTTAATAACTCTGCTTTAGTGGCACTGTCATCAGTGACTTCACCGTTGATATCGCGCAGTGAAGGTATTCATTGCGTCTTGTCACTGGTGTGCTTTATATATGACCGGTATCTCTTTGTGATTTTTGCCAGATTCCGAGACAGAGTTTCGTTACGGAAATTATTAAAAGCATCTCGCATTGAAACACGCGCTATATATCGAAATTCATCAAAACTTCGCCAATCTGGGGGATTTTACGTTCTTTTAAATTTGGCATCCTTTTTTCGTTGCTGCTGCAACAGCAACAGCGATCTGACCCGTTTTGTGTACCATGGGTGATCAGTACCATAACTTATTAATTTATGTAGTATATATCTCTCAAATGCCCTCGGTACTATCTCTCTGAAATCATTCCACACATTTTTCTACGCGTAAGCGATCAGATCGGAAGGAGTGTAGACTACCTTAAAAAGGCGATAAAAACATTTTTACCAGCTTTTTAAGTATATGTACATTACGTTTCTTTTGGATGGTTGTGCGTGTTACGGTATTCAGCCTAGCAGCAACTGCATTGTGGTCGTAGTCTCTGTATTCTTCGCGATACTCCCTACTTATCCAGGATTATTTGTTGCTAAGTGGTCAGGTATGCTTCTGCATCTATTTACGCTCCGAGTGGGCTCGTGAAGTAATTGGCCAAAATACTTTTCTGAGAAAGCGTTCAGTAAAGTTTCGGATGACGTTTTATGCCTGCACCTGCTTTAAATGTATAATTTCTCAAGCATATCGAGAGTAGATTGAAGCCGCCACCGACTCTGCACGGTGAAGCATATCCACAGAGAACTGCATACGTTGTGGCTTGTCATCTGGTTTCAGGGCGTGCAACAGTTCCAGTCGGTCTGGATATCTCTGTAAACATTTCAGATGGCCACCCTAGGGCTTTAAAACCGGGTTACTAAATCTGCGTGTTACCATTATATAACCTACCTGAAGCCTTCCAGTGCCTCCAGACCTTTTCTACGTGTACAGTCTTCTTGCATGATTCTTCTACCAAGTGTTAGCTATGATTAAGTTATGCTCTGTGCAAAATTCTACAAGGCGGCGTCTTCGTTCACTCCTTACCCACGGCCCATATTTATCTATTAGTTTTCCTTCTCTTCCTTTTACTGCTATCGAACTCCAGTTCCCCAAGACTATTAAATTTTCGTCTCCCTTCACTATCTGAATATTTTCTTTTCTCTCATCATACATTTGTTCAATCTCTTCGTCATCTGCGGAGCTAGTAGGCATATAAACTTGTGCTATTCTCGTAGGAGCAAGCTTCGTGTCTATCGTGGCTACAATAACACGTTCGTTGTAGCTTACCCGCATTCCTATTTTTTTATTCATTATTAAACCTACTCCTACATTACCCCTATTTGATTTTGTATTTATAACAATGTATTCACATGGCCAGAACTCTTGTTCGTTCTCCCACCGAGCTTCACTAATTCCCACTATATCTAGCTATAACCAATCCCATTTCCCTTTTTGAATTTTCTAACCTACCAGCCCAATTAAGGGATCTGACATTCCAAGCTCCGATCTGTCAAACTCGAGTTTCATTTCTCCTGATAATGACATCCTCCTGAGTAGTCCCCGCCCGAATGGGGGACTATTTTGCCTCCTGAATATTTTACCCAAGAGGACGCTATCACCACTTAACCGTATAGTGAAGCTGCATACCCTCGAGATAAATTCCGGCTCTAATTTCCACCTGCTTGCAGACAGTCGCAGTACCAGCAGATCAAGGCGTTTTTGATTAATGTCACAAGGCCAGATCAGTGAATAATCCAGACTGTTGCCCCTGAAACTACTGAAAAGGCTTCTGCCCCTCTTCAGGAACCACACGTTTGTCTGGCATCCAAACAGATACCCTTCCATTGTGGTTGCACCTGCGGTACGGCTATCTGTATCTCTGAGGCACGCAAGCCTCCCCAACAAAGGCGAGGTCCATGGTTCGTGGATACGAAAAACAGAAGTGAACAAAAATAA
Source organism: Schistocerca gregaria (assembly GCF_023897955.1). Lineage (NCBI taxonomy): Eukaryota > Metazoa > Arthropoda > Insecta > Orthoptera > Acrididae > Schistocerca > Schistocerca gregaria. The sequence goes on from NC_064924.1 coordinate 653,216,268, forward strand.
AATACAAGCAATACATGTAGTGTCTAAAACGTACGGTTCAATTTTAATATGTTAAAGCAACAAAACTAATTAAGGTATTCACGCCATATTTGTCTTATGTAACATTGCCACATTAAGTTTTTATACCATTCAGTCAGTTTCAGCATGTGCGCCTATGCCGCCGGCTGCTGTGGCCGAGCGGTTCTAGGTGCTTCAGTCTGGAACCGCGCGACCGCTATGGTCGCAGGTTCGAATACTAACTCGGACATGTATATGTGTGATGTCCTTAGGGTAGTTAAGTTTAAGTAGTTCTAAGTTCTAGGGGACTGATGACCTCAGATGTTAAGTCCCATAGTTCTCAGAGCCATTTGAACCACGTGCGCATTTGCTGACACACACAGCATCCAGTCTGTTTTAAAGCTCTGTTCGGACTTGACGCAATATACCTGTAACAATTGTATTACCAGTAGCAACGTTTCGGTTCTTTAAGTCATTGGTGTGGTTGACAGGCTTTGGGAAGACTGACATACCCCTCAGAAACAAATCCATCGGTGTAATGTCAGGCGACCTAGAATCCCAGGGAATCAGACCAGCCCTTTCAGTTTAGCAATCTGTCAAAACCTGGTTTTGAACATCTCGTACACAATGGCGGTCAACCATGTGTGGCAACGCAAACAGCTCCTGCATCTCAAGGTAATTGTTAGAATTAACTGTTTCTTCTGAGATGAAAATGGTCCTACGGTGCAACCACCAAAAAATATCACACATTTACTTTCTGTCCGGTAGTCATACACCTCTTCAGTCAAAGTGTAATCAGACCATCCCTTTCAGTTTAGCGATATGTAAAAACATGGTTTTGACCATCTCGTACACAATGGCGGTCAACCATGTGTGGCAACGCAAACAGCTCCTGCATAACAAGGTATTTGTTAGAATTAACTGTTTCTTCTGAGATGAAAATGGTCCTACGGTGCAACTATCAAAAATATCACATATTTACGTTGTGTCTGGCAATCATATATCTCTTCAGTCAATGTGTGTGGAGCGGTTATGCCCCAGATGCGAACATTGTGTTTACCTTCCAACAGCCGTGGAAGATTGCTTCATGAGAAAATGCTTGTTTCCTTAGGAAATCTGCATCCTTCTCTACAAGGTGAAGCACATCCACAGCGAACTGCTAGCGTTGTGGCTAGTCATCTGATTTTCTTGCTGGCAACAGTTCAAGTCGGTATGGATACTTCTGTAAACATTTCCGAAGGACCTGGCGCACGGTCGCCTAGGGCTCTGAACCTTCTGCGATGTCTCAGAACGGACTTCTGCAAAGAACGTTGGAAAGCCAACCACATCCAGTCTGTATCAGTTTCTCTTGTTCCATATCGTCCTGAATGGTGCTCCACATCAGCGCTTCCTGTGTGCTCAAGCTTCCTTTCCCACCGCGTATCCAAGTCCACTAGGGTGTTTCCTTCCTCGGCCGTGTTTGGAAGTTGCTTTGAACCAGTGTGTTCGATTTGGTCTGAACAAACCATTCCATAAACTGAGCGTTTCCTTGAACCGTTGTCATTACGCTATACTCATGATTGAAATACACACCAACAAAACTTTGTTAGTTGGCCTGTCGAATAAGTCAAACTTCTACATCTACATCTACATGACTACTCTGCAATTCACATTTAAGTGCTTGACAGAGGGTTCATCGAACCACAATCATACTATCTCTCTACTATTCCACTCCCGAACAGCGAGCGGGAAAAACGAACACCTAAACCTTTCTGTTCGAGCTCTGATTTCTCTTATTTCATTTTGATGATCATTCCTACCTATGTAGGTTGGGCTCAACAAAATATTTTCGCATTCGGAAGAGAAAGTTGGTGACTGAAATTTCGTAAAAAGGTCTCGCCGCGACGAAAACCGTCTATCCTGTAATGACTTCCATCCCAACTCGTGTATCATATCTGCCACACTCTCTCCCCTATAACGCGATAATACAAAACGAGCTGCCCTTTTTTGCAACCTTTCGATGTCCTCCGTCAATCCCACCTGGTAAGGATCCCACACCGCGCAGCAATATTCTAACAGAGGACGAACGAGTGTAGTGTAAGCTGTCTCTTTAGTGGACTTGTTGCATCTGCTAAGTGTCCTGCCAATGAAACGCAACCTTTGGCTCGCCTTCCCGACAATATTATCTATGTGGTCCTTCCAACTGAAGTTGTTCATAATTTTAACACCCAGGTACTTAGTTGAATTGACAGCCTTGAGAATTGTACTATTTATCGAGTAATCGAATTCCAACGGATTTCTTTTGGAACTCATGTGGATCATCTCACACTTTTCGTTATTTAGCGTCAACTGCCACCTGACACACCATACAGCAATCTTTTCTAAATCGCTTTGCAGCTGATACTGGTCTTCGGATGACCTTACTAGACGGTAAATTACAGCGTCATCTGCGAACAGTCTAAGAGAACTGCTCAGATTGTCACCCAGGTCATTTATATAGATCAGGAACAGTAGAGGTCCCAGGACGCTTCCCTGGGGAACACCTGATATCACTTCAGTTTTACTCGATGATTTGCCGTCTATTACTACGAACTGCGACCTTCCTGACAGGAAATCACGAATCCAGTCGCACAACTGAGACGATACCCCATAGCTCCGCAACTTAATTAGAAGTCGCTTGTGAGGAACGGTGTCAAAAGCTTTCCGGAAATCTAGAAATACGGAATCAACTTGAGATCCCCTGTCGATAGCGGCCATTACTTCGTGCGAATAAAGAGCTAGCTGCGTTGCACAAGAGCGATGTTTTCTGAAGCCATGCTGATTACGTGTCAATAGATCGTTCCCTTCGAGGTGGTTCATAATGTTTGAATACAGTATATGCTCCAAAACCCTACTGCAAACCGACGTCAATGATATAGGTCTGTAGTTAAATGGATTACTCCTACTACCCTTCTTGAACACTGGTGCGACCTGCGCAATTTTCCAATCTGTAGGTACAGATCTATCGGTGAGCGAGCGGTTGTATATGAGTGCTAAGTAGGGAGCTATAGTATCAGCGTAATCTGAAAGGAACCTAATCAGTATACAATCTGGACCTGAAGACTTGCCCGTACCAAGCGATTTGAGTTGCTTCGCAACCCCTAAGGTATCTACTTCTAAGAAACTCATGCTAGCAGATGTTCGTGTTTCAAATTCTGGAATATTCCATTCGTCTTCCCTGGTGAAGGAATTTCGGAAAACTGCGTTCAATAACTCCGCTTTAGCGGCACAGTCGTCGATAACAGTACCATCGGCACTGCGCAGGAAGGTATTGACTGCGTCTTGCCGACCAGAATTTCTTCGGATTTTCTACCAAATTTCGAGACAATGTTTCGTTGTGGAACCTATTAAAGGCATCTCGCATCGAAGTACGTGCCAAATTTCGCGCGTCTGTAAATTTTAGCCCATCTTAGGGATTTCGCGTTCTTCTGAACTTCGCATGCTTTTTCCGTTGCCTCTGCAACAGCGTTCGGACCTTTTTTTGTGTACCACGGGGGATCCGTTCCATCTCTTACCAATTTATGAGGTATGAATATCTCAATTGCTGTTGCTACTATATCTTTGAATTTGAGCCACATCTCGTCTACATTCGCATAGTCAGTTCGGAAGGAATGGAAATTGTCTTTTAGGAAGGCTTCTAGTGGCACTTTATCCGCTTTTTTAAATAAAATTATTTTGCGTTTGTTTCTGATGGGTTTGGAAGAAATGGTATTGAGCCTAGCTACAATGACCTTGTGATCACTAATCCCTGTATCAGTCATGATGCTCTCTATCAGCTCTAGATTGTTTGTGGCCAAGAGGTCAAGTGTGTTTTCGCAACCATTTACAATTCGCGTGGGTTCGTGGACTAACCGCTCGAAATAATTTTCGGAGAATGCAGTTAGGACAATCTCGGAAGACGTTTTCTGCCTACCACCGGTTTTGAACAAGTATTTTTGCCAACATACCGAGGGTAGGTTGAAGTCCCCATCAACTATAACCGTATGAGTGGGGTATTTATTTGTTACGAGACTCAAACTTTCCCTGAACTGTTCCGCAACTGTATCATCGGAGTCTGGGGGTCGGTAGAAGGAGCCAATTATTAACTTAATTCGGCTGTTAAGTATAACCTCCATCCACACCAATTCGCACGGAGTATTTACTTCGACTTCACTACAAGATAATCCACTACTGACAGACACAAACACTCCACCACCAATTCTGCCTAATCTATCTTTCCTGAACACCGTCTGAGACTTCGTAAAAATTTCTGCAGAACTTATTTCAGGCTTTAGCCAGCTTTCTGTACCTATAACGATATCAGCTTCTGTGCTTTCTATTAGCGCTTGAAGCTCAGGGACTTTTCCAGCGCAACTACAACAATTTACAACTATAATTCCGACTGTTCCTTGATCCAAGCACGTCCTGTAATTGCCAAGCACCCTTTGACATTGCAAGCCATCCCGCACTTTCCCGAGGCCTTCTAACCTAAAAAACCGCCCAGTCCACGCCACACAGCCTCCGCTACCCGTGTAGCCGCCAGCTGAGTGTAGTGAACTCCTGACCTATTCAGCGGAACCCGAAACCCCACCACCCTATGGCGCAAGTCAAGGAATCTGCAGCCAATACGGTCGGAAAACCGTCTGAGCCTCTGATTCAGACCCTCCACCCGGCTCTGCACCAAAGGTCCGCAGTCGGTTCTGTCAACGATGCTGCAGATGGTGAGCTCTGCCTTCATCTCGTAAGCAAGACCGGTAGCCTTCACCAAATCAGATAGCCGCTGGAATCCAGAGAGAATTTCCTCAGATCCAAAGCGACACGCGTCATTAGTGCCGACATGTGCCACCACCTGCAGCTGGCTGCACCCTGTGCTCTTCATGGCATCCGGAAGGACCCTTTCCACATCAGGAATGACTCCTCCCGGAATGCACACGGAGTGCACACTGGATTTCTTCCCCTCCTTAGCCGCCGTATCCCTAAGGGACCCCATTACGCGCCTAACATTGGAGCTCCCAACTACCAGTAAGCCCACCCTCTGCGATTGCCCGGACCTTGAAGGCTGAGAATGATCCTCTGAAACAGGGCAGGCAGCTGCATCTGGCTCAGCCAGAGACAGTGCCTGAAACCTGTTTGTCAGACGCACCGGGGAGGCTTTCTGATCAGCCTCCGGGGACGCCTTTCGCTGCCTGCCACGCCTTGGAACGACCTCCCAATCAACCACAGGCGAGGGCTCAGCCCCACTGCGGGCAGCAACCGGGGCAACCACAGCGGCAGACCGATCTGGGGGCAGCTTAGTGTGAATATCTTAATTAGTTAGGGTGCTATAACAGAATGCAGTTGTAGTGTAGCTTCTGAGACACATGTACTTACCACGAATTTAAATCGAGCACTTCACACACATATTCATAGGCAGGAACAGATGACCACATAATACTATCTGATGAAATCACTACTGTTTTTTATTAAACAAAAACAAATACGGAGTCATTTTTTCAACCCAAAATTACGGATATGAGCAACATTTAAGCAGAGTATGAGTGAAATATTTACAACGCAATCCAAAGAGCGCGATGCAATAAGGAGTCGTTATTAGGAACTTAATGAAATAAAACCAGCGTCATTGTCATGTCATTTCACGTGACTGAGGTTTTGACATGTTCTAAGGAGCAATTATATTTCTACTTGATAATGGCAACACAGTTGAAATGGCAGTATTGTTTTTACAAATAAATAATTTTACTGACAGAGGGTGATCACGTCGTAATTTGCTAAAGTTTACATAACTGTGAACACCACCTACCAGAATTTAATCTTAGATTTTGTCTGAGATAATTCCAATATATTCTTTTCCAGTGCCATAAAAATCATTCGGAAGGGGCTCTACTACTGCACTAGGAGGCCCACCCCTACAGGAAAAAAAAAACAATATTGTCACCTAAATCGCGCTTTTCGAATTAGAAATACGAGTTATCGTGCCACACTTGCTCGTATTCATAGTTCACCGCCAGGCCATTCGGAGTGCTGCGTTCCACATCTGTTTCCATATCGAACCAAATGATATGCACTTTTTTACGTTTTGTGTTCTGTGACATGCACATACACACATAGCAGTGTTTGGCCAAGCCTGCTCTACGTACAGGGAATAAACCACGTCTGTGAAGGCTCTTAGGATGTCATGTGCATAGAGCGAGGGTTCCATTTAGAATTATCAGAGATCATAAAATCGATGATGGTGTCAACTACAGATTGCGTCGAGAGGAAATGGGATAGTGCTAATTGACACACGTACACTGCCTATTGATCCCAGTGCTTCTTGTTAATGGCTGGTTATATGTTTCTTCAAAATCACGTCTGTTAAAACTTGGTCCATAATGAGAAAGATTCGATTTCAGAGAACATAATACTACCTAGAAAAATAATACGGTGCAGTCGATTTAAATACCGAAGATACGGACCTGAGGTACCACTAACATACAATTAGAGACTTGGAATTAAACCATTACAACCATTGTAGATAATGAATATCAGCTGTGAATCGGCGGTTTATGGAGGTATGGTGTACAAGCAGTCGCTTTCTGAATTTAATGCAATTTATAGTACCATTAACTAGTTTTCGAACCACTACGCGCTCTTCATCAGATGGAGGTGTCACACTGGAACGTCCCAGCTCCTCCCGAACACGGAGCTTCGGTAGTGCCTGGTGGTGTCCCAGTCGCAACTGTTGCCAGGGATCAAGCAGTCTTAGCACACTACAGTGAGTGAGACAAATCACGTGGCGTGTTGTTCCACAAACTTCCTCGAAAACGCTTTTTGCTGTGCCTTGTTAATTTTTATGCATACACACATATACTACGAAGCTAAATAAGGGTCTCCAGCCTCGCTTTGACCCGCGAGACAAGATTAATATTGTAACTTCATCTATGGCACTAATCAGTGTCCTGTTGCCATTCAACTAGTCTAATAATAACTCGCGAATCCGACCACTGGATTTGACACCTATCACTGCAATGGCTACGCAGGGATGGCTAGAGGACAAATGTAAGGATATAGAGGCCTATCTCACTAGGGGTAAGATAGATACTGCCTACAGGAAAATCAAAGAGACCTTTGGAGAAAAGGGAACCACTTGTATGAATATCAAGAGCTCAGATGGGAACCCAGTTATAAGCAAAGAAGGCAAAGCAGAAAGGTTGAAGGAGTATATAGAGGGTCTATACATGGGCGATGTACTTGAGGACAATATTATGGAAATGGAAGAGGATGTAGATGAAGATGAAAAAGGAAATACACTGCGTGAAGAGTTTGACAGAGAACTGAAAGATCTGAGTCGAAATAAGGCCCCAGGAGTAGACAACATTCCATTAGAACTACTGACAGCCTTGGGAGAGCCAGTCCTGACAAAACTCTACCATCTGGTGAGCAAGATGTATGAGGCAGGCGAAATACCCTCAGACTTCAAGAAGAACATAATAATTCCAATCCCAAAGAAAGCAGGTGTTGACAGACGTGAAAATTACCGAACTATCAGTTTAATAAGTCACGGCTGCAAAATAAGTAGCTGGAAAAAGTAGTAGAAGTCGATCTCGGGGAAGATCAGTTTGGATTCCGTAGAAATATCGGAACGCTTGAGGCAATACTGACCACACCACCTATCTTAGAAGCTAGATTAAGGAAAGGCAAACGTACACGTTTGTAGACTTAGAGAAAGCTTTTGACGATGTTGACTGGAATACTCTCTTTCAAATTCTGAAGGTGGTAGAGGTAAAACACAGGGAGCGAAAGTTTGTTTACAGTTTGTACAGAGAGCAGATGGCAGTTATGGGTCGAGGGACCAGAAAGGGAAGCAGTGGTTGGGAAGGGAGTGAGACAGGGTTGTAGCCTCTCCCCTATGTTATTCGATCTGTATATTGAGCAAGCAGTGAAGGAAACAAAAGAAAAATGAGGAGTAGCAATTAAAATCCTTGGAGAAGAAATAAAAACTTCGAGGTTCGCCGATAACATTGTAATTCTGTCACAGACAGCAAAGGACTTGAAGGAGCAGTTGAACGGAATGGATAGTGTCTTGAAGGGAGACCAAGAGATGAATATACTAAGCAGATTCAGAAGGATGTAGACTGCATTGCGTACTGGGAGATGAAGAAGGTTGCACAGGATAGAGTAGCATGGACAGCTGCATCAAACCAGTCTCAGGACTGAACACCACCACCACAACAACAACAACAACAACAACACTGCAATCAGTCACTACACCGTCACCTGCCCGTTTGTACCGTCTCGCCAGTCTAAAGTCAAAGAGTGTAGATTGCAGACTTTTCGCGGACTGGCAGCCAGGCCTCTACTGCAGCATGGTCAGGCTCAGCGACAACGCGAGAGTGCGCTACATAAATTAAATCAACACTTTTAAGTCCACATTCCGGCTATCCAGAAAATTACCTTTCATTTGATATGGATCTCAAGTTGATTAAAATGTTATTTCAAAAGACGTCTTTATTAATCTTCAGGTATTCGCTGTCAGAGTAACTGTCCCCTACGATTTTGATCACCCACGGTTTAGCTGATATTCAGACTATGGGCTGGAGGGGGCAGACGAATTTTCCAGGCCCTGTTTTGATTAATTCTACAATATTGCAGGAGGGCGAATATTGGCAGCGGCTACCCAGCCAATAGTTCCAAATTTCGGCCACAGCTACTTGCCGCCGAAGGACTCCAGAGTGCCCGCCGCTTTCGTGGAAGTAGCCGCCATTTCAGCAGTTCCAACCCCTGCGTCCCATCTGCTAAGGGGAGCTAACGGTAACCGCAGCGCTGATTAGGTTGGCTGTGTGGCCAATGTCTCGTTGGCGGAAGCTTATTGTATCGAATCTTCGGTCACGGAAGTGACTACGGATGACATGATTTCTCAGTTGTGACTTGCTGACAGAGTTCAACGACCGTGAGTAATTTCGATGGTCATGAGATCGAGAGTAGACGGCGTCTTCTCACCGCGCTAAGCATATTTTGTGCACCGTTTGCCGCCATGAACCGTTCCACTCGCGAGGCTTCAGACATCTAGATTTGTCTTTTACTTCCCATTCACTAGCGTTCGAATTATGCTGCTAGTCGTTCAACATGAAAAAGACCGGACGATATCTAAGATGGTACCGAATAGTTGTATGCACTGCCGTGTCCGATATTCTGAATGAGACAACTTTAATGCTAGTGATAAAGTACCCCGCCCTTTCTCTCCTCTCACTGGCTTGTGGTTCAAGGGCTGGACAATTTTAATCGCTTTTCATACGACTGAGTGCCTTGTATTTTATGTTCTTGTCCTGCACCAAGAAGCAATAGGGCCTGGTTTTTATAGATTACATTTATACTTTTGTACCTGGTCACCCCGCCAGTTCATTATTTTTTACTGCAGGAACAATAGTTTAGATTTCACCACAACCGACATTTTCTCTCTTACGCAGGTTCCCTTGTTGTTCTATCTATTATATTAATGAACCTTCAACTGAGCTCCTACTAGAAGAGATTTACTTAGGTGCAAGCTACCGTTGAGGCAGCAGCCGACAGGTGTGTGAATGAGCCAACCTCACCATATTCAACTAAACAGAGAAATAGTCTGCAAATGTAATTATTTTGAGAAATCCCTGCAAATCAATATTCATTAGTATTCCACCATCGCCAATTGCAGCCAACAACCACTCCAAGAGCGTAATGACATACTGTAAACAGGAGCTCAACACTCCAGATTCCCTTTAGAGCAAAACGGACTTTATTCTCTTGTATTAACCCTCGACTAGCTGCTGAATGCTCTGTCAGGCGACCTCTTCTTAAACAGTCCGTGTACGATCGGTAAACAACACCCACCTTGGAAACGGGCTGTAGATTAAGCCGCTCCGTGCACGGGAAACGTACTTCCGAAACCTTCCTAAATTTTATACACAGAGAGAACTGAACCAGTTCACTGCTGGTTCGATCACTAGTGTGACAGCTGGATTTGATATTAATGGTATTGACATTCGTCTAAGGCAGGCAACGGCCGTTCTGGTGGCGCCGCCGTGGGTTTCGGCGACACGTCTTCTAGCGGTGAGTTGAGGCACTCTCGAGGAGTCGGCCCGGGAAGCGAAACATTGACCTTCTGCCCCCATGGCTCTAACGTGCTGTCAGCATCAGTCTACGTTGCGCTTAGAGTCCCCTAAGGAGTGTCGGCTCAGCCGTCGTAACGTTGATGTCCGGGTCCGCTAGGTGCAAGAGGTGAGGCATTTGTTGGACGTCGAACGTATAGGCTCTTTTGACAGGAAGTGTGATCTAGTATATTTTGCAGTATAACGATCGCAGACAAGGTGGGCGTTTGTGTAAATTGTTAAGTAAAACTGCCGGCCTTATCATTTGGCATGGTACTGCTGGCAAAACGTGATCATCGCGTGTGTTCGTAGCAGGAGCTGTTTCATTGAAACCGATGTGTTTGCCTGGACCAATTTCTCTGCTTGTTATTTTCCTAAGGACGCGCCTCGAATACCATTGGTATACTTTACTGTGGTTTGAATTAACAGTTTCTGACGCCCATTTGCTCTCTGCTTAACTTCTAAGTTGTTGCACACTAATTTCTTCACGAACTGTAAGATGTGGAATTCAACTTGTTTAACTTACTGTGAACCGTTGTGCACTATCACAAGTACGTAAGCTGTTTGCTATATATCGTTTGCTGCTGCAGTGCAGTAACAGAGTTGTCGAGTTTGCTGTAAAGTCTAGCTTAGTGTAAGTCATGAAATTAATGTTTCCAATTAGGTCGCGAATAACACCAGACTACGGTTGCGATTCAGAACTGATACCATACAATAGGAAGATTAATATGTAGATTATGTGCATCTCGACTATACACTCGTCGCGCTGGAGAAATTTACGCAATTTTAGAATGTAAGAAAAACAAAATGCCTGCGAAATGGAGAGGCCACTAAGTTTTAGGATAGTTACATCGCACTGACTACATCACAAATTCCTAATATATATACACACACACACACACACACATATATATATATATATATATATATATATATATATATATATATATATATACACTCCTGGAAATTGAAATAAGAACACCGTGAATTCATTGTCCCAGGAAGGGGAAACTTTATTGACACATTCCTGGGGTCAGATACATCACATGATCACACTGACAGAACCACAGGCACATCGACACAGGCAACAGAGCATGCACAATGTCGGCACTAGTACAGTGTATATCCACCTTTCGCAGCAATGCAGGCTGCTATTCTCTCATGGAGACGATCGTAGAGATGCTGGATGTAGTCCTGCGGAACGGCTTGCCATGCCATTTCCACCTGGCGCCTCAGTTGGACCAGCGTTCGTGTTGGACGTGCAGACCGCGTGAGACGACGCGTCATCCAGTCCCAAACATGCTCAATGGGGGACAGATCCGGAGATCTTGCTGGCCAGGGTAGTTGACTTACACCTTCTAGAGCACGTTGGGTGGCACGGGAGACATGCGGACGTGCATTGTCCTGTTGGAACAGCAAGTTCCCTTGCCGGTCTAGGAATGGTACAACGATGGGTTCGATGACGGTTTGGATGTACCGTGCACTATTCAGTGTCCCCTCGACGATCACCAGAGGTCTACGGCCAGTGTAGGAGATCGCTCCCCACACCATGATGCCGGGTGTTGGCCCTGTGTGCCTCAGTCGTATGCAGTCCTGATTGTGGCGCTCACCTGCACGGCGCCAAACACGCATACGACCATCATTGGCACCAAGGCAGAAGCGACTCTCATCGCTGAAGACGACACGTCTCCATTCGTCCCTCCATTCACGCCTGTCGCGACATCACTGGAGGTGGGCTGCACGATGTTGGGGCGTGACCGGAAGACGGCCTAACGGTGTGCGGGACCGTAGCCCAGCTTCATGGAGACGGTTGCGAATGGTCCTCGCTGATACCCCAGGAGCAACAGTGTTCCTAATTTGCTGGAAAGTGGCGGTGCGGTCCCCTACGGCACTGCGTAGGATCCTACGGTCTTGGCGTGCATCCGTGCGTCGCTGCGGTCCGGTCCCAGGTCGACGGGTACGTGCACCTTCCGCCGACCACTGGCGACAACATCGATGTACTGTGGAGACCTCACGCCCCACGTGTTGAGCAATTCGGCGGTACGTCCACCCGGCCTCCCGCATGCCCACTATGCGCCCTCGCTCAAAGTCCGTCAACTGCACATACGGTTCACGTCCACGCTGTCGCGGCTTGCTACCAGTGTTAAAGACTGCGATGGAGCTCCGTATGCCACGGCAAACTGGCTGACACTGACGGCGGCGGTGCACAAATGCTGCGCAGCTAGCGCCATTCGACGGCCAACACCGCGGTTCCTGGTGTGTCCGCTGTGCCGTGCGTGTGATCATTGCTTGTACAGCCCTCTCGCAGTGTCCGGAGCAAGTATGGTGGGTCTGACACACCGGTGTCAATGTGTTCTTTTTTCCATTTCCTGATATGTGTGTGTGTGTGTGTGTGTGTGTGTGTTCGAGCGTTGGAATGGCAGAGGGCAGAGAGCATTTACTTCGACTCAGCGGCACTGAAAACGTTGCCCAGGCATACACTGAAAATTATTAACATTTATTTTGCACACCATCTGAGTGACACTTTAAACCCGTAAAGAAAATTCTAAGATTTGAAAAACAAAATGACTATGACAATCTATCAAAACCCAATAAGAAAACAAACGTTAGCAAGATTCAGAACTTTTCAAACAATAAATGACTAAGAGAAAAAGCAAATGCATTTGATTCACAGATACAAAAAAAATGAATACATTAACCAACGTAGGATAATCAGCTTGAACTCAGTCGCTGGACACCGCTGCTTGGTCAGCTCATACTCGACAACACACACTGAATACACAGTAATATCAAACAATAGAAATACATTACAGTATGCACATGGGTTTTTGACCTTGGTATTGTAAACTTAAAGTAAGAGAAACTGTACTCGTTCAACCGATGAATGCTTTAATGTTAACAGACAATTTCTTATATATAAATATTTTTAAAAGTTTTAACACATAAGCATTACATATGGAAAACGCATAGAATTTTATGGAATCAGTATTTACGCTTAATCATGTAATAAAGAAACTTGAACTGACCAAGATATACGCACTTTTACAATAGTCTTAAAGAATACCTTAGGCGTGTTCCGATTACAAGGGATGCTGATCCACATTAAGGATACAGGCAAATATAATAGCCGCTACCGATAGCTGCGCAGAGCTTTACGCGAAGACCTGCTCGGAAAAGTAGGATACATGGCGATCTGTGGTATCTCTACCGAAAGGTCACAATGCTGGTGCACCCATAGCTGTTTCTGAGCACACCGTTCATTATTATGCCGTATGGTAGCGTTGCGCCCAAGTGACGGGTTAAAAAAAGTTTGTAAACGGAGGAGATACGTAAAGGGGATCTCTCCAGCGAATATATCAGTTAAAAATAGGGAGATCCTTTGAAATAAGGAACATAGACTTTAAAAACATTTGTGGTAAGTTCTTATGGAACCAAAGTGCTGAGGTCATCGGTCCCTAGGCTTGCACAGTACTTAATCTAACTTAAACTAACTTACACAACACACACACGCACCCATGCCCGAGGGAGGACTCAAACCTCTGACGTGGGCCGGAGGGGGGGGGGGTAAACTACTTAGACAGAGGGAACATTATTATTATGCCTGTGAACGAGTACCCCGAAAATGGCGAAGCTGGTCGAATGTTCACATACTACTGTCGTCAGCATCTTCTCAAAGAGGTAGGATAGTGAAACGACCAGTAGGCGCTAAATGGTTGGGACATCCATGACTCTTCACAGAACATCGGGTTCGGGAGACTTGTCTGCTCGGTAACGTAGGATGCATGATGATCTGGGGCAACTCTGCCGAAAGAGCACAATGTTGGTGCAAGCAAAAGTGTTTCGGAATACACCGTTCATCGTACGTTGTTGGACATGGAGCTCCGCAGCAGAACACCCCTAGTTCTTCACATGTTGATTCAACGACATCGTCAGTTACGATTGCAGTGAGCATTGGACCACCGGTATTTGGCTGTTGATCAATCTAACCATGCCTGCTCTTCGGGTGAATCACATTTTTGCTGCACTAAAGTCGATGACCGTCACCACAGACACCGTCATCGCCATGAACGTCGGCCCAAAACGTGCAGTGCGCTGCGGACGCAGGGTGTTGGAAGCAATATTATGCTATGTTGGACATGCTGCTGCGCTTGCGTGGGACCTGTGTTGGTAATCGAAGACATGCTTATATCTACTAACCACCTGCATCCCTTCAAGCCTGATGTCTTTCCCGTTGGCGATGTCCTCTTTCGACAAGGTACTTCTCGGTGTCTAGCAGCCAGAACCGTACTACAATGTGTATGTGTGTGCGTGTGCGTGTGTGTGTTGAACCGGGGACTTAGAAACGACGGGGAGGCTTCGTCCCGTCGTGGCCCACAGTGGTTCAGAACCCCACAACGGGCCACAGCAGTTGAAACGTCCCCTTAGAAAAATTGTACATGATTGTACTTAAACTGACACACAATAATTTTAGCGCAACGCAATCTGACTTTTAAAAATCCCTACAAAAGAATGGCCCTGACTAACATTAACCTATACCTTTCACAAACCACTTACCTCACCAAAAATCTTCGTTACTCGAACTACTGCAATACAGCGAGCGCCACTACTGCCAGCTAAATAAAAGATTCAAACAACGGAAGGCACTAACTATTGATAGGGATAGTTAGCAAATGAAAGATTTTAATAGAGAACAAACAATGTATTTACCTTAATATCATCGAAAGTCATAATATATATAGCAGTTCATGACATCCAGTCTTACAAATTTCAAAACTCCGCCATCTCTCTCCCCACATCCACCACTGCTGGCGGCTCACCTCCAACTGTGCAACGCTACGCGCTGTTCACATCCAGCTGCCGCTGCCCAACACTACAATGGCGAGTATTACAACAATGCCAACCAGCCACTGACTGCACACAGCACAGCCAGTGATTTTTCATGCAGGGCGCTATGTGGCGTTACCAATAAAGAAACCTAAACAGCCTACTTACATAGCCCCCATTCTCCCCACAAAAAATTTTACAAATTGTTTTGGGCACTGGCGAATAATGATATGAAGAAATTTTTCATAATTACAATAACAAAGAAATCAATGCACACACTTATTGATCCAATGTTGGTCAAAAGCTAAAATTTTTTCACATTCCATAAAGACAGTCCTGATTGCGCATCACAGTAAAATTGCAGTGTTTTTCTCAAAGTCTGAGCAGTAAAAGAGATTTCCATGCAGTGTTGAAGAAGTGGTGTTGTCCTTCCAATGGAAAGACATGCTGACAGGTAGTGGGCCACAACAGAGCAAACCCACAGCAGTCCACCCACTCCGCCGCCGCCCCACACCGAACTTAAGAATAATGTGCCCCCAGTGGACACCCCCCCCCCCCTCCGGCCGGTAACGACGAGTGTAACACCAAATGTTTGCGTGGTAGAGTAATTGCGGTGTACGCGTAGTCCTACATGGAGACAGTGTTCGCTCAGCAATCGCCGACATAGTTTAACTGAGGCAGAATAAGAGGAAGCAGCCCGCATTCACAAAGGCACATGGGAAACTGCCATAAAAGCCATCCGCAGGCTGGCGGACCTCAACTGAAGTCCGCCGGGCGGATTCGTGCCGGTCACCGGCACGCCTTCCAGCACGGGAGGCAGCGCGTAAGACAGAGAGGCTAGCCGAGCAATCTGCCGTACTACAATGGTTTCAGGAGCATTATAATGAACTGACTTTGATGTCTCGATGACCAATGTCGCCTATCCTATGAAACCCATCTGGGTCGCTACCTGGCGCTATCACCTGCGTACGCAAATCAGCGGCTCGTTATTTACGCAAATTACTTGACCTCTGCCACATACCTCCACAAACCTACCAACAAGCTGTCGCATTCCTGGTACGCAGAATCAGTGATGTAGTTTGTTCCAAAGACGGACAAACGAGATATTAAGCAGGTGGCCATACTGTTTTGGCCCATTAGTGTATACGAGGGAACTCAATAACAAATTTTAATTACAAGTCGTCGGTAAGAGAACGGAGATTTCCACGAATTACGTCCAGCACATAATCTCTCGCAAGACAAAGTGCTCAACGTTGGTTTCTAGGCCGGACCTTGGTGAAGTAAGAAATGCTGGCAGAAATGGAAACTTTGCCATCTCAGAAGGCTAAACCCGCGACCACGAAGGCAGGGGAAGCTGTATTCTTATATTCGCGAAGATGCCGCGTATGATTGAATCGTAGAAACTGGAAAGGCGTGTTCACATGCATCTATCGTTCGGTACATGATGCGTATGGATAAAGCAAGCTGTAATTCATGCAATTGGTTCAAATCAAATGGCTCTGAGCACTATGGGACTTAACATCAATGGTCATCTGTCCCCTAGAACTTAGAAGTACTTAAACCTAACTAACCTAAGTACGTCACACAACACCCAGTCATCACGAGGCAGAGAAAATCCCTGACCCCACCGGGAATCGAACCCGGGAACCCGGGCGCCATGCAATTGGTTTTTCCTGAATTGAGAGATAATGTTTTTGCTCCATGTTTGAACTTAGAATATGCTGTAGGGTCCTGTAACATAGGGACGTCAGAGATATTGGTTCGTAATTCTATGCATCCGACATTTTCCACTTTTTTATGAAAATGCTGTGAGCTGTGCTTTTTAGGTGGCTGCATAAGTGGTTCTTGACACGTATGGGCTAGAAAAGGCGGTAATTTCATGGCGCAATCAGTGTAAAATCTAACTGCAGTTACCGCCCATGACGTCCTCTCTTTACACTGGTCTCAATTGGTTTTCAATACCGACAACGGCAGCTCTCACTGGTGAGTCTCTACCGCTGTCGAACATTGGTATACTAGTATCCTCTCGTGTGAATACATTTTTGAATGTGGAATTTAACATTTCTGCAGTTTGTGTTGTCTTCCGTTTCAACACCAGACGCATCCGGGAGCGATTTAATGGGAAATAAGAATCCATTGTTTGATTCTACATATGACCAGAATGTATGTTGATATTTTCATAAATATTTCGCCAGGACATGACTGTGGAAATTATTGTAGGCTTCAGCGTGGCCCTTCTTACTCATGCCTGCTTGCTATTCAACTTGACTCTATTAGTGCCCCTACAGTCTGTTTTGTAAGTTACTACCGATACAAACCATATTGGGTCTCTGATGTCATGGAACGTACTTATAGAGACCGTAGCTTATAGCGTCAAAGCTTTAACTACAATTGTCTTACGTTTGCCAAATCAAAATTAAATGTTCTCTTCTTGTTCTTTAAATGAGTTTATGGTGACTATCACTTTGACCACACACCCACCTACCCACTTAGCATTCTTGATGACCATTTTGCCCTTGGCAACCACTGTTCGTACAATGGCTTCATGGTCGCTAATCCCTCTGTCATTGGTGACACTGTCCAAAAGATCGGGTCTGTCTGCAGTTAGGATAGAATATTTCTTTACCATATAGTTTTTGGGACACATTTTTCGAGGCAGTTGTGAGATAAAGTCTTCAGTATTACTTCCCAAGATTTTTCGTCCTACATTGCATTACAGTTTGTTTTCGCTAAAAAGAAACTCGCATTATTTTGGAATGATTGGATAATTTGACAGAAGGATCACAGATTGCAATTATTTTTCACAGTCACTTTAGGTTCTGAGCATAAAAACAGGCATGTATGGTTCGGCACTATGACAAAATCGAACGTCAATTCTACATTGAGCAATGGCTCGTCCGGCTGTGTCTAAAGCTTAATCTTGCTACAGATAATTTGTCTAGTAAAAAAATCATTAGTGCCAGTTAGTCTATAATGTAGATACTGAGGAAGTTTAAGTTACCCTCTACTACATCGGTATGTTTGAGATTTTCCACGCTATCGCGTTTAGGCTACGTTTAATGTCTCCCAAGGCCGATGTGCGTTGGTAGAAAAATCCAGTCATTAATCTAACACCCTCGACCCAGGTTACTCTTTTACACATTAGTTGGCAATCTGATTAGTTTTGGTTCTCACGAACTAACGCTTACGCTTTTCGCTATAACCATTCCTCCTTCTGTAGAGTCTAATTTATCCTTCTAATATACATTCCAATTGTTGCCGACAATTCTATTACGGGTTTCAACCAACCCTCAGGTCCCGGACGTCTGCTGCTGTGAGAGACGTGATTCCTGCGACTTTATTGCGACCGTGGGACAATTAATAACAAGTACTTCAAAGTTCTCATTCTCCGCAGTTGCTATCTTGTCTATAGAAATACTTAGTTTATATAATGCTAATTTTTTTCCATGACTTCCCGGGGTTTCACATAAGCTGAATAAAAAAGAGGATACTTGTCCAGTCCGCATGTACTCTCCCGTCCGACTTACCATCACTGATACAGGACTGCACATCTGATTTATTCCAGATTACTTTGCAAGTGTCTACTGTATGCCACAGTTCGAAAAATCTACAATCGATTTCGCCACAGAACCCGCGAAGTCTCTCGACAGCTCACAGGTCCTAATCAGTTCTCGGATGACTCAAACCGACGGCCGTGCGGAAACCACACGATTGAGGGTAGCTGCCTGTAGCACTTCCACCAGTCTCTGGTAAGAGCTGATGAATGATCCCAGAGTCGAGGCACAGGCGGCTTCGCTGTCGAAGTGGTGACGATCCGCAGCTGTCTTCGGCCCGTGCCATCAAGATTCTCCAGGGATGACCACTTCCGCCTCTTGGAGAATTCTCCCTGGACACACGCCGAGTGCACATTTGGTTAGTTTCCCTTTCCTCAGGCTATTTCCCTAAGAGAGGCCAAGAGGTGTACAACATTGGACCAGCCTACCACTAACAACACATTATTTACCCCCGACTGATGCCCTGATTGGGAAAGAGGAGAGACTCTTCACGAAGAGAAGAAGATGCAAAGCTCGCTGGCTGGATCTCATTATCAGTCGGAAGAAATACCTCAAGCCAACTCTTTAGCTGTATGGGATTAGCCTTTCAGCTGTTAACCACATTAAAATTGTAACATACTGTGTCAGGTGGCTATCGTGTCCTCCAATCTCGGCTACTATTTCCGTCCTCCACCACCACCTATATGTGATCTGGCTAGAGTCTAGGTGGATGCCTTAAAGGTTTTTGACTTCCCTGATACACAGCAGCGTTACAGAAGCTCCAATAGCAGGAACAGAAAATGGATAATGAAAATCACTACTTTCTGCTACTTTTTCTGATTGACTGAAAGGACTAAATATTAAATAATTTCGTGTAGCGATTTGGAGTCAGCCAGCCAGAGTGTAGAAGTCGTGTGTATAGCGTCCCCAGTGAGGTAATAAGAAAACACTTAAAAAACTATATTTATAAAGAAGAGACGCTAAAAAATTTAATTATATATATATATATATATATATATATATATATATATATATATATATATACTATAATGTTCCCATAAAATAATTATATCTCTGTGTAAGTTTCGAGTGCAAAGAAATATAACAAAATCATCTAAAGAGACGACAAGATACACTCTTTTGTTAATTTTTTAGTCGTCTTCACTTCTTCTCTTGTCTTAATTGTGTGTAGACGGACATGTTGCGAGTACTGGCAAATGCAAGCATATTTGTACGAATTAAGCAGATAATATATTGATTTAATACTATTGTGCATTTTTAATTTGTAAGAGGTGATCCCGATTTCATGTCCGCCTTCCTTAAATTAACCAAGTAATTTACAGTTCAACAATCTTAGCGGCCGAGGCAGCCAACGACGCCATTACGGGGCGATATTAACTTATAAAAAATTTTGCGGAAGCGAAAAACTCGCCCGATATTAACATAATATTCATTTTTCTCCGACTACAATACAATGGAGAACGGAGGTAAGAAAAAATTCTAATTAATAACTAAAGAGTTTTTGCTTTAAAGTGAACTGAATAGCCGAGGAAATTAATATGAAAAGTTTATTCCATTGTTCAATTTATATGCTCATGTTTTAAGATTCAGTGAGTCTAACGTTCGTTAACGTAACAAATAATTTAAGATTAATATTGTTAAAAACGAGAACTTCAGGAAAGCATTTAATCGTAAATCAAAATTGAATGAAATATCATTTTTACTAAGGCCCACCACGTAAGTCGGCAACAATCAAATAATAATAATAATAATAATATATTACATTACTACGGCCGACGGACGCGAGATAATAATTTCGTGTAGCGATTTGGAGCCCGTTATTTCGAGCAGTCAGCCAGCAGCTCCCGTGGAGTGTAGAAGTCGTGTGCCATCCTGAACGGATGTGGTGTTTTCATAGCGTCTTTCAGAAGTCGGGAGACGATGATTGTGATTAAATGGTACTAATGCTTTTTTACTAGACAAATTCCCTGATGCAAGATTAAACTTTAGACACAGCCGGACCTGCCATTGCTCACTTTAGAATTGACGCTCGATGTGGTCATATGGTCGAACCACACATGGCTGTTTTCATGCCCAGAACTTAAACTCACTGTTAAAAATTATTGCAGTCTGTGATCCTTCCGTCTAATTATCAGAGAATTCCCAAATATTGCGAGTTTTTTCAGCAAAAACATTTTAATGCAGTACAATACTAATAATGATAAAGATAAAAGGGTTATATTTTGTTGAATAACTGATGTAGACGTCACCACAGCTTTCAAAGTTGAATCAACTAATTATTTATTCAGTCAGTCAGATCAATGGAAAACTTAAAATCGTGGCACTACAGTTAGTTTTATTTATTCGTATGGCTCAAATGCAGTTTAAAATTACAGGTATACAACATACTACAGTAATGACATGAAAATATAATAACAAAATACTCGCACACAGTGAAGTTTGCTTTAATTGGGTAATTATAATGGTAGCAGCTTCTCCTAATGCCACTTAAACATCGCTGTACACGGAAGAGTGCCCTATTCCGTTCAGCTGAACACAAAACATTAGCCAATTTATAAACATGTTAAGTCCACTATGGTGTTAAACATAAAAATACTCGCGAAATCATAAGTAGATTTCCGCACTGTATCCAGAATTAATTCCAAAAGGTAACTGATATAAGTTAAAGTTT
Organism: Schistocerca gregaria; assembly: GCF_023897955.1. Taxonomy (NCBI): domain Eukaryota; kingdom Metazoa; phylum Arthropoda; class Insecta; order Orthoptera; family Acrididae; genus Schistocerca; species Schistocerca gregaria. The sequence goes on from NC_064924.1 coordinate 653,237,414, forward strand.
CGTATTGCACATCATCTAATGCTTCAATATTTAGAAATATGAGGTAATATTAAAGCATACGTGCAGCCTCTTGTCAGCCAAAGTCTATCATCTTTACAACTCTGAATCCTCATTATCAACTCTTCACCATGTTACCTTTAAGATCGATTCACACAGAGCGACCACCAGACGCCTACTCACTAGGAGAAACTGTTTGCTTGCACTTTGAAGTCTTCGGTTCCCCTTTCAAAGTTCACAACGTACTTAAAATATAGAAGATGGGCCACCATTTAGAACAAACGTAAAATACCTGTGCGTCATACATGCCGAATGTCTCCATCAGATTATAGACATGATTTTATACCTAAAAGTTTAAGCACAATCAAGCGAAACATAAATTTTTCATATAGGCGCTTATGCAAAATAAGAAAGAAAAAGTTAATGAAGACGTATAAAAAAGAGTTAGGCTAATAAACAGATGCATGTTCTTACGCTCTAATCAGTAGTGGTATCAAACCTATGTGCATATTACCAATTTTAAATGACAAGACCATTTATACCAACATCTACATGAATTAACATTTCGTTAAAAAAACTACAAACGAAGTAGTAATTTAGACGTATGCTAAGTAGTAAAGTAGGGGGAGGTTTAAGGATTGCCACACTGAGTTCAAACAGATGACAGAGCCTAAACCGTACGCACAGCATAGGTCAACAGGCGGCCATGGAAACACTGTTAGAGATCTCTGGCTTAGTGGATCAGTTTGCCACTGTGGGCCACATGACAGCAAATGGTTTCTTGTAGTTTCTACACGGTTTGGGTAGACAGGGCGAGGCAAAGCTGCCCCAAGGCATCTTCCGTTGAGCTCTGAGCCATGCTTATTGTAGTTTAGATATTTTTCAATAAAACTGTTCTACATTGTTTACCTGGTGTGTCTTCTCACTGCCCCTCTGTCGGTGCAAAACTTAGCAGCAGATGACCTCATTTGCAAGCGCCAGCCACCATCGCAAAACACTGCGAGATGCTGTAGTGTGCTGAGCAGGTAACGCGCCATCACGCTCAACCGTTGCTCCTCAATGCTAGCCGTTCTCCCTCTCGCTCCTCTCAAATTCACAGAGGCTTCACCCATCACTCATCACTTTTATTTTAACTAATACTTCCTAACATCTGAACTTGATTTTGAACAATACTGCAAAATTTCCTCCGGATTTCAGGGCTGAATATTTCTTTTCTGTTGCTTTACACGTCTTAAATGCAGAATATACAGCAGTTAGGAAGTCCAGTTTGAGATCTTCACATTTTGTGACTATGGTACTGTCCTTCCTGTTCACCTAGACCCCCATGAATAAGTTCCACTCATCAAAGCTCATACCAACTGCTGGATTCACTGCTTTTCAGCCGGTGTGTCCGAGCGGTTCTAGTAGCTTCAGTCTGGAACCGCACGACCACTACGGTCGCAGGTTCGAATCCTGCCTCGGGAATGGATGTGTGTGATGTCCTTAGGCTAGTTAGGTTTAAGTTGTTCTAAGTTGTAGGGGACTGATGACCTCAGATGTTAAGTCCCATAGTGCTCAGCGCCATTTGAACCATTTTTATCGGCTTTTAATTATAAACTTTCTGATGTGAGATCTTTAACCCTGTCTCGCGTGTCAAAGCGACTCCGGAGCCTTTATTTAGAATGACTGGCAATGTAGCAGATCACAAAGTTCACACCGGTCCTCCGACGAATGCTTTCAATTAAATCCACGGAGCAATTTCTCTCACGCGCCACGTAACACCAACAATAGGTTGGTTCGGACAGCGGATGCAAGTGTGATTCAGGCTCGATACAGTGGAAACTCCGTAGAACGGACGAAAAGAATGGTTCGAGACCTTCTTCGAGAAACAGCTCCAGATCATGGTACGTCCCGCTAGTTAGGATTTGATAACTCCTGCGCACCAGACCAGGTTTCTCTGCGGACTACTTCAGCAACAAGAGTGGATGACAAGCTCTGCGGCGTCTTCTCATCGAGAGACAGCCCTGCCACTACGTGCGAGCAACATCCAACTCCTTCAACACTATCACCTTCGCCATATTTGTATATAAACTCTTTTATTTCAAGGACTGCAAAAGGCCCAGATATTAATTGCAAGACTACATTATTTTTACGCTACGACTAAACCAAGAGCATTGCACAAACTTGAGCTGCACTGGGAATCCCTGTGTCTTGAGCTACTAGCGCAAGAGTTGAGACACCATTCAAAATGAATTATCCGTCGCTGGCTCAACAGAATCAGACGACAGAGACGCCAACAGCGACGTCCTTATCCACTGTGCGTCAAATAGGTTTGTTCGAGTTTCCCTATCTAATTAGATTTTTTTTCATTCACTGAAAATTGTCTCAAGATTCAAGAATTTACTTATAAATTTTTCAAACCAGAAGAACAGTAGCTAATAGAACTCATTGCTGATGAGAAGAGCTGATTTGTTTCACCTGTGAATGAGCAGTTTCTATTGCTTTCGGCGAGTGTAATAGTCGATTCAGGGAACACCGAAACGCGATGATATTCAGCCATGCGTTGATAAGGAATTAAGGAAGAAAACATCATCTTTTGCTGCCTTAGCAATCGTCAGATTTCCCTCAAATCCATATTGGAGAGTTAATTATTTTCCAATTAATTCTACTATACGGAAAGAAAACTGTAAAATAGATACATTGTCGCTTCTTTTCGCTGGAGCGCTGAGTGAAAAACAGATTGGTGTAACTTTGAATAATAAGCGAGGCAATAACTCTGACGAACTACTGGATGCACAGCGAGAGGCAAGTGGGCAGTTGCAGTAATTTGCGGTCATCGCTGACCGGTATCGAATTTTAAGTAACATCCTTCATACTTCTGTTAAACAAGTTGCGGCTTCAGCGACGGTAAATGCTACAAAGTTACTAGGTGAAAAGAGCATGCTTCACTTCGTCTTTTGTCTCATTTGTTTTCTAAATTGGTAGAAAAGTGTGTAATCAATCTTCTCATTTTTTTTTAGCATCTGATTTATTCAAAGTATATTAAGTTCATTCTGTGTTTTGCTTTCAGGTACTGAGACAACCTAACGTCTGGAGCCTAGAAAAAATATACAAAAATTATTACAAGTAATCTCAAGCTGTCTAAATGACTTTGTCACATGAAAAGCCATCCTCATTGAACAGATGACCATGCAGAAGGCAGAAGACCACAGGTCGATACTTCTCTGGATAATATATATTGTACGTGGCAACGTGGCCACTCAAAGCGAACTATTGTAAAATATACGTTTTCGATTTAATGATGGGAAGGTAAGTACCTCAATGTAAGAGAGTCTGTATCAATTGATAATCACTGGAGTTCGAAAGATACTGTTACTTTACATGAAATCCCAGAATACGTGTTACGAGGAGCACGTGGCGGTTATGGCATGGCAAGGCAAACATTCATTTCCAAAGTATCCTTGAAACCCACAAAAATACAGATGAATCATAGGTGAATGAAGACCGTATTAATTCAGGTTATGAATCAAATGCATTGTATGTATTGTATATAAAAACGAGAACGGGACCACATCGTTGGAACCTGCAATTTTATGACTTACAACGGCTCAAAATGGACCTGAACACAATGGTTTATCATGGTTCACCAAGCACGTATCTGTAGTAAATATTACCTCGTTTTCGTTTTCCACCGCTCGTCCGCACAGAAAATCCTCTCGCAGTTCTCATTATAGTTTAACACAATACAACTCAGGCTGCTGTTACACATCACTCTGCTCCCTTCTCACAAGCGAACCTCACCATCGCACCCTCCTCAGATTTAGTTATAAGTTGGCACAGTGGATAGGCCTTGAAAAACTAAACACAGATCAATCGAGAAAACAGGAAGAAGTTGTATGGAACTATGAAAAAGATAAGCATAATATACAAACTGAGTAGTCCATGCGTAAGATAGGCAATATCAAGGATAGTATGAGCGTAGAAGTGCCGTGGTCCAGTGGTTAGCGTGAGCAGCTACGGAACGAGAGGTCCTTTGTTCAAGTGATCCCTCGAGTGAAAATTTAACTTTCTTTATTTTCGCAAAGTTATGATCTGTCCTTTCGTTCATTGACGTCTCTGTTCACTGTAATACGTTTAGTGTCTGTGTTTTGCGACCGCACCGCAAAACCGTCCGCTTAGTAGACGAAAGAACGTGCCTCTCCAATGGGAACCGAAATCATTTGACCGCAAGGTCATAGGTCAACCGATTCCCCCACAGGAAATCACGTCTGATATATTCTATGCGACACTGGTGACGGCATGTGCGTCACATGTCAGGAATACGTTGTGGACCCGCCTAACTTGTGCACTTGGCGAATTGGTAAAAATATTCTTCTACCTTGCCCGATTTATGTTTTCTTGTGGATGTAATAATCACTCCCAAAAAAGTGATGGAAACATAATAGACGGACAGATAATAATTGTCTGTAAATAAAAAAAATTAAGCTTTACACTCGAGAGAAGACTTGAACTAAGGACCTTTCGTTCCACAGCTACTCACGCTAACCAAGGGACCACGGCGCTTCTGAGTTGGTACTCTACTTGATGTTGCTTATCTTGCACATGGACTACTCAGTTTGTATATTTTGCTTTTTTTTTCATAGTTCCACACAACTTCTTCCTGTTTTTTCGATTGATCTGTGTTCCGTTTTTCAAGGCGTATCCACTGTGCCAACTTGTAACTAGATCTGAGGGGGTTGCGGCGGGGAGGTTCCCTTGTCAGTATTTTTCGGAGCAGCCACATTTATCGCCACACCATATCGCACACAGAAAACACCGGAAAGAAAGCCAGAACAGAATGGGAATCTTTGTTCGAGTTCAGAACGACAGGCTAGACTCTATTTCCTATCGGCGGACCTATCACTCGCTCCAAAAACCACAGACAAAACGAATCACCGTAGCACAGCTAACAGTAAACATACAGGTATTGACTAGTGGGCCCATGTAGCAAAGATTGTTTGTTAGTTAACAGATGCGTCAAACAGGACAAACTGAAGGTAGACGATAATAACATGCAACTTTCAGTACGTTATATTTCTCATTGCTTAAGATAATTTTGCCGGAGTCGTAGCAACCCAATGTACGCCGTTTGCAAACTATTGCACAACACATTAGAATATTCTAGAACATTCTAAAACAGTAGAAAATATTTGATGCGTTCGAAAACATCTAAAAATGCTCGGGGATATCACAAACACTTTCGAATAAAATACATTGACGCAAAACAGACACAGGATATCCTTGTGATCCCCAGATTGTCTTGGGCAGCACGTCAAATGAGCGATCTCCGCAACCACAACACTGCCCAACCACTGTAGTGCAATGACAGAAGCGACGGTAGCACCAGATTAAAAAATAACTGAATGGCATTAGGTTACATATATATAAAATCATGTTCAGAGGAGAACAGAACACCTTGAATGACTGAGAGATATTAAAAGAATATACGTTAATATGTTATGCAAAAATTATTATCATTTTGATTATCATTTTGCTCATTTCCGTTCAGCACGTGTCCTGTTGCCTAGTGGGCACAGGGTCCACCATGGGCCCTGATAGCTGGTACCATGCGTGACCACATCGACGCGTATAATGTTCGAATGGCGTCTTGTGTTATAACGATCCATGTTGCGTTCACCAGGTTCCAAACTTCATCTGTGGTGGTTGGCATTGAGTCACAGCGCTACACTCGTTGTTTCAATATATCCAACACATTTTGGATTGGCGAAAAATCTGGTGGTCCGGCGGGCAAGCGCATTAGGCTGGCATCCTGTGGCACCAAGAAAGCACGTATTCGTGCAGCGAAATGTTGTCGTGTATTGTCTTGCTGAAAAATGGCGTCTGGGTTGTTGTGCAGAAAGATTATGGCTACAGGCATCAGCATGCCATTCACATATATCTCACTGATTCAAATGGCTCTGAGCACTATAGGACTTAACATCTGAGGTCATCAGTCCCCTAGAACTTAGAACTACTTAAACCTAACTAACCTAAGGACATCACACACATCCATGCCCGAGGCAGGATTCGAACCTGAGACAGTAGCAGTCGCGAGATTCCGGAGTGAAGCTCCTAGAACCTTTGGGCCACAGCGTCTGGAGGTCTCACTGGTCACATTATCCGCCAATTGTGGTCTGTGGTTGTACCCAATAGCATCCCAAAGCATAAGGCCGTGAGATGGCGCTGTAGGTACTATGCAAATGCAGTCAGTGTGATGTCGCTCCCTCTTTCTGCGGCGAATCGAAACGCTGCCTTCCTTTTCAAACAGACTGAACCTGGATTCATCCAAAAATAATATCTGATGCCATTCCTGTCCCCAGTGACGTCGTTACATACACCATTGCCGTCTAGCAAGTTTCCGCAATATCGTCAAAGGTAGTCGGTGCATTGGACGACGCGCACATAGCCCAATCCGCAATAAACGGCGACGGTCTGTGATCCCCGACAGTGTACGATATGTTGCACTGTTCTCTAATGCACGACTGCCTAGGAGAACGCAAATCTGTCCTGCAAAGCCATTAGATGAGGTGTCGATTTTCTCCGATCTCCTCGCCGCGAACTGGGGGGGGGGGGGGGGAGGGGGGGCGGTAGAGGGTGGTGCGACTTAACTCATCTGGTTCTGTTCTACGGCCTTCAGTGAACCATTCTCCACACACGTTGCACTACCGAATCACCACGTACCAAACGAGCAGCAATTTCCTAGATGGATACATCACATACCCTCTTGCCAATAATGTACCCTATTTCAAATTCACAGATTTACTGTACGATTCTTGCATATGTCTGTGAGGTATCCTGCACGTCTCCTCAAGTCACGCTGATCCATTACCTTTGGTTTATAGCGTCAACGAGAGGCGCAGGCAGAGTTTACCGGTTGGTGGTGTTGCGTTGCGATATCGATGTTGACCTCGAACCCGCGGATGGACATGATTAAAATGCTAATCATTTCTGCAGAATATACTGATGAAAATAGTGTAAATATCCATTGAAAATGAACGTAAGTAAGAAGGTTTTCAGGTCGTCCACAACGGTTTTCAGGTATTCTACAACAGTTATTTTGCCTTCGATTACTATAACAGCGTTCGCCTGCTACAGAGGCCCATATTCAACGATGTGAGCTAAATGCTATAACGGACTTCGAAACACCTGCCCCTGCATCAGAAATGTACTACGTTGTTAGATCTACCACGGATCACCCAGTACCATGCTGTATGTCTCGTGCCAATGCAGCCACTGTGATGCCGCTCACTCCGTCTGCAACGATCCGAACCTGGTTTCGTACGAAAACACTATCTAATGCTATTCTTGTTCCCAGTGACATCGTTCCATACGTTTCTGCTCAATCGCCAATGGTGGGAACCGATGTCCTCGTTCAATCCGACATGGTACGGATCCCAAACAATCCAGCAGTACTCAAGAATAGGTCGCATCCTACGTGGGGTCTCTGTTTACTGCAGAATCCTTGAATATATATCAGTATGACACTGCCACCTCCCCCCCCCCCCCCCCTATGAACCATGGACCTTGCCCTTCTTGGGGAGGCTTGCATGCCTCAGCGATACAGATAGCCGTACCATAGGTGCAGCCACAACGGAGGGGTATCAGTTGACAGGCCAGACAAACGTGTGGTTCCTGAAGAAGGGCAGATGCCTTTTCAGTAGTTGCAGGGCAACAGTCTGAATGATTGATCTGGCCTTGTAACACTAAGCAAAACGGCCTTGCTGTGCTGGCATTGCGAACGGCTGATAGCAAGGGGAAACTACAGCCGTAATAGTTTACAGCTTTACTGTATGGTTAAATGATGATGACGTCCTTTTGGGTAAAATATTCCGGAGGTAAAATAGTCCCCCATTCGGATCTCCGGGCGGGGACTACTCAAGAGGACGTCGTTATCAGGAGAAAGAAAAGGGCGTTGTACGAATCGGAGCGTGGAATGTCAGATCGCTTAATCCGGCAGATAGGTTAGAAATTTTAAAAGGGAAATGGATAGGTTAAAGTTAGATGTAATGGGAATTAGTGAAGTTCACTGGCAGGAGGAACAAGACTTCTGGTCAGGCGAATAAAGGGCTATAAATACAAAATCAAATAGGGGTATTGCAGGGGTAGGTTTAATAAAGCATAAAAAAAGTAGGAAAGCGGGTAAGCTACTACAAAGAGCATAGTGAACGCATTATTGAAGCCAATATAGATACGACGTCCACGCCTGATACAGTAATACAAGTTTATAAGCCAACTAGCTCTGCAGGTGACGGAAATTGAAGAAATGTATGATGAGATAAAAGAAATTATTGAGGTAGTGAAGGGAGACGAAAATTTAATAGTCATGGGTGACTGGAATTCGGTAGTAGGAAAAGGGAGAGAAGGAAACGTAGTGGGTGAATATGGACTGGGGCAAAGAAATGAAAGAGGAAGCCGCCTGGTACAATTTTGCACAGAGAACCACTTAATCATAGCTAATACTTGGTTCAAGAATCATACAAGAAGGTTGTATACATGGAAGAACCCTGGAGATACTAGAAGGTTTCCGATAGATTATATAATGGTGAGACAGAGATTTAGGAACCAGGTTTTAAATTGTAAGACATTTCCAGGGGCAGATGTGGACTCTGACCACAATCTATTGGTTATGAACTATAGATTAAAACTGAATAAACTGCAGAAAGGTCGGAATTTAAGGAGATGAGATCTGGATAAGCTGAAAGAACCAGAGGTTGTACAGAGTTTCAGGAAAAGGATAAGGTAACAATTGACAGGAATGGGGGAAAGAAATACAGTAGAAGAAAAATGGGTAGCTTTGAGGGATGAAGTAGTGAAGGTAGCAGAGGATAAAGTAGGTAAAAAGACAAGAGCTACTAGCGATCCTTGGGTTACAGCAGAAATATTGAACTTCATTGATGAAAGGAGAAAATATAAAAATACAGTAAATGAAGCAGGCAAAAAGGAGTGCAGACGTCTGAAAAATGAGTTAGGATGTAGAGGCTTCTCTCACTAGGGCTAAGATAGATACTGCCTACAGGAAAATTAAAGAGACCTTTGGAGAAAAGAGAACAACTTGTATGAGTATCAAGAGCTCAGATGGAAACCCAGTTCTAAGCAAAGAAGGGAAAGTAGAAAGGTGGAAGGAGTATATAGAGGGTCTATACAAGGGCGATGTACTTGAGGACTATATTATGAAAATGGAAGAGGATGTAGATGAAGATGAAATGGGAGATACGACTCTGCGTGAAGAGTTTGACAGAGCACTGAAAGACCTGAGTCGAAACAAGGCCCCCAGAGTAGACAACATTCCATTGGAACTACTGACGGCCTTGGGAGAGCCAATCCTGACAAAACTGTACCATCTGGTGAGCACGATGTATGAGACAGACGGAATTCCCTCAGACTTCAAGAAGAATATAATAATTCCAATCCCAAAAAAATCAGGTGTTGACAGATGCGAAAATTATCGAACTATCAATTTAATAAGTCACGGCTGCAAAATACTAACGCGATCTCTTTACAGACGAATGTAAAAACTAGTAGATACCGACCTCGAGAAAGATCAGTTTGTATTCTTTAGCAATGTTGGAACATGTGAGGCAATACTGACCCTACGACTTATAGTAGAAGAAAGATTAAGGAAAGGCAAACCTACGTTTCTAGCATTTGTAGACTTAGAGAAAGCTTTTGACAATGTTGACTGGAATACTCTTTTTCAAATTCTAAAGGTGGCAGGGGTAAAATACAGGGAGCGTAAGGCTATTTACAATTTGTACAGAAACCAGATGACAGTTATAAGAGTTAAGGGACATTGAAGGGAATCAGTGGTTGGGAAGGGAGTAAGACAGGGTTGTAGCCTCTCCCCGACGTTATTCAATCTGTATATTCAGCAAGCAGTAAAGAAAACAAAAGAAAAATTCTTAGAAGCTGGATTAAGGAAAGGCAAACCTACGTTTCTAGCATTTGTAGACTTAGAGAAAGCTTTTGACAATGTTGACTGAAATACTCTGTTTCAAATTCTGGAGGTGACTGGGGTAAAACACAGGGAGCGAAAGTCTGTTCCCATAGTGCTCAGAGCCATTTGAGCCGAATGGCTGTTTACAATTTGTACAGAAACCACATGGCAGATATAAGAGACGAGGGACACGAAAGGGAGCAGTGGTTAGGAAGGTATAAAACAAATAAGTAAAAAAAAATTAAAAAATATTAATTATTGTATATGTACGACAGTGATTGGTTGTAATTAATATTTGCTTATCTAGAACGTGTACGTTTAATTATTTGGTATCAGACGCTTGACAATGGCTTTTTCGTAAATGCAATGTTATTCGCAGTTGACCGTGAAATGTAACTCTTATAATCGGACTTCGTATTTAAATCGTTTCCAAAGACTGCTGCGGTAGGTGCGGACTCAGAATCTCAATATTAAAATAGTTTTCCAGCCATGTCAACACGTCGTACAGAGGTGACTGTCTACTAAACATAAAAAAGTTTACACAGTTAGTTAAATCAGATATATTCAACGAATAAGCCTACAGTTAAATAATTCAACTTACTTTCATAAATATAGAATCTTTACAGGGTCGCGTGCCTAGTGAGATTGCAGTTCGCCTTGTTCTTATATAAAATCAAATATGGCGGTGTGCCAGTTTGTAAAATATATGTACGTGCTTCCCGCCCCAGCTATTGTACATCACCTACTTCTTAATGAAACACAAGAGCGTCGTAATTGTATTTTGTTTCATCAGCGGCATAGCGATGCAGTTCTGGGACATAGGCTTTATTTATTTGTAAGAGAATAATTATTTAATTAAGATTTCTCGTTTCCGAGGAAACTTACACACGGCATGCAAATGTGCCTTTATATTGCCCCCTGAATTGCGAGGCGAAAGGACACACCTGCAGGTGACCGATTCACCTAAAGGCACAAGAAAATCTTAGTTATCTACAACTATTTACATGACATACATTGTACAGTATATTATATACAAAATTTGAATGAATCGCGTGCGCAGTGAAAGTTCTTATGTTGGCAAAATAGAGTGCGCGCATGCGCAGAAGCGTCTATGGGACTCCGGCACTGCCATTACATCGTAAATTCAGATCACGTGGCACACTATTGCAGTTCATTTTGTTCGTGTGCGCGCGCGTTTCTTAGTCTTTGCACAAAGAAAATATTCAACCAAGATTAGATATGAGGAGTACATTCTATCACAGGTAACTAAATTTTAAAATTACAATATTTGTTACAATACAATACAACTTTAGATTGTTGAATGTTCTTAGTTACATACTATTCCATTGAAATGCTTCACAGAAAAATCTCTTTTTGTTTCAAGTGCGTTGACCTATACACATCGCGTCGTTATTACAGTTTTTTTTTTCGTCTGCTGCACAGTAATGTGTCACAGGTTAGTGTCGTCGTGGTAAAGTTTTTTGATCATAATAACATCGCTGTATAAAAATGTAATTGGTACATAAGCATGTCCATTTCCTGTTTCCATTATAGTCGTTGTGATGCAGTTCGTTGTGACGAAAGAATTGTTTATTACAGATCGGACGTGACCCGTCGAGTACTGGTCCATATGCAGTTCGTTTTCAGTAATCCGTGGAAGCTTGGTTGCAGAACCTCGGACAGCACATAGCTGGCGTCGATCCTTGGATAGTCCAGGTAAGTGTGTCCGTCACATTTCGAGAACATTCCATTCCCTGAAGTTCCAACCAAAATCCTTCCACTCGTCGTGCTGTTTTCTGGACAGGCACATTATGACCATTTAATCCAGTTAACATCTTGATGTTAGATACTGTAGTAACGTCACTAGACGATGCACCAATTATGCACTTCACATTTTCAGTTTTTTGTTAAATATAGTTCACCTAAATGTTCGTAGTTACTTATCAAAGAAATCATTCATCGCGTTTACAAAGGTACGATGCATGATGAATATCATTAACAGTTTCTTTCACATACGTTTCTGCGTAGTTGCAGACTTACTAGTGTTCGTTAATGTCTGTGAACAGTGGTTCACTATGCAATTTTTTTAAAGTTTTCACATTTTTGCACTCGTTATCGTCCAAATTTTCACATAGTAACAATTACATTATACATCACTTTTCAGAAAACATAAGTAAATATACATATACAAGTCATATATTTTCTTAGCATAAACATAATACAGTTACACATAAATATGTTTACATCATCATTACATAGCTATAAATTATTACATTATGTCACATTTGATTACATGAACTGCACATATTTACATTCTCTTTTACGGTCTTACTGGGTTCTTATCGATGTTTTTTGTGATGTCATCTGAAATTAAGATAGGTGAGACACAAGATTCATTACGTCAGTAGGCAATACCAGGCGTTTTCACTACTCAATAAATATTCAAAACAATAAGAGAAGGAAAACTGTTAGATTCCTCGCGTTTTGTGCATGTGTCTATAGTATCTGTGTGGTCTTGGCTACTGGTAGATGCTTTTCTTGCTGAGAGATGTGCATATAATCTATTTCTCTAAGTAAAAGATCACTTCACAGATGACGTCTGTCGGTTCGTCAGGTGTCATATCAAGTCAATGGTACCTACAGTCACGTATGTTCCGTGAAAAATTAATATATCATCACTGCTACGTAATCATATATTTTAATATAATATTCTATCTTCTTGGTAGTGCCGCGGCGTTGAAAGAAAAGTTCTTCTGTCTTCAACTGCGTCACTGGTACTGCTGAAATGAAAATTTCTATACTACTTATTATCTATGTTGTAGCAAATAGAGTTTTACGAGTTGTTTACCAATGTTTTCATAGATATGACTTTGAGATTATTAAGCGTGAAATACTCTAAGATCTCGGTGTTTCGCAGAAGAGCTTCTGTAAAGTTTGGAAGGTAGGAGACGGATACTGGCAGAAGTAAAGCTGTGAGTACCGGGCGTGAGTCGTGCTTCGGTAGCTCAGTTGGTAGAGCACTTGCCCGCGAAAGCCAAAGGTCCCGAGTTCGAGTCTCGGTCGGGCACACAGTTTTAATCTGCCAGGAAGTTTCATATCTGCGCACACTCCGCTGCAGAGTGAAAATCTCATTCTGGAAACATCCCCCAGGCTGTGGCTAAGCCATGTCTCCACAGTATCCTTTCTTTCAGGAGTGCTAGTTCTGCATGTTTCGCAGAAGAGCTTCTGTAAAGTTTGGAAGGTAGGAGACGGATACTGGCAGAAGTAAAGCTGAGAGTACCGGGCGTGAGTCGTGCTTCGGTAGCTCAGTTGGTAGAGCACTTGCCCGCGAAAGGCAAAGGTCCCGAGTTCGAGTCTCGGTCGGGCACACAGTTTTAATCTGCCAGGAAGTTTCAAATTACTGTATGTTTGCCAAATAAATAATAATTGAATTTCTTGAATGCCCAGAGTATGGAAAGTACTTCTAACTCAGTAGTGGAGTATGTATACTCACATTCACTTAGAGTACGAGTTGCAAATCTAATAATTCTCATCTGTTCCTTTTCTTTATTCTTTACAACTTGAAATAGGCAACAGCCCAAGCCAGAACATGAAGCGTCACAAGTCATACAAAAATCTAAATTGAAACCTGCATGGCTCAATATGTTTGCTTTCACTAAAGCATGTTTAATTGTATTAAAGTCATTGTGGCATTGTTCCGATCAAATCCAAACTTGTCTCTTTCTGAGTACATTTAACAGATGTTTACTGTTTAAAAGTGGTTGTGGTATAAAACGTCTGAAAAATTAACATAGCCCAAGGAATGATTTTAACTGCTTGTTCGTTCGAGGGCTAGGAAGGTTTCTGATTACATCTAATTTACTGGGATCAGGACGTATGACCTGTGAATTAATTATATGTGCTAAATATTTTATCTCACTGCAACCAAATCTTGATTTTCTAAGATTGGCTGTGACTCCAGCTTGTGCAAATTTTTCTAACATTCTTTGAAGTGTGTCAATGTGTTCATTCCAAGTCTGTGTATCTATCAGTATATCATCTCCATAATGTGTGACTGTCTCAACATAATTATCCCCAAGCACGGTATCCAGGGCTGTAATTAAACTCCAGAACTGACATTCAATCCGAAGGGTGAACACAAAATTGATAGGTTCGCCCCCCAAATATAAATGCAGTATATTTCCGAGAATCAGGAGTGATACCTACTTGCCAAAATGAATTAACAAGATCTATTGTGGAAAAATATTTTGCATCTAGAAATTTCTGTAATTCCTCTTCTAAATTTTCGGGTTTTGTGTAATCTGGTAAAATTATTTCATTAATTGTTCGTGCGTCTGACACTAGGCAAATGCTACCATTTGGTTTTTGACAACAAGTAGAGGACTACAGTAAGGTGAGGTGGATGGTTCAATGATTTTCCAGTGTAACATTTGTTTTAGTTCTTGCCACACAGCACGTTGTTGAGATAACGTACGTTATATGTCTTGTTGTAGAAGATCTTGTGAGGCTTAACTTCAATCTTGTAGACATACGTGTTCATAACACCTAATCGTTTGGTAAAAACTTGTAAATATTTGGATAACACTTCCTGTAGTTTCATACGTTCAGGTACACTGAGAGCTGTAGTTTCATTTATCTTATGATCAATCAATGTTTTCAAGTCCATTAGCTCTGTGTCAGATGAATGTGTGTGCGTGTCTTGAATGGCATTGTCAACTACTAACTCAACCTTGTACCCTGTACAGTGTTTGTCATGCTTTAGAGTTCTCCTGTCCAAATCAATAATAATTACACTGCCTTTATCATTTAAAATACATTTACCTTTGGAGAAGTCTATAATGCAGTCCTTCCCGCTCATAATGTCTAATCCTAATACGCAATTTGTCACAAGGTTTTGTACAACCAGGAATGGCCATTGTACGGTTCCATTACCTATTTTAATGTTTACAAAAACTTGCTTCTTAACCCTGCATGACTTATTACCTACAGCAGTAGTTATTTTACAGTTTTGGACAGGAAACTCAGGCACAGGCTCCGATTCACACATCTCTTTATATAAATTAAAAGACAAAACGCTCACAGCTGCACCGGTATCTAAGATAATAGTAGTTGGAATCCCACCCACTACACCAGTAGTAGAGGCTAAAACTATTTCATTTGTGTTTGAACGACATTGTGTACTGTCTTGCAAACGTTCATCCGATATATTCTCATTGTCATTGTATCTTATAAATAAAACAGGTATTTTTTGTTTACAATTATCAGACACATCAGTATTTAGTTGTTCAATGGTGGTGTCAAATAACTGATTAACATTGAAGTCGCCCTCCCAAGAATTCTTCAGCCACGACGCGGGCCATAGAAGTGACTCTTTCTAGTTTGTTGGATTAGCATTTGTATTAGGAACTGACACAGATTGAGGTTGTGTATCAGATGTCACTTCTATTATATTCACATTCGGATATTGCCTGTTGTGATCTCCAAACTTTTGCGGTTGTTGTTGCTGTAGCGCATTATGACTTACCTGTCGGTCGTAAGGTATGTTCCAATTTTGTCCTGGTGGCTGGTGTGATATAGCAGAGTTTGAATGAAAGTAGTGATCGCGAGTTCAGCCTTGATGCTGTCTTGTCTCGACGTTATTACTGTTTCTATTACTGTTTGTGTTTTTGTTGTTATATTTGTATCCGTTGTTACCGTTGTTGGTGTAGTTATTAACGCGGTGCCTTTTGTATGGATTGCCGCATTAAGTGTTATTACCGTTGTAACTGTTGTTTGTATTGGAATACGCTTGTTGATTTTGATTTCCGTATTGAGACGGCATGTGAGTTTGCTGTTTTTGCTGTACCGCGTATCTATCTGTAGGCAAGCCAGAATTGGGTTGGCAAGCCTACATGTTTTGCATACCACTGATATAAACATTGTAGCTGCTGTCTTGCCGCGCGAAGCGCTGATCTTCTAGTAACATGTCAACCGAATCTAAAGCTGTTAAAAAATAATCGGGATCGTCATCCGGAATATGTAAGAGTTTTTCTTTAATGTTGAACGGCAATTTGGCCTTCAACGCACGGAGTATATCACGTGTTGCGACTGGTTCGTCCAAAAAATATCCCATGTTCAAGTATTTTTCAAAATATCTGCCTAAGTTACCATTTTTACTGTTAAAAGTTTAAGGTTCTAAAATTTGTCTTCTGAGTCGCTCCTGAACGGATTGCGACCAGAATTTGTTCAGAAAGGCACTCTCAAACTCACTGTACGTTGTCAGCTGTCAGCTTGACTGTATGCCCAAACAGCTGCATCGCCTTGGATATAACCGACTATATAGGAAATCTTTTTCCGGTCACTCCAAGTGCGTGGAAATGCGTTAGTAAGAGATTTAAGAAAAATCACCCTATGAATGGTTTGCTATTCTGTGATAAAAGTCTAAAACTTCCTGTGTTTATTAAGCTCTCTTCTTCCTTTGCGTTGTTGTTGTTGTTGTTGTCTTCAGTCCTGAGACTGGTTTGATGCAGCTCTCCATGCTACTCTATCCTGTGCAAGCTGCTTCATCTCCCAGTACCTACTACAACCTACATCCTTCTGAATCTGCTTAGTGAACTCATCTCTCGGTCTCCCTCTACGATTTTTACCCTCCACACTGCCCTCCAATGCTAAATTTGTGATCCCTTGGTGTCTCAAAACATGTCCTACCAACCGATCCCTTCTTCTAGTCAAGTTGTGCCACAAACTTCTCTTCACCCCAATCCTATTCAATACCTCTTCATTAGTTACGTGATCTATCCACCTTATCTTCAGTATTCTTCTGTAGCACCACATTTCGAAAGCTTCTATTCTCTTCTTGTCCAAACTAGTTATCGTCCATGTTTCACTTCCATACATGGCTACACTCCAAACAAATACTTTCAGAAACGACTTCCTGATACATAAATCTATATTCGATGTTAACAAATTTCTCTTTTTCAGAAACTTTTTTCCTTGACATTGCCAGTATACATTTTATATCCTCTCTACTTCGACCATCATCAGTTATTTTACTTCCTAAATAGCAAAACTCCTTTACTACTTTAAGTGTCTCATTTCCTAATCTAATTCCCTCAGCATCACCCGATTTAATTTGACTACATTCCATTATCCTCGTTTTGCTTTTGTTGATGTTCATCTTATATCCTCCTTTCAAGACACTGTCCATTCCGTTCAACTGCTCTTCCAAATCCTTCGCCTTCTCTGACAGAATTACAATGTCATCGGCGAACCTCAAAGTTTTTACTTCTTCTCCATGAATTTTAATACCTCCTCCAAATTTTTCTTTTGTTTCCTTTACTGCTTGCTCAATATACAGATTGAATAACATTGGGGAGAGGCTACAACCCTGTCTCACTCCTTTCCCAACCACTGCTTCCCTTTCCTGCCCCTCGACTCTTATGACTGCCATCTGGTTTCTGTACAAATTGTAAATAGCCTTTCGCTCCCTGTATTTTACCCCTGCCATCTTTAGAATTTGAAAAAGAGTATTCCAGTCAACATTGTCAAAAGCTTTCTCTAAGTCTACAAATGCTAGAAACGTAGGTTTGCCTTTTCTTAATCTTTCTTCTAAGATAAGTCGTAAGGTCAGTATTGCCTCACGTGTTCCAACATTTCGACGGAATCCAAACTGATCCTCCCCGAGGTCCGCATCTACCAGTTTTTCCATTCGTCTGTAAAGAATTCACGTTAGTATTTTGCAGCTGTGACTTATTAAACTGATAGTTCGGTAATTTTCACATCTGTCAGCACCTGCTTTCTTTGGGATTGGAATTATTATATTCTTCTTGAAGTCTGAGGGTATTTCGCCTGTCTCATACATCTTGCTCACCAGCTGGTAGAGTTTTGTCATGACTGGCTCTCCCAAGGCCGTCAGTAGTTCTAATGGAATGTTGTCTACTCCGGGGGCCTTGTTTCGACTCAGGTCTTTCAGTGCTCTGTCAAACTCTTCACGCAGTATCGTATCTCCCATTTCGTCTTCATCTACATCCTCTTCCATTTCCATAATATTGTCCTCAAGTACATCACCCTTGTATAAACCTTCTATAAACTCCTTCCACCTTTCTGCCTTCACTTCTTTGCTTAGAACTGGGTTGCCATCTGAGCTCTTGATATTCATACACGTGGTTCTCTTCTCTCCAAAGGTCTCTTTAATTTTCCTGTAGGCAGTATCTATCTTACCCCTAGTGAGATAAGCTTCTACATCCTTACATTTGTCCTCTAGCCATCCCTGTTTAGCCATTTTGCATTTCCTGTCGATCTCATTTTTGAGACGTTTGTATTCCTTTTTGCCTGCTTCATTTACTGCATTTTTATATTTTCTCCTTTCATCAATTAAATTCAATATTTCTTCTGTTACCCAGCGATTTCTAGCAGCCCTCGTCTTTTTACCTACTTTATCCTCTGCTGCCTTCACTACTTCATCCCTCAGAGCTACCCATTCTTCTTCTACTGTATTTCTTTCCCCTATTCCTGTCAATTGTTCCCTTATGCTCTCCCTGAAACTCTGTACAACCTCCTTTGCGTTATAATATGGATTTGTTCCACTGTAATTACTGTAATGTTCAGATGGCGAGTAATTAAGATAATTTTGCTGCGGTTTACCATGATAACAGCTTGTGTTTGTGTTTGTGTTTGCACGACGTGGTATGTGTTGCAGTCGTGGTGTGTTTTGTTCTTGTGCGGTTTGTGTGCGTCATACTCGTATGTATATTGGTTTCTGAGCTGTACATTTTGACCGATATTTTCGTTACATTCAGGCTGTGGTTGATCCGTGAATTGTTTATTGGTGCAGTGACAGACTGCACTAATCAGTTGTTTGTTATTAGTGATGTATTCCGCTACGGAGTCATGCACAATTGTTGGTAAATTTTCACGTATGCCTCTATCAAAATGTTTGTCTCTGTTCTGTACCCAATCATGAAATTCTTTATTAATATTAATAAAATGAGCTGTGGCATCAGATTGTAATCTGTCAGTGTTGCTCAACATCATCAAATTTATTCTGCACGTCAGTTATTCGTTTTTCAAGGTTGTCATGTACTGAAGCATATGTTTGAATTTGTTTAGTAAGAGCTTCACACGTGACATTAATGTTTTTTACTTGTGTCTGTAAAAGTGCTACGTCATTTGTAGTCTTTTCATGTATCGTATTAAGCTCGGAAAATTTCGTACTGAGTTCAGTCATCTGGTTTGCTCAGTGTAGCGTCTATAAGTTCTACTCGTTTTCTTAAAGTGTCATTACATGTCTTGATTGCTATGAGATCAGATTTAATTTCGTCATTTTGTGTCTTTCAGTGTTCATTTTGTGCCTTTAAAGTTGTTAAGTTTTCCGCGTTCTGCATCTTTAAGATTGCCATATTTTCTGCGTTTTGTTTCAATATCATTTGTAACATGTTGGCAATGTTTACTCTTTGCAAGGTCTCTGCCCCCGCCGCATCATTAGACGTGACGTCATGTATTAACATGGGCTCTGACTGAGACTTTGAAATTTTTGTGGTGGACCGCCTATTGTCAAAATTTCCGTTAACAGTTGCGTCAATATTTGATGAATCACTACCGGTTGCTGTCGTAAAATTATTTTCTAACATTTGTCTCGCGTCCCAGTCGGATTGCGTCTGAATAGTATGTCTTTGCTGTACCACCTTTACGTATTGTTTTCTAGTTATGACCATGCCACACGTAAGATATGTTTCAAGCAAATAAAGTTTTAAATTGGTTTTAAAATAAAATGCAGTTGAACATGAATCGCTCGTAGCAACAATGGCTGTTTGTTAATTTAGAAATGTAAACTGAATATCGGATTATTCTTAATGGCTGCTGGCCATGTCACAACGTATCGTACAGAAGTCGGCCATATTGTTGACTCGTGTATTGGTATTGTTGCAGAACTTATTGTTCAAGGAAAAGTGCTGAGAATGAAATTTATCACTGAAACCTGCTACAAGCGAAAGAAATACTACAGAATCTACTGAAAACATAATGCACTGAATTATGCATCTGGTCAAGCCTACCAATGCAAAAATGCTGCATCTTACCTTATTTTGCTGGAAGCTACATTGCGTCTTCCCACAAAATTTTTGAATTGGAAAATATCTTCAGATTTTGGTTATTTCTCATATATTCATGTCCAGGTCCAGAAAGTTGATTTTTCACATGAAACAAAGAGAACAAAGTAACAAAAGACAAAATGACAAGTCCTGTCAGGGTCGCCAGTATAAAATAAAAAAATAAATAAAACATTAATTATTCTATATGTACGACAGTGATTGGTTGTAATTAATATTTGCAAATCTAGAACGTGTACGTTTAATTATTTGGTATCAGACGCTTGACAATGGCTTTTTCGTAAATGCAATGTTATTCGTAGTTGACTGTGAAATGTAACTCAAATAATCGTTTCAAAAGACTGTTGCGGTATGTGCGCACTCAAAATCTCAATATTAGAATAATTTGCCAGCCATGGCAATACGTCATATAGAGGTGACTGTCTACTAAACATAAAAAAGTTTACACAGTAAGTTAAATCAGATATATTCAACGAATAAGCCTACAGTTAAATAATTCAACTTACTTTCATAAATATAGATTCTTTACAGAGTCGAGTGCCTAGTGGGATTGCAACTCGCAGTGTTCTTGTATAACATCAAATATGGCGGTGTGCCAGTTAATAAAATATACGTGCTTCCCACACCAGTTATTGTACAGGACATACATCTTCTTAATGAAACATAAGAATATCTTAATTGTATTTTGTTTTATCAGTGGCATAGCGCTGCAGTTCTGTGCCATAGGCTTTATTTATTTGTCAGAGATTAATTATTTAATTAAGCTTTCGCGTTCCCGAGGAAACTCACGCACGGCATGCAAAATGTGTCTTTATACTTCCTCATCTGTTTCCATATCGTACCAAGAGATATGCACTTTGTACGTTTTTTGTTCTGTGGCATGCACACACACACACATACACACAGAGCAGTGTTCGACCAATCCTCCTCTTGTACAGGGAATACACTGTGTCTGTGATATCTCTTAAGATTTCATGTGCATAGAGAGAGATTTCCATTTAGAATTATCAGAGATCATGAAATCGATGTTGGTTCGCATTCAACAGACTACTCACTTCCAGGTAGGTCGTTATATTTGGGCTACTAGTACACCAAAGGTATCAACTACCGGTTGGGTCGAGAGGTATGGGATAGAGATGATATGATACACGTACGCTGCCTATTTATCACAGTGCTTCTTGTCAATGGCTGGATATATTTTTGATCAATATCACGTCTGTTAAAGCTTGGTCTATAAAGAGACACTATCGATTTCAGAGACATTAATACTAACTAGAGAAATAATACAGAGCAGTTGATTAAAATATCTAAGAAATGGACCTGAGGTAGCACTGACAGATAATTAGAGGCTTGGAATTAAACCGTTATAGAAATTGTTTGAGGGTGAGTCAAATGAAAACCTTAAATATTTTTAAAATATCATTTATTGTGCAGAAGTGGTACAACGATGTATCACTTTTCCTCACACTCTGCCCCACGCTCAATGTATGTCCTCTAGTGCTTACAAAGTACATAAATTCCTTTAGAAAAAACTTCTTTTTGTAGCCCGCGCAACCACTCATGTACCGCGTGGTGTACCTCTTCATCAAAACGGAACTTCTTTCCCCGCATTACGTCTTTGAGTGTTCCAAACATATGGAAATTACTTGGGGCAAAGGTCTGGTGAGTATGGCGGATGAGGAAGACACTCAAAATGCATGTGTGATTGTTGCAACCTTTGTAGGGGTAGTGTGGTGCCTTGCATTGTTATGTTTCAAAATTACACCTGCTGACAGCAATCCACGTCGCTTTGATTTGACTGCAGGTCACTGATGATTTTTAAGGAGATCTGTGTATGATCCACTGGTGACAGTGGTCCCTCTAGGCATGTAATGCTCCAAAATGACGCCTTTTTCGTCCCAAAAGAGAGTCAGCATAACCTTCCCCTCTGATGGTTCTGTTCAAAACTTCTTTGGTTTTGGTGATGAGGAATGGCGCCATTCCTTGCTCGCTCTCTTCGCTTCCAGTTAGTGGAAGTGAACCCAGGTTTCGTCCCCAGTCGTGCAAGAAAGCCATCACCTTCTCCTTCAAAGCGCCGAATCAGTTCTTCACAAGCATCAACACGTCGTTCTCTCATTTCAGGAGTCATCTGCCGTGGCACCCATCTTGCAGACACTTTGTGAAACAGGAGCACAACATGCACAATGTGATGTGCTGACCCATGACTAATCTGTAAACATGGTGCAATGTCATTCAGTGTCACTCGGTGGTTTTCCTTCACTATGGGTTCAACTGCTGCAATGTTCTGTGGAGTCACAGCTCATTGTGCCTGACCTGGACGAGGAGCATCTTCCGATGAAGCCACACCATTTACGAACTTCCTACTCCATTCATAGACTTGCTGCAGTGACAAACATTCATCACCGTACTGAACCTTCATTCGTCGATGAATTTCAATAGGTTTCACGTCTTCACTACGCAAAAACCGAATACCAGAACGCTGTTCTTCCCTGGTGCAAGTCCCAAGTGGGGCGGGCGTGTTTATACAGATACTGCGACGGTTTGTGTGCATCTGCAATATGCTGCCACCTATAGGCCATTCTGCATGCTGTTTGTAGCGCGCTTACCTACTTACAGGATAACGGCGCGAAGTTTCGACTTGTTATTACTAATGTAAGGATTTCATTTGACTCACCCTCGTAGATAATGCACAACAGCTGTGGATCGGCGGTTTATTTAGGTACGGTATACAAGCAGTCGCTTTCTAAATTTAATGCACTTTACATTACCATTAACTAGTTTTCGAGCCACTGCGTGCTCTTCATCAGATGGAGGTGTCACACTGGAACGTCCTAGCTCCTCCCGCCCACGGAGCTTCTGTAGTGCCTGGTGATGTCCCAGTCGCAACTGTTGCCAGGGATCCCGCAGTCTTACCGCACTGCAGTGCGTGAGACAAATCACGCGACGTGTTGCTCCACAAACAACCTCCAAAACGCTTTTTGGAGGGCCTGTATAATTTCTATGCATACACACATATACAATGAAGCTAAATAAGGGTCGACAGCATCGCTTTGACCCACGAGAGAAGATTAATATTGTAACTTTATCTATGGCACTAATCAATGCCCTGTTGCCATTTAACTAGTCTAAAAACCTCGCGAATCCCACCACTGGATTTGGCAACTATCACTGCAATCAGTCACACACCGTCACTGTCGGTTTGTACCATCTCGCCTGTAAATAACACAGGACAACACATTAAAGTCAAAGAGTGTAGATTGCAGAGTTTTCGTGGACTCGCCACAAGACCTCCACTGCACCATGGTCAGGTTCAGCGACAACGCGAGAGTGCGCTACATAAATTAAATCAACACACTTAAGTCCACATTCCGGCTATCCAGAAAATTACCTTTCATTTGATATGGATCTCGAGTTGATTAAAATATTATTTCAAAATATGTCTTTATTAGTCTTCAGGTATTCGCTGTCAGAGTAACTGTCCCCTACGATTTTGATCACCCACGGTTTAGCTGATATTCAGACTATGGGCTGGAGGGGGCAGATGAATTTTCCAGGCCCTGTTTTGATTAATTCAACAATATCGCAGGAGGGCGAATATTGGCAGAGGCTACCCAGCCAATAGTTCCAAACTTGGGCCTCAGCTACTTGCTGCCGAAGGACTCCAGAGTGCCCGCCGCCTTCGTGGAAGTAGCCGCCATTTCAGCAGTTCCAACCCCTGGGTCCCCTCTGCTAAGGGGAGCTAACGGTAACCGCAGCGCAGATTAGGTTCGCTGCGTGGCCCATTTGTCGTCGTCAGAAGCTTATTGTGTAAAATCTGCGGTCACAGAAGAGTCTAGAGACGACATGATTTCCCAGTTGTGACTAGTTGACAGAGTTGAACGACCGTGAGTAATATCGATGATCATGAGTTCGAGAGTAGATGGCGTCTTCTCACCGCGGTAAGCATAGTTTGTGCTCTCTTTGGCGCCATGGGCGTTCCGCTCGCGAGACTTCAGACATCCAGATTTGTCTTTTACTTCCCATTCACTAGCGTTCGAATTATGCTGCTAGTCGTTCAACATGAAAAAGACCGGGCGATATCTAAGATGGTACCGAATAGTTGTATGCAGTGCCGTGTCCGATATTCTGAATGAGCCAACTTTAATGCTAGTGATAAAGTACCCCATGCTTTCTCTCCTCTCACTGCCTTGTGGTTCAAGGGCTGGACAATTTTAATCGCTTTTCATACGACTGAGTGCCTTGTATTTTATGTTCTTGTCCTGCACCAAGAAGCAGTAGGGCCTGGTTTTTATAGATTACATTTATACTTTTGTATGAGGTCGACCCGCCAATTCATTATTTGTTACTGGAGGAACAATAGTTTATGTTTCATCACAACTGAAATTTTCTCTCTTACGCAGGTTCCCTTGTTGTTCTATCCATTATATTAATGAACCATCAACTGGGCTCCTACTAGAAGAGATTTACTTAGGTGCAAGCTACCGTTGAGGCAGCAGCCAACAGGTGTGTGAATGAGCCAACCTCACCATATTCAGGTAAACAGAGAAATAGTCTGCAAAAGTAATTATTTTGAGAAATCTCTGCAAATCAATATTCATTAGTATTCCACCATCGTCAATTGCAGCCAACAACCACTCCAAGAGCGTAATGACATACTGTAAATAGGAACTCAACACTCCAGATTCCCTTTGGAACAAAACGGACTTTATTGTCTTGTAATAACCCTCGACTAGCTGCTGAATGCTCTATCAGGCGGCCTCTTCTTAAACAGTCTGTGTACGATCGGTAAACAACATACGCCCACCTTGGAAACGGACTGTTGATTAAGTCGGTCCGTTCACGGGAACTACTTCCGAAAACTTCCTAAATTTTATACACAGAGGGAAATGAGCCAGTTTACTCCTGGTTCGATCACTAGCGTGACAGCTCGATTTGATATTACGTGTGCTGTAATTCGTCTAAAGCCGACAACGGCCGTTCTGGTGGCGACGCCGTGGGTTTTGCCGAGACGTCTTCTAATTGTGAGCTGATGCACTCTCGAGGAGTCGGCCCGGGAAGCGAAACATTGAACTTCTGCCCCATCGCTCTAACTTGCTGTCACCATCAGTCTACGTTGCGCCTAGAGTCCCTAAGGAGTGTAGGCTCAGCCGTCGTAACGTTGATGTCCGGGCCCTCTGGGGGCAAGAGGTGAGGCATTTGTTGGACGTCAAACCTACTGGGCTCTTTTGAGACGAGGTGTGATCTTGTACAGTCTGCAGTATTGTGATCGAAGACAAGGGTGTCCTTTCTGTAAATTGTTCAGTCAAAGTGCTGGACGAATCATTTCGCAGGGTACTGTTTGCGAAATGTGAGAATCGCGTGTCTTCGTTGCATTAGCTGTTCCATTGAAACCGAGTTTTTTGCCAGGACCAATTTGTCTGCATGTTATTTTCCTAAGGACTCGCCTTGAATACCATAGATGTACTTTACTGTGGTTTTAATTATCAGTTTCTGATGCCCAATTTCTCCCTGCTTAATTTCTAAGTTGGTGAACACTAATCTTTTAACGAACTGTATGTTGTGAACAGTTATGCACTATCACAAGTACATAAGCTGTTTGCTATACATGGTATGCAGCTGCGGTGCAGCAATATAGTTATCAAGTTTGATGTAAAGTCTAGCTTAGTTTAAGTCATGAAATTTAAGTTTCCCAGTAGGTCAGTGTTACCTAAAAGACGTTAAAGAGTTCACTACCTACATGTAAGATAACAAGACCTAAATTTTAGCTCTTGTTTAGTTTTTAACGTTTCTAGTCCATAAATTTTTTTTTATCTGGTGCTAAAGTTGCATGTTTTCTTATTTACGGTTTTGTTGTTCAGTTGTTAAGATGAATCCTTAGAATTCCTTAGATTCTGGCTGGTCTTAAGACTTCATATTTTTCGTCTTTCACAATGTACCTTCTCTCGGTTTTAGAGGTTCCTTAACTGGCCCATCTGTGAATCTATTCCCTGTGCGTCGAATCTTCATGCTTGTAAAATTAAATTGGAAGAGCTCTTCCTTTTGGTAAATTTGGTAATTAGATGTTGACCTCTTGCTCACTGATTCACATATTCTGGGTATATTAAATATTATCAAGAATCAATAAAGACACTGTTCAGCATTGCTAAATATTTCGTAGATTACACGCTTACCGCTCAGCCTGAATCCTCGCTCCAAACCAAGAACAACGTCACTGATTTTCTCCGCCTACCGACTTCCAAAATACACACCGCCACATCACCTCCACCACAGCGGGACCAAAACTGCACGAGGGCTGTCGGCAGACCTACCACTCGCCTTCCGCAGGTTACCGACAGAAGCTCGGAATTATTTTAGGGTGCAGACGTTTCGGTCAATCAGCTTCCAGAGCACAAAATACACACGTCGATTGGCCGTTTCCTATTCACGTCCATAGTCCCCCTGTAAAGTGCTGCCGCCTGCCGACACTTTCAGGAGTTTGTTTTTCAAAGGGTATTAGGAAACGCCAGCCACCCTGTGAAAAACATTCACCTCCAAAAACTGTCGGATCGGGCCAGGCCATCACCCTTTAGCAGGATTAAGCAAACACCACGCCATTTTCTCCAGGCTGGAAAACAGACGCTCGCCCCCGCCAGCCGAAGAAAAGGCGCTGTCGCTGCCAATCGCGAACAACACCAGACTACGGTAGCAGTTCAGAACTGATACCTTACAACAGGAAGATTAATATGCAGATAATGTGCAGCTCGACTGTAGACTCATGGTGCTGGCGAAATTTACGTAATTTTAGAATAAGAAAACAAAATGGCTACGAAATAGAGAGGTCGCCATGTTTTAAGATAGTTACATTGCACTAACACTTGCTATCCATCATAAATGTGTGTGTGTGTGTGTGTGTGTGTGTGTGTGTGTGTCTGTGTGTTTGTGTGGGTGCGTTCAAATGATAGAGAGCATTTAATTCGCCTCTGTAGAATATTGCAAACCCCAAAAAGATTTAAACGTAGTTTTGTATCCCGCCTGGGAGCCGGCGGGTGGGTAGGAACGGGAAAAGGTAATACAAGTCTGTACTACAAGAAAATGGTTTACTGGTGAGAAAACAAGGTGATAAACAATTACATAACTTTTTACGTAGGAGCGATGCTGAAGCGAAGTGTCCTGGTTGGCTGCACCTGATGAAATGGGGTGAATCTGTAGCGGAGCTCCTAGAGCTGCGTGGTACCAGCTGGAGGGCGCTGTCGTCGGCGCTGTCGTCGGTGTCTCGTCGTAGTGCCAACCTTTGAAACTATACCGTGGCATCGTTACTATCGGTACCACACGTAGCCCCAGGCATACCCTGAAAATTATTAACATCTATTCTGCACACTTACAAAACCACGTAGTAGAAGTATCACCATCCGAATGACGCTTTAAATCTCTATCGAAAATTTTAAGATTGCAAACATATTTGACTTTGGCAATCTTGTAGAACCCAATAAGAAAGCAAATGTTAGCAATAGTCATAACTTTTGAAACAATAAATCACAAAGAGAAAAAGCAAATGCATTTGATTCACAATTGCAACAAAATGAATACATTAACCAACAAATAGACTAACTAGCTTGTACTCAGCAGCAGGACACCGCTGCATCATGAGCTCATACTCTACAACACACACAGAATACACATTAAAATCGTACATCAGAAATATATTACAGACTGCACATGGGTTTTTGACCTTGGTATTGTAAACTTAAAGTAAGAGAAACTGTACTCGTCTAAGTGCTTTAAGGTTCACAGGCAATTTGACATATAAATATTTTGTAACAGTTTTAACACGTAAGCATTACATATGACAAACACATACAGTTTTAAGGACTCAGTATTTTCGCTTAATCATGTAATAATGGAACTTGAACTGGCCAAGATACACGCAGTTTTACAAGTGTCTTAAGAATAACTTAGGCGTGTTCCGATTACCAGCGATGCTGATCCACATTAAGTATAAAGGGAAATATAATAGCCGCTACCGATAGCTGCGCAGAGCTTTATGCGAAGACCTGCTCGGAAAACTAGGATACATGGCGATCTGTGGCGTCTCTACCGAAAGGTCACAATGCTGGTGCACCCATAGCTGTTTCTGAGCATACTGTTCAATAATACAAGGGCTGAACAGAAAGTAAGTTCCGACTGATCGTGAAATGGAAACCACAGTGAAAATCAGGAATGTTTTATTTGTAACAGTTAGCAACACCTTCCAGCTACTTCTCTATGTAGTCGCTGTTCCGACTTAGACATTTGCCATAGCGTTGTACCAACTTTCCAATACGCTCGTTACAGAAGGCAGCCGCCAGTACTTTCCGCCAATTCTCTACTCTGGCCTACAGCTAGTTGTCTGTGCCAGAATGTTGTCTTCATAGCCAGCGGTTCGTGTGAGCAGAGATGAAACTCAGACGAAAACAATTACGGGTTGTATTGTAGGTAATCATACATTTCCAATTGAAAACGATGCAGGAGCATCTTCATTGCCCCTGCAGAGTGCGACTGAAATTGTCTTTAATCGCATTCGGGAGGAAGACGGTTCAATCCCGCGTCCGGCCATCCTGATTTAGGTTTTCCGTGATTTCCCTAAATCGCTCCAGGCAAATGCCGGGATGGTTCCTTTCAAAGGGCACTGCCGACTTCCTTCCCCGTCCTTGCCTAATCCGATGAGGCCGATGACCTTACTGTCTG
Organism: Schistocerca gregaria; assembly: GCF_023897955.1. Classification (NCBI taxonomy): domain Eukaryota; kingdom Metazoa; phylum Arthropoda; class Insecta; order Orthoptera; family Acrididae; genus Schistocerca; species Schistocerca gregaria. The sequence goes on from NC_064924.1 coordinate 653,266,151, forward strand.
GTCTCCTTCCCCAAAGCAACCAACCAACCAATTGTCTTGAAGAAGAAAGCGCACGACAGTTATGTAATGTTGGCTGCATAGCTTCAGGCGAAATTTCTCACCAGGCCCTCGTACGTGGCGGGAGACATTATTTTCTAGTCAACTTTACCAGCTCATTGTGACCTCAGAAATGAGAAGAGCGACGTGATGCTATCTACGGTCATACTAGAGACACTGCTCAACACATGTGTGCAAAGCTTAATCGAATTTTAATAGACGCTTCCATTTCGCGACCGATCGAAACTTACTTTGTGGACACCCCTCGTATGACGTTGGATGCAGGCTGGAGGCGTTGCGTCCACGTGACGCGGTAGCAAAAGTATGTAAGCGGAGGAGACACGTACGGGGGATCACTCCAGCCAATATATTGGTTACAAATGGGGAAAACCATTGAGATAAGCGACTTAGACAAAGGGAAGATTGTTATTATGCAGAACCTCTAAAAGAGTACCTTGAAAATGGCCAAGCTGGTCGAATGTTCACATACTACTGTCTTGAGCATCTTTGGAAAGAGGTAGGACGGTGAAAAGACTAATTGGCGTTAAATGGTAGGACGCCCACGACTCTTCACAGAACGTCAGGTTCGGGAGGCTTGTCTGCTCGGTAACGTAGGATACATGGTAATCTGTGGCATCTCTGCCGAAAGAGGACAATGATGGTGCAAGCAATAGTGTTTCGGAGCACACCGTTCATCGTACATTGTTTAACATGGAGATCTGCAGCAGACCACCTCTACTAGATTCAAAGACATCATCAATTACGATTGCAGTGGGCACCGGATCACCGGGATTTGACAGTCGAAACGTGTCGGCTGTTCGGGCGAATCACATTTTTGCTGCACTGGCTCTGTTAGACATACTGCTGCGCTTGCGTGGGACCTGTGGTAGTAATCGTTATCTACGAGCAACCTGCATCCCTTCATGCCTGATGTGTGTCCCGTTGGCGATGTCCTCTTTCGAAAATATACTTGTCGGTGTCTCCGAGTCAGATCCGTACTACAATGTGTGTGTGTGTGTGTGTGTGTGTGTGTGTGTGTGTGTGTTGAACCGGGGACCTAGAAACGAAGGAGAGGCTTCGTCTCACCGTAGCCCACAATGGTCCACTACCACTGAACAGGCCACAGCAGTCCACTCACCCCACCGCCGCCCCACGCCGAACCTAAAGAATTGTGCTGTTAGGCCCCCTGTGGACCCCCACTCCCCCACCCGTCCCTCCACTACCCACTGGTAACATCTCATTCCAGGCCAGTGCAACCCCAGATGTTTGAGTGGCTGAGTAATTTGGTGTACGTGGAGACAGTGTTTGCGCATCAATCGCCGACATAGTGTAACTGAGGCAAAATAAGAGGAACCAGCTCGCATTCCTCTAGGCAGATGGAAAACTACGAACTACCTTAGAAGCCATCCACAGGCTGGCCGGCATACCGGACATCGACTCAAGTCCGCTAGGTGAATTCGTGCCGGAGACTGGCACGCCTTCCCGCACGGAAAGCAGCACGTTACACCACTCGGCTAGGCGGGAGATATACCTTACTACAACGCTTTCCAGCGCATTATAATGAACTGATGTTGATGTCTCGGCGACCAATGTCGCCTATCCTATGAAACCCATCTGGGTCGCTACCTGGCGCTATCACTGAGTACGCAAATCAGCGGCTCGTTATTTACGCAAATTACTTGACCTGTGCCACATACCTCCACAAACCTACCAACAAACTGTCGCATTGCTGCTACGCAGAATCAGTGATGTATTTTGTTCCAAAGACGGACAAACGAACTATGAAACAGGTGACCATATTGTTTTGGCCCATTAGTGTATACGCGGGAACCCAATAACAAATTTTAGTGGCAAGTCCTCGGTAAAATAACGGAGATTTCAACGAATTATGTCCAGCACAAAATCACTCGCAAGACAAAGTGCTCAACGTTTGTTTCTACGCCTGACCTTCGTGAAATAAGAAATACTGGCAGAAATGGTAACCGTGCCATCTCAGAAGGCTAAACCCTTGACCACGAAGGCAGAGGGATGCTGTAATTCAATTCTTCTACAAAGCCTCCGTCCTCAGAGCACAGCCCCTGTTAGCATCCAAACAGATGGCAAGACAAGACCTTGCACAGAGCCGCTCGTGCGATTAGATATCTTCAAACAGACGCATAGCTGCACCCTCACGGGGTGTTAACGAAGCAATCACTAACAAACGAACACAACGAGGTGGCCAGACTCGATATGAGCACACATACGTATGGCATGTGAATGTGCGTGTGTGTGTGTGTGTGTGTATATATATATATATATATATATATATATATATATATTTTTGCCGAACATCTACTGTTCTGTATTGTATACTGAATTCAGATAGTCAAATATTTCTTGACCTATTCTTATATTAGCGAAGATACCTTGTATGATTCAATCGTGGAAACTGGAAAGGCCTGTTCACATGCATCTATCGTTTGCTACTAGATGGATATGGATATAACAAGCTGTAATTCATGCAATTGGTTTTCCCTGAATTGAGAGATAATGGTTTTGCTCCATGTTTGAGCTTAGAATATGCTGTAGGGTCCTGCAACAGAGGGACGTCAGAGATATTGGTCCGTAATTCTATGCATCCGACATTTTCCACTTTTTTATGAAAATGCTGTGAGCTGTGCTTTTTAGGTGGCTGCATAAGTGGTTCTTGACACGTATGGGCTAGAAAAGGCGGTAATTTCATGGCGCAATCAGTGTAAAATCTAACTGCAGTTACCGCCCATGACGTCCTCTCTTTACACTGGTCTCAATTGGTTTTCAATACCGACAACGGCAGCTCTCACTGGTGAGTCTCTACCGCTGTCGAACATTGGTATACTAGTATCCTCTCGTGTGAATACATTTTTGAATGTGGAATTTAACATTTCTGCTTTTTGTGTGTTGACTTCCGTTTCAACACCAGACGCATCCGGGAGCGATTTAATGGGAAATAAGAATCCATTGTTTGATTCTACATATGACCAGAATGTATGTTGATATTTTCATAAATATTTCGCCAGGATATGACTGTGGAAATTATTGTAGGCTTCACGCATGGCCCTTCTTACTCATGCCCTAGTTGCTATTCACCTATACTCTATTAGTCTCCCTACAGTCTGTTTTCTAAGTTACTACCGATACAAACCATATTGGGTCTCTGATGTCATGGAACGTACTTAGCGAGACCGTAGCTTATAGCGTGGCAGCTTTAACTACAATTGTCTTACGTTTGCCATATCTTTATTAAAAGTTCTCTTCTTGTTCTTTAAATGAGTTGATGGTGACTATCACTTTGACCAACCACACACCCACACTCACATAGCATTCTTGGAGACAATTTTAAACATGGCGACCACCGTTCCAGTAATCGTTTCATGGTCGCTAATCGCTCTGTCATTGGCGACACTCTCCAAAAGATGGGGCCTGTTTGCAGTTATAAGGCTAGGATATTTCTTTACCATATAGTTTCTGGGACACATTTTTCGAGACAGTTGTCAGATAGAGTTTTCAGTATTGCTTCCCAAGATTTTTTGACCCTGCGCCGGTAATGTAGATACTGAGGAGGGTTAAGTTACCATCAGTTACACCGGTATGTTTGAGATTTTCCACGCTATCACGTTTAGGCTATTTTTAATGTCTCCTATGTCCCCGATGTGCATTGGTAGAAAAATCCAGTCATTAATCTACCACCCTCGACCCCGGTTATTCTTTTACATATTAGTTGGCAATATGATTCGTTTTGGTCCTCACAAGAATAACGCTTACGTTTTTCGCTATAAACATTCCTCCTCCGGTAGATTCTAATTTATCATTCTAATATACATTCCAATTATTATCGGTAAATCTATTACGGGTTTCAACCAACTCTAAGTTGGCGGTACGATGTCGGGACGTCTGCTGCCTGTAAGAGACGTGATCTATGCGACTTTATTGCAACCAATGGGGCAACTATCAACAAATATTTCAAAGTACTCACTCACCGCAGTTGCTATCTTGTCTGTAGAAATACTTAGTGTATATGATACTGATTTTTTTTTTACTATGACTTTCAGGGTTTCACTTAACCTGAATATAAAAGAGGCCACATGTGCCTTCCGACTTACCATTACAGATACAGGACTGTACATCTGATTTATCCCGCATTACTTTGGAAATCCATACCGTGTGGTGCAATTCGAGAAACCTACATTCGATTTAGTTACAGAACCAGCGAAGACTCTGTGCCGCTTACTGGTCTATAGACTACAGGCGTCCTAAAAAATCCTCGGATGCCTCAAATCGACAGCTGTGCAGAAACCGCACGATCCTATGGGACTAAACTGCTGTGGTCATCGGTCCCTAGGCTTACACACTACTTAACCTAACTTAAACTAACTTACGCTAAGGACAACACACACACCCATGCCCGAGGGTGGACTCTTAAAGTCCGGCCGCGGTTTGCCGCGCGAACCGTGACAAGGCGCCTGAGAGCAGGCGGCGAGTGGACATTTGGTTAGTTTCCCTTTCCTCAGGCTATTTCCCTAAGAGAGGCCAAGAGGTGTACAACATTGGAACAGCCTATCACTAACGACACATTCTTTACCCCCTACGTATGCCCTTATTGTGAAAGAGGAAAGACTCTGGTCGACGAGCGGAAGATGCAAAGCTCTCTGGCTGGATCTCATTATCAGTCTTAAGAAATACCTCAAGTCAACTCTTTAGCTGTATGGGATTAGCCTTTCGGCTGTTAACCACATTAAAATCTGAGCAGTTCTCTTAGACTGTTCGCAGATGATGCTGTAATTTACCGTCTAGTAAGGTCATCCGAAGACCAGTATCAGCTGCAAAGCGATTTAGAAAAGATTGCTGTATGGTGTGTCAGGTGGCAGTTGACGCTAAATAACGAAAAGTGTGAGATGATCCACATGAGTTCCAAAAGAAATCCGTTGGAATTCGATTACTCGATAAATAGTACAATTCTCAAGGCTGTCAATTCAACTAAGTACCTGGGTGTTAAAATTACGAACAACTTCAGTTCGAAGGACCACATAGATAATATTGTCGGGAAGGCGAGCCAAAGGTTGCGTTTCATTGGCAGGACACTTAGCAGATGCAACAAGTCCACTAAAGAGACAGCTTACACTACACTCGTTCGTCCTCTGTTAGAATATTGCTGCGCGGTGTGGGATCCTTACCAGGTGGGATTGACGGAGGACGTCGAAAGGGTGCAAAAAAGGGCAGCTCGTTTTGTATTATCGCGTTATAGGGGAGAGAGTGTGGCAGATATGGTAAGCGAGTTGGGATGGAAGTCATTACAGCATAGACGTTTTTCGTCGCGGCGAGACCTTCTTACGAAATTTCAGTCACCAACTTTCTCTTCCGAATGCGAAAATATTTTGTTGAGCCCAACCTACATAGGTAGGAATGATCATCAAAATAAAATAAGAGAAATCAGAGCTCGAACAGAAAGGTTTAGGTGTTCGTTTTTCCCGCTCGCTGTTCGGGAGTGGAATAGTAGAGAGATAGTATGATTGTGGTTCGATGAATCCTCTGCCAAGCACTTAAATGTGAATTGCAGAGTAGTCATGTAGATGTAGATGTAGATGTAGATGTAGATGTAGAAAATTGTAACATACTGTGTCAGGTGACTATCGTGTCCTCCAATCTGGGCTACTATTTCCGTCCTCCACCACCGCCTATATGTGATCTGGCTAGAGTCTAGGTGGATGCCTTAAAGGTTTTTGACTTCCCTGATACACAGCAGCGTTACAGAAGCTCCATTACCAAGAACAGGAAATGGATACTGAAAATAACTTTCTGCTACTTTTTCTAATTGACTGAAAGGACTAAATGTTAAATAATTTCGTGTAGCAATTTGGAGCCCGTTGTTTCGAGCAGCCCTCTAGCAGCTCCCGTGGAGTGTAGAAGTCGTGTGCAGTCTTGGACGGATGTGGTGTTTTCGTAGCGTATTTCAGAAGTCGAAAGAAGATGATTGAGACTTGCCGGTACTAATGTTTTTTTACTAGACAAATTCCCTGATGCAAGATTAAACTTGAGACACAGCCGAACGAGCCATTGCTCAATTTATGACTGACGCTCGATGTGGTCATAGCGTCGAGCCAAATGCCAGTTTTCATTCCAAGAACCTAAAATGACTGTTAAAGATAGTTGAAATCTTTGATCCTTCCGTCTAATTATCAAAGACTTCCCAAAGAATGCGAGTTTTTTCAGCAAAAACAAATTGTAATCCAATACAATACTAATAATGATAAAGATAAAAGGGTTATATTCTGTTGAATAACTGATGAAGACCTCCCCAAAGCTTTCAAAGTTGAATGAACTGATAATTTATTCAGTCAATCAGATCAATGGAAAACGTAAAATCGTGGCACTACAGTAAGTTTTATTTATTCGTATGACACAAATTCTGTTTAAAATTACAAATATATAGCATACTGCAGTAATGACATGAAAATAAAATAAGAAAAATATTCAAATACAGTGAAGTTTGCTTCAATTGCGTAATTAGAATCGTACCAGATTCTCCTAATGCCACTTAAAGATCACTGTACGGGGAAAAGTGCCCTATTCCGTTCAACTGAACACAAAACATTAGCCAACTTATAAATACGTAAATTCCACTATGGCGTTAAACATAAAAATACTTTCGAAATCACAAGCAGATTCCTGCACTTTATCCAGAACTAATTCCAAAAGGTAACTCAATATAAGTTTGAAGTTCCGTATTGCACATCATCTAATGTTCTAATATTTAGAAGTATGACGTAATATTAAATCATGCGTGCAGCCTGTTGCCACCCAGAATCTATCACCTTTCCAACTCTGAAACCTCATAATTTGCTACACCATGTTACCTCTAGATCGATTCACACAGACCGACCGCCAGACGGGTACTGACCAGGAAAGACTGCTTGCTTGCACTTTCAAGTCTTCGGTTCACCTTCCAAAAATCACAACGTACTTAAAATATAGAAAAGGGGCCACCATTTGGAATAAAAGTAAAATACATCTACGTCATATATGCTGAATGTCCCCATCAGACTATATACATTATTGTATACCTAAAAGTTTAAGCACAATCATGTCAAACATAAATTTTGCGTCTACGCGCTTATGAAAAATAAGAAAGAAAAGTTAATGAAGACGTATAAAAACGAGTTAGGCTAATAAACAGATGCATCTTCTTACGCTCTATTCAGTAGTGTTATCAAACCTATGTGCATATGACCAATTTTAAATGACAAGGCCATTCATACCTACATGTGCATAAATCAACATTTCGTTAAAAAACTGCAAATAAAGCAGTAATTTAGACGTACGCTATGTAGTAAAGTAGAGAGAGGTTTAAGGATTGCCACACTGAGTTCAAACAGATGACAGAGCCTAAACCGTACGCACTGCATAGGCCAACAGACGGTCGTGGAAGCACTATCGGAGTTCGCTGTCTCCACTTATGAGTTTGCTCCGTGGGCCACGTGATAGTAAATAGTTCCTTGTAGTTTCTACACGGTTTGGGTAGACAGGGCGACGCAAAGCTGCCCCAAGGCATTTTCCGTTAACCTCTGGGCCAGGAGTACTGTAGTTTGGATACTTTTCAAAAAAAATTGTTCTACATTGATTACCTGGGATGTTTTGTCACTGCCCCACTGTCGGCGCAAAACTTAGCAGCAGATGACCTCATGGGCAACCACCAGCCACCGTCGCAAAACACGACGAGATGCTGTAGTGTGCTGAGTAGGTAACGCGCCATCGCGCTCAACCGTTGCTCCTCAATGCTAGCGGTTCTCCCTCTCGCTTCTCTCAAACTCACAGAGGCGTCACTCATCACTCATCACTTTTATTTTAACTGGTACTTCCTAACATCTGAACTTGATTTTGAACAATACTGCAAAATTTCCTCCGGATTTCAGTGTTGAATACTTCTTTTCTGTTGCTTTACACGTCTTAAATGCAGAATATTCAGCAATTAGGGAGTCCACTTTGAGAACTTCCCATTTTCATGACTGTGTTACCATCCTTCCTGTTCACATAGACCCCCATGAATAAGTTTCACTCATCAAAGCTCATACCAACTGCTGGATTCACTGCTGCAATCAACATCGAGTCAGTAGCTTCCGAGGCCACAGGTTTGCGGGGTAGTGGAGGTGTCAAGCTGTAAAAAAATGGATAGTTATCGGCTTTTCAGCCGGTGTGTCCGAGCGGTTCTAGGCGCTTCAGTCTGGAACCGCACGACCACTACGGTCGCAGGTTCGAATCCTGCCTCGGAATGGATGTGTGTGATGTCCTTAGATTAGTTAGGTTTAAGTTGTTCTAAGTTCTAGGGGACTGATGACCTCAGATGTCAAGTCCCATAGTGCTCAGAGCCATTTGAACCATTTTTATCGGCTTTTAATTATAAACTTTAGAGATGTGAGAAGTTTAACCCTGTCTCGCGTGTCAAAGCGACCCCGGAGCCTTTATTTAGAATGACTGGCAATGTAGCAGATCACAAAGTTCACACCGGTCCTCCGACAAATGATTTCAATTAAATCCACGGAGCAATTTCTCTCACGCGCTACATAACACCATCAGTAGGTTGGTTCGGACAGCGGATGCAAGTGTGATTCAGGCTCGATACAGTGGAAGCTCCGTAGAACGGACGAAAAGAATGGTTCGAGACCTTCTTCGAGAAACAGCTCCAGATCGTGGTACGTCCCGCCAGTTACAATTTGATGACTCCTGCGCACCAGACCATGTTTCTCCGCAGACTACTTCAGCAAGAAGAGTGGATGGCAAGCTCTGCGGCGTCTTCTCAACGGGAGACAGACCCGCCAATACGTGCGAGAAACATCCAGCTCCTTCACAATATCTGTAAATAAACTCCTTTATTTCAAGGACTAGAATAGGCCGAGATATTAAGTCTAAGACTACATTATTTTTACGCCAAGACTAAACCAAAGGCAGTGCACAAACTTGAGCTGCACTGGGAATTTCCGTGTCTTGAGCTGCTAGCGCAAGAGTTGAGACACCATTCAAAACGAATTATCAGTCGGTGGCTCAGCTGAATCAGACGACACAGGCGCCAACAGCGACGTCCGTATAAACTATAAGTCAAATACGTTTATTCAAATTTCACTTCCTGATAGGTTTTTTTTTCATTCGTCTCAGGATTCAAGAATTTACTTACAACTTTTTCAAACCAGAAGAACAGTAGCTAGTAGAATTCGTTGCTCATGACAAGCGCTGAGTTGTTTCACCTGTGAATCAGCAGTTTCTATTGCTTCCGCGCTCATCATCAGCCCTGCCTGCGTTGACAAGTACTCGAGGAAGAAAACAGGCAACATCATCTTTTGCTGTTTTAACAATCTCCGGATTATGTTGAAATCCATATTGGTGAGTTAAGTATTTTTCCAATTAATTCTATACGGAAAGACAACTGTAAAATAGGTACATTATCTGTTCTTTTGCCTCGACCGGAGAGCGTACAACAGACAACATTGAATATAAGCAATGCAATAAATCTAACGAACTACTAGATGCATAGTGAGAGGCAAGTTGGCAGTTACAGTAATTTGCGGTCATCACAGACCGATATCGAATTTTAAGTAACATCCTTCATACTTTCGTTAAACAAGTAGCAGCTTCAGCGACATCGTGCTATCCGCTAATTCCTATAAATGTAAATGTTAGAAAGTTAGTAGGTGAAAAGAACATGCTTCGCTTTGTCTTTTGTCTCATTTGTTTTCTAAATTGGTAGAAAAGTGTGCAGTTGATCTTCTCATTTTTTAGCATCTGATTTATTCAAAATATATTAAGTTCATTCTGTGTTTTGCTTCCTGGTGCTGAGACAAATAGTTTTCGTCGTTGTCCAACACTCGAACACACTACGTACAGTTTTCCGTGCGAGACACGCATTTCTTATAAATTCGCTTTTCAACGTTAGACTGTCTTCGGTTGTACTAGACTGATACGTATACTGTACGCTAATCTTAACGTGAAACTTTAGCCTCGTCAAGATGGTTCGTTAGGTAGTTGAAATGGTATGAATAACTGACCTGTTTTTTCTCTACAGTTATTAATTTAACAAATATAATGTTTAGACGATATTTGGGGCGGGAATACCGGGAACACTGAATGAATTCGGGGATACTGGTAGGACATTTACGTTTTCATCTTGATTTGTCATTACATCAGTGGATTTCATACCTTTTATTCCACTTTTATCGCACTCTGTATTCGCTGATTTGTGATCCATTACCAGTCTTCATGTAAAGAGTCAGCACTGTGTTTCCGTTGGGAGGACAACACTTCTTCAAGACTGCATGGAGATCCACTACTTGTGTGTGAATTTTCTTTTACTGATCAGACTTTGTGCATAAAACTGTGACGGCCTTTTTTTTTAACATCAGTCTACTGACTGATGCGGCCCGCCACGAATTCCTATCCTGTGCTAACCTCTTCATCTCAGAGTAGCACTTGCAACCTACGTCCTCAATTATTTGCTTGACGTATTCCAATCTCTGTCTTCCTCTACAGTTTTTCCCTCTACAGCTCCTTCTGGTACCATGGAAGTCATTCCCTCATGTCTTAGTAGATGTCCTATCATCCTGTCCCTTCTCCTTATCAATGTTTTCCACATATTCCTTTCCTCTCCGATTTTGCGTAGAACCTCCTCATTCCTTACCTTATCAGTCCACCTAATTTTCAACATTCGTCTATAGCACCACATCTCAAATGCTTCGATTCTCTTCTGTTCCGGTTTTCCCACAGTCCATGTTTCACTACCATACAATGCTGTACTCCAGACGTACATCCTCAGAAATTTCTTCCTCGAATTAAGACCGGTATTTCATACTAGTAGACTTCTCTTGGCCAGAAATGCCTTTTTTGCCATGGCGAGTCTGCTTTTGATGTCCTCCTTACTCCGTCCTTCATTCATTATTTTACTGCCTAGGTAGCAGAATTCCTTAACTTCATTGACTTCGTGACCATCAATACTGATGTTAAATTTCTCGCTGTTCTCATTTCTACTACTTCTCATTACCTTCGTCTTTCTCCGATTTACTCTCAAACCATACTGTGTACTCATTAAACTGTTCATTCCGTTCAGCAGATCATTTAATTCTTCTTCACTTTCACTCAGGATAGCAATGTCATCAGCGAATCGTATCATTGGTATCCTTTCACCTTGTATTTTAATTCCACTCCAGAACCTTTCTTTTATTTCCATCATTGCTTCCTCGATGTACAGATTGAAGAGTAGGGGTGAAAGGCTACAGCCTTGTCTTACTCCCTTCTTAATACGAGCACTTCGTTCTTGATCGTCCCCTCTTATTATTCCCCCTGGCTTGTTGTACATATTGTATATGACCCGTCTCTCCCTATAGCTTACCCCTACTTTTTTCAGAATTTTGAAGAGCTTGCACCATTTTATATCGTCCAACGCTTTTTCCAGGTCGACAGATCCTATGAACATGTCTTGATTTTTCTTTAGCCTTGCTTCCATTATTAGCCGTAACGTCAGAACTGCCTCTCTCGTGCCTTTACTTTTCCTAATGCCAAACTGATCGTCACCTAGCGCATTCTCAATTTCCTTTTCCATTCTTCTGTATATTGTTCTTGTAAGCAGCTTCGATGCATGAGCTGTTAAGCTGATTGTGCGATAATTCTCGCACTTGTCAGCTCTTGCCGTCTTCGGAATTGTGTGGATGATGGTTTTCCGAAAGTCAGATGGTATGTCACCAGACTCGTATATTCTACACACCAACGTGGATAGTCGTTTTGTTGCCACTTCCCCTAATGATTTTAGAAATTCTGGTGGAATGTTATCTATCCCTTCTGCCTTATTTGACCGTAAGTCCTCCAAAGCTCTTTTAAATTGCGATTCTAAATCGACTCCTGTTTCTTCTTCTATCACATCAGACGAATCTTCACCCTCATAGAGGCTTTCAATGTATTCTCTCCACATATCTGCTCTCTCCTCTGCATTGAACAGTGGAATTCCCGTTGCACTCTTAATGTTACCACCGTTGCTTTTAATGTCACCAAAGGTTGTTTTGACTTTCCTGTATGCTGAGTCTGTCCTTCCGACAATCATAACTTTTTCGATGTCTTCACATTTTCCCTGCTGCCATTTCGTCTTAGCTTCCCTGCGCTTCCTATTTATTTCATTCCTCAGCGACTTGTATTTCTGTATTCCTGATTTTCCCGGAACATGTTTGTACTTCCTCCTTTCATCAATCAACTGAAGTGTTTCCTCTGTTACCCATGGTTTCTTCGCAGCTACCTTCTTTGTACCTGTGTTTTCCTCTCCAACTTCTGTGATGACCCTTTTTAGAGACGTCCATTCCTCTTCAACTATGTTGCCTACTGCGCTATTCCTTATTGCTGTATCTATAACGTTAGAGAACTTCAAACGTATCTCGTCATTCCTTAGAACTTCCGGATCCCACTTCTTTGCGTATTGATTCTTCCTGACTAATGTTTTGAACTTCAGGCTACTCTTCATCACTACTATATTGTAATCTGAGTCTATATTTGCTCCTTGGTACGCCTTACAATCCAGTATCTGATTTCGGAATCTCTGTCTGACCATGATGTAATCTAATTGAAGTCTTCCCGTATCTCCCGGCCTTTTCCAAGTATACCTCCTCCTCTTGTGATTCTTGAACAGGGTATTCGCTATTACTAGCTGAAACTTGTTACAGAACTCAAATAGTCTTTCTCCTCTTTCATTCCTTGTCCCAAGCCCATATTCTCCTGTAACCTTTTCTTCTACTCCTTCCCCTACAACTGCATTCCAGTCGCCCATGACTATTAGATTTTCGTCCCCCTTTACATACTGCATTACTCTTTCAATATCCTCATACACTTTCTCTATCTTTTCATCTTCAGCTTGCGACGTCGGCATGTATACCTAAACTATCGTTGTCGGTGTTGGTCTGCTGTCGATTCTGATTAGAAAAACCCGGTCACTGAACTGTTCACAGTAACACACCCTCTGCCCCACCTTCCTATTCATAACGAATCCTACACCTGTTATACCATTTTCTGCTGCTGTTGATATTACCCGATACTCATCTGACCCTTGTCTTCCTTCCACTTCACTTCACTGACCCCTACTATATCTAGCTTGAGCCTTTGCATTTCCCTTTTCAGATTTTCTAGTTTCCCTACCACGTTCAAGCTTCTGACATTCCACGCCCCGACTCGTAGAACATTATCCTTTCGTTGATTATTCAATCTTTTTCTCATGGTAACCTCCCCCTTGGCAGTCCCCTCTCAGAGATCCGAATGGGGGACTATTCTGGAATCTTTTGCCATTGGAGAGATCATCAAGACACTTCTTCAACTACAGGCCACATGTCCTGTGGATACACGTTCCGTGTCTTTAATGCAGTGGTTTCCATTGCCTTCTACATCTTTATGTCGTTGATCATTGCTGATTCTTCCGCCTTCAGGGGCAATTTCCCACCCCTAGGACAAGAGAGTGCCCTAAACCTCTATCCGCTCCTCCGCCCTCTTTGACAAGGCCTTTGGCAGAATGAGGCTGACTTCTTATGCCGGAAGTCTTCGGCCGCCAATGCAGATTATTTATCAAAATTCAGGCACTGGCGGGGATCGAACCCGGTACCGAAAACGTTTTGATTATGAATCAAAGACGCTACCCCTAGACCACGGGTACAGGTGACAGCCTACTCCTCTGATATGTCATTAGGACTGTCTTTAGGGACTGTGAGGACAATATTTGCTTTTGACCAACAGTGCATTAATAATTGTTTGCATTAGATCTATGTCATTCTTTCTAGCTAAAATTGTTCACTCTCACAAAAATTCTTTATTTGCGTTGTTACTCTATATAGGGGTGAGCGACAGTCAAATGAAAACGGGACAGAGGGAAAAAAGTAATCGCTTTAACTGTTAATACATTGATCCCATTGTGAGACAATACGGTCGATGCCTTCATGGGAAAATGTTTGCGGGTTGCCTACTGTACCATGATCGTACGCAGGTATGCAGCGCTTCGTCCGAAGCAAATCGATGGCCACTAGCGCCTTTCATCAGGGCTCCAAAAGTTTGGGAATCCTGTTGGAGGAGATCGGGACTGTATGGGGGATATAAAACGACTTCCCAGCGAAACTTTAACACCAGCATGATCTAAACAACCTTGACAATATATGGGCGAGCATTTTATTGGCACGTCGTTTAGTCTACGTTACAGAATTTTCACTGGTAAGCCGTTATGTTGCCACAGGAATGACATCTGAACTACTGGCTGAAGGCATCCTACATTAGTACACTGTCACACACAGTCTTAAAACTGTTGCTGTTGTCGATTTTCGTAACTCTTTCCCGTGTAGTTCCTGCTACACTTATTTCTTCTTCTGTTGGGTTCTCATTCAGCCTGTCCGGCGTGGAAGAGCCCACGACTTTTCTAACGGTCCATCGGCATGTCGTTGGCTTCTTTTAACCTGTTCCACTGGCCTGTTCGTCGGTTTTCTTGTTATACATAGTTCCAGGCACTGATTCCCATCGTGTTTCTACTTCTCCTGATTCCCTGATTTGGAATACCTCTGTATAACTTACACAGCCCCACACCTAGATCTAAAGAAGTTAATGTATGTTGTGCCCCAGACATGACGCTGACGACACTGTGGGTGGAGATCTGCTAACTACCCTTTAACGGAGCGGGAGGGAGAAAGTGTCGTAGAATATTTAACAGAGGTGCAGTTAGATCGAAGAGAAGAAGATTGGCCGGCCGATGTGGCCGAGCGGCTCTAGGCGCTTCAGTCTGGAACCGCGCGAACTCAACGTTCGTAGGTTCGAATCCTTCAACGGGGCTGGATGAATGTGATGTTCTTTGGTTCTAGGGGACTGATGACCTCAGATGTTAAGTCTCATAGTGCTCAGAGCCATTTGAACCATTTTTTGAAGAAGATTGCAGATGCAAACACTGCCAAATACTATTTAGGAACGCTTCATTTTTCTCAATGATTCAACCTTACTCGGTGAGGTGTCTTACAGTTTCTTTCCATCCATCAATGATTATACTACCACTGCAGTAACCACCTGTTCCTGAGTTCTATCTTCTCTCAGAGAAGAGTGCTTCACTTGCAACTCGTTCCGCAGAAATCATCAAATACTAGAATCGAGATAAGAGACGAGTGCGAGACAGCGCTCGTTCTTCCCATACACAAAAAAATACCAATTACTCCTCGTTGCGACTCACAGAACTCAACGATAGGAGACCAGTAAGGCGGCACTTGTTCCTCTGTATGTTCCGACACAAAGAAATACTTTTACGCTTTGCTACTTCTAGAGGCAAACTCTACAGAACATGTTCTTTGGTAACAGCAGGAAACTTAGTGTAAGGCCTGTGCCTGGATGCGTATTGGAAAATCAGTGTCGTCGAATGTGTATAGTCCTCTAATAATTTACTGTAGCATCGTCGAAGAGCCTTTTTAAACTGATGGATTCTGACTACTCCGCTACTCCCTGGTGATGGCTGCGGCTCTGACTGTCTCTCAGTGCTTAAATCATCCGCTACTCTGGAGCAGTGATACTCCACTGCTAATACTGACACAGTCCAGGAGCCCCGTTTACTTATGGATTCTCTCGGGATGTTGGGGGAGTTTCCCTGGCCTTGTTGCTATCCCCTGCTTTCCTTGAAGGTCCTTTTAATGAACAAAGTCTTTCCAGAAGCGTCTCTCACTGATTCTAATATACCAGAAGCTCCTTACCTGGTCCAACACTCCCCCATTTTCGCCTCCGTCAGCTGGCCGTCGCTATTTCTATCGCTTACGCCACGTTCTCGTTCCGGCTCTGATCGTGACTGGGCCGGTGTAGCACCTCCGCCTGGGGAGTGCTACCTGTTGGCGGACTAGCTTCTGCTACTTCCTACTGGCCACCTGCAGTGTCTCATCTCCATTGTCATGCATGTGCCTTACTACTAAGTAAAGTTTTCTCACTTCTTACATGAGTTATATTTGATTCTTTGTATTAATTAACTTTGAAAGCCATGACACTAGATCGGGTTGTAAGACATACGTGGTGAACAAATTTGTAGACAAATCTTGTTGAAGAAGTTTTGGATTGACAACCACTGTGCGAGGGTGGCGCAGTGGCTAGAATATCTGCCCAGTGATCAGGAGATCCGGGTTCGAATCCCAGCCGTGCTACCAATTTCCATACAACGCTTCAGTCTGCGCACATACATCACAGATATTTCAAACTTGAGCAGGTTGAAACGTCCCCTTAGAAACATTAATGAATTACTGTGCTGATAAACCTCTACGTTATTTGATTTTCAAACAGCTGGGCAAAACTGAACGTACTCAGACATTACTCTCTTTACGTATTCTGATCAACACAAACTGACACACAATATTTTTAAATCAAGCAAATCTGACTTTCAATAATCCCTTCAAAAGAATGGCCGTGACTAATAATAACCTATGCCTTTCATGAATCACTTACCTCACAAAAATCTTCGTTACTCGAACTACTGCAATACAGCGAACACCAATACTGCCAGATAAATAAAAGATTTTAACTACTGAAGGCACTAACTACTGATAGGCATAGTTAGCAAATGAAAGATTTCGATAGAGGATAAATAATGTATTTACCTTACTAGTGTTCAAAAGTCATTATATATCAGTTCACGATATCCAGTCTTAGAAATCTACTCTCTCTGATGGACATACGTCCAGATCATCCGCTCTCAAAATTCTGCCATCTCTCTCCCCACATCCACCACTGCTGGCGGCTCACTTCCAACTGCGCAACGCTACGAGCTGTTCACATCGAACTGCCCAAAACTACAATAGAGAATATTTCAACGATGCCAACCAACCACAGACTTCACCCAGCACAGTCAGTGATTTTCATATAGAGCGCTATGTGGCATTACCAACCTAAAAACCTAAACAGCCTACTTACAAGGTCTCTGGCACCATACGGTTTCGTATGATTAAAGTAATTTTAGCCTCGGTTTAATGTTTCAACGTCATGAAAACTAAGAGGGTCATGTAAAAGACACATCAAGAAAAGCTGTGAAAAATATTTAGCAATAATTAATATTGGCAGAGCTGTTAATGGATTACTTTTGACTGTCAATCTGACATTGTACACGAAATGTGTAGCCTTGAGTAATGGTATCTTAAATATGACTGAACTTGAAGTATGTTACAAATATGAAAAATGCTCCAAACTTGAATTTTTCACTAACTTTCGTTTTCTTGCGGCATACAATAATAAAGGGAGTAAATCAGAAATTTTTATTAAAACTCATTCGCATTTCCGCAGGGAATATCAAGATAAGTCGGAGGCAGAGGCTAGAGCAGGAAGCGCACTGGTATATAACCGGTGTGTCAAGTCTTCTTCACATTACGACACGATTCACCGAGCGAGAAATACACTTTCGGCAGAAGGAAGACTGCGAAAGAAAACCAGGAGGAAAGAGACAAGAATATTCGTTAGCTCATAAGGCAAGGTGCAATCTCTTATACAAGAACTTATAGCGAGGACACGATACTGCAGTTCTTAACCTGTTAAGTGAAGATAGCAGAATAAGGAGGATACGTGCGCTCATTACGAAATGAGCCTCATGTCATAACCTCAGGCTAGCTCCCCTTAAATACTCCTGCTTCCAGCTCTTATCAGTTGATCATTGTTGTAGATGGCATTCACAGTAAAAGCACTCAATACTATGGCTACGGTACTGCAGTGAATCTATGTCCTAGAAGGCCGAGCCCAGTCTATGATCTAGCTGAAGAAAAACTTGAGACGATGGACTTCGTCAGATGAACTTCATGCTGCTCGCCGCCTACCATCTACTCACAGGGAATCCGTCTTCCGACAACAACGCTTCGCAAAGTGCAGCTAACAGTAGAATTAAACACCGAGGCCACCAACAGCGTCTCTTGGGTCCAAGTTCCTGTTCAAAGCCCAGGCACCTCTGGGTGCTGAAACCTACTAAGCCAGTAGGGAGGAGATGAACCGACCACAAAACTGCCGACCTATTAGTGATGGGTCATCATGGGTCTTCAGCCGGCCGTTGTGGCCGAGCGGTTCTAGGCGCTTCAGTCTGGAACCTCGCTGTTGCTACGGTCTCAGGTTCGAATCCTGCCTCGGGCATGGGTGTGTGTGATTTCCTTAGGTTAGTCGGGTTTAACTAGTTCTAAGCCCAGGAGACTGATGACCTCAGATATTAAGTCCCATAGTGCTTAGAGCCTTTTTCACGAAGTGGCTTGAGCAGAAAGACAAAATGCACATCGATAAAATAAATTCAGACTGGAAAGGTGATGGCTGAACTCGGCACGGCAAACAAACGCTGCGCTCGGAAATAGACCACATAAAGCACATGATACATCACGACTTTCCACAGTGGCGAGACGAAGTTTCGACACAGGTAAGAGGAGTGTGACGTCGGTGGAAACAATACCACAGCTGTCACGAGATGGACAGAGTATCGACAGGCAAATGCAGGACGCGTCCGATGCAGGTCCACGAAGCTCAGAGACATACTTTGAACGGCATCAGCCTGTAAACCCCGCCCTACAACAATCGCGTAATGAGATGGGGGCAGGTGCAACCTTAACAGAGATCTTTCAGGAAGAAAGGCTGTTGAAACACAGACAATTTCAAGTCCTCATTCCAGACAAAAGATAAGTCCATCCTACAGTTTTTATACGTTAATTCCGCAAAGTATTGCCCAGATCATGGAATGAGAGGCAGAGAAAACAGTTCGTTGCGCACCTACACAAGGAGACGGTGCTTTATGGGCTACTGAAGCCGCAGAGAACTGTACACATAATGAATAATTTGAAAAGGCTTTTCTGGCTAAGTACTGGTAAAAAAAAATTGTTCAAATGGCTCAGAGCACTGTGGCACTTAACATCTGACGTCATCAGTCCCCTATAAATTAGAACTACTTAAACCTAACTAACCTAAAGACATCACACACATCCATGCCCGAGGCACCATTCGAACGTGCGACCATAGCGGTCGCGCGGTACCAGACTGAAGTGCCTAGCACGGCTCCGCCACATCGGCCGGCTAAGTACTGGTCAGTGAGCATACAAGAACGCCTTAGAAAGCAGGTCTTCAGACCAGAGATTTACAACCAAAACTAGGATTGACTTAAGAAGTATTTCGAAAAATACATTAATTTAACGAGGTACTGGGACGAACCGGTCCAGCACAAAGATGTATTGTGCATCTTAAAGGCAAAGTTGCCTCCGCACATAAAGGAAAAGTTAGTAACAGTTACTGGATTTAACCTTGAACACTTTACGTCATTGCTTGATACCATGGACCTAATAATAGGAAGATGCGAAAAGCAACACTGGCAAAAACGGTTCGCAGTCCACGAATAAGGACGACAGGGTCACAATAGTAGCTGGAACGGCGGGTCGCGAAGTAACGGTGGCACGTCGGAAGCCGGACACGCACATCACAACGACAACAATGGGGGTCCACAAAGCGGATTGGCATTCTTTCTAAGGCAGAGGCGAAATAGCAATCGGCAGCATCCCAGTTATCAAAATAAGCGAAACGGGAACCGACAAAACAACAATAGTTATCCCATGCGGAAGTCTATCATTATGTCCCGTTTCCGCATGAATTCCATGCCTACGAGACAGGACACGGTTAAATCTCTCACAATAAGAAACGGGCACTGATCTCCTCCGTTCTCCTATTCTATAGCTATTCTTGCCTGCAACCTAACAGTCCTGGCCTCTGGCACCAATAGCACCAGATGCCAAGCAGTTTTGAACTGGCAAAGTCGGAATCTTTGCGGACTGCGCCATTTTCTTAAAGAAATTGGCTTGTATCACGTTTACACTTGCACCAGTATCTAAAATCAATGTCGTGGGAGTACTTACCACAACGGCTTCGACTGCGGCTTGTACGTACTCCGAGAGACCATCTATATTATTGTCTACCTCATTAAATACCTCTTGACGGATATCAGTCTCATCGTTATATCGGAGCATGTTTATCTGTACATTCAAACTATTGGCCGGGGCGACAAACTAAACGCGACTGTATCGAGTTCCCAGATTCCAGTCCACAAAGATGCCGACTGTGCCAGTTCAAAACTGCTTGGTATCTGGTGCTATTGGTGCCAGAGGCCAGGACTGTTAGGTTGCAGGCAAGAATAGCTATAGAATCGGAGAACGGAGGGGATCAGTGCACGTTTCTTATTGTGCAAGATTTAACCGTGTCTTGTCTCGTAGGCATGGAATTCATGCGGAAACGGGACATAATGATAGACTTCCCGTATGGGAAAGGCCATATAAGGTTAGCATGGTGAAGAGTTTGTGTTGAATCTGATAAAGACAAAAGCGAAACTCAGAACACTGTGCCAAGGTATGCAAGTTAAAGTTATCAAAAATAGATTGCTGTGTGTGCAAGATCATTCACAGTACACGAAGCTTAGGTCTGAACTAAAGAACAGTGGGCAAATCGAAATAGATTCTTCGCTCATGCGATCCAAATCCGATGGAGCAAAAACCTTATTAGATTAACAAAAAATGGAATTATATATGTTACTCGAGAAATACGTCGAGGTATTTTCATGAAATCCTGCCGTGATTAAGGATTATGTTTACCTGATGGAAATCCTAGCACACAAAACTTACTGCCAAGCAACATATTCCGTCCCACGGTCTAAAAGAGGGGCTGTCAAATAAGAGCTTCAGAAGATGATACAGTGACGTGTATAGAGCCTTCCCTTTCGCTATACAGCAGCTCATTACTAGCTGTGGGCAAGGCAGGTGGAGGCGTGCACCTTGTTCTTGGTGTACGATCTATCAACAAAATAATTGTTCCGGTAAGAACCAGGTCATAAGTTTTATTATCACCAAAAGGATCCGAAGAAATATGTTCAGTAAGGATATTTCCACATACACCAAAGTATTTTGTGTTTCCTATTTTATCTATCACTCTGTATGGTCAATATATACACTCTTTGAAGTTTTATGCTAAACCTGTCATACTATTGAAGTCTATTGCACAAGAAAGAACGTGTACTAGTGTACCAAAATTACTGAACATAAATATTGCCAATGATATATGTGTATAGATAGTATTAGAAGGTGATAGAACTGCTGACGTTTGTTTTACATTAGAAGCCACCATGATCTTTTAGCTTTAAGTATTTGCTGAATTTAAGTAGCAATTAGGAACTTTTCTGTGTGTTTTCATGAAAGCAAGTTTATGTTGTCAAAAGTGACTATGTAATGCGAAAGTACCAGTATGGCACTAAAACTGCGAAATGTGGAAATGTGGACTGAGTATTCTGTCAGTAAAAAAAATTGTTTTCAGCATTATTTATACGCAGTCTAGAAGTTTCACAAGTTTATTACGGAAGATATTTCTGTATAGATCATTTAAATTATAGGATAAGGGTTAGTGATGAAATAAAAGGCAAATGAGAACTAAAGTTATGTTTTCATAATTTGTGGCCTAGTAGAAACTTAAGCAGATGAAGTGTTACCTGCAACTAAGTGTATATAGAGCAAGAGACAGTAATATTCAGTGTAACTACACATCTTGTGGTAAACATATTCTTTTCAAGTTTGTGATGCACTTATACAATGAATAATACCAAGTAAAGGACAGTTAAACCTGATAGTGAACTGTATGTAAACAGAGTGCGTTCTCTGGTCACACTTGAGCTATATACGGTAACACTCAACTGAGCTGATCATTTATTGAAAGAAAGACGTACAGGCCATGCAATAACTATACTCAAACTATAAATATTAGTATTTTAGCAGCATGGAAGATATCATTTCTAGTGTATAAGTCAAGCAGAAGTTAGTATAAGTTGTTATTGGACTGACATTTTGTTTGTATATCCTAATCTCATGCTTATCTATTTCATGTGAGATGATATGAATTCTATTTGGAATAAGAGAATTGCTATACAAAGATGGACTGTCACAATTTCATCAGCATTATCCATTATATGTTAAATGATGTAAGACCATGAGTTATGTGAGTTTATGCGGAGCAGGACTTTAGATTTTCACCATATGCGATTTCGGAGGCATGCACTAGTTTCGTGATGGCGGTCTGTGTTGTTTGGATATTGTTTGAGCTTTGCTCGTTGCCGATTCGTATTTAGAATGGGATTATTTCATGGTTACATGGTAACATGACGATAACCTAGGTAATCGTACTCAATCTATGAAATATAAAAAGGGGGAAGTAAAGAACTTTGTGAACATAAGAACACGAGCAATGCATTGTAACAAACATGGCTAACATAAAACAAACCACACGAGCAGCACATTATTCATGTAAAGTTCGCTAGTTATAAGAAATACAAATGTAAAAACTATGTCAGCTAATTTGTACAAGAAGTAAATGCGATCCAGGGAACGAACAGACTGATGTGGATAAGAAAAAGAGACCCATTTATTTGGGAGTGTTTTTGTAAATGAAGATTGCCACGTGAACTGGTGGACGATATTACACTCAAGCGTGTGACGTTGTGAATTATGAATGTATAAAGTAAATAAGTGTTACGTGAAGTGAACAGTTCATACAGGAAACTCACCGTTGTGAACTGCGCGCCAGCCAACGCAGTCTGATATCCGATGTATATGACTTTCCTTTCCTGTGTAAACACACGTTGCACGTTGACCCATGTATCTGCACACAAAAGTGACTTAGTTAACTTATAAAAGATATTATTGCATTGGCGAGGTAATGGACAAGTAGAAAACTTCCTCGACAATAAACAAAAACCGCCAGAAAGCGTGTCTAATTATCTCCGCACACGAACTTTGCGCTTATACATTGAGTGCATTTTTTCTATATAACTATTCTAAACAGTGGCTCTGCAGAGACGTTCTTGAAATGCCTGTGGTGAATACTAAAAACCATAAACCAGTACTGCTTGTTGACAAACTCAGCGATCAAAAGCTGGACTGACTTAGTTTGAAAATATGCCACGATCTGTGGTGCCAAATACAAACTAGTGAGAAATGAAGTTCCCTAAAGATAGACATGGATCGCAAGAAAAACACACACGGAAGACAATAATGAAAGTGAAATTTATTACACTAATCAAATTTTTCACTAGAGCAGCTCTACGACATTGAACTAATTTTTTTAGAGCTGGTACTGCTTTGCATTGATTTTCATGTATGAACGGCCGCAGCCGGTCGTCTCGTGTTTGGAGCAAGCATGACTGGGGGCGTGACCAGCCTCCAGAGCCGTTTCCAAGGGTTCCAGTCGTGATGGGCATCTGGCTGGGCAGTGGCTTTCCTGGAATCGTCCCCAGAGGTTCACACAGAACACTTTTTATGGAGGCGAGTGTTGGTAGGTTTTCCTGTTTTATTTGCTAGAGCGGATGTAAACATCTGATTATGGCAACTTACTTCATATAGCAGAATTAAATCAATGTTGTCTCAGGTGTCTGTTATTACTTTACTTACCTCGTGTGTATGTAGTACGCTACATATTATTTGATTCGGCTTTAAACACTATTCCTCTATTTCCGTCAATTCGACCTAAATGTTCCCAATTCTATCTCCAAGTAGAGAGGTGGTGACCATCTTTCAAATACAGTTACATATCTAACACGAAGTACAATATTTCCCAAAGCATTCTGAACATAATGTGAGAACATGGCTTATAATTCCATAATTTTTCGTCAGCCAGAGTTTCGTCGCATAAAAATTTATGTCTTTTGTAATTCTTCTGTCAATTACAGAAATTTAAGAACGATGAATCGGAAGTGTAAAATGCCTTTAAAGTTAAGGAGACATTTTATGTCCTATGCCGCCAATGTAAAATTATCAAATTTTGTGGCCCATTATCTTGGAAACTTTTGAAGACAGCAATGTAAAATTTCCCATAGTTATTGAATGCACCTTTCTACATACACTGTAGTAGAATTATTTCTAAAATTGTGCTGTGCGACATGTTATCTTTTTTTTCAAACACTCAAATTTTTGACAGAATTTTGTAAATAAATGAACATAAAGGCAAAATAACTTAGGGTATTTTAATTATTCTAGTTCCATATGTGTTGAATCTCATACTTGGCATGCTGTGAAAATTTCATGCCTCTATCACCAGTACGTTTTGAGAAAACGTGTAATTTATTGCAAAAAATATAGTTCAGAGATATTAAGCTTTAAACCTCTTTTTATTACAAATTCTTATACAGACTTACATCTCTGCGTCTTTTATGCACTAGAATTGCTCTGGCCGATAGTATGTGTCAGAACAGCCCAATGCTTGCCTCCTCCTTTTCTTTCTTACTTCTTTTGTCATATGCTGAGCAGCTAACTCTGCTTCACGTACATGAAGCTCATCCGGTTCCAGCAGTTCTTTAGCTGTGTTCTGTCCAAATCTAACCCATAACTTCTCCACAACGTTAAGTCGTTCATAGTTCCCACGATTAAAAGTTATTACAGCATCAGAAAATGCTATCTTTAGACTCATAAGACCAACAAATAAATTTTTAGGCACACGACACCACACAACATATTGAAGGACTCATTCACATCCTGGGCCTTCCCATATGAACGCTTCTTTAGTAGCGCAGTATTTGCCATATCCATGTAAATAGGTCTGATTACCTCCATTACTGCGAAACGAAGAGAATGCCACCCGTTTCTAAAGTTACTTTCCTTTTCCATGTACCAGGGGCGTGATCAACTTAGAAAAATTATCACGGTTTCCTTCACTGCTAGCACAAGTGTTTTCAAGTACTTCAGAAGAAAATATAGGTCTCACGCATCTTTTAGCGGCAAATTTGCGTTTCTTGAAATTATTTTTGCACTTAGTCATTTTATTTACGTATAAAAGGCAATAGAAGTTGGCTTACTGCAAAAATAGCAGATAATCACACTACCTTCAATGAAAACCAGTATCAGAAACAAAGGACTGATTTGTTTATTCGTAATTCCAACTTCTGAGACGTAGCATTAGGCACAAAACAAAGCAATTCACAGCCTTCTATACTGTGTAGTTCCCAAGATATGACTGCTCACCTGTGGCAGTATATGCCTAGCCGTGAAATTTGAGAGTCACACATCAACATTCAAAATATTATTTGAACGTCTCACAATTGTCTTATTTAAATGTATTATATACCAAAATGTTTAGGAAAGTCCAAAGTACATTATGGAGCAGAAAACAGAAAATCTCATATTTCAATGAATTTCGCACACAATATCCCCTTAATCATTTTATATGTAAATCTACTTACATATCTACAATATTACGTAGCTATATCGTCAGTTATCTATCTGGAGCGAAATTCCATAAAGATATTGGCTATTATCTATGTGATGACCTATGTTCACTTGTCCAGAATTTTCATTAACATCATTTTATATTATTGAGTTTTCATTGATTTCATCCATATCATGCGTTACTTTCAACTCAGCGAATCGAACTCAGTAGATGAGTATCTATTTGGATGCTAAGTTTATCACTACATTTTCTTGACGTTTACCCTTATTACATAAAGAAACGAATGTGCATCTACTTCAAACTATAAGAAGAAGAATGCAGTTCGGAGCAAGCCGTAAGGAAACCAGATAATAATCTTTGCTTCTCCAGCTTTCGATAAGTGCCTTATAGTCTCTTGAAGTGTCGCGTGAGAAGCCGTTACGTGTCGTAATGGCTGCCTGTTGCGATAACGGCAGGCCGTTAAAAATCGTATAAGCGCGTGGAGCTGCAGGCGCGCGGCGCGCATTGTGTCGGTTGTTTTCGCTGGGAGAGTGGCCCTCTTTCTCACTGTGGAGGACTCCTCCCCCTTGAGAGCCCTCCACCCACTGTCTGAGGTGGCAAGAGTGTTGTCGCGGCTGCTTGTGCCGTCGTTAAAAGCACGGCGGTCGTATTTACACAAGACAGTCGTAAGCACCATAAATCCGGTCTGTCCAATTCAAGTGTGCCAGTTACTTCTGTACAATATCTCTCGGGGAACAGCATCTTTTCCTCTTTAGTGCTTTGCTACTCAGAGATAATAAGTTTTTTACGATGGCGTGAGTGTAACACCACAGATGGACAGGCGCGCAACGTGCAAACATCAATAAGGTGTTGGTTGTACGAGGGTTGGAACTTTAATAGTGTCAACTATTTATTTACAGCTCGTACAAAATAGTTACGTATTTCAAAGTTTTGCTGACCATCTACGTACTCACCAGCATTATGTATAAACCGTTGCCAGCGATATGAAAGTCGACGATACTCTTAGGAGTGCCAGTTGTGTTGACAGTTCGAGCGGCGCGGTCTATTGCCCGATGAATTTGTCGCAGTTCTGAAGCGAATGCCGTGAAGTGTTTCTTTTAGTTTAGAAATCGAGTTGAATTCACGAGAGCCAAAGTCAGGGGAGTACCATGGGTGGTATAGCACTTAGCAGACCAATCAGTCAAACAAATCAGTAAGAGCTTGCACTGTACGTGCTTGAGCACTGTCTTGCAAAATGTGCAGAAAGTGTCATGACTTCTGTCTCTAGGCGGTTCATTTTTGGAATACCACCTACGATCAGCTTAGAGACCGAAGAGCCGACCCTTTCTGCAGGACCTGACCATCATTTTGCAGGAGAATGCTCAAGCATGTACAATGCAAGCTATTACTGATTAGTTTGACTGATGTGGGTGCTAAGTGCTATACCACATACTGCACTCCCCTCACTAAATCCCTTGTGAATTCAACTCGATTTCTAAACTGAAGGAAACACTTCACGGCATTCGCTTCAGAACTGCTATAAATTCGTCGGCAGTAAACCGTACCGCTCGAACTGTCAACGCAACTGGCACTGCTAAGAATATCGTACGACTTCCACATCGCTTGCAACGGTTTATGGACAATGCTGGTGACTACTTTGAAGGTAAGTAAAACTTTTGAAACACGTATCTATTTTGTACTATCTGTAAATAAATAGCGGCCACTATTTAAGTTACACCCTCCGCAGTTGATGCACACTCTTCGATTGGATGTATGAAGACACCACTGAGCAATGCGGAAGAGATGGATTCGCGAGTATAAAATAATGCTGCGAACATTGTGTTGTCAGAGGAGAAGTAAAATTAGCGGAATGGCCGGCCGTTAAACTCAGTGGTTTCGAACTTGAACTAGTTATTGGATGTCACCTGTCTAATAGATCTGTTGAGGACATTTGAACCCCTCTACAGCTGTTTAGTGGACTCTTGGTGACTGTAAAGTACGAACGGAAATGAACAACCACAGCTAAAGCAATACTAGCCAGTCCTCATGTGCTGACAGACAAGTACCCCGTCGAGAATTCCGGAGTGTTATTGTAAAACAATTGCTTGGAATCAGCGGAAGAAATCACCAGCAAGTTACAAAGTGCTACCAGCAGTCCGGCTAGCACACTGTAGACGTGATCTAAAGAGGACAGGGGATGACTGGAAATGAATTTCTGTGTGTGATGAATCTCACTATGAAAACTAAACTAAACTCCACCCGAACAAGCCTTGGAAGGCTTAACGGTACCGAAGGTACCGACCCGCCGCCGTGTCATCCTCAGCCCACAAGCAACAATGGATGCGGATGTGGAGAGGCATGTGTTCAGCACATCGCTCTCCCGGCCGTACGTCAGTTTATGACAGCGGAGTCACAATTCTCGATCAAGTAGCTCCTCAGTTTGCCTTACAAGAGCTGAGTGCACCCCGCTTGGAAGCGGCATGATGGTCACCCATCCAAGTGCTAGTCCAATCCGACAGCGCTGAACTTTGGTGATCTGACGGGAGCCGGTGTTAGCACTGCGGCAAGACCGTTGACGATGAATCTCAGTATACCCTGTGGGAAACCGATGGAAGGTTCAGGGTTCGTCGGATTCCTAGAAAACTTTACCCCCTATCGCATGTGTTGGCTGTAGTGAAATATGGGAAGTATGGTGTAGCTTGCGTTACGATGTGGAGGGATGTCTGTTATCTGGTTAGAGTGTGGTACTCTTATTGTACTTAAGAAAACGCTAAACGCAGCAACATATTTTATTGAGTGTTACATGCAAGTAAAGGCATGACTGTTTCATCATGACAATGTACCCTGTCAAGAAATGGCTCTAAGCACTATGGGACTTAAAATCTGAGGTCGTCAGTCCCCCAGACTTAAACCTAAATAAACTGAGGACATCACACACATCCATGCCCGAGGCAGGATTTGAACCTGCGACCGTAACAGCAACGCGGTTCCGGACTGAATCGCCTAGAACCGCTCGGCCACAACGGCCGGCCTACCCTGCCATAAAGGAGCATCTACGAGGTAATGCTTTTTGGAAAATAACAGAGTTCTGACAAAATCCCAATGGAACACTTTCGGAATAAGTTAGAACCTCAGTTCGATTCGTTTCTAGCTATTAGATGTCACGAGAGACACATCCGCCAGTATAAAATGAGGTGAATTGTTGTGTTGTTAGTTGAATAGCAGTAACAGCAAAATGGGCTGACTACGAGCGCTCAGTGATTTCGAACGTGGACCAGTCAATGTTTGTCACGTAAGAAACGCATCGTCACAAATTTTTCTAGTTTCGGTGCGTGAGGTAAAATGAGCTGTCATTTCTCTGCAGACATTCGGACACGCATGTGAAGTGTCGCCAGATGATATCAAGCCGTCCTTAAGGCGAAGGGTGAACACACTAATAGTTCTGAATTGACATTGTATGTGGTAATAGGAAAGCTGTCTTATGAATTATACACTACTGGCCATTAAAATTGCTACATAACGAAGATGACGTGCTACAGACGCGAAAGATGATGCTGTGATATGCAAATGATTAGCTTTTCAGGGCATTCACACTACGTTGGCGCCGGTGGCGACACCTTCAAACTGCTGGTAAGAGGAAAGTTTCCAATCGATTACTGATACACAAACAGCAGTTGAGCGGCGTTGCTGTGATGCCTCGTGTAAGGAGGAGAAATGCGTACCATCACGTTCTCGACTTTGATCAAGGTCGGATTGTAGGCTATCGCGATTGTCGTTTATCCTATCGCGACGATGCTGCTCGCGTTGGTCGAGATCCAATGACTGTTAGCAGAATATCGAATCTGTGGGTTCAGGAGGGTAATACGGAACGCCGTGGTAGTTCCCAACGGCCTCGTATCACTATCAGTCGAGATGACAGGCATCCTATCAGCATGGCTGTAACGGATCGTGCAGCCACGTCTCGATCCCTGAGTCAACAGATGGCGACGTTTGCAAGACAACAACCATCTGCACGAATAGTTCGACGACGTTTGCAGAAGCATGGACTATCAGCTCTGAGACCACGGCTGCGGTTACAGGAGCTCCTACACTGGTTTACTCAACGTCGAACCTGGGTGCACGAATGGCAAAACGTCATTTTTTCGGATTAATCCAGGTTCTGTTTACAGCATCTTGATGGTGGCATCCGTGTTTGGGGACATCGCGGTGAAAGCATATTGGAAGCGTGTATTCGTCATCGGCATACTGTCGTATAACCTGGCGTGATGCTATGGGGTGCCATTGGTTACACGTCTCGGTCACCTCTTGTTCGCATTGACGGCACTTTGAACAGTGGACGTTACATTTTAGATGTGTTACGACCCGGGGCTCTACCCTTCATTCGATACCTGCGAAACCCTACATTTCAGTAGGATAATGCACGACTGGATGCTACTGGTCCTGTATGGGCCTTTCTGGATACAGAAAATGTTCTACTGCTGCCCTGGCCAGCAGATTCTCCAGATCTCTCACCAATTGAAAACGTCTGGTCAATGGTGACCGAACAACTGGCTCGTCACAATACACCAGTCACTACTCTTGATGAACTGTGGTATCGTGTTGAAGCTGCATGGGCAGCTGTACCTCTACACGCCATCCAAGCTCTGTTTGACTCAATGCCCAGGCGTATCAAGGTCGTTATTACGGCCAGATGTGGTTGTTCTGGGTACTGATTTCTCAGGATCTATGCACCCAAATGGCGTGAAAATGTAATCACATGTCAGTTCTAGTATAATATATTTGTCCAATGAATACCCGTTTATCATCTGCATTTCTTGTTGGTGTAGCAATTTTAATGGCGAGTAGTGTAGTTCTATCGAACTACACAGATGCGGACAGTTTGTTACAGATACAAATCTATCGTTTCTTCCAATTTAGAGAGAACCAAAATTGAGTTTCATATTCAATAATGTGATGTTGTCCACAGATCTGGGCACCAAATTAAAAGAAGTAAAAGAATATACGGGCTCCTCTGTGGACAAATTTAATGATGCATGTGGCTACCAGTATTTCCATTTAGTTTTTGAATCATTAACTTGCTGCATGAATGGGATACCTAATCTCAGACCAAATAAGTATCAAATCCATTTGGACGTGTGCAGCATGAACGCAAATAACACATACATTATGTGAACTCTGTAGTCAGAGGCTCAGGATATTTACACAATAAGATACTTATTCGTCACACTTGATCGGCACAAATACTGTTCAATGTAACTGTGCACGTAATGAAGTGATTGTAGCTACTTATCACGACATGTTGGTATGTCACCACCTCGTCAGCGCGACGATTCTGGTTAGGTCCCTCGTTGAGTGTTCAGCTTATGTCAAGTGTACCGGAACGTCTCTCGCACTGCAATGTGGCGATAGAGTCGTGCTGGTGACCTCAAAGTACATCTGGGTAATGGTTATGGACCAGCTACAAGTGATGGTTATCAGGTACGTCTCCTCGGTAGCTAAAGGATTAGTAGCTGATTCGCTAGGCATCGGACTTCTGATGTCCAATGTACATCAGCAGACAAATCAACTCGGAGAGGAAGCCAAATTAGACTTCATCAGGTTTTTTAAAGCGGAAAATCCAATCCAAATGAAGAAGATAGTAACTATCTCCCTGAAGTAGGCGAACAAGCGCCTTACAAGCCACTTCTTTCGTGGATGGGTTACAGTTTCTTAAGATTCCTCGAGTGAATCTGAGACTAGTGTCTGCTTTTCCTGTTATCTATTGAATGTGGTCATTCCACTTCAGGTCGCTCTGGATAGCTAAGCCTAGATATTTTATGGCAGACGCTGTCTCCAGCTGTTTGTTACCAATAGTGTAACTAGACAGTAGTGGATTTCTTTTCCCATGTATGCGCAATACGTTACATTTGTTTTCGTTCAGGGTCAGCTGCAGAGCCTGCACCATTGATCAATTCTGTGCAGGTCGTTCTGCAAATTCTTACTACCTTCTGGCGTTGCTACTTGGTATAGACAACTGTATCATTTGCGAATAGCCTTAAAGAGCATCTGACGCTTTCTACTAGATCATTTCTATATATATACTGTAAACAGCTACGGTCCTATCGCACTTCCCTATGGCACTACGGATATTACCTTTATATTTATCGATTTAGTTCCATTAAGAGCGACGTGTTGAGTTCTTTCTGCAAGAAAGTCTTGAATTCAGTCGCAAGTCTGCTCCGATCCTACGTAAGTCCGTTTTTTTTTCATTAAACGGCAATGCGTGACGGTTTTAAATGCCTTACTGAAATCGAGGAACGCGGAATCATACTGAGCGCCGTTGCCCACTGCGCTGTGGATCTCCTGGAGGAACAGAGCGATCTGAATTTCACAGGATCTCTGTTTGCGGAATCCATGTTGATTTTTATAGAGGAGATGTTCATTTTCCAAAAACGGCATAAATTCTGAGCATAAAGCATGTTCCATAATTCTACAACAGATTGACGTCATCGATATAGGTCTTTAATTGTGTGGATCTGTCTTACGGCCTTCCTTAAAAACGGGAATGACTTTCTTTTTTTTTCCAGTCGTTAGCTATCTTTCGTTGCGCAAGCGATCTACGTTAAATTACTGCTAGAAGGAGAGCAAGTTCTTTCGCATAATGTTTGTAGAATCTTTTAGGTATCTCATCTCGTTCTGAAGGCTTTTGCTAGTAAGCGACTGTAGCTGCTTTTCAGTTCCGCGATCGGTTGTACTTGGAGCCTTATCTCTGTGACACCATCATTCGTGCTTAGTACAGCGAGCCTATTCCTTGTTAAGATGGTCATAGCTGGCCTTTGTTTCTTGTCCGTGCCGGCCAGGGTGGCCAAGCGGTTCTAGGCGGTACTGTCTGGAACCACGCGACCGATATGGTCGGAGGTTTGAATCCTGCCTCGGGCATGGATGTGTGTGATGTCCTTGGGTTAGTTAGGTTTAAGTAGTTCTAAGTTGTAGGGGACTGATGACCTCAGATGTTAAGTCCCATAGTGCTGAGAGCCATTCGAACCATTCTGTTCCTGTGCAGCTTTCCTGTCACGACGACTGCCGCGCCAGTCTGTAGTCCACCTCTCCTTACTGCTGTGTGCGGAGTCGTAGTAAACGTTTATTTATGTTAAAAGTCAGAGTGTCAGCGCAGTTCGGAGTCCACGATAAACTGCTGTTGTGGACTGGGGACGTCAATTGTGATAAAAATGTCGCTGCCACTGAAAAAGACTAATAAAATGTCCTGGCAGAACGACTGCGTGGGTTCTAGAGCAGCACGCACATGAAGAAAGTAACACAGAATGGTGAATAGTACCACTTATTAATCAACTATGGCAACGCTGGTTACAGCAATTGTAGAAAGCAGGTTTAACATATCTGCCTTACACCGACTACTGTTCCATGAACACAAATTAGATTGTTCTCTGAACTAATGTTGGAAGAGAACTAGTCTTCTGCCTTGATGCACTATTCGAAGAACTGTTGAAAACTAACATTTGTAAATCAAATTTGGAAGCTGGTGATTTCTGTCCATACACGATAATTCTATTCACTATTCTGTTTCCACTGAAGACTAACCCATGTCACTCTATCGGCCGATGTTTCTATCTGACTCGATGACTCGAAGACACGATGAAGAAACTTCCAAGCAAGACTGACAACTTCTGCTCGTACACGGTTACGTAAGCATTCATCTCTCTTCCTGGTGGCCCTGTCGCTCCAGGAGGCGTGATTCTCGCGTGCAGCGTGATTTGTTTGCTCGCAGCGAATGATCCTGCTCCGGACGGACTTCCACGTTACTACTGGTGCCAACTGCCGCGAACTCTTCTCCTATTGTATCTGAGTATACCACACCGCTATGACGGGCTGGTAAGTCATTTCAGTTGTAGAAGATAAAAACGACACACTAATTCCTATATGATCATGTCTAGCAAAGCACAGTGGTGTCAAAACCAACCATCAGATTGATCACACCTTTGCCATTACGTATTATCTCGTAGAGGGGCAGTAAATAACAATGTGTTCTGTATGTCTGCTTGCTATATATGTTTCAGCAGGGCTGCTGTCAGTTTTTTTAAGGGCTAAGTTTACATTAATACGCACATCCAAAGAAATAGAAATTTCCATACTTTTTGTAATTTTTTTATTTCATACAACGTAAACAGGAGGTGGTGAAATTTGACAATATTAAGCTGAACGAGCTGTAACTTTTTTTTTTCAAAATTTTATCGTTGCTTCATTTCAGCAATTGCCACTTAACAGCTGTAACAAAACCATCGTTAACGATTTTTCTATTACTGTTTATCTGTAAAAGCGTTTGCATCATCTGCGAATGTAGCTGGCTATGCCTCTTGAGTAAAGTACAGTAGTAGATCTTTAACACAGATTAAGAAAATAATGGGCCCATGATCGAATCTTTGTGGAATGCCTGTGCCACCTTTCCTCGCGCAGACGATGTGGCGTCCCCTTCTGTATTACTCGAACATCCTAGAGTATCTTCCTACATCCTGATTCTTAAACCGAAACTTATCCATTCTAATACTTACCCTCACAGGTGAGAAAAACGCAATTTTTGTGAAGGCGTGTTATGATAAACACTATGAAATGCTTTATAAAGAGTGATTCTGTGATCATGTTACAAGCTTTCAGGGATGATGAAAAAGGGTAAATGTTTCAGTTTGAGATAAGGGACTCTGGTTAGCAAACGACTGAATCAAAAACTACAAGGGAACATTGTTCTGATACCTCTGACAGTGGACATCTTCTGCTGCAAGCTCTTTGCTTTAGTACGTACCAAAACAAGATAAAAATCTCAAGTACACATGGGCTCTAAAGTGGATGCCTTAAGAGCTATGAGCACTTATTCATCTTTATGAAACACGTCATAGTGTTCATAGGTCTCCGGTTAGGCGTTTTACAATCTACGTTTACTAGAATTTTTTTTCTTATTTTGACCTATTCAATCTTCTCCCAAAATATGTGAAGCAAAAAGCTTGCACTAGATGAAGTCCAATATAAAATGTGTCAGAGCGATTTTCAGATTTTCACTTTTAGCTTGCGACTCGACAGTTTGATAATCAGGCGCCCTTACCTTTAAATTGTTACATTTACCCTTCTCCATCACCCCTGAAAGTTTGTAACATGATTATGGATTCAACCTGCACAATGCACAATGCACAATTCGCAGCAGATCCCAACTGATGATATCATTCTGTACCAGAATTCGCTTTGCAACTTTTCACAATTTTTTTTATTTCACTCACACAACACTTTTTTCACTATTCTTGCGCTCGTTTTCTGTGCACTGTTGACATTTTCCACTTGCTAAAATTTGACAGACTTGAGTACCATGATAGTTTTATCGTTATAATTTTACATATTCATTTGCAGTGTTGGGGATGTGCAATATTGTTGACACCGCGGTTGTCATTAGACTACTGATTTTAATAAGTTTGGTAATGGTATGTTCGATAAAACCAGCTGTGTCGAATTAACAGGAGATGATAAACAAACAACATTGAGATGGCACTCAGGTGTTACGCAGACGATTGAAATCAGTATTAATTTGTGGTTATCATCTACACAATGGAATAACATCATGCTTCCTGGTGGATGAAAACTGTACATTATTACTAGGCTCAGAAGTGTAGGCTTGTATTTCCCGGTAGGTTCACGCACTAACTGCGGTGTCAAGGCACGGCTAACGATTCGCTCCGGTCCTGTAGTGCAGCGGTGTGTCCGCTGTTTTGAAAACTTCTGGTACATAAGTAACGGGTACTGGGTTGGAAAGTGGCAGTCACGAGATCTTAAGCTGCAGCCAGGAGGTTTCAGCACGGTGTATATTCCCAGGGTTAAAGGTTCGTTGAGATGTGAACAACCTAGTCTAAGTATTCAACCTGCTTGGGCTTAGTGACGTTTCAGCAACTCGAGCAAAATCTCGCGGAGCTGTGGTAGATTGGCTGACACGCCGTGATAGTCTCGGTTTCCATTTGAGGAGACCACGTGACTATTTTGGGTCACATATTCTGCATGGCCATGGAAGAGCAGTTTTTTATCCATCCATTTGGTATCAGTGGACCATGGTACCGGGACGCCTGCAATAGGGATGTTACGGCGGAGGATGGGGCGCCATTTAGTGAAGTAGATTGCCGTAGTTTTGGCGGCATTGAGGGCAATCTTGTTGGAACGACACCAGGTCACTGTCGCGTCCACCTGCCTCTGTACATGAGCAATGAGATGCTCTGTGTTGCGGCCAGTGGTATAGGGCGCCGTATCATCGGGAGGACTGCCACATCGTTAACATGAATGTTAAAACGGATGGGAGACAACACACAGAGCCTTGAGGGGTACCCATTGACATGTGGCATAAGTTGGAGCGTTGACTTGGTTGAGTAACTAAAAAATTCCTATTGTGGAGGAAATTATCCACTATCTTCACATAGATGTCGAAGATGGTCGTCTGTGTCAGCATTTTCTACACAAGATTGTCCTGCCAGATCTTGTCATACGTGTTTTGCAGATCCAGAAAAACTGCTGGCGTCTACATGTTGAAGGGAAAGCCATTGCTGACATGTTCTGTGATCCTAAGGAATTAGAGTTCAGCCGACAGATGGGAAGCGAATCGAAACTGTTCCGAACAGATTGTCCCAGCCGCCGAAGACGCTGGGAAGTGCAGTGGAGGATAAATGATTCTAGAACCATGGCCATGCTATGCGGAAGGCTAATTAGCCTGTTGTTAGTAGGGAAAATAGGATCCTTCGTGGTCTTGGGGATGGCAGTCATTTTGACCTGCTTCCACTATGGGGTAAAAACGTCAGTTGTGAGACAGCGGTTAGTATTATGATAAATAAGACCAGTGGCTTGAGTGGGAGCCGGCGGAGATGTTCGTTTAGTATGCCATCCGAACCTGGAGCCGACTGCCAACGCTTCTGCCGGAGGATCCATTGGAGACATAAAGTGCAGCAATGGTGGCAGTATCGCGTTCATCTTGGAGTTCATCTGGCGTGAGAGCAATTGGATAAGCAATTGGTTCTGGGCCTCAAACTCATCGGCCAGAGTTACTACCACAGGGAGGGCATACGTTAAGCAAACTACAGTGTGGATGGGATGGTTAGTCTCCACTGCAGCGCGCCACAGGGATCGGACGAAAGCCCATCTGGATTTATGTTGAAGGAGGAAAGCGGACGTCTTCTCCTCCCGTTTTTCTGTTTGTCAATCGACGAGCCGGTAGCAGAAATTACTTTGGAGATGCTTCATGTCATGATTATCCCGAGGATCACGAAACTGCTTCCACTGCCTGCGGTAGCGGTTCTTAGGGATTTTGAGTTCGTGCAAGAGTGGAGGCAAGTCATCGAGTGGGGTTAAAGCCCTTGGGACAATGGAAGCAGAGGCCTTCATCGCCTTTGAGGTTTCTGTGGTGAGGCAATCCACAGCACTAACGTGGTTGGCAGGCATTGTTAGGTCGTGATGTTACCGAGTGCTGGTACTAAGGATCCTGTAAAATTTGTCTCAGCCCGTGATGGTGAAGGTAGAACGGACGTCTAAAGACAGAACGACGTCGGTAAGGTGCAGAAACACAGGGTAGTGGTCAGAGGTCAGTTCGTGTAGTGTTTCCAACAAAAACTGTACCGCAATGTTCTTGAAAATGGCCACATCCAGAACGTCCCCCTGGCAGTCAGAGCGGACTGGTATAAGTGCTGAAGCATGGGGGCCACAGACCGACAGCGCGGAGGATCTTAGAGGTCAAGGAGAGCCAGCCTTTGGGATTAGCAACACGAGAATGCCAAGCTGGATTCTTGGCGTTGAGATCTGCTCCAATAGTGACTTTTTCAAGTGATGTCAAGGTATGGAGATCAGCTTCAAGAAGTGGTAGGTTAGGGCTCAGTTATGCTGCAGCAAGACTTTCGGCACCAAAGCCTCTACATGTTCGAGGGATTGGAGAACCTCGTGATTATGGATGAGTGGCTTTTGCAGAAACAGTGTAGTGCCCCCACCTTGGCGATGGAGTCGGTCAGTGCGACAGAAAACTATATTGCGGAGACGAAAATCATTGACGGGTTTCAGGTGCGCTTATGAGACAAGTAAAATGGCCACATGGTGCTCATAGAGGAAAAATCGTTCAGTTCAGTATTCATACCTTTAAGGCTACTAGCATTACAAATACAGACAACTAGATCCCAAAGTGGCTGATGGTTGTGTAGTAGGCAATTCGCCATTGCAACAAAATCTGGCTCAGCCTTTCAACAAGGGCAGTGACCTTTGTGAGCTCGTCATCTGACCAACCGATCTTTTGAGCGGTTTCACAAATGACAGCTCTGATATGGAACCACGTGAACACAGAAATGACTTGGAGGATCTCTCGCTTGTCATCTCCGAAAGTAGCATATGTCTCCATCACTGGAGGAAAATCCCAGGTGGGCTGCTTGATCCTGCGACGGGCAGGGTTGGGCATAGTGGCTGGTGGAGAAGGTGCCACAGTGGAGGGTTGTGGCGCTTCAGTAGGTGGGCGGGAAGAGGCCGCAGACAGTCTTTCAGCTGGGTGGGCGTGGGTATAAGTCAGAGAAGACGGATAAAGCAGGAGGAGACTGAGCTGCAGCAGCAAATTTGCTAGTAGGGGATGGAGACGGAGGGGCATTTTGTGTCGCAGATGCGTCAGGCGCCTGAGTATTAGTAGTGGGATGGTCGTCAGATTTACTCCGTAAGATGGGGAAATGGGTGCGGTCCCTTAAAGTCGGGGGTGGTCGATTCGTCCTCGGTTTCCTTCGTGGAGGGCGGGAAGACTTCATAGCCTTCTGTTGTATAGGAAAACCATTCCAGGAAGCCAGATGGTGGGGATTGTGAGATGTGCCCAAACAGCGGGCACACGTGGTTTTTTTTCTGAAGCCAGGAGTTTGCAGCCACTACAGCTGACACACCGAATTGGCAGTGAACTGTAATTGCCGATCTTGCGTAAACGTTGACACCTACGGCAGATGATTCAATACGCACCGTCAACAAATAAATTAAATGAAAAATTTATCGAAGAAGTGATTTCCCTAGATATCGGGAATGAATGGAGAGAAAGCCAAAAGAAGTCCTACAATTAATCCGGAGAGTGACAACCGGAGATGTAACGGAACTGGAGGCCAAGAGCCAACGATGCATCACGACAACGAAATTAGAGCGAAGCGAATAAACGACTGAGTCCCATGTCACGGCACGGCGAACGTAAACGGACGACCGTGAGCTTAATTTATTAGCCGGCAGAATGATGTGTGGTGTCACGTCAGGAGGCGGTTGAGCTCGCAAATTTAACAGTTCCGCCTAGTGACCGAGGTCCCATTTAATCCTCTCCGGCGGGATTTCATAGTCACCGGCCGGGATACCAGAAAACTTAGCATCATGGGATATATTTGTTCTCACATTTCCAAACATAAACACATTTTTATTTATTCGTATGACTAGGGCCCCCCGTTGGGCAGACCGTTCGCCGGGTTCCGGTCTTTCAATTTGACGCCACTTCGGCGACCTGCAGTTGATGGGGATGATTGGATGATGATGACAGCACAACACCCAGTCGCTGGGTGGAGAGAATTCCCCGATCCATCCGGGAATCGAACCTGGGCCCAGAGGATTATCAATCCGTCACGCTGACCATTCAGCTACCGGGGGCGGACATAAACACATTATGACATTGAACAATCATTAAAAATTAAATATTGATAACATCTGTGTTTGTTATATGAAATGTAGCAGCAACGTACGTGACGTACACATAACAAGCAATGTACGTGACGTTATGGTACACATAACAACTCACCATGTTCTTACAGCACACTATCGACATTTTGGCTAAGGCAGATTCTTCTTAACCAGAGACTCGTGATATCGTCGTTACATCCTGGAACAAGTTACCTGTCAAGGTGAGATATTACCTTAAATTCAATTATTTTTTTGTATACTGTTACCTCAGGGTGAACGCCTTTTCACTGTATGGGTCAGAGTGCTATCTCTACATGGCTGCTAATCAGGTTTTGAAATATTGATTTTCTGGTTTACATGAGGATAAAAATCTTAAAAATTAAGCAAACTAACACTTTTCGCTTAAAGTTGCTAAATAAAAACTTAATGGAATGGTACAGTTGTAGGCACCAAACAATTGACTTTGATGTGTAGGGTATGAATCTGGAATAACATATTCTGCCGGCAATTCTTATGAAAGCTCCTCCATTCTCGCTGCAGATGGGACAACCGGAACCGACCAGCCACCGTGTCATCCTGAGCCAAATGTGTCATTTGGATGCAATGTGGAGGGACGTGGTGTCAGTACGAATCTCTTCCATGTTTCGCTGGTCCTGCGTACCTTGGAGCCGCCACTTCTCATTCGAGCAGCTCATTGGTTGCCATTACAAGGCTGAGTGGACGAATGTGCTTCGTGAACTGACAGACTGAGAGGGAGAAGCTTTAATTTAATCGAAACTTCTAATTTTTCAAAATTCCGTTCTTCATATAGCCGGACTGTGTTTCAGTGCACAGATGTGGCTAGCCATGGGCTGGCTCGGTGCCTTTCACAGCTCGACATCGTCGCCCACCCAAGCGTTATTCATATGCGTACCACCCCTACAGCCAGTAACGCTGTCGAGATAACGTTTCGGTAAACAGTCTCTGACGACAGAACGCTGTTAGGTAACCCTCCACCAACCAATCAGAGGGCTCACGTGGGAGGCGAGTGAGACACGGCTGGCGAGAATGGGCTGGGACCGATCAGGTGCTCTCTCTCCGGCTAGCTTTAGACTCTACCGGACATGTCCTCCACCCTTCTCTTGGGCAGTATCCCCCTCAGTCTGTTAGTGCCCTACCAGGTGCCAATTGCGTCCCTTAGAACAGATTCATGCAATAAACCTGGGACACCAGCCGGTTTTTGGTCATGTAGTTGTTCTCGCTTGAACAGTTCCCTCCAATTTATCCACTCCTTGATTCCATCATCCTGAAATCGCCTTGCCCTAGTGAAATCTCGCACATCCCTTTCCAGTCCACCCACCAGGTTCCGCCTGGAATTTATTGACGCTTACAATTCAGCTACAGAGGTGGACAACCTGTATGAAACGTAAGCGATATATTTCTACCCTTTATTTAAGGTATTTTGTTCCGTTTCGAATGAGACAACACTCAATTCAGCAAGCTCCTTTTATGGAGAGCCTCAATTATGTAATATTAGACCTGGTGCAATTAGCTAATTGAAATTTCCCCCCCACAAATCGTAGTATATCACTGTGAATTAAATGTGGCTCTGCCAACGAATGTGAACTGTGTTGGTAATTATTACTAAAATGGAAATCGAATACAGAAACTTGAATCACAAGATAAGAACGTGTAGAGAAAATATGCACTGACGGAAAACAATCGTAGCACCGAGGAATTGTACGACATAAATAGAAGTTGGTAGGAGTGCTTCTAAATCTGCAAGATGACGTCTATTCAAATCACGCGTATAAAAAAAAAATGGCTCTGAGCACTATGGGACTCAACATCTGAGGTCATCAGTCCCCTAGAACTTATAACTACTTAAACGTAACTAACCTAAGGACATCACACACCCCCATGCCCGAGGCAGGATTCGAACCTGCGGTTCCTCGCGTATAAGAGTAGCGTTAGT
The DNA here is from genome assembly GCF_023897955.1 of Schistocerca gregaria. Classification (NCBI taxonomy): domain Eukaryota; kingdom Metazoa; phylum Arthropoda; class Insecta; order Orthoptera; family Acrididae; genus Schistocerca; species Schistocerca gregaria. Next base: position 653,307,024 of record NC_064924.1, read on the forward strand.
AGTACTACTACGGGAATGTAAATCAGGTTTACTGTAATACGCGTTGTAACGGTCGTGATTACTAGTTATCTCTGAGATTGGACGTGGTGAGTTGACGCCAGTCAAGATGCCTTTAAGGCGACAAAGACGCCTTTATCAAAACCTTACAAAGTTTGAACCAGGTAGTGTAATAGGGCTACAAGAAGCTGCGTGTTGTAACCATTACACATTACTGCTGGCAGCAGTGGTGATGAGAATGTAAGGTCGCAAGAAGACCGTGCCCCAAACAGCCACTTGGCACTACCGATAACGAAGACCATTGTACTCGGCGTATGACTCTGCAGCATTGTACTGCATTTGCAGCAGTAAATGGAGCAGCAGTTTCATCACAGTGAGACAACTAACCGTTAAAAATAGGTTACTTCAAGGACAGCTCCGAGCCACTGCTATTTGTAACTACAATGGTTTCAAGCTAGTGCTCATTGGAGGGCAGGGTGGAAGTTTGTTTTGTTTTGTGATGAAAGCACGTTGTGCCTCTGTGACAGTGAAGGCCGGAGTACGTTAGAAAGAGGCCAGTTGAGGAACTGGACACAACCTGTCTGCGTACTAAACACACTGGATCTACACCTGTAGTTTGGGTCTCGATTGCGATTTCGTATGACAGCACGAGCACTCTCATGACTATTCCACGCACCCTAACTGTAAAACTTTACGTCAGTCTGGTGATTTGATCGGTTGCGTTGTCATTTATTACCAACATCACAGGGGGTGTTTTCCAACTGGATAACGATCTACCACATATCGCTGTTGTAACCCAACTTGCTCTACACAGTGTTGACATGTTTCCGTGGTCTGCTCGACCACCATATCTGTGTCCAATTGGGAAAATATGGAATACCATCGGACGACCGCTCCAGCGTCATCTGTTGTTGTTGTTCTGGTCTTCACTCCAGAGACTGGTTTGATGCAGCTCTCCTTGCTACTCTATCCTGTGCAAGCTTCTTCATCTCCCAGTACTTTCTGCAATTACATTCTTCTCGATCTGCTTAGTGTACTCGTCTCTTCATCTCTCTCTACAATTTTTACCCGCCACACTGCCATCCAACGCTACATTTGTGATCCATTGATGCCCCAGAACATGTCCTACCAACCGGTACCTTCTTCTTGTCAAGTTGTGCCACAAACTCTTCTTCTCCCCAGTTCTGTTTAACACCTCCTCATTAGTTATGTTGTCTACCCATCTAATCTTCAGCATTCTTCTGTAGCACCACATTTCGAAAGCTTCTATTCTCTTCTTGTCCAAACTATTTATCGTCCATGTTTCACTTCCATACATGGCTACACTCCATACAAATATTTTCAGAAACGACTTCCCGACACATAAATCTGTACTCGATGTTAAGAAAATTCTCTTCTTCAGAAACGTTTTCCTTGCCATTGCCAGTCTACATTTTATATCCTCACTACTTCGACCATCATCAGTTATTTTGCTTCCCAAACACCAAAACTCCTTCACTACTCTAAGTATCTCATTTCCTAATCTAATTCCCTCAGCATCACCCGAGTTAATTCGACTACATTCCATTATCCTCATTTTGCTTTTCTTGATCTTCATCCTCCTTTCAGGACAATGTCCATTCTGTTCAACTGCTCTTCCAAGTCCTTTGCTGTCTCTCACAGAATTACAATGTCGTCGCCGAACCTCAAAGTTTTTATTTCTTCTCCATGGATTTTAATGCTACAACTGAATTTTTCTTTTGTTTCCTTTACTGCTTGCTCAATATACAGGTTGAATAACATCGGGGAGAGGCTACAACCCGGTCTCACTCCCTTCCCAACCACTGCTTCCCTTTCATGTCACTCGAGTCTTATAACTGCCATCTGGTTTCTGTACAAATTGTAAATAGCCTTTCGCTCCCTGTATTTTACCCCTGACACCTTCAGAATTTGAAAGAGAGTATTCCAATCAACATTGTCAAAAGCTTTCTCTAAGTCTACAAATGCTAGAAACGTAGGTTTGCCTTTCCTTAATCTTTCTTCTAAGATAAGTCGTAGAGTCAGTATTGCCTCACGTGTTCTAATATTTCTACGGAATCCAAACTGATCTTCCCAGAGGTCGGCTTCTACCAATTTTTCCATTCGTCTGTAAATAATACGCGTTAGTATTTTGCAGCCGTGACTTATTAAACTGATAGTTCGGTAATGTTCACATCTGTCAACACCTGGTTTCTTTGGGATTGGAATTATTATATTCTTCTTGGCGTCTGAGGGTATTCTGCTTGTCTCATACATCTTTCTCACCAGATGATAGAGTTTTGTCAGGACTGGCTCTCCCAAGGCCGTCAGTAGATCTAATGGAATGTTGTCTACTCCCGAGGCCTTGTTTCGACTCAGGTCTTTCAGTGCTCTGTCAAACTCTTCACGCAGTATCCTATCTCCCATTTCATCTTCCATTCCCATAATACTGTCCTCATTTTTATCTGTTCTCCTACCATCAATTAAATTCAATATTTCTTCTGTTACCCAAGTATTTCTACTAGCCCTCGTCCTTTTACCAACTTGATCCTCTGCTGCCTTCACTACTTCAGCGTCATCTACAATCAGCATTAACCGTCTTCTTGTTGGCCAACCAAGTACAACAAGCGTGGAACTCCATCCCAAATTCTGATATCCCACATCAGTAAACTCAAAGAATGAAAGTTTTTAGGCATGCATTCAACGTTATGGTGGTTACATCGATTATTAATGTACCAGCGTTTCACATTTGCAACTTCTTAACCGGCCCTGACATTAACGTGTGATCTTGCAGAGTTAATCACTTACATATGTCACCTAGGAGAAGTGTACTATGTAAATTTCATTACTCTACGTTACTTATTTTTTGGTATTGCGGTTATTCAAAATGTTGAAATGTGTGTGAAATCTTATGGGACTTAACTGCTAAGGTCATCAATCCCTATGCTTACACATTACTTAATCTAAATTATCCTAAGGACAAACACACACACCCATGCCCGAGGGAGGAATCGAACCTCTGCCGGGACAATTTGCGATTATTTCGTGTCAGTGTATGTTAAACTGGTTTTATAGAGAACATCAGGAAATTTCAGATGCCAACGGCAGCTGTGGACTCCCAAGGACACCGCCTTTTGATGAGTTGGAACTTTTAAAAGGGGTATGCTCAGACTGTTCGTGTTTTGCGTTTAGTGGCCTCAACATCTCTCGCTTATTCAGACTAAGATGATGATGCATGTTTTGCGGGGCGCTCAACTGCGTGGTTATCAGCACCCGTACAAAATCGCAAACTTTGCTCATTCCAGTCTCGCCACTTTCATGAATGATTATGAAACGATAAGTACTGCAGAAACACCAAGTCATCTCGAGACAGGTGAAAATCCCTGACCCCGCGGGAATCGAACCCGGGACGCTGTGCTCGGGAAGCGAGAACGCGACCGCGCGATCACGAGCTGTGTACTGTCCAGTAATCAATGAACTATAGAACGTCTTTCATCTACGCTTTATGTTTATATTGCTAAATTTGCTTACTGTGCCAGTTTATTTACAGTGCTATTCGACGAACTTATGGCATATTCATATTTAGTTCGGAGAACTGATAACAGTTGTGGTTAGGCATTTTGCTTCATACTGTTTTGTGTGTCGTAGCTTCTTTTTTTTGTTTAATGTACTCTGTTCCTACGACAAAGTAGGAGCTTCACAACTGACATGACTTCCGCCATTCTGTGAATCGCTTCACTGCCTGTTTCAACAAAAGTCAGACTACTACACTTCCCTTGTCAGTATGATGAACACTGTTACCCGAAATTCGTACTTCCAAAGAATAAATTCGTAAATTTAACAAAATCTCTACAAATAAATAGTTTCAATTATTAACCACATTGTCAAGCACTCAGCACAGTGCCTATTATTACCTGTCACAACTCTAATTCCCATTTCCTTATCCGTTGGTAAATAACAACGGTCTCCATGATATGTCACTCTGGTTAGTGGCCTACGAACGGCCGCAGGGAAGCGAATCGGTTGCACAGACACGAAGCAGGCAGAGAAAATGAATATTCAGTCGCTAACTGAAACAAAATTACACGTTCACAGCTGCTACGTATTTCGAAATCACTTCCTGTGTTCACACTTACTTCCCTTCTACTCTGTAATGCAAACGAGGATCGCCGGTTGCTACGGAGGTCTCTACTTTAAGAAACACTCTGGCACATGTTACTAACGTTTTCTCAAATTACGGTGTACCGTGATAAATAATTAAAAGTTTCATATTTTTACTGGAAGCTGCAAGTTGGTCATAGATCACATTAATAATTTTTACGATTTAAAATTTTACACAAATTTGCCCCAGATGTCTTTCTATTCTTTTTTTTCTTTCAACGCATATTGCGCGTTTTTACAGATGAGTTGATCGAAAGTAAACAGAAGTAAATATATTGAAGCGTGTCAGATGACCACATGGGATGTTTTGCCTTTTGTATTGCATCAGCTATTACCAATTACAGTGCTCTTCGATCAGAGATAATTACACACAATAGACCTCTCTTATTTAAGCAAACGCATTGTCCTGGAAGTCAAACTACGTGTTTTTAGAGAAACTTATGATACAGAGGCGTGGCAGACATGGTACTAACACATTAAATGCCGAGAGAAACAACAGAATGCTGCTAAATTAGAGCATGCGTAAACAAGATCCTGAAGGATATATATGTAATGCTATTTTGTCTAAAACTGACATGGTGAGACGTGGCTGAGTACAATTAATGTAGGTTAATTCTTACAAAGAAGAAAACAGCAACCAGCCACTATTAACACTGCTATTTATTTAGGTAATATATATATATATATATATATATATATATATATATATATATATATATATGTAACTGCTAATTTCCATAAGACTCATAAGAATTGGGAGAATCTTAGTAAAGAAAGAGTCATACGATGAATTTCCGTAACATACCTAAATTATTCTCAGAAGCCCTAGAAAAAGTCTGCAGAACTCTACACGGAAAACAAAGTTGGATTAGGGGATAATGGAACATACGCCGATTGAGCTGTTGCCATGCACTGCACAGAAACTGAATAAGAAGCGTAACAACAGGTAGAGAAAGTTTCCATGTAGATCTGAAAGCAAGGGCGTACCCAGGATCAGAACTAGGCGGGCAGGTGATACTAGTCTCAGGAATCAAGGACTCGAGACAACATTCAGCACTTCTTATTAAATAAAACAGTAAATCAGTGAAAAATTGCTTTTAATAAACGTTTTAAATACAAGAACGCACTTGTACAACCCGAGAAAACATGCAACATTTCTTATTAAATAAAACAGTAATCTAGTGAAAAAGTGCTTTCAATAAACATTTTAAATATAAGAATGCACTTCTTTAAAAATACAACTTTTTAATTCAGTAATAATCTTCTAGGATTTGTCGCAAATTTCTCAGTTACTTTCACCTGGCCGTGAGGCATGAGACATTGTTGTTATTTGTGAGCTTGTTAATATATTCACGTCATTTACACTCCTATGACTTTTAGTAAATGCAACACAAAGCAGACGGAATTGTAATACAAGTAACAATCAATGTATGTATGGAACGAAAGTAATTTCCTGTTGTAACACTCTCAAGACATTTCGAGTCACATTTCATTATACCTTATTAGTTGAACATGTCAGTAGAGCTCTTCCAGCATAAATAGCATGAATTTGTTTATGCACCATATCGCAGGTTGTATACAGAACATTTAATAGTAATAACCACTATTATTGCTTCACAGATTACAGTATAATAAAATAATATCCATACAAAAAATTAAATTTAGTTAAACATCCCGCCTCCTAAAAAACGAGAGCAAAGAAGCAGGTAATGTAACTTACTCACTTTTTTTTAAAAAAATCCTAATGTCCATTTGATGGTTACAATAACTCCATGGAACAATAAAAAAATGGTAGCTTAGTTTAAATTTACACTGCTCCCCCGATGAAATACTATGCGATGTTGAGCCGAATCGAGCCATGACAATGTAATGGAAGCTGAAATCATGTAATGAGCGAGGGTGGATGGGGGAGGAGGGGGGGGGGGGGGAGGGGGGAAGCAGCTTGGTTTCAACAGTAGCATAGCGAGGTGCCCGTTTAGATTGCGGGCTGAGCAGAGCGATGCAAAACGGTGCTGCACGGTAGCTCCGAGTTTTGTTTCGTGCGATTGTTGGATGCGATTTCTTGCGATGGACATCGAAAGTCCCATATGTACGTCAACATCCCGTGTTGTGGGATCAGAAAAACAAACGCTGCTACCACAGAGGTCCGGTAAGCCAAGATTGGAATGAACTGTGTAAGCACAAAAAATTTCAGTAAATAACTACCAAAAATACTACAGACAAGAAACGCACAAACTTTGCTATGTTATCATATTTGAGTTACGTACAAATTTTATCATTTTAATAAAGAAATGATAGCCCCAGTAGTTACAGTATTCAATAAACGATTCGTGAGGTAAATTTGCAATAACGACATTTGACAGGTTTTCAACACCTCTCTTCCACTCCCCATCCTTCTTGAAGCTCCACTGTTTGCTTCTTAAAGCATGCTTCAAAGCGCTGTTTTCGATTATGTCCTGGTAAAAACTCAACTGAAGGGAGATTTTGGGTCTACCTTTATCGATTAATATGTTGTGAAAAAAGGAGATGGACTGAATAACAATGTCTTCGTGTTCTAAAGGAGTTTTTTTTTTGGTAGAATATGCAATTTGCTCGTCAAAAATCCGAAGGTGCGTTCCACTAGCACTCTAGCCACCGATAATTTATTGGTAAATTATCTTTCTTCGTCACTTAATACCAATCTAGAAAATGGACTCATTAAATTATGCAAGTGGGCAAGTGCTTCAGGGAGCCCTAAGAGGGCTTTTACTGAAGTGTCCGGTAGTTTTTTCGGTGATGGCCAGTTTTGTGGAACGTTCTATTAATTATTTTATAAATCACCTGCACTAAATGTCTCGCCATCTACTGCTTGTCATAACCTGCACGTCAACTGCTATTAATCTACAGTTAGCGTCAGCTGTAACTAAAAAATTAATAGTTTAGGAGCAGAAAAGCATTTTGCATTTAAATAATGTAGGAGAAACGATGTTGTTCTTTAGAAACTTCACATAGTCATGATCCCTTACTGCCTACAAGTGAATACGCTGTTCCTTGGCGACGTAACATGCCTGCGAATAGCAGAGCGGATTGCTTATTGCTAAATTTATTATTTCTATAAACTTCCCTGCCGACAGAAGCGTGCCGAGGACGAAAAAATTACTCCAGGATCTGCGCGAATGAGATCGAATATCTTCTGGAGATGTGGGGGGGGGGGGGGCTGGCCCCCCCCCCTGCCCCTCGCTGGGTACGGCTATGTCTGAAAGTCAATTACAACAGCGGTAAATCGAGGAAACATTAACACACCGAAAACAAAATAGTACAAATTTATAATAAAGCACACAAACACTGAATAAAATCTTCTCGATATTCAAGCAGGGTCTCTTCGAGTAAAACACGCGAGCTTTCGACAACTGTCTTCGCCGTCGGCATCAGAAGCAGAAGCAAAAACCACTAGCTGCCGGGGCTAGCACGGTGTTCCGCTTGTATAGGCGTTATAGTAACGTCTGGAATCTTCCAGAGAAGTCCGAAGTGTTGTAGGCTTGGGAAGTAGAGTTGGGCAGCACATACCGAGATCCGGCGCGTAACGGGACCGTGTAATGTCAGGTGGCACAAGGGATGTAGCCATGTTTCAAAGGGATGGCACCATGTTTTAAATGTCCATTCCTGCCACTTTACAAGCGTCAAACATAAGTGTTTGATTTCACTCGAAGTACAAAGTCCACCCCAGTGCCCTAATAAGAGTGTATCTGTCATTTCTGTTAAGATTTTTGATGTTTATTCTAATTTCAACCCCCTTAATTATATCGGAATCTCAATATGATGACACACAAGCGAATATTCTATTGTTTTCAAATTGTAATTGATGTCTTCTTTCCCGCCATTGTTCTGCTACGGGCGATTTCTCATGCTCCCTTTGTTTAGCGCGTCACGTCTTTTTGCACAATGCTCAGCAACAGTCCGAGTACTTTTAACAGCACTGGATGCACAAACATGACACATTAACATGCCTAATACAGCGTAGGAAAGCCGGTGGCGTACGAAATAGTTTTCAGTCGCCTCAAAATTGATAAACATAGGGTCTTTATGGTTTCCAACTGACTTTTATACTGTTCTTACCGCAAAACAGTGGGAACATTAAGTAACGGCGATGGAGGTGGATAGTGATAGCGCACCCTTCTCTGCAAAGTATGTCGCAAAGACTCAGTATCACCGAGGTATGGTGACAGTCATAGCAAGAGAGATGCGCCAATTTATCGTCGTGCTCATAGAACCAGACCTAGACGATACGAAGTGTGTGGACGGCGCCCCTGCCGCTTCGGAAGGCAGCATCGCGACTGGGTTGGTTCAAATGGCTCTGACCACTACGGGACTTACCATTTGAGGTCATAAGTCCCCTAGACTTAAGACAACTTAAACCTAACTAACCTAAAGACAACACACACATCCATGCCCGAGGCAGGATTCGAACCTGCAACCGTAGCTGGCCACTGGGGAACCAACAATGTACCATGAGTTGGAGCTCATCAGCCGAAATTGTTTATATGTTCCATGATGGTAACGCGACGGCGCTAAGTAGCTTTATGGCCCACGGACTGCCATGGTCTGTCAGTCTATAACATCACCGAACTCCGTGCCCCTCTGCCGAGTTTCACTCTTGGCGGGAAGTTAGATGCGACACGAGACTCATACGACCAAATGACTTTTTTCCATCGCTACATAGCCCAGATTTTATGCCTTGGGCACCACGTTTCCCTGTTGTTTATTCCCCAAATTGTTTATATGTTCTATGATGGTAACACGACGGCGCTAAGTAGCTTTATGGCCCACGGACTGCCATGGTCTGTCAGTCTATAACATCATCGAACTCCGTGCCCCTCTGCCGAGTTTCACTCTTGGCGGGAAGTTAGATGCGACACGAGACTCATACGACCAAATGACTTTTTTCCGTCGCTACATAGCCCAGATTTTATGCCTTGGGAACCACGTTTCCCTGTTGTTTTTTCCCCAAATTGTTTATATGTTCCATGATGGTAACATGACGGCGCTAAGTAGATTTATGGCCCACGGACTGCCATGGTCTGTCAGTCTATAACATCACTGAACTCCGTGCCCCTCTGCCGAGTTTCACTCTTGGCGGGAAGTTAGATGCGACACGAGACTCATACGACCAAATGACTTTTTTCCATCGCTACATAGCCCAGATTTTATGCCTTGGGAACCACGTTTCCCTGTTGTTTTTTCCCCAAATTGTTTATATGTTCCATGATGGTAATGCGACGGCGCTAAGTAGATTTATGGCCCACGGACTGCCATGGTCTGTCAGTCTATAACATCACTGAACTCCGTGCCCCTCTGCCGAGTTTCACTCTTGGCGGGAAGTTAGGTGCGACACGAGACTCATACGACCAAATGACTTTTTTCCATCGCTACATAGCCCAGATTTTATGCCTTGGGCACCACGTTTCCCTGTTGTTTTTTCCCCAAATTGTTTATATGTTCTATGATGGTAACACGACGGCGCTAAGTAGCTTTATGGCCCACGGACTGCCATGGTCTGTCAGTCTATAACATCATCGAACTCCGTGCCCCTGTGCCGAGTTTCACTCTTGGCAGGAAGTTAGATGCGACACGAGACTCATACGACCAAATGACTTTTTTCCATCGCTACATAGCCCAGATTTTATGCCTTGGGCACCACGTTTCACTGTTGTTTTTTCCCCAAATTGTTTATATGTTCCATGATGGTAACGCGACGGCGCTAAGTAGCTTTATGGCCCACGGACTGCCATGGTCTGTCAGTCTATAACATCACTGAACTCCGTGCCCCTGTGCCGAGTTTCACACTTGGCGGGAAGTTAGATGCGACACGAGACTCATACGACCAAATGACTTTATTCCATCGCTACATAGCCCAGATTTTATGCCTTGGGCACCACGTTTCCCTGTTTTTTTTCCCCCAAATTGTTTATATGTTCCATGATGGTAACGCGACGGCGCTAAGTAGCTTTATGGCCCACGGACTGCCATGGTCTGTCAGTCTATAACATCATCGAACTCCGTGCCCCTCTGCCGAGTTTCGCTCTTGGTGGGAAGTTAGATGCGACACGAGACTCATACGACCAAATGACTTTTTTCCATCGCTACATAGCCCAGATTTTATGCCTTGGGCACCACGTTTCCCTGTTGTTTATTCCCCAAATTGTTTATATGTTCTATGATGGTAACACGACGGCGCTAAGTAGCTTTATGGCCCACGGACTGCCATGGTCTGTCAGTCTATAACATCATCGAACTCCGTGCCCCTCTGCCGAGTTTCACTCTTGGCGGGAAGTTAGATGCGACACGAGACTCATACGACCAAATGACTTTTTTCCGTCGCTACATAGCCCAGATTTTATGCCTTGGGAACCACGTTTCCCTGTTGTTTTTTCCCCAAATTGTTTATATGTTCCATGATGGTAACATGACGGCGCTAAGTAGATTTATGGCCCACGGACTGCCATGGTCTGTCAGTCTATAACATCACTGAACTCCGTGCCCCTCTGCCGAGTTTCACTCTTGGCGGGAAGTTAGATGCGACACGAGACTCATACGACCAAATGACTTTTTTCCATCGCTACATAGCCCAGATTTTATGCCTTGGGAACCACGTTTCCCTGTTGTTTTTTCCCCAAATTGTTTATATGTTCCATGATGGTAATGCGACGGCGCTAAGTAGATTTATGGCCCACGGACTGCCATGGTCTGTCAGTCTATAACATCACTGAACTCCGTGCCCCTCTGCCGAGTTTCACTCTTGGCGGGAAGTTAGGTGCGACACGAGACTCATACGACCAAATGACTCTTTTCCATCGCTACATAGCCCAGATTTTATGCCTTGGGCACCACGTTTCCCTGTTGTTTTTTCCCCAAATTGTTTATATGTTCTATGATGGTAACACGACGGCGCTAAGTAGCTTTATGGCCCACGGACTGCCATGGTCTGTCAGTCTATAACATCATCGAACTCCGTGCCCCTGTGCCGAGTTTCACTCTTGGCAGGAAGTTAGATGCGACACGAGACTCATACGACCAAATGACTTTTTTCCATCGCTACATAGCCCAGATTTTATGCCTTGGGCACCACGTTTCACTGTTGTTTTTTCCCCAAATTGTTTATATGTTCCATGATGGTAACGCGACGGCGCTAAGTAGCTTTATGGCCCACGGACTGCCATGGTCTGTCAGTCTATAACATCACTGAACTCCGTGCCCCTGTGCCGAGTTTCACACTTGGCGGGAAGTTAGATGCGACACGAGACTCATACGACCAAATGACTTTATTCCATCGCTACATAGCCCAGATTTTATGCCTTGGGCACCACGTTTCCCTGTTTTTTTTCCCCCAAATTGTTTATATGTTCCATGATGGTAACGCGACGGCGCTAAGTAGCTTTATGGCCCACGGACTGCCATGGTCTGTCAGTCTATAACATCATCGAACTCCGTGCCCCTCTGCCGAGTTTCGCTCTTGGTGGGAAGTTAGATGCGACACGAGACTCATACGACCAAATGACTTTTTTCCATCGCTACATAGCCCAGATTTTATGCCTTGGGCACCACGTTTCCCTGTTGTTTTTTCCCCAAATTGTTTATATGTTCCATGATGGTAACGCGACGGCGCTACGTAGCTTTATGGCCCACGGACTGCCATGGTCTGTCAGTCTATAACATCACTGAACTCCGTGCCCCTGTGCCGAGTTTCACTCTTGGCGGGAAGTTAGATGCGACACGAGACTCATACGACCAAATGACTTTCTTCCATCGCTACATAGCCCAGATTTTATGCCTTGGGCACCACGTTTCTCTGTTGTTTTTTCCCCAAATTGTTTATATGTTCCATGATGGTAACGCGACGGCGCTAAGTAGCTTTATGGCCCACGGACTGCCATGGTCTGTCAGTCTATAACATCACCGAACTCCGTGCCCCTCTGCCGAGTTTCACTCTTGGCGGGAAGTTAGATGCGACACGAGACTCATACGACCAAATGACTTTTTTCCATCGCTACATAGCCCAGATTTTATGCCTTGGGCACGTCGTTTCCCTGTTGTTTTTTCCCCAAATTGTTTATATGTTCCATGATGGTAACGCGACGGCGCTAAGTAGCTTTATGGCCCACGGACTGCCATGGTCTGTCAGTCTATAACATCACTGAACTCCATGCCCCTCTGCCGAGTTTCACTCTTGGCGGGAAGTTAGATGCGACACGAGACTCATACGACCAAATGACTTCATTCCATCGCTACATAGCCCAGATTTTATGCATTGGGCACCACGTTTCCCTGTTGTTTTTTCCCCAAATTGTTTATATGTTCCATGATGGTAACGCGACGGCGCTAAGTAGCTTTATGGCCGACGGACTGCCATGGTCTGTCAGTCTATAACATCACCGAACTCCGTGCCCCTGTGCCGAGTTTCACTCTTGGCGGGAAGTTAGATGCGACACGAGACTCATACGACCAAATGACTTTATTCCATCGCTACATAGCCTAGATTTTATGCCTTGGGCACCACGTTTCCTGTTGTTTTTTCCCCAAATTGTTTATATGTTCTATGATGGTAACACGACGGCCCTAAGTAGCTTTATGGCCCACGGACTGCCATGGTCTGTCAGTCTATAACATCACCGAACTCCGTGCCCCTCTGCCGAGTTTCACTCTTGGCGGGAAGTTAGATGCGACACGAGACTCATACGACCAAATGACTTTTTTCCATCGCTACATAGCCCAGATTTTATGCCTTGGGCACCACGTTTCCCTGTTGTTTTTTCCCCAAATTGTTTATATGTTCCATGATGGTAACGCGACGGCGCTAAGTAGCTTTATGGCCCACGGACTGCCATGGTCTGTCAGTCTATAACATCACTGAACTCCATGCCCCTCTGCCGAGTTTCACTCTTGGCGGGAAGTTAGATGCGACACGAGACTCATACGACCAAATGACTTCATTCCATCGCTACATAGCCCAGATTTTATGCCTTGGGCACCACGTTTCCCTGTTGTTTTTTCCCCAAATTGTTTATATGTTCCATGATGGTAACGCGACGGCGCTAAGTAGCTTTATGGCCGACGGACTGCCATGGTCTGTCAGTCTATAACATCACCGAACTCCGTGCCCCTGTGCCGAGTTTCACTCTTGGCGGGAAGTTAGATGCAACACGAGACTCATACGACCAAATGACTTTTTATTCCATCGCTACATAGCCTAGATTTTATGCCTTGGGCACCACGTTTCCTGTTGTTTTTTCCCCAAATTGTTTATATGTTCTATGATGGTAACACGACGGCCCTAAGTAGCTTTATGGCCCACGGACTGCCATGGTCTGTCAGTCTATAACATCACCGAACTCCGTGCCCCTCTGCCGAGTTTCACTCTTGGCGGGAAGTTAGATGCGACACGAGACTCATACGACCAAATGACTTTTTTCCATCGCTACATAGCCCAGATTTTATGCCTTGGGCACCACGTTTCCCTGTTGTTTTTTCCCCAAATTGTTTATATGTTCTATGATGGTAACACGACGGCGCTAAGTAGCTTTATGGCCCACGGACTGCCATGGTCTGTCAGTCTATAACATCATCGAACTCCGTGCCCCTGTGCCGAGTTTCACTCTTGGCAGGAAGTTAGATGCGACACGAGACTCATACGACCAAATGACTTTTTTCCATCGCTACATAGCCCAGATTTTATGCCTTGGGCACCACGTTTCACTGTTGTTTTTTCCCCAAATTGTTTATATATTCCATGATGGTAACGCGACGGCGCTAAGTAGCTTTATGGCCCACGGACTGCCATGGTCTGTCAGTCTATAACATCACTGAACTCCGTGCCCCTGTGCCGAGTTTCACTCTTGGCGGGAAGTTAGATGCGACACGAGACTCATACGACCAAATGACTTTATTCCATCGCTACATAGCCCAGATTTTATGCCTTGGGCACCACGTTTCCCTGTTTTTTTTCCCCCAAATTGTTTATATGTTCCATGATGGTAACGCGACGGCGCTAAGTAGCTTTATGGCCCACGGACTGCCATGGTCTGTCAGTCTATAACATCATCGAACTCCGTGCCCCTCTGCCGAGTTTCACTCTTGGTGGGAAGTTAGATGCGACACGAGACTCATACGACCAAATGACTTTTTTCCATCGCTACATAGCCCAGATTTTATGCCTTGGGCACCACGTTTCCCTGTTGTTTTTTCCCCAAATTGTTTATATGTTCCATGATGGTAACGCGACGGCGCTAAGTAGCTTTATGGCCCACGGACTGCCATGGTCTGTCAGTCTATAACATCACTGAACTCCGTGCCCCTGTGCCGAGTTTCACTCTTGGCGGGAAGTTAGATGCGACACGAGACTCATACGACCAAATGACTTTCATCCATCGCTACATAGCCCAGATTTTATGCCTTGGGCACCACGTTTCTCTGTTGTTTTTTCCCCAAATTGTTTATATGTTCCATGATGGTAACGCGACGGCGCTAAGTAGCTTTATGGCCCACGGACTGCCATGGTCTGTCAGTCTATAACATCACTGAACTCCGTGCCCCTCTGCCGAGTTTCACTCTTGGCGGGAAGTTAGATGCGACACGAGACTCATACGACCAAATGACTTTTTTCCATCGCTACATAGCCCAGATTTTATGCCTTGGGCACCACGTTTCCCTGTTGTTTTTTCCCCAAATTGTTTATATGTTCTATGATGGTAACACGACGGCGCTAAGTAGCTTTATGGCCCACGGACTGCCATGGTCTGTCAGTCTATAACATCATCGAACTCCGTGCCCCTCTGCCGAGTTTCACTCTTGGCGGGAAGTTAGATGCGACACGAGACTCATACGACCAAATGACTTTTTTCCATCGCTACATAGCCCAGATTTTATGCCTTGGGCACCACGTTTCCCTGTTGTTTTTTCCCCAAATTGTTTATATGTTCCATGATGGTAACGCGACGGCGCTAAGTAGCTTTATGGCCCACGGACTGCGATGGTCTGTCAGTCTATAACATCACTGAACTCCATGCCCCTCTGCCGAGTTTCACTCTTGGCGGGAAGTTAGATGCGACACGAGACTCATACGACCAAATGACTTCATTCCATCGCTACATAGCCCAGATTTTATGCCTTGGGCACCACGTTTCCCTGTTGTTTTTTCCCCAAATTGTTTATATGTTCCATGATGGTAACGCGACGGCGCTAAGTAGCTTTATGGCCGACGGACTGCCATGGTCTGTCAGTCTATAACATCACCGAACTCCGTGCCCCTGTGCCGAGTTTCACTCTTGGCGGGAAGTTAGATGCGACACGAGACTCATACGACCAAATGACTTTATTCCATCGCTACATAGCCTAGATTTTATGCCTTGTGCACCACGTTTCCTGTTGTTTTTTCCCCAAATTGTTTATATGTTCTATGATGGTAACACGACGGCCCTAAGTAGCTTTATGGCCCACGGACTGCCATGGTCTGTCAGGCTATAACATCACCGAACTCCGTGCCCCTCTGCCGAGTTTCACTCTTGGCGGGAAGTTAGATGCGACACGAGACTCATACGACCAAATGACTTTTTTCCATCGCTACATAGCCCAGATTTTATGCCTTGGGCACCACGTTTCCCTGTTGTTTTTTCCCCAAATTGTATATATGTTCCATGATGGTATCGCGACGGCGCTAAGTAGCTTTATGGCCGACGGACTGCCATGGTCTGTCAGTCTATAACATCACTGAACTCCGTGCCCCTCTGCCGAGTTTCACTCTTGGCGGGAAGTTAGATGCGACACGAGACTCATACGACCAAATGACTTTTTTCCATCGCTACATAGCTCAGATTTTATGCCTTGGGCACCACGTTTCCCTGTTGTTTTTTCCCCAAATTGTTTATATGTTCTATGATGGTAACACGACGGCGCTAAGTAGCTTTATGGCCCACGGACTGCCATTGTCTGTCAGTCTATAACATCATCGAACTCCGTGCCCCTCTGCCGAGTTTCACTCTTGGCGGGAAGTTAGATGCGACACGAGACTCATACGACCAAATGACTTTTTTCCATCGCTACATAGCCCAGATTTTATGCCTTGGGCACCACGTTTCCCTGTTGTTTTTTCCCCAAATTGTTTATATGTTCCATGATGGTAACGCGACGGCGCTAAGTAGCTTTATGGCCCACGGACTGCCATGGTCTGTCAGTCTATAACATCACTGAATTCCATGCCCCTCTGCCGAGTTTCACTCTTGGCGGGAAGTTAGATGCGACACGAGACTCATACGACCAAATGACTTCATTCCATCGCTACATAGCCCAGATTTTATGCCTTGGGCACCACGTTTCCCTGTTGTTTTTTCCCCAAATTGTTTATATGTTCCATGATGGTAACGCGACGGCGCTAAGTAGCTTTATGGCCGACGGACTGCCATGGTCTGTCAGTCTATAACATCACCGAACTCCGTGCCCCTGTGCCGAGTTTCACTCTTGGCGGGAAGTTAGATGCGTCACGAGACTCATACGACCAAATGACTTTATTCCATCGCTACATAGCCTAGATTTTATGCCTTGGGCACCACGTTTCCCTGTTGTTTTTTCCCCAAATTGTTTATATGTTCCATGATGGTATCGCGACGGCGCTAAGTAGCTTTATGGCCGACGGACTGCCATGGTCTGTCAGTCTATAACAACATCGAACTCCGTGCCCCTCAGCCGAGTTTCACTCTTGGCGGGAAGTTAGATGCGACACGAGACTCATACGACCAAATGACTTTTTTCCGTCGCTACATAGCCCAGATTTTATGCCTTGGGAACCACGTTTCCCTGTTGTTTTTTCCCCAAAATGTTTATATGTTCCATGATGGTAACATGACGGCGCTAAGTAGATTCATGGCTCACGGACTGCCATGGTCTGTCAGTCTATAACATCATCGAACTCCGTGCCCCTCTGCCGAGTTTCACTCTTGGCGGGAAGTTAGATGCGACACGAGACTCATATGACCAAATGACTTTTTTAATCGCTACATAGCCCAGATTTTATGCCTTGGGCACCACGTTTCCCTGTTGTTTTTTCCCCAAATTGTTTATATGTTCTATGATGGTAACACGACGGCGCTAAGTAGCTTTATGGCCCACGGACTGCCATGGTCTGTCAGTCTATAACATCATCGAACTCCGTGCCCCTGTGCCGAGTTTCACTCTTGGCGGGAAGTTAGATGCGACACGAGACTCATACGACCAAATGACTTTTTTCCATCGCTACATAGCCCAGATTTTATGCCTTGGGCACCACGTTTCACTGTTGTTTTTTCCCCAGATTGTTTATATGTTCCATGATGGTAACGCGACGGCGCTACGTAGCTTTATGGCCCACGGACTGCCATGGTCTGTCAGTCTATAACATCACTGAACTCCGTGCCCCTGTGCCGAGTTTCACTCTTGGCGGGAAGTTAGATGCGACACGAGACTCATACGACCAAATGACTTTATTCCATCGCTACATAGCCCAGATTTTATGCCTTGGGCACCACGTTTCCCTGTTTTTTTTCCCCCAAATTGTTTATATGTTCCATGATGGTAACGCGACGGCGCTAAGTAGCTTTATGGCCCACGGACTGCCATGGTCTGTCAGTCTATAACATCATCGAACTCCGTGCCCCTCTGCCGAGTTTCACTCTTGGTGGGAAGTTAGATGCGACACGAGACTCATACGACCAAATGACTTTTTTCCATCGCTACATAGCCCAGATTTTATGCCTTGGGCACCACGTTTCCCTGTTGTTTTTTCCCCAAATTGTTTATATGTTCCATGATGGTAACGCGACGGCGCTAAGTAGCTTTATGGCCCACGGACTGCCATGGTCTGTCAGTCTATAACATCACTGAACTCCGTGCCCCTGTGCCGAGTTTCACTCTTGGCGGGAAGTTAGATGCGACACGAGACTCATACGACCAAATGACTTTCATCCATCGCTACATAGCCCAGATTTTATGCCTTGGGCACCACGTTTCTCTGTTGTTTTTTCCCCAAATTGTTTATATGTTCCATGATGGTAACGCGACGGCGCTAAGTAGCTTTATGGCCCACGGACTGCCATGGTCTGTCAGTCTATAACATCACTGAACTCCGTGCCCCTCTGCCGAGTTTCACTCTTGGCGGGAAGTTAGATGCGACACGAGACTCATACGACCAAATGACTTTTTTCCATCGCTACATAGCCCAGATTTTATGCCTTGGGCACCACGTTTCCCTGTTGTTTTTTCCCCAAATTGTTTATATGTTCTATGATGGTAACACGACGGCGCTAAGTAGCTTTATGGCCCACGGACTGCCATGGTCTGTCAGTCTATAACATCATCGAACTCCGTGCCCCTCTGCCGAGTTTCACTCTTGGCGGGAAGTTAGATGCGACACGAGACTCATACGACCAAATGACTTTTTTCCATCGCTACATAGCCCAGATTTTATGCCTTGGGCACCACGTTTCCCTGTTGTTTTTTCCCCAAATTGTTTATATGTTCCATGATGGTAACGCGACGGCGCTAAGTAGCTTTATGGCCCACGGACTGCGATGGTCTGTCAGTCTATAACATCACTGAACTCCATGCCCCTCTGCCGAGTTTCACTCTTGGCGGGAAGTTAGATGCGACACGAGACTCATACGACCAAATGACTTCATTCCATCGCTACATAGCCCAGATTTTATGCCTTGGGCACCACGTTTCCCTGTTGTTTTTTCCCCAAATTGTTTATATGTTCCATGATGGTAACGCGACGGCGCTAAGTAGCTTTATGGCCGACGGACTGCCATGGTCTGTCAGTCTATAACATCACCGAACTCCGTGCCCCTGTGCCGAGTTTCACTCTTGGCGGGAAGTTAGATGCGACACGAGACTCATACGACCAAATGACTTTATTCCATCGCTACATAGCCTAGATTTTATGCCTTGTGCACCACGTTTCCTGTTGTTTTTTCCCCAAATTGTTTATATGTTCTATGATGGTAACACGACGGCCCTAAGTAGCTTTATGGCCCACGGACTGCCATGGTCTGTCAGGCTATAACATCACCGAACTCCGTGCCCCTCTGCCGAGTTTCACTCTTGGCGGGAAGTTAGATGCGACACGAGACTCATACGACCAAATGACTTTTTTCCATCGCTACATAGCCCAGATTTTATGCCTTGGGCACCACGTTTCCCTGTTGTTTTTTCCCCAAATTGTATATATGTTCCATGATGGTATCGCGACGGCGCTAAGTAGCTTTATGGCCGACGGACTGCCATGGTCTGTCAGTCTATAACATCACTGAACTCCGTGCCCCTCTGCCGAGTTTCACTCTTGGCGGGAAGTTAGATGCGACACGAGACTCATACGACCAAATGACTTTTTTCCATCGCTACATAGCTCAGATTTTATGCCTTGGGCACCACGTTTCCCTGTTGTTTTTTCCCCAAATTGTTTATATGTTCTATGATGGTAACACGACGGCGCTAAGTAGCTTTATGGCCCACGGACTGCCATTGTCTGTCAGTCTATAACATCATCGAACTCCGTGCCCCTCTGCCGAGTTTCACTCTTGGCGGGAAGTTAGATGCGACACGAGACTCATACGACCAAATGACTTTTTTCCATCGCTACATAGCCCAGATTTTATGCCTTGGGCACCACGTTTCCCTGTTGTTTTTTCCCCAAATTGTTTATATGTTCCATGATGGTAACGCGACGGCGCTAAGTAGCTTTATGGCCCACGGACTGCCATGGTCTGTCAGTCTATAACATCACTGAATTCCATGCCCCTCTGCCGAGTTTCACTCTTGGCGGGAAGTTAGATGCGACACGAGACTCATACGACCAAATGACTTCATTCCATCGCTACATAGCCCAGATTTTATGCCTTGGGCACCACGTTTCCCTGTTGTTTTTTCCCCAAATTGTTTATATGTTCCATGATGGTAACGCGACGGCGCTAAGTAGCTTTATGGCCGACGGACTGCCATGGTCTGTCAGTCTATAACATCACCGAACTCCGTGCCCCTGTGCCGAGTTTCACTCTTGGCGGGAAGTTAGATGCGTCACGAGACTCATACGACCAAATGACTTTATTCCATCGCTACATAGCCTAGATTTTATGCCTTGGGCACCACGTTTCCCTGTTGTTTTTTCCCCAAATTGTTTATATGTTCCATGATGGTATCGCGACGGCGCTAAGTAGCTTTATGGCCGACGGACTGCCATGGTCTGTCAGTCTATAACAACATCGAACTCCGTGCCCCTCAGCCGAGTTTCACTCTTGGCGGGAAGTTAGATGCGACACGAGACTCATACGACCAAATGACTTTTTTCCGTCGCTACATAGCCCAGATTTTATGCCTTGGGAACCACGTTTCCCTGTTGTTTTTTCCCCAAAATGTTTATATGTTCCATGATGGTAACATGACGGCGCTAAGTAGATTCATGGCTCACGGACTGCCATGGTCTGTCAGTCTATAACATCATCGAACTCCGTGCCCCTCTGCCGAGTTTCACTCTTGGCGGGAAGTTAGATGCGACACGAGACTCATATGACCAAATGACTTTTTTAATCGCTACATAGCCCAGATTTTATGCCTTGGGCACCACGTTTCCCTGTTGTTTTTTCCCCAAATTGTTTATATGTTCTATGATGGTAACACGACGGCGCTAAGTAGCTTTATGGCCCACGGACTGCCATGGTCTGTCAGTCTATAACATCATCGAACTCCGTGCCCCTGTGCCGAGTTTCACTCTTGGCGGGAAGTTAGATGCGACACGAGACTCATACGACCAAATGACTTTTTTCCATCGCTACATAGCCCAGATTTTATGCCTTGGGCACCACGTTTCACTGTTGTTTTTTCCCCAGATTGTTTATATGTTCCATGATGGTAACGCGACGGCGCTACGTAGCTTTATGGCCCACGGACTGCCATGGTCTGTCAGTCTATAACATCACCGAACTCCGTGCCCCTGTGCCGAGTTTCACTCTTGGCGGGAAGTTAGATGCGACACGAGACTCATACGACCAAATGACTTTTTTCCATCGCTACATAGCCCAGATTTTATGCCTTGGGCACCACGTTTCACTGTTGTTTTTTCCCCAAATTGTTTGTATGTTCCATGATGGTAACGCGACGGCGCTACGTAGCTTTATGGCCCACGGACTGCCATGGTCTGTCAGTCTATAACATCACCGAACTCCGTGCCCCTGTGCCGAGTTTCACTCTTGGCGGGAAGTTAGATGCGACACGAGACTCATACGACCAAATGACTTTTTTCCATCGCTACATAGCCCAGATTTTATGCCTTGGGCACCACGTTTCTCTGTTGTTTTTTCCCCAAATTGTTTATATGTTCCATGATGGTAACGCGACAGCGCTAAGTAGCTTTATGGCCGACGGACTGCCATGGTCTGTCAGTCTATAACATCATCGAACTCCGTGCCCCTCAGCCGAGTTTCACACTTGGCGGGAAGTTAGATGCGACACGAGACTCATACGACCAAATGACTTTTTTCCGTCGCTACATAGCCCAGATTTTATGCCTTGGGAACCACGTTTCCCTGTTGTTTTTTCCCCAATTTGTTTATATGTTCCATGATGGTAACATGACGGCGCTAAGTAGCTTTATGGCCCACGGACTGCCATGGTCTGTCAGTCTATAACATCACTGAACTCCATGCCCCTCTGCCGAGTTTCACTCTTGGCGGGAAGTTAGATGCGACACGAGACTCATACGACCAAATGACTTTTTTCCATCGCTACATAGCCCAGATTTTATGCCTTGGGCACCACGTTTCCCTGTTGTTTTTTCCACAAATTGTTTATACGTTCCATGATGGTATCGCGACGGCGCTAAGTAGCTTTATGGCCGACGGACTGCCATGGTCTGTCAGTCTATAACATCATCGAACTCTGTGCCCCTCAGCCGAGTTTCACTCTTGGCGGGAAGTTAGATGCGACACGAGACTCATACGACCAAATGACTTTTTTCCGTCGCTACATAGCCCAGATTTTATGCCTTGGGCACCACGTTTCCCTGTTGTTTTTTCCCCAAATTGTTTATATGTTCTATGATGGTAACACGACGGCGCTAAGTAGCTTTATGGCCCACGGACTGCCATGGTCTGTCAGTCTATAACATCATCGAACTCCGTGCCCCTGTGCCGAGTTTCACTCTTGGCGGGAAGTTAGATGCGACACGAGACTCATACGACCAAATGACTTTTTTCCATCGCTACATAGCCCAGATTTTATGCCTTGGGCACCACGTTTCACTGTTGTTTTTTCCCCAGATTGTTTATATGTTCCATGATGGTAACGCGACGCCGCTACGTAGCTTGATGGCCCACGGACTGCCATGGTCTGTCAGTCTATAACATCACCGAACTCCGTGCCCCTGTGCCGAGTTTCACTCTTGGCGGGAAGTTAGATGCGACACGAGACTCATACGACCAAATGACTTTTTTCCATCGCTACATAGCCCAGATTTTATGCCTTGGGCACCACGTTTCACTGTTGTTTTTTCCCCAAATTGTTTATATGTTCCATGATGGTAACGCGACGGCACTACGTAGCTTTATGGCCCACGGACTGCCATGGTCTGTCAGTCTATAACATCACCGAACTCCGTGCCCCTGTGCCGAGTTTCACTCTTGGCGGGAAGTTAGATGCGACACGAGACTCATACGACCAAATGACTTTTTTCCATCGCTACATAGCCCAGATTTTATGCCTTGGGCACCACGTTTCTCTGTTGTTTTTTCCCCAAATTGTTTATATGTTCCATGATGGTAACGCGACGGCGCTAAGTAGCTTTATGGCCGACGGACTGCCATGGTCTGTCAGTCTATAACATCATCGAACTCCGTGCCCCTCAGCCGAGTTTCACTCTTGGCGGGAAGTTAGATGCGACACGAGACTCATACTACCAAATGACTTTTTTCCGTCGCTACATAGCCCAGATTTTATGCCTTGGGAACCACGTTTCCCTGTTGTTTTTTCCCCAAATTGTTTATATGTTCCATGATGGTAACGCGACGGCGCTAAGTAGCTTTATGGCCCACGGACTGCCATGGTCTGTCAGTCTATAACATCATCGAACTCCGTGCCCCTCTGCCGAGTTTCACTCTTGGCGGGAAGTTAGATGCGACACGAGACTCATACGACCAAATGACTTTTTTCCATCGCTACATAGCCCAGATTTTATGCCTTGGGCACCACGTTTCTCTGTTGTTTTTTCCCCAAATTGTTTATATGTTCCATGATGGTAACGCGACGGCGCTAAGTAGCTTTATGGCCCACGGACTGCCATGGTCTGTCAGTCTATAACATCATCGAACTCCGTGCCCCTCTGCCGAGTTTCACTCTTGGTGGGAAGTTAGATGCGACACGAGACTCATACGACCAAATGACTTTTTTCCATCGCTACATAGCCCAGATTTTATGCCTTGGGCACCACGTTTCCCTGTTGTTTTTTCCCCAAATTGTTTATATGTTCCATGATGGTAACGCGACGGCGCTAAGTAGCTTTATGGCCGACGGACTGCCATGGTCTGTCAGTCTATAACATCACTGAACTCCGTTCCCCTCTGCCGAGTTTCACTCTTGGCGGGAAGTTAGATGCGATACGAGACTCATACGACCAAATGACTTTTTTCCGTCGCTACATAGCCCAGATTTTATACCTTGGGAACCACGTTTCCCTGTTGTTTTTTCCCCAAATTGTTTATATGTTCCATGATGGTAACGCGACGGCGCTAAGTAGCTTTATGGCCCACGGACTGCCATGGTCTGTCAGTCTATAACATCATCGAACTCCGTGCCCCTGTGCCGAGTTTCACTCTTGGCAGGAAGTTAGATGCGACACGAGACTCATACGACCAAATGACTTTTTTCCATCGCTACATAGCCCAGATTTTATGCCTTGGGCACCACGTTTCTCTGTTGTTTTTTCCCCAAATTGTTTATATGTTCCATGATGGTAACGCGACGGCGCTAAGTAGCTTTATGGCCCACGGACTGCCATGGTCTGTCAGTCTATAACATCATCGAACTCCGTGCCCCTCTGCCGAGTTTCACTCTTGGTGGGAAGTTAGATGCGACACGAGACTCATACGACCAAATGACTTTTTTCCATCGCTACATAGCCCAGATTTTATGCCTTGGGCACCACGTTTCCCTGTTGTTTTTTCCCCAAATTGTTTATATGTTCCATGATGGTAACGCGACGGCGCTACGTAGCTTTATGGCCCACGGACTGCCATGGTCTGTCAGTCTATAACATCACTGAACTCCGTGCCCCTCTG
Organism: Schistocerca gregaria; assembly: GCF_023897955.1. Taxonomy (NCBI): domain Eukaryota; kingdom Metazoa; phylum Arthropoda; class Insecta; order Orthoptera; family Acrididae; genus Schistocerca; species Schistocerca gregaria. Next base: position 653,331,503 of record NC_064924.1, read on the forward strand.
CCGAGTTTCACTCTTGGCGGGAAGTTAGATGCGATACGAGACTCATACGACCAAATGACTTTTTTCCATCGCTACATAGCCCAGATTTTATGCCTTGGGCACCAGGTTTCCCTGTTGTTTTTTTTAAATAAATAAATAGATTATTTTTTATTCTAGTTGCATCTTCCAGTATCCTGCTTCTTCAGCCCTTTTCCTGTTGTTTTGAGGCTGAGAGGGTGCGCTTTTGGGGCATTTAGTTCTTAAGTGACTTTTACAGCTTTCGTGCTCTTATTTTTCGTCAAGGTCCGCTCGCTCCAATGATCGTCCGTCACCATCAGTAGACAGATCCTTTACTTCGCATTGTGACTCAGCTGATGATGTTTCTTTGCTCTCCCTGTGTGCGGTATAAATTTGCGATACAGTGGGTCTTGGAACATCAAATACTTCGGCCTTCTTGCTTACGGAAACACCCACCATATTAGTACCAACAGTTTGCCCATGTTCGAATTTACTTACCTGCGACATTATGTCTTCAGAGCTGTACACAACGATTTTCTACTCTCGACCGACGCTTGCAACGTATTGAGGTCATTACACACGTGCCGCTAGTGGTCAAGGAGACAACGAAAACTGTTGGCCTGGATAGCATCTGAATTTATGTTCAAGCATGCATTTACTGCCGGGTTTTCGTATTTTTGTTCAACCGCTGTGTGTAGACTCTGTGGCATTTCTAGGGGGCATCAGATACACTGGACGAACTATGTCGGCTTAAGTGTAGCGTGAAATATGTTGCATCTTGGAGGCGGCTGGGAACACTGGTCTCATTCAGTCCATGTCTCTACAGCAAACCTCGTATCTTGCTGTTCATTGCCGCCTCAGAACGGCAGGAATGATCCTGGCTTGAACTCTTCCGCCTTTTTACGAGTGGTCCTTCACCAGTGGCACCTGAAGACGTATTTAGGTTTCGCTGTAACCACTCTCTCTGAACGCATATCTCCAATGTTGCAATCAAAACTGTGGATGGTCGTCGTCAGAAACTACCTTTGCTCTGTTTATGGGCGTGTTCAGGATCTCTTGCTTGTGTACGGGTTGGTGAAACTAACTTACCTTCAAATTACGGTAATTTTCCATTACCTTCCTTTACACTAAACGATCAAACGGGCCTCGTGCCTTCTGCTCAACTAAAGCTTCCAAGAGCGGTAGCTTGCCATCCCTGTCCACCTTTATAGCACTTTTAATGTTTGAGCCGTGCTGGCTCCGGCTTAAGCGTTGGTTTAAACCTTGATTGGTACTCTGCGTTTGGTCTCCCGCCGTTATTGAGGTTATGCCGTGGTTCTTCCTCTTTCTACGTGTGGCAGCAGCGGTGTGTATCGATATTCGCACCTTGTACTATCTTTGGTCTGGTGCTGATAGTTTCCGGCTAGCCGTCGTGCGGCAGTCGGTCGGTTGGTGTCGCTCAGCCAGGAACTCTCCGCGCGGCCCGCTGGCGGCCTCTAGGCAGTGTCGAAGTGCGTGCGAGCCGTTCCAATTGCTACGGGGTTCGTGGCTCACCGACCCAGGACATCAAAGTTGAGTGGTGATTTAATTACCGTAGCCAGTCTGTTCACATTGTGCCGTTGGCTTTCATGGTTGGCTGTTGGGGGTATTCCGGTGAGCAACAGCGAGTGTTCGAGTTGGCGAAAGTTTGGCCGCCATCCGGTGGAGTTTAACTGTATTTTGGTTATTTGAAGTCCAAGTGCAGCAGCAGAATTTTCTGCCTTCTGGCCGTTAGCGTACCGGTTACCTGCGCTGGACCGTGATGTAAAATTCTGGCAGTGTCCTTTCCTCACCGTGTTGTCGCTCTCCAACAGGTGTGTGTAGTTTTGATAGCTTATGCATACTTGGTTGTGGGCGGATACGCCTTTTACGTTTTGACTTTGGAGTTCCTTGTGTACTGGTCGGGTGGAAAGCAAGTCGTCTTGTCGGTGGGTCCGTTGACTGTCTCTTATTAGGGTTGCCACCGGATCGGATATAGTTGGGGCGACTAACTGTTGTTGTGTCGCAGACTAGTAAAGAGCTGAAAACGTGGAATGTTATCTAAGTTTCGTTGCCTATGCCAAGAGCCAGAGGCAGTAGGTTAGCCAAGAAGTAATAGGATTGCGCATGTATCGGAATGTGTCGTCATGCAGGGGCAATGGCCTGGTTACACACAACAGGTGAGAGAGAAGTGCTTAACACGCAGGTTTGTGTTAGACGGAGACTTTCGTAGAGTGCAAGACAGAGGTATAGCGTCAGCTGTATTGCATTTCACAACTTCGCGTAAGTCTGCCGTAACAACACGTAACTCTGTCGCAAGAGCACCTAAGGGGCGAGTACGACAGATGAATCAGCAGTATAAGTGGAACGAATGCGTTCATTACAAACGAGCATGACGTCAGGACGTCGCTCGTGCTTCCTTAAAATACGCCAGCTTTGATAGCAACAATTCACTCGCAGTTAGACTTGCAGTTAGATGTGTACTGGGACGCTGCATAGCGCTCAGCTCGGTGATGGACATGTTAATCTTTATTAAGGAGATGTTGCAGTAACGGCGGCCCATCCAGCAGCAGACGTGAGGGGACAGTACCAGCTCTGGTCCTCTCTGCTGCTGCTGTCAATCATCAACTCAGGATTAGAGGACATCGTGGCAGACTCGATCGCCGCCAATGCTGACCACACCAGTGAGCCGTCGTCGACATCGGGCGGGGCCTAGGCCCTGTGCATCCGCCGTCACAACCGGGTGAGCCGACTACGCTGGGAGACTGCAGCCCGTTCCGCCCGTCCACCGCGGACGAGCCACCAGGAGGAGCAGGGAAGAAGACGGGGTGGGATAGAGTACACTCCACACTACGAGAATGCCTCTCGTACCGACAGCGCCGGGACTCCAACCCGGAGCCTCCTACACCAGCGGCTTGCTGTCCACCGCCGAGCCGGCCGGCCAGCCGGGCGCCGCCAGCCATGCGCGGCCGCTCATTTTTGGTCCCTTCCCACAATTCCAACTACCCCTTCTGTCCTGCAAATTTAACCAGGTGTTTCAATGTTGTCATGGACACAGTTCAGGTGACTTTCATGGTGAGGACGTAACAGGAAGATGTCGCCAACGTATCGTAGGAAGCAAGACGAGCGCAACGTCGCAGTGTTCAGAGCTTGCTCTCCAAAGTGCTCCACGAAGAAATTCACGACAGCCAGAGGTGTGGCATCCGTCTTCTTATAATATGAATCGAAGTTCATGAAGTATGTGGTCATAGGGTACGACGGAACAACTTCACGATTCCAGGTGGATATAGGTGGGCAAAAAAAGAGCTAATGTATTTTGTGGTGATCCCTTGCAAAACCTAATACTATGTCCAGACTGTCTCGCACTTTTGTCCAGTCTTCGCCGTCTCCAGTGTCTTAATAAATGGCGGCTTAACAACGTGGTGTCGCAATGTTAAGTTTGGGGTGCTAAAAGACTTACATGTTTTTCAGCCTGTACATCGGGTAACTCACTTTACTAACAGAGAACTAAGAGTAACATTTTCCTAATGCACATTCGGCAACTCTTAAATCCTGATAGATTTGGTAGCACATAACAAACACTTCTTCACCACTTCCGCTGACTTAGAAAAGTTTTTAATAGCTTCCCTGTCTTTCTGATGATGGCTCTCAAGACAACCATGTCATCTTTCTCACGTGATAAAAATAAGCTCCATCGTTCTATCTGTATATTAGTAGATATCAGTGGTATAGCTTTCCCAAGATGAGGCTAGTATTTAGCCTCATGTCCTGAGTTGTTTCGTGCGAGATATGCTTAATGCACAACCCCATACCAGTAACATTATCCAATACTGGCAGATGTTGGGGCGTTAAAGATATATTAACACCTCTACTTTGCCAACTTCATTAATCCATGGATCCTGCATGTCAGCAGGAGACTGTGCAAGCTGATGAGTTGTCTGTAATGGTGTGGGGCATATGCAGCTGGAGTGGTATGGGATCCCTTATACGTCTAGATACGACTCTGACAGGTGACACGTAAGGAAGCATCCTGTCTGATGACCTGCAGCCATTAATGTCCATTGTGCATTCCGACGGACTTCGACAAATCCAGCAAAAAAATGGGACGCACCACACGTCCAGAATTGCTACACAGTGGCTCCAGGAACGCTCTTAATTGTTTAACACTCTCGCTGGGCATCAAACTACCCAGACATGAACATTATTGAGCATATCTGTAATGCCCACCCCCTGGAACTCTTACGGATTTATGGACAGCCCTGCAGGATTCATGGTGTCAATTCCATCCAGCACTACCCCGCGTGGACTGAGGCATCTTACCACTGACCGCGCAGCTCCCTCGTTAGGAGATTCAAGTCCTCCCTGAGACATGTGTGTGTGTGTGTGTGTGTGTGTGTGTGTGTGTGTTGTCCATAGTCAGTTTACGTTAGATTACGTAGTGTGTAAGCCTTGGGACCGATGACCTCAACAGTTTGGTCCCACAGGAAATTACCGCCACCACTACGCCACGTCGTTTTGCGACACTTCTGCATGCTCGCAAGGGCGCTACACGATATTAGACAGGTGCTTTGGCTCTTCGGCGTATTTTAATGCCTTAACGTGGAACCGATTTACGCTGGAAAACGAATTAATTTGAATGGTGGGCACAAGGTGCAAATCTGGCGCTGCGCACTTTGCGCTGTCATTTGACAAGCCATAACGTAAGTGAACAGTATGGCTATTGAGAAAAAGGATTGTGCACTGTTAGTGAAACTGTTTTATGTGAACGGTAGCAATTACTTTGTTGCATTGAGAGATTGTCGCCGATTGAAAGGTCTAAGGAGAGAAGCGAAGTCTTTAAATTGTTTAAAGAAGATGATAATGAAATTCGAGGTCACGTGCAATCTTGGTGTGGCAACTGGAAGAGGGAGGCATGCTGTACAGGTGGAAGTTACTGACGAGCTTGCGGTTGCTATAGATGACCATGCACAACGTGGCCCGTGTAATGTTAGTGCTAGTTTAGTGTCATGAGAATAGTCCATCGATGGTCAACAGTTCGGACACTTTTTGCGGCCTGTTTTCAGTGTTACTCCGAACAAGATCCAGTCGGTGCCGTAGTTGAAACCTCACGATTCGCAACAAAATACTGAATTAGCTCTTCGTTTTCTGACACGGGTCGAAGGAATGATATGTGGCCGGGCAATATTTTATGTAGTAGTAGTAGTAGTAGAGGGGTTTGTGGGCGCACTAAAGCAAGGTCTTCAGCACCCGTTCAGTAACAGAGTGAGACGGGTGGCAAGAAAAAACAGAACAGTTATATAAAACGAAACATAAAACACGGGGAACAATCAGTGAAAAATATGTGCTCACCCACACCGAAGCGTGGGATGAAGCAGGGCGTCAGCAGTAAAACATGGACATCACAGAAAGAAAGTGGTAGAGGGAGCTAAAACAATGGAGCAGATTGAAGTGGCTGGCTGACCACAAGGAAAAAAGGGAGGAGTCAGCCACTCTGCAATACACTAACACCTCCAGCCTAAAAGTTTAGGCCAGAGTCCAGACACATCACAAAACTTAAAAATCCTCGACACACGCGTCTCATCATTAGCTAAGACAGAAGGCAGATCACCATCAACTTGTGCTTCTGCCCGTGCATCGCGGTATAAAATGCAGTCTGTTAAAATGTGCCGGACAGAGATGTGCACACCACAAGCGTCACAAAACGGAGGATCCTCCCGCCGTAATAAAAAGCTACGTGTGAGAGGACAGTGCCCGATCCGAAGACGTCTGAGGGCCACCTCTTCCCGCCTGAGCAAACCGGCAGGAGGAAAGCCACGACCGAGTGGTTGACTTTACCAACCGCAGTTTATTGGCTGTCACCGCCAGCCATTCGTCGTCCCACAACTCCATGCACTTCCTGTGGAGTGCAGCGATGACTGACTGCAAGGGAATAGGACACTGGACCACATCCTGCTCTCTGCAGGCCTCCTTGGCAGCCCGATCGGCCTGTTCATTGCCCCAGATGCCGACGTGACCAGGCACCCAGCAGAAGGATACTTCTGTACCCCGACGTTGCAGCAAGTACAGTCGGTCATGTATCAGCCGGAACATCTCCTCAGTCGGCTACAGGTTCTGCAGTGATTGTAAGGCACTAAGAGAATGGATTCTGTGGAGTGACAAGGCACATTTTACACAACAGGGTGCACTGAATACACAGAACTGCCGAATTTGGGGTGCAGTTGTGTTGTACACGAAGAACCATTGCACTCGCTGTATGTGGCTGTGTGGTGTGGATTCACGATCGCCTTTATTCTGTTGGAATAGAATACACCCGTAGGGCCATTCAGGTGCACCGTGATGTCTACTAGTTATCGAGACCCTGTAGAGCATGTGATTTCTGTTTTGGTAGAGCGCAGCTGTGTTTTCGTGCAGAATGGGGCAACACCTCATGCTGCTCGACTACTGAAAGCTCTCCTTAATGAAACCAACCACGATCGTTTTATCTGCTGAGATTTTCCAGATGCATGACCTGCAAGATCACCTGATCTAAATCCATGTGACTATTGACTCTGGTAATATCTAAAAGAACGCGTCTACTATGGACTCGTTCAGTCTCTACGTAATCTGAAGGCCAGCGTACAGGAACGCGTGGCTCAAATTCTTCAACCAGAACTCCTGGGACCAACTGTTGATCATGTCTCGTCGACGTCTCCGGCGCTGTCATTGAACAAACTGTGTAAGCAGTGGTTAATAATGAAATCAACATTAAACCATTGTCGTTTATTTGACCTTTTCTGCCCATTTTGTTGTTTGTTCATCCTTGTACCTGGAGGTCTGGAGGACTACGGCCGTTCACTATTGTAAAAAATGAAACACCTACAGGCGTACTTACTCCTGGAAAAGGAAAAAAGAACACATTGACACCGGTGTGTCAGAGCCACCATACTTGCTCCGGACACTGCGAGAGGGCTGTACAAGCAATGATCACACGCACGGCACAGCGGACACACCAGGAACCGCGGTGTTGGTCGTCGAATGGCGCTAGCTGCGCAGCATTTGTGCACCGCCGCCGTCAGTGTCAGCCAGTTTGCCGTGGCATACGGAGCTCCATCGCAGTCTTTAACACTGGTAGCATGCCGCGAGAGCGTGGACGTGAACCGTATGTGCAGTTGACGGACTTTGAGCGAGGGCGTATAGTGGGCATGCGGGAAGCCGGGTGGACGTACCGCCGAATTGCTCAACACGTGGGGCGTGAGGTCTCCACAGTACATCGATGTTGTCGCCAGTGGTCGGCGGAAGGTGCACGTGCCCGTCGACCTGGGACCGGACCGCAGCGACACACGGATGCACGCCAAGACCGTAGGATCCTACGCAGTGCCGTAGGGGACCGCACCGCCACTTCACAGCAAATTAGGGACACTGTTGCTCCTGGGGTATCGGCGAGGACCATTCGCAACCGTCTCCATGAAGCTGGGCTACGGTCCCGCACACCGTTAGGCCGTCTTCCGCTCACGCCCCAACATCGTGCAGCCCGCCTCCAGTGGTGTCGCGACAGGCGTGAATGGAGGGACGAATGGAGACGTGTCGTCTTCAGCGATGAGAGTCGCTTCTGCCTTGGTGCCAATGATGGTCGTATGCGTGTTTGGCGCCGTGCAGGTGAGCGCCACTATCAGGACTGCATACGACCGAGGCACACAGGGCCAACACCCGGCATCATGGTGTGGGGAGCGATATCCTACACTGGCCGTACACCTCTGGTGATCGTCGAGGGGTCACTGAATAGTGCACGGTACATCCAAACCGTCATCGAACCCATCGTTCTACCATTCCTAGACCGGCAAGGGAACTTGCTGTTCCAACAGGACAATGCACGTCCGCATGTATCCCATGCCACCCAACGTGCTCTAGAAGATGTAAGTCAACTACCCTGGCCAGCAAGATCTCCGGATCTGTCCCCCATTGAGCATGTTTGGGACTGGATGAAGCGTCGTCTCACGCGGTCTGCACGTCCAGCACGAACGCTGGTCCAACTAAGGCGCCAGGTGGAAATGGCATGGCAAGCCGTTCCACAGAACTACATCCAGCATCTCTGCGATCGTCTCCATGGGAGAATAGCAGCCTGCATTGCTGCGAAAGGTGGATATACACTGTACTAGTGCCGACATTGTGCATGCTCCGTTGCCTGTGTCTATGTGCCTGTGGTTCTGTCAGTGTGATCATGTGATGTATCTGACCCCAGGAATGTGTCAATAAAGTTTCCCCTTCCTGGGACAATGAATTCACGGTGTTCTTATTTCAATTTCCAGGAGTGTATTTTGTCATTTATTGTGTAGCTACCAGTTTCGGCGATTCGTTGCACCATCTTCAGCTCTTAGTTGATGCTGAAGGGGTTATCACGATCCATATATACAATGCATCAGTGGCCAACATCAGGGTTACACAGACTACCTGTAACTGTGATGTCGTCTCTCCAACCATAAATGTCAACTCAAGTTGGCCACTGATGCATGTATGGATTGTGTTATCCCCTTCAGCATCAACTAAGGCCTGAAGATGGTGTATTGAAGCGCCAAAACTGATAGGTACACAATAAATGACAACGTAAGGGCGATTGCAGGTGTTTCATTTTCTTAGTGTTTTCTGCCCACTTCCCGTTCAAAATCTGTTATATACAGGAACTTCTTTATACGTTTTCCTCACATTCAAAGCGTCACATTTGCACCTGGTGACAAAAACTTGAACCATTTCATTTTATTATATTTTACTTTATTTTTCGATGTAAATTGGTTCCGCTTTAAAGCATTAGAATTCGCTGCCGATCGATAATTGCAGCCCACATTAGACATCTGTGTCATATACAGAAACTTCTCTATAAGTCTTTCTTACATTTCAGCCGTCAGATTTGTGCCTGGTGAGCAAAACTCGAATCCTTTTATTTTATTTTATTTTTTTCGGTGTGAATTGGTTCCGCTTCAAAGCATTAGAATATCTATAACGTTTCGCTGTCGCTCGATAATTTCAGCTCACACTAAACATCTGTGAGTAGCTGCATATCACTTATAATCAACCGGTAAGTACGTTTTGGGCATTTGGATTAACCTTATACTTCGTCCGTCGTATGAGATTTCTCATTATGCCGTGACTAGGCTTCTTAAAAATTCTAGTCACTACAGTGACTACAGCAAAGCGAAGAATTACTCCTTTCTTCCAGTATCGTTGAGAAATGCTAGCGGTATCAGTGGACGCGATTTTCTTTACTGCAGTTTTTGAGACAATCGTCTTTCTGCATCGAAGGAGAAAGATTGTGTATCTGAGTTGTTAGCGGTGACATACCTGAATAAAGTCTTCTCGATTTTGAAGCAGTGTTGCTTCAAGGGCTGTCTCATCACGACTAAAAAAATCCTTGACTGCCGGGACTGACAAGGTCTCCCGCATATACAAACCCTATAGCAGCGTCTGGAACAATCCAGAGGGATCCGAAGTGACACATGCGTCGGCAACAGTTTCCGGCCAGCAAACATCGAATAATACTAATCCAAATTACTACACAACAGATGACAGTGTAGTGGGACAATGTATAAAAAACTTGCACAAGCTAATAAAATCAAAGATAATGTTATAAACATCGGTAAAATATCTATATTCTGTGACAGTCGTCCTGATTTTGTCTGAGAAACAATTGGAGAGTAGTAATCAGCTTTCTGCCTCACTCCCTCGCTGCCTTTCCTCTGACGAAGCTGCTGCCATAAAGTGGTATTGTTTATCATTATACTGAATAGACTGATACTAATTATGTGAAACTTCTTGTCCTATTCAAAGATTTTAAACGTTTTGCTGTCTGTTTTAACGGAAAGCGTCGAGTACAGTGGGAAGTTACTAATACGGAGATTCTATTGATCAGCCGCAACCTGGAACGCATATTGCATGGTCAACAAAAGAACCTGCTTTTACTCTGAATTCCTGTAACGAAGTCCGATACCTTTTAAGAAAATGTTACAAAGAAGAGCAAATGCTGTTACTGAATTTATGATATTTATTCTCACGTTCATCCATCGCCCTGTTGGCAACGATTGCGACGATTTCGTTCTCAGCTGTCGCCATTGATATCATACCGTTCTCTCTTCTTGGCAGTAATCAAGTATAATTAAGCTTTAATATTAAATTCAAAAGGGAGAATAATTATTACATATACATCATGTCCCTAGACGTGTCGTTAAAGTTATCCGGATGGTACAGGATCCGAAACTGAGTGCTTTGAGATAGGAATAAATATTCGGAATTCAGTGTTCTGGCTTTTATTGAAATGAACAACGACTCACACTCATTGTACCTCTTCGAAGTGACGAGCAACAGTCTCAATACATACAACATATTTTAAACTGAAACAAAACTTTTGTTTCAAAACCACCTAGTCATATCTTTTGAGTACGTTCTCCATGACAGGGGGGTAACTGGCGAGTCACCAGCAATTTTAATTTTGTAAATATATTTTTCTAAAAGTGTATTTCATGGAATGTTGACGGGTGCTCATAGAAGAGCTTCACCCACGAGATACAGCATCCTTTCCTCAAACTGTGCAGTGCAAGCAGCCGAAAAAAGTGTCTTCAATGAAATGAGCTCTACTGGTGTGAGATAGTGATACGGAAATGAAGGAAACGTTGTGAAAGTCTGGATTTCAAACACAGCATTGTTTTGAAGTGATAGATGGACTTCCGAATAAACGTACAGGTATATGGAACGGTCTGAAACGTGATGACATAAAAGACATGTTAAAATTGAACGGAAGGATAAGTACTAAGGAAATAAGTAGTAAAAAGAATGGGTGAGGAGGTAACAGCACGTCACTCTGTTATTAGAATAGTGTGGCAGTTTAGTTGAAAAAATAATATCAAAATACACGAACATTATCTAACGAGATAAGGTAAATCAGATAATGGTGATTTAAGGAAATGTACTGGACAACTGTGGAATTCTAAAGGACACGACAGATATCACGTTAGATTGTAGTGGACTACCGGAAATGGTTCTGCAAGTTTATTCCCGTAGGAGGGGCAATGTCTGGATTCAGGTTTCATTACAAATCAACTGTCTTGATCTTTCATAAAGTATGAAAACAATTCGCAGAGAGTCTCTCACAATCGTCGTTTAACTTGCACCTCTGCAAATATGATGCTGTGCGGCTGGTCGCGGTGGAGGTTCGAGTCCTCCCTCGGGCATGGTTGTGTATGTGTTTGTCCTTAGGATAATTTAGGTTAAGTACTGTGTAAGCTTAGGTACTGATGACCTTAGCAGTCAAGTCCCATAAGATTTGACACACATTTGAACATTTTTTGCAAATATGATGAATCAGAGGCAGTGTAAAGTAATTGGCGCTGTTGGAATGAGCCAAACAAGTCGAAATCCTGAAACACATGAGCGTCAATAGTTGGTGTTTGTTTTAGCTTGGAAAAATTAAATATCTCAAAAACGATGCATCGTAGGAAAAAAATACTGTAGATGAAAAGTTAATGTTAGTATACAAAAAAAAGCTCTAGGTTGTTGGTGTCTTCAGTCCTGAGACTGGTTTGATGCAGCTCTCCATGCTACTCTATCCTGTGCAAGCTTCTTCATCTCCGAGTACCTACTGCAACCTACATCCTTCCGAATCTGCTTAGTGTATTCATCTCTTGGTCTCCCTCTAAGATTTTTACCCTCCACGCTGCTCTCCAATGCTAAATTTGTGATCCCTTGATGCCTCAAAATATGTCCTACCAACCGATCCCTTCTTCTAGTCAAGTTGTGCAACAAACTTCTCTTCTCCCCAATCCTATTCAATACCTCCTCATCAGTTACGTGATGTATCCACCTTATCTTCAGTATTCTTCTGTAGCACCACATTTCGAAAGCTTCTATTCTCTTCTTGTCCAAACTAGTTATCGTCCATTTTTCACTTCCATACATGGCTACACTCCAAACAAATACTTTTAGAAACGAATTCCTTATACATAAATCTATATTCGATGTTAACAAATTTCTCTTCTTCAGAAACGCTTTCCTTGCCATTGCCAGTCTACATTTTATATCCTCTCTACTTCGACCATCATCAATTATTTTACTTCCTAAATAGCAAAACTCCTTTACTACTTTAAGTGTCTCATTTCCTAATCTAATTCCCTCAGCATCACCCGATTTAATTTGACTACGTTTCAATATCCTCGTTTTGCTTTTGTTGATGTTCATCTTATATCCTTCTTTCAAGACACTATCCTTTCCGTTCAACTGCTCTTCCAAGTTCTTTGCTGTCTCTGACAGAATTACGATGTCATCGGCGAACCTCAAAGTTTTTACTTCTTCTCCATGAATTTTGATACCTACTCCGATTTTTCTTTTGTTTCTTTTACTGCTTGCTCAATATACAGATTGAATGACATCGGGGAGAGGCTACAACCCTGTCTCACTCCTTTTCCCAACCACTGCTTCCCTTTCATGCCCCTCGACTCTTATGACTGCTATCTGGTTTCTGTACAAATTCTAAATGGTCTTTCGCTCCCTGTATTTTACCCCTGCCACCTTCATAATTTGAAAGAGAGTATTCCAGTCAATAGTGTCAAAAGCTTTCTCCATGTCTACAAATGCTAGAAACGTAGGTTTGGCTTTTCTTAATCTTTCTTCTAAGATAAGTCGTAAGGTCAGTATTGCCTCACGTGTTCCAACATTTCCACGGAATCCCAACTGATCCTCCCCGAGGTCCGCATCTACCAGTTTTTCCATTCGTCTGTAAGGAATTCGCATTAGCATTTTGCAGCTGTGACTTATTAAACTGATAGTTCGGTAATTTTCACATCTGTCAGCACCTGCTTTCTTTGGGATTGGAATTATTATATTCTTCTTGAAGTCTGAGGGTATTTCGCCTTTCTCATACATCTTGCTCACCAATTGGTAGAGTTTTGTCATGACTGGCTCTCCCAAGGCCGTCAGTAGTTCTAATGGAATGTTGTCTGCTCCGGGGGCCTTGTTTCGCCTCAGGTCTTTCAGTGCTCTGTCAAACTGTTCACGCAGTATCTTATCTCCCATTTCGTCTTCATCTACATCCTCTTCCATTTCCATAATATTGTCCTCAAGTACATCGCCCTTGTATAAACCTTCTACATACTCCTTCCACGTTTCTGCCTTCTCTTCTTTGCTTAGAGCTGGGTTGCCATCTGAACTCTTGATATTCATACACGTGGTTCTCTTCTCTCCAAAGGTCTCTTTAATTTTCCTGTAGGCAGTATCTATCTTACCCCTAGTGAGATAAGCTTCTTCATCCTTACATTTTTCCTCTAGCCATCCCTGCTTAGCCATTTTGCACTTTCTGTCGATCTCATTTTTGAGACGTTTGTATTCCTTTTTGCCTGCTTCATCTACTGCATTTTTATATTTTCTCCTTTCATCAATTAAATTCAATATTTCTTCTGTTACCCAAGGATTTCTAGCAGCCCTCGTCTTTTTACCTACTTTATCGTCTGCTGCCTTCACTACTTCGTCCCTCAGAGCTACACATTCTTCTTCTACTGTGTTTCTTTCCCTCATTCCTGTCAATTGTTCCCTTATGCTCTCCTTGAAACTCTGTACAACCTCTGGTTCTTTCAGCTTATCCACATCCCATGTCCTTAAATTCCCAACTTTTTACAGTTTCTTCAGTTTCAACCTACAGGTCATAACCAATAGATTGTAGTCAGAGTCCAAATCTGCTGCTGGAAATGTCCTACAGTTTAAAACCTGATTCCTAAATCTCTGTCTTACCATTATATAGTCTATCTGATACCTTTTAGTATCTCCAGGATTCTTCCATGTATACAACCGTTTTTCATGATTCTTGAACCAAGTATTAGCTATGATTAAGTTATGCTCTGTGCAAAATTCTACCAGACGGCTTCCTCTTTCATTTCTTAGCCCCAATCCATAATCACCTGCAATGTTTATTTCTCTCGCTTTTCCTACTGACGAATTCCAGTCACCCATGACTATTAAAGTTTCGTCTCCCTTCACTACCTGAATAATCATACATTTCACCAATTTCTTCATCATCTGCAGAGCTATTTGGCATATAAACTTGTACTACAGTAGTAGGTGTGGGCTTTGTGTCTATCTTGGCCACAATAATGCGTTCACTATGCTGTAGTAGCTTACGCGCACTCCTATTTTTTTATTCATTATTAAACCTACTCCTGCATTACCCCTATTTGATTTTGTATTTATAACCCTGTATTCACCTGACCAAAAGTCTTGTTCCTCCTGACACCGAACTTCACTAATTCCCACTATATCTAACTTTAACCTATCCATTTCCCTTTTTAAATTTTCTAACCTACCTGCCCGATTAAGGGATCTGACATTCCACGCTCCGATCTGTAGAACGCCAGTTTTATTTCTCCTCCTGAGTAGTCCCCGCGCGGAGATCCGAATGGGGGACTATTTTACCTCCGGTATATTTTACCCAAGAGGACGCCATCATCATTTAATCATACAGTAAAGCTGCATGTCCTCGGGAAAAATTACGGCTGTAGTTTCCCTTTGCTTTCAGCCGTTCGCAGTACAAGCACAGCAAGGCCATTTTGGTTAATGTTGCAAGGCCAGATCAGTCAATCATCCAGACTGTTGCCCCTGCAACTACTGAAAAGGCTGCTGCCCCTCTTCAGGAACGACATGTTTGTCTGGTCTCTCAACAGATACCCCTCCGTTGTGGTTGCACCTACGGTACGGCCATCTGTATCGCTGAGTCACACAAGCCTCCCCACCAATGGCAAGGTCCATGGTTCACGGGGGGGGGGGGGGGGGGGGGGGGAACTCTAGGTGAAAAGTTAATATTAGTAAAGGGGACATCTCTCTGCACTACGACTGCCCAATTTCTAACCATCCCCTCAGCGTTTGCGGCTTTAATTTGTATTTTCAAAAGTTAACCCACTCTCCCATTTTTATTGTATATTCAGATTCTACGGAAAAAATGCCTACAGTCTATTGAAAACAGTTTCCCATTCGTGGTAAATGGCCCTGTGATCGAAATATATCAAATGTGACTGCTTTTGCAATTAAGACCCAACAATTTTATTATAAATTTCATTTCCTATGTAAATATAAGCCTTTTGTGTTCTAATGCTAGATAATGTTGCTCAATCTTTACTTGAGTGCTACAGATGTGGGTGTACAGCGTAAATAATATGGCTACAAACTGACATATCTTTCAAACAAGCTACCTGTATCCAGAATGAGATTTTAACTCTGCAGCGGAGTGTGCGCTGACATGAAACTTTTTGGCAGATCAAAACTGTATTTCGTACCGAGACTCTAATTCGAGACCTTTGCCTTTCGCGGGCAGGTGCTCTACCACTGAGCTACCCAAGCACGACTCAAGACCCGTCCTCAAAGCTCCACTTCTGCCAGTACCTCGTCTCCTACCTTCCAAACTACACAGAAGCTGTGAGGACGGGTAGCTCAGTGGTAGAACACTTGCTTAAGAAAGGCTAAGGTCCCAAGTTCGAGTCTCGGTCCGGCACACAGTTTTCACCTGCCAGGAAGTTTCATATCAGCGTCACTCCGCTGCAGAGTGAAAATATCATTCTGGAAACATCCCCCAGGCTTTGGGTGAAGCCTTGACTCCGTAATATCCTTTCTTCCGGGAGTGCTAGTTCTGCAAGGTTCTCAAAAGAGCTTCTATGAAGTTTGGAAGGTAGGAGACGAGGTACTGGCAGAACTGAAGATGTTAGGACGGGCCGTGCTTGGGTAGCTGAGTGGTAGAGCACTTGCCCGCTAAAGGAAAAGGTCCCGAGTTCGAGTCTCGGTCCGGCACACAGTTTTGATCTGCCAGGAAGTTTCAAGCTACCTGAAAGTTAAAGTTGCTTTTTTATTCCCTACTGGGTTGATTATGGGCACCTCCCAAACCATCGGAATGCTTGACTTCAGTGGCTGCCCTTGTAAGGCGTCATCAGGGTGACTGATTCTGCTTTGTGTTTCCGTCCAACATCCAACCGCAGCCACTCTCGCGCAGGCTGCTACGCGGCTACCGGCGGAGTATAAACCACAAGTATCGTAATAAGGCAAAATGTAATGAAGTGAAGCTGACAGGCCACTGGAGACAGGAAGGGCACTCATTGAAACAAGAACTCCAATGTTTAGAGAAAAGGGAAATCACGGAAATTAAGCATCGAAATCGTGAGAGGCAAGGGGAATCTTTTAGCAACAAACCTCCTGATGGGAAAAGAATATTCTTTCACCCACGTCGTTGTTCCGGGATCATGGTTATCTTAGTTTCTAATAAAGCACTGAAAAGGCTGATCGTATTTTACTGTGAAGTCCAATTTGCGACACCAAAGTAAATTTCTAAAATCGTTATCAACAGTCAGCACATAAAGGTTTACATTTTGTCGTAAATAAATTGTAGAATCAAATACGACGGTTCTGAATTGTAAAAACTGGCACATTTTATATTTATCCATTACAGCGTCATCTGTGACAATAGTTTGAGTAAACCTCACGCAGGAACCGGATACGCAACAGAAAGGGGAAGTCATTTGAAAATACAAATTTTATCCCGCAGGAGGTGTGGGTAAGAGAATATCAGTTGTAGTGAAGGCAGTTGTTCCCCTTTGTAGTATTGGCTTTCCACGTAGAACATTTGTTTTCGTACGATGCGTCGTTTTCGAGATATTTAGTTGTCTCTAGTAAAAAAGAAAGTAGCCTTTAGATTCGATGTACTCAACGCATCGTTTCGAATGCCATTAAACTGAATTAATTGTTTCCTGCACAGAAAACAGTTCGAACAAGTCCATTGGAGATACAATGTGGAAAGTAAGAACAGCGAAATTTCCATTAGCCCAAACTTTGACTTAGAGAGTGAGCGAGAATGCATGCATTAACTGAAAATACAGGGAGCCCAGCTTCAGCCACCGCTCATAACAAAACTTTTAACATGTAAGTTCAGTTCGGTAATTAGCCTGGCGTAACTTAGTAATTGGACAGGCTTTGTTAAATCTGCACCAGTCAAAGTTAATTTGGAGAGTAGTTCGCACTGCAGCCTGCATCTAAATGAGAAACTGCGCTTAAATTCTTTATACCTTCGGTGAATTAAACGACCTGTAGTGTTACTATCCCCTCGGTACACTTGATTCCTACTTTATTCGTGTCACTACCACAGCTGAAACGTCGAACACAACAGTTCGCTGTAATTAAGTACATCAAAGTAAGTAAGGCTGGGAAGAACGATTTAAAATGAATTCCTACCGAGCTAGGTGAAGCAATGATGCAGATACTAAAATGGCAAATGGGAATATGGAAGGAATAAAACTTACTGTTTAGCATTCCGTCAATGATGATTTCATTGCAGGCGGATAAGAATCACGGGTTAGGGAAGGATAGGGAAGCAAGTCGGACGTGTTCCTTTACCTTAATCTGTTTGGGAAACCGCAGGAAGGCTTGTCTAGATGGACAGATGGGTAACTGAAACTCAGTTCGGAACCGCGCGACTGCTACAGTTGCAGGTTCGAATCCTGCCTCGGGCATGGATGTGTGTGATGTCCTTAGGTTAGTTAGGTTTAAGTAGTTCTAAATTCTAGGGGACTGATGACCTCAGATGATAAGTCCTATAGTGCTCAGAGCCATTCGAACCATTTTTTTTTCCATCGTTGTATTTAATGAATGAAGATCACTTACATCAGGGATCGTTTACATGCAACACTGCCGATTTTGTTCCTCGTCCTTGTGTTATTTGAGGTACTGCATCGTCTCTAATGACATTGTCATCGACGATTAGAGAATTTCTCTCTTTCCAAGCATTAACTCCGACTTGCGGGGTCTGCTGTTATGGTTAAACGAACGTGATATGTTAGGTTTAAGGAGTGGCTGGATGCCCTTCCTGTCGCCACCTATTCCCCGGGGTACGGAATTAGTGTACCCCAGCTATCTGCGTCTAGTGTAAGCCATGTAACAGTGCGAATGTTTTGCAGATGTCTGCAAGTCGTGTAACTGAGGAGGAACCGTCCGGACCCGCCCGGTATTCACCTTGTGGGATGTGGAAAACCGCCTAAAAACCACATCCAGGCTTCTTGGCACACCAGCCCTCATCGGTAATACGCCGGGCGGATTCGAACCAGGGTTCAGCGCGCCTACCCGAGTCCAGGAAGCAGCGCCTTAGCACTCTCGGCTATCCTGGCGGGTCGACGAGACAAGAGACTAATTACTGTTAATTCATTTAGAAAAAGACACTTCAAAACCACCGTAATTAAAACTGTCAGTGTAGAAACAGGTACGAAACAAAAGTGAATCAAATCACAAAGATAGTGAACAGGATAAAATGATAAGCACCTTTAATTTTTTTACAGGGAGAGATTAATGACGTAAGAGCTTTAATCAAGTATTCTTTGCGTTTTACATTTTATCCTTTATGAGCCACATGTTATAATAGGCCTTGAAGGTAGTGGTCTATGAATTCCAACCTTTGAAATAGTTATCACACTAGTAATAGAAACGGTAAAAGAAGTAACAGAAGGAAAACAGTTTATATTTGTTTGTGAACAGTAGAATAATAAAATTGATCAGCAGATATATTCATAGCGCATACGTGATAGATGAGAAATGAGGGGAAGAGAAGGAGGAACATGGTACAACAGAAGAAAAGAAGAAAGGAGGAGAAAGGGCGTCGTTAGCTGTGAATAGAGAAGAAGAGGAAGAAAAATTATGCATTTTCTTCACTGTTTGACAGAGAGAAGTAATATGACCTTGGCAAGAGGATAGAACTTAAAGTTCCTTTTAAATGCGACAGGGTATTCAACAGTGCATAGAAGACTGGGAAAATTGTTCTGTAGCGGACAGCAGCATTGGAGAAGGAGTGTGTGATTGGATTTGTTTACGAATGAATGCAGCTACGATAACTAGTAGGTGAGACTTGGATGTTCTTAATTTGTGGTACGACATACTGGGGTGAGAGCGCACGTAGGAGCCTATGTAGTACACTCACCATACGGTAGTCAAGAAGCTCGTCTGTCCACAACAACCCAAACTGCGAGTGTGATACATTCATACGGTTAAACATACAGATTTTGCAGACATAACTCACTCAAACATATGATCCTCCTTGGTACACAAAATGGGTTAGAACACTGTTGCAGAAACAAACATGCAAACTTTAAACAGACGCAAAATCCCTAAGATTGTCGAAATTTTACAGAAGCTCGAATTTTAGAAGGGACTTCAATGCGAGATGCCTATAACAGTTTCCACAACGAAACATTGTCTCGAAATCTGGGAGAAAATCCGAAGAGATTCTGGTCGTATGCGGTTAGCGGCAAGAAACAATCAATGCCTTCTCTGCGCGATAGCAATGGAGACACTATCGAAGACAGTGCTGCCAAAGCAGAGTTACTAAACACAGCCTTCCGAAATGCCTTCACAAAAGAAAACGAAGTAAATATTCCAGAATCCGAATCGAAAACAGCTGCCAACATGAGTAACGTAGAAGTAAATATCCTCGGAGTAGTGAAGCAATTTATATCACTTAATAAAACCAAGTCTTGTTGTCCAGACTGTATACCAATTAGGTTCCTTTCGGAGTATGCTGATGCATTAGCACCATGCTTAACAATCATATACAGCCGTTCCCTCGACGAATGATCCATATCCAAAGACTGGAACGTTGCACAGGTCACACCAATATTCAAGAAAGTTAGTAGGAGTAATCCACTAAATTACAATCCCATATCGTTAACGTCGATATGTAGCAGGATTTTATATCATATATTGTGTTCGAACATTAGGAATGACCTAGAAGAAAACGGTCTATTGACACACAGTCAACATGGGTTTAGAAAACATCGTTCCTGTGAAACACAACTAGCTCTGTATTGACATGAAGTGTTGAGGCCTATTGACAAGGGATTTCACATCGAGTCCTTATTTCAGGATTTCCAGAAGGTTTATGACACTGTAGCACACAAGCGACTTGTAGTGCAATGGAGTGCTTATGGAAAGCCTCTCAGTTATATGACTGGATTTGTGATTTCCTATCAGAGAGGTGACAGTTCTTAATAATTGACGGGAAGTCATCGAGTAAAGCAGAAGTTGTTTCTGGCGTTCCTCAGGGTAGTGTTAGAGGCCCTTTGCTGATCCTTATCTAACTAAACGGTTTTGGAGACAATGTGGGCAGCCGTCTTCGGTTTTTTGCAGATGACGCTGTCGTTTATTGACTAGTAAAGTCATCAGAAGTTCAAAACAAATTGCAAAACTATTTAGAAAAGATATCTGAATAGTGCGGAAAGTGGCAGTTGAACCTAAATAAAGAAAAGTGTGAGGTCATCCAGATGAGTGCTAAAAGGAACTCGTTAAACTTCGCTTACACGATAAGTCAGTCTAATCTACAGGTCGTAAATTCCACTAAATATCTAGGTATTACAATTACAAACTACTTAAATTGGAAGGAACACACAGAAAATGTTGTGGGGAAGGCTAACCAAAGACTACGTATTTTTGGCAAGACACTTGGAAAATGTACAGACCTATTAAGGAGACTGCGTTCACTATCTTTGTCTGTCCTCTTTTAGAATACTGCTGGGTGGTGTGGGATCCTTACCAGATAGGACTGACAGAGTACATCGAAAAAGTTCAAAGAAATGCAGCACGTTTTGTATTATCGAGAAATACGGGAGAGAGTGTCACAGAAATGATACAGGATTTCGGCTGGAAATCATTGAAAGAATGGGGTTTTTCGTTGCGAAGGAATCTTCTCACGAAATTCCAATCACCAACTTTCTCCTCCGAATACGAAAATATTTTGTTGACGCCGACCTACATAGAGAGGAACGATCATCACGATAACCCAAGGGAAATCAGAGCTCGTACGGAAAGATATAGGTGTTCATTCTTTCCGTGTGCTGTACGAGATTGAAATAATAGACAATTGTGAAGGTGGTTTGATGAATCCTCTGCCAGGCACTTGAATGTAATTTGCAGAGCATTCATGTAGATGTAGATTTAGATGTAGTTATAACCGTCTAGAATTTATCCTGATCCCATTCGTGAGAGATCAAAATTTGGCATTCTATACAGCATTTTTGCTTGATAGCTTGAAGGTGTGCACGACGAGGTGCCCTGGAGCATGTGGGAAGTGATCTGTTCTGCACTAACGTCGCGAAGGATTCTTTATGTCTTCCACTTCTTTTCTGTAGTAGATGGCGGGCTGAGGCAAGAAGAACCCCTTTTCAGCCAGTTCCTTTGAGGCTTCGTTGCCGCCCTTCATTTTACGAATTTGGGTACTTTTTGGGTTTGTAATCTAGGCTGAATGGAGGAAGATGTTCATATACTTCTTGCTTAAACATGTCATTCGCCTTAAGGCCGAGAAAAAACCTCCTCGCAGGGACAACCTTAACTGAAATTGCCACTTGCTGCCGTAAGGCTTTGTTTCCTATTACTTTCTATAATGTGTGTTGTGATGGAGCCTTCTTTTCCTTCTTTTGGTTTTTCTTTTTATTTTATTATTACTTTATTTTTGTTTTTTAATAGTCTGTGCTAGACAAGGAGAAGCTGTGGAAAGTAGTACAGAGCAAAGCCTGTGATAATGAAGGATGAGAAGGAAAACTGATAGCTACAAATGAAGGGAATCTAGAGAAATGGAGCAGACACTTCAAAGAACTGCTGAACAACCCGGTAGACACCTACGACAACGAAAAGAGAGCAGAAAACAACCAGAACGTACAATCGTTAGCCAATGGAAGTCAAAGAGGCAATAAAAAGACTGAAAAATATGAAAGAACCAAGCATAGGCAAGATATCAACGGAGTTCATCAAAGAAGTGGAGACAAAACATATGAATGGTTACCCGAATTGATAAAAGAGTGTGGAGGCAAGAAATAATGCCGGAGGAATGGCAATCTGCTGTTATATGTCCCATGTATAAGAAAAGGGACAAAATGTTGTGTCAGAGATATTGAGTGTTATCTCTGCTATGCACGTGCGATAAAATAACATCAAAACGTGCTCAAATCACACATTGAAGAAATATTACACAGCACAAACGGGATTCAGAAAGGTTAAGTTAACAACTGATCAAATACTCGCATTAAGACAAATAGTAGATATGCACTGGAAGCACAATCAGGATACTTTCTGTATGTTTATAGACTTCAACAAAGGATATGACAGCATAGTGACAGGAGAGATGGGGAGTACAATGGTAGAGTGTGGGATACCTACAAAATTGATACAGTTAACTCAAATGTGTGTGATGCAACCAAGGTGTAGAGTGAAAGTACAGGGAGAGTTCTCAGACACATTTGAAGTATAAACAGGAGAGAGTCAGGGACGCATCACCAACCTTGTTCAGTTTGACACACAACACCCTGGGGAGAGTAATACAAGAATTTTCAGGAATCACCATAGAGAAAAATATGAATGTTCTGGCTTTCAGAGATGATATTGTGGTGACAGGAAAGAGAATGGAAGACCTGGAGGAAATAGGAACTGTACTGATGGGAGAAGCTAAGAAAGTAGGTCTACGTATAAATGAAAATAAAATAACGTCCATGGTAATAGGAAGAAAAGCTCAGTTAGGACCAAACCATCTAACAGTCAGGAACCTAACAACACAGAAGACAGACATATTCACGTACCTCGGTGTCAATAACAACTAACAGAACTTCATAGGACGAGAGATAGTTACGGGAATTCAAGCCAGGGGGAAGATGTTTAGGAGCTACACATAACATCATAAGATCTAAGATATTGTCCAGACAGGCTAAAAAAAAGGAATATTTCAGACCATCGATCAAACCAACAGTGTGCCACGCAAGCGAGACACCGACCCGGATCCCCTGATAATAATAACAGTAATATTAATAATAATAAAACAGAGAAAATGGTCATCACTTTAGAAACGGAGTACTGAGGAAAATATATGGACCAGTGAAAAGAAAATTAACAGTAGAAAATAAGGAGAAACAGGGAACTCAGACAATTATACACAGTACCTGACATGGTTACGAGTGTGCAAACTAAAAGACTTACGTAATATGGACATGTGACGAGGAGAGGGGGCAACACGCTAATAAAGGCAGTAATGTATGGAGAATCGGAAGGAAGGAAAACACTTGGATGGCCGAGAACGGAGCAGAAAGAGAATACTAGGGGGACACGCAGATAAAGGGCCAGGGAGATGATGGTACAGCTGACAGGGAGGTGTGGAGGGCTGGACTGAGTGGGGCCAAGAACCGTCTGTGGTTTATGTGGCCAGTATAGCAATAATACACGTAGAACATTCCATGTTCTAGTAGGTGTAGTTGATCTAAGAAGCATCCCGTTTATTTCTTCGTTGTTTACGAGAGACGGGTAGAACATGTCTGACCCAGCTTCTAGAATGATGTGAGGCGGGAAAATGTACTTGATGTGAGGGCAACTGAATATCCTAGATTCATGCTTAAGGAGGGATGTCGTGGATCCAGCGTGCCTCAATCTGTTGAGTGCATACATAGAATACTGCTCTTTGAGTCCGTCCTATATTTTCTTTGTATTGAGAGTTTGATGTAATGAGGCAGTAGGGGAGATTGATTCTTTGGGCCTTTCGATTTTCTTATATAGTCATTCGCTCTACCAACACCAGCACTAAGACATTACAACAACGATCAGTCGGACTCAGCTGGTAAGCGTTAGCATGGTGTTGTCCACCTCATTGATGTCTGTTGTCATGTCGGCGATAGATCTAGTGTAGGCTGTAACAGCCTGTAGTTAAAGGAAATGAAGTAGGTAGAAAACTGTTCCTGCATTTCACTTAAATTGAAAGAAGCTGTTACTCTTGTAACGGTTGCGGTTTATTCGATGAAATCTGGTGGACAGCATGTTTACAGGGGTTGCTTCAGTTGCCATTTTTTAAGGTTTTCGACTGACAGTAATCTACGAGCTGGGTATAGTTACTGGAATCAGAAGAAACTTTTATTTTGTATTCTTTTGTACTACTCAGTTCTGGCTATGTACTCATTTTCAAGCCCAAAATTTCTGGATTACAGTCGAAACGTACTGTTGTGAAACATCAGAATGCAGTTAGATGACCACATTTTAAAATAAGCAATGTGTCACTACGTGATTCTTGAATAAGTGCGACGCAAAGCGTAGCAAGTAGGTTACTACAGCTGTTCAAGAAGAAATTGACGTCATGCGTTTTCTTTTTAAGTCTGAACAACATTCTAAGAAAGCTTGACGAACGTAAGTTTTGACAGTGACACAAATATATCCCTTTGATGGGGTACACCAGACACTTGAAAATGGCTGCACAGCCGATTATGTGTAACAGAGAACAATGCAACGTAAAAGCGTATTCTGTCCAAACTATGGAAGATAGTGTGGCAAATTATTGCCATTGAAAATAATTATTTCGGCTATGTCGAAAGATGCACAGTGACAGCTGGTAATAAGAGGAATATGGTTTATTCCAAAGGGTATTATGAATATGGAATTTGGTACAGACATGGGTGAGAAAGCACTATTGTGGTCAGACCGAATAGAACAATTTGGTGTATCAGATGACTAGAGTGTCACGAGTCCTCGGACTGCCTATCGGAGTGATAGTGAAACGCAGTATAGTCCTGATGTCATCGCCCTTTGTAGCAGCCAAATCGAGAGGGCCTGACGCACACGCAGCAATCGATGACCATCACTTTCCTCGCATCGACGATAGGTCACTCATGTTACGAAAGTTATTCATACAGCCGCTGGACGTTCAATACCTCGTACCTCCCCTTTGCCACAGCGCCGCCCAATTCCTTGGTCAACGAGACGATCCGTGACGCAATAGGCGAGCGGAGATGTGCTCTTCGCGTTTTCCGCCACCATCCAACGTCGGCCAATTGTGTCCGCTATGAGCAATTACGTAGGAGATACCGTAGCATCACCCACGGTAGCAAGAAGACAATCTGGGAGTTCTTTACCATCTCCTTTAATTCTTTCACTCCCTCATCTGTAGTTTGGAGTCGAATTCGACGTTTCTCCGACATCTCCACTTTATCCGCGAGACTCAATTTCTAACTCATTGAGTCAACACTTTGCTAAGATTTCGAGCTCTTCAAATTATCCGCCAGCCATTCTTCCGAAGAAACGAGCAGCGGAAGTGCGAACTCTTGCTTTCTCTTCTCAAGATCGCGAAAGCTATAATATTTTCTCTAGGCGGGCGCTCCAACAGGAACACTTCCTCTTGCTCTTCCGCCCAAGGACCCGATGGCATCCACGTCCAGTTGTTGCTGCATTTATCATACCCTACTCTGCGTTGCCTCCTTCTCCTTTATAATCGAATTTGGACCGACAGTACCTTTCCCAGAAGATGGCAGGAAGCTGTCGTCATTCCTGTTCCGAAACATGGAAAGAACAAGCATCTCTCCTCTAGCTAACGCTCCATATTTCTCACGAGTAGTGTATGTAAGGTTGAGCATCTTCTTGCTCTCTCCACTTACATAATGAACTATTTTCTCAGAAAATGCCAAACGGTAGCAATATTTTTTGATCTGGGGAGGGCATACGATACCTGTTGGAGGACAGGCATCCTCCGCACACTGTTCTCTTGGGGCTTTCGATGTCGGCTACCCCTTTTTATTCGTGAAGTTATGACAGAGCGCCCATTTAAGGTGCGGATGAACACTACTCTCTCCCGTACTTTTTCCCCAGAAAACGGGATGCCCCAGGGTTCCGTGCTAGGTGTTGTACTGTTTGCTATCGCCATAAATCCAATTATGGGTTGTCTCCCTTCCGATGTCTCGGGCTCCCACTTTGTCGCCGATTTTGCTATCTACTACAGCTCTCAAGGGACCAGTCTTCTTGAACAACGTTTTCAACGATGTCTCGATCGCCTCCACTCATGGAGGATCAAAACCGCCTTCCGCTTTTCTCCCAGTAAGACCGTCTGTGTAAATTTTTGGCATCGCACAGAGTATTCCCCACCTTCCCTACTTCTAGGTCCTGTCCACCTTCCGTTCGAGAACGTCGCCAAATTCTTGGGCCTTACATTCGACATAAACCTGTGCTGGTCTTCCTGCATTTCATATCTTTCGGTTCGCTGTCTGCAATCCCTCGACACTCTCCGTACTCTGAGCGGTACCTCCTGGGAAGCTGACCGAGTGGTCCTCCTCTGCCTATATCGCGCTTTAACACACTCGAAATTGGACTATAGAAGCAGAGTTTACTCCTGTGCGCGGCCGTCTATTCTTCTGTGTCTTGACTCTGTCCACCACCGTGCATTGCAATTAGCCTCTGGAGCTTTTTACACTAGCCCCGTGGAGAGCCTTTACGCTGAGACTGCTGAGCCTCCGCTGTCCAATCGGCGGGCTGCCCTTCTAAGTCGTTTCTCCAGTCATTTGCCTTCCATGCCTGCTCACCCGACCCAAGCCCCTTTTTCATCGCCTCCTTGGATTTAGGGTATGCAGGCCGCCCTTCCTCTCTACTACCGCCGGGACTCCGCTCCTGTCAACTGCTATGTTCTCTTTCCTTCCACTTTCCTAAAACTTTCTTGACAAATGGGGGTACGGCGCCATGTTGGCTTCGTCCCAGGACCTTCCTGCTCCGTGACATTTGTCAGTTTCCCAGGACAGTACCACCCCTATAGTTTATCGTTGGGCATTTGGTGCTCTATGCGCACAAATGGAGGATGTCACATTTATCTACACTGACGGCTCAAAAACCACATTTGGTGTTGGAAGTGCCTATATTGTTGGTGACTCCCCTAATAGATTTCGGCTTCCCGACCAGTGTTCGCTTTTTACTGTGGAGCTTTACGCTGTTCTCCAGGCTGCCCAATACACCCGTCGCCATAAGCTGCTACAGTGTATAATGTGCTCGGATTCGCTCAGCTCTCTTCTCAACTTCCAAGCTCTTTATCCCGTTCATCCTCTGGTCCACCGGATTCAGGACAGCCTCCACTTGCTCCACGTGGAGGGAGTCTCTGTGGTATTCCGCTTGTTCTGAGGACACGTTGGTGTCTGCGGAAACGAGACAGCCGATGTTGCGGTCAAGGCTGCAGCCTCTGTCCCTCGGCCCGCTGTTCGTATGGTTCCCTTAGCCGATCTACAGAGCGTTTTATGTCGTCCTGTTACTCTTTCATGGCACACACATTCGTCTACACTTCCTGATAATAAATTTACTGTGCTTGGACCTCTTGCTCCCTATCTCGTCGTCGAGAGGAGGTAATTTTAACTAGACTCCGGATAGGGCACTGTCTTTTTAACCATCGACATCTTTTAAGTGGTGATCCTCCCCGCTTTGTCCTCACTGCTCTCAACCGTGGACAGTGAGACACGCTTTACTTCAGTGCCCGTATTTTAATCCGCAACTTGCACGTTTACAGTTGTCGCCTAATACATATTCCCTTTTAGCAGAAGACGCACCCTCAGCCGATCGCGGCCTTGACTTTATCAGTGTCAGTGAGATGACATCGGTCATTTGACGCTCCTTTTTGGGGAAGACAACTTCCCTTCATTAGTAGTCTACTAATACTTCCTTCCATTTTTGGTTTCCCTCCTTCTCGAGTTTCACTCCCATTGCTGATTATTTCACTTTCGGGCTAATGCCCTTCCCTACGCCACAGAATGGGGGCTTATGACCGTAGCAGTTTTGCGCCCTAAGGTCATAACCAAAAAAAGAACAAATATATCTCTGAGGTCAAGCTGACAAGCAGTGTATGTTTTCAAGCGCAATTGAGTTTAGTGTGCACAGTAAGGGAAAAACTGCTGCTTCTAATCACTTGTTATTTCTATAACAGAAAACAATGAATGGTGAAAGGCCGCCCCATGCGGCATCACCAGCGGCCTGAGGGGTTCTGGAGCTCAGTCCCACACGTGCACCTCTGCCCTCGCATCTCACTGGATAAGGATATTTCTTGTAGTCCACAACACCATGATTAGTTGATCGATGTACATGTAGTCTGACTGATCAATAAGGACGGCCACAGGCTATGAATTATCATAAAATTACTCTATGCGATGTCTCCCAATTCACAGCAAGATATCTTTCACTTAAGTGGTGAGGGTATTGTCGTGTGGTGGATATTTACATGTAATGAAATGGCATTCTTTATACGTCTGCCTCTACTTATCACCGTACGACGTTGTAGGAAACACATTCCCATTACGTGCAACCGTTTGTTCACATGCAATAAAATAATGCACTGCCCCATCACTCACAAACATTATCAGAAAGCAGGTACGTTGTAGGCTCAGAAGGTCGCCTTAACTCAACCTTTTTTTCCACATTTGCATTAAATTTCGCATATTGAATTCATGGACTTTTCGCGATATATATATATATATATTCAAAAGTTAGACACAATGGAACAAAATCAGAGACAAACACAGCTAAAGCTTCAAACGTCAGACACAATGGAACAAAATGAGAGACAAACACAGCAAAAGTTAGACGCAATGGAACAAAGCTTCATAAGTTAGACTTAGTGGAACATACGCTTGAACAAACACGTGAAGATTTAACTACTGAATTACATAAAATCGAATCAAAATGTCAAAAAGTCTGTAATGACGTAAAAACACAAATTTGTGAGCATTTGCAACCTATTTTTTCGCGGCATGAAAATGCATTACAGAATCACGAAGCAGCCATAAAAGAACTGCAAACTATTGTTCATGAAAATCACGAGACCTTGCAAGCTAAAACTGATTCAGTTGCATCTACCGATTCGGTTACACAACTTGCAAAAACTCAAGAAAACTTAAAGAACACAGTAGATACTCTGAAAATTGGTTCAGAAAGACACATGGAGGAAATTAGTTCATTATCAGAGAAAGTAGTTGAACTTTCGGATCAGCTAAATAATTTATCTACGAAGGTAGATGATAATCTGAATGACACAAAACCGGTGGTCTTTAATGACACAGAAGAGTTCGAACAAATTAGGAAACTCAAACAAAATTAGAATCAAATTAATACGCAACACCAAAGAGAAATCCGGGAAGTACAAGATCAGCTGACACAGGTAATACAAGAATTACGTATTTCAGAGGACACTCGCACTCCAATACGGGAAGAGGGACATAGAAATACGGAACAGCCGCAAAATAATAACACAGGGCACTTCGGAGATTATGAAAGAAATTGGCAAAGTACACCGAATTTTGAGATGGAACCGCCGAAACGACGTAACAATGACCGACATGCGACTCGCCGACATGATGATTTTGACTATAAGCTGTTCATTACTACACGTAAATTCAAAACATTTAAAAATTCTGGCAACGACATTCATCCACAAGCGTGGCTTGATCAATTCTCTCATCGTTTTCCCCCCAACTGGTCATTAGAGCACAGATTAGAATTGATGTGTGGCTACTTAGAGAATGAACCAGCTGTAAGAATGCGATCGGTCATTCACGATTGCCACAGTGAAGGAGAATTTTACCATGCCTTACTCTCAGCATATTGGTCTCAAGCCACACAAGACCGAGTAAGACATGGCATCATAATGATGAAACATTTCGAACAACCTGAATTTTCAAGTCTTGTGAAATATTTTGAAGACATGTTACATAAGAATCATTATCTTTCAAACCCATACAGCCCGTCAGAATTCATCCGCATTTGCTTAATCAAATTGCCTGAACATTTACGGCATATTATTGTGGCAGGGCGTTGCAAAGACGACATTGAAGCTTTTCAGGGACTCTTACAAGAATTAGAAATTGACACAGACAGTCGCGGGATGAGAAAACAGGAAAACAATCACTACAGGTCACATCCGTCGCAATTTTGCTATGAAAGAAACAATAACGGGACACGACAAAGCTATTCTCACAACACAAATCGTGACCAAAACAGATACCACCCATATGACAACCACTGTCAGAGTAATAGTTACAGAGAAAGATCGCATTTCCGTAGCAATGAATATTACACAGACAATCATAGAAACAAACAATATGGCAACCAGAACTATTATTATCACAGGAGACAGAATAATTTCAGACGCAAGGGTCCACCGCGCAGTGATAATTCAGGGAGAAATTCTCCACCACATGACCGACAACAAGAAACTACAGCAACTACCGACATGACGACAGACGATATAATCATAACGACAGACCGGAATTCCATCAGAACTGGGGAGCTTCAAAAAGGGCAGGGCCTTCTCGTCAAGGTGAATTTGTAGAAGTTAGGTCTCCTAATCCCAATAACGGCGCGCGCCAACAAAGAGACAGACAATGACTCGCACCGCAGGCAGCCGCGTGCGCCGGCTGGCTCAGAGAAAAATAACATAAGCTAACGTTGAGCAAAATTCCAGTGTTCCTTACCGACGTAACCACATGATAATTGCGTTGAAACTGAAACACTGCGTACTAGGAAGAATAAAAGATTGCACCACATTTCACATGTAAAACCGTTTATTGAAAGATAACCTGCTTTTTAACTTTGTCATTGCCATATAACTTTTCATTTTATATTACTAGTATGCTTTGTAAGAATTAAGAAATTGTTAACATGCAACAATGTTTGAAGTTAAATATTCAGTCAAGAACCACTTACTTAAACATAAATTACGAATGCATTGCTATAGTGAACAGACGACACAGTGGCATAGTGTGTGTGTACATTCTTGCTTGTTAGTGGCACGATTAAATAACGACCATAAGGCTCACATGCTTAGAACATTTACCAGTACTGCTAATGAGATTTTAATGCAACATTTTGGTTTACTTGAAAATACATTCTGGATTTAAAGTTCTTTCTGTGAGATACCAGATGACACAGTGGTTAGTATATGTGACAGCTACACGATTATATCACGAGGCTACTAATGAGTGACAATTTACAATGTTGCTTTTGCGGTTTTATATCTGCTCAGTTTTTCTGAATTCTTCTGGAAAGGAAAACATGTTTTAGTAGTAACTTTGTGGTATAGCTACAATGAGACAGCCTTTTCTGTAGCACAACAATACGTTACAGTACAGTATTTACTTCATCATGGCAATAAGCGTAGTAACTACGATATCGATACGCAAAACATTTCACTTTTGTTTATCATGAGGTAAGTACATTGACGTCTGCAGAACTTAGCTTTCGGAGGACGATAACTACGACACTTCCACAGAGATTACCTTACAACAAGACGCACAGTTTAGCGCTACAGTACACGTATTTGAGTGATTAATTTTGTACTTAAAACCATTATTTTTTAAGATATTTTAAGTACAATGATACAAAGGTTTTCCTTGATGCATTTCATTCCATTGCTGTAGTCTGTAACAACTGAGGATATAATAACATTAATCCTCAGAGGGTTACACGCTTACTTTGTGTACCATGTGTGTGGCAAGCACAAGGAGCCCTAGCTAATATGATATTCGCTTATACAACTTTACACATCGGTAGCATATTTCTCTAACACAGAATTACACAGCTATCTGATTATTTAACTAAGAACCAATTTTTTTTCTACATCAGTGACCCATTGTTTACGCAATTACACAGTAGGATTACTTCACACTTACGAAATTGTTTTTTGTCTGTCCTTTGTGAACTGTTCATATTTTTTCAGAACCATTGTGATACTATGAGAGCTTTGAATGATGTATTTGGTATGGGATAATGATTTTTAAAGTACGTTTGAGGTAGATGACACTTTTGACATGACCAGAGAATTTGTTTTAGGTTTTGAAATTACTGGAGGAAGCTACGACGATTTTGAGATTAGGCTGAGGTTTTACGATGTTATGATGACGATGTGTATTACGCTGTTGCGGTATGTTTATGATCAATAAGCTGATGCTATATGAGTTATTTGATTATGCTATGCATCTGTTATAATGAAATATTGAAGAAGTGTCGACGAATAAGGTAAGGTATATTGAGTAGTGCTTAGGGACTCTGGTTTGTGAAAAAGGTTGTTGGAAACCAAGAATCGTACTTTAAGAGTTATGAAATATATGTACATGTGTGAATGCATTACAATGCCGACGAAAATTTTTTGTACACTACTATATTTAAAGGATTTTGTTTCTACAGATTTGTAACGCAAATTCTTGACCTGTGAATTTTTTTTATATGAGACTGCCACTGTAGCGGAAACTGGTGTCGTAAATATTTCGATAAGACAGTTAAGTGACCACCTGCACGTAATGCGTCATGGGCACCCAGCTGCACGACAACCACCTGACAGAAGAAAGCCATTTGTGTGTGCCTGTCAGAGGCACAGGTGGAGAGAAAAAAAAAAGAGGCCATCATCCTCGCTATTGACATTTCTTTGTAGAAAGCATCGTAAATACGTCACCCTCAAACTTGAAAACATGATTACACTGTAGAGTTCTTAATTTATGATATTTACTCAAATGAAATGATGAGAAATATTTCATGTCTATTGTCTTGCTAGTTGGAAGATTGTTTACTGCATTATGAAATAACTTATGGCTAGCGGATGACGTTTCACGCCTTGCTTTGCCTATTTTGTTTAATATCTAGTTTCTTGCTGCACTGCAGCATTGGTTAAAATAAAATTCAATACATGTCCTAATATAACTATTTTCTGTCTACAGTCCCAGTAAAGGATCATTTTATGATGTACTTTCTTAGAAAAGAGAGCACAAATAGACATTTCCCTTCACAGGAATTGCCAAAATTATTTTTTTTTACGATTTGGTAACTTATCTGCTGGCGTATGTTCTCGTGATGCATCACTCTAGTGTTAAGATGTGACATAGGTATTAAACATTTTTACTGTAATATTTTTTCTGCTTCAGCTTTGTCACGTTTAGATATAAGTTATTTCATTTGCTGCTGCTGTTTGCCAGGCATAATGTTACTGAATTTGACTTTGTATTACTCTGTTAAGCCAGTTTTACTACGAATTTATTTTTCTTGTTTGCTGTGCATTGCCTTATATTAGTTTTAATGTTGCTGCTTCTTTGACAACTTCCATTTTATTTCATTGTTGTTTGTATTAATTGTTTTGTGCTGCTGCATTGCCTCGTCCCTTAGTTAAGCATCTGAGCTCAGTAGATTTAAGTTAGCTTAAGAGGGGGTAGTCTATATAAGAGAATGAGTTGCGATGGATTTGAATAAATGCACTGAGAGGTTATATGAGAAAAATACAGAAAGCAGGTATAGATAGGACTTTTTGGAAATAATGAAGAACGAAGGGAGATCTCCGAGAAGTAAAGAAAGTTTTGTTTGCAAAATACTGCAGTAAAACAAACCCTGCCCTTTCCTTGTGTTATCCCACTATGTGTTTGTGTACCCTTGAGTATTTATGTTCTTCCTGTCTTTATATGTTTATCTGATAAGACTTATGTTGCAGAATTTTTCTAATACTAAGCTACATTCACTATGATGAGGAATACTGTTATCCTCAAATATAATTTGAATTAATAACATGTTATTTACTTTGTAAAGATGTTTACACACTATTTATTCTGTTTTGTTCTAATGCTCATGTGTGAAGTTGATGTTTCAAAAGTCATTCTGATCTTTTATGTATGTACTTAGTCGTAATTTTTGTAAAACTGATGTATTTGCTATTTCGATTCTTTTGTAAAGCTTGTATTACTGCAAATGTTATCTGTATTGTTGTGTTCTTTAATGATATATTTTGTACCTTTGTTATTGTATTCTCATGTTATAAAATTGTAAGTGATACCTGTTCAGCAAATTAAGTAACTTGTAAGTTACATTTCACTGCACACATTTCTGTTGGTCATAGTATATGGACAATATGTGAGAAGTAGGGACTGATAGTGTTTGCACATATGTTAATAATTCAGCAAGGGACTGATTAACAGCATTGCTGGTTCTAAGGACAATTCCAAAAACTTTGTGAGTGGACAAGTGGTGGGTTATGGACTTGCTATATTATCCTCAAGACTTTTCAATGGTGATTGTGCACCTGCACAGTCAAACAGATGGCTGCTGGCTATCTCTACAAGGACTGAAGTGGGTCTACTCCTTTGATGACTCACCAATACCATTATTTCTACAAGGACTGCAGTGGGTCTGCACCTCTGGTGGCCCATCAATACCATAATCTCTACCAGGACTACAATGGGTCTACACTGTGTTGACCTGCCTACCAATATTCTTCAAATCTTCGACTGACTCTGCTGTGGGTTTGCTCTGTTGTGGCCCATTACCTGTCTGCATGTCAAGAGTCAGCACTGTCTTTCGTTGGAAGGACAACACTACTTCTTCAAGACTGTTTAGAAATCCACTACTTCCAAGTGCAATTTCTTTTATTGCTCAGACTTTGAAAAAAACACTGCAATTTTACTGTGAAGAACGATCAGGACTGTCTTTATGGACTGTGAGAAAATTTTAGCTTCTGACCAACATTGTATCAATAAGTGTGTGCATTTGATATCTTTGTTATAGTAATTATGAAAAATTTTATCAAATCATTATTGGCCACTGCCCAAAACAATTTGTAAAAATTTTTTGTGGGGAGCATGAGGGCTATGTAAGTAGGCTCTTTAGGTTTTCTTATTGGTAACGCCACATAGCGCTCTGTATGAAAAATCACTGGCTGTGCTGTGTGCAGTCTGTGGCTAGTTTGCATTGTTGTCTGCCCTTGTAGTGTCGGGCAGCGGCAGCTGGATGCTAACAGCGCGTAGCATTGCGCAGTTGGAGGTGAGCCGCCAGCAGTGGTGGACGTGGGGAGAGAGATGACGGAGTTTTGAAATTAGTAAAAATTGGTGTCATGAACTGATACATATATTATGACTATTAAGGTAAATACATTGTTTGTTCTGTACTAAAATCTTTCATTTGCTAACTATGCCTATCAGTAGTTAGCGCCTTCAGTAGTCTGAATCTTTTATTTAGCTGGCAGTAGTGGCGCTCGCTGTATTGCAGTAGCTTGAGTAACGAAGATTTTTGTGAGGTAAGTGATTTGTGAAACGTATAGGTTAATGTTAATCAGGGCCATTATTTGGTAGGGATTTTTGGAAGTCAGATTGCGTTGCGCTAAAAATATTGTGTGTCAGCTTAAGCACAGTCGTGTATAAAAAATTTTCTAAATGAACGTTTCACAGGTATCAGCGCCTTAAGCGGGCACTGTACACTCTAAAGTGCAAAGCATATTTTGAATCAAACTGTTAAAATAATTGTCTGTGTATTGTTTTAAATACTGCATTAGAGATTGCATTATCTAAAATATTAAAAAGCTATGTAAATAATAATGTACATGGTCATTGCATTAGTATTAAGGTGCATGAGAATCATTAAGTGGATCCCTGCTGATACGTTTAGGCGTAAAAGGTATCGCAGTTCTTGATATCATGAGGCGGCTCCCTGTACTCAGTCTTGTGGAATTTTTTGAGTGAAGTACACGTATTGCAGTGTGTGGTGCAATTCTGATCTTATTAACATGAATAGCCTCAGATGGACTAAATATAAATCCTATTCGTACTTAC
Organism: Schistocerca gregaria; assembly: GCF_023897955.1. Taxonomy (NCBI): domain Eukaryota; kingdom Metazoa; phylum Arthropoda; class Insecta; order Orthoptera; family Acrididae; genus Schistocerca; species Schistocerca gregaria. Next base: position 653,366,857 of record NC_064924.1, read on the forward strand.
GCAGTGTGTTGAATTAGTGATAATCCACAGAAGCAAATGTAGCTGTAACTAATTGCAGCTCTATGTAAGTGTGCGCTGGGTAACCTTATGCTGTATGCTACGTCAAGATGCTATATACTGACTAAGAGTACTACTGAAGTAAGGAGGGAACTTCAAGCCAAAAATGTAAGCCGCTACTTCTTTGTGTTGTGGCGTTTCTCGATAGAGACTTGAAGATCCTCACAAGTAAAATAGACGGACGTAAATCTTTTATCTGTGCAATCAGTAAAATGTGGCCTCTATACTAGAAAGACGTATGGTTCCGTGAAATCCATAATCTAACTGCTTCGTAAATTTAAGTAATACACGTGTGACTACTGTTTGAAACAAAAGCTTCCTTTCATGTTTGTTTATGTTCTTAGTAGAAGTTTCCTTTATCATGCCAAACGTATAATATTTCGTAATGTAAAACATTGCTAATTCTGTGCATGAAGACAAATTGGCGAAACACTCCATAAATATGTTCCAGGTAAATTATATATAAAAAGTAAGATGTAGAGGATGATGGGCACTAGGAGAAGACGTCGAAAGGTACTGTGAGTTTATATTATTACCAGTTGCAAATATTGTGGTGGATTTCAGTATACACTGATTCATGAGTCACAGTGCCTGTGACAAACGTAACTTTCTGTTCACTTAAAGTACAGGGCAAAGTGATATTTTACCTTGTATCTTGTGTAACATTTGGAATAGTAATACGTCATACAGAAAATGCTAAGTCTACTTTAATACTGAGAAGTGCTGTAAATCTTTTTCTTGGAGTAAGTAAGAATTTAATATTTATAGAAACACATTCAGAAGGCAAACACCACACTTGTAACACCATAGCTCTGATACTACAATGATTTATTTTGGTTTTTTGTTTCATTTAATATTACTTCGTTAAGCTTCTGTAAATGTTTTTGATTGAATAGATAACACAGAATTGTATACTTCTTTCTTTGTAAGAATTTCCATGTCATGATACGATTCTATGCAATGTAGTGTATCTGTCATTTAAATTCTTTGTCCCATTTGAAGGGAACAAAACTTACTGTATATAATTGTACCTTCTGTATTTTTTTTTGTAGAATTGTCAATATGTGCAAATTTTCTGTTTTATTTAATGTATTTGGTTATTGTTGTGTAAACTGCTGATCCTCACTTAGGGTTCTTAGTTATTCTGTACGTAAAAGTTGTTGTGATTCCCCTCGGGAACGAAACTGTGTAGCGCGCGCAAATTGTGGTTGGCCCATGTAGAAAAGGTGGAACAAGAGTCAGTCGTGGACGAGCTACGAGTCGGGGACGAGCTACCAAACTGTGCACTGCCATGTAATAGTTGCACATTGTCCTGGTTGCGAGAAAGGCTTTTTCTGCTACTTTCCAATGCCTCAAATGGATGGATAAATAGCTGGAACGACTCTGGAATTGGTATTCATCATCGCCACCAATAAAGGCCAGGGTCCAGCAATTCTGTCTTCAAAATCCGCCTACCCACTTGCAGTTGCCACCACATTGCGCAATCACTGTAAAGGAGTACTATAATAATGTACAGTGAAGGATCAGCAAAATGAATGTGTTAATGTACTCAAATATAAGTTAATTTATAACTGAATTTATGTACCTACCTTGATTTTTCTCCTTATCATAACACCTCTCAGGTTCCTCTCCGTTTGAACTAAAGTGATTTCCGAGTGTCCTTACTGAAAGAACATTAAAGCCCATTGTTTTGCTAATTGATGCCTCTTTAACATAGTTAAATGAAAGTTAAAGATAATGATGCTTGCCGAAAATAATTTTCCTAGTAAAACTACTTATTAATGTATTGTTGCTAACTTCAAATTAAAAGTTCTTAAGACTGAGGCTTATAAAGTTTTGTTTCGTAAATGATCTCATTACTGCCTGTAAGGTGAGTCAGTATCTTACATATATGTTAATTTTGTCTTTCAATGTAGTAAGAGTGGGAAAGTGCAGTATGAAACGTTATATACTCATGTTTGCTAAGTGTTTGTCTCTCTTGTGTATTGCAAGTGCATATGAATAGTATACCAGGATCCACAGTTTGTCTATTGTGTTAATACTCGGTAACAAGTAATGGGAAGACCACTAATTATGAAAAACATTATTTCTTTATTGAAATGATAGTGAGAAGCAACGTGTTAGTGGATTCCAATTAACTTTCATTTTAAATAGTAAAGTATTTAACTGAGAGAGACTTAACCTATATCCAATTAATGATTCTGCAGTGATTAGTAATAATAATGTTATAAAGACCATTCAGTTTGTGTAAGCACTGAAAGTAATAGTTTCAATCTGTTAGTTTCAATCTTACCATAAACACATGTGTCATAGTTCACTGCACTAACGTGTGACAAAGTATAGGTTGTCTTATTCATTAAAGTTACTAATAACTATATTCTTGAACGAGAATGTTAATCATTTTCTTGCCTAGTTAGGCTGGCGACCGTTTTCTTTATCCATTAAAATATTTGCGTAATTCTGAGTTTCATTTCCGATAAGCCACCTCCATTAGGTGCAACGCCGTCAATATAACAAAATTCCTCCCCGAGGGTAACACTGCTCTGTTGCGTTATACTATAATTGCTTTAATAAAATAGTTTTATTACACAACCTGCTTCCAGCATTAAGGTTATGATACAGCGGTAGCAGACGGTAGTGTTATACACTAAGTAAGAACTTTCAATTTTTAGAAGCATTTATTACTATAATATTTCATTATACATTCTTGTAGGTAGCGTATGTTCCTGAATGTGATATTTTGTGTGGCAATAAGTGCTAATATTCCCGCTGGGCAATCATTTGTTTTTGTGTTGGCCATGGTAGTCAATAAACTTAGGTAATCGTTAGCTCAAAGTGTCTATCGTACACAGTGTTCCATTACCTCCTGCATTTTCCATATACTACAGTAACTTTTTTAAATATTTAAATTTTTTTCGTGTGGTAGTGTGCATGTTCTGTATACCAGAGAGTGATCAAGAGTGGAGTTTCTGAGCACCTGTTGCATCTGATTTTCGTCCCAAATCAAATGAGTTCGATTGCTGATTTCGGTAATTTGTAGCAAGTAGGTATTCCTTATTAGGATCAACTGGACATCTCAGGGCACACTAGAAGATACTTACATGAGAAGATCTCGTTTTGAAATGAACGAAGCGTTCTATTTGGTAGGAACTCTTCAAACCAATACTTAGTGACTCTGATATTGTAATTTTATCCATTGGACACAGTACGTAAATGTATCTAAAGCCTTCTGCAACCCAAGAAACGTGGCATCAACCTGACTTCGTCAAGTTCCCTATCTAACGAGATGTGTTCTCAGTGGATTTAGCCTCGAGCAACCTCCGTCATCTGTTGATGGCTGTTGAGAGGTTGTGGATCAGAATGGCTTCCCGGAGCTATCGGCGTCTTGTAGAGGCCATGTTAGGACACATCGCCGCTGTTGTAGGGGCGAAAGATTGTGTAGCTTCAGCTACGTTCGTGTCCCAGAAGCAATTCCCTATCAATGTATTTTGCGCTAGATTTTCGCATCTGATAATAATGTGCGTGGCATTGAAAGACGAAGTTTGCTGTTCTTTACTTTGGACTAACTTAGAATACAGTGTGCAGCGATTACGTAGAGACTATAAAATCAGAATTAGTTTTCGCTGTTCTATTCTTCAGAGTAGGCAATGTTTGACATCCTGATGCTTATTGATATCTGACAATGTAACAAATCAGAGTCTACTGACGACTGAAAATTTGTGCCAGAATTGGATTCGAAACCGATTTCCTACTTGCTGCGAATAGTCACCTTGAGCAATACTCTACCAGGAAATACCTTACAATATGACTATTTCTGTGATTGCCACTCATGTTTACAACCGTGATACAAAAACTTTACTCCTACATAATGTCCCATAAGTTAAGTGGGAAAAACAATACCTGGCAACGAAGTTGGTGGAGGGCCGTGGTTTACCCTGCCAGGGCACGTACACGTGTAGTGAATTAAAGCCAATGAAACGAAATGAATGGACCGATGAAGATGGAATCTTTAAGGACGCAGTGTCATTAAATGGTGTCAGTACAAGTTGTACAGATGTGGTGAACCTCCAGTGTAATAAATATTCTGCTGGACAAAAACAGTGAAGCACCCAGTAGACATGTTCGACTTTCAGTGTTATTTCATATACATACGCACCATCTATGGGTATATAAACAACTGGAGCTGCAATTCCCTGTGACAGGTGGAACGGCCACCAGACAGCAGTCTTGCTCTAATTTCGTGTCGTTACTGTTCCTGGTACGGTATGTAAGGGATTTCAACAGCTTTTGGTGTTGAGTGACCACTGCAATCTGGTTTCGCAGAACAGAGCCGATCGGGTTGTAGTTGTGGAAAGGGGCCAAAATCAGTTACTGTCAGTTGCACAAAACATACAAACTTGACATTCCTAAAACACCTAATCACACATTCCCTTAAAAGCATTCAAAAGCAACACGCCTGGAGGCCCGAACACAAATTATTAAAATTGCCTTAAGGAATACACACGACTGAAAGCCTTAGTTACAAGATTTTAAGTAAAACCTCGGGTGAAGGCCACACACTGGAGATAGAAGAAATGAGAGCTTAAGGCCTGGATAACACAAATTTCAAATGGAGCCAAGTCCCTTTGCTAAATTAGTTTTAAACAAATCAATCTTGAAGCCTTAATTTAAGTGGGCTGAAGACCTTATTTTAAAATTAAAATAAACTAAACTAATAAAGGGCTGTAGGCCCAGCACAGTGCTGCAGACTAAAAGAAAATCAGAACCTAAAACCAAGAGAACAGTTTTGGTCAGAAGTGTTCCAAAGGTGGGCCTGGGGAGGTAACCCTAATGTTAAGTTAGGTGAGACAGGCAGCCAAAAGTGAGATCAAATAATCGGGTGAAAACCAGACCCAGGGACGGCTGAAGGACAGATCAACCACCTAATCAATTCCCTTCCACCCGACCAAAGGCACTACAACGGAAAATGTCAGCGAGGACGAAGATATCAGCAGCACTGCTTCTTCAAATATTGGCGTCTAAATAGAAAAAAAATGGCTCTGAGCACTATGGGACTTAACATTTTAGGTCACCAGTCCCCCAGAACTTAAACCTAACTAACCTAAGCACATCACACACATCCATGCCCGAGGCAGGATTCCAACCTTCGACCGTAGCAGTCACGCGGTTCCGTAGTGAAGCACCTAGAACCGCACGGCCACTGCGGCCGGCCGTCTAAATACAGCCAAGGCGCAATAACCGCTCAAAAATATGAACAACACTTAAGGCTGCCGAACTAAACGGCGTGCCCGACTCGGTCCCAACCGACAGACTGACAGCTCCAGTGCGCAGCCAGCATTAACATAACTGCTCAGTCGAAATCGCACAAGCTAGACACAGTTGCACGAAAACACTTCCATAGGAACTCGAACAATCCTAAAAGCAATCACTGTGGGACAACAAGGACGAATCATAAGTCGAGACACACAGACCACCCATAAGCGGTCAACGACCAGATACACGTTTTCCGATGAGACGACCGACCGAACGACCAACCGAGGTCGTCCCCTTGAAACGTCCCCTTTGAAAAATTTATACATGACTGTGTTTATATAAAACGTCCCCTTTGAAAAATTTATACATGACTGTGTTTATATAAAACGTCCCCTTTGAAAAATTTATACATGACTGTGTTTATATAAAACGTCCCCTTTGAAAAATTTATACATGACTGTGTTTATATAAAACGTCCCCTTAGAACAATTATACAAGACTGTGTTTAAACTGACAAACAATATTTTTAGCGCAACGCAATCTGACTTCCAAAAATCCCTACGAAAGAATGGCCCTGACTAACATTAACCTATACGTTTCACAAATCACTTACCTCACAAAAATCTTCGTTACTCAAGCTACTGCAATACAGCGAACGCCTCTACTGCCAGCTAACTAAAAGATTCAAACTACTGAAGGCACTAACTACTGATAGGCACAGTTAGCAAATGAAAGATTTTAATACAGAACAGACAATGTATTTACCTTAATAGTCATAATATATATGGCAGTTCATGACATCCAGTCTTACAAATTACAAAACTCCGCCATTTCTCTCCTCACGTCCACCACTGCTGGCGGCTCGCCTCCAACTGCGCAACGCTACGCGCTGTTAGCATCCAGCTGCCGCTGCCCAACACTACAATGGCGAGTATTACAACAATGCCAACCAGCCACCGACTGCACACGGCACAGCCAGTGATTGTCATACAGAGCGCTACGTGGCGGCAGCGTTACCAATAAAAAAACTTAAACAGCCTACTTACACCCTCTCAAATCATGTGTGTCGGCAAGGGTCGGGCAAGCCTTGGCTGTCCGGACCTCACTGCAGCTCCATCCCGACTCCTTGATGGCCGTTCCGAACTCGGAGACACAACGACCCGGACACACCGGCTGGGACCCAACCATGCAGAGGGAACACTTGCCCACTGGCCACCCGACATTTCTGCACAAGCAAGGAACCGACCCACGTCCGGCAAGATCACCGACTGACGAGGCCCACAAACGATTAAAAGACCAAATACACGTCGACCAATGAGACGACCGACCGAACGACCATCCAACGGTCGTTCCCGCTCCAGGCTCCTTTCGTCGGATAATGCATGTGTGTCGCCAGCGATCGGCGAGTACTGGGTGTCCGGACCTCACTGACGCAACGTCCCAACTAAACGTCCGACAGACCACTACTCGGAAATACTAGTGGTCGCTCCATAGATAGTACGACAGTGGACTTACCGATAAGCGCTGCTTCTGCCACTAACGGGCAAGCAAACCAGCAACTTAGTGACGCCAGTAAATCGAATAAAAGAAAAGGAGACAGCGGCACCGCAAAGACAAGCTGTCAAGCAAAAACGGCACGAAAGCCAGCCGCGCGCGTCTCAATGACCATGAAGGACACGGGGATGCCGCTTACACGTGTCAGGCGGCGTCAGCAGTGCCTGACAGAGTTTCAAAAGGTCCTTCACTGTTTCACTCGTCTTGACAGTTGGTCAAATCGAGCAATATCCAGATTTGGGGGGCATGGGACAGCGGCCTGATTGTCGACTGTATGGGAACATGAAGGCAAGTATACTGCTCACGAAGACTGTGGTCAAGAATTGCCGGACTTGGTACCAACCACCTCAAAACTCCTTTTCTATCTGGGCTTGTCATCAAAGGAAGAGACTAAACGCCTCAAATGTGAAGATTAAATAAACCTATCTTGTACAACCAAGACTATCTTTTCTGTATCTTACGATTGCTGTTGATGTACTAGTGCCACCGCTTTAATAATGAAGTGCGGTGAGTTTAGAGCAATCGTAAGGGACCCCTGCAACGTTATCTGTCAACGTGCACCATTTGCTGGAGGTTAGCAGCAGCTGGATTAGGGAATTACCGTTCCACGCATAGTCTGCTGTTAACACCACAACAGAGACAGCTGCATAGCGAGTGATGCCATGACTAGCAGGCACGGAATGCTGATGAATGGCGCTGCGTTGTGTTAAGCGATGAATGTCTATTCTGAAAAGCCACGGATGGCAGTCATCGAGTATCGAGGCGACCGACGAAGAGAACCGGTCTTACAACGCTTTGGAGTGGCAAGACATCATGGTTTGGGGAGCCAGCAGACGTGACTTCAGGTCATGGCTGGTGATGAGTGACGGATCTCTGGTGGCATAAACGATATGTCACGGAGATCCTGCATCCTCATGTGCTTCTTTCTATTCTACAGTATTGTGTTGCCATTTTTCAGCAGGACTACAATCGGACAGACTTGGCACGTACCTCTAAGAACTGCCAGCGTGATACTGACGTACGCGCATGGCCAGCAAGTAACCACACCTAGCCCTGATAGAGCAAGTTTGCTATCAGCTATGACGACAGCCCTACGACAGTGACAGTATAGTATACAGAATATAAAACACTAGTTACGATACTGCAGAGCACTAACGCGAATTCCTTACAGACGAATGGAAAAACTAGTAGAAGCCGACCTCGGGGAAGATCAGTTTGGATTCCGTAAAAATATTGTAACACGTGAGGCAATACTGACCCTACAACTTATCTTAGAAGAAAGATTAAGGAAAGGCAAACCAACGTTTCTAGCATTTGTACACTTAGAGACAGCTTTTGACAATGTTGACTGGAATACTCTGCCTCCTGATGATTTTGTGTCGTGTGATGTCCTTTGGTTACTTAGGTTTAAGTAGTTCCAAGTTCTAGGGGACTGATGACCATAGCTGTTAAGTCCCATAGTACTCAGAGCCATTTTTTTGGGATACTCTATTTCAAATTTTGAAGGTGGTAGGGGTAAATTACAGGGAGAGAAAGGTTATTTACAATTTGTACAGAAACCAGGGCAGTTATAACAGTCGAGGGACATGAAAGGGAAGCAGTGGTACGAAAGGGAGTGAGACAGGGTTGTAGCCTCTCCCCAATGTTATTCAATCTGTATATTGAGCAAGCAGTGAAGGAAACAAAAGAAAAATTCGGAGTAGGAATTAAAATCCACGGAGAAGATATTAAAACTTTGAGGTCGCCGATGACATTGTAATTCTGTCGGAGACAGCAAAGGACTTGGAAGAGCAGTTGAACGGTATGGACAGTGTCTTGAAAGGAGGATATGAGATGAACATCAACATAAGTAAAACGAGGATAATGGAATGTAGTCAAATTAAGTCGGGTGATGCCGAGCGAATTAGATTAGGAAATGAGACACTTAACGTAGTAAAGCAGTTTTGCTATTTGGGGAGCAAAATAATTTATGATAGTCGAAGTAGAGACGATATAAAGTGTAGACTGGAAATTGCAAGGAAAGCGTTTCTGAAGAATAGAAATTTGTTAACATCGAGTATAGATTTAAGTGTCAGGAAGTCGTTTCTGGAAGTATTTGTATGCAGTGTAGCCATTTACGGAAGTGAAAAAAGGACGATAAATAGTTTGGTCAAGCAGAGAATAGGAGCTTTCGAAATGTGGTGCTACAGAATAATGTTGAAGATTAGATGGGTAGATCATGTAACTAATGAGGAGGTATTGAATAGGATTGGGGAGAAGAGAAGTTTGTGGCACAACTTGACTAGAAGAAGGGAGTTGTTGGTAGAACATGTTCTGAGGCGTCAAGGGATCACCAATTTAGTATTGGACGGCAGTGTGGAGGGTAAAAATCGTAGAGGGACACCAAGAGATGAAAACACCAAGCAGATTCAGAAGGATGTAGGTTGCAGTAGGTACTGGGAGATGAAGAAGCTTTCACAGGATAGAGTAGCATGGAGAGCTGCCTCAAACCAGTCTCAGGACTGAAGACAACAACAACAACAACAGTTGCGACAGTTCTGCAGTAGCTTTCCTGATTCAGTGACTCATCCAGGTCAGAAGCGTGCAACGTCATACTCATAACATTCCTGACGCTGCCAAGTTTTTCGTAAATTTGATTCTATCTTCTCATCATCTGTGTTGGGCAGGCAGTAGACGTATTGACAATGTAGTCAAGCCTGAAAGCATGCTCGGATAGTCTATTATTAAGGCCACTGCTCGCAATAAATAAGAATTCTAAATTTTAGTTCCGGTATGATAACAATTTCCAGTTGTCACTCCTAATTCATTACATTACAGGTTCAATGTATCTGAGCTCTTTGAACTGATATTATCTCGTGTCACTGGATTTACATTGATTTCTTCCTCAAGAAACCATTCACTCTATTTCAGTCTACGTAATTCATTTCATATGCAGGAAACCTATCAGCACACTCATATTCTTGGGAGATTAGATAAGTAAGAGCAACGCTAAGGTAAGATATTTCAGCTGAAAGAAGAACGATTTAAAAACGAAATGTTTCTGGAAAGAATTTTGGAAATATTTTCTCTGTCTATGCAATGTTTTGCAATGAGAGGATGGAAGGGTTGTTCATTTATCAGTTGGCGCAGTACAGATTCCAAGAAACTGCAACCCGGAAGAGCGGCGACAGTTGTCGATCTGCCAGGAAATGCAATATCTCGTTAAAATTCTCCATCTCCATAATGGCGACGTCGTTAGAAGCGAAGTGTAGTAAGAATGTTCATAATGAGTTAGAAAGACGTCGAGAGAAACAAATTAAGGCCTCAAAATGTTTCAGTTCCCTCGTTAATTAAAAGGAAATGCAGTCTCCTGTCGCTGAACGCCATACCATTAAAGATGTACGACTACAAAGATTCGCGACTCTCTTTCTGTCTTTAGGGACTTCATTGAAACTCAAACGCTCCTCCCTGCAGAGTTCACGGAACCCCTCTAAATCTGCCATGATAGGCGTTTGAGTCAGTGGTTGTGAGAGCACGCTGTGTGAATACCAAACGACTGCGTGGTAGAGGGGGGCCCGTCCGACAATTATTCAAGTCACTACCATTTCCTATGAAAACTACGGACTTGAAAAGGAGATATGATCACCAAAATGTATAGGAGTGGGGCCCATTGTTCTCCTTATGCCCCTTGTCCTACCTTCCTTATGTGAACAAACAGGACTCCTGTAATCCACATCATTGATGATTTCAGCTTAGAACTCCTACGTAAAAAATATTTGGCCTTAAGTTATTGTATTTTATGGCCGTAATGCAAACAAACCAGATATGTACACACATCGTTTTATTCACACAAGTCTGATTATGACAAGATGGATTTAGACCAATTTTAACTACCAAAATTTACGACCTAAAATGGCTGTCTCTCAAATCTTCCAACTTCTCCAGCCCAACTGGGTAATGGGGAAGTTACCGCATTAATGTGATCTGATACCTACCACTAATGCTCCCGCTACACGTCGGAATATTATAATACGGCAGCCATCATCGTGATATGGACTCGTCATTCATGCTTAGTACGTCTGTCAATAACCATGAAGCGTCAGTAACAGCAGCAGAGATCAGCCGTAGTACCCTCCCTCCTCCCCCCCCCCCCTCCCTTCCCAGCAGAATGAAAGAAGAATGAGGCAGTCACATTCGAATATAACGATTATTAATCCACCTATCCCTCCTCTTGCTCGTTACAATTGCCACTGCTAAGAAACGAGAGTCGCAATGTTTTTGCTTACCTACTTTGGCTACTTTTCAAAGTCGTCCGACTACCAACTTTTATCTTGGAAACAATTAAAATATGTGCTCACACCAGATATCAATATTAGCTTTAATGATGACTATATTTAATGTTCAAATAACGGCCGTCGCTGCTGGAATAGGACAGAAACAATGGAGATGACTTTATTTAAACAAACGCCAAACCGTTAACTGCCCCTGTGTACATCACATAGTGCTGGACTGGACTGTGCCATCTCACGTCCTACCCCCGTGCCGCCATTGCCGTCGACATGATGCTCTCCTTGCGGGTGCTGTTACATACCTAATGCTTGCAGATGAGCCATGCCACAGGCAACGGTCCATCACTGTGTTACTGACATTTCCCCTACCACTGTGTATGGACAGGTGGCAGTATATACAATATACAGCATGTATACGCTCACCCCGCATGCCCAGAACTTTGAGCCACTGTCAAGATAGGCCATGCAAGCCACAGGCTGCTCTAGGGAGGGGACAAGCTACCAGTCTAATAATTTATGTAACTTGTCTATTAATCACCGAAATATTTCCAGAATTGAGACGCTATAAACATTCTATCAATCAGCAGCAAGACGTCTTCAGTAACTATTTTTACCGCAGCTTTATTAAATACTTACTCCAGTCATTCTCTCCGGCATTTCCCCATGTGTACATAGAGAGGATGCCTAAACTTTGTTTAAACACGATATGGTACATAACACTTGATACACAAGCTCACATTGAACAACTAGCGCTTCCACCTCATTTTTAACGCACAGAGACATGCAGATTTTTCGTCGGTTAAGGTAGCGTTTCATATCTCATCGAATTTCTTCTCAGTATTCCTCATGGCTGTCTCATTGTGCTTCTGATATAGGAGAAAATTACTTTTGCCTAGATATCATGATTTGCAGTGTTGAACTTGGACAGTCAACTCACTTGCACTTCTCTCTATGAACTGACTTTTCAACTATCCACGTTTGGCTACTCTGCACTCTGTCGCCATCCAAAAGACACATGTAGATCATCGTAAATAGCAGATTTATTAGGATTTTTGTGGCAAGGTAGCGAATCCTGGTACAAAAACTTTATTAATGTCTTCGGATACATTTACACTCAATAATAACTCTTTCTTTATGTTTCCTTGATATAATTTTAATAACATACACTTTAATTTTTAATTATAATTGAAATCTACATCGAAATTATCTAATTCTTTCCCCAAATACTAATCTAAAAAAAGAAAAAAATATATATTCTCGAATTTTGAAACTTATCTTTTTTTGTAATCAATGTCTTTTACAGCTTTAACAGTTAGCTCTGATCCATCTTGCAATTCATCTAGCCAAGACCATTCAGGAATTTTAATTTTATCTTCTATTTCCAGCATTCTCCTACTGTGAAAACATTGCACATGTCTCTGGGTGTGTGCTGGCAGCCTTTATGCCTCACATTCTTGTGGAATCTCCATATAATACTTTAAGTTTCTAACTTTGCAAACGGATGTCTGTTTTAAATGTAGTTATACAGTCAGTTTTTAACTCTGAAAATGACTCTCCTATTCCAAGATGCAAAATTATGGTTTGCCATATTTAGATACAATGTAACTATCCTCTTTAAGCAGTTAAAAATGAGAGCTGATGTTCATAAAAAAGATAGTGTATCCTCTAACGTAGAAAATGTCCATTAACTTCTGCTAACACTGCAATGTATGACCACTTCCCATTAGTACTTGGAGTAAATACTGAGTAAATGCTTTGTTGCGTTTTAATACACTTATTCAATCTTTCACAGGTCTAACACATTCCATTCTGTAGTTATAAATAGTTACTTCAAGTCTGGTAATACCATGGTCCTTAGCCAAGGAAAATGGAGAAGTTTCTCATTGACACGTATCAGGACACATGATAAAATCGATTAAATGGTAACTGATAACATTTTTTTTTCACTCCTGAGTTCATGACTTGCTATATAAACTTATTTCATATCTTTACTTTAAAACTGGAGATCATCCACGTTAAATAGGAAATTCAAAGCGTCTTATGATTCTTTACGGTCACACTTATGTGTAGTTAGTAGTCTCCTTGTACACAGAAGTTTTGATTTCGTGTTAGACAGTCACACATCTCCTCCTCCTCCTCCTCCTCCTCCTCCTCATCATCATCATCATTTAAGACTGATTATGCATTTCAGCGTTCAGTCTGGAGCATAGCTTCCCTTATAAAATTCCTCCATGATCCCCTATTCAGTGCTAACACTGGTGCCTCTTCTGATGTTAAACCTATTACTTCAAAATCATTCTTAACCGAATCCAGGTACCTTCTCCTTGGTCTGCCCCGACTCCTCCTACCCTCTACTGCTGAACCCATGAGTCTCTTGGGTAACCTTGCTTCTCCTATGCGTGTAACATGACCCCACCACCTAAGCCTGTTCGCCCTGACTGCTACATCTATAGAGTTCATTCCCAGTTTTTCTTTGATTTTCTCATTGTGGACACCCTCCTGCCATTGTTCCCATCTACTAGTACCTGCAATCATCCTAGCTACTTTCATATCTGTAACCTCAACCTTGTTGGTAAGGTAACCTGAGTCCACCCAGCTTTCGCTCCCATACAACAAAGTTGGTCGAAAGATGGAACGGTGCAAAGATAACTTTGTCTTGATACTCACTTCCTTCTTGCAGAAGAGAGTAGATCGTAGCTGAGCGCTCACTGCATTAGCTTTGCTACACCTCGCTTCCAGTTCTTTCACTATGTTGCCATCCTGTGACAATATGCATCATAAGTACTTCAAACCGTCCACCTGTACTAACTTTGTTCCTCCTATTTGGCACTCAATCCGTTTATATTTCTTTCCCACTGACATTACTTTCGTAATGCTAATCTTCATACCACAGTCCTTACATTTCTGATCTAGCTCTGAAATATTACTTTGCAAACTTTCAATCGAATCTGCCATCACAACTAAGTCATCTGCATATGCAAGACTGCTTATTTTGTGTTCACATATCTTAATCTCACCCAGCCAGTCTATTGTTTTCAACATATGATCCATAAATAATACGAACAACAGTGGAGACAGGTTGTAGCCTGTCTTACCCCTGAAACTACTCTGAATCATGAACTCAATTTACCGTCAACTCTAACTGCTGCCTGACTATCCATGTAAAGACCTTTAATTCCTTGCAAAAGTTTGCCTCCTATTCCATAATCTCGTAGAACAGACAATAACTTCCTCCTAGGAACCCGGTCATATGCCTTTTCTAGATCTATAAAGCATAGATACAATTCCCTGTTCCACTCACAACACTTCTTCATTATTTGCCGTAAGCTAAAGATCTGGTCCTGACAACCTCTAAGAGGCCTAAACCCACACTGATTTTCATCCAATTGGTCCTCAACTAATATTGGCACTTTCCTTTCAACAATGCCTGAGAAGATTTTACCCACAACGCTGATTAAAGAAATACCTCTGTAGTTGTTACAATCTTTTCTGTTTCCATGTTTAAAGATTGGTGTGATTACTGCTTTTGTCCAGTCTGATGGAACATGTCTCGACTCCCATGCCATTTCAATTATCCTGTGCAGCCATTTAAGACCAGACATTCCACTGTATTTGATGATTTCCGACCTAATTTCATCCACCCCAGCTGCTTTATTGCAGTGCAATCTATTCACCATTTTCTCCACATCATCAAATGTGATCCTATTTCCATCATCATTCCTATCCCATTCTACCTCGAAATCTGAAACATTACTGATCGTATTTTCACTTACATTGAGCAACTCTTCAAAATATTCCCTCCATCTGCCCAAGGCATCCACAGGATTCACCAGCAGTTTACCTGACCTGTCTTACATACTTGTCATTTTCTTCTTACCTCCCTTTCGAAGACTGCTAATTACACTCCAGAATGGTTTTCCAGCAGCTTGACCCATAGTCTCCAACGTGTTTCCAAAGTCTTCCCAAGAATTCTTCTTGGATGCCGCAATTATCTATTTCGCTTTGTTTCTTTCTTCAACATAACATTCTCTGTCTACCTGAGTTCTAGTATGTAGCCATTTTTGATACGCCTTCTTTTTCCATTTACCGGCTGCCTTGACTGTGTCATTCCACCAAGCTGTTTGCTTCATCCTACTTTTACACATTACTGTTCCAAGACATTCTTTAGCCACTTCTAGTACTATGTCCCTGTACCTTGTCCATTCCTTTTCCAATGACTGTAATAGACTACATTCAACTAACCGCTACCTTTCTGAGATCGCTGTTATGTACTTGTGCCTGATTTCCTTATCCTGAAGTTTCTCCACTCTTATCCTCCTACATATGGACCTGACCTCCTGCACTTTCGGCCTCACAATCTCAATTTCACTGCAGATTAAATAATGATCAGTGTCATCAAAGAAACCCCTGAATACACGTGTGTCCCTCACAGCCTTCCTGAATTCCTGATCTGTTATTATATAGTAAATGACAGATCTGGTTCCCCTGCCTTCCCAAGTATACCGGTGAATGTTCTTATGTTTAAAAAAGGAGTTTGTGATTACTAAGCCCATACTGGCACAGAAATCCAAGAGTTGTTTCCCGTTCCTGAGTTTTACTTCATATGGTACACAACCACAGATTTTTCGTTTTTCCTCGAAATTATATTGCCTTTTTTTTTTTAATTAAACATTGTCATTCCAGTGTAGGAGAAATGGCAGGTTCATCTTGTCACTGAATTTAATAGAATTCGGTATAGGGAATTTATTAGGTAGATAATTATTAACTAATCCACACAATTCCTTCTTTAACATTTCAGGCTATCTCTTTTCCTGTGTTCTTGACAATAAACTTCATTCCAGTTTGTAACCATCATAACTGTCTTAGAGAACGGTTCTTTAATAAGCTTAAGCTCATTTAAATTCTTCTTGCTAATTAGCATACCATCCTGGGTATAATTTATATTATCAATATCAATAACAAGAGTATGATAGTTGTCCAGTATTAATAATATTAATGAGTTGGTTACATTTTCCTTCCTAACAGTATAGCGGAGGAAGCCATGTTGGCACTTTATCCAACAACAGGATACTGATCAATTGCAGCTGTCGAGTCTCCCTACATACTCTAAATATCCAGATTGGTGTCACTTCCAGTCACATCATCTTCTCGTCACTTGCGGTCATGCCTCCTAAATTTGATTGTATTTGCAGACCGGTCGTAAACTCTGACAGCAATTGCGCTATCATTTCACATTTATTAGTATTGAGATGACATGGTGTACCATTTCCACATCTCAAAGCATTTGTTAACAGATGATGTGGAACTATGAACCCATCGTTTTCCATTAGTAGACCGACGTGTGTCAACCCTCTATTAGAATTTACAGCAAATGCTAATTTCTCCACACACTATGTTAAAAGCAGCTTTTCACATCGTCAAACGCATTTACTTTCTCTAGTAACAGTTTAAATGTTGTAGTACTCCAACATAGCAAAGATAACAAAGAACTTCTTAATAGAAAACGTGGAACTGTGTAGCAAGGGCCTAAATGTCTTAACAATGGCAGTCTGGGATAATAAAAAAACAATGTTTTTCAACCCTGCAGATATCTGTCTGTGACGCAAACTCTTGAGCGAAAACCTATATTTTAGCTCTAAAACTAAGAGTGTTTAATGTTTCTCAGTTTCTCTGATGTGAATTTTAAGATCACATGAAGTGTGTGTTTGTGTGTGTGTGTGTGTGTGTGTGTGTGTGTGTGTGTGTGTTTTGCCGTTATGGGTGCAATGGCGACGTTATCAGCACGCTGACACATATTAGAAGGAGCGAATATGAATGAAATCGCTAAAACAGTTACACACAGTTAGGATAAAACCTACAAATTAACTCCCATGCACTAACTCCCACGTCACTCTTATCCACTCAGTCAGTCACTCTATCTCACACGCCTAAACACAACGGAGAAAGGGTGCAATGTGCTATGCCAGCGATTAAAACACAAGTAAAACAACACAGGCGCTAAAACAACAGGACAAGCAAACGTGACCGGCTGATTACTTACCAAAAAAAAAAAAAAAAAGAATGGGTAAGCCAGTTATACTGGCAACATTTCTAGGGCAACATGTTGGATAATTAAAAAAACCTTATCACTCTAACAACATTCATTGGAAAGACTCTTAAGGTAGATGGCCGGTCTGTCGGCAAATCTGCCGCTATCCTCTCGTCTAAAAATAAAACACAGTTTAATAGAATGTGGCGCACAGTGATCTGTGCGTCACAGGCATCCCACTTAGGAAGGCCCTCTCGCCGGAGCAAGAAGCCATGCAAAGACGAAAAAGGAAGACCTCGTCACGCCGACGTGAGGTACGCTACGGCCGCGTTGTGGAGTTTACTAGAGGGAGCTTATTATCTGCCACTTCTAGCCACTCATCCGCCCACCAACGCAACGCTCTGTATGTCAACAGCGAGGCAATAGCGGACAGGGTGATGGCACGCCAGACTAACTGCGCATCGCAACATGCCTCCTTGGCTGCTATGTATGACCTCTCATTCCCCACCCAGCAGGAAGACATATTCCCCAGATGTTGTAACTGGAGAAGTGCGTACTGGATATTTTGGACTACTTTATCTCCTCGGTGCGCTGTAGACAGTTAAGGGCACTTAGAGAATATGTACAGGTAAGGAATCTAGTATCAAAATCACCTCTCATTTGCATCAGTGACAGAAAGATCGCATATAATTCCGTGTCAAACACACCGAAGTCCAGAGGCAGTCAGACCTTGAAGACACGGTCACGGAAAACAACAGAACAACCAACACACTCTCCCTGTTTCGGCCTTAATTAATGTATTAAAAGCACACGCAGATGTGCAACCCTTCTGTACTGCACTAAACTTAAAATGAATCTAGGCCTCCGGGGTAACCAAATTGGCAAACGGTTACAGATCTCGATTTGGAGCTGTACTCGCTAGAGACCAAGTGACTCCAGCATATGCCGTACACGGATTCCAAACAGTGTTGTTGCTAGTGGACGACTAAAGAAAAGGCGTTCCAGAAGCAAACGAGCAATGGAAAGCGAGGAACTTACATGCATGATTCACCGTGTGCCGTCGGATTGTAAGTGGCGGTTCACCAGCATCACCACAGAGACTCGGTGTGGAGCAATCCTATGAGCTCCTGTTGCCAGTCTAATTCCTCATGGCGGATAGCGACAATGAACGTCAGAGAAGAATGCCTCGGTGATTCACAGACTGTGCAGCCACAGTCTGGCTGCGAACGCACGAAAGCTCTGTAAAACTGGGGCAGACTTGCTATGTCAGCTTCCCAAACCGGTGGCGAAGGCACTTTATTATGTTCAGTGCCTTCATGGTTCTGGCTTTCAGGTCCCCCAGGTCTAGCAATCGTGACAATTTGGAATCAAAGAAGAGGCCCAAAAATTTCAAGGAGTCTTTAAAATGCAGAACACTGTCCCTCTTTACCCCTCATATGCAAGGCAAGTAAATTAAATGTATGACAAGAACGATTAAAATGATCACTCGCTCACTTATCTGCAGGAAATTGAAAACCACTCTTTGTAGCCCACTCTGCCAGTCTTTTCACTGTAAGTTTCAGCTCTCGAGCCGCTGTTGCAACACTAGAGGAGGAACAGAAACATCAAAATTGTCTACAAATAAGGAGCATTGTAGAGGACTAATCACCATAGATGTGGTAGGCTATTTTTGACTATAGTAAAATATGTAACACTTAAAACACTGCCCCAAGGGACACTATTCTCTTGCTCAAAACGATAAGATAGTGTGTCACCAACGCGAGACCTAAAAAACCACTTAAACAGTAACGACTGCATGAAGATTGGCAGGTGGCCACAAACACGCCTTGATGAAGTTGGTCGAGAATACTGTGTCTCCAAGTAGGATTGAGTGTGTATTTCAAGAATATACTGAGGTAGTCTCGTGTTTATGTAGAAAAGCCGGCTGAATAGCCGCCTCTAGCATGATCAAGTTGTCAAGAGTGGACCTTGGCTCTCGCGTCATTCTGAAAGAGCGTCATTTCTATCGCATCCTGTTTGGATAAATACAGAGAACAGCCAGTGATATTCTGACCCACATGAACTGCAACAGCTACTGCTTGTAGGTCAGTAAGCAAGAGAGAGCAGAGAAGACAGAGCAAAGGAGTGGAGTGTATCACTGACAAACACAGTAACCAATCCCTTGATTCTGTCCGCACTCAGGTCATCTTTTCAGTGAAGGGTATAGCCCTGTATAACAGGGGCATCAATGACTTCTTTCTCGTAAACACAAATACAGCGGTTGTGACTGTGTCAGGTGTTTCAGCTCGTCCACGAGTCCTGAACCGATATGGGAGCCCTCTATCACTAGGACAACAATTTTATTCTGCCTTTCCGCTGTGAAGAGGAGCTCATAATGTTCGGAAGTTCAGTCCTGGGGAGGGATGATTACCCTAGAGCAACATCAAGGTCCATTAGCGATACAGAATAATCTTGAAAGATATCTGAGAGAAAGATGTCAACATCATCAGACTGTATACTTCTCTATTTCATCAGTGTTGGATGCTTGGCCTCTGATTATTTGCCCCGGGCAGGCTTTGAGCCACAGCTGTAGTTGTGGCAGCACTGGACTGCATACCAGACTGAATCTTTGGAGGTGCGGAGAGGTCTGCAACGTTGAAAATCTTGGCCTGTTCTTGCGGGAGGTTCAGGAGTCGAAATAACAGCTGTAGCACAAATGCATTGACAAACGCAAGTGTTATTTGTGACACTAGCAAAGTCTGTTTGTGTAACAGCATCAGCTTCCTGCACTAGGTGCTTAAGAACCAAAGTAAAGCAGATAGAGAACGTCGGGGCAGTCTGGCTTAATGAATCTTTTTAGCCTCACCATAAGCGATGCGCTTCATATTCTTAAGCTTTTGAATCTTCCATTTCCTAAGATATGCGTTGCAGTGCCGACTCCAGACAGGCTGAGCCACAGAGCAATTCATACACTTCAAAACTGATGAACACGAACGTCGCATGCTTAGGCGAAGGTAACCTGCCCGTGCCCTGAAAGTTTCGCGCTCCTGAAAGTCAGTATAAATGAGTCAGATTTGACAAGAGTATCATTCATCCTTTTCATGATGTTCTGCACATCAGCGTTTACTTCTTGGACCAACTGGACTTTCATTTCTTCTTTGCTAATGTCCACTACATCCATGCATGTGACAACACCTTCGCTATAATTCAACATGGTGAGCAGCTGCAGTGTCATATTTCCCAAGGTATTTCGCTTTGCTGCAGGTTCTTTGCTTGCTGGGAATTAGGTGTTTCAATCAGTACTGCCCATAGCTTAACTTCTTGACTGATTTTAATTCCCGTGCAATGCCCTCTAAACCCTTTTGAATGTAAAAAGAGGTTACCTTTTCAATGGTTCCCCATCTCTTTCTAGCTATCGAAAATACGATATGACCTTCATGCATTCTGTTATTAATATCTAAGTGCTCTTATCAGCTCCAGACTCTGGTGGACGCGTCACACGAGGTCTCTTGCTCGATTGGATGTTGGCACCTCCAAGCAGCCCACCCATTCCGCTGGGAAGAGGAGAAGTTTTCAGAGTGTCCATCTCAGTCCCACGAGCAGCCAGGGATATACCGGACCACCTAGACCGAATCCCGCATTCCTAGGCAAGCCTTATACAACTGAGGTGCAGCAGGTTCCCCAGAGGTTGCTCGCTAACGACTAATCCACCTTAAGAGGCATGTATCTTATCAGCGTGCAGCACACCTTGAGATTGAGGGGATTTTATGGAGTTTTTTCACCATCCTCGCGATCCGGGAGGTTGGATCCCTGTTCCGTGTAGCAAACAACGTTCCACCGTCACGACTTACAGTGGTATCTGAAGCACACCCAGAGCTTATGGCGACAGAGGGCTGGCGGTACTTACCAGTCCCCAGCTCATGAACCCCAGGGTCACCAAATCTGTACTCATCAAACGAGTCGTAAGGCCCATAGGGCGTTAAGATCGTGATGTAATCATATTAGGAGTTAATCTATCTAAGTATTACCTTTATTGATACAGAATGTTGATGTGAACTGTTACCCTTTGGGCATACACAATTATGCATCATTTTCTGCTGACTCTAGTGCAGTATTTGGTATTGTGTACCTACAATGCAATGTTAACTATGTAGAATATTCAGAACACCTATGTTTCTCACACTCAAAGTATAATGTACACTACAGTGTGCTGCTGTATGTCACAAGAGTGCCACGGTTTGTTAGTGGATCTGTTAGAAGATGTGACAAACCTAGTACAGAGAGGCTGCATTCACTGTACTTTCCACTGTACGCATACTGCCGCTCGCTACCTTGGTGCCAGTGAGCCATACGGAATTCTTTTAGTATTATAGAACACATTACGCCACAGCAGTAACATATGTGTTTTTACACTCTCTGGAATAGAGAATGGACAAATCTATTCAACATAATGGGTCTTTTTCTGAAGACCTGCGTCATAACATTGTTTGTCGCAGTCAATCCATCTCTGTATGTAACGGTATTGTGGGGAAGAATATACTGAATTGTAAAAAATACGTTTCTCCTGCTTTAAGATAACACATCTGTATTGCTAGAATATAATATATTTAGGCAGTTTTCTACACGGTCAAACATGAATAATCAATTCCATAGTTATAAATCTTAACTTAAAATCATGTTCTTTATCCAGGTGATTTTGTCAAACAGAGTAATCGTGTAGATGTAGATGTAGGAGATGTAAAAGCCTCTACTATATGTACAGCAGAGCTAATTATGAAATTGATAAAATGAGCACCAATAACTTTGTTCTATCCTGGGCTTTTGATTTTTTGCAGAAATCTTTTATATATCTTCAGTCTACAATTGACTATTACCTCTGTTAAACAGTTTTATTATTGTTTACAGCAGCATTACTGTTTATCTTGGTAATGTTCTTCTTGCACACAGAAGCTGTGCTTCGACATGAGGTAGTCACGTAACTCCATTTTTTAAAAAAAATCCAAGCAGAATCCTGCCTACATGAAGCTGTTGTGAAAGTCCAGACAGCTGCTCCCTTAAAATATCTCTTTTAACATTAGCCAATTCCATTTTTATGGTATAGCCACAAGGTTTTTGTTTCTTTAAGATGGTCTCCACCGCTTTCTTGCAAACTATTTTCCAACATGGCTCTGCTCCCATGTAAGAGAAATAGAAGTTTTGCCTTGATATCATGTCTCTAGAATGTTTCGTTTTTCACGTTTTAAAATATAATATGTAACGTCTTCCCTCTCTTGTATTTAGTGTTCGTATTAAATACCTGTAGCTCCTACTGCAAATTCCATATGCTTCCACACTATAATGATATTTTCTTAGTGTAGCTATTAAGTTGCTGTAACATAAAGTAACATATCTTACAGGTGTAGGCAGCGAATTATAACTGGTATGTTACGTATCGCTTTTGTAGTAATGCAGTAATGGAATCGGATATTTATCCGTGTTATACACCATAAAACAGCATCTAGTCACTACTAGTTTAGTGGAGTGTTCACATTGTCACTGTAGTGCTATTACCACATCTCAAAATATTTTTTAGTAGATGATACAGAACTAAGTAGTGAAGGTCTTAACGATAGTCGTCTGCAGGGAATTCAATGATGTTTTTAACACTTTGGAAGACTGTCGATGTCAACAAATGATGGTATTGTTCGTTAGTTTTACATTTTGACACTGGACACAGGATTTTTAATGACAGTCAGTGTGTTCTCTAGAAGTGCTAAGTTCGTGGTGTAATCATACCCATCAAATTAAGAGTTGACCTGCCTGTGTGATATCTGCACAGTATAGAATGTTGATGTGCAGTACATCACTTTAGATAAACAGAGCTGTGTCGTTTAGGCATAATGATTACACAGTGTTTCTTGTTGACGATGGTCTAGGATTTGTGACTGTGTACATCCAACGCATTATAAACTATGTGGAATATTTTTAATCTGCTATTACTCATGGAAAACAGTATTTGTGAGAAAAGTAGCAGTTGATGTTGGTCTTCTCTTAAGATCCATGGAAAAACTGATACACATCGGCCAGTCCACCACATGCAGATTGAATATAAACATCCTTCTTAAGCAGATCTAAATGAGAACCGAGACTTGTAAACAGATCTTTTTTAAGTCTTGTAATGTGGTAGAAAAACGCCATTGAACCCACTGTTTTTAGCAAGTCTATGAAGATGTGATCACCCTCCACTATCATTCACAATAAATCCATCTGGCTACCGCTCCCAAGACTTTCCCGCCACGCACTGCTCCTGATATTAGATGACTGTAATGCAAAACTTACGTGTTTGGTGGGGTCAAAATTTTTCTTGAAATTGACTACACAGCCAGAATGTCGTATATACAAAAGAAAACTAAAATTGATGTAAAGAAAACAGCCACTGCAGGAAACTTATTTGTCTCAAGAAGAACGGATACAAAAAATGATGCCAGTCTAACAGCAGCTAACAGAAATCTTTACAGATTTATCAGTATCTTTAGGAGAAAATCTCTTAGCCTTGCCTTCAAAATTCACCCATATCAGTTGACACTAATATTACGTGGATGTGAAGCTTCATTGTATAGAAAGAAAGACGAAGATAAACTGTTATTATTTGAAGGAAAAGTATTGAGGAACTCTAATCGTAGATAATCGTGTGGAATGGAGGATAATAAAAAATGAATTGCAGGAGTTGTACAATCATCGTAACATCGGCTAAGTCCTATAGAAGTGGACGTTGAGGTTCATTGGTCACATGACAAGAACGTCGGAGAATAACCTATTTACAATAGCATTCTGTAGGACAGCACACTGGTATACAAAACTTAAGTGCGAAAGTAACTTCCGTGTGAGGCGTCACCGCCAAATAATACAGCTCGGTGAAACTTACACCACACATATAAAGAACTGCTACAGTATAGCGCACAAAGTAATTGAAAGAAGTATGCAATGAGACCAACAGAAATGACGCCTTTATTCAAAGATGTTAATTACCCTCAAGTCAGCGAGATTTATGATGGGACCCAGGACATTACAAAAGGTGATACATTAGTCTCAGTAGGGTGTGTAATTACCACAGACGGCAATGCGTGCTGTGCCAAGTGCTCCTGTGCTGGTCACAAGATTGGCAAGGAGTTTATACTGTGCCCCCCTGCCCCGTCTGTTGAGCGCAAACTTATCTGTTAATGACAGTATTATCGAACAAAAATTACACTCTAATAATAAGACGCAGCAAGTACAAAAAAATAGTAAATAATGTGCCCAACAGCACCAGACATACTTCACAGATTCCAGAAAGTAGTAGAACAGTTTATACTTCCTGATACGGATTCAGCCATGGATACTTAATGTATTGTTTCTCATTATTCTTTTTGTTAAAATTGAGCATTCATAATTAGTTACGGTTATTCATAATCACTAGAATTATCATTACAGAATCAAACGCACCCTGCTGCGCGAATGGATTTGAATTCTCAATAATGACGTCTACTCAACTACAGATTAATCCAACTAAAAATCACTGTAACATTTACCAGTTATTAATAATTCATTTCTAATCTTACAACAGTTTTTCTTAGTTCAAAATTCATGTCAACTTTAACATGGGTCTGTTTTATCAGTTCGTAGCCAGAGTATCGGAACGAGTTTGACTTACTACATCATAAGTAATTTACCTCCACTTTTAGCATCTACATCTACATCTACATCTACATAGACACTCCGCAAGCCACCTGACGGTGTGTGGCGGAGAATACCTTGTGTACCTCTATCGGTTCTCTCTTCTATTCCAGTCTCGTATTGTTCGTGGAAGAAAGGATTGTCGGTATGCCTCTGTGTGGGTCCTAATCTCTCTGATTTTATCCTCATGGTCTCTTCGCGAGATATACGTAGGGGGGAGCAATATACTGCTTGACTCCTCGGTGAAGGTATGTTCTCGAAACTTCAACAAAAGCCCGTACCGAGCTACTGAGCGTCTCTCCTG
The DNA here is from genome assembly GCF_023897955.1 of Schistocerca gregaria. Classification (NCBI taxonomy): domain Eukaryota; kingdom Metazoa; phylum Arthropoda; class Insecta; order Orthoptera; family Acrididae; genus Schistocerca; species Schistocerca gregaria. The sequence goes on from NC_064924.1 coordinate 653,391,992, forward strand.
TAGAGTCTTCCACTGGAGTTTATCTATCACCTCCGTAACGCTTACGCGATTACTAAATGATCCTGTAACGAAGCGCGCTGCTCTCCGTTCGATCTTCTCTATCTCTTCTATCAACCCTATCTGGTACGGATCCCACACTGCTGAGCAGTATTCAAGCAATGCACGAACGAGCGTAGTGTAACCTACTTCCTTTGTTTTAGGATTGCATTTCCTTAGGATTCTTCCAATGAATCTCAGTCTGGCATCTGATTCACCGACGATCAACTTTATATGATCGTTCCATTTTAAGTCACTCCTAATGCGTACTCCCAGATAGTTTATGGAATTAACTGCCTCCAGTTGCTGACCTGCTATATTATAGCTAAATGATAAGTTTTTCCGAGCGAATATTTGTTTTAGGATAGCTTGTAGTATGTAACTTCGGGGGCTGATATCTAGCGGCCTACCCGGGAGACACACGTGCATCTGTCACTGCCTGCCGTGGGAAAGCTATTCAATCTCTTACCGAACGCTTACTTTCACCACCTATAAGAATCTAAATAAAGGATAGTAGTTTTGTACAATCGCTTCCAAAATTTGTATTCTTCTCTTTGTTATTAACAGAAAGGTGGTGTGAAAATCTCAGCTTTTTGGTGGCTATACATTTGGAGACAGGAAAGTTTACTTGAAAGTTAGAAAAACTACACTTAAGAAAGGAAATTCACCTGGGAACGTTTATAACGTGTTTTTGGTTGTCGATTCAAATACTCACCTGTGTGTTAGGATATAGAATTATTTAACTGAAATTTAATTAAAAATTTTCAAATATCTTACAGTTTTCGTATAATGAAATCTAGAATAACTTATGAAAAAACTATCAAAATCAATATTTATTTCACTGTGTGTTATGTGAGCCTGTGAGTAAATGAGAGTGTGTATGTGGGACATTCGTCAATTTTCAACATTCCATTACATACGGTCTTAAGTAACGTGTAAGATTTACACAATCCTGAAGTGGGAATATGATCCTAGGGGATTACCCACTTTGCTGATGACGTATGTCTAGGTGTGACTGCTACTGTAGCAGAGGAGCCAGACAGTCAGCGGGAGTAAAATCTGTATCTGAAGAATATTTCCAGAATTATAGTCTTTTCGTTTCCATTTATTAAACGTTACTATATTATTTGTAAGTCAGATTGACGCAAAAACGTCTATCTATAAGAATTGTTGCAGACGAGTTTTGGCGAGAGTTTGATCACGAGCCAGTATTCTGATTGGCAGTCAGTATGGTGACCCAATCAGACCTGACACGGCTGCCGCCTGTTACCTGATAGATATACTGGGAGTGAGGTAGGAAGAAGGAAGTCGCTCGCTAGCTTTCAACGCGGACGGTTATGTTACTGGTGCCAGTAAAAACAATGTGTAAGATAAAGAATTAACTAGCGTTTGAGTTACTGGTGAGCTAAGTCGATAGCAGTTCTTGTTTTTTGTTGACGATTGCTTGGCGAAATTACAGAGGTTTTGGCTGAATCTGTTGGATAGATATTCGCGTGTGAAATATTGGTCTTCATAGAATCCGCGCGGCATTTTTCAGTATTCAACTATTGAGAATTTTTGGCGACCAGTTTCTGTTTTAGAAACCCACAAGAAGGACCGAATGTAATAACTCGTATTAGTGGAGAAAGTAGTGATTGTGAAAACGTTGTTTAATTTGGGTTGGGTTCGGGCAAATCTCTGGCTGCTGTGCTTGTGAAATGTGTGCATGAATCGTGAACTGGAAGGAAATAGCCAATATTTTAAATGTGGACTGAATAGTACCTTTTCTTTGGCTGTCAAGGCCAAAATAAAAATTATTGTCTGAAAATTTCGGAAATTGTTCTTTAGAAACCAATCCATTTTCGTACTGCCCGATAAAATTGGATGACAATATTTCTACAGAAGTTTCGTTTATAACTAGAGTTGCGCGGCCTCAGTAATTGTAGATATTAGGTGGTGTTTTTTATCAGCGCTGCTTTCACATCATCTTGTATGTATCTACGTTGCCGAGTGAAGGGACATTCACCAGACGTCGTTCTGAAGTAGGTGAAATTTAATTTGAAGCATGCATTGTGACAACGACGAATAGACACGAGAAATTAAACCCCGACACGCCGCACGTTGTTAATATACACTCCTGGAAATTGAAATAAGAACACCGTGAATTCATTGTCCCAGGAAGGGGAAACTTTATTGACACATTCCTGGGGTCAGATACATCTCCTGATCACACTGCAGAACCACAGGCACATAGACACAGGCAACAGAGGATGCACAATGTCGGCACTAGTACAGTGTATATCCACCTTTCGCAGCAATGCAGGCTGCTATTCTCCCATGGAGACGATCGTAGAGATGCTGGATGTAGTCCTGTGGAACGGCTTGCCATGCCATTTCCACCTGGCGCCTCAGTTGGACCAGCGTTCGTGCTGGACGTGCAGACCGCGTGAGACGACGCTTCATTCAGTCCCTAACATGCTCAATGGGGAACAGATCCGGAGATCTCGCTGGCCAGGGTAGTTGACTTACACCTTCTAGAGCACGTTTGGTGGCACGGGATACATGCGACGTGCATTGTCCTGTTGAAACAGCAAGTTTCCTTGCCGGTTTAGGAATGGTAGAACGATGGGTTCGATGACGGCTTGGATGTACCGTGCACTATTCAGTGTCCCCTCGACGATCACCAGAGGTGTACGGCCAGTGTAGGAGATCGTTCCCCACACCATGATGCCGGGTGTTGGCCCTGTGTGCCTCGGTCGTATGCAGTCCTGATTGTGGCGCTCACCTGCACGGCGCCAAACACGCATACGACCATCATTGGCACCAAGGCAGAAGCGACTCTCATCGCTGAAGACGACACGTCTCCATTCGTCCCTCCATTCACGCCTGTCGCGACACCACTGGAGGCGGGCTGCACGATGTTGGGGCGTGAGCGGAAGACGTTCTAACGGTGTGCGGGACCGTAGCCCAGCTTCATGGAGACGGTTGCGAATGGTCCTCGCCGATACCCCAGGAGCAACAGTGTCCCTAATGTGCTGGGAAGTGGCGGTGCGGTCCCCTACGGCACTGGGTAGGATCCTACGGTCTTGGCGTTCATCCGTGCGACGCTGCGGTCCGGTCCCAGGTCGACGGGCACGTGCACCTTCCGCCGACCACTGGCGACAACATCGATGTACTGTGGAGACCTCACGCCCCACGTGTTGAGGAATTCGGCGGTACGTCCCCCCGGCCTCCCGCATGCCCACTATACGCCCTCGCTCAAAGTCCGTCAACTGCACATACGGTTCACGTCCACGCTGTCTCGGCATGTTACCAGTGTTAAAGACTGCGATGGAGCTCCGTATGCCACGGCAAACTGGCTGACACTGACGGCGGCGGTGCACAAATGCTGCGCAGCTAGCGCCATTCGACGGCCAACACCGCGGTTCCTGGTGTGCCGTGCGTGTGATCATTGCTTGTACAGCCCTCTCGCAGTCTCCGGAGCAAGTGTGGTGGGTCTGAAACATCGGTGTCAATGTGTTCTTTTTTCCATTTCTAGGAGTGTACAAAGAACTTGAAATTACTCTTCTATATACTCTTTACCTTGTTAAAGCCAATGTTTCCTCGTAGTAAAATGATTACTCCTCGTAATATAATACTAAGTAGCTTGAATAATATTTAGAAATGCTCATCTTCTGTGAATGAGAATTGTCTCTTTGTTTTTTTTTTTCCAGCAGTGATGTTAATAGTCCATTTCGCTACTTCAGTTTATTTATACACATAATATCTCTGAGACTGGAATACTCTCTTTCAAATTTTCAAGGTGGCAGGGGTGAAATGCAGGGAGCGAAAAACTATTTACAGTGTGTACAGAAACCAGATGGCAGTTATAAGAGTCAAAGGCCATGAAAGGTAATCAGTGGTTGGGAAGGAACTAAGACAGGGTAGTAGCCTATCACTGATGTTATTCAATCTGGATATTGAGCTAGTAGTAAAGGAAACAAAAGAAAAATTCGGAGTAGGAATTAAAATCCATGGAGAAGAAATAAATACTTTGAGTTTCGCCGATGACATTGTAATTCTGTCAGAGACATCAAAGAACCTGGCAGAGCAGCTGAACGGAATGGACAGTGTCTTGAATGGAGGATATAAGATGCACATCAACAAAAACAAAACGAGGATAATGGAATGAAGTCGAATTAAATCGGGTGATGCTGAGGGAATTAGATTAGAAAATAGACACTTAAAGTATTAAATGGGTTTTGCTATTTGGGGAGCAAAATAACTGATGATGGTCGAAGTAGAGAGGATATAAAATGTAGACTGGAAATGGCGAGGAAAACGTTTCTGAAGAAAAGAAATTTGTTAACATCGAGTATAGGTTTAAGTGTCAGGAAGTCGTTTCTGAAAGTATTTGTATGGAGTGTAGCCATGTATCGAAGTGAAACGTGAACGATAAATAGTTTAGACAAGAAGAGAAAAGAAGCTTTCGAAATGTGGTGCTACAGAAGAATGCTGAAGATCAGATGGGTAGATCACATAACTAAATAGAAGGTATTTACGAGAATTGGAGAGAAGAGGAATTTGTGGCACAACATGACTAGAAGAAGGGATCGGTTGGTAGGGAATATACTGAGTCATCAAGGGATCACCAATTTAGTGTTGGAGGGCAGCGTGGAGGGTAAAAATTGTAGACGTAGACAAAGAGATGAATACACTAAACAGATTCAGAAGGATGTCGGTTGCATTAGGTACTGGGAGATGAAGAAGCTTGCACAGGATAGAATAGCATGGAGAGCTTCATGAAACCAGTCTCTGGACTGAAGACCACAACAACAACAATATCTCTGACCTCAGAGTACGTATTATATAAAGTGAGATAATTCAGTTCATTTCCTCATTCAGAATTGATTATTGTAGAAAATCTTGTTCTGGCGTTTCTCAAGATATTCGATTATCTACATTCGAGACCGTTAGTCGTAAGTAAAGACGTCACGCAAATTTCTTAGTAGTGTATAACTTTACGACGAATGCACTCGAAAGATATCACTATAACTTTATTAATACTTGTAGGTTGATCCAAAAAATACTCATGTGAAATTTTTCATTCCTTTAAGGTCTTTTTTCTGGTTGTACTTTATTTTTGTTAATTACGTTCAGTATTTTACATATTTTACAGAAGATAGTGACCGTATGACAGTACATCAATTTAATTCACTCTCGCAATTGCCGAGTGAGAGGACCTCTCGACCATTCGATTGATGGGTGTATTATTGTATACTGTAGACTCATCAGTATTTGGCATGTAATGCGGCAACTACGTATCCCAGCCCCTAGACAACGAAACCAGCCAAAACTTCCAATGTTTCAACTCTGAATCTGAGGGCACGTAGTTCAAGGCCACCATTAATTTCTTTTCTTTTTTTGAAAGTGCGAAATGAGGCGACAAGCAGACCAAAAACATACGTCAAACATTTTGACACAATACATGTCGTTGCTGTAGGGCTTTCCATTCTCCGCCAATGTTGCTGACAACTTCTGGATGGTTGTTGTAAAAGTGGTCGCGCTGCAATATGTCTCCCCTGTGCATCCGACACGTTCTCAGTGAGACTGAAGTCGGGAGAATGGGCTGGCCAGCCCATTCGAAAAATGTCCTCTCATTCCAACAGCCCCTCCACCTGCACTTTTCGATGTGATCGAGCACTGTTATCCATAAAAATGAAATGAGGACCGAATACGACTCTGAAAAGACGCACCAAAAGAAGGGATACAGTGGCACAATAACGCTAGGCTCTGGGTGTACTCCGTTCAAAGATCTGGAAGTCAGTACGCCGATCCAACATTAGGCATCCAAATACCATAACGCTTGGACCACCAAACTAGATGTTCGACAATGTTTCTGCTTACAATGCCTATTCCCACCTTTTGTCATATGAGGGTACGTCCAGACTCATTTTTCTGACAATCTGCTCTCAACGGAGCACTTGACCCCTTCCCTCATTAGTCCAGTCCCTATGCTTTTCGCTCCTTCGCAAACGGTGCATTATTGCCTTTTGCACAGTGTAGCAGTGATCTGCTGTTGTATGTTGGCTGCGGCGCAGCGACTGCGTGTGGTCGGTCTCCTTCCCCTACTTCCCCTAAACCAGCATGTTGTCTTTCGTGACGTCCAGCGTTCTGCAAGAGACTGGGAGACCTCTGGCAACATGCTTCCGATTTCATTCATTTCCACCGAATAGTTAACATGATTTGGTACACTATCTACCTCGCCCATAAGTTTTGCAGAGCATTATAGTAGGAACATACGAAGAAGAAGACGGGGAATTAATTTCTAGACAAAAACTGAGGTAATACAGCTGAAATGGACATCGTCTACTAATAGACACCAACTCAATCGACAAAGGGAACAGGAAGAGCGTAGTACGATGGTGTTTGGTCTACAAGGCCCTTGCCACATGTAAAGGAAAATGAAGGCGAATGAATTTCAGCATGTGAAGCAGTATGACAGAAGTGATGTGGTCGTGTATGCATGTACTTATGAGGGTAAATGTGATAGAAAATGTCCCTTTAAATACCTATATCATTTTTGTTCTACGTGATCAGGTCCAGTGGACCGCACACTTCTACAAGTTTCCTCCTCCACTGTATTCTCGCCATTGCCGCTGTCCGCCATACGTCCACATCTATTGATGCTTGGCTTAAATCTTCACGGAGGCCATCCCTCCAACGCTTCTTGGGTCTCCCTGGCGGTCTCTTTCCTGTAGGTGTGAAATCCAGGAGCTTCCGAAGCCATCTGTGATCCTCCATCCGGGCCACATGGCCGGCCCATTGCATTCGTTTGGATTTGACAGTTCCTGCTATGTTGGGCTGCTGGTGTAGTTCCTCGAGCTCTCAGTTGTATCTGATCCTCCATTCCCCTGTGTCTGCATGCAGAACCGGACCGAAGATCTTCCGAAGCACTTTTCTCTAAAAAACGAGGAGAATATGGAAGTCCTGTTTCCGGATCTTCATGTCTCACAGCCATATAGAGCAAGAGGCTGGATGAGCGTTTTGTACAGTCGAATCATAAACTGTCTGCAGAGATATCTAAACCGAAGCAGTTGTGATAGGCTGTGGTAAGATCGGTTTCCTGCTTGTATTCTGGCATTGATCTCTGCTTCACATGACGATTTCTCAGTGAAATGTTCCCCTAGGTATTTGAATTCATGCACTCTCTTCTAGGAATGGTCTCCCACCTGCACTGATTGTAGATGACCAGCAGTCAGACTTTGATCACACATCATAATGAGGTACTCTGTTTTGGCTTTGTTTATGTTTAGGCCAAATTTACTGGCCTCTGTTAGTGCTTGGGTCATTAACTCCAGCATAGAGAGTAAACAGATTGTAAGGTGTCAGGCAAATCCAACACCTTCCATGAAAACCCTAACATGATAAGCAAATCCAGTAGTATGTCACGTAGCTCCAAATAAATCGTGACATTAAATTAACCAAAGTAATACGAGTAACGAATGAGCAAATGGAATACCAAAGACTAACACAAGAATGCCTAAATGAATGTCATACCTTCCCACCGTGAGACAGACGCAGTTCCGAGGGGAGAAACGAGAACAGAAGCCGAGAGCAGAACCGTGTTAAGCTAGAAGCCCCTACGATGAGGGACGGACTGGACACCCACGTTGCTAAGACCACACCACCCGCAAGTTTCAGCGTGAGACTTTTTCGCGTCTCTGTTACGTCAAGGACCGACCCCCAGCCTATGTTAAAAGCTAGAGCCCTCCAGAAAAACAGTATAGATCTTACGATAACACAAAAAGGGCCACACCACCCGCAAGGTTTAGCGTGTTACTTTTTCGCGTCTGTGTTACGTTAGGACCACCCCCCAGCCCATGTTAAAAGATAGAGCCCTCCAGAAGAACAATATAGATCTTACGATAACGCTAAAAGGACGACACCAGCTGCAAGTTTTAGCGTGAGACTTTTTTGCGTCTCTGTTACGTTGCAAACTTTAAAAACATTGCCCCACCACGAAAAGTATAACGTTTCTCATTGGATAGACATATTTTTTGTAGGCGGAGCTTAAGGTTAACATTGCGACCCTGATTGGTCAGATGAAAACACAACCAGATAGTTTTTTTAAACCAACATCGGTAAATGGCAGTAAGGAGAAGTTAGGAGGAAAGTTAGTTACTAGACGGCGAGCTGGATGGCTGCTGCGCCGGCCGCCGCCCCCCTGACGAACACCAACAAGGTAATGAACGCACGCGATGCCACATAACAGCGCATAAAGCTTCGCTCAGAACTGCAGAAGTCCCATCTGTTACACCTCCTTTTTGCGTAATCCTAGAGTCGATCGTCAATTAAAGCTCATGGTGTTCATATTTGCCACTTGAAGTAAAATTCTGAAACGCGATGATTTTTCTGTTATATAGTTATTGAGAAGCCACATCAGCCACTGTAATTTACGACAAGTTAGATAAGTAATTAAAGATAATTGAGGGTCACTGTAGACCATTTTGATAGTTTGCTGTTTTGTGAAACTTAATTTAAACCTAGATTATAGATGTGATATGGCATTGGTCATCCTTCGATCCATTGTAGAACTTGGAAACCCACTCAGGGAATATTCGTTCACATTTTTGTTGAACACAGTTGGTTTTTACCATCCTGCATTAAAACACTTCCTTTTATCAATAGTGCAATTTATAAACAATGTTTTGTGAGTAGAATAAAATTTCCAATGGTAAACGTAACTGCTTTTTCGACGTTATTTTGCCAGCTAACTAAAAATAGGAAAGCCTTGAACTCCTTCAACTAAATTTAGTTAGTATTAAGATTCTGTTACTGGGAGTACAGTGGAGCTGACGCTGAGATCATTAAGTATTTGGTTATATCATCGCTAGTCTCACTGAACTCTTCTTAATTCTACGTGTCATGTGTGGTCTGGCGTCTCCTTACCAGCAACAGGTCCCAGTTTCAAACTAGTTAATTCCCTAAAAACACGCTCCGAGCGTCGTTGTGCGAAAGTGGTAGGGATACATGATATAGAAAAAACAGACACCACCATGAATGTTTAGAAAATGTCGACCCTGCCAGGATGGTAAAATACAATGACTGAAGGTCGACCACATGCCTAACTAGGTCAGAAAAATATTCTGCTGTAAAATTTGCGTATTAATTTTTTTTTCTAAAGTGATACATAGTCGAAAACAGCAGCTGCAGCAATAGATAGTAAAGGTATTCAATAGAAATGAGTCTGGCAGAGTCAATAGCAGAATTAAGTTATGAATGACAATATTGTTAGAATTAAGTTTTCTCTCCAATGCAAGCCCACAGGTGGCGGATACATCGTTGACAAGTTGGTTCTGACCTAACAAGTAAGTGAATAGTTTGCCAAGTCGTGTGAACAAAAAGTTTATGAAACGTGTGAGATCGTATGAGCGCATGTTGACGCGAAGTAGGGCGCGTGAATTGCTTTTAAAACAGAAAATAAGGGATTCGGAAAGATTAGCAATGGCAGATCGAGACCTTGACCGAATTGAGGTGAAGACCCAGCATTAAAATGGACAAAGAATAGAGGAGAGTACAACAGACGATGCAGTATCGCGAGAAATAGGACAGATAACACACCATAACGAGGATAATGTACGCCAAGACACAGAAATCCTAGGTCAGCATACGACAGAGGAGCAGGAAAGTAGAGAGAAAGTCGATGAGGATTCTAACTTGCGTCTTGAATACGTAGAACCCATAGTACAAATAATCAGAGCTCCCTCGCCACAGATTATAAGCAATGCGAACAGAAACGTGTCACAGCACATTTCAATGCAATCGGTTCCGAACCAACACTTGGGCGAAAACACAGAGCGTAGGACGTCGGAAGAAAACGAAATAGGACACACCAATCTGGCAGAATTATTACAATTAATTACGGAAACCATGACAAGGCAAAATAAAGAAATTGCGAACCAAATTAAAATTCAGAATGCAGAAACGACGAGACAAATGCGTGCAATTAAAGAACAAAACAAAAAAAAACAGTTACACCTAAGTCATATTGAAGACGAGGCAAAAGAATCTCAAGAAGTGATAGGAAAGTTAATAACAAGTCACAATCAACTGAGAACAGACACTGACAAGGTACAAGCGGGCGTACAAACATTGCATAATGACATTCAGGACGAGATCAAAACATTACGTAACAACACCCACAGAGAAGTCAAGAAAGTAGAGAAACAGATAAACGAAATTACTAGACAAGCAGCAGGTACAGCGCGTGAGATTGTTGAAAACAGTGTGTTACACAAACGTATCACAAAAGCAGCGCTGAAAAGATATGATAACCGCATAGCCAAAATAGAAGCGCAAACGAAGCGACAATTTCAGAAATTGCGAACAGAGTTGTTGCAAACCATTGAAGAGCGAAGTGAACAGGATCGAACAAGCACAGAGTCTGCAACCACATCCGTATCTGTAACAGCACCGGAAAAACAAGCAATTAACGAAGATATTACGCATTTGCGATTCCAATCACAGGCGGAAAGTAGCACATGTGAAATCAGACAGCCTGCACCGCGGGTACGCGAAAGTTACAGTGAACAGTATCCAATGGATCTATCACAACAGGGAAGAACGACGGGAGAAATGATCAGAAACAAAAGTGGTGATGAATCGTGAATTTCATATGGAACTATGACGAAGTACGACAACCATCATTTCCTCACACTCAGAAAATTGCAACACTTTCGAGAAGGAAACTCATTACATCCACGAACTTTTATTGATCAATTCCGAGTAGGATTACCAGAACACTGGACGCTAGCACACAAATTAGACTTTATGTATGCACACATGTCAGGAACAGTCGCAGAAACCATGCAGAATGTTGCAGCGACATGCCGATCGTACGAAGATTTCAGAGAGATGTTTCTCTCACGATATTGGTCCAGCGAAGCACAGAACAGGGTGAAGTACGAATTATTACAGAACTCATATTTTGAAAATTCAGGAGAGAAGAGTCCCGTGAAATTTTTCGAAGTAATGGCAAACAAAAATCAATGCTTAGATGTACCATACAGTGACGGAGAGTTGATTAAATTATGCGCGATGAAGCTACCATTGAAATACCAGCAATCATTACTAGATCGCGGAGGCAATGACTTTGAAGCATTTAAAGGTATTCTAAGGGAATTAGAGTTCATATTCTCGGAAGATTACGCAAGAAAAAGACGAAGCCCACGTGAAAACGAAAGCAAAAAGCACTGGAATCCACAAGACACAGTACGAAGAAACAATAATAACGAACCACGTGATAACTTCGCACCAAGAAACGACAATAGATTTCAACAAAGAACCGGTTATGGATTTAGAAGAGAATAACTATAATTCACCCAGGAACGACAAAAACTATTACAGAGGGAATAACAACAACTGGAATGGGTACTAGAGAACCAATAGACCGACAAATTATCAACAAAGAAACCACTATCAACAAGCCGAACAAGAAAAGAAATACAGATAGAAGAGATGGAGGTAAGACCACCAAACCCTGATAAACGTTCGAATTGACAGCTAAGCGCCCATGCCAAAGAGAATGACGCACCGACCCAGGACAATTGTAGCACCTTGAACAGAGAAGTAAAAATCTAATCACTAGAAGAGAAGAAGGAAGAAACAAATCCGCAGGGACCAGATGAAAACGAAGACAAGAAAATAACAATATCGTCTTGGGACGAAATTAATTGGGACAATACTGACGAGGAATATGAATTACCAGAGGCATGCACAACGAATGTAGGAGGAAAGGACGAAGTAATGAGTATTGCAGAGTTATTTGAGATGGAAACCAGGGAAAGCAAATACAATGAGCATAATGCGCAGTCGACAGAAGCTGAAAATAAGTTACGAGTGGGCACACAACCCAACGTATATAATGAAGGAAGTTATGAAGCGAAAATTAGAGCATTTAGATGCGATTATGTGGAAGTAGCGACGAAGAAGGTGAAGATAGACGAGGATGAGGAAAAAGTAGAGGATGTAGAAGAAAGTGTAAATGAAGGAAGAAATAGAGGAGAGGAAATAAAAGAGAGAGAAGTAGCAGTCGAAGCTTATCCTACAGAAAGTCGAATTCACAAGGGAAATTCCTAAAAAGACTCATGTATGATTCAGTGGAGGATTCGTTGATGCAAGAAAAAGAAGAACAGAACCAACCCTTTCAAATTCAACCAATTGTAAAGGCCATAGTAAAGCATATCCCAGTCAATATTGTAATTGATAGAGGGAGTGAACTGACTGCGATCTCAGAAAATTTATTCATGCAGTGTAATGCCAATGAGGAATCGCCGGTTCTGAAAACATGTAAGATTAAAGTAAGAGGTCCTATTAGAAACAATGCTGCGGAAGTTACAAGACAAACAAGGTTACCCCTTTCGTGCCAAGGTCAAAATATCGAAGCCAACTTCGTGATTATACCTAAACTAATTGTAGATTTGATTATAGGTGCAGATTTTTTAAATGAGAGACGAGCGATAATGGATGTGGGGAAAGGTAGCGTAACATTTGGGAATGTCACACTTCTATTTGAGCAAAAGCTAAAATTAGAAGAAATTCCAGTTATAAACATACAATTAAGAATGTCGTGAGATAAAGAGGATGAAGAATTAGAATGGTATGCACAAAAGAAGGAATCGCTTCAACTCATGTTAGAAGTCCATAAATAAATCGACGAAAAATTGCAAGATGTTCACGGTATTTTGGAACACAGTAAAAGCGAATTAGAGGGTATTTTACGAGATAAAGCAGAGGTATTTTTACCTAAGATTGGCAGTATTAAACACTTTCAGTACAAGTTTGACGATTAATTTTATTACTGGTAAATAATCAGCACAATAATTCAAGATTATGTTGCAGATAAGATCGTCAGGAGAAAGAAGAATGAAGAGAGAGGATGGTGGGAAAAAGAAAGTAGTTTCAATAATAACACCAATAGTACCAAAGATTAAGGTGAAGGGATAAAGCATAGATAGTCTAACAGAATGAAATACTAAAATGCTATACACCACGACACTACACAAAAACAAAAAACGAATTTGAGGATTCTTGAGTAGACGTTAAGACTCCAAATATCTTAGAATTGTAACATGGAAAGTGCGCCGAAATTTGTAAAGCTTTTTAAGAAGGCTTAAAACAAGTAGATACTAGACATATGTTAGATGATTATAAGTAAAACTTTTGTAAGAACCATTGTAAAAACTCCAGCAAGGAAGAGATGCAACGACCAACAAGTTGCAACGCGAGATGTATCAAGAAAGAAAAGGACGTAATTAGCAAGACACGATTCCTACATAGCAGGAGCATCGAGAGAAGGGAAAGGACAGCGAAACCAAAAGAAGGCCCTGGTATAGAAAGTGGGCAATAAATTTGCCCGCTAGGAGGAGCGCTGCTGGGATGGAACACCGAGCCCCACAGTGACAGACCCCTGCAGAGACGCGACAGAACGCCAAACGTCAGTATGGAGAGACAAGAAGACATCCCACTTTCGCCACTCATAAACCCCGGGGCGCCCCCACTCAGCAGAGCGAGTAAAAAACGGCCCAACGATAAGACCGCTTGGGCAAGCCACCGCTGGCAAAAAATTTGTGTAAAAGTCATACTACTGCTATTAAACAGCACGCTGATGCACGAAACTGAAGAAGAACTGCCACTAAGTAAAAATGACACTCCCAAACAATTTATCAAACTGTTACTAGGCGGAGAACCTCAAAGCGACTAATTATCAATAAACGTTTCGATATCCTGCCCAGAGAAGAACCATGAAGTAAGTAAGAAGCAGAGAAAAAGCAGGAAGAACAGAAGTTGAAGATTCGGAAGATTGAGACCAAGAAAGAGGATGGGTGAAGAATAGACGACATACCTTCCCAAATCCCTATCCTATTGTAAACTAGTCGTCTGTAAAGTATTACAACGAAAAACGATCGCTTTCAAAGACACATAACAATGACTTTCACGCATACAAAGAGAGTAAACCACGAGATTCTGCACTCACAGCTCCATTCCATTATGGTACCTCCACAACAGCAACACACACTTGCAAAGCCAACAAGGAACAACGAACGAAGCTGTACATCAAATACTTGCCCACATCCATCTCGCTCAAGTTCATCACCTTCGTGCAACCTCATGCTTAAACATTCATAGGATTGTGTGAACATGTGAAATCAAATCATGTGATGTAGAAATTGTGCAAAAGAAACGTGTGAAAAACTAAATAAGTTAAGCACACCAGACAGCTAATAAACTACAAAATAAGTCATTAACTATGGACTTAAGTAAAAAATAGACTATCGATAAAAACAAGTCATTAGTTCTGAAATGGACAGTACATAAAGAAACAATATGCCACATCTTTTCTCCTCACAAAAATAAAAGAGTAACTATATTTTACTTATTTTCTCCTTATAAAAACAAAGAATAAAAAATTATCTTGTTGGATGTTTTCCCTTTTTATAACATTTGTACCATTTATTAGAATAATGCCTCAATACTTGTGTATGTATATTTCTTTGCCAAAGCAATTTTTTTAACATTTGTACCATTTATTAGGATAATATCTCAATACTTGTGTATGTATATTTCTTTGTCAAAGCAATTCTCGGAAATAATTCTTATTTGTTAGTGTAACAATGTTGAAATGAGTGTCTAGAAACAAAAACATTTTACTTGTACATGATATTTAGGAAATGTGTTAGGAATAGATTTTACTTAATTACTACATTTATAAAAACAACATTTCTAAGAAAATCGATGTGAAAAACTGCTCACTTTCGATAACAAACCTCTTAAAAAACAAACTTCACAATTTAATAAAGAAATAAAAATTAATACTAGCATAAAAATATTGTTGTCTTGTCATTTTTAATTATAGTGTCGAACAATATAAAAATATAAATTAGTAATACAAACTAGCATAGAACAGAATAACGTGGCTGAACAGTAGGCAACAAAATTTAGACACCGGAATAATTTTTGACTGACTTAGACAACGATTCAATCATTGCCTAAATTCAGTGGTGATATGTAAGGTGTCAGACAAATCCCTGGCGGTCTCTTTCCTGTAGGTGTGAAATCCAGGAGCTTCCGAAGCCATCTGTGATCCTCCATCCGGGCCACATGGCCGGCCCATTGCATTCGTTTGGATTTGACAGTTCCTGCTATGTTGGGCTGCTGGTGTAGTTCCTCGAGCTCTCAGTTGTATCTGATCCTCCATTCCCCTGTGTCTGCATGCAGAACCGGACCGAAGATCTTCCGAAGCACTTTTCTCTAAAAAACGAGGAGATTATGGAAGTCCTGTTTCCGGATCTTCATGTCTCACAGCCATATAGAGCAAGAGGCTGGATGAGCGTTTTGTACAGTCGAATCATAAACTGTCTGCAGAGATATCTAAACCGAAGCAGTTGTGATAGGCTGTGGTAAGATCGGTTTCCTGCTTGTATTCTGGCATTGATCTCTGCTTCACATGACGATTTCTCAGTGAAATGTTCCCCTAGGTATTTGAATTCATGCACTCTCTTCTAGGAATGGTCTCCCACCTGCACTGATTGTAGATGACCAGCAGTCAGACTTTGATCACACATCATAACGAGGTACTCTGTTTTGGCTTTGTTTATGTTTAGGCCAAATTTACTGGCCTCCGTTAGTGCTTGGGTCATTAACTCCAGCATAGAGAGTAAACAGATTGTAAGGTGTCAGGCAAATCCAACACCTTCCATGAAAATCCTGACATGATAAGCAAATACAGTGGTATGTCACATAGCTCCAAATAAATCGTGACATTAAATTAACCAAAGTAATACGAGTAACGAGTGAGCAAATGGAATAGCACAGACTAACACAAGAATGCCTAAATGAATGTCATACCTTCACACCGTAAGACAGACGAAGTTCTGAGGGGAGAAACGAGGACAGAAGCCGAGAGCAGAACCGTGTTAAGCTTGAAGGCCCTACGATAAGGGACGGACTGGACACCCACGTTGCCACCCTACCGCTAAGACCACACCACCCGCAAGTTTTAGCGTGAGACATTTTCGCGTCTCTGTTACATCAAGGACCACCCCCAGGGCTATGTTAAAAGCTACAGCCCTCCAGAGAAACAGTGTAGATCTTACGATAACACAAAAAGGGCCACACCACCCGCAAGGTTTAGCGTGAGAGTTTTTCGCGTCTGTGTTACGTTAGGACCACCCCCCAGCCCATGTTAAAAGATAGAGCCCTCCAGAAGAACAATATAGATCTTACGATAACGCTAAAAGGACGACACCAGCTGCAAGTTTTAGCGTGAGACTTTTTTGCGTCTCTGTTACGTTGCAAACTTTAAAAACATTGCCCCACCACGAAAAGTATAACGTTTCTCATTGGATAGACAGAATTTTTATAGGCGGAGCTTAACGTTAACATTGAGACCCCGATTGGTCAGATGAAAACACAACCAGATAGTTTTTATAGACCAACTTCGGTAAATGGTAGTAAGGAGAAGTTAGGAGGAGAGTTAGTTCCGAGACGGTGAGCTGGATGGCTGCTGCGCCGGCCGCCGCCCTCCTGACGAACACCAACAAGGTAATGAACGCACGCGATGCCACATAACAGCGCATAAAGCTTCGCTCAGAACTGCAGAAGTCCCATCTGTTACACCTCCTTTTTGCGTAATATTAGTGTCGATCGTCAATTAAGGCTCATGGTGTTCACATATGCCACTTGAAGAAAAATTCTGAAACGCGATGATTTTTCTGTTATATAGCTATTGAGAAGCCACATCAGCCACTGTAATTTACGACAAGTTAGATAAGTAATTAAAGATAATCGAGGGTCACTGTAAACCATTTTGATAGTTTGCTGTTTTGTGAAACTTAATTTAAACCTAGATTATAGATGTGATATGGCATTGGTCATCCTTCGATCCATTGTAGAACTTGGAAACCCACTCAGGGAATATTGGTTCACATTTTTGTTGAACACAGTTGGTTTTTACCATCCTGTATTAAAACACTTCCTTTTATCAATAGTGCAATTTATAAACAATGTTTTGTGAGTAGAATAAAATTTCCAATTATTTTACCAGCTAACTAAAAATAGGAAAGCCTTGAACTCCTTCAACTAAATTTAGTTAGTATTAAGATTCTTTTACAGGGAGTGCAGTGGAGCTGACGCTGAGATCATTAAGTATCTGGTTATATCATCGCTAGTCTCACTGAACTCTTCTGAATTGTACATGTCACGTGTGTTCTAGCGTCTTCTTACCAGCAACAGGTCCCAGGTTCAAATTAGTTAATTCCCCAAAAAACACGCCCACAGCGTCGTTGAGCGAAAGTGGTAGGGAGACACGATATAGAACAAACAGACACCACCATTAATGTTAGAAGATGTCGCTGCATAGGTTAAGTATGCTAGTATCTTTGCTTCAATTTCAATACCTTCGTTCTCTTGGAGGGTTTCGCGTAGCATCTCGAGGAAGAAACTATAGTCGACCTGATATTTCGGTGGATAAAAAAGTTGCATTCATTAACAGTGCAGCTAATTATAAGGGGCAATCTATTAAAAATGAGGCAGACAGGGAAAGAAGTCTCCATAACTCTTAATACATTCATCTCACTGTGGGAAGGATTTTCAATTCCTTCATAGAAAAATTGCGGTTGCCTACGCAACCATGATTCTACACAAGCATGCACCTCTCTGTCCGAAGCAAATCGACGACCATGGAAGCCTTCCTCCACGTCACCAAAACTGTGGAAATCGCAGAGAAGTGATCGAGAATGTATCGAGGATGTTAAGTGCTTCCAAGAAAAACTTCCGCAACGTTGGCGTTTCGTGGGCCCGCGCATATACATGTGGCAACTGTTACGGCATTTAATTTTGAAATAACAAACAGTTCACTTGCATTTTTCCCATCCGTATTGTTTTCATTCGAGTGCCCGTTATACTCGGCCATTTGAATTTAATTATTTGCTGGAAGCTTCACTTCGATAAGTGGAGTCATTAACGAAATATTTCTGGCTTTCAGGATATGTAATTAACTCTGTATGTAGCGTTTGTTTTAGGGAAAATGTATCAACTTCCTTATAGAAGTTATTACCGGTCGTAGCTAAAGAGAACTTTCAGTAAAAGTACGTTGCGATCAGGTACTTATTGAGATGTGGCCTGTTCCGTTCAGTAATAGCCATTTAGTAGTTGATACTACAGGAAATGCTGATCTAAGGTGAACGGAAAAGCCATGTTGTGAGAGGAAGGGAAGAAGATTACGGATTTCAAATCCCGCCTATAGCGGGACGAAGTACAAGCTCGGATTAGAAAAACATGGGGGAGGAAATCGACAGTGCCCTTTCCGAAAGAACCAGTGCGGAATATGCCTGGAGCGATTTAGGTGTATCATGGAAGATGTTAATCTTGATGGTCGGGTGAGGATTTCAATTGCTGTCCGCCCGGAAGTGAGGAGTGTGCTGACGTTCGCATCTCGTGGTCGTGTGGTAGCGTTCTCATTTCCCCTCGCCCGGGTTCCCGGGTTCGATTCCCAGCGGGGTCAGGAATTTTCTCTGCCTCGTGATGACTGGGTGTTGTGTGCTGTCCTTAGGTTAGTTATGTATAAGAAGTTCTAGGGGACTGATGACCATAGATGTTAAGTCCCATAGTGCTCAGAGCCATTTGAACCATTTTTAGTATGCTAACAACTGCACCATCTCACTCGGAATGTTACTGGACTTCCTCGATTAACCCATCGTTCGTTGGACGTTTTTAGTTAGGTACCGTCGTGTAACGCGTAGGAAACTGCATAGTGCCTTGCCATGTATATAATCGACACCCCCCAGTACTTGTTATCTTTCCAGTAGAGTGTACGCCACTCTGAGACTGGTGCACACATTTACTACCCACAAATTAAAATTAAGGTGAAGCTGATGACTTACTTCTGAAACTGCTCATTGGTTTCCATCTACCTGCATGTGACTATTGTGATAATTTATTAACACAGCGTATGTGAATACCTTCATATATTAAAGTGAAATGGAAGCTGTAAACTTCGGATCTCTAGCAGCGTTGAGCCTCAGAATTAACTGGCAAAAAAGCATTCCAGTCTTATATCGAAGGAAACTACAAGTGCTATAAGTAGTATGAATAAGTATATTTGCACATGTAGGAAGTGATATAAATAAAATTTTATGTTCACTGTAAGTGATGCACAGACTGTAAGTGAGATGGATATAAAATCTGCACACACTCTAGATGATGCGGATTAACAACATTTGCATACTGTGTAAGTGATATGGGAATAAGAATCCATACGCTTTAAGTGATACTGATTAAAAAAAGCACATGCAGTGGTATGGATTAAAAAAGTTTGTAGATGCTGTAAGTGATGTGGATAAAATTTTTCATATGCAATGTTAGAAGACTTGTAATTAGTGGTAAAAAGAAGACACGACCGTTCGACATGCTGCAATATGACATTTTTATTTAACTAGCAGTTTCGGTAGTGTTACGGCCTTCTGTTCGAAGAAATAAAGTCATACTGACGTTCTAGGACGATCCATCCTCGTCACACACGACTACCATTGTACAAAGCTTTTGTAATCGTTTCCATGCTCCAATACTAATATGAAGCTGATCAGATTTACAAAGAGAAAGTTTATCTATAATACATTTAGATGACTTTGTTTGCCACAACGTGAACAGAAGTATGTACCCTACTTGGCTTCCTGCTACAACCACTATCGCGACAATCACTCCTTTTTCTTCAAGATTTAGACAAAGGAACTACTGACCCAAACAAGACGGCACAAAAGCACGGTTTATGTCATCACCACCTCCGGGTCTTGTCGCTCTTGTTCCGGGATCACCTTTTTTACCTGTCAAAACATTCCCTCCGTTATATTCTGCAAGCAAACGGTGCGAGTTTCAGCCCGATCCTTTCTCATTCTTGTGCATAGTTACGTGTCTGAAAGCAGTTGGAACAACCTGCTGATCATTATGTCAGATGGAATGAGGCGTTTAGAATGTCGTTCGCAGTACATGACTCTTGTCCTTCGATTAACGCTGTTGGTTAGGCCACAGCACAATACCACGTATGCTATTCCCCACGTGGAGAACAGGATTTTATTTCACTGGCTTACTCACACCCCACAATATTACAATTCTTTTGATCCGAGCAAAACCTCGAGTCGATATGTACCGTATAACTGATACAGGTAGCATCGGTAAGTGTTTGATGTATAAAACAGTGGAAGTTGCGAAATTCAATTCCTTTTATTTAACTGTTCATCGAGTTTGGCTATCAGAACCCATTCTCAAATTATCCATACAGAAAAAGTGGTGTTTTCCGTCATAGCTCGCAAATCACGTTAATATTTTACTTACTTGTGTCTAAGTCAAGTTTTTCAGTGACCATTGGCAGGACAAACATACACCACACACCAAGCTGGAAATCCAAATATTTAAATCTTACGAGTATGTCTCACAAGCAGAGGCATGAGAACAGAAGCAAACACAATAAGCGTCAGCATGAAGCTAGCCTCCACTACTTCACTACTGCGTAGTGACTGTTCCTAGAACAACTAAACTCACCCTCATCTCAACAAACATCAATTTCTGGACATTTGTTTGTAGGGCAGTTTGTCCAACTTTAATCTATACTACACTGACGAACAGAAAAAGTGAAGGACCAAGAAGACAAGGAGGGAACGAAATGTATCTTCATGGGTTTGGATGGTATTTGATGTTATGTCAATGTTAAAAAATCGAGCAAATGCACGAAGAACTTGGCAACTTATCAGTGTGGCATTGCACACCTTCTGACCTGGATGGCTGCACTGATGCGGTTGGGAAGTGTGTCATACAGACGATACATTCTGTTTTGAGGCATGCTGGCGTACAACTGTTGTGACGGTCCCTTTGTATCTGGATACTGGCGCCAGAGCGGAGTTGACCACCAAGCCTTTCCCGCTTATGTTCTTTAGCGGACAGGTCAAGGGATCTTACTGTACATGGGGTACTGCAGTGCCTCTCCAAAGCATTGGAAGAATGGATCCTCTCTGTAGGTCGTGGCTGTAGTCGCTCATGACGGCAAACAGCAGTAGCGGAGAAACGTGAGTCATTGCCGAACAGAGTGCGACGAAATTCATTACCAGTGTGTGTTGTGACGTTAACAGCAACCCACGCACAAGAGCATAACTCCATAGTCCACCTGCCACTGGTTTCCGACCATTGGTGAGGGATGACTGGATATTACGAGTGCTCCGCTTTTCTTTATTAAAAACTGCATTTTATGGACGAATCTGGGGCACAATAAAAAGAACGAAACAGAATAATACCAATTATGAGAGAGTGACTACATGTACTCAAGAAGTTAGTGACTTAAACTCAGATATGACATGATCTCTGCGCTACGGCAAGTATGTTTCCGTTCACGTAAAGATGAGAAGGTAAAGAGGTACCGTACCCTGAAGTACGAACGCAGCCAAGGGCCTTCTTCTACAGGAGATGCACGCAGCTGGAACTGCCTCTGCCCGTAATTGGAAGGCATCCGAGTGCGGTCCTCCTCCAACTCTTGCAAGAAGTCCTCGGCTGGCCACCAGGTTGTCAACTCTACCGCTAAGGGCCCTCCACGGCAGGGACGCCACAACTCAACGTTCCATTCATTCCTGAGCCCTTGCTCACACCTGTGACGAGTACAACTGTTTGCTCCGACGACAGCATTAGCTCTAACAACTGACCTCGATGGATATCTAGCCTTAAAACAGTCCAACTGATATTTCTGTTATTTTGGTAACCTTTATGGATTCATCTCCAGCTTGGTGCTGCTGTCTCAAAATGAATAATTAATTAGTGTTAATATTTACATTTATTTTACAATCGTATTGACCAACTGGGATCACGTTAACAACTTCAGTTCCTCTTCTTCATTTCTTGTTGTTTCCTATTTTTCCAGTATTCCCTCATTTTCTCCCCATGAAGTCTCTTCCTTCCTTCTGTCCATATTGTTCCCTATTTTTATTTCTTCTGCATTGAAAGCCTTCCAAATTTAATGTTTTGTTTTTAAAACGTTTTTTTGCTATTTCTGATTCTTTGATGTTGTTTCTTTCAAGATCTTTTCTTACTTGGGTAATCCATGCTATTGTCGATTTCTTCTTCCAGAAATATAGGAGTATTGGTTTTGTTAGTCTATTTCCATCCATTTGGTAGAGATGTCCAAAAAAGGTTAATCTTCGTTGGGCCATTACTTCAGATATTTTATCTATATTTTGGTAGATCTCCTCATTACTTCTTATTTTCAAACCACCCGCAGTTTTCATTTCACCCATTATTTTTCTAATAATCCTTCTTTCCAGTACCTCTAGTTTGTCCATCTTATAGTTCTTCGTTAGGCATTTAGATCCATATAAACATTCTGGTCGTACCACTGTGGTCTAGTGTTTTAGTTTTTACATTAAGACATTTTTACATTAAGACTTTTGGTATTGTATACTGCAACACATTTTTAAAATTGTGATACTATCAGAAATTATGTACAGAAACGGGAAGATTTTCTGTAATTTCTGCAGATACCAAACTACAGTTCTCAAAGAACACTAAAGAGGGGTAGTGATTCAGCAGATAATCAGACAGGGTTGTAGCCTCCCATTTTCTGCATCAACATCAGTATTTTGCAAACACTATGAAGTGCATGGGAGATGGTACTTCCCTTTGTACCACGTATCAGTGTTTCTTGACATTCTATTCGCTTACAGAAAGCATAAAATATTATTGCTTAAATGCCTCTGTCCCTGATGTAGTGTTACCTTATATGTTTCTGGAACTAGAGGTAAGGAACACCAAGAAGAATTTCGAAAAGGAAAACCCAAAGACTACAGTCAACAGATTACGAACTGTACAATTAGAATTATAGCAGTGTGTATCATTAATAAAAAATAACTTTTTTGAAAAGTTATTATGTTAAATATAAAATTTGGTTCAATCTATTATTTTATTACTAATCATTCACCTTTGTAGAGTCCTTTCCTGGTGTTTGATTACTCCGGTTTTAAAAACATTTGGAGTTCTTTATTCAGTATCTACAAGCACTGATTTTCGTCTTTCGATAAATATCGGAAAATAATTGTTGTGCATAACTTTTAAAGTGCAGGTTAAAGTACGTTATCTTTTACATAGTAGAAATAACGAAGTGAAATTTTGCTTCAGCACTGAATTAATGTTTTAACACAAATTTAATAATTTTTATGTTCTTACTCTCTTTGTGGTAATAAATAAAGAAAAAATGAGAAAGTTTTACCAAAAAGACAAACTTGCAATACATAAAAACTGGAATTTTGCAAGTTTAATTTTTGAGTAAATTAAGGAAAAAATTCTTTCAGTTATAAATGGAACTCAGTAAATTATTAACACATATAAAAGAAAACTGCTTATTGGCTCAGCAACACTGAAGGACCATTGCATAAAAATACTGAATCACACTATACAGTGACGACTTCGTACCTTTGGCCTTTGACAGGTTATTTGTTAAGAGAAATATATAAACAAATGGTGTTAGTAAAGTTAAATGTATGTATTATTCTAATCAAGTATCTATTTTAGTATCTATTTCCCATTTTGTAGCAAGCACGCACATAACAAGAACTGTAACACCACAAGGTGATTTTTCAAGTATTTAATTTGTTGATTGCACAGAATGCAAAGACATAAGTTACCCTTGGACAAAATTTGCAGCACATAATGATGATCAACATTTCGTCATCTTTATAATTCAAAACTGCTAGAAAAGTCTTGTGTCTTTCTCAAACCCTTTCCTGTTAAGTTATTTTTCCTTGTGAAGTTATGTTTAGGCCAAATTTACTTCTTTTGCTTTTCTGAAACTTAATCATTTCATTGCCTAGGTAGCTGGCGAATGTAATTCTATCAGACAAAAAACACTTCATGAAGTTGGTACAGAACGTTCCTAGAGTCAGTATTAATCCATTCCTACTGTGTTTCTTTCTAAGAACTAGAAAAACCTTTCGAAAAGGAACTAACAGTTTGATTGCCTTCTTCGTTAGTCATACATCACGGTAAAGTTCTGTACAAGTGGTAAGATCATACAACAGTTGTGGAAAGTAGGCACATTTATGACGTGGCGTTCTCGCTTCCCGCTCACGGGGTCCCGGGCTCGATTCCCGGCGGGGTCAGGGGTTTTCCCTGCCTCGAGATGACTGGATGCTGTTGTGTCTTGTTCATCGTCATCACTCATCTCCATTACGGTCGGAGGAAAGCAATGGCAAACCCACTGGGACCTTGCCTAGTATGGTGGTGCAGGTCTCCCGCATCGTCTCCTACGCTTCTCGAAGTGTGGGACCTAATCATCATACTATATGCACAATTCCCCGTGTAATAATGTTATATGTGGCTTTTCCCGTGACAAAACTATTTGTTCTGTTGTGGTATAGTATAATAAGACGATATACAAATCGAATCGTGAGATTAAATAAACCTAATTTAACAAACAAAATTAAGGTAGTTATTTCTCTATTCAGTGTTGACGAAACACATTTTAATGTTTTTTATTATTTATTTATTCTTCCGTGGGACCAAATTAAGGAGAAGTCTCCATGGTCATGGAACGAGTCAATACATGAAATTATAACACGATATTAGAAACAGATAAAATCGAAGTATAAAAAAAATCATATTCAAGTGACAAGTCGTAAGTTTAAATAAATAAAATCAAGAATGTGACACTGGAAGTTCCTTAATTTTTTAGCTCTCCCAGAAGCTCCTCGACAGAATAGAAGGAGTGAGCCATGAGGTAACTCTTCAGTTTAGACTTAAAAGAGTTTGGGCTACTGCTAAGATTTTTGAGTTCTTGTGGTAGTTTATTGAAAATGGATGCAGCAGAATACTGCACTCCTTTCTGCACTCCTTTCTGTACAAGAGTCAAGGAAGTGCATTCCACATGCAGATTGGATTTCTGTCTAGTATTAACTGAGTAAAGCTGCTAACTCTTGGGAATAGGCAAATATTCCTAACAACAAACGACATTAAAGAAAATACATACTGTGAGGGAAATGTCAGAATTCCCAGACTATTGAATAGGGGTCGACAAGAGGTTCTCGAACTTACACCACATATAGCTCGAACAGCCCGTTTTTGAGCCAAAAATACCCTTTTTGAATCTGAAGAATTACCCCAAAAAATAATACCATATGACATAAGCGTATCAAAATACGCGAAGTAAACTACTTTTCGTGTTGAAGTGTCACTTATTTCAAATACTGTTCTAATAGTAAATAAAGCAGCATTTAGTTCCTGAAAAAGATCCTGGACATGGGCTTTCCACAACAGCTTACTATCTACCCGAACGCCTAGAAACTTGAACTGTTCCATCTCGCTTATAATATGCTCATTCTGTCTGATCAAAATATCGGTTCTTGTTGAATTGTGAGTTAGAAACTGTAAAAACTGAGTGTTACTGCGATTTAGCATCAAATTATTTTCCACAAGCCACGAACTTATTTCATGAACTACATTATTTGATACTGTTTCAATATTAGACACAAGATCCTTCACTACCAAGCTGGTGTCATCAGTAAACAGAAATATTTTTGAATCACCTGTAATACTAGAAGGCATATCATTTATATAAATAAGAAACAGCAGTGGCCCCAGCACCGACCCTTGGGGACCATCCCACTTAACGGTGCCCCATTTGGACTGAACATCACTACCACTATCAATATTGCAGAGAATTATCTTCTGCTTTCTGTTCTTAAAGTATGAGGTGAATCAATTGTAAGCTACTCCCCTTACGTCATAATGGTCCAACTTCTGCAGTAATATTTTGTGGTCAACACAGTCAAAAGCCTTCGTTAAATCAAAGAAAACACCTAGCGTTCGCAACCTTTTATTTAATCTGTTCAAAACCTCACAGAGAAAAGAGAATATAGCATTTTCAGTTGTTAAACCATTTCTAAAACCAAACTCAACATTTGACAGCAAATTATGTGAATTTAAGTGCTCCAGTAACGTTCTCTATACAACATTCTCGATAACTTAAGCTAACACCGATGGCATAGAAATAGGTCTGAAATTGTCAACATTATCAGTGTCTCCCTTTTTATAAAGTGGCTTCACTACCGAGTACTTCAATCGGTCCGGAAACCGACCACTACTAATGGAAAAGTTACAGATATGGCTAAGTACTGGGCTAACATACATAGAACAATACTTCATTATTCTGCTACATACCCCGTCATATCCATGAGAGTTCTTGGCCTTTAGTGATTTAATTATTAACTCAATCTCCCTCCTGTCAGTATCATGGTGGAGCATTTCAGGTAACAGTCTTGGAAGACTTTTTTCTAAGAGCGCTATATGATTCCCTGTTAGGACTAGGTTTCTATTTAGTTCACCTGCTATGTTCAGAAAGTGATTATTAAATACTGTACATATATGTGACTTATCAGTAACACGGATATTCCCACTACGCACTGATTCTATATCCTCGACCTGTCTCTGCAGACCAGCCACTTCCTTTACGACTGACCATATGGTTTTAATTTTATCCTGAGACTTAGCTATTCTATCTTCATACCACATACATTTTGCCTTCTTAATAACATTTTAAGTAGCTTACAATACTGTTTGTAATGGGCTGCTGCATTTAGATTTTGACTGTTTCTAACGTTTTGATATAATTGCCACTTTGTTCTACAAGATATTCTTATCCCACTAGTCAGCCACCCAGGCTGCCTGTTTGTACTAGTACCCTGTTTTGAACGTTCTAAAGGAAAGCAACTTTCAAAGAGCACGAGAAAAGTCTCGAGAAAAGCATCATATTTATCATCTACTATATATGCGCTATAAACATCTTGCCACTGTTGTTCCTTGATAAGGTTTAAAAAGGTCTGTACAGCAACTGGATCAGCTTTCCTAAACAGCTAATGACTATATTTAACACGTGTTGCAGCAAAAAAATCTTTTAGAGTTAAAATTTGTGAATCATGATCTGAAAGGCCATTCACCTTTCTGCTAACAGAATGCCTTTCTAGTAATGAGGAATGAACAAAAATGTTGTCTATGGTTGTTCTACTGTTCCCTTGCACTCTCGGTGGAAAGAATACGGTTTGCATAAGATTATATGAATTAAGGAGGTCTACCAGCATCCTCTTCCTTGCACAATCACTTATACAATTAATATTGAAGTCACCACATATAACCAACTTTTTGCATTTCCTATAAAGTGAACCAAGAACCTCCTGTAGCTTTAGCAAAAATGTTGTGAAGTCGGAGTCTGGGAATCTATAAATAACAACAGTTAGAAGTTTAGCTCCATTAAATTTAACCACACCTGCACAACATTCAAACCCTTTTTAGTGCAGTACTTTGAAACATCAACTGACTCAAATGGGATGCCGTTTTTCATATACATGGCTACTCCCCCACACCGCAAAAGCTGCCAGCCAACCTGTATCCTGGTAAAGGAAGCCTCTGAATTATCTCCTTATTTAAGAAGTGTTCAGATATACCAATAATTTCAGAATCAACATCTATAAGCAGTTTACTAACTTTATCTCTAATGCCTTGTATATTTTGATGAAATATACTAATTCCCTCATTATTCGGATACCTAAGCTTTGTCAAAAGTGGTTCCTTTGCTAGAGAGACTTCCCTCAAGCAGGAATACCTATCAGCTGACTTCAATCCAAAAAAGGTGCACCTGTAACACCCACTACTGCAGCAATTTTCCCATCAGTGAGCCCACAACCCCCAACTATGCTGTCACATATAAGCTTTGCCAACCTCCCCTTTCCATACCCATTGAGGTGCAGCCCATGTCTACTGAAACCCGTCCTGCTGATAGACTCCACAGACACCACTGAAATGTGACTGATGCCTTCTGTCATCAGCACACCGCCAAGTCTCATGTTATTGCGCCTGACGGCTGTATTAAGATGAGGCCGATCGTGACGCTGAAACAGTTCCACGAAATGCACATTCGTGTTGCCAGTCTGAGTGGCTATCTTTTCCAGGTCACCATCTATCTCATACTCCCCATCCCTATCAATACTATTACCAGCCCCACCCACAATCACTACCTGATCCTCTGTAGTAAAATCCCTACATAACCCCTCAATGTTAACAGTCACCTGAGCGAATCCTGCATTCGGCTTCACAATGCTGGTAACCTTGTACTCGCTCCCCAGCACTTCCTGCAACTGCTGGCCTAAGCCTCTGGCATGAGAACTAGCTAACAGCAGAACCATCTTCTTCCTCTTCGACTTTGCAACTGTTCTAGCCACCGTAACTACTGAGGTCTGCTGCATACTTCTAACATCTACAGCTACTAGAGATTCCTCTCCACTAGACTATAACATTTGTCATATCTATTGTAAACACCAATAGTAAAACTATCTGAAAATCGTCTTTCCTAGCAGATCTCTTGCCAACAGCCAGCTCTCATTCCCCAACCCCCTTCTCCCTCCTCATCCTATGTAGCTCCTCCTGTGTGTTTTTCAACTGCACCTGAAGGGCACAGATCTTACGCTCCTGCTCCTCTGTGAACTTACTCTTGCTACATAACCTGCAGTTCCAGGAGAGGATCTCACCAGAATGCCCACTGACATCCCCACTACATTCCCCCCCCCCCGTGAAAACACTTCGAAAAAGTTTCACACCGCAATCCACTATTCGCGATCCTACGGCAAAGCCCACACTTCTCACTCACGGTAAAATTTTACTTTTTCTAAGTTCCGCTACTACAATAAGAAGATGTTAAAAACCTGACTACAATAATCACAAACTTGATCTACAAGGGAAGTAACTGCTATTATTAACAGTATTAATAAACAGCAAATGTGAATATTACAAAAGACTAATACAGAAATAGAATCATACGTCTAATGACACAGTAACGAAGCTGAAAACAGCTCCCAAAAGGTTCTTCTGAAATTATTTCACCAGAAAACACAAAAAACACCGGTTGAAGACTGCTAAAGTTCCTAAATAAACCACTATACACAAACAATTAATTAGTACTTAGCTTTCGATACGCCGCAGCAGCTGCAACTGGTCAGCGCGGAATGTAAACACAAGTAGGAGGTTACGTTGCTCGATACGAAACACTCACAAATATCAGGTTACAACATGAGAGACAGAGGTGAATGAAGAAACCACTAATAAGTCACTTATATAGTAAATATTATCACAAAAACCGTCAAAATATGTATCTGTAACCTAAAAATATATGAAAACTTAGAGAGCGATCTCACACGCAGTCACTCGCTTATGACGTCACACCAAAGATCCAATTTTTAATCTGAATCTTATTACACCTTAATCTTAATCTTATTACAACTTACTGTTATAACGAAATCAATGGCAAGGACTTTCTTTATCATAAGTCCTGCTAATCTCAGCGTATAATTGGAAACTGCGATTTGCATCTCTTTCTCCATATTCATTTGTAAACTATATTTCGTGATGACGACTGCTGAAAAAGCTAATTCGCACATGTAAGATGTTGCAAAAGGTATCAAAATTCGTAGGGCGTATTTACCTATTTGCTTATACTCTTGCTTCCCCAAGCTCCAAAACCTAAGCAGTCATTAGGGAAAGAACTATGATTTCGGTGTGGAGTTTGAAGAAATGTAAATAAATCGCTCTTCTTGTTGGTAGTCCCTTGGTTCACCTGGGCGGTCGGCTTCTCAACAGCTGCACACCTGTTCGCCCAGACACGTCAGCAGACGTCGTTCGCCCCTGTCATCTACGGCCCGTTATGCGCCGCAGTTACCACTGCACCGGTTTTGGACAGTTCGGTAAACTGTAACCTCAGCAGCATACGAACACCTTACAAACTTAACAGTTTTGGAAATGCTTCCCCCTTAACCCAAAACCCAATGATCATGCCCTTTCGACAAGAGGTTTATCGCTCAGCTTGTGCATTTCGACAACGACATACACCGTTTTACAGGTTCCCCCCAACACGCTGCCAGTACCCTACATTCATAGTACTGTCGCCCGCTATCTGAGAGTGGTTTCTGGACGTCGACGTCGAACGTAGGCGATGGTCACGATAATGTGACTCTACTGTGTATGGCTCTAGGCGCGCAGTCCGGAACCGTGTGACTGCTACGGTCGCAGGTTCGAATCCTGCCTCGGGCGTGGATGTGTGTGATGTCCTTAGGTTAGTTAGGTTTAAGTAGTTCTAAGTTATAGGAAACTCATGACCACAGCAGTTGAGTCCCATAGTGCTCAGAGCCATTTGAACCATTCTTTTCTACTGTGTATAAACATACTGACATAACCAGCGTTTTCTTTCATTACATTGCCGCTACAGCAAACGTCACACAGTAATTGAGGAAATAAGCTGTTCTAAAACGACACCATAAGAACTTTCTCGGTTTACTGTGATGTGTTAATGCCATCATTTTCTTTTTACGCTATGCTTTTTTTATCTAATGTCATTAGATTCGTAAGTATTAACGAAATGCAGTGGGATAAACAATTAACGACTTGTTAAGTTTATATATATATATATATATATATATATATATATATATATATATATCATTGGGTCCGCACGTCAAAGGAGGAAGATGAAAAGTACTGTAGGATGGATAGAAGCAGTAAAGAAATATGGCAACAAAATACAAGAAGGAATACGAGAGAGGAATCACATCAGGCTACTTATAAAAAACGCAAACTATGAAGAAGATGAGCCAAAACCTCGACCCAAGAGAGTGTGGACAGATGAGCAGAGACGACCAATTGGAGAGAAAATGGAGAAGTACTGAGAAGAAAGGGAGAAAAAGAAACGCCATAAGTCTTAAGTTGTATGCGGTCCATAGCTGGCCAAATTCATAAAAAAAATTTATTAAGATTTTTCATACCTTTTAGCTTTCACCGCTACATCAACGCACCGTAGAAATCGGCAGGAAACTGTTCAGGTTTAGGATTGCAATGAAATATCTGAAATAACGTGTAGATATATGCACTCCAAGAGCGTATGGTTGATTTCCTCGTTTTCATCCATTGCACACAGCGTGGGTAGTGTTAATCTGATGCTGTGTACGTGTATGAAACCAAGATATCAATTCAGGCCTGCGATGGTAATTCTGAAGATATTTGAACTACTGCAGTTTTCATACCAGTGACTTATTGGCTGTAACAGGTGTACTTGTTAGTAAACTCTTCCTCCTACTTCTTGCGGATTCGTACCGTGCTTTGCCCTACATTTCCCCCTGCTGAATTTCGAACCGTTCACAGGAAATAGGTGATCGGGTTTCCACGATGACCTCTCCATGGTGAGAGGAGTCCGTAGCTACACACAGTCTACAATGAAGTATTATGGAGCAGACTAGAAAAGTACTAATGCTCAGGAAGCAATGATTCCACAGAATTAAATGCCGTGACAATCGTCACCTACAATAGAGGTCGAAAAACTTTCTAATTTTCCGTAGTTAGTAATCATGACCAATTGCTTGGAGCAAAATCTACCATGACATTTCGTTCGAGGCTTAATGTAGCCTTATCTAGTATTACCTGCTAATGATTTCGGCATTGAATCAACAGCTGCTGGGTGGTTACTTTCTCCATTGTCCAATACTGCAGGAGACTGGACACTGATCTGGAATCCGATCGTTTATCTACTTAGTGGTTGGTATTGTCGAGACACTATAAATTGAGAGTCAGTTCTGTTGCTCCAATAATGGTATCCGAAGGGACGATAAACTTTCTGTTGTTTTGGGAAATAAAATCCTAGTGACCTTTTCTGCATGCTTCAATGCTTAGCGAGACATCAGACTTGAGGCCTTATTAGAATACTGCGAGTATCTCCATTTATAACAGATTGGCCTAACAAGACTTCTGGCTGAGTCACATTGCTATGGTAGCAAGACTCAAGGAGGTTTATTCTCTGAGCAGTTCTTCTGATGATACCCCACTGGATGGAGGAGCGTATGAAGGGAGGAGAAGAGGAGGTTGAAGCACTAATGATCACTCAAATTTTAATATTGCCCTACTTTGTATACGTTCAGTGTATCCTGTTAGATCAGTTTGGAATGGGTCCCAAAACATTTCAAATTAACCTGTCAATGACCGAAGTGTATCAACTGTCTACAATGAGACCAGGGTCTCTCTTAATATCCCTATCAGTAATGACCCTGTTGATGCAAAAATGAAGTATCTAACAAAATTTTGGTTGTTCTGTCAAATAAAAAATGACATCCGTCGTATGACGTTAAAGAAAGGGGATGTAACCTAATTGCTCATTCATGAGACAAGTTAAAAGTGCATCGTATCCGATGCCGGAATAAAAAAAAGCACTCCGTTTTCAGGCCACGAGTGGCCTACCGGAACCATCCGACCGCCGTGTCATCCTCAGATGACCGCTCTCCCGGTTGTTATGATTGTATTCTTGAGCGAAGCCAATACTATTCGGTCGAGTAGCTCCTCAACTGGCATCACGAGGCTGAGTGCACCCCGAGATGCTGGAATAACTGAAAAAATTTATAAAATTTGACTCATCCCAGAACTTACCAAATAATGGTTTCATTGTTAGTAGATTGATCATATTCCCTGAATTGTCTTTCTAAAACTACAACATGATCAGATCTCAAATGAAAACAAAGTTTATTCAGAGTACTATTGTCCGATTCACAGCTACACTTTCTATCAGTGGAAAGTCATAAGCTCTGCAGTAACTGATTTAAGTTTACTTAAAGGCGTCCACTTTACTATAGCCGTATTTTATTAACACATCGAATGGAATGTAGAATAAACCTCCGCAAAATCTCATTAAGCATGAATGTTTATGTAAGGAGGAAGCCACATAGTTTGCATACTTATATCACGAAGAAATTTTATTTATAAAAGTTTGTCGCTATTTCTAATGTATCGATTTACTGACAAATAATTTTCCCTGGCAAGAGTTTATCAGCCATTTGTGTTACACATCGATTGCAAAGACCTTAACTTTAATAGATACATTTGTAAAGTTTGGACACGTGAGACGACACATTGTCTTTGAATATTAAGAAGAGCATTGATGAATAAGAAAAGTGCACGGTAGACGGAACAGAAGTAGCGGGGATAACCAGTCACAGTCGGGTGTAGGGCGAGATCTAAAGGTCATCGGTTGGCTTCCTGGGGAGCTTTTTGTCCGACCAGGTGGCTCCCTTTTGAAAATGAGAGATTTTGAAAAGGGGAGAATAGCTAAAAACTGAATATTGTCGGAAGAAACTTTTTTTTTTAATTGGATTTTGAGACAGAATCGACTTATTAACCAAAGGGTATTTGTTGCATTGTTTTACCTTTATTTGGTGATTACTATAGTTTTTTAATTTTTATTATTCAGTTATTCGTGTGTCAGGTAAAGGAGCAATTTATCAGTCATATGCCCAAGGGGTTAGTAAGTTCCATCTGCTACTGTTAGTTAAAGCCATATTATCACTTAATAACTTGAAGCAAAATTAATAAGTTTTATTTTTAAAATAATGATAGCTGTAATAGGGTTGAAAAGAATGAGTAAATCTGTTAAAAGGAGTATAAATGCTACATATTCAATTTTGAGGAAATTAAATAAGGTATGATTTGATTTCGTTTTTCATTTCTACGCATCCTATTGCTTTTCTTCAAGGACATACAATTTGTATGTAGCGACTACTAAGAGCATTATTAGCAAATAAACGAGGAGTGGATGTGGTGTTTTGTTTCTTGACAAGCGGTAAAATTTAGCACGCACCATAGCACTACGACGATATAGAGCAGAATCAAGAGCCTGTTAAAGGTACGACATTATGAGTACCCAATTACATAACTCATTTGAAAGGACATTTTCTTCTTGCTTACAGTGAAATGAATTAGAGGTGGAGAAATTCTCGATATATAATGTTCAGTTACTGAGAATGAACATTTCCAGGACAAAAATAGTTCCATTTAACACTGTCAATATTGAAAGTTCCTTTTATTACAAATTTAGAAATTAAATAATTTTCATTTTACTAGACTCTTTTCGCAATTTTCCATCATTAAATATTTTCTATTACACGCTTCAAACATGTCACAAATAACAACATGCACAAACATTACAAACGCCAATTTAGATACAAGACAAAAAGAAAACAGTATACCTTATATGACAGGAGGAAATGAAGAATGTGTACTGCGTGAAAGTACTAACACAATTTAATATAACCATACACCGTGTGCATTAATATTTTACTTGGAGAAAGTTTACACAGTGAATACAAATTTAATTCAAGCCTTAAAATTATAATAATTAGCTGGTAAAAGACCAAATAACTAGTTGGCAAGCAGGAGCTGCTAAATAAATATCTTACTGGGTATGGTTTCTCTTTCCTGACCGCTGCCATTACAGAAACGGAGAAGTAGTGCCCACATAAAGTGGAACAGTGGGCTGGAGTGACGGATGTGAAGGAAGCAAGGGAAAGTGCTGTAAAGCAGTCACTGGATCAGAGCCCACCCAAAATCTGTGACGAATATGTTGCCATAAACAGGAATTTCAGTTATCAAGTGCAAACTAAATATGTAAAATTTTTATCTGTTGACGCTACTGACGCTCATCCAACAATTAGTATTTCCTTAGTGACCAGCGATGGCACCCCACCTAAAATAACATTGGAAAGCTAAATTTTATCTCTTATCATTTTTCTGGACATATGATTGTGACAATGTTGTGTTCGGTGACTTGTTTTGTGCAGATCCTTAATACATGATAAT
This sequence comes from Schistocerca gregaria, assembly GCF_023897955.1. Classification (NCBI taxonomy): domain Eukaryota; kingdom Metazoa; phylum Arthropoda; class Insecta; order Orthoptera; family Acrididae; genus Schistocerca; species Schistocerca gregaria. Next base: position 653,426,726 of record NC_064924.1, read on the forward strand.
ATGAGGGAATTCTGTACCACACATGACGTAAAACTGGTTTTGATGATTTTTGTCTAAAGATTACTATATAAAATATTTTTCGACTAAATTATATCACCTTCTTCACGCTTTTCTAATAAAAAATCCTCGTGTACAATTCCTAGCTTAACTTATAACCCTAAGAGAAACATTGTGTGACCAAAAGTAATATAAATTTTCTATTCGCTTTCTGTAGGTAGTAAATACGTCTTCCTCATTACTTGGCTAGGTTTAACTACAACGACTCTTGCAATTGTAATCGTCTTCGAAAATTAGGTCAATTTCACTACTCCAAATTCACAACGTAGTAGCACATTGGGTTGGTGAATAAGTTTGTAGCGTTTCTACTTTGCATGTATATATTCCGGTTACTATGTGTTTATTTATCGATTTCCATTTCTTTGGAGTTCATTGTTGCTATTTGGGCTTCAATATAGTCATTTTGTCAAACTGGGTGTATGGGTACCGCATGCTCTAAGCCAAAATCACAAAAATCTGCGGTTGGCCACATGTAAATCTCTGCTTGTTCATCCAATCAGCACCGACCATTCCTAGCCTGTATCGTTACTGGTGTCGAGAAATGGTGTCTTAATGCTAACATAAGGAAGAGAAAGGGATAACTGAGCCCAAACAAAGCAACAATTCCCCGTACAAAGACGTGAGCGCATCCACAAATCATAATGTTATGTGGTGTACTAAGAATTGATTCCCCGGTACGTAACCATCACGGCCGAAATTTATTGTCAACAACTGAGATATGTTGCAGACGCAACGCTAGAACAAGTGCCAGGAAGACTGCGTGAAGAGATGCTATTACACGACAACGCCCGCCCACATTCTACTTCACTAACAAAAAGCGCTATACAGGAGTTTGGTTGGTACGTCATTCCCAACTATTCGCCTGATCTTGCGCTTTGAGATTTTCACGTTTTTGGGTCTCTGTCGGTAAAGCTTCAGGTAACATCCTATCCGTATAAAAATGCGCTACGAGCATGACTCGAGTTCTTCGCCTCAACACCACATGAATTCTACAGTCACTGAATCAGAAGTTACTCCAGCGTTGGCAGAGGTAAGTAGTGAAAATGGTTCAAAAGGCTGTAAGCGCTATGGGACTTAACATCTGAGGTCATCAGTCCCCTAGAACTTAGAACTACTGAAACATATCTAACCTAAGGACATCACACACATCCATGCCTGAGGCAGGATTCGAATCTGCGGCCGTAGTAGCCGCGTGGCTGTGGACTGAAGCGCCTAGGAACCGCTCTGTCACAGCGGCCGATGGTAAATACTGAAGGATACTATATTATTAATTAATAAAATCTATGCATGTGTATCTGTTTGTTTATTAAACTTATGGGAAGATGCTAAAAACTTGTGCACCAACCTAATAATAATATCTCTGGATGCTTCGGGGATTTCAACACACATTATAACATACAAGAATATGTTGCACAAATTTCATCAGATACGAATTAGCTGCTAAGAGCTCGTAGCCGAAACCGTTTCATTCTCTAGAACAGCACTGTCCATCTGGCTACTTGACTTCATAATCTAATCCTTGGTCTCTTTGCGATTGAGCGTCTACACACTTCATTTAATAGCACTACTCTCTCAGAACACCGGAACAGTTAAACGCAAATCTTCGTCCATGCAACGGAACGAAATTTAGGAATGTTTCAATTTTACGTACAACAAAAGGAATCGTTTCATGATAAAGATGACCTTCTCCTAACATCTGAAATTCCCAATAAAAACATCAGTTCCGTTCTAGAGGGCACACAAGTTCCACATCACACGAGAGCTGCCAGTCGACTCCATATTCGGCAAGGTCCGAACCCGTCCCATGAAATTATTTAACATTCAAGAGTTTCAGGTAATTATGATGACGACTGGTTTGTGGGTCGCACAACTGCACGGTTATCAGCGCCTGTACAAATTCCCAACCTCTGTTCAGTCCAAACTCACCACTTTCATGAATGATGATGAAATGATGAGGACAACACAAATACCTAGTCGTCTGGAGACAGGTGAAGATCCCTGACCCCGCAGGGCAGGTAATTTTCTCCAGAGCAGGATGTAGGCACATTTATTGGCTCTTACTACTTTTAAGGTGCCAACATTTTCAGAAATTTATTTCCATAAGGATATTAGGAAACGCCGAGCACCAGTGAAAATACACTCCTGGAAATTGAAATAAGAACACGGTGAATTCATTGTCCCAGGAAGGGGAAACTTTATTGACACATTCCTGGGGTCAGATACATCACATGATCACACTGACAGAACCACAGCACATAGACACAGGCAACAGAGCATGCACAATGTCGGCACTAGTACAGTGTATATCCACCTTTCGCAGCAATGCAGGCTGCTATTCTCCCATGGAGACGATCGTAGAGATGCTGGATGTAGTCCTGTGGAACGGCTTGCCATGCCATTTCCACCTGGCTCCTCAGTTGGACCAGCGTTCGTGCTGGACGTGCAGACCGCGTGAGACGACGCTTCATCCAGTCCCAAACATGCTCAATGGGGGACAGATCCGGAGATCTTGCTGGCCAGGGTAGTTGACTTACACCTTCTAGATCCCGTTGGGTGGCACGGGATACATGCGGACGTGCATTGTCCTGTTGGAACAGCAAGTTCCCTTGCCGGTCTAGGAATGGTAGAAAGATGGGTTCGATGACGGTTTGGATGTACCGTGCACTATTCAGTGTCCCCTCGACTATCACCAGAGGTGTACGGCCAGTGTAGGAGATAGCTCTCCACACCATGATGAGGGGTGTGTGCCTCGGGCGTATGCAGACCTGATTGTGACGCTCACCTGCACGGCGCCAAACACGCATACGACCATCATTGGCACCAAGGCAGAAGCGACTCTCATCGCTGAAGACGACACGTCTCCATTCATTCCTCCATTCAGTCCTGTCGCGACACCACTGGAGGCGGGCTGCACGATGTTGGGGCGTGAGTGGAAGACGGCCTAACGGTGTGCGGGACCGTTGCCCCGCTTTATGGAGACGGTTGCGAATGGTCCTCGCCGATACCCCAGGAGCAACAGTGTCCCTAATTTGCTGGGAAGTGGCGGTGCGGTCCCCTACGGCACTGCGTAGGATCCTACGGTCTTGGCGTGCATCCGTGCGTCGCTGCGGTCCGGTCCAAGGTCGACGGGCACGTGCACCTTCCGCCGACCACTGGCGACAACATCGATGTACTGTGGAGACCTCACGCCCCACGTGTTCGGCGGTACGTCCACCAGGCCTCCCGCATGCCCACCATACGCCCTCGCTCAAAGTCCGTCAACTGCACATACGGTTCACTTCCACGCTGTCGCGGCATGCTACCAGTGTTAAAAGACTGCGATGGAGCTCCGTATGCCATGGCAAACTGGCTGACACTGACGGCGGCGGTGCACAAATGCTGCGCAGCTGGCGCCATTCGACGGCAAACACCGTGGTTCCTGGTGTGTCCGCTGTGCCGTGCGTGTGATCATTGCTTGTACAGCCCTCTCGCAGTGTCCGGAGCAAGTATGGTGGATCTGACACACCGGTGTCAATGTGTTCTTGTTTCCATATCCAGGAGTGTAGCATGGCTGGTCTGGAAGATCACTCATTTCACTTGGGTGAGGGAAGACCGGATCGGTTATTCCAGGCTGGCAGACTGAAGGAAAGTCGCCATACCGTGCATCCTTCAGCAAGCCGCCGTCAGTGTCAGCCAGTTTGCCATGGCAAGCTCCGAGCAGGCACACGGGGGGAGGGGTTTAATAGTTATTGGGAGCTCCAACGTTAGGCGGGTGATGGACCCCCTTAGGGAAACAGCGGAAAGATTGGGGAAGATGGCCAGTATTCACTGTCTGCTTGCCGGGGGGTCTCATCCGAGATGTGGAGGAGGCCCTGCCGGCGGCGATAGAAAGCACTGGGAGCACCCGACTGCAAATTTTTGCTCATGTCGGCACCAATGACTCCTGCCGTCTGGGTTCAGAGGTCATCCTCAGTTCGTACAGGCGGTTGGCGGAGTTGGTGAAGGCGGAAAGCCTCAATCGCGGGGTGGAATCTGCGCTAACTATTTGTAGTATCGTTCGCAGAACCGATCACGGTCCGCTGGTTTCAAGCCGAGTAGAAGGCTTAAACCAGAGGCTCAGACGATTCTGCGGAGATCTGGGGGGCAAATTTCTCGACCTCCGCTATCGCGAGGAGAAATGTAGGGTCCCCCTGAGTAGGTCAGGCGTGCACCACACGCCGGAAGCGGCTACGAGGGTAGCGGAGTACGTGTGGAGTGCACATGTGTTTTTTTTGAGGTTAGAGAATTCCCTCCCTAGGCCCGACAAGATGCCTCCCGAGACGCGGCAAGGCAGGAGTAGGCAAAATGCAACAGGGAATAACAATATTAGTGTCCCAGAACTGCTCTCATTAATAAACGGTCACAATGCCCATATAGTACTAAGGACAGAAAGTTGGCTGAAACCAGACGTAAACAGTAATGAAGTCCTAAACTCAGAATGGAATGTATACCGCAGAGACAGGCTGGACAGTGAAGAGGTGGGTGTGTTTACAGCGATAAGAAGTGCAATAGTATCGAAGGAAATTGACGGAGATCTGAAATGTGGAATAATTTGGGTGAAGGTCACGGTTAAACCAGGCTCAGACATGGTAATTGGATGTCTCTATAGGCCCCCTGTTTTAGCAGCTGTTGTGGCTGAGCACCTGAAGGATAATTTGGAAAGTATTTCGAGTAGATTTCCCCACCATGTTATAGTTCTGGGTGGAGATTTTAATTTGCCGGATATAGACTGGGAGAATCAAACGTTCATAACGGGTGGCAGCTCCAAAGAAACCAGTGAAATTTTTTTTAAGTGCTTCATCTGAAAAATATCTTGAGCAGTTAAACAGAGAACCGACTCGTGGCGATAACATATTAGACTTCATGGTGACAAACAGACGCGAACTATTTGAAACAGTTAACGCAGAACAGGAAGTCAGCGATCATAAAGCGGTTACTGCATCGATGATTTCAGCCGTAAATAGAGATATTAAGAAAGGTGGGAAGATTTTTCTGTTTAGCAAAAGTGACGAAAACCAGATTTCAGAGTACCTGATGGTTCAACACAAAAGCGTAGCGTTCCAAAGGATTGGCAAAGGGCACAGGTCATCCCCGTTTTCAAGAAGGGACGTCGAACAGATGTGCTGAACTATAGATCTATATCTCTAACGTCGATCAGTTGTTAAATTTTGGAACACGTATTATGTTCGAGTATAAAGACTTTTCTGCAGACTTGAAATCTACTCTGTAGGAATCAGCATGGGTTTCGAAAAAGACGGTCGTGTGAAACTCAGCTCGCGCTATTCGTTCACGAGACTCAGAGGGCCATAGACACGGCTTCCCAGGTAGATGCTGTGTTTCTTGACTTCCGCAAGGCGTTCGATACAGTTCCCCACAGTCGTTTAATGAACAAAGTAAGAGTATATGGACCATCAGACCAATTGTGAGATTGGATTGAAGAGTTCCTAGATAACAGAACGCAGTATGTCATTCTCAATGGTGAGAAGTCTTCCAAAGTAAGAGTGATTTCAGGTGTGCCGCAGGGGAGTGTCATAGGACCGTTGCTATTCGCAATATACATAAATGACCTTGTGGATGACATCGGAAGTTCACTGAAGTTTTTTGCGGATGATGCTGTGGTATATCGAGAGGTTTTAACAATGGAAAATTGTACTAAAACGCAGGAGGATCTGCCGCGAATTGACGCATGGTGCAGGGAATGGAAATTGAATCTCAATGTAGACGAGTGTAATGGGCTGCGGATGCACAGAAAGATAGATCCCTTATCATTTAGCTACAAAATAGCAAGTCAGCAACTGGAAGTAGTTAATTCCATAAATTATCTGGGAGTACGCATTAGGAGTGGTTTAAAATGGAATGATCATATAAAGTTGATCGTCGGTAAAGCAGATGCTAGACTGAGATTCATTGGAAGAATCCTAAGGAAATGAAGTCCGAAAACAAAGGAAGTAGGTTACAGTACGCTTGTTCGGCCACTGCTTGAATACTGCTCATTAGTGTGGGATCCGTACCAGATAGGGTTGATAGAAGAGATAGAGAAGATCCAACGGAGAGCAGCGCGCTTCGTTACAGGATAATTTAGTAATAGCGAAAGCGTTACGGAGATGATAGATAAACTCCAGTGGAAGAATCTGCAGGAGAGACGCTCAGTAGCTCGGTACGGGCTTTTGTTGAAGTTTCGAGAACATACCTTGACCGAAGAGTCAAGCAGTATATTGCTCCCTCCTACGTATATCTCGCGCAGAGACCATGAGGATAAAATCAGAGAGATTAGAGCCCACACAGAAGCATACCGACAATCATTCTTTCCACGAACAATACGAGACTGGAAAGAAGGGAGAACCGATAGAGGTACTTAAGGTACCCTCCGCCACACATCGTCAGGTGTCTTGCGGACTATGGATGTAAATGTAGATGTAGATGTAGATGAAACCGGGAAACCTAGTTGGCGTTGACTATGGCAACTAGCACAAACCGGAGGGCAAGGCCATGAAACGACGCATTACACCAAATCAGATTCTGCACACAACTAACGACGGCGTTAACTACCCTTTTGAGCATAATATAAATATATCGTGGTTGGAAAAAAGTAGTATCGGCTACATCCCTCTGTAAAATGAGTAACAGACGTGGTCCACAAAATAAGCGTCAAATATCATTGACATCCACTGTAAATAGGCTGTTTAGGTTTTTATATTTGGTAACGCCATGTAACGCTCTGTATGATAATCAATGACTGTGCTGTGTGCAGTCTGTGGATGGTTAGCATTTTTGGAATATTCGCTATTGTAGTGTGGGCTAGTTGGATGTGAACAGCGCGTAGCCTTGCGCAGTTGGAGCTGAGCCGCCAGCAGTGGTGGATGTGGGGATTTACATGGCAGAGTTTTGAGAGCCGATGATCTGGACGTGTGTCCATCAGAGACAGTAAATTTGTAAGACTGGATGTCCTGAACTGATATATAATGACTTTTGAACACTATTAAGGAAATGCATTGTTTGTTCTATATCAAAATCTTTCATTTGCTAACTATGCCTATCAGTAGTTAGCGCCTTCAGTTCTTAGAATCTATATTTAGCTGGCAGTATTGGCGCTCGCTGTATTGCAGTAGTTCGAATAACGCAGAGGTGAGGTAAGTGATTCATGAAAGGTATAGGTTATTGTTAGTCAGGGCCATTCTTTTGTAGGGATTATTGAAAGTCAGATTGCGTTACGCTAAAAAAAAAAAAATATTGTGTGTCAGTTTAGTGATGATCGGAATAAGTAAAGAGAGAAAGGTCTCAGTACGTTCAGTTTTGCTCGTCTTCTTGAAAATCAAATAACTGAAGAGGTTTTCCAGCACTGCCATTTATAAACTTTTCTAAGGGGACGTTACACTATCAGTAGAAAAGTAGAACACATTATGAGCACAGATATAGTGACGTACAGAGACTGGACAAAAATATATACACAGAGAAAAATGCATGCTTCAACATAAAAGCGCATGTTATCCAAACCTGCAGATCGCACTGTTGTATTTCACTATGAACTACACTTGTGCAATGTCCTCAGTACGTTCTAAGTGGTAGTTGTGGTCAGAACAGTATTCTGTGTAGTTGAGAGTGCATGATGTCGGATGTAAGTGAATTCCAACGTGGCCAGATTGATGGTGATCGTATGGAGGGTATTTCTGAAATTAAGATAGCCGAGGTGTTTGGTGTTGGTGATACCCTATCGAAGAATTATACCTCTAACAGGGAAAGTGAAAAATATCATCCATCACCAGCTATGACACAACGCGGACGAAAGAGTGTGTTGAGCGATCGCGATCGTGAGGTATTGTGACAAAAAAATAACAGGAGAACAGATGCGAGAGCCACAGTAGAACTGAAAGTCGCACTCAGCAACACTGACAGCACCATAAAACACGAAGGAAGCCGTATAATCAGGGAATTTCTGGGCAATCTGGAATTCCAGAACTACTCATCAGTGGCTCAAATTTAGATCTGGTGACTCTGCAGACGTGCTAACTAAAGCAGTCCTGGACGATGCGATCTGTGTGAATAGGCACCCTGTCTTCTTGGAAGACAGCACCGCCATTGGAGAACAAACATGGGACCGTAGGATGAACTTAATCAGACTTTGCGGCATATTCTGGAGAGCAGGATGCTTGGTCAGTATCCACATCGATCATTGTTTCCCTAACGTGCGACTATTTTGGAGGGAGAATGATATAAGATATCCCTGAAAACTATATTGGACCTGTCTCGTTTCAAGTCGAATAGAAGCTGTTCTCAATGCTATCAGATTTCCTGCAACGTATTAGACATGGTTAAGTGTTGATTATTGGCTTTTCCATGTTTTTATCCACCACCTGTATCTCTAACAGAGTGTCCTCCTCCTTGCCAATTATCAGTCGGTTCCACACATATTGGCGATGCGAAACTCAGCTCATGCTTTCCTCACGTGACATCCTGAAGCCTTGCTTGAAGATAGCTAGGTAGATGAATTTATTCACTTCCGAAAACCATTTGACTCAGTATCATACCATCGCTAATCAACGAAAATAACATCAATTGAGTATTAAATAAATTTGTGCCTGGTTTCATGATTTCTTGGTAGGTAGGACAAAATTAAAGAATAATTTGCTACAACAACTAAGAAGTCACATATAGCCTTAGAGCAGTTATAGAATAACACTACAGCCTTTACCCAAGTACCCCATATAGTATGAATTGGGGAAGTTGGAAGAGGCATTTCTGTAATTTCCAATATACATTTGTGTCCTAGCAGGAATCGTGTTTAGCAGTTTTTAGTGCTAGAGATAATATTTTTGCACATGAAATTCATCTTTTAGTGTTTCTGAAACGCAATGTAATGTGTGTGAAATACAGGTACGGGCTCTTCATCACAGTAAATAGCTTTCAATTTGGTAAATGTAAATAACATGTAAGATGCTTTGTCCGTAAGTACTAGCCACACACGATCATACTATATTCTCTCAGGTGACAAAACAACACGAACATCACTGAAACTTTGCGTCTCGTTGGCACTCAGAAAGTACATTCTCAACAGAGTATGTTTCACTTGCTTCATTTGGGGGTTCTAAGATAATGTTTAGAAAAAATCTATTTCGCCTATCATAGATTTCATCTAGTAGAAAGAACACTGGATTTTTAAATATTACTTGCCTGATCTCTTGTAATTTCTTCTCGCGCATAGCAGAAGATATTATCATAAAGTGCTCTTACCTGTAACAGAGTTTCCTGTATATTTATGCAAATAAGTTTTCATAACAGGATTGTTATGCTTGGAAATAGGAATAGCACATGCCACAAATGTCTTTTCCTTTCCGTAAAACATCAGTTTTGCTTTTTGAATTTTAAGAATTCATTGTCGTCTTTAGTACACTGTATTCCACCCATATTTTGTGGTAGCTTTGTGCTGCGTAAGTTTATTACCTTGGCGTTTTCAACCATCTGTTAGTCATATATTACAGACCCTGCGTGCTGGAGTACACCCGCCGCTCTGAACACCATTTGCACTAAATTGCTTATCAGTATCACATGTTTCCTCGGATTTCACTATCTTTTTCGGAATACTTTTTTTACTGATTCAGGCAATACAGACAAGCCGCGGAGCCACATACAGTCGAAAAATACTCTGCAACGTCGTCTGTATACGAGATACTAATAAGGCCGGTAGGCTAAGAGTTTAACAACCACTCATGCTTTAACAACCACTCACCAGTTTGGTACATAGATCCCAAACAAAACTGTATCGGAAGCCTATGAGGCTAGCGACTAACTGAAGAACGACGTAGAGCCAAGCTCTGGACGCGAAAGCCTCTCCGTGTCCTGACCTTTATAGTAATCTTCGTTTTTCCTCCAGAAATAAAACGTCGCAAAAGTGCAAAAAAATGTAATTGGACAAGTGGAATCAGGTGTGGACGTAATAAGAAAAGGCTGCACGAAAATGCTTGCAATGAGAAAATGTGCGGTAATGTTCCACCAAAACTCAGTTTGGTGTGTTCTTTAACCGTTTTCTTTGCAAGATGACCTAATCTGGGGGGTTTAATAGCAAAATCAAATTATGATGCAACACCTGCAATTCTTAGCACTAATTATTTGTGTCAAAATAGTTTATATTATTTTGATCTACTTCTAAAACGTTATTTAAAAAAGCGGATAAAGTGCCACTAGAAGCCTTCCTAAAAGACAATTTCCATTCCTTCCGAACTGACTATGCGAATGTAGACGAGATGTGGCTCAAATTCAAAGATATAGTAGCAACAGCAATTGAGATATTCATACCTCATAAATTGGTAAGAGATGGAACGGATCCCCCGTGGTACACAAAAAAGGTCCGAACGCTGTTGCAGAGGCAACGGAAAAAGCATGCGATGTTCAGAAGAACGCGAAATCCCGAAGATTAGCTAAAATTTACAGACGCGCGAAATTTGGCACGTACTTCGATGCGAGATGCCTTTAATAGGTTCCACAACGAAACATTGTCTCGAAATTTGGTAGAAAATCCGAAGAAATTCTGGTCGTATGTAAAGTACACAAGCGGCAAGACGCAGTCAATACCTTCGCTGCGCAGTGCCGATGGTACTGTTATCGACGACTGTGCCGCTAAAGCGGAGTTATTGAACGCAGTTTTCCGAAATTCCTTCACCAGGGAAGACGAATGGAATATTCCAGAATTTGAAACACGAACATCTGCTAGCATGAGTTTCTTAGAAGTAGATACCTTAGGCGTTGCGAAGCAACTCAAATCGCTTGATACGGGTAAGTCTTCAGGTCCAGATTGTATACCGATTAAGTATAGCTCCCTACTTAGCACTCACATACAACCGCTCGCTCATCGATAGATCTGTACCTACAGATTGCAAAATTGCGCAGGTCGCACCAGTGTTCAAGAAGGGTAATAGGAGTAATCCATTTAATTACAGACCTATATCATTGACGTCGGTTTGCAGTAGGGTTTTGGAGCATATACTGTATTCAAACATTATGAATCACCTCGAAGGGAACGATCTATTGACACGTAATCAGCATGGCTTCAGAAAACATCGCTCTTGTGCAACGCAGCTAGCTCTTTATTCGCACGAAGTAATGGCCGCTATCGACAGGGGATCTCAAGTTGATTCCGTATTTCTAGATTTCCGGAAAGCTTTTGACACCGTTCCTCATAAGCGACTTCTAATCAAGCTGCGGAGCTATGGGGTATCGTCTCAGTTGTGCGACTGGATTCGTGATTTCCTATCAGGAACGTCGCAGTTCGTAGTAATAGACGGCAAATCATCGAGTAAAACTGAAGTGATATCAGGTGTTCCCCAGGGAAGCGTCCTGGGACCTCTACTGTTCCTGATCTATATAAATGACCTGGCTGACAATCTGAGCAGTTCTCTTAGACTGTTCGCAGATGATACTGTAATTTACCGTCTAGTAAGGTCATCCGAAGACCAGTATCAGTTGCAAAGCGATTTAGAAAAGATTGCTGTATGGTGTGTCAGATGGCAGTTGACACTAAATAACGAAAAGTGTGAGATGATCCACATGAGTTCCAAAAGAAATCCGTTGGAATTCGATTACTCAATAAATAGTACAATTCTCAAGGCTGTCAATTCAACTAAGTACCTGGGTGCTAAAATTACGAACAACTTCAGTTGGAAGGACCACATAGATAATATTGTGGGGAAGGCGAGCCAAAGATTGCGTTTCATTGGCAGGACACTAAGAAGATGCAACAAGTCCACTAAAGAGACAGCTTACACTACACTCGTTCGTCCTCTGTTAGAATATTGCTGCGCGGTGTGGGATCCTTACCAGGTGGGATTGACGGAGGACATCGAAAGGGTGCAAAAAAGGGCAGCTCGTTTTGTATTATCACGTTATAGGGGAGAGAGTGTGGCAGATATGATACACGAGTTGGGATGGAAGTCATTACAACATAGACGTTTTTCGTCGCGGCGAGACCTTTTTACGAAATTTCAGTCACCAACTTTCTCTTCCGAATGCGAAAATATTTTGTTGAGCCCAACCTACATAGGTAGGAATGATCATCAAAATAAAATAAGAGAAATCAAAGCTCGAACAGAAAGGTTTAGGTGTTCGTTTTTCCCGCTCGCTGTTCGGGAGTGGAATAGTAGAGAGATAGTATGATTGTGGTTCGATGAACCCTCTGCCAAGCACTTAAATGTCAATTGCAGAGTAGTCATGTAGATGCAGATGTAGATGTAAAACAGTCAAATAATTATTAATCTTTTTATGGGAGTAACATCGCATATAAAACATCCATGAACGTCGGCCACAGGGAGTGGATGAGGCAAGAGAATTAAATGTGCATCGCCCCTAATAGAAATGGCTTAACGTTCATTTAATACGATAGAACCAGAAAGAGTTGCATGGACCTTGGTATTATGGCTACATGAAAGCTAATTATGCATCCAAGAGGGTCCAAAGCATTTGAATTAACTGTTCTTCAAACCCACCATCAGGAGACGAGAAGATAACCCGTAATACATCCTTGAACGAAGAATTAAAAAGTTAATGAGAATAACGAAATTAGTGTGACTAAGAACTCGTGTCTCAGAATGAAAAAGGCCTCATCGAACCTTGTCGATCAGCGCTTACCACCAAAAAGCCGTGGCTGTCTCGGAAGTCAGTGCTGTGTCGTATCTCTCGCTGATTTCCTGTAAGGCAAATATCAGGAGTCAAAAAGCCGCTAACATCAGCATCTTGTACCTGCTGTCCTCAGTGCTCGACGCTGGCGTCCTTCTACCCTTCTATGAGTACTTCGAGATATGACACCCGAGGCCGGACGTGTTTCCTATCAGAGCTGCACTAGAGCTCAGCATAAAAAAATGGGTAACTAAATTCCTAGCCAGTTCATATCCCCTCTGCATTAAATTTCAGGCACTAGTTAATAGGTCAGATAGGGACGACTTCTCCTCGTACCCCCCCCCCCCCCCCAAGGAAATCGAGTCGAAATTTATGCGATTACTGAAAAGAGAAAAAGGTAAGAAGTACGAGAGGAACAGTGTATATTTGTGCGACACACTACTTTGGCGCTGGCTTGTGGAATTTTGGATCCTTTTTAGAAATTTTCCTATTGTTAAACTTCAGGCGGATCTACAAAGAGTGTTGCTCCTTTCACTAATTAACCCTAGATCTACCGAGAAGAATTGCGCCTACTCTCCATGCCTCTAGGCACCTACAGGCAGGACTGCATGAGAAGTGCCCATTTTATTAGACACTGAGTCTAGCCGTCAGTGTAGCTTGGTGTTGTTACAACTTCTGCACCACTTGTTAGCAGCAGACACGGTGGCTGCTCCAAAGACTGAGACCGCGTGGACTTTTACAATTATTTATTGAACTTTCTTCACAATTTCTCCATCTTCGTCGTTGCCCAGCCCTGTGGATCCCTCCGCCTGGCTGCAGCTGTGTAGATTCTCCGACAATGCGCGTAACACGCGCCGCTGATCGCACTCGGAAGCCTCAGGCCACCAGTGTTCCGCTGAAGCCAGGATGCCCAGTGGTTGAGATGAACTCGTCGCCGTGAGGTCAGCTGCCGACGCCTGCTGCACCGGCGGCTGGAAAGCCGTCAGTCGCGATGTCCGCCAGGTCCCGTCATGGACGGACCACGAGCCGTGGGGTCGGGTCGCCGTGAAGTCCGGGCGTCAGTCCCCGGCGGCGCCTATGACCGAGACCGTGCTGCGGCCGGTTCTGCTGGCAGTTCTCGCTCTAGTTAGTCAGCCATGTTGCCGACCGAACTCGGGCCGACCTCCAGAGCTGAAGCTGACATCTGGCGGCCAACGGATGACTCCTGCGAGCTAGAACAGACTCCCGGAATCGTCACCTACGAAGATTGAACATCCGGACACGGACCACGTTCGCCTCAGATCCGAACTGCTTCGTAACGGCTTCTGTCTGTTGCCGCGGGCGCTCCACTGTTTATATCCGGCAGGAGGACGTTTTTTACCCTCGGTGGTAGCTTCTTGTTATTGCTCCCGCAGTATATTGCAGCGCAACTTAGCGTGCTGGCCTCACTTCTCCTTACTCAGCACTCTCCAGGCTTCGCTCGGCGCTCGGTCTGTGTGTGTCCTCGCGTCAGCCGCTTGGTGACTGTTGTCAGCAAGGCTATCTCTGCCTGCCTACTTCGCAATGCTTCGATCGCCGTCATCCCTCTGTTTTGCCGTTCTCCACTGCGTGAAGCAACGCTTTCTACATGTGGCCGCAACAGTGTCTTGCCTCCGTGTCGCCATCCATCCAGATGCCTGCGAAGGGATTTCAAGTTCCAACTCGCCTTAGACTATTTATCTAGGACACATAAATATGCTTCTTTTGTCAGAGCGACCTCCGGTGGAGTGTCCTCAAGCAGAACAAGTGGCACGCCCATAGAAAGAGGGGCCGAGTGTGCAGGCGGTCCGTCACCCATGACTGCGTTACTCTTCCATAAGAGACTTGCCGCAGCTGTGGCCTATCTTACGGCTGGCATCAAAAACAAAAGTTACGTTACTGTTAACAATTCACTCTCTCACACCGAATTATAAAGACTGCACGTACTCTGCCTAGAAAAGGAAATCCACCTATATTAAAATCAGAGTATTGGAGGGGAAAAATCTCATACATTGATACGATATTGTAAAGGCTATGTTGTTAATAATAGCGATGCAAAGTTCCTTCAGGCATACATCCTAATTATTGACAACACGGGCACTACAGTATCGTATTTATCTGCCGATATTTGGCAGCGACTTTCAATTAATTAATGTCCTCACTCTGTATCGGAATTACATGTGTGCTAGTGCAGCTGTGACGATTGAATGAGGATATGTTATGGAAGTTTGGATCTGGCCACGAATCGTTGAATCGTGAACGGGTAGGCAAAGCAATTAAGACGACAGCTGCCGTAAACCAGAAAATCCGAGTTCGAGTCCAGTGGGACACAATTTTTCACTGTCATCGTTGCAATGTACGGATGATGGTTTCCCTATTCGGAACTGCGAATACATTTCATATATATCATACACTGATCTTCCACAGTTGGTTCTGATAATTTTCATTGATTTTCGCATTTCCTTCCTATTAGAGGGGCTCGAAATTAAACAATCAGTAAAGGCTCTTCTCAATGTAATGATGCAGCTGCCAGTCAGCAATACCCTTGTACTGCCGTACCTGTTAATATCGTTATACTGTGTCATTGTTAAAGAATTTTTTGTAGAGAGAGACTAAGAATCGATTGAGACGACGTTGTCATAGTCTCGGAGAATTGTTAGAAAGTAGTTGGATTGTCAAAGATCGCTTATTAACGGTGTCTGAGTTGTCGTAGATTTAACCCTTCCTCGCAGGTCAAAGCGAGGATGGCGGCCTATTTACGTATCCGAGCATAGAGTTTATCCAGTTTCACCAGGAACAATTCAGGGTAAGTCTGCGGAGCTACACGTTGCGTAATTTATCCTGCGCACTGCCCATCGCGAAGTGCATATAGATTCTGGCGAACTTCGGCTAAGCGGAAGAAGCGTCTTAATGAATTTCATTGCGTCCTGGAATATTTCTTAATTCAGCTGTTTCTCATCATCACTGTCATTAATATCTGTGTTGTCAAGCTTTGGGGTGATGTGTGATTTAAGCTGTTGATGTACTCCTGTATCTTCCTTTGAAAACGGAAAGTTTAAAAATAGATTCAAGAATTTGTGACTGTTTCGCTACCCTCAATTTCATTTCCTGTCTTATCTATATCTGGATACTAACTTCGATCCCATCGACAGCGTCTGCATAAGGCTAGAATTTCTGGGGCTTTTACGAATGGCGCTTCGACGAGATTCTCCTACGTTAATATTTGAATACTCTATACAGTGTGCTTCTGACAGCCGAATGCATTTCGTGTAACATCTCTCTATTGAAGTACTCCTTTTTTGTGCAGAAATATTACAGTAGTCGCCGTTTCTTTACTGACTCTGTATACCGCAGAGGGTTCGTCCGAGCACCTGCTGATCTCTCTCCCTCCGTCTCCCTCTCTCTCTCTTTCTCTCTCTCTCTCTCTCTCTCTCTCTCTCTCTCTCTCTCTCTCTTTCTTTCTCTCTCCAGTCATATTTAGTCGACACTGAATCTCCGTGACTCCATGAAC
The DNA here is from genome assembly GCF_023897955.1 of Schistocerca gregaria. Lineage (NCBI taxonomy): Eukaryota > Metazoa > Arthropoda > Insecta > Orthoptera > Acrididae > Schistocerca > Schistocerca gregaria. The sequence goes on from NC_064924.1 coordinate 653,442,912, forward strand.
TGATTTCTCTTGACCTGGACTACAGTTTCTCGTTTCCTGGACTACCTCCCGCCTAAGTTTCTCAGCTTGGAATCAGTTACTTCTCTGACGTCATCAGTCCATATTTTCCTTTGGTACCCTCTTCTCATTGTGCTTTTTAACTTCCCCAGGATTAAGGTCCTCTCCAGCAAACCGTGTCTTCTCGTGATGCAACCAAAGTAGGTCAGTTTTTATTTAAGATGTTTCAAAGAAAAATCTGATTTTATTTGCCATAAAACCGACCTGTTTGGTCTCTTTGCAGTCCATGAAATTCTAAGGAGCGTCCTGTAATATGGATCGTTATTGTTGAAGTTATGTATCCTCTCCTTAAACATTTTCCAGGTAAAACGCATCTCTTGATTTCGTGGGTGCAGCAGCCATCGACAGAAATCAGACAGCCGAGGTAGTTAAACCTAGGAATTACTGTTATTCTAATCTAGAGTCATATCTCCTCTGTATGCTGAGGCCGACAGCAAGAGTTCTGCCTTCAAATACGGTACTACTGCCTCCGTATTTAGCTCACTGAAAATATAAATCTTCTGTTTGTTTGAAATGTACTTTGGTAGTCATCGTAGCCTTAAACGCCCTCCAATGAATTTCTGTGTGATTAACGTCCCTCAAAGCGATGACAGTGATATTGGGAAGTATGCAGCCTAGGGAGCGGAAGTTTTCTGTACAGTTTTCTGTTACATCCATGCCCGAGGCATGATTCTAACCTGCGACTATTTTTTTTTTCATATTCTGAAACTCTTCTACTGAGGTCGGAAGTGAAGCTGCGAGAGAGACTGCTTGGAAAAGCTGGGTATTAAGGGGGCACAGACTTATATGTGGATTCTTATAGGCCGGCCGGAGTGGCCGAGCGGTTCTAGGCGCAAGAGTTTCAGAATTTGAAAAAAAAAGCCTTTATTGATACCATACTTCGTCAGCTGCCTTGTTTGCAGCGTCTAGTATGTAACGCAACCATGATGCATTTAGGGATGACCTTGGCATGTTAATCCTGAACTGCAAGTCAAGAGAGCCACGCTTGTCTTGTCACAGAACATCTAATAAATTGTTTCCACTGATGCAGAACCAGGGTACCACGGTCACTAACGGGGAAAACGTTGCAAATTGTGGGATTCGTTGAACTCTGTGAACAAGGCAAAACTTCTCAACTTATCTTCCAGTCGCGATTATGATCTAAGTACGACTACGAAACCCTTACGATAAACAGTGTTTGTTCCATTGTGGATCACAGTGGGGGTACCATCATTTACCGTATAGTTGAACTGTCGACGATTAACAGACCGACGCCCATTTCCCTTTGGTTCCTCTGGCATGCGACACAGGGGGACAGCAGCATTTGCCACGGATGAAGTGTGTCACAAGTGTTCAATTTCAATTTCAGTTTGGGACCGCACCACACACCTAATGATAATGAGGATCTGCTATCCGAGACCAGTGTTGACAGTGATTCTCCGTTTTACTGGTAATGTGCATCCTTTTCTTTTCTTTAATTTCAAGATCTGGAGCACGATAGGGATTAATAATTCCATTTAAGAATTGAAACTACAACGCGCTAGAAAGTGGTTTGTTTCATAAAGTGACAAAAACCTCGAATAAAACTTACTGATTCCCTGAAGCTATTCGGAATTTTCTGTCTATAACTTTTTTGTAGAAATAATGATTATTAACAGATCCTCTTAAAAAGACGGAAAGTGGGGAATCACACAACAAAGGCAGATAGCAACAACTGCTGTTAGAGGAGAAAACTAACTTTATCACGATATGACCCTCATAATCAGTTCAGACATAATATAACACAATAGCGATCGTCTGCGCACGAATTAAATTTACGGCGTGATCTTTAGATATCGAAAGAGAAAATTAATAAATGAGGAAAAAAGGGTGGAAACATCGCACTAATCTCGCATATATTTTTTTCACTCGCAGGAAAATTATTTTGTAAACATGATATATCTACTAAAGCTTGTAAACTACGGCAGCTCACAACAGACTATTTATTACGAAACAGACTGTATAAGAAGATCTTAAGTTACTGAATATTCCACCGCAGATGTAGTTGTGGATGTCCAAGTGGCCTTCTACGATAGAAAAATTTTACTACGAAACAGACTATATAAGAAGATCTTAAGTTACTGAATATTCCACCGCAGATGCAGTTGTGGATGTCCAAGTGGCCTTCTACGATAGAAAAATTTAGTTTTCGTCTTGCAGTATTCAATATAAACTGATACGAGCCACATTAGCCACCCATTTCTGCTGGCCTTCTTGCTCCTTAATTCCTGTCCCAAAACTGTCTTTAAAGGCTCTGTCACTGACCAATTGTCAACACTCATTTTACATTCATATCGTTTATTCTGCTATAGAAAAATTTAGTATTCGTCTTGCTGTATTCAATATGAACTGATATGAGCCACATTAGCCACCCATAATTTCTGCTGGCCTTCTTGCGCCTTAATGCCTATCACAAAACTGTCTTTAAAGACTCTGTCACTGACCAATTATCAACACTCATCTTACATTCAAATCGTTTATTCTGCTATGTCTATTCTAACGGGGTGTGTAGGATACGCGGTGTGGACGGTGATTCTCTACCGGAGACGGATGTTACTACAGCAGAGGAGACTGCTCTTAGACACAAGAAGCTCTCTATTACTATTTTTTACAATTACCAGTCTTCGATGATGCTAGTATTGACCTGTGTCGAGCGTGGCAAGTACATCGCCTCGGCGTCTGCAGGTTTGTTGATCTCCCAGCGTCGTCCTTTCTCAGCGATAGCGAGCGCCTACCGCCGCTGTGTTATTGGAGTTCCCATGTTGCCCTGCCTGTAGCAGGACGTCGGTATCTGCTGCTTCAGAATACGGTAAGAGGCGTATTGCCTCTGTGGCACAGAACGAAGAAGACCTTTATGGAACGTCAGCAGATGCGAGGATCCTTGGACTGCAGTAGCACTGTCCCGTGATGACTTGAGGTTGCTAAGCTGCCCAGGCTCCAAGGTGGTCAGGCGGAAGACAGTTTCGACGTCCTGTGGCGGTGATGAAGGCGACGCTAGTTAGGGCGGGGCTCACTGACACAGGCTAGACGTCGTACTACCGCCCAGCTGTTTGATGCTGACGGTCTGATCATGAGGAGTTTAATACCGTTCTCTGGCGCTGACCATGCGGGAGCGAGTACTTTTCTGTGTCACTCAGAAACACCTGAAACAGAGGCAAGTAACTGAATCCAGCTACTGCCTCATGGTAGTGGGTCGAACGGGAGAATCCTAAGTACGGTGAACGTCGCAGGCCATTGACTGGCCATAGCTTTTGGCGACACAGAAGTGCTTTAACGGCAGGCGGAATAAGTTGTGAATGTCCTAGATCAGATACTTGGCTATATCTGTGCCTTGCTCCATTATGTTATGGTCGGTTTTCTTTTTCCACTGGCTCTTTCAGAGCCTAGTTATTGCCTACTTTTGCTTCAACTGGCACAAAACACATACTATATCTAAATATTCTCTTTCTTACTTGTCACGGAGTAACTTCCCTTCCCATTTTCAATTGTGCAATTTCTGATTTTATATATCGATGAGTCGATCAACTCTGCAAATAGCTGAACACATATTGGGCAGTCACAGATCGTCATTCTCGTAGTTTCTATAGGTTTCATAAAAGCAGGATAATACACTCCTGGAAATGGAAAAAAGAACACATTGACACCGGTGTGTCAGACCCACCATACTTGCTCCGGACACTGCGAGAGGGCTGTACAAGCAATGATCACACGCACGGCACAGCGGACACACCAGGAACCGCGGTGTTGGCCGTCGAATGGCGCTAGCTGCGCAGCATTTGTGCACCGCCGCCGCCAGTGTCAGCCAGTTTGCAGTGGCATACGGAGCTCCATCGCAGTCTTTAACACTGGTAGCATGCGTGAATGGAGGGACGAATAGAGACGTGTCGTCTTCAGCGATGAGAATCGCTTCTGCCTTGGCGCCAATGATGGTCGTATGCGTGTTTGGCGCCGTGCAGGTGAGCGCCACAATCAGGACTGCATACGACCGAGGCACACAGGGCCAACACCCGGCATCATGGTGTGGGGAGCCATCTCCTACACTGGCCGTACACCTCTGCTGATCGTCGAGGGGACACTGAATAGTGCACGGTACATCCAAACCGTCATCGAACCCATCGTTCTACCATTCCTAGACCGGCAAGGGAACTTGCTGTTCCAACAGGACAATGCACGTCCGCATGTATCCCGTGCCACCCAACGTGCTCTAGAAGGTGTAAGTCAACTACCCTGGCCAGCAAGATCTCCGGATCTGTCCCCCATTGAGCATGTTTGGGACTGGATGAAGCGTCGTCTCACGCGGTCTGCACGTCCAGCACGAACGCTGGTCCAACTGAGGCGCCAGGTGGAAATGGCATGGCAAGCCGTTCCACAGGACTACATCCAGCATCTCTACGATCGTCTCGATGGGAGAATAGCAGCCTGCATTGCTGCGAAAGGTGGATATACACTGTACTAGTGCCGACATTGTGCATGCTCTGTTGCCTATGTCTATGTGCCTGTGGTTCTGTCAGTGTGATCATGTGATGTATCTGACCCCAGGAATGTGTCAATAAAGTTTCCCCTTCCTGGGACAATGAATTCACGGTGTTCTTATTTCAATTTCCAGGAGTGTAGAAATCCTATAGTATTATGTTAGAGAAAGTACACTTCAGTATATGGGAGAATGCTGTCTCGAGCTCCACTGCAAAGAAAATTTCCCCGTATGTTGAAAACATTGTATACTGACCAACTTTGCTGATATAACAGAGAGACAAATGTTGTAACAAAGGGGAAGAAAGAAAAAAAATACGAAACTTATGAACATCTCCACCCTTGACGCGAACTGCAACTCAAAAAAATAAAGAATACGTACGTAAAAGTAAGAGCTGGGTAACACAATTCCTGTAGTACAGATATGTAGTGGACTGTACATATATTTAAGAGAATATGTCGTTGGTGCTACCAATAGGGTTGTGAACTGTGAAGGGATTTACAGAGTTCGAAAATTCCCGTTACTGAATTCTAGGACTTCTAGAGGGCAGTGAGTAGATAATATTCTGAATAGGACCGTTCTCCACAACGTCTGACTCCATCGCATACACTTTTCGCAACAATTACGCAACGGCTTCGAGGAAGTGTACCTTCACGGTCAGGAAGCGTGACTGGTGTGATCGAAGAAGACGCCGCACACGCGAATTAGAAGAGACCGTACTGCATTACGTTGAAGACAACCTATTAACGAGTACCGATCAATTTTGTGGCGATCAATGAGTGGAACTGTAAAAGAAGCGATGTACTGGGTCACGTTACACTATTACTTGTAAAAGTAGTCGGGTTACCAACAAATTTTCGAATTTCTCTAGCACGGAAACGGTAATTTCCCGGACATGGGTTCCACTTCAAAATGTTATGTATTCTCTCCGCTCGACCAGTCCTAGAAATTTATAACGGGAATTTCCCACACGCTATACATTACAAAATACAACTTGCCGAGCGCGGGATTAGCCAAGCAGTCTGGGGCGCTGCAGTCGTGGACTGTGCGGCTGGTCCTGGCGGAGGTTCGAGTACTCCCTCGGGCGTGGGTGTGTGTGTTTGTCCTTACGATATTTTAGGTTAATTAGTGTGTAAGCTTAGGGACTGATGACCTTAGCAGTTAAGTCCCATAAGATTTCACACACATTTGAACAACAACTTGCCGACAGCTTACAGCGATCACATGTCAAATGACAGCAAATCAACATATCATTAAATACTTGACGGAGAAATGGGTCTCCAACTTCACGTAATACTGGGAATGAAATGCAAAAAATTTTAGAACAGAGACGTCCAGCTCCATTACTGACGTTCACAGCAAGACATCACAATTTCCTCCTCTGTAATCGCTTTTTCTTACGGTAAATTTAAGCGACTAGGTTTACAACTTGTAATATGTGCATCTTAGTCCCATCGTATTATAGCACAGCCCGTGAAAACGGCAGCGGGTTCGATTCCTGACCGGGTTGGAGATTTTCTCCACTCGTGGACAGGGTATTTGTTGTCCTCATCATCATTTCATCCTTATCACCGGCTCGCAAGTCTCCCAATGAGACGTCGACTGAAATAAGACTCGCACTCGGCGGCCGAACTTTCCTGAATGGGGCTTCCCAGCCAACAATGCCATACGCTCACTTTCCATTAAGCGCAGAAGAGCCTATTCATTTATTCAACAATGTAGGAAGTAAATTACTGTTCCAACAGTAGAGTGCCATGGTGTGCGCGTACGGCAGCTAACGCCACCCGCCAACAGCACTCCTATTCGAGTTCTTTCGGGGCTGTAGTCGTGGCGTGCCATACACTTAGTTTAATTAAAACTTCTTTTCCTTTATCTATTGAAATAACTGAGGAGGTTAAACTTCTTTGTGTTTACTGAAACTGCTGAGAGCAACTGAGTGCACTGTGCTGTGCAGCCTAGCTTTACGCTTTTCACCCGCCATGATTATCACACTATTTTACACAAAAACACACAAAAAAGATTTGAATAGCAAGAATAGGAAGACACACCAAAATAATCAATATCTGAGAATAAATTAATATCTAGTGAGGTGCAGAAGCGACTGCTACATATTTAGTGCAAATCCACATACATACCACGACTACTTTGCTCATGGCAATACAGAACAACAATAAGAAACTACAACTACAAAGGAAATTTCATATATACAATTACGCGCTAGCAGTAAACAGTAACTAATTTCTAATCATGCACAAATTATTCAAATTACAAGAAAATCAGAAGATTCCTGTGAAGTATCCTCGGTTAAGGATCGACAGGTGAAAGCTCTTTGTCTTTTGTCTGCTGAAATAAATGAGCAGGTGAAACTTATTTGTGTTTACTGAAACAGATGAGTGCAATTGAAGTTACTGTCTCGTCACTTTTTTTTAATAAACACTGAGCTACACAATTTTCCCAGACAATAGTAACGCGAACTTTAACCTATTCGTTTATTACTCATAACGTACAAGCTCAACGTAATCTGACTCGTCTGTGACTCGAAATTATTAACTCGAAAGAATGGCCCTGAATTATAAGAAATCATAACAATAACCCACACATTTCATAAGTCACTTACCTCACAGAAAATCTTTATAACATGAACTACAGCAACTACAGCAACCAGCAACTACAGTCAGCTGAATAAAAAGTATTGTATTTTGTATTTTGAAGATTTTACCCTAATCATGTGACATCCAGTTCCCAAAATTATATAATCGTCAATAATATCACTACCCAAACATTAGCAAATACATACAAAATGGTAGATACCGAAATAGACGACAGAGGGATAGAGAAACAATTAAAATCGCTCAAAAGAGGAAAGGCCGCTGGACCTGATGGGATACCAGTTCGATTTTACACAGAGTACGCGAAGGAAGTTGCCCCCCCTTCTTGCAGCGGTATACCGTGGGTCTCCAGAAGAGCTTAGCGTTCCAAAGGATTGAAAAAGGGCACAGGTCATCCCCGTTTTCAAGAAGGGACGTCGAACAGATGTGCTGAACTATAGACCTATATCTCTAAGGTCTATCAGTTGTTAAATTTTGGAACACGTATTATATTCGAGTATAATGACTTTTCTGGAGACTAGAAATCCACTCTGTAGGAATCAGCATGGGTTTCGAAAAAGACGGTCGTGTGAAACCCAGCTCGCGCTATTCGTCCACGAGACTCAAAACGGTCATACACACGGGTCCCCAGGTAGATGCCGTGTTTCTTGACTTCCCCAAGGCGTTCGATACAGTTCCCCACAGTCGTTTAATGAGCAAAGTAAAAGCATATGGACCATCAGACCAATTGTGTGACTGGTTTGAAGAGTTCCTAGATAACAGAACGCAGCATGCCATTCTCAATGGAGAGCAGTCTTCCGAAGTAAGAGTGATTTCAGGTGTGCCGCAGAGGGGTGTCGTAGCACAGTTGCTATTTGAAATATACATAAATGACCTGGTGGATGATATCTGAAGTTCACTGAGGCTTTTTGCGGATGATGCTGTGGTATATCGAGAGGTTTTAACAATGGAAAATTGTACTGAAACGCAGGAGGATCTGCAGAGAATTGACGCATGGTGCAGGGAATGGCAATTGAATCTCAATGTAGACAAGTGTAATGTGCTGCGAATACATAGAAAGATAGTTCCCTTATCATTTAGCTACAGAACAGCAGGTCAGCAATTGGAAGTAGTTAATTTCATAAATTATCTGGGAGTACGCATTAGGAGTGATTTAAAATGGAATGATCATATAAAGTTGATCGTCGGTAAAGCAGATGCCATACTGAGATTCATTGGAAGAATCCTAAGGAAATGCAATCCGACAACAAAGGAAGTAGGTTACAGTACTCGTGTTCGCCCACTGCTTGAATACTGCTCATTAGTGTGGGATCCGTACCAGATAGGGTTGATAGAAGAGAGAGAGAAGATCCAACGGAGAGTAGCGCGCTTCGTTACAGGATAATTTAGTAATAGCGAAAGCGTTACGGAAATGATAGATAAACTCCAGTGGAAGACTCTGCAGGAGAGACGCTCAGTAGCTCGCTACGGGCTTTTGTTAAAGTTTCGAGAACATACCTTGACCGAAGAGTCAAGCAGTATGTTGCTCCCTCCTACGTATATCTCGCGAAGAGACCATGAGGATAAAATCAGAGAGATTAGAGCCCACACAGAAGCATACCAACAATCCTTCTTTCCACGAACAATACGAGACTGCAATAGAAAGGAGATACGATAGAGGTACTCAGGGTACAGAGCTGCCAACATACAAACAGGCACCTTAGTAACAACTGTTTGTACCGTACGTGGTGTAAATATTAGTAGGAAAGTTGCTTTTCCTCTTAAACAATTGGTTGCTGGCTGCTGTTATCAAACTGCGTGCGAAAAAGTATTAAGAATTAGATGCACAGTCGTATTGAAGTGCTTCTGTTTTTTGTCAGCTGATGAATTAACAAAATTCAATTACAGGTAACACAAAACATCAGACTGCGACGCCCTCTGATAGTAGTCTACGTATTTAGAAGTAAAAGGGTGTGTAGGAATATGTTCCTGCATACTGATTCCGTGCATCTTTAGTGGCATTCCGTAGAATCAACGAATGCTAGGCGTGTCAGAATTTTCATAATTGCACCTCGTATAGAAAGTATGGTGACTTTCATTTCGAGTGAAGAAGGAAGAGAGATTAAGAGTGTTAACATGATGGAAAACAATCGAGGAGTACAAGTAAATGAAAATATTGTAATAAACTTTGAACTCTCTGAGCAGGATAGTGACTCAGGAATCGGAAACGCCACTGCAAATACCGAGCAGTCGACAATACAAATCTCAACACCCAAGAATCGACAATAGATAAGAACAGTAACGAACTCGCAATGCTAAGTATTAATTGTTAAACACAGTAACGACAACTTGAATCAGATGTTTAATAAGTTTCATAATGTATTGAACTAGATTCATTGTGGGTTAAGAGACAATTGAGAGAAGTGAGAAAATGTATAGGCTGCAGTCTTGTAAATTCTAAAGAATTACAACAAAAAACTGCGAGAATAATGTCACAGAGATCACAAAAAATTGAGGCTGAGATTCAAAGGCCAAACGGCAAATGTCGGATAAGGAAGAATACCGTGAAACTGCGGAAGCCAGGGGGATTCAGAATCATTAATTAAAATATTTAGCGGAGAGCGATATCATTGTACTGAGTTACGACAGTACAGAGAAATAGCTGCGGTAGCAATTTCCTCCACGCGAGAAAAAGGAATAATGATTGTAGGGGAAACTATATGCGGCCTGAGTACTGCCCAACGCGCAGTGTTTACAAGAATCACCGGAGCAGTCAAGAAGCGAGGTATTCAGGAGACCAGTTAACACAGAGAATGACAGAAGGAGAACCGATCGTCACGAAGCAATGGTCTTGGATAAGGCACAGTCGCGTATCAAAAATTGGAAAACTGAAAGAAGTTTCTAACAACAAGTAGTTGGAACTAATACTGAGAATGGGTTAATAGTGATCATGACTATAAAATGTGAAGACAGGAGGGAAGATTCATTGCACGAAAACAAAAGTCATACATACTGAAGTGTTAGCGCCTGTATCTGAAATATATATATGGAAGAAACGTAGATATTTAGCGTGAGTGAAGAGAGACGCTTGAAGGTCTCTGAGGCTGTATATACAGATATAATGAATAGCTCAGTAGGCAGTTCAGTTGAAGAGGAATGAACAGCTCTAAAAAGAGCAGTCATAGAAAGTGGGAAGAAAAATATAGGTAGCAGGAAGGAAACAGAAGAAATACATCAGCTGATCGACGAAAAACATGTTCAGAAACATTAAGGAATACGAAAGTACAAGTCACTTAGGAATCAAATAATTACGAGGTGAGGGTAAACGAAGCGAAATCACTACATGAAAAATGTGTAAAACTCTAAATAGAAATGATTGTTGGGAGGCTTCACTCAATTCACAGATATTTCAAAACAACCTTCCACGAAATTAGAAGCAAGGCCAATAAAAGTAGCAGTACAATGTGAATCACACCGTAAAATGCAGAGGAGAAAGCGGACAGTTGGAAGGAGCACATTGAAGGCATCTGTGATGAGGAGGAGTTGTCTGATGATATGCTCCAGTATGAGACGCAGAATTAAAAGGTTCTTTGACCGACATAAAACCAAATGAGTTAGAAGGGATGGAACACATTCCATCGGAATTTATGAAAACAGTTGGGGAAGTGGACACAAAACGTCTATTCACGTTGATGTGTAGAATGTATTAGACTGGCGATATAACATCAGATTTTCGAATACAATATCCAGCCACACAATTCCCGAGACGGCAAGAGCCGACAAGTACGAGAACTATCATACCAACAGCTTAATAACTCATGCATCCAAATTGCTGACAATAATATGCAGAAGAATGAGAAAGAAAACTGAGGATCCGTTCAATGATCAATTTGGCTTTAGGAAAGGTAAAAGCACCAGGGAGGCAGTTCTGACGCAGCGGATTATAATGGAACCAAGACTGGAGAAAAATAAAGAAATGTTCGTAGGAATTGTCAACCTCGACAAAGCGTTCGGCAATGTAAAATGGTGCAGGAAGTTCGACACTCTGAAATAATAGAGGTAAGCTACAGGGGAAGATTGTTAAAATACACTGATCAGCCAGAATATTCTGACCACCGACCTACTGTCGATATAAACCCGTCCAGGCGATAGCAGCGTCACTTGGCGAGGAATGACTGCTGGTCAGACACACGTAAGATGCATGTAGTGTTAGTGAGAGTGTGGGCCGCGTGTAGAATGGGGAAGCCGTGCGATCTATCTGAGTTTGATCGAGGGCAGATTGTGATGGCCTGGAGGCTCCGTACGATGATTTCGGACACTGAATGACTTGTTGGATATTCGAGGAATGCTGTGATGACTGTCTTCTACAGGTGTACGAAACCAAGGTGAAATCGTGGGGTTGGGCGGTCACCATTCGTTAGAGACGTCGGACGTCGTAGGTTGATAAAGCAGGACATATGGCGATCTGTGGCGGAACTAAGATCAGACGGAGTACAACTATGTCTGAATACACAGCGCACAGTTCTGTATGGTGCGAAAATTGGCTATTAGCAACAAACAAAGAAAAGTGGGATGTCATCCACATGGTTACTAAAGGAAATCCTATAAATTTTGGGTATACGATAAATCGCACAAATCTAAGGGCTGTCTATTAGACTAAATACCTAGGAATTACAATTACGGGCAACTTAAATTGGAAAGACCACATAGATAATATTGTGAGGAAGGCGAAACAAAGACTGCGCTTTGTTGGCAGAACACTTAGAAGATGCGACAAACCTACTAAAGAGACACTTGTCCGTCCTCTGATGGAATACTGCTGCGCGGTGTGGGATCCTTACCAGGTAGGATTGAAGGAGGATATCGAGAAAGTGCAAAGAAGGGCAGATCGTTTCGTGTTATCACGCAATATGAGTGAGAGTGTCACTGATATGATACGCGAGTTGGGGCGGCAGTCACTGAAACAACGGCGGTTTCTTTTGCGAAGAGATCTATTTACGAAATTTCAGTCACCAACTTTCTCTCCCGAATGTGTGAATATTTTGTTGGCATCCACCTACGTAGGGAGAAATGATCATCATAATAAAATAAGAGACATCAGATCTCGAACGGAAATATTTAGGTGTTCCTTTCTCCACGCGCCGTTCGAGAGTGGAATGGTAGAGAAGTAGAATGAAAATGGTACGATGAACCCTCTGCCAGGCACTTAAGTGTGAATTGCAGAGTAACCATGTAGATGTAGATGTAGAAACACTACTAACGATGGGCCTCCGCAGCTGACGACCCATCATATGGCAATATGAAAATGTTAACGAAATCGGCAACTATATTGCCAAGAGAAAATTGGCACTGGACGTTCGAGAGTGTCAGAGAGTTGCACGGTCTCATGAATTCCGATGCCTTCTTCGTCATGCCGGTCGGAGGGTGCGAATCTGTCGTCTTCCAGGAGAGCAGCTCCTTGACACCTGTAAGCTGGCGGCGGCTCCATTATGCTCTGGGAACACTCACGTGGGCATCCATGGGGCCATTGGAGTTCGTGCTAGGCACCATGACGGGCAAGGAGTTTCGTACACTGGCTGCAGACTATTTACACCACTTCATGACGATCATGTTTTCCGACGGCAGTGGCATTTTTCAACAACGCAATGTGCCATGTCACAAGGCCCGGATTGTGATGGAGTGGTCCGAGGAAACCAATGGCTAGTTCCAGTTGATGTAGTTGCCTCCCAACTCACCAGACTTGACCCCATCAGAACCAGCCTGGAATATGATTGAACGTAGTGTCAGAGCTCATCGCCCTCCTACCCGGGATTTAGGGGAATTAAATGACTTATATATGCGGATATGGTGGCTACCCCCTCCACCGATCAACCAAGACATCATGCCACGACACGTCGCTGCTGTTGTCCGTGCCAAAAGTAGACATACCGGCTCTTAGATAGATGGCCATAATGTTCTGGCTGATCAGTGCACAACATGTAAAAGTACCGAGAGGGAGCAGTAAGACTGAAAGATGAAGAACGGAGTGCTCGGATTGAAAAGATTGAGCGGCAGGGATGTAGTCTTCCCCCTCTATTGTTCAACATATGCATCGAACAAGCAGTGACGGTGGTACAAGGAATGTTCAAGACTATGGCTACATTTCAGGGTGAAAGGATATCAAAGACAAGATTCGATGATGATATTGCTATTCTCCTTGAACGTAAAAAAGAATTGCAGGACATGTCTGATGGAAAGAACAGTCTAATGAGCAGTACAGAATCAGAATGAGAGTAAATAGAAGAGAAATGAAAGTGATATGAAGCAGCAGAAATGCAATAGCGAGGAACTTAACATCACAAGTGTGGATCACAAAATAGGCGAAGTCCAAGAATTAATAGTCCAAGGGTCAAGTGTGAAATTTTTGCTTCGTGTGGACTTTCTCACAGAGAACTGCGCCACACTAGACTTTAAAGAAAGGAAATTGTTCCTCAAAGACAGACGTATGAGAAAGAAGAAAATAATGACGATGAGCGTAACACCAGTGGGAAAGTTAGTTCATTTCATGTAATGGAGCAGAAGGTGGAAAAGTTTGCTGATTTGTCTCAGGTGCAACAATACGAATTCGTAGAGGTTTTGGAAAGAAATCATTCTGCATTCTCCAGCAGAATAAGCAAAAGTCGCAGATCTGAAAGCAACTTCCAAATGAGAGAGAACATGAATTATTTCATACAAAGTCATACCTAATACCATCAGTGAAGACCGGAGCAATAGAACCGAAAATTCAACGAATGCTCTAAGAAGGCATAATTGAGATATCGGATATTGGTCACTATATTCCATTACACTTAGTGTAGAAAATTGATGGCAGCATATGGTTTGTGATTGATGTGTGAGGAATAAATAGAATATTACTGCCACAACAAAATCAGCCTGAGAGTACTGTGGTGGTAGTACAATATTTCAAAGCCACACAGCAATTCTTCTGTATTTAATATATAGCTATTGGCAGGATGCCAGCAGTAATGGACGTTTAGCAGTCACAAATGGTTTCCTTTTTTGGTTCGTGGCTGTTGCTTCCATTTCAAAGTGACGCAAATATGATCGCATTTGTCAGATTTGGTGTTTATATGTGCATTAGATTAATTTATGAGAGAATAAGTATTAAGAAAGGTGATTAGTTATACGGACAATATCAGTGTGTTATCAGGATGTGGAAAAAAACATTTACCCTTCATGGAAGTATTACAAAGGTTCGGAAATCTGGCAGTGACATTGAACGTAGATAAAGTGGAGTATGGAAAGGAACAAATAAAAATTTTATGACATATAATGTCCCCAAGAGGAACTGAGCTAAACCCATCCAAGTTGTCTGCAGTAAAATAAATCCCTCACAACACTGCAGTAGATTGCCGGTATCCAGCTGTAGCGAGGTAATTTATAACATACAGCTGCAGTGATAGTGTAACTGCTTATTTTTTAGACTGTGCATTTCCAAGGGACGGTATTTTATGGACAGTGTACGTAAATCACAGCGCAATGAGACACTGTGCCTTCGTAAAACATTAGTTGTTATTATTTTACAGCTAGGCTAGAACCAGAGCAGCTTTTTTGTACTGCCGTGAGCACGACCGCACACGGTGGCTATGACAAATGTTTTGACACACAGGGTTGATTTTTTACTCTGCGTTGCCTTGCTGATTTATTACTATCTGCGATGGCACTCCTTCATCCCACAAGCATGACGTTAACACAGTGCTTGGGGGGGCCGCTGAGGGAAACTCCACATCATGAGCAAGGTCTGCGGATCCTCATCATCCTTTAATTTGAGGTTCTGGTAGCGTTTCCCAGCGCCACTGGCATCAACAAATTGTATTTAAAGTGTTTGTGAGCAGAATTACTAGGATGGATAAATGAAAAGTAAAAAGAAAATTGTTTCTTTCTTGTAGTGAAGTTGCGGAATTTATAAGAATATCAGTGTTTAAAACCAAACTGACATGGAGATAGGTTGTACACTATATATAATGTGTGATTCTCTTCTAATATATTTCTTTTTGGTTGCCAGTAGTTTGTCAGTACGTGCCAGTTAGTTAATGTGACGTCATTCAATTTACCTCATTGATTGTCTACGTTTCTTGAGGTGTATACGTATGTAGGAGCCATGTGATTGAGATTAAGTGCAAGTGTAGGGAACGCTGCAGGCGTTTTCCACTTATTCACAGTTAGAATGAACGTAGATAGAGTAAATCTTTTGTTTACTTGCTGCGTTTAAACGATATCCATTTGCGAATAATGATAACATAAGTATTTCGTATGGGTTATGATATTCTATAGGGTGAAAGCAACATTTATAATATGGTATTAAACTGGCTGCGTGTAAATAGGAGAGGAAACATTAGATTACATGGCTACTTTTTTTATATATAAAAGAAATGACGACAACCTCAACACACAAAAGCTTTATTTAATGTACCATACACACGTTTAACTATTTGAGAAATTTCTCTCACACTGACCGCATCGCATGCATAGAAAGTAATTCTTAATATCCTCATTTATTTAAAGAATGTATTTACTGAATAAGGATTTTGTATGAGGTGTTTTATATATTTTTCTTTGTTTTTTTAGTATAAGTAGCAATCTCTACCAAGATTCTAATAACAATCATACAGTATTCATAATAATATATAAATGATATAGTTAAATATTCTCCAGTTTAGTAGTATTTTTTATTTTTATTTCTTTAAACAATTCAAAAAGCATATCCAAAATATTTTCCTGTGGGGAGAAGTAAGATACCTAGCTTATCCTCTTATCTTTGTATTATAACACGGAAGAGCATATTCATTTATAGCGGCAATACAGCAAATAACTTTCTGTGCCAACAATTTAGGAGTGCATGTGTGGCAACCAGGACTGTGCGCCAGCTGCACTTGTATTCGAGCTCAATTTATTGGCGGGTGTTGTCAGGACCTGGCACGCTCCAGGTTTAATGTTTGAAACACCCCCTGTAGCACCAGCATTGATACTTATGCAAAAATTGCTTGGCTCAAAAACAACTGTTTAATGCCACATCACATGAGACTATGTGACGAAAAATTCTTGAAACGGAAATTGCAAGTCGAGCTGTAGCGCAATGCTTCTGTTCTTAATCAAGCCATAAGTCACCAAAATAGAAGTGATATATACTGCAAATATTCTCGCTGTGACACATTGTGATCGCGGTCGACATATTTGGAAGCAGAAGAGGATGGTTCAAGATCCATCAAAACAAACAATCCAGCGCATCCTGGGAAAAGTTTATAAATGTGGTTATCTCTGGAAACGTTTATGGCTGTTGTAGAAATTTGTGCAGGTTTTCTTGACCGTTGCTCAGGTCAGGTACCTAGCAGCTGTACAAAAAGACACACCACCACACAACCGAGCCACCGAGGACTGTTCTGGAGGTCGTCAGTCTGAAAAACAAAACTGGTTTTCTGCGGGTTACAGGGTGGAGTGTTAGAGCCCTTAATCATGCACATGGATTAGAAAATTTAAACAGGAAAACAGATGTGTTGGAGATAGATTCAGTGGGAATTACTATACTTCGGTGGCCTAGGGAACATGACTTCTAGCCACGTGAAAGCCAGTTAGGAGCAAAGTAGGAATAAGTATAACACTGAACAAGGAAATGGGAAAGAGCGTAAGCTACTATGAAAATCACGGTGAGCGCGTTACCATAGTCAAGATAGACACGAAGCCAGCTCCCACCAAACTATTACAAGTATACATGCAATCTAGCATCGTGATTTTGAAGACAGTGATATAATGTGTACTGCAGTAAAATAAATTATTCACGTAGTTAAGGGATTGGACATTTTAATTGTGAAGGTGGGTTGTAATTCCATAATAGGAAACAGAAGAGTGGGAGAAATAGCAGGAAATGTGGATACTGGGGTAAAATTACGAAAGCCTGACAAAATTTTGTACTGAGCGTAATATAATGATGGAAAAAATGTAGCTTAAAAATCATGAACGAAGGTTGTATAAGAGGAATAGAACTGACACTGGAAAACTTATGAGCCATTATGAATTAGTAAGTCAGAGATTTCTGAACCACATTTTAAACTGTAAGACTTTTCCAGCGATAGATATTGACCTTGACCAAATTTTATTGGTTAATAACTCTACATTAAAACTGAAAAATTTGCCAAAATTTAGGGAATCATGGATTTGGAGGTTGTTGAGATTTTCAAACTGAGGGTTAGACAGAAATTGACTGAAACAGGTCAAAGGAGTACAGTAAAAGGTGAAATGCAGGCGGGTAAAGAAGATCAAATAGATAAAAACAAGGGGCCTGGTAGATATCCTTAGACGTCACAGTAAATGCTGAATTTAAATGATGCAAGGAGAAAATTTATAAATGCAGGAAATGAAGCAGGCAAACATTAATACAAAAGTATGAAGTGAGAATGATAGAAAGTGCAAAATATCTAAGCAACAATGGCTTAGCGATAAATGCACGTATGTATAAGTAGCGAAATCACTGATACCACCAATACGAAAGTTACGGAGACCTCTGGAGAACAGAGAAGCAATTGTTCAAATATCGGTGATCAGGTAAGGAGCCAGTAGTAAAAAAGAAAGGAAAGCTGTAAGGTGGAAAGAGTATATGGAGTGGCTTTGCATGGGAAATGAACTTGAACGCGATGTTTACGTGGAAAATGAACTTGAAGGCGATGATATAGAAAGGGAAGAGGAAGTACATGAAGATGAGATGGGAAATATAGCACTGCCAAAATAATTGTCGGACCACTGACACTAAGTAGGAACAGGGCCCCTGGAGTAGAGGACGTTCCGTCAAAACTACTGGTCTCCTTTGGAGAGAGTAAAATGACAAAACTATACCACCTGGTGTGCAAGATATATGAGAGACGCGGAATAATTTCAGAATTTAAGATTAGTGTAATAATTCTGATGCCAAAGAAAGTAGGTGCTGACAGGTATGGAAATTACCGAACTATCAGCTTAATAATTTATAGTTGCAAAATATTGAGACGAATTAGTTACAGAAGAAAGGTAACTGGTAGAAGGCGACCTCAGGGTTGACCACTCTGGATTCCAGAGTAGTCCAGGAACATGTGAGGCAATAACGACTGATCCTACGATTAAGCTTAGAAGATAGGCTAAGGAAAGGCGAACCTATGTTTTTAGCATTTGCAGATTTATAGAAAGCCTTTTGATAATGCTAAGAGGAAAACACTCTTTGAAATGCTGAATGTAACAGGAGTAAAACAAAGGAAGAGAAAGTGTATATAGTACTTGTACAGAAAACATGCGGCAGTGAAATGAGTCGAAGGGCATGAGGGGCAAGCGTTCTTTGAGAAGAAAATTTGGCGGGATTGTAGATTAGTGCCGATGTTACTCAAACAGTACATAGAGTAAGCGATAAAGAATACCAAAGAAAAGTTTTGAGTGTTAATTAAAGTTCAGTGAGAAGAAATAAAGACTCTTGAGATTTGCCGATTGCATTGTAATTCTGCCGGAAGCAGCAAAGGGCTTGGAAGAATAGTTTACAGGAATGGATATAATATAAACAGGAGCAAAAGCAGATCAAGGTAAGGAAATGTTGTCGAATTAAATCAGACTGTGCTGAGGAAGTTAGATTAGAAGGCAAGACACTAAAGGTAGTAGACGAGTTTTGCTGTTTGGGCTGTAATATGACTGATGATGACCGAAGTAGAGCGATTTTAAAATGTGGACTATCAGTGAAAAGAAAAGCGTGTCTGATGAGTAGAATTCAACATATAACATTTATTAAACTACTAAGAAATCTTCTCTGAAGGTATTTGGCGTGTATCCTTGTATGTAAGTGAAATTTTTACTCTAAGCAGTTCAGACAAGAAGTGAATAGATGCGCCTGAAACATGGTGCTACAGAAAGATGCTGAATATTAGATGAGTATATCAAGTAACTAATTAGGAAGTACTAAATAGAACTGTAGAGATAAGTAATTTATGGCACGACTTGACTAACAGAAGGGTTCGGTTCTCAGGACATATCCCTAGACAGCAAGAAATTTGCAGTTCAGTAGGGAAGGGAAGTGTCGAGGGCTAAAAAATTTAGAGGAGACAAAGATATGAACACAGTATGCAGGTTCAATTGGCTGCAGGCTGCAGAAGTTATTCGGCGGCCAGGAGAGGGTTTCACAGAATAGAGTAGCATGGGAAGCTGCATCAAGCCAACCTTTGGTCTGAAGATCACAAAAACTCAGCATCTACTCAGACTCCACCTGATTTTTAGTAATCTTCTTCCTTGTTAATCATACAGGAATTATCATTTCTTTGAATGTTGAGTCATTTTTATTGCTGTTAACATCTGTTACATGGATGTGGCAGTATCACACATTTGTTTATATTTATTTTTCCATGGTAACAGCCATCGGGTTTTCGTTAGCTAGTCTGTAGAGCCGGGTTTAAATATGAAGAAATTCTATGACGCCTGGGTAAAATATATGGCGAACTACTAGCAATTCACTACGTCGTTTGTTGTACCCCTGCTAGAAATAACGTCATTGTACTCAGTATACAATATCACTCTGCCTTTAAGGACTACCTAGCACGTTGCACATCTCCTGCGTAATCCATTTTTCGGTTCAAGTAGATGCCTTTTCTCCTGTGTTCAGGCATCAAAACTTTGTATTTCTACATACCACGGTTTGTTTATACATGGGTGTCTTTTTTGTTCTTTTAAACGTTCCGAATTTCATGTCGATGTACAGACAAATTAATCAGGTGTCCAGTTAGGGATATAATTCATCTAAACGTAATTCACCGATTGCTTTGACAAGAAGAGATGTGGTAATAATCACGGATAATTTTTTGTTACCTTGTGTTATTTGGATATGACAATATCTCACGTTCGTTTCCGTTTATTAGCCTTTGATATCGTTTGCCAGCTCGTGGAGCCCAAAGAGGCAGAATGCCATAGAAAGGCAACACCACGATTAGAGTGAAGGAAATTAAACAAGCCTCTGCCATTTCCGGAATTCAAAAGAAAGGTGCGCCGTTCGTGATAATTACGAAAGGAAACAGTTAGCCTTTATTAGCCATATTACCTTTGAGTATAGTGACTTGCACTTTATATTCACTCTCTCTTAACAGTGTCAGTAGTTTTCATTACTGCAACGAATTAACCAGTGAAAGGTACGGTCCGTAGAAGTTAGTTAAGCATCCATCTCCGTGTGTTTTAGTACCCCCTTTTGTAATAAGAACGTTAGAAAAAAACAATGAGTTAATTTAGATTCTATATACCATTCAAAGCAAAAATTGTGTTGTACTGAACAGGAGACACCACCCAATGAAATTTTTGACTGATTAGTAAGTGCGTTAAAGTAATAGCCAACATATTACCTTATCTTTCTAATGAATCAGATTGTTCTGCTTACACGAATTTACATTACCCCCTTTTGTAATAAGAACTTTAGAAAAAAAACAATCACTCTGAGTGGAACCTTCTACAGAAAGATTGAGTTAATTTAGATTCTATATACCATCAAAGCAAAAATTGTGTTGTACTGAACAGGAGACACCATCCAATGAAATTTTTGACTGATTAGTAAGTGCGTTAAAGTAATAGCCAACATATTACCTTATCTTTCTAATGAATCAGATTGTTCTGCTTACACGAAGTTACATACAGAGCCAAATTTTGAAACGTTACGTAGTAGACACTCCCTGATATATTTAGTACTTTATTTAATATATATGTATACAATTGCATCAAAACACTTGGAGACTTGCCCATTATCGAATATACGTTTTCTCAATTTACCCGGTAGTTTTAGTTTTTACGACGAAAAGTGCATTAAATTACGAGAGGTGCGAGTAAATAAGGGCGAATGTAAACATTAAGCTTCGGTTCAGGTCACTCTCACCACAACCAAGATTTTAGGGCGGCGGCCGGGGTGTCCAGTAAAGCACTTTAGCCCCATGACTACCCTTCCACACTTCGACTGATAAGATTCAGTAGCAGATTAATTTACACTTTACACCTTACCACATTATGCCTTTCCTACGCGATTATCTGAAGTAATAATTTAAAAATTGTAGATACATTTTGTAAGTCAAGACTTTCGAAAATGGCTATCCACGTATAAAATCATACCGAGAATGATTCGAGAGTAATTTATACTTTATACTTTACATACAAAGGGCTCCTATTACAATTTGACGATATAACTTAAAACAAATAACCATCTGTCCACAAGGTTACAGACCTTTCCGCCTGTAATCCATATTTTCTAATATGCAAGCGTACTTCATTTAGTTTCCAGAAACCAACAAAACCATTACCTATAGCAACTGCCTATAGCAACAGTCAAGCATTAAATCATACAAAAAAGACGTGATCGAACGTACCTTCCAAGCAGCAACTGTGTTTTCAGTCAGAAAAAAGTCATACGATCTTATGCTCCTGATATTTCGGCAATGTTACAGAGTACGAGTATAATGCAGGCCTTTGTTAGTTTTTCCGTCTTCACAAAATTCTGGAAATATCATATGCTTAGAAAAACTTGTACGAAATAAGACTCATTACACAAGGAAACATATGTGTCGCTGTACATTAACATCAGAACAGTTACAGAACAAAGTATGTAACAATATTTACACCATTCTACAATCTTTTTTCTAGATATATGTGTACATTTACACTCTGAGCACACGACAGACACGATTTCTAGAAGAAACTCAGAACTGTGTAGCTTAAAAGCCGTTCACGAAACAACCGCAGAATGAACTCCCGAAACATGACACTTAACAGTGCGATATTGCACCGCAATGACCACTGAATAACGTGCCACAACCTCTCTGTAGTTTCTCTCTCTCTTTGGTGGCGAGGCTGTGAACTATGACTTATTTGTGTGAGAGGTGGGTGTAATATACAAACATACGGTGAACTACTAGTCTTTCCCGGCCTCATTTATTATTATAATTACTACCGTTGGAAATAACATCATTTGTCTTCAAAACAAAACTGCACACTACATTTAAGGACCGCCTAGCACGTTACAACATCTCCTGTAAATACTTTCCTGTTTAAGCAGATGCCTTATCTTCTTTGTTTAATTTTTCAAACCCTTCGTTTTTCTATCTACCATGGTTAGTGTGTACATTGGCCCAAATTTTGTTGCTATAAACGTTTTGTATTCCGACTCACTACACAGTTGTGGATATTTGTCACTTAAAGTTACTGAAAGCCTGTTAATAGGAGGAAAGTTGTGCTAGTAATTCTAGATAATTTAGCTTCGTTGATTTATGGAAATATTTTATGGAACAATGCAGCTAAAATCATATTTTTGAATTAATATATAGTCCTTACACTGAGTTCCCATTGCGTTTATAGTTAAATAGTATTTGTGGTTCTCAGTACCAATCCATCACAGGCTATCTACAATTCATGCAACCACCACGCAAGGCACTAAAATAATTTTCATCTTAAAATTAAAGAATATAGCGGTCTGTCGAGAATAATTTGAATTTATTGTAGACAGATGTCGACTCTAGAATAGCCATCATCAGTGCTAGAAGTAACAATGCAAACATGTACCAAACAGTGTAAAGCAGTGGAACTACAAATGAGAAAAATGTGCTGTCGCCGCCAGACACCACACTTGCTAGGTGGTAGCCTTTAAATCGTCCGCGGTCCGGTAGTGTACGTCTGACCCGCGTGTCGCCACTATCAGTGATTGCAGACCGAGCGCCGCCTCACGGCAGATCTAGAGAGACTTCCTAGCACTGGCCCCAGTTGTACAGCCGACTTTGCTAGCGATGGTTCACTGACTTCTACGCTCTCATTTGCCGAGACGATAGTTAGCATAGCCTTCAACTACGATATTTGCTATGACCTAGCAAGGCCCATGATCAGTTTCTATTGATATTGGAAATCATGTAAGGTCAAGAGCGACGTTCGTGATTAATGGATTAAAGTTAACTATTCCACCAGATACGTCAGTTTTTCTCAATTCTATTTCCCTTGTCATGTTCCAGACCTCACACCAGCCCACGGGAGCTAAAACGCGTGCATTTCGGCCTCCTTTAGTAACCCTGTGATGGCTCTCCTGCCAACCACAACAAAAAATATCTACCATACATCACCCACGGTGGTCGCATCAAGTGTCTGCTTTATATATACATACACAGAAAAACAGTAGAAGACGAATGGGTAGCTTTGAGGGATGAAGTAGTGAAGGCAGCAGAGGATAAAGTAGGTAAAAAGACGAGGGCTGCTAGAAATCCTTGGGTAACAGAATAGATAATGAATTTAATTTATGAAAGGAGAAAATACAAAAATGCAGTAAATGAAGCAGGCAAAAAAGAATACAAAAGTCTCAAAAATGAGATTGACAGGAAGTGCAAAATGGCTAACCAGGGATGGCTAGAGGACAAACGTAAGGATAAAGAGGTTTATCTCACGGGGGGTAAGATAGATATTGCCTACAGGACAATTAAAGGGAACTTTGCAAAAAAGAGAACCAGTTGTATGAATATCAAGAGCTCAGATGGAAACCAAGTTCTAAGCAAAGAAGGGAAAGCAGAAAGGTGGAAGGAGTATATAAAGGGTCTATACAAGGGTGGTGTACTTGAGGACACTATTATGGAAATGGAAGAGGATGTAGATGAAGATGAACTGGGAGATACGATACTGCGTGAAGAGTTTGACAGAGCACTGAAAGACCTAAGCTGAAACAAGGCCCCCGGAGTAGACAACATTCCATTAGAACTACTGACAGCCTTGGAAGAGCGAGTCCTGACAAAACTCTAGCATCTGGTGAGCAAGATGTATGAGACAGGCGAAATCCCCTCAGACTTCAAGAAGAATATAATAATTCCAATCCCAAAGAAAGCAGGTGTTGACAGATGTGAAAATTACCGAACTATCAGTTTAATAAGTCATGGCTGCAAAATCCTAACGCGAATTCTTTACAGATGAATGGAAAAACTAGTAGAAGCCTACCTCGGGGAAGATCAGTTTGGATTCTGTAGAAATATTGGAACACGTGAGGCAATACTGACTCTACGACTTATCTTAGAAGCTAGATTAAGGAAAGGCGAACCAACGTTTCTAGCATTTGTAGACTTAGAGAAAACTTTTGACAATGTTGACTGGAATACTCTCTTTCAAATTCTGAAGGTGGCAGGGGTAAAATACGGGGAGCGAACGGCTGTTTGCAATTTGTACAGAAACCAGATGGCAGTTATAAGAGTCGAGGGACACGAAAGGGAATCAGTGGTTGGGAACGGAGTGAGACAGGGTTATAGTCTCTCCCCGATGTTATTCGATCTGTATAGTGAGCAAACAGTGAAGGAAACAAAAGAAAAATTCGGAGTAGGTATTAAAATCCATGGAGAAGAAATAAAAACTTTGAGGTTCGCCGACGACATTGTAATTCTGTCAGAGACATCGAAGGACTTGGAAGAGCAGTTGAACGGAATGGATAGTGTCGTGAAAGGAGGATATAAGATGAACATCAACAAAAGCAAAACGAGGATCATGGAATGTAGTCGAATTAAGTTGGGCGATGATGTGGGAATTAGATTTGGAAATGAGACACTTAAAGTAGTAAAGGAGTTTTGCTATTTGGGGAGCAAAATAACTGATGATGGTCGGAGTAGAGAGGATATAAAATGTAGACTGGCAATGGCAAGGAAAGCGTTTCTGAAGAAGAGAAATTTGTTAACATCGAGTGTAGATTTAAGTGTCAGGAAGTTTCTGAAAGTATTTGTATGGATTGTAGCCATGTATGGAAGTGAAACATGGACGATAAATAGTTTGGGCAAAAGAGAATAGAAGCTTTCGAAATGTGGTGCTACAGAAGAATGCTGAAGATTAGATGGGTAGATCAAATAACTAATGAGGAAGTATCGAATAGGATTGTGTAGAAGAGAAATTTGTGGCACAACTTGACTAGAAGAAGGGATCGGTTGGTAGGGCATGTTCTGAGACATCGAGGGATCACCAATTTAGTATTGGAGGGCAGCGTGGAGGGAGACCAAGAGATGGATACACTAAGCAGATTCAGAAGGATGTAGGTTGCAGTAGTTACTATGAGATGAAAAAGCTTGCATAGGATAGAGTAGCATGGAGAGCTGCATCAAACCAGTCTCAGGACTGAAGACCACAACAACAACACACACACATATATATATATATATATATATATATATATATATATATATATATGTGTGTGTGTGTGTGTGTGTGTGTGTGTGTGTGTGTGTGTGTGTGTGTGTGCGTGTGTGTGTGTGTGTGTGTGTGTCAACAGTACCAATGGTTTGCCCACCTCGATCAACAGTTCCATGTGTGGGCAAATAATTAAATCAATTTTTTTGTAAAAGTATTGAAGACAGATGCCTAATACTACATCGAAACTGTTACATCCAGACGTAACGTACACTCTTAATATTAGAAGCTATCACATAATTTATAAAAAGTAAATTAACAGTGTTAATACGAATATAGAGATATGTATCTCAGTACATTGGAAAATCAGTATAAAAGTGTAGAATATGCCATCTATGAATGATATGGTGATACATTTGCATATAAAATGACAAACGTCTTTACACATTATTTCGAGTGAATTTCTTATATGCTCTCGATCACCGTATATTTAATGTTACAGTTTTGCGAAGGTGGGGTAGCAAACGTTTATTTCTTTTAGTTTCGTGTTCACGTATAGTCCTTTTCCTGAGTCATCTACGGATCTCTATAAGTTCCACGTCCTTGTTCTTCCGTAAGTTACTGTTTTATACGTTAAATAATGTTCTTCTTTTATTAAATTTCCTACAATCTTTTATTTGCACACGACTGTGTATGTGGTTTCTTTCAAAATTTCATATGCAAGCACATGTTCTCGCCATTTATAGATGGCACTTATTATATTTTTGTTCTAATTTTTCGATGAATTGAGATACTAATGTCTATATTTCTATTAACACTGGTGGTTTCCTTTTTATTTAAAGAAATATTAACAGTGTACGTTTGGTCTATATGTATCAATTTCGACGTAATGGCGGACACCTATCTTAATATTTTTACCAAAATAAACTTTAGCTTCACTGCTCGCGCACATAAAGCCCTGTCTTGGCCGAGGTAGCCAAACCTTTGGTGCTGCTAAAGCACGTAAACAACAACTTCAGATCAAGCTCGTGTTGTGTCAGATATGCGGCTTCCTTTCCACATTATGTTCATACGGGCGACTATGGATTCAATTTTGTGAGATAAGTGTGTTTAGGGACAAGCTTGATGTAACCGTACTGGGTGAAGTATGGCACATATTTTTCTCATTTTTATTTTTACTGCGTTGTACTGTTTGGTTTATGCTTATATTTTATTGTTTATGTTACCTCTAGCACTGATGATTGCTATTTTATAGCCGAAATAAATCTACAATAAATTCAGACTCTTCGCGACTCGCCGCTGCAGTCTTCCATCTGTACAACCCCCAGTCGCTGCATACAGGACTCTTCCTGATTTCAACCTAAGACCTAAGTGAAATTTACGTGTTGATTTTTCCTCTTGCTTTAGGGTTCCGAATGGAATACAAGTTTTTAAAATTCCTGCCAGACGTAATTTTAGTAATTCCTGAAGATCTGAAGCAAAATTAATGGTCAAATATTCAACATTAATAACTGAAATCGCTGTCGATAGCTTGACAAGTAATAATGGCCATTTCAAACAAGCATTTTATTCTTCAATAAATGGCGTTAAAGTTATGAACATATTGAGCTACCAATAGTAAATAAAAAACAGTTACTCAAAATGATTCACGAAACAAAAACCTACCTGCTGTTTTATATTGTTAGAATTTTTTTGTGTAAGCCCAAATATTGTAGAATAGTTTAGTAATAGCTAATTGCTGATGTAGTGTACAGAATGAGTCTCTAAAATTCTCTTCACATGGTTACTTCATACCTGGACTAGCTCAACGTCCTTAAAGTTTCTGCTGCGTGCCGGGGTCTTCGGAACACTAGAAAAGCATGATCGAATGAATTACCAAATTGCGGGCCTTTCATATCTGAAGTGACGCTCCATAGAAATAACTTTCTATACGATTTCCTGAATAGCACTGTAGTCATTTGACAACAAAAGGAAGTTATGGGTAAACCTTAGAGGTGCAGGAAAATCAGCGTAACACTGAGTGGATAAAGATTTTGTTTGTACTTCATTACCGTTTTGTACACATGCACTGAACTCCATACCAGGTCGTGTAATAAGAAGATAGTAGTGTTCAATCTGCGAGTTTCTTCTTAAATTAAAAGGAGAACCAGTGGTGCGGGAAAGAAATTTGAATTGCAGTTAGATATTAATAAAAAATAAACTAGCACAAATTAACAAACTCATCATAGATATTTACCATTACCCAAAATCGACCGAAATGCAATCGAAGATGGGTAGTTGAACACCATTCAGTTCATCGTTGACTGTTGCTTGTTTTGGAATGTATGGTATGCAACGTTTTCCGCAATTGAGAAAAACTTAATCATTTACCTGATAGAACTACATGTTTTTCTCTGCGAGAAGACAGGCATGGTTCATGAAATGATATACTAAAGGAAAAGTAATTTTAGACTCTTCGATATTTTGGTACACCCTAAGCTGACAAAAGTCATCGGTTATCCCCTAATATCGTGTCGGATCTCCATTTGCTGGGCGTAGTGCAGCAGCTCGGACCCAACAAGCCGTTGGAGGTTACCTGCACAATTATGGAGCCATCCTGCCTCTATAGCCGTCTAGAACCGCGAAAGTGTTGCAGGTGCAGGATCTCGTACACGAACTGACCTCTCGATTGTGTTCCACAAATCTTCGATGAGTTTCATGTCGGAACGGTTGTTGCAAAGTGACATGACCCATTTAGATCCATAAGAATTCCATCGTTGCTTCGGAATATGAAGTTCATGAATGGTTGCAAACGGTCTCCAAGTAGTCGGTTCAGCTGGACCAGAGGACCAAGTCCATACCACGTAAACACAGTGGAAACCATTATGGAGCCATCAGCAGCCTGTACAGTGTCACGTGAAGAACTTGGAACCATGACCTCATGAGGTCTGCGCCACATTCTAACCCTACCATCAGCTCTTGCTTATTGAGATCGGCACTCAGCTGACCAGTTCTTGGTTTTCACGTCGTCTGGGGCACAATCGATATGGCGACGAGCCAAGGACAGGCGTTGAAACCGACGTCGTTCTGTTTACAAAGTCACTGGCGTAGATCGTCTGCTGCCATAGTCCATTAACTCCAAATTTCGCCGCATTGTCCCAGCGGATACGTTCGTAGTGTAGCCCACATTGATTTCTGCAGTTTTGCTTCTCTGTTAGCACTGACGACTTTGCGCAAACGCCGCTGCTCTCTGTCGTTAAGTGAGAGCCGTCGGCCACTGTGTTGTCCTTGGTGAGACATAATGCGTGAAATTTGATATTCTAGGCACGCTCTTGACAGTGTTTATCTCGGAATATCGGATTCCTTAGCGACTTCAGAAATAAAATATCCCATGCGTCCAGATTCAACTACCGTTCTGTATTCAAGGTCTGTTAATTACCACAGTACGTCCGTAATCACATCGGAAATCTTGTCACATGAATCACCAGAGTACAAATGACAGCTCCCCTAATCCATTGTTCTTTTACACCTTGTGTAAGCGATACTACCACCATCTGTATTTCTATATTTCGCTTTCTCACGTCTTTTATCACCTCAGTGTATATGGAGCTAGTTCACGTCTTGAACTCATTCTGCTAGTTATCAACCTAAAACGATGTGCAGAATGAAAGAGCTGATGTATTTCCGAAATTGAGCAGTGCTGGCAGAGTATGATTATGAAGCCTTTACGAAGACGAGTATGCGAACGTTGCATTGTAAGAGCTTTGCACAAGAAGAGTGACACACTGCCAGAAGAGAGTATTAATTCCAGGCTTCCTGCAGAGACAGTCTGCTGCACTACTGACAATATGTGCTTCACACTCTGGGAGTGAAATGGCGCGGCATCTGGTAATTATAGCGTGGGGTTTCGGTGGAATGGGTTTAGGTCTAAGTGTTTCTCAGTTGTGTGCCCATTTTATATAGACATTTTAACGACATACAGACTGACATGGACAGAATGCTTAACAATAATAATAAATCAACGGTGTACTCTCCAGAGCTAATCATGTATAATTCGCGCATCTGACACTGACAGGACAAGTAACAAACACTTTAAGGAATTCATAAATATTAGGGTTGGAAGCTAAATAGTGGCAAGTAGTTACTCACAACCGATAGACAGGAGTTACATGTTTGCACTTCTTATTGTCCTTCAAAGTTGTCACGAGGGTTGTGTAGAACCCGTTGCCAGCGATGTGGAAGGCGTAGTATACTGTTAGCAGAGCCTGTTCTGTTGATGGTGCGAATGGAGCGGTTTGAAGTTATGGTGATGCTCGTGTACGATTGTGATGGTGTTATCCTAATGCATTACGTCCCTCCGCGGCAGACCGTCAGTGCACAATATTACTGTTCGTTTTTGGAGCATCGCCTGCTACCAGCTTTGCGAAAGAAGCGGCGACACTTTCTGCGCAACCCACCCATCACTTTGCACGACAATGGGCGGGCGCACACAGCGCCAGCTGAGGCTGCTCTGTTCGGTCGATGGGAACGCAAAGTACTGTACTATACACCATACTCCCCGGACGTAAGTCCTTGTGAGTTCGATTTCATTCCGAAGATGAAGGAACCACTTCGTGGCATTCGCTTCAGAGCTGTTCCAGAGATTCGACAGGCAGTAGACTGCTCCATTCGCACCATCAACAGAACAGGCTCTGCTACGCCTTCCACATCGCTGGCAACGAATTGTACCCAACGCTGGTGACTACTCTGAAGGACAGTAACAGGTGTAAACATGTTACTCTTTCGTATCGGTTGTAAATGAATAGTTGCCACTATTTAAGTCCCAACCCTCGTACAAGTCATTTTCATTCACCCCCAGTGACATATAAAGGAGGTACCAATCAAGAGCACAATAGTACAGAACAAATTAATCATAAACCTGGCCCGTAGGACCTACAATTGGGCGACCTGCTCAGTACAGTACAATAAATGAATAAAACCAAAATAGAATCTACCTCCACCACCAAGCACCTCCACCACCACCACCACTGCCAAGCTACCTATACAACGAACAACAGCAACAACAAATGGTTATAGTTACTTATAGCTACATACAATATTGTATATGGCCTCACTGTAGTTTAAAAAAAGAAGAAAAAAACACTGTAAAGAAACATCTCTTTTGCACAACAGTAGGTACACTCTTGGTGTGTAACGAAACACAATACGAGGCACACGTTGAGCTCTCATGGCCAAGTCATCACAACTGCAGCACTATAACGAACGCATCGTATCCAAACACATACGTTATCCCCTTCACTGAACGCAGTACCTGCTGCATAATACTCTGAATCTGACCACTTTTCGTCGACCTGAGGATCAAAGCAAGTCATTAAAGAATTTCCACTGCAGCGCGGGGTACCAGCTCGGTCAGGCGCCCTATCACGGTTCGCGCGGATACCCTCGTCGGAGATTCGAGTCCTCCCTCGGGCATGGCTGTGTGTGCTGACCTTAGCGTAACTTAGTTTTATATTAACTAGTGTGTAAGCCTAAGGACCGATGGCCTCAGCACATTGGTCCCATAGCGACTTACCACAAATTTCCGATTTCCTACATTCACTGTGCTCTGTATTTACTTTTACAGAAATGGTTCAAATGGCTCTGAGCACTATGGGACTTAACGTCTAAGGAGATCACGCACATCCATGCCCGAGGCAGGATTCGAACCTGCGACCGTTGCAGCAGTGCGCTTCCACACTGCAGCGCCTAGAACCGCTCGGCCACTCCGGGCGGCTTACTTTTACAACAAAACCCCTTCCGCTCCGTAGCTGTTTACGGTTGCAATCGTGCATGACCGCCAGCAGAAGGCACCGACCATCACCCAGATAGTCGATGCCCACAACCGCTCGGACACGCCGTGTGTCGACCATTAGCTCCACAGACTGCCTAGCTCCAAGGCACACCAGGCCCCAGCTAAATTTGTCTTAGCCACTGTCTACCAATTAACTCTCTGTTCCAACTTCAGCTCATGTGAAAACTTAGGCCTGTGAAGCTACATCCATCCTAGTCGGCCAATACCCCCACACCAGACCCTGTGTCACCCTATGACTCATCCACCGCTGGCCTCCGCCGCTTCCGGCTGAGGTTGAAGCGTCATTTCCCTGTCGTCTGTCCAATACCTCCAGACGTGTGCTGCTACCACCAGCAGGCTCGGCAGTCTCCACAGGGCGAGGCTGCACGCGATGTACTGCTGGCTGCCACACTCACCCCTACTGCTGGCCTCCAGGAGGCGTTGGTGATACCCAGTGGAGCAGATGTTAACCGCCTTCCTCCGCGTCCTGAAGCCCAGTCCACTTTGGAGTCTATATCTACATCTACATACATTCTCCGCAATCCACCATACGGTGCGTGGCGGAGGGTACCTCGTACGACAAGTAGCATCTTCTCTCCCTGTTCCACTCCCAAACAGAACGAGGGAAAAATGACTGCCTATATGCCTCTGTACGAGCCCTAATCTCTCTTATCTTATCTTTGTGGTCTTTCCGCGAAATATAAGTTGGCGGCAGTAAAATTGTACTGCAGTCAACCTCAAATGCTGGTTCTCTAAACTTCCTCACTAGCGATTCAGGAAAAGAACGCCTCTTTTCCTCTAGAGAATCCCACCCGAGCTCCTGAAGCATTTCCGTAACACTCGCGTGATGATCAAACGTACCAGTAACAAATCTAGCAGCCCGCCTCTGAATTGCTTCTATGTCCTCCCTCAACCCGACCTGATAGGGATCCCAAAAGCTCGAGCAGTACTCAAGAATAGGTCGTATTGGTGTTTTATAAGCGGTCTCCTTTACAGATGAACATTTTCCCAGAATTCTACCAATGAAGCGAAAACGACCATCCGCCTTCCCCACAACTGCCATTACATGCTTGTCCCGCTTAATATCGCTCTGCAGTGCTACGCACAAATATTTCATCGACGTGACGGTGTCAAGCGCTACACTACCAATGGAGTATTCAAACGTTACATGATTCTTTCTCCTATTCATGTGCATTAATTTACATTTATCTGTATTTAGAGTTAGCTTCCATTCTTTACACCAATCACAAATCCTGTACAAGTCATCTTGTATCCTCCTACAGTCACTCAACGACGACACGTTCCCGTACACCACAGCATCATCAGCAAACAGCCGCACATTGCTGTCCACCCTATCCAAAAAATCATTTATTTAGATGGAAAACAACAGCGGACCTGCCACACTTCCCTGGGGCACTACAGATGATACCCTCACCTCCGATGAACACTTACCATCCAGGACAACGGAGTGACCTTAGCTACAGCTCAAACGCAGTCAACTGCGCCCTCTGGTCAAACTTCTAGTGCCAGAGCAGCGCTCAAGCAGCTTGCTGGGCGTGAAGAAAAGACTGCATGCCGTGAGTCTACAATTCACGCCACAAAAGCCACTACAAATTAGAGATAAGCAATACAATACGTTTTTTGCAAATAAAAAGGGCGTCAAATTCTGATGGACATGTACCAAATACAATAATGCGACCAGCCATAGGAAGATGAGACAACGATTTTATAAAGGTTGCACAGGTGCTGATTACGAAGGAAGGCCACTGACATCGGCCACAGAGGAGGTTTTTCAGGCAGTCCAGGAAGAACGTCTGGGGAAAGATATATTCCAACGATAGGGAGCAGTTCTCCAATGGCTCCATGATGAAGAAATTGATTTCTGTCGTTGAGGAATTGAAAAATTGTTAGAAAGTTCTGACTGTCATTTACAGAGGCTCGTAGTCCCATGCATGTGCGGGACTCTCAAGTGTAGTGGAGCGTTCAGTAATAGCTTTCTGGCCAACTGTAATAATGGGTAGCTTATTTTTTGACGTCCTCTCATTTTACGGGTGTAATTCATTAGAGTATCGATGTCAACCGGTTCCATAATGCTACCTGCTCGGTGACTTTCTCTCAGTCTGCTGAATTGTTTATGAACTAGGCATTCCGCAGTACAGTCGCCTGTGTCCCGGGTTTCTCACTACTTGTGAATGTTTTATCTACCAGTACAAACAATACAAAATATTACGTGAACTTTAGGTCTACTTCGATCTGAAAACTTAGTTAACACAAAACTTGCTTAAATTGGAGCATGAAAATTATATATTAAGGTTGACGTGACTTTTAGGGAACAGAAGAAGTCTGAACACAAAGACCCAATTAGCTTAGCGCTAGATTAGATTAGATTAGTTGTCCGTTCCGTAGACTAGTAATAAGGCGAGGTTCGAGAATGGAGGACTTGGTGTCACAAGAACAACCATGCACTATTGTAATGTAATTTAATAAAATTTTAAATTTGTTGTATCAGCTTTGATAGCTTTTAATAAAGTGACGTCAAAACAAAAGAGAAATAACTCTAATAATACTATGAACAGTGTAATATAATTTAATTTAGCCCGAAGCGGGACCATAAATAATTAATTGTCTCTCTCCTGAATCATCACAGACATTCTAGTATATATACAGGGTGAGTCCCCTAACGTTACCGCTGGATATATTTCGTAAACCACATCAAATACTGACCAACCGATTCCACAGACCTAACGTGAGGAGAGGGGCTAGTGTAATTGTTTAATACAAATCTTACAAAAATGCACGGAAGTTCGATCGTGTGTATCGGAGAGCACCGAATTGTATGTTGCAGTGCTCTGCGATACACACGATCGAACAGCGGAGGAGTAGTACTCAAGCATCAACTTTACGTTACAATATCTCCGGATGTATTTAACATTTTACAATGCAACAAACGGCACTGATTACGTATTTGTTTATATGTTCAGATCTGCTAACAAAACTAACGGGGTTCCATTTACAAAAACGTAGGTTTGTGTTAAAAAACATTCTTCCGTGCATTTTAGTATGGTTTGTATTAAACAATTACACTAGCCCCTCTCTTCACGTTCGGTCTGTGGAATCGGTTAGTCAGTATTTGATGTGGTTTACGAAATATATCTAACGGTAACGTTAGGTGACTCACCCTATATATCAAAAGTATAGTTAAAAGTCATATTCTTATATGACGAGATAATATTTCGTATCCTTGTTCAATTTGAAGTAATAACTCCATATTGTGGTTTCGTCTCGAATACTAATATAAGATAACGAGCATAATGTTTTGCAGATGAAATCTTATATTAGAACTAGAAGCCTGTGACCAGGCCTTTCTGCCCGGGATATTATCTCGCAACCTTGAGAAAATCTGAAAGTGAAATATATTAAATTATTCATAGCGGCCACATAGCTCGTAGAATCTGAAAGTGAATTCAGTGTCCTAACCGGCGGCACGTCTCGAAGACGAGATAGACTATTATATCATCATCATCGTCGTCATCATCATCATCATCATTTAAGACTGATTATGCCTTTCAGCGTTCAGTCTGGAGCATAGCCCCCCTTATAAAATTCCTCCATGATCCCCTATTCAGTGCTAACATTTGTGCCTCTTCTGTTGTTAAACCTATTACTTCAAAATCATTCTTACCTGAATCCAGGTACCTTCTCCTTGGTCTGCCCCGACTCCACCTACCCTCTACTGCTGAACCCATGAGTCTCTTGGGTAACCTTGCTTCTCCCATGCGTGTAACATGACCCCACCATCTAAGCCTGTTCGCCCTGACTGCTACATCTATAGAGTTCATTCCCAGTTTTTCTTTGATTTCCTCATTGTGGACACGCTCTTGCCATTGTTCCCATCTACTAATACCTGCAATCATCCTAGCTACTTTCATATCCGTAACCTCAACCTTGTTGGTAAGGTAACCTGAATCCACCCAGCTTTCACTCCCATACAACAAAATTTGTGGAAAGATTGAACGGTGCACAGATAACTTAGTCTTGGTACTGACTTCCTTCTTGCAGAAGAGAGTAGATCGTAGCTGAGCGCTCACTGCATTAGCTTTGCTACACCTCGCTTCCAGTTCTTTCACTATGTTGCCATCCTGTGAGAATATGCATCCTAAGTACTTGAAACCATCCACGTGTTCTAACTTTGTTCCCCCTATTTGGCACTCAATCCGTTTATATTTCTTTCCCACTGACATTAATTTCATTTTGGAGATGCTAATCTTACAACAAGATGAAATTCAGACAATCGTTCTTTCCTCTTAAAGTCCAATAATAGACGAATTGCTGTATGTTACTGGCATGCTTCACCATCTTCTCATACAATAATTATCGATACATGGCATTTAGAAAGTTCAAGTTCATGACCACACCTGAAGATACAGCACACTATACATACTTAAAAAAGATCTGGTTGCTAATGTAATAGCCACAGATTCAATTGGAGGTGCCCTCAAGGGTGTGGGAAAAAGTAAAAAAAGGTTAAATTTTTTTCTTATTTACATATTAGTAAAAAGATTATGGCAATCATTGAAATGTATTTATTATTATTAAAGTGCTTCATCTAATCTTTGGGCTATTCTTGTCAAAAAGATTGTCTAAAAACTTATTTGCACAAATAACGCTGCTGTGTTGAAGCTGTGCCGAAGACAGCTATTACACAGCATTAACGTCACGTGAAGTTCTTAATAATAAGTGGAGCAGTTGGTTCCGCTTAGAAATTCATTGGTCCAAACAATTCGTTACATGACTAACGTTTTCTCCAGTGATGACAGTAATATTGGGGAACATTTGTAACAGCGAGCTGAGATCTTCTCCAAAGTTTTATATTATTTCCAAAGGTTAATACGAGGCGGAACGCTGTAGAGCACCACACGTAATTATTTCATTTTCAGACGCAAACTTATAGCTTTATAGGGGACTCCGTTTTTTACTTACATATGACTTATTATGGTTTTCGAAAGCCATAGGCCCACCTGCCGAGGGTTTAAATTTCCTAGCATGGCACATACGAGTTGCGTTTGTGCCATTAAAGTTGGGTTGGGTTGTTTGGGGAAGGAGACCAGACAGCGAGGTCATCGGTCTAATCGGATTAGGGAAGGATGGGGAAGGAAGTTGGCCGTGCCCTTTCAGACCAACCATCCCTGAATTTGCCTGGTGTGATGGAGGGAAATCACTGAAAACCTAAGTCAGGATGGCCGGACGCGGGACTGAACTGTCGTCCTCCCGAATACGAGTCCAGTGTCTAACCAATGCGCCACCTCGCTCGGTGCAATGAAACTGATGGGTAGCTTACGTATTGAAACGTCGATGGCTGTCGAAGACCGCATTCGGCTGCGTTCTTTTAAGCTGTCTGAGCGTTTTATAAGTCGGACGAAATTCAGGTTTCCCACAAAACAAAATGATTGGATCAAGGGTTACCCAAATTTCCAGTAACGCGAACAGTCTGAAGAAGAAAAAAAATGTTCAAATGTGTGTGAAATCGTATGGGACTTAACTGCTAAGGTCATCAGTCCCTAAGCTTACACACTACTTAACCTAAATTATCTTAAGGACAAACACTCACACCCATGTCCGTGGGGAACCTCCGCCGGGACCAGCCACACAGTCCGTGACTGCAGCGCCTCAGACCGCTCGGCTAATCCCGCGCGGCCGGAAGAAGAGGTAACGTGTATATTGCTTAGAGAACATTCTCTCCTATCGCAGGCCATTGCTCTTCACAGAACTGTGTTGCCGTGTGTGGGCAGAGGTGAAGAAGTGTGTCACCACCTTCCGTAATGACTGTGTCGTTTTTGGCGCCCACAATTGGTCCAGCGTCCCATTAGGTTAATGTATCTGTAATCAATTTGCCCTCGCCGCGCAGTTAAATGAACCGAGGGAATAAAACGTCGGAACCTCATTACGGAGGCGAGGTACGAGCTACTATCCGTTCTGTCCGCTGACGAAATGCTTTTAAGGCTGCGGGAAACATTTGCACGAGTGCCGTGAGACCGACATTTCCCGGCGTTATTCCGCCGGTCCATCGACCCCTGTGTCCGCAAGCTATCGGATGAAGCAATCTGATTGGAGAACGAATCGAATGGTGGGGTGGCGTGCGGCCGCTTAGCAAGTCAAACGAGCGAACCTGCCGCCGCCGCCGCCGCAGCTGCGGTCGCCGCCCCATTAGGCACATTAACCCCGTGCGTGCGTGCGTGCTCCAAGCGTGCGTTACGCGCGACCGCTGACGCACCAATCACGGAAATGCGTGCGGCCAACCGCCGCGCCACGGACTGCGTAGAGATCTTAGCGGAGTCGTCCGTGTAATTACAGGAAACGTTACGTGAAGTCCTATTGCTCTCTAAACAACAGAAGAGAGAATGACACGCGTAAAGCTGAAATACTAATCACCTTTTCCCAAAGTTGTCTCGCAGAGGAAGACGGCACTGCAGTTCCTTCTCTAAATCCTCGCACAAACGAAAAAATGGCTGACATCGAAATAAGTGTCCAAAGAATTGAAAAACAACTGGAATCACTCAACAGGTGAAAGTCCACTGGACCTAACGGGATACCCATTCGATTCTACACAGAGTACTCGAAAGAGCTTGCTCCCCTTCTAACAGCCGTGTACCGCAAGTCTCTAGAGGAACGGAAGGTTCCAAATGATTGGAAAAGAGCACAAGTAGTCCCAGTCTTCAAGAAGGGTCGTCGAGCAGAAGCGCAAAACTATAGACCTATATCTCTGACGTCTATCTGTTGTACAATTTTAAAACATGTTTTTTGCTCGGATATCATGTATTTTCTGGAAACTCAGAATCTACTCTGTAGGAATCAACATGGATTCCGGAAATAGCGATCGTGTGAGACCCAATTCGCTTTATTTGTTCATGAGACCCATAAAATATTAGATACAGGCTCCCAGGTAGATGCTATTTCCCTTGACTTCCGGAAGGCGTTCGATACAGTTCTGCACTGTCGCCTGATAAACAAAGTAAGAGCCCAGGGAATATCAGACCAGCTGTGTGGCTGGATTGAAGAGTTTCTAGCAAACATAACACAGCATGTTGCTCTCAATGGAGAGACGTCTACATACGTTAAGGTAACCTATGGCGTGCCACAGGGGAGTGTTATGGGACCATTGCTTTTCACAATATATATAAATGACCTAGTAGATAGTGTCGGAAGTTCCATGCAGCTTTTCGCGGATGATGCTGTAGTATACAGAGAAGTTGCAGCATTACAAAATTGCAGCGAAATGCAGGATGATCTGCAACTGATAGGCACTTGGTGCAGAGAGTGGCAACTGACCCTTAACATAGACAAATGTAAAGTACTGAGAATACATAGAAAGAAGGATCCTTTATTGTGCGGTTATATGATAGCGGAACAAACACTGGTAGCAGTTCCTTCTGTAAAATATTAGGGAGTATGCGTGCGGAACGATTTGAAGCGGATTCCAAAGAGATCGAGCTTGTGAAACTCTACTGTCGATATTCTCACATGACATCCTGACAGCCATGGATCAGGGCAATCATACCGATACAGTATTTATTGACTTCCGACATGTGTTTGATTCAGTGCCATATACACTGTTATTATCAAAAGCAACATTGTACCGGGTATCGAGTTAAATGACTGGAATAATTGCTTTATAGGGAGGGCTTTGTATATTATCTCGGATGGAGAATCATTGACAGTTGTAGGATTAACTGCAGGAATGGCCCAACGAAGTTTCCTGGGCCCTTGCTCTTCATGTTGTATATTAATTATCTTAATGGCAAGGTCAATGTTTCAAATGGCTGTGAGCACTACGGGACTTAACTTTTGAGGTCATCAGTCCCAGAGAACTTAGAACTACTTAAACCTAACTAACCTAAGGACATCACACACATCCATGCCCAAGCCAGGATTCGAACCTGCGACGGTAGCGGTCGCTCGGTTCCAGACTGCAGCGCCTAGAACCGCGCGGCCACTCCGGCCGGCTGACAATGTTAATAATAACGGGTAGAAGCTACACAACCACTCACGCAGATCGTGATAAGATTTCAGAGGAGTGCAGAGATTGGCAACTACCTTTACACTCCCATACGTATAAAATTGTGCACTTTACAAAATGAAAAAATACTATGCTATGACTACGATATATGATCCTCAACTGCAATTAGTCAACTCATACAAACACCTGGATGTAATAAAACTTGGAGATATGAAATGGAACAGTTATACACTGAGGAGATAAAAGTCATGGGATGCCTCCTAACATCGCTTTGGCCCTGCTTTTACCCAGCGTAGTGCAAACAACTCGACGTCGCATGGACTCAACATCCCGTTGGTACAACCTTGCACAAATATGGAACCATGCCGTCTCTATAGCTGTCCATTATTGCGGAAGTGTTGCCAGTGCAGGCTTTTGAGGGCGAACTGACCTCTCGATTATCTTCCGCAAACTTTCCATGCGAAGCATGTCGGACGATCGTGGTGGCAAAATCGTGTACTCCAACTGTCCACAATGTTCTTCAAACCAATCGCGAATTTGCAATCTGGTGACTCGGTGCTTTCTCGTCCATAAAAATTCCGCCTTTGTTTGGGAACATGAAGGCCATGAATGGTTGCAAACGGTCTCCAAGTAACAGAGTATAACCATTTTCAGTCAGTGACCGGTTCAGATGGACTAGAGAACCTAGTCCATTCCATGTAAACACAGCCCACACGGATATGGAGTCGCCACCAGCAGGCACAGTGCCTTGATAAAAAACTTGGATCTGTGGCTTCGTCAGGTGTATGCCACACTCTTACTCCTACCATTACCTCTTAACAACTGAAATCGAGTCTCATCTGACCAGGCCACGGTGTTCCAGTCGTCGAGGGGAAAACGATATGGCCATGCGTCCAGGAGAGCAGTACAGGCGATGTCGTGTTGTTAGCAGAGGTAGTCAGGTCGGTCGTCTGCTGCCATAGCCCACTAACCTCAGATTTCGCCGCACTGTTCTAACGGGTACATTCGTCGCAAGGCCTACATTGATTTCTGCTGTAATTCGTCGCAGCATTACTTGCATGATACCACTAAAAATTCTACGCAAACGCCGCTGCTCTCAGTTCTTAAGTGAAAGCCGTCGGCCACTATGTTATCCGTGATGAGAATTAATGACTAAAATTTGGTATCCTCAGCCCTCTCTTGACACTGTGCACCTCGGAATATGAATTCGCTAAGGATATGCGAAATGAAATGTCCCAAGCGTCTAGCTTCAACTACCAGTCGGAGCTCAAAATCTGTTAACTCCTGTCTTCCGGCCAAAATCGCGTCGGGACCTTTTGGCATGAATCATATGAGTACAAATGACAGCTCTGCAAATGCACTGCCCATTTATACCTGTTGTACGTGATACTACCACGGTCAGTATGTGTGAGTATCGCTATCTTATGATGTTTTTCACCTTAATGTACATGCGCAGTCATAGGTGCTGCAGTTGATAGACTTCGGTTCATTGATTGGTTAATGACAAAATGCAATTAGTCTACAAAACTGTTTGTTTACAAAATATTCCTCAGGTGTATGGGACTCCTGCCAAAGAGGACTAAAAGGGTGCGAAAAAAAGCACTACGGACGGTCGGACATTCGTCTGACCCACTGAAGAGCGTCGAGGAGATGCTGATAAAATTGCAGTTGCAGGAGCCTCAAAAATTTACATTTTTCATGGACATTATTTATTTACTTACCGTATGGCTAATACAGACATATCGGAAAATTAAATTACATATACATATGTAGATATTGACACACAAGAAACTTAAGTTTGGCTTTGCAACTGAATACCTAGTCCTTCAATCCAGCGCACTGCATCTGATGTTCCTAGCAGGAAGACCTCTTCAGCACTGTGATGGGCTCGAATCCTGCATTCACTGACAATGTGATGAACAGTCTGGTATGGAGCCCCGCAGTCACAGCCTGGATTAGGCAGCTTCTTCCACTTAAAGAGAGCATCCCTACATCGCCCATGGCTGGTACGAATTCTGTTGAGAGTAGTCCAGGTCTTGCGTGGTAGGTCGAATCCACTTGGAACTTTAGCACCTGAGAAGATGTTATGCAGGC
Source organism: Schistocerca gregaria (assembly GCF_023897955.1). Lineage (NCBI taxonomy): Eukaryota > Metazoa > Arthropoda > Insecta > Orthoptera > Acrididae > Schistocerca > Schistocerca gregaria. Next base: position 653,484,104 of record NC_064924.1, read on the forward strand.
ACACACCTGTCACTGCTTCCCACCGACCTTCCCATTCTGCAAGGCATTTGAAAACCTTAGCAACCATGTCTGCAGCATCGCATAGATTTGGATGGCATGCTTTCAGTCTCTTACGATTTTAAAGGTGGCAGGTCGCTATGCACGGAAAGGTTAGAATTTGTGCAGATCTTGTGGAATTCTCTCATAAGAGCAGTCAATCTGCGTAGATAAGGAGGCATTATATCAATGAACAGCGGAAGCCAATAAACTGGAGTAGATCTGATTGCGCCAGATATTATACGCATTTTCGTATTCATCTGGGTGTCAATAAGCCCTGTATGATGACTGTTCATCCAAACAGGTGCGCAATACTCAGCACTCGAGTACGCCAAGCCCAGAGCTGAAGATCGCAGGGTGGTTCCTGAAGATTCCCACGTAGTTCCGCATAGCGTATGGAGGATGTTGTTTCGAGTCCTCAACTTTTGAGCTAAGTTAAGATGGTGTTGTTTGAACCATAGTGTACGGTCCTAAATGACACCGATATATTTTGGGTTCCAATTATGGTGAAGAATTCTGCCTCTGAAACTTACTTCATTTTTACGTTTGCCAACGGATTATTGAAATGGAAGCATCACACTTCTGTTTTACTCACACTAGCTTGGTGTCTCCAGATTTTGAAGTAACTACCTAATGCAGACAGGTCATTGGTTAGAATCTCTTCTTTTGTCTTCATTTTCTGGTGTCGTACGCCTAGAGCCAGGTCATCGACATAGCAGTAATTTCTGGACGAAGTGTCAGGTAGATCAGATAAATATCGGTTGAACAGTAAAGGTGAGAGAACTGATCCTTGAGGCAATGGGTTCTTCAGCTTCCTCTCCTTAATTATGTTGCTTCCAAAAATGTTTGTTTACAAAATATTCCTCAGGTGTGTGGAACTCCTGCCAAAGAGGACTAAAAGGGAAAACTAAATGTGGCAAAAAAGTGCAGTACGGACGGTCACAGATTAATTTGACCTACTGTAAAGCGTCGAGGAATGCTGAAGAAATTGAAGTGGTGGACGCTTCAAAAATTTACATTTTTCAAGAACAAGTTCTAGGTGATGAAGTCTGGATTACACTGTAACCTTCTACGTATTGTCCCGCAAGGATCGCGGATTAGAATAAATGCAGCGCAGAGGTGTTTAAGCAATAATTCTTCTCACTTTTCGTACGGGAATTGAACGTCAAGAAGCTCAAACAACTGGTAGAACGGGAACTATCCCTCCTATGCACTTCACAGAGATTTGCAGATTATAGCTGTAGATGTAGATTTCCTTTTTTGGATCGTCAATCTAATAGCTAGTTTGATTAGTTCTGTGCCAGTCTCTTTAAATCAGAGGACTGCTTACGCAACTACACTTAGATGTTTTATGTGTTCCTGTGTCTACAATTTTAACCCTTACTGGCTCTTTGTATCATTACTGATTTTACAAATGTCGTAGGCACATCTCGCTCCTTCCGGTTAGTCTTTTCCATACATTCCTTTCCTCTCCTATTTTAATCAGGCTATCAGTCTACTTAATTTTTCTATCTTTCTGAAACGTCACATATTAGATGATTCTAATCTCTTCGTGTCCTGTTTTTCCAAGACCGCGATTCTCTTCCTTAGTACTCCAGATAGGCAGTCTCAGAAATTCTTTCTCGGACTAAGGAACATTTCTGATTTTTTGATAGTGGTGGACTTTTTTTGGCGAGGACAGGTTGTTTCACCTGAGTTATTTTTATATTTCTAAAGTTCTCCTTGTTTCGTCCACTATGTATTATTTTGCTTCCTAGGTATTTATAAACTTCAGACACTATGTTAAGATACCGTCCCATGACGAGACCTTTGCACAACTAATGTGGGAACAGAGTACATGATGCCGGTTTCCTGTATACACAGTTCGGCTGCAATACGAATGTCAAGTACCCTGTAATGTGTAGTTCGATTGGCTTAGAAATTAAAAACAGACTCAAATTTAAAGTATCCGAGAAGTGTGATCCCTGTGGGCAAAACGTCTAGATCCCAACAATCTGACCAACGCCGCACAAAGTTTTGTGACCCTGGTCGGGAGGTCCAGATCTTCCACCATGCGATTTGCATCTTGTCAGCAAGCTGGAAGACTATCTGGTGGAAAAAAGGTTTTGCAACGATAGATTGCAACGATAGAAACGATCACATAGCGGTTTTCGAATGATCCCGTGGCCAAGCAGTGGATTTCTGTTGTCGAGGAGCTGAACATTTAGCACAACGCTTCGATCGTTGTTTACGGAGACTAGGTAACTATCATGTAAAATAGTGGCATGGGTCTGTGTCACTCTGGTGTGTACTGCAACTTACTTTTTTTAAGTTCTCTCGTAGCTCAACTTCATTTCGTTTACAATGTGGATCTCAGTTACGATTATTTGTTTTCGCTAATCTCATTTTTCCGATTCTCACTGCTTTCCTAGTTTGTTGGTTAAGTCTCAGGCCATATTACGTATTTAGTACACTGTTCGTGTGGTGTCACCGCCAGACACCACACTTGCTAGGTGGTAGGCTTTCAATCGGTCGCGGTCCGGTAGTATACGTCGGACCCGCGTGTTGCCATTATCAGTGATTGCAGACCGAGCGCCGCACCACGACAGGTCTAGAGAGACTTCCTAGCACTCGCCCCAGTTGTACAGCCGACTTTGCTAGCGATGGCTCTCATTTGCCGAGACGATAGTTAGCATAGCCTTCAGCTACGTTATTTGCTATGACCTAGCAAGGCGTAATTATCAGTACTATTGATATTGTGAAATATATAACGTCAAGAGCGACGTTCGTCATTAATGGATTAAAGTTAAGTATTCCACCAGCTACGTCCGTTTTTCTCATTTCTAATTCCCTTGTCATGTTCCAGACCTCACGCCAGCCTGCGTGAGCTAAAACGCGTGCATTTCGGCCTCCTTTAGTAACGATGTTGCCAACCACAACATTGGCGACGAGAGTAAAAGTGTTCTTATCTAAATTGCCCTGATTTACTTGTGTAATGGCTTCGCCACAATCTCCAGATGTACTGTCCGACTTTTATCGCTTACAGAATCAGCAGACGCAGGCCTGTTGGATGCCCTTGGACAGCTCGTCCAGGGTCAACGTGCGATGCAAAACGATGCGGCAGTAGCCGCTTCGCCGCTAACGCAGCCACAACAGGCTGCTGCACAAACTTTTCGACCTTTTGAAGCTGCACTGGAAAGCTGGACGGAGTGGTCACGCCAATTTGGATTCCATGTCGCCGCCTACAGAATTCAAGGTAACGAGCGGCAGCCTTTTTTGTTGACCTCAGTAGGGGTGACCACGTACCATGTGATAGTTAAACTATTTCCCCGACGCTACGTAGCAACTCTGTTCTACGAAGAAATTTTCTCTGCATTAGATGCATATTTCAAAGAATCAGTCAATGTAGTTGTCAAACGGTATACCTTCTTTCGTACAAAATGTACGGCAGGTCAGACTAATCGGGAGTGGATTGCAACTTTGCAAGGCCTTACTCGGGATTGTGCTTTTGAGTGTCAATGTGGACTCCCTTATTCAGATACTATGGTACGTGATGCAATTGCACAGAACATTTCCGATGTTCGTATACGGGAACAGATTTTGAAACTAGTCAATCTCTCCCTTCAATAAGTGATGGAGATATTGGATCGGCAGGACACACTTGACTTTGCTCAGGAATCATTTGAAACTTCGCCAGCAGTGTGTCAGGTTAACCGGCCCGCCGGGCGAGCTGCATGGAACAGTAAACAGCCCTCGCGCCCGGCCGCGCCGCTGCCGCCAGGCTCTCAGCCACGTGTGCCGCGCCGTCAAGCAAATGCAGTGATCAAATCATGCCCGCGGCTACTAAACATTCGTGTGAGAATTGCCCGTCACGCCAAGCTATTTGCTTTTATTGTGAGAAAAAAGGACATGTTCAGAGTGTTTGCCAGAAAAAGCTCAGATCGGAAGCTCAAAACCGTTCCAGGCCCTTTGCTTCGCGCCGGAATCGGAATCGAACCAAGGATACTCAGGCTCGCGAAACTTCATCCATGGAAATTCATGTAGTTCATTCCACTCCGCGCAGTGCCACTCTCTCTAACAATGACTGTGTTCGTCCCAAAAAATAGTGTGTGTCGACATCGCCGGAACTTCCGTCAAGTCGCAAGTGATTATGTACCGGTGTTAGTTCACGTTGCACGAGACAGTCGCTCTTCTCGTCAGCAGGACAATAAACGTTTTGTGGACTTGCCGCAGGGGAGTGTCATAGGACCGTTGCTATTCACATTATACATAAATGACCTGGTGGATGGCATCGGAAGTTCACTGAGGCTTTTTGCAGATGATGCTGTGGTGTATCGAGAGGTTTGCAACAATGGAAAATTGTACTGAAATGCAGGAGGATCTGCAGCGAATTGACGCATGGTGCACGGAATGGCAATTGAATCTCAATGTAGACAAGTGTAATGTGCTGCGAATACATAGAAAGTTAAATCCCTTATCATTTAGCTACAAAATAGCAGGTCAGCAACTGGGAGTAGTTAATTCCATAAATTATCTGGGAGTACGCATTAGGAGTTATTTAAAATGGAATGATCATATAAAGTTGATCGTCGGTAAAGCAGATGCCACACTGAGATTCATTGGATAAATCCTAAGGAAATGCAATCCGAAAACAAAGGAAGTAGGTTACAGTACGCTTGTTCGCCCACTGCTTGAATACTGCTCAGCAGTGTGGGATCCGTACCAGCCTAGGGTTGATAGAAGAGATAGAGAAGATCCAACGGAGAGCAGCGCGCTTCTTTACAGGATCATTTAGTAATCGCGAAAGCGTTACGGAGATGATAGATAAACTCCAGTGGAAGACTCTGCAGGAGAGACGCTCAGTAGCTCGGTACGTGCTTTTGTTAAAGTTTCGAGAACACACCTTCACCGAAGAGTCAATCAGTATATTGCTCCCTCCTACTTATATCTCGCGAAGAGACCATGAGGATAAAATCAGAGAGGTTAGAGCCCACACAGAAGCATACCGACAATCCTTCTTTCCACGAACAATACGAGACTGGAATAGAAGGGAGAACCGACAGAGGTACTCAGGGTACCCTCCGCCACACACCGTCAGGTGGCTTGCGGAGTATGGATGTAGATGTAGATGTAGATTAACGGCAAAGTGATACCATTCCAACTCGATACCGGAGCTGCAGTTTCACTGATCAATCAAGACACAAACTGCTGGGCACACCTCCGTTGCGTGCCGCAAATGTTGCGTTAACTAGCTATAAGGGTCAAGAGGTCCCTGTGTTAGGACAGTGCACCCTTCTTGCAACATACAAAGGACAAACAAAACGTGTCATTTTACGTCCTCCATTCGTCTTCTGCAGTGAACTTGTTTGGTTTCGATTTATTTCAGTGGTTTAACTTGTCTATAGTAAATCAGGTCCTATCAGTGAACCAAACTGTTTCTTCAGACAGTGTTTCTCGTCTATGTGAAGAATTTGCGGACATTTTTGCACCGGGTCTCGGTTGCGCTAAGAACTAAAAGCACATTTGGAACTGAAAGTAAACGCGCAACCGAAATTTTTCAGAGCGCGCAATGTGATGAGGTCGCAAAAACTTTACACGAATTGGAATCACAAGGTGTAACTGAACATGTGCAGGCTTCTCTCTGGGCATCACCCTTAGTAATTTTGCTAAAACCTTCCGGCAAATTGCGACTTTGTGTGGTTTTCAAGGCAACAGTGAATCCACAAATAGTGATTGCAACTTTTCCTTACCCCGCCCCGAAGGTCTTTTTGACAAACTGTGCCCGGGTAAATATTTTTCGAAGTTGGACCTAGTAGATGCGTACTTGCAAATACCGGTGGTCGAAGAATCCCAGCGAGTTATGTTGGTTAAAACGCATCTTGGTTTGTCTCGATTCATCCGCCCCTGCATTGTTTCAGCAATATCTACAAACTGTTTGTGCGTCGGTCCCTACTGCAGCAAATTATCTGGACGATATTGTGATCTCCGGAAAGACGGAAGGAGAACATTTGGCCAATCTCAGAACATTATTTCAGGTCTTGAGACAAAATGGTCTTCACTTGCGGAAGGACAAATGTGTGTTTTTTGCTCGGGACTTGCCATACTTTGAACATGTACTCAATGCCCAAGGCATACATCCCAGTCCCACGCACCTTCGTGCCATACAAGGCTTGCCTTCGCCGCAGAATGTGAAGCAGCTAGAGAGTGTACTGGGAAAAACAAATTACTACCGCCGCTATGTGCGGCATGCCTCTTTCATTTCAGTTCCGCTTCATCGCTTACGCCGTAAAGGTGTTCCGTTCGTCTGGACGACGGAATGCGAACGCGCCTTTCGCCAGTTGAAATCGGCGTTGCTTTCCAATACTTGCCTTATGCCATTCGATCCCCGGAAGACCCTTTTGTTGACGGTGGATACATCGGATTTCGGGATCGGTGCTGTGCTTGCGCACAAAGATGGATCGCGCTATCGCCCTATTGCCTTTACGTCCAAATTGCTTTCGTCTGCGCAAAGAAATTATTCACAGATCGAGAAAGAAGCATTGGCTCTCGTATTTGGTGTTACACGGTTTCATGATTTCTTATATGGTCGTCTCTTTACCATAATCACAGACCACAAACCCTTGACATCGCTTTTTCATCCGACCAAGCCTGTACCTCCACATACAGCGCAGAAATTCATTCTCTGGTCTATTTTCCTCTCGCAGTACCGCTACGATATCTTGCATCGGTCCACTTTTAAGCACGGAAACGCCGATGCGTTGTCCCGCTTGCCTGTTGCTGAGGATAGGGCATTCGATTCCTCCGAACCTGCTCGCATGTTCATTGATGCGGAAGCCGATGACGTAGTCGAATCGTTTCCGATTGATTTTCGTCGTGTAGCTACAGCCACAGCTGCCGACCCTGTCCTTGCTCCCGTTCTGCGTTTTGTTTCTACGCAATGGCCCTTGTCAAAGTCAAGGATCGTGGACCCGTTGGTTCGCCGATTTTTTGCTCACAAGGAGAGACTTTTTGTACGACGTGGTGTTTTGCTGTTGCGTTCTGATAGTGATCAGTCCAGGTTCGTGGTACCACGTCCGTTACAGTCCTCTGTCTCACAGCTTCTCCACCACAGATATTGTGGTATAGTGAGAACGAAACAACTTGCTCGTCAGCACTGTACTTGGTTCGGAATCGGTGCCGCGATTACGAATATGTCCTCTTCTTGCATAGTGTGTGCCGAACACCAATCAGCACCACCGCGGAAATTCTTTGCATGGCCAAAAGCCACTTCCCCTTGGCAACGGTTACACATCGATTTTGCTGGTCCATTCTAGAATGCTCGGTGGTTGGTTGTGGTCGATTCATTCAGTAATTTTCCTTTTGTTGTCCGGATGTCTTCCACGACGTCATCTGCCACCATCCAAGCGTTATCTGCTGTCTTTTGCATTGAAGGTCTTCCACAGACTATTGTTTCCGACAATGGCCCACAATTCATGTCCGCAGAATTTGTCATTCATCAAGGCCAGTGGTATTCAACATCTGACGTCCGAGCCGTTTTCGCCACAGTCAAACGGTGCCGCTGAACGATTGGTCAGGACTTTCAAGACACAAATGTTTAAGTTGAAAGAGACGCATTCTCGGGAGGACGCGTTATTGCTCTTTTTGTCCTCGTATCGCTCTCACCCCTGAGATGGTCGCTCGCCGGCTGAGTTGCTCCACAGTCGTCATCATCGAACCTTGATGTCTTTGCTACATCCGCCGGATCAGGTTCTTATGAAGCGGCAGACACCTGCTTTTGCTCCAGGCGACGTTGTCTACTATCGCCACTATAGAGGTTCACGGCGTTGGCTCGAAGGGCGCATTCTTCGCAGCCTCGGCCGCGCTATGTATCTGGTTTTGGGGGCCTCTGGTGAGGTGCGTCGGCATCTCAATCAGCTGCGCTTCTGTCGTCGCACGGAATCTGCTGCTCGCCGTCTGCTTTCAGCAATGGTGCCGTCCGGTCAGCGCCCCGGGGACACATCTACTGGCTCGCCTCAGCCCCAGGTGTTACCGACGCTGCCTTCCATTTTGCCCAATGGCGACGCGCCACCGCCACCGCCGCCGCCTCCTGTTCTCCCGTCGGCGACGCCCGCAGTGGACGCGTCGCTGCAACCGCCGGGCGCCTCCCTGGGTCACACACCGTCGCCAGTCGCTTCCCGTGACCAGCTGTCCTCCGACATGGAACTCCGGACCATATGTCGTCTTCGCCCGTCGGGTGCCCCGGCCCGATAGAGGTCGACCTTTCGGCCCCTCCTGTCTCTCTACGGGCGCATACACCGCATGTTGGCGTGCTCCCTGGAGCAAGTTTTCAGGCATTTCCTAGCTCCCCGCGGTCCGAATGGCAGAGTGCGGGAGGCACAGCCTCGCCTGTTGTTAGGCTCCCCACCTCGTCGCATACGTCAACATGGGGTCCTCCCCACGGTGGGCGGAAGCCTTATGCAACAACCGTAAGCCGATTTGCGGGGGAGAAATGTGGTGTCACCACACTTGCTAGGTGGTAGCCTTTAAATCGGCCGCGGTCCGGTATTATACGTCGGACCCGCGTGTCGCCACTATCAGTGATTGCAGACCGAGCGCTACCACACGGCAGGTCTAGAGAGACTTCCTAGCACTCGCCCAGTTGTACAGCCGACTTTGCTAGCGATGGTTCACTGACAAAATACGCTCTCATTTGCCGAGACGATATTTAGCCTAGCGTTCAGCTTCGTTATTTGCTACGACCTAGAAAGGCGCCATTATCAGTAGTATTGATATTGTGAAATATGTAACGTCAAGAGCGACATTCGTCATTAACGAATTAAAGTTAAGTATTCCACCAGCCGTGTTTCTCAATTCTAATTCCCTTGTCATGTTCCAGACCTCACACCAGCCTCCGTGACCTAAAACGCGTGCATTTCGGCCTCCTTTAGTAACGGTGTTGGCTCTCCTGCCAACCACAACAGTTCGTCCGAATCAACGTCGTGAAATTCTTCGTTTTGCTCAAACGATAGCAACGTCATCAGTGAATTCTATCACTGATATTTTTTCACTGTGTATTTTAATGCATATTTTAACCCAGTATTGAACTTTTCTTTCATTTCCTTCATTTCTTGTATACGCTTTGTTTTCATTTCAATCTTGCTTGCTATATGCATATCGTCCATATCTAGCCACCTTATGATATGAATGAGAGTGTACTTTGTGTAACACACAGTCCCTTTTCCCCCTTTTGTGTTCCCTTCGCGAATGATGCATGAGAAGGAAGATGGTGGTAAGTCTTTGTATGACCTCGAACAGTTGCGAAAAAACATTTTCGACCTCCCTTACGTCTATTTTAATCAGAGAACTTATATATATATATATATATATATATATATATATATATATATATATATATATGTATTTGTTATTACCAGTAGCTCTTGTTTCTGTACATGTTTTATGTTATCCGTCTTCCTTCACATCGTATACCAATTTTTCTGATGATTTCAAGCAGTTTGCATCACTTCACATTGTCGAACACCTTTTGTAAGTTGATGAGGCCTATGGAGTGCGTTTTAATTTTTCTCAAATCTTGCTTCGTACATCTATATCTAAAGCTGCTTCAGTTCGATGCGATCCATTTTCTGGAGTGAGGTACAGGGTGCTTCTTGGTGGTGAGGCTGTATAACTCATATCTGCAATATTTTAGAATTTCACACTGATTTCGTTTCCTTCAGTAATTAGCTTTATATGATACCTATTCGTGCCCAGGTGACACTTGTGTTGCAGCTGACTTTGGTGTATATCTTTGCAAATCAGTAATATTACGCGAGCTGCTGAAGCAGAACACACCAAAAGCTGAACAGAATTGCAGTTGCTCGACGACATAAATCCGCTCCTTGCTCACGGAATAATTGAAGAATCTCTTTGCCATCGTACTCATCGTTTGAAAATCCATTGTCCACAATATAGTCTTTCAGGTCGCAGAAAATACGCGAAGGATTTCTAAGATAACGACTCGTACTAAACAAGGGAATGTTGATGCAACTCTCCAAATGGGAAATCTAGAGAAAATATTTTACAAATTGTGCTGTAAATACCAGTAATCCTCGGTAAAAGTGAAAATCATGACGTGCCAAAGAACGGCAGTAATAACAATCAAAAATTTCGCGCGATACTTTGTGTCGATTATTCCAAGATTGTCTCACTGCAGTAGTAGACTAATTACCGACTTCAAAATGAGTGTCAGACTTAAATGAGACGACCACCCTCTGTATGCTTGAGTCCTTTACGGGCATAACAGAGACAAGTGCCAGAAGAGGAGCGGTACATTTGAAGGGCCTGAGGCTAGATGTCGGCCGACCAACGTAGATGGGAGACTGGTTGATCGTTGGAAAATTCGAACGTTACCTCGCTCTGCTGGAGAAGCAAATACTGCGTCCATTGTTTCAATTTGAGGCCCATGCCCACCAATCCGGGTACAGGACGTGAACCTGGTACAGGCATTAAGGGGCCTTTAGATATCGCCTTTTAGTCCAATAATGATTTTTGTATCAGAGCTCTGACCATTGTTAGAACAACTTATGCATACGGCGACAAGGAATCCATAAAACTGTTGCATGCTCTGGTTTCCTCCGTGCTCTCCAGGGCCCCTGTGCTACGTTCATGTACAAATGATCCAGTAACGCTCTCACTCGCTTGCCGACGCAGGTACTAACGTTTCGTTCTTATTTGTTCCTGTACAAGTCCGCTTGCTGGAGCTTAAGGCTGCTGATGGTGCCAGAAAAGCTGCAACTCTGCCACCCAAGTCTTTTGCAGTTCTGTTCCCTCGGACGATCTCAGCTTTGCTATACGTAGGAATATCCTTATCACACTGGCATAAAAAGTCTTCACTCCGTGGGAACAAGGTCAGTGATGTTAAACCCCTCCCACGCCTTGGCGAATTAATCTCGTCCGTCTCTTCACAAGAAGGTGAACTAGATTACGCACTGGACGCCGTTCAGCCATGGCTACATGGCGAATCCGCACAACTTTGTTGTTACTGTAACGAACCTCTTACTAACCCAATGTTAGTTCTTTAACCGCTTACGCTGTAATGTATGCTTGGAAAATGAATTATCCGAGATTTTTTATCAGATACGGAACAGCTTGTAGTACGCGTTCTAATTTTTACTCCCGTTGCAACATGGCGAAAGACACTTAAGTTTCGAACTTTGGTACTGCTTACACAACAAAATGTTAGTGAAAGGTTCCTTAAAAATGAGGCTCGTTGTTATTGTTTCCTTTTTACTCGTCTACTATGTTTGTTGCTTTTAAACGGTCCTTCAAGATTCACCACCTTTATTTTCTGTACAGTGAGCTGGCAAAAGTCAAGAGAGAGCGATATGTACAAATGCATATGGTGGTTGTTTCGCGTATGCAAGATGTAAACGGGCAGGACATTAGCAGAGATGTCATTTTCACTCAGGTGATGCACGGTAAAAGCTTTCTGACTTGATTACGGCCTCACGAAGGGAATTAACAAACTCTGAATGGTAGTTGGAGCTGGACGCTTGGGATATTCAGTTTCGGAAATCGTTAGGGAATTCAGTATTCTGAAATCCACAGTATGAAGAGTATAACGAGAACACCGTATTTCTTTCAGGCATTACGTCTCACCACTGACAACGCAATGACCGTCAGCCCTCACCTACCGACCGTGAGCAGCGGTGTTTGCGTAGAGTTAATAGTGATAACATACAAACAACACTCCTCGAAACAAACGCACAAATCAGTTTGGGGAGCACGACGAACGTTTCTGTTACGAACGTGTCGCGAAATTTGGCTTTAATGGGCTATGGCAGCAGACTACCGACGCTACTGCCTTGTGTCACAACACCATATCACTTGCAGCGATCTCCTGGGATCGTGATAATATCAGTTGAAGACTACACGACGGGAGAGCCGTAGCCTGGTCGGAGGAGTCCCGATACCAGTTGGTAAGATCAGATTTTAGGGTGGCGTAGACACCATGAATCCATGGGCCAAAGTTCTCAACGAGGCACTTTGCAAGCTGGTGGTGGCTTCATAACAGTGTGGGCTGGCCCCAGAATGAGATTTTCACACTGATGTGAAACTACCTGGCAGATTAAAACTGTGTGCAGTTTCATATCAGCGCACACTCCGCTGCAGAGTGAAACTCTCATTCTAGAAACGTCCCCCAGGCTGTGGCTAAGCCATGTCTCCGCAATATCATTTCTTTCAGGAGTGCTAGTTCCGCAAGGTTTGCAGGAGAGCTTCTATAAAGTTTGGAAAGTAGGAGACGAGGTACCGGCAGAAGTAAAGCTGTGAGGACGGGGCGTGTATCGTGCTTGGGTGGCTCAGTTGGTAGAGCACTTGCCCGCGAAAGGCAAAGGTCCCGAGCTCGAGTCTCAGTCCGGCTAACAGTTTTAATCTGCAAGGAAGTTTCAGTGTGGGCTGTGTTTACATGGAATGGGCTGGGTTGTCCGGTCCATATGCACCGATCATTGACGGCAAGTGTTTATGTTCGGCTGCTTGTAGACCATTTGCAGCCATTCAGGGACTTTATGTTCCCAAAGACCGATGGAATTTTTGTGGATGATATTTGTAACATGTCACTGGAACACTCTGGACGATTCGAGAGAATAATTTGGTCACCTAGATAGCCCGAAATTAATCCCGTAGAACTCTTATGGAACATAATCGAGATGTCAGTTGATGAACAAAATTCTGCATTGACAACCCTTTCGCAATTAAGGGCAGCTATAGAAGTGGCGTTGCTCAATATTTCTGCAGGAAGCCTACAATGACTTGTTGAGTGCTTGCCACGTCGAGTTGATGCACTACATAGAGCAAACTGAGGTCCGACTCGGTATTAGGAAGTATCCCACAACTTTTGGCGCCTCATTGTAGTTCTACACATAATAGCACAGCTTAGTCTAGACCGCAGGATCAAACCCGTTGCCGGCACAAACTCTGTTCTGCTCAAATAGCTTCTAGTGTGTTGAAGAAGGCCGGAGTCAAGGCTTTTTTTCAAAAATAATTTTTCCGACACCTTCAGAAGTCAGTTTCGAGTTTTGTGTATAGCAATACTATGCACATCAAAAAAAGTTTTGCATCACTCCGGTTCCCAGTACTCCTGAAGATAGACACTGACTATGGATATTGTATCACAGACACAGTCCGTCTGACTGTTCAGAGATGTCGCTAAACTTGTCCAAAGATGTAAACAACCATGTATGAGCAGCGCCTATTAGATGGAGTGGATCCGACAGCCGATCAGTTCCAGTCATTCCACCAGGAAGTAGGTACTCGGCTCAACCATGCCTAGACGGTCAATACCACGATTCGATCGCGTCAGCATTGTTACTTTATACCAGGATGGGCTCTCAACAAGGAAAGTCTCCAGCCGTCTCGGGGTGAACCAAAGCAATGTTGTTCGAACATGGAGGAGATACAAAGGGACAGGAACTCAGGCCGCACAAGGGCTACTACTGCGGTAGATGACCGCTACCTATGGATTATGGCTGGGAGGAACGCTGACAGCAACGCCACCATGTTGAGCAATGCTTTTCGTGCAGCCACAGGACGTCGTGTTATGACTGTGCGCAATAGGCTGCACGATGCGCAACTTCGCTCCCGACGTCCTTCGCAAGGTCCATCTTTACACCCAAGACACCATGCAGCGCGGTACAGATGGGTCCAACGACATTCCGAACGGACCGCTCAGGATTGGCATCACGTTCTCTTCACCGATGAGTGTTGCATATGCCTCCAACCAGACAATCGTCGGAGACGTGATTGGAGGCAAGCCGGTCAGGCTGAACGCCTGAGACGCACTGCACAGTGAGTGCAGCAAGATGGAGCTTCCCTGCTGTTTTTGGGTGGCAATATTCGCGACCAACGTACGCCACTGGCGATCATGGAAGGCGCCGTTACGGTTGTACGATTCGTGAATGCCATTCTCTGACCGGTAGTGCAACCATATCGGCAGGATATTGGCGAGGCATTCGTCTTCACTGACTACAGTTCTCGTCCCATAGGGCACATCTTGTGAATTACTTCCTTTAGAATAACAACATCGCTCCACTAGAGTGGCCAGTATGTTCTACAGGCCCAAACCCTATCGAAAATGACTGGGATAGATTGGAAAGGGCTGTTTCTGGACGACATGACCCATCAACCACTCTGAGCGATCTATAGCGAATCGCCATTGAGGAGTGGGACGATCTGGAGCAACAGTGCCTCGATGAAATTTTGGATGGTATGCCACGACGAATAAAGGCATGAATCAGTGCAAGAGAACTTGCTACTGGGTATTAGAAGTACCGGTGTGTACAGCAATCTGGATCATCACCTCTGAAGATCTCGCTGTATGGTGGTACAACATGCAATGTGTGGTTTTAATGAGCAATAAAAACAGCGGAAATGATGTTTATGTTGATCTCTATTCCAATTTTCTGTACTGCTTCCGGAACTCTCGGAACAGAGGTGATGCGAAACTCTTTTTGATGTGTGTTTATTACGGGTAGGTATACACATAAATTTCTGTAAGACCCACCCCTGATTAGTTAGATACGTAATTCGAACTGTTTTGATTATTCGCATTTTTTCCAATGACTTTCATAAGCGGTTGGTTTCCTTAGATTCTATCTTGGCACATTTAAAATCTGTGCAAATATTTCTGAAACTGTGAACGAGCTATGTCAGTCTTTGTTTAGCCCCGTTAGAAATTTCGCAGTGAATGAAATTCCACTCCACGTGGGTCGCACAACTATCTTACAGAATAATAACTGGTATATTTTCCCTTGTATCTGCAGCCGTTCAGTTGGTGTGCAAAACTCTAATTAATTAAAAGCAAACGAAATGAAAGAATTATCCGTTCACAAAAAACTGCCTCTCGATATTACAGCACTGACGACGAATATTGCTGCTGGAACTTATTGATGGTCCAACTCTTTGCTACATTGCTCGGTAGCCGAACTAGAGGTTTCGCGGTGAATAAAGTCCCACTCCACAGGGGTCGTAGAATTGCCATACAGAATAATAACTTGTATATGTTCCCTTGTGTCTGCAGTCGTTCAGTGCGCGTGCGAAACTGTAATTAATTAAAAGCAGACAACGAAATGAAAGAATTGTCCGTTTACAAAGAACTGCCTCTCGATATTCCAGTACTGACGACGAATATTGCTACTAGAGTCTTTTTTTGCAGTGCCACCAAACCGGCT
Organism: Schistocerca gregaria; assembly: GCF_023897955.1. NCBI lineage: Eukaryota > Metazoa > Arthropoda > Insecta > Orthoptera > Acrididae > Schistocerca > Schistocerca gregaria. Next base: position 653,499,325 of record NC_064924.1, read on the forward strand.
AAAACTAAGGCTCCGTGAATCATATAAATGTGGAGCCCTTCCATGCTTTTAAATTGTTCACCAACAGTGTGAATGAGAAACCGCCAATCAGGCATTATACAAAATGAACCAGAACTATACCGAAAAAATGTTGGACATTGTTCAGTTACGTTTTCTGAATAATTTGGTGTAATGGATCCATGCTCGACGGTCGCTAGTTACAGATTAATTATATTTCGTTTCATTTATTACCCCTTGTATCGCTGTTACACGGAAAATATCTGCACAACAGCGCAAATCTCGACGGCATGTGCTGTGTTCGTTACTTGCAAACAAACTCGTTCCTTTCACTCGTGGTGTCTGCTGTTAACAACCGCTACTTTAATCCTGGTCCTCAACCTTGCTTTCAGTACTACGTACTCTGTTCTCGGGTTTGTTTTTCGGACAGTGTTAGCTGTACGGTAACACTGACACACAGTATCATGGAAATAACTGACGAGAAATTGACTAACATGCACGTCGTGTATGCAATGGGGAAGTTGCACGACGAAGTTAGGCTCAGCTGTTCCTTCAGCGACAGCAGCCACATCACAGTAGTTTAGCATTTGTAAGCAGGTGCCCAAAGAAAAACGATCCTTTCGTGTTACTACCTTTTTGTAATTAGGTAGTACACGAATATTCACTGTCGAGAAAGTATTTTCACAGAAACAAAGATAATTTTGTAAAGAGGCCGAATTATTGTAGCTCTTTAAGGAAAACAGGAAATTAAAGGTGCTTTCACCACAATAATCAGGAAATATCCTGGAACAACCATCGAACTTTTGTCAGTAGAGTTCTGGTTTAACCTTCGTTCGTTTTCAAAATCTGTCATATAGTTCATTTATGTGTAGAATATTTTTGTAATGATCTATACTGCTACAATAAGACATGTCGTTGTTTATTGTTGGTAGCAAAAACTTATAATTCAGATTTTCTTCAATTTACTTCAGATTTTTACAAGATTGTCTAACGATCACGGACGACCAGCTCTGGTTTCGAAGAGGTGTATGGATTCCAAGAGAAATGCTTGACTTACGATTTATCTTGAGAGACGACTAAAGAACTGTCAAGCCATATTTATTGCCCTCATCGACTCAGGGAAACCATTTGACAAGTTACACTGGCGATAACTTATTGAGATGCTGTGAGAGATTGGCATAAAGTACAAGCATAGAAGAGTAACGCAGAGACAGTATTGAGAAGAAGCGAACGTGTTAAGTTGTGCAGAAGATCAAAAATAATCTACCACTAAGTAGGGTGGTTGATACGGCTGCTCCCTCTCTCCTGTCTTGTTTAATGGATGTGTTACTGCCAAATCCCGAAGACCCCCCATATCGCGAATTGGCAGGCCATTTCGCAATTTGACCGAAAGGATTGGCCAAAGGATTACTTGAAATAATCGGCGTACATCAGCCTTTAGCCAGTCATTTCGCGAACTGGCCGGTAATTCCTGCCCAAAACGCGATTTGATTGCACATACATCGATTAATCCCCGGATAATCGCAATGCAAACTGTGAAGAGGCAACAGTGTGCGGTAGGCTGTACGTCTCTCACTTTCAGTGTCAAGTGTGCCTTGCACGTGGTAGCTGCTGCTTTTAAGAGAAAGTCTGCTTCTGCGGTTTGTTTTTCTCTGCTTCTGCGGTTTGTTTTTCTATCTCACAAATTGGATTAATTGTGAGTACTGTTATGTTTTCTGGTATTATTGTTTTTGGTATTTGTGCTTCATTCATATGAGGTAATGCACGTCTGTTAATTACATGAGCTGCTTTTCTTCCCCAACAACGCCTATTTGCGTTTTTGCATTGCCATGTATGTCGAAGGCACTTTCTGCAAGCTGATAACAGAACGTGGTGTGCTCAAGCACCTAAGAAGAAAAAGAAGGCTAACGAACTTTCGTACGGGCATAGGCTACATTTTTAAATATATAAACATACACGTAGCATAAAAATAGGACACATTGTTATCAAAATCTAGAGAAGTTGTTGGCCGATTTATTTCAAATTTTGATACGACACTGTAAAGACCAAATATTTGCTTAATTAACATAATATATAAATATATATGTAGCATATAAAGAGAAAATGCTGTTACCGAAAATCTCGAAAAGCTCGTGACACATTTACTTCAGGTTTTCACACGATACTGTAATGAACATTCGGATGGATATAGGCTTAACATTTGAAACTTCGGACGGACGTAGGTTTATCAGCTCTTGATGAATGCTAGTACGGAATTTGAATTTGCAATAACAATAAACAAGGCTCAGTGTCAGAGAGATGGCGGAACTGTGTTTGCTCCATGGCGGCCCGCTGCTTGCCGCGTCAATGAAAGTCCGCGCCGGTTGCTAGTTCGGTGTTTGAATTATCTGCACATATAACAACCAAATACTTCCACAGCCTTTATGCACATAACTAACAAATCCTAACCCGCAAATCAATGTTATCATTCAATTACAATTTGTGCTAGGCCAGGGGCGATAGCTGGCGCATGCAACAGACCATTTGTCGTCTGTTACACCACAATGTGTGGACGGCACCAGTGCCCTCAAAAAGGCACCTCTTATAATACGCGATCACGGAGACTGTGAGTCTACGTGATGCACACCCTTGTACTACTCTGTGACACCTGCATCTATATGGAATGCATACATTTTCGATCACAATCTGCGAACCATTCGCCTCGTCTTTCATCTGACCAGTAACCGTATTGTTTTATAGTGTTATTCCACAAGGATTATTGGTTGCTTATCCAGACGTGTCGAATACTTCGTGGCTGGACCCAATTGTTTCATGTGGATAGCAGCCCCTTACTCAGCAGATGAAACTGTCTGTACCCGTATAAAGTACCTTGTGGTAAGGACGTTTGCCTTTGCATACTCATGGTGGAAACGGTACTTGTGGAGTTTTAACCGGTTCAGAATACAATACCGATATAGATCAGCATCGTTTAACTTCACCGAAAGCTTGTAAGGCTCCACAGCACCTAGTCCTTGATTGAAAATGGTGACCCACTTGAAATCTGGCATGACGATGTAATCACTTGTTCATAACACCCATTTCGTCAGTAAACTGATATAATTTTGATTCTCGAAAAATTTCCATTGATTTTACGAAAACTAAATTGTTCATTGATATGGAAAAGCCTTTTTAGAAGTCACAAGTAACGATAGCCGTCTGTTGGGTTTACACATCAATGTAGTTGTTCAGTTAACAACATTGCTTGAAGGAGATGCCACAGGTAATTCTAATAAGCGACATCTCGAGCCAGCGCCATTACTGAAGCTTTCCGTAGCACACAATATATAGCTACTCATTCATCACCGTTGGCAAAAGCTGTAGAATGGAACCATTTTGAAGGACTAGACGCTTTGCAAATAGTGTAAAGTCACTGTATGCATTGTGCAAATTGATAGGGTGTACGAGTTCTGCCCCCATAACAAATCCACCATCAGTACCTGCAGCCACATCATGGATCTTTTCCCTCAGTTTGATGATTTCTTCTTCACGCAGCCACCTGAAACCTCTAAACTATGTACATGCTGTATGATACATGGTGCATTTCGTGCCTATAGGGGTTGTTTCTATAAAAGTAAATAGTGTAACGTGAATCGTCAAAATGCCTGTACTCCTCTTCATTCATTTGAATACTTCACTTACTTGAAGGTCTTCCATGGACCCCCCCCCCTTTTCAAAGAAGAGCAGCTGTTCACCGTTGGTCAACAGTACGATGATGAAGTGTGTTCATCTTAACACTGTGTCTCACTATAATACTGGTATGATGTTTTGGGGGCACGTTCAAATGGTTCAAATGGCTCAGAGCACTATGGGACTTAACATCGGAGGTCATCAGTCCCCTAGAACTACTTAAACCGAACTAACCTAAAGACATCACACACATCCATGACCAAGGCAGGATTCGACCATTGCGACCGTAGCAGTCGCTTGGAGGGCAGGATCCAGAGAGTGTGTGCCCAGAAACACATTCCGTAATTTTCTCTAAAATGTCTGGGAGCTGGCAAACATCTGTGTTCACGTACAGTCTAGCAAATTTCCCTAAATAGAGGATGCTGAACTCCTGGAAAACATTCGCCGCTTGCTCAAGCTTGGCATCCATTAGGGCAATGCTTGTTAGTTTTTTGGAGGATGCAACTTCGTTGGGCAGCGTGGTTCCATGGAGTCCATCATCGAATCAAGGTATTCTTATGGAAAGACATCCTCCTTTGTCACAAGATGAAACTTTGCATCATTGGGATACACAACTCTGGTGATGCGGAAGTCCTCTGTCACATGATTTCAGCAAGTCTCTAAAGAGTCATATGCATGATGCAAAGCAAATGTAGCAAATGGAGCCATGTCCTCGATTTGACGCTCCTGGAAAAAGAAATGCATTTTTCAACCTTATCGCCCTTCAGACCGAAATTATTCAACTGCTGTATGCAAAATTGGACACCATATCCGTTCAAATTGTGAAAGAAGACGCGTAAGTGCCAAGGCAGTTAGTTCAACAAGTTGCCTCCTTTGTGAGCTGACCGCATAACTTCCCCACTAGATGACACTGGTCTCTGTAGGGGGTTCCTGCTTCTCTATCTATCTAATAGCAGCCCACAAATAAGACAGTCAACTGTCTGCTCATATAAGCCATCGTTCTCAATGGCATTCGGGAGGACGACGGCTCAAACCCCCGTCCGGCCATACTGATTCAAGTTTGCTGTATTTCCCTAAATCGCTTCAGGCAAATGCCAGGATGCTTCCTTTGAAAGGGCACGGCCGACTTCCTTCACCGTTCTTCCCTAATCCGATGGGACCGATGATCTCGTTGTTTGGTTCAAAGGGTTCAAATGGCTATGACCATTATGGGACTTAACATCTGAGGTCATCAGTCCCCTAGAACTTAGAAATACTTAAACCTAACTAACCTAAGGACGTAACGTGGCCCGCAAAACCCACAGATGCCATTTCCGCCACCAACCTAATTCAGGTGGATATCTCACAAGTAGCGCAAACCTCTTTGCCTACTTGACCACTACGATAGTTGGCTATTCTGCTGCTGAATCTGTATGACTATTGCAGACTTTCTGCAGCCGACTACGCCACCGTCTAGCAACGTGACACACAATCACATTCATTCAATCACACCACTATGAGAGTTATGAGAAAAGAGAAACAAGGCTCAAAAATGGCTCAAATGGCTCTGAGCACTATGGGACTTAACTGCTGCGGTCATCAGTCCCCTAGAACTTAGAAATACTTAAACCTAACTAACCTAAGGACGTAACATACATCAATGCCCGAGGCAGGATTCGAACCAGCGACCGTAGCTGTCGCGCGGTTCCAGAGTGAAGCGCCTAGAACCGCTCTGCCACACCGGCCAGCAGTTGTTTCGTCCCCTCCCCCGAATCAACTAAACAACCATCATTCTCATGTGTGTCGGCCATGGGAAAACTATTCTCATATATCCCATCAACTTCCCACACACTTTTTTTTCTAGCTCAGCGAGTAACCATCTTCCAGGATTAACCTCAACGTAATTCGAGTTTGTTGCAACTGGGTATTTCACAAATATTCTACAGCTGATGTGGAACCATAACCACAATTCGCGAGCTCATTCTTAACTGAAAGCCGCTATTGTTCGTCAACCCAGTTCTTGCAAACTGCACTGCAGTATCTCCTGCCACAATAAAGTAATGACGAGAGAAAACAATGTCTCACCTTGCCCAGGAATCATGGTAACAAGTGCAAGACCAAGTTAAGGTAATCACCATGGCAAATGGAAATTTTGGACTCTTCTGGAGCGTTCTCGGACAGCTTAAATTGTCAAGGCAGCCACTAGTGACAAGTGGAAAATCCAGATTCGAATCTCAGTATGGCACACATTTTCAATTGGTCCGAAAAATTTTACATCTGATGCGGATCCATAATCACAATTTACGAGTTCATTCTTATTTGTTAAAAGAATTTACTGTGAAGACCAAGGCACACAGTTAATTTGATACTGGAACAACGATATACCAGAATGTGATTTTCACTCTGCAACGGAGTGTGCGCTGATATGAAACTTCCTGGCAGATTAAAACTATGTGCCGGACCTTTGCCTTTCGCGGTAAAGTGCCCTACCATCTGAGCTACCCAAGCACGACTCACGATAGACCAGTTGTTGTTATTGTAAGTTGGGGATAGGGGTGTCATACAAAAAGTAGTGGAAAAGAACGATTATTAATGTTGACGTCGCTAGTGTGTTTGGTGACAGTCTTGATGAAACCGGGTACATCTTTAGATGTTCAGAACGAAGACCACGCTGTGTAAATTCCTGGAAATTTTTAGATACCAATGTAGCTCTGTAGTAAGTCCTGGAGAGAACTGAGCTTACGGTATACCTAGATTTGATTAATTATGTGACGAACAGAGTACTCGCAAAAAATAAAAAAGTAGGGTGTATGGTTGGTATAAGAAAAGGAAGAGACTAGCTATTTCATGTTAGCTTATTGCTACTTTCAGATAACGAGACACCTTTCAAACCTCCAATCAATCGGATCCGACGTTGCCTTGGAACTTTGTAGCGGAACACTTAACCCAAGCCGTGAGTTTCCGCCGCCGAGTAAAAGCCCCGCCAGATTCGCGACTTTTACTGCCGTTAGCCTGCAGTGTCGGTAGTGGCGTTTTACTCCTACTTACTCCGATGCCATAAACCGTCAAACTTCTTCCCTCCCAGACGTTTTCACAAAGAACCACCTCCACGGAAGCTGTTGGGTCGACCCTTGCAGGAGTACAACGTAGCAAGCGTTACGGCAGGTCCTTTTTATTTCACCCTTTCACGTTTCTTTAAAAGAGCGACACATTTTTCACTGAGCAGTAGAGTATGCTGGCTCATCTTAGTGGTTCTTTCATTTTACTTGTAGTGATGTCAGTTGTAATACAGAAAGCTTTCTCAACTTCTTGAAAGCATATCGAGCATAACGGCGGACGCTGTCGTAGAAACTGCACAATAATGCAATGAGATAGCTGTTTGTTATCTTCAAGAACAATGTTTGGGAAATGTAGTAGCGGGCCCCTTAGAAGTTACTTGATTAGAATTTCATTTTATTCTTGCTTAAGAGTCTATTATTTGGTATTCCAACTTTGTCTATTAATTACCTTAAGTTAAATACGACGAAATCAGACTTCCGTAAGCAAGCGAATGAAATAATAATATGTAAAGAGAATAAAATACTAGCTTTGCATGTACTTTTCGTTGCTGGGTTCACCTTTATCATAAGACCTGCGTAAGCAATTTATGTATTTTAAGTTTCCTTCGTTCGTAATCAAGGTCAAAGCTGCTGAATCTAACTTGATTCCAAACTATTGCACATACTTACACTGTAGTAAAATAAACTCTTTACTATGCAAGCTATTGTTACGTTAAATGATTTAAACTGCTTTGTGAGTACTGCTGTGGAAAAAGACATGAAATATTTTCTAATATTGGAAAATGTCGCGTAATGGCGGCTGTTTGTTGCACACAGTGATGTTCTATTTCCTGGCGGCGCGACAGATAGAAGTTGCTACAAATGGTTTAAATGTTCAAAACATTGGTTTTCGAAGTGGCAAAAATACGGAGTCAGCCATAGTAGAATTCACAAAAGTTGTACTTAATGCTCTTGATAAAGATGAGTGTGTCACAGGCATATTTTTGGATCTTTCTAAGGCTTTTGATACAGTCGACCACAAGATTCTATTAAATAAATTAGAAGCATTAGGAATAAGAGGGGTAGCTAATGACTGGTTTCGATCATACCTAACAGATAGGGTACAAAGAGTAGAGATAACACATACTTCAAATAGATCTAAACATTTAGTAAAATACTTATCAGAACCAAAACATATTAATATAGGGGTTCCACAAGGTAGCATATTAGGACCAATACTATTCCTGATATACATCAATGACTTTCCCAGTAGTGTTACTCATGGTGAGAAAATTCTCTTCGCTGATGACAGCAATATTATAGTCACTGAGAGAACAAGAGAACTCCTTACCGAGAAAGCAAATGAAACTCTCAAGGAAGTTTACGATTGGTCAATAAGCAACAAATTGACATTAAACATAAAGAAAACTAATGCCATGAACTTCAGTTTGAAGAGGAAAAATGACAATGTTACATTAAATGTAGATGGCACCTCTATAGACTGTGTAACAAATGCAAAATTTCTAGGAATGAATATTGACTCTCAGCTGAAGTGGTGCGAACACACAAAGGTACTTGCAAACAGAATGTCATCAGCATGTTATGCCCTTAGAATTCTATCATCTGTGTGTAACATGCAGTGTCTTTTAGTTACATATTATTCATATGTACACTCAATTCTTAGCTATGGCATTCTTTTTTGGGGAACAAATCCAAAAAATATGAACACAATTTTCAAACTCCAGAAAAGAGCCATAAGAATAATAACCAGAAATAGTAGTCGAGCTCATTGTAAAGATCTGTTCAAAACACTGGGAATTTTAACTGCTCCATGTGAACACATTTACCAGTCAGTTGTACACATCAAAAGTAACATTGGCAATTACTGCACAAACAGCTCTGTCCATGACCATGCAACAAGAGATAGACTCAACTTACATTTACCAAGAAAAAATAAACATAAAACTCAAAACAGCATTTTCTACCAAGGAATAAAACTGTACAATAAATTACCAAAAGAGATTAAAGAAATTTCAAAAATACACTTATTTAAGAAGGCAGCTAAAAAGTACCTGTTATGCAATACATTTTATACATTGAAGGATTACTTAGATAAAGCAGAGTAGGGGTTTGACAAAAAAATGTTATACAAACAAATAATAATAATGATTATAAAACATCCAATATTCCACATAACACCTTCACTTTATTATTTTTCTTCTTTTTTCCTTTCTAGAGACACTCTCCCCTCAAGCTATGCATAGCACAATACTAACACCTCTTCCTCTTTCTGAGCTCAACATCTCACTCATTATGAAGGGATGCTGACTCAGTTTTTCAGGATAGCAAATGGGAACTTGCAGTACAGAAAATGGCCCAAGGATCACCTGTGTATGTGTGTGTGTGTGTGTGTGTGTGTGTGTGTGTGTGTGTGTATGTAGTGAGTGAATGTGTGTATAGTGTATAGTGTATAGTGTATAGTGTGTGCAGTGACTGATAGTGAAATATGAGTGAATAGTGTGGCATTACATTATTTAATGAGTTAATTGTAAATAAATTATTGTATACCAGGAGTAAAATCTAATGATTGTCTCTAACTAGAAGTCTGTAAATATATGTGTATACGAATTAGCTTATTGTAAATTGATCTAAGCTTGTAAATACTTTGACATGTCCTATATCCTTGTAAAAAGAGATCTACGGATGAATAAAACTACTACTACTACTACTACTACTACTACATGATGGATCGGAAGGTTCTTTCAATAATAACAAGGCTAACATTTCATACACATATTAACAATTATAACATACACACCTCCTCAACGTAAACGACTCTTTCTCCAAAAACTGCGAAAACAAAAGTAAGACAGTCAGAAGACAGAACACTTAGCGGCTATTATGACTGCTTTTTTATAGAACCAGAAAATATATTATTATCTATAATTGCAGTTTTCAGGGATGGTAGCTATATTGTTCAGACTATGTCCCTGATGAAAATAAGTACTGTACGCTTCTGACATTTTGGAAATAAGTTACAAATATCACCCAGTATTTAATGTCAACATGTAGAGACGTTATACTAGGAAAGCACAAAACGAGCAGTTATTAGTTCAGATGTAGTGTAGTTTGTACGACAGACTCCGACGCTACTGCTGAGAACCTTCCCAGCAACGACCCATTTGCATCTCTGGTGGTTAAAAAATGTGTGTGAAATCTTATGGGACTTAAGTGCTAAGGTCATCAGTCCCTAAGCTTACACACTACTTAACGTAAATTATCCTAAGGACATACACACACACCCATGCCCTAGGGAGGACTCGAACCTCCTCCAGGACCAGCCGCACAGTCCATGACTGCAGCTCCTAAGACCGCTCGGCTAATCTCGTGCGGCTCATCTCTGCTGCTGTAGTGTATTCTAAAACCCTTTTTTTGTATTACTACTTCAGTTTTTCAGTCCGTTCTTTCCTGCATTATTGTAGTTAACAACTTGGTAGTGTTGGATATTAAAGTGAGTGCGCGAGTTTCCTCATAAAGTCTCAAATTTTATTTTGTGTCTCCGTCCACTTCGAGACTGGTTCTTCGCAACTCTAATATACTCGTATCTCCGGAAATGCGTATTCATTTCATGGCATAAGGAAGTCATAAAAAGTTTAACAGCGTGAGGTGCAGTACCACCGAGATTTTATGGTCTTCCTAAAATTCACTAGATGGATAAATATGAGCGTCTAGCGGACTTGTCTATGAGGCCTATAGTGAGCACCACTGGTTCACCAACTTTTTTTTCTCCCAAATATTTAGCTTCCTTGTTACAACCATCGGTAGGGAAAGTTGGACACCACATTTGTAATTCTATGGATTTTATATAGAGTCTTAGCAATATCAGGCTAAATAGTACGGATGTGCTTGTTAGTTTTGACATGGTATCATTATACATCAAGGTACCATTAAAGGACTCTTTATCTCTCATCGGCCAACATTTAGATAAGAACTTTACGGCCTTTCTTGAACATGTGCTTTTATCACCTTATTTTCAGTTTAATGGTGAATTTAATGAGCAGATTGATGGCGTTGCTAAGGGAAGGCCTCTCTCCCCGCTGGTAGCTAATTTATTCGTGGAAGACTTTGAGGACATGGCACTGGACTCAGCAAGTTTTAAACCAACGATCATCCGGAGGAACGTGGATGATACATTTGTGGTATGGCCGCAGGGGATGGATGAATTAACAGCGATTTCTTGAGCATTTGAGTTCTATCCATACTAGTATCAAATTTACCATGGAAATAGAGAAAGACGGTTGCCTCCCCTTTTTGGGTGTTGCCGTTTTGATTTACCCGCGAGATTGTTTCACTTGTTTTCGCCGCAGCGATAGGGGGCGTGATCGCTGAGCGCTGTTGTCGCTGGTGCGCGAAGCAACTGTTTTGGGAGGACGGCTTGGTCGGTAGATGGCGACAGGACGGAAGCGACGGGGAGTCAACTGGTGCCTGCCGATTAAGGACTGCGATGAGTGTGGCTGTTTGAGAGCATGTGGGGAGGACGGAATGCTCGCTTGCTTAGCGTGGTTCTCCATGACCAGCTGTTGTTTGTTGGGCCTAGCATTCGAGTGTAACAGGAAACGGCATTGGTGTGGTTCTCGTCACCTGGCTAACGCCGAAATTTTCATACACTTTTATTATATTTCATGATCATTACTTTATTATGGGTTGGTACTTGTAGCCAACATTTTGTGATTTGAATACTTCAGAGAATATCATGGTGTGCCAGGTGTCTACTGTTAATAATTCTTAATTTGCTTCATAGTGTATGGGACGGTACCCACTATCAACGATCATTTTATGAAAGTTATGTCCATATTATTATTACATTACACTTTGTTAAAATTGGTGCGTTTAAATTGCAAATTTCCTAATTCTACTAATATTGCTTGGGAAAAGCCTATCTATTTCTTGATATTGCCATATTTATGTATTAAGTTTTGTTTCTTCTCTAGACTGACAGAATTGATTTTTAAATGTGTGTGTGTCGGGGGAGGGGGGGGGGGGGTTATATGAAAATTTGCCAGATAACACAACCGTCATGAAACTGAAAACTTGACAGTGTTTCCTCATGTCACCAGTCGTTAATGTTATTTCTGTTTTGTAGCTTACTTAACTGATATAGAGTAATTTAGAAATTTTGTGTATTTGTCACGAAAGGTGAACTGATGTCACATGACATTGACATTTGTGTACGGTTTAAGTAAGCTTCACTGAAATCAGGAGGCAAAAACATAAATAAATAAAATAAAATAAAATATAAAATAAAAAATAAAATGATTATCATTGCCAATTTTTTATCACGCAGTAGGGCATTTATTGCAGTTTTGCCAAATTGGTTTTTTTAAGGTTTGATTTACATCTAGTACAAATCAGAAGTTCAATATTTTTCTGGTGTAATTGTTAATATTCGTACATGTTGTACTATTGTACGATATAATATACCCTTTACTGACAGTAACAGTACCTTTATGTAATGTTTCAGAGTGGAGCTGCATGTTCTTCTAGAGAATGTTTTTAAAATAATTTTTTTTGCTAAAATTCCCTTTTAAACTGTTACTTGTATTAACTTGAATGTATAACCAATTATTGTTAAATAATAAATTTGTGTCAACAACGCTTGGAACAAATAAATGTGCCTACACCTTCCCCATCCCGTCTCTGCTACCGTTTGTACATCACAATGGCATATATCGGAAACCAACACACACAAATCTATGTCTAAATGCCAGCAGGTGCCATCCCCCTTCACAGACCATAGGTGTCCTCAAGATCTTTGTGCATAGGGTGCCCTGTACCTCCCATAAAGATAATTTGCAAGAAGAGCTCACATACCTCAAAAGCATTTTAAAGCAAATGGATTTTCTCACAACAAATTTGTAGAGCATTCAATGCAAAACCTAGAATGCAGGTATGTGATGGGGAAGAAGATAGTAATTCCTTCATATCAAGTGCGATTTGGCCCTCTGTCGGTGCTCTTTCCTAGAAGACTGGCCGTATTCATGAGAAACACTGTGTTGAGGTGATCGTCTGGCCCCCGACGAAGATTTCAGCTTTACTCGGCTCTGTAAAGGACGATTTACTGCTTCGTAAAGCGGGTGCGTATCAGATTCATTTCGGAAATTGTGAGAAGTCGTACATAGGTGAAACAACACGCACCGTTGATGAGAGATATGTAGAGCATCGAAGATACACACACTTATCACAGTCAGACAAGACACCTCTGGCCGAACATTCTATTGATACAGGGTATTACATGAATTACAGTGATGTGAAGATTTTAACATCGACCTCTCCCTTTTGTGAATCTGTGTTCAAGGAATCTATAGAGATTAGATTAGCTAGTAACTTAATAAATAGAAATAATCGTTTTAATTTGGACAGAGCATGGAATCATCATGATGTCACTGCCGCCGATCATAAACTCCTGGAAATTGAAATAAGAACACCGTGAATTCATTGTCCCAGGAAGGGGAAACTTTATTGACACATTCCTGGGGTCAGATACAACACATGATCACACTGACAGAACCGCAGGCACATAGACACAGGCAACAGTGCATGCACAATGTCGGCACTAGTACAGTGTATATCCACCTTTCGCAGCAATGCAGGCTGCTATTCTCCCATGGAGACGATCGTAGAGATGCTGGATGTAGTCCTGTGGAACGGCTTGCCATGCCATTTCCACCTGGCGCCTCAGTTGGACCAGCGTTCGTGCTGGACGTGCAGACCGCGTGAGACGACGCTTCATCCAGTCCCAAACATGCTCAATGTGGGACAGTTCCGGTGATCTTGCTGGCCAGGGTAGTTGACTTACACCTTCTAGAGCACGTTGGGTGGCACGGGATACATGCGGACGTGCATTGTCCTGTTGGAACAGCAAGTTCCCTTGCCGTTCTACGAATGGTAGAACGATGGGTTCGATGACGGTTTGGATGTACCGTGCACTATTCAGTGTCCCCTCGACGATCGCCAGAGGTGTACGGCCAGTGTAGGAGATCGCTCCCCACACCATGATGCCGGGTGTTGGCCCTGTGTGCCTTGGTCGTATGCAGTCCTGATTGTGGCGCTCAACTGCACGGCGCCAAACATGCATACGACCATCATTGGCACCAAGGCAGAAGCGACTCTCATCGCTGAAGACGACACGTCTCCATTCGTCCCTCCATTCACGCCTGTCGCGACACCACTGGAGGCGGTCTGCACGATGTTGGGGCGTGAGCGGAAGACGGCCTAACGGTGTGCGGGACCTTAGCCCAGCTTCATGGAGACGGTTGCGAATGGTCCTCGCCGATACCCCAGGAGCAACATTGTCCCTAATTTGCTGGGAAGTGGCGGTGCGGTCCCCTACGGCACTGCGTAGGATCCTACGGTCTTGGCGTGCATCCCTGCGTCGCTGCGGCCCGGTCCCATGTCGACGGGCACGTGCGCCTTCCGCCGACCACTGGCGACAACATCGATGTACTGTGGAGACCTCACGCCCCACGTGTTGCGCAATTCGGCGGTACGTCCACCCGGCCTCCCGCATGCCCACTATACGCCCTCGCTCAAAGTCCGTCAACTGCACATACGGTTCACGTCCACGCTGTCGCGGCATGCTAAAGACTGCGATGGAGCTCCGTATGCCACGGCAAACTGGCTGACACTGACGGCGGCGGTGCACAAATGCTGCGCAGCTAGCGCCATTCGACGGCCAACACCGCGGTTCCTGGTGTGTCCGCTGTGCCGTGCGTGTCATCATTACTTGTACAGCCCTCTCGCAGTGTCCGGAGCAAGTATGGTGGGTCTGACACACCGGTGTCAATGTGTTCTTTTTTCCATTTCCAGGAGTGTACATCGATAAGCGATGGCGCATGTTCAAGCGTACCAATTCTTTGCCACCGACCAGCATCTGTGACCCGAATGCACAGTACCACTGCGGTGGAGCATATAAGGCCGCGTTTGGCATCTGGTCGTCAGTCTTGTGACTTACTCTGAGGATGGCCGGACGATACGCGGCCTAAATACCAGTGAAGGAAATTTTATTTGAGCAGCTGTACGCTCGAAATTTAGTGGACAATTCATTACGGCACGAGAAGTTGAAAATGCACAATGTCATTCAAGCTGCACAGCTTGAGTTCGTGAGAGAAGGGGTAAAGATTTGCAAGAACAAATATCACCCTGACAATATGGTGGAAAGGCAACTAGCTGAGGCCCCGAAAACCACGGATAATGTCATAGGCCTCCGCTGAGCAGTAATAAACACTTTGGCTTCCGAGTCTTCCCATGTATTAAGTTGCATTGTACCAGCTACGAGGTCGAACCTATGATATGATCTACAGCTCCCCAAGATGACTTCCACCATCGGAACTACTGCCTTGTTTGTGTGCTTTAGTTGATCACCGTGAACTGCCGATATTACAACCACTGATACGAAGACTTGGAGGTGACTGTTACTTTCTGGAGCGAACTGTGATTTTGTGGTGTTTGGGGCACCGTCCAAGTGTCTCAATAATCGAAAGGCACGTTGATTGCTACTAGCACCCAATTTCTTTTTCTTTTTTTTTCGTTTCCGAGTCCAGTCTTTTGACTGGTTTTATGCGGCCCACCACGCATTCCTTAGTCTAACAACATTTGCACCCTACGTCCCCAATTATTTGCTAGATGTATTCCAATCCCAGTTTTCATCCTCTGCAGCTTCCTCTGGTACTAAGCAAGTTCTTCCGTTATGCCTTAATACATGTACCATCACTACACACCTACTCCTCGTCGATGGTTTCCATATATTCTAGCCGGCCGTTATGGCCGAGTGGTTCTAGGCGCTTCACTCCGGAACCGCGCTGCTGCTACGGTCGCAGGTTGGAATCCTGCTTCGGGCATGGATGTGTGTGATGTCCTTAGGTTAGTTAAGTTTAAGTAATTCTCAGTCTAGGGGACTGATGACCTCAGATGATAAGTCCCATAGTGCTTAGAGCCATTTGAATTTACTATATGTTCCTTTCGTCACCGATTCTGCGGAGATTATCTTATCTCTCCTGCTAATTTTCCACATTCTTCTGTAATATCACATCTCAAATGCTTCGATTCTCTTCTGTTCCAGTTTTCCCACAATTCAAAATTCACTGCCATCGAAAACTGTGCAACAAAAGCATATTCTCAGAAATTTCTTCCTAAATTAACGGTAATGTTTGATACCAGTAATTTTTCTTGGCAATGAGTACCCTATTTGCCTGTGCTAGTCTGCTTTTTGTGTCCTTCTTGTTTCGTCCGTTATGGGTTCTTTTGCTTCCAAGGTAGCAGAATTCCTTACCTTCGTCAACTAAGTGATCAACAGATTTGATGTTAATTTTCTCGCTACTCTCATTTTTGCTGCTTCTCCTTACTTCCGTCTTTCTTCGATTTACTCCCATTTACTTCATTATGCAATTCATTCCATTCGAATCTTATCATTAATATCTTCTTACTCTGAACTTTACACGCCTTTGTTGTTATATTTCCGTCACTGAGAGACAGCATCCCCGTCTTACATCCTTTTTAACCTGACACTTTCATCTTCGTCATCCAGTTTTCCAGTTACTTCTTGGTTCTCGCGCATTTTGTATGTTGCCCGTCTTTCCCTGTAGCTTACTCCAAATTTTCTCAGAATTTGAACGTCTTCTCCTATTTTACATTGTAGAACGCTTTTATGAGCTCCACATAGCCTATGAGCGGGTCTCGGTTTTTGTCAAGTCTCTCCCCTGTACCTTACTTGATCCCAAGTTTTCCATAGCTGCCCTGTGCTTCCTACTTATTTCATTTCTATGTGATGTATATTGACGTATGTCTATCTTGCCCTGAGGATTTTCGACTTCATTCTTTCGTCCATCAGTTGATCATTTCTTCTATTACAAAGGATTCCTGGGCAGTAGCCTTCGTATTGTCTATGTGTTCAACATGTTTTTACCATTTTTAAAGGTGTCTACTTCTTTTCAACTGAATTATCAAATCTCATATCCTTTATCACGCTATCCAAATCCTCACCGAACTTCAAGAGCATCTCTTCATTCCTCAGAAGTTCAGTACCCCACTTTCTTCCACAATGAATCCGGATTATTCTCTTCAACTTACTGTTCATCATTACTAATTTGTGATCTGAGTGTATATTTGTTTCCTGGTATGCCTTACAATCCAATATCTGATTTCGAAATCTCGGTGTGATCATGATGTAATCCAGCTGGACTCTTCCAGGGTCTTTTCGAGGTGTACCTCCTCCCTTCGTGGTTCTTGAACGGAATATACGCTATCACCATCAGAAATTTATAGCAGAACTCAATGTATCTTACTCCTCTCTCATCCCTACTACCAAACTCATATTCTTCCACAACCTTTTCTTCCATAGCTTGCCCTTCCGACGAGTTCCGATCCCCATTATTATAAGATTTTCATCTCTCATCACATACTGAATTACCCGTTCAATATCCTCACATGCTTTCTCTGAGTCTTCATTTTCTTCTTGAGACGTCGGGTTCTATAACTGAATTATCGTTTTCGCCGTTTGTTTGCTGTCTAATCAGAAGAGAAAACTCCTGTAATTGATATGTTCACAGAATCTCACTCTCTGCTCTACTTTTCTACTCATAACGAATAGCTATACAGATAGCCGTACCGTAGGTGCAACCACAAAGAAGGAGTATGTGTTGAGAATCCATAAAAATCTGTTTTTCCTGAAGAGGTACAGTAGCCTTTTCAGTAGTTGCAGGACCAACAGTTGGGATGATTGACTGATCTGGTGTTGCAACATCAATCACAAAGGCCTTGCTGTGCTAGTACTTCGAACGGCTGTGAGCAAGGGGAAACTACAGCCGCAGCCGTAATTTTCCCGATGGCATTCAGCTCTACTGTATAGTTAAATGATTAAGGCGTCCTCTTGGGTAAAATATTCCGGAGGTAAAATAGTCCCCCATTCGGATCTCCGGGTGGGGACTACTCAGGAGGACGTAGTTATCAGGGAAACAAAACTGGCGCTCTACGGATCAGAGCGTGGGTTATAAGGTCCCTTAGTCGGCCAGGTAGGTTAAAGAAATTATAAACAGAAATTGATAGGTTAAAGCTAGATATATTGTTGGTTGGTTGGGTCACTGATTTTGAGGGAGGGGACCAAACAGCGAGGTCATCGGTCTCGTTTGGATTACGGAAGAATGGGGTAGGAAGTCGGCTGTGCCCTTTCAAAGGAACCATCCCGGCATTTGCGTGCAACTATTTCAGGAAATCACGTAAAACCTAAATCAGGGTGGCCGGAAACAGCTTTGAACTGTCGTCCTCCCGAATGCGAGTCCAGTGTGCTACTACGTCATCTCAATCGGTAGATACAGTGGGAATTAGTGAAGTTTGATGGCAGGAGGAACAGGACTTTTGATCAGATGAGTACAGGGCTATTGATTCTAAATCAATCAGGGGTAATGCAGGAGTAGGTTTAATACAGAATAAAGCAATTAGAACGCGGATAAGTTACTATGGATAGCACAGTGAACGCGTTATTGTAGCCGAGACACACACGAAGCCCCCACCCACCACAGTAGTACAACTTTGTATGTCACCTAAATGCACACGTGATGAAAAGATTGACGAAATATATGATGAGACAAAAGAAATTATTCAGATAGTTATGGGAGACGAAAATTTAATATTCATGGAAGATTGGAATAATTCGGTAGTAGGAAAAGGAAGGAAAAATAGTAGGAGAATATGGACTGGGGGAAATGAAAGAAACAGCAAGCCGCCTGGCAGAATTATGCACAGAGCATAATTTAATCATTGCTAACACTTGGTATATGAATCGTGAAAGAAGATTCTATATGTGGAAGAGACCTTGAGACATCAGAAGCTTTCCAACTGTTTATATAATTGTAAGATAGAGATTTCGGGACCTTATTTTTAACTGTAAGACATTTCCGAAGGCAGATGTGTATTTTGTCCACAATTTATTAATTATGAACTGTAGATTAAAATTTAAGAAATTTCAAAAAAGTAGGAATTTAAGATTATGGAACACGGACACACTGAAAGAACCAGAGTTTGAAGAGAGTTTCAGACGGATAGCGTTAGGGAACGATGGACGAGAACAGGGGAAAGGAATACAGTAGAAGAAGAATCTGTAGGTTTGAGAGATGAAATAGTGAATTCAGTAGAGCATCAAGTAGGTAAAAAGACGAGGGCTGGTAAAAATCCTTGGGTAATACAAGAGATACTGAATTTAATTGATGAAAGGAGTAAATATTAAAAATGCAATAAATGACGCAGGCGAAAGGAAATACAAACGTCTAAAAATTGAGACTGACATGAAGTGCAAAAAGGCTAAGTAGGAATAGATAGAGGAAAAATGTAAAGATTTAGATGTATATGTCACTAGAGGAAAGATTTATTACGCCTACAGCAGATTGAAGAGACCTATGGAGCAAAGAGAGCTACTTTATTGAATATCAAGAGGTCAGATGGATAATCAGTCCTAAGCAAAGAAGGGAAAGGAGAAAAGCGGAAGCAGTATGTAGATGACCTGTACAAGAAAGATGTACTTGAGGACAATATTAGGAAAATGGAAGACGACATAGATGAAGATGAGATGGGAGATACGATACTGCATGAAGCATTTAACACAGCACTAAAAGACCTAAGTCGAAAAAGTCCATGGAAGTAGACAACATTCCGTTAAAACTACTGATAGCTCTGGGAGAGCCAGCCAAGACAAAACGTTTCCATTTGGTGAGCAACATGTGTGACATCAAGACTTCAAGAAGAATATAATGCCAAATCCAAAGAAAGTAGGTGTTAACAGTTTGACAGTTAAAACCCATTAGTTTAATAAGGCATGGTTGAAGATACTAACACGAATTCTTTACAGAAGAATAGGAAGCTAGTAGAAGTCGACCTCGCAGAAGATCAGTTTGGATTCCAGAGAAATGTAGGAACACGCAAGGCAATACTGACCCTAAGATTTCTCAAATAAGCAAGATTTATAGCATTTTAGACTTAGAGAAAGTTTTTGACAATGTCGACTGGAATATTCTCTTTCAAATCATATAGGTAACAGCGATAAATACAGGGAGAGAAAGACACTTTACAGTTTCTGCAGAAGCCAGACCGCATTATAAGAGTGGAGGATCGTGAAAGGGAAGCAGTGATTGAGAAGTGAGTGAGACAGTGTTGAAGCCTATCCGCGATGTTATTCGGTCTGTATATTAAGCAAGTAGTAAAGGAAACAAAAAAAATTGAGTAGGAATTAAAGTCAGGGGAGAAGAATAACTCTGAGGTTGATCGATGACATTGTAATTCTTTCAGAGACAGCGAAGGACTTGGAAGAGCAGTTGAACGGAATGGACTGTCTTGAAAGGAGGATATAAAATGAAGATCAACAAAATCAGAACGAGGATAATGGAACGTAGCTGAATGAAATCAGACGATACTGAGGGAATTAGATTAGAAAATGAGACAGCTAAAGTAGTAGAAGAATTTTGCTGTTATTTCAGCAAAATAACCGACGATGGTCTAAGTAGAGAGGATGTAAAATGTAGACTAGCGATGGCAAGGTAAGAGTTTATGAAGAAGTGAAATTTGTTAATGCTGAGTGTAGATTTAAGTGTCAGAAAGTCTTTATTGAAAGTATTTGCTTGGAGTGTTTCCGTCTATGGAAGTGAGTCATGGAAGGTAAGCAGTGGAAACAAGAAGAGAGTAGAAGCTTTTGAAATGTGATGCTACAGAAGAATGCTATAGATGTAGATCACGTAAATAATGAGGACGTACTGAACAGAAATCGGGAGAAAAAAATTTGTGGCACAACCTTACTCGAAGAAGGGATCAGTTGGTAGGACCCATTTTGATCATCAGTCAAGGATCACCAGCTTGGTACTGGAGCGAAGAGTGGGGGTTAAGAATAGTATAGAGAGACCACAATATGAATGAAGTCTGCAGTCTCCTTCCAGATGCCACAATGGGGGAGTAATTGGAATCTTTTGACAATGGAAAGGTCATCATGACACTTTTTCAACTAATGGGCACATATCTTGTGGGCACACATTATGTGTCTTTAATTCAGTAATTTGCATTGCCTTGTGCATCTTCATGCGGTGATAATTTTTTATTCTTCAGCATCATGGAGCAGTTTCCTACTCCAGGGACAAGAAAATGCCCTTAATATCTGACCCCTCCTCTGCCCTCTTTCAAAAGGCCATTAGCATAATGAAGGTGACATCTTACGACAAAAGTCTTCGGCCACGATTCGTGATAACCTTTATTCAAGACTTAAGCAGTGGAGATGTTTTTAAATCAGAGCTCGAGCCATTTTGATTCCTGATCAAAGACGCTACTGCTAGACTGCCTCTTAGTAGTGGCTATTGGTGAGTGACACCACCGGCTTTCCTTTGTGGAAGACCTTTGCCGTTTATCTCCACATCATCCAGAGCTGCTGACAGATTACTCATCACACCCCTTCAGTGTCCATTAGAGTGTTATTGTAATATGCAGTCGCTGTCCCAGACAGCATCGCCGGCTGTATGGCTGCGCCTTGTGACAGTAAGCTCTGCCACCCGCCCAACACCGTAATCACGTGAATGGACACCGCTGGACCAAGTGCTCCGAAGATTACTGAGACAGCGTCAGCACACTGTGAGACTGTGCACTGCACTACTGCTGCCCAGGGCTCATTCACAGAAAAGAGTACATGATTGTTAACTTTATAGTAAAGAATTATTGTTCCACTAATGTTCACATTAGCGCCCATCTTGCCCTTCGGCCTCCTACACAGCACCCCATGCTCCGCCGTCCCGACAACAGTAGAACGGCCGAGCTATAGCAGAACCACGTCTGCAGCTTCATCGTCATCAGCCTCTAAACCTCCGTCCTGGCACAGTGTACTGCGGTGAGTGACCATTTTTCTGTTGGTTTTCTGATAGTGTTACTGACTATGGCCAAGCCGAATCGAACAGACTTCAGTTCAACTTTCAGAATGCCATTTGTTAAACCATAGGAACCAATAGATTTTTCATTGTTTAGGGAAATACATTTAACGCCTGTGAGGTGTAAATTTTGTAATTTATTAGGCCTTGTGTTGCCATGCATTAAGTGAGTACCAGCCAGCTATGACATTTATATAAGATTTTGAGTACAACACCGCTTCATTTTGAATATAACACCGCTTCAGCTGTAAGTACTTTAAGCACTTTATTTATAAGTACGACCGGTTGCGCAGTATTTTAGCTGCATCATGAGGTGAGTTCTGTAGACAGTAACGAAAATACTCATGTAACACAAGAAAATGTCACCGAACTTAAAAGATATACGATGTGAAGTTACGAAATCAAGTCATTTTCCTGTCAGAAAAGAGAATGGGATGACCCACGTTCCTAGCTAGCAATTTTTCCCTATTTAGCGGACGTCAATTATCAAATAGCATAAGACAACATAGAACGCTCACGTGACACCCTTCCATGATACCCAGAAAGGACAAAATCTAAACTAAGCACTTCCTAGTAACTAACTGATACTTAAAATAGTACTGAATTCTATTCACCAGTAGTACCAGTTTCTGGTGAGCTAACGGTTCCCCAAATAACGATAAATTGATCAAAAATCGGCTGTAAATGTTCATCTGTGAAACTATGTAAAAGTAAGCAGCACCAGTCCATCATTTACCTAAAAAGGATTGAAAAACACACTGATAAAGAACCACATTATTCACTCTTAAATTACGGTTCTTTCCCCAAAAACTGGATGTAGAACTATTTTAACGCTTATTAATTTATTTCATTAACAGTACAGAGTAAACCATCGCCTTTAAATGTAAGGTGGGTCGGATGCTTCTAAATCTAATAGCAAAGACTTCTCTTTATTACAAACTTATTGATATACAGTTGGTAATGCTTTTTTTTCAGAAATATGAAGAACATAACATATAAAACTTTCTCTAAAGTTATAGTTAATTGAATGCTTAACGATTGTTAAAATGGTTCTATATACTTGTTTCTGCATGTTGATTATAGTGTATTTTATATACTGCAAATGTCAAAGAAAAATTTTAAAAATGTAATACAATGAGCGTGGTGAAAAGAAGTTGCAATATTCGTATGTGCAATATAGTTTAAATAGCATGTTGGTTGATCCTGCTTCTACCTATTTTAGGTGACAAGGTCTCAGTACACCCTCGAGCTATTCTCATCTGTAATGGTTTGTGCTTATGTATGTTTACTGTGTCTCTGTGTATTGACATATTACTAGGAGTGTTGCAAGTGGGGAAACTACATGATACTCAGCAGTTGTTTTTTTTTTTTGTCCTATTATCGGTAGTTGTGGTATATTCTACATGATAACTTAGATACTGTACATACACCTGGTTTTATACTGATTAAATACTGATTGAGCATTTGATACTTGGAATACATGAATTTTTGCTTTACGTGAGGAATACACTTAAATTTGTAAATTTGTTACTAGAAATAGAATGTAGTTCATCGCTTCTTGAATGCATTATCCCTTAAATAACTTGATACTTACATTTTTAGTTTTATACATACTTTATACAGAAAATACATTTGATGCATAAAATACATTGTTTGTGGTTTTAAATAGAGATGAGAATATACTTCTGTCTACAGATAATAAGACTAACTATACATTACTGCTCGTGTGCAGTATACTTTAAACACTTTGCAGTACGTCGTTGGGGACGAAGAGCCAACGAATAAAAGTTCTTCTAGGCTTCTCCTCCGAGCTACGTTACCTTAAAACTAGAGTACGTGGTGTCGGTGTTTGTT
Source organism: Schistocerca gregaria (assembly GCF_023897955.1). NCBI lineage: Eukaryota > Metazoa > Arthropoda > Insecta > Orthoptera > Acrididae > Schistocerca > Schistocerca gregaria. The sequence continues at coordinate 653,522,804 of NC_064924.1, forward strand.
TTGCGATTGTTACTGCCTGTTGTGTTGTTTGTGACTGTGTTGTGGCATGCAGTGTCATGCGTTGTTGGTTTGCGTCCCTTTAGGTGTCGATCCCTTCTGAGTAGTGTTTACTTACTGTGTTAGTTCCTTCCTCGGTTTCGGAATCTTTGATCGTGCTTGTGTCCTCTCATGTAGTTTGTTGTGTTGTTTGTGCTTGTCTAGACCACCTTCCATATGGGTTTTGACCCTTGTATTCTTCATGCAGCTACACTATTTACTGTGTTCCACTCATCGGTATTACGTATTATTCTGGGGATGTCACTGTCGTTCTGCATAGGTCTGACTTGCATAGCAGTGTGACATATTCTGGTGACCCAGTTTCTTGCAAACGCACATTTCATTGTTAGTTAGTCCCATGCGGTTTAAGAGTACCGGATACGGCTCGTAGGCTGTCAGGAAATGGACCATCCCCCGGCTTTGGTCGAAATGTTTCACTTGTAATCTGTCGCGTACGTCAGGAAAGATAGAGTGTACTCGGCGACCCTTGTAGGACGCGTCCCCCTCTCTCTGTCATGTTTGAATCCCCCATGGTTTCATTTGTATTTAGTTTATAATGTTTTCTGTTATTTCGGTGACTCTATCGAACCTGTCCTTCTTAAGCCATTAAAGTGCAGCTCTATAAGGTACTGTTATGTCTATATGGCGGTCCCAATCAGAACGCAAAATAACTCTAGTGATGTGGTGTTGAAGGCTCCGCTCATTCTCACGATTACACTACGTTGACCCCGTCTTGCAATTGTCCTGTTAGTCAGTATGTTCAGTCTGTGAGCCCAAGCACTAGAAGCAAAATGTGCGATTGATTCAAATATCGCAATGTGGTAGGTCCTCATCGTCTTAATAAGTAATTTGTACTGAGGTATGTTGAGACTTGCTAGTCTGTGCATAATTTTGGAGGCTTTGTGAATTGTCAATTTGATATAAGAGTTGAAGGTCTGTTTTTCGTCGAGATGCAGTCATAGGTAACGTGTGACCTTGCTTCCCCTGTTGCTTGTGTTGTCTAATTTTAGAATTGGGTTCCTGTGTATTGTCCCTCTGAGCAGTAAGTATACAGTATTGTTGGGACTTATTTTTAATTTATTTTCTATCTACCAACTGTTAATTTTGTGAAGCAGTTGCGTGCCTTTTGTGTCTAGTGCTGCTCTCGAGTTGGCTGACACCACTACGAGCAGGTCATCTGCGTAAGCCACCACACCTCTTACCCTGTCGTCACCAGGGAGTTCAGCAACACTCTATTGCAATATCCCAAAACATTGGTCCGCAGATCGAGCCATGTGGACATCCCTTTGTTATTCTCTTGACAACCTCGCGCGTACCAGCCCTCCACTCCGCCACTCTGTCTCTACATTAGTCGAGGAGGCTATTATAGAGGGAAGCTAATAGGGTCATTTCCCTTAACCTGCCGAAGAGGGACAGCCACCTCAGGTTGTCAAAAGCCCCGGCTATTCGATTAGAGTGGCGGCTGTGAATTTATCATTGGTGCTATTTGTAACTGTCAGTGCTTGGTTGACGGCGTCTTCTATTGATCTACTTTTGCTGAAGCCGAATTGATGGGGCGTTAGGCCGAGGAGGCATCTGTGCGATTGTAAACGGTTACACAGGAGCCTTCGCTGTACCGTGGCTATAGTGTTTAAGAGGGAGATCGGTCGGTACGTTTTGGGGTCTGTTGGCTCTTTGTCTAGCGATTTCCTGATTATTACTACATTAGCAGTTTTCCAGAAGTTTGGAATTCTGCCTGTTAGTAGGGACTCGTTGAACATGTTAGTAAGGAAAGATGTGATTTGTGTTACTGTTTGTTTTAATGTTTCTGGAAGCATATTGTCTGGGCCGGGTGCTTTTCGGTTTTTAAGACTGCTGATTGCCTTGCCGGCATCTTCGTGTGAGTTTGGTATGGTTACATTGTCACTGATATATGGTTGCCTTATCCTTTCTCTTGGGTCAGAGTGGTGTCACTGCCTTGTGTGGGGACGTCATCTGGGAGGAGCCTACTCAGAATATATTCTGCTGTATTTCTCCATCCTCTGGTCATTGTGCAGTTAGCTTGTTTTAGTGCTGACAGAACTTAGCTCGTTCTCTTTCTATCTTGAATGGTTGGCCCCATATGTCGTTCTGTGGTTGAGTTTTGACGAAATTGGTCCAGTAATCTTGCCTTCTAGTCTCTATTTTTTTTTTCGTATTTCTATTTTGCAGCACGATACAGGTCGAGTTTATCTGCCTTTCTTTTCTCCCGTGGATCATTCTTTAATCTTGCCAGTTCTGTCACCCAATTTTTGCTGCTTCCTGTGCTCTTTGTAGGATCTCTGTCAGCACATGCGTTCTGTAATGTATACTACCCTGAACAATGTGTAGTGTCGACGCCTCAACAATATCTCGAACTTTTTGCCAGTTAATGTTATGTGAACTGACATATCTGTCTGTAGTTGTGACGATTGCTTCGTGGTCGCTGTGTGTGGTTCTATCGAATATCCTCCTCGTGTTGACTAGCGGAATAGCTTAGCACGAAACTCCCATGAAGTGAAATAAGGATAAATATCGTGTCGTACTTACACAGCTCACATGGGTGCAAGCAACGCATTGCAAAGCCAGATGGCAAGAGTCCGCTCTTATCACCACAAGGCGCGCACTGGATGGGTAATAACAGGCGTCGTATCAGGACGGAAATGCGGATCGCCGTATAGCAACACGCAGAGAAAGTTCTCGTGTAGCACGCAAGCGCATTCGCGGATAACTAGACATGTAGAGCGATGGCTGGTCTGACGGCAAATCTGGATAATCCCTTTCAGTGTATTAAAACCGGCGTAAATTCTGAAGACCTATTATAAGTACCAACGTTGTCCATAAAAAAACAGCACGTTAATGGTTCAAAGATGGTAGATGTATAAAACCTCTAGGCTATGACATACAACGATAATTTATTAAACAGCCACTCTCTGCGCAAGCATGATGCGCTTTACAAGAAACGTGCTCGATTTCAAATCTAGTACAAGGATAGAAAAGCCACAAGATACGATTATCTAAAATTTTTTTTAGAAAGTAATACCCAAAACAAACCGGTAGAAATCGATTACTAAACCGAAAAATGACCGAGTTATGGCTATAGAGGGAGCTGGATGGAAGTAAGTAAATTCTGTCCCCTGAAGTAGCTATTTGTCGAAACTGCATGATACATGATTGTAAAAAATTTAGTAGAACAAAGAAAGGAACGACCCAACTACTGGAATTAAGAATCCTTAAACACCAGTCCAGTCCGAACTGGACTGAAGATTGCTGGAGGTGCTAGTGACAATATGTCTTTTGTCACGTGAGGACTTAAGGTCGATTTCGAATTTCCAAGGTTAAGGTGCACTTTGAATCTCACTTCAAAACTTTTGTCCGACTGGCCAAAATATCTCATTCGGCAGTCACCGCATGTGATACAATATACTCCAGAAGTTTTAGATGCAATTGTCTACCGATTTTTCTGACATTCTTTAACGTAAGGTATTTTGTGTATATTTACCAAACCTAACTTAATTTATATAGGTAAGTGTTATGGTGTGCTTCCCCTGGAAGGAATTTTTAGAAATGGAGTGTTTTTTTTCATTTTTCCTAGGATGTCTATGAAACTGACAAACTCTTCATCGTAGCCATATACTGGATGGTTTGATATTCGCAGGCAGAAGCTATTTTGGAAAGTTCGACGTTTGTAGCAGATTTGGAAACATGGCGCAGGACTGTCCAGTCACGTTGCCTATGATCTGGCGTAGGCATTAATTTGTTGTATTGTTGCGCCCAATATAATTGTAGTTTTCCCATATCTTTCTTTTGTAATGGCAGTAGTAGAACCCACTAAACGGTGGAAACACATCGTGCGACTGTGGAACTGTGACTGCTTAAACAGAGCGAGTAAACACGTATGCGCAGGACGTTGAAGGGCTACGTAAGAAAGCTGAAATGTCACAAGCTACGGTACAGCAGTTGCAGTGAGGATCAGCAGAAGATAACACCGTGTTAAGTACACTCTTCCTTTCTCTCCATCCGTCAGCAGCTAATTTAATAATTTTCATTAGATATGTATCAGTTACCGCAGTTCAACGACTGAAACAAGTTTACGGATGGATAACTTCGGCTAATTGGTGAAGCTGAAACGTATGTGATGTATCTCAAAGTATTTAGCACGGCGGGACCATGCCAACAGCTGCTTGATAGTTTAATCCAGCGCTTCCGGAAGCGAAATATTTTTTATTGAGGAACTGAATAGTTAAGTGCAGGAGCCTAATAATTCAGTGGAGTCTCTTTCTCATAGAATCTGGAATATTAACGCACGAATATTGGAGTTGATACAAAGGGCAAAAGCTGATGTAATTAACTTGTGTGAAGCGTAAAATAGAGCTCTCGATGCTTTCTTATGGTATATATCCGCCGACATGTCACGCAGACTAACGATGGAGAATCCATCTGGCCTGGCCGAAGCTGTTACGACCATCACACGGTTGGCAGAAATCGATATTGCTGCCAAAAGACGTAATGACTGTCGAGCCTTTGCGTCTGAACTACAGTACTACATAGTAGTGACAAACCATACATCTGCAGAAGCAGTCATCAACAGGCTTGTTACGAGTGCTGTGAAGTCGGTCATAAGGAACAGGAATTCAGTAATGAGAACTAAGGGACACTTCACCAGAAAAGTATTCGTTAAACACAAACGAGAGTGCATCGCCTGTCAGAAGGCAATCCTAGTATACCGGAACTATGCATATACTAATGCAAAGACAGAATTCGTATTGTTACGCATAGCACAGGGCAGGGAACATAAATTTTTAGTAGACATAGGTGCACACGTGTCAGTAGTTTCTCTTGTCTTCTTAGGCAGGAAGAGAATTGTGTATCCAACGTCCTATGGATAACATGTCTGAGGCTCAGTATGGACAAATGCCATATTGCACAATCAAAAGTTAAATTCCCTGGTCATGTATTAAGTCCAAAATTTCTAGGACGAACCATACATCGCTAAAACTATTGTTACGATTAAAGGATCCTTCTAGTAGATAAACAAGAAGGGCGCTCAAACTAAGTGAATTTGATTATGAAGTAGTTCATAAACAAACAAAGAAGCATACAAATGTGGACACATTGAACAGAAAAATCGGAGTACTGCGAACAATAGGTAAAAGTGTAGCTAAATGGCAGAAAGCACAATGAATACCATAGAATGCCTGGTATTGAAACTGGAATCACATTTCATGATGCACAGTAGCTTACTGTGCATATCAACAAAGTACGGGCCACACGAGAGAGTTCCAGCAGTGTTCAGGGATTAAGTTTTGCAGGAAGCTCATGACCATATGTTAACAGGTCATGGCAGTCACAAACTACAGGTGGGAGAGATGGCGAAACGTTCTGGTGTGGCAAAAAAGGAAATGTGATGTGCTAAACATTGTATATGTTTTGAACAAAGGGCTGATCTTAGCCACCAAATAGGTAAAAAAAAATCTGAAGTGTTTACATTGTATGTCTTTGGACCATTTAATAGAAATCCTGCAGTGAATTAGGCTATATTAACAATAATACATCATTTTTCCGATTCACTGAAATGATAGCAGTACCAGAAGCAACACGTTAACACGTTAGCGCATGCCATAGTAAATAATTGGATCATAAAGTTTTGAGTACCAAATGTCATAATAACAGAACAAGGTACAATTTTCATAACTGATTTAATGAAGCAGTCGTATCGGTTGCTCCGCACTTCCAAATTAAGAACAAGTCTTTTCCATCCGAAAAGAAATGGCAGAACAGAAGGGGTTCACAATACGACCTCCAGAATGTTAAGCCATTACGTAACAGCTAGCATGACACATACACCTAGAGTTCGTGATTTCGGTGTACAGTTCTAAAGTTCACACCAGTACCTCTACTTTACCATATGACGTAGAATGAGACAGAAAAATGCCAGCACCTTTTGAGATGATAATATCCTCTATGTGAGCAAGCAGCGAGTCAGTAAAAGAATTGGCAAAACTTTTACATGAAGTTTGTTAACGATAACAGTAAAACGAGACAGTATAAAAACTGTAGAAACTCAGGAACAGGTAAAACAACGTACAGGGAAACAATCACAATACATAAATGGTCAGTGGGTATTATTACCCAAACCATATACATCGAAAGGCAAAACCAAAAAGTTTATGGCCAACAAAAACATTTCTTCTTCAAATAAGCAGGGTTAAACTGTTCGAAGGCACTGTCAATTCTTTATCACAAGTTACATCAGCCTCGAAAGACAGTATCCAGAAACGCTACAAAGCAGGTACCTAATGAGAATCAACAGATACACAGTGTGCCTTACGCACTCAGAAATAAGAAGTTATGATCCAAAAATGGTTCAAATGGTTCTAAGCACTATGGGACTTAACATCTGAGGTCATCAGTCCCCTGCAGCTACAACTATGTAAACCTATCTAACCTAAGGACATGACACACATCCATGCCTGAGGCAGGATTCGAACCTGCAACCGCATCAGCAGCGCGGTACCGGACTAAAGCTCCTAGAACCGCTCGGCCATAGCGGCCGGCAGCTATGATCAGATTTTCCTATATTTCTCTAGAATTTTCTGTACAACCGTTATATTTAAGTTTTGTCTTGAATTTATTACATTTTCGTTTTCTTTACTTGTGCAAACATTTCCTTCAGAGGGAAGGAAATGAAACGGTGCTTTCTCTTAGTTGATTTACTGGCATGGACATATAGGAAGTTTTGATAACGCTTCAGTTCGTGAAGGGAGCAGTGCTAAACACAGTTCGGAACCAACTGCTCATTTCTGGGATTTTATTACCCACGCAACTGGATATGTTATTAACCAGAAATTGGTGGACGTTAAGGTTAACCTCCGATCTATGGGAAATACAAGAGGAGGTGAGCAGGTTATAGGAGAAGTATTCACGGAATTACACAAGGAAGTGGAGAAAAAGTATGTTTTGGAAAAAATGCAAAAGCAAGAACTATTATTATTTACACTGTGCGGCTGATCCCAGCGGAGATTTGAGCCCTCCCTCGGGCATGAGTGTGTACGTTTGCCCTTAGGATAATTTAGGTTAAGTAGTGTGTAAGCTTAGGGACTGATGATCTTAACAGTTAATTCCCATAAGATTTCACACACAGTTGGACAGTATTATTCACAGAAAAAGGGAAGCTTATGCACTTATGTCATTATCAGAGTTAGAAAAATGTGCAAAAGAAAGCATTGCAGTGTGTCCAGATAGAGCGATATAGGTATGTGAGTTACAGTTATTATTAGTTGAAAGGGAAGTATGAGAGAGTCAAATGGAAGTGCAGACGGCTTAAGCACATTTCCAGAGCGTGGGAGCACACTGAATTTATTCAGTTTTCTCACCGGTTCATCGTAAACTCTTACCGAAATGAAAAACCCATGGGCGTGGCAGAATTAGAACTACGAAACAGTTGTTTGTTGATAAAATAGTGGCACAACTTGTGATATATCTCGAGCACAATTTCGTCTTCCAGATATTGTGAGGTGTACGACCACGATCCAATTCCCACAGCTTACATTGTATTTGCCGGAAAAACCATGAGAAGTACTACCTGCCAGAAAGCTAGTATTCCTCAGCAGTGCCTAAAACCATGATCTACTGCACTCACAAGAAAGATAAATTTGGCCAGAAGAAATCTTGCAGCATATTCAGAACTACAGGGATAAACAATATAACACCAAGACTACAAGCATATCCAATATCAGTGCTGCCATGGTTCTAACTGCAGTCTGTGAATTCTACGTTTGCTTGAGACGTAAATCCACTCATCCTCCTGAACCACCAGTCCATCAAATACCAGTCAAGTGACTAAACTGTAGTAATAAGGAATAGAAAGTGTGCCTAAAGTAAGATTGGACACTGGTATTAGAACATAAGGACTCAACAGAGACAATATAGATAGGACTGACAACAGAACAGAAAGCTCTGTAAATAAGTTTAACAAACGCTTAAGCAACAGAAAATCGTACAGTGTGTAGATATCTATGCAACTTGTACGTCATGAGATTGTTTCAGGGACAAAATAAGAAAACTTCGGCACAAATTTTTTGAAGGAGAAGGGAATGTTACCCAGTATAAATGTATTACAGGCAAATGTAAAATTTTCTCGAGTCCTCTCCAGTTAGTACAAAGCCAAGAAAAATAAGGTCAGCATCCCGTGACGCAGTCAGAACGACAAAAGAGCCAGCTACTGACATTAACAACTGCAGAGCATACTCGAAACATATTGCCTCATCTCGCCTGAGTGGGAGACCTGAACTGTGAATTCAGCAACTTGATCTCACTGAGGAGAAGATACAAAGTCATCCTCACAGCACAACTTGATTTCGCAAGAGAGAGTAAACGTTTAACGAGAACAACTATGAGCCTGCAGAAAGTCAACAAGCTGTAGTCTTGAAAGCCATTCTTACGAAATGGGGGGTTGTGAAGACCAATGATGAGCCCAGAGAGGTCGACCACATTCGGACGCCTTCGGTCAGGCATAACGTTATTGCTTCAGTCGAGCAGTAAAATATCCTCAGGCTGCCGAACCCTCCTATGTACTATCAGGTATGAGGCCGAGCCTGCGATGCGCTGCTACCGAATCGACAAGATGACTTTAGCACCCTACACTGCTACCTGCCTTAACTTTTCTACTGTGCTCGATCGTTGTGAGCTGCCGACCTCACAGTCAGAAAATTTGGAGACTTTCTGAGCCGTACTGATGGCGTCTGTCACTAACCTGTTTCTACGGGTTATTACGTTAAGATTAGGGTCGCCACCGAATCTAACCATACAACTAATCAAAGGTTCGGCCGAGTCGGCAAATTAATTTGATCACAGACCAAAAACTCATAAAAATGCATACATCGTGATATCGCTTACAGGGGATGCGATGTAATTAATAGTATTGCCTGTGCACTGTTCACGAGAATCAAACATTTAAAATGAAATAGAAAATGCATGAACACTGTGCATAAGATCAGCTGCCAGCAACACACCTGAAAATAAGACTTAATCTAAAGCATTTGTATTGAAATAAAAGGGGAAACTAATCGCTGGACACGTGCGTAAGGAAACGCGTTGGATGTGCTAACGGGAAAGCCATGAGGTGAGTGGCTTAGGTGCAAAAGCGTAACCTCCGAGTACAAGAGAAAATTGTGGATAAAATAATTTGTTCCTAAGATATGGATGTGATGCATGTACAAAATTCCTGATAACATTAATTCCTAAAACATTAAAGAAAAGCGTCGATACATTCACCTAAAGTCATTGGTGTGAATCATTCATACAACTGCTGTTGCCTGATAACTGATCGCAATATCTAGTGAAACGGTACACGTTTCGAAGTACACCCGCGTGCCCACGTGGCGTGTGGAGACGCAGTTTCTAAGTATCGTGCCCAAGTTGTAACATTATGACATCACACAATCATGAACAGTTAACATACTTTAAAAGAAACATGAGATCGGACAGTTAGTGTCTAACGTTCAACCATGTGGTTGGCTCCCCAGGCACGAAAGATACATCAAGCAAGGAAAATTTACGAGAAGGCAAACCTATTAATATTTAGGAAAACAAAAGCTTATACACGCACGTCTGAAGGCAAACAGTCATTCATACAGGAGCGAGTACTCACTTCTTATCGACACCTTTGTGTGGCGCTCTTCCGGCGGATCCAAGTCTGCTATAGATATTTTCTAAATGAAAAATATGCCAAAGTTTTGCATTCCTTGCTGCGACAAGGCAAAGCAATCTTTCAGAGTTGAAAAGCGAGACCAAAAGCTAAGAGCTCTCCTCTCGCCAAGTAACAACGTGCCACGCGGTCAGTCTAACTCACCCTTCTTCGACTGGAGCACAGCTGTGGACGCTTCCCGTACCCGCGGCAGACTGTCTCGTTTTTTCTTTTCCAGCCTCTTCCACGATCCGCGTGGCCCGCAAAACCCACAGATGCCATTTCCGCCACCAACCTAATTCAGGTGGATATCTCACAAGTAGCGCAAACCTCTTTGCCTACTTGACCACTACGATAGTTGGCTATTCTGCTGCTGAATCTGTATGACTATTGCAGACTTTCTGCAGCCGACTACGCCACCGTATAGCAACGTGACACACAATCACATTCATTCAATCACACCACTATGAGAGTTATGAGAAAAGAGAAACAAGGCTCAAAAATGGCTCAAATGGCTCTGAGCACTATGGGACTTAACTGCTGCGGTCAGCACTTAGAACTACTTAAACCTAACTAACCTAAGTACATCACACACATCCATGTCCGAGGCAGGATTCGAAACTGCGACCGTAGCGGTCGCGCGGTTCCAGACTGTAGCGCCTAGAACCGCTCGGCCATACAGGCCGGCAGAGAAACAAATAAAGGAAAGAGAAATGATACTGAAAATGGGCTACCGGACTAATGAAACGTGGCTAGAGGACCCTTTCATCATCTATGAAATTTAGGACGCAATCGAATTTTCATAATACATCTGAAAACTGTGTATTTTTCAGTGCAAGGGTTACGACATCATGTAGCGGATGTCTACTTTAAAGTGCCTTTTCTCTCCTATTACTGCTGTACTTCAAACTGGTAAATTAAATATTAATACATTTACTGAAATTGATATGATAATGATCATAAACGATCATCTTTGCTAATAACTAGAAAATTGTATGCAATCACGCATCGACGAATTCATTGGTAGTCATATCAAAGTTAATGTGATTGTTGAATACATGCGTCATATTATGTTTATCTTTTCTAAAAAGAATAATTACATTAGTATTGTACCTAATTAACTGTTCTGAGATTTTCCAGTATGTTTAGTATAAATAAAAGCTGTCTGCACCATAATGGCGATCCATAGAAAAGTGTTTTTTCCAGGGATCATACTTTATCACAACAGTTTCATCAAAAACACAAACCGAAAACCGTAGCATTTCATTTGGCGTTATTACATTGTCCTTACTCGAAAATGTGAAACACGCAGTTTCGTACAAGTTAATTAATAATGTTGGTGAAACAATTTAGATCTGGTTCTTCCAACTGCAGAAAACGAATACAATTCCACTGTTGGAACGTATCTAGAAATTGACCTCCATGTTAGTAAGTTTTTGGTTGTTATCTACTTTTATCCGTAATAGGACTGATGGAAAGATGAAGTGGATGCATCTTGGGTTGTATCTTCAAGTACACTAATGAGCCTTCTGCCTTGCAGCAGTTGATAAATATAAGATTGGTTCAAATGGCTCTCGCACTATGGGACTTAACTTCTAAGGTCATCAGTCCCCTAGAACCTAGAACTACTTAAACCTGACTAACCTAAGGACATCAGTCACATCCATGGCCGAGGCAGGATTCGAACCTGCGACAGTAGCGGTCGCGCGGTTCCAGACTGTAGCGCCTAGAACCGCTCGCCCAACCCCGCCGGTTGAGAAATATAAGAGCACAGTGTAGACTCACATACATCATTCATGAGGTAGAATTACCACAAGGAAGATGAAGAAGATAGTGAAGGAAAACAAGTTAGGTGGATCTCTCATTAAGCGTCTTATTAACAACTGATCTGGTAACCGCGCAGTTAGAGGTGCCATGCCACTGACTGTGAGGCCCCTCCCGCCGGAGATTCGCGTCCTCCCTCGGGCATGGGTGTGTCTCCTGTCCTTAGCGTTAAGTTTGTTTAAATAGTGGGTAAGTCTAGGGACCGATGACCTCAGCAGTTTGGTCCCTTAGGAATTCACATATATTTGAACATTTCCTTACTGCAGTCCAGACACAAAATTGGTGAAACTTCTAGAAATGATGAAATTGGAACCAACTGTGCAAGGGACATGAAGTCGCTTATGCAAAATACCCAGGCAGTTCGTCACATGGATGTGGCACGAAACTGATTTTTGTGGCACAGTAGCCTTCCTTCCCGCCTAGCCAGCCCCATCAGTAATGTTCTAGTACTCATAATTTCTACTATTCTTAGTTGGCGTTTGAAGCCATAGCAGCACCGCTCCAAGCATAGATGGGGCAGTGTGACACAGGAGAGTTCAGTGGGTTGCAGCAAGTGAAAAAAACCTCTTCTGGATGTCAGTGCTGCCGCCAATGTAGAAACGGCAGAGAAGCGCGTGGCATCTGAAGGTCGAAGTGGTGTAGTAGCCGAGGTGACTCTAAAGTATCAAGTTGTGTTTACAATGATGATGATGACTGATGCTCATGATGAATGTGTACGTTTTTTTAAGTTATCATATGTACCCATAATCTATTTCACATAAATATTTGTATGGGTATTTGTTTTAATTGTCATCTCAGAGTAAATATTTTGGCTGTAATTAGAGTCTACCAAAATCATTTCCAGTTCCGTAATTTGAGGGTAAAGACATATTACCATTCACTTGGAAGTTAATTCACATTGAGACACTACGACCGTGGTCATCCTTGCTATTTAATTAAACCCATATTGATCTTTAACTATAAATGCAGATCACTGGTACCTTCTCATTTTTGATACATGGACACCCAGACTCTGATCTTGGTTGCTTTTTCGTTAACGCCATGAATTTTTAAATTTAACTGTAGATGCAGTTCTCCAGTAGCTTCTAATCTTAATTGCATTAACACTCTCAAAAGAAGTTCATGCTTCCTCATAAATAAAGCACTCCGTCTCCAGGCCACGATTGGCCTACCGGGACCATCCGACCGCCGTGTCATCCTCAGTGGACTATGCGGGTAGGAGGGGCGTGGGGTCAGCACATCAAAATGGCTCTGAGCACTATGGGACTTAACATCTTAGGTCATCAGTCCCCTAGAACTTAGAACTACTTAAACCTAACTAACCTAAGGACATCACACACATCCATGCCCGAGGCAGGATTCGAATCTGCGACCGTAGCAGTCCCGCGGTTCCTGACTGCAGTGCCTAGAACCGCACGACCACCGCGACCGGCTGTCAGCGCATCGCTCTCCCTGTCGTTATGATGGTAATCTTGACCGAAGCCGCTACTTTTCGGTCGAGTAGCTCCTCAATTGGCATCAAGAGGCTGAGTGCACCCCGAAAAAAGATAACAGCAGAAGGCGGCGTGGATGGTCACCCATCCAAGTGCCGACCACGCCCGACAGCGCTTAACTTCAGTAATCTCACGGGAACCGATGTATCCACTGTGGCAAGTCCGTTACCACTCATTACTAAAAGTCTTGTTCATATTTAAATGTAAATATAAATCACCGATAACTTCTCAACTTTTGTTACATATTGTTGGAGGGCAACACTCATAAAGTTTTTAATATGTATGTTTATCGACAGATGAATATGGTAGCTTTAAAGTTGTGTTGGATCAGGGCTCTGAAAGAGAGGTTGCATGCTGTCACTGCAACAATAAAGAGTCTAGGAACTATGTTAACATTCATTTTGATCTGTTGTAAATTTGTTTTTGTCACTGGTCATTATATTTTTCTTTATTGTTATTGCCGAGACACGTGATCAAGACTTCTACTGCAAGAGGTGCCAGATAAGGTCTACTTAATGTCCAGTGGTTAATGATTACAAGAACGCAGTCTCTAAGCAAAATGGTATGACAGAGATTCACACAATACAGAGTAGATCTGAACTCATGAACACATAGAATATGTCCTGTGAAGTCAATGTTCTGCTAGATAAAGTAGAAAGACAATTATTCAGTGATTATAGCAGAAAATTACTCGATGATGGGTAGCTGTGTAAGGCAGAAATATTTTCCCTCCATGGATGTACTATTATATCAGTTCATTTGCGTATTTTATTCTATATGAGATCGAGATTTGTGATGAGTCTACAGCTGCATCTACATGGATATTCTACAAATCACATTTAAGTGCCAGGCAGAGGGTTCAACGAACCACATTCGCAATTCTCTGTTATTACAGTCTCGTATAGCCCGCGGAAAGAACGAAGACCTACATCTTTCCGCAAGAACTCTGATTTCCCTTATTTTATCGTGGTTATCGCTTCTCCCTATGTAGGTCTGTGTCAACAAAGTGTTTTCACATTCGGAGGTGAAAGTTGGTGATTGGAATTTCGTGAGAAGATTCCATTACAACGAAAAACGACTTTCTTTTAATGATGTCCAGTCAAAATCCTGTATCATTTCAGAGACACTCCCTCCCATATTTTGTGATAGTAAAAAACGTGCTGTCCGGATTTGAACTTTATCGATGTACTCTGCCTGTAAGAATTCCACAACGTGCAGCAGTATTCTAAAAGAGGACGGACAAATGTAGTGCAGGCAGTCTCCTATGTAGATCTGTTACAATTTCTGAGTGTCCTGCCAATAAAACGCAGTCTTTGGTTTGCCTTCCCCACAACATTTTCTATGAGTTCCTTCCAATTTAAGTTGTTCGTAATAGTAATTCCTAGGTATTTTACTGAATTTACGGCCTTTAGATTAGACGGATTTATCGTGTTACCGAAGTTTAACGAATTCCTTTTAGCACTCATGTGAATGACCTCACACTTTTCGTTACTGCCAATTTTTGAACCATTCACATATCTCTTCTAAATCATTTTGCAGTTTGGTTTGATCTTCTGATGACTTTATTAATCTATAAACGACAGCGCCATGTGCAAACAACCTAAGACGGCTGCTCAGATCGTCTCCCAAATCGTTTATACAGATAAAGAAGATCAAAGGGCCTATAACACTACTTTTTAGAACGTCAGAAATCACTTCTGTTTTACTCGATGACTTTCCGTCAGTTACTACGAACTGTGACCCCTCTGACAGGAAATCACAAATCCAGTCACATAACTGAGACGATATTCCATAAGCACGCAGTTTAACTACAAGCCATTTGTGTGGTACAGTGAACAGATAACTGATCATTTCTTTGGTTTATACCGGGTAGCACCACATACTAACGTTTTTTGTATTGTTGCTTGTCTGGGGTGCTGAAAGCAGGGAGTGGCTACCGTTACCGTTCCTGTGAAAGCAGCGGTTGGCAGAAGGGAGGTTAGAAGTGTTCCTTGTTGTGTTCGACCAAGAGGGATGTCTTACTCCCCTAAAGAGAACAGAGCGGAAGCACCGGCTTTACAATCCTGCTGGCAGCCTCCCTGTAGCGAGCTCTGTGAGCCGATGAGAGATGCACTCCTTCCGTTAAAACAAAAACAGGAAAAAATTTTATGGAAACATCCAGATGCTTCAAGCTGCGAGTGGAGAAAAATAGCAGCTGAGAATGAGGCTTCCTTCCAGTGTGAAGGAATGCGCGGGGTTATGAAGAGCAGACGCGAGTTGACCCTTCGCAGATCTTTTCACAGGAGGCGGAAATTTGCGAATACTGCCAAAAAGCGCAGAAGTGAATTTGATTGGCGGAGCCCTTAGTCATAGGAGGAGTTTCAGAATTTGTTACAGGTAGCACACACGAAGATGGCATGAGCCTTGTTGGAAACCGACGTACTGTATGGATTGGTATTATCCTGCTCATGCCGGGAGAGGCACGCAGTGGGCTACTTAGAAACTCTGTTGACGAGAGCGTCAGTAAAGGGTCTCACTGCTAGATTTTCAGAGTGTCGATTTTGTCACTAGGAGCGAATGAAGTCATTTCTCTATACTCATAGTGATGATTCTTTGCTTCTCTCTGGAGGCTGAGGTGTACTGAAGTGCTTCTGTGAGATAAAATACTTACGTTTCTGTTCCTGGCTTATGAGAAAACAGAAATTTGACTCCTGTTCTGTGTTGTACTGAAGTACCTCCAGCTCAAGGAGTTTGTGGACGGTACAATACGTCCATTGTGTTGACGTGATTTGGAGATATGCAACGTACATCCTCTGCATGGTGACTACTGGCACGGAGCAGATAGACCATGCAGTACAGCTCCTCACAGTACTGTAGTGGTATACGCAGCGTGGCTTGGCAGGTAGGGAAGCAATGACAGTAAATGCGTTGAGTTTCATTTCCTTATTCTCTGATCTCTTTGCTGTCAGTGTCATTCGATTTGGAGGTCTTCTGTTTCACGGAGCTAAACACTATCAGCCAATTCAGTGCGTCCATCTAATAAACGGTTGTGAGACTTTTAAGCAAAGTCACAAACGTTTTCGCAGACTCAAAGATAGATTATGAGTACGATTTAACATATCGTAATCACTTTACAGATTTATTTCATTTTTTGTTGTTTTAAAATAAATACGAGGGTTGTCCAGAAAGTAAGTTCGGATCGGTCGCGAAATGAAACCACAGTGAAAACCACAAACGTTTTATGTGCAACAGTTAGATACACCTTCCACCTACTTCTCTACATAGTCGCCGCTCCAACTCGGGTTCTGTCGTAGTGTTGTATCAACTTTCCAATATCCTCGTCATAGAAAGCAGCCGCCTTTGCTTTCAGCCAGTTACCTGCACTGGTCTGCAGCTCGTTGTCTGTGGGAAAAAAATTTGTCGTCATAGCCATCGGTTGTTGTGAGCAGAGATGAGACTCAGTCGGAGCCAGTTACGGACTGTATTGTGGGTGATCAAACACTTCTCATCGGAAACGCTGCAGGAGCGTCTTCATTACCCCTGCAGTATGCGGCAGAGAAATGGCATGAAGAAGGAACTGATCGACAGTTGTGTTGTGTGAGTTGCATGGCACAGGTGAAATCTCTAACCTGGCCGTCAAACATAGTGGAAGACGCTATTCCCTACGCATATCTACGTGCTCACTGTTCAGAAACTGAAAAGAGCGACGCGACACGATCGACGGGCATACTAGAGACACTGCCCAGCACATCTGTGCAAAGCGTTGCCGGATTATCCATTTTGCGACAGATCAGAACTTACTTTCTGAACAACCCTCGTATTTTAGGGCGTCTAGTTGTATTCATTCTAGTAGAATATCTGTTCAAAATTATCTATCATCTAATTAAGCTAGAATAGAATATCAGCACGACTAGATACCTCACCTCTTGTATTTCACTAGGTGTAGCTTGACAATGGCAGGGCTGCTTTTAATTCATTTGTAGGCCAGATATTCCGTTGCAGACACAACATTAGGCAACCTCACATAGAGATGACAAACGTCCATCACAGCACCCGGAGGTTTACATGTTTATGAGTGACTCTTCCCCTAAAAAGCCGAAATGATATGATAGAGTGATTGCGAAACTCCATTGTGAATGTGAACTTGAGTGACATTTGTTATCACGTGAAGAACGGTTATATTGTGCATTACAATGACGGCTTTGGTTTGTCATTTACCACCTCCTGCGCAAATAGTGTGATACTACAAAACTTTACTGTAAATGTAAGTGCAGTACCTTTCAACCGTCCAAAAGCCATAGATGTGCTTACCTTTGTTTGAAGATCTGAACTCTAGATAAATTAGCGAGTCATTTAGCACGTGCTGACATTATGACAAAGGATGCCGCTGGACATAGTGTAACGTTTAGCCTAATGGGTAAAATCGTGATCATGACTCATATCCACAATCCAACCCTAAATGTGTCTCATCGAATGTACAAAACTGCCTCTCACTTTATTTACCTACAACTCCATATAAAACATAATATCGAGAAGCAACGTCCAGAATGACTGCGAAGATGTCACAGAGAAGAAGAAAAAGAAAATAAAGAAAAATTAAACGTAAGTTAAACGCAAACCATGTAAGATACGTTGTAATGTACATGTTGATTTCAAGCTGGATAATGAATATTAGGTGAATTTTAGGTTTTGAGAGAAAAGTAATTTTAAAAGAAGATTGCAAAAAGTGTTCTGCGACCTGTCCACTGAATGTGAATTTTCCGGGGTGTCGGAGGGGGGGGGGGGGGACATTCCACAATAGTGCTCCTAAACAAACGCTGCACCAGCTCTGGTCTGCAGCATCATTTGATTACAATTTTATGGAGGCACCAAATACATACCAGGTGATCAAAAAGTCAGTATAAATTTGAAAACTGAATAAATCATGGAATAATGCAGGTAGAGAGGTACAAATTGACACACATGTTTGGAATGACATGGGGTTTTATTAGAACCAAAAAAATACAAACGTTCAAAAAATGTCCGACAGATGGCGCTTCATCTGATGAGAATAGCAATAATTAGCATAACAAAGTAAGACAAAGCAAAGATGATGTTCTTTCCAGGAAATGGTCATTATGTCCACCATCATTCTTCAACAATAGCTGTAGTCGAGCAATAATGTTGTGAACAGCACTGTAAAGCATGTGCGGAGTTATGGCAAGGCATTGGCGTCGGATGTTGTCTTTCAGCATCCCTAGAGATGTCGATCGATCACGATACACTTGCGACTTCAGGTAACCCCAAAGCCAATAATAGCACGGACTGAGGTCTGGGGATCTGGGAGGCCAAGCATGACGAATGTGGCGGCTGAGCAGACGATCATCACCAAACGACCTGCGCAAGAGATCTTTCACGCGTCTAGAAATACTTTTTTTTTTGTTCTCATAAAACTCTATGTCATTCCAAGCATGTGTGTCAATTTTTACCCCTCTATCTGCATTATTCCGTGGTTTCTTAAGTTTTCAAATTTATACTGACTCTTTGATCACCCGGTACATTTCCCTACCAGTTGTAGCAAGATACATTTCAAAATTAAGTACAATAACTAGAGATCAAGTATGAGATTTTGTGGATTTCAAAACTGAAGTAGTAATTTTGACATTACGTTTAAGGAAAAGTAATGGCTACCGTATACTGAGTCTTGCCTAAATATCTATTGTGTGCTGTGTGCGCTATATTATTGTAGTTGAATTAACATTCTGGTTTATGTCACGATGCTTGTTAATAGCTATCGTGCAACTGACTCTGATGTCACAATGTACCTGAGGATGGTATGCTCATGTTCGAAGCTAGTTGCTGAATAAAATGACAAACAGCTGTGTGCAAACCACGATTTTCCAAAAATTACTCAAGATAATGCAAATTTAATGCAACTCTGAGAAAAAGAAACATCGTATACAAGAAAATGGATGTATCAGTGCAACAATACTTCTAAATAAATTTAATCGTATTTCCAGAATGACGTTTTCACTCTGCAGCGGAGTGTGCGCTCATATGAAACTTCCTGGCAGAGTGAAAATCTCATTTTGGAAACATCCCCCAGGCTGTGGCTAAGCCATGTCTCCGCAAATCCTTTCTTTCAGGAGAGCTAGTTCTGCAAGGTTCGCAGGAGAGCTTCTGTAAAGTTTGGAAGGTAGGAGACGAGGTACTGCCAGAAGTAAAGCTCTGAGGACGTGCTTGGGTAGCTCAGTTGCCGGCAGGTAGCTGAGCGCGTTCGGTCAGAGGGTTAGCAGCCCTCTGTAATAAAAAAACTGAGTTAATCGATCAACAACGAACGTAAACGGATGTCTTACGACGTCCGCCCCAAGCAGATGAAACGAACGAAAGCTAACAAAAAAAAAAAAATCGCAGACACGGTTAACTCAGCGTATTCGGTCAGAGGGAGATTAAAAAAAAACTGAGTTAATGGATCAACGTCGAACTGAAAACTGGTGTCTTGCGACGTCCGCCCCGAGCAGATGCAACGAACGAAACGGAACAAAATGAGATTTAAAAAAAAATATTGGTAGAGCACTTGCCCGCGAAAGGCAAAGGTCCCGAGTTCGAGACTCGGTCTGGCACACAGTTTTAATCTGCCAGGAAGTTTCTTAATCGTATTTTTATTTATATTATTTCTACATTTGCATGACTTTCGTGCTCGTTATTTTAAGTCAAAGCTAATGATATCCATCCCTTTGACCTGCCATCCATACGTCACTATAAATTCTCCGTTAGTGTGATTTTTCATTTCATTCGCTTTGATGAGCACTGAATTGTGACGGCTAGGAGAGTGACGCACATATCTCTAAATCATCCATCAGAACTGAGCTAAACTATAGCGTAATTTTAAATGATAATAAATGTTTGATTGAATAAATCATGTAACGATAACCGTGTCATTATTCTTATAATATGAAACAGTTTTGAAAAATAGAAATAATGAATCTTTTCTCTTTTATGTATGTTAAAAGCCATGGCTGATTTTTGTCAGGGTGATATCACCAACAATAGCACACATATCCCAACGTGAAGACATCCGTCCTACTCAGGATGGATTAAAATCCTTCTTAACTACTACGCGATAATACGTCTAAACAATTCTTAATTATTTCTTCTAAGGGGCTGGATGTTCCAGTATAGCTGCGTATGTGCAGTGGCAGCGTTAGCATTTTTTGATTTTGTTATTAATAAAAACTGTACCTCTGGCATAATATGAACTGAAAAATATTGCAGGACACCGTTTTCAGACTATTAAATTATCGTCTTTATACTTTAAGTGTTATATGAGTGTTGGAAGAACTTATATAATATTTGTCATTAATGGCGTCGCTATAGCAATGAGCCTACACAGAAATGGCCAGGGCAATATTTAATTATTACGAACTGACTCATATACAGGATAGGTACTGGTTACTCAAAAAAATACGCACTACAATTATTAATCTCATATGCATTCAATAAAATTATATTATTACTGCAAATAATTGTATCAGTTACAGACCGCGAAAATTTAACGTTCGTCAGTGAGGACCACAGAATCGACAAGACAAAACCACTCTACCTTCTTCTACCAAAAAACACAGATAACTCTTCTCCATTGTTAAGTTCCTGCAATTTATTTCTACTATTTTTTACTGGAAGCAATGCTATAATACTTTTTAAATAAATTTAATCGTATTTATTTATATTATTTCTACATTTCCATGTGTTTCGTGCTCGTTATTTTAACTCAAAGATAATGGCATCCATCTCTTTGATCTGTCATCCGTATGTCACTATAAATTCTCCGTTACTCTGATTCTTCATTTCATCCACTTTGATGAACACTAAATTTCGACGGGAGGGAGGCTAACGCGCTATTCTCTAAATCACCCATCAGTACTGAGCAGAACCTCGTTGTTACTCGACCCACTGGATAAGTTTGATGCTTCTCTCCCTGTTGTGAAAACTGCTCAGCCTCTGGATGAGTTTTATTCTCTCCACGCCCAGTTGTTTTAACTTCTGAAACCAATGATTCCTATTTTCTCTTAAAGTTTTATATAATCTGACAACATATTTAAAACTTGTTAGTAACAGTAATATTAGCACTTAAGAAAGTTGCACCTAATAGCAGTGGAGACTGTGTAGTATCCAAGGTGAAGTTTTCTTTAACACCGTTCGTTGATACTTTTTATAATACAGTTATAGCGCTTTGCCAATATTTACAGAACCAACACAACTTCGTCAGCACAAACTTACCCCTAGAAGAGAGAGGCGGCAATAGTCATATACAGGGTATTTCACAATTTGTGTTACATACATCTAGAAATTCTACATGGGACTCAGTAGATCGAGTATTATATAGAAACCCATGTCCGGAATGCCATCCAGCGACGCTACAGAGCGTTAGAGTTATAGGCACTGGCGCCTGGAAATGTGTGTAAACACCGGGTGATTCCATCATGATGTTACAGACTTTCGAGAATGATGAATAGGGATAAGTGTACCAATCTGAGGCAAGGGCCTCTGTACCGAAAACGAATGAGTCGAGAGTTATAAGCGAAAACCTTCTGATACCTCTGGCAGTCTACTGTTATTAAGACTGTAGGGTAGGCAACATTCAGAGGCGATATTATGGATGGTAACAAAAAAATATTTCTAGTAGAAATGAGCTCTAATATGCCTACTTTAAGAGCTATGAGCACTTGTTCAATAGACGACATGGATTTCACACTAGGCAAGATGATAGATACTTTTTCTTCTTTTGTTCCATAATACTTCTGGAAGGTATGATGGTTAAATGGGTCACAGCCAAATGTTCTATTAGATGGATTGTTATGGTGTAATATGTCAGTACAATCACACAAGACGTAGAATAAGCACGTGAGACTTGTTGACATGTACTATAATCTACCGTGTAACAGGGAATCAGGATGACTTCCTCTACGGAAGGCGATTGCGTTGAGTATCAGTTAGTAAGGCGTCGGTTCGCGGAGCCGGATGGATAGCCGACAGCAAGTCATAAGAAGAGCAGTTATGTAAATACGTTTATTCCGAGAGAGAGATACAACAGCCATAGTCTTTCCAGGTGACGATCAGCGCCCCCAAGGTGCAAGCCGTTCCTGGTTGGGGAACGTTGCTGAGCTCAGCAAGCTGCCTAATGTAAAGGCGCGTGCAGAGCATCAACCTGTTGAGCCGGTGGCAGCTGAGGCGAGGTTACATGGTGAGCACACAGGCACAGTAGCACAGTCTGAGGCTCGCACCCTGGTAGGACGCACCCGAAAACGACAGAGTCTACAGTCACTCACGTAGACTGATGTGGCTGTGTTCTAGCACGCCGAGTTGAATCACAAACATGCCAGCATAGACAGTAGCCTGCAGAAGCAAAACGTTCCAACACAACGCCTTGTGTCACCAGCAGCTCTGCAACCAGTTACAAGAAACTGGAGCAGTACTTGAACATGGTCACACCGATCTTTACCATTGCGAAGTGACAGAATAGCGATTAGGTTTTAGCATCTAGTGTAGCATTGAATACATCTACATCTACATTTATACTCCGCAAGCCACCCAACGGTGTGTGGCGGAGGGCACTTTCCGTGCCACTGTCATTACTTCCCTTTTCTGTTCCAGTCGGGTATGGTTCGCGGGAAGAACGACTGTCTGAAAGCCTCCGTGCGCGCTCTAATCTCTCTAATTTTACATTCGTGATCTCCTTGGGAGGTATAAGTAGGGGGAAGGAATATATTCGATACCTCATCCAGAAACGCACCCTCTCGAAACCTGGCGAGCAAGCTACACCGCGATGCAGAGCGCCTCTCTTGCAGTCTGCCACTTGAGTTTGCTAAACATCTTTGTAACGCTATCACGGTTACCAAATAACCCTGTGACGAAATGCGCCGCTCTTCTTTGGATCCTCTCTGTCTCCTTCGTCAACCAGAACTGGTACGGATCCCACACTGATGAGCAATACTCAAGTATAGGTCGAACGAGTGTTTTATAAGCCAGCTCCTTTGTTGATGGACTACATTTTCTAAGGACTCCCCCAATGAATCTCAATCTGGTACCCGCCTTACCAACAATTAATTTTATATGATCATTCCACTTCAAATCGTTCCGCACGCGTACTCCCAGATATTTAACAGAAGTAACTGCTACCAGTGTTTGTTCCGCTATCATATAATCATACAATATAGGGTCCTAGTTTCTGAAAACACAACGTGTTCTTACACTTGTCTTTAAATAGACCTCCCACAAAATTGTCGGTACTCGACCGGCCAGGACTCTGGTAACATCTCCATGCCGGTTAAAGTGAATGTCTGGGGTCGCGAAGTAAAACCTAAACATTTATGCAGCATACAATCAGCAGAGATCTTACATGTAGCATCTTTATGTCGGTCTGTGACAGTCTGCGACCGGTGATCTCACAGATAACATCACTATGCCGGTGCATGTAAAAGTCTGCCCCGTGTTCATAGTTCCTTATGCTACGTCGGACCCCATTAGAGTCAGCGATAGGCAATCATTCGGATAACAGTAATATGTCGATTCGAATGAAAGTATGTGCGGAGAGATGGTGTTACTAATATCTCCGTGTTGGGGAAAGGGAACTTCTCTTCTTCAACACCGTAAGTGCAGTAAACATGTTCGCGAGGTGTAAAGACTCGGTAAACCCTCGAATTTGAAAATCCAGAAAACGAAAGTGCATGGGGCGCTTTTAGGGAAGTGTAGCGATATTTCGCAACAAACACGTCTAGAATTAGAATGTCAGGGACACCACCTGACTCCCAACTTGTTCATCATACGTCAGTTAAGGGCAGAAATGATTATCGGGATGGATTTCCTTGCTGAGAACAAGGCGATTCTGGATCTGGGACGGGGTGAGATGTTATTAGGGGCTAGAGAAAAGTTGCGCATCCGGTTCAACGAACAGGCGATAAAGGCACAAGTACCAGCAAGCTGTTTACGGCTACAGTTTGCCGACCGGACAGAGGACGTTAATGGGGAAGAAAGTCAACGGTACGAGGCAAAACTCTCGGATCGTAACCAAGACGACCCACTGGATGATATTCACGATGACATCAACGCAAAGTTGGACAGAATCGGAAGGATAGGAGTATCTGAAAAGAGAGACCTCGAGAGAACACTTAGGGCTAACGAGGCAGTATTCTTGCCAAAGCCAGGTGCCATCAAGGAATATCAGTTCAGGTTCAGGGTGAAAAAGCACACCCCTTTCCGCCTACGTCAATAGGATATCCCTTGGTCGTACTGGGAGAGGGTTGTCCAAGAACTTGAGAAAATGCTACAGTGGGATGAAATCGAACTTGCAGCCTCCAAGTACAACAGCCCGCTCCGGGTCGTGGATAAACGGGACTGCATTAATTGGCTAGTACTTGATTCCAGACAGATCAATACGATTATAGTAAAAGAGACAGGCCGGCCGGAGAGACTGGAAGAACTCTTGCAAAAATTCCACGGGGTTTCAGTCTTCTGTACGCTGGATCTGCGCTCTAGCTTTTATGAAATCGAACTGCACCCTGAATGCAGAAAATATACGGCATTCGTAGCATTTGGTAGATGTTACAAATTCCGGAGACTGACATTCGGACTTAACATCTCCTCTGCCGCCTTCATTTGTGGGTTAGGTACTACTTTCAATGACGAAATCAAGGACAAAATGACGCTGTCTATGGAGCTGATGTTGGGTCTTTTGTCTAACTAGTAGCCATAATTTTCTCATGTGGCTGTATATTTACATATATCTTTCGTATATGGATTGTATAAATAGTTAGGCATAGGTTTAGTGAATTCATGTAAGTGCCTTTGATTTTGACTGTTACAACTCATATTCAGATCTGCTAAAGTCAAGTTGTTACCATTACTGTTATCTGTTATGAACTTTGTAAACCTGATTTGAAATTACATCACGAGTACCTTTTTTCACATGTCGTTTTTCCATACGAGATTAATAATGGTGATGTTTCGCTTTTAATTATTACTGTTCTGATACTGTCCAACAAAAAAAAACAAGGTTCACATTGTACTTCATCATTTGAAGAATGTCATTCACTTTCCTGCCACATTGTGATTTCATGATTTAGCACCTGTTAACATACCATTTGATCCACTTAAGATTCCTTTAACCACATTATAATAATCATGTTTGTATTAAATGTTTTATTATCATTACACGGAATATCATTGTAGGCTCCATTAATACATAGACGTTATATACGCCATTTGTTGACAATATTGACGGTTGTTGTTAAATTTTATAAAGCATAGGTCCTACATTCTTTGGCTATATTTGGAATCTTTGACAGTGTTGTCAATGAGAGAAAGTCTGTAATGTATGCCTCTGTAAGCCTGAACTTACTAGCTGTTGACAGCTAAGTATCATCGAGATACACTATTGTATTTTTGGGATATAGTGTTTTCAAGGTTACTGAGATTATGTGTGTTACTACGGACCTACTTCATACTAAACAGTCCATTGTATCTTGCATGAATGTAATGTATTTTTGATCCACCGACGTACAGCTTTAACCACATTATAATAATCATGTTTGTATTAAATGTTTTATTATCATTACACGGAATATCATTGTAGGCTCCATTAATACATAGACGTTATATACGCCATTTGTTGACAATATTGACGGTTGTTGTTAAATTTTATAAAGCATAGGTCCTACATTCTTTGGCTATATTTGGAATCTTTGACAGTGTTGTCAATGAGAGAAAGTCTGTAATGTATGCCTCTGTAAGCCTGAACTTACTAGCTGTTAACAGCTAAGTATCATCGAGATACACTATTGTATTTTTGGGATATAGTGTTTTCAAGGTTACTGAGATTATGTGTGTTACTACGGACCTACTTCATACTAAACAGTCCATTGTATCTTGCATGAATGTAATGTATTTTTGATCCACCGACGTACAGCTTTGGATGTACTTTATAGATGATGGTCGGTCTCACATGTTTTTCCTTATTTTAGGAGGTTGTATATGTGTACTGCATATGTTTTCTGTTTCTTTTCACATATTTTGAATTGGCGATGGCCAAAACTGAAACTGATTGAGAATAAAGTTGTAGTTTTATTGCAGTTGGTGCAAGTGGTCTTTTTATGTATGCCGTTTGATGCAGCACCTGTTTCATTTATTTCAGGACCATCCTTCCCACTCCTTCTGACTTACTCCGTCTAGCCCTGAACTACAGTGTAGGGTGGTCCCCATTCCGCGATTCATTTATGATGCAGGGGTGTCCTCCTCTTTGCCAGTAAACTTTCATACTTTTAGTATTTCGTCATGTACCTGCTGCCAGACGTGTGTTACGTATTTCCTCTCGGTGCTGAATGAGGCCAGTGGTCATGAAAGGCAGCCGTAATAAACGGAAGAGTAGTTCTTTTTATGACTGGCGCGCTGTGACGGCGACTGGAGACGACAGACGAGAGACGGCAACCGAGTGCAGTATACGCCTTACATATATACACCCCGCAGCGCAGGCAGCGTCTACCTCTTGCAGTGGCCTCCAGCGTTCGGACCTAGAAGGCAGCTTCTCATTCTTCTCCCTGAGTTACCGCTCCGCTCCTCACCGGCTTCTTTTTCTGTCTGTATCGTTTACGCAGCTCAGAATTTTCAACTTCCCTCCTGCTACCGTATAAAGATAAAATACGTTGAATTGCAAGAGCTGCAAACGTGGCCGGAATACGTTTATAGTTGGCCTGTGTAAGTACTTCCACCACCTTCCAAGATCTACTTCACGTTCAACGAAGAGTAAAATGCATTAGAACCGTATGGTCCAACAATACCACCACTTGCAAAGTAGGCTAGAAATCAGATTAGTAGTGTTGCTCACGCAGCATATGTTCGCTTTATCGGGCAACAACAAAGTTATTAACTGTGGATGGTATCGTCAGAATGGAAATAATGAAGTCACTGTAGAAGAGTCAATAATTTTGGCACTTATCTTGAATGGATTTCCACTTTGACTGCTAGAAGGTTCAGATCTGTATTTTAGCAATATTTGAAGACCTAAGAAATTCGTTTTTCAGAAAATTCTTAATGATCAAACAATCCCCGATCGGAACAATGGTAAGGTATAAATAATTTTTGACTTGGTGTTCAAGATCCACATTTATATTAAACTTCGTGTAAATTCACATATACTTCTTCTTCATTGAAACAATATCAAGCAAACTGTTTTTTTATCAATTTGTATATATTTAATTTACATTTTAACCAAACACAAGACTTGACTGTTCTTTCACAAAGCGAAATAACAACTTAACTTCTGCAAAGTAAAACAAAAACTGCTCTGTGCGCATTCGCGCCAAAACGGTTACAAGTAAATCAAAGATTATGACAGTTTCACAGAAATGAATACACACGAGAACCATTTCACTGTAATATATTGATACATCGGAGTACCTATACATTAATAAAACAAATGTAAATATTGTCACAAAAATATATCTGTTACTTCGCAGAAAAGTAGTACAATAATAATGGTATCAAGAACTGGGGTCACGTAAATGAAGAACCATTACAAGAGTCAGTCAAAAAAAAAAAAAAAACAATTGAGCAGGCTGGCTGTCAGGTGCTGTATGTCTAAAATTCAACTTTCTCAACTATAAATGTAAGGGTTGCTGCTCACAACGACACACTTCATAAGTAAATTAGGGCACGATAGTAACTTTTAAATGCAAATTTTTTATTGCAACTTATGTATCTATTGTTGAAAGGTTTCAGCTACCTCAAAATTAAAACTTTCAAAATACTTATCTTTAAATAACGATCTAAGCGGAATGAGCTTCAGTAAAACTAAATAATCATCTCAAGAAACTGAAGCATTATTTATTATCGAGTGACACTAAGAAAAAAAAGTTGGAAAACACAAACTGAAAATTCAGACTATGTCAATATTTTGATCCTCTCGTGATTTCATCAAATTTTTCGTCAGTGTTTGAAACGTTTCCACGACAACATTGTAGACGTAGAAAGAAATAATGTCGTCACTGAGGTATAAAGTTCAGTAGTTTCATCTTAGTTTTTATTTGCTTGTGATACATATTTTTCATCATGACAGGGCCATGAGTAATATTTTTTTTTCTATAGGAGGGAAGGGGCGGGGAGAGAGGGTATAGTTTAGCAGGGGATACAACCCGTCAGCTTTGACCAATGACTTCAGAATTGGCCAGAGAGAATGTATTACAAAGATGAAAGAGCTGAGAAGAATGTTCAAAAACAAAGGAATGCAAGAGAACAAAACTGTAGTTCACATATATAAAGGCCAGAAGTATTTTCACGTTAACGATATCGGGTGTTTGTATCTTAGTATTTCTCCGCAAAATACAATGGAAAGAAATGAATGAAATATATTACTAGCAAAGAATACATCACGTTACATTTATGTCAGTTGTGTCTCGAAACTCTTTAGAACTTTATTGCTTAAGTGCAGTACGGGATACAAGTTCAGCGTACGTCGATTTCTTAGTTTCAACTAGCATTGTTATCCTGTTGTTCACTTGAACTATGCATCCCCTGCTTCACTAAGCCACAAATGAAACACCGGATACAAATTAAAAGCTCACTCGAAGTGTGTTGTTAAGTACAGTACGGAATACGAGTTTGTAGTAAGTCGATTTCTTCGTTTTCACTAACATTACTGTCCTGTTCTTCACTTGAACGATGTATCCTCCGCTTCAGTAAGCCGTAAGTGGAACACGGGATACAAATTGTAGATGTGTTGTTTATTTCGTCTCCGCTGTTACTAACAGTCCTTTCTTACGTACATATAAGTACTACTGATGTAATATATGTATACCAGACTTCCGTTGACCTCTAACTATGTACACTGCTAACGAAAAGGTGGAAATAGACGTAAGTTACGTTTGCAACCTGTACCATAACGGAACTACACGGAGACAAGAAGACGATACATGTAGAATTCGTATCCCGTACTTCACTATGGGGTACAGTTTTCTTGTTGCCTTGGACGCTAATAGATCTCATTCGTTACTTGAGCTATATAGCTATACGCAACATTTGTATGTTGCTCGCCAATTGGCATATATAGTGTCGGTGTAAAAGCGAAGTGAAAGACGGGATACAAATTTTAGTTGTGTCGTCAGTTTAAAGGCGAAGTGAAGGACGGGATACAAATTTTAGTTGTGTCTGAGGTTTCGCCTGTGATATAGCAAGTACACATTCGAAAATGTCGTACTGATACTAGTGCTGGGAAACGAAATAAGATCGACAGCTGAGAAATTCCTATTACGTACTTCACAATACGAAAATACACATATTGGTGGAATAAAACAGTAAAATATTTCAAAATAGTGAAATACAGTGAAAGAAGCAAATGGAAAAGTGAACTCTGCACACGGAAATATAGAGGAATAACCGAATCTAGCCTAGACGGACAGTAACGAATACTACATACCGACAAACAGACAAATCCATTCCTATAAACGAATATAAAACAGTATAAATTGTTCTACAATGACAAACTAATATTCCAAATTACCTCAATATCATTGCGAATAATTTTAATTGTACAATGATAGCGCCTATCCGGAACACAGAACTGTTTTACTATCTATGCCTCGACGTAAAGACATTACTATCTATGACTAATGTATGACGTCATTGGTCAAAGCCGACGGGTTGTATCCCCTGCTTCACTAGACCCTTCAGTTCTGTTCAAGTACTAGCTTTTCATTCAGACCAGTACCCAAAATATCAACTGCTGAATTATCATAAACTGTTTCAACGTTTAGAATGAGAAATCAAGTTACATCTACTAACAATTCTTGTAAAAATCAATGTAAATGAAAGCACTGTAGTAGAAAAATTGTGATGCTTATTGACTCTGTCGTGGATGGCTATGTAAACAGTAGATGATTAGCTCCTGTAAACTGCATGCTATGCGGTAGTTCACTGCAATTACGTTCTTTCTTTGCGTAGTTCACCTCGAAAGAAAGTATCTTACAAAACATGGCATGCGTTTGAATAAATACATAAAAGATTTGTCAGTCTCAGGATTAGTGTTTCTCAAAAATATTTGTCCTGGAAATGTTTTAGAATCCAACATAAGAACCATTGTATGAAGTTTTGATGACATTGATACCAAGCATATTCTTCTACGCATGAATAAATAAATAAATCATGCCTTAAAATAAAATTAAGACACTGGTAGCAGCAAATAATAAGTACGTCTCATATAATGACGCATCCACTACCTTCTTTCTCTTGGAGAGGTTGCCTTTCACATGCAACAATGCAGAATCAAACTGACTACTCTGTGTAGTCATCTATGGAAAGTTAAAACAAACTTATCAGCTTAACTGAAATGATAAAGAGAGACACTTCATCTACTTTTAGAACTTGTAGATATTAATAAGTAAAAATTGACGTCTAGCTTAACGTGAGGCAATAAACTCCAAAACTTGAGTGCCCGGTGGGATATGACAGGTATGGCTTGATGCTCTGTAAAGTGGAGAATGACCTCTCTGCCGTGGCCTCAAGTACAGGAAGCTGGTCAATATTTTCAGAGGCTTGTTGGTGTTTGGATATATGTCTTTGTTGCATAATTGTAGTCGTTCCATGACAGACGTAGGCCTGGAATCTCCTTTCACACAAACTTTTCTCCGTAAATGTAAGTGAGCAAGAACGTATTCAGCTCCACATTCCGTACCTTCAATGTTAGAATTTAATTGGGGCCTTTAAGTCTTCTCATTCTTCACTACCTACGAATACTTCAATTGTTGAAACCGGGAACAATGAAGAAAAAGTGAGATTGGATTTTAACTATCTGTGAAAACAAGACCGAGACGTCAGCCTGTGGACAAATTTAAGTTGCTCTCTGAACCCTCAGGGTTTTTGCAGCATCAGACCTCAGAATTTTCAATTCCTTTCTATTGTCTTCAGCTACTCTCGTGGTTTCTCTCAAACACGGTCTAGGGTTCTCAAGAATTTTGCTTAATTTTCGACCGTATGTCAACACCTTAGCTATCACAAAGAGAGACGAAAAATTCACATTGCAGAATCAAACAAATTATTATGCCTTTGTCGCTGTATCTGAGGAGTCATTTGTTGTACCCGATGTAACTGTCAACGCTTCGACAAACGCTCGAGCAGCTCAATGACTCCATCAAATCTTACGACCCACCGAGCTACACAGAATTTTTACAGAGTGTTTGCACTACGTGATTCACCAAAATTGTTAATGCAATATGAAAGGGTACCTTTTATTTTTGGGTACGTAAATGAGTTACGAGTTTTCCTAATAATCCCTAAGAAGTTCCTGTTTGCCTGAACTTCAGCAGTTACAGTTACTGTTATATTAAGACTGTGAGCTGCAAAGAGGACGTAGAGTGCAGTAGGATGTGTCACTTTGACTACAGCTTTCATCGTTACACTGTCACAGAAGGAGCTCCATCATAGCCTCGTCCTAGATAAAGAGTACCTGTTCCAATTTCGTTTAGCTTTTCTAAATGAGAAGACGCTAAACTTTTCCAGATAAATCGACTAAGGCATGAACTGTAGGAAATCTTCTCTTAGCTACTGCGATTCCAAGGCAACATATGAACACACAAAGAAACACTTTCTGTCCCACAGACATCTACTGTCTCACCAAATAATGCAAAAGTAAAGTTGTATTTGTGTATTTTCTCAACACGTTTTTCAAAAATTGTTACATTCCATGTTCCAATCATTTCATTTTGTATGGTACAGGGTGGATCAAATAAAAGTGGCCGGGATAACTGGATACGATTGGACTTGAGCTACAGTTACTTCCAGCAGGACGAACCAACTGCTCATACCGCGGCCGAACCTTGGAGCACATTTACACATTCTTTACGCTTAACACAGTTGTTAGCAGAGGTCCGTTAGGTCGCGGCCCTGGCTGGCCGCCGAGGTCACCTGTTCTGTCAGCGTATGATTACTTCGTGTGGGGAGCCCTCAAGTCTAAGTGTGTATCGCAAGAACCCTCATAGTCTTCAAGCACTGCGGCGAAACGTTTCGGATGAGATAGCAGCAATTCCAGCAGCTCAGCTTCGATTCGCCTTCACCATCTTGCTGACCAGGTCCCTAAAGTACCAAGAGATGAATGGTGATCACTTTCAACATCTGCTGTCTTCGGGTTAGTACAATATTTGTTTTCCTCTGCTGTGTTTCTTTGTACCCTGGAACTCTGTTCTCGGGCCACTCTTATTTCCCTCACCCTGTAGGACTTGTGTACTTATTCCTTTTTGTACGACTTTCTAAAGTTGATTTTTAACTCAGCGTCTACATTGGCTCAAAACTTTCCTTCCTTATGGTCTGGTATCTCCTCACAATGCATTATTCCGGACTCCTTCCTTCTTCTTTCAATAAGTTCTAGCCTACCACATAAAATAACTGCTTCAGTGATTGGTATTAAATTCTTTCTAGTTTTCATACTTTTTGTTTGTTTCTCATTGTCAAACAAGTACTCAGCTGATGTCCCTGGTTTCGTTTTTGTAGATAAAAATAGATATCCGTCATGAATTCAGTTTGTATAATTCTGATTTAAAATCTTGAACACCATGAATAAGCTATACTGCTATTGACTTATGCCAGAAAAATAATGTCCGCCATACTGCATTTACGTTATTTCGTAGTATTCAAGAATTTTCATTTTCCTTCATCATGCTATCATTGTTTGCTATGTTCCGGATTAACCTAAATTGAAAATGCTCTAAAAATTGCTTGTTTTGAGACATATTTTGTAGGTGGCATAACAGGAAAAGGATCGGCAGCCCTTTGGAACAAATACCGAAATGATGTATAAATCGATAGCATAATTATCTCTTTAGGTATATCAGGCTATAGAATAGTTTTGTGCTGTTCCCATTGTCCCACACGGTAGTGCCTATAATTAAGTGAGTAACGAATATTTTCCGTTTATTTACGAATATTATTCTACACATTACAGTATGTATAAAGTAACACTTGCACTCTTAAAGTTTTCTTTTCACAGTGGATCTGTCTTCTGCAGAATTGTCCTTATTTTTAATGCACTTTAGAGAGTTACTAGAAACAGACTATTTTTGCTCTATAACCACCTAAACTTAGTTTTGAATGGGTGATATAAACGTTACATTTACTGTCACGTAAGGTTAGCATTATTTAATAACACTTCACACTTCCAAAATATAAATAAGAAAATTTACCGTTAAAGATCATTTCAGGTGAACTGGTCAAACTATACAATCTCAATCACTTTAAGAACTACAGCTCTGTTCTTGCTGTCCGTGTGACGGAACGTTTTAAAATTTCCACAGTATCTGTTCTTATTTGACCCTCACGTAATCCAACATAAGCTCGGTGAATGGTCTGTAACCCTAGGACACAGGCACCGGATGTTGTTACGCCATTGGCAATAGGTCCAACTAATGTATAAGGGGAACTGTTGTTGCGTCACTTCGATGATACCCGAGGCACTCTGAAGTCTAAAGGATTAAAAACCTTGAAGTTTTTGGTAATCACTTTGTTGTTTAAGAAGTCGATATAAGTTGTCAGTGCTTAGTTAATCTCCGACTTTAGCGGAATGCGAGGAGCGGAAAAAGCAGGATGGAGAACTTCGTCCCCTAATTTTGGGAAGGACGTAGGAGGAATAATGTTACCTCTCTGCTACACGATGATACCAGTACAGGCATGCGAGTATGGAGATAATCGGCAGCTTTGGTATAAATTATACAAAGAAGTAACAAGGTTATGTGAAAGAATATCGTAGAGTTGTTCATGTTGACACACACTCCTTACTCTATTTGCCTTTCAGTTGACACACGCAACACTATTACGCTGCGCATGTATAGTGCTACAGTTGTATCACTGAAGTTGGCAGCCCCGAAGCCGACCCTCAATTGGGTATCGACAACTTACAGACATCATGTCAGCTTCTTGCTGCTCCCAAAATTTTTGTTCTAATAGTCACTGCCAGTGTTCAAAAGGCAAAATTTACTTTCATATTCATTGCAACTAATAACTATCATATTTTAACGTGAGTGACTTACACCTACAATTTAAAAAAAAGCCCTCCACCCGAATCTACGCCCCTGCATCAGGCGAACCCGTTTAAAACTGACGCCGAGCAAAGCTCAATGAGAAGCGGCACGTTCTTTCCTCAGTTCAATCCCCTGTAATTCAGCATTGACGTTCAGTGTTGATGTATAAAAAAACAATACTCCTTGTGCTTTATCATACTTGTTATGTGCATTTTCAGCCAGTTGCTTTCATGGCTAGAACATTTTATCCCCTGTTCATGACACAGTCTTGGAAGTTGAATTTCATGAAAAACAAACCTGTTCGTTATCAGACGGTGGCAGTGGACTTTACAGCCATGAGCATTTGCATGTATATGAGCGACCCCCATGGCGCTCAGTTGTTTCGTTCAGTGTTGGTGAACCACCGAACTAGAACTCACGCCACTTGTTAGATATAAAGATCTGCCCGACTAGCACATTCTTTTCAGTTTCTGCAACTTATATCACTTGGCAGTTAACCCACCCAAATGTGTCGGCAACATGTAACCTACGTTTCAATAAAGACACGTGATGACTGAAACACAAGCAATGTAACGTATTGGTGGAGAAAACGTGAGGATGACAAAAAGGCAGATTAATTGCAAATGTGGATTTCGTGTCACACAGAGGCTCTTTCCATGTAGTGACTGAGACCTGACTAAATAGGCGGGGAGCCACCATTATGTGTATTTTAAATAACAAGAAGTATGTGACGGAAGTGGCCTTTTGTTGTGAAACGAGAGCGGTGTAGCTTTATGTTAACCGCCTCCGTTTATGACGTTGTAAGCTTACCGAGCCATTTTGGGATGTCTCATAAATGCTGTAGATCTTGTGTTAGCGCTATCCTCCCGAGGATTATTCGGTGCTTTAATGATTTAAAAGATGATTCAACACAATGATGTCAACTGACCTTTCATTTCATCTGCATTATTATTTTTGAACATGCGATAGTGAAACTGCATGTAATAACATACACAGACATTGGCAAACATGTCAGCCACTCGTACAAACTCTATGTCGCCATACGAAAGTTAGCAAATATCCATTGACTACTAATGAAATGGTTGAATAACATACTTTTCGTTGTAATGATCAATGTGAATAAAATTTTGACTGTAGAGGTTGAAATGATTGTATGAATATTCCTTTACCGCACCTGCGTGACATATAGCTCTGCATATGGAATGATTGGCGACGATTCACTGACACGAAGGTTTGAGGTTTACGGAATGACTGCTACAAGTAGACTCACTGTGGCTTTGTGACAGCGGTCTATTTAAAGAAGCACATAGGAAGGACTATACAAAATGTTGAAATGTAAAGCAATTACTTTTTAGATATTAACTTGAGACAGAAAAAGTAAAAAACTACGTGAACCCTTTAGGCAGAGAAGTTGTTTTGCTCAACTATTGTATAGATATCCTTCACCTGTTAAGAATACTGGTTTTATTTTATCCGGCAGAACCTTTGGCGCGCACTTGGATCTAAGAAAGTCCGGCAAGAATTTCCTGGTAAGCTCGATTTTCTAAAGCAACTATTTCAAAAGCTAAAAAGATGGGAGAATAAGAGAAATTTTTCAAATACAAACGATTCCAAAGAAACTGAACGCTTGTTTGAAAGAGAAGATCGAAGGATTTCAAATGACGTATGTCAGTCCCAAAACAAATAGTTATTAACGTGTTCGAATTTTGAAGGGCACGTGGTTTTAGTGAACCGTATGTCCATGCGTTTTGTATGTTAAATAGAAAACAGAAAAGAGAAAGTAATTATCTGAGGGATGTGATTATACCAAGTCGAGGTATTCTACCTTACTAAATTATAATATGTCCGATACACAGCGGTAATGAGTAATGAGAATGAGAAATTAAACGCCTACGACAAGTAAGAACTAAATGTGTCTCAGAAATAATACAGACTGTGAGGGTAAATAACCTGATAGTATTCATTCAGAAGGTAATCTGATAACAGATGAATTCACTTACGCGATTTTACCTTGTAAATATTGAGTTAAATAATCTTTAATATCATTGTAGTATGTATATAACGTCTACCTATTTAACAATGGTGAACTTTTTAGCAAGCAGCCACCTGATTAATTGCGCTCGAAACTGCAACCTGTATGCCTAGTAACGGAGGACATACAAGCAGAGAAATGTGTTCAATTAGTAAATGTAAAGAAAGTAAGCAATGTAAAGTGGGTTGCCGTTGACGGAACCGTGCCACAGAAGGAAAATTGTACAGGGTGTACACCACAAACAGCCACAAACCTCTCTGAAATGGGGCGGCAAAATCAACATGCACTCTCTTCCATGGGTGGATGGGTGGTATGGTCACGGCCGTACAAACGCATGTTCTATTGCAGCTTCGATATCCTGCCAATATAAGTGACGCCGAGCTGATGACTTAATGTGCTTCATTCCCAATTGCTAAGTATGAATTGACTCGTGGGTGTAGTGCCGCTGGAGCAGAATGACGACACAACACTCAGAGATGTCTGAGAAATGTTGAGGCGACATTGGTTGCATTGAGGCTGTGCTGCATTGTAAAATAGTTGGGAAATGCCAGGACAGGTCTGTTTGGTAGACACTTCTGCATCTCGACTCCACCACTGGCAAACGTTGGTGCCTT
Organism: Schistocerca gregaria; assembly: GCF_023897955.1. Taxonomy (NCBI): domain Eukaryota; kingdom Metazoa; phylum Arthropoda; class Insecta; order Orthoptera; family Acrididae; genus Schistocerca; species Schistocerca gregaria. The sequence goes on from NC_064924.1 coordinate 653,559,499, forward strand.
ACGGGGTCGTTGGCCGATGTTATGGCTGTCCCGATCGCTGTAAGTGGGAATTCTTCCATGGTTTGTTGCAGGTTCTGATTGAGTGTATAAGAATACATTTCTGGGTGATCAAACACGACGTACGGGCCAGTAGAAAGGTGGAGTAGGGTTGTCGTGAATCACAGAAGAGCAGCGATTAGCAGTTTAACAACACTTTATTTCATAGACACAGAACATACAATACAACATGTCAAAGATACACTGTCCTAAGAGTAAACAAACAGTCTCTCACTTGCCCGAAGTACATCACTCTGTGACAAGGGTATCCACGTTAGCGTGTTGGGCGATGGGGCAAAACTGAATTACGTAGTTATAGTCGCTCCAAAACCAGCCCACAACAGCAGAGGCTGAGCTGTCATTTTAGGGAGCTTGAACTTATGCCCAAAAATCGATGTACTAATGGGGCATAATCTGGGATAATTTTTATACAGTCTTTATTTCTTCCGGTGCAGATAGACCGTTAATCATCATGCTGTTGTCTTATTTTTCATGCCTGTCCAACTGCTTTAATATCTGTCATTTCACGCTATTTATGTTTCATGTTGCAAGCGACCCTTTCGCATCACACGAATAAATAAGTAAATTTGTTCTTCGGTTTCGAGTCGGAGAAACTGGGATTGCTATTCAACCATACAAGAGTCTCATGAAATTGCGTTGTCACGAATGGTAAATATTTCCAATTTGCTTTTGCTGTTCAGAGACATCGTCAAACAAGTTGTGCAACAAATTAAATATTCCTTTCGTTTTCTTTCGTCGAGGAAGTCGAACGTTCGAGAAAGGGCTGACTCTTAATTTTGCCGCGCGCTATCTGTTTCAGTTTCTGGCGCGCTCGTGCATCGAGTCTCTTTTGAAACGGGTCGCGTCCGACGCTCGCGCCGCCCAGTTAAGAGGGCGGACGGTCAACGTTTTCACAAAGGCGAGCCGAAGCGAGCGATCTTCTAACGGAAATTCCCCCCTTTTCCCTATTTTTAAACACAAGCGCTTGCACGATCCGAATAAACTCTGTTCCGGTGCGTAATTAAACTTCCTTTGAACGGATTTCCGCATGGAAAAAGTTCGCAGAGGCAGTATGCCCTCCCGCTAGCTCAGTTTATGTGAACGATAACGCTTTTAGCCGGAGACGGCGTGGCTCAGTGCTGCGAAAGGGGGGTATGCAAGCCAGAAACACCAGCGGCTGAAGAGCTGCAAAAAGCGTTTGAGGCAAGGGACTCAACTGCCTATCACCCACTTCGCTTTGCCAATAACACTGGGAGACGAAATATCATTTTTCTTATTTATTCAGTGCTCCTAACATTGGTAAACAGCTATTTGTTTCCGGATTTTTATATACGATGTTAATAATTCTGTAGTTTTTCACTAACAGTAAATGATGCCCGTTCATGATACCGTCTTCTTCATTACAAGTTTTCACCCAGGCCTTCGTGACCTCTAATTACTCAAGGTATTGCCATTGCTTCGTATTGTGGATGTTCTCGAATAACTTTTGTGTTATTTATCAAGACTAATTTTCTAATTTCAAACTTTAATGTAAGATACTATAGCAATCCACCGCTGTTAAACGCGTTAGGCGCAGCGCCGTATACCGATCCTGCCTTGGAGACGGCTAAGTGGGAGATGTGTCTCAGAGCTGGATAGTGACAGATGGTGACGCGAGACTGGACGCGCACGTAGTTTATGTATCAGCCGATAGAGGACAGCATTGGGTAGGGGACTGTGACTTGATTTCGATTGTGCCCACTAGAGCGGACTAAAGTAATAGAATGTTTTTCATAAACTGTTCTAGTATTTTCATAAAGTGTTATTATGTCTTTTTGTGTATGTAAAATGTTATAAATGTGTTTTTGCAGTATGAATGATGCTTGAGTGTGGTTTAAGGTTAATATGAAGATAATTGTTTAACGAGTTATGTATTGGGATTTAGTGTGGGAACAATTCGAATAAGTATGGATGTGGACAAAGGGGATTTTTGTAGAACAGATATGTAAAGTAAGTTTATGGTAAAGGGAAAGTTAAATCAGTTATAAATAACAATAGTAAATAATGTTATGCACAAACAAAACTTCGGCATATTAGATAATTACGTCGGTAAAAAGTGCAGTCGTTAGGTTTACTATTTTGCGATTGGTTATTGATGAAAAGCTCGGACTGTCGCGGGAGAATGTGGTTTTGATATTGGCTGTTGAGTGAACTGACCAATGGTAAAGCAATATACTTCGCGCGCCTTTCTCTGCTGGTAGAGATTACTTAGAGTATTATAGAGAGGAATCTGAGCCTAGCCATGAAACAGTTCGGACGTGTGTAGCAGTAGTTCCGACGGAAATGATAAGTTGCCGGATCTAGCAGTGTTTCATACATCAAAACTGTTGTAAACTGAAGGAATAATTATTCCGGTGGTGTGAAGAAATTTCGGAATTTTGAAGTGAATTTTGTGACGAGAAAAGACATAAATTCCACGTGGCGTATTGAGCAGGTCGGTGGCTAAACACTGTGACTGCATTAGGTACCGACAGACCTAATATTTGTCGAGCATTCTCAATCAAAAACCATGCGTATTTTTGTAGCTATTACGTTTCCGGGAAATGCAACACCATAAACTTGCTAATGTGAGCGAAAGGGATTGTGACTGACTGTGTTAAGACTAGCACGGGCTTGGCAGTGATACCTTTTCACCTATGTTTCAGAACATATTAATTAAGGACAAAATTTCCAATCTTTCATTTGGTGTGAAAACTTTCTCCCGAAACATAGATTAGCGACTTTCATTGCAGCCTGGTTCACGTCGAAGTACATTAGGTTTCGGTGGTCTTCCCTACTGATGATCTGCTGAGACAATTTTCACAGGTAGGTGCAGGTTCGTCGTAAAGGGGCGGAAGGAACCGCGCCGCCACAGCGTCTACAATTAGGATGCACTGTCGTTTCTACTGAATCTGACGTAAGTTAATTTCTGTGTGTTACTGAAGACTGCACGCAACTGTCTCCTTTGTACTGGAGTTGTAAGGACGTGTAAGAGTACTAGTTATGTCTAACCGAATAAAAGCAAAACAATGAAATTCTGAAAATGTCCATCATCCTGGCGTCTTCAGTCGATGTTCTCTTACCAACACAGATAGCACTTAGATCGTCATTCCGCTGAACTCCCTATGAGGATTTAATGGAACTAACCATTAACTGGCTAAAGCTCACTGTGACAGAAATTAAAATCGAAAAGTTTTCTGAGATAGCATACACTTTTGTTTCTTAAAGTTCATCAGAGGAAAGTGAATACAGCTCATAGAAATCGTGTGGCATAAACATGTAAATCTAAGTAAATGAGGTGATGCTCAAGGACAAAACATTTCATCAGATGAACATCCGCAACTGAGAAATATGTTTATATAATGAAAATCCACTACATTTGTTAATGATTTTCTTAATTTATTCTATGGCCGGTTTCGAAGCTTAAAGCATCATCTTAAACATTATGTTGAGATGTCTACGCGGGAGCTGTGGTCGCAGGCCCTACCCTCCCATCCGTTTGTTTGACGTGAGTGTGATCCCCAATGACTAACTGACCAAACTGTCACAATACTTATTTGGTTGCACATGAAGATTGAAGATGATGTTTTAAGCTTCAAAACCTATAACCTAAGAAAATTACTATCAACTGAAGCGGATTTTTGCTCTACAGAGATACTGGGGTAATTAGATTAGGACATGAGACATTTAAAGTCTTGCTATCAGAGCAGCAAAAAAACTGATGATGGACGAAGTTGAAAGAAAATAAAAAGTAGACTGACAATGGAAAGAAAATCGTCCTTCAATAAGAGAAATTTCTTAACATCGAATATAGATTTATTGTGTTAGGAAATCTTTTCTGAAAGTAGTTGTATAGAGGGTAGCCATGTATGGAAGCGAAACATGGATGACAAACAGTTTAGCCAAGAGGTAACAGAAGCTTTTGAAGCGAGATACTACCGAAGAATGCTGAAGATGAGACGGGTAGATCACGTAACTGATAATACAATTTGAGGCAGAACTTGACTAGAAGAAAGGATCGACAACAAATGTTGGCCAACTAGATTTACAAGTTAAATCATTAATCATTCACATTATTTACAAATACAATTAATGAACATGATAAAATTGTTAGTAATTCACAATACAAGTTACAATTCCTATGCTCAGTTATTTTGCTCGGATACTTGCGAATGGCTCTAGTGGGTAACAAATACAGCTTCTTGTTACTCAATTATTCTCAAAAAATTGATGCTGAAACGAAGTTTTAACAAATTAACACCGCCGTATGAGTTTCCCTCACAGAGTTCACGGAGGATCTGCCACGTCCCTCTAGACTGACAAGACAAGTTCAAATTCACACATGTTTTACCATTCGCAAGCTGATATTTCACGGCACATTGCGAAGTGTTTATCTTACATCTTAGATTTATGAAGGTCCGTGGATGCAGAAAATGCATTTGTAGTTTATAGTTTACCTTTATTATTCTACTGCTTCTTCTTCTTTCTTAAAGTCTTTAGTGATTTGTGATTTGCCTGTTGCGTCTTTGTCAATAAAACTCTGTTGTGTGTGGTTGGTTATTACTTGATTTCTCCATCTCTGTCTATGTCTATCTGTTAAACTTTCCTCTCTTGGTCAATAATTATTCATTACTGTTTTACACATTCTATTCTCATCAAATCTTGTGTAATGATCCATCCAAATATTTCTATTATCACTGATGTGCTCATAAACGCTTTTCCGCCCTAGTTCGCTCCTCATTGTTGTATTCCTTGTCATATCAGGTAGCCTAGAGACAGCTGCTCTTCTTAAAAGCCGCTCTTCCATGGCTTCTGTTCTTAATTCATTTTCAGGTACTATTGTGGAAATACCACTAGCATAAAATTAGAAGGAGCGCCATTGTTTTGCAGTACTTTGTTAAAGTTTTCTATCATCAACTTTTTACTCGTTGTTCTGCCTATAATGCCATTAACATAAATTAATATTTCAATATTTTCGGAATGATTTTTAGTTCGTAAAGGAGGTCGTATTTTCCAAGAAGTTGAACTCATTCACCTTTGTTTTCTAGTCATTTACTGAAATTTTACTTGGGAGTTTGTCTCATCCTTTAAACCACAGGAGCTAGGTTCTTTGCTGAGAGACTCTTAAATTATAGCTCTTGTCAGTAACACTTAATTTGTAAATGGCTTTTTGAAGGCTATCTTCATTGTCAGCTAAAAGAAGTTGGTCATCAGCAAAGAGCGTTGCTCATACACAAATCCGTTGTTTCAACTTGTCACTGTAAAACTGTATTGCTTTAGTCGTTGCCTCAGCATATCAGAAACTAGCCATCTGGCAGTATCGGAGACCGAATCCGTCCTTGTTGCCACCCTTAATTTGTCCTTACTTTTACACAAATAGCAATTTTAGGGCCCCAGTAAATTCACTGGAGTATACTTAGTGTTTCTATGTTAAATTCTACATCATTGTTCCCTTGAACGTACAAACTTATTCCTGGAGAAACGTGAAGTGGCTACTTCTGAAACACTTGGACACTGAAACGCCTGCAGCCATCATTACCAGTTCATACTGGGTGCGCCACATTCACCCAACTTTTCCTTGTCGTAAGAGAGCAGGATGTACCCTACCTGAACTCAGTCTGCTCTTCTTGAACCTCCTACAAGTTTTTATAGAACTACTGTTGGTCATTGTGCTACTATCTTCGACATATGTTATATAATTTTTAGTATAATTTTATATAATTCTCGCAGTGTTTCCTGTCTCCTTCCTTAATGATAAGTGTTGCTATGACTGATTTCGAGCTGTTTCGAATAGTCAAGAACTTGTTGATGACGAAGGGAAGCAACCCTGATTTCACTTGGTCAATTTAGTGTTTATGATTTATTGGGAGTATACATTCCCTTTGGTTTCAAAACCATTGTTTCCAAAATATATGACTTTCTTCCTTTCAGTCAATTGTATCCAACGACGTTTCGTTAATTCTTATATTTACAACACATTAAAATTTATTCGTGGTTTTTGCGGTGAGTGCCATTGGGGTCAATATGACCCACTTTAAAATGTTTGTTTGTTTCTTGTATGTAACATTCATGAAAATAGAGCAATGAACGTAATTTTGAACAGCTGTTGAAACACATATACCAATGAAAATATTATTTCCCGCATATTTATGAAATTATTATTAGGGTTTCTTGTATCAGTTGTTGTTGTACTCTTCCTAGTACTAATGCGGGTTAACATGACTCCATAAGTACATTAGAAATAATATTTCCCTGTCCTCAAAGCTATATTTTTAAATGTGTTACGTTCTCTCTCTGAATCAACCGTAACCAGTTATGTTTCATTAAGTTTTATATTTGCAACACAGTAAAAGTTATTCATTATTTCTGTACTGAGTACTACTGGGGACAGGATAAAGTCTAAATACCCTTTGCTTTCTTGAACGTAATAGTTATCAAAATGAATTATTATTGTCAGGTCGAACAATTGCAAAGTATATTTTAAGCTAGTTCATTTATATTACTTGGAGTCTATATGACTCACGAATACAAAAACATCCTCCCAGTAGGTGGGAAAATTGACCAACAGTGTTGTTTCACTACTGCTGTTAGTTAGTCTCTTGTATTCATTGATGCTTTCTGTTGTCTTGTTTTGTATCCATTTAAGGTACGTAATTTTTTATCTCCCTATATCAGTTTTACCTTCCCATACCATCGTTCCAGTATTTCAATTCGTTTGTTTTCTGCATTCGATTTCCGTACACAATAACTTCTTTGGCGGTTTTTCGTATTATAGTTTTGCTGTACTCCCACTCCTGATCTAAACCTTTGTTCTTCTTCATTTCCTCATCATATTTATTCAGTCTACGTTGGTATAATTTCCTAATGCAAGTTTTATTCAGTAGAAAAATTTAATTCCGCTTTCTGTGGTGCTTTACATCAAACGATATTTTCATCCATCTGGCTGTAACGAATATTGTTTCCGTTGGCATGTAGAGATCTGTGATTAGTTCTGCTACTCTGTGCACTCCTACATCCGTAAACGACAAAGATATTTTCTGATTGTTTAGAAAGTAGTCCATTACTGTTTGGCTTCCTCTCTATGCATAGGTTATTTTGTGTTTTTCTTTGTCCTTAAAATATATATTATAATTCAGAACTTACTGAAGTATGTGAAATCTCTCAAGAGTTTTCTGCTGTTAATTGTATCATTTTCCCAATTAATCACCGTATTGTTTTCTGTTGGGCTATTTCTAATTCTTCCATTCATTTCACCACCAGTTATGATATAGTCCTCTTTTTTTTTAGAGTTTCCTGATTCTTGCAACTTCCCATACAAAATCTACTGTGTCTATTTTCCTTCCTGCTTCATTGGAGTACGTGTGTGGCACTCACACGTCTGCCCTTTCTATTTTAAATATTAGGTGTCCCATCCTCTCATTCACCTGTACATACAAGCGTACCTTGTTTTCCTTTTTTAATTTATTGAGATTGCTGCTCCTGCTGAGGCTGTGGGACGCCTCTGTATACACTACTGGCCTTTAAAATTGCTACACCACGTATATGACGTGCTACAGACGTGAAATTTAACTGACGGGAAGAAGATGCTGTGATATGCAAGTGATTAGCTTTTCAGAGCATTCACACAAGGTTGGCGCCGGTGCGACACCTACAACGTGCTGACATGAGGAAAGTTTTCAACCGATTTCTCATACACAAATAGCAGTTGACCGGCGTTGCCTGGTGAAACGTTGTTGTGATGCCTCGTGTCAGGGAAGAAAGGCGTACCATCACGTTTTCGACTTTGATATAGGCCTGATTGTAGCCTACCGCGATAGCGGATTTTTCGGATCGCGACATTGCTGCTCGCGTTGGACGAGATCCAAGGACTGTTAGCAGAATATGAAATCGGTGGGTTCCGGAGGGTGATACAGAACGCCGTGCTGGATTCTAACGGCCTTTTATAACTAGCAGTGGAGGTGACAGGCATCTTATCCGCATGGCTGTAACGGATCGTGCAGCCACGTCTCGATCCTTGAGTCAACAGATGGGGACGTTTGCATGACAACAACCATCTGCACGAACAGTTCGACGACGTTTTCATCAGCATGGACTATCACCTCGGAGACCATGGCTGCGGTTACCACTGACGCTGCATCGCAGACAGGAGCGCCTGCGGTAGTGTACTCAACGACGCACCTTGGTGCACGAATGGCAAAATGCAATTTTTTCGGATGAATCCAGGTTCTGTTTACAGCATCATGACGTTCGCATCCGTGTTTGGCGATATCGCGGTGAACGCTCATTGGAAGAGTGTATTCGTCATCGCCATACTGGCGCATCTACATCTACGACATTTATACTTCGCAAGCCACCCGACGTTGTGTGGCGGAGGGCACTTTACGAGCCACTGTCATTACCTCCCTTTCATGTTCCAGTCGCGTATGGTTCGCGGGAAGAACGACCGACTGAAAGCCTCCGTGTGCGCCCGATTCTCTCTAATTTTACATTCGTGATCTCCTCGGGAGGTATAAGTATGGGGGAGCAATATATTCGATACCTCATCCGGAAACGCACCCTCTCGAAACCTGGCGAGCAAGCTACACCGCGATGCAGAGCGCCTCTCTGGCAGATTCTGCCACTTTAGTTTGCTAAACATCTCCATAAAGCTATCATAATTACCAAACAACCCTGTGACGAAACGCGTCGCTCATCTTTGGATCTTCTCTATCTCCTCCGTCAACCCGATCTGGTACGGATCCCACACTGATGAGCAATACTCAAGTATAGGTCGAACGAGTCTTTTGTAAGCCAGCTCCTTTGTTGATGGACTACATTTTCTAAGGACTCTCCCAATGAATCTCAACCTAGTACCCGCCTTACCAACAATTAATTTTATATGATCATTCCACTTCAAATCGTTCCGCACGCATACTCCCAGATGTTTTACAGAAGTAACTGCTACGAGTGTTTGTTCCGCTATCATATAATCATACAATAAATGATCCTTCTTTCTATGTATTCGCAATACATTACATTTGTCTATGTTAAGGGTCAATTGCCACTGCCTTCACGAAGTACATATCCACTGCAGATCTTCCTGCATTTGGCTACAATTTTTTAATGCTGCAACTTCTCTGTATACTACAGCACCATCCGCGAAAAGCCGCATGGAACTTACGACACTATCTACTAGGTCATTTATATATATTGAGAAAAGCAATGTTCCCATAACACTCCCCTGTGGCACGCCAGAGGTTACTTTAACGTCTGTAGACGCCTCTCCATTGATAACAGCATGTGTCTTCTGTTTGCTAAAAACTCTTCAATCCAGCCACACAGCTGGTCTGATATTCCGTAGGCTCTTACTTTGTTTATCAGGCGACAGTACGGAACTGTATCGAACGCCTTCCGGAACTCAAGGAAAATACCATCTACCTGGGAGCCTGTATCTAATATTTTCTGGGTCTCATGAACAAATAAAGCGAGTTGGGTCTCACACGATCTCTGTTTCCGGAATCCATGTTGATTCCTACATTTCCAAAAACGACATGATCCTCGAGCAAAAAACATGTTCTAAAACTGTGCAACAGATCGACGTCAGAGATATAGGTCTATAGTTTTGCGTATCTACTCGACGACCCTTCTTGAAGGGTCTATCTACAAAAATTAAATATGCAAAGTACACATAAGAGAAAATAAGTAGATAAACAAGTTACACAAGTAATTACGTGAATGTGTTGAAAATCAATTCATCTTTCCTTTATAAGATCTTCTTGTGGGACGCCACTGTATGTAATGGAACATTCTCCTAAGTCTTTAGCTGCCTTCAATTTTTTATCTCTGTTATTAAATAAATATCTATATTTCTTTCATTTAGTGCTCTTAGTTCATTTATAGTCCTCAAATGTACCAGATCATCACATAACCATACGTAATACACCATGACCATAAACAGTATAAAATTGGCCTCAGAGTAACTCACAACCGAGTATGAAAGAAACAGCGTGAAAACTCATAACAATTAAAAAGAGAACGTCAATGAAAACATGCGTGCATGAACTTCAAAGAATACAGTCAGAAGTACATTGTGACATATTCGATGAAGACTAATGAAATTTGGAAAAAACATTTGTCTATGTAACTTATTTAAGTGTTTAACATTGCAAGATCTCTGGTTAATTTAAGCGCGAGTTAAGCCATTGCAAATTTGAATTGCTGCTACATTAATAAAGTGTAAAAACCAGAATGTTGAATGCACTACGTTGCCAGATATTATTTCGTGGGGTGGAGTTCCATGCCTGTAGCGCTTCATCGATCAATACAGGGACAGTTAATGCTGGTTGCGAGTGAGGCTGGAGTTGTCGTCCGATAACATTGCATATGTGTTTGACTCAAGACAGAACTCATGATCGAGCAAACCAATAAAACATGCCGACACTCTGTGCAGTGCTTTAGGTTACAACATCAATAAGTGGGCGAGCGATATACTGCTGCAAAGTGCCTCCTGGAACACATTTCATGAGTGACAGCGCAGAAGGTGGGATCACAAGACTGACGTACGATTTTGCAATCCGTTTGCGTGGGGCAATCACGGGAGTGTTCCTGTTGTCATAAGACATCGCACTCCAGACCATAACTCCAGGTGTAGGTCCAGTGTATCTAACACACAAACAGCTTTTTTACAGATCCTCGACTGGCCTCCTAACCAACACACGGCCATCACTGGCACCGGGCAGAACTCAGTTTCATCAATAAACACAAAAGATCTGCACCCTACTGTCCAATGAGCTCTCGCCTGACACCACTGAAGTCGCAAATAGCGGTGATTGTAGTCAGTGCAATGAACACTACAGGGAGTCTGTCTCGGATCTGTTCTTGAAGTAACCGATTGCAACAGTTCGTTGTGTCACTGTGGCTCCAGCTGCTATTGAAATTTCTACTGCATATGGAGTACGGTTAACTAGAGACGTACGCCGAACATGATGATCTTCCCTCTTGGTATTTCTACGTCACCGTCCGGTACCAGGACGTCTTGGACCGTACATTCTCCTTACCACGGCTGCCAGCAATCACGTACAGAAACCAACTTCTCGTACTCCTATTACACGACATCGTTCAAACTCAGTAAGAGGCTGATAATTATGTCTTTGTCGCCTTGAAAGCATTCTTGACTAACATCAAATCACTGTGTCCAGTTTCAAGGGTAACTAAGTCTCACGACCGTTAAAACGTGTATTTGAAGAAAACCTGATTTTCCTGCCGCGAACTTGAATAGACATCACCATTCAGAATCTGTTGATCCATTGTGGACGTGGGACAGCGACTAGTCTAATATGTAACAGAGAAATTCGCCAAGCAGTGAGCAAATTTAAAAGTTATTTCATTTTATTTTTGCCATGAGTTTCGGCAATTCAGTATCTTCATCTTCAGGTCCCATATGCACCTTTCAAAAATTGTCGATGTACTCATACTGTGCCATCTGTTTATGGATGTCGTGAATTCTCAAGTGCTTCCTTCGACGACAAGTCTATATCGATCATGTTTGAGAGGTGCATACGGGGCCTAAAGATGGCACACCGAACGGGCGAAAATAAAATAACTTTTCAATTTGCACTGCTGTTTGGCGAATTGGTTTGTTAGATCATCTTTCAGATGTAGAAACACGCCCACCATCTTACGTTTATGTTGCATAACTCCTTCTTGGTCATGCGATTTTTTTCCTGCAGTACACAACTTGCAAAAATAAATATAGAGTTTAACTCACTCATTTGGTACAGCATAATTTAATCACACAGTGCGTGTAATGCAATATAAGAAGCCAGATGAACATATACCTATTAATTTCTGAAGAAGTATAATACTGTCAAAATATAACTGTTTCAAATTGTATTATTATACAAGTAAGATTTCAAGCGCTGATCAGTAAACATATAACCACTACTCTGGGCAGTAAGTATTTAATTTTTTTAAATATCTACAAACGAGCAAAGTGCGTCTCCCGGAGAACAGTGGGAAAGATGGAGACTTCAGCAGGATGTTATGTGGAGATAAATTGTAGCAAGATAGACATAAAGTTCCTGACAGACATATTACGAGACAATCAGATGCACCAAATGAATTGGAGCAATGAGATGAGCTCATTGTAGCTTGAACCTTGAGTCTAAACAAGACACATTAGAAGTTGTACAGATTTTATTCATTTTAGTTTAAAACAAAATATATTAAACAAACCAAACATGCCACAGTCGCTTACGTTACTGCATATGGAATCTGACTATGCCAGCAGCCACGATAATGTGTTTCTTTTTCAGTCAGACAGATAAATAAACAGTTTACTGAATTTGTATAACGTTACTACGAATTCTCCACATTCTAACACTATATGAAGTCAGCATGACTTTACCGGACGATTACCCAACAACTCGTGATAGTTATGAACCATAGTTCAAAGTTTTAAGATGTAGTTGTACTTTTTAGTTTAAATCAGAACACGTTACAATGTCGGACATGCGAAGTATCCGTGTATTTATTGATATCTACTGAAATCATGCATAAATATGTTATTAGAGGTCGATAACTGACAGAAGGAATATACTCAATGCACCCGTACGTTGTACGTAATTGAAATTATTATTTGTAACTGAATGGTGGTCATTTCGTATATACTTGTATACAGTACAGTAGTAATCACGCTACCAGAAGCATGAAAAGGCAAGCAAGTCAGCGTGCAGAGTCTTTTGTCGATGTTTCATTTGCAGTTTTCGATCGGAGTGATAGGCTGGTGTTTAGGCCTACCAGAGCGTGAAATGGCCTAAGACAACCTTCGTTGGACTTTCTACATTCCTGCTAGTCGCCAATCGGGGTCTTATAAATCTTTTGGGAGGCTGAATAGCTCCGTGAGAGTGAGGTCTGGTTTTTAAATGCCACTGGGTCATACAGGTTGTGTATGACGTTCAGTGATTGTTTCTGCTTCGAACATGCGCACTTTCTCGTTGTTTAAACGAAGGTAGCTGTCAACTAAAATATTTACGTGGTTTTACTTTTTGTAACTGTTTGACGATCTGATATCGATAGATACGATGACTAATGACCTTTAGCTTTCCTAACGACTGTTAGTGAAATTATCGCACTGATGAACTCTTTAGATTTCGCTGTACGCTTTCGAGACTTAATGCACTACAGTAAAAGTTTAGTTCGCTCACGCAATTGATTTATCAGTTGCGAAGATTACCATCCCCGTTTTTGTGTGCATATTTAGTAAATAACCTTTTGGGTTGAGCTTTAAACAGTTTAATTTTGCCCAGATTACTATCCTATGAGATTGCAACCATTTGTTCCGCACTTCAGTTATTAATTTATTTGACGACACATTTTCACTAACATGTTGTTCTTATATTAACAGGTTTGAAGAATGTTTATTTGTACCAAAATTTGAGCTTAAATTCGAGGATACGCGACCGCCTCTCACAGATTTCAAAAATGTTAGATAGGGGTCTTGTCCATACTAATTTGTCCGGCAGAGTCACAATAGGCAATGCTCACTCTGGTTCGTTGGTAGCATTTAAAATGAGTTTGAATTGTCCTAGAATTGGAGGAATCGTCGTAACTGAGTTGACTCTCCGGGGCATCTGATCGTTACATCACACGCGTTCACTTTTATTAAACATCTGTAGGCACATTTCTATTCATTACTAAACAGTAAAGTGATAATTTATGTTCTCGCAGGACTTAATTGTTTACGAAGCAAATTCTATAGTTTTTAAAATGTACATTGACAAATTTATGCAAATTATTCATAGCACTGACGAAGCACAGTTTACTCTAAAGTATAAGAGGGGACTTTTTTGTTTTTTAACCTGAAAATACTGATATTCACTACCACCAGAGGTTTCTGTGAGAGAGCGTTGAGTAATCCCCAAGAAGTATTGCGACTAATAATCACACAAGTTCATTTTATAAGGTTAGTATAAGAGATGTTTTCTTTATTTGGCCACTTACATATCATATTTCAAAGTTGACGAGATGAATTTCAGAGTTCTCTTCGTTAGTGAACGTTGCAAAGCCGTACATCTTGTGTTAACACGCCCACAATATTTTTACGGCAGTAAAGGCTGTTGTAGTCCCGGCCTACGCTTTGCCTGATTCTATTCAACTTTAGGGGCTGCATATTAATTATAAGACTCTTTTGACAGCGACAAGAGTTTAGCTTTTCCGCTCTTTGCAGGTGAGCCTTGGTGTCTGCTCAACCTGCAACTTCCTTGGAGACGCTGTTATCTGCCGCTAAAGTTTCCTTCGTTAGCACCGACTTTCATTCGAAGAGGACGACGGTAGGCGTGGGGAAGGGGAGAAGGAGGAAAGAATTCCGACGAGCAGACTTCTATCGTCCCCACCTGTCTCAGGACGCGAAAACGACGGAGGCAGGGTAATTACCTAAACAGCAAGTACGCAAGTAGCAATTTCATCAGGGCCAACATTAGTTTATTGTCATTCAGTTTTTTTCTTCACTGCCTGTAATTAGCAACAAAAACAGAACACTATTCCTTTCGCGTTCATCGAAATCATATAAAGACCATCGATCAACACTCACCACCGTGCGCTCGCTATCACACAACCTTTAAATTCTTTCACCAAAGCTGTTTCACAGAGGAAGACCGCACGGCAGTTCCTTCTCTAAATCCTCGCAACGAAAAAATGGCTGACATCGAAATAAGTGTGCAAGGAATAGAAAAGCAACTGAAATCACTCAACAGAGTTAAATCCACTGGACCTGACGGGATACCAATCCCATTCTACACAAAGTACGCGAAAGAACTTGCCCCCCTTCTAACAGCCGTGTACCGCAAGTCTCTAGAGGAACGGAAGGTTCGAAATGATTGGAAAAGAGCACAGGTAGTTCCAGTTTTCAAGACATCGATCTGTTGTAGAATTTTAGAACATGTTTTCTGCTCGAGTATCGTGTCGTTTCTGGAAACGCAGAATCTACTCTGTAGGAATCAACATGGATTCCGGAAATAGCGATCGTGTGAGACCCAACTCGCTTTATTTGTTTATGAGACACAGAAAATATTAGATACAGTATCCCAGGTAGATGCCATTTTCCTTGACTTGCGAAGGCGTTCGATACAGTTCCGCACTGTCGCCTGGTAAACAAAGGAAGAGCCTACGGAATATCAAACCAGCTTTGTGGCTGGATTGAAGAGTTTTTAGCAAACAGAACACAGCATGTTGTTATCAATTCAGAGACGTCTACAGACGTTAAAGTAACCTCTGGCGTGCCACAGGGAGTGTTATGGGGCCATTGCTTTTCACAATATATATAAATGACCTAGTACATAGTGCCGGAAGTTCCATGCGGCTTTTCGCGGATGATGCTGTAGTATACAGCGAAGTTGCAGCATTAGAAAATTGTAGCGAAATGGTGGAAGATCTGCAGCGGATATGTACTTGGTGCAGGGAGGTGCAATTGAACCTTAACATAGACAAATGTAATGTATTGCGAATACATAGAAAGAAGGGTCCTTTATTGTACGATTATAAGATAGCGGAACAAATACTGGCAGCAGTTACTTCTGTGAAATATCTGGGAGTATGGGTACGGAACGATTTGAAGTGGAATGTTAGTATAAAATTAATTGTTGGTAAGGCGTATGCGGGGTTGAGATTCACTGGGAGAGTCCTTAGAAAATGTAGTCCATCAGCAAAGGAGGTGGCTTACAGAACACTCGTTCCCGATGTAGTTTGCTGCCCAGGTTTCGAGAGGGTGCGTTTCTGGATGAGGTAACGAATATATTGCTTCCCTTAACGTATACCTCCCGAGGAGATCACGAATGTAAAATTAGAGATATTCGAGAGCGCATGGAGGCTTTCTGGCAGTCGTTCTTCCCGCGAACAATACGCGACTGGAACAGGAAAGGTAGGTAATGACAGTGGCACGTAAAATGCCCTCCGCCACACACCGTTGGGTGACTTGCGGAGTATAAATGTAGATGTTGATGTAGTCGTATCTAGACGTACCAGGGATTCCATATCGCTCCAACTGCACACCCCCCACACCATTACAGAGCCACCATCATCTTGAACAATCTCCTGCTGACAAGCGGAGTCCATGGATTCATATGGCTGTCGCCATACCCGCACACGTCCATCCACTCGACACAATTTGAAACGAGACTCGTTCGACCAATCAACATGTTTCCAGTCATCAGCAGTCCATTGTCGGTGTGGTCGGGCTCAGGCGAGCCGTTAAGCTTTGTGTTGTGCGGTCACCAATGGTACATGAGTGGACCTTCGGCTCCGAAAGCCCAATGCGATAATGCTTCGTTGAATGGTTCGCACTCTGACTCTTGTTGATGGCCTGGTACTGAAATCCGCAAGAATTTGCGGAAGGGTTGCATTTCTGACACTTTGAACGATTCTCTTCAGTCGTCGGCAGTCTCGCTCTTGCAGGATCTTTTTCGGGCCCCAGCGATGTCGGACATTTGATGTTTTACCGGATTCTTGATATTCACGGTACACTCGTGAAATGGTCGTAGGGGAAAATCCCGAGTTCATCGTTACTTCGGACTAAATCACCACGTTCAAACTCAATTAAATCTTGATAACCTGCCATTGTAGCAGCAGTAGCCGATCTAACAACTACGGTAGACACTTTTGTCTTATATCGGCGTTGCCGACTGGTGCTCCGAGTTCTTTCTGTTTACATATCTCTGTATCTGAATACGGAAGGTAGCGTAGATACAAAATTGCTGCTCTGTACCGATATGGTCCAAAATCGTTATAGCACACATAGATCGCGACAATAGAAGTACGTAATTACACCAGAGCACTCAAAAGTATAGTCTCCTCCTATACTTCCAACGGTAGGTATCGAAACGATATGTACACCATTATGTACATCAAGTTCATGCACAGAAGTCAATGCAACACGATATAGGCGAGATACTTCATAGAAGAAGACCTGTCATAAGCCTGTGTAATGTCTACAACTCTCTTTCCATTTCCATACATACTTTAGAAACTACTGGGAAATGTATGTCAGAGAGCAGGTAGCAATGCCACATTTTAGAATTCCTTCTAGTTCCGATCTGGTACGTACCACAGCAAGATGCCTAGGTGCGTGGTATAATTAACTGATACTATCTTTGAGGTCCCTTCGGGAGTGATACGGCGGTGTTAGATTCTTCACTTAATACTGTCTCTTGAAGTTTTATAAGTAGGTTTCCGCGGTGAAACTCCGTGAAATATGTTGTTGTTGTTGTGGTCTTCAGTCCTGAGACTGGTTTGATGCAGCTCTCCATGCTACCCTATCCTGTGCAAGCTTTGATAATCCATGTTATCGTATTAAGTGTAATAAATGTTGTTGTGCTACTGTGTCAAACATTTTTCGGAAATTAAAAAGTCTTACATTTACGTGGTTGTTTTCAAGCTGTCGCACCACGAAAGCTGGATTTCGCATCACTGACATTTTATATATCTTTGATGATTGGCGTTGTCTTCGACATATCTCATTATACGGGCTTTTCGTAAAGTCTCAATTTTCAAAACACAACATAATACCTGATTCTAATTAATTTATGTGATAGCGCGGTGGTGGTAAGTTCGTTTGAGACCAAACTGCTGAGCTCATCGGTCCCTACATACTACTTAATCTAACTTAAATTAACTTACGCTATGGACAACGCACACACCTTTTCCTGACGGAGGACTCGAACCTCGACGGGGGCAGCCACGCGAACCGTGACAAGGCACCCTAGACCGCGCGGCTACCCAGAGCGCCATTTCTGTGGTATCGTGGGACTATAATATTTTCTTGCCATGATGGTCAATAAGAATGCTTAAGATACAAAAAACGTGTCGCTGTTGTTAAGTATGCGATTGCGTGAGTTTTCGTGTATGGAAGTGCAAGAGGGGTTCACTAGGAAATTTCAAGTGGTAGTACCAACAACAGCACACATCTTGTTACCTGTCAGTAAGTTCCGAAGAACTGGAAACGTCACCAATGAAATACGACTATGGTGACTTTGTATACGGTAAGAGGCTGTTCAAAGAGTCAGAGAAGCTATCGAAAGAGCTATGACTGCAACAACTTGTCGGTTAAACACCTGGTTAGATGTGCCAAAATCAACGATTATGAAAGTTTTACGCTTTCCAGTAAAGGGAAAAAGTTTATGATAAACAGGTTCTTCACAACGTAGACCACACATTCAGCAAACTGCGCGTTACGATTTGATAGGTGCTGCACATAACGAACACCTTATGCATCGCATTTTATTTCCTGATGAATGCAAATTTCACACCTGCGGAAAAGTTAAGAAACTTAACTACCTCGTATGGGGTAACAAGCCCCCTCATGCCACAGTTCAATGTCAAAATGCAATTCGTAGAACCATAGCTTTACCAAGAATGCATTACTGATACTGTTGCATTCCTTCTTGTTTTTCCCTCTCAGTGAAACAGTACCTAAAGTGAAATTTCGCCAACAGATGAGCAGCAAAGGTTCAGCAACCCTGCGGTCATCGCGTTCGCCTGATCTGACTCCCTTGAATTTTTTTGCGCGGGATACGTAAAGTCAAGGATGTACCCGAATCCAGGCTGCAGCGCCGGCTGTTTCTCAAGATACTATTTAGAATGTATTCAGATCTACTCTTCAACGATGCGAGTAATGCTTAAAAATTGTCGGAGGTTATGAAGAAGGGCGATATATAAACATACATCCATATTATATAAATGCATCCATTATTTTTTTCAAATGAGTCGAGATTTTATGGTCACCCTGTGTCTGAGCTCAGAATATGAGATACGACAATTGTTTTAGATTAGTTCTGCTATCCTTCTTACAGACGAATGTTATTTTACAAGCTGTTGGCAGAATACTCTGTTCCGGGCATTTCCTGCATATTATGGTAAACATCGAACCTAACTCTACTGCATTTTTTGCACTGAATCTAACGTGTATTCAATCGGATCTCGGAACTTAGTTTAATCTCAGCAGTTTCAGTTGTTACTCAGATGCTTTGAGGGTAATATTTATAACACACGTTTTTAGTGGTGCCAGAATTAAAACAAGGCAGTACTTCAGTGTCTTTCGTTGTACAGGAACAGAACATTTGAAAACTGAGGTCAGCATTTCTGCTTCTTAATTATTACAATTAAATTTCAGTTCCTGCGTCGTTTAACACAAACTTCTCTGGAGACATATTTCGATAAGGTGTTGCTGCTGTGTTAATTGAAGGCTTCACAAATTATCCTTTTCCAAGTCAAACGCGCTTCATTTATAATCTGTGTAACACAGCCGTATGCTTCTTTTACACGCATAATGAAGTAGTTTCTGTTTCTTCCAAAACTGGTTACAGTTCTCCGATACCCCACTGGACCTATAATGACAGATCATCTTGAGATAACATTTGGGAGGGGCGGAGGGCACTGGAGAGGTTGTTCAGGAAACGCAAAATTATCTGCGCACTCGCCAAACTTAACACCTCTGTACTTCGATCTCTGATGAAAATTAAAAGAAGAATTAGTAAACGCAGGCGAGTCCCGAATGGTTAAAATGCTTTATAACAGACGCCTCCAGATGGAATTCAACGGGCAGTATTCTTTCTACAGAACCACTTTACAGGGTTGAGCAATACTCATGTTCGACAGTTTGAGCACTTGGTGTGACAGCCGTGATAATGAACACACGAATCGTATCTGAGCTACGTTCCTGCTCACATTTGGTATAACGGGGCAGACCTTTGTGGATGGCGGGAGAGTGGTCTGCTGCGCTGTTATCTCGATACTGTTTGTTGATTAAGCCCACTACATACCATGTCAGAGCTTCTTTCAAATGCTACAGAAAAAAATTTAGAGTTCCATAAGAAAGAAACAAAGTCGGAGTAGTTATTCAAGGACTAAAAACGGTAAATAATACTTACGAGCGTCATGATATTCGCTCTGTTGTCCACTATAACTCGGCGACAACCTCACCTCGATTTATCTGTTAATTCTGGGAATATATAGAGTGATTCACGAAAAATTGCAAAGATTTTAATATAGTATTCCACAAGTAAAATTAAAGAAAAATATTGACGTAAACATAGGTCCGCAAATGTTTAGTTACGGCTAATAAAAGATTTTGCCTGAAATTTATCAACTTCACTAATATGAAGCCATCCTAAAACTGTACGAGGTTAAAGTAAAGCGCAATTGCCATTTACTTTGTTGTTATTGTCTGGTGAATCTAAGAAAACATGTGCCAGACGTGTATCTGCAGTGGTTTTCCAGAACATCCAGAGAAGCAAAGACGTAATTCCGAAACATTTTTCGTGTGTTAACTACTTGGCTACATTTGTTTTTTAAATTCCAGACAACTGCACAAAGTTTTCAACAGAATTTGTAAAGAACTAAATTTAGGAAAAATGATGGTAATAATGTTAGCTGAAACTGAATGAATGAGTCAGATAATCTGCTTTTATTAATACCATAGGACACATAAATTCATGTTGAACCGGAAAAACAAAGTTCAGTGTTAAAGAAGTTGTACAGTGTACATACAATTCCACAATACATTCACAGTAAATGTTCAAAACTGTCTCCAACGAGCTCAATTCATTTAGTTGCACGCCTAGGAACAGATTTTGTTGCTCGTTTCAGTTTCACAAGATTGCTCTTCATTCCGCTAATGGTTCCTCCATCCTGAATCCTCGGAGTTGGATAACGTAGGCGATATTCGTTAACTGCAGCCGTAGCATTCCTATCACATTTGCCATAATTAAACACCATATCGGCATGTTCCTCCGTCGTAAATTTGAAATGCATCTCTATTTCATAAATTATCTACGAACTACGACAGCTACTATGTGGTTTCACTTAAAGACACTGTTGTTATTATGTTCAGTAACTGAACAATACAGAAAACTAACTTGTTTCAAGGTTATGAAACGAATGAAACAATTCACTAACGGTTGCCAACAATGACATAAACGTTTCTACATTCGTAATGAAAAGTAAACAAATTTACTTGTATAACAATCTTTGCTTCTCTGGATGTACTGGAAAACTACTGCAGATACACGTCTGGTACATGTTTCATTAGAGTCACCAGACCAACAACAACAAAATAAATTGAAATCTTGCTTTACTTTAACCTCGTACAGTTTTGCAATGGCTTCATATTAGCGAAGTTCTACATCTACATGACTACTCTGCAATTCACATTTAAGTGCTTGGCAGAGGGTTCATCGAACCACAATCATACTATCTCTCTACTATTCCACTCCCGAACAGCGAGCGGGAAAAACGAACACCTAAACCTTTCTGTTGGAGCTCTGATTTCTCTTATTTTATTTTGATGATCATTCCTACCTATGTATGTTGGGCTCAACAAAATATTTTCGCATTCGGAAGAGAAAGTTGGTGACTGAAATTTCGTAAAAAGGTCTCGCCGCGACGAAAAACGTCTATGCTGTAATGACTTCCATCCCAACTCATGTATCATATCTGCCACACTCTCTCCCCTATAACGCGATAATACAAAACGAGCTGCCCTTCTTTGCACCCTCTCGATGTCCTCCGTCAATCCCACCTGGTAAGGATCCCACACCGCGCAGCAATATTCTAACAGAGGACGAACGAGTGTAGTGTAAGCTGTCTCTTTAGTGGACTTGTTGCATCTTCTAAGCGTCCTGCCAATGAAACGCAACCTTTGGCTCGCCTTCCCGACAATATTATCTACGTGGTCCTTCGAACTGAAGTTGTTCGTAATTTTAACACCCAGGTACTTAGTTGAATTGACAGCCTTGAGGATTGTAGTATTTATCCAGTAATCGAATTCCAACGGATTTCTTTTTAACTCATGTGAATCACCTCACACTTTTCGTTACTTAGCGTCAACTGCCACCTGCCACACCATACAGCAATCTTTTCTAAATCGCTTTGCAGCTAATACTGGTCTTCGGATGACCTTACTGGACGGTAAATTACAGCATCATCTGCGAACAGTCTAAGAGAACTGCTCAGATTGTCACCCAGGTCATTTATATAGATCAGGAACAGTAGAGGTCCCAGGACGCTTCCCTGGGGAACACCTGATATCACTTCAGTTTTACTCGATGATTTGCCGTCTATTACTACGAACTGCGACCTTCCTGACAGGAAATCACGAATCCAGTCGCACAACTGAGACGATACCCCATAGCTCCGCAGCTTGATTAGAAGTCGCTTGTGAGGAACGGTGTCAAAAGCTTTCCGGAAATCTAGAAATACGGAATCAACTTGAGATCCCCTGTCGATAGCGGCCATTACTTCGTGCGAATATAGAGCTAGCTGCGTTGCACAAGAGCGATGTTTTCTGAAGCCATGCTGATTACGTGTCAATAGATCGTTCCCTTCGAGGTGATTCATAATGTTTGAATACAGTATATGCTCCAAAACCCTACTGCAAACCGACGTCAATGATATAGGTCTGTAGTTAAATGGATTACTCCTACTACCCTTCAAATTGCTAAATTTCAGGCAAAATCTTTTATTAGTCGTAACTAAATATTTGCGGACCTACGTTTATATGAACTTTTTTCTTTAGTTTTACTTGTAGAATAACATATCAAAATATTTATGTATCTTAGTGAATCACCCCGTAAATGTGCAGTTGCACCTACAGGACTAAAAAATCTGTTCATTAATGCTAACACTAATCACGCATACGTGTCCCGTAAACTGACTCGTTCCACAAAATTTCGATGAAAGAATCATTCAAATGATCTATGGAACACGTTACTAGCTAACTAACTGGTGTAGCATCACGCCACCTTTTCAGACGTGTCCTGCTTCTGTGTACAGCAATACGGTGGTATGATCCATTTGGGGTGGCAACGAGAGGAACTACTTTCGCCAGATGAAACTCGTAATCGTCATACTGGTCCTCTGCTAGCGTTATCGCCTTGGGTGCCATTGAATACACAGCACGATCATCGCTGGTTCGCACTTCTGAAACATGCCTTCGGGGTCTCCACAACCTTACCTTTCAACAGGAAAACACATGACTGCGTGTTCCCTGTGCTGTCCTGATCCACCCTGATAAAGAGTGTGTTCGTCTGTTGCCTGGTCAGTGCGTTCTCCAGGTCACGGTTTGCTGAGAGATTGGTATGCCACCATTCGCCAGTTACTACGACTAATGATCTCTGGCATAGAGTTGAAGCAGCATGGAATGACGTACCCGTATCTGTCATCCTAGCTCAGTTCTACTTGTTGTCTAGCCGCCTAAGAGATTTTGCTGCTGCCAGAAGTGGCTGTCAGTGTACTAAGATTAAGATTCTAACCCAAACCACGAATAAATCAACTGTGTACTGTTTCCTACACTGCTGAATACACACCGATAGGAAAATTTTGTTACTTTCAAGTTTGGAATGATACAGAGATTTATTGAGACAACTTACAGGATCGGTAGACGTCTCATTTTGTAGCAAACTACCTTAAGTTAAGAGTCACGTAAGCCATTAGTATCAGTACCCCATTCTGCCACCAGGAGCGGCAGCGTAGCGCACAGTTAAAATGCCTACTTTCACTGTTTTAGTTTCGTGAAACGAACACTGCAATACATGTTCGGTGTAAATTCCGCACCGAATACGCTAAAGAACCTCCAAGCAGGCCGATAATTTGCTCTTGGCAAAATAACTTTGTTGAGACGGGTTGTTCACTGCGACATGACAAACCACGTTGCCCGTGTGTTAATGATTATGTCAGTTGGTTAGGGAGAGCTTTGCCCGCAGTCCACAGATCGATGAAGACGACCGATATGGGATGGTCTACTACCAGCAAGACGGTGCACAATATCATTTACTCATTTAAGTACGAGGTACCGTCGATGATCGCTCCCCATGTCGGTGGATTGGCCGAGAAGGGCCAATTCCATGACCACTTCACTCCAGAGACTTGACACACTGAATTTCTTTCTGTGGGGTTTCATTAAAGAGCGTTGTATGTTCCACCCTGACCAAACAATTTCGCGGACCTGAAACAACGAATCTACACTGCAGTTGCACAAGTTACGCCAGATTTGCTGCAACTCATGTGGGAAGAAACTGATTACCGGTGGTAGTCTCATCGAACCAAAGTGACACTTTGAAACTTTAATGTGAAACGTGGGGTTGTTTGCTAAAAAATGACAAATCTTCTGATTCTGTAAGTTTCCTCAATAAATTATCTATACAGCGCAAAGCCTTTAAATACCGCTGGGAAGAGTTTCATATTGTTTCCCTCGTTACGTGAAAACTATTAATCCTACAGAAATAATCAACAGTACCTTTTTGTAGGAAATTTATAACAGTTAAATTTTGTACTGGGATGCGTTTCCGCTTGAGGTCGTGATTTTGGAATTACTAGACAAAACTGCACAAACTGACCTTCAAACGCGTTTTCCTTGAATATCTCGAAAATCGCAGCCTCCAACAAAAATGTTGGGGAAGCAAAAAATTTAACTACACTAAATTTGCTACAAGAAGGTCCTGTTCACTTTTTCTCTAGGGCTAATAGTTTGCGCTTAGCGGGTCAGAGAAAAATAATATCCTGCATATAGCATTTAAAGGTGTAGCGATAATTTTTTTTTCAACATTATATACTGTCATAAAAATCACAGCACCAAAAGATAATTAAGGCAGAATAATTAAATTTCCGGAATGCGTTATACATATGTCAAGATAACATATTTAAGTGATTACCACTGCAAGGTCACATGTCAATGTTAGTGCGAGACAACATTAATAACCAATGTAACGCCAGACTGTTCAGTGCAAGATTGCAGACATGCCTACATTGCGTTCTACAGGTACGAGATGTCAGTTTGTGTGATGGAGTTGTATACCTGCTCCTTGGCGGTTCATTAAAGGGACGGCTGTTGCTGTTTGTGAATGACGCTGGAATTGTCGTCCGATGATCTCCCATACGTGCTAGGTTGGAGAAGATTTTGTGATCAAGCAAGCCAAGCCAACATGTCGACACTTCGTAGAGCATTTGTTGTGCAACATACAACACTCTTTAATGGAACCCCAGAGAAAGAAATCCAGTGGTGTCAAGTCTCGGGTCAAGTGGGTGAGCGCTGGAATACTCTTCACGAGTGGAAACACAACAGATTGAATCACCAGATTGACACAGAAATGGGCAGTTAGAGTGCGTGGGATGACCACGGCGGCGCTCGTGGTGCCGTACGAAATCGCACCCCTAAGACAGTCCCATGTGTAAGTCCAGGGTGTCCAGTACTCAGACAGGTTGGTTGCAGGTCCTCAGCTGACCTTCCAACCAATACACGTCCATTAACAGCAACGAGACAGAAACAACTGCAGTACGATGCGTCATAGCCTCAGGCCAGTGCCGCAGTGCCACGTGGCCGTCTGGATCACAGTATCCTAGTGAGCGCACATTCTCGTGACCGCCGCTGGCAGCAGTCATGTGAAGTGGCCACATTCCCCCCAAGTCTTTCTGCAGTATCGCTGAAATTTTGGCCGAGAGTGGACCCACGTGTAGAAGGAACGCGAATCGTTTGTCTTCTTCTTCTTCTTCTTCTTCTGGGGTTCTCACTGCTTCCTTCTTCGTTTTAAGCGCCCTGTTGATCTGCGGCTTCATTGTACCCTGTTGCAGCTCGGATGATAGGCTGTCTTTGTCGCAGACGGCGCTTGCCCTACGTACCAGGGTGGTCAGTACTGTTTGTCTTTGGGCTAGATGGTGGCAGTTTGTTGCACGAAAGTACAGGTCTTCTTCCTATGTACTGCATGGCCTAGTGTACGTACGTGAGTCCGCTCTCGGCCAAAATTGCACAACTCCTGGGAAAATACAACATCAAAACCGTTCTCCGACCACCACCGAAGACGAGGGAGCTCATAGCTTCTGCCAAAGACGCGCTGGACCTTAACACACCAGGAGTATACAGTATACCATGCGAATGCGGAAAACAATACATTGGGCAAACACAGCGCTGTATATCTAAACCGCTGGTCCACGGCAACCACCCGACGTCTAGTGGAGGGGGGTGACCGCGCGAAAGAGGAAAGGCCGCTGGACCTGATGGGATACCAGTTCGATTTTACACGGGGTACGCGAAGGAACTTGCCCCCCTTCTTGCAGCGGTGTACCGTAGGTCTCTAGAAGAGCGTAGCGTTCCGAAGGATTTGAAAAGGGCACAGGTCATCCCCGTTTTCAAGAAGGGACGTCGAACATATGTGCAGAACTATAGACCTATATCTCTAACGTCGATCAGTTGTAGAATTTTGGAACACGTATTATGTTCGAGTATAAAGACTTTTCTGCAGACTAGAAATCTACTCGATAGGAATCAGCATGGGTTTCGAAAAAGACGGTCGTGTGAAACCCAGCTCGCGCTATTCGTCCACGAGACTCAGAGGGCCATAGACACGGGTTCACAGGTAGATGCTGTGTTTCTTGACTTCCGCAAGGCGTTCGATACAGTTCCCCACAGTCGTTTAATGAACAAAGTAAGAGCATACGGACTGTCAGACCAATTGTCTGATTGGATTGAGGAGTTCCTAGATAACAGAACGCAGCATGTCATTCTCAATGGAGAGAAATCTTCCGAAGTAAGAGTGATTTCAGGTGTGCTACAGGGGAGTATCATAGGACCGTTGCTATTCACAATATGCATAAATGACCTGGTGGATGACATCGGAAGTTCACTGAGGCTTTTTGCAGATGATGCTGTGGTGTATCGAGAGAATCCAACAATAAAAAATTGTACTGAAATGCAGGAGAATCTGCAGCAAATTGACGCATGGTGCAGGGAATGGCAATTGAATCTCAATGTAGACAAGTGTAATGTGCTGCGAATACATAGATAGATCCCTTATCATTTAGCTACAAAATAGCAGGTCAGCAACTGGAAGAAGTTAATTCCATAAATTATCTGGGAGTACGCATTAGGAGTGATTTAAAATGAAATGATCATATAAAGTTGATCGTCGGTAAAGCAGATGCCAGACTGAGATTCATTGGAAGAATCCTAAGGAAATGCAATCCGAAAACAAAGGAAGTAGGTTACAGTACGCTTGTTCGCCCACTGCTTGAATACTGCTCAACAGTATGGGATCCGTGCCAGATAGGGTTGGTAGAAGAGATAGAGAAGATCCAACGGAGACCAGCGCGCTTCGTTACAGGATCATTTGGTAATCGCGAAATCGTCACGGAGGTGACAGATAAACTCCAGTGGAAGACTGCAGGACAGGCGTTCAGTAGCTCGGCACGGGCTTTTGTTAAAGTTTCGAGAACATACCTTCACCGAAGTGTCAAGCAATATATTGCTCCCTCCTACGTATATCTCGCGAAGAGACCATGAGGATAAAATCAGAGAGATTAGAGCCCACACAGAAGTATACCGACAATCCTTCTTTCCACGAACAATACAAGACTGGAATAGAAGGGAGAACCGATAGAGGTACTCAGGGTACCCTCCGCCACACACCGTCGGGTGGCTTGCGGAGTATGGATGTAGATGTAGATGTAGAATCTCGACACTTCGCCAGAAGATGGGTAGTATGACACTTCCCGAAACGTCGCGAGATATCAAAGCTACCACCCGGATGGAGACCCGAGAAACCTTCATCAATTTTTTTATCTGTTTTTATCGCACCACAACTGCTCACGATTGGTTTGAAGACATTCTGAACATTTCGAGCGAATGATTTGGCCATCCAGTTCGCTCTATATGAATCCCATCGAATATTTATGGGACATAATGGACGGACCAGTTCACAAAATCGTGAACCAGTAACAGTTCCGCAATTATGGACGGCTATAGAGGCAGCATGGCTCAGTATTTCTGAAAGGCCTTGCAACGACTTGTAGGATCCAAGCTACGTCTAGCTGATCAACTGAGCAGGACAGAAGGAGGTTCGAGCCGATAACGGTAGACATCCCATGACTTTCGTTACCTCAGTGTGTATACACACAATGAGACAGACATCTATTACAGCCTGAACTAGGGTCCTACCGCCAAAGTTTGAGAGGTGTTTTTTACGGATACTTCGTGGTTATTTTGCTATAAAGCCGCACAGCATCTGGCGACTCTTTACAGAGTAATGACGTAATTATGATGTATTCGGTTTGCTTACGCAATCACACTTGTTAATTATTACTAAGTGGAAACCATACATAGTTACTACATTAAACATTGCAAGTAAATACAGGTGATGACTTTCCAACCTTATTGCTTGAAGCACTTCATCACCTGTAATCGTGTTAGAGGCAGAAGCACAATGAAGAATCACACGCGTCTGAGGTGTAATGGGTTTGAAACCATCAAATTGGGCTTGCTTACTGAGAAGCGACATCACTTCATCTCTGGTGCAGAAACTGGGTTACCAAAACTATCATGTTCGACAATGCTGAACGTACCCTCGTATGGTGAGAGGTAGGAACAAATGTCGAACATGATAATTTTGGAGGTGCAGGTATTACTATGTCGGGAGGCATAAGGCAGCATAAGCGTAGTCTCCTCCAGGTCTTTGAATACGGCACATTTACTGGTCAGCTTTCTTGTGATACTTCTTCATCAGGTATGTCTTTTCAGGGCTGCATTACGCCCTGACTTTATTTCTATGGATGACAATGCGAGACCGCATCGAACAGCGATGGTGGAGGTGCTCATGGAACGAGAGGATATTCGGCCAATAGACTAGCCTGCCCGTCTCCCGACATAAATCCCATGGGCGCGTGTCAGATATGTTGGGGAAAAATATTGTTATACGCCCACATTCACGAACGACCATCCAGCAGATGTGAATCGTGCTGGTCTAGGAATGGAGCGCTCTATCACAAGAGCTCTCTAACAACTTTAGGGAGACACCCCGGTAAGAACCATACCCCGAACTTTATGACGGCCAGGGGCCAGCATAAAACGCACTGTCTTTAGTGTAATTGTCTTTGAATAAAAGAGTCAATTCTGTTCAAGTCATTCCTTCTTTTACCATCTGTGCTATACAGTCCGGGTTCCCGGGTTCGATTCCCGGCGGGGTCAGGGATTTTATCTGCCTCGTGATGACTGAGTGTTGTGTGATGTCCTTAGGTTAGTTAAGTTTAAGTAGTTCTAAGTTCTAGGGGACTGATGACCATAGATGTTTAGTCCCATAGTGCTCAGAGCCATTTGAACCATTTTTTTGCTATACTGTAGTACTCTGTCTATGTATGTTCCAAATTTCATTGAGCTATGTTATTTGGAGTGATACATTATGCAAAAGCTACTTTCACTCTTGATTTTCGCACATCTTCGTATTATGCGTGATATATGGAATTAACTAACGCTTATTGAAGAAAATACCTGGGCGACTTGGTAACTTTCGGGTACTTTAGGCCACTTTTCCCAGTCAGATGCCATGTCTGGACTAATGGTTCCCCGATGAAGCTGTCAAACCAAAACAAGCAACTGCATTCCAAGCCAAATAAGTTAATAAAATTTTTTTTGACGAAAATGATTGTTCTAGGTGTAAGCAAGGTAACAGGAATATTAGTAACGACTTACCTTAATCAGACGCCAGGACATCAGAAAGTCTTTTTAGGATCATCTTTATACAGATGGCTGAGCAGTGTAAAGTGGCGAATCAAAACACCCTCAGCCACCTAAATTTCATGTTATTATTTTATTTGAGCAACCGGTTTCAGCGCTGCATACACTAACTTCGTGCTCCATGACCGACGTGTAAGAGTAGTTCCATCTCTGATCCACTCAAAATAATGGCCAGCATTCAGTGACTGGTATCCGTAGAATTTTCAAACAATTATCTATTGTAAACTCTCGTCGCTAGCTTTGTATAGGCCTCGTCGCTACTGCTGTGGACGCCGAGGTGCCACTGCTGTTACGGGAGGCGGAGTTTGTGCGTTCGTTAACGGCTCCTGGTGCAGTACACCGCTATGACAATCTCTCCCTGCCACTATTAGACAGCTATGTATGGCCCATGTCAGATAGCTCGATAGGAGAAGGAACGTTCTACAGCACTCCAACAAATTATTAACAAAAAATGGCTCTAAGCACTATGGGACTTGACATCTGAGGCCATCAGTCCTCTAGACTTAGAACTACGTAAACCTAACCAACCTAAGGACACACACATCCATGCCCGAGGCAGGAACTCGCGACCGTAGCAGCAGCGTGGTTCCGGACTGAAGCGCCTAGAACCGCTGGGCCTCAACGGCAACTAGTAACAAAATCACACTAATGAGTTGAAAGGTTAACTCATCTTTGTGACTAGTTGAATATTAAAGTCTGCAACACTGCTCGTAATACAACAGAAAATCGGCCCTCAAGGGCTAACTGCAAATAATCGTACGTAAAGTTCACAGTACATAGCAAATGCAATTACAACAACTGTTTGTACAATTCTAAGACTTCACTAAATGACTTTCCCTGTCTAACTCAGCCCTGGACGAAGATCAATCACCAAGTGGGCGAGATTTGCTCTTCTACCTTCCGAGTCATTGGTGGATTGTACTCGGCCGGCAATTGCCCTAGACGATGTCGATATCTTCGTGCTCAGCGCCTCCTGTGGCGCTGGTGGAACTCGTACAAGTGGCGAGCCTCTATGGCACCGACACCAGCTCCCTTCTTTGCGCCTGTGGTGCTTTTGCCCTGGCTGTGTCTTGTTCGGACGACACAGCACCTTCGATGATAACTTGCTGACGATGGCAAGTAATAATCGAAGGCATCGCTGTGTCAAATTCTACAGATACCAGTCACAGAATATTGGCTACTGTTTTGATAGGACGAGATGTGGGAATCTCCCTAGACGTCGGTCACGAAGCCTGAAGATAGCGTAATGTAGCGCTGAAACTGGTTCCTCAAGTAAAATAGCAACTGAAAGTTTAGATGGCTGAAGCTGCTTTGATTCGACATCTTATCTTGAAAATCAGAAAAAAATTTACTAACAGGAAAATAACGGAATAAGCTGTCCCAGTAAAACTCACTGACAACTGGAGTTCACAGGAAAAACTATTCTGACCACTTTTCGACAGGCAGCAGCACTGCTCAGCCAAAAAACTCGGGACTTTTGCCTTTCGCGGGCAAGTGCTCTACCGTCTGAGCTACCGAAGCACGACTCACGCCCGGTACTCACAGCTTTACTTCTGCCAATATCTCGTCTCCTACCTTCCAAACGTTACAGAAGCTCTCCTGCGAACCTTGCAGAACTAGCACTCCCGAAAGAAAGGATACTGCGGAGACGTGGCTTAGCCACAGCCTGGGGGATGTTTCCAGAATGAAATTTTCACTCTGCACCGGAGTGTGCGCTGATATGAAACTTCCTGGCAGGTTAAAACTCTGTGCCCGATCGATATTCGAACTCTGGACCTTTGCCTATCGCGGGATTCATTGGAAGAATGCTAAGGAAATGCAATCCGGAAACAAAGGAAGTAGGTTACAGTACGCTTGTTCGCCCACTGCTTGAATACTGCTCTGCAGTGTGGGATCCGAGCCCACACGGAGGCATACCCGACAATCCTTCTTTCCACGAACAATACGAGACTGGAATAGAAGGGAGAACCGATAGAGGTACTCAAGGTACCCTCCTCCACACACCGTCAGGTGCCTTGCGGAGTATGGATGTAGATGTAGATACCGTATTTAGTATTTTTGTTAGTGTAATCGGTGATGTACTCACGCTCTGACCTTTATTTGCGCTTACATTGCACAATCAGAGTGCCTATGCACTAAATCGTGCAGAAACAGTGGAGCACCGGCTTAAGTGATGACGAGTTTCGCTGTCGGCGACGCCTGCTCAAGCGTTGCCGCCTCGAGTGACAAACGAGGAGCGGCGCAGAGGCGGCGATACGGCGCCACTGCCGGCAATCACTCGGCCCGCAGCGCGCATTTATTTCCCCGGCGCTAGTCAGGCGTGCACCGCCCGCCGCTTCCGCCACTGGGGTAATACCCGGCTCAAGTTAATTGCCAGTTCGTCATCAGCCGCCGGCGCAGCGCCAGACAGCCTCGGCGCCGTTCGCCGTTACTTCTCCACTCGCAGCGTCCCAGTTGTAGGCACACACTGACAGATGGCTCAGTGAGCGGGCCATCAATCCTGATTTCATCTCTGGTGCAATGTACTCCTTGTTTCAGCAATGCAGCCTCAACTCAGCACTGTGCTAAATACCTTTCTAGCACGACCTCTTTCCCATATTGGTTCTGCCGCACTGTTTCTCGTTTCGTTTACCTGAAATACACTAGATGCCATTAAAACTGCTACACCAAGAAGAACTGCACATGATAAACGAGTATTCATTGGACAAATATGTTATACTAGCACTGACATGTGATTAGAGTTTCATGCAATTTGGGTGCATAGATCCTGAGAAATCAGTACCCATAACAACCACCTCTGTCCGTAATAACAGCCTTGATACGCCTGGGCATTGAGTCAAAAGAAGCTTGGATGGCGTGTACAGGTACAGCTGCCAATGCAACTTCAACACGATACCACAGTTCATCAACAGTAGTGACTGGCTTATTGTGACCAGCCAGTTGCTCGGCCACCATTGACCAGACGATTTCAATTAGCGAGAGATCAGGAGAATGTGCTGGCCAGGGCAGCAGTCGAACATTTTCTATATCCAGAAAGGCCCGTGCAGGACCTGTTACATGCGGTCGAATGAAGGGTAAAGCCACGACTAGTAACACATCTGAAATGAAACGTCCACTGTTAAAAGTGCCGTCAATGCGAACAAGAGGTGACCGATACCTGTAACCAATGGCACCCCATACCATCAAGCCGGGTGATACGCCAGTATGGCGATGACGAATACATGCTTCCGATGTGAATTCACCGCCAAGTCGCCACAGACGCATGCGACCATCATGAGGCTGTAAACAGAACCTGGATTCATCCGAAAAAATGACGTTTTGCCATTCGTGCACCCAGGTTCGTCGTTGAGTACACCATCGCAGGCGCTCCTGTCTGTGATGCAGCGTCAAGGATAACCGCAACCATGGTCTCTGAGCTGATAGTCCATACTGCTGCAAACGTCGTCGAACTGTTCGTGCATATGGTTGTTATCTTGCAAATGTCCCCATCTGTTGACTCAGGGATCGAGACGTGGCTGCACGATCCGTTACAGGCATGAAGATAAGGTGCCTGTCATCTCGACTGTTGGTGATTCGAGGCCGTTGGGATCCAGCGTGGCATTCCATATTACCCTCCTGAACACACCGATTTCATATCCTGCTAATACTCGTTGGATCTCGAACAACACGAGCAGCAATTTCGCGATACGATAAGCCGCAGTCGCAATATGCTACAATCCGATCTTTATAAAAGTCGGAAACATGTTGGTACACATTTCTCCTCCTTACACGACGCATCAGAACATTGTTTCACCAGGCAACGCTGGTCTACTGCTGTTTGTGTATGAGAAATCGGTTGGAAACTTTCCTCACGTCAGCACGGTGTAATTGTCGCCACCGGCACCAACCTTCTGTGGTTGGTCTGAAAAGCTAATCATTAGCATATCACAGCATCTTTTTCCTGTCAGTTAAATTACGCGTCTGTAGCACGTCATCTTCGTGGTGTAGCAGTTTTAATGGCCAGTACGGCACTTTTACAGGGTGTGGCGCTTAAATCCAGAAAAATGAAAATTTAGTTTAAGAAGGAAATTTGTTAAAATACAATACAAATGAATCTGAAAATCCTTCTACATGCAAGTAGTGCCATCTTTCAAGAGTAATATTACTCGATGTAACCACCTTTAGCTGCAATGACCGCCTCCAATCCTGTCCTGAAACAATCGCACGGAGCCTTTAAAAGAGTGCTGTGCATATTGGCGAATGCTGCTTCGGTTTGTAAAGATGCGACATAAGGGTGTCGCGTCTTACTGGTAACTCTTTAGACTACGCTCCAAAACATAGTAATCTAGGGGGTTCAAATGCGGGCTATTCGGGACCAGAACTCCTTTGACCAGAAGATGTGAACGTCATGCGAGAGCCTCTTTTGGACTAAATGACTCGTACGAGATTCTCCTCTGCCAGTCGACGCATTGTTCTCTCGGCTATTGCCCCGGGTCCTCCTAAAACAGCGCCTGAGCCTTTTCGATGACTGCCGCAGTTCGTGACACGAGTTTCCTCGAATAAGGTTTCCTCACCGGATTAGCGGAACCTTCCTAAGACTTCTCCGAAGCATTAAACTTGGCCCCAATGTCATAAACAGTTGATCTCGGATACCCGAAGAATTGAACTTCTTCTCCGGGCGGCCCAGCCCGAAGACCGATAACACGGTTCTTCGGTTGTACATCGCACTTCTCGAATGGTTCAAATGGTTCAAATGGCTCTAAACACTATGGGCCTTAACATTAGTCATCAGTCCCCTAGACTTAGAACTACTTAAACCTAACTAACCTAAGGACATCATACACATCCTTGCCCGAGGCAGAATTCTAAACTGCGACTGTAGCAGCAGCGCGGTTCCGGGTTGAAGCGCCTAGAATTGCTCAGCCACAGCTACCGGCCTACCCTTCACCGTGACATCTCTGCCATTTTGAAGTTCTGCCTTTTTACTAGATGTCTATGGCTTTCAAGAACGCCAATCGCCACCTCCTGCGGGACTATGATGTAACGGAAAATTCAAACTGAAATTTGTCCGGTTTTAAACAACCATTGCTTCGGCAGCACCAAATGTTCACAGAAGTGTGTACGCGACTAAATTATTACTACAATTAATCGGTTCTTTAACAAGGTGACTAAAGCTTGAAAACTGTCCAGTAATTGGCTACATTGTTTTCAATCATATTCTTTCACCATATCCTACTATGCAAAGATTCTTCTGTAGCCACTGTTGATAGAGACTGTATAGATCTTAGGAGTGCCTCTCCGAGATGTTGGGCAGGAACTTTTGGCTGGAATTTGTGGCTCATTGGCCACCAAATTTCGGACTATTTGCGTGCATGCCGGTAAGTTGCTTTTCTAACCAGCTTCGGTGCCTGGTGCTTCGCGGAGTCGTTGACAGGTGTTTCAAATGAATAAATATGTGTTAATCCCTAAGCGATAAAACTGCTGAGGTCATCGGTCCCTAGACATACACACTACTCCAACTAACTTACGCTAATAACAACACATACACCCACGCCCGAGGGAGGACTCGAACCTCAGGCGGGAGGGGCCGCGCAATCCGTGACATAGCGCCTCAAACCGAGCGCGGTTGTCGCAGTCTTACCTTGTTGGTCAGAAGGTTCTGCTTGTTGTGGTTATTCGAAAAAATTATTCATATCGTTTCCCAAGGTTTCCCAGGTTTCACTTATTTTGTGAGAAAAACATGCCATGTATCGCAGAAGGGAATATACGAGATGTGACAATAAAGTAATGAGACTGATGTGAAAAAAAATGTTGATTACCGTTTTAGTCAAGATTAGTAGTTCCCTTCTGATTCCACACACTTTTTCCAGCGCTTCAGCCAATGATGGTAACATTTCTGGAATCATCTTCTGTAATATCCTCCAACACCCTGGTCACAGCTTTTTGGACATATTTTGTTGTTTGAAAATGGTGTCCCTTGACCACCGTTTTGAATCTAGGAAATAGAAAAAAGTCGCACGAAGCGATATCTGGTGAAAAAGGTGGCCGTGGTACTATTGAAATTTGTTTTGAGGCAAAAAACTGCTGTACTGACAGAGCAGTATGGGATGGCGCATTACGAGCCACATTTGCACGAATCTTACTCATGCCAAGATCTTCAGTTATTATTAGAGGAACCGTTTCTGGATTGATGTTCAGTTCTTCTGCAATCATTTTCAGGGATCATCTTCGATCAGATCGTACAAGTTCATACACCCTGACCAAATTGACATCCGTCCGTGAGGTTGATGGTTGTCCACTGCGGTCTTCATCTTCAACATTCGTTCTGTCTTCACTAAATATATTATGCCAAGGAAAAACTTGAGCTCTTGACATAAACTCGTCTCCAAAAGCCTTCTGAAGCTTACTGTAAGTTGTCATCGCGTTTTCATCCAAGTAAACGCAAAAACAAATGGCATACCGTTCCGTGACGAAAGACACAAACACGTGTTAACTTACTACAGCACAACTCACGAGTAAGCAGTTGCATCAATGTGCCGCTTGTACTGAAACGTCCCCTTAGAAAAATTAATGAATTACTGTGCTGATAAACCCCTTACGTTATTCTATTTTCAAACAGCTGAGCAGAACTGCACGTACTCAGGCATTTCGCACTTTATTTATTCTGATTAACACTACACTGACAGACAATATTTTTAGCGCAACTCAATCTGACTTTCAAAAATCCCTACAAAAGAATGGCCCTGACTAACAATAACCTACACCATTCATGAATCACTTACCTCACAAAAGTGTTCGTTACTCGAACTACTTCAATACAGCGAGCGCCACTACTGCCAGCTAAATAAAAGATTCTAACTACTGAAGGCACTAACTACTGATAGGCTTCGTTAGCAAATGAAAGATTTTGATAGAAAACAAACAATACAAACAATGTATTTACCTTAATAGTGTTCAAAAGTCATGAACTTATATATATATATATATATATATATATATATATATATATATATATATATATATCAGTTCATGACATCCAATCTTACAAATCTACTGTCTGTGATGGACACACATCCAGATTATTCGCTCTCAAAATTCCGCCAACTCTCTCCCCACATCCACCACTGCTGGCAGCTCACCTCCAACTGCGCAACGCTACGCAGTGTTAACATCCAGCTGCCCAACACTACAATGGCGAATATTGCAACAATGCCAACCAGCCTCAGACTCCACACAGCACAGCCAGTGATTTTCACACAGAGCGCTACGTGGCGTTACCAACATAAAAACCTAAACAGCCTACTTACATAGCCCCCATGATCCACACCAAAAATTTTACAAATTGTTTTGAGGTGGGACCCAAATTACAATAACAAAGATATCAAACGCACACACTTATTGATACACTGTTGGTCAAAAGCAAAGAATTTCAAACAGTCCATAAAAACAATCCTGATCATTCATCACAGTATTAATTACAATTTTATGCACAAAGTATGAGCAGTAAAAGAAAATGCACAGAGAAGTAGTGGATTTCCATGCAGTCTTGAGGAAGTAGTGTTGTCCTTCCAACGGAAAGACAGTGCTGACTCTTGACATGCAGACAGGTAATGGGCCACAACAGAGCAAACCCACAGCAGATACAGAAGAAATTTGAAGAATATTGGTAGGTAGATCATCACAGAGCAGACCCACTGTAGTCCTGGTAGAGAGTATGGTATTGGTGGGCCATCAAAAGTGCAGACCCACTGCAGTCCTTGCAGAAATAATGGTATTGGTGGGCCATCAAAGATGGAGACCCACTGCAGTCCTTGTAGAGACGGCCAACAGCCATCTGTTGCAACTGTGCAGGTGCACAATCACCATCGAAGAGTCTTGCAGACAATATAGCAAGTCCATAACCACCACTTGTGCACTCACAAAGTTTTTGGAATTGTCCTTAGAACCAGCAATGCTATTAACCAGTCCCTTGCTGAATTATCAACACATGTGCAAACACTAACAGTCCCACCTTCTCATCTATTGTGCATATACTATAACCAACAGAAACGTGTGCAGTGAACTGAAACTTAATTTGAAGAACTGGTGTCTATACAATTATAAATTTACAACAGAAGAATACAATTACAAAGGTACAAAATACATCATTAAAGAACATAATAATACAGATACCATTTGTAGTAATACAGGCTCTACAAAAGAACAGAAATAAACATGTACATCAGTGTTACAGGAATTATGACATGAATAAATAAAATAATGAGAATAGTTTTAGAAACATTAATTTCACAGATGAACATTCAAACAGAACAGAATTAATAATGTCTAAACATCTTCAAAGAGAAAATAACAAATTATTAAAAAAGTTCTACAACATAACTCTTATGAGATAAACACATAAAGAGAGGAAAAACGCAAAGACACAAGGGTACACAAACACCTAGCGGAATAACACAAAAGGAATGGACAGGGTTTGTTTTACTGCAGTATTTTGCAGACAAAACTTTATTTACTTCTTGGAGATCTCCCTTCATTCATCATTATACCCAAAGAGTCCTATCTATACCTGTTGTCCCTAAACCCTACTGTTTTGTTCATATCCTCTTTCTAAATAAATTTTTCTCATTGTACAATACTCATTTTTGCCCACATATTTTTCGTATAACTTCTCAATGCATTCTTTCCCTATTCTTCATAGTTAGTTTTTTTATATAGTGTCCCCCCCTCTTAAGCTAGCTTAAATCTACTGAGATCATATACATAAACTAAGGGACAAGGCAATGCAGCAGCATAAAACAACGAACACAAACTGCAATGACAAAAAAATGCAAATTGGCAAAACAAGAAGCAGTATATCTAAGTTAGCAAAGCAAATGCAACATTAAAACTAATATATGGCAATGTGCAGCAAACATGAAAAATAACTCAGTAGTAAAACTGGCTTAACAGAGTAATACAAAGTGAAATTCAGTAAAACTATGACTGGCAAACAGCAGCAGCAAATGCAATAACAAACCCACAAGCAGAAAAAATAGTACACTAAAGACACTGCAGATAAGGGAAACGTCTATTCACATCTTAGTGTCTATGTCATTAAAGTGGTGCACCATAACAACTTATCCTACCAAATACATTACCAAGTAGTTGAAAAGAAAATAATGTATTATTAATCCCTTTTTATTGTTCTTTCCTTTCCCAGTGCTCCTTTTTCGAAGAATGTGGATCATAAAATTATTATTTAATAGATCTGTTGACAGAAAGTGTTCACATTAGCAAATGCATTTTATTTAATTTTATAAAACCAATGCTGCAATATAGCTGGAAAACAGATATCAAATGAAATAAGCAACTATGTAAAGCAAACCATAAAAACATCATTCAATACCCATGTGGCATTTCATAAATCAATAGAAATTCTCTCAACTCTCGTAGAGAGACACTTGTCATAATCAGGTGTGTAGATGTAAGAATATTTACCATCAATTCATAAGCATTTCAGTAAGTAGCACAAAGTACGTGCTCCACAGTATAATCATTTGTATCCAAGAAATAGCGTGTCATATTTACGATGCTTTCAACAAAGGAATGTCAATAGGAAGTTTAATGGCCTCTTTTTTCTCCACGTAATCGCTTTTTCACCAGGCGACTGGCACAGCTAGGCGCACAACGCATTATGTCAAGGTCACTTAGCTTTCTTACCGAAATATTTACGACAGCAGTTTGCATTACAGTGACAGTCTCATGAAAGAAAATTCACAGGTCGAGAATTTGCGTTACAAATGTGTAGAAACAAAATCCTATAATTATAACAGTGTCCAAAATATTTTCGCCGGCATTCGCGCATGTACACACATTTCATAATTCTTAAAGTACGACTCTTGGTTTTCAACATATTTTTTCACAAACCAAAGTCCCTAACTTCTATTCATTATTCATTTACATATAAACACATAATCACATTCCTGATATACGGTAGCATCATCTTATTGTTCGTAAACATACCTCAACAGCATAATACACATCGTCATCGTAATAATCGCATCATAAAACCTCAGAAAAATCTCAAAATCGTCGTAGCTTCCTCCAATAAATTTCATAACCTAAAGAAAACTCTCTGCTCACTTCAGTAGTGTCATATATCTCAAATGTACTTTAAAAATCACGATCCCATACCAAATACATCATTCAGAGCTCACATAATATCACAATGGTTCCGAGAAATGTATGAACAGTTCACAAAGTACACACAAAATACAATTTCATAAGTGTGAAGTTAATCCGACTGTGTAATTACGTAAACATGTGTCACTGAGTAGTAAAAAGGAATGCTTGTCTCCCTCAGTTAAATGATCAGAAAGCTGTGTAATTTATGTGTTAGAGAAATATGGCACCGATGTGTAAAGTTGTATAAGCAAATACCATATTAGCTAGGACTCCTTGTGCTTGCCAGTCACGTGGTACACAAAGTAAGTGTTTACCCCCCTGAAGGTTAATGTAATTATATCCTCAGGTGGTACAGATTACAGCAATGGAATGAAATGCATCACGGAAAACCTTTGTATCATTGTAATTCAAAAATCTTTAAACATAAAGTACAAAATAAATCACTCAAATACGTGTACTGTAGCGCTAAACTGTGCGTCTTGTTGTAAGATAATCTCTGTCATTACTTAAGGGTAAAAATGTGCCAAGTGTCGTAATTATCGTTGTCCTTAAGCAAAGTTCTGTGGAAGTCAATGTACTTCCCTCGTAATAAACAAAAGCGAAATGCTATGCGTATAGATATCGTAGTTATTACGTACAGTACCATGACCAAGAAAGTACTGTAATGTAATGTATTGTTTTGCTACGGAAGAGGCGGTCTCGTTGTAGCTACACCACAAAAGTTACTACTAAAACATGTTTTACTTTCCACAATAATTCAGAAAAACTGTGCAGATATAAAACAGATACAGTGCAAAAGCAATAATATAAATTCTGTCACTCATTAGTAGCGTCGTGATATAATCATGTAGATGTCAAATAAACTAACCACTGTGTCGTCTGTCCACTATAAGAATGCATTCGTAATTTCTGTTTAAATACGTTTTCTTGGTTCTTGATTGGATATTTAACTCCAAACATTGTTGCATGTTGACAGTTTCTAAGTCTGACAAAGCATACTAGTAACGTGAAGTGAAAAGTTTTATGGCAAACACAAAGTCAAAAAGCAGATTATCTTTCAATAAACGGTTTTACATGTGCAATGTGGTGTAAACATTTACTCTTCCTAGTAGGCAGAGTTTCAACTTCTACGGAATTATCATGTGGTATATGGTACATCGGTAAAGAATGCTCAAATTTTTCTCAAGGTTAGCACCTATGTTATTTTTCTCTGGGCCAGCCGGCGCACGTGGCTGCCTAGGGTGCGAGTCATTGTCTGCTATCTCTTTGTTGCTGTGCGTCGTTATTGGGATTAGGAGACCTAACATCTACAAATTCACCTTGCGGAGAGGGCCCAGCCCGGTTTGAATCCCGCCAGTTTTGATGAAATTTAGGTCTGTCGTTATGATTATATCGTCCGTCGTCATGTCGGTAGATTCCATAATTTCTGTCTTGTCGGTCATGTGGTGGAGAATTTCTCCCTGAATCGTAACTGCGCGCTGAACTGTATCATCTGAAGTTATACTGTCTCCTTTGATGATGATTGTTTTGGTTCCCATACAGTCTGTTACTATGGGTTCACTCTGTCACATTGATTACTATGGAAATGCGATCTTTCTCTGTAATTCTTACTACTGTGCCATCGGTTGTCATACGGGTGGTGTCTGTTTTGGTCACGGTTTACGTTGTGAGAATAGCCTTGTCGTGTCCAGTTATTATTTCTTTCATCGCGGAATTGCGACAGATGTGACCTGTAATTGTTGTGTTCCTGTTTTGGCGTTCCGCGATTGTCAGTGTCAATTTCCAATTCTTGTAAGAGTCCCTGAAAAGCTTCAATGTCGTCTTTGCAACATCCTGCCAAAATAATATGTCGTAAATGTTCAGGAAATTTGATTAAGCAAATGTGGATGAGTTCTGAGGGGCTGTATGGGTTTGAAAGATACTGATTCTTATGTAACATGTCTTCGAAATATATCACAAGACTGGAAAATTCAGATTGTTCAAAATGTTTCATAATTATGATGTTATGTTTTACTCGGTCTTGTGTAGCTTGAGACCAATATGCTGAGAGAAAGGCATAGTAAAATTATCCTTCACTGTGGCAATCGTGAATGACCGATCCCATTCTTACAGCTGGTTCATTCTCTAAATAGCCACACATAAATTCTAACCTGTACTCCAATGACAAGTTGGGAGGAAAACAATGAGAGAATTGATGGAGCTATGCTTGTGAATGAATGTCGTTGCCAGAATTCTTAAATGTTTTGAATTTACGTGTAGTAATAAACAGCTTATAGTCAAAATCATCATGTCGGCGAGTCGCATCTCGGTCATTGTTACGTCGTTTCAGCAGTTCCATCTCAAAATTGGGTGTACCTTGCCAATTTATTTCATAATTCCCAAAGTGCCCTGTGTTATTATTTTGTGGTTGTTCCGTATTTCTAAGTCCCTCTTTTCCCGAGTTGGAGCGCGAGTGTCCTCTGAAATATGTAATTCTTGTATTACTTGGGCCAACTGATCTTGTACTTCCCGGATTTCTCTTTTGTGTTGCGTATTAATTTGATTCTGATTTTGTTTCAGTTTCTTAATACTCTTCTGTGTCAGTGAAGGCTACAGGTCTTGTGTCATTCAGATCATGATCCATCTTTGTAGATAAGTTAATGATCTTATCTGAAAGATCGGCTACTTTCTCCGATAGTGAAATTATTTCCTCAGTGTGTCTTTCTGAACCAAATTTCAGAATGTCCATTTGTGTTGAAATCGTATCTGA
Organism: Schistocerca gregaria; assembly: GCF_023897955.1. Taxonomy (NCBI): domain Eukaryota; kingdom Metazoa; phylum Arthropoda; class Insecta; order Orthoptera; family Acrididae; genus Schistocerca; species Schistocerca gregaria. The sequence goes on from NC_064924.1 coordinate 653,601,969, forward strand.
GCCTTTGCAAGTTGCATAACCGAATCAGTAGATGCAACTGAGTCAATTTTAGCTTGCAAGGTGTCGTGATTTTCATGAACAATAGTTTGCAGTTCCTTTATGGCTACTTCGTGATTCTGTAATGCATTTTCATGACGTGAAAAAATAGGTTAATATTGCTCATAAATTTGTGTTTTTACGTCATTACAGACTTTTTTACATTCAGATTCGATTTTCAGTAATTCAGCATTAACCCTTCACCTGTTGTTCAAGCGTGGTGTCTAACTTTTGAAGCTGTTGCTGTGACTGTTTATGATTTTGTTCCATTGCGTCTAAATTTTGAAGATTTTGTTCCATTGTGTCTAACTTTTGAAGATTCTGTTCTATTGTGTGTAACTGTTGCTGTGTTTGTCTCTGATTTTGTTCCATTGTGTCTAACTTTTGAAGCTTTTGTCCCATTTGTTGCATTAATTGTAATAACAATGCACTGGTGTCTGAGACATTTTCCTCAGTGCTTTTCGGCAGTGAATTTGCACCGGCAGCATTCACACTTTGACAAGCGGAAAATGTGTCTTGACTCATTTGAGAAAACGGTGAGAATCCAAAACCTGAGTCTACAGTATTTGCAATATTGTGTTCTGTCATTCCCCATTTCTGAGGCGAGCTGTTGCCGACCGATCGATCGGTCGATAATGCTTCCCTGTTCACTAATTGTTTCACTGTCTACACCATTATTTGAAGCCCGCTCCATTTCCCTATGCCCAGTTACTAAATTACTACTTTGAATGTCTGTTAATTCATTACACAGTGGTGCTGGTAAGCTACGCTCGTCGTCACTATTATTTCTCAGTTTACTTTGGAGCCTAGTGTTACGTTTTTCACACGCCATTATTGTCACAGTATTTCACACGATAACACAGAAAAGCACAATTTGAAGAGCAAAAATAAGAGAACACATTAACATAGCGCTGAAAATAATATCTAGTTAATTGCAAGCGCAGCTGCGAAATACTTGGTGCAAATCTTCATTAATGCCACAACTGTTTTACTGTACAACAATGAAAGACTGAAACTACAAAGGAGATGCTCTCTACAATTACGCACTAGCAGTAAACAAAAGCTACACTCATTACACAAACTACAAGAAAAAAATCAGAAGATTCCAGTGGGGTGTCCTCGGCTAAGGGTCGACATATGAAACGTCCCCTTAGAAAAATTAATGAATTAATGTGCTGATAACCCCCTTACGTTATTTGATTTTCAAACAGCTGAGCAGAACTGAACGTACTCAGACATTTCTCTCTTCATTTATTCTGACAGACAATATTTTTAGCGCAACACAATCTGACTTTCAAAAATCCCTACAAAAGAATGGCCCTGACTAACAATAACCTATACCTTTCATGAATCACTTACCTCACAAAAATCTTCGTTACTCGAACTACTGCAATACAGCGAGCGCCTCTACTGCGAGCTAACTAAAAGATTCAAACTACTGAAGGGGCTAACTACTGATAGGCGTGTATATATATATATATATATATATATATATATATATATATATATATATATATATATATATCAGTTCATGACATCCAATCTTACAAATTTACTGTCTCTGATGGACACACGTCCAGATCGTCCGCTCTCAAAACTCCGCCATCGCTCTCCCCACATCCACCACTGCTGGCGGCTCACCTCCAACTGCGCAACATTATGCGCTGTTAACATCCAGGTGCCCAACACTACAATGGCGAATATTGCAACAATGCCGACCAGACTCAGACTGCACATAGCACAGTCTGTGATTTTCATACAGAGTGCTACGTGGCGTTACCAACATAAAAACCCAAATAGCCTGCTTACAGTACTAGAAACAGCTTATAGACAAAGGTCAAAGATATTGTGTCCAGGCAAGCCTGCAGCATTGCCACATCTTGCAAAGAAAATCCGTCTCATTACTTTATTGTCGCACCTCGTATTTAGGAATGTGCTGTTGAAAACGAATCACGTTGTTGTGAAGTCAGTAGTCACAGGGCTGCTTAAGAATCGAAATATTGTCACTCAATCCGAAACATTATACAGCCAGTTCAGTCAGTCTTCCCTTCAGTTTAGCTTAAATAATGATTTCCTTCCTACGACTCATAGAATGTTACCCTTTCGTTGGTTATTCGTTCTTTTTCTCATAGTTGCACCATCCTTGTGAGCCTTCTCCAAGAGATACGAATAGGGGACTAATCCGGAATCGTTTGCCAGTGACATGACACACATTCATCTACAGGCCACATAGACAGAAAATTCATTTTCTGTGCGTTTAAGGCAGCATGTTCCATTGCCATGTGCACGCTTTGCCGTTGATCATTGCTGATTCGTTTACCCTTTCTAGACAGTTTCCCGCATACAGTGTGTCCTCTTCTCTTCCCACTTTGATAAGGCCTTTGGCAGGACTAATGTGGCTAGCGGAACTCTTCGGTCGCCATTCCTGGTGACTTTTAATCAAAATTTAAGATGTGGAACCCCATGGGGAGCTGAAGACGAGTGGGTTGATAAGGTCGATGCTCACTGTCTCATCGTACAGAAGGCAGTAAGGATGTTTGTGAGAGTGTGACAAAATTTTACGCGCCAGTGTAATGTTTAGATTAAGGCTGGCTGTCATCATATCGAAGAATTGTTAAAAGTTTAATTTTTTGCATTCATATGTAAGGTAGGCACGTCAGTGCAAAAGTAGTTCACTACCTTTCACAATGTCAGAGTCGTTTTTTTTATTCTCACTTTGGTGACTTTTTAGCTATGCCATCTACAGATCTGAATTGTATAGTGCTGACAACATTGAATTTGTAGCTCGGCCGAAAATTAGCAGGAAAGAGTGTGGTTAAAATGTCTAAAATTCATAAAACATGTAAGAGTTACTGTGAAACAATTACACACTCACTCTGGACCTGTACTCGATAAATACTATCTTACATATTTTAAGAATCGTAAAACTGGTTAGCTGCTCTAAAGGTGCAGTTAAAATACACGTAATACAAGAGGAACACCATAATAATCGCACAGGGCACAGGGTACACTGACTGGCACATAAAAAAGCATATATGGTGCCGCCACCCTGATAATACACTAAAATTTATCCACAGAATTTTAACAACATGTCGAGCATTTCACAAAACCTTCAAAGTCGTACCACATTGGTTTGACAGTTAAAATAGAGGGCAAATCTGTCGGTAAACTAACTTCTGCCCCGTATGAATATAGCACACGTTCTAATAAAATGTGTGGCACACATATTTCTTCGCCGCAACCGCCACACATTGGAGGGTCACTCGCTGGAACAAGAAGTCATGGGGCAGAGGGCTGTGTCCTATGGAGAGACGAGTAATGTGAACGTCATCTCGTATGCGTCACTTAAATGGTGTACGTCATGACACAGGTATTCCTCTCTTCTTCCCATAGGCACATGACTCTACTACAGCAAAAAAATGACTCTAAGCACTATGGGACTTAACATCTAGACTTAGAACTACACTACTGGCCATTAAAATTGCTACACCAAGGAGAAATGCAGATGATGCACGGGTATTCATTGTACAAATGTATTATACTAGAACTGACATGTAAGAACATTTTCACGCAATTTGGGTGCATAGATCCTGAAAAATCAGTACCCAGAACAACCACCTCTGATCTTGATACGCCTGGGCATTGAATCAAACAGAGCTTGGATGGCGTATACAGGTACAGCTGCCCATGCAGCTTCAACACGATACCACAGTTCATCAACAGTAGTGACTGGCGTATTGCGACGAGCCAGTTGCTCGGCCACCATTGACCAGACGTTTCCAGTTGGTGAGAGATCTGGAGAAAATGTTGGCCAGGGCAGCAGTCGAACATTATCCGTATCCAGAAAGGCCCGTACAAGACCTGCTACATGCGGTCGTGCATTATCCTGCTGAAATGTAGGATTTCGGAGGAATCGAATGAAGGGTAGAGCTACGGGTCGTAACACATCTGAAATGTAACGTCCACTGTTCATAGTACCGTCAATGCGAACAATAGTTGACCGAGACGTGTAACCAATGGCATCTCATACCATCACGCCGGGTAATACGCCAGTATGGCGATGACGAATACACGCTTCCAATGTGCATTCACCGCGAAGTCGCCACACACGCATGCGACCATCATGATGCTGTAAACAGAACCTGGATTCATCCGAAAAAATGACGTTTGGCCATTCGTGCACCCAGGTTCGTCGTTGAGTGCACCATCGCAGGCGCTCCTGTCTGTGATGCAGCGTCAAGGGTAACCGCAGCCACGGTCTCCGAGCTGATAGTCCATGATGCTGAAAACGTCATCGAACTGTTCGTGCAGATGGTTGCTGTGTTGAAAGCGTCCCCATATGTTGACTCAAACATCGAGACGTTGCTGCACGATCCATTACAGCCATGCAGATAAGATTCTTGTCATCTCGACTGTTAGTGATACGAGGCCGTTGGGATCCAGCACGGCGTTCCGTATTACCCTCCTGAAGCCACCGATTCCATATTCTGCTAACAGTCATTGGATCTCGACAAAGGCGAGCAGCAATGTCGCGATACGATAAACCGCAATCGCGATAGGCTACAATCCGACCTTTATAAAAGTCGCAAACGTGACGGTACGCATTTCTCCTCCTTACAAGAGGCATCACAATAACGTTTCACCAGGCAACGGCGGTCAACCTCTGTTTGTGTACGAGAAAGAGGTTGGAAACGTTCCTCATGTCAACACGTTGTAGGACCAGCGCCAACCTTGTGTGAATGCTCTGAAAAGCTAATCATTAGCATATCACAGCAACTTCTTCCTTTCGGTTAAATTTCGCGTCTGTAGCACGTCATCTTCGTGGCGTAGCAATTTTAATGGACAGTAGTGTAGTTAAACCTAACTAACCTAAGGACATCACACACATCCATGCCCGAGGCAGGATTCGAACCTGCGGCCGTAGCAGCAGCGCGGTTCCAGACTGAAGCGCCTAGAACCACTCGGCCACAGCGGCCGGCTCTACTCCAACAGTGATATGATAGCTTGTAGGGGTTGATAAACTGAACTAAATACCGAGACACGTTTCCTTGGCTTCTGTAACTGTCATGTCTTTTGTCTTAATACTCAAGAGTCTTGGTACCCAACTAACATACACTTCCTTCCTACGCCTTTGAAGTGGACGTATCTGACTGCTGCGCACAAGTGTTTTAGAGAGTTAAGAACACTCAGGGAGTCGGAACAGACGAAGGATTTAGCAGTCGCAACACATCTTATCTGCTATAGTAACCGCAACAAAGGCAGTGAAGTCATCAGGTAATCGGATCTGGGTGACTCGATCAGGTAAATCAATAGAGGAACCAACGAAGTCCCTCTGTTCAGACCCATTCTTGAAAACAGCTGTACGATTGTGGTGCTCGTGTTGTAAAATATCATAAAACATTGCATGTAGTAGAGCAGCCTCTCCCATAGCACGCTACACATAAAACTTCTCTGGGCCTGTACAACAACCAGCTAGGCAGTCGGTTTACGCAGTTCCCAAACGGTCTTGTTGCCCGTGGGAGATTATAGAAAAAGTTTTCGATAAAAGAACTTGTCGCAATAGGTTATGTTGCTAAATTGGGAACAGCAAGGAAGTGCTTAGTGTATAATAAGGAGTCGCTGGCGCATGATGCACAGTGGTTTCCCAGCGACAACACAAAGACCGAATATAGAGCTGTTCGTGTTCGCATCCGTGGCCAGCTTCATACTCTCGTGGTGGATAGCATGGATAGCATCAGGTATCTTAAAACAAGGTCCCACACATTTAGTCTCTCCCCGATATCACTGAAGTCCTATAAAACTGGAGCTGAAGCGTCCTGCTCGTTTCCCGCGACCTGTGGCTAAGGCACATTAAGATATGAAGTGCTTTCTGTGCCCTCTTACAGGTCCTTTACTTGCAGTAACCACGACAGTTTGGAATAAAAAATGAGGCCCAGAAACTTACACGATTCTTTGAAATTTACAACAGTGTACCTCAGGCACAAGTCAGGTAAATTAAAAGCGTGACAAGAGCAATTGGAATTAACATACACACTCATATGTGGAGAAACCTGCCTTTGCAGCCCACTCCTCCAACTTCCTGTACGTGACGTGTCGTTATTACAATGTTGCAAAAGTGTCAAAAAACAGAAAAAATCCTTCACAAGTAGGATACACTGCGTTAGACTGCTTACCATGCGTGTTATACTGTTAATGGCTATGTTAAAGAAGGTGGCGTTAAAATACATCCCTGGGGAACTCCATTCTCCTATTCCGATATCTGATATCACCTCACCATCTCTGTACCTAAAAAGCATTTTGATAAGATGTATGGAATGAGTATGTCGAGATAGTAACACCGAAAATGCAGATAAAATACCTTTCGCATCATCCAAAATTTTTCGCTGTTTACTATCCGTTGATAACTGGTAACATTTTGCTAATTCTGAATCTGTAAGCTTTATTACAGAAAAAACTTTTAACATGTAATGGATGTAACAGAGCATTTATTTGTAAACGTATGTGACTGATTGTTATTGTAGATATAGTAAATCGCTGGGTAATCACCAACAGAACTGTGTTTAAATGAATCGATACCAATGACGAAATTGCAATAGCTATCCCGTTGTTTATCTCTGCGTATGGAGAGGCTCTGACGCGCTGCGAACCGAGCGGAGCAACAGTAACTTGAGTCAAGAGCGCGGAAGTGTTTGTTGGGCGCTCCTGCGAACGAAGTGTGCACCTATGATCGCACCAGTGTAGGCGCAACTACCTTATTAACCAGCGAGCATGGAGAGTACGGTCAGATTGGGCAGGCGGAGGAAGCAGCAGTTATAACTGTAGTCCATCTCATAATTATCCGTGGCTCTGGAGACGACTCGTGATTCTCACTTATCAGCAGCAGCGGCTTCAACAATAGCGGCAACAGCTCAATATTGCTGTCCGCTACATTTTTCGTCGTCCGTACAACTACACCGTAAGACTGTTAACTGACAGAGCATAACTAATACTGTACAGGCATTACCCAGTGGCATTTCTTTCACAAACTGTAATGGCTAACTTTCTTGAATGATAACTTGCAACAGCTAAAACTTGCAGCGAACCTTTGTTGTCATTGTCCTCAGACATTACTACGAAGCAGTGTTGTAAAAATATAACTGATTTACCATTTACTGCCAGTTTTGTTTGTTTGCTGAGGACAAGTTTATCTAAGTTTTGCTGCCTCAGTAACTGTTCGTTCATGTATTGTTTAATAGAGGCTTAACTAACTTTTGTTTTCAGTATTGGATTCGCTTACTTAAAGTAACGTAGATGTCCACTGGCAAAACTAATAACTAAAGATACAGCGCAAAATTAAGTGAGCAGTTTAAATTATTCTACATTTTAATTAACGAGTTTTTTCTGTTGGCTTGATACATACTGTATTGTTGTTATGTTAAAAGTAAATTAGTTGCTCATTTGTTTAAGGGGGGCGGGGGTAGGACGTCAATCGGGCCGTCTTGGAGCAGGAGAGACACCACAGGATACTTTAACTTCCACTGTCTATATGTTTAGGAATAAATTCATAAATCTTTGTCATAATGACCAGGAGGGATTCAGGATTCACAATCATAGCAGTGGAAGTTCAAAAAAATAACAAAATAATTTTCGTTACATGCGAAAGTTCATCATTTTTCACTTCTATTGGCTTGGTTTGACGCTATAGGTACACGTTTCTTCAAAAGTAAGAGAGAATCTTCGATGAATTTTGCACAGCACACAAACAATAATTACAGGTGTATGAGACTCTAGAAATTATTTAATTTATGAAAAAATGAATGTGCTATTACATTTTAAACTTCATGTACAGAAAAAACTCAAATTTTATAGCTAATTATCTCAATTTTTACCACAGTTTTCAATAGATTTGGAAAATTCTAGACTTTCATACACTTGTTAAGTATGGTTTGTAGGCTGTGCCAAATTCATCGAAAAATCTCCTTTACTTTTGAAGAAAAGTGTACCTATAGCAACAAATGCAGCCAATGGTAAATGAAGAAAAGGTGAAATACAAATTTAAAAAAATAATTTTCTTATATGCTTGAACTTCCACCACTGTAAGTGTAAATTCCGAATCCTTTCTGGTCATTCTGACAAAGTTTTATGAATTTATTTTTAAAAGTATAGGCAGTGGCAATTAAAAATTCCTGTGGTGTCTCTCCTTCTCCAAGTCGTCCCGTTTGACGTCCTACCCCCCTTAAAGTAAAGTCTTCCAATAATTAAAAATAAATTGCTGGCCCTTTTCCAAATTTTGCGTTAAGTTTCGCTGAGGTTACTGGAAGTAATTTTTTTCGTAACAGTTTCAGTTAGTCTTTTTGAACCAACAACTTCATTTAGCTCTGCTTTCAAAATTTAATATTTCAGAATAAGTAACTGCAAACTCAGTGCTTTCTGATTCATTTATTTTCTCGTGAACTGATGTATTGTGGAAAAGCGTGACAACCTTCTATTGCCTCCCTAGTGATTATTCCCTTCATTTTCTATGCCATTACCTTCTTAGGTTCTTCGATACTCATTACCTTAGTGGGCGGCAAACGTTTAATTATCCCTTTTTTGTAAACAATATTTTTGTATTAAATATTACTTGGTACCCTTTTTTCCCTATGCAATTCGTGAGCGATAGCCAGTATTCGACACATTTCAAAATTACCAATGTCTAGAGGAGGCTTAGAATAGATTGTGGACTGTTGCACAATTTGTTCGTACTAGCCGCTTTTATTTTCAGTCGGTAACGATAGCCTTACTCACTGTAAAATTTCATGAGACCTACGGTATCATGGTCATTTTTATCGAAATCCAATAGGCCGATTAGGAAGGCGGAGGTTGCAAGCTGACCACGGAAGCCGCATCACGGAAGCTGTCTGAGAATATTGTGCCTCTAAGTAGTGTTTTACGCCTTACTGATGTAAAAATATCCCCATAGGGAAGCCTGCCAGATAGCTGCCTCCAGCAGTCCCAGGTTGTGGACATAAATCGATGTCTCCTGAATGAACATGGGGAGCAGCTAAGAAGCTGCATGGTCTTCAACATCCAGACCAGACAACGCTTGACCATTAGCTCCATGATCTTCTCTACAAAACTCGTTTAGGCCCCACTTCGCTACCTACCGTAACACACTTGGTCCTTATCTTGTTTGAGGTGGTATCAAAATTGCCTCCATCCACGATTTGTGAAATTGTTACGACCACCTTATCGAATTAAAAAATTCGAAGACGGTTTCCCTTGAAGCTGTTTGCGAGTTTCGCAGCATGCTGTAATGTACTTCTTCGTAAACAGGCCTCGGGCAGTGCAAACCCAGCTCCCACTTGGAGATAGGGCAGCTGCATGTTTCAGAGTTATTAGGTCTAAAGCACAACACCCATCTCTTCACTGTCGCACGGTAAAAGGCGAACGCTGGATCCAGGCTGGCAGTGGCAGCAGGCATAGCAAAATGCTCTCCGATATTGTGGGCGACGACCCCGTGTGTTCTTTGGAGACACTGCTGCTTCAACACTGTTGGTATAGTTAATTGACAGAATTTACTAAAAATCTTCGATGGCTCCCCATATGACTGTAGAACAAAGTTCAGGAATGTATGGCATGACCTTTTCTTGCCCTCCTTGATTATGCATGGAGCTTTGGCTCTCGCTACTCGAAAGGCTGCGAGCTTTTCTGCTGTAGGGCGCTGTCACAGCGCCGCGTGCTTGATCTCTCTTATTGAGCAGCATGCATCAATCCACCGATGTACATGCTGCCATCTAATATCACCTGAGGACTTCGGGACGAATACATCGATAGCGGTCATGGGAAGTAGTCCAGTCATTCCTGGACGTAGCCTCGGTGTTCAGACAAAGCCAGCTGGCGGATGAGCGTCCAGTTAGCTCTGGCGCCATCTTCTCAAGCGTTGCTAGTTGAGGTAGGTGAATCCAAAGTGGGAAGTGGTCACTGGAAGCAAGGTAATCAGTAATCATTCCACCGAGAAGAATCTGCAAGGACTTGGAAACAACGAGTGGTCTGTGGTTGAAGATGGCCCAGTAGCAATGCTGAAATGAGTGGAATGACGTTTGAGACATAAGGCTCTCATAATACATTATAGACACTGAAGTGTGAAAATGGTTAGGGACACTGTTCTACAAAAAGAATGTAAATCTCATCATCTACTGTTTCCTGCGATGGCAAATAGAGAAACCAATGATCCTTTGATCCACATGAGCTTCAATGGCAACTTTTTACATACCAGTAATCAAGGGGAGCACAGAAGTGGTTTGAGTCATTGACAAGCAAAGCTACACCTCATTCGACCTTTTCCCCGATCACATCATCCTTGCAGTGAAGGGTATAGCTCCATAGCACAGGGCATTAGCAAGTTTGATTTGTTTCTTGTAAGTACAAGCACAGTGGACGTTCCTGTGCTGGGAGTTTAAGTTCCTCCACACATTTCCTAAAGCCACTAATGTTCCACTACAATATGGGACTCGTTTATTGATGAGGTTTCTCTTTCACCCTGTCTCTTCAGTAGTATGGGAATCCTGAAGCGGATGGAAGACAAGATGGTTGCCTCAAGCAGACTTCCTGTTCACTGTCTCCGAATACGAATCATTCCACCTTTCAGATGGAAATCTACATGGTATGTCTTTTTCTGTAGTTGTTGGTTCCCATTTGGATTGTTTATCAAATGAGGCTTCGTAGGAACTACCGTGGCAGTTGTAGTGCCAGTCCTGGTCTGTTTACTGAATTCTGCCTTTTCACATGCCAGAGTCTGTACAAAGTCGACAGCTGCGTCTTCTTCTGATATTCTGGGGGATCTATGGGCTCTGGAATAACAGCACCTTTGTATCTGCAGTAAGAAACGCAGGTAGTGCTGCTGATACTAACAACCTACGTTTGTATAGAGGTAGAGACTTCCGGAAGAGGCTTGTGAAAACCTGAAGCGAACATACTAGTGAAATTTGGAGGCTGCGTAGCCGTATATAGGTCTTTTTGGCCTCACCATATGCGAAATACTTTGCATTTACCTCCTGTATCTTCGTATCTCTAAAGCAACCACGGCAGTCTCTGTTGCAGACAGGGTGATTCCCATAACAACTAATATAACCACTCCGTCTACAGGCCACAAGTGGCCCATCGGGATCATCCGACCGCCGTGTCATCCACAGAGGAGGATCCAGATAGGAGAGGCGTGGGGTCAGCACACCGCTGTCCCGGCCATAATGATGGTATTCTTGACCCAAGCCGCTACTATTCGGTCGAGTAGCTCCTCAATTGGCATCACGAGGCTGAGTGGGCCCCGAAAAATGGCAACAGCGGAAGGCCGGCCTGGATGGTCACCCATCCAAGTGCTGGCCAAGCCCGACAGAACTTAACTTCGGCGATCTGACGCGAACCGGTGTAACCACTGCGGCAAGGCCGTTGCCCGTAACAACTAATATACCTCAGTGTAAATAAAGAAAAGATGCCGCCGTGAATGGATCTACCACATATGCCGCAAGTGCCCCCTACCCGATTTGCCCAATGCACGTCGTACGTTTAAGCAAAGGAAACCGGCCTTTAGATGATCTGAAAGAGTTGTACTGCTGTATTTTGAAATAGAGAAACTTGGTTTTTACCGTTACCAGGCTCATTATACACTCTAAGACAAGAAGAAACAACAAACATCGAAGATGCCCGAATGGGACGCAGATCGGTAGATATATAGTCCGCGACAGCGTTAATGGCCTGTGGACACACCGCGCAGCTTCCAAGCAGTGCTGCGTTGTCAGGTCGGAGCCGGGCGAATTGACGGCAGCTATACTACAGATAGCTGCTGTAGCCGATGTTTGACCTGTCTCACTACTGTCAGGTTCATGGTGCTCTACTCCATGTTCCATGATATATTTATTAAATATACCTAATAACTGTGACATACGCATAACAGAATGGAATGTCTATTCAATCTTTCTCAGTCATAACTACACTCCTAGAAATTGAAATAAGAACACCGTGAATTCATTGTCCCAGGAAGGGGAAACTTTATTGACACATTCCTGGGGTCAGATACATCACATGATCACACTGACAGAACCACAGGCACATAGACACAGGCAACAGAGCATGCACAATGTCGGCACTAGTACAGTGTATATCCACCTTTCGCAGCAATGCAGGCTGCTATTCTCCCATGGAGACGATCGTAGAGATGCTGGATGTAGTCCTGTGGAACGGCTTGCGATGCCATTTCCACCTGGCGCCTCAGTTGGACCAGCGTTCGTGCTGGACGTGCAGACCACGTGAGACGACGCTTCATCCAGTCCCAAACATGATCAATGGGGGACTGATCCCGAGATCTTGCTGGCCAGGGTAGTTGACTTACAGCTTCTAGAGCACGTTGGGTGGCACGGGATACATGCGGACGTGCATTGTCCTGTTGGAACAGCAAGTTCCCTTGCCGGTCTAGGAATGGTAGAACAATGGGTTCGATGACGGTTTGGATGTACCGTGCACTATGCACTGTCCCCTCGACGATCACCAGAGGTGTACGGCCAGTGTAGGAGACTGCTCCCCACACCATGATGCCGGGTGTTGGCCCTGTGTGCCTCGGTCGTATGCAGTCCTGATTGTGGTGCTCACCTACACGGCGCCAAACACGCATACGACCATCATTGGCACCAAGGCAGAAGCAACTCTCATCGCTGAAGACGACATGTCTCCATTTGTCCCTCCATTCAGGCCTGTCGCGACACCACTGGAGGCGGGCTGCACGATGTTGGGGCGTGAGCGGAAGACGGCCTAACGGTGTGCGGGACCGTAGCCCAGCTTCATGGAGACGGTTGCGAATGGTCCTCGCCGATACCCCAGGAGCAACAGTGTCCCTAATTTGCTGGGAAGTGGCGGTGCGGTCCCCTACGGCACTGCGTAGGATCCTACGGTCTTGGCGTGCATCCATGCGTCGCTGCGGTCCGGTCCCAGGTCGACAGGCACGTGCACCTTCCGCCGACCACTGGCGACGACATCGATGTACTGTGGAGACCTCACGCCCCACGTGTTGAGCCATTCGGCGGTACGTCCACCCGGCCTCCCGCATGCCCACTATACGCCCTCGCTCGAAGTCCGTCAACTGCACATACGGTTCACGTCCACGCTGTCGCGGCATGCTACCAGTGTTAAAGACTGCGATGGAGCTCCGTATACCACGGCAAACTGGCTGACACTGACGGCGGCGGTGCACAAATGCTGCGCAGCTGGAGCCATTCGACGGCCAACACCGCGGTTCCTGGTGTGTCCGCTGTGCCGGGCGTGTGCTCATTGCTTGTACAGCCCTCTCGCAGTGTCCGGAGCAAGTATGGTGGGTCTGACACACCGGTGTCAATGTGTTCTTTTTTCCATTTCCAGGAGTGTAGATTACGAAATAGTGATACATAATCTCTCGCTGCAGAATGGATTCTATAATAAATTGCACCTTAGAGAAAGATTACGCCTTCCGTTCCTCCTGCTTTATAAATAAAAAGACGAAAGAATCAAATATAAAATACCCACTCCAGTCCTCAGAACGAACAGCATTTTAATCTACGTTATACCGTAGACAGAATAGAGAGAGAAGTAAAATAAACAAATTTATTTGAATGGCCATTATCCGCAGCAAGTATATAAACAATCGTTTTTTGAAGTAAACGCCTTTTCTAGAAGCAATCTGTTTCATCAATCCAGACGCGTTCCACATTTTTTTTTTAAGGCATTACCGGTGGATATCATCTGAAATAGAACACTGTGGCTATATGCCGTCATTGTAGGTTTAAGAACAGGTCACGCACTTATTTTTGCATATAACCGTAATTAATAATTTATTTATGCAAAAATAAGGGCCTAAACTATCTACATGACGGCATATAATAGCTACAGTGTACTACATCAGATGATATCCACCGCTGATGGCTTAAAACAAAATTCTAAACGCGTCTTGACTAATAAAACAGATTTGCATTATGATAAGGCGTTTAATTTAAAGAAAAAAACGAAGTAAAATAAAATTGACGTTACAAAATAGCTATTCCACTGAAGTACTTTCTACGGCACAAACAGCTTGAGAAGAAAGTAATTACAGAGTGAGTTTACATTCCATTCACATACCTTTTTACTCGGAGCTTTCGTTGTCGCTTCCTTTGGAACTGAAGTCGCTGGATGTGAGAGCTAGACTGACGATGAACGAATCCATTATTTCGTTTCTGAAAACTTCTTTCTGGTAATCTTCTTACTGCAGTTTGTCAGTGTGACGCACGCAAGCTTCCCAATCAGCAACGGTGACTTTCTCTATTACTTCATGGGTGAGTCTTTCAGTGTCGGCTATTTTAAACGTAGTATTACTGTCTGCCAAGTATTACTTCACCGGTGCCCACACCAGCTCAATGAGGTTATAATGGCAGTGATAAGGAGGTACTCGTATCACTCTGTGTCCATGTTGCTTAGGTATGGAGTCAATTTCGTAGTTTTTAACGCTGGTCTTTCACATCTTCACCAGATCCAAAAGCTCTGCTCTTGTTTGTGTCTCACTGTGCGTTACATTATTATTTCGCAACCAAGAAACAATACCAGTTTTCCTTGTGTTTGTAGTGGGAGGCCTGTGGAGAACAACAGAGTGATAGCTTGCGTTGTCCATAACAATGAGAGAGTCTGGATGCAAATAAGGCAACAGCTGGTTCTGAAACCATTCTCGAAATCTTTCTTCATTCCTTTCGGTATGGTAGTAAGATGTGTTTTTTGATTTTGATTTGAAAATAAGTATACTTTCAGGCACAAACCCGATAGCAGCAGAACCAGCGTGACATATTATAAGACGCCCTCCTTTTCCCACTGGAACTTTCAAACCACCTTGTCCATCTGTTGTTTGCCAAATAAAATTTCTAGTATTGTTTCATTTACCCAAGTCTCATCCAAGAAATAGACAGTTGACGTTCGTTTTGATCCGATGTAATGCATTTTTCTTAGAAACGTGATCCTAGCAGCAGCTCCATTAAAAATTTGCGCCCATCATTGGATTTTACATATTTAAATGCGATGTTCTTCAACATTCTTTGCATTGATCTTGCACTTCCATCAAACCCAGCAGCTTCGTGCATAACAGTGCACAATTCCGCTGCTAAGGGGAACTCGCCTCTTTTATAAAATTCGAAAATCTTGCGACATAACACATTTTGATCGAAGTCGTCGATTCCTGTTACCCTCTTTGGAACTGTATGATTCTTCCCTGGAGACCGAAACACCACATTGCCAACTGCCTGCTCTGACAGCTTCGCCTCCTGTATAACTCGCCTGACAGTTCGTTCACCAATATCGCCACAGGCCGCCGCAGTGCGTTCCTGCACCTTGGCAACCTTGCAGATCGGCTCGCCTGAAACTGCCTCACGCTTGAACAAAGAGTACACGCTAAAATGTCTGTTGCCTGTTTGTGAAACACTTGACTTTTGGGCGTTTCAGCCATTACGACAAAACTCAGAGAAGACCCAGTATACAAGAGAAATCGGCCATCCGCACTTTTCCGCCCGTAAAACACGGTAGAACTCTGAAATATGACGGAGCTTCAGACAGCACGAGGTGGAAACCGAATGACCACTCATTGGCCAGCTGCGCAGCTGTCTACTGCGCATCGTTGGCCGAGAGGCCATCGCTGTCGTGAAGTATAGTGTAGAAGTACAGATAAATAAGTACTATAGCACTTGCCCACGAAAGGTACAGGTCCCGAGTTCGAGTCTCGGTCCGGCACACAGTTTTAATTTGTCAGGAAGTTTTATATCAGTGCACACTCCGCTGCAGAGTGAAGATCTCATTCTGGAAATAAGTACTACTTCGTAAAACATCGGATGACTTATTCCAGAGAAAAAGCTTTACGAATTGAGCAAATAATAATGCGTTAGTCCACCTCTGGCCCTTAAGCAAGCAGTTATTTGGCTTGGCATTGATTGAGGGATATCGTGCCAAATTCCGTTCATTTGGCCCGTTACATCGTCAAAATCCTGAGATGATTGGAGGATCCTAGTCATAATTTTCCAAATGTTGTCAGTAGGGGAGAGATCCGGTGACCTTTCTGGCCACAGTGTTTGGCATGCACGAAGACAAGCAGTAGAAACTATCACTCATTGTAGGCGGCCATTGTCTTACTGAAACCGACGGCCATGATGACTCTCCATGAACGGCAACCAAACAGGGCGAAGAATATCGTCGACATACCACTGTGTTGTAAGGATGCCGCGGATGACAACCAAAGTGGTTCTCCAACGAAACGAATGACATGGTTGTTGGTCTGTGTGGAGGTGAGTCAGGTTGACATCCCACCACCGTCTGTAAAGTCACCGGACACGTCTTCGCCGGTCATCTGGGCTCATTTAGAAGCGTTACTCAACTCTGAAGACAATTCTAGGCCAATGAATGAGGTTCCATGCCAAAGACGTTTCTGCAGATGTTCCAGGCAGTGGTGTGACACCAACTTCACTGTCGCTCTCAATTCCATCCGACATCGAGGAGTGATGTGCACTGTCCCTTCACCATTATCGAGGTGAAACATAAATAAAAATGACTGTATGTGACTCAAAATGAACTGCAAACATAGATTTATCCGCGAAAGGTAATAATACTAACTGTAAAAATATACTATATAGATCGATAGATGCAGAAAACGCATTATTTTTATTGTATGAGATTATAATGTGGAACTAATTAAAAGAAGTACTATTATCTTTGTAAGAGTATAAAACGCAATACCATGCTCATTCTTCTGTCTAATCTGTTTTGTTCTGTTCGTTCTGGTGTTAGCTGGAATAAGGTACGCAAGCTATCGTGCTGTGCTAGCGTTTGTTTCTGTCGTAACGTAATTGCAAATATTTAATGTTGTGAACTGTGTACTAGTAAGAATATATTAGTACAAAGTGATCTCCCTGTGTTACTTCAAGAACCTGCGCCACATTTACCTTATGAGAAGAATATTTAATGAAAATTGTTCAGCATGTTTGCAGATGCTGCGGAGCGAGTAACAGTGATCTCTGACTGTTAACAATTAGCCGCCACTACGCTGTACATTTAAAAATATTTTTTCACAGCACAATGTCTGACAGCCGAAGCGGAAGAAATTATGTAAAAATATTCAGTTAGATTGATTGAAGAAATCCAGTGAAATAATTTTATTAAAACTAGTCTATTTTCTGTGATAGGAATAATTTCAGATCAGTGAACTGGAGCTGAGTAATACTACACTATTGCATTTAAGGTAATTTGTAGGGAACCTGGCGCTTGATAAAACCAGATAGAATACGTAATTGGTAACCTACAAAATTCATTATTTTGCTTATTATATCTCTTTTGTAATTTTTTGAAAGTTAAACGTAAAAACTAACTTCACTAAAAGTCAGTAAGAGACCACGATAAATCAAAGGACAAACCAGTTTACTAGGTGAGTGTTTCCTCCAAATAAAAAGTTACATTATTTTTTAAGAGATATAATAGATGGTCTCGGGTGCCATTTATTTTCATAGCAGGACCCCTTTGGTTGTAATCCGTGGCGCCATTACAACACAGCGGCAAGTCTACGATATTTCTTCCCCCTGTTTTGTTGCCGTTCATGGAGTCATAATGGCCTTCGGTTTCAGTAAGACAATGCCCGCATGCACACATTTCCTACTGCTTATTTTCAAACTTGCCGAACACTACTGGAGGCAGCAAGGTCGCCGTATCTGTTCCTGATTGACAATGTTTGGAGTATTTTCAGAAGAGTTCTCCAACCATATCGAGATTTTGACGATCTAACGCGCCCGTTGGACAGAACTTGGCACGATATCTCCTAGGTGGACATGCAGCAACTCTGTCAATGACAAGTCGAATGTTTTCATAAGGACCAGAAGTGGACCAATACTTTATATACTTCCTGAATTTGTGAAGCTTTTTATCTTGAAGGAATTATCCAGTTTTCTCAGAGATTGTAATGATTTGTTTGTCGGTACATGCACATCACATCTATTTCCGTCCCATTCGAACAATTGCTTCGCGCTGCGACATTTTTTGTCTTAAAGGGCAGTTTGCACATCAGCGTTACTTACACGAGATCACTCACCCTTCAGAAATATCTATAAAATCTGTGCATGACACAACGCCTTCACTGTAGTTCGGGGTTTGTGTAGCTCTGTTTCGATTTCATATTCTCAGAGGCATTTAGCTGCCCGCAGATTCGTTACTTGTTTGGGAAGTAGAAATTAAACAAATAGTGTTCCATTTTGTCAAAAGATTTTCAGATTTCAAACTGACAGCAATGCCCTAGAACAATGTAGAACGGTGAAACAGTCGCAAAGCTGCTATGCTCTATGTTCTTCTAGTTATTGAAAAGATTCTGCCTAGCATCGTGTGTGCTATTACATTCAACTGAAACATTGGAATGACTACACGAGCCATCTTGTTGTACTGGGCTGGGAGCGGAACACCCTTTCCGTTGGGTGGGGGTGGGGGTGGTGGTTTGTTTAAGTTGGAAATTTCATATTGGTCCCACGAGCAGTAAGGGAATTAAGTGTCCACTCACACAGAACGCCGATAGCCTGGGTAGGACTTACGCAATGGAGGTGCTGCTGGTGCCCCATAGATTGCGCAGTAATAATTAAATGTTCTACCACAACAGCTATGATTTAATCAGCGAAGAGCGCACCTTGAGACTTTAGGTTTTCTTAATAGAGCGATCCGGGCGGTCAAGCCAAGATCCCTGTTCCCTGAGACACACAACACAGTGATATCGCTGAACCATTCTCAGAGCTTATGGTTACACAGTATAGGCGGTGCTCTCAAGTTCATTGCTCAGGAAACCCAGGTTCGCGAAGCACGTACCCGACGAACGAATGCTGAGGCTGGCAAGGTACTCGCCGTCTGCAACGACTCGAGGGGCACGTATGGCCTTAGAAATAAAATATCACGGACGCGGAGAGAATTACCTCCTCCTTCAACCTTCCCCACCCATCCAAATCCTTTCGAAAATCGAATTTTGTGCGTAATACGTTACCAGTACCCTGAAATGTCGATAGTTGTTTGTGCATAAACATTCCTTACCCGTAAATATAGTGCGCACACTTAGATCGATGAGTCAATGATGAGCCTGGGATCACTACGAAACGTTCTACAATCAATGACTGTGGTATGTGACTGTGAGCAGAGTGGTTGGATTACTTGTTGGCGAGGATATTGCATTGTCGTGTTTAGATGAATCTACGATTTGACAATGGCTGGCTTGAAAGTGTATACAATCTGTTTCAGACTTAATAGAAACAGCCCCAGAAACGCCTGAAACGTTGAAGCAAACTTCTGGAGACAATGCATTGTGTCAAATACAGATCTATGTATGACTGGTAGGAACTTTTCAAGACGGACCAACATTGACTCATGATATTGACCAGTCAGCTCAGTAGCCCACGAACATCACACTAGAAAATGGTCTGAAAGTATTGAATCTGATTCAGGAATATCGTATACCGATATTCCAAGTTCTCTACAACACCTTGACAGTAAGCACTCGTGAACGTATTAGCCGCATGGTTTAAGGCGCCGTCTCACAGATCGCGCGACCCCTCCCTCGGACATGAGTGTGCGTTGTACTTAGCATGAATTAGTTTAAGTAGTGTTTAAGTCTAGGGAGCGATGACCCCAGCAGTTTGGTCCCTTAGGAAGTCACACATGTGAACATCGAACGTACTGACAGAAGATTTGAACATTTGAAGGATTGTGACATTGCTTGAAACGCAACTGCCCCTCTCATATCATGGTTCTGCTTCAAAATAAACAATCTTCCAACATACTAACATACTGAAACTTCAATCGTTCACTGCCTCATAGTTACTTACAGAAACATAAAATGATTAAAATCATTCATACGTCTGGAGTATTTGACAATGCTTCATATAAGAAGCCCAATTTGCTTT
This sequence comes from Schistocerca gregaria, assembly GCF_023897955.1. Lineage (NCBI taxonomy): Eukaryota > Metazoa > Arthropoda > Insecta > Orthoptera > Acrididae > Schistocerca > Schistocerca gregaria. Next base: position 653,621,915 of record NC_064924.1, read on the forward strand.
GTTTTCATCGAGCAGATGAAATACTTTGTGCAAACCTGAGTTTTCGTCAGAAAAGAAGAATGATCTGATACACTTAGCCATTAAATAAGGTCTCCTGGGTCGTCCATACGATTTTGTTGGCTTGGCTGTAGGATGACAGAATCGATAACATGCATTTCTATTCGAAACACATGACACTTGATGTTGTGGACCAAATTTCGGTTTGAAATAATAGATGCGCCACCTATTTGTGCACCCACGTTCTGTAATCGTTCTAAGATCTATGAGTGGTATTCCAATGCCGGAGAGCCCTGGCAACAGTGAAAATTTATGGGAAAATAAGCAGAAGATATGAAGTTTGTGATGGGGAGGGTACTGAACTTGGGTAGTTCGTGAAGCAATGTTGGCTATAGCGCTATGGTGGTGTAATGGTTAGAATTTCTGCTTAGCAAGCAAGAAGAGCCGGGTTCGAGTCCCGGTTGCAACACAAATTTCAACACATTTCTTCTGCTTGAATCAATATCGTTCTAACAGTATTACGCGGTTCTTACGAATATATATCGTCCACATTCAGAATGAACTTGTTCCATATTCAGAAATCTGATTTCGTTAGGATGGCAGCTGGATATAAGTAGGATTACGGACGAATCCTCTTTCTAAGAGAGATTCGCAAACTCGAACGAGGAAACCAGCAGCACGCAATAGAAAGCGTTTAACGACCCCCCCACTGCTATAAAAATTTTAGTGTGCTGTAAACCTAACTATACGAATGAGTATGCAGCCAATAAAAGCTTACAACACGAAGAAATCTGGTACAAGGGAAAATTTCCTGTTTCGAGAGACCAATAAAACGCTATTGTTATTAAATCTTCTCTGACGTAAGTGCACTGAATTTTCAGCAACACAACATTTTGAATCTATCATAGAATACCAGTATGATCCTTAGATCTTGTGAAAATTACCTCACAGAGACGAGTTTTTAGGCTTCGATGGATAGTTTGTCCATGTCTTTAGGTGACCAAGACATGGCTTCATTTGGTGGGAGGCATCTAAATGCAAACCTTTCACGTCTTCGCTATTTGTATTTTAAGCTGCGTAATCAGAATAGTTTTACCATTATTGCAGATGGCTCAAATTTCATTCTGAAAGAATGCCTTAAAGACTGCAGATGGAGACATAGATCACACATCCTGAGAAATCGCATACCCTTACGCATCCTACGTAGCCAAAGATGCTATGTGTAACATTCTGCAAAGCGTAGTTCTCGTAATTCCATCGTATTGCAATGGATCAATAGTGTTACCATCAACCATCGATGCTTAATTTATCGCCTACAGTGACGATAAAACAGACATGTCGTATGTATAATATCATGGATAGGTGCATTAGTTATTTGTAATCGTGTGCTGCACAGTCAGAAGAGCAAGTCCAGATTAACAAATTCTGCTTGCACTTTTCGTTTCTCAGGAACCACGAAAATTCTCTTAAAGAAGAACTTCTTTTCTAATAAGGGTATCTGTAGAGAATTATCGAAGAGAGGGCATGATTCAAATAATTTTTTGTAATACCCCTAAGAACTAAATTTGAAGAGAAATTCACAACCCGTATTGTACTGTAAATTACTGTCGCATTTTTTTTTTCTTTTTACTCCCTGAAATGTCTGTATGTATGCTATAGCTATGTCTTTACAGACTGATAGAATCTCCCTGTTGTGGAAAGCTGAAGGTGGTCGTGACAGGCGCTTTTGCCCTTTCGTTCCACAGACAAATGGCAACTGCTATCGTGGTTACGTTTTTTAGTTGAAAGAGGAAATACCTTTCTGGGAACTGGAAACGAATATCATGGTACAGCCATATCTGTGATGTGCTGCGTATTTTTGCCAGTTTTCACTGTTGGAGTGGTACTGTTGCGCTGCTGTAAAAAGGCTGTGCAAGAAAGTTAGCACACATGGAAGATTCAGTATTGGCAATATTCTTTATATATTTACATGCGTCTTGACTGCAGGACAGTGCTGAAACCACCGGTATCCCAAGGAAACAGCATAGTTTCCCATAAACAGAATGACAATGGTATGAACCCGAACTGTGCAGTAATGTCTAAGTAGTGGGACAGTGTGGTTTCAAGCCAAAAATTCTGGCCTAAAATGAGTCAGCACTCGTTATCTTAAAGCTCATGACGTCCAGAAAACTGTTATTGTTATATTTAGCCGACACCAGCAACAGCACTTTCCTATCATCAAGGCCACCTGTGGCACCATCCCTATGTACCCACTTCTCATCTCCCAAAGCACCCCCCATAATCCTGCTTAGCCTACTAGATGCAATCCAGTTTTTCATGCTATCAACCAGTGGCATACAAGTGCAGCTTCCCAGCTTTCGAGAAAGGTTTTTCTAATAGTCTGATTGTATGTGCTTAATTATTTGCCGTCCAGCTCAAAGTGCCACCAGCAACAGCAGCGATTAGATTGGAAGAAGAAAACCATCAGTAAGTACGTTGTCAAACCATCTCTAATAATGATAACGATTATCATTATTATAATATCATGAGTATATGTTTGAATACATGGTTTCGCGGCGATATTAATTAACAAAATGTTCTCGGGCGTCCAGCCTCGTCAGGTGCTTAAAACCCCACGAGCTTTCGACCGAGCTCTCTCCGGTCATTGTCAAGTGCTAAGACTTAGTCGTGGGATTTTTAACCACCTGACGCTGCTGGAAGCCCGAGAACATTCTATTAATGAGTGTATGTTGTCATACTTAGAGCTCAGTTGTTATTGTTGCCGACCATGATGTGCAGATGTTCCACACATGACAGTAGCAACCACTGTCCATAGGGTGTCTTCCTCATCTAGTGTCCTTAAACTATGCAGTAGCACAGCCACTGCAGTGGCAGCAGCAGCAACAAGGCTTAACCCAAGGCCAGATGAGGACACTCAGTTGTTCCAGCCAGCACCCCAGCAGCAACAGATGGCACTCTCTGCAGGATATCATCCTGACCTAGTGTCATCTATGTCGTAGCACAGCCACAGCAGCCAAGTCTACAAGAGCATTGTTATTAGCCAACACGTGTGAATGCCATTGGCTCTAAATGCGTGAACGTAGGTCTGGTACCTGACAATGAGTCTGAACTGCAGTAGATCTCCAATTATCCGAACTACAACTATATGGATCAACGGTTATCCAGATATTTTTAAGGGGGAAAAATGTATTGCATGAGCAAATTGTTGTTACAGTTTACATCCCAATGTACGTTTCTTTATCGTTATAATCAATCAATCCGCAGTGAATGTATTAGTAGACAAAAACTTCCAGCGAAGAATTAATACAGTACATGCACCGTTGTGCAGGTAATACAGGCATTGTTATTCGTAGCGCTTCTCATTTAGTGTGGCCTACATCAGGCTCTTTCGTGACTTAAACGTATACACTGATTTGGCGCTATAGGTTCCGTCACCTGTTTGTTTCGTTTTGTGGGTGTTCTAATTTACTGTGCAGCGTATGTATTCTGCAAGAAAGTGCATTGTCTTATCGTTGGAATACAAAATAAAAGTTCTTGAAAGTTAGACTAAGGCGTGAGTGGTAAGTAGAGTGAGTTAACGAGCATTGTCCTCTCATTTAAATATATGGCCGAAAGAGTCAGCCTACACGAATTGTGAAACGAACCTGGTCGTCGATGACTGTGTGCCACAAAGGGTGCAGATTCACCACGAGACGGAGAAATTCACAGGCGTCTGTTGTCTATTGAGGCCTAAGCGCTGTTGTGTTCGAGTGGTACAAACGGGAATCTACTTCATAGGGAAACCCAATAGAAGTTGTTGGTGGTCAAGGAGATGTAGCAGTGTTAAATATGGCGGACCTAAGATTGGCTACAAAGGGAAACATTTATGGAAACTAATTCTGTAGCAATGCAGGGAATGAACCCACAGTGATTTTAATCTGCAGTCCTCCATAAATTTTCATGGTGATCCCAACAAAACCTCAATGTTGATCATATCTATAATAGTTTAGGATTTACTATTATAGTGAAATTAACACGTTTAGCAACAGTCTGAACGCTTTGGTCGATCGATCGCTATTTCATATAGAAGAGCATCATTAAAATGACAAATGCTGTAATTATCAACTCTGTGCTTTTATTTGTTTAAAACATATAGTAAATTTAAATTATCAGTATATTCAGTTAAGAATCAGATCATCATTTCCTCCACGCAAAACACATTGAACGATATCTCCATGACACCCCTCTTTGAATCATTAGGTAATAGAATATTTGTTGTAAAGTTAAGTGCATAATAGTTACCTCTGTTCTTTATTTATTTATCATAAAGCACTTTGGTGCGAGGCTAATGGCCGTGGAATTCAAAGCAAAGAAGGAAATTTTATTGGTTTTATGTAAAAGAATTTAACGTTTATTATTTAATGGATATTATTGTTACTTTATTTAGAACGTGAAAGTGGTCAAGCTTTGATTATTTAAATATGTTAAATTGTAAAATAATGTAGAATAAGCTGTAGTCAATCAGATGGACGGCTTTAGGAAAGGGAACTGCGAGTTGAGCGATATTTGGGGCGCGGACAAACGCGGCCGGTGACGGGCAGAGAGAGGTCGTATTGAGAAGCGAAAGTGGACAGTCGGTCTTTTTTTTTCTCTCTCCATCAGTCTACTGACTGGTTTGATGCGGACCGCCACGAATTCCTTTCCTGTGCTAACCTCTTCGTCTCAGAGTAGCACTTGCAACCTGCGTCCTCAATTATTTGCTTCACGTATTCCAATCTCTGTCTTACTCTACAGTTTTTGCCCTCTACAGCTCCCTCTAGTACCATGGAAGTCATTCCCTCACGTCTTAGATGACCTATCACCCTGTCCCTTCTTCTTATCAGTGTTTTCTACATATTCCTTTCCTCTCCGATTCTGCGCAGAACCTCCTCATTCCCACCTTATCAGTCCACCTAATTTTCAACATTCGTCTATAGCACCACATCTCAAATGCTTCGATTCTCTTCTGTTCCGGTTTTCCCACAGTCCATGTTTCACTACCATACAATGCTGTACTCCAGACGGACATCCTCAGAAATTTCTTCCTCAAATTAAGGCCGGTATTTCATATTAGTAGACTTCTCTTGGCCAGAAATACCTTTTTTGCCATAGCGAGTCTGCTTTTGATGTCCTCCTTGCTCCGTCCGTCATTGGTTATTTTACTGCCTAGGTAGCACAATTCCTTAACTTCACTGACTTCGTGACCATCAATCCTGATGTTAAGTTTCTCGCTGTTCTCATTTCTGCAACTTCTCATTACCTTCTTCTTTCTTCGATTTACTCTAAAACCATACTGTGTACTCATTAGACTGTTCATTCTGTTCAACAGATCATTTAATTCTTCTTCACTTTCACTCAGGATAGCAATGTCATCAGCGAATCGTATCATTGATATCCTTTCACTTTGTATTTTAATTCCACTCATGAACCTTTCTTTTATTTCCATCATTGCTTCCTCGATGTACAGATTGAAGAGTAGGGGCGAAAGGCTACAGGCTTGTCTTACACCCTTCTTAATACGAGCACTTCGTTCTTGATGGTCCACTCTTATTATTCCCTCTTGGTTGTTGTACATATTGTGTATGACCCGTCTCTCCCTATAGCTTACCCCTACTTTTTTCGGAATCTCGAACAGCTTGCACCATTTTATATTGTCGAACGCTTTTTCCAGGTCAAAAAATCCTATGAACGTGTCTTGGTTTTTCTTTAGCTTTGCTTCCGTTATTAGCCGCAACGTCAGAATTGCCTCTCTCATGCCTTTACTTTTCCTAAAGCCAAACTGATCGTCACCTAGCGCATTATCAATTTTCTTTTCCATTCTTCTGTATATTATTCTTGTATGCAGCTTCGATGCATGAGCTGTTAAGCTGAATGTGCGATAATTCTCGCACTTGTCAGCTCTTGCCGTCTTCGGAATTGTGAGGATGATGCTTTTCCGAAAGTCAGATGGTATGTCGCCAGACTCATATATTCTACACACCAACGTGAATAGTCGTTTTGTTGCCACTTCCCCTAATGATTTTAGAAATTCTGATGGAATGTTATCTATCCCTTCTGCCTTACTTGATCGTAAGTCCTCCAAAGCTCTTTTAAATTCCGGTTCTAATACTGGTTCCCCAATCTCTTCTAAATCGACTCCTGTTTCTTCTTCTATCACATCAGACAAATCTTCACCCTCATAGAGGCTTTCAATGTATTCTTTCCACCTATCTGCTCTCTCCTCTGCATTTAACAGTGGAATTCCCGTTGCACTCTTAATGTTACCACCGTTGCTTTTAATGTCACCAAAGGTTGTTTTGACTTTCCTGTATGCTGAGACTGTCTTTCCGACAATCATATCTTTTTTGATGTCTTCACATTTTTCCTGCAGCCATTTCGTCTTAGCTTCCCTCCACTTCCTATTTATTTCATTCCTCAGTGACTTGTATTTCTGTATTCCTGATCTTCCCGGAACATGTTTGTACTTCCTCCTTTCATCAATCAACTGAAGTATTTCCTCTGTTACCCATGGTTTCTTCGCAGCTACCTTCTTTGTACCTATGTTTTCTTTCCCAACTTCTGTGATGGCCCTTTTTAGAGATGTCCATTCCTCTTCAACTGTACTGCCCACTGCGCTATTCCTTATTGCTGTATCTATAGCGTTAGAGAACTTCAAACGTATCTCGTCATTCCTTAGAACTTCCGTATCCCACTTCTTTGCGTATTGATTCTTCCTGACTAATGTCTTGAACTTCAGCCTACTCTTCATCACTACTATATTGTGATCTGAGTCTATATCTGCTCCTGGGTACGCCTTACATTCCAATATGATTTCGGAATCTCTGTCTGACCATGATGTAATATAATTGAAATCTTGCCGTATCTCCCGGCCTTTTCCAGTATACCTCCTCCTCTTATGATTCTTGAACAGGGTATTCGCTATTACTAGCTGAAACTTGTTACAGAACGCAATTAGTCTTTCTCCTCTTTCATTCCTTGTCCCAAGCCCATATTCTCCTGTAACGTTTTCTTCTACTTGTATGTAAAGTACACAAGCGGCAACACGCAGTCAATACCTTCGCTGCGCAGTGCCGATGGTACTGTTACCGACGACTGTGCCGCTAAAGCGGAGTTATTGCACGCAGTTTTCCGAAATTCCTTCACCAGGGAAGACGAATGGAATAGTCCAGAATTTGAAACACGAACATCTGCTAGCATGAGTCTCTTAGAAGTAGATACCTTAGGAGTTGCGAAGCAACTCAGATCGCTTGATACGGGCAAGTCTTCAGGTCCAGATTGTATACCGATTAGGTTCCTTTCAGATTACGCTGATACTATAGCTCCCTACTTAGCACTCATATACAACCGCTCGCTCACCGATAGATCTGTACCTACAGATTGGAAAATTGCGCAGGTCGCACCAGTGTTCAAGAAGGGTAGTAGGAGTGATCCATTTAACTACAGACCTATATCATTGACGTCGGTTTGCAGTAGGGTTTTGGAGCATATACTGTATTCGAACATTATGAATCACCTCGAAGGGAACGATCTATTGACACGTAATCAGCATGGCTTCAGAAAACATCGCTCTTGTGCAACGCAGCTAGCTCTTCATTCGCACGAAGTAATGGCCGCTATCGACAGGGGATCTCAAGTTGATTCCGTATTTCTAGATTTCCGGCAAGCTTTTGACACCGTTCCTCACAAGCGACTTCTAATCAAGCTGCGGAGCTATGGGGTATCGTCTCAGTTGTGCGACTGGATTCGTGATTTCCTGTCAGGAAGGTCGCAGTTCGTAGCAATAGACGGCAAATCATCGAGTAAAACTGAAGTGATATCAGGTGTTCCCCAGGGAAGCGTCCTGGGACCTCTACTGTTCCTGATCTATATAAATGTCCTGGGTGACAATCTGAGCAGTTCTCTTAGACTGTTCGCAGATGATGCTGTAATTTACCGTCTAGTAAGTCATCCGAAGACCAGTATCAGTTGCAAAGCAATTTAGAAAAGATTGCTGTATGGTGTGTCAGGTGGCAGTTGACGATAAATAACGAAAAGTGTGAGATGATCCACATGAGTTCCAAAAGAAATCCGTTGGAATTCGATTACTCGATAAATAGTACAATTCTCAAGGCTGTCAATTCAACTAAGTACCTGGGTGTTAAAATTACGGACAACTTCAGTTGGAAGGACCACATAGATAATATTGTCGGGAAGGCGAGCCAAAGGTTTCTTTTCATTGGCAGGACACTTAGAAGATGCAACAAGTCCACTAAAGAGACAGCTTACACTACACTCGTTCGTCCTCTGTTAGAATATTGCTGTGCGGTGTGGGATCCTTACCAGGTGGGATTGACGGAGGACATCGAAAGGATGCAAAAAAGGGCAGCTTGTTTTGTATTATCACGTTATAGGGGAGAGAGTGTGGCAGATATGATACACGAGTTGGGATGGAAGTCATTACAGCATAGACGTTTTTCGTCGCGGCGAGACCTTTTTACGAATTTTCAGTCACCAACTTTCTCTTCCGAATGCGAAAATATTTTGTTGAGCCCAACCTACATAGGTAGGAATGATCATCAAAATAAAATAAGAGAAATCAGAGCTCGAACAGAAAGGTTTAGGTGTTCGTTTTTCCCGCTCGCTGTTCGGGAGTGGAATAGTAGAGAGATAGTATGATTGTGGTTCGATGAACCCTCTGCCAAGCACTTAAATGTAAATTGCAGAGTAGTCATGTAGATGTAGGTGTACAACTGCATTCCAGTCGCCCATGACTATTAGAGTTTCGTCTCCCTTAATATACTGCATTACCATTTCAATATCCTCATACACTTTCTCTATATGTTCATCTTCAGATTACGATGTCGGCATGTATACCTGAACTATCGTTGTCGGTGTTGGTCTGCTGTCGATTCTGATTAGAACAACCCGGTCACTGAACTGTTCACAGTAACACACCCTCTGCCCTACCTTCCTATTCATAACGAATCCTACATCTGTTACACCATTTTCTGCTGCTGTTGATATTACCCAACACTCATCTGACCAGAAATCCTTGTCTTCCTTCCACTTCACTTCACTGACCCCTACTATATCTACATTGAGCCTTTGCATTTCCCTTTTCAGATTTTATAGTCTCCCTACTACGTTCAAGCTTCTGACATTCCACGCCCCGACTCGTAGAACTTTATCCTTTCGTTGAATATTCAATCTTTTTCTCATGGTAACCTCCCCCTTGGCAGTCCCCTCCCGGAGATCCGAATGGGGGACTATTCCGGAATCCTTTGCCCATGGAGAGATCATCATGACACTTCTTCAACTACAGGCCACATGTCCTGGGGATACACGTTCCGTGTCTTTAATGCAGTGGTTTCCATTGCCTTCTGCATCCTCATGTCGTTGATCATTGCTGATTCTTCCGCCTTTAGGGGCAATTTCACACCCCTAGGACAAGGGAGTGCCCTGAACCTCTATCCGCTCCTCCGCCCTCTTTGACAAGGCCGCTGGCAGAATGAGGCTGACTTCTTATGTCGGAAGTCTTCGGCCGCTGTGATATACCTTTTGCATTTCTTACTTTTATATTTTCATCCTCTTTAAAAGCAAAGAGAAAAGATGAGGTGGTAGTAGCCCAGCGTAGAGCCTGTGCCTACCGTCAGGTATTTTTGACTTTCAGATGTTAAAAGATAGAGCAGTTTTTGTTCTTGTACGAGTTGTTGGAAGGAAGGTTTCGCTCAGTGAATGAACGAGTGAGAACCGCCATTTTTTGCGAGTAATTGCAGACCGCCATTGTGTGTATTTTCTATGTGCATCGAACAGAAATATAGTACTGTTTTATTAACAGAATATTTGTGAGAGTTATTATTATTTCAAGTAGTAATGCAATAAGAAGAACGGAAGCCCACCTGTGTACTTCGGAAAATTTACGAAGATCCGAATATAACAACACGGCCACAGTCAAGGAGATGGCGATCGGACATGCATAACTGGTACGCATAAAATACTATGAAAACGATTTATTTATATAAATATAAACTAAAATGATTCCTTTCCCGTTACAGGCAATGCCTAGCTTATTGTGCTTGTCCTTCATGCCAAAGAATTAATCTCTTTAATTCATCCATTTTAAAAAAGCCACACATTCCAACATTTTATTATCATTCATTCCCTATCCTATTATATTATCATTTTATTATATTATAAAGTGGCGACAAGTGACAGGCACGATACGTAGTGGGCAAAACTGTGAGTACTAGTATTGTTAGGAAAATGAATATACATGTATGTTAACAATTTCTTTATGTTCCATGTACGGTGATGATGTGACGGAGACGGTGATGTGATACTGAAAGGAAAAATAAATAAATTAGAAGGAAGAGGACGACAATACCAAGAACGTACAACAAAGCACAATAGAGGACGTAACAGTTACAAGACAACAATCAGGTAGGACCGCGCAATGCATATAGAAAATGCGTTCCCAGTAAGCATATTAGAAAACCCAAGCACCTATTTCCTAAAATCCAGAACCTAAAGCTTCAGAGATTAACGCTATTGTATTCGAGTAGAAACAATGACATTTCTTTATTAGTACTGAAAATATATTGACCGAACAACAACTGAGATTACAATTACATACAGCTGTATATGCATTTTTAGCGTCAGAAGCACCAGGAAAGTGAAATCTAAAGAGAGAAAATACTGATTTTGATAAATGTAGTGCCTTAAGAGTTTCTATAATGGAGAGTCAAAACAATAAGGAAATGTCATTCGAAAATCAAAATGCCAATGTAGTGGATGTGCATTTACAAAACGCAACAATGAGTGGTTTAGAACCGTTAAGCGGTGATTATTTGGATGCTGGGCGCAACATGCCATTGTTGCATTCGACGCCCGTGAATACAGAACATTTCATTACCAGCAATACTTTGATTACAATAGACGACATTAATGACATCTCAAGGCAGGGGAATATTTTAAATGAACGTAGTACGCGTAGTACAGACGCAGATGCTGACAGGCGTAGGCCGGAAATGAATAGAGAAGATATGCAAGCATTATTTCGAGCTTTAACAGAAACTATACAAACTAACATGAACACAATTAATTCAAAGATGTCGGGTTTAGACATAATACAAGCAGACATGACTAACATGAAAGCAGACATGACTAACATGAAAGCAGACATGACCACAGTAAAGTCAGAGATCGCGAAGGTAAATACAAACATGACGCACATTTCAGGCGAGGTACAAAGTTTGCGCACAGAACTCAATAACATGGATACGAAGTTCACACAGCAAATTTCGCAAATCTCCACGGAGGTGGATAGGAAAATTAATGAACAAGTGCAAATTTCAGTTCATGATATGAGTGAGAAATTAAAAGGCATAATGAGAGAAAATTTTGAGACACTAACACACACATATCGACGGGAGCTATCCGGTATTAGAGAAACCCAAGAGAATTTACAGGCAATGCAAAAGAATACGCAGGTTAACTTAGACAATGTACAATCAGAAGTAGCGAAACTACATTCTTTCTGTGACGACTTGCCAGAAAATGTAGAGAAAATCACAGTGAAGATAGGGTTACTCGAGTTAGAACACAAGAGAATCAACTCAGACATTGTGCAGCTTTACGAAACGGTAAAGAGTAATACAAAGGACAAAAACACAACGTTCGCAGAAAAATGCGTACGTGAACAGCGCACCTATGTGGAAGCGGTAAAGGAAGTAATGGGGGAAAAGGAAGAAGAAATCTTAAAACGCATAGAACAGGATATCAGACAGGTAGAACAAAGGTTAAGGGACGAAATAGTTAGCAAACAAAGTACGGTAATATCATCGCCGGGGGCGGTAAGCGGAGCGCTAAACAGCCATCCGCCAGTGGGAGGAGTCAGTGGCGCGGACAACAATGCCCAACCCACGCCGCGCGACCGCATGTCGACGCACGACGCGAGCAACGGGCAAAATTTTTGTGAAACAAATATACCGTCACTGCAGGGAAATGCTGTTCCGCCCTCCTGGACAGCGTTGTTAATGGATGAGAGCTTAATAAAACATCGACAGTTTCCCGTATTCTCAAATGAGAAAAAGCTAACGCACCCGGTAGTGTTTGTCCGAGCCCTCAGAAATGTACTGCCGAGGACTTGGACAGAAGCTCAAAAGATCAAATATGTAGTAGGACATACCGAAGGTGATGCCCTCTTGTGGGCTACGGAGATGTCAGAACTTTGCGAGACATATGATGAGTTTGAGAATGCATTTTTAGATAAATACTGGTCTACAGCTATCCAGGAGAGGTTAAGACGAGAGGTATTTAACCCAGTACCATGTCATTCAAAATTCGGGGGGCTAAGAAACTATTTTGAAACATATCTAAACAAGACCCGTTACTGGAATAATCCGATCTCTCATGTAGATGTATTGAAAATCTTAAGGAACAAGTTACCTGCAAATGTTAGGGAAAAATTAGTAACTGTTCCCGAATATGACCTTGAGTATTTTCTTTCAGCGCTCGACTCAATAGATCTGATTCATGAGGATGGGCAAGCCATGCCTAGTTATCGTAACGGTAATGAACACTACCCAAACGGATAGAACAACTATGGTAACGGCAATGGATTTGGAAACTATAGTGGTCGTGTGCGTATGAATGAATGGCATCCGTATGCACCGCCGCGTCACAACGGCAATCCGTACAATCGGCCTACCCACCAGCCACTGGGTGACTGAGGGTACGAAAATAAATATCAGCCCCATAGGTACGGCAATGGCCGAGACATTAGGAATCCGAGGGAAAACTTTGACAACAGGCGACAAGGAAATGAAAATTACCAGGATCGGAATATGCAACACGGGGATCCGAGAGAGAACAGGCAGCCAGTACAATCAAATCGAAACAACCGGGACACGAACTGGCGAGCACGCGAACCTACAGTGAACATAGTAGAAATGACTGCAGAGAATGACTCCATACCTTTACCACCCCCAAGCAATAGTAATCGAGCGTGACTAGAGGAAGAAGGTAATGAACTGTCAATGTGCCACAGGACTAATATGAGCGACATAAACACTAACACGAACAGGGACGGAAAGGAGGAAGTAGAAACTGAAACAAACCTACACGTACAGCACATCCGGAATCTATTTTTAAGGTATGATAAGGACACAGAAATGAAAGAAGACCTGTTTACTGAGGAGAAAGGAACAACACCCAAGGTAAGTGAAATTATTTAAGCAATAATAAAGGTAAAAGTGTGAAACATAGATGTACCCGTTGTTTTGGATACTGGCGCGTCGACAAGCCTCATGTCTACTAGCTTGTTCAAAGAGATAGCGAGGGAAGTAAGTGTACCCACGCTACCCGTGGAGAACTGTAAGATCGTAACGGCAATGGGAAGTAAATCTAAGGCTATAAAATTACAGGCCAGCATACCCATTAGCATATGTGGTGTAACTTTGCAGTGTACTTTCTTGTTGATAGACAAACTGATAGTGAACTGTATACTTGGTATGGAGGTGTTCAGAAGGTATGGGGTAAAAATAGATATCGGCAGCGGGGAATGTCAATTTCATGTAGGAGAGCGCACACTGACAGTGGACTTAATAAAAACTACAACAACGAATCAGGGTAGGCAGATACCCGATATTGATGTTAAACTTAGCTACCCTCAAGTCTTAATAGCAAGAGAGACGAAATTTGATGACCCTGGTGGTGAGATCCTAGATGAGCAAACAGAAGATAGTAAAATAAGTAAATCCACTTGTCTTAACAATGAACAGCGAAGTGAACTGGCAAAATTACTCTTCAAATATCATAACATTTTTCGTAAACAACCCAGTGTTATTAGGGGATATGAATATAAAATAGAAGTGTGCCCGCATGAAACCTATTGTAGAACGTCATATAGCATTCCTTGGGCAAAGAAAGACGCAGTAAGACAAGAAATAGAGCGTATGATTAGGTGGAAGGTGATTGAAACATCGCACTCGCCTTACTGCAGTCCGATTCTCGCAGTTGGTAAAACTGACGGAACGGTGCGGCTGGTGTTACACGCGAGAGAAATAAACAAAATCATCGTTCCTCTAAGAACAAGGCCAGAGAATCTAGAAGAGCAGTTATTAAAGTTTCATGGCGTTAAGTATTTAACATCCCTCGATTTGAAAGCTTCGTACTGGCAAATTTTGTTGCATTAAGAGAGTAGGAAGTATACAGCTTTCATAAATGCCGGGAGGAGTTATCAATTTAGGGTGCTGCCTTTCGGATTAAACGTGAGCGCTGGTGTATTTATTGAAGCATTAGACAAAGTACTTGGACCGGAGTTGCTTAGCCAGGTTACACTCTACGTTGACGATTTATTAATTGCAACTCAGACATGGGATGAACATGTAAGTATTCTGGAAAAGGTTTTTCAAAAATTCGATGAATACAATGTCACAGTTAACTTTAGAAAGTCTGAATTCGGAAAGGACAAAATAAAATTTTAGGGCATATTATTTCACCAGAAGGATCTTACCTGACCCCGGTAAATTAGATGCGATACGAAATTTCCCAACACCCTATAATAAGAGACAATTAAAAGGTTTTCTAGGAATGGCCTCGTTTTTCAAGAAATTTCTGCCACAACAATTGTTGAACAGTAGCTCGCTGTTAAACCTAGTGCGTAAAAATCACAGTTGGCTGTGGACTACAGAATGTGAAAGTGATTTTCAACGCATTAAGCAGGCACTGGTTAATGCACCTATCCTTAAACACCCGGATATGGAGTTGGACTTTTGTTTAAGCACTGATGCTTGTTATCAGGGGCTTTGCGCGTGTCTGTTTCAAATAACAAAAGATGGTAAGGAAGAAATCAATGTAATAAGTTTTGCGAGTAGAACTCTTACAGAATGTGAAATATCGTATTCTGTAACTGAACTGGAATTGTTGGCAGTTATTTGCTCCTTTCGTAAATTTCAATATTACCTTTGGGGAAAACATACTAAAGTTTACTGTGATCATCAAGCTTTGTCCTTTCTTCTGACATGTAAGTTGTTACATAAGAGAATAGCGAGGTGGTGCATGTACCTACAGGAGTTTGATTTTGAGGTTGTGTACATAAAAGGGGAACAGAATGTGAAACCTTCCCGTCTAATATTGGATGAACGTTTGCTTGCTGACTGAACGCTGCGTCTCTTAAAATCTTTTAACTGCTGCTCTGTCAAGACTACCTGCTGATTATTACGACGAAACATAAAATGTGTTGTCGCCGTGGCCCTCAGTCGTTACCTGAAATTATTAAGACTGATTCTTACCTTTAATTATTTATACTGGATCGCCATCTGACTGCTACAGCAAACTGTGGAATGAATATACTTACTTCTCTTTAACATAATTATAAGCTGCTGGTGGAGTTTCATAATACTTTGTGACTGGAATTCTTTAAGTTGAAGTTAATTTAGATTTGATAAAAGCTGAAGCTCAGTTTAGACTTTTCTTTTAAGATAACAATAAATTCCGTAAAGCATTTACGTGAATGATTTTGGGATAGAAAATTCTTAATGCATTTAATCTGGTAGAAGTTAACTATATTCTGAGAACGATCTTGACAAACAATTACAAGGGGTATAGTTCTTTACAAAAATTCTTAAAAAGTAGCGTTGCGCTACATACCTAATTTTCCATCAAAATTACATAACTATATTCTGAGAACGATCTTGACAAACAATTACAAGGGGCATAGTTCTTTACAAAAATTCTTAAAAAGTAGCGTTGCGCTACATACCTAATTTTCCATCAAAATTACATAACTATATTCTGAGAACGATCTTGACAAACAATTACAAGGGGCATAGTTCTTTACAAAAATTCTTAAAAACTAGCATTGCGCTACATATAGCGAGTGGCTGGCGAGCACACCGCTTCTTTCAAAGTGTTAATTCATACCTCGCTTACAGCGACCTCCTCTCATGTCTCGCTAGCTACGACTGCCTCGTCTCACATCTTACTCGCAACTGCTCGCTTCCAACGCTCAATGCTACAAAAGTGCGGTCTCGCCGCCAACAATGGTTTTTGGTGCAGACAATCCCTGCTACCATTACAGATGTATTATTGCGCGCTGTTTCCCGCTCTTTCTCAAAATGTATCTATGCGCGGTTTCCCGCTCTTTCTCAATAATACACAATGCAATTTAATTAACAAAACAATTTAAATAAGAAACAGTTCAGATAATTACATGCTAAAACAGTTTAAATACGCCTATTACATAATTACATATGCCGCTACTCGGCTTTCTTAAAATTTTACTACGTTGTTGAGTCATATGGACTCAACATAAGTATAAAATTTGATTATAGAAAATAGTTTGAACAAAGTGTATACACAAATGCTGTCATACGAAATGATTTGTCTATCTCTAATAAAGATAATATGTAAATAGAAAGGGTTTTAGTAGGAATTGTACATCAAGTAAAATTTGGTTCCCTTAAATTTAACAACAAGAATAAAAGTAAATGTGAAAATCAATATACAGAACATATGAAGCAATTGAAAGTTTACATTATGAAACATTTAATTCAAATTGGCATCTCTTAGTACCACAATTAAGGAAGGTACAAAAGGAATTGGATAGCATGGTCAAAGCACTGGCAACTGTCTGTGAATGCACTCAAAAGTCTGTTCCTTTCCCTCACATAGCACAACACCAGGTTTCGCCATGTGGTTCCATCATCGCCTTGCTCCATAGTTTTAGTGTACCCAAACACTAAGTACGTCGTCGAATAGCCTGAGTTGCCGCAGCCACATCAGGATTAAGTTCCATCTCCAATGGTCCATTAAAGTTGGTGGTGTGCATCTTGGTATGCAAACACCTATTGTCGTACATCATACTGTGGTGTGTATCTAGGTATGCAGGCACCAATTGACATACATCGGGCTGTGGTGTGCATCTACGTATGCAAACACCTCGTCGAGAACATCATTGGTTGAAGTCACGTGTTTCACAATTCACTGATTCTGTGCTCAATAACCATGGGGATGCACAGGAATTAAGGTACGGGTAAAATTGTTTTGGCAATGGGTTCACGGACATTGTTGGTACCATAATTTGACTACCAAATAATTTTCCCTATGACAAAATATGTTGTGTCGTAATTTGTAACAATATGTAGTTTTAATTTAAGAATTCTTCCAGAAAATTATTCCCATATATAAAAGACATAAAAGTTCCTACTTATTCAGTATTTGATAGTATACAGATTTGTTATAGACAAGTACATTATTACTTATTCTGTATTTACATATCTTAGTTTCTTACATCATTAATTATAAATTTTGTTGACAATGCATTTCTTGACTTACTGTCCTAAAATTTTATCTTCCATTCAGGGGTGTAGTCGTCAGTTATGAGTCGTCAAATGTCAGGTCATAATATACAATAAAATTACTGTCATAAAATTATTTAAAGTATTCTTTTGCAGCTGAAAATTAAGGTAAACATTATTCTGGTTAGACATTGTAATGTGTGGTCCCCATCCATAGTGTTGCAATGTGTCACATGCTAGCAAAATTATTTCTTAACATTATACATTTCTTATATACTAACATAACATACACATTCTTCTTCTGCATCTGTGTCAACTCTCTGCATAACCTGTTATAAACATTCAGCATTAATTAACGTCAGCGCACGGCATGACTTATTATAAAACATTCAGTATTAATTATCGTCAGTGCACGGCATGACTTCAATAAACATCTTCTGGTACTTCTCGTCCGCTCCTGGCATGACCTATAAAACACTTTATCATAATATTAACTGCTGCAAAATCACGTCAGCTCCCGGCATGACCTATAAAATTTCTGTAATGACAATTAGCGTCAGCTATCTGCGTGACCTAAAGATTCACATCCTTATTCTAACTAAAACTACGTTTCATTTTGATTACGTGTGACAACAATGCTGCATTCTGGAATAAAGAGTACATGTTAATGTTACCACTAAAATAATTGATTAATGAACGATCTATATTATCAGTTTAGCTATTGCAAAAATCGACATTTTCTTAAGTAATTATGTCACGTTATAAAAAAAATTTCTTTCATTTATGAGCTCTCAGTGCACAAATTCATACGTCGTGTCGTTGTCTGCATGTTCTCTTTAAGTTAGGAAATGTTTCTCGTGTTTTTATTTGTCTTGGCTGGCGTAGCATCATTAAGTACTGCTGTGTTCTTTAAGGTACGGTGAAATATTAGCGGCCCGCTGCGTGTCGCGGCTTTGTTTGTTACTGAAACGCGCTGAAACTACCATTGTTGCATACTTACGTGTCACGCCGTCCTTTCGTCAGCTGAAATGCAAAAATTTAAGTCAAGAAATGTTTCACGTTGGATACATGATGATTCCCTAATGATTTCTTCTTACGTAGCGTTTCCACATGCACTACATTAGCGTGTGGAATACTACGAACTCTGTAAGGGCCTGCATACAGAAGTTCGAATTTACGGCATCTGTGCTTACCTTTGTTGGAAAGAAAATGAGTGCGAATCAGTACTTTGTCGCCAATCTCGTACTTCTGTAGTCGACTTACCTGCTTCTGTTGTTTCTTCCGCCGATCTGCAGCTCTTTTAGTGTTTGCTAATGCTGTGTCTATTATTTCACAATGTCGAAGCCTACGCGTCTTAGGAAAAGTAATTAGTTCGGTAATTTTGTTCGGTGGGTCTTTATTTGTCAGTATTACGGTTGGTGATAGCATCGTAGATTCATTGGGTATTGCATTTATCACTTCTTGAAACTGTAAAATATATTTATCCCATGTTGTATGTCTTTTATGACAATAAATTCTGCATAACTTCCCGATCTCTTTCATTATTCTTTCTGATGGGTTGGAAGAACTGTGATATCTTGATATGTAAATAGGTGTTATGTTCTTACTTTCTAACATTTTCTTCCATACGTCTGACCTAAACTGCGGACCGTTATCCGAAATAACCTTCTGTACACGTCCTACTACTGATAGAAAATCTCTTACAAACGCTCTTGATACTGTTCTTGCTGTTACTTTCCTTAGTGGAGAAAATGTTACAAATTTGGATGTTAGTTCTACAGCTACAAAAATATAACTATAACCATTATTTGTTCTGGGGATTGGACCGAAAAGATCCACTGCTGCCATGTGTCTTAACTTAACCGGTATGATGGGATACAATGGTGGAATGTGTGTCACTGTTGATGATTTAGCTTTTTGACATATCTTGCATGATGCTATTACTTTTCTTATGTGTTTTTCCATGTTATTAAAGTGGCAATTTTGTCGCAGAATCAGAAAGCATTTCCTCGCTCCGTAGTGTCCATAACTTAGATGTGTATACCATATCAGCTTATTTACGATCCCTTCCGGAATGCATAAAAGCCAATTATTACCGTCTCGGTATGATCGAATAAAGAGTATATTTTGATGTACAGTGTAATGAAGTCTGACTTTAGCGTTACTTCCGTCTTTCAAAAGCGTTACAATCTCTTTCAGTGTTTCATCTTTCTGCTGTTCTCTCTCTATATCCTGTAATGCTGCTGATATAAAGTTTTCGAAAGCTACTTGTTTAATATACATAATACTATGGTTGTTGTAGCAAAAGGTATTTTCTTTCTCCATGCGTTTATTGTGAATGGACCTCGACAATGCGTCGGCAACAGTATTCTGCGTGCCTGGAATGTGTATAATGGTAAAATCAAACTCTTGTAAGTATAATTTCCAGCGGCTTAATCTATCGTGCGTAAGTTTTGCTGACAATAAAAACTGGATTGCTCGGTGATCGGTATATATTGTTGTATGTCGGCCATATAGAAAATGACGGAATCGCTTAAAAGCGTAAATTACGCATAGTGTCTCTAATTCTGTTACAGAATAATTGCGCTCTGCTGGAGAAAGTATCCTGCTTGCAAAAGCAATGTGTTTCACGACTGTCTTATCTTCTTCCTTTATTTCTTGGAAAATATGTATTCCTAGTGCTGTGGTTGAACTATCTGTTGCAACGGAAAAGTTTTGTGTTGGGTCAGGGTGTGATAACAAAGGTGCTTTTAATAATGCTTCTTTCAAGTTCTCGAATTCAGCTTCAACGTCTTCATTCCATGACCAAAGTGTGTTTTTACTTGTAAGCTGGTATAGCAAGGGCGTGTCTAATGCTTTGTAGTGGATAAATTTTCTAAAATAATTGATAAGACCTAAAAAGCTCCGAAGTTCCTTTTTGTTTGTTGGCACGTCGATGTCTTTCAGTGCTTGCAATTTGTCAGGGTCTGGTGCGATACCTGTTTGTGAGATAATGTGCCCTAGAAATATTATTGACGCTTTACCAAATTCAGATTTGCGCAAGTTTATAGTTATACCATTCTGCTCGAATGTATTCAGTAATTGTTGAAGAGTATGATTGTGTTGTTCCCAGTTTTCTGCTGCAATTAAAATGTCATCGACATATGTAGTAATTTTGTTTTTCAGATCTTGTGGTAGAATAGTATTCATGCCTCGTATAAAGGCGGCAGACGAAATCGTTAGTCCAAACGGAAGTTTACAAAATTGATAGCATTCCCCAAAGCAAAGGAATGCCGTATATTTTCGGCAATTTGGGTGTAGTTGGATTTGCCAAAACCCTGATTTGAGGTCGAGTGTAGTATAAATGGAGGTGCCATGAAATTTTTGCAGTAACTCTTCTAACGTCTGTGGTCGGTCGGTTTCTGTAATGATTATTTTATTAACTTGACGTGAATCTAAAACTAAACGCAGTGATCCATCCTTCTTTTCAACAATGTGTAGTGGATTTATATATTGGCTGGCTGCTGGTTCTATTATTCCTTGATCGATCATTGCTCGTAATTCTTTCTTAACTGCTTCTGTGTGTATGTGTGGGATTGGATAATGCTTTGCTTTGAAAGTCTCGTGTGGTTTCACCTGAAATTCGTACATAAATCCTGTCATTGTTCCTGGATCATTGGCAAAAACTGCTTTGTGTTGTACCAGAATATTTTCAAGTTCTGTGCGTTCTGCGTCGCATTTTGCTACACTATTGTCTACCTTGCGTGTAATTGTCTCGAACATATTGTACTCCTGTTCCTCTACCAAGTCATTATTAAGTGTGTTCGTGTATAGTGCGATATAACAATCGTTATCTTGAGAATCAGTAATAATCTCGATCCTGTGCATATTTTGTTCTTCGGAGGATACTGTGTTTTGAAATCTTACGATCACTTCCCTGTTTTCCTTTTGTAGTGTGAGGTATGACGATTTGAAGTCAATCTTCGCATCGTACTGAACAAGAAAATTTATTCCTAATATCATGTCTGTTGTTAAATTCGGAACTATCCAACAATCACTGTGGAACGTTTCCCCTGCAAAAACAAATGTTAATTGTGTCTGTCTTTTAACTTCAATGCCTTTTCCTGCAAAAGCTCCCTTGACCTTCGTTCTGTTTAAAGGAAATACTGGGTAATCATTATTGCTATTGCATCTGTTAAATGTGTCTTCGTTAATTACGCACATAGGTGAACCTGAATCAATTATCGCTAAAATATTGTGCGACTGTAAATTTATCTCTATTATTGGGTGATATATTGTTTTCTGTAGGATTGGTTTTTCCTGTAACAATGTGTCTCTCACGTCGTCAAATGTAATGGCATTTTCGGTCGTTATGTTTTCTCTGTGTGATTTCATAGTATCGACATTAAGAGATTCATTGCAGGTTTTCTCTAGTCATAATTCTTCCGATATGTGATTTTCAGCTTGGGAGTTTGGTATGTGTTCTATCAACTGTACAGTTCTGCCGTTTTGATTATTAGCAGTGTCTGGTGGATGAAATCTGGTGTCTGGTACATTCATACGGTAACGCAGCTGTTGGGCCCTGTTGTAGTTTCCGTTAAAATTGTCATTGTGGAACGTCCTCGGCGGTCTGTGTTCGTTTTCTTTTCTCCTGTCGTTATAACTGTGACTGTACGGCAGCCCACCTGCACCCCGTAGAAACGTTTGTTTTTGTTCATTTTGCGGTCGACCCGCGTAATGGCCTTCCCCGGTCGCATTATCTGAGCGATGATTCATATGGAAATTTGACCTATTCGGTTGCGTGTTAAGTCTCGGATTCTGTTGCTGTCCTGAATATAAATTTACCATGTCAGTATAATGTTTTTCATTACTCCTGTTTTCGTTGTCATTTTCGCTGCGAAAGCGTTTACTCGGATTGTTATTACCAAATCGTGTTTGTTCAAAAGTAGCTGAGTTTGTTTGTTTTCCGTTCTGTCGTGAAAAATTTTTGTTAACAAATGCGTAGTCTGCCTGGTGTGCTTCTAATAGTTGTAAGATGTCTCTAAAAGCGGATACATTGTCCTTTTGTTGCCCTGTCAGTAATGACACTTTCAAAGCTCTGGGCAGTTTTGAAATGCAAAGCTGTATTAATGCCGATTGACTGTATGGCTCGTTGAGGTACTGGTTCTGTTCCACCATGTACTCGAAAAATTGTGTGATTGTTGGAAAGGTAGAATTTTCAAAGTTTGGCAAACTAAGTAGCCGATCTTTGATGCTGTTTTGTGTAGTGTCAGACCAATATGCTGATAAAAATGCTTCCTCAAATGCTTCTACGGAAAAACATTGTCTAGCAATTGGTCGCATTCGTCGTGCTGGTTCTCCTTCAAGAAAACTGACAATAAATTCTAACTTATGTTGTACTGGCCATGATGGTGGAACTGCTCCCCTGAACTGTTGGATAAAATCCAACGGATGTATTTGCGCCCTGTCGTTTTTAAATGTTTTAAACTTTCTAACTGAAAGAAAATGTTTGTGATCAAAACTGTCATGTCTGTGTGTGTAAGTGTTGTCGTATTGTCTTGAATATGGATTCGGGTGTCTTTCTTCCTGGGTAAAATCTCTTACTCTCTGAAGTCTACCAACATTATATGTATTATGGATCTGAGGCATTTCGTAACGGTGTGTGTTCTGTTGAAAATGATTATGTGCGGCGGTTTCTTGTGCGTCCGCTATCTCTTGCTGTAGAGAATTTATTTGCTGATGCAATGAATCATTACGCGATTTTAGATCTGTGATAGTTTGTTGTATATTTGTCAATGGCGTGTTATTACTATTAGAGTTCTGTTGCACTGGGACTGGTGCAGTGTCGTCTGATCTCTCGTCATTGTTAGTATGTAAAAGATCTATTCTTGTAGTGAGTTCATTGATCTTTTCTGTCAGTTCGTTTCGTAATTTACGGTTGCTTTTGGTGACTTTCTTAAAATCTGCCTTTAAATTTTCTGTGTCATGGTTAATTTCTATGTGTTCTATTTTGTCAGTTAGTGTCTGAACGTCCTCTGTTAATTTATCTTTAACATTCTGGATTTCAGTGTCTGCAGAAGTTTTCACATCGATTGTCTGCGTTTGGATTTCTGTAAGCCTGTCTTGTATTTGATTATTTGTTTCTTTGACCGTTTCGATTTCTTCCGAGATCGACTGTATGTGATTGTCTACATATGTTTTGCCCTGGGCAAACACTTTCTTTTTGTCGTCCTGACGCTGTTTAGTGATTGTTTGTAGTAATTCTTTTCGTTCTTTATCCTGCGATCGCACCAGTTTACGGTGACGTATCAAACAGTTTTCTGTGTGATTGTTAAAACGTTCATCAATCTGAGCGTTTTGGTTAGCAAAGTTTTCTGTCATTGTTTCCCGTATACTAACTGCAAATGTTGCTTGGTTATCGGATATTTCTTGAATTTTGTCGCGTAATTCTTGTGTTGATTGTGAACATTTTTCAGCGACTGTTTGAATTTCTACTTTGATTTCGTGTTTTAGATTTTGGTACATGTTGTCTAATTTCTGATCTGTGTGTGCGTGTTCTGCCTTAATTTCGTTTTTTAGATCTTGTGACCTTTTTTCTAATTCTTGTGACCCTCTGTTAAAGTTTTGATTCATGTCTTGTCTCATTTGTAGCAAAAATGCCATTATTGGATCCGTTTCGGATTGACTTCTGTGTGTATTTGTATTCGTTGTTAAAGGCTGTAGATCTGTGTTCATTTGAACATCCTCAGATGATTGTGACTGCGTCACGTTTTCCGTAATTTCGGAATTTTGGTCATGAGAACTGTTGGATCTGCTACGCAGGTTGTGTAGCTGTGTACCGTTTGAATCTAAATCAGTGCTTAATGGAGTCTCTCTGTCTGACTGCATTGTAGTGGTTTCGTTACTGAAACTGTTATGTCTACTATGCGGAATTTGTGACTGTGTACCATCTGTTGCATTTAATGCCAAATTATTTTGCACTACCGTTTCATTGTCTGTGGGCATTTCTGAAGTTACTTGTTCGTTAAACGCTTCCATATTGTTACAGTTATTAAATGTCTGTTCACCTAACGTTTCAGAATCAGGGTTTTCACACGTATTATTACTGCCTATTCCAGAAAAGAATCTCTCGTCAGTATTTTGTACAGTTTTATCAGTTTGAGAACGAGTAATTATTCTGCGGGACATTGTCTATAATCATCACATGCAACAAAAAGTTTTATCAGTTTGAGAACGAGTAATTATTCTGCGGGACATTGTCTATAATCATCACACGCAACAAAATATATCACTGTTCAAAGCGGATTCAACACTGAACAAACACTTTTCAACGCCGAATCAATAAAGCAAACAGAATTGCCGATGACCTGTGAATAAAAGTTATACACTTTAGTATATGCGTTGCGCCACTTAACAGTAACTTATTCACACTATTATCAAAGTCAGTATATTCATATCCACAGTAGATTCACTAAAATGTCGTACTGAATGGATATCGCCAAGTGAAACCTTCCCGTCTAATATTGGATGAACGTTTGCTTGCTGACTGAACGCTGCGTCTCTTAAAATCTTTTAACTGCTGCTCTGTCAAGACTACCTGCTGATTATTACGACGAAACATAAAATGTGTTGTCGCCGTGGCCCTCAGTCGTTACCTGAAATTATTAAGACTGATTCTTACCTTTAATTATTTATACTGGATCGCCATCTGACTGCTACAGCAAACTGTGGAATGAATATACTTACTTCTCTTTAACATAATTATAAGCTGCTGGTGGAGTTTCATAATACTTTGTGACTGGAATTCTTTAAGTTGAAGTTAATTTAGATTTGATAAAAGCTGAAGCTCAGTTTAGACTTTTCTTTTAAGATAACAATAAATTCCGTAAAGCATTTACGTGAATGATTTTGGGATAGAAAATTCTTAATGCATTTAATCTGGTAGAAGTTAACTATATTCTGAGAACGATCTTGACAAACAATTACAAGGGGTATAGTTCTTTACAAAAATTCTTAAAAAGTAGCGTTGCGCTACATACCTAATTTTCCATCAAAATTACATAACTATATTCTGAGAACGATCTTGACAAACAATTACAAGGGCATAGTTCTTTACAAAAATTCTTAAAAACTAGCATTGCGCTACATATAGCGAGTGGCTGGCGAGCACACCGCTTCTTTCAAAGTGTTAATTCATACCTCGCTTACAGCGACCTCCTCTCATGTCTCGCTAGCTACGACTGCCTCGTCTCACATCTTACTCGCAACTGCTCGCTTCCAACGCTCAATGCTACAAAAGTGCGGTCTCGCCGCCAAAAATGGTTTTTGGTGCAGACAATCCCTGCTACCATTACAGATGTATTATTGCGCGCTGTTTCCCGCTCTTTCTCAAAATGTATCTATGCGCGGTTTCCCGCTCTTTCTCAATAATACACAATGCAATTTAATTAACAAAACAATTTAAATAAGAAACAGTTCAGATAATTACATGCTAAAACAGTTTAAATACGCCTATTACATAATTACAAATGTTTTGGCAGATGCACTATCACGATTATCACAAGGCCTCACCGATTATCACGACTTAGAGGAACAAACATCTGATTTCAAAGTACTTTTAATAAATGATGGAACTTTTAAACCATATTATATCAAAATGTGCAAAAACATGCAACGTCTGCAGGAAGAAGACCCGAGATGGAGCAAGGTAATAAGATATTTGCAGTCCGGAACACACGAAGAGTTAAAGCAGTATTACATTACACATAATAGCGTCCTCTTTCATAGAAGAGATCGGTGAATGGATAAGTGGTGAGTGTGCATACCTCAGGAATATGTGGACAACTTAATTCAACACACGCACCGCACGTGGGGAAATTATGGAGTGCTAAAGTGTGCTGCAAAAATTGCAACGTGTTGTTATTTCCCTAATATGAGGCGACGTATAGAGCAAGTAATCAGACGATGTGCGGTGTGTCAGAAGGTCAAACATCAAAATAGGACATGTCTTAATGTACTACACCCAATAATACCAAAGCGACCAAGGGACCTTGTATCTATTGACGCCGCAGGACCTTATCCCCAAGCCCGCGGCGGGGTTAAATACATCGTAGCCTTGTATGACGTTTTTAGTAAGTATCTCCAGCTGTACGGTTAGGTCTGGACCAATTATAAGACGGATTCTGGAAGACAACATGCCACGTATTGGGAAACCGCAAGCGGTTCTAACTGATAATGCTTCAAATTTTACAGGTGACCAATGGAAATCATTTTTAAAATCACAAAACATACATCATATTTTAGTATCCAAGTTCAACCCGGAAACAAGTCCTGTCGAACGGTGCTTCCGTGAATTTAACAGGTTTATCCGGACATATATACCGCAGAACCAAAAGAAATGGATAGAATACGTGGGACCGTTTCAGCACATAGTAAATCACCTACCACACACAACAGGGTACACACCGGCCGAACTTATGTTTGAAAAGGTGGAACTAGATGAATGGGCAAAACCGATACCTAAATTAGGGCACAAAGACATAGCCTTAGATGACAAAGTACGGCAAGCGCTAATAACACTGGAAGGGCAAGCTCGAATAAGGAAAGGCATTTACGACAAGAAATTGAAAAACGTAATAGAATTCCAGATTGGACAGGAGGTACTACTAAGAACTCATCCGAAATCATCGAAATTAAAGGCATTGAACAAAAAATGGCAATTGTTATATGTTGGTCCGTATATCATTGTTGACAAGCCACATCCTGTGTGCTACTTGATAGGAAATATAAAAAATGGTAAAATAAAAGGCATGTATCCACATAAAGATTTGCGGAAATTTATTAAATGAAAGTGCAAGTCCAATTCTTTCCTTATTTGTTGCGTTAATAAAACCCAAGTAGGTAGGAGGTTTGTCACTCTATGACGAATAAACCGATTGGCGCTCGGTTCCTCTCCAGCTAGGGGGTACAATATTTATATTTTCGTTACCCTCTCCCTCTTCTACTGTCCTGCTTAGTCAATAAGGAATGTTCAATTTTCTTCTACTGTCTAAAATGCTGAGATGAGAATGCAACCTAGTCGTTAGAGATTTTTCTTATAATTTTGGTATTGAGATTTCTTAAGAGTTAAATATCTATAGAAACACAAACTTTTTCATATTCCTTCAGAGAACACTAAATATATGGGAAGAAATAAAACAATTGTACACAGTAGTGGACGAGTGAAAATCATTAGATTACGTTCTCCTAATAATTTCCGGAAATTATTAGAAGAACAAATACGCCGGGAAAATTTCAGAAGTCACATTAGATTACGTAGTTAAAATACATAAAAATAATTAAACAAGAGCGATGGAAAAGAAAGGAATTCACAGCGCGCGAGCTTTGAGCTAGCGGCACGAGCGATGAAGAGTACTGAGACGCGCAGCCGCGCTTGAAGCGGAGTGTACTTATAACAATTTCATACGAAGCGGCTAACAGCTGATCGTAGGGGTCGAGTAGGCAAAAAGCACAGTTGAGTTCAGTGTCCTCAGCTAGATGCGCAAAGACACACTGCGCATCGCGACGGAAACCATTCTAGAATTTAAGCGAATCGGCATTCACGCTGCGCTGCCAAGTGAACAAAACAGAAGCGACATGAAATGAAGTACCTATCAGCTCATTACTCCAACGTAAATCAGTTACACAAACAAAACGAACACAGACATTTATCCCCAAGATGGAGACTATACTGTAAAGAGCACTAATTTTAAGAGTATATCATTAAGTTAAGCATACGTAGTTTTAAGAAAAGGACCGCATCGGTGCAAGTAAAGTATAAGGAGCGTAGAATACGCCAAAATTGTGAACTTAACATAGGCTATTGAATGTACATAGTTAGAAATAGGTATGAGTATTCAAAGGAGAAGAAAATATACACAGATATTCCTATCAAAATATACAACAGTATTAAGACAAGTTTAAAAGAAAAGTAACAACATGTACACTTAAAAGAACACGATTAGCACTGAACTTTACTGAGAACTAAGCGGCTTACATACAGCACGCAAGTCAGCGACGATGGGAAACGCAGAATGAAATATACACATAGAAAAGTGCGTGTGACGGAGACGTAAACTACAAAATAACATATCGTACTATATTTAGCGAGAGGAGCAATTGTGCACTTACAAGACTACACTTCTTTACAGACAACATTAGAATTAGCGAGCGTGACGTATAGGGAGAATACATACCCACAAATTTGCTATTACAGAACTCACTTATGTTAGTTGCTATTAATTACATGGTACCTTATACGAAAAGCATAAGCAGCTGAGTAAAACTGTCAACATGAATCGTACAACTTGCGGGAGATAAGCTAAGTAAATACGAAAACCAACCAATACGCACACAACGTAATTATACGAACTAAAACAAAATATCTGAGGTAAGTACTATATGTTTAAAAAAGCAATATACAGAAACAAATTAATTTCACTGCTGGATAATACTTGGAAGTAGAGAGAGTGTGAAGTTTTAGATTCGATTGGGGGTATTAATTAGTTAATCTACGTTTGTATAAAATGCATGAATGAATCTAGGAAGAGAATGAAAGTGTATTAGAGTAATATGAGTTTATTTATATTTGTGAGAAGAAATAAATAGGGCAGTGGTTCTAGTGTAAGAACCCTGTAGGTAATACATAAGTATAAATGGCGATTTATGTGGAAGATTTTTTAATGAATAATTACATGGATATACGGCGATGAATATGAAGATTAATTTTGCAGTGGTACCTAGGAAAGGGCCACGAAGGCGACGTAAGAAAGAATAGATTATATAGTTTTAAGTCTTAGACTGTATGGTTGTATGAGTGTGGAAAGCAAAGTATGATGATGTATGTACGGTAAGTAATTATGAAAACGACCATCTTGAAGAAGCAGTGAAGAATAAAGAAGAAACAGTGGAGTCCATAGTAACAAAGGTACACGCTACATTTAAAGTACACTACAATACAGTGATCTGCTACACAGGCGTCAGAAAGTAAAACAAATTAGTATGAAAAATATTTCTTTAGCGACTAACTGTTACAGCTTGAGCAACTATAAGGTGAATATTAATGAAAATATGATATACGATTCGTATGAGGAACGAGCACAAAATGCAGTGAAACAATATTTTCTACACTGAGTTCTTGACACGCGCAGAAGCGAAAACAGTACTTTAACATAAGCACGTTCTTATTTAGCGGGAATGAATTATGAGTGGAATTACACATGGCAAAAATACAGTAAAAGTATCGGCCACACGTTACAAAGGGTAAACACGTACATGTCGTCGCATCAATAAGGCAGAAATATGACTTGAAATATGTGTACATGAATGTGTAATATTACGACGATTAACAAGCAGTGATGAAGTCAGGATTGTCAAAGGAAAAAACATCCTACACACTCGCTCACAAACGAGCACTTGTTAATATTGTACGTACTATGGTGTCTATCAAATGCCAAAGATAGAATAAGTACACTAACGACGCACTACAAGTAACAATCTTAGAAGTAGCTTGATCTCTGAAGCAGACCTTAGCAAATCTTTTTTTTCCATGTAGTGAGTAGTGCTGCAACGTATTTTCTATGTGTTTTTGTGAAGGTATAAACGCGCAGGAGGTCGGGCCTGCAAGAAAGGAACAGGAAACCCAAATATTCAGAATAAATTAGATTGCTCCTGATTTGCATATTAGTGTGTAAGAGGGTGCATGTCATGGAGTCCATATATGAAATGAGTATGAATTGTAAATTTGTATGTCGACTTTATTATTGTCAACGTTTTTGTCTATGTAAAATGTATGTACTATTGTCAATTTTATGTGAAATTTTATTCTTGAAAAGGAACCATTTATGTATGTGAAGTGCAACGCGACGGACGAGTAAAACACTCGCACGTGTGAAGTAATACAAAAATGTTAAGGCCTAATAATAGTGAAAATAACGGCTGAGCCGTAGTAAGAGTAAATGCTACAATGTGGCGAAGTGAATACAGTGAGTGTGATGCGTGTGCGACGGAAAAATGAGAGGAAATCCGTATAACCACGAGTTGTGGTGTGAGGACCGCTGAACTACAATGAACAACGGAAGACAATGCCGAGTTCTGCAGTGCGGCCCTTACCTCGCCTTGCTGTGCGAAAACCTCGTCCAGGCGCGAGATGATGTATTGGTGTTCTTCGGGTTGAGCGTTGGAGCTGAATCCGTCGTATCCAGTCTCCGGACTGTAGGGCATATACAACACCGACTTCATGAGCCTGGAGCGACATTACGATGGATGCGCGGGCAGTGCTGCTGCTCACGTGGCGCTCGCGTCACTGCGAAGGGCGCGGTAAACAATGAGCTGCTGCTAGCCATAAGCGCAGCGAACAATGAGATAGCATGTGCTGAAAAGACACCTTCTCAGAACGGCCAATGAACCAAAAGCCAGTGAGAAAAATAATTTTTAAAACATGGTGAGGCCAGAACAGAAATATAGTAGTGTTTTATTAACAGAATATTTGTGAGAGTTATTATTATTTCAAGTAGTAATGCAATAAGAAGAACGGAAGCCCACCTGTACACATTCCAACATTTTATTATCATTCATTCCCTATCCTATTATATTATCATTTTATTATATTATACCGCCAATGCTGATTATTTATAAAAAATTAGGCAGTGGTTGGGATCTAACCCGGGACCGAAGACGTTTTGAGCATGGATGAAAGACGCTACCCCCTTTTTTTTATCTCATTTTGTTCGCTTTTGTTCGTTGTATCTGCTCGGGGCGGACGTTATAAGACATCCGATGAAGTTCGTTTGTGATCGATTAACACAGTTTTTTTATTACAGAGAGTACATAACCCTCTGACTGAACAAGCTGAGCTACCGTGCCGGCTTTTAAATGGTTCAAATGGCTCTGAGCACTATGGGACTCAACATCTTAGGTCATAAGTCCCCTAGAACTTAGAACTACTTAAACCTAACTAAACTAAGGACATAACACACACCCATGCCCGAGGCAGGATTCGAACCTGCGACCGTAGCAGCCCCGCGGTTCCGGACTGCAGCGCCAGAACCGCTCGGCCACCGCGGCCGGCTAGACCACGGGTCTTTAGGCAGCTATTAAGTGAATAATACTTAGGAAATTTCTCGTTGTGTGGTATTGCGGGACAGTCTCTGAGCGGTGGGCAGCCACGCGCCTCATGTGAACTCTAACTTTTCGCGAAGAAATCGAGGTGGAAATTTGTATTTCGCGATGAGATTTGGAATGATCTAACTGTGTCAAATGGATACGCTCTCGAGTGTAACAGTAACTCTAAATACGGCCACATTCGCTATTATTTTTCTTTCTGAATAAACATTATTCTAACCAAATCGCAACTGTGTGGCCTATATGATTTATAGATCGTTAATTTTGTTCCCGATTTTATTATTACTGTTATTATATGTTATGTTAACTTTGTATTTCGCACACTTGTCATCAGCTAGACAATTTAACCCAATGGCCACAAGTGTCTAATTTAAGGCGTGTAACGTGACATGTGCAGTTCAATTCCTAGACGAGTTTGAGCCAAGACATTTCGACGAAGAGGAACCGCATGTGAGCCCGAACAACTTTGGGATGTTAGCTCGCAGTAGTTAGTTGAGACTTTTAGCGTGGGTACATCAACAATATCAGACATAAAGAAAACAAGTCCTCAGTTTTAAGCTTTGTCTCTGTCATTTATAATGAAGGTGGGAGTTTGTTGAGAAATGTGATGAAAACAACGGGAAACAGAGCTTTAAAAGGTTGTATTCATATAGTTTATGCAGCAGTGAAAACTGAGAAACACTGTAGGGCCGATTATTTGAGAAAAGCCAAACTTTTGACCGAGAAAAACGTCAGATAGTCTTCATTTAAAGCAAGCAGTGGTTGTCTACGGACTTTAAAGACTAAGTGTAGTATTTGTGAGTTGGATTAAAATGGTAAAAAATTATGAGAAGACCAAATAGCAGCACAAAATTTTATTGAAAAATAGAAACTTCATGCAGAATACCATGATTATGAAATTTTGTAATTTAAAGATGAGGTAGGCCTGATTTGGAAGGCTTCGCCTGAAACAACATTAACTTCCGAAAGAGAAACTAGGGCTCCTGCCCATAAAGTTAGTAAAGATCGTGTTACTGTGCTGAACTGCGTTAACTCTAATGGAGATCACAAAATACCTATTCTGTTGATAGAATAATCGAAAATCCCCAGGCTTTCATAACTCTTAACTTCCGATCTTTTAAACTTATCAACCAAAGGCCTGGGTGACTGCTACTCTGTTTCGCAAATGGTGCGATTCCATTCCCCTTCCTGATGTAAAAAAAAAAAAAACAAAGGTCAGAGGAAATAAGGCTGTAAGGTGATATTAATTCTTCACAATGCACCCACCCACCCCACAGAAAGCCTTCTTCATAAAGAACATGAACGTTTCAAAACACATTTCCTGTCGCCAAACGTAACGTATTTTATAGCAGTCAATGGACCAATATGATACCAAAATAATAAAGCGGCAATACAGAAGATAGCTGTTGAGTAAGCTTTTGATAGAACATGAAAATAAAGCAGCCGTTGTGGTTCATCAAATGTTGAAATTAAATGAGTGCTCTTACATGGTAGCGGAAGTATAAAATTTGTGAAGACAACCACATTAAAAATCATTTGGAATAATTTGAAGCATTTAAACCAAAGATGAGGCACAGAAAGACGAAGATTAAAAGAAGCAGCCTGAAAAGGAAGTGGAAGAAAAGGAGTATCAGTACGAAGTATCGCTTGAAGACACAAGAAAGTTCCTTCTGAAAATTTATGGGCGTTTCGATTGCAATATGAAGGATATTGGTTACTGACCAGTTTGTGATTCTTTGGACCATAGAGTCCAAATTCTTACTGATGATGTAATTAATGCATGTGGGAAAGCCACGCGGGGTAGCCACGTGGTCTCGGTCACCTTGTCACAGTTTGCACGGCTTCCTCTGAGGTTCGAGGGCATGAGAGTGCATGTTGTTGTTAGCTTAAGCTAGTTTCAGTTCGATTAACTATTGTGTAAGCTTAGGCACCGAAGTCCTCAGTAGTTTGGTCCCATAATATCTTACCACTAATTCTCAATAATTTCCATGCGGGAAAAAACTGATGGGCAGGAGGATGAAATTCTCAATTAAAACAGACGGAGGACCCTCAGCTGGGAGGCGAAAACTTCTCTGGACACCGCGCTAACGTGGATAGAGCGGCAGCTTGAGTCTGACCATATACTGACTGTCAAGCATATGCGAGAATTTGCTGCACGAAAACGATTGTAAACAGCAAACCATGTGACTCTGACCGCTATGTTAAAAAACTGATGCTGCAAGTAAGTACAGTACTGTACAAAATTTGAACAGCACTGTTTTGTAGACATTCAGTAGCATGTGTAAACAAATTTAGCTTTTTTTAAAATAAAGGAACTACATTTATGATTAATCCAGAACAGAGTCATCAGAATAATTGTTCTACTGTAGTTGTAGAACTATAAAAAGCACAACATATCAGTCATAAAGTGCAGTATTCATGCAGTATTCATGGGGCTATCTATGCAGTTGGGTGAAATATGCATATAGAGAGGAAGATGACTGACAAGTTTAGCCCATCTCATACTCAAATGTTCATTCACAAATTTGATCATAAAGTCCAGAATGAGATTTTCACTCTGTAGCAGAGTGTGTGCTACTATGAAACTTCCTGGCAGATTAATACTGTGTGCCAGGCCGAGACTCGAACTCGGGACCTTTGCCTTCTCAGGTAAGTGCTCTAAGACAAAGGTCCCGAGTTCGAGTCTCGGTCTAGCACACAGTTTTAATCTGCCAGGAAGTTTCCTTGATCATAAAGTGTCTGTAGTAGGTATGAATGGTAGGGCAATTCTAGAATTAACCTCGTGGGATATAAATAACATCAAACTGTTGTTAAACTGCAGATAGACTGTGCCATTGGAGCCCTCACGCAACAGAGGAATACTAAGAAGTTGTTGAATATTTGTCCAACAACGATGTAACCTTACAACAAGTGGAGCAATGTCTCATTTTCAGTACTCCTTCTGTAACACAGTGTGTAAGTGTTGAGCTTGTAACTATAAAAATAGTGGAGGCTGAATTTACTGAAAGAATACCTGTGTATGTAATTGTGCCTATAGGGTTAAATACGACTGAGGCTAAATTCAAAGCATGTACAAAATATTCATTTGCACAGTTTGTAAATCAGAGTGACTGTGTGTACATATGTGTAAATTTCTAAAACGTTTTTCTACAGCTAAAATTCTTCATATTTGGTACCATCCTAAATAACTTTAACAGTGAAAGGATCAAATAACAACACAGATACAGCAAATTCTCTCAAGGAATATTATAAGTAAAATACATTTTGTTTCTTCAAAACAGATTGTTCGTGTATAGATCGATTTCATATAGGTAACAGAAACCTGCCAGATACTTTGAAATTTATTTTTCTGCAATATTTACAGCATAACACGGGATACATGATTAGTAGAGCTACAGTATACTAAGAGAGGAGGAGAATGATGTTTGTTTACACGACAGCAACTCATCAACTACTATGTATTATACATTAGATACGGTGTGTAAGAAACTAACAGCTGCAGGAGGCGAACCACACATACACACACATATCAGAAATAAGTTTTAAGGAATACTATGTACATGATACAAATAATAATATACAGTAGCAAGCAGTCATAGACACACAACCTAGCCATGGCACAACAAGCCGAGTTTCAGTTGCAGTGGAGATTCACCTCACGGCCCCATGACTGACTTATTACACTTATTGCACCATATGAGGAGATTCATCATCAGCAAGCAGACATCTGTTATTGATTTCCCTACTCGGGTGGTAAAGGATAGCAGCTCACTGATAGATAACTTCTTTATAGACCAAGATAAGTTCAACCAGATAAATGCTCAGCCAGTTGAGAATGGTTTTTCTGATCATGGTGCACAGCTAGTTACAATATACGACATAGCTCCATTCAGCAGCACTAAAGAGTCCTCCAAAGTAGTATGTTCAGTCAACAATTCAACAATTGCAAATTTCAGGGAAAGCCTACAGCAGTTAGACTGGGATGAGGTGTACCATGAACCAGATGCCAATTTAAAATATAATTTATTTCATGGCACTTTTGTAAATGCACTTGAAAACTACTTCCCCAAGAAAATAGTTAAATATACTCATAAGAAACCATGTAACAAACCATGGCTTACTAAGGGTATAAAAATATCTTGTAGCCGGAAAAGGGAAATGTATCTGACAGCAAGAAAGTGTAGTGACTCAGAAACTATCAAACATTATAAAAACTAATGTGCTATATTAAGAAAAGTTATTAAAAAAATCCAGAAGTATGTGTATCATGTCTGAAATCAGGAACTCTGATAGTAAAATTAAAACAATTTGAAATATTATTAATAGAGAAACAGGTCAACCAAGAGCACAGGAAGACAGTATTACCATTAAATTGAATGAAAACTTTACGAAAAAAAAGTCAGAAGTTGAAAATATTTTTAATAATCATTTTCTAAATGTTGTGGATATAGTAGGATCTAGGTGTTCATTAGAAGATGCTAGGCTGTTAATGGAAGAGGCCATACCTACGCAATTTCATAGAATTGAAATCTCACCCACTTCTCCCTCTGAAATTAGGAAAATAATGAACTTGCTTCAAAGCAAAAACTCACATGGAATTGATGGCATTTCCAGCAAAATACTAAAAGCTTGTTCTCAACAGATAAGTAAGATTCTCACACACCTGTGTAATAGTTCTCTGGAACAGGGCATTTTCCCTGATAGGCTGAAATATGCTATTGTTATACCTTTGCATAAAAAGGGGATAGATCTGGTGTCAACAATTACCGTCCAATCTCCCTTCTAACAGCTTTATCCAAAATTTTCGAGAAACTTACGTATTCAAGAGTAGTTTCACATATATGTAAAAATGAAGTACTAACAAAATTTCAGTTTGGTTTCCAGAAAGGTTTTTCAACAGAAAATGCCATATATGCTTTCACCAATCAAATTTTGAATAATCTGAATAACCGAAAACCACTCATTGTGATTTTTTGTGATCTCTCAAAGGCTTTTGATTGTGTAAATCATGAAATTCTGCTAGACACGCTCAAGTATTGTGGCATGAGTGGGACAGTGCACAAATGGTTTAATTCGTACCTAACTGGAAGTGTGCAGAAAGTTGAAATAAGCAATTCTCATAATATCCAAAGATCAGCACATTCCTCAAACTGGGGAACTATCAAGAATGGGGTTCGACAAGGGTCAGTCTTGGGTCCTTTGTTGTTCTTAATATATATTAATGACTTGCCATTCTATATTCATGAAGAGGCAAAGTTAGTTCTCTTTGCTGATGATACAAGTATAGTAATCACATCTGACAAACAAGAATTAACTGATGAAATTGTCAATAATGTCTTTCAGAAAATTACTAAGTGGTTCCTTGTAAACGGAGTCTCACTGAATTTTGATAAGACACAGTACATACAGTTCTGTACAGTAAATGGTATTACGCCATTAATAAATATAGACCTTAATCAGAAGGACATAGCAAAAGTAGAATACTCAAAACTTTTTGGTGTGTTCATTGATGAGAGATTAAATTGGAAGAAACACATTGATGATCTGCTGAAACGTTTGAGTTCAGCTGCTTATGCAATAAGGGTCATTGCAAATTTTGGTGATAAACATCTTAGTAAATTAGCTTTCTACGCCTATTTTCACTCATTGCTTGCATATGGCATCAATTTTGGGGCAATTCATCATTGAGGAATAAATCGCGTGTAATCAGAATAATAGCTGTAGTCCACCCAAGATCATCCTGCAGACATTTATTTAAGAATCTAGGGATATTCATAGTAGCTTCTCAGTATATATACTCTCTTATTAAATTTGATATTAACAACCAAACTCAATTCAAAAGTAATAGCAGTGTGCATAACTACAATACTAGGAGAAAGGATGATCTTCACTATTCAAGATTAAATCTAACTTTGGCACAGAAAGGGGTGAATTATACTGCGACTAAAGTCTTTGGTCACTTACCAAATAGTATCAAAAATCAGACAGATAACCAAAAAGTATTTAAGATGAAATTAAAAGAATTTCTGAATGACAACTCCTTCTACTCCATAGAGGAATATTTCGATATAAATCAAGAAAAAAAGAAAAACACCAAACAAAAAATTATTAAAGAAAACTAAAAAGTTGTTATATTAGCTTAATTATGTTGTTAAATTAATTTAGTTATGCCATGTATTGGAAAATCTGACTCATTCCACATCATTGCGAAATATCGTAACATGATCCATGGAACTAGTATTAATCTAATCTAATCTAATCTAACATAACATTCCTCATAGATTTTGATCATACGGTAGCCTATCTCTGAATTGCACCTGCATCTATATAGTATGCATATATCTTCGATCTGAGCCCTACAAATTCCACTGTCCATGAGCCATTTGCCTCACCTTTCATCAGTCCAATAACCTACTTGTTCTGACATATTACACCACAAGGATTATTGGCCACATATCATGATATGTCGAATTCTTTAGGATTGTATTTAATTATTTTATATTCACCACAGCGTTTCACTCAGTACATGGATCTCTTTGCATCTGTATAAAGTAACATGATTCAGCAAACTTGGTTTTGGTAACTCATACCAGATTCGGTACATTCAGAGTATGCAGAGGTCCCGAAGACAAAATACCGATATAGACAGACTTCGTGAACTCCACACAAACCTTGTCAATGGGGAAAAGGCCTTCATTGAAGTTTTGGCCCACTTAAAATGTAGCCTATCACAATGGTAGACTAAATGAATTTCGTGAGGGTTTCTAACATTCTCCATGGTTTTGACGAAAAGTGGATTATTCATTAATTCATAAAAATGGTTTTCATATGTCGCATGAGCCCTCTTTTTTGTTGCAATTAATGTACTCTTTCAACCACAGACTCTAATCAAAGGATATGATATGGGTGAGTCTAAGAAGTAGCATCCACTATGTGAGACACTGCTGGAAGTTTCTATAGTATAGAATGTAACTCCGCTTATTCCCCAACATTGTCATGAGCTTGGCTATGGAACCACTTCGTTGGAGTAGGGCTCTGGAAGCAGTGGCAAGTAACTGTGCTAGTTATGTAATTCAGTGGGATAGTTCTGATGTGCCTCTGGGACATATTCCAGCCAACAGCATCAGCAGGCACATCCTTCGGTCTGGTGATTTAATCTTTGGACGCTCACTGGAACCCTCCTAACTAGAGAGTTTGTTTCATGGCACGCTCATAGAGATTGTTTACACCCAAGCAAAGGACTCAAATAGTCGGACTGCATGTAACCCCCCCTGACTCAGCAGCACATTATTCACCTTGGTGTACCTGTGATCTCCCAGATAAAGGCTCCTGCAAAAATACTCTATTTGGAAAAGAGGAACGTATCAACAATAGTACAAAATTCGATATTTATGGTGTCTTTTTTAACATTGTGTCCCACAAAAGCCCTGGTGTGGTGTGATAGGCACGATCCAGAGTGTATGTGCCCAGGCATATGTTCTGTAATTTCTCAAACACCTGTGAGGAAGTGCACATCTATCTGCATGCACAACTTAGCATATCCCTCTATATCAGAGTTTCGAACTTCCACCAATTATTAACTGCATACCCCTATTCAGCATCCGTTTTGGCAGTACCTGGAAGTGTGCTGGTGAATGTGATTATATCAGGCTATGCAGTGTCACAATCTCTCCATCAAACACAGATATTCATGTTTGAAGATCCTCTTCTTCGTTTCAATCTGAAAGTTTGCATCTCTGAAAATGCTGCTCGAGTGACACACATATCCTCCAAATCCGTTGTGCCAGTAAGTTCCTGAATGGATGCCTGCATAAATAGTAAGGAATCCAGGAAGTGAAACATTATTCTTGATGTGCTTCGCTTGGAGAATGAAATGTATTTGTCTATGAAATTAGATTAAGGACTTCAAACCAGCCAAGATCACTACTGTAAAGCGTTTATTTTGATTACTCTTTCAGCAAGCTCTGCTGCCACCTTCACATCTGTGAAGCATTAGATTTGTATTGTAAACATAATGGGATCAGAGATAATAGGTGCAATACATTTTTACATAACATGAATAGCCTTATACCACATGTGTTATTCAATACATTTTTATAAAACTCTACCATCTGCTCATTATACAGTGTCATATAAAAAAGAGATTTCAAAAATATTAACACCATAGAGTATCAGAATGTCAAGTATAAAAGAACTGTTATACCAGTTTCCATGCTTGTTCAACCTACTACACATGATCATGATCATACAATGGCAACATCAAAACTGAGATTCTGAAGTAAGCAACACAGATGCTATGATAAACCACAACATTGCACTATGGTGCTAATGGACAGATGTACATGGGGTAATACACAGCATAAAACGTAAAACAACATGAAACTACAATGGAATATCTAGATATACATTAATTTACCTGGATACCATATTCATATCACAGCATAGCAACTTTCAGGTCTATGCTATTCATCCCCTCTGTCACTTACATCTTACTTACACTTCACCTACATCTACACCTCAAGCACCATACTGGGGTCTAGATTTCACGCTAAACTGTTGATGGCGTCTCATATCCTGAATTGTGTCTAGTAAACTAAGTGATACCATTTGTTACCATATTAGTTATGACATGATTATTCTTAATGTTTTTAGTATTCTTATGGCAATACATGTTCATCCCTGCTACAGTGTGTACATATCTGTTAGGATGGAACAGTTGAATGTGCAGTTTCGCTGTTTATATTGCTGATAAAACTACACCTTGACACTGAGCAACAGTTTACATTGTACCCAAGTTTCATGCTGTGCAATGGGAGATACATAACATAGGGGTTTACCGGAGGTGATTTAACAATACACGAGTCCAATATCCTTCAATAATGATATGCACTTTATGTATCGTATCTGTATACTTGTTGTTTATATCTCAATTGTCCACCTACTTAGCTGGCTGGTAACGTGCTTGCCTCCCATGCAAGTGGGCCCGGGATCGATTCCCGGCCGGATTGGAGATTTTCTCCGCTCATGGCAGGGTGTTGTGTTGTCCTCACCATCATTTCGTCCTCATACCAGCGCGCAGGTAACCCAATCTGGCGTCGAATGATATATGACTTGCACTTGGTGGCCAAACATCGCTGAATGGGGCATCCCGATCAAAGAAACCATACGCTCGTTTCATATCTCAATTGAATTTTTTATTTCTATTGCGAACATGCCATATAACCTGCTTTATTACATATATAATAAAGTGATATAATGAACTTACAACGCAATCTATTATGCTCTTATAACATTTCATTTTAAAAAGTTTTAAAAATTGAAAATAAAAATATTTTTAAAACTTCAAAATTTAAACAAAGTCATTCTGTATTGTTTTGTAATTTGGATTAATTCTTATTATATGTGCAGACAGATTTTATAATTGTGTGGTATAAATCTAGAATGGTATTTTGCGGTTATGCACGATATGATACAATGTATTTCTGTCGATTACTACTACAGTGCCACCTTGTGGTTGATTATAATGTCTGCATTGGCTTCTTCACAATCTGTCTTCACTCAGTTATTATACCAACAGGAGCATGTATTGTCAGTGCAATATGCGTGGCATTTTATGTAATATTTACTTTGTACTTGACATGCCGATATACTATGGTGTTCATGTTCTTGAAAAATCTTTTCACAATGTGACACAGTAAAAAATGCACATGGTCGAGATTTATTGAAATGTATTGTATAAGGTATGTGGTATAGATCAACAATGTGTAAAAATATATCACATTATATTGTTTCTGATCCTACTGTGCTTTCAATTTCGATCTAATGCTTCACTGATATGAAGATGGTAAGATACAGTAGCTTGCTGAAACCGATAATCAAAATAAATACTGTACTATAGCGATCATGGCTTCGAATTTCATATTAACCAAGATTGCCCCCACAGTTGAATCAAACGTATAGAGTATTCGTCTACAGCTGCAAGTACGATAATTTTCAACCTACCCCCACAGTTGAATTATGTCAAACGTATACAGTATTCTTCTACAGCTGCAAGTACGATAATCTCCAACCTGAAACTTTCGAGATGCTCAGCAAGAAGGTGAGCATCATACCCACTCAAATTATGGATGAAGTCAGTGTGTATCATAGCAGTTTGTACTACAAATTACGAACTGCCCTGGGCAACTCCTCTGTTAGGTGAAAATTGTCTTTATATGGAGTTTGAGGTGTTTCTAACCAAAGGCAGACCATGAATACGCCATTTAATTGTCTGCTTGCATACGGCATCATTCTCTTATGGTTTGGTCATTGGAATGCTTTTGCTACGGAGAAAATCGACATCCCACAGAAGTTTTTCGATATCGGACAGCAACCATCTTTCAGGACTATCCATGGTGTATGAATCAAATTTATTGTGACTGTAATCATAAGAGCATAAAACTGGATAGGCTGCCACATGCGGTATGTGTCGTTGTATGAAAGTGATGTGAGAGGCGTTGTGACAATATTCTCAACGTGACACAGGAAATAAGAAACACTCAGTCAGCCTATACAACAAAGGACACCGTTCCTGGTGGAGAGCATAATGAAACTTCCAGAAATTATCATCATCGGGTATTTCCACATGCTTTGGTTCCTGGCTTGAGCAGTCAGTCAGATATCTTTCTAAATACTAATGGTTAGTAGAAGAGTTGAGGCATCTGTGATAAAGATGCCTTGTCCCCCTATTTTTACTTTGTAGGGAGGAAATTAGAGAGAGTATTTTCTTGATCTAAATCTAGTGATGCTTCTGGCCATTGGGGAATAACAGTAAATCTGTGAAATTGACACTGAACAGCGAATTTGGAAAAATACAGGGATCTACCATTTCACGTTCCAAATGTCCTAATTTGCTCTGTACTTATCAACACACAGACCATAAAAATGAACCAAATAATTAGGATTCTGCCCATCGAATTTTGACAGGTCTAAGATTATGACATGAAAAAGATGAATTCGAAATTTCGGAATTATATTGCCCATATACGTTAGTTATTTCGTAAGTATCCATAAGATTTGCATGTTTCTGGTAATTTCCAAAACAAGCCATATGTGACCATGCAAAGCAATATCTGGCATACTTTTTTGAAGTTCTAGACGTTAAGATCTATCTTTCTAGCAGCAATAGTTGAAGGAGAAAGGACGAAACTTGAGCCCCATTAACTGGATCAAAAACATTCATGTACACATAGAGATGCAGTACACAGCTGACTGTCTTACCAAACCCTCAT
Organism: Schistocerca gregaria; assembly: GCF_023897955.1. Lineage (NCBI taxonomy): Eukaryota > Metazoa > Arthropoda > Insecta > Orthoptera > Acrididae > Schistocerca > Schistocerca gregaria. The sequence goes on from NC_064924.1 coordinate 653,664,618, forward strand.
CCCATCTTATTAGAAAAATGCTACAGGAGAAAACTCTTGGTAAAAGTCCCATACCATTCTGCAGTTGACACACCACTCGATATTATGCCATCCTTTCCAGACGTTTTATGATGCTTGTGTCTATAGAGTTATTTCTGATCTCTCTATAGGGTGTGTCGATTCTCAGATAGAACTACTTTGCACCTAGTGCAGGAACACTGTTTAAATGTTGATGATTTGTGGTGCCTCCCTTTTCAATACTGCTTGGCATCCAGGAATGAAGGTGGCTGGATATCAATATCTTACACTGTTATCAATATGGAATCCCAATATCCTATCCTTAAAAGCACTAGCAGTCACAGGGTAGTCTAAGTATAAAAGATCCGTTATGATAATTTCCATGCTTGTTGAACCTACTATACATGCTCATGTTTATACAATAGCAACATCAAAACTGAGACTCCGAAGTAAACAACACAGATGATATGATCAACCACAAGATGTCACTATGGTGGTGATATACAAATGTCCTTAAGAGCGCCAGCCACCATAGGGTAGTCTAAGGTGGCTGCGTGATTTACCTGATGTTGGTCAACAAGATGGGCAGTGCGGCTGTTGCTATACTGGGGATGAGGTGATGGTGATGATGAAGTCGACACTAGTGCCTTACTACAGCAGCTATTTGGCCCATCTGGGTCTGATGACACAGGCAGAAATGGCGACGCCAGTGATGGATCGAGTGGTTGTGTTGTTATTGCTTGTGGAAGTCAAGGTACTAGGAACTGTAACCTTCTGACGACTGCATAGAAAGTAATTCCGGTAAAAAAAATCAGTTTTTTTCCAAAACTAAGTGCAGCCATCTCCATTGGAAAAAAAGTCCTCACACAGCAGAACCATTGTCAGCAGCATCGTGCAGGCTGTGACCGGCTGGTGCAACCTGAGAGTGGATGGGTCTGCATGATTGCCTGGTTATGAATCAAATCAGCATATCACCTGCTCAGACATGGACACCAGACGGAGAGTTTACTCTCCAAACAGTGTGTGTACATATATTCACATGCTGAATGACTGGCATTTTACCATATAGAGCGAGTCTTGTAAGGGTCCCTGGATGTCAGTGGCAATCGATTTCTGGTGCATCCATTGTCACATGAACCATGACTCCAAATTATTTCTTATATTCTTCAAGACAAGCACAGAGAGCATAAGCGTTCTTAAATTCATGTTCCCTCCTTTCTTTTCAGACCTTTTAGGACATCCTTGTGTTTTCAGGTTATGTATAACCTATGGAATCTTCAAAGAACAGCATCCAGTCAGCGGTGGCAAAGGCGAAATGTCCCTAGAATCAGAAAGCAGGAAGAAAAAGATGTGTTAGTATTCAGCGAATACTTACGCTATCTGGTAGGACAATTATGTTTCTATCCTTACATTTGTTGGGCTTTCGGCCATGGGTTCAGCAGCAGCAAGAGCCAATGCCATAACACAATAGTAAAAAATGCACGAAATGCGTAAAACGACTACAGGAGGCTAAAAGACATAATATGGCCGTCGCTACCACGCCGTATTTAACACCATGCAGGAAAATGCTTGGACCGTTCATAAAAAGGAAAGCTCATAGCCGTAGTACAAGAGAGACCACTCACAAATATGATTCTGCTTAAAATCGTCAGGAAATTAAAAATCCCAAGATTTTGTAAAGTTTATGGAATACATTACCAAGGACGATGTGGAAATCCACAAAATGCGGGATTGTCAATTTAGATCTTGTGGGAGGTTAGGGGGGGGGGGGGGTTGGGAGGATACGGGACAGACTGCCTGGTGTATGTTAAAGAAACGCTGAATTCCATCTACTATGGCGATTTGAAACCACCAGAAGAATTGTGTCGTTACTTTGTCGACAAGAACCTGGTGTGCGACAGTTTTTGACGTTACCAGGACTACAATTCAGACCTTTGCAGATATGTGACGAAAGGACAATGGTATAAGACAATGATGTGTTTCATTCATTGTCGGTAAGGGCAATGCATACCAAACTTAGACTGGGTGCTGGAATAACTTTCAGGCAAACTATGAACGCACATCATTACATGACCTGCGACTAATGACTCTCTTGATGTCCTTCAATAGAGACGGTGGATTGCAGCTGAGTACATCGTGGGATCCGGTGTTGAGGGAGTCGAAGCGGGCCCGGCAGTCACGCGGCAAAAACATTACCATATATGGAGCGGGACCGAGCACCACTGACGTCACGAGCGACGTCACGAGCGCCGGCACGGATATATAAGCACGGCAATGACAACCACACGGCAGTCATCCACTTGACAATGGCTCGTGGGCAACAAACCACTTGACGCGGCTTGAAACCCGAGAATGTTTTATTAACGGATATCGTCGTAAAAGCATGCATTCGTACATAGATGAAATGCTGTCAGAATTCAAGAAAATGAAATCATTCCAATATAGTCGTGGTTAGAAATAACTGACACTAGTAATTTGCAGAAGAATTGGAAAACGGGTAGAAGTAGATCTGGTTTCCAGTAAGAGAGTGAAGAATGTTACACTTAGATTTATTGCATTTTCAGATTTAGAAAAACCTTTTGGCGATGTGGACAGGAATATGCCCTTTGAAATTCTGAAAGGTAAAATACAGGAAACAAAAGGTTATCTACATCTTATAAAGAAACCAGACAGGTTTGAAGACTATCCCTTACGTAGTTCAGTCTGTAAACCGAGCAAGGAGTAAAGGAAACAAAAGAACTATTTGGAAACATAATTCAAGTTCAGGGAGAAGAAAGCAAAATTAAAGTTAGGCGATGGAATACTAATTCAATCAAACTTTGCAAAAACTGACATGTCTTCAGAGAAAGTCAACAATTATTTATTATAAAACAAATTGTTTAATGTTCGTCTAGCCTGCTTTAATTTTTTAAAATGACCAGTTTCGGTTCATCTAAACCATCTTGAGGCCGAGCAGTGACCTCTCCAGTTGTCAGGATGCTAGGAAATGACTGTGGATGCGTCAGAAACGCCAAAGAAACATTATTAATTCATAACACCTTTACCCTGGCTGAGTAAAATGAGGCCCGTGCAACACAGGTTGGCTGAGCTTGGTGATATCAACGACCTTCCCCGAGTCCTCGCTGACTCGTAGCGATGACACCGGATCAGGGCCGCACAGTCTTGCTAGCGGGGCGCCTCGTGCTGTGACGTAGCGGAGGAATGTCCTTACTTCGGCCGCGCGAGGCTGGCGGCGCCCGGCTGGCCGGCCGGCCCGGCTGCGGACAGCAAGCTGCTGCGCGAAGGAGGCTCCGGGTTGGAGTCCCGGCGCTATCGGCACGAGAGGCTTTCTCGAGATGTGGGGTGTGCTGTATCCCACCCCGTCCTCTTCCCTGCTCCTCCTGGTGGCTCGTCCCCAAGCGTCGTCGGCTCACCCGGTTGTGACGGCGGATGCACAGGGCCTAGGCCCCGCACGATCTCGACGACGGCTCAGTGGTGTGGTCAGCATTGGCGGCGAGCGAGTCTGCCACGATGTCCGCTAATCCTGGGTTGATGATTGACAGCAGCAGCAGAGAGGACCAGAGCTGGTACTGTACCCTCACGTCTGCTGCTGGATGGGCCCCTCCTCCTTAGTAAAGATTAACATGTCGATCACCGAGCTGAGCGCTACGCAGCGTCCCAGTACACATCTAACTGCGAGTGCCTTGTTGCTATCAAAGCTGGCGTATTTAAAGGAAGCACGAACGACGTCCTGACGTCATGCTCGTTTGTAATGAACGCATTCGGTCCACTTTTACTGCTGATTCATCTGTCGTACTCGCCCCTCAGGTGTTCTTGCGACAGAGTTACGTGTTGTTACGGCTGACTTATGAGAAGTTGTGAAATGCAGTAGAGCTGACGCTATACCTCTGTCTTACACTCTACGGAAGTCTCCGTCTAACACAAACCCGCGTGCTAAGCAGTTCTCTCTCACCTGTTGTGTGTAACCAGGCCATTTCCCCTGCATGACGACACATTCCATACATGTGCAATCCTCTCACCTCTTGTCTAAGCTACTGCCTCTGCCTCTCGGCACAGGAAACGAAACTTTGACAACGTTCCACGTTTCCAACTCTTTACTATTCCGCAACACTACAGAACATACTTGATTGTATCAGTTGCATGAGGAACTCGTCCAAGTCAACAGCAAAATTTACATTCTACGTCACAAGGCAAGATAGTGGCCTGGAAGAATCAACAGTGTTCATATAACCCGGAAAGTAATGGACAGAAGGTGGCGACTAGTACGTCAGTCACGTATTAATCAAAAATACATTTCCATGTTTTATTAACAACATTTTTGTTATTCTGCTCTTTGAAATACTATATTAAACCTTGCAGATCCTTAGGGTAAAATTTTATAGAAACTTCACAATACTTTATAATTTGGAAGGCAGGAGCTGTCCATATACACATCTTTGCCAAAAACTTTTCTCAGTCATATTGTTGTCAACCTCTCCCCTATCGCTTTGCTGAACCATATCCAATAATCAGCACCTTAGTACGTCTTCATTAATGTTAAAATAGGCACCTACATTTAAAAATGGATCCAGATCTTGCCTTTTGCGACTGTAAACTTCTAGTTTTTATGAGACGTTAAGGAATAGTCGCTTTTCATCTCTGTGTAACGTGCCCAATATATGGCGGATGGTTGTGATAAAAAGATGTGATGTGCTTATGGCATGTTCCACCGCCTCATGGAAGTCTTTTTATTTGTTGTCGCTTGAGCGAATTGTGGTCTACGCCGCGTCGGTGATGATGAAAAGGTGACGAGGACAGCACATGCACACACACTACATGCATACGCTGACGTGAACCATTCTCCATTAATTGATATTAAGAAGAACTTCTAGTTAGTTGAAAGACAATACGTCATTTTTTCATACTTGCCAAGATTAACAGAGGAATATGTAAGAAATACATGCAAGAAATGTAACGCTACAGAAGAATGCTGAAGATTAGATGGATCGATCACGTAAATAATGAGGTAGTACCGAACAGACTTGAGGAGACAAGAAATCTGTGGCACAACTTGATCAAAATAAGGTATCGGTTGATAGGAAAAATTGTGATGCATCAAGGGATGACCAATTTAGTACTGGAGGGAAGTGAGGTGGTAAAAATCGTATCGGGAGACTAAGCGATGAATTCTCTAAGCAAATTGAGAAAGATGTAGGTTGCAGTAGTTATTCGGAGGTGAAGAGGTTCGCGCAGCATAGAGTAACATGGAGAGCTGCATCAGACCAACCTTCGGACTGAAGACCACAACAACAACAACAACACATATGAAATAAAAATTGCAGATACGGGTAAACTTTATTGTGTGTTATAGTTAAATCTATTCACAAACTCGACACTAAATTTTGTATTACCATCTTCCTGTTTCGAAACCTAACTGTTTCATCTTGTAATCCCATATATTCTTTTTATGTTTCCAGGCGTTGATATCGTTTGCCAATATTTAGCAGATATTATTTTCTGTGGTAGAACGCTATCCATGTCATCATACCGTAATTTTAAAAAAATCAAATATGCGAGCTGTCGACGATTGATGTGAGGTATGTTCTGCGCAGCTTAACTGCATGTTAGTTGTTTTTCTGACACTTGCACAGAGAGTCACACTTGCTTTTCGCAGTGGATGTAGTTAGTCTCAGCTCATTTCTTCAATGGCCGTTGCAGCACACAAGGGATCATTAATTCAGGGTCTGGAGGAAGTACGGCTTAGCGCTCTTCCTGTCTCGGATACTAGCATACTACGCATTTTTCTAGTTTATTAAAATTCTTTTTATGGCTCTCCTTATCTCCTTACGCCACTCTTCGGCACTTGAGAACCCTTCCATCTTTGAGTTGCTTTCTTTGCTTTTCCCTTTATTACATTAGTCATATTTCTCTCAGATTAATTAAGCTTGAATGTTAAAATTCTTCCTACAGGATGCCAAAATATATTAGTCAAATAAAATTAAACCTGTTTGTCAAATATTCAGGTCACAAAAATGGTACTTTAATTAAATGAATATTATCCTTTCATCCTATCTATTTTTCGACATGGCATTCGTTCTCTGTCTTGGGCGCATTTACACATCTGTCGAAAACAATTCACGGACATTTCCGGGCTAGACTGCCAGCAGGTGATGTTTTTGTGACATCGGTCGTAATTTATAACACCAGGAGCTGGCGGCCACCGTTCAGTGTGAGAAACATACACGAGACGTAATATCAAATGAAAGACCCATAGTTCAGGTGCTGGTTCTTTAGTTCCAGCGAGTGCCCAAATTCAGCGGAAAGCACTGGATGCGCTGCTAATAGCGAGTCGCTTCTTCGTGAGTCCGAAACGTAACTGTAAATCGTCGAGGTATACTATCTACGAGGTGTTGGCATCGTTTAGGGGAAGAGCTAACCCATGTGTCTTGCAGTGCCACCCACTATTTGTAATGTTATGAGTGCCTCACTGCTTTTTTTCTTTAATAAAATTTGTGCCTGATTTTATTCTGAGAAGCTCAGTAATGTATGTAAATTCCGAAAATGTCAATGTGATTCAAAATGTACTTGACGTGAAGGGAAGCGGAGCTGGACATCAAGAAACTCTTTAGCGCGCAATCCCCGCAACGATAGTATTAGAGAATCTTTGAGTGTGGGCTCTAAAAAAGACAATTAATTTTATTTAAAAAAAACGACTGTTGCTCTGTATCTTGTGGAAAGAGGAAGTGTTCCTAGGCCGTCGCTCCGAACATATTGTTACATTTAATGAAAATTGATACTCTATTGATAAAACCGAGTGAAGTATGTGTAAGAGTTGCTAAACATTTATATGTACAAATTTTCTGGAAGTGAAGAATAGAAATATCTTGTTTTTGGAAAAGGAGGTGAACTTCATTGTTATCGCTGCTTATCAGTTCACAGAATTGTAAGTGTACAAAGTTCACTAAAATACCGGAAAAGAAATGCATTCTCTATAGTTTTCATTCAATAAGTAAAAACCTCTCATAATTTCTTATTTACAGTAATTGGATTATGTTCTTGTACAATAGTATGCTGCTGAACTCCACTGACCAATTTTGATGTAGCAGGACGTGTAGTTTGAGGGAAGTTTCTTAAGAAAAGCAGATTGCTGTTTGATCTTACTAACTACAGTGGTCCCTTAGGTATGAAGAGCTACGAAAACTTGGACTGAAAGCTATCCGCAATACGGCCAAGTAACTAACAGAGTCGTATTTTTAACCTTAAAGAACAATAACTTCCTCCAAATTGTAATACGTCACCATCTGGTACAGAAGCTGATCATGGTAGGAGGTAGCAACCAAAATTCAGGTACCAGTTACGGCTTAAAGCAAAAATCGCAATCAAAAAATTAATCTCTCTCTCTCCAAACACATGCATAATACTGATATTATTAAAAAAAGAAGTAATTTTACATTGGCGCCCGAAAAGGGACGCTAAACGAAATTAAAAATATTTTACGCTGTTGCTCGAAACGCCTTTGTAATTATCTTGTATTTGTTAGACTTGAAATATTTAGTTCCTTAAAAAAATTCTATTTCATCGTTGCTAATCGATGTCCCTTATTTTCATGTACCACGAAAAAATTACGCCGGAAACATTACTGTTTTGCTGAGCTGGTAAATAAAAAGCGGAACCGATGATAAATTTTGCTGTGGAAAGAACATTTGGACTTAGAAAAATTCTTGAGCAGTTGCAGACACGCAAGAGTGAGTACCTTTTTATTTCCGTTGAGAAGCTTCATTAATAAAAGGTCATTTTACATTACATAATTGAAAGTGCGTGCATCGAGCATGCAAGGGTATCGAGAGGATGCAGTACATATACTATTGGGCTTCATTCAGGTGAACTTGGAGTTGAAGCCTTGATAGTGTAGCCACTGCAGTCTACATGAAAGCACCTGCGTGAGATATCGGTGCACCTACAGTGGCACGTCGCATTGTTGTACTGAAATAACACATCTCCACCAGGATACTCTAATGCCACAAACTGGTTCCAGGAGGGCTGAAAAGAAGACAACACAACAAACACGTTCCATTGACCCCGCATCCAGACCATGGCCCCTAACTGCGACTATCTGAACCCAGCCACATATTGGCTGAACACGAGCTTATTGACTTGTAGCTTGCACAGCTTCATGTGTCTACGCCAACTCTCCCGTATGCATCAGCTTGGTACAGCTGAAACCGGGATTCATTGGACCATCCTACACGTCGCGGAGTCAGCAAAGAGGCACATGTTGGCCGTCGTTAGGAGCGGCTTATGGTGTGCATGTGCCTCCATACAGCACTGGCAGAAAAGGTTTCCTGACACACCACATACTACCTGGCGGCGATCTCACACAGTATTCCATCTAACACGCTGCATGGTATCTGTGGAGGCGACGTGATGTGTGTTTGACATACACTTTTGGTTTGTACGCCATTGTTTATGCTTGTGAAAACATGGTTTCCTCGATATTGATATTTCACCCTCAAGAGCTTCGAAATCCAAATTCTTATGCAATCTCCGTTATATTACAATCCATGCGACATCCACTGATTTTCACCTCACGTTGAAATTCCGTTAACTAGTGGCGCTCTGGCATGTAAGGTGTACATCTGGCTGTATTAGACTGCCCAGATACATGTCTCAACTCGTACCATACGTCTCATCTGGCTGCAACATTCGGTCGTCATACATAATACATCTTGAACTCGAATGGGCTGATGGGAAAATCTATATGCAAACGTGTAGGTCTACAATCATAATTCGCAATCCACAAAAGCGTCTCGTGGGGCATACTTCTGGTACTGCACATCTCTGCAAAACGTAAGAACGAGAATGATAAAATGAACGACACGGTGGAACTGAACGAAAATTCGGAAGTATGTTGCCAGGAGTCTCTCGGAAAATGGACGGTTCACGGAGTGCGATCAGCATGATTATAATGACAAATGGATCTGACCCCGTGACACAAGGCAGTTGAGCTGGGAAAGACAATGTGTGGCAAATAGCGAGCAGTTACGGTGCAGGATTCTGTCTGAGTAGTGATTCTGGACGTACCCTCGTATGGCGAGGGGTGCACCCAGGAAGTTTGTCAAACGTGATCATTTTGGCGGTCCAGGTGTTATGGTGTGGAGAGGCAGTATGTTGCATGGGAGCACTCTCCTCCAAATCCTTCAGTATAGTGCACTCATTGGTCGACGCTATTGAGGTTCTGTACTCCTTCTCCATGCGCGTTTTTTCAGAGGACCGTTCGGCCATGACTTCATTTATATGGATGAACAGCAGAGGTGGTGGAACTAATGCAACGAGAGGATATTCGCCCAATGGAGTGGTCCCTTCAAAACTGCGTGGGATGCATTGGCGGGATGTATTGCAGGACTTCCGCATCCACCAACGGCCATCCACCAGTTGTCACTCACACTGGTGGAACAATGGAAAGCCTTACCACAATTAGTCTTTACCAGTCTTGCCCTGAAAGACGTAGTGGAACAAATTTCAGTGAGGAGTGAGCCCACAGTGTTGAGAATTTATTTAGTTTTGTGTTTGTTGTAGCACCAAGAATTAACACTTCTGAACATGTCATGTCTTTTCTGAAGATTAAAATGTTTTTATTTATGATGCCAGCTGAAAATGGAGTCATTTGATTTATAATGTTAGGACTGGACGAGGTAGAGTTTTCGGATATTTACATATTATCGAATTTAGAGTGGAAAGTATTCAACAGATACTGCGACATATTCTAATTCATGCGCTATTACAGTCAAGCGTTTTGGAATGGAATTGAAGAAAAGTAAAATTCAAGTATAGATTGGGTCAAATATAGGATCTGGCGTCAGAATATGTATTTGAACTATGGTTCTTGACCCTCATTTATTTTGTAGAAAGAACTGTATTTAGGATTCCAGTTTATACATTTGTTTAACTGGTTGATTCGACGGACTCAGTATTTCTTGTGTGTTAAGCTGCTTGTGTAAGTGCATTCTCCAAGAGGTAAGACCTTTGTATTCAGATCATATAAGCGTAGATACAGAAGGGGAAGGTTCTAATGCGAGCACGTCGTCTTTCGAATAAACAGAAAGAGGACCGCGAGAAATACTTCCAGACCATTGCGAGCGAGGAAAATCAAACACCAGAATGTGGTTAAATTAGAACCTGCCAAGACTGGTTAATCCTATGCCCAACACCACGTGGTTAATATTAGGTCATATCTCGAGTACATGAAGAGAGTGAGAGATGAGGCAGGCCATCTTGATAGTCGGAAATTTTTTGGAAATTTAATATGAGAATCTATGGAGTATATTAACAGATTTTTTTTATTAAAACCAGACGAGTGGATAGGATTGTATTTTTCAGGTTGTGTAGTTTAATTTTTCGAGGTCAAGCGATTCCTTAAATTAGTTTTGTTACTTGCATTAAGTGTAGAAGGAGGTTGTCAGTTAGTAGCTTGCCTGGAAAGAATTACGTGAGGCGATAGGAGCCATGTGATATACTGAAAACTGTGTCGATGAACGAAGTCTAGGATGTATTATATAGAATAATATGTAAGGGGAAAAGCATCCACGTTACCTGTTTCTTGTGGGAAAAAAATTGAGAGTAAAGGCTCAAATGGCTCTGAGCACTATGCGACTTAACATCTGTGGTCATCAGTCGCCTAGAAATTAGAACTAATTAAACCTAACTAACCTAAGGACAGTACACACATCCATGCCCGAGGCAGGATTCGAACCTGCGACCGTAGCAGTCGCGCGGTTCCGGACTGAGCGCCTAGAACCGCGAGACCACTGCGGCTGGCGAGAGTAAAGTATGATGAAGTCTATGCCACGACATAGGCCCATGACGATAAAAAAGGGGGGCTGCAGAGGGATAGTGGAAGCACTAGAGGGAGATAAAAGTTATCGCTACCGTCCTGTTCTAAGGAATTGCATTTGTATCTGTTGCGTTTGTTGGATCTGAGTGTGAGGTGGGAAAAAGGAAGCTTGTTCGGAGGCATTATGTGCACCGATAAAGGTTTAGGGAAAGGAGAAGGGAAATCTGAATGTCCGCATGAACGAATGTGCTGACCATCTATGTAAATTATTGTTCGCACCGAGAGGATGTGTTGACCACCGTCTCCGCCTGGGTACGCGTTGACCTTTATTTGAGTTTGTACCGTCCACGCCAGTGAGCGATGTGGCCGCACAGACCCAGTTAGGAGAAGTGCCAGAACCCATAATGGGAATACAGTGTTTGCAAGTAATTTTTCACCTTCAGTGTAAGTAGAGGAAACGAAGCGCTCGTAGTAAAAGTCACGGCGGGACATTAGACAGAAGATAGAGCAGAGCGAATTGAAACTGGCGATGCATATTCTTGTATACTGATAGCACCTGGAGATAATGGTTTTTGTGTGGTGCATTTCAGAATATTTCAGAGACATCATCGACAGGAGTATGTGGAATTCAATCCAAGTAGTAAGGCACCCACAAAGGAATGAGGAAACAGCAAGCAGCTAATGAATGTAGACAAATATAAGGAATGTGCAAATGTTTCAACGAAATGAAAGTAAAATTTAAGCCGGCGTCGATTAAATGCCAGTCAAGTATCAAAAATGAGAGATAAACACACTTAAGCAACGTAGGGGTAAGGTAATGACTAACGCTTGTAAGTACAGTGTTTTGGTATATTAAAGTGCAAGGCGTGATGTGTGTATAGTTTAGATATCAGTGGTGGCACCGACGGAACGTCAAGAGTGAAGTAATGGAAACCCGTACAGTGTTATATGCTTCATGGACGGAGTGGTAATGGGTGACGTAAAGGTGAAGAAAGCAGCAGAAGAAGAGAACCGTTACGTGAATTCAGGCAAGAAAGACATATGACTATGACTACTGAGGTGGACGTTAAGATGTACGTGGGCTATTCGGAAAGTCAGAAACGATAGGTCGCGAAACGGAAAACACAGCGAAAATCAAAACTGTTTCATTTGCAACGATCAGCTACACTTTCCAGCTACTTCTCTACACAGTCACCGCCCAGACACAGACATCTGTCGTAGCGTTGTACCAACTTTTCAATTCCCTCGTTATGGAAGACAGCGGCCAGTGCTTGACTGCAGCTCGTTGTCTGTGTCAAAATTTGTCTTCATAGCCAGCGGTTAATTTGAGCAGAGATGAACCTCAGGGTTAGCCAATTACGGGCTGCATTGTGGGTCATCAAACACTCCCCATCGAAACGCTTTAGGAGCATCTCCACTGCTCCTGCACAGTGTTTTGAGAATTGTGCAGAACGAACCACATGAAAGTTATGTTATGTGGATTGCATAGCTTCAGGCGAAATCTATTTCCAGGCCCTTATACTTGGCGGGAGACGTTAATTTATAGCCATCTTTACGTTCTCACTGTGAGATCAGAACTGAAAAGAGCGAAATGATGTGATCGACTAGACACAGTGCCCAACACATCTGTGTAAAGCTTCATTAGATTTTCACTGTATTTTCCATTTCGCGGCCGGAAGTTCCTTACCTTCCGAATAACCCTCGTAAATACAGTAGAAAGAGGAGCAGCCGGGTGAAAGGAAGGCAGGGAGTATGAACGTATCGAAAACTGGCGTATCACAGTTTAGGGTAGCTCTAGCGTGTAACGAAGGGGTAATACATAAATGTTGGATAAATTAATATACAAAAACTAAAAATAAGCTGCATGTATGTCCTTTAAAATTGCCAAATTACATGATGAATAAGGTAGTCTGCTTCGGCATGATTAACAATAGTACTAGAGAATAACCACTGAACAATAACTCTATGAAATTGTGAGAGGAATAGTGTGAGCTAGTAACCTAACCCTCACTTATCGACCTTAGTGACAGTGAAAAATTGAACCGCGTGTACCTAATGGTAACTGGGAAAAGCAATCGTCACCGAAGTTAATCTGTCGGTAAAGAGGGAGGAAGGATTACATCTAAATGAAAAGAAAAATGCAAATGCAACTGGTGCAAATTAATTTTGAAAAAGGGAAAAGTTAATGCGGTCGTTACGTTAATAATAACTGGAGTTATTAGATACTTGAGATTTGAGATTTGGCGAAAATTACGGTCGCCAGTCCTATGGACAACTACTATAATAACTGAAAAAGAAAGATTATTGCACATATAATTAGCACTAAAAGCGTGGCAACTGAAGGTCGACACGTGTTGTGTGAAAACTGAATATTTGTCAGAAATAATAAATGTCCCTACACTCTGACTTTTACCAAAAGAATTAATAAAACCGGAAAATTGAAAGTTAATTTAGTGACTGAAATTAGTAGTGAGCTTTGTTTCTGAAGCTTTACGAAACTGAATAAAGTTATGTTAGTCTTGGGCTACCTCAACAATCATTTCAAAAGCTATTTGAATCTACGCAGTTTAGAAATAAGAGATTTAAGTTTGAACTTAAATTAAATGATTCTCAACAGTTAACAATAGTAAAATTTAGTACATACCAAGAGGAGCTGCGGTCATAGGTAAGTTAACAAAACTGGCACTCTTAATTTCTCCTTGTGTAATATAAGTATTGTAGCCAGCTATGAATACTGTAACTGAACTTTGAAAATAAAGCAGTTAAATGGAATGATGTTGCTTTAATGCCGGAGTATGTGTTTGAACGACACTTGGGTTCATTCTGGAAAAGGAAGGGACCCTGCTTGTTAATGCAACTGGGACAATGAGCAACAATGGTTCATGCTAAGTTGTTTTTTTTGTAATCCAACAGTTTGAGAAACGGAGGTCTGCCATACAGTTCTAAAATTTTACGTTCTTTTAGTCGTTCTTGTTGGTAGATTGAAGGTTTGCAGTCGCCGATCGGGAAGGTGGCGACAATCAGTCATTGTCGGCCGTCGCTGTTGCAGAAGCTGGATGTTGGAGCGCCTTCTTCTCGACACGGTCACCAGGCGAAACGGGCTCTTGATGTGCGCCAGCTAATGCTTCCCGTCCGCGACACCGTGTCAGACACTATCATAGCAAGTCGAGAGGAATTACCTGCTGCCAAACCCCGAAAGCGCGGCAACTCGCGGGAATGTCACACAACACACCTGTTCCACCGCTCTTCTCCAGCCAGACTCTCTCTGGCCGCCCTCCATGCGGCAGAGTTAACACTATCAAAGATCCTAAACACTTTGATTTTCCACACGACCTATCGATGTAACCGTTCGATGACATAGTTTTCGCTAGGCAAGACCCAGCGTAAAAGTAAAAATAATATTTACAAAACAAACCAATTATACATCGACTTAAATGCATATATATATATATAATATACACACACTCCTGGAAATGGAAAAAAGAACACATTGACACCGGTGTATCAGACCCACCATACTTGCTCAGGACACTGCGAGAGGGCTGTACAAGCAATGATCACACGCACGGCATAGCGGTCACACCAGGAACCGCGGTGGTGGCCGTCGAATGGCGCTAGCTGCGCAGCATTTGTGCACCGCCGCCGTCAATGTCAGCCAGTTTGCCGTGGCATACGGAGCTCCATCGCAGTCTTTAACACTGGTAGCATGCCGCGACAGCGTGGACGCGAACCGTATGTGCAGCTGACGGACTTTGAGCGAGGGCGTATAGTGGGCATGCGGGAGGACGGGTGGACGTACCGCCGAATTGCTCAACACGTGGGGCGTGAGGTCTCCTCAGTACATCGATGTTGTCGCCAGTGGTCGGCTGAAGGTGCACGTGCCGGTCGACCTGGGACCGGACCGCAGCGACGCACGGATGCACGCCAAGACCGTAGGATCCTACGCAGTGCCGTAGGAGACCGCACCGCCACTTCCCAGCAAATTAGGGTCACTGTTGCTCCTGGGGTATCGGCGAGGACCATTCGCACCGTCTCCATGAAACTGGGCTACGGTCCCGCACACCGTTAGGCCGTCTTCCGCTCACGCCCCAACATCGTGCAGAACGCCTCCAGTGGTGTCGCGACAGGCGTGAATGGAGGGACGAATGGAGACGTGTCGTCTTCAGCGATAAGAGTCGCTTCTGCCTTGGTGCCAATGATGGTCGTATACGTGTTTGGCGCCGTGCAGGTGAGCGCCACAATCAGGACTGCATACGACCGAGGCACACATGGCCAACACCCGGCATCATGGAGTGAGGAGCGATCTCCTACACTGGCCGTACACCTCTGGTGATCGTCGAGGGGACACTGAATAGCGCAAGGTACATCCAAACCGTCATCGAACCCATCGTTCTACCATTCCTAGACCGGCAAGGGAACTCGCTGTTCCAACAGGACAATGCACGTCCGCATGTATCCCGTGC
The DNA here is from genome assembly GCF_023897955.1 of Schistocerca gregaria. NCBI lineage: Eukaryota > Metazoa > Arthropoda > Insecta > Orthoptera > Acrididae > Schistocerca > Schistocerca gregaria. The sequence goes on from NC_064924.1 coordinate 653,679,888, forward strand.
CACCCAATGTGCTCTAGAAGGTGTAAGTCAACTACCCTGTCCAGCAAGATCTCCGGATCTGTCCCCCATTGAGCATGTTTGGGAGTGGATGAAGCGTCGTCTCACGCGGTCTGCACGTCCAGCACGAACGCTGGTCCAACTGAGGCGCCAGGTGGAAATGGCATGGCAAGCCGTTCCACAGGACTACATCCAGCATCTCTACGATCGTCTCCATGGGAGAATAGCAGCCTGCATTGCTGCGAAAGGTGGATATACACTGTACCAGTGCCGACATTGTGCATCCTCTGTTGCCTGTGTCTATGTGCCTGTGGTTCTGTCAGTGTGATCATGTGATGTATCTGACCCCAGGAATGTGTCAATAAAGTTTCCCCTTCCTTGGACAATGAATTCACGGTGTTCTTATTGCAATTTCGAGGAGTATATATATATATATATATATATATATATATATATATATATATATATATATATATATATATATGTGTGTGTGTGTGTGTGTGTGTGTGTGTGTGTGTGTGTGTGTGTGTTTTTGTAGTAAAACAATTACAGAAATGTCATATCTTCAGGTAACAAAACAAGGAAAAACTATAGTACAATAGATGGAAATAGTAGGATATGCATTTCCGGCGTTACAAGCTTGATAGTAGGAAACATATCTGAGATAAAAGAAGTAATAACCTGTTACAACCAAGTTATGTAAGTGTTTTCTAATTCAATATTAAAAAAATGTAAATAACATTTTCAAATATTAAAGGCGTACTATCAATGCAAACGACATTATATAGATCAGTTTTGTTTGTAAAGTCAGTTTAATTTTTTCATCTACAATACAGTATACGTTCTCATTGAGGATTGTTAAATTTCCTGTTCAGTGGTAGACTATGATAAAACAGTAGGAAAAGAGGCAAAAGTTGTTGGTTGAATGGAAATGCATGTGAGCCTAAGAGGCACGTTCGCACATTATATTTTGTAAAATTTTGTACAGATGGGTGGGCAGAGCGGAAACGATAGCAGTGAGGCACAGTGATGTGGTGGAGCGTTGCGAGGCGCCGGACACAGAAGGTGGGGGTGGCGACAGGGCCGGGAGCATCCCTCGGTGCGGAGTCGAGTCAGGGGCAACGACCCCACTCAGTGGCGACAAGTCGCAGCGCAGCCGAGGTGGAGAGGCCTACACAACCGGCAGGGTGAACGGAGAGGGCAACAGGCCGGCCGAGGCTCATCGAACCGACGATAACTTCCAACCATCTAGCGCTCCTAAGAACGATCCACCCGCATTTCTGCATACACATTGTATCAGCCGGCGAGCAGCACGCCATGCAGGGCACTAACAGATTTTTCTCCTTATGAGAAGAATAGATACGTACCACTTGTCACACATGACGTCAATGCACGGTCCATTAACCCTGTTTTCTCGCAAAAGATAGGTGTTGTTCGTTTTCTTCTTTTCCGAGTGTGTGTTGAAACTGGTCGATGTGCAATCAATGCTGTTGTCTCCTGGTGAGACCATTACCCAATGGCATGTGATGTGAAGGACAATACACACATGATGTAACGCGATGTTAACCTTTGTCAAAACATTTGTATATGCACATTCCTGTGAACTCTGCAACTACACCTGTTCTTTATTATTTTTATCGCCCCGTCGCAGGGTTCACGTGGCTTTACGTATTTAACCTTAAACAAAATCTACTCAGCACTCATACAAATTAAGTATAACACCTGAGAACAGATACAGAATTAAGCATAATCAAAGTGAAACTCACAGCACCACATTGTGCAGAGCTGATGCTGCTCAAGTGGCGATTTGGTAAGTACCACTGCCCGTAAGTAATTAGCAGAGTGCCGGCCGGGTTGGTTGAGCGGTTCTAGGCGCTACAGTCTGGAACCGCGCGACCGCTACAGTCGCAGGTTCGAATCCTACCTCAGGCATGGATGTGTATGATGTCCTTAGGTTAGTTAGGTTTAAGTAGTTGTAAGTTCTAAGGGACTTAATGACCTCAGAAGTTAAGTCTCATAGTGCTCAGAGCCATTTGAACCAATTAGCTGAGTACCCATTCCCTACTTCGAGATACCAAAGAGTATCCCAACAATAACTTCTCCCACCAAACTGTAGCGTTTGGAAAATGTATAAACCTTTCTCGACAAAACCTGTCGTTTTCGGGAAGTGTAACGAACAATTCCTGACACCACCTGTAGCGACTAGACCTATAGAGGGTAGCTGCGCCTCAGGTTAGGTAAGATAGATGGTGTGGGAGAAGAGTTTTTTGCCCTGTGATGTACAGTGAAAGAGTTGTAGGACCAACAAGTGGTTATTTCCAACAGCAGCGAACAGCATGAGGACCGTGCTGTAGGCGCCCCGTGCATATTCAAACGCAACCGGTTGCGGAATGCTCTGGTGCCCCCCCAAAGCTCCCGTGACGTCCATTGCCCTGGGTCACGAGCGGCTGACTGCCTGGCACCACGAGCAGGTGGCCTCCAGAATTTGGCTGGCTTTTCATCCACGTGCTTACTCCTGTTCCTCATGCCGTGTGCTCGGTTTATAGTAGGCGACACTAGATGTTCGATGCCGAGCAGCAAGGGCCCTGAGCACCCACCTGGGGTCAACGAGGCTGGTGGCAGTGAAGGCGCACCTGCCCAAACCGGATTGTAGACAGCTCGCAGTCTGTCAGCCGAGGTCCTTGGGAGGGCAGAAGTTGGCCACACACCAGTTTCTTGCAGCAGTGAAGTTTCTAAGTCCATCAGCTGCTACACCAGTGGTGTAGCGTGCGTCGAGCCGGACCTAACAAACTTATCAGTGGGCAGACTACCAGCAGATCTTCATCACCGAAGAACTGGCTGCAGTTTCTCTAAAACTCAACAGACCATCGGTCTCTCCGGTTCAAGACACAGTCAGGTTCACAGCATTGAATACCCTGAGTCTCTAGACTCTATTATTTATACACTTATTGCTACACTTCTGACGTAGTCTTACTTGGGGAGGGGGAGGGGAGGGAGACAAATGGTTCAAATGGCTCTGAGCACTATGGCGCTTAACATTTGAGGTCATCAGTCCCCTAGAACTTCTACATCTACATGGGTACTCTGCAAATCACATTTAAGTGCCTGGCACAGGGTTCATCGAACCACTTTCACAATTCTCTATTACTCCAATCTCGTATAGCGCGCGGAAAGAATGAACACCTATATCTTTCCGTGCGAGCTCTGATTTCCCTTATTTTATTGTGGTGATCGTTCCGACGTATGTAGGACGGTGTCAACAAAATATTTTCCCATTCGGATAAGAAAGGTCGTGGTTGCAATCTCGTGAGAAAATTCTGTCGCAACGAAAAACGCCTTTCTTTTAATGATTTCCAGCCCAAATCCTGTATCATTTCTGTGTACACTATCTCCCATATTTCGCGACAATACAAAACGTGCTGCCTTACTTAGAACTACTTAAAGCTAACTAACCTAAGGACATCACACACACCCATGCCCGAGGCAGGATTCGAACCCGCGACCGAGGGGGGGGGGGGGGGAGGGACGGGGGCGACAAGTGTCCAAGTGGTTTGTTCCACACTACTTATCACGAGACAGCTTTTCGTGTCTTTTTCCTGAGATCCACAAAGAGCACAGAAGAACATAGGCTGCTAAGTGTAGTCATATTTGCAGCATGTGAGTTTTCTGCAGCCAGAAAGTGCTCCGAGTTACAATACGTTACTTTTTGGTCACCTCCGTTGCAGCGTCAGCTGTTCTACGCATTTCGTCCACGGGGAGTGTCATGCATCTGTAAGGCCGGAGCGTTTGACATAACTTCAGTAGTACTGCCCAGTGGCCAATCTGATTAGCATATAGAGCCGAGGTAGCCTTGGTTGCCCGGCAGGGCACGGAATAAGGTATAAAAAATGTTGCAGTTCGAGTGAGAATCTTCCCGAGGTGCAGCAAGAAGTATCATGTACCAATCTTCAAGTAAATATGCTCAGTTTTTCCGTGCTCATCGTTTTTACTAAGTAAGTTTGTTCAGTAATACAGATTTTGCTGTCGTAAACGTTACTTCAGCTTTTTTTGTCGCTAACAAATAGAAACAAATAAAACTGACTACATTCATACATCAAACTTTTTTCACTATTCAGGCGTTACTTTCATTGTTTAATTAATTATTTTGGTAAAAAGTAACGTTTTTATGCATGGAATGCATATTGTGGTCTCTAACTAAAACGTATGACCTTCTAAAAAATCACTATTATATTCTAAAAGTACTCCATGGTCCCTGTCTGTAGACACTGAAAATTGCAATAGGCGGGGTTCAGATACTAATTTTTAAATTTCATTGTGACGATAAAACTTTTAAGGCTGGACAACTTTCCTTGTAATGATAAAACTTTTCACATTGAATAACTTGAGAATTACTTTTCCGATCAATAGCGCGTTCACACTCACGCAGTCATCTTATTTTTCTCTTTGTAGCGACGTTACTGGCTTCTGTGTAACTAGTCTGGAACAGCTGTGTTGGATTTAGTTTTATTAAATATCTACGCTGGTCATTTTAGCCTTGATGGGTGCCCTTTTCATGTTTTCCGCCAACACCGAGACATCTTGGACTTTTACCAGGCTATGCGTCCGAGCATGCATTTATCTGCTGTCTCTCTTTCAGACGTGGTATTTCTCACGCTCTCAGTGTCCATCAGTCACTGAGACTCAAAGCCACCACCACGTATTGGTGACGCAGCCCTCTAAGCTCAGCGCAGAGGATCGGCACACCTTCTTAGCTGTCAAAACACGCATTTAAACCAAGGCACACATGTTTCTGCATTACAACAAGATGGGTGATCATAGCCTTGTCTGCTTCCCAAGTTTGTCCTTCTCTTGCATAGGCATGTTCTCTTACAACCTCTATACCCTTGAAATCCTCCTTGCCTCTTCAAGGCGTACATTATTTTTTCCTTTGTTTGATCCCAGGACACCATAAAAGTGATCTAATTCGATCTGCAAAAGCCTCTAAATCTTTCCAAGTTCGCTGACGGATGGTGGACAGCCTTTGCCAATAAAAACTTACACAGTTGTTTTATTGTATCGGGCAGTTAACCCTTCGGCCAACACAACAAATTTGCTGGCATCACATAACGATTCAAATGAGTCTACAAATGGTTATATGTCTACATTGAACTTAAGATGCGCAGTATTCAGCTGAAACCCATCAGACCAGAACCGTTTTCGAGCTAGTATCACCCACTATTTGCAAGATTTTTCTTTTCGTCTGTTCCCACAGTTCAAGATTTTTGAGAGAAAGCGCCGCTATCAGATCCTGTTACGCTTTAAGTGGATATCATTGACTAGTTCTGGAGCTCCCTCCAACTGTAGCGTGTAGTAGGCATCTTAAAACATTAGACAAATACACCAGTAGACGTTCAGCCTTAGACTCCACAACTGAAAATAAACATAAAAATACTGCTCGCTTCTCCGGCAGCTCTTGCCTACTTGGTGTCCTCACCTGGCCAGGTCAGTTGCTGTAAAGCAGTGTTCCAGTGGTGCTTGCAATTTTCGTCTCCATGTCAATGTGGTCGCGACTGGGTAAGATGTTATCAGCTCATGGCAGCAAGCCAGCGACCTCATGGCGGCAGTGAGCTACCTACCTGCGCATCACAACAAGTGACAGCCGGCTGCTATGTGCAGTTGCGTAGAACCCACTGAAGGCTGGTGGCCTGCGACGGCGAAGTAATGGCGGTTCAGTGGTGTGCAGTTGGTGGCAGCTTGGTGGCTGCATGGTAGCTCAACTTATCAATAGGCAGCCCAGCTAGTTTCTGAGAAATTAACGATAGCACACATTACCATGAAAATATGGCTTCCATGATATTCTTAAAGATGGGGAATCTCACTTCTGACACCAGTATGTATAGGTGCAGAGTGGTCTTAGTCAGAGGTTGTTGAATTTTTAAGGCATGGACTTCAGTTCTGGAAACGAAGTTTATTCTACCTTCTTATTACAAATGAACTGATCCAGGTTGGTCTGTCAAGCTTTTAGCTAATCATAGAGGTCATAATGAGACGTTAATTATGGTTTGCAAACGAAGACCGCGAAATGGGATTAAGAAAAGAATCACGTCATTGCTAGTTGGAAGCCAGGGTCAGAGAGACCGTCCAACCTGGAACCAACGTACAAGACTGTGGCCAAAAGTTATTCTTTTCAAGTGTAGCAGTTGTTTTTGTACCTGGACAGCGTTCATTTCATAAATAAACTGTCTTAAAAATTGTTTATTTTAGTTTATGTTCCGTATAATCCGCGCACATGCAATTTACTTTCTTTACGAAAAATGTTAATTGGTTCAAGTCGAATTAATTATTTTCCTTTATTAATTTTGTGATGTTACGAGTCTAACGCGTCAGTGGCCTTGCCGCAGTAGTAACAGGGGTCCCGTCAGATCCCCGAAGTTAAGCGCTCTCGGGGTCGGCTAGCTCTTGGATGGCTGACCGTCCGGTCTGCCGGCACTGTTGGCAAGCGGGGTGCACTCGGCTCTTGTGAGGAAAATTTAGGAGCTATTTGATTGAGAAGTAGCTGCTCCGAACACGAAACCTGACAACGACCGGGAGAGCCGTGTGCTGACCACATGCCCCTCCGTATCTGCATCCAGTGACGCCTATACGCCGAGGATGACACGTCCGTCGGTCAGTATCGTTGGGTCTTCCGAGACCTGTCCGTACGGAGTTTAGTTTAGTTTACATGTCTAACTGTAACTCTGCAGACAAACAATCATTCGATTATTTAACCTTTAGTCTGAATGGCATATTATGGTGCCACGATTACTGACAACAATTAGTAACAGCGCACAATTGCCGCTCCATGTTTGAAAGTCAGAACTACTGTATATGCCGTAATCAAGTATTATTTTGGAAAGCAAGTGTGTTTCTTCACGCTAAAATTGTTTCAGATGAGCATAAGTTTAGTTCTGTGTACAGAATAATTAGGGAAGATACTTTTTTCCTTTACTTTAAGAGTCTATTCAGTGTTGTCTGTTACAAGTAGAAGAACATCACTAGCAGAAACGAAAATTTCTGAATGGCTTGTAGATGAAGTTCTCTCTGACCAATAAGACGAGGAAGATTCAAACACCGCTGGCCGCTAGGTTAATGAATCTGCTCCTTCTACATTCTACAACTGAAGAAAGTAGTTAATAATCAAATGGGAAAAACTACAGAAGTTCTGATATCTTTATCGGTCGGCATAAGAGTCAGTGGAGAGAAACACCGCTACCATCTAGCAGTATTAGAGTATAAAATTTCATGAAAATTTCATTTAGTCCTGTAGGAGATACTGTAAATTTCATTTAGTCCTGTAAGAGATTCTGTAAACTCCATTTAGTCCTGTAAGAGATACTGTAACTGACAGTCCAAGGAACGCATCTCTCATAGAATGTTAGAGGAGATCGTGAATTGTACTACTATAGAAGCAAGGTGCATTTGCTAGTGTCAAGGAAAAAAGTCGCCAGAAAACTACGTCTGAGATAATGAAAGAATTTTTGGATTCCTGTATATTGCCGATGTAGGTATAAATTGTGATACGAAATGAGAGAGATATTTCACGGTACCTTCGCCACTGTTCTCGTAACAGATTTAAAGATATACATGGAGAACGTTGAGATTCGATGACAAACGAACGAGACGGGACAGAGTGTTGACATAGAATCAGTCTTCAACATTAATTAATTTTTCATTGAAGCTGGCGACAAAGGAGGCATCACGGTGAAACTTTAACTACTGATGAGCAACTTGTCGCCTTCAGAGGTCTTAGCAAGTTTATTCAGTACATTCCCATCAAATCTGGGAAATACATATTCAAAAATGTACCTTTAAAATTTTTTGAGTTCATACACCAGAAGTGGTTCACTTCGTATTAGAAAAGTTCCTGATCAGACAAAAGAAACCAGTGTTGCTTCTACTACAGAGATGATAGTAACAAAGACCTTGAGAGGGACTTCGACAAATATGACAACATGTACAGTCATTTTTCACAAGTGTTCCGTTATCCGAGGAACTATTGCAGGAAACGATTACAGCAATTACAATCGTTACATAAAACACAGAGGAAACTTCAGCAGAAGAGAAATATTCCAAGTTTTCATCACTTTGTTTCAAAGACAATTTCACAGTTGTAAATTAAGTTCGCAAAAAGAAAAAAAGTCTCATACTGCTAACTTATCTGCACCAAATTACCAAAGTAAATGAAGAACATAGCAAGAAGCCAGTGATAGTTTCATTCTACAGAAAAACTGACGAGTGCGTACCCTGATCAGATAGCACGTGCATACCTATGCGAGAGGCAGTCAAGACGATAAACTTTTGTCTTATGGCCAAAAGTAATAGATGCAGAACTCATAAATGCCTTGTGTTTGTTTTGTTAGCAGCGTCCCAACTACTGGGAAGGCACATCTGATATAACAAGAATTTTTTTCAATGTATTAGGGCAAAAAATTAAACAGCCCACGCTCCAGAAGAATGTTCTACAAAAATGCGTTGTGGAGCTACTTGTCAGCGTCTGAAGATTGCGCTACATTTATTCGACAGAAAAAGTGGTCAAACATGCAGAAAATGCACGAAAACGATTTCAAATCACATTGCTCAGTTATGTGTAAACAGTTTCCTTTAACGAGCAGTACTTTTGACGTGAATCCAATATAATTAAAAGTTTGTTGTTTAATCTCAGAAAATCCATGACGTAGCTTAAAACACTGCATGTCATATACTGAAATAATGGTCACAACATCATAAAAGAAATTTTCTTATTCATTCTGTGTACTCAAAACACAATTATTTGGTAATAAAACATGCAGAAAATGCACGAAAACGATTTCAAATCACATTGCTCAGTTATGTGTAAACAGTTTCCTTTAACGAGCAGTACTTTTGACGTGAATCCAATATAATTAAAAGTTTGTTGTTTAATCTCAGAAAATCCATGACGTAGCTTAAAACACTGCATGTCATATACTGAAATAATGGTCACAACATCATAAAAGAAATTTTCTTATTCATTCTGTGTACTCAAAACACAATTATTTGGTAATATTTATTATATAAATAACATTTTGTATTTATATCTATATTTACATCAATATAGTTTGAATTTGTTGTGAGGAGGTTTTACAGACCCCTCTCAAGCATTTTCACGAGTCCAACCACTCTTGTATCCAAGAATTAGCACCTGATTTCTCTTCCACGTACCTTAATAGCTGCCCACACTGGGTGCGCTGTGGCGTTTGTCACCACAGGAATACAAAATTTATGCCAGAACAACGACCCTACTCGAGACATCGGCCCCAAAGAGTAGAACTTCAACATTACGTGTGAATATAAAAATGTAAAATTAGAAATAGAATAAATTTTACTTAACTACCAGACTGTCCAGGTGACCTGCACATATGTATCGCTAATATGTTAAATAACATAGCATTTTATCTCCGATGGAGAGTCAGTGACAGATGTAGAAGTAACTTCAGGAGTGCCAGACACCAGCATGTTGGTACCCTTGCTGTTTGTGTTGTTCAATGACCTTTCTGCATTTTATACAGTTCTCTATAAACACTTACTTTATGAAAAAAAGATCTAAGCATGTGGTGCAAAGATTGGCGACTTACTTTAAATACTGAAAAATTCAAAATTGTGCACTTCACAAAATGAGAGAAAAGAAAGCAAAAGACGTTATAACCTATAAAAACAATATCAGTTAACTATAATTAATGTTGGTCAAGTTGTATAAATACACAGGTGCTACTACTTGTGGGTATGTGAATTGGAACGACGACGTTGAGTCAGTCGTAGATGAAGCAGGTGGCGGACTTCGATACATTGGTAGGACACCGGCAAAATACAAGCAGATTAGAAAGGAGATTGCCCACAAAACTTTTCTGTGACCCATTCTCGAATATTGCTCAGTTACAAGGAACCAGTACGAAATGGGACTAACAGGAGATATTGAACTTTTAGAGGCACACGAGTAGTGTGACACATGAGTGCCCCATGAAGATTCTGAAAAACTGAGCTGGCCGACACTGGAAGATGGACGAAAACAATCTCGTGAAAGACTATTTATAGAGTTTCCAGAGCTACGCTTAATTGAGAACTCTGTGAATACACGTCAGCAACCTACGAATCACTCCCTTACGCATCACGAAGTTGAGATCAGAGCAATCGTTCTTTCGACGCACTGTACGCAAATGGAACGAGTAGAAGCCCTAGTAACTGGTACAACGGGAAGTACATTACCATGCCCTTCACAGTGCTTTGCAGAGTACAGATGTAGATGAAATGAAATGAAATGAACGTATGGCATTGACGGCCAAGAGTCCACACTGAGGAAGTTCGACCACTGAGTTGCAAGTCTTTTCGACTGATGCTACATCGGGAAACTTGAATTTCAGTGATGATGCAGTGATGATGCAGTGACGATGACGACACAGCACCCAGACCACGAGCTGAGGTAATAGCCGATGTGTCCGGGAATCTAACCTCGGCGCGCTGCATGGTAGTCAGACACGCTGACCCATCCGCTTAAGAGGCGAACATGGGTGTAGATGTAGACGTAGAAGTAGCCAGTGGCTGACACCCTTGGGTGTGGTTAAGAAGTCTAACGTTAGAATACAGATCTGCAGAGGTTACTGTGCGTGGTGTCACATACTGATGCAACCGCACTGACTTACGACAGTTGGTAAAGAAATCGCAAGATTCCGTTAGACGCCGTTAGTGGGTAGCGCAGGATCTGGTGTAACCATTGGCGCGGCCGTTGGGCCACTTCTACAGCGGGTCCGTACCACGAAATGGTTGAAATGGCTATGCGACTTAACACCACCTACACTTAGAACTACTTAAACCTAACTAACCTAGGGTCATCACACACATCCATGCCCGAGGCAGGATTCGAACCTGAGACCGTAGCAGCAGCGCGGTTCTGCACTGAAGCGCCTAGAACCGCTCGGCCACAGCGGCCGGCTTCCGCCCACGAGCGCCGACTGCCCCCGCAACGTAGGACTGCCTGCTGCAGCCACTCAGTCTTTCGCTACGACACCTTCGTCTGTACGTAGTTCTCTGAGTCTCATCGTTGTTCCTGTTGAAATAGTTTTTTTTTTTTTAGCTGCAATATTTGAAATAAGTCTTCGAACGCTTGCAGAGCGAAACATGTGGAGTAAATCCTGTGTTTGTGGTGTTAACTTGTTCATCAGTCATTTCCTGTCGAGCTTTCCAACGACGAGTTTGCGGCGGGGAGGGATTTTCTCTCACCATGCTTTGAACAATCAGTCCATCTACCTGGATAGGTTTCTGGTTGTCTGCCCCTTCACCCTGCGATGGTTTAGCCGACAAAAGCAGCGTTGACGAAAATTCGACTAAATACCTACCACGCAAAGACCACATAACTCTAGTCCGTGGGCAATAGCTGAAAGTTATTAAACTACCGAGTGATCGGGATTCTTGCGTTACTCGATGAAAAAATTTCCTTTACGTTGATTTATTGTCTCTAAAACACTGAAAATGGCTATCAAGTCAGTATTTAATATCTCGTCATCAATTATGGAATGTTACTGACTGCCTTTGCTACAAGTTCATACCCGATAGCAGGCAGAAGATATTTAGTCCAACCCGATACTTTCATCGTACTAAACAGTCACTGACCCACACATACCTGATTTAGTAGATTTCTTTTAAAAAAAAGTTTTCGCCATAATGTCTCGCAATCTGCAAGAAACACGCCACGCAGAATGTATGCACGACATGAAAGGTGCACAAGCAAATACCTCCTTAAATAAACCACTCACATATTTCAGACTTTCACAAAATACTCAATATTGTAGTCGTCTTTCCTTAACGTCATGAGAACCGACCAAACGCTCGAATTTCTTCATTCTCGTACATATTTGATCACCGCCGTTTAACATGGGTGTCTACCAGATGACAAATCCCGTGCGACTATCTAAATTTGTAGATCGGAGACACAAAGCTTTACTCAAACGCGCGGAAACTCCGAATTCCGATTGCCTAGTATATGAAGCAACCGGACAGATCATCTCGAACACTTCTGTTCTCGCGATATTTCTAATGTCTTTCTGTCAGATTGCCACCAGTAATTTACACTAGAAACCTCGTAATTCCAAAAATAAATAAGACTTCATCAAAACAAAAAACTATGCCTTTCCACAAACCAAATTACGGGTAAATTTTATACTCAACGCCCCTACTGGCTGTCTTTTACGAAATCAAGCTCACTCGGATACACGTCACAAATTTCCCGGTTACACAACAACTTTCTCACGCTTACATTTACATAGTTTTAATAAAATAAAACATTCTCTCTATACATGTGTCCTCCATTCACTCCCTCATTCTCTCCAAAACACTCTCAAAACCAAAACACGACGAAACAATAATTTTAAAAAAAATTCAAATTTGTGTGAAATCTTGTGGGAGTCAACTGCTAAGGTCAGCAGTCCCTAAGCTTACACACTACTTAACCTAAATTATCCTAAGGACAAACACACACACCCACGCCTGAGCGAGGACTCGAACCTCCGCCGGGACTAGCCGAATAATTTTCCAAATGTACACTTAATTACGTCAGAAATCATTGATAATGAAACAAAAGAAAATTCCAGAAAATTATATTACATAAACTTGTCCTCTTGGTTGCAATTTCAGTTTGTTTTGTTTTGCTTTAAGGCGCAAAAAACAGCTCAGGTCAAACGCGCTCAAATAAAGACTATAAAACACGAACGGTGAGAGGAGTTAAACGACTATACGTCAGTCCCAATTGACAGAATAGAAGACAGGAAAAAAAAAGGCACATGGAAAAGAGCTAAAAAAAAATACAGAAACGGAGGACCAAAACAAAAAAATAAATGAACTTCGCCATATTGCTTCGGCGGATAAAAGGTAAAACGCGGTCGACAGAAGGCGCGTTATTCGCTAAAACGGCTGATAAATCAGACGGCAAACCCAAGCTGGAACGTAAATTGATAAAAAAGGACATTTCATCAGGAATAGGCTGACAGTTACATTTTGAGTGCAATGTGTACAAAGTGGTGGGGCAGCGCCACTTTGCAAATGTTGTTGTTGTTGTTGTTGTTGTCTTCACTCCTGAGACTGGTTTGATGCAGCTCTCCATGCTACTCTATCCTGTGCAAGCTTCTTCATCTCCCAGTACCTACTGCAGCCTACATCCTTCTGAATCTGCTTGGTGTATTCATCTCTTGGTCTCCCTCTACGATTTTTACCCTCCACACTGCCCTCCAATACTAAATTGGTGATCACACGATGTCTCAGAACATGTCCTACCAACCGATCTCGTCTTCTAGTCAAGAAGTTGTGCCACAAGCTCTCCCCAGTTCTATTCAATACCTCCTCTTTAGTTATGTGATCTACCCATCTAATCTTCAACATTCTTCTGTAGCACCACATTTCCAAAGCTTCTATTCTCTTCTTGTCTAAACTATTCATTGTCCACGTTTCACTTCCATACATGGCTACGCTCCATACAAATACTTTGAGAAACGACTTCCTGACATGTAAATCTATACTCGATGTTAATAAATTTCTCTTCTTCAGAAATGCTTTCCTTGCCGTTGCCAGTCTACATTTTATATCCTCTCTACTTTGACCATCGTCGGTTATTTTGCTCCCCAAATAGAAAAACTCCTTTACTACTTTAAGTGTCTCATTTCCTAATCTAATACCCTCAGCATCACCCGACCTAATTCGGCTGCATTCCATTATCCTCGTTTTGCTTTTCTTAATGTTCATCTTATATCCTCCTTTCAAGACACTGTCCATTGCGTTCAACTGCTCTTCCAAGTCCTTTGCTGTCTCTGACAGAATTACAATGTCATCGGCGAACCTCAAAGTTTTTATTTCTTTTCCATGGATTTTAATACCTACTGCGAACTTTTCTTGCAAATGACAAAGGCTAAAAAGGTAGTGCCCAATACGCAGCCGAGTTAAAATAATCTCCTCCCGGCGGGAGGGCCGAGAGGAGGTCGTCCAAGGCGCCGGGAGCGGCTTAATGAGCCGAAGCTTATTCCATAAAGGGAGGACCATTGGCGATGCCAAAGGGACACCACCTCCTGACAGACGGCATCGCAAAGATCATCGGAGGGAATATAGGTACTCGCAGGTTGAGGTAGGACTGCAGCCTTGGCAGCAGCGTAAGCAGCCTCGTTTCCTGGCAGACCGACATGACCAGGAATTCAGTTCATACGATGAATACATTACAGTCCCAAACTTCGTTTCAAAATGCAAGCACGGAAGTTATGTGTTTTAGGAAAAAAAAATTATCTCTGAAAGTATTGAAGTTATTGATTTGAAATTTAAGCAGTACGGTTGTGTTACCATATAATTTGGTGTACATAGTAAGAACAATATCAATTGACATTTAATAGTACTTCTTCCGATTCACAGAGAGTACGTTTATCGAGTAGCGCACAGCATTAGTCTGGTTGAAACTTCTTAATATGACTTTACTTAAACTGCTGAATGCGTACTCAATGTTCTTAAACTGTTGAGTGAGACTGAATGTGTCACTTTGCTATTTTTTATCATTTCATTTCTGACATACAGAATTTGCTCTAACAATCGAAACTCAAACTTCTCCTATTCATTAATTACCCTCAATATTCAAGGATAACGTGATCTGACTGTTTTAAAATGAACTCAAAAGAATGGCCCTGTATTAGAAGAAATCCTAACAATAACCCATACATTTCATAAGTCACTTACCTCACAGAAAATTTTTATTACACGAACTATATCAGTGCATCAAGTACCAAAATGTTGTTGCTGCTGTTGTGGTCTTCAGTTCTGAGACTGGAAATGATTTGATGCAGCTCTCCATGTTACCCTATCCTGTGCAATCTTCTTCATCTCCCAGTACTTACTGCAACCTACATCCTTCTGAATCTGCTTAGTGTATTCTCTTGGTCTCCCTCTACGATTGTTACCCTCCACGCTGCCCTCCAATTCTAAATTTGTGATCCCTTCATGCCTCAGAACATGTCATACCAACCGGTCCCTTCTTCTTGTCAAGTTGTGCTACAAACTCCTCTTCTCCCCAATTCTATTCAATACCTCCTCATTAGTTATGTGATCTACCCATGTAATCTGCAGCATTCTTCTGTAACACCACATTTCGAAAGCTTCTATTCTCTTCTTGTCCAAACTATTTATCGTCCATGTCTCACTTCCAAGCACCAATATAGCCAGCTAAATAAAAAGGTTCTAACTACAGTTGGATGCATGTGGTTAGTAAGGGAAACACTTTGTGACATCCAGTTCAAATATTATATAATCGTTTATAACATCCAGATCCAGAAATTAGATAATTGTCAATAATATTGAATCTCCGTGACGGACACGTCCAGACGGTCCACTCGCGCTAACACTTCAGACCTCTAACCTCCATCACTGCTGTCTACTCACTCCTAACTGCCATCACTGGTGGCTATTCACTTCCAACTGCGAGTCTCACCAGCCACAGAGTCTCTTACAGAGGGCCCACAGCGCTGTCAGAGTTATTAATGCAGTCTATCGCGCTGCCAACATATAAACATACACTCCTGGAAATGGAAAAAAGAACACATTGACACCGGTGTGTCAGACCCACCATATTTGCTCTGGACACTGCGAGAGGGCTGTACAAGCAATGATCACACGCACGGCACAGCGGACACACCAGGAACCGCGGTGTTGGCCGTCGAATGGCTCTAGCTGCGCAGCATTTGTGCACCGCCGCCGTCAGTGTCAGCCAGTTTGCCGTGGCATACGGAGCTCCATCGCAGTCTTTAACACTGGTAGCATGCCGCGACAGCGTGGACGTGAACCGTATATGCAGTTGACCGACTTTGAGCGAGGGCGTATAGTGGGCATGCGGGAGGCCGGGTGGACGTACCGCCGAATTGCTCAACACGTGGGGCGTGAGGTCTCCACAGTACATCGATGTTGTCGCCAGTGGTCGGCGGAAGGTGCACGTGCCCGTCGACCTGGGACCGGACCGCAGCGACGCACGGATGCACGCCAAGACCGTAGGATCCTACGCAGTGCCGTAGGGGACCGCACCGCCACTTCCCAGCAAATTAGGGACACTGTTGCTCCTGGGGTATCGGGGAGGACCATTAGCAACCGTCTCCATGAACCTGGGCTACGGTCCCGCACACCGTTAGGCCGTCTTCCGCTCACGCCCCAACATCGTGCAGCCCGCCTCCAGTGGTGTCGCGACAGGCGTGAATGGAGGGACGAATGGAGACGTGTCGTCTTCAGCGATGAGAGTCGCTTCTGCCTTGGTGCCAATGATGGTCGTATGCGTGTTTGGCGCTGTGTAGGTGAGCGCCACAATCAGGACTGCATACGACCGAGGCACACAGGGCCAACACCCGGCATCATGGTGTGGGGAGCGATCTCCTACACTGGCCGTACACCTCTGGTGATCGTCGAGGGGACACTGAATAGTGCACGGTACATCCAAACCGTCATAGAACCCATCGTTCTACCATTCCTAGACCGGCAAGGGAACTTGCTGTTCCAACAGGACAATGCACGTCCGCATGTATCACGTGCCACCCAACGTGCTCTAAAAGGTGTAAGTCAACTACCCTGGCCAGCAAGATCTCCGGATCTGTCCCCCATTGAGCATGTTTGGGACTGGATGAAGTGTCGTCTCACGCGGTCTGCACGTCCAGCACGAACGCTGGTCCAACTGAGGCGCCAGGTGGAAATGGCATGGAAAGCCGTTCCTCAGGACTACATCCAGCATCTCTACGATCGTCTCCATGGAAGAATAGCAGCCTACATTGCTGCGAAAGGTGGATATACACTGTACTAGTGCCGACATTGTGCCTGCTCTGTTGCCTGTGTCTATGTGCCTGTGGTTCTGTCAGTGTGATCATGTGATGTATCTGATCCCAGGAATGTGTCAATAAAGTTTCCCCTTCCTGGGACAATGAATTCCCGGTGTTCTTATTTCAATTTCCAGGAGTGTATAAACAGGCTACTTACATTATGAAAAAGATCGATTAATATTTAATAGTACTTCTTCAGATTCACAGAGAGTACGTGTATCGAGTAGCACGCAGCATCAGTCTAGTATACGGCTCGTTCGGACCAGTAGCCACCGTCAGCTATTACAGCTTGAGAACAAAAATCTGCTCCCCTCTCGACTGCGCGGCAAGCTACGCTATCAATGCAAGATGACAGCCCGTAATAATTTGCACCGCTCTGTAGCCGACCTCTCCTTACCATTCTGTATGAAGCTGTACACAACACTGTGAATGGTCTATTTAATGTAGTTGTTTATCTACACCACTGGCCATTTAAATTGCCACACCAAGAAGAAATGCAGATCATAAACGGGTATCCATTGGACAACTATATTATACTAGAACTGACATATGATTACATTTTGACACAATTTGGGTGCATAGATCCTGAGAAATCGCCGGCCGGAGTGGCCGTGCGATTCTAGGCGCTGCAGTCTGGAACTGAGCGGCCGCTACGGTCGCAGGTTCGAATCCTGCCTCGGACATGGATGTGTCTGAAGTCCTTACCTTAGTTAGGTTTAATTAGTTCTAAGTTCTAGGCGACTGATGACTTCAGAAGTTGTCGCAGAGTGCTCAGAGCCATTTGCACCATTTGAACCTGAAAAATCAGTACCCAGAAAAGCCACCTCTGGCCGTAATAACGGTCTTGTTACGCCTGGGCATTCATTCAAACAGAGCTTGGGTGGCGTGTACAGGTACAGCTGCCCATGCAGCTTAAACACTGTTCATCAAGAGTAGTGACTGGCGTATTGTGACGAGCCAATTGCTCAGCCACCATTGACCAGACGTTTTCAGTTGGTGAGAGATCTGGAGAATGTGCTAGCCAGGGCAGCAGTCGAACATTTTCTGTATCCAGAAAGGCCCGTACATGCCTGCAACATGCGGTCGTGCATTATCCTGCTGAAATGTAGTGTTTCGCAGGAATCGAATGAAGGGTAGAGCCACGGGTCGTAACACATCTGAAATGTAACGTCCACTGTTCAACGTGCCGTCAATGAGAACAAAAGATGACCGATATGTGTAACCAATGGCACCACATAACACACTCCGGGTGATACGTCAGTATGGCGAAAA
Source organism: Schistocerca gregaria (assembly GCF_023897955.1). Classification (NCBI taxonomy): domain Eukaryota; kingdom Metazoa; phylum Arthropoda; class Insecta; order Orthoptera; family Acrididae; genus Schistocerca; species Schistocerca gregaria. Next base: position 653,698,004 of record NC_064924.1, read on the forward strand.
CAAATACACATTTCCAATGTGTTTTCACAGCGACGTCGCCAAACACGGATGCGACCATCGTAATGCTGTCAACAGAACCTGGGTTCATCCGAAAAAATGACGTTTTGGCATTCGTGCACCCAGGTTCGTCGTTGAGTACACCATCGCAGGCGCCCGTGTCTGTGATGGAGCGTCAAGGGTAACCGCAATCCATGGTCTCTGAGCTGATAGTCCATGCTGCTGTTGCAAACGTCATCGAACTCTTCGTGCAGATGGTTGATGTTTGGCAAACGTCTCCCTCTAATATTTTGGCTAGCTTTGTGAGCATGTCATCTGGACGTGGAACTACACTACTGGCTATTAAAATTGCTATAACACGAAGATGACGTGCTACAAACGCGAAATTTAACCGACAGGAAGAAGATGCTGTGATATGCAATTGATTAGCTTCTCAGAGCATTCACACAAGGTTGGCGCCGGTGGAGATACCTGAAACGTGCTGACATGAGGTAAGTTTACAACCTCCTACACAAATAGCAATTGACCGGCGTTGCCTGATGAAACGTTGTTGAGATGCTTCGGATTGTAGCCTATCGCGATTGCGGTTTATCGTATCGCGACATTACTGCTGGCGTTGGTCGAGATCCAATGACTGTTAGCAGAATATGGAGTTGTTGGGTTCAATAAGGTAATACGGAACGCCGCGCTGGATCCCAGCGGCCTCGTATCACCAGCAGTATAGATGACAGGCATCTTATCACCATGGCTGTAACGGATCGTGCAGCCACGTCTCGATCCCTGAGTCAACAGATGGAGACGTTTGCAAGACAAAGACCATCTGCAAGAACAGTTCGATGACGTTTGCAGCAGCATGGATTATCAGCTCGGAGACCATGGCTGAGGTTACCCTTGACTCTCCATGACAGCCAGGAGCGCCTGCGATGGTGTACTCAACGACGAACCTGGGTGCACGAATAGCAAAACGTCATTTTTTCGGATGAATCCCGGTTCTGTTTACAGCATCACGATGGTCACATCCGTGTTTGGTGACATCGCTGTGAACGCACATTGGAAGCGTGTATTCGTCATCACCATACTGGCGTATCACCCGGCGTGATGGTATGGGGTGCCATTGGTTACACGTATCGGTCACCTCTTGTTCGCATTGACGGCACTTTGAACAGTGGACGCTACATCTCAGATATGGTGCGACCCGTGGCTCTACCCTTTATTCGATCCCTGCGAAATTGTACATTTTAGCAGGATAATGCACGACCGCATTTTGCAGGTTCTGTGCGGGCCTTTCTGGATACAGAAAATATTCGACTCCTGCCCTGGCCAGCACATTCTCCAGGTCTCTCACCAACTGAAAACGTCTGGTCAATGGTGGCCGAGCAACTGGCTCGTCACAATACGCCTAGTCTTGATGAACTGTGGTATCGTGTTGAAACTGCATGGGCAGCTGTACGTGTACACGCCAAGCAAGCTCTGTTTGACTCAATGCCCAGGCGTATCAAGGCCGTTATTATGGCCAGAGGTGGTTGTTTTGGGTACTGATTTCGCAGGATCTATGCACACAAAGTGCGCGAAAATGTAATCACATATCAGTTCCAGTATAATATATTTGTCCAATGAATACTCATTTATCATCTGCATTTCTTTTTGGTGCAGCAATTTTAATGGCCAGTAGTGTACATGTACATGAAATCAAATGGAAGTAGAGCGACGTTTTCCTCCTTGATCCACTCACGACCAACGACCACACCATGTGCTCATCAACTTTACAGCACCTTTAAAGGTTTGTTGTGGGAGTGATACAAAGGGTTGTCAGTTCGTATCACTGCCTCAAAGGCGAAACTAGCCTGAGGCAGCAGTGGCAGTATCCCAGAAGCCCCGATGCAGAAGCACCCCAGGAGTCTGTGAGAAAGAAACTAAAAAAAGAAATATATATATGATGAAAATTGGCTTTGGAAATGCAAAGAAATGCAAATCAAAAAAATGGTTCAAATGGCTCTGAGCACTATGGGACTTAACATCTGTGGTCATCAGTCCCCTAGAACTTAGAACTACTTAAACCTAACTAACCTAAGGACATCACACACAGCCATGCGCGAGGCAGGATTCGAACCTGCGACCGTAGCAGTTCCACGGTTCCGGCCTGAGCGCCAAGAACCGCGAGATCACGGCGGCCGGCAAATGCAAATCATTTAGTCATTATTCGTTAGCAAACGATGCTGTGTTCAGTGTGTCTGTGTACTATAGAAAGAAAGCAGATGTAATCTGCTGAATTACGGATCACAAAAATGTTATATGTAATTAATTTGAAATGGTTTTAATTGATTCATATATTCAGTGAAGATACTCTTAAGTCTGGTAGCGACCGGACACACCGAGTATCAGTCCGAAGCCGTAAACAGTCTTTTGATTTCCATCGAAACTGTTACTTCCGTCAGCCAACGCTCCGTGAGTCTCCTTAAAGCGAACAGTTACCACTTTTGTTAAACTGTGCGGCACACGATGCCGTAAAACGTCTTGTAGGAATAATACACCCAACTACAAATTACTTATCATAGATATGAAACAGAATATTAAACAATGGCGGCTATAGTGTCATTCCCATTACGTACAGCAGCATTTAATCGTCAAAAATGTCAGCGAGAAGAATCGGGCCTATTCTAATGTCTCATTCTGTCAGCTTTGACCAGTGACGCAGTGTGTATCGTCATGAGTTTATGATTTGAAGGATGTAACACCTCTGTTATTAAATACTATGGTTGTCTTCGTAAGTGACATAAACTGTGCTGTTTATTCCAAATATGTCGCGATTTCCTTGGGTGTGGATAGGCATTAACCTAAGAGCACAGCTTAAACTGTTGCGAGTGATACTATATACATATAACCTTGTTTCTCCCAAATATTTGGCAGTTTCTTGTGAGTGTGGCACAATTTCCGCGGTTTAGCTTAGGCAGGAATCAGAGCCCAGTTAACACTCTTGCGACTGAAACAACTTGCAGTCATATTTATAATACTGCTTCTTCACAAATATTTGGCCGCGTTTTTCGAATGTGGTACGATGTTTAAGGCTGAGATAAGGCAGGAACCTAATACGACAACTATGTAGGTCAATTTTAGTTCTCCATTCCTCTTTTCCTTCTTTTTCTACGTGATTGTCATTAAGCGTGTATAGTCATTTTGGTACCAGCCTCCGTACTTCAGCTACATAAGTTAAGTCTAGTTATCGACTTCAAGGTTTGTTATTTATGACGTTTCTGCAGTATCTACATCAGAGAGCGACATCATACAATTAAATTTTTAACGAATTAGCAATCCACACCCAACAGTGATCACAATAATAACGGAATGCGGAATCGACTGTTAGCGATGCCATACATTAAAATTCTCAAAGAATGCTTAGCACACACCTACTGAAACAACAGTAGTAGAGAAAGCAACAGCGACAACCTCTGCATACACCTATTGTGAATACAAGAAAAATAGTGAACGACGGAATCGATAACTGATCTACATAGGACATTTCTAGTTACCGATTCCAACGTTGGTTATTTTTCGTAGTAGTTCAGAGATAAACTGCAAAAACCGCGATCCTACAACAAACCACGGCATATACCTACTGCAAAAATGCAAAAAATAATGAACATTGGACTCGATTACTAGAATGGCCTATATAGGTTAATTCTACTTACAGATTCCATGATTTAATTGCGCATTTTTGCAGTAGATGGGTACTGCACATTCTTTCAGAATTTTCAGATGTGATGTCGCTCTTCCGACTGTCGATTCCACATTCCAGGGATAGTCGTTTACAGTGATTTCACATTCCTTGGTTAGATAATTTCCATTGGGTGTGGTTTGCCATTTCGTGAAGGATTTAACTGTGTGACATCGATCCCTGTATTACTGAAAAATGTGATAGATAACAAACCTTGTAATCGACAACTCGAATTGACCTATAATTTAGATCAGTTCTAGTTATCGATTCCAAGATTTGTTACTTTTTCGTGAACTTTCGTTACTCGAGTAGTACCTTTTCTTTCAGAATTTCTGTGTTTTCTTTTCTCCTTATTTCCTGTTAATTTCATTCATACGTTTCCTGTTTGCTAAGCAAACTGTTTACTTCATTTTGTGGCTGTTGGATTACATCTTAATTTGTCCCCTACAAAAACCTCCACTTTGCTGTGGTACATCCCACAGATTCAGTATTTATTATTAAGAATTACCATTGTTCCATAGCATTAGGAGTTTACGACGCGTCAGATTGTAGTGGACTTTAAATATAGTCTGTGGTTCTTTCACGTACTCACATAAAATATGCTAGTAATTTGCTTCATGCATGTACATTTTCTTTTTCCTCTTGCTATTTTCTTATTCGTTACATAAGTTTCTTTCCAATATAATTCGTAGCTATGTAATTAATCGAATGAACTATGGTTGTAGTTTAGTGTATGTATGTGTGTTATCGTTTTTTCTGTGATACATTCGGTTTTTTTTTACGAATAAGTTCGTTGCCTTGAAATATCACAGCTATATCGCGTCTTTGGTTTGGGTATGACGTCAGTGGTCAAAGCCGACGGGTGGAATAGGACACTAGAATTTATCGGAAGAATCAGCATGTTAGCAGCTCGAATTCCAGCGACCTCTACCGATCCAAAAGTAGAGACGAGAAGCCAAGAAAATGTGGAATCGAGGCTACAAACCATACTGGCACAAATACGCTCAAGCTGCCCCACCCCATTTAATTATACATAGGCAAAAAGCAAATTGTATTTCATTTTGTTTGCTAGACACCTATGATTTATAAGGTAAATTAATTTTCCTTTAAAGCGCAACTTAATGTTTGAAATGCGTCCATAATCGTCTGAAATTATTATAAAAACATGTTATTTGTTGTGACATGTGCATAGAAAACGAGTGTTTCAGGACGTAATAGTGACACTCTCGACTTGTCGAACAGTGTCTCTTCGAGCGAATACAGAGACTGGAGCGGAAACTTTACAGGAATATGTATAATTTATAGTATTCCTGTTTTCTCATAATTCATAAAATTCGTGTTTCTCTAACACAAACATCCTGAGACACACCTTGATCAACAGCCGGGATGAATAATTTGCAGTACCAATTTGTCCTGATTATAACAGCATTGTCGAAGACCTCCACCTTCAACAAATACCCATGAATCTAATAATTTTTGTCACGTGCCCGCAAAAAGATTCACTCGCTTTAATGCCTGTGCTTTGGTTGCTACCCAGATGTTTGTTTATGGCTTACCTGCTGACTCTTGTCGCTGCTTCGTGCTCTTCCTGAACTTCGCAGTTTTCTTAAGATTTTTCTGACTGGACAAAGGCACGTTCATGTTGCTCGCCTTTCCTCTCGTCTCAGACTGATGCTAAGCAACGGCGTGGGCCGCTGCAGAGACCCATGTATTGTTGACAGCTACGGCACGTCGATATTTGTTGTTTACTTTAACAAGACAAACGGCAAATAATCACCGAAAGATACAGGGAACCATACAGTGCTAAAAACAAGGCTCATGGCAAAAAGATGACAGATAAAATGTGAGGAAAAGCGGAAAAATTTGTAAAATACATCAGTCAAGAGATGTCTTTCGCTACGCTGAAAAAATGATCCATAGCTTTCCAACTGATTCTGATGTAAAGGTACACGACTCATTTACCTCCATTACCCAGGTCAGAGATAATTCTACATTAGAATGCGAATATCAATCAATTGAACAAACACTAAGGTGACAGATGTCATGGGTTGTGGTATGTACACGCATAGATGGTGGCAGTATGGGGTACACAAGGTATAAAAGGGCAATGGTGGAGCTGTCATTTGTATCTAGGTGATATACGTGAAAATATTTCCGACATTATTACCGCCACACGACGGAAATTGTCAGACTTCTCACGCGGAAATCGCTGGGGATTTCAATATTCCGATACCCACAGCGTGAAAAGTGTGCCGAGAATACCACATTTCAGGCATTGCCTCTCAGCACGGACCACTCAGTGCAAACATGCAAGCAATACTGCTCGAAATAGCCAGAGGAATCAATAAGGGCGTAAAACGAACATAAACGTTACGACAGTGCACCGAAATTTGGTGTTAATTGGCTATGGCAGCAGACGACCGATCCGAGAGCCTTTGCTTACAGCACGACATAGTCTGCAGCGCCTCTCCTGGACTAGTGACCATAACTATTGGACCTTAGACAACTGGAAAACCATGGTCTTGTCAGATGAGTTCCGATTTCAGTTGGTAAGAGATGATGGCAGGGTTCGAGTGTGAAGAAGACCCCAAAAAACCAAGGACCTAAGTAGTCAACAGGCACTGTGCAAGTTGGTGTTGGCTTCATAATGGTGTGGGCTGTGTTTACATGGAAAGGACTGGGTCTTCTTGTACAACTGAACCGATCTTTGACTGGAAATGATCACTCGCAGCCAATCATAGACTTCATGTTCCCGGACAACGATAGAATTTTTATTGATGACATGCGACATGTCACTGGGCTAGAAATGTTCGCTATTGGTTTGAAAAATATGCTGGAAAATTAGAGCAAATGAAATGGGCACTTAAATCTCCCGCCATTGATGCCATGGTACATTTTGCGATACAACCGAGAGATTATATCCTGCACCGGCAACACTTAAGAAAATATGGATAGCTACAGTATAGAGGCAGATATGGATCAGTATTTCTTCCAGCGACTCATTGAGTCCATGACACGTCGAGTTACTGCACCACACGTGGACAAAGCAGGTCCGACAAGATATTAAGAGGTATCCCGTGAACTATTGGTGGTCGTTGGTGGGGAGGCATGCCTGCCTCAGCGATACAGATGGCTGTACCGTAGGTGCAACCACAATGGAGGGGTATCTGTTGAGAGGCCAGACAAACGTGTGGTTCCCGAGGAGGGGCAGCAGCTTTTTCAGTAGTTTCAGGGGCAACAGTCTGGATGATTGACTGATCTGGCCTTGTAACACTACCAAAAACGGCCTGGCTGTGCTGTTACTGTGAATGGCTGAAAGCAAGGGGAAACTACAGCCGCAGGACAAGCAGTTTTACATGTGGTTGAATGATGGCGTCCTCTTGGCTAAAATATTCCGAAGGTAGAATAGTCCCCCATTCGGATCTTCGGCAGAAACAAAACTTGCATTCTACAGATCGGAACGGGAAATGTCTGGTCCCTTAATCGGGCAGATATTTACTTTCACACAAACCGCAGTTGGTCTTTGGCCTCACCAATGAGCCTCCTCCAGCGTCCTCGGTCCATGTATTCTTCTTCAGGCAGCTCCAGTGCACTCTTATTCTCTCTGACCTGACAAATCCATCAGAGTCGTGGTCTTTCCCATGGTCTTTTGCCTCTAATATCTTCCTCCATTACCTGACTGATGATCTGGGCTTCTGGACGCATTATGTGTCCATACCACTTCAGTCTTCTTTCTTTGATCACTGGCACGACATCCATCGATTTGTACATCTCCTGCAATTCACAGCTCTTTCATTTTCTCCATTCATCTCCATCCTTCACTGGCCCAAAAATCAGTCTGAGGATGGCGCTCTTAAATTTCAGGAGTTCCCTTTCCATCTTTTGGGTGATGGTCCAGGTCTCTGCACCACATAAGACTACAGGTTGTATTATTGTGTTGTAGGTCTTGGTCTTTAATGATCTCGATAGAAGTTGGGACTTTCACAGGTTTCCCAGAGCAAACCTTGGCCTGTTTCGTCCTCGTATTCGTGCGGTAATTTCCTGGCCCATCTCGTTCCTTTCGCTGAATATAGCCCCAAGATATTTAAAGTCTTTTGCCCTTTAAAAGACTTTTTCCTCCACCTTCAGGGTTCTGTCAACATTTTCTCTTCTAACTACGAGGTATTTTGTCTTATCCATATTCAACTTGAGGTGTGATCTCATTGCCTCTTCCATTAATGTTCTTGTCACCTGAACCAGGTCATGCTCTTTCTCTGCTGTTAAAACTACATCATCCGCATAGGCCAAGGAGTTGATCCTTCTTCCCAGCTGTATTCCTATCTCTAGGCTTGCTACCTTTCTCAGGGCTCTCTCCAGTACCAGGTTAAGCAGGAGAGGGGAGAGGCAGTCTCCTTGTCGCACTCCAGTCCTCACCTTGAACTTCTTTGATGTGTTTCCATTTACTTTCACAATGTGTGTTGTCTCCTGGGTGCGTATCTGTGTCAGTTTTATGAGTTTTCTGGGAACTTGAGCCCTTTAGAGTTCATGCCATATTGCTTGTCTATTCAAATTATCATATGCTCTTTGGAATCCCACGAAAATCATTTTTGTGGAATTCGCATCTCTTTGCTAGCACTTGCCGTATTGTATGTTTATGGTCTACAGTTGACTTTCCCTTTCTGAAACCTGCTTGTTGGAATCCCATTACTTTCTCGACATGAGGTGTTAGTCGCTTCAGTAACAACACGCTCAAGATCTTATAAGCTGTACATAGTAGTGTGATTCCTCTGTACTTGCTACATCTCATTTGGTCTCCTTTCTTTAGTGCAGGGCAGATGACAGACTCCTTCCATTCTTCTGGGATCCTTTCCCTCTTCCAAATTAAGCAGATTAAGTGGTATAGGCCAGCTTCTAGAGTAGCTCTTCCCTCCTTCAGCATCTCTATCGGTATGCCATCTATTCCTGGTGCCTTTCCCCTCTTCAGCAGTTTTATGGTCGCTCTTACCTCTTCCATGTTTGGTAGTTCATGCGTTCAAAATGGTTCAAATGGCTCTGAGCACTATGGGACTTAACTTCTAAGGTCATCAGTCCCCTAGAACGTGGAACTACTGAAACCCTACTAACATAAGGACATCACACACATCCATGCCCGAAGCAGGATTCGAACCTGCGACCGTAGCGGTCACGTGGTTCCAGGCTGTAGCGCCTAGAACCGCTCGGCCACCACGACCGGCAGTTCACACGTCCCTAATTGAACATTATCTCTATTTTCTCTATATGATTCTTCTTCTTCATTTTCTGTTCCAGCACTCATGGTGTTTACATCCACATTCAGGAGGTTGTCGAGGTAATTTTTCCATTCCTCCACAGCTTTCATTTCATCTGTGGTTATCTGTCCTCATTGATCTCTGATCACGTCAATCCTTGGATTGTATCCTTTCGTGAAGAATCTCATTGTCCTGTAAAAGTATGTTGTATTTCTTACTGTCCGATGTTCTTCTGCCAGTTTTATTATACTGTTTACGAATTCTCGCTTTTCTGTTCGAAGAACTTGTCTTACTTCTTTCTCTATCTGCTTCCATGTATCACAGCTTGTTCTTTCATCCTGTTCGTTTGTCAGCCATAACAGTTTTGCTGCTTTTCTCTTGGTAACTACAACTCTACATCTATCATTAAATCAACTTATTCTCTTCCTCCGTTTCTCCACTGGTTTCTGTACCTCACTTGCAGCATATTTTAAACCTGTCTTGATTTTCGACCAAAGCTTTTCAATATCATCTTCCTCATCGTCTACGGAAGCAAACCTATTTCCAATTTCAAGAGCATATTTTTTCTTAATGTGGTCCTCTTTCAGTAGGTCTGCATTTATTTTCTGGTCTGCTTCTCTTCTCCTGCTGTAACGGCTTTCTATCCTCTGCTGCATAGTTCTCACCACAGAGTAACGGTCTGGTCCTATTTCTGCATCTCTTTGACATTTCACATTCTGGAGGGCACTTCTGTGTCTTGGATCCACAAGTATGTGTAATATTTGGTTCTGAGTCCCTTGGTCAGGTGACTTACATGTTATTTTATGGATGTCTTTCCCAGGAAAGTAGGCACTCATAATTCTTAAGTTTTCTGAAGCTGCCAGATTGCCTTTTGCTATTCCATTGTTGTTAGAGGAATCATGCAGACTGTGAAGGCCAGTGTAAGGTTTCAAAATATCTTCTCTTTCTACTTAAGAATTGGCATCACCAAGGAAAACCTCCACATCGTATGATGGTGCATCTTCATACACTGATTCTAGGTCTTCGTAGAAATTGTCTTTTTCACTGTCATCTTCTGTAGGGGCATGGAATGAAACCAGAGTTACGTTGTAGAATTTTTCTTTAATTCTTATCCAGCATGTTCTTTCATTAACAGCCTTGAAGTCCATGATATTTCCCCTTACTCTGTTGACTACTGAAATGCATAGTTAAAGTTCGATGTTGTGGGAATTGGTGACGTTGGGTTGCAGGACGAACCAGGTTTTAAATTGCAAGGCATTTCCAGGGGTAGATGTGAACTCTGATCACAATTTATTGGTTATGAACTGTAGGCTAAAACTGAAGAAACTGCAAACAGGTAGGAATTTAGGGAGATGGGACCTGGATGAACCGAAAGAACCAGAGGCTATACAGAGTTTCAGAGAGAGCATTAAGGAACGATTGATAAGAACAGGGGAAAGAGATACATTAGAAGAAGAATGGGCAGCTTTGAGAAATGAAATGAGAAGCCAGCAGAGGATGAAGTAGATAAAAAGACGTGGGCTAGGAGAAATACATGGGTAACAGAAGAGATATTTAATTTAACTGATGAAAGGGGAAGGTATAAAAATACAATAAAAAAGCAGGCGAAAACGAATACAAACATCTCAAAAATGTAATCTACAGGAAGTGCAAAAAGCCTAAGCAGGAATGGCTAGAGGACAAATGTAAGGATGTATAAGCATGTACCACTAGGGGTAAGATAGATACAGCCTACAGGAAAATTAAAGACACCTTTGGAGAAAAGAAAAACGCATGTATGAATATCAAGAGCTCATATGGAAAACCAGTCCTAAGCGAAGAGTCGAAAGCAGAAAAGTGGAAGGAGTTTGTAGAGGCTCTATACAAGTGTGATGGATTTCAGTGCAATACTGGGGAAATGAAAGAGGACGTAGATGAAGATGAAATGGGAGATATAATACTACGTGAAGAATTTAACAGAGCGCTGAAAGACATAAGTCGAAACAAGGTCCTGGGCGTAGACAACAATCTATTAAAACTACTGATAGCCTTGGGAGCGACAGCCATGACAAAACACTTCCATCAGGCGAAATACCCTCAGACTTCAAGAAGAATATAATAATTCCAATCCCAAGCAAAGTAGGTGCTGACAGGTGTGAAAATTACCAAACTATCAGTTTAATAAGTCACAGCTGCAAAATACTAACACGAATTCTGTACAGACGAATGGCAAAACATGCCCTTTGTAATAATAAAACTGGGTCCAATATTCAGCGAAGAACCTGAAGGGTTGTTATGCAGTGCCCGCCCAGACCAAATGATAACAATAAAAAAAATGGTTCAAATGGCCCTAAGCACTATGGGAGGTCATCAGTCCCCTAGACGTAGAACTACTTAAACCTAACTACCCAAAGGACATCACAAATCATCGCCCGAGGCAGGATTCGAACCTGAGACCGTAGCAGCAGCGCGGTTCCGGAGTGAAGCTCCTAAAATCGCTCGGCCACATCGGCCGGCCTGATGGCAACAATGACGAGCAAAATACAGAATAAAAAGAGGTCTGAGAGCATATGATTATTTACCAAACCGTCCGCGGTGGTAGATTCGAGCTTCGCCACTGCTTTAAGAAGTCACTCTTGTCCTGCCATCGGCCTCGTCAAAGAGGGTGCATGAGTGGACTGACCATCAGGGCACTCTCTTAGCCTTTCGGTGGGACACTGCCCCTAAAAGGCGGAAGAATCTGCAATGATCAAAGGCAGGACGACACAGAAGGCAATGGAAACCACTGCATAAATGTACACTATGTCGATTCACAGGACATGTGTGTAATTGAAAGAGTCTCACGACGATATCTCTATTCGCAAAAACGTTCGGGATAGTCGCCTTTGAGATCTCCGGGAAGCATCTGGCTGCTAGGAGTTGACGCTGAGAAAAATATCGAATAACCAATGAAAGGATAATAATCTACAAGTCGGCGCGTGAAATGTCAGAAGATTCAACGTGATAGGGAAGCTGGAAAATCTAAAAAGGGAAATGCTAAGCCTGATTCAAGGCACATATAATTGGAGTCAGCGAAGTGAAATAGCAAGAAGACAAGGCGTTCTAGTCACATGAGTATAGTATAATATCAATAGCAGCAGAAACTGGTATAAGGGTAGTAGAGCTCGTTATAAATTGGATGGTAGGGCAGCGAGTGACTTACTGTGAACAGATGACCTACAGGTTTTTCTTCATAAGTCTCATCAGCAAACCAACATAGACAGCTACAGTTGAGGTATACATGCCGGCGTCGCAAGCAAAAGATGAAGAGACAGAGAAAGTATATGAGGATATTTAACTTGCAACTCAGTACGTAAAGGGAGATGAAAATCTAATAGTCACGGGGTATTGGAATGCGGTTGTAGAGGAAGAAGCAGAAGAAAGGGTTCCGGGAGAATATGGGCTGGTTAACAGAAATTTGAGAGGAGAAGGGGTAATTGAATTCTAAAATAAATTTCAGCTAGTAATAGTGAATATTCTCTTCGAGAATCGCAATATTGGGTGATGGAAAAGGCCGGGAGACACCGTAAGTTTACCATTAGATTACATCATGGTCAGGCAGAGATTGAGATATCAGAGGTTCTAGTCTTCCCTCGGGCATGGATGTGAATGTCTGTCCTTAGGATAATTTAGGTTAAGTAGTGTGTAAGCTTAGGGACCGATGACCTTAGCAGTTAAGTCCCATAAGATTTCACACACATTTGAACATGGATATCAGACATTAGAATGTAAAGCGTACCAAGGGAATTACATTTAGCAATGATGAAGTGTGGAATGAAATTTAAGAAACTAGGTAGGAAGTATCAGCGCTCAAAGACATGGAACACAAGGAAAGCATGGGTAACAGAAGGAAGGAAGACCAAAAATGTTCAGGAAAATTGAAAAGTACAGAAATACAAGTCGCTTAGGAATAAAATAAATAGGAAACGAGGAAGAACAATGGCGAAGTGAGGCATGAAAAATTTGAAGAAATCGATAAAGAAATGATTTTGGGAAGTACTGACTCCTTATATCGAAGAGACAAAACAGTCTTGGTAGAAGTTAATAGCAATGGCGGTAACATTAAGAGTTCATTTAGAATTCCACTGTTAAGTGCAGAGGAGTGGGTGGAAAGGTGGAGAGAGTATATTGAAGGTCTCTATAAGAAGGAGGACTTATCTGGTTACATGATAGAAGAAGAAACGGCAGTCGATATGGGAGAAATAGGGGATCTCGTATTAGAGTGAGAGTTTAAAAGAGCTTTGAGAGACGATGTCAAACAAGGCAAAATAATTGGAGGAAAAGGCAACAAGACGACTACGCATGTTGGTGTGTAGAATGTATGAATTTGGTGTTATACCATCAGATCTGCGGAAAAACAGCACCGACACAATTTCAAAGATTGAAAGAGACCTCAAGTGGGAGAATAATGGAACAATCAATTTAACAGTTCTTGCGTGCTGACAAGAATAATATTCAAAGGAATGGAAAAGAAAATTTAGGATCTGTTAGTTGATGATCAACTTTGGCTAGAAGAGCGGTAAAGGTACAAAAGAGGCAGTTCTGACCTTCTTGTTGATAATGGAAGCAAGACTGAAGAAAAAGCAAGACACGTTCATACGAATTGTCAACATGGAAATAGCGTTCGACAATGTAAAATGGCGAAAGATCTTCGAAATTCTGAGAATAATAAGGGTAAGATATAGGGAAACACAGATGATATAAAACATGTTCAAGAACAAGAGGGAATAATAAGAGTGGAAGACCTAGAACGAAGTGCTCGGATTAAGGAGGGTGCAAGACAAGGACGTAGTCTTTCGCCCATATTGTTCAAAAATGGTTCAAATGGCTCTGAACACTATGGGACTTAACATCTATGGTCATCAGTCCCTTGGAACTTAGAACTACTTAAACCTAACTAACCTAAGGACAGCACACAACACCCAGTCATCGCGAGGCAGAGAAAATCCCTGACCACGCCGGGAATCAAACTCGAGAACCCGGGCGCGGGCCCTATTGTTCAATCTATACTTCGAAGTAGCAATGACGAAGACAAAAGAAAGGTTCAAGATTGAGATTAAAATTCAAAGTGATGGCTGTCTTTAGCAAAAGTGAAGAAGAATTACAAGATCTGTTGAATGTAATGAAAATTCTAATGTGTACAGAATGTGGGTTAAGAGTAAGTCGAACAAAGACAAATATAATGAAAAGTAGTAGAAATGAGAACAGCGAGAAACTTAGCATGAAAATCGGTGACCACGAAGTAGCTGAAGTTCAGGAATCTGTTTCCTAGGTAGAAAAATAGCCCATGACTGACGGAGCAACGACATGAAAAGCTGGTGAGTTCTGGCTAAAAGGGCATTTCTCGCAAAGTGAAGTCTACAAGTATCAAACAAAGGTCTTAATTTGAGGAAGAAATGTCTGAGAATGTACGTCTGGAGCACAGCATTGTATGGCAGTGAAACATGGACTCTTGGAAAACCGGAACTGAAGAGAATGGGATGCCACAGATAAATGTTGAAAATTAATTGGACCCATAAGGTAAGGAAAGAGGAGGTTCTCCATAGAATCGGCGAAATCAGTGTGTGGGAAACACTGACAAGAAGAAGGTACAAGAGGACCGGACGTCAGGGAATAACTTTCTCGGCACCAGAGGGTTCTGTACCGGGTAAAAACTGTAAAGGAAGATAGATATTGGAGTACATACAGCTAATAATTGAACACGCAGTTTGCAAGTTCTATTCACAAATGAAAAGTTTGTCACAAGAGGATAAATCGTGGTGGGCCGCATCAGAGCTGTCAGAATACTGATGACTCGGAAAAAAATGGTTTTTGGTAGGGATAGGGGTTGTAGTAGGCATGCCGGTCTCCTCTGCTCCCTTACGTTACAATTCGCAATTCTATTCCGGCCATTACCGTTTATATTGGCCGCTTAAAGGAAGAAGGGGTATAATATCTCCCCACTGTCATGAGATGGAGTCAGACTCACAGTTCAACTTTAGGCAGCAATTATTACAGAGAGTGAAGCGAACACGTCACTTGGGAATGGCCGTTGGCCCGCTAAGGGAAATTAATGCCACAACCGGAGGTCACTTCGACGTTTCGTATCGTGACAGTGAAGACTTACTTACGCCGATATCCGAATACAACAATTCGCTTTTATGGAACTGGATTTAGACGTTCACGTTATATACAGCCACAACATTTGCTCCAAGTGGAATTTTTTCGGCAATTGACTTAGCACCGTTTTTGTTTTCCATGCGCTGCTTCCTGGCGCCAACTCTTAGGCCATACCCAAATATTCATTAAAACACGTTTCTCCTTGTTAGTAAAGTTACAACTACAATTGACAGCCTATTTTTTTTGCTGTGTTTACTTCTGCTACAGTCAGTTATTTTGTCCCTCAAATGGCAAAACTGGTCTGCAAATTTTAGCGCATTGTTTCTAATCTAATG
Organism: Schistocerca gregaria; assembly: GCF_023897955.1. Taxonomy (NCBI): domain Eukaryota; kingdom Metazoa; phylum Arthropoda; class Insecta; order Orthoptera; family Acrididae; genus Schistocerca; species Schistocerca gregaria. Next base: position 653,713,411 of record NC_064924.1, read on the forward strand.
GTTCAAATGGCTCTGAACACTATGGGACCTAACATCTGAGGTCATCAGTCCCCTAGAACTTAGAACTACTTAAACCTAACTAACCTAAGGACATCACACACATCCATGCCCGAGGCAGGATTCGAACCTGCGACCGTAGCGGTCGCGCGGTTCCAGCCTGAAGCGCCTAGAACCGCTCAGCCACTCCGGCCGGCTCCTAATCCAATTTCCTCATCCATCAGACAATTCGACTATAATACGGACCGCTTGTTTTACGTTTATCGAGAATCATTTAACATCTTTCTATTTGTCTTGGAAGCTCTCTGCGTCTCTGACAGAATTTTTATGTCAGTGGCAACCTAATTTTTAGTTTCTCCAGTTGAACTTTAGTAACTTCTTCAAAATTTTGCCTGTTTTCCTTTATGTACTTTCACCATGCGTAACAGGGGAGTTACGCTACTATCCCACAACTCCACCATGTCCTTCTCATCTAATATCCTCTGGCTATGTTCAGTCTGCTTACATAGGGTCATAAATAACATTTCGCTCCTGCAAACCTTAAAATTTTAAAGAGGGCATTTCCGCGAACAACGTGTAAATTATTTTGTAAATCCAAAACGCGATACTCTTTAAATTCAGACGTAACGATTCTTTAGAGCACACTAGCCAGAAAATATTATAAAAACACTGCAAGCTTCTTGTGAATGAACAACGCAATAGCTTGCCTTGGAATGAGCACTCAATAACCTAGTTCGTAATCAGAGTGCGGGCATCTTACTCCGTTAGACTGGCAACCAGTGTTAGGCGGGAATACGACTCAGTGAGAATTCTAAGAGAGGTTCTCAGGCTGTAAAGAGGGAACGGGCAGCACCGAATAGAAAGCGCTTAACGACCCCGCACTGCTATAAAATATTTAGTGCGCTGTAAAGCTACCTTTACGAACGAGTATGGAGCCTATAAAAACACACAGCTCGAAAAAAATTGATACCCTAGAAAAATTACCTGTTTCGACAGGCTGATAAAACACCACTTTAATTAAATTTTCTTGTACAATAAACAGATTTTCTGCAGTCACAACTTTTAGAAAATGCCGTAGCGTTCTCTAACTGCTAGTTAAGAAACGTAGGTAGGGTATTTCACTGGTTAATGTTAAGAATCAAGCTGATATTAAGTCTTCTTTCTGGAGCCCATTATAAATCCATCTGGAGGTTGATGTGCGGGCGGCGACAAAATGCACATTTCCTACATACACATACTTTAAGCTATACAATGCATATGTCAGAAAATTCATAGATTAAATGCATCATGTGTACTCCTACTATTACTAAAATAACAGAAGGATGAGAGTTACAAAATTAGGTATTTTTCATAGACGTTTCTCGTGTGCTTGTGATGATAATGTGCACTGGAGATGGCGAGGTGTTGTTTTGGCTGGAATACGAATACTGACTTCCAGAATTATTACTTCCAATTTACATTTCTTGGTTTGAAAGGAGCAACATCAGAACGGATGTTTCGCCTTTAGTTCTGATTTCCATGGAATTAAATGCAAATTCGCTTGCGACAAAAATACTGGATTTTTTGATTGACAACAGTTTTCTTGTCGTTGAAAGTAGCGGGTGTTCTAAGTTTTACATTCGTGTTTCCAGTGGTTTACACGACTGCCTATATGAACTCTTGCCACCTGTTCAGCTCTTAGACACAAACTTAGATAAGGAGTGTACGAAATGGAAAATACTTCCGTTTAGTTTCTTAATGTATGGGATCGCAAATTCCTTTTTATGTTTTTTTCTGGCTGCTTGTTTACTAAGTTTGTACTAAAGAATGACATCCAATTTTGAATCCCAGTAACACAGGTCTACAAAGTCATGCGGTGAAATTTTTTGTTAATCATTTTACGTGATCCTGATTTTTCGGTAAGCTAAGTTTATAATTACTAATGATATCCCTCTATCTCATGTGACTTCCTCACAAAGTTACGATGAATATCCAGAAAATTTATACAAAAGCACACATATAAATTTGTTTTCAGAAACGCATGGTGCAATAAGACACTCCCAAGACTATAATGAACTGGTACGTTCTGCAGTACTAATACAGTGGCATAAATCTTAAGTCTCATCTTTTGCTCCTCAAACCCCGTTGTGAACTTGTCCTTTTCTGCTCTCTCTGAAGACACCTCCTCTTCAGCATCCAGTCGTGCTGACATCGACCTTGGTATCTCAGTTCCATTTCTTCACTGTCTTGGCGGATTCTTTCTCCCTGTTCTTCACTCAGAGAATCCAGAAAGTAAGAGACGCATAAGTCCAGAAGAGCAGTCTTACTCTAATCGAGACATCGAAAACTTCGAAGTTATCCAGCTTGATTCTTGCTACGTTACGGTAATCATGGTTTTTGCAGTTGCCGGGAAATTTGTTGACAACTTCCTTAAAGGATACCTGAGTTGATCTTACAGATTATTTCTTTTTTATTTCAAATATTTCGTCTTTTATTAGTTTTTGAATGTCAAGACTGATGAAAACTCCTTTCAGTTCAGCTACTGACAGTTGTGGAAACTAAAACGCAACGTACTTGAAAGTGTCACCATTTTTGGTAAGGCTTTAACTAATTGTTTCATTGTGCCAAGATTTACTTGCAGACGAGACAGGAATATTTTTGATGAGTTCACTACGTTTCCTTAAACCTTTGACCGTCTGCTTGGCCATATTAGATTTTCTGGGATCAGTGCATGTCTTTTGCACGATATTCCATTCACAATGGAAGCACAGGTACCTGGTTCGGCCACCATGTTGACCAAATAAGCTATTACTGGTAGCTGTGTTGTAGGCTATAAAATAAAAAATTAAAACTTTTTGAACAGATTGCTTTTCAAAACGTGGCAATACAACACTGACTTAAAAAGCTGTCTACAATTTTAATACACAACAGAAAGTTTGAACTTGTATCAAAACTGCATTTAATTGGAGACTTGATTTACTTTACCTGTAATCCATACTCTAAATTACACTAAAAATTTCATTGTCAACTAATATAATTCGCCAAACAATTATCTTGTGTAGAAGCGCTGGTTGCACATGTCATCGTACAGTGATTCCTCAGCACCGAGCAAATTCCACCCAATTCAGGAGGTGGTGAAACAATAGCTACAGTTCTCTCGCCCTGCGCATGGGATTTCTGATATCAAGGGCGGATCCGGGCCAACGCCATTCGGAGGCAAGGAGCGAGGCCACGCCGTGACTGCTAGTGAGTCAGCTGTGGAGGGACGGGACAGCACGGACTTGGAGAGGCGCCTTAGGAGTCGAGTGGTGGTTGACAATGCGAGCGAGTGGTCCCGAAGGCTGGGAGCACGGCTCGGCAGGAGTTGTCTTCGTGTCCGGAAGTTTGTTCATTGCTGTTCCTGGAAGGCACGAACTGAGGCGGTGGCTGGGGCTGTCTGTGTGTGCGTTTCGCATGCACCCCATCCGAAGGGCTACTACGAGTTGTCCCTAAGTGTACCCGCTGTACGACTGACTGTGTGCTTACACGAAATGTACAACAGGGGCTACTACTATGTAGCACTCATGGACAGATGTTCAGTACAAATTTGTCCGTGTTCTTTCACTGCTATTAAGGGATTGTGCGTGTGGCTGGTTGCGCTCGGCTACGTCCCCCCTGCCTAAAATAATTTTGTGCCGTTGTTGCCTATTACAGAGTGAAGCAATTTCTGTTGTTATATTATGAAGCACTAGCATCCGGAAGACAATTGTTATAGGATATTTTGGTCTGATAGTTATTTATTCTGATTTTCATTGTTTGTTGAACTTCGAGCACAACGTTCAAGAACCCTATTGTACTCTGCATAGTATGATCGAGATTACTAGGTGTAATCTTCTGCCTTTTTTGTATCTTTAATACTGACTTTTATGTCATACGGTTTTGTTTTTTTGGTGTGGATTCATTAAGAACACCAAATTACTGCATGGGAATTATATGCATTCAAGTGTCAGTCAGAAGTTTTGCTACTCCTTTTCTATTCATTAAGAAAATTTTAATCACTGTTATTCATTAGGGAAGCTTTTGTTGCTCTTTGAATAATAAGCATAATTTCTCTCGGTTGACGTTGCTCCATTCCTAGCAAATTCGTTCAACAGATTGTCTAAAGATCTGAACGAAGCTTCTGTGGAACATGGGATGAGAATCAGTGCAGCGAAACAAGAAGTTTCGTGATCGGCACGGAAAGGAGAACGACAAAAAAATTAAGACAAGTTATTATAAGCCAAGTAAGAGTATTTAAAGATCCTTCAAAAACGATAAACGAAAATTTGAGATTTAATCAGGTGGTGATAACATTAATTTCTATAACGAAAGAGACATTCAGTAGAAAGATAGGATTATTACCTGGCAAGCTAGATAAATGTCTGAGGAAAAGATGTGGCAAGAGTTTTGTCTGGAGCCTGGTACTCTGTGGCGTGGGAACACGGACGCTGAGACGAAAGAATGAGAAGAGTCTAGAAGTATCTGACGTGTAGAGGTGTAGGAGACTGAAGTGAATGAGTTGGATGGAAAGAGCGAGTAACGAAAGTGTGCTGGAAAGGTTCGGTGAGAGGAGAAGACTGCAGCAAGGTGTAAGAGAAAGGAAGGACTTGATGGGCCGTTCGCTGAGAGGGGAGTGCTTGCTAGCAGACACTTTGGACGCAGTAGTTTGTGGAAGGAGATTGAGAGGAAGGAAGAGATACAAGATGATAGACGGTATAACGGGAAGAGGAAATTAAGTGGAACTGAAGAGGATGGCAGAGGACGGGAGAGCATGGAGAGTTACAATGTCAAAATCTGCCTTTGGGGAGGACACCAATGATGCTGATGAATAGTTCTAAGGTTACTGTGTATATTTTTCATAGGTAGGCTTGTTTAGATTTATTTATAGTGTTTATGTTATCAACAAATTTTATATTGTGATTGGAAAGTATATACCATACAGCTCTCAGCCACTCCCAGTCATCCTATGCATCTGATAGACCTGGTGTAACAAATGTTAGGAAACTATGACTGAGTGCTCCGGGGGCTTGTAGCTATTGTATCGAATATGTTCTCGGTCTGTTTCTCTTCAGCTCATTGTTGTTGCAGTGTGGTTGTGCCTTATGTGCCCAGGATGGGGTGGCTACAGGAGGATAAATTGTCCTACGTGTTTGAAGTTCGAGGACAGTCAACTGCAAATATATCACTCGAGCTGACGCAACAGCTTCACTAGCTATGGGAAGATCTGACAGTTAGCTTTGGCCAAAACTGATTCCTTCATTAAATTTGTGGAAGACCGAGTCACTTTCTGGTCCCAGCTGAAGACATGAAAGTCAGGGTAATACATTTTTAATCGTTTGGGTGTCTCAAAATTTCTGTTAAGGGGCAGCATAGATGGGGTGGAATGTTTCCAGACGCTGACTGAAGAAATCGTTAACCTTAAATGACACATTGTTGGCACCGTCCGTACAGGGTGACAGGAATGGAGTGACGCAGAGGAGGATGGTGCCAGTTGCCAGGGGTAGGACGTAGCGGATATCCCTGTTGATATAGGCAAGTGGGACAAAGGTTGTTCAAGGTTGCCATATCTACTTTGGGGAATGACGAAAGAAAGCCATGTGTGTTTAGTCGATACAGTTGTTCATGCTGTCCAATTCTTGTCTTACTTGATAGCCTCAGTGATTAGAAATAAGTGTTTGGGGTCACAGATATTGAAATTCTACAGATAATGTATACCTTTATAAGGGGGAGCCTAATTCAGCGAGTGGCTAGTGCAAGACTGTTGAACGTATCTAGAACTAGCTCTGCCAACAAATGATCCCTATTAGGGAAATACGATGCTTCCTTGACACGAACTTTGGTCCTGAACGGGATGATAGAGAAACTATTGTGGAGTAGGGAACAGAGTTGAAAAGTCAGTAAGGGCCTTGTCTTTCATACATTGAGCAGGAAGTGATATCGGTGACTCGTGTCGATAATTTTAGTCACGATATTTCCGACTGTCAAAGGGAGCCGCAAACGTGGGGTAAGGGGCGGGCTGTATCAACCATCCTTTCACATTGTGACGTTACTGTCACATAAGTTTTACTATCACTTAGAGTGTACTGTACACATTTGCTAGGAGGAAGGTTCGCCATTTTTCTCATTGGAAAGGTGTTCTCCTGGTGTGGTCTCTTGTTCCTCTTTGTCTCCAGAAGGTGATCAGTGAGTCTCACTTTGAAGGGAGAATGGACCCTGGGAGCTGGGCAGTTTCCGCAGAGGTAAAGCTGCAGCCTACTTCACGCTTTTGTCAGCAGAGCCACCGTCAACTCCTCGCCCTAACCGGAAGGTGTCATGCTACCGTTTCCATCCCCAGAGAATAACTGAGCATGGATTTTTGCCTACTCTGTTCGAGCATCAAACAAGGGCCACGGACCGCTGCCCGGCCGGTGTGGGAAAATCTGTTGCTCTCGCTCCAAAATTGCTTGTATCAAATAGAATTAAGTAGCTCATCCATGCAAAGAAGCCGACCAGTCGATGGAACGCTACTCCATAGCAATACCAACCTGTTATTTGTTAAGATGAGCTTTATGTAGTGTATCTGATCGGACGTTTTCTGCAATTTTAAGTTATTCTGTGCCCTACAGTAACGATGACCATCCTTCAAAAGACAAGGCCTCTCTTTCACTGTTGTTATTATTTCCACCACCCACAGTGTCCAGACCTTAGGTAGCGTAGACCTACAAAAGTATACAGAAACGAAATTTGTTGAAAAGCGCACGAGCTGACTAATGGAGTGACAATACCTCCACTCCTGGCGAATGAATAGAGTAAACCAGCAGTGGGGGAGGCTCTGGTAGGAAAACCCACGGCACAAAACACAAGTCCCACGATACCTGCAGCACCTACAAAAGGGAGGGGAGCATCACTATCTGGAAGCCCACGTATCTGTTAAACGGAGATAGTTGGCAGGAAGCAAGGAAGGCTGTGTCAGAACGGCATGAGAAACATCAGTGGCTTATCTTGGGCTGCTCAGGGACACCTTAGGGGTGATTATCTACAAGGCAAAAAGAGGTAATGGAGAATCAGTATGATAGTACCATAGAGGCTTTTCTCGTGCTAGTGAGAGGGTCGAAGCTTTGGTTGAGAGTAGAGGTATAAAGGCCCAACAACAGCATCAGGCCCGGTTCACATGCCATGAAGTTAGTAATGACCCACTTTAGAGCTTTTTAGTCAAAATTAGATCTGTATGTGGGCGGCCAGAGCTGAACCTGGATCTGCTGTGATCTGGCAATTGCCCTTCATTGCGTGTATTAGGACAGATGAAGGTCAAACTGCATATTCGTGACTACGTGGGTTATTAATTACGAGAAGCTCATGAACTGCTCACTGAATTCAGATTATGTTCAGATGTTGCACCGGGCAAATTCTGAGTTGTGGAGAGAACTAACTTACATTTAAACAGTGGAGAAATTGCACTTTCCGTTTTGAAAACCCGTAGAGTCCGCTTTGCCATCTGTACAGCTAAGTGGTGCCGGCAGTATTGGAGAGTTGGTTCATTTACCATTGGCTCAAAAGAAATGGTTGAGTATATTGTGTGACAAGTTCACTGACGTATTGAGTAATAAATGAAAATTAAAAAATCTGAATCAGTGTTGAACTGAAAGGTGCAATACTATTACTTTGTTAATATCAAACCCTGAGGACCGTACTTGTGATTATGGCATGTTATGGAGGTGGACACATCTGAGAGAACGGACACCAACAGTGTGATTTGGATGGTAGCAGTGAAGGGCTGACAATGGACGATGTGGGTGTGTGTACAAAAACATTGATAAAATTACATTAGGGACAGAATATCAAGGGCGCAGAAAGATGTGAGTATTGCAAGTATTTTAATCAAATATTTGTATTTCACAAGGTGTCTGACATGATTGATGAAATCACTACAACCCATACTAGTGTTTTATGTTAACAGGAGCTCTGGTTCTTTCCCAACACAGCTACGAAAATTTACAACTACAATACCGATCGTTTCTATTACTACCTTACTGTGTTTTACCTGCCCCCTTTTAGATGGACGCCCTTTCCGTAGTTCCCTGAAACCCTGTAACCTAAGAAACCGCCCAGCCCCTTCCACACAGTCCCCGCTACTCGTGTAGCCGCCTCCTGTGTGTAGTGGACTCCTGACCTATTAAGCGGAACCCGGAAACCCACCACCTGATGGCCCAAGTCATGGAATCTGCAGCCTACACGGTCACAGAACCGCCTGAGCCTCTGATTATGAGCCTCCACTCGGCTCTGCAGCAAAGGACCACAGTCGGTTCTATCGACGATGCTGCAGATGGTGAGCTCCGCCTTAATCTCGGAAGCAAGACTGGCACTCTTTACCATCTCCGCTAGCCGCCCGAAACCAGAGAGAATCTCCTCCGATCCAAAGCGACACATGTCATTCCTACCGACATAAGTCACAACCTGAAGTTGGCTGCACCCTGTACTCTTAATGGCATCCGGAAGCAACCTTTCCAAATGCGGAATGACCCCCCTCGGTAAGCACACTGGCTTCCTTCCCCTCCCTGGTGGCCATGTTCCTAAGGAGTTTCATTACGCTCCTAACGTTGGATCTCCCAACTACAAGCAGACCGACCCTCTATGAATGCCCAGACCTCATGGGCCGAGAAGCTTCCTCTGGAACAGGGTGGACGAGTACATCTTACTTAGAGACTTCGTCAGCCACAGATAACGCGCGAAACCTGTTCGTCAAACGAACCGGGGAGGCCCTACTATCGTCCCCTCGGAAAGTTTTGCGCTGCCTGCCACACTTTGGAATGATCTCCCACTCGACCACGGGTGAGGGGTCCACCTCAATGCAGACAGGTCCTGGGGCGGCCACTGTAATGGAGCGATCAGGGGCCACGTGGGACGTACTCGACGTCCCTCGCACCCCGCGTCCGATCCCCCAAAGTGATGTACCTTGGCAGCAGCCTCAAGCTGTCTGACAGAAGCCATCGCAGCCCGACATGCGAGCGAAGTGTCGCCAACTCAGCTCGCAAGTGTTCACATCCATCACAGTTACTATCCATTACTGCAGTTGCTCCAGTTGGAGACTGGTTTCATGCAGCTCTCCATGCTACTCTATCCTGTGACAGCTTCTTCATCTCCCAGTACCTACTGCAACCTACATCCTTCTGAATCTGCTTAGTGTATTCATCTCTTGGTCTCCCTCTACGATTTTTACCCTCCATGCTGCCCTCCGATATTAAATTGGTGATCCCTTGATGCCTCAGAACATGTCCTAGCAACGGATCCCTTCTTCTGGTCAAGTTGTGCCACAAACTTCTCTTCTCCCCAATCCTATTCAATACTTCCTCATTAGTTATGTGATCTACCCATCTGATCTTCAGCATTCTTCTGTAGCACCACATTTCGAAATACTCAGATTATTAGCAGCAGGAATTCGAAGTGCTCTGTCACAGACGGTCTATTCGACCCTAAGCTACACTAACCAAAACAAACAAAAGCTTATACGATACGAGGGTCGATAAGAAAGGCGGTACTATACGCTAGGCTTTTATTAAAATTAAAATAAAAGGTTGTGCCTTGTAAGCACTCGAACATGCAGTAAATTTTAAAAATAATCTAGTAACTACTTAGGTATCTGTAAATAGGTCGCTCATGTTGGAAGCTCGTAAAAATATATAACAAACGAACGGTGTACTCGCCTTATTAGTAGCAGGAACACGAGATGCTCTGTCTCTGACGGTCTATCCTACACTCGTGTTGAATCAGCATTTGCTTAATCAAACTTTTATTTCAGCATCCCTAAGATCTCTTTTCCGACCCAGCAAACTTATTACGCAAACTGCGTAATTTTGAGATCTGTTACTGGCCTTTAAACAATGCCGTCGGTCAAAGTTCTCGTCGGTCTTATGGGAATCTGATGCTGACTGGCGGAATATATAATTTCATTATCAACCTGTAAAAATTTTCTGTGTACCATTTTACCATTTCGGACGTTTTGCCACCAGCAAAAGTGATAAATATATATATTTTTCAAATACCAGTAGTATTAAGTTCTACGGTATTTATTCAGTTTCCACAGCATTCTTAATCCCGCGACATTTATTTATAACTACTACTGTAACAGTTCTGTCACTAAATGTAACTGGGTTTTCTCTTTTGATGCTAGTCAATTGTCAGGATGAGCATTACTGCAAAGGGCATTTGATTCTAAAGCATTATGTCAGGGTGAAAATACTAAATTAATTAATTTTTCTCTCTTAACAACATGTGGGCAGCGTGGGTTCTTCCTTGGCTCGGGTATGAGGTAGAATGAAACAGCATTTTTACATAAGATAACTTTTATTGAAAATTTGTACAACTGTTTCCTTACTCTATGTTCTGGCTCGGAGAGCGGCAGCTGTGTCGTTTGCGAAGCCTTCTGTTGCGGCAGTGGCGGCGTCTGATTACGCGTGGCGGTGTGTATCTCACGTCACCGTCTCGCCCATGTGACTGGAGGCGCGCATCGTACTGTGGCTCGTTTAATTATTGAGAGCGAAGTCGTGCATCCTTGGATGCCTTGGATGTGGCGTCCCAGTGTTTCTCTTCTCTAAGCGGCTGCGTGTGTTGTGCGGCGGCCAGCGGAGCGGCGCGGTGGGGGAAGGCCAGTGTCCAGGACTCGAACAACGGACTCCCGCTTGCCAGCCTTCGGCTGTCAGATCTTCATTCCAGCTCACAGGTGACTGCTAATGTGAGGCTGTCTCCTTCCCGTCCTCACGAGTCACCCGGGTACGTAAAAATTAGACTTCAAATACCTTTTAACTTCTGTCTTCTGGCGCCGAGGCTTGCTGCTTGCTATTCCATTACAGCGGCGGACTTGGTGAGTCTGTGTATGATGTAGTCTCTTCTTGCATGACGGTCCTCAGCACCGAAACTGACTGAAAACAACTGCTACTCTTTTCTTCTTTTTTCGTCTTTCGGGCCCACTGCGACTCGCGTATTTATTTACTTCAGTTCACTCGAGGTGAACGACTTCACGGTAATTGCCTCTTCTGTCACGTTGAAACGCTTCTCGAAGAATCTTCTTAACCCCGGTCATTGGCTCTTGGAATGTAGGCGAGGGCCTTTGATCACATGTGACAACTGAGAAACACGTGAGCCGGTCGGGCGGTGCTGAATCGACAGCGTCCGCTTATGTGGGGAGGGCGATGGCTTCTGAACTTGCTGACTTCACAGTCTTTTTCTCTTCTGCTCTGCTGCTCTGCCCGCTGTTTGCCAGTGTGTAATTCTTCTAAACTAAACTAAGTTTTTCATTTATTTTCTAATTTCTACTTCACTTTGGTTTCACTAATTTATTTACTTATCTTAAGTTCAAAAAATGGTTCAAATGGCTCTGAGCACTATGGGACTCAACTGCTGTGGTCATTAGTCTCCTAGAACTTAGAACTACTTAAACCTAACTAACCTAAGGACATCACACACATCCATGCCCGAGGCAGGATTCGAACCTGCGACCGTAACAGTCGCACGGCTCCGGACTGCGCGCCTAGAACCGCGAGACCATCGCGGACTTATCTTAAGTACCACTCGACACTACATTATATTGTTCTAAGGGTTCTAAGGGGTTTTCGACAGATCTGTATCACACTGAAATGAGCCACGGTGATAGTCTAAGTCCTACATGGTCCAGACGAAGACCGGCAGTTCAAATCTGAACCCTTTGCCATTCGCTTGCAATCTTATGTAATTCTGGGATCGTATAATAAACTGCTGCAAGAAGAGGAGCATGTTCTTTTCATAGAATGTATAGAAACTCATAGGTTTCTCGTTAAGTCCAGATACCTTCCCTCAGCTGAATGACATTATTTGATTTTCTGTTCCGCAATCACCTATCCCAACACCTGGCGTGTTTGAGAGGAGGAATCATATTACGTTCTTCTCAGTGATACAATTTCAGCATTCTGTCTATCAGTTTCCGTTTTGATATCCGTATGATTATTTAGCAGGCTGGATAGTTGATTTTAAACCATTTTCCTCCTTTGCTAAGACCAAAAGTACTGTGATTGTTAGACACACCAATAGACAAAATTTTGCTTCCGAACTGCCAGAGCGTTTCGTTCATTGAGCAGTCTGAGAGCGATGTTTGTACACCTTTGGCTATGTTCTGTAACTTACCAATTGATCAAGAATATGGTCTCCCTTTCCGTGGTCTTTCTCCTTCATCTTGTAGATTTTGTTTCCAAAACTAATCATTCGTTGCTCCAGACGAGGCTAAGAACAAGGGGAAACGATAATGAGAAAAATTATTTCGGTTAAAATTAAAATTCAATACATTATGGGTTTGAACACTTTGCTGATATTTCGTGAGTTAGGAACCACGAACCAAGCGTTTTACTTAAAGCGACACAGACCTCGCTTATTCTGAAGTTATCTCCCGCTGTTATCGAGATACTCGCAGACTTACATAGTATGTTTGTTTATTCCTGCACGAAATTAGAAAACTTCGGTTCGTCCACCTAGATATTATCCATTACACACGAGTTGTGGAAAACTTGAGAGCGTTTCTTAATGGCAAGATGGTACTGAAATGTTCGCTTCACTAGACCAAGTTACTACGCTGATTAGGACCTCACAATCTCTGCCTACGGTAACTGCAAAACGGAAGTTTATATGTTAACACTATCCATAAAACGGCACGTAACTTGAGTCAGGATATGGGCTTGTTTGCAGCAAGGCAGTTGTTTACAAGAACTTTTTTTTTTTTACATTTAGTGTTACATCTGTAGTTCACTGCCTAACGGTTAGAGTGAGCTCTATTATCTATTGGCCAGCAGCTTCATGTCTAGAAGGAGCGGGAGGAAACCAGGTTGTACGAAGGCCATCGTTTGCTGACTCGAGAGTCCATATTAGTAAAGAAAGGTTTGCTAATATCGAGGCAGATGGTGCTGAAGACTCTCTGGTGCATGTACAGCTGACACACATCGCTGGAGAACGTGTTGTTTGTTTGAGCTTTGTTAGTAAAGCGGCTATTGATCACTCTCCAACATAGCCTGAGAAATTGCTAATTGTGCCATATGAATCAGAATCATTTTGTATCTCTGTGAGCTGAGGGACAAATCTTCACTTCTACAGGTAGCTTTAGGTATTCTAAAGCGCCCATCTACGGATGCACATTTTAGTCAAGTGTCTGTTCCTGGAAAGTGTGCAAGCAACTTGTCTTGACTTGCGATCAGACACTGTACTTGAGTAACTTCTAACATAGGAGTTTTCGGACGCAGCCACACGTCCTCTGTGTTGTTAAATTCAGATCTGCACGTCATCCTTTGTCTCCTCACCGACCACAACCTTCCACAGATCGAGCAGCAAACGTACTCTCCAATGAATTTACTTGTGGCAATATATACGCCACAACTTGAGAAATGGAGAAGCGCAACGATAAATGTGTTCAGTTCCACTGCATTGTTCTCTGAGCTCCCTGTTGTCAGCACCAGTGGGGGTGGAGATTTCTGCTGGCAAAGAGGCTATTCAGTATTAACCATTTAACTGTTCCTGTCGTGATAACGGGGGGAGGGGTGGATGGGGAGGGGGCGCGATTTTTACATAGAAAATAGGTGTCGCACGAATGTTAAGTTTAGTCTAACCAGTAGGAATAACTGAATGTTCCAGTTCTAGACATCCCATTATGCAATTTCCTTGATTTTTTGTAATAAATCATCCTATTATTCGTATTTAACTAGACTTAGTCTTCAATTCACTGATCCTGAAAAGATTATTTAAGAACACTGATCAGTCAGGATCTACTAAACACGAGAGTTGGAACTTAAATAGAGGCAATTATTTATTCACAACCGATACAAAAGATTTACATGTTTGCAAATGTTACTGTCCTTCAAAGTAGTCACCATCATTGTGTAGAACCCGTTGCCAGCGATGTGGAAGGAGTAGTATATCGTTTTCAGAGTCTGTTGTAACCTCCCCCTCACTTATCGACCTTAAAGACAGTGAAAAATTAAACTGCGTGCACGTAATGGAAATTTTGGAAAAGCAAACGTCACCGAAGTTAATTTGTCGATAAAGAGGGAGGAAAGGGTTACATCTAAATGAAAGGAAATTTGCAGATGAAATTGGAGAAAATTAATTTTGAGAAAAGGGTAAAATTAATAAAGAAAGTAAATGTGCGGTCGTTACGTTAACAATTAATTGGTGTTTATTAGATATTTGAGATTTGGGTAAAATTACGGTCGCCATTCCTATGGACAATTTCTGTAATAACTGAAAATGAAAGATTAATGCACATATAATTAGCACTAAAGGTGTGGCAACTGAAGGTTGACATGTGTTGTGTGAAAACTGAATGTTAGTCAGAAGTAATAAATTTCGCTACACTCTGACTTAATTTTGCAAAAGAATTAATAAAACCGGAAAATTGAAAGTTAATTTTGTGACTGAAATTAATAGTGAACTTTCTTTCTGAAGCACTACAAATTTCAATAAAATAAGGTTAGTCTTGGGCTACCTCAACAATCATTTCGAAAGCTACTTGAATCTACACAATTTAGAAATAAGAGATTTAACTTTGAACTTGAATTAAATGATTCTGAACAATTAACAATAGTTAAATTTAGTACATACCAAGCGGAGCTGCGGTCACAGGTAAGCTACATCTACATCTACATCTACATTCATACTCCGCAAGCCACCCAACGGTGTGTGGCGGAGGGCACTTTACGTGTCACTGTCATTATCTCCATTTTCTGTTCCAGTCGAGTATGGTTCGCGGGAAGAACGACTGTCTGAAAGCCTCCGTGCGCGCTCGAATCTCTCTAATTTTACATTCGTGATCTCCACGGGAGGTATAAGTAGGGGGAAGCAGTATATTCGATACCTCATCCAGATACGCACCCTCTCGAAACCTGGCGAGCAAGCTACACCGCGATGCAGAGCGCCTCTCTTGCAGAGTCTGCCACTTCAGTTTGCTAAACATCTCCGTAACGCTATCACGGTTACCAAATAACCCTGTGACGAAACGCGCCGCTCTTCTTTGGACCTTCTCTATCTCCTCCGTGAACCCGATCTGGTACGGATCCCACACAGATGAGCAATACTCAAGTAAAGGTCGAACGAATGTTTTGTAAGCCACCTCCTTTGCTGATGGACTACATTTTCTAAGGACTCTCCCAATGAATCTCAACCTGGTACCCGCCTTACCAACAATTAATTTTATATGATCATTCCATTTCAAATCGTTCCGCAAGCATACTCCCAGATATTTAACGGAAGTAACTGCTACCAGTGTTTGTTCCGCTATCATATAATCACACAATAAAGGATCCTTCTTTCTATGTATTCGCAATACATTACATTTGTCTGTGATAAGGGTCAGTTGCCTCTCCCTACACCAAGTGCCTTTCCACTGCAGATCTTCCTGCATTTCGCTACAATTTTCTAATGCTGCAACTTCTCTGTATACTACAGCATCATCCGCAAAAAGCCGCATGGAACTTCCGACACTATCTACTAGGTCATTTATATATATTGTGAAAAGCAATGGTCCCATAACACTCCCCTGTGGCACGCCAGAGGTTACTTTAACGTCTGTAGACGTCTCTCCATTGATAATAACATGCTGTGTTCTGTTTGCTAAAAACTCTTCAATCCAGCCACACAGCTGGTCTGATATTCCGTAGGCTCTTACTTTGTTTATCAGGCGACAGTGCGGAACTGTATCGAACGCCTTCCGAAAGTCTAGGAAAATAGCATCTACCTGGCAGCCTGTATCTAATAATTCCTGTGTCACATGAACAAATAAAGCGAGTTGGGTCTCACTCGATCGCTGTTTCCGGAATCCATGTTGATTCCTACAGAGTAGATTCTGGGTTTCCAAAAACGACATGATACTCGAGCAAAAAACATGTTCTAAAATTCTACAACAGATCGACGTCAGAGATATAGGTCTATAGTTTTGCTCATCTGCTCGACAACCGTTTTTGAAGACTGGGTAACAAAACTCGCATTTTTAATTTCTCCTTGTGTAATCTAAATATTGTAGCTAGCTATGAATACCTTAACTGAACTTTGAAATTAAAGCAGTGAAATGGAATGATGTTACTTTAATGCCGGCGTATGTATTTGAACGACACTTGGGTTCATTCTGGAAAAGGAAGGGACCCTGCTCGTTAATGCAATTGGGAGAATGAGCAACAAAGTTTCATGCTAAGTTGCTGTATTTTTGTGATGCAACAGTTTGAAAAGCTGAGGTCTGCCATACAGTTCCAAAACTTTAGGTGCTTTTAGCCTTTCTTGTTGGTAGATTGAAGGTTTGCAGTCGTCTATCGGGAAGGTGGCGACAGTCACTCATTGTTGGCTGTCGCTGTTGCAGAAGCTGGATGATGGCGCGCCTTCTTCTCGACACAGTCACCAGGCGAAACAGGCTCTTGATGTGCGCCAGCTAATGCTTCCCGTCCGCGACACCGTGTCAGAAACTATCGTAGCGAGTAGAGCGCAATTACATGCTGACAAACCCGGAAACCGCGGCAACTCGCAGGAGCGTCACACAACACACCTGCTCCACTGCCCTACTCCAGCCAGACTCCCTCTGCCCGCGCTCCATGTGGCAGAGTTAACCCTACCAAATGTCCTAAACACTTTGGTTCTCCACACGACCTATCGATGTAATAGTTCGATAACTATAGTTTTCCCTAGGCCAGACTCAGCTTAAAAATACAAATAATATTTACAAAACAAACAAATTATACATCGACATAAATACATGTACAGGGTGTTACAAAACGGTACAGTCTTACTTTCACGAAACATTCCTCACACACAAAGATGGAAAATATGTTATGTGAATAGGTGTCCGGAAACACTTACTTTCCATGTTACAGCACAATTTATTACTTCTCTTCAAATCACATTAATCATGGAATGGAAACACACAGCAATAGAACGTGCCAGCATGACTTCAATCACTTTGTTACAGGAAATGTTCAAAATGTCCTCCGTTAGCGTGGATACATGCAGCCACCCTCCGTCGCATGGAATCCTTGATGCAGCCCTGGAGAATGGCATATTGTATCACAGCCGTCCACAATACGAGCACGAAGAGTCTCTACATTTGGTACCGGGATTGCGCAGACAAGGGCTTTCAAATGCCCCCATAAATGAAAGTCAAGAGGGTTGAGGTCAGGAGAGCTTGGAGGCCACGGAATCGGTCATGGAATCTGTTGTTGAGAAGCGTACGAACACTTCGACTGAAATGTGCAGGAGCTCCATCGTGCATGAACCACATATTGTGCCATACTTGTAAAGGCACATGTTCTAGCAGCACAGGTAGAGTATCCTGTATGAAATCATGATAACGTGCTCCATTGAGCGTAGGTGGAAGAACATGGGGCCCAATCAAGGCATCACCAACAATGCCTGCCCAAACGTTCACAGAAAATCTGTGTTGATGACGTGATTGCACCATTGCGTGCGGATTCTCGTCAGCCCACACGTGTTGATTGTGAAAATTTACAATTTGATCACGTTGGAATGAAGCCTCATCCGTAAAGAGAACATTTGCACTGAAATGAGGATTGACACATTGCTGGATGAACCATTCGCAAAAGTGTACCCGTGGAGGCCAATCAGCTGTTGATAGTGGCTGCACACGCTGTGCATAGTACGGAAACAACTGGTTCTCCCGTAGCACTCTCCATACAGTGACGTGGTCAACGTTACCTTGTACAGCAGCAACCTCTCTGACGCTGACATTAGGGTTATCGTCAACTGCACGAAGAATTGCCTCGTCCATTTCAGGTGTCCTCGTCGTTCTAGGTCTTCCCCAGTCACGAGTCATAGGCTGGAATGTTCCATGCTCTCTAAGACGCCGATCAATTGCTTCGAACGTCTTCCTGTCGGGACACCTTCGTTCTGGAAATCTGTCTCGATACAAACGTACCGCGCCTCGGCTATTGCCCCGTGCTAATCCATACATCAAATAGGCGTCTGCCAACTCCGCATTTGTAAACATTGCACTGACTGCAAAACCACGTTCGTGATGAACACTAACCTGTTGATGCTAGTACTGTAGACCAATGTGTCACATGTCAACACAAGCACCGAAGTCAACATTACCTCCTTCAATTGGGCCAACTGGCGGCGAATCGAGGAAGTACAGTACATGCTGACGTAACTAAAATAAGCTCTAACATGGAAATTAAGCGTTTCCGCACACATGTCCACATAACATCTTTTCTTTATGTGTGTGTGAGGAATGTTTCCTGAAAGTTGGACCGTACCTTTTTGAACAATTACAATATATAAAGCCAAAGAAATGTCATATCTTCAGGTAACAAAATAAGGAAAAAAAATTATAGTACAATAGATGGAAATAGGAGGACATGCATTTCCGGCGTTACACCTGGCCCACATTGTCCCAGAATGTTCGTGTAACCTAAACAAACTCAGAAAATGTCCCAGCAAGGAAAAAAAACAGCGGAAATGCATATGCTCAAAACATCAAGAAAATTTAGCATTAGGCTAATTAACCATAAACCAACTTTTAGACCATAATAAATGAGTGGAGACACTCCTAACCTTATTCCAGTCTGTCATCTTACACAACAGAAAACAGGTTGACAACATATTAAAATTCATAGAAAACATGGAAAATGGTTCAGCTATTCTAAATCAGCAAATTTCCTAACAGCATCAAGAAATGGAATACTAGTTACAAAATTAACCAGAGTACGTGGTCATAGAAAACAGGTATATCAAAATACGCAAATTAATAATTGGTGACATAGAATGCACATTCTTATATAACCTTTTCATAATTAATATTCTTGTCGTGAGAGTCCACTTAACGCTAAACAGGAAAATAATATACAGCAGATCGAAAAAAAAATTGACAGCAGAATTGTTTCACATTAGCTGTCCGGGAAGAAAAACAACTCCACCTTCCGTACCCGCAAGTACAAAGAATGCCGACAGCGGCACAAGAGCCGACAGTGGCTCCGGCCTGTGCGGCACGCTTGATCTCACTCGCCTGTGTAACGGCATTTACAGAACGTCCGTTTCACTGAATTCTTTCGGAAAAACTCACTCCCGAGTAATCTCAAGGAGTCCATTAACACTCACAGTGGATAACTCAACACTGTCCACCATCACACGCATGTACTAGCCTGAAACTTAAAACAGCGTCTAAGTACATCGGCAATGACTAGTAAATCACATATTTGTGAAATCTTACATCTATTTACAAAATCATATTTACATTACTTAATCTACTGTGACTCAGCTGAAAACTTAAACTAGCAGCTTGGATTTTTCAATTGATTGATAATCAGCTACTCTTAAATCATTTAGTCAAAATTAATTACTTATTAATTACAACTTCTTTAATGTCCTCTTGGTCAGGCAAAAGCATGGCAATCAAGTAAAATCTTAAATGTTACACTCTGTATTTACATACTGTACAAATGGTATTAATCAATCCTAGGTTGATACAATTTCAAGTCTACAATGTTCCGTATACCTAACAGTTTTCCAGAGCTTGGATACTCTAAGCAATAAGCATTTGTGTGAGGTATACCAATGACTCTATATGGTCCATTATAAACAAACTTAAATTTAGAGATTTCATTGTCGATCTAGTTCGACTTCTCATGAGCTTTTACGAGTACTAAGTCTCCGATTGCAAACTTAGGAAAATGCGCTTTAGCATCGGCTTTTAGCTTCATTATTTCTTGCAAACGATCTTTTTTCACATCAATACTAATGTCAATCCGTGGGGGGAATCTGATTATCTCTTCCACTAACCTTTTGCTTCCGTCATCTAACAGGCTTTCCTCTGGAGAAAATCCTGTAGATTCGTGTCTCAAGGTGTTCATAATTCTCTCACAGTCTACTACATATTTGCCCCATCCCCTATGGTTGTGATGGCAATGGGTACGGCAAAGTCGGCCTCGTCTTTGTTCATGTGTTACGTTTGACACACCGTCTACAATACTTTCCAATTCACTTTCTCCACTTTTGTCAATGCCGCGATTCGTCACGTTTCAGCATTTCAAATTCACACCTACGTTAATGGCATCCCGTCAGTTAACAATGTGTATAGGCTGGTATTACCTATGCACACAATCTCCTGCCTCGTCAAAACTAACTACTATTGTTTTATCTTGTGACGTACATGTCAAATTTTTGCTTTCGCAATTAATCACTGCTCGGTACTTTAATAGCCAATCCAAGCCGATAATTACTTTCGTAGTTACTCTTGTTCAAATCGTGCCCCACATATCTCGAAGTTGACAAAAATCTGTTTTGTGACCGGTCTACTGGCCTTCCCAGTAGCATCGATAATTTTCACTCCTGTTACTGGCATAAGTACGATACCAGGTCTGTCTTTCAGTAACTCAAATATTTTCCCAGATACAGACTCAATTCTGCACCGGTGTCAATCAACACGTTTAGTTGTAGGGCGTGCATATTAACAGACACTACTATCTGTCTACACTTATCCTCGATTGTTTCTTTATTTTCCCACAATAAATCCTCGTCTATATCCAGGTCATTTCAGAAGAAACCATCCAGCTTTGATCCTAAATCCGACTTATCTGGCGGCTTTTCCAGCTTCTGTTCACATACAGTTTTAATTTCAACACCTTTTTTCTGAGGCTTGGTCTGTAGCTTCGCCTCTAGTATCAAAACCTTTTCCTGTAACTCGTCAACTAGTGAGTGTTGCTTTGCTATCAATTCACTAATTGTCACCTTCGTTGATTCCTCTTTGGTCAGACCTCGCCGGCCAATCTACCTGAAGGAATGTGCCCAGTAGTATCTGCAATTACTTCCTCTGGATCTGGACAACCCACACTGCTACCGCCCGACCGTATAACGTCAGCTCTAACCTCATACACGCTGTAATCTACGTGCTTTTCTACCAATCGTGTCCGGCTATCACTAAAATTTTCGTAATCGTTCTCCTTAATACTCTCGCAATGTTTAAAGTGGAGTTTTGCGTCGGATGAGTCGGCTACTTCTACCACCATAACTTTCGGTAACGTCTGCCGGTTAGGGCCAGAACTTCCCGTTACTACTTCAGCATCTAACTCCTGGGGGACTAAACACGACGAATCTTGCTCGTGCTCCCCATTAACATCAACTATTTCTGGTAAAGTCTGCCGGTCAGGGTCAGAACTTTCTATCACTTCACAAACACTTCCTTCCTGCCCGCGCTCCCCATAAAAACTTCTCCCGTACATGCCCCTATAATCTCTTAGTTCGTCGTATAAGCGACCGAACTGCCTTAACCAGACCTCATCCCTATCTGCATCCACTCGCTCGATGACGGACGTGTTATCCGACATCTGATCTTCTCTCAACAATCGCGAATCATTCTTAAACTCATTCTCCGGTTCCGCTGTGGGTGTTACACCTGCCACTTTATATTCTATTTCCGGAACACTACTTAAATTGTAGTCACTGACAGTGATTGTGTTTTCTAGTGTCGTGTCTACAGCTGATCTACTACTTGTGGGCGCACTCTTTTCTCTTAACACTGGCACACTCTCCCGCCGTTGCTGATTCCACACGGAGTATTCATAACGACGACACCTGGGTTTTCTCCTGTTATTGGGCCGCCAAAATTTCTCCACTCCCGGTCGGCCCCCACCGGCGCGGCTAATGGTTTCCCTGTCTCGTCCCAGCAGATGTGCACCCCGGATGCTGCTGAGGCGGCTTATCACACCCTCTGGCGTTATTACTATTCTGTTAAGCCCGTATCACGTTAGTGTGATACTGGTTTCCGTCATTCCTGTTATTATTTGCATTGTACCGATTGCCATTACGGCTCGAACCATTATTGTTATTGCTGCCATGGTTGCGGTATGCATTATTCCCATGGTTATCGTTGTTGTGGTCGTTGTGGTACCCGTTGTTTTTGACACGGCCTCTACCACTGTCGCGATTATTGTACCAATTGCCTTCGTCCTCAGCTCTTCCCAGGAAATCATTGATTGTCTTGTAATTGCTTCCTACGCAGGGTTTTGTATCATCTGAAAGCTTCTTGTAGAGTTCGCAGACTATTTCGGATTCCGTGCGGCGATCACGCAAATATTCCAACTTTCGGATCCAGCCCTCACAAAACTCTTACATCGAGCCACGCGAATTCGCATCGAAAGGCCTCGATACGAAAAATTCGCGCCAGACACTTTGTTGTTTCCGCTCTGTCCAGTATTCAGCCAGAAACAAATTTTTAAACTCGTCAAAAGACAGGTTCGTAATGTTGAGGTTTAAGCCCCAATGCTTGGCATCACCAGCCAACACGTCAATAACCACACTAATTTTTCTCTTATTAGTCCATGATCTGGGCAAAACTCTTTCAAAATTTTTAATGAAATCCGTCACGTGTAGAGGTCAAACCGCTCCTCTTTCGTTAACAATTCCAAACTATGTGCACAGATTGGCACATAGACCTGTTTTTCATCAAGTTTCTTTTCTAATTCCGACACTCTCGTAATTGCGTGGCAAGTGGTTGTCGCAAGCGTTTCCAGTTCCCTCTTTTTCTCTTCACAGGTATTAGCCTGCTTCCTCACTTTAGTATCTACTTCAGACAGTAAAGCCTTTAAAGTTTCCACCTTCTGTTGATCCTCTTTTTTCACTAATTGAATTTGTTCCGTCACCTTATTCTCGATGATCGAAGCAACTGCTTCTCCTTCACTTTTCTCGATTCTGCCAATTTCGGAATCAAAATGAGTATTTATGCTCGCAATTTCCGCCTGAACGCCTATCATTTCCTGTTTAAGACTACCGATTTTGGCATTAATTACAACAGTACCTTCTTTGATTTCATCAACTTTTGTGTTAACAACTCCAACATTGTTCTTAACATCATTAATAGCTTTGTTCTGATTGTCTAACTTCCTGTCAATTTTTTCAGACTGAGCTTCTTGCTTGGCAGACTGAGCTTCTTGCTTGGCAGACTGATCTCCTTGCTTGACAGACTGAGCTTTAATTTCTACCGATTGAGTTTCTATCTTGCTAGACTGAGCCTTGATTTCGTTAATCAAAGCGTTCAGTAAATCACTCAAATTCCCGGAAACCAGCGGTTTTACTTCCGTAGCGGGTGCCTCTTTAATTGTTCCTCCGTATTCGTCATGAAGGGGTTCAGATTTGATTTTCATTTCCGATTCCGAAATATTTTCTAAAGTTTGGAATTCCATTTCTGCTCTTTGTTGATTTTCGGCGGTCGCATCTTTCATGCTAGCCGCCTGCCCCTGAAAAATGGGCTCCGCGGTGCGCGTTTCCCAATGGTAATTGTTGCCTTCACTCATTTTAACAATTTTCAATATAAATGCCAAATCTCAAATCTAATTAGGATTCCTCCCACTACTTATCCTCGCTGACATAACTACCTGTTCGTAACCAGTACTTTGTTACGAGATTTGCACAGTGCAAAATTCGTGTCCAGAACAACCTCAAATCCGAAGACTGCAGGTTCGAGTCCTGTCACGGTCCCCACGTGTAACCTCCCCCTCACTTATCGACCTTACTGACAGTGAAAAATTAAACTGCGTACACCTAATGGAAATTTGGGAAAAGCAATCGTCACCGAAGTTAATTTGTCGATAAAGAGGGAGAAAAGGGTTACATCTAAATGAAAGGAAATTTGCAGATGAAATTGGCGAAAATTTATTTTGAGAAAAGGGTAAAATTAATAAAGAAAATAAATGTGCGGTCGTTACGTTAACAATTAAATGGCGTTAGTTAGATATTTGAGATTTGGAGAAAATTACGGTCGCCAGTCCTATGGACAACTACTATAATAACTGAAAATGAAAGTTTAATTCACATATAATTAGCAGTAAAGGCGTGGCAACTAAAGGTTGACATGTGTTGTGTGAAAACTGAATGTTAGTCAGAAGTAATACGTTTCGCCACACTCTGACTTAATTTAGCAAAAGAATTAATAAAACCGGAAAATTGAAAGTTAATTTTGTGACTGAAATTAATAGTGAACTTTCTTTCTGAAACACTACGAAATTCAATAAAATAAGTTTAGTCTTGGGCTACCCCAACAATCATTTCAAAAGCTACTTGTATCTACGCAATTTAGAAATAAGAGATTTAACTTTGAACTTGAATTAAATGATTCTGAACAATTAACAATAGTAAAAGTACATACCAAGCTGAGCTGCAGTCACAAGTCAGCTACAATATGGTAACAAAACTCGCACTCTTATTTTCTGCTTGTGTAATCTAAATATTGTTGCCCGCTATGAATAATTGAACTGAACTTTGAAATTAAAAACAGTGAAATGGAATGATATTACTTTAATGCTGGAGTATGAATTTAACCGCTAGGATTCATTCCAGGAAAGGAAGGGACGCTGATTGGTAATGCAATTGGGACAATGAGCAACAAAGGTTCATGCTAAGTTGCAGTATTTTTTTGATGCAATAGTTGGAAAAGCTCAGGTCTGCGATACAGTTCTAAAACTTTACGAGCTTTAGGTCTTCTTTGTTGGTTGATTGACGGTTTGCAGTCGTCAATCGGGGTGGTGGCGACAGTAACTCATTGTCGGTCGTCGCTGTTGCAGAAGCTGGATGTTGGCGCGCCTTCGTCTCGTTACGGTCTCCAGCCGAAACGGGCTCTTGATGTGCTCCAGCTAATGCTTCCCGTCTGCGACACCGTGTCAGAAACTATCATGGCAAGTAGAGCGCACTTACATGCTGCCAGACCTCGAAAGCGCGGCAATTCGCGGGAGCGTCACACAACACACCTGCTCAACCGCCCCACTCCAGCCATACTCCCCTCTGCCCGCGCTCCACGCGGCCGAGTTCACACTACCAAAGATCCTTAACACTTTGGTTCTCCACACGACCTATCGATGTAGTCATTCGATAGCATAGTTTTCCCTAGGCAAGCAGCGGCGTAAAAATACAGATAATATTTACAAAACAAAACAATTATACATCGACATAAAGTAGTATAAAATTACAATATATAAAGACACAGAAATGTCATATTACCAGGTAACAAAATAAGGAAAAAATTGATTTTTATTTAGTACAATAGATGGACAAGGGAGTATATGCATTTCCGGCGTTACACTGTTCTGTCAATGGTTCGAATGGAGCGGTCTAAAGTTATGGTGGTTCTCGTGTATGACTGTGATGGTGTTATCCTAACGCATTACGTTCCTCCATGGCAGATCGTCAGCGCACAGTGTTACTATTCGTTTTTGGAGCATCACCTAGGACTAGCTTTGCGAAAGAAGCGGCGACACTTTCTGCGCAACCCACCCATCATTTTGCACGACAATGCGCGGGCGCATACAGCGTAAGCTGTAAGTACTGTACCAGCCACCATACACCTCGGATTCAAGTCCTTGTGACTTTGATTTGATTCGGAAGATGAAGGAACCACTTCGTGGCATTCGCTTGAGAACTGTTCCAGAGATTCGACAGGCAGTAGACCGCTCCATCCGCACCATCAACACAACAGGCTCTGCTACCTGTATACTACGCCTTCCACATCACTGGCAACGGATCCTACTCAATGCTGGTCACTACTTGGAAGGACAGTAATAGGTGCAAACATGTAACTCTTTTGTATCGGTTGTGAATAAATAGTTGCCACTATTTAAGTTCCAACACTCGTACTTTTCGTATAAAATCTGAAATTGGTTCACGGCTAGTCAGATCGCAGTACCAACATACCGAAATCACGACCTATCTTGTGTTACAAGACTGAATCTGCCTTGCCACATCTTAACACTAGGGTGATGCATCACAAGAACTTACGCTAGCACATAAGTTACCAAATCGTAAAAAAAATTATTTATGCAATACCTGTGAAGGGAAATGTCTATTTATGTGCCTTCGTTTTCTTGGAAGTAGATCATAAATTTATTATTGACTGGATCTGTAGGCATAAAATAACTACACTCCTGGAAATGGAAAAAAGAACACATTGACACCGGTGTGTCAGACCCACCATACTTGCTCCGGACACTGCGAGAGGGCTGTACAAGCAATGATCACACGCACGGCACAGCGGACACACCAGGAACCGCGGTGTTGGCCGTCGAATGGCGCTAGCTGCGCAGCATTTGTGCACCGCCGCCGTCAGTGTCAGCCAGTTTGCCGTGGCATACGGAGCTCCATCGCAGTCTTTAACACTGGTAGCATGCCGCGACAGCGTGGACGTGAACCGTATGTGCAGTTGACGGACTTTGAGCGAGGACGTATAGTGGGCATGCGGGAGGCCGGGTGGACGTACCGCCGAATTGCTCAACACGTGGGGCGTGAGGTCTCCACAGTACATCGATGTTGTCGCCAGTGGTCGGCGGAAGGTGCACGTGCCCGTCGACCTGGGACCGGACCGCAGCGACGCACGGATGCACGCCAAGACCGTAGGATCCTACGCAGTGCCGAAAGGGGACCGCACCGCCACTTCCCAGCAAATTAGGGACACTGTTGCTCCTGGGGTATCGGCGAGGACCATTCGCAACCGTCTCCATGAAGCTGGGCTACGGTCCCGCACACCGTTAGGCCGTCTTCCGCTCACGCCCCAACATTGTGCAGCCCGCCTCCAGTGGTGTCGCAACAGGCGTGAATGGAGGGACGAATGGAGACGTGTAGTCTTCAGAGATGAGAGTCGCTTCTGCCTTGGTGCCAATGATGGTCGTATGCGTGTTTGGCGCCGTGCAGGTGAGCGCCACAATCAGGACTGCATACGACCGAGGCACACAGGGCCAACACCCGGCATCATGGTGTGGGGAGCGATCTCCTACACTGGCCGTACACCTCTGGTGATCGTCGAGGGGACACTGAATAGTGCACGGTACATCCAAACCGTCATCGAACCCATCGTTCTACCATTCCTAGACCGGGAAGGGAACTTGCTGTTCCAACAGGACAATGCACGTCCGCATGTATCCCGTGCCACCCAACGTGCTCTAGAAGGTGTAAGTCAACTACCCTGGCCAGCAAGATCTCCGGATCTGTCCCCCATTGAGCTTGTTTGGGACTGGATGAAGCGTCGTCTCACGCGGTCTGCACGTCCAGCACGAACGCTGGTCCAACTGAGGCGGCAGGTGGAAATGGCATGGCAAGCCGTTTCACAGGACTACATCCAGCATCTCTACGATCGTCTCCATGGGAGAATAGCAGCCTGCATTGTTGCGAAAGGTGGATATACACTGTACTAGTGCCGACATTGTGCATGCTCTGTTGCCTGTGTCTATGTGCCTGTGGTTCTGTCAGTGTGATCATGTGATGTATCTGACCCCAGGAATGTGTCAATAAGGTTTCCCCTTCCTGGGACAATGAATTCACGGTGTTCTTATTTCAATTTCGTGGAGTGTATATTAGTACATCTATTAAACTTTATTTTAACCAATGCTGCAGTGCAGCTAGAAACTAGATATTAAACAAAATGAGTAATCTCTCAACTAGAAAGACAATAGATGTAAAATGTTTCTCATCATTTCATTTGGCATTTTAGTAAATATCATAAATTAAGAGCTCCACAGTGTAATGATATGTTTTCAAGTTGCAGCGTGTCGTATTTGCGATGCTTTCGACAAAGGAATGTCAATAGCGAGGATAATTGCCTTCTTTTTTCTCCACCTGTGCCTCTGAAAGGCACACACTAATGGCATTTTTTCCAGTGTACTGTCGCGCAGCTGGGTACCCACGATGTACTACATGCAGGTGGTCACATAACTTTCTTACCGAAATATTTACGATACCAGTTTGCACTACAGTGACAGTCTCATATAAAAAGTTTCACAGGTCAAGAACTTGTGTTACAGATGTGTAGAAACAAAATCCTGTAAATATAACACGCCGGCCGCGGTGGTCTCGCGGTTCTAGGCGCGCAGTCCGGAACCGTGCGACTGCTACGGTCGCAGGTTCGAATCCTGCCTCGGGCATGGATGTGTGTGATGTCCTTAGGTTAGTTAGGTTTAAGTAGTTCTAAGTTCTAGGGGACTGATGACCACAGCAGTTGAGTCCCATAGTGCTCAGAGCCATTTGAACCATTTTTTGTAAATATAACAGTGTCCAAAAAATTTTCACCAGCATAGTGATACATTCACGCATATACACCCATTTCATAACTCTTAAAGTACGATTCTCGGTTTCCAACACTCTTTTTCACAAACCAGAGACCCTAACCACTACTCATTATTCCTTGCTTTATTGCACATATACAAATTCGTACACACTTCTTCAATGTTTCATCATAATAAATATGTAGCATAATCAAATTCCTCATATAGCATCAGCTTATTGATCATAAACATACAGCAACAGCGTAATACACATCATCATCATAACATCATAAAACCTCAGCTAAATCTCAAAATCGTCGTAGCTTCCTCCAATAATTTCAAAACCTAAAAAATTCTCTGCTCATTTCAATAGTGTCATCTACCTCAAACGTACTTTAAAAATCATGATCTCATACCAAATACATCATTCAGAGCTCTCATAGTATCTCAATGGTTCCGAAAAAATATGAACATTTCACAAAGTACAGACAAATTACAATTTCATAAGTGTGAAGTTACCTAACTGTGTAATTACGTAAACATCTGTCACTGATGTAGGAAAATAAATGTTTGTCTCTCCCAGTTAGATGATCAGATAGCTGTGTAATTTATGTGTTAGAGAAATATGGTACCGATGTGTAAAGCTGTATAAGCAAATACGATGTTAGCTAGGGCTCCTTGTGCTTGCCAAACACATGATACACAAAGCAAGCGTGTACCCCCTGAGGATTAATGTTATTATACCCTCACGTGTTGCACATTACAGCAATGGAATGAAATGTATCACAGAAAACTTTCTTTGTAATTGAAAAATCTTTAAAAAAAAATGGTTTAAGTACAAAATCAAACACTCAAATGCGTGTCCTGTAGCGCTAAATGTGCGTCTCGCTGTAAGATAATTCTGTGGAAGTGTCTTAGTTATCGTCCTCCAAAGCTAAGTTCTGCAGAAGTCAATGTACGTACCTCATGATAAACAAAAGTGAAATGCGTTGCGTATAAATATCTTAGTTATTACGCTTATTGCCATGATGAAGCAAGTACTATACTGTACGTATTGTTGTGCTACAGAAAAGGCTGTCTCATTGTAGCTATACCACAAACGTTACTACTAAAACATGTTTTCCTTTCCATAAGAATTCAGAAAAACTGTGCAGATATAAAACAGAAACACCGCAAAAGCAACATTGTAAGTTGTGACTCATTAGTTATTGTTGTTGTGGTCTTCAGTCCTGAGACTGGTTTGATGCAGCTCTCCATGCTATTCTATCCTGTGCAAGCTTCTTCATCTCCCAGTACTTTCTGCAACCTACATCCTTCTGAATCTGCTTAGTATATTCATCTCTTGGTCTCCCTCTACGATTTTTACCCTCCACGCTGCCCTCCAATGCTAAATTTGTGATCCCTTGATGCCTCAAAACATGTCCTACCAACCGGTCCCTTCTTTTTGTCAAGTTGTGCCACATACTCCTCTTCTCCCCAATTCTATTCAATACCTCCTCATTAGTTATGTGATCTACCCATCTAATCTTCAGCATCCTTCTGTAGCACCACATTTAGAAAGCTTCTATTCTCTTCTTGTCCAAACTATTTATAGTCCATGTTTCACTTCCATACATGGCTACACTCCATACAAATACTTTCAGAAACGACTTCCTGACACATAAATCTATACTCGATGTTAACAAATTTCTCTTCTTCAGAAACGCTTTCCTTGCCATTGCCAGTCTACATTTTATATCCTCTCTACTTCGACCATCATCAGTTATTTTAATCCCTAAACAGCAAAACTCCTTTACTACTTTAAGTGTCTCATTTCCTAATCTAATTCCCTCAGCATCACCCGATTTAATTTGACTACATTCCATTATCCTCGTTTTGCTTTTGTTGATGTTCATTAGTAGCGTCGTGATAAAATCGTGTAGTAGTCCAATAAACCAAATACTAAGTCATCCTTAATGTCACAAAAACTACTTGAAATAAAGAATGTCTTTTCAAGTAAACCAAAATGTTGCATTAAAATCTCGTTAGCAGTATATGTTCTAAGTATGTAAGCCTTATAGTCGTTAGTAATCGTGCAACTATCAAGCAAGTATGTACACACACAATAACACTGTGTCGTCTATTCCCTACAACAATGCATTTGTAATTTCTGTTTAAATAAGTTTTCTTGGTTTTTGACTGGATAGTTAACTTCAAACATTGTTGCATGTTAACAGATTCTAAGTCTGACAAAGCATACTAGTAATGTAAAATGAAAAAAATTATAGCAAAGACTAAGTTAAAAGCAGATTATCTCTCAATAAACGGTTTTACATGTGAAATGTAGTGCAATCTTTTACTCTTCATAGTACTAAGACTTTCAGCTTGAAAGCAATTATCATGCGGTATACGTCGGCAAGGAACACTGGAATTTTTCTCAAGGTTAGCTTATGTTATTTTTCTCAAGCCCTGCCGGCGCACGTGGCTGCCTGCCGGTGCGAGTCATTGTCTGTTTCTTTGTTAGCGCGCGTCGTTATTAGGATTAGGAGACCTAACTTCTACAAATTCACCTTGTCGTGAGTGCCCTGCTCCGTTTCAATCTCGCCAGGTCTGATGCAATTCAAGTCTGTCGTTACGATTATATCGTCTGCCATCATGTCGGTAGATTCCATACTTTCTTTCTTATCGGTCAAGTGGAGGAGAATTTCTCCCTGAATCGTAAATGCGCGCTCGACCGTTGCATCTAAAGTTATTCTCTCTCCCTTGATAATAATTATTTTGGTTCCCATATTGTCTGTTTCTCTGATTGTCTCTGTCATATCCATTACTACGGAAATGCGATCTTTCTCTGTAACTATTACTCTGCCAGTGGTTGTCATATTGGTTGTGTCTGTTTTGTTCACGATTTGCAATGTACGAATAACCTTGTCGTGTCCATTTATTATTTCTGTCATCGCGGAATTGTGACAAATGTGACCTGTAATTGTTGTGCTCCTGTTTTCGCGTTCCGCGATTGTGAGTGTCAAATTCAGGTTCTTGTAACAGTCCCTGAAAACCTTCAATGGCACTTTGCAACGTCCTGCCAAAATAATATGTCGTAAACTTTCAGGCAATTTGATTAAGCAAATGCGGATGAGTTCTGAGGGGCTGTATGGGTTTGACAGGTATTGATTCTTGTGCAAAATGTTTCACAAGACTGGAAATTTCAGATTGTTCAAAATGTTTCATTATTATGATGCTATGTTTTACTCGGTCTTGTGTAGCTTGAGACCAATATGCTGAGAGGAAGGCAAGATAAATTCTCCTCCACTGTGACAATTGTGAATGACCCAGCGCATTCTAACAGCTGGTTCATTCTCTAAATAGCCACACATAAATTCTAATCTGTGCTGGTTCATTCTCTAAATAGCCACACATAAATTCTAATCTGTGCTCTAATGACCAGTTGGGAGGAAAACAATGAGAGAATTGAAGCCACGCTTGTGGATTAATGTCGTTGCCGGAATTCTTAATTGTTTTGAATTTACGTGTAGTAATAAACATCTTATAGTCAAAATCATCATGTCGGCGAGTCATATGTCGGTCATTGTTTCGGCGGTTCCATCTCAAAATTCGGTGTACCTTGCCAATTTCTTTCATAATTCCCGAAGTGCCCTGTGTTATTATTTTGTGGTTGTTCCGTATTTCTAAGTCCCTCTTTCCGTATTGGAGCGCAAGTGTGCTCTGAAATACGTAATTCTTGTATTATCTGTGTCAACTGATCTTGTACTTCCCGGATATCTCTTTGGTGTTGCGTATTAATTTGATTCTGGCTTTGTTTGAATTTCCTAATTTGTTCATACTCTTCTGTGTCAGTGAAGGCTATAGGTCTTGTGTCATTCAGATCATCATCCACCTTTGTAGATAAGTTGGGAACTGATCCGGAAGTTCGGCTACTTTCTCCGATAGGGAACTTATTTCATCCATGTGTCTTTCTGAACCAAATTTAAGAGTGTCCATTTGTGTTAAAATCGTATCTACTGTGTCCTTTAAGTTTTCCTGAGTTTTTGCAAGATGCGTAACCGAATCCGTAGATGCAACTGAGTCAAACTTAGCTTGCAAGGTCTCATGATTTTCATGAACAATCGTTTGCAGTTCTTGTATGGCTGCTTCGTGATTCTGTAATGTATTTTCATGCCGGGAAAAAATAGGTTGGAAATGGTCACTAATTTGTGTTTTTACATCATTACAGACTTTTTGACATTTCGATTCGATTTTATGTAACTCAGTAGTTAAAACTTCACGTGTCTGTTCAAGTGTGGTGTCTAACATTTGAAAATTTTGTTCCATTGTGTCTAGCTTTCGAAGATTTTGTTCCATTGTGTCTAACTTTTGAAGCTCTTGCTGTGTTTGTCCCATTTGTTGTATTAATTGTAATAACAATGCGCTAGTGTCTGAAACATGTTCCTCAGTTCTTTTCGCCAGTGAACTCACATTTTGACAAGAAGAAAATGGGTCTTGACTTATTTGAGAAAACGGTGAGGACCCAAAACCTGAATCTATAGTATTTGCGAGATTGTGTGCTGTCATTTCGGATTCCTGAGGCGAGCTGTTTCCGACTGATCAATCGATAATGCTTCCCTGTTCACTAATTCTTTCACTGTCTACGCCATTATTTGCAGCCCACTCCCTTTCCCTGTGCACAATTACCAAATTACTACTTTGAACATTAGTTAATTCATTACTCGTCGACGCTAACACACTGCTTTCGTCTTCACTGTCATTTCTCAATTTACTTTGAAGAATAGTATTACGTTTCTCACACGCCATTATTGTCACAATATATCACACCAGTACACAGAAAAGCACAATTTGAAGAACAAAATAACAAAACATACTAACATAGCATTGAAAATAATAGCTAGTTAATTACAAGCGTAGCTGCGAAATACTTGGTGCAAATCTACATGCATGCCACAACTGTTTTACTGTATGACAATGAAAAACTACAACTACAAAGGAAATTCTCTCGATAATTACATGCTAGCAATAAACAAAAGCTACACTAATTACACAAAATACAAGAAAAAATCAGAAGATTCCAGGTTCGAATCCTGGCAGTGTCGCCTTATGAAATGTCCCCTTTGAACAATTATACATGATTGTGCTTAAACTGGCACACAATTTTTTTTTTTAGTGCAACGCAATCTGACTTTCAAAAATCCCTACAAAAGAATGGCACTGACTAACATTAACCTATACATTTCACAAATCACTTACCTCACAAAAATCTTCGTTACTCGAACTACTGCTATACAGCGAGCGCCACTACTGCCAGCTAAATAAAAGATTCAAACTACTGAAGGCACTAATTACTGATAGGCGTAGTTAGCAAATGAAAGATTTTGACAGAGTAAAAACAATGTATTTACCTTAATACTGTTGAAAAATCATAACATACATAGCAGTTCATGACATCCAGTCATACAAATTTCAAAACTCCGCCATTTCTCTCCCCACATCCACCACTGCTGGCGGCTCACCTCCAACTGCGCAACGCTACGCGCTGTTCACATCCAGCTGCCGCTGCCCAACACTACAATGCAGACTAGCCACAGACTGTGCACAGCACAGCCAGTGATTTTTCGTACAGAGCGCTACGTGGCGTTACCAGTAAGAAAACCTAAACAGCCTACTTACAACACAAACTCTCTTTCACTTTGTAAACCTATCCCGTTCACTCTGCCAGATATCAGTAATTTTGTCCTTTATTTCTTTGACTGATGCTGGAGGTGTTTCTAGTGTCCTTTCCGTCTTTTCTATGTACTTTGTCCTCAGCCAATACATTGCAGCTTAGTGTGTTATTATCATGCCAAATGGACATGATTACTACAATATGATGTATAGGTGGCGTACCAGGTGCACCTGTGCTGCTTGTAAGATGGTTTCGTTGGATTCTTCTCACAGCTATGATGGGTCTCAGCAGAGGTAGCCTGTGGGCCCAGGGACTGGACCCATATCTCACATTCGGAGAAAGCATGCAATAATATGACATTTTAAGTGGCCTTGATAGGAAGGTGGAATGTTCTTTGAGCTAAAATTATTAATTTATTGAACAAAGCTGGTGATCTGGACGTTCGCTTGTACGATATGAATTGTGAAGTTACACATTCGTTGATGTAGACACCCAGATAGCTTGAAAAAACTTGTAACATTAACACCATTGATTTTCATGATAGGGTCCGTGTTTAGTTTCAGTAGTAGATAAACTGACATTGTATGTGCTATGGAACATTTCGTTTCTTTACTGCATTCATCTAGTTAGTTAGTTTTAAGTATAGCTTGCATGTCTATTGTGACCCAACTGCATCTTGAACCTGGATGCAATGGTCGTCCTCATACGCAATGACACCCAACACCGCAGCATCCCTCTCTAGGACGTTGAATATCGGTTTCATATTGATATCTGAGAACACTAGAAAGCACACGAAGTGCTGTGGGCAACCCTTTGAGATGGTCTTTGGCACCACAGCACCTGGAGTCGCTATCTGCGTAACTTTATCCCGATAGTAGGCCTCCAGACAATCATACAGCAACCGAGGACTCTCCATCTCCTGCAAGAGAAAGAACAGCGCCTGCCAACACAGGTTGTCGATGGCCCCCGAAATATCGAGTGTGGTGGTTCTTTATGTACTGGTAAAGTTGGAGTCAGTGTTATTCTGCCTAGAAAATTACAGGGTGGCGCACGAAATGTGTTACCATTTTGTTTTTCAATATAAACTTTATTGTCAATACGATCTGCAAGGAACATATTCTACAAAGCAGAGCCGTCCATGGAGATTTGTTCTAACTCGGCACATGCTCAATATGTCCACCATTTCATTTCCCAACTGCCTTAGGTACCCCCAAAGTCACATGGATTGAGGTCTGGACTATGGGGGGGGGGAGAGGGGGGGGGCAATTTTGTCCGTCATTAAAGCGACCTGGAAACATGAGTGAAATGATCCACATGTAGAAATGCTCGTGTAAAAACTCCAACACATTGTCTGCAGTATGTGGCCTGGCTACATCTTGCGTGAACCACTGTTTGTTGAAGGGCAAGGCAGTAGCAAGAAGCTGTGGAATGAAGCTATTGCGAAGCATGCTCAAATAACGCTCGCTCTTCACAGTTTCTTCAAAGAAGAAGGGTCCAATAAGTCAGTGACGAAATTGCTGCCCACGCTGTAATCCTCGGAGCACTTGTGGGTTTTCAGTGGCCCAAAAGCGTACATTTTGTTTGTTAACCACACAGTCTAAATGAAAATACGCCTTGTCTGAAAACCAAACGTTGTTGAGAGTTTCTTCCCTATTCTCCGCCCACTGAGCAAACAGTAGTCTCTGCTGCTTGTGTTCTTCAGTGAGCTTCTGTGCACAGGTCATCCTGTATGGGTACATATGGAGGTCACTTTTATGAATGCGTTGAACGGAGCGTCTGGATATTCCCAGTTGCACTGCTGCCTTTCTACACGATTTCCCAGGACTTCTCCGTACAGCAACTCGTTCCGCTTCAATATTCTCCGACGAACAAACAGGCTTAGGCCGAGATCGCTTCGCTTCCAATATCGTTCCTTCCTGTACAAATTTATCGTACAACCTGTGGATGATCTTCTTGCAAGGGACCCATCGTGTGTTAAACTGTTGTCGAAAACGCCTCAGAGTCACAACAAGGCTTTTCGTTTCATGAAAAAGTAACAATTGCTGATCGCTTACTAGTCACCCAGCGGCAGTATCGTGAATTACACGTCATTTCGTAACTCATTTGTTTGTCCAAGCTCTGATGGTACTGCTGTAGAGATCCCAGCGGGATATCTAATGTGCGTGAAAGCAACAATTGGTAACACATTTCGTGCGCCACCCTGTATTTTATGTATTACTCAGTTGTGGTACTTCTCGCAGCTAGTCTTCCCGACACGATGTTTTTATATTAAAAGTCACCACCAACACACCAAACTTGGACACAGTATTGTGTATAACTTCATTAAAATTGAGTGTTGAAAATTGTTTCCTACATTTACGAAAATGCAATCTTAAAGAGATTCGCTCAATATTGTTAGGCGAGAATCAAATACATTCACTGAACTCAATTTACTCAAATATGTTTCAATACTAGAAAAACTGAACACCTTCACTGTTTCAAAGGAAGAATCGCCAATGAAGAGAATTCTCCTATATTTGCATTTATTTTCACTTGTCAAAATTAGCATATATTAAGATATTTATTACGACTCTGGGCCGTTATCAATGAAAACAACGGCACTGACCTCTGCACCAGTGTTCCCTGTAAAGGCATTATACATAAAA
The DNA here is from genome assembly GCF_023897955.1 of Schistocerca gregaria. Lineage (NCBI taxonomy): Eukaryota > Metazoa > Arthropoda > Insecta > Orthoptera > Acrididae > Schistocerca > Schistocerca gregaria. The sequence continues at coordinate 653,749,704 of NC_064924.1, forward strand.
AATTTTATGGACACTAGTTCAACTACCAGAGATTAATGCGTGAAACATTTGCTGAACGAAAGAAGCTCTTCGTTGATTAGTTTTAGAATAAGTTACGTTACGCTGTTATCCTGTCCTAGTGTTAAGACGTGTTGTGCCTTTTCTTACTGATAAAATTGGGTAAAATAATGAAAGTGATTTTGAAGCAGAGCGATTTCGTCTTTTGTGACACCATGGATGCCAGCTCCTGAAATTCTGGAAAACTATTACCATTATTTTAAATTTATGTAGAGAATTTACATGGAGGCGACGATCTTCACGGCGACGCTGACCAACAATAGAGGTACGTGAATGTGTTCATCATTTTCCCTTCCGTATATTTGCCGCGACATTCAGAAACTGCAGTCTTTCTTTTCATTTAATTTCGAAGTCCACACAATTACGTTCTAAGATGAATAAATGCATTTAACTGTAATTATTTTTATCCAGACCACGGGGGATGATTACATTCAAAATGTACGTACCTTTATCCCGTTCGTATGTTCGCATACATTTGAATGTTTGGGTGTGTTAAAGCGTAACTATATTTCCTACACAGTATTACCGCCTTTTTTTTTTTTTTTTTTTTTTTTTGACCACTCATTTTCGAATGTACTTTTCCTCTTATTTGATGTAGACAGTCGGCTGTACTCTTTAATAACATTATGTGTAATATTCAGTGGCTTAGTTTCCACAATTGATCTTTGCCTGTGTCGCAACAGCGCTTCACCCGAAATATTTACTACGCGGCATCCACAATGACTTTTATTTCAAAACTTCTACGACCGAGTGAATAAAGATTTTTCTAACAGTTATACCAAAACATAATAATATAAGAGGTCGCGTTACATCCCCTATCAAATTTGAATAAAGACATTAATTTTGCAGGATCATGAACATAGGAGCTCGAAAATATAAAATTTTTCCTCATTTTTAAGTAATACTTGATTATATTTAGACTAAATATTACATGAAACTTTCACGTTTTCGTGCCTGGCCGCAAAATGGCTCGTTACATTACGCAGAAACAAAAGGGGAGAGAGACAGAGAGTGATCTCTTTGCAAAAGAACAGAGATTGCAGTTATCTAGGCACGGACTCGTGTTTCAGTAACTGTTGTTCAACATCGATTTCGATTAGAATGGACAGAGACTGCGATTGCTGTGTACGGATGAGGGCTGACTTGCCATCCCTTCGCTCACAGCTGCAATCGGCGCTGACTTTGGTCGCGCAGCTTGAGGCTGTCGCCAATGGGCACCACTGTGGGGAGCCGGACTCGGGTATCACGGGGATGTCAACCTCGTCCCGTCTGTCCCCAGATCGGTCTGCCGATGGGGCTGCCCCGGTTGCTGCCCGCAGTGGGGCTGAGCCCTCGCCTGTGGTTGACTGGGAGGTTGCTCCAAGGCGTGGCAGGCAGCGAAAGGCGTCCCCGGAGGCTGATCAGAAAGCCTCCCTGGTGCGTCTGACAAACCGGTTTCAGGCACTGTCTCTGGCTGAGCCAGATGCAGCTGCCTGCCCTGTTTCAGAGGATCATTCTCAGCCTTCAAGGTCCGGGTTATCGCAGAGGGTGGGCTTACTGGTAGTTGGGAGCTCCAGTGTTAGGCGCGTAATGGGGCCCCTTACGGATACGGTGGCTAAGGAGGGGAAGAAATCCAGTGTGCATTCCGTGTGCATTCCGGGAGGAGTCATTCCTGATATGGAAAGGGTCCTTCCGGATGCCATGAAGAGCACAGGGTGCAGCCAGCTGCAAGTGGTGGCACATGTCGGCACTAATGACGTGTGTCGCTTTGGATCTGAGCAAATTCTCTCTGGATTCCAGCGGCTATCTGATTTGGTGAAGGCTGCCGGTCTTGCTTACGAGATGAAGGCAGAGCTCACCATCTGCAGCATCGTCGACAGAACCGACTGCGGACCTTTGGTGCGGAGACGGGTGGAGGGTCTGAATCAGAGGCTCAGACGGTTTTGCGACCGTGTTGGCTGCAGATTTTTTGACTTGCGCCATAGGGTGGTGGGGTTTCGGGTTCCGCTGAATAGGTGAGGAGTTCACTACACTCAGCTGGCGGCTACAGGGGTAGCGGAGGCTGTGTGGCGTGGACTGGGCGGTTTTTTAGGTTAGAAGGCCTCGGGAAAGCACGGGGTGGGCTGCAATGTCAAAGGGTGCATGGCAAATACAGGACGTGCTTGGATCAAGGTACAGTCGGAATTATAGTTGTAAATTGTTGTAGTTGCGCTGGAAAAGTCCCTGAGCTTCAAGCGCTAATAGAAAGCACAGAAGTTGATATAGTTGTAGGTACAGAAAGCTGGCTAAAGCCTGAAATAAGTTCTGCAGAAATTTTTACGAAGTCCCAGACAGTGTTCAGGAAAGATATATTAGGCAGAATTGGTGGTGGAGTGTTTGTGTCTGTCAGTAGTGGTTTATCTTGTAGTGAAGTCGAAGTAGATACTCCGTGCGAATTGGTATGGGTGGAGGTTATACTTAACAGCCGAATTAAGTTAAAAATTGGCTCCTTCTACCGACCCCCAGACTCCAATGATACAGTTGCGGAACAGTTCAGAGAAAGTTTGAGTCTCGTAACAAATAAATACCCCATAGTTGGTGGGTACTTCAACCTACCCTCGGTATGTTGGCAAAAATACTTGTTCAAAACCGGTGGTAGGCAGAAAACATCTTCCGAGATTGTCCTAAATGCTTTCTCCGAAAATTATTTCGAGCAGTTAGTCCACGAACCCAAGCGAATTGTAAATGGTTGCGAAAACACACTTGACCTCTTAGCCACAAACAATCCAGAGCTGATAGAGAGCATCATGACTGATACAGGGATTAGTGATCACAAGGTCGTTGTAGCTAGGTTCAATACAGTTTCTTCCAAATCCATCAGAAACAAACGCAAAATAATTTTATTTAAAAAAGCGGATAAAGTGTCACTAGAAGCCTTCCTAAAAGACAATTTCCATTCTTTTCGAACTGACTATGCAAATGTAGACGAGATGTGGCTCAAATTCAAAGATATAGTAGCAACAGCAATTGAGAGAGTCATACCTCATAAATTGGTAAGAGATGGAACGGATCCCCCGTGGTACACAAAAAAGGTCCGAACGCTGTTGCAGAAGCAACGGAAAAAGCATGCGAAGTTCAGAAGAACGCGAAATCCCGAAGATGGGCTAAAATTTACAGACGCGCGAAATTTGGCGCGGACTTCGATGCGAGATGCCTTCAATATGTTCTACAACGAAACATTGTCTCGAAATTTGGTAGAAATCCGAAGAAATTCTGGTCGTATGAAAAGTACACAAGCGGCAAGACGCAGTCAATACCTTCGCTGCGCAGTGCCGATGGTACTGTTACCGACGACTGTGCCGCTAAAGCGGAGTTATTGAACGCAGTTTTCCGAAATTCCTTCACCAGGGAAGACGAATGGAATATTCCAGAATTTGAAACACGAACATCTACTAGCATGAGTTTCTTAGAAGTAGATACCTTAGGGGTTGCGAAGCAACTCAAATCGCTTGATACGGGCAAGTCTTCAGGTCCAGATTGTATACCGATTAGGTTCCTTTCAGATTACGCTGATACTATAGCTCCCTACTTAGCACCCATATACAACCGCTCGCTCACCGATAGATCTGTACCTAAAGATTGGAAAATTGTGCAGGTCGCACAAGTGTTTAAGAAGGGTAGTAGGAGTAATCCATTTAACTACAGACCTATATCATTGACGTCAGTTTGCAGTAGGGTTTTGGAGCATATACTGTATTCAAACATTATGAATCACCTCGAAGGGAACGATCTATTGATACGTAATCAGCATGGCTTCAGAAAACATCGCTCTTGTGCAACACAGCTAGCTCTTTATTCGCACGAAGTAATGGCCGCTATCGACAGGGGATATCAAGTTGATTCCGTATTTCTATATTTCCGGAAAGCTTTTGACACCGTTCCTCACAAGCGACTTCTAATCAAGCTGTGGACCTATGGGGTATCGACTCAGTTGTGCGACTGGATTCGTGATTTCCTGTCAGGAAGATCGCAGTTCGTAGTAATAGACGGCAAATCATCGAGTAAAACTGAAGTGATATCAGGTGTTCCCCAGGGAAGCGTCCTGGGACCTCTGCTGTTCCTGATCTATATAAATGACCTGGGTGACAATCTGAGCAGTTCTCTTAGATTGTTCGCAGATGATGCTGTAATTTACCGTCTAGTAAGGTCATCCGAAGACCAGTATCAGTTGCAAAGCGATTTAGAAAAGATTGCTGTGTGGTGTGTCAGGTGGCAGTTGACGCTAAATAACGAAAAGTGTGAGATGATCCACATGAGTTCCAAAAGAAATCCGTTGGAATTCGTTTACTCGATAAATAGTACAATTATCAAGGCTGTCAATTCAACTAAGTACCTGGGTGTTAAAATTACGAACAACTTCAGTTGGAAGGACCACATAGATAATATTGTGGGGAAGGCTAGTCAAAGGTTGCGTTTCATTGGCAGGACACTTAGAAGATGCAACAAGTCCACTAAAGAGACAGCTTACACTACACTCGTTCGTCCTCTGATAGAATATTGCTGCGCAGTGTGGGATCCTTACCAGGTGGGATTGATGGAGGACATCGAAAGGGTGCACAAAAGGGCAGCTCGTTTTGTATTATCACGTAATAGGGGAGAGAGTGTGGCAGATATGATACACGAGTTGGAATGGAAGTCATTACAGCATAGACCTTTTTGGTCACGGCGAGACCTTTTTACGAAATTTCAGTCACCAACTATCTCTTCCGAATGCGAAAATATTTTGTTGATCCCAACCTACATAGGGAGAAATGATCATCAAAATAAAATAAGAGAAATCAGAGCTCGAACAGAAAGGTTTAGGTGTTCGTTTTTCCTGCGCGCTGTTCGGGAGTGGAATAGTAGAGAGATAGTATGATTGTGGTTCGATGAACCCTCTGCCAAGCACTTAAATGTGAATTGCAGAGTAGTCATGTAGATTTAGATTTACATTCGCAGATCATATTTTTCTTCAATAATATTTATTTCGTTACGACGTCAGTTTTAGTATATTTGCAAAGTTATTCAATATCATTATCATCACGTTATGTGGCGTACCGCCACATGACTCCCTAGTGAGGGTGTACCCAAACATTTCCGATGTTGGGTCTCGCTCACTATCAGACCTGATCACTTCACATTATTTTTAAAGTCTTCAGCCACACTTATCACGGGCAAGCATAGTTTCAGACTATTCGAATTATTAAGCAAGTAGAGCTCTAACTGACACCTACAGTATTTATTTAGAATTTATTTTCAGGATTACGATTATTTTTATCAGGTCTTGTGTTTAACTTAATGTTTGCCCTGTGTCTACACATGAAGGTAAGCAGTTCGGAGTAACTCATGACCTGATAACTAAAGGCTTATACTCGTCCATTCGGGTTAGCGGCCTATGGAAGAAAACGGGTCTAAAATAACCCCGCCTGGAGTCTTCGAACTGTTTAATTTCATGTGATATTTACAGATTTTTTTTCGAATGATAGTCATTTAAACATACATATACTGGGTGTTACAAAAAGGTACGGCCAAACATTCAGAAAACATTCCTCACAGTCAAAGAAAGAAAATATGTTATGTGGTCATGTGTCCGGAAACGCTTACTCTCCATGTTCGAGCTCATTTTATTACTTCTCTTCAAATCACATTAATCATGGAATGGAAACACACAGCAACAGAACGTACCAGCGTGACTTCAAACACTTTGTTACAGGAAATGTTCAAAATGTCCTCCGTTAGCGAGGATACATACATCCACTCTCCTTCGCATGGAATCCCTGATGCGCTGATGCAGCCCTGGAGAATGGCGTATTGTATCACAGCCGTCCACAATACGAGCACGAAGAGTCTCTACATTTGGTACCGGGATTGCGTAGACAAGGGCTTTCAAATGCCCCCATAAATGAAATTCAAGAGGGTTGAAGACAGGAGAGCTTGGAGGCCACGGAATCGGTCATATAATCTGTTGTTGAGAAGCGTACGAACACTTCGACTGAAATGTGCAGGAGCTCCATCGTGCATGAACCACATATTGTGCCATACTTGTAAAGGCACATGTTCTAGCAGCACAGGTAGAGTATCCTGTATGAAATCATGATAACGTGCTCCATTGAGCGTAGGTGGAAGAACATGGGGCCCAATAAAGGCATCACCAAAAATGCCTGCCCAAACGTTCACAGAAAATCTGTGTTGATGACATGATTGCACCACTGCGTGCGGATTCTCGTCAGCCCACACATGTTGATTGTGAAAATTTACAATTTGATCACGTTGGAATGAAGCCTCATCCGTAAAGAGAATATTTGCACTGAAATGAGGATTGACACATTGTTGGATGAACCATTCGCAGATTTGTACCCGTGGAGGTCAATCAGCTGCTGATAGTGCCTGTAGACGGTGTGCATGGTACGGAAACAACTGGTTCTCCCGTAGCACTCTCCATACAGTGACGTGGTCAACGTTACCTTGTACAGCAGCAACCTCTCTGACGCTGACATTAGGGTTATCGTCAACTGCACGAAGAATTGCCTCGTCCATTTCAGGTGTCCTCGTCGTTCTAGGTCTTCCTCAGTCACGAGTCATAGGCTGGAATGTTCCGTGCTCTCTAAGACGCCGATCAATTGCTTCGGACGTCTTCCTGTCGGGACACCTTCGTACTGGAAATCTGTCTCGATACAAACGTACCGCGCCACGGCTATTGCCCCGTGCTAATCCATACATCAGATAGGCGTCTGCCAACTCCGCATTTGTAAACATTGCACTGACTGCAAAACCACGTTCGTGATGAACACTAACCTGTTGATGCTACGTACTGATGTTCTTGATGCTAGTAGTATGGAGCAATGAGTCGCATGTCAACAAAAGCACCGAAGTCAACATTACCTTCCTTCAATTGAGCCAACTGGCGGCGAATCGAGGAATTACAGTACATGCTGGCGTAACTAAAATGAGCTCTAACATGGAAATTAAGCGTTTCAGGACACATGTCCACATAACATCTTTTCTTTATTTGTGTGTGAGGAATGTATGCCCGTACCTTTTTGTAACACCCTGTATACAACAATTATGATGAAACAGTATTTACATCAACGCAAAAGAAAAATGGTTCATGTAGCAGATGGTTATATTGCAAGCTATTTTGGAAAGTCTTTCATATCCGCTGGTTAAGAATATCGATGGCATATTTTGCCACTTAAGGTTCAAGTATAACAAATTATACTAGTTTAACATATAAGGCAAAATTCTTTGCCTCATATACTAGCGAGAGGTTTGACGTTTACGATGTCTTAGCAAATCAAGTTCATTTCACTTTACATTCATGAGCAAAATGTTCCACGTTTTCTCAATTACTTCTATAAAGTTTTCATGTAATTTGGTATTGTGAAAATTATACACGGACATCAGTTGAATAAAATTTGCTGATCGTCGCGATAGTAGTTGACGACGGTGTCGGCGAGTATTCAGCGAACGGCAGCGGCAGCGGCAGAGGCAGGAACATGGCGCTTGGAAAGCAGGTGTATGACGTCAGCGAACAAGTGAGCGTCGCCCGACGCTGATCAGCTTAGCGGTCCAGATCTGCCACGCGCCCGCTCGCCACTCGGGCGACGTTAAGAGTAACCTACCGGGCATTCGATTTCTCACCAATAGTACTACAAAATTTACTGGCTATATGGGAAAAGTTATTAGACCATAAGGTACCAGTCACATGTGTATTTGTTAGTGTCTGTCGTATGTTGGTCGAGAACAGACAATAACATTACTTCACTTGCGCTTTCGGCTCTTTGAGATCACTCTTTTACTTCCACGTAGGTAGTGATTCGTAAAAAACGTGTTCACTACGATTCTCCTTTACGTCACTCTGGTGGGGGTCCGTACAATGTTTATGAAAATGGTTCAAATGGCTCTGAGCACTATGGGACTTAACCGCTGAGGTCATCAGTCTCCTAGAACTTAGAACTACTTAAACGTAACTAACCTAAGGACATCACACACATCCATGCCACCGAGCGAGGAGGCGCAGTGGTTAGCACACTGGACTCGCATTCGGGAGGACGACGGTTCAATCTCGCGTCCGGCCATCCTGGTTTACGTTTTCCGTGATTTCCCTAAATCGCTTCAGGCAAATGCCGGAATGGTTCCTTAGAAAGGGCACGGCCGATTTCCTTCCACATCCTTCCCTAATCTGAGCTTGTGCTCCGTCTCTAATAACCTCGTTGTCGACGGGACCGTAGCGGTCGCGCTGTTCCAGACTGTAGCGCCTAGAACCGCTAGGCCACCCCGGCTGGCCAAGGTTTATCATTGTGACACTTTGACACTGTTTTGCTAACACTTGTGCCGCTGAAAGTGTTCACTTGTGATTTTAGCTCGCGATTTCTTAACCACTCAGTTGTAACTACGATGTATAGGTTCACTGTCTTGCAATAAACACCACTGTTTCTTCCTATACACAGTTCAGTGAAACTGCAACTTCCATATGCTACTTTACTTATTACAGTTCAGCCATATGTGACGGGCATTCACGTTTACTTTATTGCTGCTGCACTTTGGTAGAGTTTATTAATGTTTTAACTAGCTATAACACATACAGTCTGTTCCGCTGTTACTTTGTTCCAATTTTGTACCGTGTGAGTAGCTTCTTTCCACATCTCAGTACCTGCGTGGCCGGAAAAGTACTTCACATTACAAACACATTAAGCACATTTTGATCCTTTTCATTAGAAGTATATACATAAATAAATATACAATCGATATAACGTTTTTCGTCGGCTTTACCGACAAGTAATTTAATCAGTAATAGGCTTTCTCTATTACAAAATTATCGTGTTCTTTGCCAAATCCTCTTATTTATGAAGTTGGCCACTCTGATATCGTGTGTTCAGTAAATTGTTTGCATAAAAACGAAGACTGCGCCCTTGCAGCTGCCTTGCACGTGAAAGTGCTGCCACAAGTTCATCTAGCTGGTATTCGAGCTAAATCTATCAAGCTGTACTGTTGTGGAAATGGGAAATACGAACGATGCCGTCCAGAGAATGGGCATTAGTGTAGGATTATCAGGGAGAACCATGCTGACGTGCAAACAATAGTTGGTGCACGCATCAGGCGTCCTGATTGACGCTAATTCGATCTGCTTATCATGGTATATTAAGGTGCAGATGCCCCATGTCAGGTAAATTTTCGCCTTCATTTCACGGAAAGCATCTAAACCCAGCTTTTCACGGAAATCATCTAAACGGTGAGATTTCTAATCACCAGGAATGACCTTGTAAATGCTTCTTTTTCTAGTGTCAGCCTACCTGTACCTGGACTTTAATTAACTGCCCCTTCCCTCGTAGGCTCCTACCACTCTACTGTTTTCCACTGGTAAAATCGGGAGCTTCCTGATCTTGTCCACACTACGGAACAATTTTTCATCTATCACTTATATGTGTAGCACCGGTGTCCAGAATATCGTTAATTTTGGCCTGAAAGGCAGCCTGTATTAATGCCATATCATGCGTACTTTGCATGGGGGCTTAATTAAAAACATTAATGAATAAATGCAATAATTTTAGTAGCTGTGTGACCGTTTACGAAGTCTCGTAACCGGTTGGCCCTGACTAGTATTAGCACGCAATGTGACTGCATAAAATAAAAATAAAGAATGACAAGGAATTTCCATTCACACAATTGATTAATTAAGTCCCCTGCAACTATCAAAGCTACGAAACAACAAAGCACAAGTATAACTGTTCTGTGTGTGGTAGTGTGACTCAACGTACATGTATCTGGCTCGGTTCTTTCTCAATATGACAAAATATTTTAAACACCATTTACAATGAACTAATTGAAAAATCAGAAATACTATAATTGCACATGTTGTTTGATGCAGCTATGCATGCTACCCTGTCCTGTGCAAGCTTCTTCATCTCCCAGTACTTACTGCAACCGACATCCTTCTGAATGTGCTTAGTGTATTCATCTCTTGGTCTCCCTCTACGATTTGTACCCTCCACACTGCCCTCCAATGCTAAACTTGTGATCCCCTGATGCCTCAGAACATGTCCTACTAACCGGTCCCTCCTTTTTGTCAAGTTGTGCCACATACTCCTCTTCTCCCCAATTCTATTCAATACCTCCTCATTAGTTATGTGATCTACCCAGCTAATCTTCAGCATCCTTTTGTATCACCACATTTAGAAAGCTTCTATTCTCTTCTTGTCCGAACTATTTATCGTCCATGTTTCACTTCCATACATGACTACACTCCATACAAATACTTTCAGAAACGGCTTCCTGACACTTAAATCTATATTCGATGTTAACAAATTTCTTTTTTTCAGAAACGCTTTCCTTGCCATTGCCAGTCTACATTTTATATCCTCTCTACCTCGATCATCATCAGTTATTTTGCTCCCCAAATAGCAAAACTCCTTTACTACTTTAAGTGTCTCATTTCCTAATCTAATTCCCTCAGCATCACCCGACTTAATTCGAAAACATTCCATTATATAATTGCACATAGAAACCAGAATTACAAGCTAATAAATGAACACGAGCCAGATGCCTTGTTGACTGTATTTGTGAGCAAGAGGCACTGTCATTAAAGAAAACTGTAATACCTTTTTACCTCATTATATATTGACGAAAAGTTTCCATTACACCAGCATAATAAATCAAAAGCCCATCTCCTTTCTCAAATACACTCTGACAATTGCAACTTATTCCATCTATACATTACACCAACCGAACAGCATCTACTCTCTCGCCCAACAGAACAACAACTGCCCTCGACATCCCCTGAACTACTACTGCACCAGTGGAGGAAGCAGAATAAGAATCTCTGGCGCAATCTCTGGCGTTGTGACTCAGTGTAGCCACAACTTCTCTGCCGCCGTTTAGTTATTAGTTCGCCCTTTAAATGCTGGCCACTTTTGTGCCTCAGCATCCACACGCTTCCATTCCGCGCAACGCATACTCCTCCACTGCGTACCGACTGGAAGGGGCATGCAGCGGTCGACAGGTGTTTGGCGGCCTCTCTCCCGCTGCAGGTGTCTCATCTGTCACGTCCACAATCCTCACGCTCTAGTTTTGAGCGCAACACTGACACTGAGGTACATACACTTGGGCTTTAGGGTTAGGTGGATTTGACAGTGTTTTGGTATATTTGCGAAGTTATTCAATATCATTTTTATCGCATTATGTGGGCTACCGCCACACCACCATGAGCCCAATCACATACTTTGCTGTGGTTGAGTGGGCAATGCGGTACAACTGCATAGCTTCAGGCGTTCTCTGTGGACTTGTGGAAGCCGAATTTCCAGGCACTCGTACCCCACAATCCCCAGTGCCTCATCAGTCTATTCTTCACTAAAACAACTTCGGCTGTTTTCCACCTGCGTTAGTATTTTGCCTGAGGTAAATATTGGTTGTAAACGATACTTCATATGGGTGCTAGACAAGGTGCAAGATACTGTAATAATTCCATAAGTAGCACATCAGAGCCTCTTGCCTTCCTCTTCCCGAATGTATACACCACATTCCCTATGGTTAGATATGTGCTTTATTGAAACATTCGTTGTATAAGTTTTCTCTTATGGCTCTTTGCACTTCTTTTTCTTCTTCTGGACGGTCTTGAGGTAGAATGTATTGAAACAGTAAATTAGCCGTTCGTCCCCAATTGCTATTGGTGAATGTATTTTAGCTACAGTGCGACGAGAGGAAATTATGCCTCAACAGTTATAAACATTATCTATTCGATATATGAAAAACAGTGAAAACGATGATAAATATTAATTATTTATATGATATTAATTATTTATATGATATTTTATGCCTTTAACCCAAATAAATACAGATTCGTTTACAGATATTTTCCTCCTGTTACGAGTATATAACGACAAAGAACAAGGAGAAACATATGCAGATTTTCCAAAGTCCTTATTAGCCAATTCAGAAATATGGTAAGTGCGAAAAGACATAATGTCTCTGTCAACAAAACTTTCAAGTCCAGGAACATTTGGTACTCCTGTACCACCACGAACAATAGCTACGGTAAACCATCCGTTACCATGACCAAACGAATCGTTTATATCTAAACTAAAATTAAGTCTACAACTGACGAAAACAGCAGGACCATCCAGCAGACCTTGTGCAGCGACAGACTTAACTGGAATAGGATTCTTCTTGTCTCCAGCTGTTGTAGCAAATTCGATGTTCTCGATGGTCTTGTAGACTGTTTGTTTAGAACGGCGGCGATATCTTCTGTACGGCATCTTGGCAACGTTCAATGCAGTTGCCTGTGCAGCAGCATTGTACTGTATACTTTCATAAATAAAGTTTTTTTTTTTTTTTTTTTTTTTTTTTTTTTTTTTTTTTGTTGTTGTTGTAAACTGATCTGTAGCGTAGCTGAGAACCGGACATGGGTACATCTAGAACCGGGGGGCTTAAGGAGGTAACAGCATGTCACGCCACAAAGGCGGCTGACGCAACTCTCCGACCAGCTTACGTAATCTTGGCAGCGCGCCTGGCTGGCGCACATGTCGATGTGTATCATACGAAGACAATGATAATTGTAAATTACTTTTATGATCTGCGTTTGTCTTCCTTTGTTTTTACCTTTTGTTGGTTGGCTTTTGTAGGTTGCGGACGCGAGACGTATACCAAACTGAGGTCTGTGGAGAAATTGTAATTATTGTTAATTATAACTTGAGAATAAAGTTCATAATTATTATAAATATGAGTGAATAATTATTTGTAATTTTAATTCGTCTCTCAGTAAGCATTATCTGTGTCAATTATTTCTTTCCGCTGCAAGGAGCGCAGCCATTGATGATAGCGATTTGCATCGCGTTTTTATCTGCGTTTTCCTTAGGAAAAAAACGAAAGATTTGCTTGATGAAAATTAGTCTAAATAGTGCACAATATGAAAGTAAAGTTTAATAAGCATTTCAAATACTTATCCATTTAAAAAGAAAATTTACTCTAACAACAGAAAATCCCTATCAATTGTCTGCCACCATCTTAACAATTATCTCAGCGGCAGATTCAAATTACGCAACTCTGCAGACATAAATGCCGAAGGAAAGAAAATTATGTAAAAATAAATGTGCACAGGTGGTCTCGAACTCATTTTAATGAAAATAGTTCGAATCAGATTGGTTCATTAAAACCAGCGCTCATAGCAAGATTCATATAACAAACTTTTCTTGCTGATGTATGGAGTCGAAATTAATTACGCACGAGTTGCGAAGAGAATTGTTTCAGGTAACATACGCAGTGTTGTGCGCGGTTGATATTCGGTGGTTTTAATGATCATTTTGCTGAAGATAACTGTAATTGGTTTATAGGAACATCAATCGGGTCCATGATCTGTCGTTATATATAGTGTTTGTCTTAAACTGAGACAGCTAAATATATCGAAAACGACGCATCGTGCGAACAAAACGGTCTAGATTAAAAGTTCATATTAGTAATGGGAACATCTGTTTCTGCTACAACTGGCCACTCCCTAAATACACATCCTGCTAGTGCGAGGTCTCCTTTATATTTTGAAACTGGACCCCCCGCCCGCCCCATTTTATTGCACATCCGTATTCTACGGCAAAAATACGTACACTTTCGTCTAAGCATTGTTTTCCATTCGTAGTAGATGCCCCTGTAAGCTACAAATAGCAAGTGTGCTAGCTTTTACGATTAAGAACCGCCGCATTTAATTCTACATTTTATTTTCGATGTAAATGTAACTTTAGAGTTCTAACGATCGAAATTTACTGTAGTGCGGAAAATTTGATTGTTCACTACAATACGGTTAGCGATTGCAATGCCTGGCTAGAAACTACATTTAGCGTCGATCTAATAGTTTTCTTTTCTTGATTTAGGCTCGATGGGAACAGAACACTATTACATTCACGTGATTGTTTCTGGATCATTGCTAACAGTAGTTTCTAACCGGACATTGAAATGACTAAACATACTGTATTGTAAAAGTGCATTAGCAAGACTGGCGTAAATTTAGAAAATAAATATCAACCGTTGGAACACAACTGTCTACATTTACATTGTTAATGTTATATACATCATTATTTCAAAAAGGAGTCCACTACACAGGAACACTCATCTTCAATAATTTGCCAGCAAACATAAAAAATTTAGTTACAAATGAAGATCAATTTAAAAGGAACCTGAAAGACTTTCTACTGGCCAACTCCTACTCCAATGACGAATTTTTTAATAGAAACAGTAGATGTATTGTGTATATTCATACTATTAGTATTGTTATTGCAGCTAAAAAAAATAGAAAAAAAAGTTGACATGTTCCACATCCACGAGGATCTCATCAGCATGGATCTATGGAACGAAAAACTAATCTAATCTAGGTCGGTTTATAACTGCAAAAACAAGGAAACTGGAAATTTGTCTATTATAGCTTCACCTACCACAAATGGAAAACAATGATTTCGGGGTAGAATCCGAATATGCAATCAAATGTTGGCTGGCGGGGGGGGGGGGGGGGGCGGGGGGGGGGGCGGGGGGGGGGTCCCACTTAAAAATGCAAAGTTGACTTCACCCATGCAGGGGAGGTGTTTAGGAAGTAATACTAGTAACACAGACGGATGTCCCGCTTACTGATATTAACTTTTCACATGGAAATCCATTTCGTGCGATGCGTCGTTTTCGACATGTGTGTTGGCTCAAGTTAAGAGAAACACGCTCTATATTAACTACGTATACCCAGTGAAGTTCAATCCAACAACCACAATTGTTGTTGTTGTGGTCTTCAGTCCTGAGACTGGTTTGATGCAGCTCTCCATGCTAATCTATCCTGTGCAAGCTTCTTCATCTCCCAGTATCTACTGCAACCTACATCCTTCTGAATCTGCTTAGTGTATTCATCTCTTGGTCTCCCTCTACGATTTTTAGCCTCCACGCTGCACTCCAATGCTAAATTTGTGATCCCTTGCTGCCTCAGGACATGTTCTACCAACCGATCCCTTCTTCTAGTCAAGTTGTGCCACAAACGTCTCTTCTCCCCAATCCTATTCAATACCTCCTCATTAGTTACGTAATCTATCCACCTTATCTTCAACACTCTTCTGTAGCACCACATTTCGAAAGCTTCTATTCTCTTCTTGTCCAAACTATTTATTGTCCATATTTCACTACCATACTTGGCTACACTCCAAACAAATACTTTCAGAAACGACTTCCTGACACATAAATCTATACTCGAAGTTAACAAATTTCTCTTTTTCATAAACGATTTCCTAGCCATTGCCAGTCTACATTTATATCCTCTCTACTTCGACCATCATCAGTTATTTTGCTCCCCAAATAGCAAAACTCCTTTACTAATTTAAGTGTCTCATTTCCTAATCTAACTCCCTCAGCATCATCCGACTTAGTTCGACTACATTCCATTATCCTCATTTTCCTTTTGTTGATGTTCATCTTATATCCTCCTTTCAAGACACTGTCCATTCTGTTCAAGTGCTCTTCCAAGTCCTTTGATGTCTCTGACAGAATTACAATGTCATCGGCGAACCTCAAAGTTTTTATTTCTTCTCCATGGATTTTAATACCTACTCCTAACTTTTATTTTGTTTCCTTTACTGCTAGCTCAATATACAGATTGAATAACATCGGGGAGAGGCTACAACCCTGTCTTATTCCCTTCCCAACCAATGCTTCCCTTTCATGCACCTCAACTCTTATAACTCCCATCTGGTTTCTGTCCAAATTGTAAATAGCCTTTTGCTCCCTGTATTTTACCCCTGCCACCTTTAGAATTTGAAAGAGAGTATTCCAGTCAACATTGTCAAAAGCTTTCTCTAAGTCTACAAATGCTAGAAACGTAGGTTTGCCTTTTCTTAATCTTTCTTCTAAGATAAGTCGTAAAGTCAGTATTGCCTCACGTGTTCCAGTGTTTCTACGGAATCCAAACTGATCTTCCCAGTGGGTCGGCTTCTACCAGTTTTTCCATTCGTCTGTAAAGAATTCGCGTTAGTATTTTGCAGCTGTAACTTATTAAACTGATAGTTCGGTAATTTTCACATATGTCAACGCCTGCTTTCTTTGGGATTGGAATTATTATATTTTCTTGAAGTCTGAGGGTATTTCGCCTGCCTCGTACATCTTGGTCACCAGGTGGTAGAGTTTCGTCAGGACTGGCTCTCCCAAGGCCGTCAGTAGTTCTAATGGAATGTTGTCTTCTCCTGAGGCCTTGTTTCGACTCAGGTCTTTCAGTGGTCTGTCAAACTCTTCACGCAGTATCGTATCTCCCATTTCATCTTCATCTACAGTCTCTTCCATTTCCATAATATTGTCCTCAAGTACATCGCCCTTGTACAGACCCTCTATATACTCCTTCCACCTTTCTGCTTTCCCTTCTTTGCTTAGAACTGGATTTCCATCTGAGCTCTTGATGTTCATACAAGTGGTTCTCTTATGTCCAAAGGTCTGTTTAACTTTCCTGTAGGCAGTATGTATCTTACCCCTAGTGAGATAAGCCTCTACATCCTTACATTTGTCCTCTAGCCATTCCTGATTAGCCATTTTGCACTTCCTGTCGATCTCATTTTTGAGACGCTTGTATTCCTCTTTGCCTGCTTCATTTACTGCATTTTTATATTTTCTCCTTTCATCAATTAAATTCAATATTTCTTCTGTTATCCAAGGATTTCTACTAGCCCTCATCTTTTTACCTACTTGATCCTCTACCCCCATCACTACTTCATCCCTCAGAGGTACCCATTCGTCTTCTACTGTATTTCTTTCCGCCATTCCTGTCAATTGTTCCCTTATGCTGTCCCTGAAATTCTGTACAACCTCTGGTTTAGTCAGTTTATCCAGGTCCCATCTCCTTAAATTCCCACCTTTTTGCAACTTCTTCAGTTTCAATCTACATTCATAACCAATAGAGTATGGTCAGAGTTCACACCTGCCCCTGGAAATGTCCTACAATTTAAAACCTGGTTCCTAAATCTCTGTCTTACTATTATATAATGTATCTGATACCTTTTAGTATCTCCAGGATTCTTCCATGTATACAAACTTCTTTTATGATATGTTCGTTAAAATATTGAGATGGGACAGTCGTTTATATTAATTTGTTAAGTAATATAACTGCAGTGTTCGGATTATCTCCAGTGCGTATTATCTCGTTGTAGAGAACGTTGAAATAGTCCAATGCAGCATTTCGGTTCTTCGATCACCAAGACACCGACCTTCTCTTCTTCGGCTAATTTGTGTAACTCTTCTCACATAGTTAAACTTCGCATTGCTTCCACATGAAAGAACAAATGTTCGCCATTTTGGACAATAAAAACGCATGTAGCTATTTGACAATGGCTTACACAGATTTAATAGATTTTTTACATACATTTTAACTGTCTCTCCGTAGATTTTATCAACGTTAAATTGCCTGCTCATTCTTGCACTGACTTGTAAAACTAGTTTTAGTAATTCGGTCATAGTCGACCTGTGTTTGCCGAAGCCAGGTGCATACAGTCCACTTCCTCCAGAATGGAGAAGGTTATAATTCGTCTGTGTGGATGCACAAGTAATCTCAGTACTACTGAGAGAAATCCAGGTACCTCATGCATGGGCAGCCTTAGCAAATCACCACAGATGATGTATGTTTTGCCTGCATCGTAAGCTTTAAAATTCAAGCCAAGCCTAATGGATATCTTTCAGCTGAGTCTTCTATGCCACCAGTTCATTTATCTTCATTCTTCTTGTTTTTCTTTTATTAGTCTTCTTTTAGTTTTCATTCTTCTCTTGGTTTTCTTTCTTGAGCAGAGAGAGCCTAAGCTGACGTAGCGTGATTCAAGGCCAGCCCCTGTCAGTGTCCTAACATCCTTCGTCTGAATGGGAGGAAAGCCTTATGCCCCGAGACTCTATCTCTTTCTGGAAGAGAACTTCTTTTATTTCCCAGCTCCTCTATCATCTCGTTTGATCTCAATTTAAGATTTATTTTTCATTTGAGTCTTTTTATAGGTCTCAGTTGTCGGTTTTTTGTATGAGACAGTCTAAGAAGATCTCATAACGTGGACAGCTCCCCTATCCTCCACATTTTCTCTCATACTTTTTCCATTTAAGTGAGATAGCCGGCTTCACTCTGCCTGGGCAATCCTTATGTCGCGGTTAAGCAATTCGCGAAGTCTACAGACACTTTCTATTTCGTTAAGGTGCTTTACAGTACGATTAATGTCTAATCAATAGGTGTAGATCTGTAGTTAAGCTGGCTAGCTCGCATAAATTGCGCGAACTAGCCAGCTTAACTACAGATTTACGCATATTGACAAAAATGATCGCTATGCATCTAAGTGATTTTATGTCAAACGAGTATTAAATTTCTAAACACTTTACTCGTTTGGATAACACAATAATCTTTAATCGATATGGTTGAGTAGCTTATGTAGAGTCTTCTACTCTGTGTTAATTGTTCCAAAGTGGTGATGAAAATTCCACGACATAGTTTGCATTCAACTTGTGTAATGGTCCCATTTTAAATCGGAGCAAGACCTCATCCCTTGTCAGTTTTTAGTTTAACTTTTGTGTGTACGCAGCATCCAATAAGTCAACAGATGTCATAAATGTTGGTACATTGTACATCCACATTACAGATCAATGGCTTCCACTTTCTTGGAGGTTCACAGTTTGATTTCTGTTTCAGTTGTTTATTGTTCAAGACCTTGCTGCTGTCGTTCTTGGTGGTAAGCACTACAGTAAACATATACGTACAGTACTGATCTTTGTCTTATCTTTCACTACTTTAATGTCTTCGCCACTTTTATGCTTCATTTAGACAGTTGGTGTGGGCTTTTTAATGTTCGTTTCAGTCTTTCCTTCTACTGTTTGAACGAAAGCGACACCTGCGTAAGGTCAGCTCTGCTGGTGCTCATTCCTTAGTATATTGGTTCTATGTCCATTTCCTTTACATGGCTTTCCAACTGCGAGTGCACAATCACGCAGCTGGCAGTTGCATCCTTGATAGCATGCACTTCTAACATTTTGATTTTCCCTTTTTTGGTACTGCAGTCGAGTGGTTTCAGCAAGTGGGAATGTCGCTCAGCTGCGCTCACTCGCTAGTCTCTGGAGACTCGTCGTCTGGAAGTGCGATACCATTCTCCCGATTTCCCACCGAGATTCTAGTGGAGGGTGAGAAAAGTGAGAGCCATGTCGCTTGCTCCGGATCGGCTCCTCTGGTGTCAAAGAGCGGGAAAGTGGGGGACCAAAGGTAGCTTGCGCACCAGTCCTACACCTAGACCAAGGGCTCCTCAGAACTGACAGTCATCGATGATTTCACTTGCCCGCCTCCACAAGAGCAGCGCACACCCTGGAGAGGTGGATGCAGCACTCGCTCTTCAACCCCCTACTAGTCCTGGCTTCCCTACAAAAGCCAAGGACCCACCTCTCCTCAGTCGGTGACCAGTCATCCAGTCGTTTGGAGACTTGTACTCGGCTATCGTAAACAAGGCGATGGCACCATCCTCTGGGCTTGGCAGAATAAGCCTCAGAAGTACAGAAGCGCTACGAGGCAGCAAATAGGAGGCAAGAACTAAGATATAGTGTGCCTCCAGACACGAGGCACACACTTTATCGAAGAAAAAGGCACACTCTCGCGCAGCATCCGCCACTCGACCTGCAATGTGGAGCAGCATCTACCGGACACTGAGAGCAACACTCGTCCGTGGCAAACAGCACACATTACCCAACAGCAGTCACTCAACCCGAAAGGGACTGATTCTGTTTCTCTCACAATACAGCTTCCCTTCTCGCACCTTTGCTTTTGCCTTGGGTTGGCGGAATTTACCGCCGCCCAAGACGTGGCTAACAAGCAACCATCAGGCAGCAACAATGCCCATCTCTTAGGCGACCATTGGCGCGCCACCGCCACCCAAACTTGGATGGACAGGTAGTGTATCCCTCGTAATGCAGCTTCCCCTGCACCAGACACCCTTTGACTTCACCTTGGGTTGTGGGACTTCCACCATTACCACTACACGACGAACTGGCAGCGATAGGGCAGCAGCAGCGCACTACTGGTCATGGATAGCTGGTGCGCTACCTCCGCCCAAAAGTCACCGCTCAACCCTGGGGAGACAGGTGTTCAGTCCCTCAGGCAGTGCCTCACTTTGTGTCAGGCACCCTTCGTTTCCACATGGGATCCTTCTAAAATCAACACTCCAAGCTCAGCGATTTTTAAATAATTCCTCAATAGGTGTAATGCATAAAACTGATGCGTTTCGAATAATGTTTCTTTTGTTAAAAGTCCATCCTAATCCTACTCAAGAGTTTTCATAAGTTAAAATTAACACACACTTGTCAAACTCCCCATTTGATAGCTGGATGTGACTTTACAAGAATCATATATGGACACTGACCTCAGCTACAGCGACATATCCGCATGAGACCGACAAGGGCTGTCGAATTTCAGCTGGCGTCCCCTGTGGAAGCAGACAATCCGCCAATCGCTGTAGTCAGATGAGGAATTTATTAATGAGATGAGGTGAGGTGAGGCCCCGGGCATCCCCATGCTGAGTGAAAACATTTTCTACTGCTGTTGGAAAGGCCTTTCTCTGGGTCTACTCGTGAAGAGACTCTGCAGCCAGAAAACGTTTATGTTAATTTAACATTGTCCCTGAAGTCTACCCGTTAAAGCCTCTCAAAGACCTTTTCTAATTTAGAATTTCTTTGACAACACACTACCCACATCTACAACACAAGGCTCTACTGACTTGATGTGGGGTATTCTCTCTCTCTGTTCGTCCAAACAGGCCTTGAAGGCCCCTCAACAATACGGACCAACAGCCGTGTCATACTGAGCCCACAGGCGTCGCTGGATACGGACATGGAGGGGCGTATGCACAGCACACAGCTCTCACGGCCGTTACCAACTTTTATTACCGGAGGTGACATTTCACTATCAAGTAGCTCATCAGTTAGCCTCCCAAGGGCTGAGTGCACCCTGCTCTAGGTAGACTGGGTGGTCACCCATACAAATCCTACCCAAGACCATCCTTCTTAAATTCGGTGATCTGCTGGGCACCAGTGCTACCTCCGCGTGGAAGCCGTTGGCTTTGGTATAGGGTATTAGAACACCACTATTCCTCTTGGTCCTCCACAACTTATTTAAGTTGTATCATATGACTTTTCTATACCAACGATTGTTAAATGGGAGTTCACTCACTTTCAATAGATTTTTGTCTTAGCTGCTTTAGTTAAAGCTACCATCTACATATTACTCGCCAACTATGTACTCGTCGTGATCTTTTGATTCCTTAAAATGTTTTCCAGTTCCGTTTTTTATCTCGCTGAGTCTACCTACCGTACAACGTATTCTTATACCTCTGCAACTGCTACAGTTTTTTTCTGCTTCCTTTGTTAAATTCATCGAAACCTCGAATTGCCTCTAGCTAAGCATTTAATAAAAATGATTACAAGGTCTCACATTAAAATACAATGACCTCCTGCATATAGTTCGTTGCTAACCTCGACCTTTTCAGTTAATTACCACTTTCTTTACTTCTACTGAAGTTAGCATTTCTACTTTGTCTTCTTCGGCTTTATCTTGTGTGTATTCTTCCGGGTCTTCTGCTTTATTATCACTCAAAGGTTTCTGATAATTTCTCATCACGGGACGCTAATTAAACTTACACTTACAACATCATTACTGTAAGTACTGAACTCTTTAACGTCTTTCTATGCTTTATTCTTCTTTGTATTCCCAATACAGTTATCTACTCCCGTACAAATAACTTACCAGTATTTTGTTATTACTGTAACTTAGTTGGTGACTTTTTTTTCAAATTCCTGTTAGCTCACTTGTTTTCTTCTTAGTTGCTTCGGTTCAACTGTATTTTTAACCTGTTAGTCCCACCAGAGACCTTTCTTTCTAATACCCTTGTTTGGTATACGTTGCCCAGAAGGTTCCTTTCACTACTAGTGAATGCAAGTTTTCATCTCGCATATAGCTTCCATTGCGGCATTTAGAAGATTTCCTATTTTCACTGTTATGCGAACACAATAAATAAAATTGGTGAAACCATACTGGAGACTTTCTAGTTTGTTCTTAGTCAGTTGATACCCGTGAATAGATTTTATCGTGTATCTATAGACATTATGTACCACAGTTTCTTGAGAAATAACACAAGCATTTTTCTTTCTTTTTTGAAACACAAATTCTTTTTTTGTCTGTGTCTGCACAGTCTTCATGTTTCATCATGCTGAACATGTTCTAAGATTTAATTTAATCTGTTATAGCTTCCTATTGTTAAATAAATTCTCATGAAGAAGATGTGACTACTATTTTCCGAAATAATAAATCTGATAAGTAGAAAGTTACTGCTAGTCTCCGTTATCTGAATACATACCAACTATGTACTGTTTTGTGCAACAAATTTTGGAGATTCTTATTTTTTCGAAAACACTCTTCACGATGTAAGCTATCTTAGAAAACATCTGACGAATAACCATCATATTGGCATCTAATATCGTCTCAAAGAACTTAGTGT
Source organism: Schistocerca gregaria (assembly GCF_023897955.1). Lineage (NCBI taxonomy): Eukaryota > Metazoa > Arthropoda > Insecta > Orthoptera > Acrididae > Schistocerca > Schistocerca gregaria. Next base: position 653,772,251 of record NC_064924.1, read on the forward strand.
GGGAGGATGAATGTGACAGTGTTTCAAACCAAAGTGTTCAGAACGATATCTTAAAAATGTGAGATACTCTTTTTCATGGTTAAATATACAGGTTATTGCTGAATTTCCCCTGGATCACACAAGTGGCTAAAGGTTCTTGGTATGTATGCTTGTTCCAAAAATCGGGTGGTTTATTTGTTGCGAAATACGTAATACAAAATTTGTAGGACCGTATATCAGGGTTCGCACACAGGGGAGGTATCTCTCATCATATCTGCTTTAAATTCTGTCTGTCAGTAGTGAAATTGAAAACCGAGTGCTCATCGAATCGAGAATATAATAACCCGCAGTAAATCCAGTTACGAAGCCACTCCACGTTGGACGACTGAGTTTATAACGTCAGTGCAGCTGTGCAAACTGTTCCGCGTCACAGTCCCTTTGTCCTTCGCCAAATCAAAATTAGTCACACTGCTCACAGAGCTCATTTTATTAAATAATTAATTTTTTTGTTTGCACAAATGAAATTCAGTTGGTATAAGAGGGGTGAACAGGCATGTAAATCGAACTACCTAACGGAAATTCACAACCAAATTCCTAACAGATTATAAGATCCGGCTAAAATCTACATGCTCTCAGCTCTTTACTTTTCCTCGTCGTGTTAGAGATCTATCTTCAATCCATATGACACTTTTCTTAGTATATCATTAAAGTGTGTTTGATAAATACTCGAAAGAAATTTTCAAGATTATTTACTTGCTGAAATTATACGGACTAGAAGCGAAAGCATACGCTATTAGCTTCGTTTACATAATTTTCCCCTGCTTCAGCTATAACTTCCACGTGATCCATTTTTTTTAAATTTTTAAAATTAAGTTTTTTCATTGTATCACATTGCCGACTGATGCTACACGCGATAACGCGATACACCAGTAGTAAAATCAATGACGAAACATTATTTATCGCAATGTAAAATCTTAATTTACCAAAGTCATGGGCGACGGTTTTAGATATCTGGTAGCTAAAATAGATACAGAAATAATGTACAAAAAAGACATGTGTGGTAAGTCCAAAGAGCTCTCTCTAAAAAGTAAAACTACGAACATACAAAAATATAAACCTTGAAACCAGAGGAAATAGTGAAAAACTTTGTTTGGAACACAGTTCTGCGCGGGTTCAAATACTGGACAGCAAAGAAAGCAGAACTGAAACGATTGCGAGTCTGCGTATTGAGAACTGCTTGGGATCGCAAGAAAACAAACCAGTGGATCAGTGAACAGACTGGCGTGAAAGACATAATTATGAGTTTAACGAAAATGTAATGGAACTGGGTGAGCCATGGAGCCAAGCGAACAGATAGAAGATATGCGAAACATATTCTTTGCTGGTTTCCACGGAATAATAAATTATATGGACGACGAGCTAATATAAAGTAGATAGATGGCATTAGAAAATGTGCACGGACGATACTTATGAATACACACTCTTATCAATTGAAGGCATACAGCCTGTAAATGAGTCCGCGATCATCGCTTTATTCGTAAATATCCATCTTAATCGCATAAATTACATAGCTCATGAGATCAAGACAGATCTTTGCAACCAGGGTGAATATACACAGCCTGAAAAGAAAATGTAAAGAATTTAGAAGGAGAGGAGGAAACGAAATGAAACTTCACTGGTTAGAAGGGTATGTTAGGCTACTGCAGTGGCAACTAAATAGAGGCACTTTTGCAAAGAACTTGGCTGTATGAGGAAACTTGTTAGTGCAGACACTCTTCTCAGTCAGATGCATGAACGGAATCGGTTGAGAAGGGGTCATCAAGCCGATGTATCCTCATTTTATGCAAGCTGGTCCACAACTTTTGTGACTGGTCCTTAATATCCAGCATACTGGCACTGAGAGGGAGTTGACTTCTGAGCTGGTCATACACGTGTTACACTTCAGAAAAAAACTGAGGATCATACTGTCAATGTGAACCGTGAATTTACTTTCAAAACTTTCTCTTAAAAATTTACTTTATTTACTAGCGATTCATCAAGAACAGTAACACTATGTGGGCGTGGAAGTAGTTGCCAGGAAGTAACTGATGTAATAAAAATGAAGTTTTTCCATTTGATAAGGTCTCTAGCTTCCTATCTCCTTTGAATAGCTGTGGCTAAATTGTTATTTTAGTTTCTCTAGCACGTAACTTGAGCCGTAACACAGCTCCATCATGTATGGTAACAACGCTAAGCACCAGCAACACTAATGCACTCTGGTGACCATTCTGCCTGTCACAGAGAAACAGAACTTTAATCATTTACGTACTTGGCCAGTGGTAAGAAGTCATATTGACATCCGACAAATAACTTCTGAGTATTTCACTTTTGATGGCAGGCAGTGTACATGATTAGCAATGCATGAAAAGAGTAGAGGGATTTTAACCCGCAATAAATGTCAGAGGGCTGATGAAGATGTAGATGGTGACTGCTTTGTGAATTTGGTATCAAAAGGAAATGGAATTGTAGGTCAAAGCATCAACTTAATCGTGGCAAGTTTCCTATGATATGCGAAAGCGGGAAGTCTTACCCTAATGTCAGCAACCGGCCGTAGACGCCGAGACACGCAAAATGCTGCCACGTATGTCTACCAGTCCGTAATGAGAAACTATAAGGTAAAAAAACAACACCTGAACGGCTGCAATTCATCGGATTTAGCTCCATTTTGCGCTCGCCAAAAGTTTCTCTGAGACTAGAGTCTAACTATGTCATGTGCTCATTCGTAAAGTGTTCGCCTGAATAATTTAGTGCAGAACAGATAAAATAAAATCAAAGTAAACGAACAATGAAATTTAATGTTTCAGTATAGGGTTTGTCAATAGATCGTTGCAATAAGAAGGAGTCATCAGACGGCGCGATTGAAGAATTTTAAAGAAATAACAATACATTTAGAAAAACCTTTCATATAATTAAAACTAGAAATCTGTGGTAGATGACAGTTATGATCTGAGATGTACAGTAGATTTTCGAGGAATATTGTAGGAATTGTATAAAAAACAAAAGGACACGCAAGCCACACATACTTGTGGGAGGAAATACAAGTCAAGCCGGAGTATGTCCGAAATATTTATTGTACGCAGAGCTGTTCTGTTTATGATTACTGATTTCTTCTGTGTTCACATACATTTGATCATCAAAGACGAAGTGTAAGTGATTGTGGCAACTAGGTTACATGTATCACATTAGGACCTGGGCAGCAGCGAGAGTTTGAGCAGGTGCGCCAGTGTGAGAATTGTTTCACAGGCGATTTCGTACCACACCGCTCTCACACTAGTTTTCACAACCTTATTACTGATATTGGACTGTACAGTATTCCCAATTCATGGGTGGTGATTTCACCTTAATCGGACTAGGTCAAGTGGTACTTTTTAAACTAATTTGAATCTGGACCATCTCGCCGTACTTCTTTTCCGTGATAATCATCCCGAATACGCCGATCACTTCTTGGAGGATGTCAACTTTGTAGCGATGTCGGTTCTAGAAAAATGGATACAGTGAGACACAAATAAGGAGAGGTCTGAAGACCGACCACAAGAAGAGAGAAGAGAGACCGGATGAAGACGAAGCAATGGGCCGTACGTTCTCGCCATACGCGGTCCTCCGACGTCCAAGATCGCGAGGATTCTCAAGAAACATAAAGTGAAGACCGTTTTCCGCGCAGCAGGAAAAATCAAAGATCTTATCGCTTCCACCAATGATCCACTGGGTCTGACGGCACCGGGTGTGTACAAGATCGCGTGCGAATGTGGGTTGCAATATATAGGACAGACGCAGCGTTGCATCTCACAGCGCCGCAGTGAACACGTTAGGACTGTACACTTGGGTCAGGCCAACATATCTGCTGTGGCGGAACATAGTATTGACTAGAAGCACACCTTCTATTTCAAGTACACAAAGAAAATATGCAGTACAAACGGTTTTTGGGGTTCAGTAATCAAAGAGTCCATAGAAATACGGTTAAACGACAACCTAATCAACCGCGACAGTGGCTACCATCTCAGCACAGCCTGGGAGCCTGCAATCAGGAAAATCAGAGAAGAACGTTCCGTTCCACCGAGGGCCGCAGACAGAGGCGGACGCCGGGACTCGAACACCGCACACACGTCACCCCCCCCCCCCCCCCCCCCCCACACACACACACACACCACACCACCGGCCGATGCAGGCGATTCCGCGGGCGCGCGAGAGCGGTCCAGCAGAGATACAAGCCCGCGACCGGCGATATCACGACACTTCGCCTGACGATGATGGAGACGCATTCCATCGAAACGTTGCTACGAGACGACGATGCTACTCGGCTAACAACCCGTGAAGACTTCATATATGAAATTCGCAGAGAAAGCCTGCACTCGCAGGGAAATAACACTTTCGATTAACAGTATGCTAAATCGACATAAATGTTTTCTGGGTTTGGTACCGCGTCATAATGTAAAAAACTACTGCTGCTATAGGAAAGCCAACGTTTCGGCGTTGAGACCCAGAAGAAGGCCGCTGCAATCGTGGCCGAAACGTTGGCTTTTCTGTAGCAGCAGTAGTTTTTTACATTATGACGCGGTACCAAACCCAGAAAACTTTTATGCCGACTGACTCTGGCCGCGGAAGCCTACGCAATTATGGTATGCTAAATGTTTCTCACAGTTATTAAAAGGCTTAAGTCAAGAAAAGGACGACAGAGTGCTCTGTTGGTGGTACTGAGTAATAGACCTCGTGGAGAACACACTGTTCGTCGCCGTCAGGGATAACTGTACTTGTGTCATTAGCTGGCGTCACGGAGGCATCTTCTGGTGGCGACGGTTTGAACTAAGAGAGTTTGGGTCTGCAGCTAGTGATGAACCCACTAGGTGAGGCCATCTTAGATTACGGTACTTGCTTCATCATCTGACGTCACGACACTAAGTCAGTTGGGCTATGGACTCACTGGCGAATACACTTGGTGGTGGTGCTGTCTCTAATTCTTTAAATAAAGAGTGGTGAATGATTTAGAAAATTGACGATTAGCAATCATGTTTGCAGGGTCCCTTACATGGATTATTACTAGACAATTTACGAGTTCATTTGGCTCTCTCGACGTAAATATATTGCATTATTTAGGAGTGGTTCGGATGTCTGTAGGTTGTGCAATCCGCTTTTTTTGACGGTTTACAATTAGAAAGTGTAGGAGTAGTTGCAGGTCTGTATGCTGTGGGACATGTCAGAGCGTGTGTTTTGTGATGAACATACTGCATCGCTAAATAAATTGCTCCAAAGTAAATACAGTACAATGCTTCCTCTCTCCATCAGCCTAGTGCAGGCTGAGTCCTTTAACACCCGCCCTAGGAGGATGTGGCGGTCGGGTGGCTGAGGTTAGTACAAGTGTTCTTCCTTTCCCACAGTTTTCTGTAGTTGAGTCACGTGACTGTTGGTGCAGCATTCTAGGGGTAGGGGGGCACAGTGGGGGTGCTAGGTCATCAATGAACACCGCGTTGATAGTGCGAAAATGTGGAACTTCTCATTTGATAATTGAATATTGAAATTGTAAATCCAGTTATTTAATATGATTAAAATTGAAATGGAATTAAGTACTTACGTAACTGAGAGGTTAGATAAACAATGTGGAAGTTACTTTAGTTAGCACATTTACAGATCACTATGTCCGGAGCGTGTACGGAGATGGTGGCCGAGAGTAAGTGACGTAAGCGTTTGGACGCCCGCGGGCCAGTGGCATGGTGCATGTCCGGTTATAACGAGCATGCGAGGAGAGAGCAGACAATCTTGTGTCATCATGTACAAGAGGGCGCTACTTCACAGTAGCGCCCTCTTGTGGGCACGATATGAACTAAGCCCAGCCGGCCGCGGTGGTCTCGCGCTTCTAGGCGCGCAGTCCGGAACCATGCGACTGCTACGGTCGCAGGTTCGAATCCTGCCTCGGGCATGGATGTGTGTGAAGTCCTTAGGTTGGTTAGGTTTAATTAGTTCTAAGTTCTAGGCGACTGATGACCAAAGCAGTTGAGTCCCATAGTGCTCAGAGCCATTTGAACCATTTTTGAACTAAGCCACTTGTCTCGTGGTGGATACATCGGGTGCAGCTATCTTGCATGATGGTACTTGCGTCATCACCTGATGTCACGAGAGCGCCCTCTGCTGGCACCGATATGAACTAAGCCAGTTGCAGTCCAGTTGCAGCGGAGAACACAGAGGCCTTAAATTCGTTAAACAATGAAGACAAGTCCGTTTTTGCCACTCTTATCGTAGCTGTACCTCATTGTCATGTTGGAATTTGAACTTCCCGCCATTTTTGTTGGGGAGGGGGGTTAGGTTAGTGGAGGTAGGTCAAGTGTCCAATCTTACACCACGTGGAGGATACACTGGGTGAAGCCATCTTGAATAACGCTACTTGCGTCATCAGGTGACGTCACGGTGGCGCTCTCTTGTGGCGATGATCTGAACTAAGTCAGTTGGAGTCCAGACCCGGTGGCGAACACGCATGCTTGCAATTGGTTGCATACTAAAGACAAGTCCATTTTTCCCGCCATTTTCCTGGGTGTGACGCATTATCACGTTGGAATTTGAACTTCCCACCATTTTTCTTCGCGAGGGGGGCGTGGCACTTCCCGCCAAAATTCAAACTTCCCGCGAAAATCTGTCATCTAGAGCTACCTCACGGCAGCCATCTTAGATGACGTCATCGCTGCCATCTTAGATGACGATACTTTGGCGTACAATCGGTGTTGTTCCAATACTTATAGAGTTAATCAGTTTAACAATTTAAAAACATTTCTAAGGCTGCTATCACGATAAAATTCACACACAACTTAGATTAAACTGTGTAGATCAAGAAAATAATATTTTTGGAAAATCGATTTTTTGTACCAAAATCCATTACATCCCCCCTTAAATTTTCGAACAACGTAAATCCGAAGTACAGGTTCTCTCTTATAAATGAAACACAGAATGATAAAGGCCAAAGCACAGACATGAAGATTTGACAAAAATAGATGTTTGTGAAACACAGAATTTTAGGAAAACCATCAGCCTCAGACGTTTGACCTGTTTTTAAACGATGTCTCAACATCCTACATTCCCTACAAAAATAATATACCCATGTTACCTTATAAAATTTTAGTCAATATTTGTTAATCCACAAAATTTTCATATCTAGTTTAGCTGCAATCAGTCTTTTTGTGTGTTGTGTAGTTTGTAATTAATGTAAGCCTAAAATCACAAAATAAAGAGTAGATATTAAACGCACCACACACACACAATTATGATCTATACCAACATTTCATGTTCTTCGTTAACATCGTTTTCAACAAGCACACTCTCTGGCTTGAGGTGCAGATAATACTCTACGTTCATTTCAGGCAGGAAACCTAGTAGTTTCGTTAAGTCTAAGTGTTTCATGTATGAGATGGTAGTTTTGTTAAATCTTTGTGTTTCAACAATGACATTTGTTTTCTCTTACTTATTATGGCTCTAGATTTTGCAATGCATTTACAGACAGTGGGGAAATAACCAATTGCAGTCTTTCTCAATGTGACTTGAAGAAAATTGTGGCGTCCGCTATTCCAACGAAGGATATGGTCCTTTAATTTATAGCTCAAGGCAACCTGTTGAAAAATCCGTCAATGTAAAATTTCTGTAGTGGGAATTGCTACTAGGAACATCAACATTTGGTTTGGTAATGAGATCCGTAACACTCTTAAAAATTCTGAAATCATCAAGATGCTTTTACAGATTGGAATGGTGAAATTATGGAGCGTGTGACTATGATGGGGTTTTCCTTCAAGAGCTTCAATATTTTATGAATAAATGGGTGTCTATGTAGCTAGGGAGCGTTTATACAGCAATGACAATTTGTGCTTTAGGCTCATATGGTAAAGAATGTCAGAGAAATCGGTGAGACAGCTTCTCGAAAATGTTCATATATACCGTGTAGGGATGCAAGACTAATAAAGCTGGTAAGATCAACAGATGTCAGGAGCACGCAGTCTCAAAATAGACGGCAGTATGCTTTAGACCCTTATGGATCTCGGAGTCTCAAATAGTTTTTGATGTGTGGAATCGAATAGTATTAAGTAAAATTTTTTACATTCCACTGGAATCAATATTTGAAGATATCCAATTTTTTTAAAAAACACGATTAATTTTCTCTTAAAACACACATAATTTTAAAGTTTTCGATTAATAGTATAATGGAATTAGGTTGCTGGGTACAAACAAGAAATCTAAGAAAAAAATGATTTTACCTTTGTCGTCTATTGCTTCTTTAGTAGAACGATCAAAACAACGTAACAGTTCCTGTGCTCCCGTCCTATCATTCGTCTACATAATATCAAAAAGGCTTCGAACGGAGAATAATGGAACGTGAAGTCCAAACCAGTCACGCTACGAGTTAAGCACTACAGGGCTAATTTTCGTCCATGTTTTGAGTGCAAATGCAGTGGCTTTAACTCTTCAAAAACAAACACTGGATGTACTCGCAAATTAGGCTAAGCGCACTGGTAAACAGTTCTTACTGCACTCGGGCCCTGGTGACATTTACTGGGAGCTACATTCATTGTAATCTGTATTACCTCTTTGGTTACTGAGCACTTAATCATTGTAGACTCACAGTGTTGGCCATATTTCTCATTTGGCCACTAACAAGCACGCAGATGTACATTCTGTTACAGTTTACAGACGACGAGTACAGCACGGCCTTCGCATTAAGGATACATTGCCCAGAGAACATGGATAATGATTATAAAAAGACTTGTAGTTTTGGAATAATGCAGTAAGAAAATTTATCGCCGTTAGAGTTAACCAGATTTAGCATATGAAACAGTGAAAGTGTTTCTCAGCAGGCAGTATGTATACGTTTTCTGGAAGTATCTGCATAAAATAGGAAAACATATGAATGGATCAGGAAAAAGCATGGAGTCGAAGATGAAATGAAAATGGAGTCAAGCTAGAAGGGACATATATCAGTAGACAATCAGATTGTAGATGGACCAGGGAGTATCTTTAGCGAATTCCAAGACATACACTATGTGATCAAAAGTATCTGGACACCTAGCTGATAATAACTTACAAGTTCATAGCGCCCTGCATCGGTAATCCTGGAATTCAATATGGTGTTATCCCACCCCTTAGCCTTGATGACAGCTTCCACTCTCGCAGGCATACGTTCAATCAGGTGCTGGAAGGTTTCTTGGGGAACCACAGCCCATTCTTCACGGAGTGCTGCACTGAGGAGAGGTATCGATGTCGGTCGGTGAGGCCTGGCACGGAGACGGCGTTCCAAAACATCCAAAAAGTGTTCTATAGGATTTAGGTCAGCACTCTGAGCAGGCCGATCCATTACAGGGATGTTATTGTCGTGTAAACACCCCGCCACAGGCCGTGATCCATCGTGTTGAAAGATGCAATCGCTATCCCCGAATTGCCCTTCAACAGAGGAAAGCAAGAAGGTGCTTAAAACATCAATGTACGCCTGTTCTGTGATAGTGCCTCGCAAAACAACAAGGGGTGCAAGGCCCCTCCATCAAAAACACGACCACACTATAACACCACCGCCTCCGAATTTTACTGTTGGCACTACACACGCTGTCAGATGACCGGGTATTCGCCATATCCACACCCTGATATCGGATCACCACATTGTGTACCGTGATTCGTCACTCCACATAACGTTTTTCCAGTGTTCAATCGTGCGATGTTTACGCTCCTTACACCAAGCGAGGCGTCGTCTGGCATTTACCGGCGTGATTTGTGACTTATGAGCAGCTGCTCGACCATGAAATCCAAGTTTTCTCACCTCCCGCCTAACTGTCAAAGTACTTGCAGTGGATCCTGGAGCAGTTTGGAATTTCTGATTGATGGTCTGGATAGCTGTTCGCCTATTACACATTACGACGCTCTTCAATTGTCGTCGGTCTCTATCAGTCAACAGACTAGGTCGGCCTGTACGCTTTTGTGCTGTAAGTGTCTCTTTATGTTTCCACTTCACTATCACATCGGAAACTGTGGACCTAGGGATGTTTAGGAGTGTGGAAATCTCGCGTACAGACATATGACACAAGTGACACTCAAATCGCCAGACCACGTTCGAAGTCTGTGAGTTCCGCGGAGCGCCCCATTCTGCTCTCTCACGATGTCTAATGACTACTGAGGTCGCTGATATGGAGTACCTGGCAGTAGGTGGCAGCACAATGCACCTAATATGAAAAACGTATGTTTTCGGGGGTGTCTGGATACTCTTGATCACATAGTGTAGTAAACGATCAGGATTAGGAGTTAAGGAAGGTGGCAGCCTTTACACACATGAGCAGCGTCGACGCGAATAGCTGAACATAGGACTGAGTGGAAGAGTCAATGGAAGCCTTTGATTCAAAGGGGTGAAATTAGCCGTTTTATTATTTGCACAAATGTAGAAACATTACACGATTCTTCTACATAAGGCTGCTTCTTCTTGAACAGTTCAGCAGTTCGTGTTCGATACGATCCATTCTAGCCCACTACAAATACTTATGACTTAAATTATCACAATTTTCATCTCCCTAAATAATCCGCCAATGAGAAAGTGTCTGTTCTCCATATTGGCTCAACAGCAAGTTTCCTCTCTAGTCAGCATTACGATCAGTGCATACTTTGCTTCTATACTGTATGACACAAAACCTTGAAAGTGATCCGCCATGAATTCCTCTCCTATGCTACCCTCTTCATCTCAGAGAAGCACTTGCAAACTACGTCCTCAGTTATTTGCTGAATGTATTCTAATCTCTGTCCTCCTCTACAGTTTTTGCCCTCTACAGCTCCCTCTAGTACCATGGAAGTCATTCCCTCATGTGTTAACAAATGTCCTATTGTCCTGTCCCTTTTCCTTATCAGTGTTTTCCACATATTCCTTTCCTCTTCATTTCTGTCCAGAACCTCCTCATTCCTTACCTTATCAGTCCACCTAATTTTCAACATTCGTCTATAGCACCACATCTCAAAAGATTCGATTCTCCTCTCTTCCGGTTTTCCCGCAGTCCATGTTTCACTACCACACAGTGCTGTACTCCAGAGGTACATTCTCAGAAATTTGATCCTCAAATTAAGGCCGATATTTTATATTGGCAGACATCTCTTGTCCAGGAATGCCCTTTTTGCCAGTGCTGCTCTGCTTTTGCTGTCCTCCTTGCTCTGTCCGTCATTAGTTATTTATATTGTCTAGGTAGCAGAATTCCTTAATTGCATCTACTTTGTGAACATCAGTCCTGGTGCAAAGTTTCTCGCTGTTCTCATTTCTACTACTTCTCGTTCGTCTTTCTGCGATTTGCTCTCAATCCATACTGTGTACTCATTAGACTGTGCATTCGATTCAGCAGATCACGTAATTCTTTTTCACTTTCACTCAGGATAGCAATGTCATCAGCGAATCATATCACTGATATCCTTTCACCTTGAATTTTAATTTCACTCCTGAACCTTCCTGTTATTTCCATCACTGCATTCTCAATGTACAGATTAAACAGTATGGGGCGAAAGGCTACACGCTTGTCTTGCACTCTTTTTAATATGAGCACTTCGTTCCTGGTCGTCAGCTCTTATTATTCACTCTAGGCTGTTGTACATATTGTATATGACCCGTCTCTCCCTATAGCTTACCTCTACTTTTCTTAGAATTTCGAACATATTTACATTGTCGAACGCTTTTCCCAGGTCGACAAATCCTATGAACGTGTCTTGATTTTTCTTTAGCCTTGCTTCCATTATTAACCGCAACGTCAGAATTGCCTCTCTCGTGCCTTTACTTTTCCTAAAAGCAAACTGATCGTCACCTAGCGCATTCTCAATTTTCTTTTCCATTCTTCTGTATATTATTCTTGACAGTAACTTGGGTGCATGAGCTGTTAAGCTGATCGTGCGATAATTCCCGCACTTGTCAGTTCTTGCCGTCTTCGGAATTGTGTGGTTGACGCTTTACCGAAAGTCAGATGGTATGTCGCCAGACTCATACATTCTACACATCAACGTGAATAGTCGTTTTGTTGCCACTTCCCCCAATGGTTTTAGAAATTCTGATGGAATGTTATCTATCCCTTCTGCCTTATTTGATCTTAAGTCCTCCAAATCTCTTTTAAACATTGATTCTAATACTGGATACCCTATCTCTTCTATATCAACTACTGTTTTCTCTTCTATCACATCAGACAAATCATTCCCCTCATACAGGCTTTCAATGTATTCTTTCCACCTATCCGCTCCCTCCTATGCATTTAACAGAGGAATTCCCGTTGTACTCATAATGTTATTATCCTTGCTTTTAATGGCACCGAGGGTTGCTTTGACTTTCCTGTATGCTTTGTCTGTCCTTCCTGTCTTTTTTGATGCCTTCACATTTTTCCCACAGCCATTTCATCTTTGCTTCTTAGCCCTTCCTATTTAATTCCTTCCTCAGTGACTTGTATTTCTCTACTGCTGGATTTCCTGGTACATTCTGGTACTTCCTCCTTTCATCGATCAATTCAAGTATCTCTTCTGTTACCCATGGTTTCTTCACAGTTACCTTCTTTGTGCCTTTGTTTTCCTTCCCAACTTCTGTGATTCCCCTTTATAGAGATGTCCATATGTCTTCAACTAAACTGCCTACTGAGCTAGTTATTATTTCTGTACCTATAGCGTTAGAGAACTTCAACCGTATCACGTCATTTCTTAGTACTTCCGTATCCCACTTCTCTGCGTATTGATTCTTCTTGGCTAATGTCTTAAATTTCAGCCTACTCTTCATGACCACTATATTGTGTTCTGAGTCTACATTTGCTCCTGAGTACGTCTTACAATTCAGTAACTGATTTCGGAATCTGTGTCTGGTCATGATGTCATCTAACTGAAATCTTCCCGTATAACCAGGCCTTTCCCAAGTATGTCTCTTCCTCTAGTGACTATTGAACATTCGCTATTACCAGCTGAAACTTGTTACAGAACTCAATTAGTCTCTCTCCTCTCTCATTCCTTGACCCTAGCCCATATTCTCCTGTAACCTTCTCTTCTACTCTTTCCCCTACAGCTGCATTCCTGTCTCCCATGGCTATTAGATTTTCATATCGCTTTACGTACTGTATTACCCTTTCAACATCCTCATACACTTTTTCTATCTCTTCATATTCAGCTTGCAAACTCGGTATGTATAGCTGAAATATCGTTGTCCGTGTTGGTTTTTGTCGATTCTCATAAGAACAACCCTGTTACTGAACTGTTCACAGTAACGCACTCTCTGACCTACTTTACTATTCACAACGAATCCTACTCCTGTTATACCATTTTATGCTGCTGTTTATATTACCCTATACTCATATGACCAGAAATCGTTGTCTTCTTTCCACTTCACTTCACTGACCCGTATTACATCTAGATTAAGGCTTTGCATTTCCCTTTTCAGATTTTCTAGTTTCCCTACTACGTTCAAGCTTCTGACATTCCACGTCCCGACTCGTAGAACGTTATCAATCTTTTCCTCACGGTAACCTCCCCCTTGGCAATACCCCCCTGGAGTTCCGAATGGGGGACTATTCAGGAATCTGTTGCTAATAGAGAGATCATCATGACACTTCTTCAATTACAGGCCACATGACCTGTGGATACATGTTAAGTGTCTTTAACCCATTGGTTTCCATTGCCTTCTGTATCCTCATACCGTTGATCATTTCTGCGTCTTCCGCCTTTAGGGGCAGTTACTTACCCCTAGGTCAAGAGAGTGCCCTGAACCTCTGTCCGCTCCTCCGCCCTCTTTACAAGGCCATTGACAGAATGAGGGGTGGCTTCTAATGCCGGCAGTCTTCGGTCGCCAGTGCTGATTATTAACCAAAATTTAAGCAGCGGCGGGTTTCGAACCCGGGACCGAAAACGTTATGAATTATAGACACTACCCTTTGACCACGGGTACAACCTAGGATCCATTGGATTACTTAATATTTCTCATAAACATCATTGTGTCAATGAGGATTTTACAAGTCATTTGTACGAATCTCATAGGAATATCTGAATATGAAGTAACACTTTCAAAGAACATAAAAATTGGACATGGTGGAATGGTGGTTGGGGCACAGGGAAATCTAGTAAGATGGAATGAAAGATGTCACCTAGTACTGTAACGCCGGAAATGCATATCCTCCTATTTCCATCTATTGTACTATCAATTTTTTCCTTATTTTGTTACCTGATGGTATGTCATTTCTGTAGCTTTATATATTGTAACTGTTTTACTATATATATATATATATATATATATATATATATATATATATATATGTGTGTGTGTGTGTGTGTGTGTGTGTGTGTGTGTGTGTGTGTGTGTTTCTGTCGATGTATAATTGGTTTGTTTTGTAAATATTATTTGTATTGTTACACTGGGTCTTGCCTAGGGAAAACTATGCTATCGACCGATTACACCGATAGACCGTTTGGAGAACCAAAGTGTTTAGGGTTTGTGGTATTGTTAACTCTGCCACGTGGAGCGCGGGCAGAGCATAGTCGGGCTTGAGTAGGGCGGTGGAGCAGGTGTGTTGAGTGACACTCCCGCGATTTGCCGTGTTTTCAGGGTTTGTCAGCATGTAATTGCTCTCGAATTGGTATGATAGTTTCTGACACGGTGTCACGGACGGGAAACATTAGCTGGCACACATCAAGAGCCCGTTTCGCCTGGTAACCGTGTCGAGAAGAAGGCGCGCCAACATCCAGCTTCTGCAACAGCGACGGCCGACAATAAGTGATTGTCACCACCTCCTTGATCGACGACTTCAAAACTTCAATCAACCAACAAAGAAGACTGAAAGCACGTAAAGTTTTAGAAATGTATGACAGACCTCAGCTTTTCAAACTGTTACATTTGCATCACTAAAATACAGCAAATTAGCATGAACGGTGGTTGCTCATTGTCCCAATTGCATTAGCAAGCGGGGTCCCTTCCCTTTCCCAAAATGAACCCGTGTGTCATTGATATTCAAAAGCCAGCATTAAAGTAATATCATTCTATTTCACTGCTTTAATTTCAAAGTTCAGTTAAAGTATTCATATCTGGCTACAATATTTAGATTAGGCAAGCACAAATTACGAGTGCGAGTTTTGTTACCATATTTTAGCTTACCTGCGACTCCATCTCGGCTTGGTACTAAATTTCACTGTTGTTAATTGTTCAAATTTATTTAATTCAAGTTCAAAGTTAAATTTCTTATTTCTAAATTGTGTATATTCAAGTAGCTTTTGAGATGATTGTTGAGGTGGGCCAAGTCTAACCTTATTTTATTTTATTTCATAGTGCTTCAGAAGCAAAGTTCACTATTAATTTCAGTCACTAAATTAACTTTCAATTTTCTGGTTTTATTAATTCTTTTGCTAAATTAAGAGTGTAGCGAAATTTAGTACTTCTGACAAACATTCAGTTTTCACACAACACATATCAACCTTCAGTTGCCACGCTTTTAGTGCTAATTATATGTGCATTAACCTTTCTTTTTCAGTAATTATAGTAGTTGTCCATAGGAATGGCGACTGTAATATCTAATTATCGCCAATTAATTGCTAACGTAACGACCGCTGATTTACTTTCTTCATTAACTTTATCCTTTTTCATAATTAATTTCCACCAATTTCATTTGTATTTTTCCTTTCATTTAGATGTAACCCTTTCCTCCCTCTTTACCGACAGATTAACTTCGATGACGATTTCTTTTCACAAATTTTCAATAGATACAGGTGGTTTAATTTTTCACTGCCATTAAGGTCGATAAGTGAGGGGGAGTTTACAGTATGAATTCGGCTAAAAAATTGCACGACCTCAAAGACAAAACCAACTGCTTTGATCACATTTCTCTACAGACATGCTAATTCAGCGTGCATGAAGTGAAACTGCATCTGCTCATCAATGGATTCGCAATCACGAACCCATCGCCTACGCATGTGAAGTGGCTGATTGAATTAATGCAGTGAAGCTAACGCGCGATTTCGTAAGTTCTGTAGGCTTGACAAACTCGGCTCGGGCCTGACATTCTATTTAGCGAAACCAGTTTACCAGATCCAACGCGCGCCATCGCAGACTGGAGGCAGCTTGAGGCGATGTCGGACTCTGCTCCCAGAGACTCGGGGTCTGCGCCACTCAGAGTAGGCTACCAGCACTGCAGTCTGCCAGCGCCAGCGCCGGCGCCCCTTCGGCCCCACTCAGAGTTACGCGCTAGAATACTCTTCGTACTTCCCGTCTCCCTTTCACTTCGCCTCTCCCAAGAAAAATTGCGTAGCTTGCTTTGCCCAATCAAAATCGTATAGCCACAGGTCGGTCAGTCAGGCGAGAGAAACGAGCAATTGCTATCGCGTTCCATATGAACCTTAGGAGTATTGAGAGTAGGGGAATGTGACCTCCAGAGACCCCTCATCGTACAGCTGTGGCTTGAGGAAGTCTGGTCGACTCCGAAGGGTTGCCGGCGAAGGGTATTTTCGGCCTGGGAAAAGAGCATTGTTTCCTACTGTTGCTACACTCCTGGAAATTGAAATAAGAACACGGTGAATTTATTGTCCCAGGCAGGGGAAACTTTATTGACACATTCCTGGGGTCAGATACATCACCTGATCACACTGACAGGACCACAGGTACATAGACACAGGCAACAGAGCATGCACAATGTCGGCACTAGTACAGTGTATATCCACCTTTCGCAGCAATGCAGGCTGCTATTCTCAAACGGAGACGATCGTAGAGATGCTGCATGTAGTCCCGTGGAACGGCTTGCCATGCCATTTCCACCTGGCGCCTCAGTTGGACCAGCGTTCGTGCTGGACGTGCAGACCGCGTGACACGACGCTTCATCCAGTCCCAAACATGCTCAATGGGGGACAGATCCGGAGATCTTGCTGGCCAGGGTAGTTGACTTACACCTTCTAGAGCACGTTGGGTGGTACGGGATACATGCGGACGTGCATTGTCCTGTTGGAACAAAAAGTTCCCTTGCCGGTCTAGGTATGGTAGAACGATGGGTTCGATGACGGTTTGGATGTACCGTGCACTATTCAGTGTCCCCTCGACGCTCACCAGAGGTGTACGGCCAGTGTAGAAGATCGCTCCCAACACCATGATGCCGGGTGTTGGCCCTGTGTGCCTCGGTCGTATGCAGTCCTGATTGTGGCGCTCACCTGCACGGCGCCAAACACGCATACGACCATCATTGGCACCAAGGCAGAAGCGACTCTCATCGCTGCAGACGACACGTCTCCATTCGTCCCTCCATTCACGCCTGTCGCGACACCACTGGAGGCGGGCTGCACGATGTTGGGGCGTGAGCGGAAGACGGCTTAACGGTGTGCGGGACCGTAGCCCAGCTTCATGGAGACGGTTGCGAATGGTCCTCGCCGATACCCCAGGAGCAACAGTGTCCCTAATTTGCTGGGAAGTGGCGGTGCGGTCCCCTACGGCACTGCGTAGGATCCTACGGTCTTGGCGTGCATCCGTGCGTCGCTGCGGTCCGGTCCCAGGTCGACGGGCACGTGCACCTTCCGCCGACCACTGGCGACAACATCGATGTACTGTGGAGACCTCACGCCCCACGTGTTGAGCAATTCGGCGGTACGTCCACCCGGCCTCCCGCATGCCCACTATACGCCCTCGCTCAAAGTCCGTCAACTGCACATACGGTTCACGTCCACGTTGTCGCGGCATGCTACCGGTGTTAAAGACTGCGATGGAGCTCCGTATGCCACGGCAAACTGGCTGACACTGACGGCGGCGGTGCACAAATGCTGCGCAGCTAGCGCCATTCGACGGCCAACACCGCGGTTCCTGGTGTGTCCGCTGTGCCGTGCGTGTGATCATTGCTTGTACAGCCCTCTCGCAGTGTCCGGAGCAAGTATGGTGGGTCTGACACACCGGTGTCAATGTGTTCTTTTTTCCATTTCCAGGAGTGTATTAGCACTCGACCAAGAGCACGTGCCGCAGGATATATTACGAAAACTACTCCTAGATATGTGAGCAACGGCCTTGCCGCAGTGGATACACCGGTTCCCGTGAGATCACCGAAATTAAGCGCTGTCGGACGTAGTCGGCACTTGGATGGGTGACCATACAGGCCGCCATGCGCATTTGCCATTTTTCGGGGTGCACTCAGCCTAGTGATGCCAATTGAGGAGCTACTCGACCGAATAGTAGCGGCTTCGGTCAAGAATACCATTATAACGATTGGGAGAGCGGTGTGCTGACCCGACGCCCCTCCTATCCGCATCCTCCACTGAGGATGACACGGCGGTCGGATGGTCCCGGTAGGCCACTCGCGGCCTGAAGACGGAATACTCCTAGATATGTAACTGACTTGTTCCCAAGCAGATAAACCGCGAAAGTGTATCTCGCCATAGCGTCTCGCACCACCGTGGTGCCGATTCACCACCCACGCCAAGGATGTCTTTGTCTTTCTAAACGGTTAAAGCCTCCACCCTTGCAGATTTAACCACCTATTTGTGAAAAGGGGACAAAAGAGGGCGCCTGACAGTTTTTGGCTCGGTTGAAAGGAAGTAAAGCATCTCCACACAGTGACGACGTGCAGACACGAAGATGTAATCAGAGGACAAGAAACTTCTTTTTAATGAACTATTACAATTGCTGGACCGTTGCTGAACCGCGCTGCGGCTCCCGCTGGTGCCGTTTGTAGGTTTCCGCCCTGTGTTGGAGGCCAGACGGTATCGTTTTATTTGGCATGGTTGCAGTTATTTGTCTTCTTCTCGTGTTGACTGGCGCAACTCGGTTTCGCAAGCGTTGCCTGTCCGCTAGTAGCAGCAGCGGCGGTTATGTAGTAACTGTTGCTCTATCTTTGGGTTGACGTTTTTGTTTTTCCGGGCAGTGTGAGTGGGCGAGATCCGTTGGGGACGCAGGAGGAGCCAGGTGCGCGCAGCTCCAGAACACGCCGGGACCGCTAGCGGCACGCATGGACTGCCGGATGGAAGGGCTGCGGTCACCAGGGTGCACGACCTGGCGTAAACAGGGTCCAGCAAGCTTTAAGATGAGTGCGTTTCAATCCTAGTAGAGAACCCTCCACCATTGTGATATCTCGCGATTCTCCAGTAACTAAGGTTCGTGTTACTGCTCGTAGTGTCGCCGAGGGAATAGCAGCGAGTGGAGTGCTTGGGGAAGGCGGATCTGATTAGCTTTCCTCGACTCCTTATTGCTTTTTACTGCGTTCAACTTGTAACAATTTGTTAAGTTCAACCAGCTGTAATTTTTCTTGCCTGGTGGCTGATAATGCCCCAGTTACCTTCGCTGGCGTTATTGTATGTAACGGCTGTGTATGTTTCCTCGCCTTGCCATTGCTGTCCGGCAAGGCGTGTAGTTTTGACAGCTTTCATTGTTGTAGGCCAGTTGGTGATTCTTCTACTCTGGTGGTAGTGATTCCTTTCTCATACCAGGCGCTCTAAACACAGTATTCTAGAGACGTAGTGCAGACCGCCGGTTCCAGCTTTGGCGTATTGTTCCATCGTTGCATTTGGTTTATCGGACGTCAGGTAGCTTCAGCAAGATTATCATTAGTCATTCGTTAGACTGCCACTAGTTTCAGTTACCATTTTGTGAAGTGAATGCAACTCTTGGCTGCCTATCTCATCGCTAGAGAAAGTGTTTGTTGTCGGACCTTCTCAGAGGTCGATTCCTGGAGCACCATCTGTGACTGCTTGGTTCTTGTAAGACACCTGTGTCATAAAAGAAGGTCTGATAGCGGGAAGTTCAGTGTAACGCTTCTTCAGTCCACGCATTCTGCAGGTATATTCTGCCTCAGTACCCTTTAAAGAAATTGTGTACTGGTCCTATTGTGTTTTATTATTGTATTATTTATTACAACACCTTGTAGAGCCTACATTAAAGGTTATATATGTCTAGTTAATAATTATGGTCGCCTTCTGGAATAAATCTATCAGTGTAGTGTATTTCCTGTATTCTTTTGTTCTCTTCTTAAATTATACCATAAATTTATAACTGCGTAATTTCAAATTCTTGTACCTTTTATTTAACAAAAAAGAGTAATTGCTGTAAGCAAGTAAGAAATAACACCGCGTAGCACAATTTTGCTGTGCAGTGTTGGCCATAAGTACTGGCTAAGACGTCTGCATAAAAATCTAAGTCCTGCATAAAGTAATAAGTTGGCAGCCCCTAGTGGTCATTATGCAGCGCGAAAAAACCTGTAAATGGTTCATTTGTCTATTTTACTAATTTAACTGATGTTATAGTCATATTATTAGGTATATCCTAATGAGTACATTACCGAGAAAAAAAAATTTCCGTTTACAAACTCTTATTTGACGTCGCGATTAATAAATTAGTAGTACTGAAGTCACAGGATTTGGCGTGCAGTCCCTACCCCAACAGCCAGTCACGGCGTAGCACGTGCTTCGCCGCAGCTAACTGCAGGTCATCGACGATAGTTCCATGTGGAAACTGACACTTGGCAGCATTCCTTGCTCGTGAAACTGGACAAATACTTCTTTTTGGCGTCAGATGTCTACTGCAACAAGTAAAATGCTTTGAATGACAATAAAGCAATAATTACTGCAAGAGCCAGAAATGTTGCAGTTGTCATAATAAGAAATGGCCTGCGTTGTTTTTCAGCGACGGCGGACAATTCACTGTGCTGTTCTACTGTGGAGCTAGATTGGCGGTGAGCGTAGGCTCCCACACGTGACGTCAGCTGCTTATCAAGGCAGCTGGCACCGTGTGTGTGTGGCTGGGGGAGGGGCTAGGTCGTAAAACGGGACCAATCTCAGGCGACCGCTCCTGTACCGTAAAGTGGGCCCGTAAAACGTGCCCTGCGGGACGCGCTAGCCGCTAGCAGGCTGTCCTACCGCTCGGTCCAGGCTACTCGGTAGGGCGTCAGGCCGTCTCACCGCCAATCTGGAGGCGATTTGTCAACACAGAGAGCAGCTTCCCCCTTCACTCGTTCACTAGGATCCTGAACAAGGCATCCACCGTTGCATGTTAGCGATTGGTTCGTCATGTGTGAAAAATGTAGCATATTATCGGCACATCTCAATAGTGATGGAGAATTATGTAATGACCACTCTGGACATATTCTGCTGTCGACTTCATATGGCTTGCGTTGCTGGCTATGTGTGTGGTACACGTAATGTGTTCTTTAGATTACGAGACACTACATCCAGTCCAGTAGTTCAGATAATGGTTGCTCTTGGAGACTCTGAAGTGTTACAGTAGCCAAAGAAATGCTTCAGCCATGTCCTATCCTCTGACATTAAGCTATTAAAATCTTCGTGATAAACTGACCAAGTAACTTTGAAACTAAGTGCCAGAGTTTAAGTAACTTGTAAAAAGAAGTGGAACCCAAATGATGCAGATGCAGAAAGCTGCCAAGTATCCGAAACTGACAGCAGTGAGATTCTTTGAGTAAATGTAAGTGGACATCTAAAGGAAAGACGTCGTGGAATGGAAATGGTGTATTCGAAACGCAGGAGGTAGTAATTTGAACATTATGTCTGCGCAAAAGTCGTTACTTTAGTGAATGTGAAGGAATGATAGCGTGTGACGAAGACGTGCGAGCGTTACACACAAAGGTACAGTTTAATGTCATGTTGTTGTTATTGAAAAACCTCCCTGCACAGGCTAGTAATGTACAGAGTGCACATACCTGGAGCTCACAGTTTCCAACACGAGAGAAACTAGTGACTGACAGAAATAACTTGCCACCAGCTTAGTACAACTCGAGACAGAGAGACTAAGACCTCACAAACTGGAGACCGATGGACCTCGGGAAAGCTTAAGGCTTTCTTCACTAGGAAAAATCGTCCTTTCGTCAAACCGGCGCCTCTTTCAGAACTATAATGTGTGCATTAGATTCCAGCAGTTGTGCGACTACTGTGAAGCCACTCAAGACTACTCTAGCGTTGAAGCTTGTCGTGGTCGCCAGTTCGGCGCCGAAAGAGACTCCTTCAGCAAGTGAGAACGATAGCAGAACATGAAGGCGTGACAGCGCATAACTGCTGGCTATAAGTACATAACTGTGGTGTTGTTCGAGATATGTAACAGAAAGCTGGAACACTGGAACTAGGAACAAAGAGGAGAAGAACCGCGAGCGAGAAATCGTCTGTTGTGCGGCACTGGTATATTGCCAGGCAATGATGAGACGAGACGACAGTAGTTCGATGCTATGGAGGCACAAGTGCGGAAAGATGTGATCAAAAGTGCCGAGCTGTGGAGTGAAAAAGGACATCATATTGACATTTCGTCAGAGAACGCTTTGTATTCACGACAGGTACAATGGACTTTGTGCTGATCTAGTACCATGCTTTCGGTTTCTGCACTGATTTACACCCGCCTAAGCCGGTTTTCATTCACGCCTGAAGCTCATTTTCACAAGTATTCAACTCGGTTTCCGTGTCTGACGCCAGTCATCCGATTCTGACACTGATGCTGATTTTGCAGTCTGATCACAGTAGTGATTTGGTTTTGACCTGCTGTCAACGTGTCCTTCTGCCGGGTACCCTCATTCTGTTGACTTCCGAGTCTTTTTGCGCTAGACCTGCAAATCCACTCCATCTATGTTTCCCCTACATCTCATCCCTGGTTAATTTCAGTTCCTTTCTTATCTCATTACCAGCGTCATGCCCCAGTAAATGTTCTACGACACCCTCGATTGTGGTAACACCTGGCAGCCGATTACCTGAATGGCAAGCAGGGCCAGGTAGCCTAGGCCGACGGATGAGGATCTTCGCTCGCTCGAAATGACTCACACGGCCAACAGTCTAAAGTTGTTAGTTGTCCACTTTGTGCTGCCCTCGCGCCCAGATGCTAGCCGGACTGCAGGTCGTCACAAACGCCAACGCGTGTCATCGATCGCCGAGCGCCGATGCTCCGCCGTCGACAGGCGATACGAGTCATGGTTGACAGAATGAGATTTTCACTCTGCAGCGGAGTGTGCGCTGATATGAAACTTCCTGGCAGATTAAAACTGTGTGCCCGACCGAGACTCGAACTCGGGACCTTTGCAGAAGTAAAGCTGTGAGTACCGGACGTGAGTCGTGCTTCGGTAGCTCAGTTGGTAGAGCACTTGCCCGCGAAAGGCAAAGGTCCCGAGTTCGAGTCTCGGTCGGGCACACAGTTTTAATCTGCCAGGAAGTTTCATATCAGCGCACACTCCGCTGCAGAGTGAAAATCTCATTCTGGAAACATCCCCCAGGCTGTGGCTAAGCCATGTCTCCGCAATATCCTTTCTTTCAGGAGTGCTAGTTTTGCAAGGTTCGCAGGAGAGCTTCTGTAAAGTTTGGAAGGTAGGAGACGGATACTGGCAGAAGTAAAGCTGTGAGTACCGGTCGTGAGTCGTGCTTCGGTAGCTCAGATGGTAGAGCACTTGCCCGCGAAAGGCAAAGGTCCCGAGTTCGAGTCTCGGTCGGGCACACAGTTTTAATCTGCCAGGAAGTTTCAGTCATGGTTGAGATCAAATCACCAACGGCCTCGCCATAGAGCCTAAAGCGCTCTAAAATACCAGTTATTGTGTCACGACAACCCTGTCACAGCGCATCTGTGAGCGAAGACAATTTATTTATTTTATAATGCTCCTTGCTTTAATACGCTTATGTCTGAATTCACTATCCCTTTTCAGCTCCCCTTTATTCAGACGTACTGTTCAAATCCGGGACCAGAAGTCGTCTGTCAGTTTGATTAACGCCGCTTAATCCCGAAGCTTACCAAAAAAGAGATTAGTTAATGATTCCTTGTATCTAAGTGCTATCTCAATCAGTCACAGTATAAGAAATGGGTCTTCTGTGGGTTGTTTTATTGATTATCAGACTCTTCAACAGACGTAAACATAAACGAGAGAAAATGGTCTTAGTCTCCTAAAACATATTATGTTGTCCTGTAATAGTATCATCACCGGAGGACACTTTAATCACCCAACAGTTGATTGACAACAATACAATTTCATAACTTGTGGGTTTGAGTGAGATTTGTTGAAAACGAATATAAATGCTTAATCTGAAAAATTACATAAAACAGATAGTCTGAAATCCCACAGATGAATGAAATCTATTGGACCTAATAACAGCAACAACACCCACCTCATTCAGGATACCCACACTGAATTGCATTAGAAACCATGAGCCACTTTCTGTAATATAATTATGTAACTGTAGTAGTTGTTATAGGCTGAATATGTTTTGAGAGTAAGTTAACAAAAATGGTTCAAATGGTTCTGAGCACTATGGGACTCAACTGCTGTGGTCATCAGTCCCCTAGAACTTAGAACTTCTTAAACCTATCTAACCTAAGGACATCACACACACCAATGCCCGAGGCAGGATTCGAACCTGCGACCGTAGCAGTCGCACGGTTCCTGACTGCGCGCCTAGAACCGCGGGACCACCGCGGCCGGCGTAAGTTAACAGTTCTCTTACTATGTTGTTATACGTTTACAGGAAGATCTCTTACAAAAGTCAGTCAAGTTCTAGTAACAACTGAAGATTGTAGATGGCACAAAATTCAGTGTCAAGACACTCATGGATGAAAAAGCAACTGAAAATGAAAATATCAAACAAAAGCAGAAATATTGCACTCAGCATTCAAATGTTCATATACAAACGGTAATTCCGGAATACTACCCCAGTTTAATTCTAACACCACTGTGAAGACACTTGATGTCAGTATTAGTTAAAGTTGCGTTTAAAATCGTTGAAACCGAACTGGGCCCCAGGACTCGATGTGCACCCTATCAGATTCCATGAAGAATACTATGCTAAGTGAACTCCTCTTTTAATGTATAGTACAGACCTCGAATAAGAATCTCTGTCCAACAGTTCGCAGGAAGCACATGTCACTGTCTTCTAAAAGAAGAGTGGTAGAATTGTTCCACGCAACATTCTGAGCTGAGACGTAATGAGGTATTCAAAATCAAATGCCTCCAAGCACTATGGGAATTCACACTGAGGTCATCAGTCCCCTAGACTTAGAACTATTTCAACCTAACTAACCTAAGGACATCAGACACAATCATGCCCGATGCAGGATTCGAACCGGGGACCGCAACAGCAGCACGGTTCCAAACTGAAGCGCCTAGAACCGCTCGCCCACTGCGACTGGCTAATGAGGTGTATCGAACTGAATGACTTCTCATATGTCAACAAGAATGGACTGCGTTAAAACCAGACATGCGAAACCTAACTCGCACTTTTCTGACATGACATCCTGAAGGCCACGGACCAAGATAAACAGGCCTGTACAGCATTTCTTGACTTTCGAATAGCGTTTATTCGGTACAGTAACTATTATTAACGAAAGTGCAGTCGTGTGCGGATCAAACCAAATTGGTGCCTGGTTTGAGGATTTATTGGTAGGGAAGATGCCATTTGTGATTTTGACGTGAGAGTCATCAACATATATAGGAATATCTTCAGGCATGTCTCCATCCTTGCTGTTCATATTGTTCGTTTATGACATGACAAGGAATTAATAGTAATTGCAGATACTTGGAGGTGATATGGTTATCTGTAAGGAGGTACCACAGAGACGGAAAAAAATGTCATCACCAAAAGAAGGAGTTGTGCGCCATAAACGAAAATTGGAAGGCGTGTTTCTACGTCTTAAAGATGTCTTTTCCAGTTTCGCGCTAGTCGCGTAAGAGAGCTGATACTAGCGCCACTGTGAGGACGCAAATCACGTTTGCTTTAAATACACGCTGTAACGGTCGTGAGCGTTAGTTACCTCGGACGTGGTGAGTTGGTGTTAGTCAAGAACGCCTTTAATGTGCCGAGGACGCCGCTATCAACATCCCACTGAGTTCGAACGAGGACAGGTAAAAGGGCTACGAGAAGCTGGATGTTCTTTCTGCGATACTGAAGAATCACTTGGCAGGAATGTGTCCACTGTGCATGATTATTATCAGTCGTGGTCACGAGAATGTATAGTCGCAAGCAGACTGACACTGGACAGCTGTGTAGCATTATCAAAAGGAAACACCACAATGTTTGGCGTACGGCTCTGGCACATCATACTGCATCTGAAGCTGTTTTTTGAGCTACGGTTGGCACCAACGTTACACAAGAAATCGGGTACCTCAAGGACAGCTCCGAGCCAGAATCCCTGTAGCGTGGATTCCACCTGCAGCCATCTGCAGCTTCAGTGATGCCAGGAGAGGCTTCATTGGAGGACATGCTGGAGGTCTGTTGTGTTTCCTGGTGAAAGCTGGCTCTGTTCCGGTGCCAGTGATGGCCGCGTGTTGCTTAGAATAAGGCCAGCTGAGGGCCGGCAACCAACCTGTCTGCGAGCTGGACACACTGGACCTACACCTGGAGTTACGGTTGGGGATGCGATTTCGTGTGACAGCAGGAGCACTCTTTTTGTCATCCCACGCACCCTGACTACAAAATTTGTACGACAGTCTGGTGATTCGATCTGGTGAACTGCAGTCCATGAACAGCATTCCATGGGATGTTTTTAACTTGATAGCGCTCATCCGCTATTGCAGGCCAACATGTTGCTTGGTCTACATTTACATCTACATCTACGTCCATACTCCGCAAGCTACCTGACGGTGTGTAGCGGAGGGTACCTTGAGTACCTCTATAGGTTCTCCCTTCTGTTCCAGTCTCATATTGTTCGTAGAAAGAAAGATTGTCGGTATGCCTCTGAGAGGGCTGTAATCTCTCTGATTTTATCTTCATGGTTTCTTAGCCAGATATATGTAGGAGGGAGCAGTGTACTGCTTGACTCCTCGATGAAGGTATGTTCTCGAAACTTTAACAAAAGCCCGTACCGAGCTACTGAGCGTCTCTCCTGCATAGTCTTCCACTGGAGTTTATCTATCATCTCCGTAACACTTTCGCGATTACTAAACGATCCTGTAACGAAGCGCGCTGCTCTCCGTTGGATCTTCTCTATCTCTTCTCTCGACCCTATCTGGTACGGATACCACACCGGCGAGCAGTATTCAAGTAGTGGGCCAACAAGTGTACTGTAACCTACTTCCTTTGTTTTCGGACTGCATTTCCGTAGGATTCTTCCACTGAATCTCAGTCTGGCATTTGCTTTACCGATGACTATTTTTATATGGTCATTCCGTTTTAAATGACTCCTAATGCGTACTTCCAGATGACTTTTGGAATTAACTGCTTCCAGTTGCTGTCCTGCTATGTTGTTAGCTAAATGTTGTCTACATTGAGATTCAATTGTCATTACGTAGTTCGGTTTAGCAGTTACTAAGTAAGCACACATGTTATCAGTAAACCAGCAAAATTACTTTGAATATGGTTCAAATAGCTCTGAGCTCTATGGGACTTAACATCTGAGGTCATCAGTCCCTTAGAACTTAGAACTACTTAAGACATCATACATCCATGCCCGAGGCAGGATTCGAACCTGCGACCGTAGCGAATTCGTTGCAGATCCTCGTGCATTTCAGTACAATTTTCCATTGTTACAATCTCTCGATATACTACAGCATCAACTGCAAAAAGACTCAGTGAACTTTCAATGTTATCCAAAAGGTCGTTTATATATATTGTGAACAGCAACGGTCCTACGACACTCCCCTTGCGACACACCTAAAATCACTCTTACTTCGGAAGATGATCATCAGCTCTGTCTCCAATTGAGCACATATGGGGGCATAATCCCCCCCTCCATTTCTACTTTAATCGAATTGATGTGCTACCAGCCAATTTTCAGATTACGTATGTATGACTGTGTGCTAGTGATTTACTGTTTGCTGAGTAGCAAGCTGACTTGACTTTACTGAGAATAAACATAAAAGTCTTCAATAATGCTCATGTAAGGAGTCAGAAGAATGATGACTCAAAAAAGTAGTGATATAGATCCTTTACAATTTACGAAATGAGATGTGTTTCACATCTACACGTACACTCAGTAACACTAAAGTGAGGACATGTCAAAAGCAAGAATAATCCCCCCCACTGGGTAGAAAGGCAGTCTGGAAGGTACCGACAGGGATGTGGCGCCATGCAGTCTCCAGTGCCTTCGTCAGCCGCGCTAGGTTTCTCGGTTGACAATACATGACGCGAACAGTCCAATTCATGTGGTCGCACAGGTTCTCAATTAGGTTTAAATCCGGGAAATTTAATGACAGGGGAGTTCCGTAAACTCTTCGGACCACTCACGCACATGCCAGCTGTGTTACACGATGCACAACTCTGCCAGTAGGTGGTGTCATAATGCCGAGGGAAAGCAAACCGCATGTAAGGGTGGACATGGTTCCCAAGATGCATACCTGTGTTGATATGTTGTCTCTTGCAGAACGACAAGATCAGCCACGGAATGCACTCCCGCCTGGATCTTTTCGACGATAGTTGCAGAGTGTTTGTTTTCAGATGTTTCACGCCCTACACGGCAACTGCCATCTATCCGATGAAGCTTAAAACATGACTCATCTGGAAAAGCCACCTGTTGCCACTCAACAGACTCCAGTTGAAAAGCAGTCAGCGTGGGCGCATGAACCAGGCGCCTTCTGCGGAGGCCCACATGCAACAACATTCGCTGAATAGTTGTTGAGGAGACACTGTTGATAGCCCCTGGATTCATCTGGGCGATCAGCTGATCAACAGTTGCACCTCTGTTTGACCATACACATCACCACAACCATCGTTCAACCCTAATATCTGTGGCCCATGGTGAACCACAGTCGCCTTGGCGCCAGTTTTGGGTAATGCCATTTTGCCATGCACGGTATAGTTCAACACAGCATCATGTGAATAGTTTACAAACTTACCTGTTTGGAAAATACCTCCACCCTCATGCTCTTTTAGGCGTCATATAAATCGCTCTGTTTTCATTACCGCACTGACAGCACTTTCTTCTGGTTTGTACACCTCTATTACTGCCACCTTACGTCTGTAAGTGGTAATTTCAAATTGACGTCGAACGTAGTCGGTGATCACGTTACTGTGCCTCGACGGTGTATAGTCCCCAAGCCACTCTGCACTGCGTTCCGACTGGTACCTAGCATCAACACTTGTTTCCTCTGTGCTGTACCATTTGGTTGCCAGTGGCTTTGATGGAATAGTACCACCAGTTCCTGTCAGATCACCAAAGTTAAACCACATCCTTTTAAATAAATTAGAATTCTATGGTGTCACAGGCAGTGCTGCAAAATGGTTCAAGTCATACCTCGCTACCAGGAAACAAAGGGTGTCAGTGCAAGGGACTAATGAATTAAGTCATCAGTCATCATCAGAATGGGAAGAAATTACATGTGGTGTCCCACAGGGATCCATCTTAGGGCAATTGCTTTTTCTTGTGTAGATTAATGTTCTCTCATCAGTTACACTGCCAGAAGCAGAGTTCGTTTTGTTTGCAGATGACACAAGTATTGCAATAAATAGTATGTCGAGTGTAGGTCTAGAAAGATCTGCTAATGATATTTTCATGGATATTAATAAATGGTTTAAAGCCAACTCACTGACATTAAACTTCGAAAAGACTCACTATATGCAATTCAGAACCTGTAAGAGCTTTCCACCCAGCATATGCATAAGGTACGAAGAAGAGCAGAGAGAAGAGGTTGACAGTGTTAAATTCCTGGGATTACAACTTGATAATAAATTCAGTTGGGAGGAGCACACCACAGAACTGCAGAAACGCCTTAACAAACCTGTATTTGCAATTCGAGTGTTAGCAGACATAGGAGACATAAAACTGAAAAACCTTGCATACTTTGCCTACTTTCATTCCATAATGTCATATGGTATAATACTTTAGGGTATCTCTTCAAGTAAAACAAAAGTTTTCAGAGTCCAAAAGCGTGTAATACGTATTATTTGTGGAGTAAACTCACGGACGTCTTGTAGAAACCTCTTCAAAGAATTCAAAGAACTGGGTATACTAACTACTGCCTCTCAGTATATTTACTCCTTAATGAAATTTGTCCTAAATAATATATCTCTTTTTCCAACAAACAGCTCAGTTCATACATACAATACCAGGAACAAAAATGATCTGCACAAGGACTTAAAAGCAATTACTTTAGTTCAAAAAGGGGTCCACTACTCAAGAACACTCATCTTCAGTAGTATGCCAGCAAACATAAAAAATTTAGTTACAAATAGATATCAGTTTAAAAGGAGCCTGAAAGACTTACTAGTAGCCAACTCCTTCTACTGCATTGACGAATTTTTTAATAAAAACAAATGATGTGTTTTATATATTTATACTATTAGTATTGTTATTCCAGCTTAAAAAAATAAAAAATAAAAAAGGTGACATGTTCCACATCCTCGAGGATCTCCTCAACACGGATCTATGGAACGAACACTTATCTAATCTAATCTAAAGCGTTGCCGGAGTTGGCTGGCACATGGGGAGGTCTCCGTCCAGGTCGAGTGCTGTTGGCACTCGGGATGCACTCAGCCCTTGCGAGGCAAATTGGGGAGCTACCTCATTGAAAAGTAGCCGTACCAGTCACTAAATCTGACACGACTGGGAAAGCGGTGTGCTGACCACATGCCCCTCCGTATCCGCATCCGGTAACCCCTAATGGCTGAGGATGACACGGCGGCTGGTGGGTGCCGTTCATCATTCAACGCCTCTTCGGACTGTGTTTGTTTGTTTTATACGCTCCCAAATCTCTCGTACACCGTTGTCGTGGAACGTAAGCAAGATTATTATGGTGGCAGCTGATTTTTACCAGTCTTACTCAAATAGAAACTGTCTGCAGAAGTGTCAGTTCTGAATGGAATTCAAACAAAGATATTCAGTTCCGTGTAACGCCATACTTGACTCTACTTACAGACGCTAATCAAACAGTCAATAGCTACACTTATTAGTAAGGATTAATGATAGGCCTGTAGGTGAATTGCATGGGCGTTAAAACTCTCATAACCTCGAGAAGACGATGATTTCGTCTCGTTGACTGGAATTCGTCCTTCACCAAAAATTCGCGCCTACATAACTCAACAAATATTTTGCACTGAAACATAAGAAACGAGATCCCCACTATTGGTCGTCAGATATTACTGGTTAATAAAGACAACAATTTTTAAAAAAATGTTATAAAATGAATATTTCTCAATATTTAGGATAATAAGACTGAGAGGTGCGAGGGAGAGAAAAGCTATAACAGGATGTGACAGGTGAGCTAGATGGCAGCAGCCTCTGGACGTAAAGCTGTTAACAGTGAGGAGGCGTTTCATCTTTCGATCGCGGAAATTAAGAATATAAATCATGTCTCGCGAGCAATAAATTTCTGGTGCTGTAGCTGCGTCTCTCACCAAACCTCTGTGGCTGTGAGCTCTCGGTTCAAGACTTTCGACAGCTGCGGCAGTTAAGTTTTCGCTACTTCGGAAATTGGACAAAAGTGTACGTGAGTAATCCTTCTCGTCTATATTTAAAGACACTTCACGTACTGGAGCCACAAGATCGATAGCGGTAGCCAAAATGTCCATATTAATAAACAATTATCTAAAGCAATCTAGACGGCCGTATTCATAAAAAAACCACAGTGATCAAAACCTAATTAAATATATTTATTTTTTTATTAACATCTATTTAAAGATTCTGTTCCAGCTTGACATCAGTGTGATACACACATCAAAAAGTTTTGCATCGCGTCGGTTCCGAGAGTTCCGGAACCTGTACAGAAAATTCGAATAGAGATCAACATAAACACCATTTCCGCCCTTTTGATTGCTCATGAAAACCACACATTGCATGTTATAACACCATACAGCGAGACATTCGAAGCTGACGGTCCAGATTGCTGTACACACTGGTACCTCTAATACCCAGTAGCACGTCCTCTTGCATTGATACACCTCTTTATTCGTCGTGGCCTACTATCCACAAGTTCATCAAGGCACTGTTGGTCCAGATTGTCCCGTTCCTCAATGGCGATTCCACGTAGATCCCTCAGAGTGGTTGGTGGGTCACGTCGTTCATAAACAGGCCTTTACAGTCTATCCCAGGCATGTTCGATAGGGCTCATGTCTGGAAAACATGCTGGCCACTCTAGTCGAGCGATGTCGTTATCCTGAAGAAAGTCATTCACAAGTGTGCACGAGGGGGCGCGGATTGTCATTCATGAAGACGAATGCCTCGCCAATATGCTGCCGGTATGGTTGCACTATAGGTCGGAGGATGGCATTCACGTATGGTACAGCCGTTACGGCGCCTTCCATGATCACCAGCGGCGTACGTCGGCCCCACATAATGCCACCCCAAAACAGCAGTGAACCTCCATCTTGTTGCACTCACTGGACAGTGTGTCTAAGGCGTTCAGTCTGACAGGGTTGCCTCCAAACACGTCTCCGACGACTGTCTGATTGAAGGCATATGCGACACTCATCGGTGAAGAGAACATGATGCCAATCCTGAGCGGTCGATCCGGCATGTTGTTAGGCCCATCTCTACCGCGCTGCATGGTGCCGTGGTTGCAAAGATGGACCTCGCCATGGACATTGAGAGTGAAGTTG
This sequence comes from Schistocerca gregaria, assembly GCF_023897955.1. NCBI lineage: Eukaryota > Metazoa > Arthropoda > Insecta > Orthoptera > Acrididae > Schistocerca > Schistocerca gregaria. The sequence continues at coordinate 653,804,654 of NC_064924.1, forward strand.
CGCATCATGCAGCCTATTGTGCACAGTTTGAGTCGTAACACGACGTCCTGTGACTGAACGAAAAGCATTATTCAACATGGTGGTGTTGCTGTCAGTGTTCCCCCGAGCTATAATCCGTAGGTGGCGGTCATCCATTGCAATAGTAGCCCTTGGGTGGCCTGAACGAGGCATGTCATCGACAGTTCCTGTCTCTCTATATATCATCCATGTCCGAAAAGCATCGCTTTGGTTCACTCAGATAAGCCTGGAAACCTCCCTTATTGAGAGCCCTTCCTGGCACACAGCAACAATGCGAACGCGATCGAACCGCGGCATTGACAGTCTAGGCATGGTTAAACTACAGACAACAAGAGCAGTGTACCTCTTACCTGGTGGAATGACTGGATTTGATCGGCTGTCGAACCCCCCTCCGTCTAATAGGCGCTGCTCATGCGTGGTTTTTTACATATTTGGGAGGATTTAGTGACACCTCTGAACAGTCAAAGGGACTGTGTGTGTAATGCATCCACAGTCAACGTCTATCGTCAGTAGTTCTAGGAACTGGGGTGATGCTAAACTTTCTTTGATGTGTTTATTTTCTGTTAACGTCGTTTATCGGAAATACTAAAAAAGTACTTTCGCCAGTGAGTTCTGAGAGCATTCTTACGTTCCCATTTTCTGATTAACTGCTGTCTTGCAGCAAGTATATCCTAGCATATTGTCGTCCCTAATGTAGTTGCATAGCAAAATTATTGTGCAGGCATAAAATTTTGATTGCAGTTCCAACAGGCGAGCTCTGAATAGAGAAGGTTGAGCTGAAGAGATTGGCCAGTTGTTATGTCAACACGGTGTACTGCCAATATAAAACGCGTCCCAACCAGGGCAGACAGAAATTTAAACACCACTGTACTACGTAGAAAGGCACTGTGAAGTAACAATAAGTAACTCTGTGTCTGAACACCGCCACAAATAGTGAAACGTCGAGAGAGCTTGGTGTCCTAGAATTGTTAATGGACAAGGAGCGCTGGCAGGTGCGATAAATAGGGACAAATACGATCGTACACCCAGAGCGACTGCGTCATAGGCGGCGACTCAGCTCTTGTAAATAACGCAGCTTTCAGAGCACAACACACATTCCGTCATTCTTCCATTCTGCTTGTGTCGAAGAACCAGAGAGAATGACAGACTGAGTTTCAGTGAAACCACGACCAGCAGTTCAGTGATAGGTAGCCCGTTACCTGCTTGCCGACTTCTGCACGAGGGCAGCCGTGGTCTGCTCCTGGTGCCTCCTAAGTCATCGCGGGTGAGAAGACAGGTGAAAAGCCAGTCCTTCTCATCTACTGGGTCATCTCAGATTATTCACAAGCTACCATACTAGCACCGACCAGTCGAAAGATGTCGTGCAGTTTCCTGGCCGACTCATGAACACCTGATGCTGTCTTGGTCGATTCATGGTAGATGATCAGGGCTTCCCTGCACGGCAACCAGCATCCTGGATCGCCAAAGGCAGACTCCATCGGAGGAAGGGGTAATCACCAAGACCACTGAGGTGCGAGCTGAACGGGATGACCAGAGTACCTCTGGTGGCCCGCGCCTCCTTCACTTGCTCTGAAATCTACTCTACACGGCTAAGGCAGCAATATCACGACATTCTGATGAGGCCTCAGCATTTCTCCACGGCACGTCAACGTCGAGCCTGGCTACTACTACAGCTCTGAAGGAGCTAAAAGCTTTGTAAACTTTGCTTGGCATTAAATGTATTTACAGATGACGCTTTCTCACTGATGTCTCCGGATGTGGAATGGACCAGTCATTCTCACACTTCGCTCAGTTTCCTGATTACAATGCGACACCACAGATGGGTCATAACATTGGTGTCAAGAAGTGACGCTGAGATGAAACATTGGTGTCAGAGTGACTGTCACGTCAGTATTTCGGTGGTAGTGAGTTCACGCCTACAGCACCGTCTACCAGTACTACCACCATGCAGTATGGTGAGTGACCACTGTTTATTCATTAAACGCTTTCTTTGGAGTGTTTCGGCTCTGAGGGCTATGCCAGTTAGTAGGACATCAGTAGTACCATTAAGGTGCCATTTCTTAAACCGGAGAAGCTTTCTGATTTCTCACTGTTTAGAGGCAATGTTAGGGAACCTTCTTTGGTACCAGTACCGTGTAAGTTCTGTAACCTTTCTGGGTATGAGCTGTGATGTCCCAGACCTGTGCCATTGACGTGTGACACTTGTTGCAGATTTGGGGAAAAGTGGCACACCATTGTTCTCAATCTCATTTTGCGCTGATAGTCGTAAAGTTCAGCATGCACTTTGTGTTGATGGGTTAAGGTACAGTTTATTCTATTTTTTTCTTATTCTTTTGTTGTTGTAAACGACAATAGTAAGTTACGCAAAACGCCAGATGCACGTTCTGCAACGCTTGTGACACTGTTGCCGCTTTAGTGGAACAGGCGTAAATATTATCACTGGGGCAACAGTAAGAAAAGGAAGTAGACACATTACAGGCTGTAGTTCAACAATTAAAGTCGGTGTCTGCTGACGCCCCGACAACAGGTTGTGTAATCTTCCAGACTTGTTTCGATTCTACGACAGTTGCGCTAATAACACATTTTTCTTTGAATCAGCGGAAGACTTACGTGCGTTTGTTGATAATTTAAGGGATACAGCAGCATTTTTTAGTTGACGAGCCGTAATTACTCTCCGTGTAGCTAATTTGCGATTAACATGCGGAGCGAAGACGTATGTCCTTACTGTTTCCGTTTCAAGTTTCTTAACTGCTTCACAATTAATTGACGTTTCTTCCATCTTTGCAATAAAATGAAAGGCGGATTGTTGTTTACCATTTGCGTTTCGCTTCTTATATTTATGAATCATCTTGAGTGGCCTATAATACATGTTTTGTTTTATATAATAAATGCATTATGTTGTTTTGTATGTTACTGCGTTACTTTTCTAAGGTTTATTGTTGTTCAAACTGGAAAGCAACATTTCTAGTACAAGTTTCGTGAGGTCAGATTATCGTTCGATGTTACTTATCACTTCCAAAGTTTCTAGTTCATGTGTGTGCTCCTCGAGATGTGTTCATTCGGTCATTGTACTCCAGACTCGTAATAGAGCAGAGACATTAAGCAACTTGAAAAACTAACTAAAAACGTACCAAATAGGAATACCAGCGTTCCGGAATATTAGATGGAGGGACATCTGCACTGTGGATTCTCCTGACTACGAAGTGTTTTGGAGCAGGAGTGGTACACCGAATCTCGGAACCGGTTTGCTAGTACACAGGGCACACGAGTCGGTGATCTCGAGTTTTGAGGCCACAAACCGTGTGACATGAACACTGGGAATAAAAATTTGATTCTTCAGTATCGCACTGATTTGCCCACATGGTCCAGCAGAGGAAGCGAATAATGAGGTCAGTGACTCCTTTAGTGAACAACTTGAAGGTATATACGAGACGATAGCGAAAATTGATATGAAAGTGATTCTGGTAGATAACAGTGTCACGATGGGAAGAGAAACAGTGTTTACGCCAAAAGTGAGGAAGTACAATCGAGATTTGGCGTTCAAAAAGGTTTGCACAGTCGTCTCTAATTTTATTTCATTTTTTGGAGGAGGAGAATGGAACATTTAGCTATAAGTTAGTATATAAAAGTATTTTCTTTTATTTACAGGTGAGCCATAATGGACGGTAAAGTAGATGTCAGGTTGTGACAACGGTCGGCGATAGAGTTCCTCTTCAAGACTGGCGATGACGCTGCCATATCTATTCACAGGAAATTGCTTCCTATTTATGGGGAGGACAATGTGGATCGCAGCAGTATCCAGCGGTGGTTTCAGAGGTTTAAAGAAGGTTATTTCTCTCTACTGGACAATCCACGATGCGGTAGACCATCGTCTGCAGTGAGTGATGTGAATAAGGAGACCATTGATCAAATCATCCAAATGGCAGATGTGTGACGACACGACAGCTTGCTGAAATGTGGTATCACTGGTACAGTCACTAGGGTACAGAAAAAATCTGTGCACGTTGGGTGCCTAGATTATTGAAATGTAAACGATGAGGAAGAATGTGTGCGAGGGTCTCATGAAGACCTTTAGTGAAGGGTGGAAACAGTGTTTCTGCCAAGCAGGCAGTGGGGCACTATGCTTTATAATTTTTTTCAAACTGTTGCATCCATGAGCCCCCGGTTCGAGATGTTCTCTTGTCCGGTTAGCGGCTGACGCTACAGATCTTCATTAATGAAAATATACAGTACAATCGGATACACATTTTACGTATTTACATACCCCTTTACCTTTAATCCAAATAAATACAGATTCATTAGGATTTAGTTTTCGTTTGTTACGTGTATACAACACAAGTGGCGAGGTAGAGTCATAAGCAGATTTAGCAAAGTCTTTATTTGCAATTTCAAACATATGGTAAGTACCATAGGCAATTACATCTCCATCATTGCCTGCCTGCTTGGCCGTCGTCGATGGATCTTGTGTTTTTCTTGGATGTTAACTTAATTTTAGCTTGGATATAAACCACACTTTCTCACATGGAAATGGATGGTTCACTGTTGCTATAGTGAGAGGTGGTAGTTGAGTGTCAAGTGCACCTGGCCTTAAAAGTTTTAATGATAGAGATGTAATTGCCTATCGTACCTACCATATGTTTGAATTTGCTAATAAAGACTTTGGTAAATCTGCTTATGACTCTACCTCGCCATAGAGTCATGTTGGCGGCGTTCAATGCAGTTGCCTGTGCAGCAGCAAGACACAGAGCGTAGCGCGTCAGCGGCGTGAGCCGGCGTCATTACCCAGGATGAAACGTGGTTGTTTTTGTCCGAACCTGAGAGCAAAACTAAATCCATGGAGTGGCTTCATCCGGGTTTGGCTTGGTTCAAATGGCTCTGAGCACTATGGGACTTGACATCTATGGTCATCAGTCCCCTAGAACTTAGAACTACTTAAACCTAACTAACCTAACTAACCTAAGGCCCATCTGAAGGCCCATCTGTGCGATAAAACATATGATTGTGAGAAAGACCTTATTTTCTGTGTCAAGCGATGGTGTAAATGTCAATCCCCAGAATTTTACCAAAGTGCATTTACATCATGGAAAGAACGATGGGCCAAATGAGTCACAGCTGATGGAGGCTACATTAAGTAGGCTCAATGTATAGCTAAATGTTCCAAGTACGTTCACAAAAAATTTTATTCTCCTCCTGCAAAAAATAAAAAAATTTAGAGACGACTGTGCAAAACGTTTTGAACGCCCTTTGTTTATGAAAAGTTTAATGATAACGGACTGAGGCTGGTTCATTTAAGCAAAAACATCATAAGCGGCAGCATATTTCCACAACAGAATATCCATAAAGGGACGTGGAAACTTCCGGATGCAGAAACAGTCAACCAGATAGATCATGTGCTTATCCAAACAAGGCACGGCTCAGATATCAAGGATGCTGAGGTGAGAAGATGCAGATTCGGACCACTATATGGTGATGGTCACATCACCAAACATCAAACCTGTAGATATGGATATGAAGTATAAAGGGGACCAGTCATCCCCAATGAGAGGAAAAGATCAGAATTCCAAAGAGAAACGGATGAAGGGACGAGAGCGATTGCTGTTGAGGAGGGAGTTGTCCCGAAGAGCAGTGGTTACTAATGGAAAGAACAACACAACATACGCTGAAAGTTGAGACATGAGAAACAGAGAAAAACGAAGTGAGTGGTATGATCATGACTGGGAGAAGGCTATTGAGGATCAAAGTAGATCAAGGCAGAAGATGCTCAATCGAGATGAAGGTGCCGCCAGTCAAAATTATGAAGAAATGAGATGGAAGGCAGAAGCTACTTGCATGAGGAAAAAGAGAGAATTTGAATACATTAGGTTGAAATACATCGAGGAACGTTAAGGGAGTAAAAGAGATAAAACAAGGATGGCAGTTTCGGACACCTATATGCAGGGATAAAGGAGGGAAGTTGCTCGGAGGTGAAACTAAATTCATCGAAAGAACGAAAGAATATTTTAAAGAACTATTGAAATCTGTGGAAATCCTGGAATTTGAAGAAGAGGGACGGGTGGAACAAGCTGGCAGCAATGATGAAGTACAGGAACCAATGTTGGAAGCAGCGACTGTACATGTAACGGAAAGGGGAGCTACAGAGCTGTGGGAAAGATAAGATACCTAGGTTTTTTTGTGGCGATCTAGAGGTATTAAAGAAATTACGGGAACTGGCTTATAAAATATGGAGAATTGAAATAAAATCCAACCACTATACAGTACTTAAGAACAGCGATAGAACAAATTGCAATAACCGTAGAGGTATTAAAGAAATTGCGGGAACTGGCTGATAAAATATGGAGAACTGAAATAAAATCCAACCACTATACACTACTTAAGAAGAGCGATAGAACAAATTGCAATAACCGCAGAGGAATAGCACTGGTGAATGCTGTTACAAATCACTTGCTATGACACTGAACAAAAAATAACGACCATAAGCAGAAGCCACGATTTCTGGATTACCTGTGCGGTACCAGGAAAGAAAGAGCATCGACACAACGGAAGTTCGTCCTTAGATTGTTGTTTTTGTTGTGGTCTTCAGTCCTGAGACTGGTTTGATGCAGCTCTCCATGCTACTCTATCCTGTGCAAGCTTCTTCATCTCCCAGTACCTACTGCAACCTACATCCTTCTGAATCTGCTTAGTGTATTCATCTCTTGGTCTCCCTCCACGATTATTACCCTCCACGCTGCCCTCCAATGCTAAATTTGTGATCCCTAAATGCCTCAAAACATGTCCTAAAAACCGATCCCTTCTTCTAGTCAAGTTGTGCCACAAACCTCTCTTCTCCTCAATCCTATTCAATACCTCCTCATTAGTTACGTGATCTATCCACCTTAGCTTCAGCATTCTTCTGTAGCACCACATTTCGAAAGCTTCTATTCTCTTCTTGTCCAAACTAGTTTTCGTCCATGTTTCACTTCCATACATGGCTATAAATCTATATTCGATGTTAACAGATTTCTCTTCTTGAGAAACGCTTTCCTTGCCATTGCCAGTCTACATTTTATATCCTCTCTACTTCGACCATCATCAGTTATTTTGCTCCCCAAATAGCAAAACTGCTTTACTACTTTAAGTGTCTCATTTTCTAATCTAATCCCCCCAGCATCACCCGATTTAATTTGACTACATTCCATTATGCTCGTTTTGCTTTTGTTGATGTTCATCTTATATCCTCCTTTCAAGACACTGTCCATTCCGTTCAACTGCTCTTCCAAGTCCTTTGACGTCTCTGACAGAATTACAATGTCATCGGCGTACCTCAAAGTTTTTACTTCTTCTACATGAATTTTAATACCTTTTAATACCTTTTAATACCTTTACTACTTGCTCAATATACAGATTGAATAACATCGGGGAGAGGCTACAACGCTGTCTCACTCCTTTCCCAACCACTGCTTCCCTTTCATGCCCCTCGACTCTTATGACTGTCATCTGGTTTCTGCACAAATTGTAAATAGCCTTTCGCTCCCTGTATTTTACCCCTGCCACCTTCAGAATTTGAAAGAGAGTATTCCAGTCAGCATTATCAAAAGCTTTCTCTAAATCTACAAATGCTAGAAACGTAGGTTTGCCTTTTCTTAATCTTTCTTCTAAGATAAGTCGTAAGGTCAGTATTGCCTCACCTTTCCAACATTTCGACGGAATCCAAACTGATCCTCCCCGAGGTCCGCATCTACCAGTTTTTCCATTCGTCTGTAAAGAATACGCGTTAGTATTTTGCAGCTTTCACTTATTATACTAATAGTTCGGTAATTTTCACATCTGTCAGCACCTGCTTCCTTTGGGATTGGAATTATTATATTCTTCTTGAAATCTGAGGGTATTTCGCTCTTCTCATACATCTTGCTCACCAGCTGGTAGAGTTTTGTCACGACTGGCTCTCCCAAGGCCGTCAGTAGCTCTAATGGAATGTTGTCTACTCCGGAGGCTCTGTTTCGACTCAGGTCTTTCAGTGCTCTGTCAAACTCTTCACGCAGTATCTTATCTCCCATTTCGTCTTCATCTACATCCTCTTCCATTTCCATAATATTGTCTTCAAGTACATCGCCCTTGTATAAACCTTCTATATACTCCTTCCACCTTTCTGCCTCCCTTACTTTGCTTAGAACTGGGTTGCCATCTGAGCTCTTGATATTAATACAAGTGGTTCTCTTCTCCCCAAAGGTCTCTTTAATGTTCCTGTAGGCAGTATCTATCTTACCCCTAGTGAGATAAGCCTCTACATCCTTACATTTGTCCTCTAGCCATCCCTGCTTAGCCATTTTGCACTTCCTGTCGATCTCATTTTTGAGACGTTTGTATTCCTTTTTGCCTGCTTCATTTACTGCATTTTTAGATTTTCTCCTTTCATCAATTAAATTCAGTATTTCGTCTGTTACCCAAGGATTTCTAGCAGCCCTCGTCTTTTTACCTACTTTATCCTCTGCTGCGTTCACTACTTCATCCCTCAGAGCTACCCATTCTTCTTCTATTCTTTTTCTTTCCCCCATTCCTGTCAATTGTTCCCTTATGCTCTCCTTGAAACTCTGTACAACCTCTGGTTCTTTCAGCTTATGCAGATCCCATGTCCTTAAATTCCCACCTTTTTGCTGTTTCTTCAGTTTTAACCTACAGGTCATAACCAATAGATTTTGGTCAGAGTCCACATCTGCCCCTGGAAATGTCCTACAATTTAAAACCTGATTCCAAAATCTCTGTCTTACCATTATATAATCTATCTGATACCTTTTAGTATCTCCAGGATTCTTCCATGTATACAACCTTCTTTTATGATTCTTGAACCAAGTGTTAGCTATGATTAAGTTATGCTCTGTGCAAAATTCTACCAGACGGCTTCCTCTTTCATTTCTTAGCCCCAATCCATATTCACCTACTATGTTTCCTTCTATCTCTTTTGCTACTACCGAATTCCAGTCACCCATGACTATTAAATTTTCGTCTCCCTTCATTTATTTCATCATGCATTTCTTCAATTTCTTCATCATCTGCACAGCTAGTTGGCATATAAACTTATACTAATGTAGTAGGTGTGGGCTTCGTGTCTATCTTGGCCACAATAACGCGTTCACTATGGTGTTTGTAGTAGTTGACCCGTACTCCCATTTTTTTATTCATTATTAAACCTACTCCTACATTATCCCTATTTGATTTTGTATTTATAACCCTGTATTCACCTGACCAGAAGTCTTGTGCCTGCTGCCACCGAACTTCACTAATTCCCACTATATCTAACTTTAACCTATCCATTTCCCTTTTTAAATTTTCTAACCTACCTGCCCGATTAAGGGATCTGACATTCCACGCTCCGATCCGTAGAACGCCAGTTTTCTTTCTCCTGATAACGACGTCCTTCTGAGTAGTCCACGCCCGGAGATCCGAATGGGGGACTATTTTACCTCCGGAATATTTTACCCAAGAGGACGCCATCATCATTTAATCATACAGTAAAGCTGCATGTCCTCGGGAAAAATTACGGCTGTAGTTTCCCCTTGGTTTCAACCGTTTGCAGTACCAACACAGCAAGGCCGTTTTGGTTAATGTTGCAAGGCCAGATCAGTCAATCATCCAGACTGTACACCCTGCAACTACTGAAAAGGCTGCTGCCCCTCTTCAGGAACCACATGTTTGTCTGGCCTCTCAACAGATACCCCTCCGTTGTGGTTGCACTTACGGTACGACCATCTGTATCGCTGAGGTACGCAAGCCTCCCCACCAACGGCAAGGTCCATGGTTCATGGGGGGGGGGGGGGGCTTAGATTACGAAAGGAAAAGTGTTACGAGTACAATATGATAGTGCATCAACTGCACTTGCGTCCTAAAGCAGCTTATGAGAGTGTCAACAGAAACGGTCTTTTAAGGCGTTACGTCAACCAGGGATACCAATAAACTTAAAGAGATCTTTGTCGAGTGGAGTGGCCGCTAGGTTTGAGGTGCCATGTCACGGATACGCTGCCTCTCACGCCGGAGGGACAAGTCCTCAAAAAGATGGTACAAGTGTCTCTAAGCACGATGGGACTTGACATCTGAGATCATCAGTCCTCTAGACTTAGAACTACTTGAGCCTAACTAACCTAAGGACATCACACACATCCATGCCCGAGGCAGGATTCGAACCTGCGACCGTAGCAGCCGCGTGGTTCCGGACTGAAGTGCCACTAGGCCACAGCGGCCGGCTCCATCGGGCATGTGTGTTTGTGTTATTTTTAGATTATGTCAGTATAAGTAGTGTGTAAGTCTAGGGATCGATGACCTCAGCAGTTTGGTCCCTTAGGAATACACACACATTTAAACAAGACCCTTGAAAATGGCCAAAAGCAACACTAGCTGCAAAATGAAAGCTAATAGCAAATAAAGCAATAATTTTTCGATCTCTCAAGGACTTAAACAAGGAGATCTCCTATCACGTTCTTTAACTCGGCTCTCGATGCTGTCGTGTGGATAATACCAAGCATAGCATATGATATTATTTTCAATAGGACTACTCAGAATATGGCATTTGGTGTTTGTGAGAAATAGAGACTATTTTCTGGGAAAATATATAGTTTTGTAATGCGAAGCGTCTGTACTTGGTTTGGTTATAAGTAAGGAAAAAAACAATCTATGTGACCAGCACGAGAAAAAATTGCTACTGGTAACAGGTTCTGTTACAGCTTTCTTAGCACATTGTAATCCCGTAACATTTCAAGATAGCTGAAGACGACAGTTTACAAAGCTATTGTAAAACCAGTTGTTATGTGTGCTTACGAAACGTGCACTTCAACACAGCAGGCCAGAAATGCTTTGGTTGTCTGGGAACGCAAAGCACTCCGGAAGATATATATAGGGGGCAGTATATATTGTGAAAGTCAGGAGTACGGAACAGGAGTAGACTCGTGAATCGAGAGACGACAGAGGGTCGACAAGGCCTGGCCCTCTCGTAGGCTGTAGCTCCAGAAATAAAGAAGAAGATAATTTCATGCCTGGAGGCGAGCAAATCATACTCCAAATGCGTTGCTATGTATAAAATTACAGTAGATGTACAATAACACTAAACAAACACCAGTAGAGGAAGACAAAACGAGATATTCTTTGTGGCCTGAATACTGGTATACAGATGATAGCGGGGCAAGTTTGTGGGATAATTATATGTGAATCAGGTAATTGAGAGCAGAGAGAATTTAATATTAGTTTCTGGCTTTAGTTCTACTCCCTCAGGTAACAATCGTACATGATTAATTTCGGAAGGGATGATAGAAATGCAGCTACGTTTAATTACTGGTTAGAGGCAGATTATTTCGGTAATTGGAATTCCAGTGAATGATAGTTATATTTGATTCATTCACCTTTCTGAGAGCCGGGGGCGTTTTAATTACAATACTTTTAAATTGCACTTGTTGCCCAAAATAATTCATCCTAGCGTGAACATCTGACAAATATGAACACAAATCAAGACTTGTGTATTCTGCAACAATGTCTTCGTTTCCCTGTATGCCAATTCTTATCATACCTGAAATTCTTCGTAGAGATCTCATTTGAGACATCTGGATGCAGTTTTTGTTTTACAACGCTGTGGAGGTTTTACTTATGAACGTCAATGTATCCTAGAAATTCAGAGTTGTTCCATATCTGTCTAACTGACTAAATTTCTAATTATTTGCTCACATATTTGTAAGTAGTACAAGTTTATATGCCAACTAACTCTGCAGATGATGAAGAACTTGATGAAATGTATGATGAGATAAAAGAAATTATTCAGGTAGTGAAGGGAGACGAAAATTTAATAGTCATGGGTGACTGGAATTCGTCAGTAGGACAAGGGAGAGAAGGAAACGTATTAGGTGAATATGGACTGGGGCAAAGAAATGAAAGAGAAAGCCGCCTGGTAGAATTTTGCACAGAGCATAACTTAATCATAGCTAACACTTGGTTCAAGAATCATAAAAGAAGGTTGTATACATGGAAGAATCGTGGAGATACTAAAAGGTATCAGATAGATTATATAATGGTAAGACAGAGATTTAGGAACCAGGTTTTAAATTGTAGGACATTTCCAGGGGCAGATGTAGACTCTGACCACAATCTATTGGTTATGACCTGTAGGTTAAAACTGAAGAAGCTGCAAAAAGGTGGGAATTTAAGGACATGGGATCTGGATAAGCTGAAAGAACCAGGGGTTGTACAGAGTTTCAAGGAGAGCATAAGGGAACAATTGGCAGCAATGGGGGAAAGAAACACAGTTGAAGAAGAATGGGTAGTTCTGAGGGATGAAGTAGTGAAGGCAGCAGAGGATAAAGTAGGTAAAAAGACGAGGGTTGCTAGAAATCCTTGGGTAACAGAAGAAATACTGAATTTAATTGATGAAAGGAGAAAATATAAACATGCAGCAAATGAAGCAGGCAAAAAGGAATACAAACATCTCAAAAATGAGATCGACAGGAAGTGCAAAATGGATAAGCAGGGATCGCTAGAGGACAAATGTAAGGATGTAGAAGCTTATCTCACTAGGGGTAAGATAGATACTGCCTACAGGAAAATTAAAGAGACCTTTGGAGAGAAGAGAACCAAGTGTATGAATATCAAGAGCTCAGATGGAAATCCAGTTCTAAGCAAAGAAGGGAAGGCAGAAAGGTGGAAGGAGTATATAGAAGGTTTATACAAGGGCGATGTACTTGAGAACAATATTATGGAAATGGAAGAGGATGTAGATGAAGACGAAATGGGAGGTAAGATACTGCGTGAAGAGTTTGACAGAGCACTGAAAGACCTGAGTCGAAACAAGGCCCCCGGAGTAGACAACATTCCATTAGAACTACTGACGGCCTTGGGAGAGCCAGTCATGACAAAACTCTGCCACCTGGCGAGCAAGATGTATGAGACAGGTGAAATACCCTCAGACCTTAAGAAGAATATAATAATTCCAATCCCAAAGAAAGCAGGTGCTCACAGATGTGAAAATTACCGAACTATCAGTTTAATAAGTCACAGCTGCAAAATACTAACGCGTATTCTTTACAGACGAATGGAAAAACTGGTAGATGAGGACCTCGGGGAGGATCAGTTTGCATTCCGTAGAAATGTTGGAACACGTGAGGCAATACTGACCTTACGACTTATCTTAGAAGAAAGATTAAGGAAAGGCAAACCTACGTTTCTAGCATTAGTAGACTTAGAGAAAGCTTTTGACAATGTTGACTGGAATACTCTCTTTCAAATTGTGAAGGTGGCATGGGTAAAATACAGGGAGCGAAAGGCTATTTACAATTTGTACAGAAACCAGATGGCAGTCATAAGAGTCGAGGGGCATGAAAGGGAAGCAGTGGTTGGGAAAGGAGTGAGACAGGGTTGTAGCCACTCCCCGATGTTATTCAATCTGTATATTGAGCAAACAGTAAAGGAAACAAAAGAAAAATTTGGAGTAGGTATTAAAATTCATGGAGTAGAAATAAAAACTTTGAGGTTCGCCGATGACATTGTAATTCTGTCAGAGACAGCAAAGGACTTGGAAGAGCAGTTGAACGGAATGGACAGTGTCTTGAAAAGAGGGTATAAGATGAACATCAACAAAAGCAAAACGAGGATAATGGAATGTAGTCAAATTAAATCGGGTGATTCTGAGGGAATTAGATTAGGAAATGAGACACTTAAAGTAGTAAAGGAGTTTTGCTATTTAGGAAGTAAAATAACTGATGATGGTCGAAGTAGAGAGGATATAAAATGTAGACTGGCAATGGCAAGCAAAGCGTTTCTCAAGAAAAGAAATTTGTTAACATCGAATATAGATTTATGTATCAGGAAGTCGTTTAAGAAAGTATTTGTTTGGAGTGTAGCCATGTATGGAAGTGAAACATGGACAATACCTAGTTTGGAGAAGAAGAGAATAGAAGCTTTCGAAATGTTGTGCTACAGAAGAATGCTGAAGATTAGATGGGTAGATCACATAACTAATGAGGAGGTATTGAATAGGATTGGGGAAAAGAGAAGTTTGTGGCACAACTTGACTAGAAGAAGGGATCGGCTGGTAGGACATGTTTTGAGGCATCAAGGGATCACAAATTTAGCATTGGAGGGCAGCGTGGAGGGTAAAAATCGTAGAGGGAGACCAAGAGATGAATACTCTAAGCAGATTCAGAAGGATGTAGATTGCAGTAGGTACTGGAAGATGAAGCAGCTTGCACAGGATAGAGTAGCATGGAGAGCTGCATCAAACTATTCTCAGGACTGAAGACAACAACAACAACAACAACATTTGTAAGATAGATACTGCCTACAGGAAAATTAAAGAGACCTTTGGAGATAAGAGAACCACTTGTATGAATATCAAGAGCTCAGATGGAAACCCAGTTCTAAGTAAAGAAGGGAATGCAGAAAGGTTGAAGGAGTATATAGAGGGTTTATACAAGGGCGATGTACTTGAAGACAATATTATGGAAATGGAAGAGGATGTAGATGAAGACGATTGGGAGATAAGATACTGCATGAAGAGTTTGACAGAGCACTGAAAGACCTGAGTCGAAACAAGGCCCCCGGAGTAGACAACATTCCATTACAACTACTGACGGCCTTGGGAGAGCCAGTCATGACAAAACTCTGCCACCTGGCGAGCAAGATGTATGAGACAGGTGAAATACCCTCAGACCTTAAGAAGAATATAATAATTCCAATCCCAAAGAAAGCAGGTGCTGACAGATGTGTAAATTACCGAACTATCAGTTTTATAAGTCACAGCTGAAAAATACTAACGCGAATTATTTACAGACGAATGGAAAAACTGGTAGATGTGGACCTCGGGGAGGATCAGTTTGGATTCCGTCGAAATGTTGGAACACGTGAGGCAATACTGACCTTACGACTTATCTTAGAAGAAAGATTAAGAAAAGGCAAACCTACGTTTCTAGCATTTGTAGACTTAGAGAAAGCTTTTGACAATGTTGACTGGAATACTCTCTTTCAAATTGTGAAGGTGGCATGGGTAAAATACAGGGAGCGAAAGGCTATTTACAATTTGTACAGAAACCAGATGGCAGTCATAAGAGTCGAGGGGCATGAAAGGGAAGCAGTGGTTGGGAAAGGAGTGAGACAGGGTTGTAGCCACTCCCCGATGTTATTTAATCTGTATATTGAGCAAGCAGTAAAGGAAACAAAAGAAAAATTTGGAGTAGGTATTAAAATTCATGGAGTAGAAATAAAAACTTTGAGGTTCGCCGATGACATTGTAATTCTGTCAGAGACAGCAAAGGACTTGGAAGAGCAGTTGAACGGAATGGACAGTGTCTTGAAAAGAGGATATAAGATGAACATCAACAAAAGCAAAACGAGGATAATGGAATGTAGTCAAATTAAATCGGGTAATGCTGGGGGAATTAGATTAGGAAATGAGACACTTAAAGTAGTAAAGGAGTTTTGCTATTTAGGAAGTAAAATAACTGATGATGGTCGAAGTAGAGAGGATATAAAATGTAGACTGGCAATGGCAAGGAAAGCGTTTCTCAAGAAGAGAAATTTGTTAACATCGAATATAGATTTATGTATCAGGAAGTCGTTTATGAAAGTATTTGTTTGGAGTGTAGCCATGTATGGAAGTGAAACATGGGCAATAACTAGTTTGGAGAAGAAGAGAATAGAAGCTTTCGAAATGTGGTGCTACAGAAGAATGCTGAAGAAAAGGTGGATAGATCACGTAACTAATGAGGAGGTATTGAATAGGATTGGGGAGAAGAGAGGTTTGTGGCACAACTTGACTAGAAAAAGGGATCGGTTGGTAGGACATGCTTTGAGGCATCAAGGGATCACAAATTTAGCATTGGAGGGCAGCGTGGAGGGTAAAAATCGTAGAGGGAGACCAAGAGATGAATACACTAAGCAGATTACGAAGGATGTAGGTTGCAGTAGGTACTGGAAAATGAAGCAGCTTGCACAGGATAGAGTAGCATGGAGAGCTGCATCAAACCAGTCTCAGGACTGAAGACAACAACAATAACAACATTTGTAAGATAGATACTGCCTACAGGAAAATTAAAGAGACCTTTGGAGATAAGAGAACCACTTGTATGAATATCAAGAGCTCTGATGGAAACCCAGTTCTAAGTAAAGAAGGGAATGCAGAAATGTTGAAGGAGCATATAGAGGGTTTATACAAGGGCGATGTACTTGAAGACAATATTATGGAAATGGAAGAGGATGTAGATGAAGACGAAATGGGAGATAAGTTACTGCGTGAAGATTTTGACAGAGCACTGAAAGACCTGAGTCGAAACAAGGCCCCCGGAGTAGACAACATTCCATTAGAACTCCTGACGGCTTTAGGAGAGCCAGTCATGACAAAACTCTACCAGCAGGCGAGCAAGATGTATGAGACAGGTGAAATACCCTCAAATTTCAAGAAGAATATAATAATTCCAATCCCAAAGAAAGCAGGTGCTGACAGATGTGAAAATTACCGAACTATCAGTTTAATAAGTCACAGCTGCAAAATACTAAAGCGAATACTTTACACACGAATGGAAAAATTGGTAGATGCGGACCTCGGGGAGGATCAGTTTGGATTCCGTAGAAATGTTGGAACACCTGAGGCAATACTGACCTTACGACTGATCTTAGAAGAAAGATTAAGAAAAGGCAAACCTACGTTTCTAGCATTTGTAGATTTAGAGAAAGCTTTTGATAATGTTGACCGGAATACTCTCTTTCAAATTCTGAAGGTGTCAGGGGTAAAATACAGGGAGCGAAAGGCTATTTACAATTTGTACAGAAACCAGATGACAGTCATAAGAGTCGAGGGGCATGAAAGGGAAGCAGTGGTTGGGAAAGGAGTGAGACACGGTTGTAGCCTCTCCCCGATGTTATTTAATCTGTATATTGAGCAAGCAATAAAGAAAACAAAAGAAAAAATTGGAGTAGGTATTAAAATTCATGGAGAAGAAGTAAAAACTTTGAGGTTCACCGATGACATTGTAATTCTGTCAGAGACAGCAAAGGACCTGGAAGAGCAGTTGAACGGAATGGACAGTGTCTTGAAAAGAAGATATAAGATGAACATCAACAAAAGCAAAACGAGGATAATGGAATGTATTCAAATTAAATCGGGTGATGCTGAGGGAATTAGATTAGGAAATGAGACACTTAAAGTAGTAAAGGAGTTTTGCTATTTGGGGAGCAAAATAACTGATGATGGTGGAAGTAGAGAGGATATAAAATGTAGACTGGCAATGGCAAGCAAAGCGTTTCTCAAGAAGAGAAATTTGTTAACATCGAATATAGATTTATGTATCAGGAAGTCGTTTCTGAAATTATTTGTTTGGAGTGTAGCCATGTATGGAAGTGAAACATGGACTATAACTAGTTTGGACAAGAAGAGAATAGAAGCTTTCGAAATGTGGTGTTACAGAAGAATGCTGAAGATAAGGTGGATAGATCACATAACTAATGAGGAGGTATTGAATAGGATTGGGGAGAAGAGAAGTTTGTGGCACAACTTGACTAGAAGAAGGGATCGGTTGGTAGGACATGCCCTGAGGCATCAAGGTATCAAAAATTTGGCATTGGAGGGCAGCGTGGAGGGTAAAAATCGTAGAGGGAGACCAAGAGATGAATACACTAAGCAGATTCAGAAGGATGTAGGTTGCAGTAGGTACTGGGAGATGTAGAAGCCAGCACAGGACAGAGTAGCATGGAGAGCTGCATCAAACCAGTCTCAGGACTGAAGACAACAACAACAACAATATTTGTGGATATCTAGTTACCTTTTTGCATCTCTGCTTTGAAAATAAGCTGTGCCCCAACGGAAGTCATTGAAATCGAGACTTATCCTAGGATTTAATTCCGCATCACAATTTTAGATCGGGCTTGTTCTTCACCAGTGAATGCATCTACTTCTTTTTACGCAATACAGATCTTGCAGTCACGCCCTTTTCCAATTCGACTTCGCACGGTAATTCTGGAGTTAATTTGCAGTTTCATCTGATAAGATTAAGTCGTCCTAAAATAGGAGAGCGTTAATAACAGAAACATTTTTGTTGCGTACATAGTTCCGCGTAGTCAGCGCGTACACAACTTTCCCATTAGAGCGCGATCCGCTAAGCACAACAGCGCAGGCGCCGCGCTCGTCCGTCTGCGCACTACGAGATTGCGCTGTCCTAGAGACGGACCAAATTCTGCTTCCGCGGATCCGTGTATTAATATGTAACGCAACCAATGAGATTGCTGCTAACGTAGAACCTTTTCTCCTCGTGGATCACACTCGCGAAGTGATACCTGAACGCTCAAGGTATTATAACGAGTGTATAGACCTCCGATTAGTCAGTCTGCATTAGTCTGCATGTGTCTGTACCAGTCTATTGTCAAGTTTCAGTCTGTGCCTAATAAGATTACCAAATTCCTGTACATAGTTATGAAGAGAAATGCATAGACACTTTGTCAAGTATCAGATATATGTGAGAATAAGATTAACGTACCAAGACCAAAGAAACTTCAGATTGTCAGTTGTACACCGCATCCACAAGCAAGTTACGCAATGTCTACATTTTTTATTTTAATAAATGTGTGTGAAAATTAATGAAGTTCCGTTTAAAGTTGGTCACCGTCAATCTGCTACTCTAAGCGTGCAAGTGGCATTTCTGTCGTCTGACCTAACGGCAGACGAGAAACACGCGACGATAAGACCACGAGACATATTGCTGACACTCGCCTACTTCGCTAGAGCGACAAGTCAAATAATCTGATGGCGTGTGTACCGAAGTTTTTACAGTACGCACACCACAATTATTAATCCTCATAAACAAATGTGCTTGTCTTTTATTAAAAAAACAGTGTAGATAGATAAACTAAAAATATATTGGTGGTAAACTCTACCCTTGTCTAAATTTGCTTTAATGTAATTTTCTCAATATTAGAATTTTATTTTAGTCCCATCATACTGACTTTTAATAGGCAAAATTAGACGATTTGGTATTCTCTTTACTCCGTTATTCTGCACAGGATGGCACATTTCGCATTATCGAAAGCTATTCAAAAGTTTACAAGTTAAATGAAAGTGCATATTTAAGGGTACCGACACACACCGGAAGTCTATATTTCTTTAACGAAGCCCAGAGACATGCATAATCACAAACCCTGTTACTGGTTGGCCTAAACGTGAGGCTAGAAATCTGACGTGCTGTGGAAAGTAGACTAATTACAGCTCGAGCTGACAATGGAATCGTATCACAGTAACATTGTGTAAAACTTGAACAAAGATAACAAAAGTTGGAAATCACTGTCTCCAGAAAAATGGAGGTGAAAGGCTATATTTTATGTTATCACCAATGCTGTACTACATCTATGTCCGAGAATCATTGAAGATCGTGAAACAAAATTTCAAAGGGGAAGTAAAAGTTCCTTGGGGAAACATACCAAAGAGTCTCAAAACAATACTTCTCAGAAAACTCGATAAATTGAGCAAACTGTGGATATCAGCATCATTTACACAATTTTCAGCCGGAAGGAAGGAAGATTAGAGTTTACTGGCCCGCTGATAGCCGTGTCACCAAAGACGATGCGGTAGCTCTGATTATGAAAGAATGTTGTAAGAAATCGGCCGTGCTCTTTCCAAAGGAAACATACTGCCATTTGCCTGGGCCGATTTATGGAAATCATGTAAAATCTAAGTGTGGAGGCGCTGCAGAGGATTTGGCCCGTCGTCCTATTGCATCCAATAGCGGGTGCTAACTATCACAATTTCAAGCTCGGTATTTGCAAATCGAAAAAAAAACAACGAGCAGCCCTTGAATGAAGGTTAATATAAGCGACAGCAAGACAGCAACATCTAAGGAGAAAGGGAAGTTCTCTGTTGAAAGTAAAATTACGAAGAGTGGTCGAAATGATCGGAAAATCTTAAACAGGTTGCACGTGCGAAGAAAAAAACAGCTCTTTTATCAAATACGTATGTGAATTACTTTCCACAAATAAAACTGCTGCTGGTCAGAACAGCGTGGAACTGAAACGTGCCGGCCGCGGTGGTCTAGCGGTTAAGGCGCTCAGTCCGGAACCGCGCGACTGCTACGGTCGCAGGTTCGAATCCTGCCTCGGGCATGGATGTGTGTGATGTCCTTAGGTTAGTTAGGTTTAAGTAGTTCTAAGTTCTAGGGGACTGATCACCACAGATGTTAAGTCCCATAGTGCTCAGAGCCATTTGAACCATTTTTGAACTGAAACGTGGATGGGCGTAAAACAGAAAATTAAGAAAAATTAATTATTTGAAAGCTAAATTACATGGTATGAAAAGAAGGGAGGCAGGAAAATAACTGACAAGGGGGGAAGTCTAGAAAACAAGGTTAAGAAAGTACGAGCACTAATGCTCAGCTTGAAACTGAAGGAAAATACTGCATCACTCATTATCTTTGTCTAAGTAATTCATGTGAAGTACTCAAACCTTTTCGTGTCAGAGTTTGTGTGTTTTGCACTCTTGCTTTAAAAGATATTCTCAGATACTCCCACCAAAACACTGCTCCTAAAAAGTATCTAACGTCGTATTGTGCTTGGATTTCGCATCACGGAATTAATGGGATAGTCTTATGGAAACTCTCCTCCCAATAGCCCTCTGTCCCCCTATGAACGAAATGTGATTCGCACTGTCAATATATGTAGTCAACTTTAGGCATGAACTGGAAAACGAGACAAAAAGTAAAAACTTAATTCATAGATTTACATCAGTTTCACTTCATCATACACTGGACCGGAAACGTGAACTGGCCAGAAGGGGAAGGGGGAACAAAGTTAAACTTCACTAGTTGAAAGGGTACGTGATGTTATTTCAGTCATTACAAAACCGAGTCAAATTTACAAAGAACTTGAGAGTATGAGCCATTTATCATCGAGACGTTCCACCCCTTCTGTCCTAGACGCATGCAATTATAGCGTTCGAAACCGTTGTATCCTTTCCTGAAGCGAGCTGACGCTCAGGTGTTGTGGCTGGTCCTTCATAGCCTCAATGCTAACACTGGGACATAGTTGACGTGCGTGCTGGTCCACTAACGTTCTACCGGAGCACATCTGCAGACCTTCCTGGTCAAAAGAGTACCTTAACATGAAGTAGGCATTTCATAGAGCAACGTGCCATGTGTCGAGAAGCATTATCATGCTGAAAATGGCACCAAGTCGTTATCGGATGACAGGTAACACATGACGAAGCAGGGTGCCTCTGACATACCACTGTGCCGTCACAGTTCCCTCAATTATTACCACTCGCGATCTGAGGTCATACCCGACGGCTCCTCATGCCGTGACTCCAGGAGTAACACCGCTGTGCAACCAGGATTGTGCAGAACCGCGCTTGTTCGCTGAACGCAACACGGTGACAGTCATCGGGAGTCCGTGCTTCCCGCGCATGGCAACATTCCAGAAGCAGCCGTTCGTGTTACGGTGTTAAACAGCAGCATATCCTTGGGTCGCTAATTTCCTAGTCCAGCTGCTGCTAGTCTCCAACCAATGATGCAGGATTACACATAATGTTACATGGAGTCTACTACTTGTCGTGTGGAGCGCTATCGATGTACTTGGTGCACAAAACGGCGATCCTTCTTTGTTGGGCTGCGACGTGGTCGACTGGGACCTTGACATCGAGTATGGCTGCCCTCGCATTCCCGTGCAGCCAAAGATCGGGCCGCTGTCACATCCGAACACCCCCCACAAATCTGGACATTGCACGATTCGACCAACCTACCACATTGAACCCACTATTAGGCCCATTTCAATCTTTCTCCGGTTCTGATAACTCCGTCTCGACTCTACATATGACACTGCTCACGCCCCTTAAATAGCCTTCCAGGCCTGGTGACAACATTAAACATGGATAACACTAAAGCACTCTGGTGAACGTTCTATACATCACAGACAATTGCAACTCTTAGCTCTTACATACTGGCCGATGGTTATATGTCTACGAAGCACACTGGCATCTGACTTTATCTTCTGAGTGTTTCGGTTCACCTTGGAAGCCTGTATACTCTATGTGATTAGTGTTGAAAGAAAACAATAAATTAAGGGTTATGATATGCTCAGTCATAAGTGCATGTTATTCTGCAACAAGTTTCACAAAATGTAAATTTAGGTTAGTGCAAAATAGCTCTCAGTCTAGAAATTTAATTACTGAGATTAATAGACAAAGATCACACGTATTATTTGTTCATATGACCTCATTTGACATTTATGTCATTCTCAATTCTCCTTAGGTGATGGCTGAAAGAGTATCTAGTAACTGCGTTCATTTACTTAGGTTCGCTACTGCCACAGTCCTCTAGTAGAGCACCTGAATAGATGAACGCTAGTACTATGTACTGATGCAGAGATCGGCTGAGGGGTGTTGAGAATGACGTAAGTGTGGATACCAGTATACCCAATGAACAATACATGTGAGCATTGTCCGTTAACCTTTGTAGTAAAATTTATTGTGCTGAATGATGCATTACGCCGATACCACGGCAGATGTGAACAGTCGATCAAATATCAACTGTGTGGAAGCTGTTAATGTTTTAAAACAAGAACAGATGGGATCATGGTAATTACACAACAGCCAGGGACAGAACGTGTAAAGAGAAATGACAATGATTGGAATATGTAAAGCAGATGATAGGGAACGTTCAGTGCTGTAGATTGAATACATCATAACAATAGCAAAACGGGAATGAGGTGGAGGATAATTTAAACAAGCAATGATAACTATGTAGACGAATGTCAACATTAGTATTATTACGTGATGCAGAAATACAGTGTTGAATCCTGCCTAGTTGTCGAATGTCTAAGAAACCTGCTTTCCCGGAACACTAGACAGACAATTGAAGCAAATAGTACAAATGAGTTTATCACGAAATGAAATATAACAGTACTTAACTTTGAGCAATAACACAGAAGTGTCGCAATCGAAGGGCGACATGCCAATAAGAAATCTACATACAATTCTTAAGTCGCTGGTCCTAAAGTGTCTAATCTTGTTTCTGCTGTAGACGTGGGCCGAGACCTGTCGGCACGGCGCTTACGTCCTCTTCCCACAGAGGCGGCTGCCATCAAATAGCTCAAATGGCTCTAAGCACTATGGAACTTAACAGATGAGGTCATCAGTCCCATAGACTTAGAACTACTTAAACCTAAGGACATCAGACACATCCATACCCGAGGCAAGAATCGAACCTGCACGGCTGCCATTGCGTTGTCGTCCTGGAAAGGGGTCGGTCAGCGTACAGTTGGCTATTGTCTTCTTCACAGCCCTCTCTGCTCTCTCATTTCCGACTGGCATGGCGGCGTTTGACTTTACGCCATAACATACTCCACGGAGAGCTAATCATTATGCGCCACATCAGATCAGTCACAAGACTGATGAGACGAAAGCAGGTAGAAGAGAGAAGTACACTCCTGGAAATTGAAATAAGAACACCGTGAATTCATTGTCCCAGGAAGGGGAAACTTTATTGACACATTCCTGGGGTCAGATACATCACATGATCACACTGACAGAACCACAGGCACATAGACACAGGCAACAGAGCATGCACAATGTCGGCACTAGTACAGTGTATATCCACCTTTCGCAGAAATGCAGGCTGCTATTCTCCCATGGAGACGATCGTAGAGATGCTGGATGTAGTCCTGTGGAACGGCTTACCATGCCATTTCCACCTGGCGCCTCAGTTGGACCAGCGTTCGTGCTGGACGTGCAGACCGCATGAGACGACGCTTCATCCAGTCCCAAACATGCTCAATGGGGGACAGATCCGGAGATCTTGCTGGCCAGGGTAGTTGACTTACACCTTCTAGAGTACGTTGGGTGGCACGGGATACATGCGGACGTGCATTGTCCTGTTGGAACAGCAAGTTCCCTTGCCGGTCTAGGAATGGTAGAACGATGGGTTCGATGACGGTTTGGATGTACCGTGCACTATTCAGTGTCCCCTCGACGATCACCAGAGGTGTACGGCCAGTGTAGGAGATCGCTCCCCACACCATGATGCCAGGTGTTGCCCCTGTGTGCCTCGGTCGTATGCAGTCCTGATTGTGGCGCTCACCTGCACGGCGCCAAACACGCATACGACCATCATTGGCACCAAGGCAGAAGCGACTCTCATCGCTGAAGACGACACGTCTCCATTCGTCCCTCCATTCACGCCTGTCGCGACACCACTGGAGGCGGGCTGCACGATGTTGGGGCGTGAGCGGAAGACGGCCTAACGGTGTTCGGGACCGTAGTCCAGCTTCATGGAGACGGTTGCGAATGGACCTCGCCGATACCCCAGGAGCAACAGTGTCCCTAATTTGCTGGGAAGTGGCGTTGCGGTCTCCTACGGCACTGCGTGGGATCCTACGGTCTTGGCGTGCATCCGTGCGTCGCTGCGGTCTGGTCCCAGGTCGACGGGCACGTGCACCTTCCGCCGACCACTGGCGACAACATCGATGTACTGTGGAGACCTCACGCCCCACGTGTTGAGCAATTCGGCGGTACGCCCACCCGGCCTCCCGCATGCCCACTATACGCCCTCGCTCAAAGTCCGTCAACTGCACATACGGTTCACGTCCACGCTGTCGCGGCATGCTACCAGTGTTAAAGACTGCGATGGAGCTCCGTATGCCACGGCAAACTGGCTGACACTGACGGCGGCGGTGCACAAATGCTGCGCAGCTAGCGCCATTCGACGGCCAACACCGCGGTTCCTGGTGTGTCCGCAGTGCCTTGCGTGTGATCATTGCTTGTACAGCCCTCTCGCAGTGTCCGGAGCAAGTATGGTGGGTCTGACACACCGGTGTCAATGTGTTCTTTTTTCCATTTCCAGGAGTGTATTTGCCACTGCTGAATCAAACTTCCCATGGCTGAATCAAACATGCCACCCACTAAGAGCTATTGGTGAACTAGTATGTAGAGATCTGACAACAATGGCTGGGGCTTCGATTGGCGAAGTATGCTTTGAAAGCTAAGAGGTTGATTGCTGCAACACTCGAAATTAACTGGAAACTTTGAGTATGCTATTCTGAGCATTGAAAACTACAAAAACGAAAATATAACCTTTAGATGCGTATACTAACTTCTCTGCGCTGTAAGACTGACCTCAGACTGTTGCTTCTGACTTCCTGATTTGTTTATAAAGTGCCGGAGGAGGCAATGGCACAGAGAAAAGAAGCAACGCATCTTGACCAAATTTGGTCTTTTTTTCTTGCCTTCTTTTCAGTTCAGTGAACTATCGTAAAGATTTTATTAAGTTAGGTAGTATGTGGCTGTACCGAAATGCCCCACTTGCGAGCGGTAGTGTGACAGCCCGACCAACAGACTGGTGGCACGGTGCCTTCGTTCCTCTGAGACGCAGATTTTAGCTGAAAACGTCGCACTTCACGGAATCCATTAAAAGCCCGGCTATAAACCCAGGATTAACATGGAGAGTAAGGCTGGCTGGAAGTGGGGGCGGCACAGCCGGCCGCATTTCTGCGAGGCGAAGCCGTCGCTTGGGTGTCGGCGGGTTCCCACCGCACGGTCGCCTGTCGGCCTCTTTCAGAGGCTTACGCCGTTCACCGAACGATTTTGTAGCGGCGCTTTTGGCAGTTCTTTGAATAGCTACACCAGCTTCAAATTGTCTCTTTGTGGTAAACTGGAGGACATCTGCAACCGCGCCTAACACAGTCTGGAAGTGAGTAATAGGGTGAGTAGGCTGTTTAGGTTTTTATGTTGATAATGCCACGTAGCACTCTATGTGAAAATCAGTGACTGTGCTGTGTGAAGTCTGAAGCTGGTTGGCATTGTTGGAATATTCGCTATTGTAGTGTTAGGCAGTTGGATGTGAACAGCGCGTAGCGTTCCGCAGTTGGAGGTGAGTCGCCAGCAGTGGTGGATGTGGGGAGTGAGATGGCGGACTTTTGAGATCGTATGATCTGGACGTGTGTCCATCAGAGACAGTAAATTTGTAAGACTGGATGTCATGAACTGATAAATATATTATGACTTTTGAACATTATTAAGGTAAATACAGTGTTTGTTCTCTATCAAAATTTTTCATTTGCTAACTATGCCTATCAGTAGCTGGTGCCTTCAGTAGTTAGAATCTTTTATTTAGCTGGCAGTATTGGCGCTCGCTGTATTGCAGTAGTTCGAGTAACGAAAATTTTTGTGAGGTAAGTGATTCATGAAAGCTATAGCTTATTGCTAGTAAGGGCCATTCTTTTGTAGGGATTATTGAAGGTCAGATTGCGTTGCGTTAGAAATGTTGTGTGCCAGTTTCGTGTTGATCAGAATAAGTAAAGAGAGAAATGTCAGAGTACGTTCAGTTTTGCTCAACTGTTTGAAAATCAAATAACGTAAGCGGTAAGCCAGCACAGTAATTCATAAATGTTTCCAAAGGGTACATTTCCGTAGGAACCCTTCAATTGGATATTATAGTGGTACGTGAAATATTATCTCGGTAATGTGGAAACATGTGAGCCATATGTAGTGTATGTATAATACTACCTCGTACGCCTCCGGGATTAAGTGTTTTGGCCTCTCTTAGCAACATATTGGCATACATCGCTAATGAACCATCTGGAAATATCACAAGAGCTTCACTTAGACAGGAGCTTTTACGGTTTAAATGAATTAAATTTTTGGTTTCTCAGTTCGACTATCGATATATTAATTCCTTACTAATGTTTAGGATTCATATTCAAAGTGGTTTTGCTGCTTTACTGATAACATATGTGCTTACTTAGTAACTGCTAAACCGAACTACGTACATAACTAAAGTAGTAACACATTTGACAAGTAACGATGAAAAAGTAAGATTATAAATTGCACACTGAAACCAATTCTGTCTTATCTACTCTCTTACCAAGATGGCACACCATTCTGTGTGTACTGAGCTAGTTCTACGTCATATCACAGGGCGGTGCTCCCCCCCCCCCCCCCCCCCTCCCCCCCTCCGCCGCACCCTTTTCTTTTCTTTCCGATCGCAAATTTTATGTTTTGGTACATTAGTCAGCCGTGCCCTGTGATCTTATTTTTTATTTTATTTATTTATTTAATTTTCCGCTACATTAGACCATGTCTCCTACAAGATAAGACGCCTGTTGAAAAATTCAGGTTTTAAAATTTCCTTCTCGACGAGTAATAGTTTAAAGCGAAATTTGGTTCATTCCCTTTAAAAAGACTGTGATAAGTCAGCGAAACCAGGCGTACATAAGATAAAGTGTGATGATTGCCCATGTCATTACATAGGTCAAACAGGCAGAGCTATAGCAGTAAGGTTTAAAGAACATCTTTCAATGAAGGGCGTTGGAACACGGGGGTCAGCCTTTGCGGAACATCTGGTGCAAACGGCTCATACACTGAAACCTTTACGCGACGTAGAACAACTACATCATGAAATTAAGGACTATAGACTCGACACGCTTGAGGAACTACAAATTTATGCACATCTAATAACAGATAGATGCAATTTATTGAACGATCAAGTGTGTCTAAGAATTAGAGCATACTTCGAAAGCTTCAAACCTAAATGAGGTATGCAACAATTCGTAACGCATATGACCATTACAGTTTCTGTAATTATAGAATCTTTCCTACAGATGTTCATACGAGATTTGTTGGTCAGTTTATAAGGCTCTTTAGTAGAATGCAAAACGTAGTCATGCTGGATACTGTTAATTAACTTACAATAGTAAAATATAAAATTAATTCATAGCAAAAATGTTATCTGACGCGTGTGTAATAAGAGTATGATTCTATACGTCTCACGCATGCGCACCGCCCTCTGTGAGGCAGACCGCGAAGCCCTCGCGGTCCGCAGTCTCTAGTCACACGACGAGGCCCATACAACGGGCTTACAGTGAATTTGCTACAGCTTGTTTAATAGAAGTGACAGTAACCTTATGGTTATGCATCTAGTTTTATAAGTTGACTTATAGGACATGGCTTGTTTAGGCAAACATCTAAATAATATTTTATGTAAGTACTACACGTTGCATCTTGAAGGATGACCATATCTAATATAATTTATAATTTACTAGCGCATTATAATATTAACTTTTTGCAGGTTCTGAAGAAGACGTTATTACTAACGTTGAAACATAGGTAAACGATAAAGTTAACCTGCAACTGTAGACTGTATATTCTTATATAAACAATATCAGTTGCTGACGCTGCATAAAAATGTTAAAAATCATACGACAGTAATGACTAAAAACAACTACGTTAATATTTGCCATACTACTACTACTACTACTACTACTACTACTACCAGTGTTGCGGCTGCTAGTAATAGTAACGCCAGTCATAGTAATAGATAAGGATGCGTTTACAGGTGTACAAAAGTGACGTTTCGTGAGTGAGAGACATTTAGGTAGACTGCGCCAGCTAATAGCTTTGTGAAATGACGAAGATATGACTGAAAAGAAAGCTACTGTACTGGGGGTAACGAATGTGTACAGGAACAAACACATTATTGTGGATTTGGTAGCTGTATCATCAAGTCTCAGCAGGATATCAATTGCTAATTCTGAATAAAATATTACCTTCACAGTCCGTCCTAACCCCCCCCCCCCCCCCCTCCCCGCAATACTCTTTTCCCTCACCCTCATCTCACACCTTCGTCTCATCTCTCTCAACCCATCAAATCTCCCGATTTTAAATCACACCTTTTCTCCTCCCTTCCCTTCCCTAAGCCACACCCTTATTTTGGAAATAGACCAATCACAGAGCTTGTCAGCCAAAAGACATATTTCGCTCTCCCAATCGCAACTCACATTTTCTCCCAAAAAATGAAATAGCAAACGGCAAGAGAATCAAAAAAGTTCTAACCCAATGTCATATTTAACTCTTACAATTTCAGCTCAGTATTTTATTGGTATATCAGATCGTTGAATCAGATTCCTCAACTCCTTCCGAAGCCAACTTTCTTTGTTGAAAATAAGCCAATCCTAGAGCTTCGGAGCCAATTATGTTACACATATTTAGCTCTCCAATTACCGCTCAGATTTTACTGCCATATCTTCACGTGAAATAAAATTTCTTAAACTTCTTAAACTATGCCCCTTTCTTGGAATACGGCAATCAGAGATCTTGGATGGCGTGTACATGTACAGCTGCCCATGCAGCTTCAGCACGATACCACAGTTCATCAAGAGTAGTGACTGGCGTATTGTTACGAGGCTGTTGTTCGGCCACCATTGACCAGACGTTTTCAGTTGGTGAGAGATCTGGAGAATATTCTGGCCAATGCAGCAGTCGAACAATTTCTGTATCCAGAAAGGTACGTACAGGACTTGCAACATGCGGTCGAGCATTATTCTGCTGAAATGTAGGGTTTCGCAGGGATCGAATGAAGGATAGAGCCACGGGTCGTAACACATGTGAAATGTAACGTTCACTGATCAAAGTGCCGTCAGTGCGAACAAGAAGTGACCGAGACGTGAAACCAATGGCACCCCTTACCATCACGCCGGGTGATACGCCAATATGGCGATGACGAATACACGCTTCCAATGTGCATTCACCGCAATGTCGCCAAACACGGAAGCGACCATCGTGATGCTGTAAACAGAACATGGACTCATCCTAAAAAATGACGTTTTACCATTCGTGCATCCAGGTTCGTCGTTGAGTACACCATCGCAGGCGCTCCTGTCTGTGATGCAGCGTCAACGGTAATGGCAGCCATGGTCTCCGAGCTGATAATCCATGCTGCTGCAAACGTCGTCGAACTGTTCGTGCAGATGGTTGTTGTCTTGCAAACGCCCTCTCTGTTGATTCAGGGATCGAGACATGGCTTCACGATGCGTTACAGCCATGCGGATAAGATGCCTGTCATCTCGACTGCTAATGATACGAGGCCGTTGGGATCTAGCACGGCGTTCCGTATTACCCTCCGGAACCCACCGATTGCATATTATGGTAACAGTCATTGGATCTCGACTAACGCAAGCAGAAATGTCGCGATACGATAAATCGCAATCGCGATTGGCTACAGCCCGACCTTTCTCAAAGTCAGAAACGTGATGGTACGCATTTCTCCGTGTTACACGAGGCATGACGACCACGTTTCACCAGGCAACGCCGGGCAACTGCTGTTTGTGTATGAGAAATCAGTTGGAAACTTTCCTCATGTCAGCACGTTGTAGGTGTCGCCACCGGCGCCAATGTTGTGTGAATGATCTGAAAAGTTAGTCATTTTCATATCACAGCATCTTCTTCCTGTCGGCTAAATTTCGCGACTGTAGCACGTCATCTTCGTGGTGCAGCAATTTTAATAGCCAGTAGTGTACATAATTGTCCACTTGCGTGTTGCAACAGGTATGTGATTCGCTTGTCTACCTGTTACGCAGCTTCAGACAGACAAGATAGGTATACATGACGAGAAAGACACTAAGATGCCTAACTACTCAGTATGTTATATGGATATATTTTGGTAAAACATTTGCAAGTCCTCTTATCGTATTAAAATTACAGAGTTAGGACAAAAATATGGAAACACGGCGAAAAATGTTTGCTTGAACATGAATACAGATGCTAGCTACGCCTGCAGGTGGCGCTGTTGTGTCTTACCATGAGTGGCACCTGTGCAACCGTCTGAATACTTTGCAAGTGCCAATCGTGTTCAGAATAGTGTTCTGTGAAGTTGTGAGTGCGTTATGTTGGAGCTACGTGAATTTGGGCGTGGCAAGTTGTTGATGTTCGTGAGGCATTCAAAATGTTCAGTCTTTCAAGGGGAATAACATCGGAGATTTATATTATCGCGTACACGAAAATCAGAAAAACAGCATCTGCTTAGTCTCGCGTCGACAGCTGTCAAGGAAGTCGGGCGCCCTGGATGTTACTCCTGTGGATCCAGGTGTTCTTTTGGCACGGGCGTGATTCCTCGAGACTGACGGCCCGACAGCAAGATATCTATGTTTTTTTTTATTATTTAGTGACACCAGAAGTTGGAGGTCTAGGCTTTGAAAACAAAGGGGTAATAAATAAATAAAAGTACAGGCAACTGAAGTGGGTTTCTATGCTACTCATATTCTCCTCAGTTGTAGAAACTCGCCTTATCAAATACTTTTTTGCAGTGAAAGGAAGAAAAATTGTCGTTTAACATCCCACTAACAACAAAATCATTAGAGATGGTATACAGCTTGGATTGGGGATGGCTGGGGGAAGGAAACAGACCATGTCCTTTCGATAGAATCAACCTGGGATTCAACTTACCTGACTTAGGGAAATCATCAAAAACCTAAATCTGAATGTCTGGACAGAGATTTGAACTACCGTCTCTCCAAATACAACCACTGTGCTAAATTTTCATCGCAGTAGTATATCTATAACATGTATTACATTTAAATATTCATAATAATACACAAGAAAAAATACACAAACAGTATGTTACATTTTCATTGTAGTGCCTGACATTTTTCTTGTCCGGTGATGATGAGACTTGTATAACAGTCCGACGCTCCCGAGATTGAAACAGGCAGGACGATATGCAACTCAGTTAATGTGCATGTGCGAGATAAGGCACACATGCAATAGCCGACTCTCATTTAGATAAAAGACATGTGCACCTGCAGAATTCCTTAGAAACAACAAAGAGTGTGAGACACTAATCTTCTGTGATGGGTTCCTTCCTTCCCAGGAAGAAGGTTGGCACTACTATACTACGGAACTACTTCTGCTGTTTCACAACTAGTATTTGGCCACGGTTTGTGGAAAGGTAGGAGGAGGATTAGGAATGTTCACGTGCATGATTTGCATTCACGTATCAGTAAAACATGATAGCCGACATATATAGATATGTGTAATGGAACCTAACACTCTCCATCCGTCCACATGGGGTTCCGCTGCACCGACGGCCTGCTGCGTCGTGCAATAAATTGGCGGCGGCGCTTCCTCAGTTTGTATTTCCAGTATTATCCAGCAACGAAACCTGCTGCTTATGGAGCGGTAAGTACTGTACCGTTTCAGTGTGAGTTCTAACTTAGAAGTTCTCGTTAAGTTACCATGCTCCTAAAGCAAGAAAGCTCTCCAGTGAAGCAGATGTCCATTTACTTAGTTTATTGATCTCGAAACAAGAAAATACTTCTTTCTCATTCACTCCTAAGTAATTCACAACCCTGGCCCATTTATCTGAAGAAGCCACAAGCCGTTCACGCTAATTCATTACGAATCTTATTATAAGTAACTTTGCATTAAATTATTCCGAGCGCCAGTGTCAATACTGACATCAATTGCGTAACAGGACATCTGGCCCCATAAATTCACTTCTGCTCAGCTGAGACACTCTTCTCATTATTCTTGATGTCCCAACTGAATATACTTCTCGCTACTAATGCTAAATACTTCCTTCGGTTACGCTGCCTGCCTTTTTTCCGCCACTCTTTTCGCAAATGTTTCCCTGCCGGTTCAAAACCGCTACTGCCCCTTCGCGGTCCCTACTGCGCGATACGACTATGTCTAACTTCCTACGTTTACCCTTCTGCCTCTATTCCACAACTCTTTTCGCAAATGTTTACGCTGCCGGTCTAAAACCTCTACTGCCCCCTCGCGGTCATTACTGGGCGGTACGACAATGTCGCGTCCGTCAGAAAAGACGCTTAGTAACGCAATATACTGGTAACTATAGGGTGAAGCTCACAGGTTAGCGCGTACTGCTAGGTAGATCGTTGGTAAGGGCAGCGATGACGGCACCCTTACAATGTTCACTCTGGTCCACTGGTTCCCAA
The DNA here is from genome assembly GCF_023897955.1 of Schistocerca gregaria. Taxonomy (NCBI): domain Eukaryota; kingdom Metazoa; phylum Arthropoda; class Insecta; order Orthoptera; family Acrididae; genus Schistocerca; species Schistocerca gregaria. The sequence goes on from NC_064924.1 coordinate 653,837,372, forward strand.
CAGGGGGTCCGCGGACCCTGAGGGGTCCGCGAGTTATGCCAGAGGGATCCGCAAGAAGCTACTGGAATAAAAAAAATATACTAAATGTATTTCGTGTGATAACAGATTTTTTGTTTTGGCCTCTTAACAGTAAAAATGGTGGCCAAATAGAAAAAGTTTTAAGCTCAATATTTTTTCAGTAATATTTTTTTTTCTAAATACCAAAAGTAGAAAACGTATAAAAGGACTCTTAATTTAGCTTTTTTAAGGTACTTGATTCTGTGATAAGACAAGGTACCAACCATTCTCGATGAGGGTGATCTCGAGAAAATTTTGTTGGGAACCCTTGCTTGCTCTAGTCCATTCCCTATGTGTGTCCGTGCACTATCGCTCTCTTTGTGTGTCACCTTCTCTCTCTCTCTCTCTCTCTCTCTCTCTCTCTCTCTCTCTCTCTCTCTCTCTCTCTCCCTCCCAAAGAAATGGTTCAAATGGATTTAAGCACTATGAGACTTAACATCTGAGGTAATCAGTCCCCTAGACTTAGAACTGTTTAAACCTAACTAATATAACGACATCCACACATGCATGCCCGAGGTGGGATTCGAACCTGCGACCGTAGCAGCAGCGCGGTCCAGGACTTAAGCACGTAGAACCGCTGGGCAACAACACTTTCTCTCTCTCTCTCTCTCTCTCTCTCTCTCTCTATCTGTGTGTGTGTGTGTGTGTGTGTGTGTGTTACGGAAAGAAAAAAGGAATAAAAGTGAGATAGTGTTAATACTTTCAGCCTTCTTTACTTCCTCTGCATTACTGCAGATGACGTGTCAGTGAGTACATTTGTACTGTGCATGCAGTACACGTAATGTGCATAGTTGTTTCCACTGCCCTGTGTGGAATACGTAAGTTTTTGTACACTTCACTAACGTGCTGTCTTCATGATGACGATGATGATCTCCCCAGCGCAGAAAACAGCACGCAGGTCGTGGATTCTTTTTCTTGAGGCTGAAATTAACTTCGCAAGGAACTGATGCTACGAATAAACTATAAGTCATTTGGGATGCCACTCGCGTTTTTATTGATATAGACACGAGAAGCTATTCTTGATTACAACGTATTGAACATATCTTTCCACAGTCATTATATCTGGCTAAAATAACATGAAATACATCCTGCCACAGATCACATGTCTGTCTACTGGAACCGTCAGAACTGGGAGAATAAAATTACATTAATCAAATACTACTATTATAGACAACATGTCTGTACCTAGTGTAAGTAGGCTGTTTAGGTTTTTTATTGGTAACGCCACGTAGCGCTCTGTATGAAAAATCACTGGCTGTGCTGTGCGCAGTCAGTGGCTGGTTGGCATTGTTGTAATACTCGCCATTTTAGTGTTGGGCAGCTGGATGTTAACAGCGCGTAGCGTTGCGCAGTTGGAGGTGAGCCGCCAGCAGTGGTGGATGTGGGGACAGAGATGGCGGAGTTTTGAAATTTGTAAGACTGGAAGTCATGAATTGCTATATATATATTGACTATTAAGGTAAATACATTGTTTGTTCTCTATTAAAATCTTTCATTTGCTAACTATACCTATCAGTAGTTAGTGCCTTCCGTAGCTTGAATCTTTTATTTAGCTGGCAGTAGTGGTGCTCGCAGTATTGCAGTAGTTCGAGTAACCAAGATTTTTGTGAGGTAAGTGATTTGTGAAACGTATACGTTAATGTTAGTCAGGGCCATTCTTTTGTAGGGATTTTTGAAAGTTAGATTGCGTTGCCCTAAAATTATTGTGTGTCAGTTTAAGCACAGTCATGTATAATTTTTCTAAGGGGCGTTTCACTAGCGACAGTCGGAACAATAGCAAATAAAATTGCATGAAACAAATACTGCTATAACAGACAACATGTCTGTCTACTGGAACGGTCAGAACTGGAGAGCCGGACTGCCCGAGGCACTTCGCGCGCCAAGCCAGCAAGGCATGACCCGAACGCCACCGAAGTGCATCGGCAGTTATATCGTCAGTCTTTTGTTTTATTAATACTTTGATTTTAATAATTTTGAAATGACTGATTGATAGTTGGCTGTTGAGAGATGTTTATTTTAAAAAATGAAGTAATTTGGGTGGCAAGTTTAATTAATAATAGCAACTACAGTTTAACGTTTTGGAGCCCTACCGCCGAACACAGCAGCCAATCACAGAGCAGCAGCATCATGCAGGCTGTCTTTCTCACGGGTATGGTACCGAATGTAACATCTGTCACCGGTACCTCATCCTACATTGCGTCATCTCTATGCTTCTTGCATCTCCACTGCCCTGGGAATAGCTTCCTGGAGGCTAATATGATGGCTGAATAAGCCAGAAATATTGCAGTGTATGTATGTGTTTGCGTGTGTGTGTGTGTGTGTGTGTGTGTGTGTGTGCATGTCTGTGTTTGAGGCAGGGGGAGAGGGAGCGGGTGGGAACTCACGCATTTATTTCGACGATACGTGGGCGTCTCGGTGCACGCCTGAAAAGTTTCCTCCACGAACGTGGGCAGCACGAATTCGTAGATGAGATGGAGCCCGGGGCAAATAGTGGCCACAAGGAGGAACAGTGCCACCTGCGACATGGAATCTGCGCACGCAGCAAGCGGCGGGCAGCAGGTGAGGCGCGCCTGTCAAGCAGCAGAACCTCTCCAGAGACACTCGAGCCGGGGGCGGGTCTCCCCAGACAAATACTGGCTGCGGCTGGCCCGCGGGTTCAGCGCACGCTGGAGTGGCCCTCCAGCAGCCTCCGCAGTGGCCTCCCGCACAGCGCCACGAGGGCGGCTGTACACGGGAAAGCAATCCAATTATTTCGCTGCCCGCACAGTGCCGCTGCCGCAGGACTGCCGGCAACACACCCGTCTCAGTGACGTCCAGCATTTGACAACCACTGAATTGTAGAGTGGCTAATGAATTTCCATCTAAACGAGTAACAGAAATTCTACATCTCCATAACTGCGTATTGCCGTTAGCCTGGAAAAACTGTCAAAATACCAGATTGAATTTTCGATCTCCGGCAGAATGTGCGCTGATTTGAAACTTGTTGCTAGATTCAAACTGTATGCCGGACCGATACTCGTACCCGGAATGTTTTCCTTTCGCTGGTAAACTCTCTATTGACTGAAATATACAAGTTCAAAAATGGCTCAATTGGCTCTGAGCACTATGGGACTTAACATCTGAGGTTATCAGTCCCCTAGAACTTAGAACTACTTAAACCTAACTAACCTAAGGACCACCACACATCCATGCCCGAGGCAGAATTCGAGCGTGCGAACGTACCGGTCGCGGGGTTCCAGACTTAAGCGCCCAGAACCGCTCGGCCACTTCGGCCGGCTGAAATCTACAGGTATAATTCATTATAAGTCATGAGCGGACAGCTTATTCGGTATAGCACTATCCATGAGAGGCAAAGCTATCTCGTTCCCGTCAAAATATGTTACTTGGCTGTTTCAGGTATCAGAACCTAGAGCCCAGTTACCAAACTACACTACTGGAAATTAAAATTGTTACACCACGAAGATGACGTGCTACAGACGCAAAATTTAGCCGACAGGAAGAAGATGCTGTGATATGCGAATGATTAGCTTTTCAGAGCATTCACACAACGTTGGCGCCGGTGGCGACACCTACAACGTGCTCACATTGGGAAAGTTTCCAACTGATTTCTCATACACAAACAGCAGTTGCCCGGCGTTGCCTGGTGAAACGTTGTCGTGATGTCTCGTGTAAGCAGGAGAAATGCGTACCATCACGTTTCCGACTTTGATAAAGGTCGGATTGCAGCCTATTGCGATTGCGATTTATCGTACCGCGACATTGCTGCTTGCGTTAGTCGAGATCCAATGACTGTTAGCATAATATGCAATCGGTGGGTTCCGGAGAGTAATACGAACCGCCGTGCTGGATCCCAACGGCCTCGTATCACTAGCAGTCGAGATGACAGGCATCTTGTACGCACGGCTGTAACGGATCGTGCAGCCACGTCTCGATCCCTGAGTCAACACAGGGGGACGTTTGCAACACAACAACCATCTGCACGAACAGTTCGACGACGTTTGCAGCAGCATGGACTATCAGCTCGGAGACCGTGGCTGCGGTTACCCTTGGCACTGCATCACAAACAGGAGCGCCTGCGAGGGTGTGCTCAACGACGAACCTGGGTGCACGAATGGAAAAACGTCATTTTTTCGGATGAATCCAGCATCGTGATGGTCGCATACGTGTTTGGCGACATCGCGGTGAACGCAAATTGGAAGCGTGGATTCGTCATCGCCATACTGGCGTATCACCTGGCGCGATGGTATGGGGTGCCGTTGGTTACACGTCTCGGTCGCCTCTTGTTCGGAATGACGGCACTTTGAACAGTGGACGTTACATTTCAGATGTGTTACGACCCGTGGCTCTTACCCTTCATTCGATCCCTGCGAAACCCTACATTTCAGCAGGATGATGCACGACCGCATGTCGCACCTCCTGTATGGGCCTTTCTGGATACAAAAAATGTTCGACTGCTGCCCTGGCTTGCACATTCTCCAGATCCCTTACCAATAGAAATCGTCTGGTCAATGGTGGCCGAACAACTAGCTCGTCACAATACGCCGGTCACTACTCTTGATGAACTGTGGTATCGTGTTGAAGCTGCACGGGCAGCTGTACCTGTACACGCCATCTAAGCTCTGTTTGACTCAATGCCCAGACGTACCAAGGCCGTTATTATGGCCAGAGGTGGTTGTTCTGGGTACTGATTTCTCAGGATCTGTTCACCCAAACTGCGTGAAAATGTAATCACATGGAGTTTTAGTATAATATATATGTCCAATGAATACCCGTTTATTATCTGCATTTCTTCTTGGTATTAGCAATTTTAATGGCCAGTAGTGTAGATTGTAATGGAAAGTTTTCGATGGTGTTGTTCCACAGTCATGCAATACTGTTTAAAAGAGTAAAACACCTATTTGGCTGTGTATTACTATATTTACCTTCTATACTACCTAGATTACGGTGTTCATGTCATTATCAAGTACAGTGCTAAAAGTTGTTATGCAGTACAAAGCAGGTAATCAAGACAGTTACGTCTTAATGACATGTGTTAGTCTTGTTTACCTGCTTTGGCTGTCTTGACAGATGCGACTAAATAATGGTCTTACAACTTTTAGCATTGTGCTTTATAGAGGCTTAAAGCCGAAATTTAGGTCGTACAGAAGATACAGTAATACACAGTCAAAATGTGGTTTACTCTTTTAAAATGGTTTTAATGGTTTGGCTACGTAGTGTGTAACTCATTCTTACTGAAAGTAACAATGTCTATTAATGTGTCACATCTTTAAGACAAGTTACTGACCTGTCGACAGCATATAATGAGATAAATAAGACTAAGATGCCTTAATGCTGTGTCTAAAGCGTTTTACGGGCTTATTTCGTCTCTAATGGTAACTATGAACTGTTCAAGGGACTTTCATTCTACAGTAGTTCTAAGTATTCATTTCTGAAAGTGTAAGATCTAAATCAGATTCTTAACTGCTGTCCTTTAGTGACAGAGGTCTAGAAAAATAACCAAGTAAAATTTATCTTATTTACATTACTCGTAAATATTGTGAAACTATTTTTATTACGTAAACTGTCAAACTAAGCTTACCAGGTAAGGTAGTGTAATGTTTTGGGACCCGCCGAAGACATTATTATTAGTTGCAATGTATGAAGCACGGATTCGTTTCGACAGACGATCCGCACTGGCCGAGCACTTTGGCGTGTATGGTGGATGAGAGCGCATGTATTGTGATATGGACAGCTGCAGTGGCCTGAAATATTGCTTCTCTGGGAAACAGTGGTGATGAACACATTAATGTGAGCCAAGAGTGTGGAATGGATGGCCCTCGACTTTACACTAGGTTCGCTTTAATGCATCCTGAATGGGGGTATACTAGCGTACCTCGATGATCCAGAAAGTGCTGGAAGCCCGGAAACCGGAAGATACTGCTTGGAACAGCGGCGCTATTGTTACATCTCAATGATACAAAAGTAAGAGAAACAATTTACGTTCATATTAGATTGTTCATGGCAGTCTCTTTTCACTTTGAGCAAACTGATTTGAATACTGTTATCATTCAACTCTTTTCCAAGTCATTATCGAGTTTCCCTTTCTCTTATTCTGATAGTCACTGTCAAAGATGGTTATTAGAACATATAATTAATTTGCCGCTTACAGGACAACAATAAAGTGTGTGTTATAAAATACTGAAGCTGGTTCGAAGTCATTCTGTTTAACAAATCCTAATAGCAACGTCAACTGGTTGCATGCGTAATTTCATTCAGCCTCTCTACAGAGCAATAAATAAGAACGACAATCTTTAATTATTTTTCAATTAAAATTGATAAACCTTGCGACAAGTCCTCCCTCTCGTGAGAGTGAACACCTGTTTCATGACGTGATTGAATAAGATGTAGGATTCCCAGGGAAGACATACGGGATCCAATATTAGACCCAGAATATAAAGGAACTTTGGATGACTTAAGGTCGCAGAAGACAGAAAGGACGAATAACATTCTATCGGATTTTTTAAAAACCATTCGGGTAAGTCGAAACAAAACAGATATTCACATTGGTGTGTAGAGTGTTTGAGTCTGGCGACATACCATATGACGTTCGGAAAAACATGTTCCACACAATACGGAAGGTAGCAAGTGGGAGTATTATCACACAGTCAGCTTAACACCTCATTCACCCGAACATAATGTACAGAAGAATGGAAAGGAAAACTGAGTGTGTTTTAGATTACGTTAAGTTTGGCTTTGAAAAAGGTAAAGGCACCAGAGAGGCAGTTCTGACGGTTCGATTGATAATGGAAGCAAGCTTCAGAGTAATCGAGATTAATCTACCTGGAAAAAGCGTTCGACAATATCAGTTGGTGCAAGACGTTCAAAATTTTGAGAGAAATAGAGGTAAACTATAGGGAAAGATGAACATTATATAATATGTGCAAGATCCAAGAGGAAACAATAAGACTCCAGAAAAGAAATGCTCGTATTAAAAAATAGTATAAGACACGGATTTAGTCTTTCGCCTCTACTCTTCAGTCTCTACATCGAAGAAACAACGACGGAAATAAAAGAAAGATTCAAGAGTGGGATTAAAATTCAATGTGAAAGAATATCAATGATAAGACTAGCTGATGACATTGCTACCCAGGATGAAAGTGAAGAAGAATTATAGGATCTGTTGAGTGGAATGCACAGTTTAATGAGTGCAGAATGTGGACTGAGAGTAAATCGGAGGCAGACGATAGTAATGAGAAGTAGTAGAAAAGAGAACAGCGATAAACTTAACATCAGAATTGGTTATCACGAAGAAGACGAAGTTAGTAATCCATGGTGGAGTGAGCAAGGAGGACATAAAAAGAGGACTGGCACTGACCGAAAGGGCATTCTTGGCCCAGAGGAGTCTTCTAGTATCAAACACAGGCTTTAATTTGGGGAAGAAATTTCTGAGAATGTACGTTTAAGGCATAGCATTGTATGGTAGTAAAACATGGACTATGGGTAGACTGAAACAGAAGAGAACTGATGCATCTAAAGAATGTTGAAAATGAGGTGAACTAATGAGGCAGGTAATGAGGAGATTCTCTGCAGAATCGGCGAGGAAAGGAATATCTGAGAACACTGACAAGAAGGGATAGAATGAAAGGAAATACAGGAAATTTGTTGAAACATCCGGTAATCATTCCCATGGCACTAGAGGGTAAAATCTGTATAGGAAAACAGAGATTGCAATACATCCAGCAAATAGCTGGGGACGTAGGTTGCAGTACCTGCTCTGAGATGAAAACGTTGTCACAGGAGAGGAATTTGTGCCGGGCCGCACCAAACCAGTTAGAAGACAGATGATTTAAAAAAAATTTGCATGTTTTGGGGTGCACTATTCCGGAGGCATTTTAGCATTTCAGGTCTTGAAACGTTACTAATTATTATGCGTACAGTGAATAAATTTGACGCTGAATGGTGGTTATGCGTCTCCTTATGACCATCGTTGTGGCCTAAAGTGAATTCTAATATCGCGAAAGCGGAGGCTATCTTTTACAGTGACTACAGCACGATTTTCAGTAATTTTAAAACTGATCTACAATATATATGCAAATGAGTATGAAGTGTCTTTCTTAGTGTACGAAGATTTGTCGTTATTAATTACATATCGGTATTACTGTGTCGCAGCTCAATAGTGAGCGTGGCTGCCGCGACGTGGAGGTTGTGGGTTCATTTCCCAGTACTGCCAGAGACAGTTTCCAGTACAGGAACGAAGGTTCGCTCAGCGTCATGAGGCGAACTGGGAAGATACGCAGCGGCTCCGACATCGGCAAAGCCGACAACAGCCAAGAACGCTATGTGCTGTGTACACTCCTCTCTGTACTGCATCCAATTGACGCTACTGGTTGAAGACGACAAGGAGATTGGTCGACCTCGATTAGCTCCTGTTAGGCCAGTAATGCAAAGCGTATGTGTGATACTACGTAGTACCACCCATATACTTGAGTGGTTACGTAACATGCTCCAGATAACTGAGTAGAAATAACGCAGTGTAATTTCTCACACCTAGTTCGGTTAGACACAGCTCTTATTCATTTAAATTTATTACAACTTAAATGTCAATCACATCATAGCTCTGAACCGTTTACGTCATTTAGTGAATTGCTGTACGTCAGGTGTTTTTTTTTTAGTACAAATATATTTTAACTATGAGCGGATAAGTTAAAGCTGTGTGTCATAATTTTTTTTGTACTATAATTCCCACAACGATTTTTCTAAAGAGATACCTTTGTACCAAAGTCTGTTAAGAACAACAATTTCATTATCATCGTCGCAAGGCTGATCGAGGTGGCTCAGTTAAGAAGCAGTGAACTCGCCTTCGAGACGACAACGTTTGAAATTCCCATTATGCGGTCCAGATCAAGATTGTTCTGTCATTATTCTAAACCATTTATGGTGAACGCTAGGGTGCTTTGTGGGACGGCAGGTTGATTTTTCTTAAGAAATATTGTATTAGTTCGTTCGTCGCCGTCTTTTATGAGAGCCTGAAAACTATTTTTGCTGTCAGCTAGAAAGCGATGGAGGAAATACTGTCCATAGTTTCCAGTCTGCAAGTCCATATTTTTCTCACGCTCACTGTAAGAAATGTTTCTACTCGTTATTCAGTCAGCCGGATCAGGAACTATAATTATAAATAAATGTTCTGATTTCGAACTGGTTCATATATTCATTAAATTTCACATGCGCATCATAGTGATATTCATAATGATGATGATAATAATAATAATGGCGTCTATCAGAAACAGCAATGCGAACAGTTCAGAGGCCACCTCTAGATTGAGTTCCCATTAAATGGTCTTTCACCAGGATCTATAATAATCAAAATTAATTGCTCGCCACAATTTGAAAATAAAGTCACCATTTGCCAATGGAAATGTGCGTGTCTACTGCCTCACTGGCCGTGTTTACTGTATATATGAGTGCAACGGACGGCAAAAGACAAAATCTGCCGTCATCTGCTGTACGTCCCCAGTAGTAGCATATAAATGGCCGGTTTCTCGGACACATATTACTTTATAACATTGTTCTGCATCAATTTACAATCTCCGTAATTTTTGTATGAATTGAGTCATTACATGGGGCAATATAGTTATTGATTTCACATCAAACTGAAGCTTCATACGAATTTTCATCTTTTTGTGTCTAATATTTTGCGCCTCCTTTATTGGTAAAATTGCCGATTTTGTCGAAAATATTACTCCAATGAAGATGTGACTTGTAACAGTTGATTCTGACATACATTTGCACATCTTGAACAATTTTTGGCTTCTTAGCTTTATTATTTAGTGCCACTTGCTTTTTACTTAAAACGATGAGTTTGGGGAAACATATTCATCTGATCATTCTTAGATTTAACAGTTTAAACATTGCTATACTGAAGTATATGTTGACAAAGTTTGGAGAATCTACCTTAATTTTTAATTTCATCCTTAGATTATGGCGCAGTGTTTCGTATGCTTCGTGGTGCTAGTAGCCGTGGACTTGGGTAAGTCCGGACACACTCGCTCGCCTCTGTATCTCTCAAATGGTGCAGCGCCTGCTTCGCCACAGCATTTCTTGATAGGCTATAAACGACTTCCAACGGCCTTGTCAAAAGAGGTCAAAGGAGCGGACACAGGTTCAGGGCACTGTCTTGTCCTTGGCGGGAAACTGCCCCTAAAGGTGGAAGAATCAGCAGTGTGGATGCAGAAGGCAATGGAAACCACTGCATTGAATACACGTAACGTGTATCCACAGGACATGTGGTCTGTCATTGAATGTCTCCATTGACAAAAGTTTCCGGAATACTTCCCCATTCGGATCTCCGGGAGGGGACTGCCAAGGGGGAGGTTATCATGAGAAATAAAATAATCAATGGAACAATAACGTTCTAAAGGTCGGGGCGTGGAATGCCAGGTGCTTGACTGTGGTAGGGAAACTAGAAAATCTGGAAAGGGAAATGCAAAGTCTCAGACTACATATAGCAGGGGTCAGAGAAGTGAAGTGGAAAAAATACAATGATTTCTGGTCAGATGGGTACAGGGTAATATCAACAGCAGCAGAAAATGGTATAACAGGAGTAAGATTCATTAGAGAGTGTGTTACCGTGAACAGTTCAGTGACCGGGTTGTTCTAATCAGAATCGACAGCAGGCCAACACCGACAACGATAGTACAGGTATACGTGCCGACGTCGCAGGCTGAAGACGAAGAGATAAAAAAAGTGTATGAAGATACTGAAAGGGTAATACAGTACGTACAGGAGGACGAGAATCTAATAGTCATGGGGGAATGGAATGCAGTTGTAGGGGAAGGAGTAGAAGGAAAGGTCACAGAAGAATATGTGCTTGGGACAAGAAATGAAAGAGAAGAAAGTCTAATTGAATTCTGTAACAAGTAATAGCGAATAGTCTGTTCAAAAATCACAAAATGAGGACGTATACTTGGGAAACGCCGGGTGATACGGGAAAATTTCAGTTATATTACATCATAGTCAGGCACAGATTCCGAAATCAGATACTGGATTGTAAGGTGTACCCAGGTCACAATATAGTAGTGATGAAGAGTATGCTGAAGTTTAAGACATTATTCAGGAAGACTCAATACGCAAAGAAGTGGGATACGGAGTTACTAAGGAATTACGAGATAGGTTGAAGCTCTCCTAGGCTATAGAAACAGCAATAAGGAATAGCCCAGTAGGCAGTACAGTTGAAGAGGAATGGATATATGTAAAAAGGCGCATCATAGAAGTTGGGAAGGAAAACATAGATACGAAGAAGGTAACTGTGAAGAAACCATGGGTAACAGAAGAAATACGTCAATTGATCGGTGAAAGGAGGAAGTAGAAAAATGTTCCGGGAAATTAAGGAATACAGAAATACAAGATACTGAGAAATGAAATATATAGGAAGTGCAGGGAAGCTAAGACTAAATGGCTGCAGGAAAAATGTGAAGACATCGAAAAAGAAATGTTTGCCGGAAGGACAGGTTCAGCATACAGGAAAGTCAAAACAACCTTCGGTATTACATTAAAAGCAAGTGTGCTAACAGTAAGAGTGCAACTGCGCTACGCTGGGCGCAAAAATGCTATTTTACATTGGTTCGTACTCCAGGTGCCATTAATCGTAGGGATAATGGGTCAAGCGTTTTGGACACTATGGCTATCCTACAAAACAGGGACAAAATTTAAACATCACACACTTGCTCCAGCCAATGCAAACTGAGCGTTATGTGTGGTCTAGGTAGAACTTAAACGTCTTATAACAGTACCATTTGGTCATTGGCGGCTCCTGAGAAAATCCCGAAAGACCATAATTTTGGATATGAAAAGTCTCAATTGTAGGGAGACCACTTCTATAATTTCTATTCATGGCACCTCGTCAAACGTTTTGCCATATGTTCTTAAATATGCACATAATGTCCGGTCTAAGGCATACATTTAGTTTTAACTGAAGCAGGAAACACATGGCAACGGTTCTAGGGTTGTCGCTAGGGTTCTCAGGTCACCAAATTACATTTCAGTCAGCATTTTTTTCACCAATAAATCTTTATCACGCGCTGTCTCTGTATAATGAGCACTTTACACTTTTAAATACACCCTAAATAGCACTGCAGTGACAAAAAAGTGCTAGAAATGGTCTTACCAAACATAAAAATAACTGGCAAACACTGCCAAAAGTCATGTAAAACTTGACAGACTGCGCATTCAGTAAAATACATCTACGAAAATTTTTACTCTTTTCAGATGCAGACTGTAAGTCTGGTGCATTCGATGAAGTGTGATCGTTGAGCGAAGTATCCAGAAAAATATAAACCAAATGATTTTGTTTTAACATTATTTATGAGAATTTACTTGTTGTTTATACTAGAACACGACACAGACACTAATAATTTTTGCGCATAATTAATTCTATAACCATAATGTAATTGTGATTTAACTTCTGTCATATTTCCTTTATTTTATTTATGTTGTCATATAACTAATGTGAAAGAGCTAATGCAAATGAGCTAATTAAAAAGCAATATTGTAATTATGATGTAGCAGAAACGCTGGCGTAGTCATGGAAGTCTGCTGTTGTATAGAGTCAAAAAAAACACGTTTGAAGGAAGGAGTACTGGCGCTGGGCACATAAGCGATAAGTCTGGCAGAAAAAGTCTGAATTGAGGAGTCGCTAGATACAAGTCACCAAGTGCAGACTCCATGCCCGGGAATGTAGGGAATAAACTGCAAGATTTTCAATATACGGCCGGGCGTATTAAGTGGCTGTAAATGGGTACAGAACACTCTCATCAAAAAGAAATTAATGTTGAAGAAGAGTACTGTCTGCTCAAACTTATTATGTGGAGCGACGATAGAGAAGAGCGTGTTGCTGTACACTGTCGACAAATAATACCTTACATCGCACCAGCAGCAGCTCGTCAAAGTAAGATCTGATCAGCTTCATTCACACACTGAGGATCATATGCCAGCGCAGTAGTTTCTTGAAATTGAATAACAGAATGTTTATAGTTTCTCTTAATTGAATAATAGAGTGTTTGGAGAGGCCTTACATCACACTAGCAGCAACTCGTCAAAGAAACAACAGTTTCATTCTTAGACTGTCCAAGATACGCCAACGTAGTAGTATCTCATAATTGAATAACAGAGAGTTTGTGTAAATGAACTTTCCCTCAATGATCTGTGCGTTCTGTCATCATTATTGACTGCGAGAATATAGCCAGTGGAAGAATGGTTAAACGCTGCAAGTTATGAGCTTGTTTAATTTCGATAACTAAGATAAAGAAGTGCAATTTACAAAACTGAAAACTATCTAAAACTGGCTTTTGACAGTGGTGAACTTTGCTGCTTAGTGTAGATCTACTACTTAACGAATGATGGGTAACGGTAAAAGAGTAAAATCACAATTTAAACGAAAGCTGACAGAAAATTACATCTGGATATTTTTTTTCATGTTTCTAGTGAGCATTTTAAACTCTGCTCACATTTGCAAATTACCTAACAGTGCAGTGAAAATTATTTATTCTTCGCTAAATGGTACACTTTGAACTTTCCAGAAGTAACTTACTACAATAGGCAACAAGTATTTATGAATATTTCGACTTCTAAAACCAGAAACAATTAGCATTACAGTGAATAACGCAAAGCTATTCATTACACGAACTGTTTTGCAAACAACTTCTATGTGCAAGTGTTGAGTACCAATTATTTTACTGGTTTTCTGATTAACTTTAAGTCATTATATAAAATGTGTTTTCGCATCTGAGTTCCGAGTCAGTGTTTTTGGTTCTGTTCTCGCCTGATTACAGTTCAAAGATCAGTTTGTAATTACAGTTCATAAACAATTAATAATTATTAATAATTATACTGTAACTTTTGTCCGCACAGTGAGCTGGCTACTATTCTTGAGTAGTTTGCTGTCGAACATTATAACCGATTCAATTTAGATACTCCAAAATTCACTATTTCTTATTTTTACCTTTTTTGTCAAAATTTGTTTCGATCGTTTTCGTGCGAAAGTAGGCGCGCGATAACGACTCGGTTATAACTGTATCTGTACTTATCCGGATATTAATTATTCCAAAGAATAAATGCCTTTTCGAAAACAACAGGAACATTAGGTGCCCGTGTCAATTAAAAATTCTAATTAATTGGAAGTATAAGTCCATTATACGTGACGACCGTAGTGTACAGGATAATGATTGGCTTTATCCTGGGCCTAAAAAAATTGAAATCTGATTCTGAATTTAATATTACTTAATGAAGTTTTTGGTCACACAACAGAGAAAGTATGAGTGTTAAATTCGACAGTGGAGAAGGAGTGGCAGCTACAAAAGGCTTGACCCGGGCTCAGAACCGTTTGATGGCGAGCTGACTAACGACGGTCTAATAAACAGCACGGTACACGTAGAAGCTGTAAGTAACGTGACCATAAAACAGGAGAGCACTGATTCTTATGGGGAGTATTTCGAAGAGACATCTGAGAAGGATGTAGACCGCACGGGTAAGATAGAAATGAAACCGGAACCAACATTAAGTAAGGCGTGTATTTCGAAATCAAACGGTTTGAATGTGTTCGCTTAAATACTAATGGACGTGACATTTCTTCAAACCAGGCACTGAGCAACAAAGAAAGTTCTTTGAACTAGTCAATACTTACAACTTGATTGACAAAATAGGGTCCGTGAATACCAAATTAGGGTCTTTGGATACCGAAATGAGTGAAAAGACAAAAACTTTAACCCAACGAATTCTCTCCTTCCCCTTATCATTCCTCCGTATCTATATCACTTTCTTTTCATTTATTCTCTCTCTTCTTTTCGATTATTTAAGCATTATACATAGTTTAAACAGTGCGTTCTACTTTTCTTACCTCGCTCTCGATGTAAACTTGCGTCCTTCTATAACCTTCCTTATCACGATCAGATATGCATTAGAAGCACCTTTTACCTACTTTGGGGATATATGGACGTTAATTTCTCGTGTTGGGAATGTCCTCTACGTATATTATTTTCTCTTCTATTGTTGGATACTTCTCACTCTTTTGGAGCCTCGATCTTGTTTCCTGAATTTTTTTTTATGTTTTCATTGTCGCTGTAATGGAGAAACAACTTGCTATGGAAGAATGTATTTGGCGGATGACTGACGTATGTGCGAGAGTGAAACAAGAGCATAAAGTTAGTAGCAAAACTGAGTTCGTAGAATAAAATAACAAAGAATTAATTCAGTGGATGGTGAGGCAGGCTGAAATTTATGAATGTAGCACAGCAGGTCTCCAGAATAAAAGTTTACGTTGCGAGATTGGTTAGTTCAAGCGTTATGAACGACCAGCTCGACTGTTGCTAATATTCAACAAACTAAAATAACCATGTAATTCAGTGTAACTGTTTGAGAGACAAGTTGCACACAAACCACGATAAGATATCAGTTAGGTAAACTCCTAGAACGTCGTAATTGAAGCTTTAAGTACCTATAGGCTAGAGTTTCCCAGATTTTTTGGATATGCCCTAACATTACACTAGAAATTCATCCTATTCTATTCCTGCTAGAGTGTCTTTATATTTCCAACTTTTTAATCAATATATACTTTATTTTTTCGATTAAATCGTAATTTTTTGTTCCTTAATGGAATTCATGACAAAAATGTGTAACTTTCATGGAATATTTGTAAGTAGGCTGTTTAGGTTTTTATACTGGTAACACCACGTAGCGCTCTGTATGAAAATCACTGGCTGTGCTGTGTGTAGTCTGTGGCTTGTTGGTATTGTTGGAATATTCGCTTGTGTAGTGTTGGGCAGTTGGTTGTGAACAGCACGCAGCATTGGGCAGTTGGAGGTGAGCCGCCAGCTGTGGTGGATGTGAAGAGTGAGATGCCATTGTTTTGAGAGGTTACTATAAGCGGACCACTGGATGTGTGTCCGCCAGAAAAAGGAAATTTGTAAAGATGGATGTCATGAATTGATGGATATATGTTTCATGACTTTTGAACATTATTATGGTAAATAGATTCTTTGTAGGAAAATAACTGATGATGGTCGAAGTAGAGAGGATATAAAATGTAGACTGGCAATGGCAAGGAAAGCGTTTCTGAAGAAGAGAAATTTGTTAACATCGAGTATTGATTTAAGTGTCAGGAAGTCTTTTCTGAAAGTATTTGTATGGAGTGTAGCCATGTATGCAAGTGAAACATGGACGATAAATAGTTTGGACAAGAAGAGAATAGAAGCTTTCGAAATGAGGTGCTACAGAAGAATGCTGAAGATAAGGTGGATAGATCACGTAACTAATGAGGAGGTATTGAATAGGATTGGGGAGAAGAGAAGTTTGTGGCACAACTTGACTAGAAGAAGGGATCGGTTGGTAGGACATGTTTTGAGGCATCAAGGGATCACAAATTTAGCAATGGAGGGCAGCGTGGAGGGTAAAAACCGTAGAGGGAGACCAAGAGATGAATACACTAAGCAGATTCAGAAGGATGTAGGTTGCAGTAGGTACTGGGAGATGAAGAAGCTTGCACAGGATAGAGTAGCATGGAGAGCTGCATCAAACCAGTCTCAAGACTGAAGACAACAACAACAACAACATTGTTTGTTCTCTATTAAAATTTTTAATTTGCTAACTATGGCTATCAGTAGTTAGTGCGTTTGTTTGTTACAATCTTTTTCTTAGCTGGCAGTATGGGCGCTCGCTGTGTTGCAGTAGTTCGAGTAACGAAGATTTTTGTGAGGTAAGTGATTCGTGAAAGGTATAGGTTATTGTCAGTCAGGCCCAGTCGTTTGTAGGGATTGTTGAAAGTCAGATTGCGTTGCGCTAAAATTATTGTGTGTCAGTTTAGTGATGATCAGAATAAATGAAGAGAGAAGTGTCTGAATACGTTCAGTTTTGCTCGGCTGTCTCTGTATCAAATGACGTGGACGTTAGCAGCACAGTCATTCATAATTTTCCGAAGGAGACGTTTCACATTAACCTATACGGCGGATGCACATTGCTAAAAGTAATGCAGCACGTACTCATCATTTGTGTTTACAGGCCTTGCATTTCCCACTTTTGCAGTTGAAATTGTTGAATGAAAGATTGGCCTGTTATGGAAAAGATTGCTTTTTTTTCATATGACCCAAATGTGTTTCAGCATCTCTGTGCTATCATCAGTGAGTTTTCTTTGTTCATATCTGTGGTATGCGAACATATTTTAAATGATAACCAATCTCCGAAAACTAGGTATAAGACAGTTTTTGTCATTACCCTGATTTTAGGAATTTCTTGTGTCGAGATATATCGCGCATATATCTGTCATTACTTACACCTTGCTTTGGCAGAACCTTTTATTTTACGTTCTGTGAGTTATTGAGAACTGTACATAAAAAGTACACGTTTTGTGCAGAATACTGTATGTAGCAAACACTTTTAACTTTGCTAAAATTATGTAAACGTTGCTATTATCTGTCCTTTCTCAATCAGGCTTCACTTGTTCTCAAGTGGATCTGACACTGAATTTGAATCTTGTTTACTTTCTATGTCTCTGTCGTTTCTCTTGCTGTGTGTATGGGTGTCTGTCTCTTCAGCAACGTTTCTTTCATGTGTTAAATAATGAGCTCCTGCACAGTGTTGTGTATTCATTTACAACCTGTTTCTCTTTTGCTGTTGTCTTCTTTTGGTAGAAATTTTCTTCTGTTGTCAGTTTACAATATAGGCTGAGTCTAGATTTTAGAATTTTTAAATCTGTCTCTATTTGTTAGTTGGATTTTTGATATGTCCTTTTTTCATTTAAAAAAGTTCCTGCATGTTTGTCCTACATATGCTGACTGATAAGTATTGTATGTGAGATTATACATGTATGATTTTATGAAGTTATCTGCTGGTGTTTACTGTGTCCTGAGCTTTCCGTGTTCTCATACATACATGATCTCACACAACACAGAAGGACACAACAAGCAGATGAAGAATACTTTTTAGGCACAGTAGAGTAAAAACACACACATAAAAGTAAGTATCGCATCCTCACTTAGAGTAATAACACTGCTCATTGAAGAGGCAACATATTAAAGAAACAGGGACTTCAAATAGGATAGAGGACAGACAACAGAACACAGAAAAATCTCAGGACACACTAAACACGCACAGGTAACTTTATCAAATCATTGAAATATTAACTCACATCCAACACTTGTCAGTCAGTGTACATAGGACAAACATGCAGGAACATTAAAACAAATATTTCATAACACCTCAGTGCTCTAAGAAGTAACACCTTACACAGTACACCTGCTGACCAACTGATAGCCCACGATAGCCCAAGACATTCACCCAACTTTAATAGAAACACGTTTAAATATGTTAAAATCTGGCCACAGCCTATACCATGATCTGAAAACACCCACATACGGAAGGCAGCAGCAAAAGGAAACAGGCTATAAATGAATACACTACACCATATAGAAAGTAAACAAAATTCAAATTTTGCGCCAAGTTCACCTGGGAACAAGTGGACGCCGTTTGGTTGAAACACACAGTGAAAAGGTTTACATGATATTTTGGCAGAGTGAAAAGTGTTTCTTACAAACAATATTGAGCGGAATATGTGTAGTTTCCATTTACGGTTCCGACTAACTCATGAGAACGCAAAGTGTTATCGCAGAAACCAAATTCAGATTAACAACATTTGGTGCAGATGACAAGCTGCCTGTACATGATAATGTACAAATTGTCCTGCACGATATACAAATTAAATGTGGGTAATGACAAAAGATGCAAAAACTATCTTTAGGTCTAATTTTCGTAGATTAATTATCACTTAAAATACGTTCACATTTCACAGACTTTAATAATTAAAATCCACTGATCATGGAACACAGATGCTGAAACATGTTGAGTCATTTAAAGAAATAGTGTTTTGCATAACGGGTGGAAGTTATATCCGTTAACAGCTTACATTATGATTTCGAAGGTATCTAAATACCTAACAGTGGACATTAATATGAGCTAGGTTCAACCTTCGCTATTATGTAGCCTATAATTCTTCTGGAGATACTTCCAGTGAGTTTCTGAATATATGTGAAGAATGATAGACCACTCTTGCTCAAGAGCTGTAACCAGAGGAACTAGTGTTATGGGTTTCTTTGGTCTAGAGCGATGGGTTCAGGTGAGGACTCTGGGCAGGCCAGCCCGCTGCTACTACCGCGCAGATGCTGCTTTATCATTTGGAGATCTGTCATACTGATACAATAATCATCTCTCAACTTTTTCCTACTCAACATGTAAGTAGGCTGTTTAGGCTTTCTTATTGGTAACGCCGCTTAGCGATCGGTATGAAAAATCACTGGCTGTGCCGTGCGCAGTCTGTGTTTAGTTTGCATTGTTGTCTGCCATTGTAGTGTTGAGCAGCGGCAGCTGGATGCTAACAGCGCGTAGCGTTGCGCAGTTGGAGGTGAGCCGCCAGCAGTGGTGGACGTGGAGAGAGAGATGGCGGAGTTTTGAAATTTGTAAAAATTGGTGTCATGAACTGCTATATGTATTATGACTAGTGAGGTAAATACATTGTTTGTTCTCTATTCAAATCTTTCATTTGCTAACTATGCCTACCGGTAGTTAGTGCCTTCAGTAGTTTGAATCTTTTATTTAGCTGGCAGTAGTGGCGCTCGCTGTATTGCAGTAGCTTGAGTAACGAAGATTTTTGTGAGGTAAGTGATTTGCGAAACGCATAGGTTAATGTTAGTCAGAGCCATTCTTTTGTAGGGATTTTTGAAAGTCAGATTGCGTTGCGCTAAAAATATTGTGTGTCAGCTTAAGCACAGTCGTGTATAATTTTTCTAAGGGGACGTTTCAAACATAGTGCAAAATGTTGTAAAATGAGTTCATATCCTTCTGCATTTGGAGTTTTCTTAAGTGCAATAAGGGGATCACATTCTAACCACGAAAAACACCCCTATACTGTAATATCGACCTCCTCCATGCTTCACTGTTAACATTACACATGATAGCGGATAAAATTCTATATGCATTCACCAAAACCAAACACATTTGTCAGATTTCTATAGGGTATAGAGTAATTCATCAACCGAAATCAGCACTTTCAGTCTTCCATTGTCCGGTGGCGTCACTTTTTACATCATCTCCAACGTCGCTGGTCTGCTGGTAGCACTTTGAAACTCACAAGTAATTACAGATTTCATACGATTGTTTATAACTATCCTTCGAGATGGTTGACGGTCCCAGTTCGTTAGTACATGCAAGGTGGCTGTTCTTGGTTTAACTGCGATTGTTCCTTCACGTTTCCATTTCACAAACCCATCACCAACTGTCGATTTGGGCAGCTTTAGAAGGACTGATACGTCCCTCATGGACATCCAATGAGTGGTCCACATTCGAAGCCATTGAGTTCTCCTGAGCAGTGGTGTATATATTCCGCTTCAACCTGCCCCTGCTTTCTTGTTGGCCAGGCAGATAACCTAGCATTAGGTATTAGCAGAACGTGCAGACTTCTTTACTCCCAGCCAAGCCCAGCTACGCCCAACCCAAGCAGGGTAAGGGAATCTTGTTCTGCCCATCTTCTCACTGTGGTGCGCTACGTAGGAGTTTGTTCTGTACGCTTTCACTGTAATGTTATGTCTAAGGTTCGTAAGTTGATGAAAACCCTTTGATGTGAAAGCACAGCATGGAATTCATCTTTTACACAACGACACAAGCTCAGCACAATAGGCTCTGGGGTGGTAGGACTGGACCAACTGACACATCAGGCAATCACCATCGACAGTTGCACTGAACATTTTTTGGCTCATTTAAACAAGACAAATTACAGATAACACCACCAACACATTTTTCAGAAATGGTTCAAATGGCTCTAAGCACTACGGGATTTAACATCTGAGGTCATCAGTCCCCTAGACTTAGAACTATTTAAACCTAACTTACCTAAGAACATCACACACGTCCATGCCCGAGGCACAATTCGAGCCTGTGACTGCAGCAGCAGCGCGGTTCCGGACTGAAGCGCCTAGAACTGCTCGGCCACAGAGGGCCGGCCAACACATTTTAAAAATTACTGTTTACGTGAGAGCAAGTTACTTCAAAGTTTAAACATTCATAAACCACGGCACTTATAGCCGATTACACGTTTAGTGAAATGAGTTAAAATTTATTTACTCAAGAAATATGATCAATCTGAAGAGTAATTTACTAAATTTTAACAAAAATTCTTCTACTTTCAATAACAGAATCAGTTTCAAACTATTTAAACACACAATAACAACTGGCCTCTCAGTAACTTTTAAGAATTTATGAAACTACTCATTTAGAGTTAGACATGAGTCTCTCAGACACAATATCACCGCAGACACAGACACTTCACACTTTATTGCAATTCGCAGAAAAATACATCCAGGGAAAATTTTATCAAATTTTATCAAATCAAATGGTTCAGCCGGCCAGAGTGGCCAAGCGGTTCTAGGCGTTACAGTCTGGAAGCGCGCGACGGCTACGATCGCAGGTTCGAATGCTGCCTCGGGAATGGATGTGTGTGATGTCCTTAGGTTAGTTACGTTTAAGTAGTTCTATGTCCTAGAGGACTGATGGCCACAGATGTTAAGTCCCATAGTGTTCAGAGCCATTTTTGAACCATTTGGCATGGCTCTGAGCACTGTGGGACTTAACATCTGCGGACATCAGTCCCCTATAACTTAGAACTACTTAAACGTAACTAACCTAAGGACATAACACACATCCATGCCCGAGGAAGCATTCGAACCTGCGACCGTAGCGGTCGCGCGCTTCCTGACTGTAACGCCTAGAACCGCTCGGCCACTCCGGCAGGCAAAATTTTATCCATGTATATCTATATCAAATGGCCAGCTTAACTCCGTCGTGTGATATAAATATAATAAGAAGGCGGCATTTAGACAAGGACCAGCCAAACTGTTTTCAATGGCAGTTAACAGTGACAGTAGCAATCTACAAATAGAATGTTTCAGCACTCCAGGCCCTAGTAAATGTTAATCGTCCCATCACATACAGCTCTCACTAGAACCTTATGTACTAAGCAAGTTGAAATTAGTCACATTCGAGGACAGACTCAGGAGGAGTTGCAACGGCTGACCATTAAAATGAAGTCAACAGCACAGAAGCCAGTAGTCGGTTCCGGCCACAATTTGCAGCACAAGCAAGGCTCTTACCCTCTTGCTTGTTCGACGTAGCCAGCCGCCGCAGAGCCCGTTGCCAGGAGACACGCAGGAAGTGAAATACACCAACGGCCTCCAAGTTACGTGACTGCTTCCACGCCGGCGATGTTTCCTTCGGCGGCGTCACTCAGGTAAACAGGCCCTTTTAGATGCGCTCTCCCTGCTGCCTCGCACGGCACATGTACTGTCCGCTAGACTTGACAAACGACGTTACTGCTAGACGTCCCAGAGCAGTATCCTCGCTACTTGCTGGAGCTCACCCCTCGCTCCCCGATCGGCTCGGTAGGTGGCGCCACCGCGCGCTCTGCGCACACCACCGGAAAGATGACCCACACCGACGGCGGGAATATCGCTGATCGAGCCACACGACCGAGCCTTGCTTTGTCCAAATATCGTAAGAGGGGCTCACTGAAATATATGTTGATACTGAGTCATTCTAGGCCATAAAATGGTGAATATAATTTGCCCTTTTTTCATTCTCGGCGTATTTCGTGCTTCTTTATTTATTTCGATAGGAACAGTTTTCTTTCCAAATTCACCCACTTTTGATTAGTAGTGGCTACTCTCAAATCTAACCATTATGAGGCCACCTCTGATAAGTATTTTCTGTAGTAAGCATAGTTATCTCTGAAATTCGAGATCCTTTGTACCTAACAACCTGAAGTTGTCTATTATACTGCAACGCCAAATGAAGTAACGTCTTGGAGGTCTAGTTTCTTAACCATAGTGTGCTTCAGCCACGTATTACCTCATTTAACCAATTTTAATTACTATTCCCACGGTGTGTATTTTGGTTTCGCTAAATTCGGTCTGTGACCATAAAATTTCATTCTAAATTCCGCAAATGCATTCTATCAAACACAAAATTCGGTGTTCGTATTATGTTAACCTAAGAAGTACATGTATAAAGGGAGAAGGTTTTCTTTAGTAGTAAGCTTTCTTCGCACTACGTAGAATAGAATCAGAATGTAGTTTTTAACGTCCAATGAGACATATCTTTTTCCTATTTCAGACAATATTTACCCTAAATTGAGGCTAAGGAGCCTAAAGTCCTTGGCACACCTTTCCACTCATTTGTCAGTCATTAAGCCTTTATCTCCTTTCAAGATTTTTATCGAATGAGTCAAATTTACAATCGATTCGTAACATACTTGAGGTTCCTGAATGAGTGTTTAGTAACCCTTTACACAATTAGCTTTGCTTGAAACTTATCTATTTATTTGAAGCTGTCTCATAAACGCACGAAAACTTCCCTTTCTGGATTTTGGCTATGTTTTGTGACTGTATATATTAGGGCTTCCCTATTCCTAATTTCCCCTCAATCTCCTTTATGTCTCGTTTGCTTATTTTGCTTCTACCTCCGTTATGATAAATGAAGAGTAGTGAAACTACGAACTCGAACCTACACCTGCCTGTTCTGTAGTCACATTGGATTGACAGCGCAGCCTATCGTCAGGTGCCAAAGATTGAAGGATCCCGTGAAATGTGCCAAGCTTGCAGAAACCAAAGTTGGCCTGCTTTAACCGCAGTGCTTCAGTACGCACGTTATCTTGGGTTTCTGTAGTGGCATGTTCGTCTGCCGTAATGGCTGCGGCGGAGATAGGAGCAGTCGGATTGGAAGAAGAATTTCTACACCTCTGCTTCTGACAGACCCATTTTGCTACTAATCCCCCCTTGTCACAACACAATATCCCTCCCTGTATTTATACTGGCGGGTCCGCCTCTAGTTCAAAAATGGTTCAAATGGCTCTGAGCACTATGGGACTCAACTGCTGTGGTCATTAGTCCCCTAGGACTTTGAACTAATTAAACCTAACTAACCTAAGGACATCACACACATCCATGCCCGAGGCAGGATTCGAACCTGCGACCGCAGCAGTATCACGGTTCCCGACTGCGCGCCTAGAACCGCGAGACCACCGCGGCCGGCTCCGCCTCTAGTGGTATCTGATGATTCGCTCTGCATTACATAGGGGTACCCTAATTCTTTTGATCTGATAGCGTACCTCGTGAAATTTAGCGTAAATCGATTTCTGGCTCATTTTGGAGTTCCTAATGTTAACAGTTTTACGTTTAAGGGAAAATCAGAGAAAATTAAAGTAACATGGTCCTGGGGGGGGGGGGGGGGGGGGGGGGGGTAAGGTAATATACACTACTGGCCACTAAATTTGCTACACCACAAAGGTGACGTGCTACAGACTCGAAATTTAACCGACAGGAAGAAGTTGCTGTGATATGCAAATGATTAGCTTTTCAGAGCACTCACACAAGGTTGGCGCCAGCGGCGACACCTACAACGTGCTGACATGAGGAAAGTTTCCAACCGATTTCTCATACACAAACAGCAGTCGACCGGCGTTGCCTGGTGAAACGTTGTTGTGATGCCTCGTGTAAGGAGGAGAAATCCGTACCATCACGTTTCCGAATTTGATAAAGGTCAGATTTTAGCCTATTGCGAATGCGGTTTATCGTATTGCGACATTGCTGCTCGCGTTGGTCGAGATCCAATGTCTGTTAGCAGAATATGGAATCGGTGGGTTCAGGAGGGTCCCACCGGCCTCGTATCACTAGCAGTCGAGATGACAAGCATCTTATCCGCATGGCTGTAACGGATCGTGCAGCCACGTCTCTATCCCAAAGTCATCACATGGGGACGCTTGCAACACAACAACCATCTGCATGAACATTTCGACGACGTTTGCAGCAGCATGGACTATCAGCTCGGAGACCAAGGCTGCAGCTACCCTTGACGCTGCATCACAGACAGGAGCGCCTGCGATGGTGTACTCAACGACGAACCTGTGTGCACGAATGGCAAAAAGTCATTTTGTCGGATGAATCCAGGTTCTATTTACAGCATCATGATGGTCGCATCCGTGTTCGGTGACATCGCGGTGAACGCACATTGGAAGCGTGTATTCGTCACTGCCATACTGGCATATCACCCGGCGTGATTGTATGTGGTGCCATTGGTTACACGTCTCGATCACCTCTTGTTCGCATTGACGGCACTTTGAACAGTGGACGTTGCATTTCAGATGTGTTACGACACGTGGCTCTACCCTTCATTCGATCCCTGCGAAACCCTACATTTCAGCAGGATAATGAACGACCGCATGTTGGAGTTCCTGTACGGCCCTTTCTGGATACAGGAAATGTTGTACTGCTGCCCTGGCCAGCACATTCTCCAGATTTCTCACCAATTGAAAACGTGTGGTCAATGGTGGCCTAGCAACTGGATAGTCGCAATACGGCAGTCACTACTCTTGATGAACTGTGGTATCGTGTTGAAGCTGCCTGGGCAGCTGTAAGTGTACACGCTATCCAAGCTGTTTGACTCAATGCCCAGGCGTATCAAGGCCGTTATTACGGCTAGAGATGGTTGTTCTGGGTACTGATTTCTCTCGATGTACGCACCCAAATTGCTTGAAAATGTAATCACATGTCAGTTCTAGTATAATATATTTGTCCAATGAATACCCGTTTATCATCTGCATTTCTTCTTGGTATAGCAGTTTTAATGGCCAGTAGTGTATATTGGGACATGGTGCGTCTGGTAGTGATGAAGCATGGGACGTGGAAATTAGGAAGAAGCAGGGAAACTAGGTCTGATACAGGGGCAGAAAGAGCGGCGTCTGCAGGGACGACCAATAAAAAAGAAGATATAGGGTGTTCGGGAATTACCACTACAAACTCTTAGGAACTGTAGAGGGGAATGAGTACAAAATATTGTGAATAGGAAGTGACGTCCGGAAACGTACCGTTTCCATTCTACGACGGTTTCAGTTCAGATACTTAACTCATGCACTTTTGCTTGGACAAATAACAATTCGAAACGAAATATAACAAAACATCCATTCATCACTTAAGCACAATTTTTGTATTAATATATAAAGATTACGTTTTTGCGTTATTCCAAAACAAAAAGGAACCCAGCATACTGTTCGTAACGAACAGTACTGATGTATTACAATAGCGGCTCGATGTGGTGACCACCAACGTTCTTACACACATTTTACCTTCGAAGCACGTTCTGTTACACACTCGCCATACAACCTGGTATCTCTTCTCTCGTAATAGCATATTTTCCTCTATCTCTACAGGAGTTTCGTAAATTAAATGTTGTGTACCATCCCACAAGAAGAAATCCGTAGGAGCTAAATCCGATGATGTCGCCCTATACATCTTTCCCTCAGCAGACGTGGACGTGTTACACATCTGAATTGAAACCGTCGTAGAACGAAAACGGAACGTTTGCGGACATGGGTTCCTACTCAGAATATTATGTGTTCACTCCCCCCTACAATTCCTAGAAGATTGTATCGGGAATTTGCGAACACCCTTATAAATACATGTTCGTAGCGGTTTTGGAGTAGCCGCTAGAGATTAGCCGAGAGGTCTAGGGCGCTGCAGACATGCACTGTGCGGCTGGTCCCGGCGGAGGTTCGAGTCCTCCCTCGGACGTGGGAGTGTGTGTGTGTTTGTCCTTGGGATAATTTAGGTTAAGTAGTGTGTAAGCTTAGGGACTGATGACCTTAGCAGTTAAGTCCCATAAGATTACACACACATCTGAACATTTTTTGGTTTTGGAGTAACGCATTGGGGAACGAAGAAGGAAGTGAGTGTCTTCCGACCACTGTTGATTAAGACTGATAAGGTATTGAAAATGAGAGATCAAGTTATCGGTTTTGTGAGGAAATGTGACATTTCAAATGTAAACAGGCTAAGGAACCGCTTCTGCCTGACGATTGCCACCAATCTCAACAGCATCAAGGAAGATAGCTAGCAGTAACACAATCGAAGGCATTCTCTAGGCAATGGTTCGACCATCTTCCAACTGATGGTATCCACTCCGTAAATCAAACGTCATAAAATACTTACATTATCCCAGATTTACCAATGCGTCCGTGATATTCGGAATCGGATATGCGTCCCAAATTGTTTTCGCATTCAGAAGCCTATAATCACAACAAAACCTATATTTCCATGTACGATCCACAGGTACGACAACTACAGTGCTTCAATATGGGCTATCGCTATGCTCTATGATTCCATCCCGTTGTTGTTGTTCTACAAACTCCTCCAGTAGCCGGCCGCGGTGGTCTCGCGGTTCTAGGCGCGCAGTCCGGAACCGTGCGACTGCTACGGTCGCAGGTTCGAATCCTGCCTCGGGCATGGATGTGTGTGATGTCCTTAGGTTAGTTAGGTTTAAGTAGTTCTAAGTTCTAGGGGACTAATGACCACAGCAGTTGAGTCCCATAGTGCTCAGAGCCATTTTTTTTCCTCCAGTAGCGGTGGCATATGCCGTGCTGCCCTATATGGTATCTTAAACACTGGTGTATTTTCCTCCGTTGGTATGTGATGCTTCGTAATCAGTGTTGCCGGTAATCTACCCTCCGTTACGAATAATTTGCTAAATGCGAATAATAATTCCTCCAACGCGACCCTGTCGTCTCCCTGAAAATGCTGTAATTTCCCCCTTAACTGCTCTGCATCGACGTTTTGTTTATGGCTCGACTCTAAATCCTCCCTATTGAGATCACCTTCATCAAAAACCCACAACGTGGCTAATAACAATCCTTTCGACAAGCTAAAATACGCCCTGCCGAAGTTACCTATACTAACAGGGAGTCTATAATCTCCTTCCACACAGCTTGCGTGAGCGAAACTACTCCGCACAAAACAGTGCGCGTTATCCAACTTCTCATAACTCGAGAGTGGCTCCACCAGGTACAACGTCTCCACTCTGCCTGTCGATTGCCACGAATCTCAACAGCATAATTGAAGACAGCTAGCAGTAACACATTCAAAGGTATCCTCTAGGCAATGCTTCGATCATTAAAACTCAGTAAACACCAATAAGAAATGCAGATGATAAACAGGTATTCATTGGACAAATAAATTATACTAGAACTGACGATCAAGAACGAAGTTCTTGTATTAAGAAGGGAGTAAGACAAGGCTGTAGCCTTTCGCCCCTACTCTTCAATCTGTACATCGAGGAAGCAATGATGGAAATAAAAGAAAGGTTCAGGAGTGGAATTAAATTACAAGGTGAAAGGATATCAATGATTCGATTCGCTGATGAAATTGCTATCCTGAGTGAAAGTGAATTATTAAATGATATGCTGAACGGAATGAACAGTCTAATGAGTACACAGTATGGTTTAAAAGTAAATCGGAGAAAGACGAAGGTAATGAGAAGTAATAGAAATGAGAACAGCGAGAAACTTAACATCAGGATTGATGGTCACGAAGTCAATGAAGTTAAGGAATTCTGCTACCTAGGCAGTAAAATAACCAATGACGGACGGAGCAAGGAGGACATCAAAAGCAGACTCGCTATGGCAAAAAAGGCATTTCTGGCCAAGAGAAGTCTACTAATATCAAATGCCGGCCTTAATTTGAGGCAGAAATTTCTGAGGATTTACGTCTGGAGTACAGCATTGTATAGTAGTGAAACATGGACTGTGGGAAAACCGGAACAGAAGAGAATCGAAGCATTTCAGATGTGGTGCTATAGACGAATGTCGAAAATTAGGTGGACTGATAAGGTAAGGAATGAGGAGGTTCTGCGTAGAATCGGAGAGGAAAGGAATATGTGGAAAACACTGATAAGGAGTTGGGACAGGATTATAGGACATCTGCTAAGACATGAGGGAATGACTCCCATGGTACTAGAGGGAGCTTTAGAGGGCAAAAACTGTAGAGGAAGAAAGAGATTGGAATACGTCAAGCAAATAATTGAGGACGTAGGTTGCAAGTGCTACTCTGAGATGAAGAGTTTAGCACAGGAAAGGAATTCGTGGCGGGCCGCATCAAACCAGTCAGTAGACTGATGACCAAAAAAAAAAAAAAACATCTGGTGGCTCGCATAATCCGTATAGTGTTACGGCATTACTGCTACCCTGCACCACATTTACATTGCTAAAAAAGTTCTATTCTGGAATTTGTCAGGGAGTTTTACAAATCGTATTACAGGCTTCTGGTGTTCTAGAGGGGACTTGGTAGATAATGTTTTAAAAACGACGATCATATTCCAGAATGGTGATGGGTGGGAACACAAGATGCATCCGTGGTAATTGGCGAACGTCTTCGTTCTGGAGGACTAGGTGTTATAGGGTGGTAAGGCATAATGTTGCATGGGTTTACTGACCTCCAAATCTCTGAGCACAGTACACTACCTGATCAACGTTATTGTGACTCTGCATTCCGAGTGCGTTTTTCCAGGGCTTTGCATGCAGCCTTGAGTGAATTTTTGAGGTTGACTGTGCACGACCTTATAAAAGATGGCAATTTTATTTACGCACTGTCTTTTAAATAAATATGATGGTATCTGATACTCAAGTACTAATGCATAGAAACGTAATGAAGCTAAAATGCTTTAAAGTCTTGCTATGACTAAAATTTAATAATTCTCTTCCTGTTAATATTTAATTAATTAACTTACGTCGTTCATATTTCGTAACGCTGACGGCGTTAAAATTTAAAGTTGTTCAGTCCTTGTTTTGTTTTCTTTCAGTTGTTGCGAGCCAGCGATGGTGCAATCCTGTTCGCTTTCAAGTCTACACATTTATAAAAATCAGGTCCAAGAAACACTTTTGTGATCACGGTTGCGATTTAGACGGTATTCGCGTAATTGTACTGATTAAGTTATCGTTTCCGAAAGATGCAGGTTCGATTAAAGCTGTGTGCACTTTTGCGCGTATAATGAAAATATTCCTAATACGTGCGTAACAAAAAGTTACATGCGAATCACAACCGTGGTCTAACAAAGAAAATATATGATGACATAAATGTTCTTCGCTGTTATTCAGGACAGGTTTAGACTAAATACCGCAATTTTCAGTCTTTAAAAATCACAAGATGATACACTTTAGAGATATTTGTTTTGAATAACTTAAATTTACCTTTCCTTATACAATATGGTGATTGTCCGCAAGGATTATCTCTCTCTCTCTCATTTTTATAGCATTTATACATTCACATTACATACATCGATTAAGAAACTTTTCTTTCTCTACCGCATACATCGATTAAGAAACTTTTATTTCTCTACCGACGAGTACAATAACAAAGAGAGATGCCAAAATTTTGAGAAGTTACTGTAAGCGGACGATCTGGACGTGTGTCCACCAGAAAAAGGAAATTTGTAAAGATGGTTCTCATGAATTGACAGATACATATGATGACTTTTGAACATTAATAAAGTAAATACGTTGTTTGTTCTCTATTAAAATCTTTCATTTGCTAACTATGCCTATCAATAGTTAGTGCCTTCAGTGGTTAGAATCATTTATTTAGCTGGCAGTATTGGCGCTCGCTGTATTGCAGTAGTTCGAGTAACGAAGATTTTTGTGAGGTGAGTGATTCATGAAAGGTATAGGTTAATGTTAGTCAGGGCCTTTCTTTTGTAGGGGTTTGGTCCCGGCGGAGGTTCGAGTCCTCCCTCGGCCATGGGGGTGTGTGTTTGTCCTTACGATAATTTAGGTTAAGTAGTGTGTAAGCTTAGGGGCTGATGACCTTCGCAGTTAAGTCCCATAAGATTTCACACACATTTGAACATTTTTTTTCTATTCAGATTGCGCTGCGCTAAAAAAAAAAAATATTGTGTGTCAGTTTAGTGATGATCAGAATAAGTAAAGAGAGAACTGTCTGAGTACATTCAGTTTTACTCAGCTGTCATTCATAATTTTTCTATTGGGACGTTTCAAAGTGTCATTTCTGTTCGTTTCATTACGTATGTGTTTCAGTTGCCCTCTGCGCTATACTGTAGAAGCTCTCGCTATGTATGGTCCAAGTTCCAAAGTGCTATGTTACTTGGCAGGGGCACATAATGCGAAAGATACTTTCGTCCTTAAACTATGCACAGCCATGTATTGCACAAAACAAATAAGTCCAGGACCACGTTAGAGTTATTGAGAACTAATATCGGGAAACGAATGCGAAGCAGAGAATATGATGGGAGTGGAATGTGGTCTAAAATTGAGACTTTTCAAAACACAATCACATTGCAGAGGAACTTTCCGATACGGAATCAATCAGCGACTTCATGAAGACATGCAAGTTATTAGTATCAATGCGGCCTGGTTTGTCATTCCGAATGCGTCGCTCAAAAGGTACGGCATCTGAGTCGAGAATTTCCATATATTCCATGTTGTTTGTAGCTTTTTAATTAAGAAATATCCAGTAATAAAACAGAAGAAAACTCGAAAGAATTCAGCTTCTCTTAAGTTCAAAGTCGCAAACGATTGCTCTTATCGAGAAAGTCATGTGCGAAATTACCAGAGCCTCTAGATGCAATTTTCTTAAGCTATAGTCCGCAAAATAAAAAATTTTAATTTATAAAGTGCAAGACCCTCGGCTGTCCTCCTGGATTTATATCGCAACAAAACCCACAATCCCTTTTGAGTAGCTTTTCCAGTGGAGAGATTCGCATGCGTACTAATTTCTGTCTTTTGTTTTTTGCTCAACTAAATATATAGCAGCAAACAACATTTCATTGTAATATAGAAACTGAATGTGCCATTCATCTCTGCCGTCTGGCTGTATCAGAGGGCTGTAATTCGCGTTTCGAAACTGGCGGAAACAATCAGCCATTGTGACTACAGCCGGGTTTGCGCGGAGTAACTGCCTGCTCCGCTCCACTGCGTTGCGTAATTAACCGTTAATCAAACAATCACTGGAATTTATTATATACCAGTCACGCACAAATATTTATCGTGGAGCTGAAATTAAATGCTATTCTACTGTGAACGTAAAATACGTATCTCCCACAATCAACTGGAGACACAGGCTAATACTAATGGCTTTCATTAATTAACTAAAATATTTTTTCAATATTTAATTAAAGGTACTCCTTCAAATTTCTCTCTCGTGTCACGAATATTCCTAGTTCTATAAATCAGGGGATTACCTCTTCCGTTTGTAACAGGACTGAAAGTCTCTTTTATGTAGAAATTTTGTGTAGTGCCTACGATAAATCCAAGAACATGATGAATGAGGGGACACCAGATAGAAGTATATGTGTTAAATGTACGCAACTGCAAAGCGTCACAGAAAATGTCTGTTTGGATCAACTTGTGAAAACGAAAGATGACCGAAAACCAGAAATATTACGACATATGAAATTGAGCTGACAAACGTACGTAACATAATCCTCATTTTCAGAGGCAAAGGAGTCGGATGAACTGAAGAAAACTATTTCTAACCAAGATATACTACCAGTAATAACTTATGCCTGCGAGACATGGACTTTAAACGAGTACTTTTTACAAAACTTACCCAAACAGTAATGTAAAGGTCAATGTTAGATTACACAAAAAAAGACAGCAAGAAAGCAGTTGGTTCAGACATACAACAAAAGTCAGTGACATAATGGAAAGATTTAATACCTGAGATGGCAGCGGGCTAATCATATCCGTGGAAAAATGATAACAAATGGACATAACAGGTTCTAGATTGGAGCCCAATTTACCAAAAGAAAGGAAATGGTAAGAGACTTAAGAAAGGCAGCAGGACCTAACTGGCAATAGGACAACTCTGACTCAAATGGAAGAGCCTGCTGGGATCCTATGTTGTATGCCGACTCAAAGACACCGTATCACTAAGTAGGCTTAGGAAAATAGTGACACAATATCGAATTAACTGACATGTTTTAATTGCTGGTGTATTTGCTGAGATTGTAGGCGATGGCCCACCTAGAGGACTTGTATGCAGTCTGTTAGATTTATTACCAAGAGTTACCTGAGTATTCGTGGCAACTGCAGTGGTGGTATCCTCAGATCTTTAACTTATCTGTTATAGTTGTTTCCTGTCTACGAAACAAGTAGAGACATTTTGCTTTCCTAAATAACCACACTCGTATAACTGTCGTGTAATGAGACGAAAGCAGTTCCCAATACACGGAAGGTATACTAACCTATTGCTGCAGTCACATATATTTGTGTTTCATTACATTAAACGAGACGCTTTCGCCCGTGTCGGTCTATTATTTGCTTGTTCGCATCAGTTCTGTTGAATCTGAGAGAAGTTAGGTGGTGAAAATATGGTTCCTGTCGATTAGCCAATCCTGGATTTTTGACGGTACTCGATGGTACGCGACGCTACAGCGTACCGATATCTCTCACGAAAAGAAAGCATTAAAATAACGATTTAAGAGGCATAAATTTCAAAAAGCACCCAGCGGAAAGTCGCTGTAAGGGATTCTCTATTTTGACGAATCAAGCAGTGATGTAGCTTAGGATCAAAGTAAATAGAAGAGAATCGAGGACAGAAACGATTAAATTTGAGCAACTGGGAGGAATACTTCTTGACTTTATTTTGCTGCTTAATGTCAATATCTTCAGTTCACTGCATCATATCTTTTTTACGCAAAGTGCACGTATTTCCGTATCCATCACAGACCACTCAATTACAATTTCAGTTGAAAGAAAATATAAAAATCAACTGGTCCTTGAGGCATTGCAATACAACTACTCAAAAATGTCCGGATTTAGTATTAATAATTTGATAAACTCTTGTAATAAGTGTCTGATGAAATTGTAAGAAGAACCGAAACAAAGGGAACTCTTTAATACTATTGCAAGTGTGTAACAAATACTGGTCATTCCGGCTGTTGGACGAGTATGTAAGCCGATCATAAAAGTAATGAAACTAAATCATTTAATAATTGGAGAGGAACAATGCAGTCACTGTATTACATACTGTGTTGACAACATCTTCACAATACAGAAGTGACGGGAAAAATGCACAAGACAAACATATGCAATTGATTTTTATCGTTTTAGAAAGGATTCAGGTTTTGTCGTTATTGTACATGGATATAGAACGTTAGAAAAGTATGGACTAAATGAAAAATAGGAACTGACAGTAGCAAATTTATATCAAAGCATGGAAACGTGGAAGATGTTGGGAGGTCAACTGTCTATAACAACGAGAATATCGAGATGACTGCGTCTACACGCTGACGCTTCAATGAATTGTTTGTTTGATACTGGAAAGAAGTGAGTGAGGTGAAAATTGTTAAGGGAGACTAAGATCTGAATATAGTAATCACGTTCAGAGGGCTTTGGTTGCAGAAGTTACGATAGTGACGCAGAGATTGTCAGGTGATTACTACAGCCGGTCGTAGTGGCTAGGCGCTTCAGTCTGGAACCGCGCGACCGCTTATAACGATATGTTTACGTAATGTGTATACATAAACATACGTTATAAACGTCCCCGTTCGTAGTCGCTAATTATAACAATATGTTTCTTTTGTGCTGCAACATATAGCTATAATCAGCGGTGGAAATATATTTGCAAACGCCGACCGTGTGCGGCTGCCTCTTGTTGGATCGTCTGATAAGTCAGAAGTTGCATTGCAGAGGAGAGTAAATGCCTATTCAAAATATAATTACTTTTGGACAGCTCAACATGAATTTCCTAAGGGACCGTAGTTTATCATGCATTTGCTAGTAGAATGAGGCAGGGAGAAAATATTTCGCCGCATACAACTTCCGTCCGATTTCGACGAAAGAATTCGTGACTGTGAACTCTCTATTTGGCAGAAACATAAAGAAAATTAAACAACTTCATGAAGGAGTGAGACATAGATTCTACACTAAATAAATAGTCCATACACCAATTCCATTTAAATCTGAATTTATGGCAATTAATAGAAGAACTTACACTGCAATGAAAAATTTAACATGGATGCAGTTTTGACTGGCACTTCTCTTCTGGTAATGACAATAATTCCTTTGACGTTTTCACATACACGTCGCACAATAAATTTACTGCTATGCAGTATTGCACTTTTAGTATTGCACTTTACTTTACACTAAAATAATATTATTTTTAACGATAATAATACGGCGGCAAGACATGCGCGTCCGACACAAGTTACAAGAGACAAGAGAAGAATGAGTAACTGTTCATCGAGAATATCTCGTACATAAAAAAAAGAAATGTGTAAAAGTGTTCTTCTTCTGTCCGTTTTTCGCGCCGCGGTTTTCAAAGTCAATAACTCACTGCATCTCTGACGGCACTTCGACAATAAACAAGTTACGTCACAGGTCGTTCACCTTTTACATTCTCGCAACATTATTTGCTAACTGTAGCTGTTGCCGAGCGACTGCTCGATTAGTGAATGATTTAAAATGATAAGGCAATCACATAATGTTACAAGCACGGTCGCAGGCTCGAATCCTGCCTCGGGCATGGATGTGTGTGATGTCCTTAGGTTAGTTAGGTTTAAGTAGTTCTAAGTTCTAAGGGACTGATGACCTCAGATGTCCCATAGTGCTCTGAGCCACGTGAACCATTTGATGACTACACCTCTAGTCAATTAAATTCTTGTCCTGTACGTATTCCGAAGCAGCACAGCATCATAACAACTGAACTACTAAAAAACTATCCAAATTCAGTCTCCAGATCGCTTTCCTTCATATCCGTATGACCGGTTCCTGGATAGTGGCCCATCTTCCCGTCAGTTGCTACAGTTACAGAGTAACATGTCGAATGTGGAACTCAGAGTTCACTGTCAAGTTCCGCTGTGTAACTGTAACAAAAGATCTGATGTTGGGCAGCTAGCCAGCCGCTGTGGCCGAATGGTTCTAGGCGCTTCAGCCCGGAACCGCGCTGCTGCTACGATCGCAGTTTCAAATCCTGCCTCTGGCATGGATGCGTGTGATGTCCTTAGGTTAGCTAGGTTTAAGTACTTCTAAGTGTAGGGGACTGATGACCTCAGATGTTAAGTCCCATAGTGCTTAGAGCCATTTGAACCATTTCTTATTTGATGGGCAGCTGGCCCGAAACCGGTAACATGGAAATAAACGAAAGCGATCTGTTGCCAGAGTTTGGACAGGTTTTTTTTATAGGTAACGATCGCTGTAACTCCATCAAGACGAATACGTCTAGTTTTCCTAAATAGAGTTACTGACTTGTATACAACCCCGCCGATTTCAGTTAATATATGAGCAGTCCAACAGCGCTTATTTGGACGAGCGTGCTACGCTGGGTGGTGGGGGGACGTGGACCAGCCAGCGGCCACCGTCAGTTTGAGCCTTCACTATCACGAGGTCATCTCCTGCTACTGATCCCCCTCCTGGGTTCAAAAAAAGGCTCTGAGCACTATGGGACTTAACATCTATGGCCATCAGTGCCCTAGAACTTAGAACTAATTAAACCTAACTAACCTAAGGACATCACACAACACCCAGTCATCACGAGCCAGAGAAAATCCCTGACCCCGCCGGGAATCGAACCCGGGAATCCGGGCGTGGGAAGCGAGAACGCTACCGCACGACCACGAGCTGCGGACCCCCGCTCCTGGGGCTCAGTTCCATATCACCGGCGGGGCCTCTTCGTGGCCCCTGCAGCTGCAGTAGATTCCTACCCGAGGTAGCAGCGGGTCGACAGCAGGGCGGTGCCACCTTCCACCTGCCTCCGGTGATGCAGGCGCCATGCTACGCCGCGTCGTTGTTCATCAGGGCACAACTTCTCACTGAGACGCTGGCTCCTCCTGCCAATATTCCGCGGAGCAGCAGTGCCGCTGACACAGTCAGTGGGCCGCGCTGCCTTCCATACTGGTCGCGTGTTAGTTGGTTACATGTTCCATTGATTACTCGAACGATTCTTCAACACTCTAACTGCTGTGTGGCCGCCACCGGTCGTGGAAAAACTGCCCACCAGACGCCGTGTGGCAGCCGGGGTACACAGCAGGGCCTCCCGCCTAACGATGTGTGCCTGGCCTGGCCTTGGCTGGTGGTGAAACATCCATCACAAAGTGTGCGGCAGCCAACGTATTGACTAAATATGAAGATGGTATCTGTTCTTTAGGACATGTCCGGAAGAACAGACACCATCGCTGGCAGTGCAACTCTGTAGAATGAAATTATGATTAAAAGGAGACAGTTGAAAATGTGTACACCGACTGGGACTCGAACGCGGTATCTCCTGCTTACATGGCAGACGCTCTACCCATCTGAGCCACCGAGGGCACAGAGGGTAGTGCGACTGCAGGGCTTTATCCCTTACACGCTCCCCGTGAGACCCACATTCTCGCCGGCCGGAGTGGCCTTGCGGTTCTAGACGCTACAGTCTGGAACCGAGCGACCGCTACGGTCGCAGGCTCGAGTCCTGCCTCGGGCGTGGATGTGTGTGATGTCCTTAGGTTAGTTAGGTTTAAGTAGTTCTAAGTTCTAGGAGACTGATGACCTCAGATGTTAAGTCCCATAGTGCTCAGAGCCATTTGAACCATTTTTGAACCCACATTCTCATCTTAATCTCCACACTCTACATTTGTAGTGCCCCCACCAATTTCACTCGTTACTCGCGGCAGACAATCTTACCGAGTTCCGTAAGAGTTCGGGCAATGTGTGTGCATCCGCACAGAAGAACATGGTCAATGGGTAGTGTGTCTGCCATGTAAGAAGGAGATCCAGGGTTCGAGTCCCGGTCGGGGCACACATTTTCAACTGTCCCCGTTGGTGTATATGAACGCCTGATTACAGATTATGGTTTTGATTTAGTTATCATTTTATTGATGAAGTCATGTGCAGCTATCCAGTTTAATTACTTTTTAGTCCTACTCAAGCAGCTACACTTAAAAGAGTTTTATAGGTTTATACAGTGTAAGTCATGTAAGACCAACATCCACATAATTTCGTGAATGGATCCCGGTATGGAAACGATGTTTTCAGCAAATGATACCACGCCAAGCGGCATGTGATAAAGTGATAAAGTGTCTTAATTCTCGTAACGATCGAGATATTGTATAATTTTTTAAAATAGAATGATATACTTTTCGACGGCATGTGAAAGCGCTTAAAGTGGCGAGCACAGTGATACAATGTTTGTTAATGTTGAGGTCGAAACTTTTCGTAAAATAATCCGAGAAATGTACTAAAACCGGAAAACAATGACGGCAGACTCAGCTGTTGCGGTGCAAACACATTCAATCAGAGCTGTCAAGTGAGACTCCATCGTTATATGTAGCAAGACAGGCCTATGCTACTAAGATAAAGCCTCATGTCCTATACATTACAGATAGGGTCAGCTATTATGTTTTATATGGAACTAAGCCATAATTAACCTGCTGTCACATCATATGGGGCTCAGAAAAACTATTTCAGTTGTGTGTTCGTTCCCAGGCTTTTATAGGAACAACTACAGTTTCGTCAGGCAGTTTTCCCTTCAAATCCTCCCCGTTGTTGCTTACTTGTCAAAGCCGAAACAGAAACGTCGGTCGTCGATATTTCAAGATGGTTCAAATGGCTCTAAGCACTATGGGACTTAACATCTGAGGCAGTCAGTCCCCTAGACTGATAACTACTTAAACGTAACTAAATTAAGGACATCACACACATCCATCCCCGAGGCAAGATTCGAACCTGCGACCGTAGCAACTGCATGCTTTCGGACTGAAGCGCCTAGAACGGCTCTGCCACAGCGGCTGACCATACTTCAAGATCATAAACAGCCCTGTTCAAGGCAAAAAGGGAACTACGGCTATCAGTTACCTTACACTTTCAAAAAGAAATACCCGACGTGTCTTTCCTTGGAGGCGCCTGTATGCTTCTTAAAGTTAACCACCTGCTGTCGAACAAATGTGTATACAAATACTACTAGAAATTGTAATTAGGCAGAATACACTTTAAATAAACTAAACATTTTATTCAGAATGATTGATTACATCAGTGTGAAGAGTAGACAAAGGTTTATCAAAATTCGTCTCATTTTTTTTCCATTGTTCCACATCAGTAGCTTCTAGTTGACTGTTTGAGGTAGATGTTCATGTTTAAATTGTTACGATGAACATATAGGTTCCCACTGATTTTGTTCAGTTTAATTCATTTAGGATTTTTCTAACTGTGTTATGTGTTGTGTAAACAATAAGAGCGTTTGAAAGAGTGACTGTGGAATACAAATTCTCTAAACTGCAAAGTATCAACGTATTGCTGTTAATTAAAGTAACTACCTCAGTAAACATTTCTTCAAAAGGAGTGAATCGGATGTGTAAGCTGATTCTTTTCCTTTTGTGTACTATAAACTGGAATAAAGCGTTTAAGCAAACACGCCTCCATTAAATAAGAACGAGTGTTAATCGTCCTAGGGTCGATGAATCACCTTTTATTAAGGAACTGTGCCTTGACATGGACAGCTTTCACAGTTTTCTAAGCAATCTTTTCCTATGTGGTAGAAGAGCCGACAAAAACGTGCTTGCTGATTTCGCACCATGCTATTCCTAGCCGTAACACCATTTTCACAATTTAGTACTCTGGTTTTGAATGAGATGCAAATTTGTCAGTCTAGCACTGGATTGATATACGTGATATAACATTGCTACTACACCAATTTATTTTCAGTCCGGAATCGCGCCGCTGTTATGGTCGTAGGTTCGAATCCTGCCTCGGGCATTGATGTGTGTGATGTACTTAGGTTAATCAAGTTTAAGTAGTTCTACGTCTAGGAGACTGATGACCTCAGAGGTTAAGTCCCTTAGTGATTAGAGCCATTTGAACCATTTGTACCAATTTACCAAAATACGTAGGATGACTGTATTCACTGATTCATGTTGATGTCTTCAGTCAAGACACTGGTTTGCTGCAGGTCTCCTTGCTACATTATCCTGTGCAAGTCTCTTCAACTCCGAATAACTACTACATCCTTCTGAATCCACTTACTGTATTCATCCCTTGGCCTCCCTCTACGATTTACCCTTCACACTTCACTCCAGTACTAAATTTGTGATCCGTTGATGCATCAGAACGTGTCCTAGTAACCGATTCCTCTTCTAGTCAAGTAGTGACACAAATTCTTCTCCGCTCCAATTCTACTCAGTACTTCCTCATTAGTTATGTCATCTACCCACCTAATTTTCAGCATTGTTCTGTAGCACTACATTTCGAATGCTTGTATTCTTGTCTAAACTGTTTATTGTCCATGTTTCACTTCCATACACGGCTACAATTCATGCAAACACTTTCAGAAAAGACTTTCTGGTACTTCAATCTACACTCGAAGTTAGCAAATTTCTCTTCTTGAGAAACGCTTTCCTTGCCATTT
Source organism: Schistocerca gregaria (assembly GCF_023897955.1). Classification (NCBI taxonomy): domain Eukaryota; kingdom Metazoa; phylum Arthropoda; class Insecta; order Orthoptera; family Acrididae; genus Schistocerca; species Schistocerca gregaria. The sequence continues at coordinate 653,877,646 of NC_064924.1, forward strand.
CCAGTCTACATTTTATATCTTCTCTACTTCGTCCATTAGCAGTTATTTTACTCACCAAATAGAAAAACTCTTTTTCTAATCTAACACCCTCAGTATCACCTGATTTAATTAGACTACACCCCGTTATCCTCTTTTTGCTTTTGTTGATGTTCATCTTATATCCTCTATGCAAGACACTACAGTATCCATTCCGTTCAGCTTATAACACTCCCGATGTCTGCTGCTGTACCATAACCTTAAAGTTGTAGGCAGGTCGTGAAATAAAAGAATCTTATTAAAGCAATTATGATATAACGCAACAGAGCAATGTTACCCTGTGAGAGGAATTTTGTTGTGTTGACCGTGTTGTACCTAACGGAGGTGGCTTATCGGAAGTGAAAGTCAGAATTACGGAAATATTTGAACAGTAACAAACAAATTTTGCCTATCTGCACTGTTCAACGGATAAAGAAAAGGGTCGCCAGCCTAAGTAGGCAGGAGAATGATTAACATTCACGTTCAAGAAAATAGTTATTAATAACTTTAATGGATAAACACAACCTATACTTGGCCACACGCGATTGCAGTGAACTCTGACACATACATGTGTTTACGGTAAGATTGAAACTAACAGTTAGAGCAGCACAAACTATTTGCAAAATTATAACAGATATCGAAGCACACTATTACTTTCAGGGCTTACACAAACTGAATGGTCTTTGTAACGTTATTATTACTATTTACTGCAGAATCATTAATTGGATATAGGTTAAGTCTCTCTCAGTTAAATACTTTACTATTTAAAATGAAAGTTAATTGGAATCCACTAACAGGTTGCTTCTCACTATCATTTGAATAAAGAAATTAAGGTTTTCCTAATTAGTGGTCTTTCCGTTACTTGTTACTGATCATTAACCCAATCGACAAACTGTGGATCCTGCTATATTATTAATAAGCACTTCTAATACACAGGAGAGACAAACACTTAGCAAACATGAGTATATAACGTTTCACACTGCAGTTTTCCACTTTTACTACATTGAGAGACAAAATTAACATATATGTAAGACACTGACTCACCTTCTGAGATTTACAACAGGCAGTAATGTGATCATTTACTAATCAAAACTTTATAAGCCTCACTCTTACGAACTCTTAATCTGAAGTTGGCTACAATACATTAATAAGCAGTTTTATTAGGAAAATTACTTTCATCAAGCATCAGTAACTTTAACTTTCTTTTTACTATGTTCAAGAGGCATCAATTAGCAAAACACTGGGCTTAAATGTTGTTTCAGTAAGGAAACTCGGAAATCACTTCAGTTCAAATGGAGGGGAACCTGAGAGGTACTATGATAAGGAGAAAAATCAAGGCAGGTACATAAATTCAGTTGTAAATTACCTCATATTTGAGCACACTAACGCATCCATTTAGCTGATCCTTCACTGTACATCATTATAGTAATCCGTTACAGTGATTGCGCAATTTGGTGGCAACTTCATGTTGGCAGGTGGATTCGCAGGCGGAATTGTTGGACTCTGGCCCTTTTACATACAAACTAATTAAGAACCCTAAGTGAGGATCAGCACTTTACATAAGAGCAAACAAATACAATAAATAAAACAGAACATTTGCACATATTGACATTTCTACCAAAAATCATTCACAAATTTAAATGACAGAGACACTACTTTGCATAGAACCAACCCATGACATCAAAGTTTGTACAGAGAAAGGAGTATACAATTCTGTGTTATCTATTCAATCAAACACACTTACAGAAGCTTAACGATGTAATATTAAATGAAACCAAAGCAAAATAGATCAGTACAGCATTAGAGCTATGGTGTTACACATGCCCCATGTTTCGTTGAAGTTTCCTGTCAGGGATACTTTAAGGAAACATCCATAACACCTAAGCGGTGTTGGCTACAGAAAAAAAATTATAGCATCCAACTTAAGTTGCGACCAAAAAATATATATATAACAGACACACAGTATCTACACTAAGGAATTTCATAAACGTCTTCCAAAAACATTTTCAAAATAAAGCATTTACAGTAATTTTCATCCTCAGACTGGTTTAAGCAAACTAATTTTGCATCTGTACACAGAGCATACATTAAATTTTCTGTCTCTTCCACATAAACACTACATCACTGGCAGAGAAGCAGTATACAAAATAATCTGCACATTTGTACAACAGGTATAGTATTCTAGAAATAAATATACATACACAACAGCACAGTAATATTCTAAATTAACAAAACACAAATGAGACTCTCAATACTTTCAAAGAAAGTAAATATTCACAGTCAAACAAGCATGTTAATGATCATAGTACATTTCACAAGGTTCAGCAATTAATGAAATATAAAAATTTTCAGTTTGCATCCACATATGCAGAAATATTTAGATGAACAGCTATGAGAAACTTTTTCAGCTGATTATTTAAATACAAAAGCAACTTTTCAAGGTTTTCTTTTCAAAATTTTTAACTTTATAGCTCCTCTTCATTAATAGGAGTCCAAACTGTTTGTTGCATATAAACACACTAACCTATTCAGAACTATCTTTAATCATCACTGCTGTATTTTTAAAGCAAGACAGTCCAATTTTTTAAGTTATTCCAAAAAACCTACTCTCAAAACCATCTACATCCGTTTGAATAAGAATGCATATATTTTATAATAGCTTTTCACTGACTTAAATACGAATAGTCAGTTCATAACACATTGACCAATAAACCTAATTTACTTCGTGGCCAGCCTCAGCATACGCAGTGCATGTTACTCATACTGCCCATTATTGGTTTGGCGGTCTTTGTATGTAAACATTTAGACACAAAACACAATTTAGCTAAAGAACACTAAAAGACACATTTTTGAATTAATACACTGCCCCATCCTCTAGGTTTGGCAGTTCGTGACCACTTATCAACTTCTTGCCCCACAATGGCAAGTCCTTTGGCTACTGCTCACATAGCATATTTGGTTGTCCTCAACTTCAGGACCACAGCACTTTTTTTTCTTGTTTTGCTGCCCAACAACATATTTTTGAGCAGTTTATTGTCATCATCTTTAAGTTTTTTCATCATTATGTCACATCTTTGTTACAAATTGGATTAACGGTATAAAACCTAAAACCTGCAACTTTGAAACAGGAATTAGACACTGGTAATATTAAATTTTCTTTACACCATGACAAAATCAGGCAATATACACATAATTAATCGAGTAAATTTCAAATGACATATTTGGTATAATGACAATGTTCAGGAGTTATTTGAGAGTCCCAGATTTGTGGGTTTTCTTCCCTCTTTCTTTTTCAATAAAATCTCTTTTACAGTAAATATTTACTTTAATTATTTTTTCACATATTTAGGTCATCAGATATGTCAAGATCAGCACAATAATTTTACATCCTGTTGTAAGTGGTTTCTGCCCACTTTTGGTGGCACTAGACACATATGTCTCACAACCACTTCACATACTTTAGTCAAGTTTATCTTCTCAGTTTTAAACACACATACAGTTTTTCAACACCATATTTGTCCCTATTTTAAAAAAAAAAAAAAACACTTACAATTCATTTACCTTGTTTTCAGTATTCTTACCTTTTCTCTCCATATTCCTCTTTCCAGTTACTGTTCCATTGCATTTTTCCTTTACAGTACCCACTAAACTTTCATTATTCTTGGTCATTTTCTAGTGTACACCTACATGACTACTCTGCAATTCACATTTAAGTGCTTGGCAGAGGGTTCTTCGAACCACAATCATACTATCTCTCTACTATTCCACTCCCGAACAGCGAGCGGGAAAAACGAACACCTAAACCTTTCTGTTCGAGCTCTGATTTCTCTTATTTTATTTTGATGATCATTCCTACCTATGTAGGTTGGGCTCAACAAAATATTTTCGCATTCGGAAGAGAAAGTTGGTGACTGAAATTTCGTAAAAAGCTCTCGCCGCGACGAAAAACGTCTATGCTGTAATGACTTCCATCCCAACTCGTGTATCATATCTGCCACACTCTCTCCTCTATAACGCGATAATACAAAACGAGCTGCCCTTCTTTGCACCCTCTCGATGTCCTCCGTCAATCCCACCTGGTAAGGATCCCACACCGCGCAGCAATATTCTAACAGAGGACGAACGAGTGTAGTGTAAGCTGTCTCTTTAGTGGACTTGTTACATCTTCTAAGTGTCCTGCCAATGAAACGCAACCTTTGGCTCGCCTTCCCGACAATATTATCTATGTGGTCCTTCCAACTGAAGTTGTTCGTAATTTTAACACCCAGGTACTTAGTTGAATTGACAGCCTTGAGAATTGTACTATTTATCGAGTAATCGAATTCCAACGGAGTTCTTTTGGAACTCATGTGGATCATCTCACACTTTTCGTTATTTAGCGTCAACTGCCACCTCACACACCATACAGCAATCTTTTCTAAATCGCTTTGCAGCTGATACTGATCTTCGGATGACCTTACTAGACGGTAAATTACAGCATCATCTGCGAACAGTCTAAGAGAACTGCTCAGATTGTCACCCAGGTCATTTATATAGATCAGGAACAGTAGAGGTCCCAGGACGCTTCCCTGGGGAACACCTGATATCACTTCAGTTTTACTCGATGATTTGCCGTCTATTACTACGAACTGCGACCTTCCTGACAGGAAATCACGAATCCAGTCGCACAACTGAGACGATACCCCATAGCTCCGCAGCTTGATTAGAAGTCGCTTGTGAGGAACGGTGTCAAAAGCTTTCCGGAAATCTAGAAATACGGAATCAACTTGAGATCCCCTGTCGATAGCGGCCATTACTTCGTGTACCCAATTTAATTATTAATTTACTAGTCCACAAACAAAACACAGTATCTTACATTATTTCTACCTTTTCAGTTCATTCTGATAAAGAAGAAGGAAAGAAGATAGTAAAAGTTATGAATGATGAAGAAGAAGGTTGACAGCATGAAAAGAAACAGAAGTAGTGCTGGCAACGACTCGGGTCCCTGGTGCTCGTCAGGCACCTGACAATGCAAAGAGTGCATGTCCCCTGAGGATTTAACAACCCTCATCTGAGGACATGTACCTTTAAATACACAACATACTGCAAACATTAGCCCTTTCTGATTTTTAAGGATATTAGAAATAAATTATTATCTTATAGAGTTCTTTGCACTCTCATTAAGTTACTATAAACATAATTAGTCAGAAAGCTTTTTTTAAGTCTGTCACACTACTTGCCCCTATCTTCATAATTAGACTGGCAACAATAAGTATTCGATTGAAAATAAACAGTTTCTAAGCAGAGTTAAACAATAAAATAAACAACAGCCTGCCCCAGGTCTCAAGATCAACAAAAAAATTATTCACTTTCAGGTAACACTCAGATACAATAATAATAGTTATGCATTATATTAACAGTATATATAGATACAGCATCCTGCCCTCAGTCTCTTTATTATCATGGCAGTCTTTTATGGTTCATAAAACAGTTACTAAGTCTGGTGGCTTTCATAAAACAGTTAGTAAGTCTGGTGGCTTTTTAGGCCTCCTATCTTCTACATCTTTCACTATACTATTCAGATCTTGCCAATGCTTTGTTTCATCAAGTGGCTTTTTAGGTTTTGGAATTTCAAAGTCTTTAGCAAGGTACATCACCACCTGTTCAGCTATTATTTTATCAGGTAGTTTTGTTTGTTCCTGTAATTCACACTCATTAAAAACATTTGTTAAGGCTTGCCCCAGTATAGTATCATCTGGAGGTTCCTGCAAATTATGCCCTGGTGTTACATTACTAAATAATTCCTGCGGTTTTGGCCCAATTCTACTTTCTGTATCTTGCTTTGGAAAAATGTCACTAACTTTCTCATACCACTGCCAGTAAAAGTATATTCACTTTCGTTTACACCTGAAAATTCATCTTCACTGGAGTCATCACTACTCTCTTCCTCACTATCAGATTCACTTAAGTAGTAGACTTTTGAACAATAGGGAAAGTTAGTATATTCATTCTTATCTGTGTTCATATATCCTTCATCGTCTGAACTATCATTGATTTCATTTTCGTCATCAGATTCGAGCAGGAAAGCAACCTTTAAACGGTGGAGCAGTCCAACATTCGATGTTTCAGCAACTTCGTTTTTCGACTCATTTTCTGTACAATGCACATCGTTTGGACAGTTAGGCACTTCTGTTGTATCACTTTGAACGATTTCAGCCGTAACTTCATACTTAGTATAATCGTTATATACTTCGATAACCTTCATTTCATTTTCTCCTTTGTTATCATTCTCAGGCAATCGTGCGAAATTCCTACTAGGCCCTTCTGTATTAAAATCATTTAACACTTTTCCATTAACAATAATTTTATGTGCACTGCTTATAATGTCTTGTTCACTAATGTCCTCCTTTACATCACTTTCACCTATTGTTAATAGTGCACACGTCTTTTGCGTGGCATATTCTACCTTCTTTTCCTCTATATTCATCATAACCTCCCCCACATCTACGTCTTTTACCTCATACACATCATTAACAGTACAAATATTCCCCTTTTTACTCGCCTTTTCTGTCTCCCTTTCTTCAGTTAATAATGCCTTATAGCACGATTTCGATACTGAGTTATCTTTGTCATATGACATATTAGCTTTATTTTCAGTTTTACATTCGTCTGTTAGTGAAACCGGCTAACGGAAGTGTCCGATCCCGCCTCTTCTGTTTCTTTCTACGGCAGCCATCTTGTTCTGACGTCTGCCATTTGTGTGTGCTGCCAAGTGCAGTGTACTGTTCTCCAGCAAGCGCTGACTCGAGCACGAACGGTCACGTGATTTCGCACTAGGAACGCCACTATACATCACTCCGCGCACGTCTTCCATAGGCGCGTCCTTAACCTTCCTGCCCCGTATTTTACATCTTTCTTTCTTGAATTTATGGTTTGATATCTTATCTTTGGGCCCACAACCGGTTTCCGCGTGAATCCGGCCCGTAAGACACGCGGTTTTCAGTTTTGCCTTCGTCTCTATTTTGGAAATTCCGCGCCATGTATCCTCTGCCGCGCGTACTGTAATTTCCCCTGCCTCTCGCACGACCTCTGTGAATCGTGTTTACACGATATCTATCGTTTTCAGGTCGTTCGTTTTGCTCCTTATTTTCTCGCAAATAATTGTTGTTATTGTGAGTACGGGTCTCGCGATTTCTTCGCCAGTGATCTTCATCTTCTACCCTTTCCAAGCACGCAGAAAAACTTTTGTGGGTGCTCCCAACATATCGCTTAGAATCCTCAGGCAGTTTCAGCCAAAGAACCCAAACGATCTCGGCTTCAGACCTCCAAGCCTTCAGATGTATCAACTTCCTGTACCATGATTCGCAAAACTCTTTCATGGTTTGCCTACCTCTGACATCATACAGCCTGGCAATTAGAAACTCACGCAACAACTGGTCTTGTTTTTGTTCCGACCAGTATTCGTCAATAAATTTTTGCTTAAAGTTTTAAAAAGACATCTGGTCAGTATCCAGATTCAGCCCCAACCTTTTTGCTTCTCCCGTTAAGGCACTGATTACCACATTATTTTTTTCCTAGTCAGTCAAATATTCAGGAAAATTTCTTTCACAATTCTTTACAAAATCAAGGGGGTGCCATCCGTTATGCCTCTTTGCAGGGTCGAATTTTGCCTCGACCTCTAAGATTTTACTGAAAGGCATTTTTTCAGTAAAATGTGTGGGTCCTGATTGTCTTTTTCTTTCCAAGTCATACATTTTGCCTTGGATTTGTGAAGTGTTATGTTCACACTTCTTTTCGCAAGTAACAATCTGTTTGGTTAATTCTTTACTTGTTTCTGTTACAGATTGTTTAATCTGTGCAAATTCTGCATTACATTCTGTTTGTATTTCGGATTTAATACCGAATACCTTTTCATCCACTTTAGTGATAACTAAGCGTTCTATTTGATCTTGAATTTTAATTACTTCAGTGTCAAATCTTTCGTTAATGTCATCAATTTGTCCTTGTACATTGGCAATATTGCCATGGATGACAGTAATTTCGCTTTTAATACTTCTGATTTCATTACTCACAATGTCTACTTTTACATCTACTTTCTCGATTTGTTCACTAAGATTCTGGCTTTGCGCTTGCATTTGTCGATTGATATCACTACCCTGTGCTGCAATTTATGTATTAATATTGTCGTTGAGTGCTGCAATTTGTGTTGCAAATTGTGTAGACAACATCCTGAGCAAATCAGCCACATCTGGTGTCTTTTCAATTTTGGTTTCTACTGCCTTTTTGTGTTCAGATCCTACACCCCTTTCTGGTTTTGGCGATTCAGACATATCCCTCGATTCATCAGCATAGCCACTGTCTTCGACAACATCGCCTACATTGTCCTGCTTAGTACGTGTGACGTTCATAGCGTCTATCTGTTTATTTACCTCCGAGTGATAATGTACGTAATTCAACTCGCGCGTAATGCCATCTGTTGGTGTGCTGCCTGAACTGCTCTCGATTGCATCCTGTTTTCGCGTGTCTAGATTTATTTCTAGTTTCCTGTCCATTTTAGCTATTATTAAGTATTGATACCTTTTATTTTCAATTTAAACTGAACTTTCACTATCTGTTCTGTCGAATAAGTTACAGGTTCGTGCCGATGGACGTTTTATGTTCACTCTATGTTTGTAAAATGTTAAATACTTATACTTTTTCCGTCTGTAGGTACAAACTGAAAAACGTCTTGTCACCGTTGCCACGTATAACTTCTGCTATACAATACCCTTAAAGCAGGTTGTGAAACTAAACAATCTTATTAAAGCAATTATGGTACAACGCAACACAGCAGTGAGAGGTATTTTGTTGTGTTGACCGTGTTGCTCCTAACGGAGGTGGCTTATCGGAAGTGAAAGTCAGAATTACGGAAATATTTGAAAAGTAACGAACAAAATTTGCCTATCTGCACTGTTTAATGGGTAAAGAAAACGGTCGCCAGCCTAACTAGGCAAGAGAATGATTAACATTCTCGTTCAAGAAAATAGTTATTAGTAACTTTAATAGATAAACACAACCTATACTTTGTCACACGTGAGTGCAGTGAACTCTTGACACATACGTATGTTTTAAGATTGGAGCAGCACAAACTATTTGCAAAATTATAACAGATACCGAAACACACTATTACTTTCAGGGCTTAGACAAACTGGGTGGTCTTTATAACGTTATTATTACTATTCACTGCAGAATCATTAATTGGATATAGGTTAAGTCTCTCTCAGTTAAATACTTTACTATTTAAAATGAAAGTTAATTGGAATCCACTAACAGGTTGCTTCTCGCTATCATTTCAATAAAGAAATTATGGTTTTCATAATTAATGGTCTTTCCGTTACTTGTTACCGAGCATTAACACAATAGACAAACTGTGGATCCTGGTATACTATTCATATGCACTTCTAATACACAAGAGAGACAAACACTTAGCAAATATGAGTACATAACGTTTCATACTGCAGTTTTCCACTCTTACTACATTGAGAGACAAAATTAACATATATGTAAGATACTGACTCACCTTCTGTCATTTACAACAGGCAGTAATGAGATCATTTACAAAGCACAACTTTATAAGCCTCAGTCTTAAGAACTTTTAATTTGAAGTTGGCAAAAATACATTAATAAGCAGTTTTACTAGGAAAATTATTTTCGGCAAGCATCATTAACTGTAACTCACTCTCTTGCCACATTAACTTTTACTTTCATTTACCTATGTTCAAGAGACATCAATTAGCAAAACACTGGGCTTTAATGTTCTTTCAGTAAGAACACTCGGAAATCACTTTAGTTCAAACGGAGAGGAACCTGAGAGGTGTTATGATAAGGAGAAAAATCAAGGTAGGTACTTAAATTCAGTTATAAATTACCTTATATTTGAGCACACTAACACATCAATTTAGCTGATCCTTCACTGTACATTACTATAGTGCTCCATTACAGTGATTGCGCAATGTGGTGGCGATTGCATGTTGGTAATTGAAATTGCAGGTAGAATTGCTCGACTCTGTTATTTCGTTGTGGCGATGACACATACAAATTCCAGAATAGTTCCAGCTATTTATCCATCCATCCTAGGCATTGGAAAGTAGCAGAAAAAGCCTCTCTCGGGACCAGCACAATATGCAACATTTACATGGCAGTGCACAGTTTGGTAGTTCGTCGCCGACTGGTGGCTCGCCCCGACTGAATCTTGGTTCCACCTTTTCTACCTAGGCCAACCACAATTTGCGCGCGCTACATAGTTCCGTTCCCGAGGGGACCCACAACACCTTTTACATACAAACTAAGAACCCTAAGTGAGGATCAGCAGTTTACATAACAGTAACCAAATGCATTAAATAAAACAGAACATTGGCACATATTGACATTTCTAAAAAAAATTATTCATTCAGAAATTACTTTTATATATAGTAAGTTTTGTTCGCTCCAAATGGGACAAAGAATTTAAATGACAGATATACTACACTCCATAGAATCAAATCAAGACATCAAAGTTCTTACATATTAAGAAGTATACAATTTCGTGTTATCTATTCAATCAAACACATTTAGAGAAGCTTAACAATGTAATATTAAATGAAACAAAAGCCAAAATAAATCATTGGAGTATTAGAGCTATGGTGTTACAAGCTGCTCTTCCAGGTCTTTTGCTGTCTCTAACAGAATTACAATACCGTCTGCCAACCTCAAAGTTTTTATTTCTTCTCCATGGATTTTAATTCCTACTCCAAATTTTACTTTTTGTTTCCTTTACTGCTTGTAAATATAAGGACTGAATAACATCGGTGATTCTCAACATCCCTGTCTCACTCCCTATTAAACCACTACTTCCCTTTATGCCCCTAGAGTCTTATGACTGCCATCTGATTTCTGTACAAATATTTTACCCCTGCCACTTTCAGAATCTGAAAGAGAGTATCCAGCCAACATTATCAAAAGCTTTCTCTAAGTCTACAAATACTAGAAACTTAGGTTTGCCTTCCTTTAAACTGTTTCCTAAGGTAATTAGTAGGATCAGTATGGCCTCGCGTGTTCCAACATTTCTGCGGAATCCCAACTGATCATCCCCGAGGTCGGCTTCTACCAGTTTTTCCATTCGTCTGTAAAGAACTCGTGTTAGTATTTTGCAGCTTATTAAACTAATAGTTCGGTAATTTTCACACCTGTCAACAATTGCTCTCTTTGGGATTAGGACTGTAATATTCTTCTTGAAGTGTGAGGGTATTTCGCCTGTCTCTTACATCTTGCCCACCAAATGGAAGATTTTTGTCTTGGCTGGCTCTCCCAAGGCTATCAGTAGATCTAATGGAATGTTGTCTATTCCCAGAGCTTTGTTTCGACTTAGGTCTTTCAGTGTTCTGTCAAATTCTTCACGGAGTATCATATCTCCCACTTCATCTTAATCTCCGTTCTTTACCATTTCTACAATATAATGCCCTCAAGTACATCGCTCTTGTATAAACTCTCTATATACTCTTTCCACCTTTCTGCTTTCGCTTCTTTGCTTAGGATGGGCTTTCCATCTTCGCTCTTGATAATCACAGATGTGTTTCTCTTTTTCCTGTAGCCATTATCTATCTACCCCTAGTGACATATGCCTCTACATACTTACATTTGTCATCTAGCCATCCCTGCACCATTTTGCACTTCCTGTTCATCTCATTTTTCAGCAGTTTGTATTCTTTTTCGTCTGCTTCATTTACTGTATTTTTATATTTTCTCCTTTCATCAATTAAATTCAATGTCTCTTCTGTTACCCAAGTATTTCTATTATTCCTCGTCTTTTTACCTTCTTGATCTTTTGCTGCCTTCACTATTTCATGTCTCAAAGCTACCCATTCTTCTTCTACTGCATTTCTTTCCCTTGTTCTTGTCAGTCGTTCCCTAATACTCTCTCTGAAACTCTCTACAATCTCTGGTTCTTTCAGTTTATCCAAGTGCTACCTCCTTAAATTCCTACCCTTTTGGAATTTCTTCAGTTTTAAGCTACAGTTCATAACCAATAAATTGTGTTCAGAGTCCACTGAAAGGAGTATGTTTTGATTTCATGGGAAGTGTAAGTCACTGCAAATATCGGGACTTTAATATGCATCTCAAATCATTTTTCGTTCTGTTTATTTAGTTGTAAGTCATTTATTTGATGAGCCGCGCAACTATGCAGAGTCTTGGGTGAGCCCTAGCAGGCAGTAAGGGGAGGAGACTCGCGGGCAGTGGCTGAGCGTCTGGGGAGGAAAGGCGACTTTCGAAGCCGTCTTCACACGGACCGCGATTTCGAATATCAACGTTGAGCGCGCGGAGTTAAACATGCTGCTGATAGCTCAGAAACAATGTGACTTCTGCTCTGGGCTGTAACTTGTTCGCATGTAACCCTGTTTTAAGAAATGTTACAAACTGACGAAATTCCTTCAGCTTTATTAAGGTGTTGGTTTTATTGGCGATCGTGTGAGACCCAACTCGCTTTATTTGTTCATGAGACCCAGAAAATATTAGATACAGGCTCCCAGATAGATGCCATTTTCCTTGACTTCCGGAAGGCGTTCGATACAGTTCCGCACTGTCGCCTGATAAACAAATTAAGAGCCTACGGAATATCAGACCAGCTGTGTGGCTAGATTGAAGAGTTTTTAGCAAATAGAACACAGCATGTTGTTCTCAATGGAGAGACGTCTACAGACGTTAAAGTAACCTCTGGCGAGCCACAGGGGAGTGTTTTGGGACCATTGCTTTTCACAATATATAAACACCCGGAAATTGAAATAAGAACACCGTGAATTCATTGTCCCAGGAAGGGGAAACTTTATTGACACATTCCTGGGGTCAGATACATCACATGATCACACTGACAGAACCACAGGCACATAGACACAGGCAACAGAGCATGCACAATGTCGGCACTAGTACAGTGTATATCCACCTTTCGCATCAATGCAGGCTGCTATTCTCCCATGGAGACGATCGTAGAGATGCTGGATGTAGTCCTGTGGAACGGCTTGCCATGCCATTTCCACCTGGCGCCTCAGTTGGACCAGCGTTCGTGCTGGACGTGCAGACCGCGTGAGACGACGCTTCATCCAGTCCCAAACATGCTCAATGGGGGACAGATCCGGAGATCTCCCTGGCCGGGGTAGTTGACTTACACCTTCTAGAGCACGTTGGGTGGCACGGGATACATGCGGACGTGCATTGTCCTGTTGGAACAGCAAGTTCCCTTGCCGGTCTAGGAATGGTAGAACGATGGGTTCTATGACGGTTTGGATGTACCGTGCACTATTCAGTGTCCCCTCGACGATCACCAGAGGTGTACGGCCAGTGTAGGAGATCGCTCCCCACACCATGATGCCGGGTGTTGGCCCCGTGTGCCTCGGTCGTATGCAGTCCTGATTGTGGCGCTCACCTGCACTGCGCCAAACACGCATACGACCATCATTGGCACCAAGGCAGAAGCGACTCTCATCGCTGAAGACGACACGTCTCCATTCGTCCCTCCATTCACGCCTGCTTCATGGAGACGGTTGCGAATGGTCCTCGCCGATACCCCAGGAGCAACAGTGTCCCTAATTTGCTGGGAATGGGCGGTGCGGTCCCCTACGGCACTGCGTAGGATCCTACGGTCTTGGCGTGCATCCGTGCGTCGCTGCGGTCCGGTCCCAGGTCGACGGGCACGTGCACCTTCCGCCGACCACTGGCGACAACATCGATGTACTGTGGAGACCTCACGCCCCACGTGTTGAGCAATTCGGCGGTACGTCCACCCACCCTCCCGCCTGTCCACTATACACCCTCGCTCAAAGTCCGTCAACTGCACATACGGTTCACGTCCACGCTGTCGCGGCATGCTACCAGTGTTAAAGACTGCGATGGAGCTCCGTATGCCACGGCAAACTGGCTGACACTGACGGCGGCGGTGCACAAATGCTGCGCAGCTAGCGCCATTCGCCGTCAACACCGCGGTTCCTGGTGTGTCCGCTGTGCCGTGCGTGTGATCATTGCTTGTACAGCCCTCTCGCAGTGTCCGGAGTAAGTATGGTGGGTCTGACACACCGGTGTCAATGTGTTCTTTTCTCCATTTCCAGGAGTGTATAAATGACCTAGTACATAGTGTCGAAAGTTCCATGCTGATTTTCGCGAATGATGCTGTAGTATACAGACAAGTTGCAGGATTAGAAAATTGCAGCGAAATGCAGAAAGATCTGCAGCGGATAGGCACTTGGTGCAGGGAGTGACAACTGACCCTTAACATATTTAAGTGTAATACATAGAAAGAAGGATCCTTTATTGTATGATTATATGATAGTAGAACAAACACTGGTAGCAGTTACTTCTGTAAAAGGAGTGCGCGTACGGAACGATTTGAAGTGGAATGTTCATATAAAATTAATTGTTGGTAAGGTGAGTGCCAGGTTGAGATTCATTGGGAGAGTGCTTAGAAAATGTAGTCCATCAACAAAGGAGGTGGCTTACAAAACACTCTTTCGACCTATACTTGAGTATTGAGTATCAGTGTGGGATCCGTGCCAGATCGGGTTTACGGAGGAGATGGAGAAGATCCAAAGAAGAGCGGCGCGTTTCGTCACAGTGTTATTTGGTAAGCGTGGTAGCGTCACAGAGACCTTTAGCAGGCTCAAGTGGCAGACTCTGCAAGAGAGGCGCTCTGCATCGCGGTGTAGCTTGCTGTCCAGGTTTCGAGAGGGTGTGTTTCTGGATGAGGTATCGAATTTATTGCTTCCCCCTACTTATACCTCCCTAGGAGATAACGAATGTGCGCGCACGGAGGCATTCCGGCGGTCGTTCTTCCCGGCGAACCGTACGCAACTGGAACAGGAAAGGGGGGTAATGACAGTGGCACGTAAAGTGGCCTCCGCCACACACCCTTGGGTGGCTTGCGGAGTATAAATGTAGATGTAGAACTACTTTCGAAGTTGTTACAGCATCATCTTCAGGTCCATACTTGTCGACAGTAACCGTATGTGTCTAACACTAGTAGTCAGTAATGAGATAGGCGTGTTCCATGGACGGGTGTAAAATTCCTGCATTACCTCTAGTAAAACGCGCATTTCCTGCCTTCTCCACGTGTTAGTTATGTTGTTCTACATGTCGTGTACATAAATAGAAATTTCAATATTCTTGAACACACTATAAGGCAAAAAGGGGTATTCCACGTCGAGTCAGTAAGGTCATGAGCTTATTACTGTTCCACTGCAAACAGTACGATGCAAATTTATATCGGTTCTCCACATAAAATAAAAATTATTTCATCATTCTTACTTTTTAGTAAAGCCCTAACGTCATTCTTATTTGAACATCGTTCCTATTCAGTAGCAGAATCCTTACTGCAAGTAGTGCAAGCTATCTTTAGAAAAAGCCAGTCGAACAAATTCACTCCTCAGCGGAGAACGCTCTTATATTTGTATAACATCGAATATTATAGAATATACTTCTATTAAACTAACAGGCTGTTAGATAACGCGAATGTTTGGCTCCAGTGGGAAACGAACCGGTAACATCTCATGGATGACGTTACTAATTTGCGACTTCTCTTTTTCATTAGGTACGTTATTGTTCGTTTCATATGGTCGGGGTGGACCTCACATGATGCTCGTCGAAGTTCATCTTCACTAGCTTCAATCAGTTTTTTGTTACAGGTGGCAGCCAGTCCTGTGACCGAAAACGCTGAGCTACCGTCGCGGCCAACAGCAATCATCACACTACACTGACTACAGGGCATATGAGACCATATTTAGAATGTCACCATCTCCTACAAGTGTAATCGAAGATATGTTGTTAACTGAAATTTAATTATAACCATCTGTACCAAGAACAATGTTTTTTTGATGGATCCTCAATAAGCAATTGCCTTGAAATGGTCTACATTCATAACGCTCAAGTTACAATAATTCTTTAACCACCAATATGACGTTTTCCGTAGTTTTGTTGCAACAAATGGTACGTCTACGACGGGTTTTGGAGAGACTCGCGTTTGCTGGTGCTTAGAAACGGCATATCTATGTATGGCTTTCAAACATAAGCCAAAGCGGCATTTAGAGACTTTGTACTCAAGAGAGATGGCGTTAACCAACGCAGGTGCTGTTCTTCCATCTCACAGCTCTACGTTCAAGCGCATGTTCAGAATATTGCCCTAAACACTAGGAGAGACTCCTCACCGAGCCATTCCACACTATGACGTCAGATACCGGCGCGCTGGATGGTCAACGTTCGAATGTACAGTTCGTGTGCCGACGTTTCAGGGATGAGCCGCCGGGAGAAGGGGGTAACAGCTTGAGCGCTGATCAGCACGTAAACTTTGCCGAACACGCTGTATTGTCGACCACCGCGTCCGCTGGCGCGAATACAACTGAAATTCTTTAGAACTGCAGACGCCACACAGAGTGCTCGGCAGCTCCGTCTAAAGACCTTAGCATGGAGTACAATATCGCATATCCAGGCCAAATTATTTTATGAGTCGAGATCTTCTTCAAAGCATAACCTTACAGTGCGTTTTTCGCCAACCGCCCTTCTGAGAAAACTGGAGGGAACTAATCGAAACATGGTTATTTCACTTCGTAACATGAGATCTATACGAAAGTTATTGCTAAAATTTCTTATTCTTCTCCATTTTGTAGTGGACGTATGGCTCATCGTTACACCACGTTGACTGTAAATTTCTCTCATACACAGCTCAGCTCATTGGCTGGTTTGAAACAATATCAGCCAGTTGGGAGTTTGGAACTCAAGTTCTAAAAATTCCATATGTGGGAGACAGATCAGTGAGTGACTTAAAAAATATCTAACAAATGGGGTGTTGGACCACCGTTTACAAAAGCCTCGCTCCCGGCGGAGGTTCGCGTCCTCCCTCGGGCGTGGGTATGTGTGTTTGTCCTTAGGATAATTTAGGTTAAGTAGTGTGTAAGCTTAGGGACTGATGACCTTAGCAGTTAAGTTCCATAAGATTTCACACACATTTGAACATTTTTGAACAAAAGCCTTATTTGTTGATCATTGGCTGAGCTATTCGCTTTGGTGGAGAAGTCTTTTCGGGATTTTGGTTGGAAACATGGAAGAAGAATTATTGCTTCGAGAGACACTGACGAAAACAGACTTAGTTTGGAGGTGTAGGGAGAATTGCAGCCTGCTATCTGAGCGATAAACTCACCACAGTAGCACTGATTAGTTGTGCCTGTCAGCGATCTGCAGCGGATGCAGATCTTGCCACCTCCAGTCGTCAGTTCTGATGAAAATAGTGTCGAACATAGGTTACCACGGAACAGAATTACGATAGGTGTTTCCGATTCGTTCCTTTGAAATATTGTTGGAAAAAGCGTTGTCGGAAGATCTGACTCAGCATATAGAAGTGTCAAAATATCTTTCGGTGAAATTAAAAGCAAGGGTGGTAAAATGAGTGCAGTTGGAATTCCACTGTTAAATGCAGAGCAGAGAGCGGATGCATGGGGAGAATACGATGAAGGCCTCTATGATGAGGAGGACTTGCCTTATGACTTGATAAACAGGAAACAGAAGTCTAAAGGGAAGAGATAGGGGATCAAGTATTAGAATCAGAGTGTAAAAGAGCTTTGAAGAACTTAATATCAAATAAAGCAGAAGGGATGTATCACATTCCATCAGACTTTTTCAGTTTGCTGTGTAGAATGTATGAGACTGGCGATATACCATAAAAATTCCAAAGAAACACCATCCACACAATTCCGAAGATAGGAAGAGCCGAGAAGAGTGATAATTATCGCACAATCAGCGTAACAGCTCACGCATCAAAGTGGCTGACAATAATATAGATAAGAACGGAAAAGAAAATTTATGATTTGATAGAGGGCGATCAATTGGACTTTAGGAAAGGTAAAGGCCTCTGAGAGGCAATTCAGACGTTGTGGTTGATGAGGCAAGCAATAGGAGAAAAAATCAAGAAACGTTCATAGGGTTTGTTGACCTGGAAAAAGCATTCAGCAGCGTAAAATGGTGAAGGTGTTCGAAATTCTGAGAAAAATTGGGATAAGCTATATAGAATAGGGGAAGACGGGTAATATACAATATGTACAAGAACCAAGACGGAATAATAAGAGTGAACAAGTTGTTGTTGTTGTGGTCTTCAGTCCCAAGACTGGTTTGATGCAGCTCTCCAAGCTACTCTGTTTTGCGCAAGCTTCTTCATCTCCCAGTACCTGCTGCAACCTACATCCTTCTGAATCTGCTTAATGTATTCATCTCTTCGTCTCCCTCTACCATTTTTACCGTCCACGCTACCCTCCAATACTAAATTGGTGATCCCTTGATGCCCCAGAACATGTCCTACCAACCGATCCCTTCTTCTGGCCAAGTTGTGCCACAAACTTCTCTTCTCCCCAATCCTATTCAATACTTCCTCATTTGTTATGTGATCTACCCATCTAATCTTCGGCATTCTGCTGTAGCACCACATTTCCAAACCTTATATTCTCTTCTTGTCCAAACTATTTATCGTCTATGTTTCACTTCCATACATGGCTACACTCCATACAAATACTTTCAGAAATGACTTCCAGACACTAAAATCTATACTCGTTGTTAACAAATTTGTCTTCTTCAGAAACGCTTTCCTTGCCATTGCCAGTCTACATTTTATATTCTCTCTACTTCGACCATCATCAGTTATTTTGCTCCCCAAATAGCAAAACTCCTTTACTACTTTAAGTGTCTCGTTTCCTAATCTAATTCCCTCAGCATCACCCGACTTAATTCGACTACAGTCCATTATCCTCGTTTTGCTTTTGTTGATGTTCATCTTATATCCTCCTTGCAAGACACTGTCCATTCCATTCAACTGCTCTTCCAAGTCCTTTGCTGTCTCTGACAGAATTACAATGTCATCGGCGAACCTCAAAGTTTTTATTTCTTCTCCAGGGATATTAATACCTACTCCGAATTTTTCTTTTGTTTCCTTTACTGCTTGCTCAATATACAGATTGAATAACATCGGAGAGAGGCTACAATCCTGTTTCACTCCCTTCCCAACCACTGCTTCCATTTCATGCCCCCCGACTCTTATAACTGCCATCCGGTTTCTGTACAAATTGTAAATAGCCTTTCGCTCCCTGTATTTTACCCCTGCCACTTTTAGAATTTGAAAGAGAGTATTCCAGTCAACATTGTCAAAAGCTTTCTCTAAGTCTACAAATGCTAGAAACGTACGTTTGCCTTTCCTTAATCTTTCTTCTAAGGTAAGTCGTAAGGTCAGTATTGGCTCACGTGTTCCAGTATTTCTACGGAATCCAAACTGATCTTCCCCGAGGTCGGCTTCTACTAGTTTTTCCATTCGTCCGTAAAGAATTTGCGTTAGTATTTTGCAACTGTGACTTATTAAAGTGTTAGTTCGGTAATTTTCCCATCTGTCATCACCTGCTTTCTTTGGGATTGGAATTTTTATATTCTTCTTGAAGTCTGAGGGTATTTCACCTGTTTCATACATCTTGCACATCAGATGGTAGATTTTTGTCAGGATTGGCTCTCCCAAGGCCGTCAGTAGTTCTAATGGAAGGTTGTCTACTCCGGGGGCCTTGTTTCGACTCAGGTCTTTCAGTGCACTGTCAAACTCTTCACACAGTATCGTATCTCCCATTTCATTTTCATCTACAGTCTCTTCCATTTCCATAATATTGTCCTCAAGTACATCGCCCTTGTATAGATCCTCTACATACTCCTTCCACCTTTCTGCTTTCCCTTCTTTGCTTAGAACTGGGTTTCCATCTGAGCTCTTGATGTTCATACAAGTGGTTCTCTTATCTCCTAAGGTCTCTTTAATTTTCCTGTAGGCAGTATCTATCTTACCCCTAGTGAGATAAGCCTCTACATCCTTACATTTGTCCTCTGCCATCCCTGCTTAGCCATTTTGCACTTCCTATCGATCTCATTTTTGAGACGTTTGTAATCCGTTTTGCCTGCTTCATTTACTGCATTTTTATATTTTCTCCTTTCATCAGTTAAATTCAATATTTCTTCTGTTACCCAATGATTTGTACTAGCCCTCGTCTTTTTACTTACTTGATCCTCTGCTGCCTTCACTACTTCATCCCTCAAAGCTACAGCGAACTAGTAAGAACGAAGACCTCGGATTGAAAAGGGTGTAAGAAACGTTCGTAGTTTTTCGCCTCTACTGTTCAGTCTGTACATCGAAAAAGCAAAGACAGACATAAAAGTTCAAGTTGAAAGGATAACAGTGATAAGATAGGTCAAACGGAAATCAACTGCGTTTTTTAAAAATAGGAACCTCCATTTTTATTACATATTCGTGTAGTACGTAAAGAAATATTACTGTTTTAGTTGGACCACTTTTTTCGCTTTGTGATGGATAACACTGTAATTGTCACAAACATATGGCTCACAATTTTAGACAAACAGTTGGTAACAGATAGGTTTTTTAAATTAAAATACAGAACGCAGGTACGTTTCAACATTTTATTTCGGTTGTTCCAATGTGATACATGTACCTTTGTGAACTTATCATTTGTGAAACGCATGCTGTTACAGCTTGAATACCTGTAAATACCACATTAATTCAATAAATGCTCAAAATGGAAGTAATATTGTAAGGACGGGTCGTGAGTCGTGCTTTGGTAGCTCAGTTGGTAGAGCACTTGCCGGCGAAAGACAAAGGTCCCGAGTTCGAGTTTCGGTCCGGCACACACTTTTAATCTGCCAGGCAGTTTAAAAATCAGCGCACAGTCCGCTGCAGAGTGAAAATATCATTCTGGCTCAAAATGATGCCCGTCAGCCTCAGTGCATTTGGCAATACGTGTAACGACATTCCTCTCAACAGCGAGTAGTTCGCCTTCCGTAATGTTCCCACATACATTGACAATGCGCTGACGCATGTTGTCAGGCGTTGGCGGTGGATCACGGTAGCAAATATCCTTCAACTTTTCCCACAGAAAGAAATCCGGGGACGTCAGATACGGTGAACGTGCGGGCCACGGTTCGGTGCTTCGACGACCAATCCACCTGTCATGAAATATGCTATTCAATGCCGCTTCAACCGCACGTGAGCTATGTGCCGGACATCCATCATGTTGGAAGTACATCGCCATTGTGTCATGCAGTGAAACACCTCGTAGTAACACCGGTAGAACATTAACTAGGAAATCAGCATATATTGCACCATTTTGATTGCCATCGATAAAATGGGGGCCAATTATCCTTCCTGCCATAATGCCGCACCATACATTAACCCGCCAAGGTCGCTGATGTTCCGTTTGTCGCAGCCATCGTGGATTTTCCGTTGCCCAATAGTGCATATTATGCCGGTTTACGTTACCGCTGTTGGTGAATGATGCTTCGTCGCTAAATAGAACGCGTGCAAAATATCTGTCATCGTCCCGTAATTTCTCTTGTGCCCAGTGGCAGAGCTGTACACGACGTTCAAAGTCGTCGCCATGCAATTCCTGGTGCACAGAAATATGGCACAGGTGCAAATCGATGTTGATGTAGCATTCTTAACACCGACGTTTTTGAGATTGCCGATTCTCCAGCAATTCGTCTGCTACTAAGGCACGGATTAGCCGCGACAGCAGCTAAAACACCTACTTGGGCATCATCATTTGTTGCAGGTCGTGGCTGACGTTTCACATGTGGCTGAACACTTTTTATTTCCTTAAATAACGTAAGTATCCGGCGAACGCTCCGAACACTTGGATGATGTCGTCCAGTTTATCGAGTAGCATACACATCACACGCACGTTGGGCATTTTGATCGCAATAGCCATACATCAACACGATATCGATCTTTTCCGCAACTGGCAAACGGTCCATTTTAACACTGGTAATGTGACCCGATTCAAATACCGTCCACGCTGGCGGAATGTTACATGATACCACGTACTTCTACGTCTGTGACTATTACAGCGCCATCTATCACAAAGCGAAAAAAGTGGTTCAACTGAAACATCCATATTTCTTTACGTACTACACGAATATGTAATGAAAAATGTGGGTACCTATTTTAAGAAAAAGCTGTTGATAACAGTTTGACCTATGGCAGCCACATCTAGCGGGCCAACCATAGCGCCATCTGGTTTCCCCCTTAAAGCTGGACGAGTTTCGTTCTTTGTAGTTTTTTCGCTTGATGCTTACTTCGTGAGATATTTGGCCCGGTCACTATCAATGGACCAGCCTGTGTATCAGTAGTACAAAGCAGAGTGAATGTGACCATCCCTCAAAAGCCTTTTGCACCGCGGACCGATTCGGAATGTGCAGGAAGAGAGTCGGTGAAGGTATGGAAGGTACCGACAGGGATGTGTATGCTGATGATCTTCGAGCCACGCATATACAGTGCGAGGTGTGTGACAAGTAGCATTGTTCTGCTGCTAGATGCCATTGTGCCGAGGAAAAATAAACTGCGTGTTGGGGTGGACAGCGTCCTCAAGAATAGATGCATGTGTGTGTTGAAGAATTCCAGAATGACGATATCACCGAAGGAAAGCCTCAAAAACATTTCCTTGACCGTAATGCTCCCTCCTCCGACGTGGGCCCTTGTGACGTTTGTTTGCTGGGTGTGTGCTTTCAGATGGTTCACGCCGTACACGTCAACGGCCATCTTTCATCTGAAATGGCCATCCGTCGCCACACAATGGACGTCCAGTTGCGGCATGACCGTGCAAATTCCAGCCCCTGTCGTCGTTGACACTACTCGGCATGGATGTACGAACCAGGCGCTGCTGCAGACGCCCATACGCAGCATCATTCGTCAACATCTACATCTACATAATTACTCTGCAATTCACACTTAAGTGCCTGACAGAGGGTTCATCGAACCGTTTTCATACTACTTCTCTGCCATTCCACTCTAGACTGGTGAGTGGGAAAAAGGTACACCTAAATCTTCCCGTTCGAGCTCTGATTTCACTTATTTGGTCATGATGATTATTTCTCCTTACGCAGGTGAGTGTCAACAAAATATTTTTAGATCTCGCCGCAAAGAAAACCGCCTTTGTTTCAGTGACTGCCACCCCAACTCGCGTATCATAATCAGTGACTCTCTCCCCCCTGTTACGCGATAACACGAAACTAGCTGCCCTTCAATCCACTTTTTCGATGTCCTCCGTGGTAAGGATCCCACAACGTGCAGCAATATTCCAACATAGGACGGACAACTGAAATGTAGGCTGTCTCCCTAGTGGGTTTGTCGCATCTTCCAAGTGTTCTGCCAACAAAGCGCAGTCTTTGTTTCGCCTACTCCACAATGTTATCTATGTGGTGTTTCCAGTTTAAGTTGCTCGTGTTTGTAATCCTAGGTATTTAGTCGAATTGACAGCCCTTACATTTGTACGATTTATCGTACACCCAAAATTTATTGTATTTCTTTTAATACCCATGTCGATGATCTCTTACTTTTCTTTCTTTAGTGCCAATTGCCACTTTTCACACCATACGGAAATTCTCTCTAGATCATTTTCTAATTGGAATTGATCGTCTGATTATTATACTAGACGATAAATTACAGCGTCATCTAGAAATCTAAGGGGGCTGCTCAGATTATCACCTAGATCATTTATGTAAATCAGGAACAGCAGAGGGCCTATGACTCTACCTTGCAGGACGCCAGATATCACTTCTGTTCTACTCGATGATTTACCGTCCATCACTACGAACTGTAACTTCTGTGAGAGGAAATCACGTATCCGGTCACACATCTGAGACGATACTCCATATGTACACAATTTGATTAATAGTCGCTTGTGAGGAACGGTATCAAACGCCTTCTGTAAATCTAGGAATATGGAATCGATCTGAGATACCTTGTCGACAGCACTCATTACTTCATGGAAATAAAGAGCTAGTTGTGTTGAACAATAACGACATTTTCTGAATCCGTGTTGGTTATGTATCCATAAGTCATTTTCTTCAAGGTGATTCATAATGTTCGAGTACAGCAGACGCTCCAAAATGCTACTGCAAAATTGAGGACACTGATATGGATCTGTAATTCAATGTGTTACTCCTATTTCCTTTCTTGAATATTGGTGTGACCTGTCCTACTTTCCAGTCTTTAGGAACAGACCTTTCGTCAAGTGAGCGGTTGTATATGATTGTTAAGAAAGGCGGTATTGTGTCTGCATACTCTGAAAGGTATACCATGTGGACCGGAAGACTTGCCTTTCTTAAGTGATTTCAGTTGTTTCGCAACACCTAAGACATCTACTTTTATGTCACTCGTGCTAACAGCTGTTCTGGTTTCGAATTCTGGAATATTTACTTCGTTTTCTTTCGTGAAGGAACTACGGAAAACTGTATTTAGTAACTCCGCTTTAGTGAAACCATCATCTTTAACATTTCCATCGCTATCGTGCAGTGACGGTATTGACAGTTTTTTGCTACTGGTGCACTTTACATACGACCAGACTCTCTTTGGGTTTTCTGCCACATTTTGAGACAATGTTTCATTGTGGAAACTATTAAAAGCATCTCGCATTGACGTCTCCACTAAATTTTGAGCTTCCTTTATACTTATCCAGTCTTGGGGATTTTGTGTTCTTCTGAATTCTTCGGCAGTTGAGGAGACATTGTTGGTAGCCCCTTGGTTCATATGGACGGCGATTTGTCCAACAGTTGCACGTCTATTCGTCCATATCCATTTGTGCAGCTTGCATTCATCTCTGTCATCTGTAGCATGTTGTCTCGGCGCCGGTTTGGGATTAGCACCATTTTCCGACGCGCTGTGTACTTTAACCACGGCGGCGCGGGATCTGTTTACAAACTTTGCCTTTTCGGAAATGCTTCCACCCTTGGTCGAAAGCCAAGTTTACACTTTAGATAAATCGCTCCGTTTCCGCATTACGAAAACTGCACTGGTTTCCGCGTCCCCAGGACACTTTCCATAAACCGGCCACCACAGATGCTGCAAAGTGCTATCGTGAGTGATTCTTGCACGTCGATGTCGAATATAGGCGGTGGCCAAATTAATGTCACCGTTTACACCTTAACAGTCTCAGCTTTTCTTCTATTTGATTTAATAAAGTCTGGTATGAGAGTCTCGGTGGGTGTTCTCAACAGAATAGCTGATTGCGGCCACTTACCGCTCACCTTAGGCACATACGTCAGGTACTTTCCTCAAAGCCAGTATTAACTACCAAGCAAATAGGCTATATACCGTCATCTGCGACTGTAATATAAGTCTTATTTAAAGTAATAAGGACAGTCGTAAAAGACGGTATACAACCAGTATTAATTGTACAACTGCGAATCTTTAGAGAGACGCCTAAAAACAGAAGAAATAAGATTGTATTAACATCACTGTAACCAGCTTTTTAAGAGCTTTAGCATTTCGTTAAAAAAATAGCATACCATTCAAAAAACGTAGGTGCTTCCATATGTCGGTTGATACAAGAATCAGTGAAATTAACCACATGTCAGAATTAGGTGTTCCTCTAAATACCAGCGTTTGTGGAACCTCTTTTTTATACCTCTAGCCGTTCTGGAAATAAAAGCCGGCCGCTGTGGCCGAGCTGTTCTGGGGACTACAATCCGGAACCGCGCTGCTGCTACGCACGCAGGTTCGAATCCTGCCTCGGGCATGGATGTGTGTGAAGTCCTTAGGTTAGTTAGGTATAAGTAGTTCTTAGTCTAGGGGACTGATGACCTCAGGTGTTAAGTCCCATAGTGTTTAGAGCCATTTGAGCCATTTTTGGAAATGAAAGGGGTGTTATTTTTTGTACGATTTACCCTGTATACTCAAGGCTTTAATAGCTGGTGCGTGACGTGTGTAGTCACTTGTCTTGCCCACTTCACTCCTCGAACGACAGATGTATGGTTGGTCACATGCATCGAGTCAACGCTTGTCCATTACACATACTGAGACAGTCAACGACCCTTTTCAAATCACTTACGTTACGGACACTACCATTGGAATTTTTCTCTCGGCGTCCTGGCGAACAAAATAAGCCAGGAAAAAAAATACATACGCAGGAGAGACCACGCTACTATCGTGTAACACCACATTCAGCCTTCGTAGTGCCCTAATATCGGATAGGAAAAGAGTTCACAAGTTTCTTCAGGTATTCCATACACAGGCGAAACACTCATTGATCAATATATCTCGTGGAGACACCATAAGGCGAAGATATCAATAGTGCATTTCACCCGCTATTGTAAACAGTCACAGCGCGGAGTGGCCGCGTGGTTTGAGCCGCCATGCCACGGACTGCGCGGCTGCTCTCGCCGAAGGTTCGAGTCTGCCCTCGAGCATGGGTGTGTGTGTTGTTCTCAGCATGAATTAGTTTAAGTAAGTAGTGCGTAAGTCTAAGGACCGATGATCTCAGCAGCTTGGCGCCTTAGGAATTCACACACATCTGAACATTTTTTGTAAACAGTCGCACACAGTTTCTGGGGGATTACAATCTGATGATTTAGTAGGCCAGTCGAGGTCGAATAAGGTGCTCAGAGTTCCTCAAACCGGTAATACAAGAGTGCTGTGCTGTGAACACGGCTGTTGCCATCTTGAATAATTGTCACCACGAAGATGCAGAAGAAATGCCAACATTTGGTCACCGAGATCGTTGAAATAATGAGCCTGATTTATGCTCAGAGTAATATAAATGAGTGGACGTAACTCCACACACTATGGGTTAAACATCACATTGGGCCTTCAGTGAACTCGAGTCCTTGCATCATTTGAAACGAGACGAAATCAGGATTCTTCGGACCACACTGCTCGCCTCTGATCAATTTCTGTCAACTTCCTGTGTTGTTTGGCCACCTGAAGTCGTGTAGTATTACGTGCCTCTTCGAGCGATGGCCATGGTGGGGTATCCGACTCCAAACACTCATTCTCTCGAAACGTGATTGAGATGGACCTACAGTCAGTGACAGCGGCGGTTCCTGTCATATTTGAGAACTATTGTTATTTACAAAGCGTGATATTAGTCTCCGTCTTTTTAAGACGACTACAATTGCGCTGTGCTCAATTGCTACGAGGCCATTTTGCCATGCTGGGCGATCCATGTTGATACACAAACAAACTTAGGAATTTTATACACAATTTGTCCATGAGCATATCCCAATACTGCAGCTGCATTCTAGCATTCCGTCACGTCTCCATATCCACCCATTTTACTGCACTGAATTTATACAACCGTCTGGTGTATACGAGTACACTTCACAGCCATGCCTCATGTGGTGGAAGGACACAGCGCCACACCAGCTCTAAACTAAGAATAGCAATGCAGAGCAACCAGTGTGCTCTCTGAAAATAGGTGGCTAAAGTTTTGTTCGGTGAGGTTGCTAAACGGTATCAGTAAATAGTACCAAGTCATGCTGCTTTAAACTTGGTGCCATCTTTACGTTAGCGTCTGTCTGGAATTCAGTAATCTAGAACCCGGCCGACACTGATAAAAAGCATAAGATGCCTTGTCCATTAAAGCTGTAACAAAAAAGGAAAAATTAATCGTGTCCCTCTATGAGATTACTGTAGTGACCTCTTAAATGCGGTTACATAACGGTGCATACACACTCTAAGACAAAAAAAGACTCAACACGAAGGAATTATCCGAATGCGAAAGAAACAGGCAGACGTCCAAACAAACCATTATAATTTCAGAAATAAACTGGATTATTTATTCGAGAGAAAAAGCATCTCAAATTGAGCAAGCTAATAAAGCGTTTTTCCACCTCTGGCCCTCATGAAACAGTTATTAGACTTGGCACTGATAGAGTCGTTGGATGTCCACTTGGGGAATACCGAGCCAAATGCTGCCCGAACTGAGCTGGTTTGTGGGCCCTGCCCATAATGCTCCAATGGTTCTCAACCGGCGTGAGATTCTGCGACCTTGCTGGCATAGCCGTAGAAACTCTCGCCGTGTGCGGGCGAGCATTATCTTATTGAAATGTAATCCTAGGAAACCTTTCCATGAAGGGCAACAAAGTAGGGTGTAGATTATCGACGACATACGGCTGTTGTATAAGGGGTTCTGATAGGAAACGAAATGACAACCCAGACCATCATTTCTTCTTGGGACGTATGGCGACCGACAGTGAAGATGGTGTGCAACCGCTGTCCTGAGAGTCTCCAGACACGTCTTTGCTGGTCTTCGGGACTCAGTTCGAAGCGCGACTCATAACTGAAGAGAATTTACTCCAGCCAATTAGATTCCAGGTCGAATTTGCACGACGCCACTGAACACGGGCCTGTTGGTGTACGGGGATCAGCGTTAGCGGTGCAAGGGCCGGCGAGAGCTCAACCCCCTGTCTGTGAACCGCCTATTAGTGGTCCTCGCAGTCACTGAAGCACCAGCTGCACGTAGGCAGATGATAATGATGAATTCGCAGCCCTGGGTGCCTCTCTGACAACTGCTCGAACGTCTCGTTCTGTTGTCTCTCTAAGTCCTTCCACAGTTCACCCATTCATGCCAATGTCGTCGAGCAGTAACATCGGTCCTATTTAGATGTCGAGTGATTCACCGATTTCTCCAACCGGCAGCTTTGAGACTAAATGCACGTCCTCTCGCAAATGCTGACATTTGCATTATACAGGGTGATTCAAAAAGAATACCACAACTTTAAAAACGTGTATTTAATGAAAGAACCATAATATAACCTTCTGTTATACATCATTACAAAGAGTATTTAAAAAGGTCTTTTGTCACTCAAAAACAAGTTCAGAGATGTTCAATACGGCCCCCTCCAGACACTCGAGCAATATCAACCCGATACTCCAACTCGTTCCACACTCTCTGTAGAATATCAGTTTGGATAGCTACTGTTATTTCTCTTTTCAAATCATCAATGGTGGGAGAGGTAGCCGAAACACCATATCCTTAACATACCCCCATAAGAAAAAATCGCAGGGGGTAAGATCAGGGCTTCTTGGAGGCCAGTGATGAAGTGCTCTGTCACGGGCTGCCTGGCGGCCGCTCCATCGCCTCGGGTAGTTGACGTTCAGGTAGTTACGGACAGATAAGTGCCAATGTGGTGGCGCTCCATCCTGCTGAAATATGAATTGTTGTGCTTCTTGTTCAAGCTGAGGGAACAGCCAATTCTCTAACATCTCCAGATACTGTAGTCCAGTTACAGTAGCACCTTCGAAGAAAAAGGGACCAAAAACTTTATTGGCTGAAATGGCACAGAAAACGTTCACCTTAGGCGAGTCACGTTCATACTGAGTTGTTTCCCGCGGATTCTCAGTGTCCCATATACATACATTGTGACGGTTGACTTTCCTGTTAGTGTGGAAAGTTGCTTCATTACTAAACACAATCTTTGAAACGAAAGATTCATCTGTTTCCATTTGAGCAAGGATAAAATCACAGAAATTGATTCTTTTAATCTTATCAGCTGCAGACAGTGCTTGAACCAATTTCAGACGATAAGGTTTCATAACTAACCTTTTTCGTAGGACTCAACATACAGTTGATTGTGGAATTTGCAGCTCTCTGCTAGCTCTGCGAGTCGATTTTCCTGGGCTGCGAACAAATGCTTGCTGGATGCGTGCTACATTTTCATCACTCGTTCTCTGCCGTCCAGAACTTTTCCCTTTGCACAAACACCCATTCTCTGTAAACTGTTTATACCAACGTTTAATACACTACCTATCAGGAGGTTTAACACCATACTTCGTTCGAAATGCACGCTGAACAACTGTCGTCGATTCACTTCAGCCGTACTCAATAACACAAAAAGCTTTCTGTTGAGCGGTCGCCATCTTAGCATCAACTGACGCTGACGCCTAGTCAACAGCGCCTCAAGCGAACAAATGTACAACTAAATGAAACTTTATAGCTCCCCTACTTAGCTCTACCTTTTGTCGTTGCAGAGTTTTAAATTCCTAAAGTTGTGGTATTCTTTTTGAATCACCCTGTATTGTTCACGTGTCCATCTGCGAGACAGTTAATGTCTGCAGAATGAAATCTGCAAAGACTTTATGGCCTGCTATCGACATGTCACCCATCTACTACTCTTGCGAGCTGCGCCGTGAAACTGCGCTGCATCATCATACACTCATCCATCCACCGCCAATGTTTACAGTTTTGCTTTTTCCGTCGATACCTCCACGAATGTCAATCTGTGACCATACCACATAACTCCCTCATGGTGCGCATTTTTTCCGCCCTTCATAGAGTGTGTCATGAAGCATGAGCGTGACTAGCACAACCCTTCCTAGGTTTAGGTTGTTTGCGAATTCAATGGACTTAAAACATTAAATGGCGTTGCAATAATGTTATATTGTCCAAATTACGTCTACCTGTACTCAAGTGAAACGTAAATACACAAATTACTTACTGTAATATACGTTAGAATTTAGTTCATTAGTTGGAATGTGGATAAGAGTACATTTCTCGTTTACTTGAAGCTATCAGGAAGTTGCGGAAAGCATCGAATTCCAAGATATGAGACGTGTTGTGGTAATTGGTACCCTACAACGGGACTTTTCTGGAGCTCATACCTAGCGCTAGACACTACCTTTGTCCTAGTTTCATCCTCTAGAGCACAGGTTCAAAGTAAGACTAGTACACACTTCCTTCACTTTAGGCAAATGGAACATATCGGTGGCTTCGTTTTGCATTTGATATGACGTACAGTAGTCCTTAAGGGCTTTATGGAGGTGCTATAAGTTGATTAAAAAACCTCAAAAAAGCGTTTTTTACAATTTTTTCGTACCAAAACCGAAACGCGGATTCCAAGACGGCTTTGCACAGCAAATGTTCGACAGTTTTACGACATACTCCCAAAATCCCGATGTTGAAAAATGTTGATAATTTTCTTTATATCTTTATCCATTTCGGAAACACAGGTTCAAAGCTACCATTCTATCCGTTATTATCGAGAAAAACCCCAAAAATGTCGTCCGGGTGTATCGCGATCGAGCCGCGGATTCAAAGAGTACTATGCTCACTAAATATTTGCAATATTTACTATATACTCCTAAGATCGCAATCTCGAACAACCTCGAAAATTTTCTTGATATCTTTATCCGTTCCCCAGATACAGAAAAAGTTAACCTACTTGTACGCGTAAAATACTCACGTAAAATCCAGTGTGGGCAAAAATATAGTTTTTAAAGCAATGTAGCACGGAGGAATATGCTGTGAAGTGTCTTCGTTATCATCATAAGGGTTCTGGGAACCGCATGATATAGTACTGATACGCGTGCAATTTTTCCTTTTTTCACGTACAATGTGGTGTAAGGTGTAAAATTAGGTTCAAGTTATTATAGATTCACGTAAGTAAACTATTAAATTTTACTGATCAGTGGATTTCTTTTCATATACATGACATTCCCTGCTGCAGCAGGGAAGAGAAGATAAGCAACGGAAAAATGCCCATATCGCAGCACAAAAAAAATATGTTCCTGCTTATTTAAAATTCTCTGGAAGAGGAATAAAGGGAAAAAGAAAGTATGTGTGGTTGGGAGCCACTGATAAAGTCTATGGCAAAGGTAACAAGGGAGGGAGAGATAGTGATAGTGGGAAGAGGCAGCAATAGCGGGAAGGAATCAATGAGACAGTAGCAGTGAAAGAGAACAAGAGGGAGAGAGTGACAGCGAGGGGAGATGGAAGTAATAGGACAGAACGAAGAAGACCGTGGCTGTGACACATGAGACAGTGACAGGGAGACACAAAGATATAACGACAACGAGCTCCTTAGAATTAGATGTTAGTTACACATTAAAAAGAGCACAAATATTTTATCATCCATAAAGTTACTGAGGAAAGCAGAATGAGGCAGCTGGTACCCAACTTTTCAGTAAGAGTCCTTTAAATAAACAGGAATATATTTGAATTTTTCTGCTCCTGTAGGAGCATTTTTAAAATGGTTCGTTTTGTCTCAACTCAAAGTTCGTTAATCGCAGTCTTTATTTTGAAGAAAGTTATCGAAAACTTTTTTGTAAGTCTGTAGAAGCTGCAACCCACAACCTATACACTAATATGCATTATATATTGTTACTGATGTCGATCACGGTGATATTAGAGTAATCCGTTATGTCACATTTTATTTATCTTGGTAACTACATCTTAATGCTAATATAATCGGAATTAAATAGAGCATCGCAGCAAAAAACGTTTTTAATTCTTCTGATGTTAACAATCGTCTTCAAGCATCTTTTGCTCTTTGCATTTTGCAATCACTTTTTCTTGTTTTTGTTGTTACAATTGTTTATTGCTATCTTTTAATCGTCAATTTCACCGTACTTTAATTACGGAATTAGCAGTAATTTAATTAGGTAATTCTCAGATTTCTCAGTTTCCTAATTCAGTAAAATAGGCTTGGAAATATGTATGTGATATGATCATTTCTCAGCAACAGTTCTGGTGTACGTTGGTTTGTGTGATACCGAACGGGTATATTTGCTATCTAGTATGCTTAAATCACCTTGTATTTATTACTTTAGTATGTGGTGCATTCTCCACTCTTGACGAAAATGACCGTGAATACATAAGAAATGTATTTGCTAACGTGATAGCAATTACTTAGAAGCATACGAACAGCGCTGAAACATTTACGTTCAACTTTAAGACTGTTTATACTTTCGATCGGCGCCTGAATGACCGCGAGAAACAAAGTGCGTTTGCAGACTAACTCTCGTCAATTAGAGCAATTAAATGAGTACTGAAAGTGTTCAAAACAGCTTTTAATGAGATTTTCTAGCCTTTGATGCGCCCAGGGGAGAAAACTTGTTATTCTAACAAAAAGGCAACTGGAGCTGACGTGTGAGTAGCATTTATTCAGTATATATCGGCTGCCACTAGCAATCGGTGAAAAGAGCCTTCCGCCATTAAACTAACTGCAGTTCTATACAAAACTCTCAGTCTTTCACATAAAAACGTTTTCGCCCAATGATCTCTTGTGACACTTCCACGGACAGAACTCTACTGGTTTGGCCTCCATTACAGTTAATTGATTCGTGTCTGCCCTACAAACACCGTGAGCGTCCTTTTTTCACCATTTTCTGCTTCACTTGAGTTTCTTGCTCACTAATCGTAGTTGACCGCGACTACATGACCTCTTGTCACCAGATAAAATACTCGACCCTGAAACAGATCATTCAAAAGCTTAGTTAAAATGATTATTCCTTGCGGTGAATAGGAATAATTATTTCGTCGTTTATAGTTCATAACTTACGTAACGAAGACCATAAAATACCATGTTTGATTACCATCCCTTCTTACTTACCTAACTAACCTAAGGGCACCACACACATCCATGCTCTAGGCAGGATTCGAAACTGCGACCGTAGCACTCGAGCGGTTCCAGACTGTAGCGCCTAGAACCGCTCGGCCATCTCGGCCGGCCGGTACGATGTCGTTATGTTTGAAACGTCCCCTTAGAACAATTATACACGACTGTGCTTAAACTGACACACAATATTTTTTTAGCGCAACGCAATCTGACTTTCAAAAATCCCTATAAAAAAATGGCCCTGACTAACATTAACCTATACGTTTCACATATCGCTTACCTCTCAAAAATCTTGGTTATATATATATATATATATATATATAGCAGTTCATGACATCCAGTCTTACAAATTTCAAAACACTGGCATTTCTCTCCTCACATCCATCACTGCTGGCGGCTCACCTCCAACTACGCATCGCTATGCGCTGTTAACATCCAGCTGCCGCTGCCCAACACTACAATGGCAGACAACAATGCAAACCAGCCACAGACTGCACACGGCATAGCCAGTGATTTTCGTACAGAGCGCTACGTGGCGGCGGCGTTACCAATAAAAAAACCTAAACAGCCTACTTACATAGCCCCCAAGTTCCCCACAAAAAAAATTTCAAATTGTTTTGTGCAGTGGCCAATACAGATTGAAAATTTTTTTCATAATTACAATAACAAAGAAATGAAATGCACACACTTATCAATACAATGTTGGTCAAAAGCTAAAATTTTCTCACAGTCCATAAAGACAGTCCTGATCATTCATCAAAGTAAAATTGCAGTGTTTTTCTCAAAGTCTCAGTAGTAAAAGAAAATGCACACGGAAGTAGTGGGTTTCCATGCAGTCTTAAAGAAGTAGTGCTGTCCTTCCAATGGAAAGACAGTGCTCTGACTCTTGACATGCAGACAGGTAATGGGCCACAACAGAGCAAACCCACAGCGGAGTCAATCGAAGTTTTGAAGAATATTGGTAGGTAGGTCAACACAGAGTAGACCCATTGTTGTCCTGGTAGAGATTACGGTATTGGTGGGCTGCCAGAGGCGCAGACCCACTGCAGTCCTTGTGAAAATAATGGTATTGGTGGGTCATCAAAGGTGCTGACCCAGTGCAGTCCTTGTAGAAATGATGGTATTGGTGGGTCATCAAAGGTGCAGACCCACTTCAGTCCTTGTAGAGACGGCCAGCAGCCATCTGTTGCAACTGCGCAGGTGCACAATCACCATCGAAGAGTCTTGCAGAGAATATAGCAAGTCCATAAACCACCACTTGTCCACTCACAAAGAATTTGTTTAAAATGTCCTTAGAACCAGCAATGCTGTTATCCAGTCCTTTGCTGAATTATTAACACTCGTGCAAACACTATCAGTCCCTACTTCTCACATATTGTCCATATACTATGACCAACAGAAACGTGTGCAGTGAAATGATACTTAATTTGAAGAACTGGAGTCTATACAATTATAAATTTAAAACATAAAAAGACAATTACAAAGGCACAAAATACATCATTAAAGAACATAACAATACAGATAACATTTGTAGTAAAACGGGCTTTACAAAAGATTAGAAATAAACATATACATCAGTGTTACAGGAATTACGACATAAGTAAATACATAAAAGATCAGAATAATTATTGAAACATCAACTTCACACATGAGCATTAAAACAAAACAGAATAAATAATGTGTAAACATCTTTACGAAGTAAATAACATGTTATTAATGCAAATTATATTTGAGGATAACAATATTCCTCATCATAGTGAATGCAGCTTAGTATTAGAAGAGAAAAAATTCTTTGAAACAGTACACAGAGACAGGAAGAAAATAAATACACAAGGGTACACAAACACGTAGTGGAATAACACAAAAGGAAAGGACAGGGTTTGTTTTCAGGGTAACATTTGGTACTGCAGTCCAACCCAAAACTTCCTACTATAGATCGTCCCTCGTATTTCAACATTTGCTCCAGCCAAAAAAAATCCTATCCAAGCATGCTTTCTGTATTCTGTTCTCATCCTCTTTCAAAAATAGTTTTTCTCCACTGTACACTACTTTTTTGGCCAACCCGTTTTCTTATAGCTTCTCAATGCTTTTCTTGCAATTCATCATAGTTAGTTTCTTATTTAGTCTACCCCCTCTTAAGCTAACTTAAACCTACTGCGCTCAGATGCTAAACTAAGGGACGACAAAATGCAGCAGCACAAAACCATTAACACAAACAGCAATGAAAAAAAAAATGGCAATGGGCAAAGCAAGCTACAGTAAATCTAAATTACCAAGCAATGCAACATTATAGTTGATATGAACCAATGTGCAGCAACAAGAAAAATAAATCAGTAGTAAAACTAGCTTAACAGAGTAATACAAAGTGAAATTTAGTAGCACTATGTCTGGCAAACAGCAGCAGCAAATACAATAACTTATATCTAAACATGACAAAGCTGATGCAGAAAAAATATTACAGTAAAAATGTTTAATACCTATGTCACATCCTTAACACTAGAGTGATGCATCACGAGAACATACGCCAGCAGATAAGTTACCAAATCGTAAAAAAATTATTTTTGCAATTCCTGTGAAGGGAAATGTTTATTTGTGCTCTCTTTTCTAAGAAAATACATCATAAAATGATTCTTTACTGGGTCTGTAGACAGAAAATAGTGATATTAGAACATCTATTGAATTTTATTTTAACCAATGCTGCAGTGCAGCTAGAAACTAGATATTAAACAAAATAGGCAAAGCAAGGCGTGAAACGTCATTCACTAGCCATAAGGCATTTCAATAATGCAGTAAACAATCTTCCAACTAGCAAGACAATAGACATGAAACGTTGCTCATCATTTCATTTCAGTAAATATCATAAATTAAGAACTCTACAGTGTAATCATGTTTTCAAGTTTGAGGGTGTC
This sequence comes from Schistocerca gregaria, assembly GCF_023897955.1. NCBI lineage: Eukaryota > Metazoa > Arthropoda > Insecta > Orthoptera > Acrididae > Schistocerca > Schistocerca gregaria. The sequence goes on from NC_064924.1 coordinate 653,913,738, forward strand.
GTATTTACGATGCTTTCTACAAAGAAATGTCAATAGCGAGGACAATGGCCTCTTTCGTCTCCACCTAATGGCCTCTTTTTTTTCTCTCCACCTGTGCCTCTGACAGTCACACACAAATGGCATTTCTTTTGTCAGGTGGTTGTCGTGCAGCTGGGTGCCCATGATGCATTACGTGCAGGTGGTCACTTAACTGTCTTATCGAAATATTTACGAGACCAGTTTCCGCTACAGTGGCAGTCTCATATAAAAAAAATTCACAGGTGAAGAATTTGCGTTACAAATCTGTAGAAACAAAATCCTTGAAATATAGTAGTGTCCAAAACATTTTCGTCGGCAAAATAATGCATTCACACATGTACATATATTTCATAACTCTTAAACTACGATTCTTGGTTTCCAACAACCTTTTTCACAAACCAGAGTCCCTAAGCACTACTCATTATTCCTTACCTTATTCGTCGACACTTCTTCAATATTTCATTATAACAGATGCATAGCATAATCAAATAACTCATATAGCATCAGCTTATTGATCATAAACATACCGCAACAGCGTAATACACATCGTCATCATAACATCGTAAAACCTCAGCCAAATCTCAAAATCGTCGTACCTTCCTCCAGTAATTTCAAAACCTAAAACAAACTCTCTGGTCATGTCAAAAGTGTCATCTACCTCAAACGTACTTTAAAAATCATTATCCCATACCAAATACATCATTCAAAGCTCTCATAGTATCACAATGGTTCTGAAAAAATATGAACAGTTCACAAAGGACAGACAAAAAACAATTTCGTAAGTGTGAAGTAATCCTACTGTGTAATTGCGTAAACAATGGGTCACTGATGTAGAAAAAAATTGGTTCTTAGTTAAATAATCAGATAGCTGTGTAATTCTGTGTTAGAGAAATATGGTACCGATGTGTAAAGTTGTATAAGCGAATATCATATTAGCTAGGGCTCCTTGTGCTTGCCACACACATGATACACAAAGTAAGCGTGTAACCCCCTGAGGATTAATGTTATTATATCCTCACGTGTTACAGATTACAGCAATGGAATGAAATGCATCACGGAAAAAAGGTTTTAAGTACAAAATTAATCACTCAAATACGAGTACTGTAGCGCTAAACTGTGCGTCTTGTTGTAAGCTAATCTCTGTGGAAGTGTCGTAGTTATCGTCCTCCCAAAGCTAAGTTCTGCAGACGTCAATGTACTTACCTCATGATAAACAAAAGTGAAATGTTTTGCGTATCGATATCGTAGTTACTACGCTTATTGCCATGATGAAGTAAATACTGTACTGTAACGTATTGTTGTGCTACAGAAAAGGCTGTCTCATTGTAGCTATACCACAAAGTTACTACTAAAACATGTTTTCCTTTCCAAAAGAATTCAGAAAAACTGAGCAGATATAAAACAGATACACCGCAAAAGCAACATTGTAAATTGTCACTCATTAGTAGCGTCGTGATATAATCGTGTAGCTGTCACATATACTAACCACTGTGTCATCTGGTATCTCACAGAAAGAACTTTAAATCCAGAATGTATTTTCAAGTAAACCAAAATGTTGCATTAAAATCTCATTAGCAGTACTGGTAAATGTTCTAAGCATGTGAGCCTTATGGTCGTTACGTAATCGTGCCACTAACAAGCAAGAATGTACACACACACTATGACACTGTGTCGTCTCTTCACTATAGCAATGCATTCGTAATTTATGTTTAAGTAAGTTCTCTTGGTTCTTGACTGAATATTTAACTTCAAACATAGTTGCATGTTAACAATTTCTTAATTCTTACAAAGCATACTAGTAATGTAAAATGAAAAGTTATATGGCAAAGACAAAGTTAAAAAGCAGGTTATCTTTCAATAAACGGTTTTACATGTGAAATGTGGTGCAATCTTTTATTCTTCCTAGTACGCAGTGTTTCAGTTTCAACGCAATTATCATGTGGTTACGTCGGTAAGGAACACTGGAATTTTGCTCAACGTTAGCTTATGTTATTTTTCTCTGAGCCAGCCGGCGCACGCGGCTGCCTGCGGTGCGAGTCATTGTCTGTCTCGTTGTTGGCGCGCGCCGTTATTGGGATTACGAGACCTAACTTCTACAAATTCACCTTGACGAGAAGGCCCTGCCCTTTTTGAAGCTCCCCAGTTCTGATGGAATTCCGGTCTGTCGTTATGATTATATCGTCTGTCGTCGTGTCGGTAGTTGCTGTAGTTTCTTGTTTGTCGGTCATGTGGTGGAGAATTTCTCCCTGAATTATCACTGCGCGGTGGACCCTTGCGTCTGAAATTATTCTGTCTCCTGTGATAATAATAGTTCTGGTTGCCATATTGTCTGTTTCTATGATTGTCTGTGTAATATTCATTGCTACGGAAATGCGATCTTCCTCTGTAACTATTACTCTTCCAGTGGTTGTCATATGGCTGGTGTCTGTTTTGGTCACGATTTGTGTTGTGAGAATAGCCTTGTCGTGTCCCGTTATTGTTTCTTTCATAGCAAAATTGCGACGGATGTGACCTGTAGTGATTGTTTTCCTGTTTTCTCATCCCGCGACTGTCTGTGTCAATTTCTAATTCTTGTAAGAGTCCCTGAAAAGCTTCAATGTCGTCTTTGCAACGCCCTGCCAAAATAATATGCCGTAAATGTTCAGGCAATTTGATTAAGCAAATGCGGATGAATTCTGACGGGCTGTATGGGTTTGAAAGATACTGATTCTTATGTAACATGTCTTCAAAATATTTCACAATACTTGAAAATTCAGGTTGTTCGAAATGTTTCATCATTATGATGCCATGTCTTACTCGGTCTTGTGTGGCTTGAGACCAATATGCTGAGAGGAAGGCATGGTAAAATTCTCCTGTGGCAATCGTGAATGACCGATCGCATTCTTACAGCTGGTTCATTCTCTAAGTAGCCACACATCAATTCTAATCTGTGATCTAATGACCAGTTGGGGGGAAAACAATGAGAGAATTGATGAAGCCACGCTTGTGGATGAATGTCGTTGCCAGAATTTTTAAATGTTTTGAATTTACGTGTAGTAATGAACAGCTTATAGTCAAAATCATCATGTCGGCGAGTCGCATGTCGGTCATTGTTACGTCGTTTCGGCGGTTCCATCTCAAAATTCGGTGTACTTCGCCAATTTCTTTCATAATCTCCGAAGTGCCCTCCTGTGTTATTATTTTGTGGCAGTTCCGTATTATGTCCCTCTTCCCGTATTGGAGTGCGAGTGTCCTCTGAAATACGTAATTCTTGTATTACCTGTGTCAGCTGATCTTGTACTTCCCGGATTTCTCTTTGGTGTTGCGTATTAATTTGATTCTAATTTTGTTTGAGTTTCCTAATTTGTTCGAACTCTTCTGTGTCATTAAAGACTACCGGTTTTGTGTCATTCAGATTATCATCTACCTTCGTAGATAAATTATTTAGCTGATCCGAAAGTTCAACTACTTTCTCTGATAATGAACTAATTTCCTCCATGTGTCTTTCTGAACCAATTTTCAGAGTATCTATTGTGTTCTTTAAGTTTTCTTGAGTTTTTGCAAGTTGTGTAACCGAATCGGTAGATGCAACTGAATCAGTTTTAGCTTGCAAGGTCTCGTGATTTTCATGAACAATAGTTTGCAGTTCTTTTATGGCTGCTTCGTGATTCTGTAATGCATTTTCACGCCGCGAAAACATAGGTTGCAAATGCTCACAAATTTGTGTTTTTACGTCATTACAGACTTTTTGACATTTTGATTCGATTTTATGTAATTCAGTAGTTAAATCTTTACGTGTTTGTTCAAGCGTATGTTCCACTAAGTCTAACTTTTGAAGCTTTTGTTCCATTGCGTCTAACTTTTGCTGTGTTTGTCTCTCATTTTGTTCCATTGTGTCTGACGTTTGAAGCTTTAGCTGTGTTTGTCTCTGATTTTGTTCCATTGTGTCTAACTTTTGAAGATTTTGTTCCATTTGTTTCTGATTTTGTTCAAGCGTTGTGTTTAACTTTTGTAGCCTTTGTCCCATTTGTTGCATTAACTGGAATAACAGTGCACTGGTGTCAGAAACATGTTTCTCAGTGCTTTTCGGCAGTGACGTTGCACCGGCAACATTCACATTTTGACAAGAAGAAAAAGTGTCTCGAGTTATTTTAGAAAACGGTGAGGACCCAAAACCTGAATCTGCAGTATTTGCAAGATTGTGTCCTGTCATTCCCGATTCCTGAGGCGAGCTGTTGCCGACCGATCGATCGATAATGCTTTCCTGTTCACTGCCTGTTTCACTGTCTACATCATTATTTGACGCCCGCTCCATTTCCCTATGCATAGTTATCAAATTACTACTTAGAATGTCTGTTAATTCATTACACAGTGGTGCTGGTAAGCTACGCTCGTCGTCACTATTATTTCTCAGTTTACTTTGGAGCCTAGTGTTACGTTTTTCACACGCCATTATTGTCACAATATTTCACACGACAACACAGAAAACCACAATTTGAAGAGCAAAATAAGAGAACACATTAACGTAGCACTGAAAATAATATCTAGTTAATTGCAAGTGTAGCTGCGAAACACTTGGTGCAAATCTACATGCATGCCACAACTGTTTTACTGCACAACAATGAAAAACTACAACTACACAGGAAATTCTCTCTATAATTACGCGCTAGCAATAAACAAAGGCTACACTAACTACACAAACTACAAGAAAAATCAGACGACATATGAAACGTTCCCTTAGAACAATTATACACGACTGTGCTTAAACTGACACATAATATTTTTTTTTTTTTTGCGCAACGCAATTTGACTTTCAAAAATCCCTACAAAAAATGGCCCTGACTAACATTAACCTATACGTTTCACAAATCGCTTACCTCACAAAAATCTTGGTTACTCGAACTACTACAATACAGCGCGCGCCACCACTGCCAGCTACATAAAAGATTCAAACTACGGAAGGCACTAACTACCGCTAGGTATAGTTAGCAAATGAAAGATTTTAATACAGAACAAACAATGTATTTACCTTAATAGTCTTCAAAAATTATAATATATATATGTAGCAGTTCATGACATGCAGTCTTACAAATTTCAAAACTCCGGCATTTTTCTCCTCACATCCACCACTGCTGGCGGCTCACCTCCAACTGCGCATCGCTATGCGCTGTTATCATCCAGCTGCCGCTGTCCAACGCTATAATGGCAGACAACAATGCAAACCAGCCACAGACTGCACACGGCACAGCCAGTGATTTTCATATAGAGCGCTACGTGGCGGTGGCGTTACCAATAAAAAAACCTAAACAGCCTACTTACATGTTTGCTTACAGCGTGGTAGTGTGTTCCTTGAGTGCACTGCGATTTGTTCGTCAGTTTGTGTGTGACAGTCGAACAAGCAGGAGGTCGTCTTTTTTTTTTTTTTTTTTTTTTTTTTTTTTTTTTTTTTTTTTTAAAGTCATCATTTCTCTGGCTGGTCTGTTGGGGCCCGCCACGAATTCCTCTCCGGTGCCAACCTCTTCATCTGAGAATAACACTTATCACCTGCATCCCCAATTATTCTGCATGCATTCGAGTCTCGGTCTTCTTCTACAGTTTTTGCTCTCTACACCTCCCTCTAGCATCATGGAAGTTATTCGCTGATGTCTCAACAAATGTCCTATCATACTGTCTCATCTCCATATCAGTGTTTCCCACATATTCCTTTCTTCTCTGGCTCTGCACAGAACCTCCTCAGTCGATACCTTATGAGCACATTCAATTTTGAACATTCTATGTAGCACCACATCCCAAATACTTCAGTTCTCTTCTGTTACGGTTATCCCACAGTGCATGTTTAACTAACATACAATGCTGTTATGCAAACGTGCATTCTCAGAAATTTGTTCCTCAAAATAAGGCTTATGTTTCATACTAGTAGACTTCGCTTGGCGAGGAAAGCCCTTTTTTCCCAGTGCTGGTCTGCTTTTTATATCCTCCTTGCTCCATCCGCCATTGCTTATTTTGCTGCCTAGGTAGCAGAATTCCTTAACTTAACCTATTTCGTGACAGTTAATCCTGATGTTAAGTTTCTCGCTGTTCTCATTTCTGCTACTTCTCATTACTTTCGTCTTTCTTCGACTTAAGCCTTTCTTTTATTCCCATCATTCCTTCTCCGATATACAGATTGAACAGTAGGAGTTAAAGACTATATCTCTGTCTTACACACTTTTTAATCCGAGTACATCTTTCTTGGTGGTCCACTTTTGTTATTCCCTCTGGTTCTTACTGGATATCACCTGTCTCTCACTATAGCTTACCCCTATTTTTCTCAGAATTTAGAACATTTTGCACCATTTTACATTGTCTAACGCTTTTTACAGGTCGACAAATTCTATTAGCGTGTCTTGATTTTTCTATAGTCTTGCTTCCATTATCAGCTGCAACGTTAGAACTGCCTCTCTAGTGGCTTTACCTTTTTTAAAGACAAATTAATCTTTATCTAACACATCCTCAGTTTTGTTTTCCATTCTTCTGCGTATCATTATTGTCAGCAAATTGGATGCATGAGCTGTTAAGCTAATTGTGCGATAATTCTCACACTTTTCAGATCTTGCAGTGTTCGGAACTGTGTGGATGATATTTTCCCCAAAGTCAGATGGTACGTCGGCGGACTCATACATTCTACACACCAACGTGTTTTGTTGCCCCTTCCCCCAATGATTTTAGAAATTCTGATGGAATGTTATCTATCCCTTTCGCATTATTTGATTTTAAACCTCTAAAGCTCTCTTTAATTCTGATTCTCATACTGGATCCCCTATCTCTTCTGAATCGACTTCTGTTTCGTCTTCTATCACATCAGCTAAATCTTCCCCCTTATAGTTGCCTTCTATGTATTCTTTCCACCTATCCGCTCTCTCCCGTTGCTCTTGGTAACGTTACCGCCCTTATCTTTAATGTCACTGAAGGTTGTTTTGACTTTCCTGTATACTCAGTCTGTCATTCCGACAATCATTTCTTTTTCGATAGATTCCATGTTTCAGGCAGGGGTTTTACTGTTATATTACCCTCCCTTGTCTTTATTTCATTCTTATACGACCTGTATCGTCAATCACATGAAGTATTTATTCTGTTACCCATTGTTTCTCCGCAGTTACCTTCTTTGTACTTATGTTTTTCTTTCCAACTTCTGCGATTGCCCTTCCTTGAAACGTCCATTCCTCTTCAGCTGTTCTGCCTACTGAGCTAGTTTTACTCATTGCTATATCTATAACCTTAAAGGATTTGAAACGTATCTCGTCATCCCTTAATGCTTCCGTATCTCACTTCTTTGCGTATTGATTCTTCTTTATTAGTCTCTTAAAATTCAGCCTACTCTTCATCACTACTACATTGTGATGCGCCATGCAACCCAGTACCTGATTTCGGAACTCTACCTGACCATGATGTAATCTAACTGAAATCTTCCCGTATCACCCGGCCTTTTCCAAGTACACCTCCTCCCCTTGTGATTCTTGAACAGATTATCCGCTGTTAGTGGCTAAAATTTATTACAGAACTCTTTCTCCTCTCTCATTCCTTGCTCCAAGTCAATATTCTCCTGTGATCATTTTTTTTCTACTACTTCCCCCCACATCTGAGTCCAGTCCCCCATGGCTATCAGATTTTCATCTCTCTTTACCCTCTGTATTACCCATTCAGTATCCTCATCTACTTTATCTGTCTCTTCATCTACAGCTTGCGATTTCGGCATGTATACCTGAACTATCGTTGTCGGTGTTAGTTTGCTTTCTGTTATGATAAGAACAACCGTGAACTGTTCACAGTAACATACCCTCTGGTCGACCTTCCTACTCATAAGGAGTCCTTCTCCAGTTACACCATTTTCTGTTGAAGTTGATGTTACCCTTTTGTCACCTGACCAAAAATCCCTGTCTTCTTTCCATTTGACTTCTGTGGCCCCTGCTATATCTAGATTGAGCCTTTGCATTACTTTTTCAGATTTTCTAGCTTACCTACTACATTCAAGCTTCTGACATTCCAAGCCCCGACTTGTAGAACGTTATTCTTTCGTTGGTTATGCAATCTTTTTCTCGTGGTCACCTCCCCCTTTGCAGTCATATCCCGAAGATCCGAATGGGGGAATTTTCAAAATCTTTTTCCAGTTGAGGGATCATCATGACCCTTTTTCATTACAGGCCACATATCCTACGCATACACGTTAGGTGTCTTTAACGCAGTAGTTTCTATTGCCTTCTGGACCCTTACGCCGTTGATCATCGTTGATTCTTCCGTCTTTAGGGATAGTTTCCTACCCAAAGGACAAGAGAGTACCCTGAACCTCTGTCTGCTCCTCCACCCTTTTTGACAAGGCCGTTGGCATAATAAGGGTGAACCCTAATGCCGAAATTCTTCGGCCGTCAATGATAATTATTAACCAAAGTTTAAGCGGTTGCGAGTTCCGAACCCGGGACCGAGGACGCTTTGATGATTAATCACATACGCTATCCCTAGACAGCAAGTCCTAGAGGTGGGATTTACCAATGTAGAAAAAACCGATGTGCTGATGGTGTACAGACAGTACAGGAAGAATAGAGTTCGCTCGTATACTGTGTAGGCGGCAAGATATCCCATTAGACGTCAACTGTCTCGGCAACTATTTATCAACATCTTTTATCAGTTACGTGAAAGCGATATTGTAACACCTAGACAACGTAACAGAAGGAATAAAGTGATGACAGAAGAGAGGAACAGTAATGTTCTTGCTGCTGTTGCCCTTGCCCCGCACATTCGCTCCTGCATAATCGCACAAAGAAGTGGCATGAGTCACGCAAGCGTCCGATGCATTCTCCATCGACACCGTTTCCGTCCCTATCACATCTGTCTCCATCAACAGCTGCACAGAAACGATAATGAGAGTCCTGTTAACTTCTGTACGTGGATAATCCAGATGTATTACGTATCTTGTTTAGTGATGGAGCAACATTTAGCAGTGATGGCCAGGTAAACCGCCGAAATATATCCTATTTGTCTGTTAACAATAACCGATGGCCTCGTCAGGTGGAGAGTCAGCGTCCATGGAGTGTAAACGTGTGATGTTGGATAGTGAACCATCAGCTCATAGGCCCGTTTCACAAGACGGAACGGACACGAGTATCGCAGCCTCCTAGCAGACCATCATCCACGGATGCTAGAAGATGTGGCCCTGCAGACTAGGAAGAGCCTGTGGTACCACTATTGTGGCAGTCCAGCCCATAGTGCACAAAGGACTACAGTATGTCTTCGCAGGAGGACCTGTACCTCAGCTGGCTCGTTCCCAGGATTTGACGACTTTAGACATTTGCTGTGGGGACAGCTGAAATACAAGGACATGCCAACTACACCCGATGATATGCAACGACGTATTTCTGCTGCTTTCTCGGACATCTCCGATGAAACGACCGCATGTGTGCAGCAGTTGTTTCATACCAAACTGGAAGCGTGTACTGCCTCTGCTGGTGGTTGTTTTGAACACAATGGTCAGTAGTCTTGTTACTAGCCACAATCCATATAAGTAATATATGTACTCTTGTTGTTGTTTAGTCTATACTACCACCGGCACTGTACATGTGTCATTGTGGGAACTTTTCTCGTAAACTACTGGCCCTAGAATCCTGCAACAAATACCATTGTCATTCTAATTTATCCTAATTTTAGTTCGTTATTGTCAATAGGCATTGTAACATTTAAAAATTTTTGTACAAAACATACGCTTTCTAAATATTGCTACTATCTGTTTATTGGCTAACAGCAGGAGCCCCTGTCTATTAATCCATTCTGCGAAAACTGCACATCAATACCACTTTCCGTTACTGCAATATTTGCGGTGCACGTTTTAGGTGATTTACCCGATATATCCCCCGCATGAACCATGGACCTTGCCGTTTTTGGGGAGGCTTGCGTGCCTCAACGACACAGATAGCCGTACCGTAGGTGCAATCACAACAGAAGGGTATCTGTTGAGAGGCCACACAAACGTGTGGTTCCTGAAGAGGGGCAGCAGCCTTTTCAGAAGTTGCAGGGGCAACAGTCTGGATGATTGACTGATCTGGCCTTGTAACACTAACCAAAACGGCCTTGGTGTGCTGGTACTGCGAACGGCTGAAATCAAGGGGAAACTACAGCCGTAATTTTTCCCAAGGCATGCAGCTTTACTGTATAAATGATGATGACGTCATCTTGGGTAAAATATTCCGGAGGTAAAATAGTCCCCCATTCGGACCTCCGTGCAGAGACTACTCAAGAAGACGTCGTTATCAGGAGAAAGAAAACTAGCGTTCTACGGATCGGAGCGTGGAATGTCAGATCCCTTAATCGAGCAGGTAGGTTAGAAAATTTAAAAAGGGAAATGGATAGCTTAAAGTTAGATATAGTAGGAATTACTGAAGTTCGGTGGCGGGAGGAACAAGACTTTTGGTCAGGTGAATACAGGGTTATAAATACAAAATCAAATAGGGGTAATTCAGGAGTAGGTTTAATAATGAATAAAAAATAGGAGTGCGGGTAAGCTACTACAAACATCATAGTGAACTCATTATTGTGGTCAAGATAGACACGAAGCCCACTCCAACTATAGTAGTACAAGTTTATATTCCAACTAGCTCTGCAGATGACGAAGAAATTGAAGAAATGTATGATGAAATGAAAGAAATTATTCAGATAGTGAAGGGAGAAGAAAATTTAATAGTCATGGGTGAATGGAATTCGGTAGTAGGAAAAGGGAGAGAAGGAAACGAAGTAGGTGAATATGGACTGCGGGTAAGAAATGAAAGAGGAAGCCGCCTGGTAGAATTTTGTGCAGAGCATAACCTAATCATAGCTAACAGTTCGTTCAAGAATCATGAAAGAAGGTTGTATGCATGGAAGAACCCTGGAGATACTAAAAAATATCAGATAGATTATATAATGGTAAGACAGGCTTTAAATTGTAAGACATTTCCAGAGGCACATTTGGACTCTGACCACAATCTATTCGCTTATGAACTGTAGATTGAAACGGAAGAAACTGCAAAAAGGTGAGAATTTAAGGTGATGGGACCTGGATAAACTGACTAAACCAGAGGTTGTATAGAGTTTCAGGGAGAGCATAAGAGAACAATTGACAGGACTGGGGGAAAGAAATACAGTAGAAGAAGAATGGGTAGCTTTGAGGGATGAAATAGTGAAGGCAGCAGAGGATCAAATAGGTAAACCGACGAGGGTTAGTAGAAATCCTTGGGTAACAGAAGAAATATTAAAGTTAATTGATGAAAGGAGAAAATATAAAAATGCAGTAAATGATGCAGGCAAAAAGGAATACAAACGTCTCAAAAATGATATCGACAGGAAGTGCAAAATGGCTAAACAGGAATGGCTAGAGGACAACTGTAAGGATGTAGAGGCTTATCTCACTACGGGTAAGATAGATACTGCCTACAGGAAATTTAAAGAGACCTTTGGAGAAAAGATAACTACTTGTATGAGTATCAAGAGCTCAGATGGGAACCCAGTTCTAAGCAAAGAAGGGAAAGCAGAAAGGTGGAAGGAGTATATAGAGGATCTATACAAGGGCGATGTACTTGAGGACAATATTATGGAAATGGAAGAGGGTGAAGATGAAGATGAAATGGGAGATATGATACTGCGTGAAGAGTTTGACAGAGCACTGAAAGACCTGAGTCGAAACAAGGCCCCCGGAGTAGAAAACATTCCATTAGAACTACTGACAGCCTTGGGAGAGCCAGTCATGACAAAACTCTACCATGTGGTGAGCAAGATGTATGAAACAGGCGAAATACCCTCAGACTTCAAGAAGAATATAATAATTCCAATCCCAAAGATAGCAGGTGTTGACAGATGTGAAAATTACCGAACTATCAGTTTAATAAGTCACAGCTGCAAAATACTAACGCGAATTCTTTACAGACGAATGGAAAAACTGGTAGAAGCCGACCTCGGGGAAGATCAGTTTGGATTCCGTAGAAATGTTGGAACACGTGAAGCAATACTAACCCTACGACTTATCTTAGAAGAAAGATTAAGGAAAGGCAAACCTACGTTTCTACCATTTGTAGACTTAGAGAAAGCTTTTGACAATGTTTATTGGAATACTGTCTTTCAAATTCTAAAGGTGGAAGGGGTAAAATACAGGGAGCGAAAGGCTATTTACAACTTGTACAGAAACCAGATGGCAGTTATAAGAGTCGAGGGACATGAAAGGGAAGCAGTGGTTGGGAAGGGAGTGAGACAGGGTTGTAGCCTATCCCCGATGTTATTCAATCTGTATATTGAGCAAGCAATAAAGGAAACAAAAGAAAAGTTCGTAGTAGGTATTAAAATTCATGGAGAAGAAATAAAAACTTTGAGGTTCGCTGATGACATTGTAATTCTTTCAGAGACAGCAAGGGACTTGGAAGAGCAGTTGAACGGAATGGACAGTGTCTTGAAAGAAGGGTATAAGATGAATATCAAGAAAAGCAAAACCAGGATAATGGAATGTAGGCGAATTACGTCGGGTGATGCTGAGGAAATTAGATTAGGAAATGAGACACTTAACGTAGTAAAGGAGCTTTGCTATTTGGGGAGCCAAATAATTGATGATGGTCGAAGTAGAGAGGAAATATAATGTAGACTGGCAATGGCAAGGAAAGCGTTTCTGAAGAAGAGAAATTTGTTAAAATCGAGTATAGATTTAAGTGTCAGGAAGTCGTTTCTGAAAGTATTTGTTTGGAGTGTAGCCATGTATGGAAGTGAAACATGGACGATAACTAGTTTGGACAAGAAGAGAATAGAAGCTTTCGAAATGTGGTGCTACAGAAGAATGCTGAAGATAAGGTGGATAGATCACGTAACTAATGAGGAGGTATTGAATAGGATTGGGGAGGAGAGAAGTTTGTGGCACAACATGACTAGGAGAAGGGATCGGTTGGTAGGACATGTTTTGAGGCATCAAGGGATAACAAATTTAGAATTGGAGGGCAGCGTGGAGGGTAAAAATCGTAGAGGGAGACCAAGAGATGAATAGAGTAAGCAGATTCAGAAGGATGTAAGTTGCAGTAGGTACTGGGAGATGAAGAAGCTTGCACAGGACAGAGTAGCATGGAGAGCTGCATCAAACAAGTCTCAGAGTCTCAGGACTGAAGACCTTAACAACAACAACAACCCTGTATATGTATATTTGATACATTCGTGGGTGTTATTCTTGCATTTGCACATTGCCCGGTATTTTTGGGGTAGACTGTGTTGTTTATTGCCGATTGTTGGAGAAACATGGGCACTGTGCTGTGTCTACCATTACGATAGCTGGCTGCAGTCGTTCACAAAGTAGTAAGTGTGGTCCAATTGATGAAGTATTAAGATTCTGGGGATACTTAAATTGTAACAGATGTGTGTTGCAGTGCATTTGGTCACCCAGCAGTATTGGTCATCATGTAATATTCTAAGCTGTTGTAAAGCCTTGCTTACTTGTTTGTTAAACTTTAATACTCGGTTCGACCCGTATGAGCATAATATTCTGTTACTCCTGGAAAAATCCAAAGTTTTCTTCGTTTCACTACCTCCAAACCCAAGTAGCCATCATGATATATTGAGCAAATTTCATGAGAGACGTATCAGCGTTCTTCACTTTTGTTACTAAATAAGCATGGTCGTTTCTAGGAGGGTTAATATTAGGGGAGTTCATGTTTTCTAAGGTAAGGCGACTGTGACTGGACATGTGTTCATTGATGAAGCAATGTCTCTAACACAATGAGACTGTAAATTTTCCCAATCAATACGAATCATCTGATATGATTCCTTATGCAACTGATGAAATACGTAACCTACAAAACATATTACGAAAACATTTGTGCCAGAGTTATTCGTTAGTTTTCGGATCTCTTATCATTTCACTTCACTCTGGCTCATCGAGTAAACTTTAAATGCTTTCTCCAGAAATATTGTGATAAACCTGCTAGAAGATGTCCCCCTATCAGTGCAACGAAACACCTACTTCTTTCACTATGGTGCTCATTCACATTTCAGTGTTAATGCCCGTGAAAATGAGTGGAGAGAAGCGTGTGGACCAGTTCCCTATTCTCCACGTTCTCCTTCCCAAGCACACTAGATTTGTGTTTGTAGGGGCATTTCAAAGCTCTTGCGTATCGAAAACCGATACAAATGCATAGTTTTCCTATCTGTATAATGGAAATCTGCAAAACCACACACAATACTCCAGGAATATAGCGGAGCATCAGAAGTTATCTGCAGCTCGGGGTTCATAAAAATGAAAGACATTTCCTGCATTTCCTGAAAGAAAGAGTTCCATGTGGTATGTTCGATCGAGTCCCACATTTCCTAAAACATTGTTCCAAGGCTAACTAGAAATAAAATACACTGTAAGACGCCGGCCGGAGTGACCGAGCGGTTCTAGGTGCTACAGCCTGGAACCGCGCGACCCCTACGGTCGCAGGTTCGAATCCTGCGACGGGCATGGGTGCTTGATGTCCTTAGGTTAGTTAGGTTTAAGTAGTTGTAAGTTCTGGAGGACTGATGACCTCAGAAGTTAAGTCCCATAGTGCTCAGAGCCATTTGAACCACTGTAAGACACGGAAAAAACGATGCGCCATGAAGGAATTATCCGAACGAGATGAAAATCGATAGATGTGAAGTACAAACACAGACAAACAATCACAATTTCAGAAAATTTTGATGGTTTATTCAAGAGAAAGAGCTTCTCAAATTGAGCAAATCGATAAGGTGCTGGTCCACGTCTGGCCCTTATGCAAGCAGCTGCTCGGCTTGGCACTGATTGACAGAATTGTTGGATGTCCTCCTGGGGGATATTGTGCCACATTCTGTCCAATTATCGCATTAGATCTTGAAAATCAGGAGCTGGCTGGAGGCCCCTGCCCATAGTGCTCGAAAGTTTCTCAATTGGACAGACATCTAGCCACCTTGCTGCCCAAGATAGGCTTTGTCAAGCACTAAGACGAGTAGTTTGAACTCTCGCTCTGTACGGGCATGCATTATTTTGTTGAAATGTACACCCTGGATAGCTTGCCATAAAGGGCATCAAAACGGGGCGTAAATTGCATTCCAGACCATTACTCTTGCTTGCTTGGCAGTGTGGTGAGTGAAAGTCAGGCTCCTGTCCCACGGCTGTCCAGGGTGTCTCAAGACGTGTATCCGGCCTATAATCTCATTCAGTGGAGTGTCATTGTCTTCAGTGAGAAGTCGCGTTTCGAACAGAGCACTGATTAGAAAAGCTGTGTCTCGAGACCAACCATACTGTTGGCTAACAAATGGCCCAAGAACAAGTAGTGATGGTCTAAGGTGACATTGTTTTTAGTAGTAGGGCTCTTTTGTTTGTCATTGGCGCCACCCTTTCAGCACAGAAGGTGCGTCGACGATATTCTACGCCCCGTTTTGCTGCTCTCCATGGCAAGCCCTTCACTTACATTTCAAGAAGATAATGCCCGCCTATACACAGCGAGAGTTTCTATTGCTTGTCTTCCTGCCTGCCAAACCCTACCTTAGCCAACAAAGCTGCTGGATCTCTTCCCCACTCGAGAACTTTTGGAGCATTATGGACAGGGCCCTCCAATCAGTTCGAGGTTTTGACGATCTAACGCGACAGTTGGAGGAAATTTGGAACGTTATCCGTCAGGAGGCTATCCAATATCCATTAATCTGTCAGTCAGTGCCAAACCGAATTAGTTCTCACATAACGCTAGACTTGGGGTCAAGAATGTATTTCCGCAGAGTATATTCAGTAGCTAAACCATCATTTGGAAAAACCATAGCTTTATTAAGGCGTTTCCCCACTGGCGAATGTGCTAGCCCAGTGTAGTATAAAGCTAAGGAATTTGAGTGTGTTGTAATTGGAAGCTGCAGATTTGTAACTCGTCGCCTCGCACCTCCATAGGTTATAAGGGAAATAGGAACGTAGGAGGAGAGTACTGAAGTAACTACTTCCTTATGAAACCCGTTTCATGTCATTTAACCAACTGCTAAAGACTGCTGTCCAGGCATAGCCGCTTCCCTGCTGGAGCGATGGACATAATCCAACTGACACCACTGGGTTTCACCGATAAAAGAGCTCACAACTGAGTGGAAGGAGAGATGATGGCTCTGAGAACTATGGGACTTAACATCTGAGGTCATCAGTCCCCTAGAATTTAGAACTACTTAAACCTAACTAACCTGAGGACGTCACACACATCCATGCCCGAGGCAGCATTCGAACCTGCGACCGTAGCAGTCGCGCGGTTCCAGACTGTAGCACCTAGAAGCACTTGGTCACCGCGGCTGGAGGTAATTTATAGGATATACACAACTTCATTTCAATTATTAGATCTCCAGTCGTATGTCAAAGACGAAATATGTCATGTTTCATGATAATTTTAAAACTCAAAATGTCACTGGAAAAGATATTATTATTTATGTTCTGCACTAGTTTTAAATTATTATAATTATTACAACTCCAAGAATATTTTACACACAGATTGAGTAGTGTTCTGCTTTAGACATTATTATTACAATCTACGCAAGACCTTCCTCGGTGTTTCTTACATGGTCACCCAGGGATTCTTGTTCCGAATCATCACTTTCCTCGGTTGCTGCTTCGAAGTCTGGATCAACAACACTGTCATCTGTCCACAGCATTGTCTTCTTTAAGAAAATTTTCTTCTTCACCAAATTCTTCGCTGTCTGTGTCTCTATCAGATTCTTCAAGCAAATCACCTAGTACTTTATAGTCAAAATCAAAATCAAACTTAAGACCATCAATATGGTGCAATAATTTCGTAGTAAAAGATGACATTAACATTAAAGAGGACCAATGTGATGTGAACTAATGCTTTTCTGACTGTGAATACTTAATATTTCATCGAAGATGTCACATGAAGAAAAATTATAAGCTACAAAACAAATACACCGACTTTTAGAAAACATTAGTAAACCATAAACCATCAGTAAACATTGGTAATATTTACGACAAGAGCATCAGTCTCATCAAAGCGCTGAAGTCAATTAATAAATAATTCAGCCATTTTTAACAACAATGTTCGCTAGTAAGACATTCAAGAGCGTAACTCACTCATGTGTCCAGATTGCTGGGAACCGCGTAAACATATCAACTGTAATCGTAAATTCTACGAGAGTTTACTAACCTAGGGTAAAGTTTCCTTATCACCAAAGTGCCAAAATAACAATTTTTTGCTTAACTGCGCGTGCTTCGCCCACTTTCCCTTTATAATAATTTTCTCACGTCAGACATTGTGTTCCTGTTTATTTGCCATCATTAGTCTGCTGCGCGGAGTTGTTCAAAACGAGTTTACGTTTGTGTAGTGGTCTTCAGTACGAGGTCAGTTTTAAGGTCATTCACAGAAAGTATACGATCAGTAACGCTGAAAAAACCAAGACCACGCAATGTTAGTTGGAAGCGACTTTAACCAACCGAGTATAGCCTGGGATGTCTATAGTTTCATTGCAAGGCGTGCAGACAGACAATCTTGCAAAGTAATTGTGAATAAGTTTTCCGAAAACAGTCTTGAACAGCTTCTTCGAGAGCCCTCACGCAAATGAAATATTTTAGACCTTGCAGCTACAACGTTATCGATGGCTTCATTACAGAGCGAGGATTAGTGATCATGACGTCGTCGCAGCGACTATGATTACTCAAGTTAATAAATCGGTCAAGAAGGCTAGGAGAGTATTTCTGCTAGAAATAGCAGATAAGCGTTGTTAGCATCCCACTTAGACAATGAAGTGACATCAGTTAGTTCCAGTACGATGGTTGTAGAGGAATTACTGGCAAAGTTTCAACGTAAAAATCAACATGAACAGACACAACCACAAGAAACTTCTTTTTTATGAGGTTACCGGTTTCGGTTTGTTTTACACCACCTTCGGACCTCATACCATTTGGTAGACGGTCGCTGTGAATGGAGGAGGCGCTACGACTCCATGAACACACTACTGCAAAGGGAAAGTTCTCAAAACTTAACGTTTGAACGGATTGTAAACCGTGCGCTTGAGAAGTATGTGCCGAGTTAGTGGATTAAGAACTAAAAATACTTACTATGGCTTAACAATGAAATTTGGAAAATGCTGAGGGAGTTAACTCTGTTGTCTCGGGCGTGATGACAGACAAAAGTTAGTACAGATTCGTGCGTCTGTAAAAGAACTGATGCGCGAAGCATAGAACTACCACCGTCATATTTTAGTAAAAGATCTTAAAGAGAACTCGAGAAAATTCGGGTCCTATGTAAAATCACAAAGCGGGTCTAAGTCTTCCACCCAGTCACTCTTTGACTGGTCTGGTGTAGCAGCAGGAAATAGAAAGAGCTGAAGTTTTAAATTTTAGGTTTAAGAAATCGTTCAAGCTGGAGAATCGTACAAACATACCGTTGTTTGGCTGTCACGTAATCTTCCGCGTGGGGGATGTAATTGTAGTGATCCCCGAGGTAGACAAACAACTAAAAGAATTGAAAACAAATAAGTCGCCAGTTTCGGATGGAATTCCAACTCGTTTCAACAAAGAGTATGCTACGGCACTGGCCCTTACTTAGTTTGCATTTATCGCGAATATCTCGCCAGCGCAAATTCACAAGCGACAGGATGAACGCACAGGGAATCCTGTATGTAAGGAAAGTAAAAGAGCGGATCCGCAAAACTACAGACCGATGTCGTTAACATCGGTTTTCTGCAAAATTCTTGAACATATTCTCAGTTCGAATATAATAAATTTAACTGAGACGGAAGTGCTTCTTTCCACGAATCGGCACGGTTTTAGAAAGCATCGCTCTGTCAAAACGCAATTTGCCATTTTCTCACTTGATATCCTGTGAACTACAGATGAAGGTCAACAGACAGAGTCCATATTCCTAGATTTCCGGAAATCGTCTGACACGGTGCCCCATGGCAGACTGTCGACGAAGGAACGAGAATACGGAATAGGTACCCAGATATGGGAGTCATTCGAAGACTTCTTAGATACCAGAACTAGTGTTATGAGCGAGAATCTCGCGCAAATTAAAGGTCAGGATACAAACTAGCGAAAACGAACAAAATGTTATAGTAAATCGAAACCATCTGCCGTCATGAATAAAAAAACGTCACAAAATCGTTTAAACCATACTTACACATCGAAAACCACGAACAACAATCATCAAAAATACGTAAAATCAAAACAGGAGAGGAAAGGAGAATCTCACCACCATCAACAGACAAGAAAGTGACTGAAAGTTTTTTCTGTTCCCAAGTTGGCTTCCATCAACTCCCCCTCCCAGACGATACCCTCTCTCCCTCCATTTATCATTCCACTGGGCTCCCTCTCCCCCCCCCCCCTCTTCCATCCTGTTTTCTCCCCACCTACCCTCTCCCTACCTCCCTTCTCCCCCTCCCCCAACTGCTTTTGTATTCCCCTCCTCTGCCTTCCCCTTCCTGTCACGTCCGCCCAGCAACACCTCCCCTCTTACGGGTCCTCGTCATCCATCGGCTCCTTTCCCCCCTCCCCCCCCCCCTTCGTTTTTCCTCTCCTTCCCCCTTTTATTTTCCCACCATCTGTCCAGGTTCCTCCCACCTTCCCTCAGCTGTAGTATGTTATAATTGCCAACTTTTTAGTGCAGTGTTCAACTGAATGTTCACTGTTGTTCGTCCTTTCAAAGTGTTGCAAACAGAAATCATGCTGTCGCTGGGTGTGAATTTTATGTCTCTTGTGAACAGTAACGAGACTGTTTTAATTGTCTGTCTATTATTTTACCTGTCTGCTTCAAATGTATTTTACTAGCATCATCATCCCTTTGTTTCTATGATTTAAGTTCAAGGATTTTTTCCTCCATGGCACCATTTAATTCTCCGATTTTAATGCTGTTTTTATTATTTATTATGTTCCTCTTTTTAAAACAAATTCTGTAGGCTGTAGAGCGATGTACTAAGCTGCTGCCAGCCCGCCCTCTTTGGGGGGAATCGAAACTCAATAAAAGAAAAAAAAAATTCTGCTTATATTTACTTTGGTAATTTTCATGGTTACTTAAAGTTTTAAGTGTTTGTTTTTGATGCGATTGCAGGATTTCTCGGCGTATTGCAGCTATGAAATCTTCACGAGTTATAAGCCGAGTGGTGGTGTCTTCTAGCCGCTAGACGCTAGGAGACGACGCCACTCGCCTGATAACCCGTGAAGATTTCATAGCTGTTTGTTTTTTTTTTCTCTCCTATCTCAGTAATGTTGCTAAATTTTTTGCTGAGGAAGGTGTCTTCCTTTTCAGGTGTATTTTTGCTTCTGATGAAGGTATATTTAGATATACCGAAACCATAGTCAACGATTTCAAGAAATCTTTATCCTGCAACTACTTGGCTGTTATCATTTACCGTTAAGACAGATGCATAGGAAAAGCAAACCCATTATGTTCCATACAGCATTAGCAATATGCTGCTTAGTACAGTTATATCCATTAAATACATAGCTAGGGGTAACGTTGCAAAGCGTTCTGAAGCAGAACGTACATGCAAGGATTGTAGTAGGAAACGAGAATGGTCAATTTCTGTTTACTGAGAGAATTTTAGGAAAATGTGGTTCACCTGTAAACGAGACCACATATAGGACACTAGGGCGACCCAATCTTGAGTACTGCTCGAACGTTTGGGATCCGCACCAGCTCGGATTAAACGAAGACATCGAACCAGTTCACAGACGGAAAGCTAGATTTGTTTCCGGTAAGTTCGAACTTCACGCAAGTATTACAGAGATGCAACGGGAAACCAAACGTGAACCCATGGATGGGAGCCAGCGTTCTTTTGTACGAACACTGTTGAGAAAATTTAGAGTAAAGGCCTTTTGATGACTGCAGAACGATTTCACTGCCGCCAAAGTAAATTTCTAGTAAGGGCCACGAAGATACGAGAAATTTAGGGTTCATATGGTGGCGTATAGACCATCGTTTTTCCCTTGCTCTATTTGCCAATAGAACAGGAAATGGAATGTCTAATAAGTGGTACAGTGTACCCTCCGCCGCGCAAGATACGATAGCTCGTCGAGTAAATATATAGATGCAGACGTAGAAGACTATTTTGTTACAGCTCTACATGCCAGTCTATCCCGTGCAAGCTTCTTCGTCTCGGAATACCTACTGTAACCTACTCCCATTTGAAACTGCTTACTGTATTTATCCCTTGGTGGCCCTCGATACATTCTACATCTCACAAGTCCCTTTATTACCAGACTGGTACCTCAGGATGTGTTCTATTAACCGATCCCTTCAAGTCGTGCCACAAACTTCTTTTCTTATCAATTCGATTGAGCGATAAAGCACTTCTCGTTAGTTACGCGGTCTATTCACCTAATCTTCAGCACTCTTCTGTATTACCACAGTCAAACGATTCTGTTCTCGTCCTGTCTGAACCGCTTCGTGCCCAAACACTTTAAACTTACATTCAATGTTAACGAATTCCTCTTTTCTGGAACTTTAGCTACAGTGAATCTGAGTCTTACATCCCCTCTTCTTTGGTCGCCATCAGTTATTTTGCTGCCCAAATAGCAAAACTCATCTACCACTTTTAGTTGCTTATTTCGTAATCTAGTCCTCGCAGCTTCACCTGATTTAATTCGCCTACATAGTTATCTTTGTTTAATTTTGTTGATGCTTATTTCATAACATATTTTCGAGATACTGCCCATTTCGTTCAATGCTCTTTTACGTCTTTTGCTGACTCTGACAGAATTAAAATGCCGTTGGCATACAAAGTTTTTATCTTTTCTCCCATAATTACTTTTACAAATTTCTCCTCCTTGCTCAACGTACGCACTGAATAACATCGGGGATAGCTACTCAAATCTCAGGCACTACTTCCCTTGCATGTCTTCGCCCTCATAAATGCAGTCTTCGTTCTGTCCACGTTTCACAATCCTTCTTCTGCATGTGAGAAAGTAAGAGAGACCTTCAATGAGTTATGAAATACACTTTTTTGTGAAAGTCGGTTGGTTTTATTCAGTATTCGAATACACCACATTATTCTCCACTCTTTTGGCTACGAAACCCAATTTTTCAACACAATCTCCGATCAATTCGACGGCTCGGCTTTACATCACTTTATTAGGAGAGCCTACATACTCGCATGGTACCACTTCACTTGTCAGCATCGGAGCCAGAGTCCTGCTTCATCAGTAACCTCACCGTCATCCACGTACTGCTTCCTGCGGAGAACATCCTTCATTGAGCACAAGAGATGGAAGTCGGAAGGTTAGAAATCCGAGTTCGAGTGTGGACGTGGAAGATCAATCCAATGATGTTTTGCGAGCTCCTCTCGAATGCGCAGACTTCTACATCTACATCTACATACATACTCCGCAACCCACCATACGGTGGGTGGCGGAGGGTACCTCGTACCACAACTAGCATCTTCTCTCCCTGTTCCACTCCCAAACAGGAAGAGGGAAAAATGACTGCCTATATGACTCTGTACGATCCCTAATCTCTCTTATCTTTGTGGTCTTTCCGCGAAATATAAGTTGGCGGCAGTAAAACTGTACTGCAGTCAGCCTCAAATGCTGGTTCTCTAAATTTCCTCAGTTGCGATTCACGAAAAGAACGCCTCCTTTCCTCCAAAGACTCCCATCCGAGTTCCTGAAGCATTTCCGTGACACTCGCGTGATGATCAAACCTACCAGTAACAAATCTACCAGACCGCCTCTGAATTGCTTCTATGTCCTCCCTCAATCCGACCTGATAGGGATCCCGAACGCTCGAGCAGTACTCAAGAACAGGTCGTATTAGTATTTTACAAGCGGTCTCCTTTACAGATGAAACACATCTTCGCAAAATTCTACCAATGAACCGAAGACGACTATCCGCCTTCCCCACAACTGCCATTACATGCTTGTCCCACTTCATATCGCTCTGCAATGTTACGCCCAAATATTTAATCGACGTGACTGTGTCAAGCGCTGCACTACTAATGGAGTATTCAAACATTACGGTATTCTTTTTCCTATTCATTTGCATTAATTTACATTTATCTATATTTAGAGTTAGCTGCCATTCTTTACATCAATCACAAATCCTGTCCAAGTCATCTTGTATCCTCCTACAGTCACTCAACGACGACACCTTCCCGTACACCACAGCATCATAAGCAAACAGCCGCACATCCACCCTATCCAAAAGATCATTTATGTAGATAGAAACCAACAGCGGGCCTACCACACTTCCCTGGGGCACTCCTGATGATACCCTCAACTCCGATGAACACTCACCATCGAGGACAATGTACTGGGTTCTATTACTTAAGAAGTCTTCGAGCCACTCACATACTTGGGAACCAATCCTATATGCTCGTACCTTAGTTAGGAGTCTGCAGTGGGTCACCGAGTCAGACGCTTTCTGGAAGTCTAGGAATATGGCATCCGTCTGATACCCTTCATCCATGGTTCGCAAGATATCATGAGAAAAAAAGGCGAGTTGCGTTTCGCAGGAGCGATGCTTTCTAAAGCCGTGCTGATCCATGGACAGCAACTTCTCTGTCTCAAGGAAATTCATTATATTGGAACTGAGAATATGTTTGAGAGTCCTGCAACAAACCGATGTTAAGGATATTGCTCTGTATTTTGAGGATCCCTCCTTCTACCCTTCTTATATACAGGCGTCACCTGCGCTATTTTCCAGTCGCTCGGGACTTTACGTTGGGCAAGAGATTCGCGATAAATGCAAGCTAAGTAAGGAGCCAATGCAGTAGAGTACTCTCTGTAAAATCGAATTGAAATCCCATCAGGACCTGGCGATTTATTTATTTTCAACCCGTTCAGCTGCTTCACAACCCCAGGCATGTCTATCATTATGTCCTCCATACTGGAATCTGTACGAGACCCAAACGGCGGGATGTTTGTACCATCCTGCGTGAAAAGATTTCTCAAATGCTAAATTTCAAATTTCAGCTTTAGTTTTTCTGTCTTCCGTTGCCAGGCCAGACTGATCAGTGAGTGACTGGATGGAAGCCTTCGACCCGCTTACCGATTTTACTTAAGACCAGAATTTCCTTGGGTTTTCAGCAAGATCTTTTGCTAAGTTATGACGGTGCTAGTGGGTGTATGCTTCGCGCATCGCTCTTTTTACAGCAGCACGAATCTCTATGACTTTTGCCTGTCCTCATTCTCCCGATCTTTCTCGTACCGCGAGTGAAACTGTCTTTGCTTCCTGAGCCCGAATTGCTCCGTTAAACCACGGTGGGTCTTTTCCGTCCGTAACCCACTTTTTCGGCACATACTTGTCCAATGCGTGATTTACAATTTGTTTAAAATTTGCCCATAATTCTTCCACGTCCATCGTACCGGAAGTAAATGAATTCGAATCATTTACTAAGCGGGATCCTAACAACGGCTTATCTGCTCCTTCTAGTAAGAATACTCTCCTGGCCTTCTTGACTGACTTTTTAACTTTCGTAACCATAGTCGTAATGACACCGTCATGATCACTAATCCCTGTCTCAACACTGACACCGTCAATGAGGTCTGGTCTGCTCGTGGCTACCAGATCTAAAATATTTCCATTACGCGTTGGCTGTCGAATTAGCTGCTCAAGACAGTTTTCGGATAATGTGTTCAAAAGTAATTTAAGCCTTGCCTTGCGAGAAGGAGAAGTGCTTTAGCATTTTTGTGGCGATGAAGACGCTGACGTCCTTTCAGCAGTTTCCACGGCGGTAGCACAATACACTTCAGAGTTTATCGTTGTACCAAGGAGGACATCAAACAGAGTCCCAGAAGAGCGTTGCCATGACTTCACTTGCAGGGGTTGCGGCTTTCAACGTTTTCTTCGGAGGAGAGGTGGTGTGGTGCCACTGCATGCATTGCCGTTTTGTTTCCGACTCGAAGTGACGAACCCGTCTTTCATCACCTGTGACGATGTTCGACAAAAAATTGTCACGATCGACCTCGTAACACGCAAGCAATTCCGCACAAGGGGTTCTTTGTAGCTCTTTATGGGTCTTCTGTTAGACGATCTGGAACACAGGTGAGCACACGCATTTGTGTAATTGACGGCTGACGAGTGTATCACCTTTACCAACAGAGCTGCTCAGTCGAGCAGCGAGGTGTTTGTGATCCGTCCATCAGCTCGAATGAGAGTGTCCGCACGTTCCAAAAACGCAAGAGTCTCAACTCTATTCGGCTGGAAGGCCACCTTGCGATGGTGACAGGTGACTCGCCCAACGACTGGCAGTGCTTTTGTTCACTGCCAGGACTCTGTAGACATTCTGGATATCTGCAATGCTCTGGTTTCCCAGCAAATAAATTCAGTGACAGGTCTGTGGACTGAACGCCCCTCCGTTACAGATCCCATTTTGAATGCTACGTATAGTGCCATCAGCAGTCAGAAATTCATGAAACTATAGGGACTGCAACGGGAATGTACTATGATGCGCCGCAGCAAATTCCGCATTTTTTAATCTAAACTGGCTAAGAAAAATAATGTGTTGCATTACTTATGGAGCGTCACTCGTACGTTCTCCAAGTTGGGTTGTGCTGTTCTTGATACGCCATGTGTTCTTCATCAGTCGCTTCAAGTTATACATCGCGTACCTGTTGCCGTCAGACGAATGCAAAGAGCCAAGGCAGGCGCTACCGCTGCGCCAGCAGGACAGGCCTCCTCCCGGGCCGCGCTTGCCGCAGAGTTACGGCTTGGTGAGCTATCTGTGGTGAGCCCCCGAGACCGCAGCTGATGGGACCTGCCTCCCTCCGCCGCCCCCATCCTTTCAACCCCTCCCGCCCACCTCCCGGTAGGCCGGCAGATTGCCCCAAAACGGTCGGCAGCTTCCTGGGGCCGCCTCGCCGCTCTTTCGCTCTTCTCACCGCGGTGGGGTATATTCCCCCCGCCCGCAACCCACCGCCTGCCTCAAAAGACGCAACAGCAATTCGACATCTGATCGCTGCATCACAACATCCAATTTTCCTCAGAAAATCGGAACTCGCCCAATCAATTTTCTGTGATGAGCAACATGGTGCATACGATATGTAAACCTTGAATCGTAAGACAGGAAGCTGCAGCAACAAAAACTGTGACTGCATTGTAAAGGCTGCAAGTCATAGACCAACAACTACGAGGGTCACTCCAAAAGAAATGCACACTATTTTTGTAAAAATACAGTTTTCATTCTGCATGTGTGAAAGTTTTAGTGTGTAGATACATCCTTCCCGCTTGTTTCCAAACTTAGTTCAACCTGTTCCCGTGAGTGGCGCCATTACAGCACGTCTTCAAGATGGGTGCTACACTTGAGTTCGTCAAAATCAACGTGCTGTTATAGACTTCCTGTGCTGTGAAAACGAGACAGTGGGAAACATCCACAAGAGGATGAAAAAAGTGTATGGAGATGCTGCTGTCGATCGCAGTACATTTAGTCGGTGGGAAAGCAGGTTACGTGATGAAAGCGGACACGGCAAACGTTGAGGATTGCCCTCGCAGCGGCAGGCGTCGTACTGCACACACTCCAGACAATGTGCAGAGAGTTAACGAATTGCTGAAGGCTGACAGACGCATCACAGTGAACGAATTGTCACGCTACGTTGGGACAGGGGAAGGAAGTGTTTGCAGAATACTGAAAGTGTTGGCGTTAGAAAAGGTTTGCGCCAGGTGGGTTCCCAAGATGTTGACAGTAGCTCACAAAGAAACAAGAAAACAGTATGCAGGGACCTTTTGGAACGGTACGAGAATGGTGGATATGAATTTCTTGGAATTGTGACAGGTGATGAAACATGGCTCCATCGTTTTTCACCAGAGACGATGAGGCAATCGATGGAATGACATCATGCAAATTCACTCAAGAAAAAAAATTCAAAACCACATCTTCTGCTGGAAAAGTTATGGCTACGGTGTTTTTCTATTTCAAAGGACTCTTGCTTGTGGACATCATACCTAGTGGAACCACCATAAATTCTGATGCATATGTGACGACACTGAAGAAATTTCAATCTCGACTGAGTCGTGTTCAACCACATCGGCAGAAGCAGGATGTTTTGCTGTTGCACGACAATGCACAGCCACATTGTAAGGTGTCAGCCAAATCCAACACCTTCCATGATAACCCTGATATGATAAGCAAATCCAGTAGTATGTAACATAGCTCCGAATAAATGGTGACATTAAATTAACCAAAGTAATATGAGTAACGAGTGAGCAAATGGAATACCACAGACTAACACAAGAATGCCTAAATGCATGTCATACCCTCACACCGTGAGACAGACAGAGTTCCAAGGGGAGAAACAAGAACAGAAGCCGAGAGCAGAACCGTGTTAAGCTGGGAGGCCCTACGATAAGGGACGGACACCCACGTAGTCAGCTAACTGCTAGGACTACCCCAGCCGCAAGTTTTGGCGTGAGAGTTTTTCACGTCTTTGTTACGTCAGTACCACCCCCCAGCCGATGTTAAAAGATAGAGCCCTCCAGAAGAACAGTATAGATCTTACGATTACACTAAAATGACCACACCACCTGCAAGTTTTAGCGTGAGACTTTTTCGCGTCTCTGTTACGTTTCAAACTTTAAAAACATTGCCCCACCACAAAAAGTATAACGTTTCTCATTGGATAGACAGAAATTTTGTAGGCGGAGCTTAAGGTTAACGTTGCGACCCTGATTGGTCAGATGAAAACACAGCCAGACAGTTTTTTTAAACCAACTTCGGTAAATTGTAGTAAGGAGAAGTTAGGAGAGAATTGCTTCCGAGACGGCGAGGTGAGCGGTGCTGTGCTGCCCGCCGCCCCCTGACGAACACCGACAAGGGAATGAATGCACGCGATGCCGCATAACAGCGCATAAAGCTTCACTCGTAACTGCCAAAGTCTCATCTGTTACACCCCTTTTTTGCGTATTACTAGTGTCGATCGTCAATTAAAGCTCATGGTGTTCACATTTGCCACTTGAAGTTGTTGTTGTTGTTGTCTTCAGTCCTGAGACTGGTTTGATGCAGCTCTCCATGCTACTCTATCCTGTGCAAGCTGCTTCATTTCCCAGTACCTACTGCAACCCACATCCTTCTGAATCTGCTTAGTGTACTCATCTCTCGGTCTCCCTCTACGATTTTTACCCTCCACGCTGCCCTCCAATGCTAAATTTGTGATCCCTTGATGCCTCAAAACATGTCCTACCAACCGATCCCTTCTTCTAGTCAAGTTGTGCCACAAACTTCTCTTCTCTCCAATCCTATTCAATACCTCCTCATTAGTTATGTGATCTACCCATCTAATCTTCAGCATTCTTCTGTAGCACCACATTTCAAAAGCTTCTATCTCTTCTTGTCCAAACTAGTTATCGTCCATGTTTCACTTCCATACATGGCTACACTCCAAACAAATACTTTCAGAAACGACTTCCTGATACATAAATCTATATTCGATGTTAACAAATTTCTCTTCTTAAGAAACGCTTTCCTTGCCATTGCCAGTCTACATTTTATATCCTCCCTACTTCGACCATCATCAGTTATTTTACTTCCTAAATAGCAAAACTCCTTCACTACTTTAAGTGTCTCATTTCCTAATCTAATTCCCTCAGCATCACCCGATTTAATTTGACTACATTCCCTAATCCTAGTTTTGCTTTTGTTGATGTTCATCTTATATCCTCTTTTCAAGACACTGTCCATTCCGTTCAACTGCTCTTCCAAATCCTTTGCCGTCTCTGACAGAATTACAATGTCATCGGCGAACCTCAAAGTTTTTACTTCTTCTCCATGACTTAATTTTGAAGTATAAATCTGAAATGCGATGATTTTTCTGTTATATAGTTATTGAGAAGCCACATCAGCCACTGTAATTTACGACAAGTTACATAAGTAATTAAAGATAATTGACGGTCTCTGTAGACCATTTTTGATAGTTTTCACTTTTTTGAAACTTAATTTAAACCTAGGTTATAGATGTGATATGGCATAGGTCATCCTTCGGTCCATTGTAGAACTTGGAAACCCATTCAGGGAATATTCGTTCACATTTTAGTTGAACGAAGTTGGCTTTTACCATCCTGTATTAAAAGATTTCCCTTTATTAATAGTGCCATTTATAAACAATGTTTTGTGAGTAGAATAAAATTTCCAATGGTAACCTTAACTGCTTTTTCGACGTTATTTACCAGATAACTAAAAATAGGAAAGCCTTGAATCCCTTCCACTAAATTTAGTTAGTATTAAGATTATTTTACAAGGAGTGCAGTGGAAATGACGCTGAAATAATTAAGTATTAGGTTATAGCATCACTAGTCTCATTGAACTCTTCTGAATTCTACATGTCATGTGTGGTCTGACGTCTCCTTACTAGCAACAGCTCCCAGGTTCAAACTAGTCAATTCCCTAAACAAAACATGCTCAGAGCGTCGTTGCACGAAAGTGGTAGGGAGACACTATATAGAACAACAGGCACCACGCAGAATGTTAGAGAATGGCGACCCTGTCAGGATGGTAAAATACCATGATTGAAGGTCGACCAAATGCCTAACAAGGTCAGAAAAATTTCCTGTTGAATAATTTTCATAATAAAAATTTTTTTTGAATGTTATAAACAGTCAAAAACAGTAGCTGCAGCGATAGGTAGTAAGAAAGTATTCAATAAAAGTGAGACATTCTGGCAGAGACAATAGCATAATTAAGTTATGAATTTAAATATTGTTAGAATTACGTTTTCTCCTCAATGCAAGCGCACAGGTTGCGGATACATCGTTGACAAGTTGGTTCTGACCCAACAAGTAAGTGAATGGAATGTCAAGTCGTGTGAACAAAAAGTTTATGAAACGTATGCGATCGTATGAGCGCATGTTGACTCGAAGTAGGGCGCGTGAATTGCTTTTAAAGCAGAAAATAAGGGATTCGGAAAGATTAGCAATCGAAGATCAAGACGTTGACCGAATTGATGTGGAGACCCAGCATGAAAATGGACAGAGAATAGAGGACAGTACAACAGACTATGCAGTATCGCGAGAAATAGGACATATGACGCACCATAACGAGGATAATGTACGTCAAGGCATAGAAAACGTAAGTCATCATACGACAGATGAGCAGGAAAGTAGAGACACAGTCGATGAGGATTCTAACTTGCGTCTTGAATACGTAGAACCCATAGTACAAGTAATCAGAGCTCCCTCACCACAGAGTACAGGGAATTCGAGCAGAAACGTATCACCGCACAGTCCAATTCAATCGGTTGCAAACTAACACTTGGGCGAAAACGCAGAGCGTAAAATGTCAGAAGAAAACGCAATAGGATCTACCAATCTGGCAGAATTATTACAACAAATTACGGAAACCATGACAAGACAAAATAAAGACATAGCGAACCAAATACAAATTCAGAATGCAGAAACCACGAGACAAATGCGTGAAATTAAAGAACAAAACAAAAAAATTCAGTTACACCTAAGTCGTATTGAAGACGAGGCAAAAGAATCTCGAGAAGTGATAGGTAACTTAATAACAGGTCACAATCAATTGAGAACAGACATTGACAAGGTACAAGCGAACGTACAAACATTGCGTAATGCCATTAAGGACGAGATCAAAACATTACGTAACAACACCCAGGGAGAAGTCAAGAAACTAGAGAAATTACTAGACAAGCAGCAGGTACAGCGCGTGAAATTGTTGAAAACAGTGTGTTACACAAACGTATCACAAAAGCTGCGCTGAAAAGATATGATAACCGCATAGTCAAAATAGAAGCGCAAACGAAGCGACTATTTCAGAATCTGTTAACAGAGTTGTTGCAAACCATTGAAGAGCATAGTGAACAGGATCGAACAAGCACAGAGTCTGCAACCACATCAGTATCTGTAACAGCACCGGAAAACAAGCAATTAACGAAGATATTACGAATTTGCGATTCCAATCAGAGGCGGAAAGTAACATATGTGAAATCAGACAGCCTGCACAGCAACAAACACATTTCGAAATTCTTGATGAACAAACGTCATCACAAACACATGCGGAACCACAAATGTATGTTTCAAGACAGTTTGGATCGTGCAATGAAGCAGCAAGGTTAGCCAGACAACATACCGAACTAATACCTGACAATGGAAAGCCAGCTACACGTTCACAACCGATGGAAGAAAATTATTAGGTACCACTCCAACGATACAACACAAGGGTAGGCGAAAGTTACAGTGGACAATATCCAATGGATCTACCACAACCGGAAAGAACGACGGTAGAAATGATCAGAAACAAAAGTGGCGAAGAATCGCGAATTTCATATGGAACTATGACGAAGTACGACAACGATCATTTCCTCACAGTCAGAAAATTTCAACACTTTCGAGAAAAAACCGCATTACATCCACGAGCTTTTATTGATCAATTCC
Source organism: Schistocerca gregaria (assembly GCF_023897955.1). Taxonomy (NCBI): domain Eukaryota; kingdom Metazoa; phylum Arthropoda; class Insecta; order Orthoptera; family Acrididae; genus Schistocerca; species Schistocerca gregaria. The sequence continues at coordinate 653,945,054 of NC_064924.1, forward strand.
GGGTAGGATTACCAGAACACTGGACGCTAGCACACAAATTAGACTTTATATGTGCATACATGTCAGGAACAGTCGCAGAAACCATGCAGAATGTTGCAGCGACATGCCGATCGTACGAAGATTTCAGAGAGAAGTTTCTCTCACGATATTGGTCCAGCGAAGCACAGAGCACAGTGAAGTACGAATTATTACAGAACCCATATTTTGAAAATTCAGGAGAGAAGAGTCCCGAGAAATTTTTCGAATTAATGGCAAAGAAAAATCAATGCTTAGATGTACCATACAGTGACGGAGAGTTGATTAAATAATGCGTGATGAGAGCTACCATTGAAATACCAGCAATCATTAGTAGGTCGCGGAGGCAATGACGTCGCAGCATTTAAAGGTATTCTAAGGGAACTAGAGTTCATATGGAAGATGACGCAAGAAAAAGACGAACCGCACGTGAAAACGAAAGCAAAAAGCAGTGGAATCCACAGTACGAAGAAACAATAATAACGAACCACGTGATAACTTCGCACCAAGAAACGACAATAGATTTCAACAATGAACCGGTTATGGATGCAGAAGCGAATATGGCAATAACTATAATTCACCCAGGAACGGCAACAACTATTACAGAGGGAATATTCCCGGTGGGTCAGGGATTTTCTCTGCCTCGTGATGACTGGGTGTTGTGTGATGTCCTTAGGTTAGTTAGATTTAAGTAGTTCGAAGTTCTAGGGGACTGATGACCATAGATGTTAAGTCCCACAGTGCTCAGAGCCATTTGAACCATTTTTGAACAGAGGTAATAACGACAACCAGAACGGGTACTGGAGAACCAATAGATCGACAAATTATCAACAAAGAAACCACTATCAACAAGCTGAACAAGAAAAGAGAATACAGATAGAAGAGGTGGAGGCAAGACCACCAAACCCCGATAAATGTTCGAATTGACAGCTAAGCGCCCATGGCAAAGAGAATGACGCACTGACCCAGGATAATTGCAGCACCTTGAACAGAGAAGTAAATGCGTTATCCCGAGAAGAGAAGAAGGAAGAAACAAAACCGCAGGGACCAGATGAAAACGGAGACAGAAAAATAACAATATCGTGTTGGGACGAAATTAATTGGGCGAATACTGACGAGGAATATGAATTACCAGAGGTATGCACAACGAATGTAGGAGGAAAGGACGAAGTAATGAGTATTGCAGAGCTATTTGAGATGAAAACCAGGGAAAGCGAATTCAATGAGGATAGTGCGCAGTCAACAGAAGTTGGAAATAAGTTACTAGTGGGCACACAACCCAAAGTTATGAAGAGATAATTAGAGCATTTAGATGCGATTATGTGGAAGTAGCGACGAAGAAGAAAAAGAAGATAGACAAGGATGAGGAAAAGGTAGAGGATGTTGAAGAAATCGTAAATGAAGGAAGAAATAGAGAAGAGGAAATAAAAGAGAGAGAAGTAGCAATCGAAGCTTATCCTACAGAAAGTTCGAATTCACAAGGGAAGTTCCTGAAAAGACTCATGTATGATTCAGTGGAGGTTTCTTTGAAGCAACCAGAAGAAGAGCAAAACCAACCCTTTGAAATTCAACCAATTGTGAAGGCCATGGTAAAGGATAACCCAGTCAATATTGTAATTGATAGCCGAAGTGAACTCACTGAGATCTCAGAAAATTTATTCATACAGTGTAATGCAAATGAGGAATTGCCAGTCCAGAAAACAAGCAAGATTAAAGTAAGAGGTGATATTAGAAACAATGCTGCGGAAGTTACGAGACAAACAAGGTTAACTCTTTCATGTCAAGGTCAAAAGATCGAAGCCAACTTCGTGATTATACCTAAACTAACTGCAGATTTGATTGTAGGTGCACATTTTTTAAATGAGAGATGAGTGAATATATATATATGGGGAAAGGTATCGTAACATTCAGGAATGTCACACTTCACTTTGAGCATAAGCTAAAATTAGAAAAAATACCAGTTATAAACAAACAATTAAGAATGACGTGAGATAAAGAGGATGAAGAATTAGAATGGTATGCACAAAAGGGGGAATCGCCTCAAATCACATTAGAAATTCATAAACTAATCGTCGAAAATTTGCAAGAAGTTCAAGGTATTTCGGAACACAGTACAAGAGAATTAGAGGGTATTTTAGGAGATAAAGCGGAGGTATTTTTATTTAAGACTGGCAGTATTAAACACTTTCAGTACAAGTTTGCAGATTAATTTTATTACTGGTAAATAATCAGCACAATATTTCAAGAGTATGTTGCAGATAAGATCGTCAGGTGAAAGAAGAATGAAGAGAGAGGAAGGTGGGAAAAAGAAAGTCGTTTCAATAAAAACAAAAACAAAAATAACACCAATAGTACCATTGATTAAGGTGAAGGGATAAAGTGTAGATAGTCTAACAGCATGATATACTAAAATGCTATACACCACGACACTACACAAAAATAAAAAACGAATCTGAGGATTCTTGTAGGCGTTAAGATTCAAAATATCTTAGAATTGTAACATGGAAAGGTTCTTAGCTTAATTGCAACACTTTGTGTGAAAATCTTTTGAAGCAATTATCGGCGTGTGTATGCAGTCGAAGCAGGAAGCCACAGTACCTCGATTCTTGCAACCAGTTTTACGTAAAAGACGATGTTTTAGTTACTATTAATTAAGTAATGCATCGATAATTTTTGTAACACATTGCCTTGACAAAATCAAATTTTTGTTTCGCAATCCTTTGTCCAAATACATGCGCTACAGTAACATTTTTTGTTATTTTTTTATTACAGCGTTTTTGTAGTGATTATTGTTTTTGTTTGTTTTCACCCTTTCAACCCAATCTAATCAGTAGAACATAAAAACGATTTGCCTGTGAATATAAGAGGCAATATGTGAGGGACTTGCAATATTAGTTGGACGCACTGAATTATCGGGTAATTAGCGGACCGCCCCGACTTCCCACAAGTAGCGCTAATGAGTTGTCTGGCACAGCGGTAATTTTATTTACGAGCCCCTGCGTTCAGTTATGATTAAAGTTCAGGGAATATATTTAAGCAAGTAAATAACATCATTTCTATATAAGTTAAGCAAATGAAATAGTACGTGCCAGGAAAGTTCTCAGGAGCCACAGATCTTATATGTTCAGTATTTAATTTGCGTTCAGAAACATATCGCGTGGCAATAATGAGACCTGCGAGCTACTGCGCTGCCCTGTCTCGTCCTGATGAGCGTATCTGTTAATGAAAATCGTACCGAAATGCATGCAGTAGCTCCTGAGATTATCCTTCACTTATAGACAGATAATTGAGGTTGGGAACTCTAATTTCTAAAATGCAAGAACGAGATATGTATAGATGTAGGGATTCTGTTAATAATACCGTGTGATCACAAAGTCAGTATAAATTTGAAAACTAAATAAATCACGGAATAATGTAGATAGAGAGGTGCAAATTGACACACATGCTTGGAATGACATGGGGTTTTATTAGAAGCAAAAAAATACAAAAGTTCAAAAAATGTCCAACAGATGACGCTTCATCTGACCAGAATAGCAATAATTAGCATAATAAAGTAAGACAAAGCAAAGATGATGTTCTTTACAGGACATGTTCAATATGTCCACCATCATTCCTCAACAATAGCTGTAGTCGAGGAATAATGTTGTGGACGGCACTGTAAAGCATTGTCCGGAGTTACGATGAGGCAATGGCGTCGGGTGTTGTCTTTCAGCATCCCTAGAGACGTCGGTCGATCACGATACACTTGCGACTTCAGGTAACCCCAAAGCCATTAATCTCACGGACTGAGGTCTGGGGACCTAGGAAGCCAAGCATGACGAAAGTGGCGGCTGAGCACACGAACATCACCAAATGACGCGCGCAAGAGATCTTTCACGCGTCTAGCAATAGGGGGTGGAGCGCCATCCTGCATAAACATCGTACGTTCCAGCAGGTGATGATCAGCCAGGCTGGGGATGACGCGATCCTGTAACATATCGGCTTACCTCTCACCCGTCACGGTAATAGTTACGAAATCAGAATCGCGTATTTCCTCGAAGAAAAAAGGCCCGATAGCGGTAGATGTAGTAAATCCAACCCATACCGTGACTTTCTCGTCGTACAATGGAGTTTCCACGACACTTCTAGGATTTTCGGTAGCCCAAATTCTGGACGTTGACAGACCCTCGGAGAGTGAAATGAGCTTCATCGGTTCACAACACGTTACTAAACCAATCGTCATCTTCCGCCATCTTTTGAAACGTCCACACCGCAAATGCCCCCCGCTTCACTAAATCTCCAGATAACAGTTCATGATGCCGATGGATTTTGTACGGATAGCATCGGAGGGTACGCCTCAGTGCCAACCAAACAGTAGTGTATGGAATGCCGGTGCGACGTGCGACTGCACGAGCGCTGACTTCCCCAACCCGCTACAGTTTCCATTTCTTCCTGAACTGTCTCAGCAGCATTACGCCTTGTGCTCGGTCGGCTACCATGGGGTCTATCGTCTATTCAACCCGTGCCTTCGAACTTCGAACTCATTCTCGCCACAATTGCATTTGTAAACGGACCTTTACCCTTCGAATCCCCTTCCTATGGGGATAGAACCGTAACGCTGAACCAGCACATTCCCCATAATACAGCTTCACTAAAAGCGCCTTTTCAGGTAACGTCAGCATGCTGCGATTGCTGGCGCATCTGATTCTCTCTCTCATTACGGCTCATTTTATACACGATTGTCATGCGTAGTCATTGACGTTTTGCTGTCCAGTGCCGCCTGTTGGACATTTTGTGAACTTTTTTTTTAGGTTCTAATAAAACCCCGTGTCATTCCAAGCAAGTGTGTCAATTTTTACATATCTACATTATTCCGTAGTTTATTAAGTTTTCAAATTGATACTGACTTTTTGATCACCCGGTAGCTTTATGGGCTTAGAGGCCTAGTACCAACCTTTCAATTATATGCTACCTCATATCCATATTGGACAGCATTGACTTGCTGCATGAACATCTGTGTGCGGTACAAAAACCACAGTACGGAAAACAGCACGCCACACGACTGTGAGCAGAGAACCTTTGGCGCTATAGCGAGCTGGTTCGTTGGTTGGTTGCTAAGCATTGCTAAGGACAAGAGGACCAAACAGCGTGGTCATCGCTCCCATCGGGTTACGAAAAGATGGGCAAGAAAGTCGGCGGTGCCCTTCCATAGGAACCATCACGGCTTTTACCTGAAGCGATTTAGGGAAAACCTAAAACAGGATGACTGGACGCGGGTTTGAACCGTCGTCCTCCTGAATGAAAGTCCAGTATGCTAAGCACGGGGCAATGAACAGTAAATGGGTGCCCTGGATCGTGCAGCAAGAGCATATACTTCTGTCGTTCCCCATCACCAGATGGCAATGGCATCGTTTTCACAGTGGCTGTTTACTTTAACTCATCGTTGCACGAAATGTTTGTAAACTACATACAAAAATTTTCCTTGCAAAACTGCAAATTTCCTTGTAAATTAGTGAAAACCATATCGAAATCCTTACAGTAGTTCTTGAGGTTATTCCGAACACCAAGACAGAAACAACTAGAAGACTTCAATTGATATACGCAGAGAGAAAAACGAGAGAGAAGAAGAAGACTCACCAACATTATAACTCAAAATTACATGAAACTCAATATAATTCGTAAGGAACATCATAAAATTGGAGATTGTTTGATGCTGTGAGAATGATGTCACAAGTTACCAGAATAAAAGCAGCAGCTTCAGCTGAAGGAGGCCTTTTTACAGAAACAGCAGTTGCAGGTATAATCTTGCGTTGCTATAATGGGTGTGTATGTCCTCACCAGTACTCCAAATGAGCCATTTTCAATAAGATTTTAGACTATTTTTATGTATCTACCATCGAAATATATTGAGACCTACACTCTTCATTACACCTGTACCTGGCAAAAACGACTGTCTTGGTTGTGAGCTATGAACTACATGGATAACAATAATTGGGCACCACGTTATAAACCTTTGTAAATTAATCTAACATACATGTTAACATACTGATGAATCCAATGTGCCTACTATGTATTTTACCTAATACAAATGTACCTACACAATATTCTACCCCATATGATCAAAAGTATTACGTGAATTAATGAAATAACCAAATATATTGATAATGAATCTAAAGTACCTACTAACGAATTGACGACGATGTTACCTACAATGGCCGGCCGCGGTGGCCGTGTGGTTCTGGCGCTGCAGTCCGGAACCGCGGGGCTGCTACGGTCGCAGGTTCGAATCCTGCCTCGGGCATGGGTGTGTGTGATGTCCTTAGGGTAGTTAGGTTTAAGTAGTTTTAAGTTATAGGGGATTTATGACCTAAGACGTTGAGTCCCACAGTGCTCAGAGCCATTTTTTTACCTACAATGCCTGCAATAGTATGTTAAAGTACATAATTATAGTAGGTAGAGTTGATGAATCCAGTGTATCCAACATACTTTTGAATCCGTATACCTAAAATACTGCTGTTGATGATGATAGCGTAATTAATTCAATGGACGAGGATGATAAAAACGTACCTACAGTAAGTGTTACTACATATTAATAAAATCATTTTTCACAAGTACAAAACGTCCGCTGCCATTATGGTAGCTGCCGTTGATGCCTCTGTCACCCATCTCTAATTGAGTCGGTCGAGCTGCGACAGTGACGATGTGATGAAATTATGAAGCTCGTTTGCTTGGATGGTTGCCCACCTACCTGGAGCTGAGGCACCAACAGGAGCTATAGTACCGATTTGCAGTGTACTTTTGCGTCTTAATTCATAGTGGCTGCGAGGTCAAAATGGTGACTGTTCTTTCGAACACGTCTCAAAGTACAGACGCAACATATGCATATTTCATAACTGCATAGTACAGTTTCTCAGTTCCGTGGCACAGTCAATTCAGTGTTTTATTGCTCTTTTCCTAGATGGCAGAGTCACTTCTATGTTTCCTAGCGCCTGTACTAGACGGCAGCAGCTTCTGTTGTAGTAGGTTATCTAGCGTTCCCCTTGAAAAGAATAGTTATTGAGAAAGGAAATGATTGAAATGCAACCCTCTGAAAGTTAATTTTTCGGAGTCGGTGTATATAAAAGTGGCCGTAGAGGAGCATAATAAAGAAAAAGTGATCAGAATATTAATGTTCATTAATATCAGACCAGCTACTTGGCCGAAACACCTCTGTTACCCTTCATTATAAATTATTCTTGGTGACTAGTGCAGACACGTCACTGCGGAATGGTAAAGTTTGGCGACGGTAGAACGTGATAATTTGATGCACTGTATATTGCAACGGAATGTTTTGCATCGCCTAAAAGCAGTAACTGGGCGTCATGAAAAGAAATTTATATTGCAATTTTCGATTTATAAATAGTGGTGGACAGTCGACACGTCACCAAGCCAAAATTACCGAGCACAAGAAAATCGACGTGTTTACGTCATTAAAGATCTAAGAAAAATTTTATATTGCAATTTTCGATTTATAAATAGTGGTGAATAGTCGACATGTCACTAAATCAAAATTACCGAACACAAGAAAAACGCGTTCTTAAGTCATTCAAGATGTAAGAAAAAAGATGAACAGCAAGAGATGTTTCACGCCATACTTATTTTAAAAATTGAGAAACAAAATTAGTTAAACGGAGATATATATTAATAATAGTATGGCTACAATTTGATCTCTGATTCTGAGACAGAGGTTAATTTGTTACTCTATCCCCTTGAATAGCTATGACAATATTTGTTAATAATATTGGAAAAGTCATATGGTTGCATCATTCAGAGACTGTTTTTTCAAATGTAGTGTCAGTACATAACAATAATAGTTACATAATAACATTTAAACAATTACAAAGTAATGTTTTGTGAACACTAATAGATAATTAATTCAAATAATGTGATCTTCTTAGTTATATAGGATAAACATTAGATATTGTTTATCAATTCGGTGATTGAGCGCGAAGTGTCACTGTTCAGTGTGAACGACTGAAACTTTTACTGAACTCAGGGCTATTGAGATGACCTTCTCCTCTCCGCCTCCCCGTCCCCTCCCAAATCTGGGCGTAGTCTACATAAAACCTGAGAAACTGCAATAGGGCATTCAGACGTTGACTTCACAAGTAACAGAAGAGACTGGACGTTGAAAGAATGAAGGAACGTAGTATACTTAAAAAAGTAGTATCTTGGTAATTACAGTTCTTTAATAAGACGGGTCGCAGCTCATAATTACTGAGACAATATATTGCGGCTTGGTAGTTGAGTTGTTGCGATTTATGTTCTTATTTATTACAAATATGGTATATGCTCCGTTATCGAGACGAGTATGTAATTTTCAAATATTTCTGTTAACAATATGTCACAGCAGCATTATACACCGACGCTCATCATGGAATCAATATTTTGCTTTTATTTCTCGAACAATGGATAATACAGTTCATGAGGATGTTCAGATGCGATGGAGCGAAGGATATGATTCAGACGACGTCATCGGCTGTGGCAAGTTCTTGACAGGAAGGCCATCAACCGCACCTGTAGTGGGGCTCCATTTGCTCACTTCTCCTTGCATAGTAAGGTTGCCGTAGAGGGCTCAGCGTTACCAGTTTACACGAAACACTTGTGTCATGGAATTATTACTACGCAGAGAACGACCGAAACAGGTTGAACTGTATGAAATTCTTAAGAAACAACTAAAAAAATTTTACATTAATATAAAGAAGTAATACATATTTAACATATTATATGGCCTCGTGATTAATGTCTAGGGATATTTCCTCGTTTCATTTATAAAGGGTCACTTAATGTCCAACAAACAGTGTTCTAAGCTACTTCAGTTCGTGATAAACGAGTTCACAGAGTCAAAATTACTTTTGCTATTGATGTTCACAACACACATTATAAGTGAGTCTAATGGACAATTTTTATTGTCTTTAAACTCATGGTTCAATCCAATAGTTCCGGCACATCGAGTATTTGCAACGACAGTCAGGACTGATGTCCTGTCCACGGAACAGTTGGAACACGCCAGTGTCCTATGAGTTCTTCAGTACATGTGTATATGAAGTGTGCGAAGAGGCGTCACATCTCACACTTTTATAACGTCATCAACAACAACAACATCCCCGGTAAATACAATTTTGTGTTCCATATCAAAATGTCCCAATATCATGGTAGATTGACTGGGGCCATAACTGTTCTCGATGTGTGTTTATCACTGTACCACATTCACGTTGCAGAATCAGTGATACAGTAAACTTCCCTTTAGAAACCGAGTTCACAGTATCACAGTTCATTAGCTCATTATTTACAGTCCATGCTTTTATGTCTTTCCCCACTGATCTCAAGTGTTCATAGTAAAACGTAACTGGGTAACATATTGAGAAAACAATTGTACGTCCCTCTGTAGCCATCACAGTTATACACAACGACAAAATTAAGTTTGGCACTAAACCTTTTCTTCCACTTCTTCCCCTGCAACTGTGTTCCAGTCCCCCAAAACTAATACATGTACATCTTCCTTTACTTACTGTATTACCCTTTCTCCATTTCTTCATCTACAGCTTGCGACGTCGGCATGTATACCGGAACTACCGTTGTCGGTGTTGTTTCGTTGTCGATTGTGATAAGAACAACCCTATCACTGAACTGTTCACAGTAACATAGTGTAACCTCCCCACAAAATAAAATAATATGAATAATTCATTTAGCGTAACTACCCAACAGTGAAAATATAATACAATGTGACAAACCTATAACCTTTCAATAATTGACAGTCAATTTAACCTGGTAAATTTTAGACGTCAGCAATGCTGCGTCATGGCCCTGATACATCATTCTGAATAAGCTGAAAAATCTTACGTTAATTAGGTCGCCGGATAACGCGTATATATCTGCTCCTATAAGAAAATTTTCCTGGAGCAGCTAAGTGCAATGCTGGCCGATAGATTTGTCTTATATAAAAGGGAAGAACTGATTTTTCTTTTCAATAATCGGGATGGCCAAGGATTGGAGAAATTATTGAATTGTTTAAATTGAGATTAATGTCAAAAGTTACTTTTTATGAAAAAGATTATTATTAACAGATTTTTTTAAACATTTACATGGGATTTGATTAACAATACTACAAATGCGCGAGGCTGCTTTTACCTTATCCTACAACGCTCAGGCTCTGCCATCGCTGCACACGACCGGCCCAGCCAACACGATACACCAGACCAGACTGCTCGCTACCAACAACTAACTCCTACTGCTACACAGTTCCTACTGCAGTCAATACTACTCTTTGGTCTCAGATTCTTTTGTAGCTTACATATCGCAGGCAGCACGTGAGCAATATATCCAAATTACATCAGCTCGAGTGCGCTAGCAACAAATTCTTTAATTACAGACCTCTTACATAACCCTCCACTGGGGGCAAAAATTTGGCAGCGATGGTGAGTCAATTGGACTTTCCATGAGCAACAAATTTTTCTATAATCTATTTAGTTTACTAAGGCTACAATCACAGAGTATATATATCATTTGATAAGTGCAGAGCATATTACGAAATTAAATAAAGTGCACACGCACTGAGTACAAAACATATTCAGAAATGACAAAGTATATACGCAATGAGAACAAAATATATTAACAAAATAGAGTGCACACGCACGATAAAAGTTTTTATCTTTTTACAAGAATTTAAATGCACTGTATAAGCCTTTACTATTTTACAGGAACTAGGAAAGGAATGGGAAGGATTGCATCATGGTTGTAGCACAGTAGGTTGCACGTAGCTGCACTGAAAGTCCATATCTTTCTACAGAAGCACAACACCAAGTGAGACAATCTGAAGTTCTCTTCCCTGAAGTATTTATCAGTGTAGCCAAGACACTGAAATGTTGTATTAATATTCAATGTTATCATTTTGGTAGTACATTAGGTACACCAAACAGTGGGACCATAATAACATCTCCATCGTTCAAGGTTGTGGACAGCTTGATATGTCAAGACCATATTCTTGTAGAATCCATACTCTTACAGCAACGTAGCATTAGTGCAAAAACCAATATAGTGCTCCATGATCATGAGGATGGACAGGATAAACGGATAATGCAGTAATTAGGTCAGAAGGTGAAGGACACATTAAGTCTTATGCTAGTCATCATAGAATTACACTAGTGTATCAACCGATATGAACAATATTGAGTATTACGAAACACTATTCATAACTCATCTGACTGAATCAGTGGCATTCATTGGCCAGTTACAAAGTATTCATATAGTGTTACAAAACATTATTCAGTGTTATTCACAAGTCATCATTTGAAACAGGAGTTATTGAGTTACTGACATTCATTTGTTAGTTACAAAGTATTCATATAGTGTTACAAAACACTATTGAGTGTTATTCACAAGTCATCATTTAAAGCACGAGTTATTGAGTGTAGCATCAAGTTACTGGTGTTTATATACGATATCATGTAAGTGACATAAGACATATTTAAAATGTAAGTCATTGGAACTATTACTCAAGGTCGCTATTCCAATGATACCTAGACATAATGGAATCAGTACACAGAAAATTTGCATTATCTTTAGGGCTAAAAATCTGTCCTGACCTGGTAGTATTATTTAGTTGTATACTGGTAATAATTGTGACTGTTAATAATTTTTGTGCTAGCAATGCATTATGTTGGGATCAATAATTAATTGCTGGGGCATAAAAAATATTTGCTTACAGCTTATTGCTGGAAATAAGGATTAATAACGTCATTCGTCATGAGTCAGCTGTAGCAAGGTTATGAAACAAGTACAGTATATGTGATCACATTCATATATGATAGACACAACTGGGTAAAAAAATGCAAGTACTAGAAAAGGTTTAATAACTAACTGCTTATAGCATGTTATGTCACGAAAAGCTTCTCCTGGAAAAAAATACAAAATGGATTATTGAGCTGAAAGAAGAAATGCATATTATGCTGGAAAATAGTGAACTTCGAATTAGCAGGTAATGAAACGTGTACTTAATATGTATGTACTCTAGCTGTCTTTTCCAAAACATTCAATCATTATACTATGTGACATAAGACATACTGTAAAAAGGAAATGAAACGTGTACTTAATATGTATGTACTCTAGCTGTCTTTTCCAAAACATTCAGTCATTATACTATGTGACATAAGACATACTGTAAAAAGGAACTGCAACAAATACTTAAATAACTACATAGCATCTCTTAACTAATACAATATATATAAACCTCATCATTATCATCATCTGCAAAGAAAAACTTCATTATTCATATTACCATTACTTCATCACTATAATCACCTGCAAAGAAAAACTTCATTATTCGCATTAGCATATTCTTCATATAACTAGTCATCATCATTTATTATCATCTGCAAAAAAATAGACACTTCATTATGCATATTCATATTACCATTTACTTCATACAACTATTCATTATCATTCATTACTTCATATAGTATAGAGTTTCTTACTTATGGCATATTTCATCACTAAAATTAACATCTGTAGTTCTGTCTGACAGTCTGCATCAATCGCCTTGTATTCTGAAAGAAAAATAATTAGTCAAGACTGCTATCATACGATGTGTACAGTATATTCTGGTTAATGCTTGTTAATTCTGATCCATTTACTCTTCATGACAATATATTGCATTTTCTTTCCTTCATTCTGATGGTAAAATTTCCATTTCATAGTAAACCACTGTGGTTGTTTAATTCATTTCTTTTACACGGTATTTCTTTCTGAAAAATTATGAATAAGGATTAATATCTTGCATTTAATTCATATTGCCATTAAATAAAAACTTGTTTCTAGTAATATAATTAAGCACACAGCATAGCATGACCGAAAACATATTAGGTCAAAAACATAGACAATTTTCAAGTGCAAAAAATGTACACACAGTATCATAATGTAGTAGCAAAAAATGTTAAATAGTCAAGATGTTGAGATATCATAAGGAAAAACGTCAAAGTCAACTGGTGTTTGTTACATCTTCAACATTTGATAGTGCATACAGACAAAATTCTACTTTCGATAGGAAAACAATCATACATACACAAAAAATCGAAAATGTGCACAGTCTGATATATAACGACAAGAAAAGCGACCTGCTAACCTTACCGTGCTGAGCACTTGCCAGGAAACAATATGATAATCATCAGTAAGTGTTGATATCAATAACCGAAAAAGGCATTACAATGTGAAATATCATAAAGTATGTTCATTCAATAAAGGGTTTAATATTGGAGACATGGTGATTGCCTTTGCTTTTTCTGGCTCTCAAAGTTTCAACATGTACCACATTGGGATGAGGAATGCTGCGAATTCTGTATGGACCTGCGTATAGAAGTACAAATTTACTGCATCTACTCTTTCCTCTGTTGGATAAATAGTGTGTGCGTACTAATATCTTCTGTCCAATGTGAAAGTCCGGCGTGTACAAACCTGTTTTTGCTGTCGTCTCCGGCGCTCTGCGACACGTTTGATGTTGTTGAGCGCAATCTCAATTACTTCATGGTGGCGTAGTCAACGAGATGTAGGAAAGGATACTAATTCTTTGATTTTGTTAGGTGGTTCAATATTTTTCAATATAACAGTCGGAGATAGCATAGTGGATTCATTTGATATGGAGTTAATTACATCCTGGAATGAGAGTATGTGTGTATCCCAATCAATATGTCTTTTATGGCAGTACATTCTACACAGTTTACCAATTTCTTTCATCAGTCGTTCACAAGGGTTCGAAGAAGCGTGATACTTGGATATATAGATCGGAGAAATGTTTCTAGCTCGTAACGTACGTGTCCATATCGCAGATCGAAATTGTGGTCCATTGTCGGAAACTACTTTCAATACATGCCCTACATGAAATAAAAAATGTTTTACAAATGCATTCGAAATAGATTTAGCAGTAGCTTTGCGCAACGGAGTGAAGGTAACAAATTTCGAAGTGAGTTCAACAGCGACAAAGATGTAGCAAAACCTCTATTAGTTCTAGGAATCTGCCCAAAAATGTCTACAGCGGCCATGTGTCTCAATTTAACAGGTACAATGGGATGTAACGGAGGAATATGTGAAGTCGTGTCTGATTTAGCTTTCTGGCAGATTTTACATGCCACTAAAACTCGTCGAATACGTTTCTCCATGTTGGCAAAATAACAGATCTGTCTCAGTATAAGAAAACATTTTCTGGTTCCATAATGTGAGTAAGTTAAATGAGTATACCAAATTAATTTTCGTCAGGAAAGCATAATAACCAGTTGTTGCCATCAGGGTGAGAGCGGCGAAACAGAATGTTATTGCGTACCGTGTAATGGTTTCTAATGGTAACGTTATTCTTATCTTGCCAAAGGTGTTTAATTTGTTTCCATACGTTGTCTTTGCTCTTGTGCTATATCTCGTAATGACGATGAAATGAAATTTTCAAATGCAACCTGCTGAATATACATGACGCTGAAATTTGTTTGGCGGAAGTTGGTTGCCATGTCTTGCTGATTGTTGCAGAGAGAACGGGATAGTGCGTCTGCTACAATATTTTGTGTACCGGGAATGTGAACAATTGTAAAATTAAATTCCTGTAAAAACAGTTTCCATCTGCTAAATCTGTCATGTGTAAATTTAGCGGAAAGTAAAAACTGGATAGCTCTGTGGTCTGTGTAAACGGTAGTATGTCTTCCATAAAGAAAATGCCTAAATCTCTCAAATACGCATACAACACATAATGTTTCAAGTTCTGTGACAGAATAATTGCGTTCAGCAGGTGACAGAACGCGACTTGCAAAAGCGATGTTTTTAAATACTGTATTACCGTCTTCTTCAATTTCCTGAAAAATTTGTACGCCTAAAGCTGTGTTAGAACTGTCGGTGGCAATGGAAAAATTTCTAGTGAGGTCTGGGTGTGATAAAAGTGGTGCATTCAACAAAGCTTGTTTCAGATTGACAAATTCTGACTGCGCTTGGCTATCCCAGGACCAAATAGCGTTTTTACTCGTCAGTTGGCATAATCTAGGGGTGTCTAAAGCAGAGTAATGAATAAATTTACGGAAAAAGTTAATTAACCCCAGAAAGCTGCGTAGTTGTTTCTTCGTCGTTGGAACAGTAATGTCACGTAAAGCTTGAAGTTTTTCCGGGTCAGGTGCAATGCCTTCTGCTGAAATTACATGTCCAAGAAGTTTTATGGAAGTTCTGTCAAAGTGCGATTTGTTAAGATTAACTGTGAGTCCTTGTGCACGAAAAGTTTGCAACAGTTGTTCCAGAATCAAATTGTGTTCAGACCAGTTAGCTTCTGCAATAAGAATGTCGTCTACATACGTCGTGATTCTGTCTTTAAGTTCTGTCGGAAGTATAGCATTCAAACCGCGAATAAATGCTGCTGAAGAAATTGTTAAACCGAACGGTAATTTACAAAATTGATAACAGTCACCAAAACAGAGAAATGCTGTGTACTTTCTGCAGTTCGGATGGAGGTGAATTTGCCAAAATCCCGATCTCAAATCTAATGTGGAATAAATAGCAGTACCATAAAATTTCTGTAGAAGTTCTTCTAGTGTTTGTGGGCGATCTGTTTCATTTATAATAATGTCGTTGATGTGACGTGAATCATGTACGAGGCGAAGTGAGCCATCCTTTTTCTTAACAATATGGAGCTGGTTTATGTACGGACTAACTGCTGGTTCAATAATACCTTGGTCAAGCATAGCTTGCAATTCTTTCTTAACTTGTTCTCTGTGAATATACGGAATGGCATAATGTTTGGCTTTAAACGTGTCGTGCTGTTTGACTTGAAATTCATACATAAAACCGGACATAGTACCAGGGATGTTGTCAAACACTGGAGCTTGCTGTAAAAGAATTTTGCGTAGTTGCGTACGTTCGTCGTCTGTATTTGCACTGCTCTGTTCAACCTTATCCGAAATCATTTGTATAACGCCATAGTCGGCTTCGTCTGGTGTATTGTAGTTGTGAACATACGTATCTGTGAACAATGTGGAATGACAGTTTATGTTACGTGATACAGAAATGACCTCTGTCCGATTAATTGTTAGTTGTTCTGCAGATAAAGAGTGCTGAAAATCTAATGCCAGTTGTACATTTTCATCCTTTAACATTAAATAGGAATTTTGAAAGTCAATAATTGCGTCGTGTTGTACCAAAAATTTCGTACCTAAAATAACGTCTGTTGTCAATAAGGGAACAATCCAAAAATTTGAGTGGAACGTATGACCTGCAATGCAAAATGATAAGTGTGTCTGTAATTTTACATCTACTCCTTTACCAGATACTGCTCCTTTTACTTTAGTTTTGCCTAATGGTAATGTAGGATAAGTATTCTCTTTGTTACAAGCGTTGAAAGTTTCCTCATTTATAACTGACATAGGTGATCCAGAGTCGATTACTGCCGAAAATGTGGATGATCCAATCTTTACTTCAATGACAGGGTGGGAAATGGTTTTTTGAGTAACTGGTTTTTCATGCAAAAGAGTGTCTCGGATGTCGTCAAAAGTAATAACATTTTCGTGAACAAGAGTCTGTCTATCAAAAGTATTTCTTACATCGCTGGAAGGATCAATCTGTGCTGCATCTAGTCAAATTCTATCTGACATGCTGTTATTTGCGGAAGGATGTTGTGGTATTTCGACTATTTGTACTGTTCTGTTATTTCTCCCTGACGTATTACGTTGGGGATGATATCTACTGTCTGGTTCATTCATGATAATCTGTTGTTGGCGATTATTCTGTTGCTGGTAAGACCGACTGTTACGCTGAAAACTGTGCTCATTACTTTTACGTCTGTCATAATAATCGTTGCTATACGGCGCGTTGTGATAGGAGTTGAAATGACGTGTTTTCTGTATGTACTGACTTCCTTGTTGCACTGGGTCACTATTTGGTGGAGCCGACGCTATACGTGTAGGCGGCGAAACATTAAAGCTTGGCTGACCTTGCAGACTACATTGTTGGTTTGGTATGCTAACCGTCTGCTTCTGATGCTGTTGCGGTGAAAACCCTCTATTGTAGCCAAAAATGTGTTTCCTATTGCTGATAATTTTGCACATACTGATGATTAAAATTTTGTTTGTTATTAAAATTACGCTGGTAGTTCTTGTCGCTTCGGCAGTGTCTAAAGAAAACTGTCACTTTCGGTAAAACTTGTCGTATCAGGTTTTCTTTACTCATTATTATCCTAGATAGATGCATAGTTGAAGAGCTTTTTTGATAGATATAAAGGATAGTAGAAGAGAAGGCAGCAGTGCAGAAAACTAAAGATGAAATAGCACTACTACGGCTCGGGGCCCTGTGCACGCTACGGCACATATTCATCGAAGCGTAATGAATCCCCTGAGGTCACTTATGCGCTGCAAATAAATTTTAGTTTCTGCACTACAGGCAATGTCGGTGAGAATTCAAATGCAAATTGTTGTATCCAGGCCAATTCTAGTTTCTGAATTACACGCCAAGCTGATGAAAATACAAAAGCAAATTGTCGTATCCAGTCCAAAGGATGTATTTGTGTCCGTTATTTTTAAATACCTTAGATTTTTTTACGGACAGAAAGTGCTTGTAATCAAAATTTTCGTCTCTGAATATCTGAACAGGTTCAGGACTGTATGATAATCTGTTTGTCTGTGACTGTTCGGAATCTAGGTCACGTACTGTCAATTCGTGCTGTAAAGATGACAATTTTCTACGTAATGTATTATTGGACGAACCTATCTCACTAATCGTCTGCTGTAAATTTTGGAATTCTGGTGTTTCATTGAAAGAAATTGGTGATGTACCGTCTGATTTGGTATCATTGTTATTTTAGATAACGTCAATACGACTGGCCAATTCAACATATTTTTCAGTCAGTGCTTTTACCTGATCGTCATTTTTAGTATCACAAGCATTAATTTGTTTTTGTATTTTACGTTTGGTTTCGTTTAATTTTTTAACATCTGCTTTAATAGCATCGGGATCCTGTATTAATTCCAATTGTTCAAGTCTGTTGGTCACTGTCTGAAAGTCTAATGTGTGCGTGTGTCTGTTTTTGTTTTAAGATGGGAGATTTCATCATGCAATTCGGTGTTCAACTGTTTGATTTCGTCTGATAATGTAGCAATGTTGTTGTCTACGTATGTTTTTGCTTTCGTAAATAATTTATGCTTCTCTTCCTGTCTTGCGACGGGTCAGGCTCTTATCGCGCAGTTTCCTTTCCCTGAAAGAAAATCCACCTACCTCGTTTCTTAGGTAGTTGCTGCACTCGCCTCTCCTGATAGCAGCTACTGGAAAAATTGCAGAAAAGCAGTGTTGAAGAAACTGCAATTTAATAGCCGCTCACCGGAGGCCGCGATACATGTTTGCTGAAATACAATCTATGAGCAATCTTCCTAAATAAATTGAGTTATTGGAATGGTAGTAATTGTTTACTCAAACGAGAACGCGAAGTTGGTAATTCTATTTAAGCTCTTTATTGTCTTTAAGCCTGATCATCAGCCCGCTAATCTACGTTTGAAGAAAGTTCAGTTCACAATTCTATCCACACTCAAACCCCGCCAGAATTAGCTTTCAAAGTTACGGAATTTACTTAACTGCAACACAGACGATTTTCTAACATACACGTTTGCAGTCGATGTTCAATAATAGTTCGTTTTTTAACGTTAATGCTCGCCATAAGCACTTAGTAAAAGTTTACGAAGTACCGCCACGCTTTTAATTATTAAAGTTACTCGCGTCTTTCGCGGAACGAAAAGTCACAACTCGCTCAAACTCACACTACGCGTTACTGGACTCTTCCAGTCTCAAATCGCACAGTACCGAACCGATGAAGCCGTTTTATGACTTCATTTTACACATTATTCGCGAGGACACATCAAGCATGTCTCTTCTCGATCACAGTTCCTTCGCGACTCCTCATCCACTCGCGACTCACTCTCCTAGTCTGCTAACCGTCCTCGCATCTCATTGGCTCACACATCACACAGCCAATCAGAATTAACTCTTTGGGTGCGCCTCGCGCCAAAATCTAGCACGCACCAGTCATGACTTCTGAATCATTTACGTCATGATTTCTTGTTACACAAAATTTACTGTATAATTTAACAAACCGAAAGGAAAACTAGACTTTACTTTATTTCCAGAAATTATTTAAATACTCGCGAACGTTCTGGCTGCTTGTACAATACCATACACTCTTGGACATCCGACATTCACTAAGATGGGGAACCACTGGCGACTCTGTTCCCACGGTTACATCGTCTGAACACTTGCGAGTTCCAACCTAGATTTTATACACTTGCAAAGAATGGCGAATGTCCCTCTTTCATTCACTCAGGCACACTCATTCACTCTCACCTACTCATATAAAATAACTGTTCACAAAAATTCAAAACATTTATGGTTTTAACAAAGTTATAGGTGAATTTCTAAAAGTAAAATTCTCAAAATAAATACAAAAGCACGGAAGGTGATTTTGTTTCATAGTTGGATGGTCACTGAAGGTGATCTATACAGAATGGTATTTATTTAGACTCGAAAATTGGAGAAATTTGCGTTTTCTGTAAGATTTTTCTAATTTCCAAAATATGCAGGTTTCAAAGCTCAAATTTGGATGACTTATTTTTATTCATAACAGAAACTAGTATATTAACTTTTAATTTCCTCAGGTTCCTCAGTTAGAAGTTATTAAAGATGAAAGTTCCACGTTATACACGCGGCTAGTTAGCGCACAGGTCTTACATTCTCACGGTACAGACATGCCATATGGTCGTGACGTCAGACGAACGGACACCGGTAATCTGCCCGCTACAGCACATATGCTAATCTGATGGCTACTTTACAGTCTGTCTACATTTCACAGTAAATATTTGATAGAAAACTGTGCGCTCGCACTAGTTGCGACGCCACACACCTCCTGAGGAAACTAAATTTTTTCATTCATGACAAACTTTTAGTTTTCTAAAAAAATTTCTATTAAAGATTTACTCAAACAGCTATTTAACATTTATAGTTCCTGTACATCAATCATCCACTTATACCTAGGGCTGACGACCTACAAAACATCTTATATCTAAACATGCACTTTTATCATCATTCAAAAAAAATTTTTCAGATTACAAAATTCTATTTACAAATTCCTGAAAGAGAAAACAAACCTAAATACTATCTTGATGTACGTCACACGCACACTAACACTACTATCGCTATGGTGAGCGTCACTTTTTTTTTACCACTTACACTTAAGATTTTGATAGCACTCGTAGTTCGACCGGGTCCTGCTTGGGAGGTCCATTTCAAGTCTCGTGCTACCACCTCTGTTTACTTCGGCGCACCTGAAACATCAGCTGGCCTCAGTTCCCTTTCTAACTGCTACGTCTTAACCTACAGCAGCGATAAATGGCGCTATCTGCTTGACTCTAAAGTCTCATATTTTTGATAAAATTTACTTTACAGTATGTACAATTTTCAAATTTTTTTTTTTTTTTTTTTTTTTTTTTTAAGTGAAAAGTGAATTGACTTTCCTAATGCAGTACCGAAGTGGCACATTTACTCTTTAATTACTTCTTCATCTCATAATCAAACAAGTTATGGTTACATAAGAAATACTAAGAAAAACAATTCCTACAAATAGTTCACAAATACATAATAAATCTCCGCCAGCACTGGTGACTCTCCAGTTCCTGTACAATACACAACAATATAAAATATACACAAAATTATCAATATTACAATTCTGTCTCCAGGCAATCTCCTGTAGTCCTGTATCATAAATTAAACACTGAAAAATACATATTTACTTATTCATTTATCAACACTACAATCCTTATACTAATCTCTACGACAAACTTGGGGAGCTTTGTGTGTCTCTGGTCAAAAATGGAATCGATGTCATGGGTACTTTCCTCATCTCACATATCTGGAGTTACTTCAATTTCTTGTCAACATCAGGTTTTCTCTAGTCACATTCGGGTTTAATTTACAACTCTCATACTCATACTTCACACACTCAGGTTAGTATTTGTTAAAGCGTTTCCTACTAATCTGCGAAACCTCGTTACCCATACTTTCTAACATACATCCACCTCCTGAGTTACCAACGTCGCCTCAGCTCTGTTTACATTCGTAGCCTCACTTCCTTTTGTTTACAAACATCTCCTCTGTTTACCAACAAACGCCACCTCTGGTTACCAACATTAAGCTTTTTATTTACTCACCTTCGTAGCCTCACTTTTTCCTAATATCGAGCTAGCCAAACACTATGCTCATTCTTTCTCCTTTTCTCACATATTTCTCTTCATTTGACAGTCAGTCCTGCTGCACTGTCCCTTTAACTTAACTTCCTTTACCCCTTTGACAGTCAACCTTGTTGCACTGTACCTTTACTCATTTTACCACTAAATCACCTCCTGAGGCTCTGACTTCATTGAACAGACAGTTTTGCTGTACTGCTCCATTTCCTTTCCTAAACATTAGCTTAATGCTACGTCTTAACATATCGTTCTGTTACTTAACAAACAGCTTCAATGTTCGTCACCATATTTTCTGAGGCTCTTACATTTCTTAGTTATTTTACCTTTCTAAGGGCATTACTCACACCTTAGGCCAAACATTTACTTTACTGAGACTTATTACTTATCTGAGGTATCTTAATCCTTTTTGATTTTCTCTTACACTCATTCCTTACGCTTAACCTATACTGCACTGAGGTTCTTTCCTACTCATTACTTAAACACTTTATCACTTAAAAACTACGATAGAG
Organism: Schistocerca gregaria; assembly: GCF_023897955.1. NCBI lineage: Eukaryota > Metazoa > Arthropoda > Insecta > Orthoptera > Acrididae > Schistocerca > Schistocerca gregaria. The sequence continues at coordinate 653,966,829 of NC_064924.1, forward strand.
AAGAAGGAAAGACGATAGAATTTTAGTTCTGAATGAAAGAAGAGGTAGGTTGACAATACGGAAAAGAAAGTGGAAGAAATATTGTCAAACGACTCGAGACCTAGTGCTCGTCACGCACTTAGCTCTGCAAAGAGTGCAAAGCTCTCTGAGGTATCTACTCACTCCTGGCCACGTCTCTCTTTTGAACATATCTTTTCAAATCCACAATGTTCCTAAGCCCTAACACCTTATGTGATTTCACAAACTCCAGTCTATAAGCATTTGGTTTTTTGAAGAAATGAGCGTCTTTCTGCACTGTCAAAAAACACTCATAATCCTTTACTAGCCCTGGTTGATCTGAGAAAACCTCGGCATGTTTGACTAGTATTTGTCTTAAATCGTTTTTCCTTGCTTCATCAATATCAATTAATTCTAGTAATTTCTCCTCGATCCTATTTCTGACACTCACAAGCTCAGACGGATCCTCTACTTTTTTGCCACCGTACTCATTATAGCCCTCCAAGAATTTCTCTGTTTTACAAATACATATAGGAAAATCATTCTGCTCAGGATCCTCACATAGCTGCTTACCGATGAAAGGTATAGTAATTAGTTTACCCTTAATTTTTACCATAACATCATTGGTAGAAAAATTCACCCATCCTTCATATTTATTCAAAAAGTCAGCCCCCACCAATATGTCTACACTCAGTCCATTTATAACTAAGAAGTTCTGTCTTATTTCTACTTCCTTAAATGCTATGGGTAGAAACACTTCCTGTTTTACTGTCTTCTTAGTCTTACCGGTTGCTACTACAATGTTCAAGCCACTTACTGGCATCTTAACAATCTGTTTACTGTTAGGGAGTTCATTTACCAAGTTCTGGGATACTGCACAGACTTCCGATCCAGTATCTATCAAACATTTAACTGGTTCATTTAATACTCTTAGCTCTACTATCGGTTGCCCTAAGTACTCTTTATTTATTTTGGGTTCTGCTTCCTCCAATAAATCTTGCACAATTTCTCTCCTTTCGAAGCCTGTCTTTTGGGTGGCAATCACATTCACACTTACAGGGTTTATTTCATGCTTATTATCACCCTCAATTCTAGTGGCAGCTCCTATTAGCCTATCCACTATTGCTAAGTCAAAACATTTTTCCAATGTTTCCCCCTCTTTCTCATTAACCTCCTTTTCTACGACCCTATCCAAGGCGTCGTCATTAACCTCTACCTCCTCCTCTAATCTATCCTCTTCTTCGTAACTATCTACAACATAAATTATCTTATCAAGCACAGTCACAACCCTGCCATTATTACTGTTCTCACCCCTATCCGACAGCTCTTCATTAGTTTTACTGTGCATAATGTCTTTCTGATTATTACCCTTATAACTAGTACTTAGTTCTTCAATAAGTGGCTTCTTATGATTATTCTTACAGTTAATTGGTTCATTAACCTCCACTTGACTTAAAGCTACTATCTCTGTCTGTTTTACGTTATCCTCCCTAAATTTTGTAGCAACAACATTTATGTTAGGTGGTCGTTCAGGCTGCTTTCTTATGAATGGTTTTGCCAGCGGATTTAACTTTAAACGCTGTTGCCTACGATCGCCAGCACACTCGTAGACAATTAATGGTTTTCCGAGCGCGGTGCGTCATCACTATGCCTCCAGCTGACCGCCTCACCTCCTGACATCTGTCGGCCGCTGTCATACTGCTCGCGTTCATTGAACCTGTTAACATATGTTCTTCCTCTACCACGTGAACTGCCACGGTATCCGCCGCCTCTCTGAACACCCATCCTATTAATGTTTACATCCGCGCGATTGTCATTCTGCCTAGCAGGCGGGCGATGCTCCCTCCTCATGTTTTCTTCTTCTTTTTGGACGGATTCAACCCTTTCTAAATACTGTACGAACTTGTCAATGTTATCTCGGGGCGCAGATATGATCTTAGTTTTCCAGTTCCACGGTAGCTTATTTTCTACCCCTAATATGATCTGTTCTGTTTCTAACTTATTACTAAGGTAGGACAGAGTTGTTACCCACCTTTGAACAAATCGTTTGATGCCCTCTCTCTTGGGGTCATACTTCTCTCCCGACCAGAACCGATTAAGAACATCCATCTGCTTTCTCTTTCCCCAGTATTCCTCAAAGAACGCTAATTTAAATTCTGACAATTTCGCGTATTTTTCAGAGGCTAAATTCCCCCATACTCTGGCCTCTCCCATCAAATTTGAAGTGATAAAGCCTATCTTTTGTTTATCGCTCCATACGTTCGGCAAAACGTCTTCAAAATCGTTCCAAAATTCTCTGGGGTGCATGTTCTTACTTGGGTCAAATTTTAAAAACTGTCTGTGGGTAACATACGCAACCTCGGTAGATTCAATTATTCCACTGGAAATTATACTACCACTATGGTTAGAAACACACTGTTCTACTTTGGTTAGTCTGCATTCATGCCCACAAAGTTGCTCATTCACACTTTCACTGAAATGGCTTATGTGAGTCTCTAAATTATTGACCTTATTTACAACTTGCTCTCCAAGTTTCTCACACCGAATTTTGGTATCATTTACTTTACATTCTAAGGCGGCATGATTAATTTCATTGGAATTCTCTACCACTTTTATGTGCTCACATACTTTATCTAATTCTGCATCAACATGGGATTTAAATTGCTGTTGATCCTCAGTAACCTGTTCGATTCGTGTCGTCAATTCACTTTGCACTTGAACAATATTTTCTGTACATTCTAGTTTAACCTGCTGTATTTCAACATTTACTTTACTACTGAGCACTGCTAAATCTTGCTTCCAACAGTCTCTGAGATCGGATATTTTGGAATCTAAATCAGCGCCCATTTTAGTCATCTCATTACTTAAATCAGATGCTAATTTAGACATTTTTGAATCCATTTTACTTGACATATTAGTTTCCAATTTTGATATACTGGAATCCATCTTACTTGACATATTGGAATCCAACACGTTCATCTTATTTAATAGATTCATCAGCATACTGGCGACATTATCCTTCGCCCCCTCATTTGCTGATACAATGTCCCTATTAACATTAACTACCGGCATGGGTAACTGTAACTCACTGGGCACTGACATATTTGGATCTGACTCCAAACTATAATTAACATAGGATGAATCAGTCAAACTACTACTGAAATTGGGTTGAGACACGTCTAAACTAAAATTCATGGGGTCATTTTCCCCTGTCTCCATCCCACTATCACAACTTAGTTCCGCCTTTTTGTCACTTGGTTGAAACTCAGCCATTTTTCTCAGTTTGACTCCACAAACACACAAAGTTTTCAAAAGCACTGTACTTAACTTTGTGCTTCGGCGTGCTGCGTTGCTGCTAGATGAAACTGCGGGTCCGTTCACCATACACTGCAATGCTGTACCAGTTTCCGGGCCCCCGCTCGAATCAGCGCTGCCAACTGCCACTGCTGTCGTCGCCTCTGCGTAGTCTCCGTAGCTCGTCGTCTGCCAGACGCCGTCGTAGACTGCTATTCCAATCGGCGCGTAGTCACCGAAAAATTCTTCCGTTCCGTACAACACATTACAGTTCACGGACACTTTCACTGTCCTTCCTATTCACGTGGCGATATCAATTTGTACGCTACACAGTTCCTACACATAGCGAGCACTTCTGTATTGTCCGGTAATTGTCACTACTGCTTTTTTTGAAATTCACTGGAATTTACTATTTTTATTTCCCGGCCGATGCACCACTTGCGACGGGTCAGGCTCTTATCGCGCAGTTTCCTTTCCCTGAAAGAAAATCCACCTACCTCGTTTCTTAGGTAGTTGCTGCACTCGCCTCTCCTGATAGCAGCTACTGGAAAAATTGCAGAAAAGCAGTGTTGAAGAAACTGCAATTTAATAGCCGCTCACCGGAGGCCGCGATACATGTTTGCTGAAATACAATCTATGAGCAATCTTCCTAAATAAATTGAGTTATTGGAATGGTAGTAATTGTTTACTCAAACGAGAACGCGAAGTTGGTAATTCTATTTAAGCTCTTTATTGTCTTTAAGCCTGATCATCAGCCCGCTAATCTACGTTTGAAGAAAGTTCAGTTCACAATTCTATCCACACTCAAACCCCGCCAGAATTAGCTTTCAAAGTTACGGAATTTACTTAACTGCAACACAGACGATTTTCTAACATACACGTTTGCAGTCGATGTTCAATAATAGTTCGTTTTTTAACGTTAATGCTCGCCATAAGCACTTAGTAAAAGTTTACGAAGTACCGCCACGCTTTTAATTATTAAAGTTACTCGCGTCTTTCGCGGAACGAAAAGTCACAACTCGCTCAAACTCACACTACGCGTTACTGGACTCTTCCAGTCTCAAATCGCACAGTACCGAACCGATGAAGCCGTTTTATGACTTCATTTTACACATTATTCGCGAGGACACATCAAGCATGTCTCTTCTCGATCACAGTTCCTTCGCGACTCCTCATCCACTCGCGACTCACTCTCCTAGTCTGCTAACCGTCCTCGCATCTCATTGGCTCACACATCACACAGCCAATCAGAATTAACTCTTTGGGTGCGCCTCGCGCCAAAATCTAGCACGCACCAGTCATGACTTCTGAATCATTTACGTCATGATTTCTTGTTACACAAAATTTACTGTATAATTTAACAAACCGAAAGGAAAACTAGACTTTACTTTATTTCCAGAAATTATTTAAATACTCGCGAACGTTCTGGCTGCTTGTACAATACCATACACTCTTGGACATCCGACATTCACTAAGATGGGGAACCACTGGCGACTCTGTTCCCACGGTTACATCGTCTGAACACTTGCGAGTTCCAACCTAGATTTTATACACTTGCAAAGAATGGCGAATGTCCCTCTTTCATTCACTCAGGCACACTCATTCACTCTCACCTACTCATATAAAATAACTGTTCACAAAAATTCAAAACATTTATGGTTTTAACAAAGTTATAGGTGAATTTCTAAAAGTAAAATTCTCAAAATAAATACAAAAGCACGGAAGGTGATTTTGTTTCATAGTTGGATGGTCACTGAAGGTGATCTATACAGAATGGTATTTATTTAGACTCGAAAATTGGAGAAATTTGCGTTTTCTGTAAGATTTTTCTAATTTCCAAAATATGCAGGTTTCAAAGCTCAAATTTGGATGACTTATTTTTATTCATAACAGAAACTAGTATATTAACTTTTAATTTCCTCAGGTTCCTCAGTTAGAAGTTATTAAAGATGAAAGTTCCACGTTATACACGCGGCTAGTTAGCGCACAGGTCTTACATTCTCACGGTACAGACATGCCATATGGTCGTGACGTCAGACGAACGGACACCGGTAATCTGCCCGCTACAGCACATATGCTAATCTGATGGCTACTTTACAGTCTGTCTACATTTCACAGTAAATATTTGATAGAAAACTGTGCGCTCGCACTAGTTGCGACGCCACAGTCTGTGTGCAGTAATTGTTTCCAAGTCTTGTTTCTCTACTTTGTTCTGTTCCTGTATGAATTTACGGTAACGCGTTACACTGTTTTGTAGGTGGTGATTAAAACGTTCGTCAATTTGGCTGTTTTGTTGTTCTAATTTCGTGTCTACTTTCGCATCCAGTGTGCGTGAAAGTTCTGCTGACATTAATTTAAACTCGTCGCGTAACTGTGTTGCGTTTTCAGAACATTGTTTAACGACTGCACTAATTTCATCTCTAAGTAATTTAGTTGTGGCTGCATGTGTATTACTTAATTCTTGTGCAACGGATCTAATTTCTTCACTACTATTCCTAGCACAAGCCTTAATTTCCTCACGTAATTCTTCTTTAGTATCATGAAATTGCACGGCAACGGCTGCAATCTGTTCATTAATCTGTATAAAGTTCTCGTCGTGTTTTTCATTCGACTGTTTCAAACTTTCATTAAGTTGTTTGTTCGATTCATTAAGTCGTTTGAAATTGTCTTCTTGTTCTTTCTTCGACTGTTTGGAATTGTTGTCTAGTTTTTCATTAAGTTGTTTGTAATTGTTGTCTTGTTTTTCATTGAATTGTATCAGTAATGCTACAACTTGATCCAAGCCAAAATTAGCGACTCTATTTCTGTACTGTGTGATGGTGTGTCTGCATTTCTCACGTTTTGTGAAACCATTTGGTCATTGTCTGATTCACGAAAAGGTTTGCTAATTGGACGTGAACTGTGGGTCACTACCTCGGAATCAAATAAATCTGACGTATTTTGACTACATTGTTCATCTTCGTGAGAAAAATTTATCTGTTCACTGTGTAAATTTTGCAAATCAGGTGTGTTAAACTGGGCAGCGTTCATTGTAACGGAAAGTGCAGCGTCTTCAATTGTCGTTAAATTAACAGAGGACACAATTGAATTTCTTTGCTCATCATTAGCATTAAAATCATTACTAGTGATCGGTACGCACTGATTGTCTGTAACTAGAGGATTATCATCAAGACACTGAGTGTCGCTAGTATTATCAGTCAAATTATGAAAGTCGGCTTTTTGACTCATTACGACTCGCGATGCACTGTTAGCAGTTTTTCGCGGCATTTTCACATCTCAAAGTTAAGCACAAAATCAAACAAAGACGAAGCCCAAATGGAACAAATACAGTTACAACAAAGAGCAATAAATTGCCGTGGATCTGTGAAAGAAAGAGTGACAAATTAGTAAATGCGTTGGGCCAGATGCAAACTACTTTTAATATTAAGTAAATAAGAGCAGATATATAGCTGACCACTTCTCAGAAATTCACAAAAATACGATCCTGGCCGGTTGTCGCCAAGTGTAACCTCCCCACAAAAATAAAATAATATATGAATATGAATAATACTCTCATTTAGCGTAACTACCCAACAGTGAAAATATAATACAATGTGACAAACCTATAACCTTTCAGTAATTGACAGTCAATTTAACCTGGTAAATTTTAGACGTCAGCAATGCTGCGTCATGGCCCTGATACATCATTCTGAATAAGCTGAAAAATCTTACGTTAATTAGGTCGCCGGATAACGCGTATATATCTGCTCCTATAAGAAATTTTTCCTGGCGCAGCTAAGTGCAATGCTGGCCGATAGATTTGTCTTATATAAAAGGGAAGAACTGATTTTTCTTTTCAATAATCGGGATGGCCAAGGATTGGAGAAATTATTGAATTGTTTAAATTGAGATTAATGTCAAAAGTTACTTTTTATGAGAAAGATTATTATTAACAGATTTTTTTAAACATTTACATGGGGCTTGATTAACAATACTACATATGCGCGAGGCTGCTTTTATCTTATCCTACAACGCTCAGGCTCATCCATCGCTGCACACAACCGGCTCAGCCAACACGATACACCAGACCAGACTGCTCGCTACCAACAACTAACTGCTACTGCTACACAGTTCCTACTGCAGTCAATACTACTCTTTGGTCTCAGATTCTTTTCTAGCTTACATATCGCCGGCAGCGCGTGAGCATTACATCTAAATTACATCAGCTCGAGTGCGCTAGCAACAAATTCTTTAATTACAGACCTCTTACAACAGTCTCTGCCGTACCTTCCTATTCATAACAAATCTTACTACCGTTACACCATTCTCTGCTGCTGTTTATATTACCCTACACTCGTCTGACCAGAAATCCTCGTCTTTTTTCAATTTCACTTCACTGACACCTACTATATCTAGATTGAGCCTCTGCATTTCCCTTTCTAAGATTTTCTAGCTTCCCTGCCACATCCAAGCTTCTGACACTCCACGCCCCGACTCGTAGAACGTCATCCTTTCATTGTTTAATAAAGCTTTTTTTTCATGGTCACTTCCCCCTTGGCAGTCCCCCCCTGGAGGTCCGAATGGGGGAGTATTCCGGAATCTTTCGAAAATGGAGAGATCATCATGACACTTTTTCAATTACAGGCCACATGTCCTGTGAATACACGCTGTGTGTCTTTAATGCAGTGGTTTTCATTCCCTTCTGTATCTTTTGCCGTCGATCGTTGCTGATTCTTCCACCTTTTAAGGGGCAGTGCCCTGAACCTCTGTGCGCTGTTCTGCCCTCTTTCAGAAGGCCGTTGACGGAATGGGGGTGACATCTTACGCCGGAAGTCTTCAGCCACCAGTGCTGATTATTAATCGAAGCTTAAGCGATGGCAGATTGCAAACCCGAGACCGATAACGTTTTGGTTACTAAACAAAGTCGTGACCCCTAGATCATGAGAGCAAGTATAATATATTTACACAATGAAAAATAATTTTTTATAAGTATTATTGGTTTATATGTGCTGTATGTCACTCTATCGTCTACAAGTTCAGGCTTCACACATTTCCATTTAAGTTACAGGCACGTTTCAGTGTCTTTTTCCGCAACAGTTTATATTCAGCTTTCGTCCGTTGGCTACTGCGTGCCGCATACCGAAGTAACAGCTGTTTCGGTGTCACTTGCATTGTTACATCGATTTTCCATGTTCATCGCGTGTAGTCACCATAAAATTTTACGAACACTGCTATTTCGTGCGTTGTTCACGAGGCTTACTCCAGAGGTTTCCAATTCTCAATGGATTACACCTTCAATCGCACTTCTGGACGTACAGTAAGTTTGTTTCTATTACACACGCATGAACTAACTTCGCATCGTCCTTTGCGATGAAAATAGCGTTCGCACTCATCGGAGCGTCCACAAAACCGTATACTCTAGCGAGCGTCCGCCAGTATAAATTGTGGAACCGGAAGTACTAACATTATTCTGTTCTTTGATTCGTCGTTAGTGACGTCACTGTGATGTGATACACTTCTGTCATTTAAGCATGATTAATTTTGTCACAAGCCTTATATCTCAATTACTCTAGTGACAAATACAACATTTAATGTCCCATACGGATAGTACACACAATGGCTCTACATTTGACTGCACTTTCTCTTTTGACACTGTGGCCATATATTTATTTATTTGTTAACCTTGGCTTGAACGTACAGGCTTTACGGTAGTTATGTTTCAGTAATCTCGCATGTTTGTTTTCTGTGATACACTAACTACGAGCGGATATCGATGTTGGAATCTCGCTCCATAGGAAACTTCGCTAATAGTACCTAGTACAGTTTTGTAGCAGTCTGCTGAAAAATGCAGACGCAAACGCGTGAGAGCAAACCACAATAGCTTTCCCGCGAAACTATACGTCAAAGTGAGTTTGCTGACAGATGATCCTTCTTTCATATCTGTCTACTATTATGTAAGTTATACTTTCATGAGTTATAGGAATACACGAGTATCTTTCATGTTATTCTGTACACACACCATCCTCTTTTACTAGTGCCTATCATACTGGCTGACCCTAAGTAAGTAACTGCCGCCCGGAGTGGCCGAGCGGTTCTAGCCGCTTCAGTCTGGAACCGCGCGACCGCTGCGGTCGCAGGTTCGAATCCTGCCTCAGGCATGGATGTATGTGATGTCCTTAGGTTAGTTTGGCTTAATTAGTTCTAGGGGACTGATGACCTCCGCTGTTAAGTCCCATGGTCCTCATAGCCATTTGAGCCAACCTAAGTAAGTAACTGTAGAAAAATTGAAGGAAACCCTACATTCAAAATTCATTTCTTAAAAAAATGGTTCAAATGGCTCTGAGCACTATGGGACTTAACATCTGAGGTCATCAGTCCCCTATACTTAGAATTTCTTAAACCTAATTAATCCAAGGACATCACACACATCCATGCCCGAGGCAGGGTTCGAACCTGGGACCGTAGCAGCAGTGCGGTTCTGGACTGAAGCGCCTAGAACCGCTCGGCCACAGCGGCCTGAAAAATTCATTTCTTAAATGATAAAAACTACTTCATAGATTATTTTTAAAATCAAACTTACAAATTTCTCACAATGAGTCTCAGATAATTCAGAATCGCTATGTGCTTTTATAACACCATAAGGAGCTTGCATGTCACAGGCGATCTCCTGTCGGATTCTACTGCTAAGAATTACTTACTTCTAAAACCTGACACTACAAATACTTAATAATTGATCTTACGTATACAAATATTCACACATCATTTTACTCAAGGTATCTTCTCTATTTGACCATCTTCTGTCATCGATTTCTTTCGCAGCTAAGCTGAGTGACTGAAATAGTATTGGTGTATGTGCATTTTTTTTCTTTACGGCGACTGTCTATATTTCTTTAAATCATTGTGATGGTATAAGCCACTAGGTTTTTGTGTCTCGGGATAGACTAAGAAATAGCTACTTCCACTCTGACATTATATTTATCTCTCGCCTCGCAGATCCCTCTTGGTCCGCGGAACTACATAGGTCGAGTGACAGTAAGTTTGATGGGAACCACATCCAGGCTGTAAATGTACCGTTGATTATTCCTGTCTTTTTTGGCATCACGTTTACATATCGTGCGAGAAGTTCGAAAAGCTGCAGCTGCTGCTGTGTATCTGAACACTCAGATTATCTCATCTTATCCTGAATATCTCTTAAGTTGGTATCGTTTGCATCATTCTTCATATAGCACTCACTGGTTTGGTGTTCGAGACGCTGGTCATTAAACTGAAAAAAATTTAGATTTCATTTTTTAACTTTCAGTCCATAATATTGGTTGCCATGACTCTGTTCCTATTAAATCGATAACCACTTCATTACCCTTTTCCCCCAAAACACATTTATCATTCAAAAATATCTAGTTTCGCTCCTCTGTCTCTGGGGAATTCCAGACTCAGGAGACCGATTGCAGATTGATTTTTGACTACTAGGAACGTCCGTCCATAAGCTGCATTGCCTACGACCTGTATCTGTTGCTTAACGACCTGCGACTTGCCACCTATGGAGCCCATTGCTTTACAAATACGCACGGGTAGGGCTGGAATTTGGTTTTCGGTTTTCGATTTGTGTACAAATCCTTCATCTGTTACATTCGTAGTTGCGCCAGTATCAAGGATTACCGTAACAAAAATATTACAAATACTACCGTTGACTGCAGCATGGACTATCTCTCTCAGAGTCCTTTTATATTTCTCTACTTCAGTGGACAATTCTTCCTTAACGTCTTTTTCGTCATTGTATCTAAACAGTTTAATATTTTCAGATCGGTTTACATTAACCTTCATATCCATGCCGTCATTACTATTACCATTATTGTTATTAGTACGAATAATAATATGAGTATTTTGTGTTGCGATATCTGTGATTTTTGTGTGGCCCTCATACCCGAGGGAGTAATAAGATTGCTTTTAGATTGCTTGTGGTTGCGTGTTCGTATGTGGTTCCTGCCGTAGCTCCACAATCCGAACATGATGTGTGATGTGTCCACTGGGGTGTCCAGCTGGTGTGGCTGTGATGTGCTTGATTACTTCATATCCCAGGAGGTGGCCCATCGTTTTGTTGCCACCGACCTGGTTGGTTGTTACGCCAGTAATTTCCATTGAAATTACGATTGTAATCGCATTCTGGTTTGTATTTCGATTGTACCTCTGGTAGGAGTTATTCTCACTTCTATGCCTGTTATTTTTGTTGTAGGACTGATTACGATTACAGTTAAAGCTGAAAAAAATATCTATTGCCGTTCATCCAGTTATTATTGTACGGTGGATGACCGTTACTGTTACAGTGTCTCTCTTGTGAGTTTACTCCGCTATTCTGCTCGTCGCCGTTCCCTTATTCATTCACATTATGGGTAGTAATATTCTGCAGTGCGAATCGTGCGTGTATTGGTTGCAACAATTGGTTTTGATGACTTCCTGGATCAGATCAATTGAATCTATTACTGATATCAATTTTTCACGGTCAGTATCCGGTACACTGATCAGTTTATCTTCGATACTCATAGGGAGTTTCGGTTTTAAAATTCTTATTACGTTTTTATATGCTATAGGCTCATCCCAGTATTTTGTTTTATTTATGTACTTCTCGAAGTACTCCCTGAGAGAACCTTTTTTTGCAAGTATATGGTTCGGTGTTGTACACGTCTTTTCTAATACTTTCTGTCATAAAAGTTGACCAATAGCTGTCTAAGGAAACTTGCTCAAATTGTTTTAAGGTATGACACTATTCTACAGCCTCTGTTCCCCAGAGCGAGGCATCTCCTTGTATGAAGGTTACTACAAATGGAGTCTTTTGCTATTGATTCCACGATCTCGTAAGCACACCTCTAAATGATTTTTTAAATAACACTGTCTGAGCTTTCTTCCTCTCTTGAATGAAGATTGGCAGTTGTATGTGCTTAATTAAGCTTTCCTCTGCCGATATGTCTGTAGACGGTTGCATTACATAATTCGCGCACGGCTATATACTGCTCGGGTGTTTTGTTGTTGTACGAGATACATAGGCCTATTCTCTGTGCATTCTCTGATTATTTGCATTTCTGAGAAGCCGGAAGGTTACCTGATTCAAACTTGTAATCTCTTGCATTTCCCCCTGCAATTCTTTTACTTTATCTGACATTTGTTGAAATTCAAAGTTAATATTCCCTACTCTATCAATAGAACCAGTTGCTACTTGAGTACTCGCCTGCTGTATTATCAATGATAACTCATTATTGAATTTTTCACGATCTATGCGTCCTTCTGTGCTGACTGCACACAGGTAGACGTACCACCCTGTTCACAGTTCCTTTTCGGTTCCAGTTTCATTAATTAAGCTACAAACACTTTCTTGACTCGAAATATCCTGTTCTAGATTCTCGAGAATTGCTTCGTATACAACTCTACCGTGATCACTTTCATCAGCTAAACACATTTTCATGTTTTTTGTCAAACTTTACTGCAACTCCTAGTTACTGTATAATTATCCAGACATTTCACGCAATCATTTAATACTGATATTTCATCAAATTTCAACTCACGAAGATGAATTTTAGTGCGGGAAATTGTTATGCTTTAATTGCCACGTTCGTAAAACAAATTGCAATCACCGTTCGCCATCTTGTTCATACTTCGTATTTCAGCGCGTATTAACCGATTACTCAACACTTTTACCCACTATTAATATGAAATGAGGATCATCTATCTTTACTTTCTGAAAGACGATGCGTTGAAACATGAAATTCCAATATACATCTCCTTACCTTTTATATCCAAGCGTAGTCAATTCTAACAAACTCATCAACTGTCAGCCAAAGTACTACTTTCCGTCTGTCCTCCAGACTAGTTGTACTTGAAAAGGAAAACATAAAAATTACAAAATTGTATGCTTAATACATATCCTCTAACGGTTAACATCTTAAACAAGACCTTGTCTAATTTTATTTCAGGAAATTGAAAAAGCATTTCACGAAACAATTATTGGGGAACTGATAATAAATACCTTTTATTATTATGAACTTCGCTTCCTAGATTTCATAACGAACACTGCGCTTCAAATATATATACTTTATGTGGAGTGAAAATATGGTGATGACAGGAATTACTATTCCGTGATCGGCGATATATTTTACTGCTTTGAAAAATTGTCTCCGCTATGGATATTAAATATTTTTCTTTCTGACTCGAAATAAATTGAAAATTCTTTAAATCTGAAATATTACGTCGTCAGGATCAAGCCAAAGTTAGTGCAATTTTCTGCTAGTGTGGTTTTAGGTAAATTTTAAACAATCAAAGGTAACGGTGCTCTGTTAACAGAAAATCAGACATCGTAAATAACTTTAAAATTCATATTGTTCAGAATGTAGAGCGCGAGGATTGAAAGAAAACTAATTTCAAGCTACATTTGGAAATTAAATTAATTGGCCACCTTTTCGCCGATTTTCCAAATTATTTTTGGCATAATCTCCACCTGAGCGAGTCGAACTCGACTGTATCCGTTATTCTGGTACGATAATGGATCGCGCTCGAGAAATTCGTATTCGCTTTGCCGCCAAACACTCTACTCTCTTTGTCAGCCACATTGACCGCTCTTCGTCTGTCTCACTGACTCGAGGATAATATAGTTGGCTTGAACTGTACATACGCCGACCGATATTTCGACGCCTCACTGGTGCCATTTTTTCCACAAAAATAGTCCACGAACTGAAATCAATAGAATGTTTACAACACAACAAATTACCATGAACTAAAGCCAATTCAATCTTTGCAGCACACCAGAGATATGATCAGTACTGATAACCCTCTGGAATATCGCTTTCAGTTGTATTCTTTTTTTTCGCAAAATATCAGTATTCAATACGGAATTTATTGATGTTATGAAAACATACGACATCAGAAGGTTTTTTTTTAAAAAAAAGGTATGTAACAGTAGATTTTCACATTTCTTACACTGATTCAGATTTTTGTACAAAAACAATACCCAAACTTTCGACTTGGGGTAGATTTTCCAAAAATTTTCTTCCATGTAAACCTTGCCCTGAGAATTAATAACACAACAAAAAGTATCAGCCATATCCTGAGGTGATTAAATTTCACACATGTAGCAATTCATTTCTATTTGTATGTAAGACATGTAAGTTAAGATTAACTTTACTTTCATTGCATTTCTCTTGCTTTAGTAAGCTTCTACAGTGAGTCCAAAAAGTATTGGTCTAGTTGTAATTTTCTTTAAAAAAAAAAGTATATATCACGTGAAAGGAAGGGAGTATAAAATGTGAAAGTCCAGTGATATGCAAGGTACCTTGCTAATTCATTTTTTTATGGATAAGGAAATAAATACATCCATAGCGATAACAAATTTGACAAAATGGAGAATTTATTCAAGGAATACTTCAAAAAGTATTCGTCCACTCATTTTTTTTAAAATTTACAATCTGAAAATATGGTTTCAGCTGCAAAAATTAATATTTAATGGGGTTTCCGTTTGCAGCTATTACTGCTTGTAGTCGTCTGGGCATTGACTGGACCACGTTTGCCCTCAGAGAGGCTGGAATTTTGTCCCGTTCGTCTTGAAATGCTTCTTTTAGGTCTGTCGTGTTAGAAATGTGTCTTCTCCTGATGCTATCTTCCAGTACTTTCCAAAGGTGTTAAATATGACTAATTTCTGGGCTCTGAGGATGGGTGTTAAGTTGTTTAGGGTATTGTACAGGAGCCACAGCCTTGTATTTAGAGCCGTATGCTTTGGGTCGTTATCTTGTTGAAAAATGTTATTTCCTTGCAGACCTAATTTTTCGGCTCTAGGATTGATATTGTCCTTCAAAGTGTTGATATGCATATGGTGATCCATTATACGTTCTATGAAATGTAATTTTCCAGCATCTGCAGCACTGATACAGCCCCACACCATCAGGAAGCCACTACTGTGTTTATCCGTTGGCACAAGACTGCGTGGCAACATCTCCGCATTCTTCTTACGCCACACCATTCGCCTGTCATCCGACTCGAATACTTTATATTTACTCTCATCAGAAAATATTACTCTATTCCAGAAGTCTTCATTTTAGAATCTATGTTACATCGCAAAATGAAGACGTTTCTTTCCATTCTGTTCCCTAACCCAAAATTTCTTGCCCGGTACCCGGCCGTATTACCCATACGTTTTGAAGGTAATTCTGATTGTGTTGACTCATACCTTCTTTCCCCTAGACTATAAATCCCCAGCTAACTTAGGAGAGCTGATTTTAGGTTTCTTCTTCGTTTCCCTCATGATAAATCTCACGTCCGCACCAGTCAAAGTGTGAGGGCGCCCGATTCGTGGTTAGCGAAAGTAAAGTTCTATGTACTGACTTGGCAGAAAATCCTAAGAAATTTTGGTCCTATGTCAAAGCGGTAGGTGGATCAAATCAAAATGTCCAGACACTCTGTGACCAAAATGGTACTGAAACAGAGGACGACAGACTAAAGGCCGAAATACTAAATGTCTTCTTCCAAAGCTGTTTCACAGAGGAAGACTGCACTGTAGTTCCTTCTCTAGATTGTCGCACAGATGACAAAACGATAGATATCGAAATAGACGACAGAGGGATAGAGAAACAATTAAAAACGCTCAAAAGAGGAAAGGCTGCTGGACGTGATGGGTTCCAGTTCGATTTTACACAGAGCACGCGAAGGAACTTGCCCCCGTTCTTGCAGCGGAGTGCCGTAGGTCTCTAGAAGCGTTCCAAAGGATTGGAAAAGGGCACAGGTCATCCCGTTTTCAAGAAGGGACGTCGAACAGATGTGCAGAACTATAGACCTATATCTCTAACATCGATCAATTGTAGAATTTTGGAACACGTATTATGTTCGAGTATAATGACTTTTCTGGAGACTAGAAATCTACTCCGTAGGAATCAGCATGGGTTTCGAAAGAGACGGTCGTGTGAAACCCAGCTCGCACTATTCGTCCACGAGACTCAGAGGGCCATAGACGCGGGTTCACAGGTAGATGCCGTGTTTCTTGACTTCCGCAAGGCGTTTGACACAGTTCCCCACAGTCGTTTAATGAACAAAGTAAGAGCATACGGAATATCACACCAATTGTGTAATTGGATTGAGGAGTTGCTAAATAACAGAACGCAGCATGTCATTCTCAATGGAGAGAAGTCTTCCGAAGTAAGAGTGATTTCAGCTGTGCCGCAGGGGAGTGTCATAGGACCGTTGCTATTCACAATATACATAAATGACCTGGTGGATGACATCGGGAGTTCACTGAGGCTTTTTGCAGCTGATGCTGTGGTGTATCGAGAGGTTGCAACAATGGAAAATTGTACTGAAATGCAGGAGGATCTGCAGAGAATTGACGCATGGTGCAGGGAATTGCAATTGAATCTCAATGTAGACAAGTGTAATGTGCTCCGAACACACAGAAAGAAAGATCCCTTATCATTTAGCTACAAAATAGCAGGTCAGCAACTGGAAGCAGTTAATTCCATAAATTATCTGGGAGTACACATTAGGAGTGATTTAAAATGGAATGATCATATGAAGTTGATCGTCGGTAAAGCAGATGCCAGACTTAGATTCATTGGAAGAATCCTAAGGAAATGCAATCCGAAAACAAAGGAAGTAGGTTACAGTAACCTTGTTCGCCCACTGCTTGAATAGTGCTCAACAGCGTGGGATCCGTACCAGATAGGGTTGATAGAAGAGATAGAGAAGATTCAACGGAGAGCAGCGCGCTTCGTTACAGGATCATTTAGTAATCGCGAAAGCGTTACGGAGATGATAGATAATCTCCAATGGAGGACTCTGCAGGAGAGACGCTCAGTAGCTCGGTACGGGCTTTTGTTAAAGTTTCGAGAACATACCTTCACCGAAGAGTGAAGCAGTATATTGCTCCCTCCTACGTATATCTCGCGAAGAGACCATGAGGATAAAATCAGAGAGATTAGGGCCCACACAGAAGCATACCGACGATCCATCTTTCCACGAACAATACGAGACTGGAATAGAAGGGAGAACCGATAGAGGTACTCAGGGTACCCTCCGCCACACACCGTCAGGTGGCTTGCGGAGTATGGATGTAGATGTAGATGTAGATGTAGATAATTTTGTTGCGCCAAATCGATCTATTACCAACTGAACTGTCGATCTAGGTCTACCGACTACTTTAGAAATCTCTTAAGAAAGTTTGCACTCCTTATGTAAGCGCAGAATAAGTTTCTTTTCGATTGGCGTCGTCTCACTATCCTTACGGCCCACGGCTCTAACTGCACTGTATCGGCGCCCTTCAGCGTTATAGTTTAATCACTGCGACCAGAATTTCGGCACGTTCAGATGGAGGACGAATACTCTATGAACTAGAACTTGTATTACATTTTCATTTTGTTGACCTTGCTGTCGATTTGGATGTATTTCTTTCCTTGCTTTTCAACATAAATGACTTACCGAGGTACTTCTTACATGACTGGCTCTTCAGATTTTGTGTACATTTCTTTTCATGTTACACAGACTTTGTTTGTGTAAGATGTACAGCTAGACGAATACTTTTTGGACTCACTGTACATTATTTTCATGTAAATCCTCTGATTCTGTATGGAACGGAGACCTAGACAATTAACATGAAGCACATTAAAAAATTACAAGCTCTAGAGATGGACTTTTGGAGAAGATCGGCAAGAATCTCCAGGATAGAAAAGATAAGGAACACCGAAGTAATAAGGAGAATGGAAATAAAAGAAAGAATATATGACGTAATGGATAGGAAGAAATTACAGTGGTACGGGCATGTACGACGAATGGAGAAAACCAGAATACCAAAATTGATACTGGAGTGGCTGGAGTGGGAACCGGAGGGGAGAAGAAGAAGTGGACGCCCCATGACCACCTGGATCCAAAATGTACAGCACACAATGAGGAGAATGAGCGCAGAGGCAGAAGACACACAAGATCGAAACACCTGGAGTCATATTTGGAGAATATAGTGTAAGAACGGTTATTGTTTGTATTCTAATTTCCAAGTAAATTAATATGTTGGAGATAAGCCTCTGTAATGAGGAAAACCTCAATAATAATAATAATAAATTCTCTGATCGGCTCTAACACGTATTCTGACGGAAAGCAGAAAAAAAGCGCTTCTTTAAAACTACATTGCCCAACGAATGGCTGTCGGGCTGCCGAAGAATTTAGTGCGCCAGATGTGGCCCATTTCCGCATTGCTCAGTCGACACAGCCCTTCTATAGAAGGGCAGTGTTACGTCACAGTTGTAAGTAGGCTGTTTAGGTTTTCTTATTGGTGACGCCACATAGCGCTCGGTATGAAAAAATCACTGGCTGTGCCGTGTGCAGTCTGTGGTTAGTCTGCATTGTTGCCTGCCATTGTAGTGTTGGGCAGCGGCAGCTGGATGCTAACAGCGCGTAGCGTTGCGCAGTTGGAGGTGAGCCGCCAGCAGTGGTGGACGTGGGGCGATAGATGGCGGAGTTTTGAAATTTGTAAGAATTGGTGTCATGAACTGCTATATATATTATGACTAGTGAGGTAAATACATTGTTTGTTCTCTATTAAAATCTTTCATTTGCTAACTATGCCTATCAGTAGTTAGTGCCTTCAGTAGTTTGAATCTTTTATTTAGCTGGCAGTAGTGGCGCTCGCTGTATTGCAGTAGCTTGAGTAACGAAGATTTTTGTGAGGTAAGTGATTTGTGAAACATATAGCTTAATGCTAGTCAGGGCCATTCTTTCGTACGGACTTTTGGAAGTCAGATTGCGTTGCGCTAAAAACTATTCTGTGTCAGTTTAAGCACAGTCACGAATAAATTTTTGTAAGGGGACGTTTCATATGTCGACCCTTAGCCAAGGATACCTCACTGGAATATTCTGATTTTTTTCTTGTAGTTTGTGTAATTAATGTAGATTTTTTAATTGCTAGCGCGTAATCATAGAGAGAATTTCCTTTGTAGTTGTAGTCTTTCATTGTTGTACAGTAAAACAGTTGTGGCATGCATGTAGAGTTGCACCAAGTATTTCGCAGCTTCGCTTGCAATTAACTAGATATTATTTTCTATGTTAATGTGTTCTCTTATTTTTGCTCTTCAAATTGTGTTTTTTTCTGTGTTGTCGTGTGAAATATTGTGACAATAATGGCGTGTGAAAAACGTAATACTAGGCTCCAAATTAACTGAGAAATGACAGTGAAGACGAAAGCAGTGTGTTAGCGCCACCATGTAATGAATTAACTAATGTTCAAAGTAGTAATTTGGTAATTGTGTATAGGGAAATGGAGCGGGTTGCAAATAATGGTGTAGGCAGTGAAACAATTAGTGAACAGGGAAGCATTATCGATCGATCGATCGGTCGGCAACAGCTCGCCTCAGGATTCCGAAATGACAGGACACAATCTTGCAAATACTGTAGATTCAGATTTTGCGACCTCACCGTTTTCTCAAATAAATCAAGACACATTTTCTGCTTTTCAAAATGCGAATATTGCCGGTTCAAATGCACTGCCGAAAAGCACTGAGGAACATGTTTCAGACACCAGTGCATTGTTATTACAATTAATGCAACAAATGTGACAAAAGCTTCAAAAGTTAGACACAATGGAACAAAATCTTCAAAAGTTAGACACAACGCTTGGACAAAATCAGAAACAAATGGGACAGAATCTTCAAAAGTTAGACACAATGGAACAAAATCAGAGACAAACACAACAAAAGCTTCAAAAGTTAGACACAATGGAACAAAATCTTCAAAAGTTAGACACAATGGAACAAAATCTTCAAAAGTTAGACACAACGCTTGAACAAAATCAGAAACAAATGGGACAGAATCTTCAAAAGTTACACACAATGGAACAAAATCTTCGGAAGTTAGACACCACACTTGAACATACACGTGAAGATTTAACTACTGAGTTACATAACATTGAATCGAAATGTCAAAAAATCTGTAATGACGTAAAAACACAAATTTGTGAGCATTTCCAACCCATTTTTTCGCGGCATGAAAATGCATTACAGAATCACAAAGCAGCCATAAAAGAATTGCAAACTATTGTTCGTGAAAATCACGACACCTTGCAAGCTAAAATGGACTCAGTTGCATCCACCGATTCGGTTACGCAACTTGCAAGAACTCAGGAAAACTTAAAGGACACAGTAGATTCGATTTCAACACAAATGGACACTCTGAAACTTGGTTCAGAAAAACACACTGAGGAAATGTGTTCACTATCGGAGAAAGTAGCCGAACTTTCGGATCAGTTCACTAATTTATCTACGAAGGTAGATGATAATCTGAATGACACAAAACCGGTAGTCTTTAATGACACAGAAGAGTACGAACAAATTAGGAAATTCAAACAAAATCTGAATCAAATTAGTACGCAACACCAAACAGAAATCCGGGAAGTACAAGATCAGCTGTCACAGGTAATACAACAATTACGTATTTCAGAGGACACTCGCGCTCCAACACGGGAAGAGGAACCTAGAAATACGGAAAAGCCACAAAATAATAACACAGGGCGTTTCGAAAATCATGAAAGAAATTGGCAAGGTGCACCGAATTTTGAGATGGAACCGCCGACACGACGTAACAATGACCGATATGCTACTCGCCGACACGATGATTTTGACTATAAGCTGTTCATTACTGCACTGCACATTTAAGAATTCTGGCAACGACATTCATCCACAAGCGTGGCTCCATCAATTCTCTCATTGTTTTCCTCCCAACTGGTCATTAGAGCACAGATTAGAATTTATGTGTGGCTACTTGGAGAATGAGCCAGCGGTAAGAATGCGATCGGTCATTCACGATTGTCACAGTGAAGGAGAATTTTATCATGCCTTCCTCTCAGCATATTGGTCTCAAGCTACACAAGACCGAGTAAAACATAGCATCATGATGATGAAACACTTTGAACAATCTGAATTTCTCAGTCTCGTCAAATATTTTGAAGACATGTTGCATAAGAATCAATATCTTTCAAACCCATATAGCCCTTCAGAACTCATCCGCATTTGCATAATGAAATTGCCTGAACATTTAAGGAATATTATTTTGGCAGGGCGTTGCAAAGACGACATTGAAGCTTTTCAGGGACTCTTACAAGAATTAGAAATTGACACAGACAGTCGCGGGATGCGAAAACAGGAAAACAATCACTACAGGTCACATCCGTCGCAATTCCGCGATGAAAGAAACAATAAATGGACACGACAAGGCCATTCTCACAACACAAATCGTGACCAAAACAGACACCACCCATATGACAACCACTGGCAGAGTAATAGTTACAGAGAAAGATAGCATTTCCGTAGTAATGAAAATCACAGAGACAATCAGAGAAACAGACAATACGGGAACCAAAATAATTATTATCACGGGAGACAGAACAATTTCAGACGCAAGGGTCCACCGCGCAGTGATAATTCAGGGAGAAATTCTGCACCACTTAACCGACAAGAAAGAAACTACAGGAACTACCGACATGGCGACAGACGATATTATCATAACGACAGACCGGAATTTCATCAGAACTGCTGGGATTCAAACAGAGCTGGGCCCTCTCGGCAAGGTGAATTTGTAGAAGTTAGGTCTCCTAATCCCAATAACGACGCGCGCCAACAAAGAAACAGACAATAACTCGCACCCCAAGCAGCCGCGTGCACCGGCTGGCTCAGAGAAAAATAACATAAGTTAACCTTAGCAGAATTCCAGTGTTCCTTACCGACGTAATCACATGATAATTGCTTTTCAGTTGACAGTCTGCGTACTAGGAAGAGTAAAGGTTTACACCACATTTCACATGTAAAACCATTTATTGAAAGATAATCTGCTTTTTAACTTTGTCTTTGCCATAAAGCTGTTCACATCACCTCACTAGTATACTTTGTCACACTAAGAATCTGTTAACATGCAACAATGTTTTGAAGTTAACTATCCAGTCTAGAGCTTAGAGAACGTATTTAGACAGTATTTACGAGTACATTGTTATAGTGAACAGACGTCACAGTGTTATTGTGTGTGTACATTCTTGCTTGTTAGTGGCACGATTACGTAACGACTATAAGGCTTACATACTTAGAACATTTACCAGTACTGCTAATGAGATTTTAATGCAACATTTTGGTTTACTTGAAAACACATTCTTTATTTGAAGTTCATTCGGTGAGATTAAAGATGACTTAGCATTTGGTTTCTCTAATAGCTACAAGATTATATCACGACGCTACTAATATGTGACACGATTTACATTGTTGCTTTTGCAGTGTATCTGTTTTATATCTGCACAGTTTTTCTGTATTATTCTGGAAAGTAAAACATGTTTTAGTAGTAACTTTTGTGGTATAGCTACAATGAGACAGCCTTTATCGTAGCACAACAATACGTTACATTATAGTACTTTCTTGATCACGGTAAGGTACGTAATAACTACGATATCTATACGCAAAGCATTTCAATTTCGTTTATCATGAGGTAAGTACATTGACTTCTGCAGAACTTAGCTTTCGGAGGACAATAACTAGGACACTTCCACAGAGATTGTCTTACAGCAAGACGCACATTTAGCGCTACAGGACTCGCATTAAACTATTTATTTTTCAACATATTTGAATTACAAAGAAAGTTTTCCGTGATACATTTCATTCCATTGCTGCAATCTGTAACACCTGAGGATGTAATTACATTAATCCTCAGGGGGGTACACGCTTACTTTGTGTACCATGTGTTTGGCAAGCACAAGGAGCCCTAGCTAATATGGTATTTGCTTATACAACTTTACACATCGGTACCATATTTCTCTAACACAGAATTACACAGCTATCTGATTATTTGACAGAGAAACAAACATCTTTTTACTACGTCAGTGACACATATTTAAGCAATTACGCAGGTGGATAACTTCACACTTATGAAATTCTATTTCGTCTGCACTTTGTGAACTGTTCATATTTTTTCGGAACCATTGTGATACTAAGAGAGGTTTGAATGATGTATTTGGTATGGGATCATGATGTTTAAAGTACGTTTGAGGTAGATGACACTTTTGACATGAGCAGAGCATTTTTTTAGGTTTTGAAATTATTGGAGGAAGCTACGACGATTTTGAGAATTGACTGAGGTGTTATGATGTTATTTTTACGACGACGATGTGTAAATAATGAGTAGTGGTTAGGGACTCTGGTTTGTGAAAAAGGTTGTTGGAAACCGAGAATCGTACTTTAAGAGTTATGAAATGGGTGAATATGCGTGAATGTATCACTATGCTGGCGAAAATTATTTGGACACAATTCTATTTAAAGGATTTTGCTTCTACATATTTGTAACGCAAATTCTTGACCTGTGAATTTTTTATATGAGACTGCCACTGTAGCGGAAACTGGTGTAGTAAATATTTCGATAAGACAGTTAAGTGACCACCTGCATGTAATGCATCGTGGGCACCCAGCTGCGCGACAACCACCTGACAAAAGAAAGCCATTAGTGTGTGCGTGTCAGAGGCACAGGTGGAGAAAAAAAAAGGAGGTCATTATCCTCGCTATTGAGATTCCTTTGTAGAAAGCATCGCAAATACTACACGCCCAAACTTGAAAACATATGATTACACTGTGGAGCTCTTAATTTATCATATTTACTAAAATGCCTAATGAAACGACGAGAAACATTTCATGGCTATTGTCCTGCTAGTTGAGAGAAATGCCATGTGGCTTGCTTTATACATTTATTTACTCATTTTGTTTAATATGTAGTTTCTAACTGCACTGAAGCATTGGTTAAAATAAATTTTATGGATGTACTAATATAAATTTTTTATGCCTACAGATCCAGTAAATAATAACTTTATGATGTACTTAAAAAAAAACGAAGTAGCACAAAAAGACAATTCCCTTCACAGAAATTGCATACAGAATTGTCTTTTCAAGTACATTGTAATATTTTTTTACAATACATTTTTGTGGTGCACCACTTTAATTGCATAGACATTAAGATGTGAATAGACATTGTCCTTACCTGCATTGTTGTCTTTAGTGTAACATTTTTTCTGCTTGAGCATTGTCATGTTTAGATATAAGTTATTGCATTTACTGCTGCTTGCTTTGCAAATCTGCATTTTTTTGGGTCATTGCTGTTTGTATTAATTGTTTTGTGCTGCTGCATTGCCTCGTCCCTTAGTTAAGCATCTCAGCTCAGTAGATTTAAGTTAGCTTAACCGGGGGTAGCCTATATAAGAGAATGAGTTGCGATGGATTTGAAGAAATGCACTGAGAGGTTATATGAGAAAAGTATAGAAAGCAGGTATAGATAGGACTTTTTGGAAATAGGGAAGAACGAAGGGAGATCTCTGAGAAGTAAAGAAAGTTTTGTTTGCAAAATACTGCAGTAAAACAAACCCTGCCCTTTCCTTGTGTTATCCCACTATGTGTTTGTGTACCCTTGTGTATTTATGTTCTTCCTGTCTTTATAAGTTTATCTGATAAGACTTATGTTGCAGAATTTTTCTAATACTAAGCTACATTCACTATGATGAGGAATACTGTTATCCTCAAATATAATTTGCATTAATAACATGTTATTTACTTTGTAAAGATGTTTACACATTATTCATTCTGTTTTGTTCTAATGCTCATCTGTGAAGTTGAGGTTTCAAAAGTTATTCTGATCTTTTATGTATGTACTTATGTCATAATTTTTGTAACACTGATGTATTTGTTATTTCGATTCTTTTGTAAAGCCTGTATTACTGCAAATGTTATATGTACTATTATATTCTTTAATGATATATTTTGTTCCTTTGTTATTGTATTTTCATGTTATAAAATTGTAATTGACACCAGTCCATCAAATTAAGTAACTTGTAAATTACATTTCACTGCACACGTTTCTGTTGGTCATAGTATATGGACAATATGTGAGAAGTAGGGACTGATAGTGTTTGCACGTGTGTTAATAATTCAGCAAGGGACTGGATAACAGCATTGCTGGTTCTAAGGACGTTTCAAACAAATTCTTTGTGATTGGACAAGTGGTGGTTTATGGACGTGCTATATTCTCCGCAAGACTCTTCGAGGCTGATTGTGCACCTGCACAGTCGCAACAGATGGTTGTTGGCCATCTCTACAAGGACTATAGTGGGTCTACACCTTTGATGACCCACCAATACCATTATTTCTACAAGGTCTACAGTCGGTCTGCATCTCTGGTGACCCACCAATACCATAATCTCTACCAGGACTACAATGGGTCTACTCTGTGACGACCTACCTACCAATATTCTTCAAAACTTCGACTGACTCTGCTGTGGGTTTGCTCTGTTGTGGCCCATTACCTGTCTGCACTGTCTTTCGTTGGAAGGACAACACTACTTCTTCAAGACTGCTTAGAAATCCACTACTTCCAAGTGCAATTTCTTTTATTGCTCAGACTTTGAAAAAAACACTGCAATTTTACTGTGATGAACGATCAGGACTGTCTTTATGGACTGTGAGAAAATTTTAGCTTCTGACCAACATTGTATCAATTAGTGTGTGTATTTGATATCTTTGTAATAGTAATTATGAAAAATTTTATCAAATCATTATTGGCCACTGCCCAAAACAATTTGTAAAAATTTTTTGTGGGAAGCATGGGGGCTATGTAAGTAGGCTGTTTAAGTTTTCTTATTGGTAACGCCACATAGCGCTCGGTATGAAAAAAATCACTGGCTGTGCCGTGTCCAGTCTGTGTTTAGTCTGCATTGTTGTCTGCCATTGTAGTGTTGTGCAGCGGCAGCTGGATGCTAATAGCGCGTAGCGTTGCGCAGTTGGAGGTGAGCCGCCAGCAGTGGTGGACGTGGGGAGAGAGATGGCGGAGTTTTGAAATTTGTAAGAATTGGTGTCATTTGCTAAGTATGCCTATCAGTAGTTAGTGCCTTCAGTAGTTTGAATCTTTTATTTAGCTGGCAGTAGTGGCGCTCGCTGTATTGCAGTAGCTTGAGTAACGAAGATTTTTGTGAGGTAAGTGATTTGTGAAACATATAGCTTAATGCTAGTCAGGACCATTCTTTCGTAGGGACTTTTGGAAGTCAGATTGCGTTCCGCTAAAAACTATTGTGTGTCAGTTTAAGCACAGTCATGAATAAATTTTTCTAAGGGGACGTTTCACAGTATCCACCGTGTGACGACTCAGAGACCGATTGTGCGTCATTTTCCCGTAGCTGCAACAGCGGCTGCTGCGTTGCTTTACACGCTAGCGCTCTGTATCCCCCGCAGCACACCTTACTTCGCATGTATGTAGGCCACGTGGACACTAGGTTGTCAGTCCCTTTGCAACGACTACACATTCGGCAGCGGTCAAAGCGACCCAGATATGCACAAAACACAGGACATGGTCCTGCACCGCTGGGTGCCACTCGGTGCGGTTTGCTGCGACTGTGACGACACGTCGACTGCCAGCCCGTCGAGAGGCTCGTAACATTCTCTCTGAAGCGCGGAGATCCTGTTCCACAGAGAATTACGTCCTACCTGGTACTCCAGAGTGTGCGTCACACACAACCCGTGAAACAAGAGACTATTATTTTCGATCTATGTACCGAATGAACAGACGCCGAGCGAAAAGGGTGAGTGGGTAGTGTAGCGGAAAAATACCTGCAGTAACAAACAGAGATGACCAAGATAATATTTAAAGGTATTTTAATAGTCCCAATTTGAGAAAATGGTTAATTTTTGTATCCGCAAAGGGCGTGATAACGACCTGAAGCTTTAAGTGTCAGAACAAATATAGGGCTTAACTACACTAGACGACGGTGGGTCGACAACAAAGCAGGGGAGCAGAAATCCAAAAGAGGAAAAGAAATTCGACGTTCGAATTAATGTACGCGGTAGCAGAGAGTCCGAACCTGGCGTAGAGACAAACACGTGATCAACACAAATTGTGACGTAACGACACTAAAATTCATAATTACGGCACAAAATTTCGAAACTTTTCGTAACTATACTGTATCCTAAGTTTCGATAATATGATAGTATCTCGCTCACGCATAATTTTTGTAAACCAATGCTATTGTCTGTGACCTTTAATATCTGAAAGTTTTATTACTAATGTGAAATAATAGTAGGAATACTACGTAAAATTAAGTTGCTGATTGTAAATAACTATTCACCTCCCCGGGCCCTTTATTTCATTGAATTGTGTTTTCCAACAATCAGTCAAGTAGGCCAACGAACTACATTGTCTTTTTCTCTGGAGCATTTGTATAATTTTGGCGCTCTTGTAGCAGCGAACACAGAACAGAGACAAGGTTGGGCAAACCTGGAGGTCAGATCGCACATAGCCGCATATGCTATGTACGAGCAAGTGTAGAAATGAATTAGTTTGACAAACACTACTAATAATGATTTAATATCGTTTCCATACCACCATCTGATGAAGGAGAACATTTAAAAGTATTTGAGCTGAGTGAGGCTAGCTATAAAAAATCAAGTACAGTAAATGATGTTCTCAAGCTTGTACTTGAAATGTGCATATCCTTCCGACAAAATTTTAATCGAATTACCTACAGAATGGTGTCGCAACGGTTTATACCGTGGTAAGTGGTCTCAAAAATTAATGGTTTTGGATGCAAGAACTCCAGACATATGTTGCGGCTAAATAATCACACCACAGTCACTTCCGGATCAGGTTGGCAACTTGGCTAGCCATAGTTATTTCACTTTATATGAGAAGTAAAAAAATTGTGTAACTTACTCGTCTCCACCAACAACATCACCTCAAGTGCTACAATGCAAGAACTCTCAACTAATTTAACTATGAACTGACTGTCTATGCACTCCCCCCCCCCCTCCGTGATCCATGGACATTGCAATTTGTGGGGAGGCTTCCGTGCTTTGGCAATACAGATAGCCGTACTGTAGATGCAACGACAGCGGAGTGATATATGTTGAGACGCCAGTCAAATGTGTGGTTCCTGAAGAGGGGCAGCAACCTTTTCAGTAGTTGCAGGGCCAACAGTCTGGATGATTGACTGATCTGGACTTGAAACATTAACCAAAACGGCCCTGCTGTGCTGGTACTGCGAACGGCTGAAAGAAAGGGGAAACTACAGCCGTATTTTTCCCGAGGGCATGCAACTTTACTGTATGGTTAAATGATGATGGCGTCCTCTTGGGTAAAATATTCCGGAGGTAAAATAGTTCCCCATTTGGATCTCCGGGCGGGGACTACTCAGGAGGACGTCGTTATCAGCAGAAAGAAAACGAGCATTATACGGATCGGAGAATGGAATATCAGATCCCTTAATCGGGTAGGTAAGTAAGAAAATTTAAAAAGAGAAATGGATAGGTTAAAGTTAGATATAGTGGGAATTTCGGAGACAGAAGGAACAAGATTTCTGGTCAGGTGAATATAGGGTTTTAAATACAAAATCAAATAGGGGTAATGCAATAGTAGGTTTAATAATGAATAAAAAAATTGGAGCACGGGTAAGCTAGTACGAACAGCATAATGAAAGCATTATTGTAGCCAAGATAACCACAAAGCCCACGCCTAACACAATAGTACAAGTTTATATGCCTACTAGCTCCGCAGATGACGAAGAGATTGAAGGAATGTATGATGAGATAAAACAAATTATTCAGATAGTGAAGGGAGACGAAAATTTAATAGTCATGGGTGACTGGAATTCGACAGTAGGAAAAGGAAGAGAAGGAAAAGTAGTAGGGGAATATGGAATGGATTTTAGAAATGAAAGAGGAAGCCGCCTGGTAGAATTTTACTCAGAGCATAACTTATTCATAGCTAATACTTGGTTTGAGAATCAGGATAGTAGGTTGTTTACATGCAAGAGGCCTGAGACTGGTAGGTTATATAATTGTCAGACAGAGATTTAGGAAGCAGGTTTTAAATTATAAGACATTTCCAGGGGCAGATGTGGACTCTGACCACAATCTATTGATTATTAACTGTAGATTTAAAATGTGGGAATTTAAGGAGGTGGTATCTGGATAAACTGAAAGAAACAGAGGTTGTAGAGAGTTTAAGAGAGAGGGCATTAAGGAACGATTGACAAGAATACGGGAAAGAAATACAGTAGATGAGGAATGGGTAGCTGTGAGAGATGAAGTAGTGAAGGCAGCAGAGGATCAAGTACACTACTGGCCATTAAAATTGCTACATCACGGAGATGACGTGCTACAGACGCGAAATATAACCGAGAGAAAGAAGATGCTGTGATATGCAAATGATTAGCGTTTCAGAGCACCCACACAAGATTGGCGCCGGTGGCGACACCTACAACGTGCTGACATGAGGAAAGTTTCAAACAGATTTCTCATACACAGACAGCAGTTCACCGGCGTTGCCTGGTGAAACGTTGTTGTGATGCCTCGTGTAAAGAGGCATCACAAGTAGTCGTAAAGGACTTAAACCATGTCATCAAGGAGTTACCTGTCTCCATAAAATACGCTACAGCACGCTGTTGATATTACTGGTTTTGATTGTAGTACTATTATTCGATGAACAAGTATTGTTAGAGTCCCTGTTGTTTGTTACATTTACACAACTGGAGCTCTGGGGAGAGTGAATGGCTAAACTTCGTAAATCTTGAGCAACCAATCTCATTAGAAAAGAATCATAGCTGATCGACAGCCATCAACCACAAGAAGAAGTCGAAGCGACACTAAATGCCTAAGGTCGTCGTGATGTACCAATACGACAAATAAATTGCTATTGAATGTGATGTGTGACAGTAAAATTGTATGAATCTTCATTCTGAATGCTGTATTGTACATACATTTATTTTGTTAAAACTACACTCATCCCTGTAATAGTTCACAATTCATTGTACAGTACATTATCACGAGACAAAGTAAACGTACAAATTACAGTGAAAAATAGTGTCAACGTGTTTCATCGCAAATTGATCAATTGATTTATGAGTGTCGTTTTATTTCTATATATGAAAAAAGACAATTTTAATTTTCTGCAATTAATGGAGGAATAATATTTCCTTGAATAAGCTGACCAGAAATTAATTTCATTGAAATTTAGCAAATATGCAACATGCATCTCTTTTCGAAAAATCCTATAACCACTTAAATCAATTAAACCGTAGAGTGGGTTTGTCAGAGCAAAAGATACTACCACGCATTATAGACTAATGAAAAATATATGTTAAAGATAGACAGATAGAATTCAATGTCTGCCTCAAACTTTTATCAGTGATTATTAGGATAATGGTGATGAACATCTAAAAATACGACAAATACTGGAAGTTGTAATCAATGGTTGCTTCCTTTTTACAACTTTATGTATGTTTAAATGAGCCCAGCCTGCAAAGTTACGAAAAGTTTAAAACATGTAATCAGAGAAACTATAATAAATCATCGACAGTGTGTATTATTTGTGGTTACCTCTACAAAAAGCTTACTTTGTGCAACATATCAAATATCAGACAAATTTATTTTCTGATTACGAGAACGTGCAAGGTCACAGTTATTATAAACTCAAGTTTCATGCATCCCAAGCAGCTTAGAGGTTTCCATTATCGCAGTAATTTACAGTTAGAAATTTTCTTAATTTTCTATTGGTTGAACAAAACAATTAAAATCATTCTTCCACTCAGTATAATAATAATTTACATACTATTAATCGTAATCTCACTGTCACATACTCAGTTGTTAGCAAGACAAGTAGCACATCGTCAAGCTTTCACCCTCAGGTGCCTTATTGTACTTCCTTACTAGACAGAAAGTGGCTGGTGCTTTGGCACCAATGTTTCATGGTACTACGCTGCTCATGCCAATTGCCTTTTATATGCGCAGTGGGTATCGATTGTGTGAAGTCTGCAGCCAGCATAATGTCGTCCTCAGACTTCTTTCCTAATTCCATACGGACGTGATCGGCTCCACTCACTATCAAACTCTTCAGAGACTTAGCACCGTAAGGCCGGCCGAGGCGGCCGAGCGGTTCTAGGCGCTACAGTCTGGAACCGCGCAACCGCTACGGTCGCAGGTTCGAATCCTGCCTCGGGCATGGATGTGTGTGGTGTCCTTAGTTAGGTTTAATTAGTTCTGAGTTCGAGGGGACCGATGATCTCAGAATTAAGTCCCATAGTGCTCAGAGCCATTTGAATCATTTAGGAGCGTAAGTTGAAATCTCTCTCCTCCGGCGTAATTTGGAAGTGGACCACAATAGTTGTATCAAGTAGTCTCCTAGAAGACAAACTGTTCGATTCTGTCTCGAGACATCATTACATTTGATTGTTCAGCTTTGATTCTTCAGTCTGCTAGTTGAATAATGCCTTGGAAACTATTTTTGCTCTTGAACACTGCAGTCTTTTCCCACACTAAAAGACTGACGACAGCCATAAGTGCTTGCATTTTCTTGATCCTGTGGGAGTGATTGATTTGCCTGACCTAGAAGAGGCGGAATTTTTCTGCAATTGTTGATTGCATGTTAACTGGTTACCAATGATACTGCACTTTCACTCACATAACAATCCGACTCAATAACGAGACGTTCTCGATTGTAGCACTGTCACATAGTAAAATGTATAAGTTCTTCCAACATGCACCGTTACAAGTTCGAGTACATACTGTACTCGGCATAAACACTTTATGCATTTCATAAAGCCTTGTAATTGAGTCGAGTACAAATAAAACACCAACACAGTTTTAAAATGTTCATCTGAAAAGTGTTCCAGATATATTCTTAGTTTTCCCAGAATCTATAAACTCTGGTCATAAATTTTCTTATCCAGATGCCTATTCGCTGCCTACCATTGCTGTCAATGGAGACCAATACAGTTGTGGTCTCTCGTCTACGGCAGTACTGTCGAGATGCTTTCTTTCCAGTGTGCATCACCGGGCTTCCCTTGCGCAGGAACATCGTAATAGTCAGGCTGTCAGAGTTTCTTTTTTTTCTTATCAAGTTGTTTCCGTCATGCTACACTAAAATTCTGTTTGGTATCATAGAAAAGACCAGGTGCATAAACGTTGAGGTGGGTAACCCAGATCCACAAACGACTGAGTCGAGAGTAAAGAGCTAAAGGCAAAAAAAAAAGAAGAAGAAGAAGACTGAAATGTTTACTTGGTGGCAAACATAAGAATTCGAGCGCACGACTTTTTGTTATATTTTGACTTAGTTGCACAATTACGATGAAGTTTTTTACTCTCAACAGTTGTTCAAAGGGGTGTCACACATGTACCTCCACTACCAAGTCCCACCCTTCTTCATGCTTCCTCAGCGAAATTAATGGTTTGTAAAGTTTCAGGTTTGCAGCCGAATTGTCACTTACCATAAAGCGCCAACAAATATAAAAACTTGAAAAATGACTCAGCTGTTGTTCCAGAGATGTCACAGCCAGCGACAATTCTTGGCAGGGGATTGTCTTCGCTCTCGAAAGGCGTCTCCCGAACAAGATATGGCACATGACCTCAGAGAAGAAATTCAGTCTGTTCAATTAGGTGAACGAGTTGTCCACCATACACACTTCAGGGACCGTCTGACGCACGTGATCACGAGCAAGGTATACGAAGTAGACTAGTATGCTGATCGTACTGGAACCACAGACATGCTCGAAGATCAAGCCGTCGGCATTGCATTAATGTAATTACCTCTCTACATCTCTCACGATTTATGCCTACATGATGGTCAGGTTTCCCTCCTCTAAAATATACGATATATCGAGTAATTCGATTGAACTAACAACGATTCGTAGTTTCTCGTGTACCACTGGAATACTTATCAGATAATACATTCGCTCTATCACAGTTCAAGAGTATTTACAAAAAAATATGTTGAATATACAATAAGCTCCTACAATATTTGAAATGCATGACAGTCACTGAACGATTGAAATGTAAACGTGTTTACTTTATCGTAATGTGACGCGACATTACAAAATCTTCTGTTCTGTTCTTGTCTGTACTTTCTAACGTCCACGTTTCACTTCTACAAAAAGACTTCATTCCAAATCAATACTTTCATAAAAATCATAACACTTAAATTTTTAACTGAGTTACTAATGTTACTGTTATCAGTCTGTATTTCATATCTCCAGAACTTAAATAGTTTGATGCCAAATTTCCAAGACACATATAGTGACATAGTGGTTTCATTTCCCAGTCTAATTCCCTCTGTATCACCTGACTTATTTCGATTACACTACATCACCCTTGTTGTGATTTTACTGTGTGCATCTTATAATTTGTAATTCTCAAACAACTACCCAGTCCACTCAGCTGACTTCCAAGTCCTTCGCCGTGTCTGATAGACCAGCAACATCATTCGCAAACTTTAGGTCTCCTCTTGCTTCTCCCTGATCTCGACTATCATTCCCCAGTTATTTGTTCCCTTCACTGTTTGCTCTTTGTACACATTGAACAATTGGGGGGAAAGCGTTCAACACTGTCTCAGTTTTGAGTTACTGTCCGCCTTTATAAGGATAATGATTTATACGTATAATTATTTATACGTATACTGATTTATACGTTTATGACAGCATTAGGGCTTCTGTACTGGTTGTACTTAACTTTCTGCTCCCTGTATTTTAACCCTGACAGATTCACAAATCCAAAGAGTGAAAGCCAGTCACCGCTGTCAAACGGTTTTTCTAATTCAGTACATGCTGTAACTGTTGGTTTACTTCTCTTCACCTTCTACAGAGATGTCATTGAGTCAGTTTTGGTTCGCGTAATACTACATTTCTACGTAACCGAGACTGTCACTTTTTACGATTTGGCCAGAAATGGCATAAATAAACACTATTGTCAGTAAATATACAATATAAGAGGAAATAACGTAGTCCTACATGTTCCTAAAGAGCGTCGCTCTAAACCTAACAAAAAATTAATATTGCTTGATTCTCTCTGTGAGATTCACATGTTTGTTTCTGGGTTTCAGGTCTTTCAGCTCGTGGCATCATGCGGTAAGTCTCGATACTGCTACCACGCCATCAGATGAAGTTATGGGTAGAAAACTGGTTGCGATGAGGAAGAAAAGGAATGGATATGTACGTAAGCATTACAAGGACATCTTATTTCTAACTATCGTTCAACAGACGTCAGAGAAATTGGAAAGAGAAATGTTGACGAAGCGAACACACTTAATAAGAGCGCTATCTATGTTATTTGAACGAAAATACATCTCTTATGACTTTCAATTAGCAGTATTCTCATCTCACATTAACAAAAACGTGGAATTTTGAAACGAGAACCAATAATGAAGCTGAGGTACATTGTCTTCTTTCCACCCACTCGTTTCTAGCTTAATTTTCATAAAGTCTTTGACGTAGCCTTTAAACAGATCATTACTCTTTTCTTCAAAATGCCAAACCTCGTATACTTGTACCACTTTATACCCCTTCTCTATAGCTTTCTTCACTTCATCTGTAGTCCACGTTCCTATTATCACCCTTTCATCGTCTGTGTGCTGACAAGCACCACATTTTTCCTCAATACACTTTCCACACAACCCAAATATCAACTTATCCTTTTTAATAGGCAAAACAGGATGATACAGCTTGCGCGGTGGTAATACTTTGCACTTAATCA
Source organism: Schistocerca gregaria (assembly GCF_023897955.1). Classification (NCBI taxonomy): domain Eukaryota; kingdom Metazoa; phylum Arthropoda; class Insecta; order Orthoptera; family Acrididae; genus Schistocerca; species Schistocerca gregaria. Next base: position 654,001,628 of record NC_064924.1, read on the forward strand.
AACCGTACCAATTTTTGTTGTACATCTTAGGTTTGTATAATTTTATAGGGTGACCGACAGGATAGTAATCAAAATACTGAACTGTAGGGTAGAGGCTGCATACATCTATGTATCTCAGCTTTTTACCACACACTTTAAGCTTGCTTGCATTTGTTCTTCCTCCATAGAAAGCATCTCTAGGGTTCAAGGGTTCAACGATTGGAGTAGTATTGTTGTATCCTTTACTCTTAGCCCACATTTCGACAAGGTTGTATCCTGCTTCCCTAATTTGGTAACTTCTTCGCTTTGTTTTCTCGTACAAGTCTCCCATAGTCTCATGGTTAACATTGTTAATAGTCTCTTCTTGATAACAATCAGGACATCCATGCCAAAAGCAACCGTGGAACTGGTATACTGTATTAGTGTCCTTATTGAATCCATCTACTTTTGTCCCACGAATCGTTACTTCTCCACCATTCAAAGCGTGTTGTACACCCCCGAAGGTGTTGAGCCAGGTTATCGACTCTTTACTATACATTTCTTTCTTGTCACTTTTTATCACAGCCATAGTATTTTCCTGGAGGTACTTGGACCTATAAATACCCATACAAACACTCGCAATAGTTATGTACTGAAATGGATCTATGTTAGCAATCTCTAAAAATTGTTTCCTTAACTCCAAACAACCTCTACGCAGAATATCTACATCAGAGTTACAGTAGTCCATAAATTCCTTTTGAAAGTCAAATATATAATTTTCTTTAACCTTATTGTTGTACCACTCAAGAAACTCTTTTCTAGCTTTTGTCTTCATCGTGTCTACGCCATAGTATTTGGTCTCAGGAATAGGTCCTACATAAGTCTGATTGTCTCTTGTGTTGAAGAAATGTGGGAAGTAACCCTTCTTAAGTTCTTTTAGCCCGAATGTTTTAGGGAAGTCACTCAAAGGAGAAGCTACGAAATTGTGGCTATCAATAATGCTTATTAGTCCGTTTACCTCTAGCATCATCAACTTTGTTCCATTGTATATAGTGTATGGTTTCAACGTATTCTCTATACAGTATTTTAAAATGAATTGTGAGTCATAGCCTTTCGCATTGTGTGCAATAGCCGTGTACCCTTGGTGGTTCTTAGAAATCAACCACTTGCAGAACTCTTCATTTGTTTTGAAGGAAACTTTGGTACCGTCAATATAGTGGGCTACTACGAGGTTGGGGATGTGCACTCCAGTATCTTGCTCAGCTTCATAGTCGAACCAGATATACTTTTCTGTGTAATGGCAACCATTTAATAACGTTATAATTTCAGTCAGTGTATTATTGTAGAGTACTTTATACTCTTGTTCTGAAATATCTCCATTACCAAATTGTCTTTGAAGGGTAGTGAGCTTAACATTTTGGAGAAGTTTATCCTTGTTTTTAGCTACAAAGTGTTCCAAAAAACTCTCCTTATCGGTAGCCTTACAAATACACCGACTTTCACACCTTTCGCCTTTCTGATGTTTATGTTGTATGTAGCATTGATGTTCACCAGTCTTATAAGGTTCCATACAATTGTAGCAAAAGGAGTATCCGCATTTATGCTCTTTAGATCTCGATAAAATTAAATTACATCCTCTACATTTATAAACTGTGTTACAAACTTCTGAGTGGTTATCTAAGCATTCCTGGTTGTAACAATACCTGTTACATTCCTTACAATAAACCTTATTCTTTTCTTCGGGGGAGTGCGCAGGTTTCTTGCACAGAATACACACATTTCCCTTCGTTTTACACTTGTGCTTATCCTTGTTGTTGTAAGGTGCATCGCACCTATCGCAGTAATATACACTACCCAAGAAAGCTTTCATACTGTTTACGACATCAAAATGGTTCCCGTTTTTGTATAAATAAAGTTTAGTATCCTTCTCCTGGCCCAAGTATATAACCGAATTAAAATTTTCAGCACACACAACCTTTATCTGAATACCCAACAATTCTTCTACGTTCTTTATGTCCTCTAGTGTGAAGCCTTCTTCGTTGTAGTCACCTAGTCTCTTGCACAGCTCTAGGGTTAGCTCAGTTTGAATAGGTCTACCCATTCTGACTTGTTTAATATCCATGGGACTCAGTTGCCTACCGAGAACCTCATTCGTGTGGTAGGTCAGGGCTGTTACTATGGCTCGTGGGCAGCACAAGTTATCTTTGTTCTTTATTTGGGTGATGCATCTTTTTGTTCTCACATCTTCAGACAGATTTATAATTTTCGACCTGCCTTGACCTCTAGGTACATTCAGAATCTTAATATTGAACCTGGTCTGTGTGATATTTAAGTTCTCGTTAGAAGACAGAATTCTACCGATATGACTCATGAAAGATCTGGCGTTAACATTAGATTGTACCACGGTTGAAATGTCGTGGTGAAAATTTGGGTTGCTTGCTACTACTGTTAATTTGTCTCCTTTTTTGTAGTTTCCCTTCTCTTTGGCCAGTTTAATCATTGCGTTGATGGCGTTCTCTACTTCCATTATCTTACTTACCTTTATGGTGTAATCTACTTCAGTCGCGTTAAATTTCTTAATGAATCGTGAGTTGGTCTCTGTGATGGTGTATGGTGGTTTTCTTTCTTCCTTGGGTGGTTCTATCAAGTCTTCGTGAAAGCCTAACTCTTGAGCTACCTTATTACGAAAGACAATGTCTTGCGTCTTCAAAATGGATTCAATTATTTCAGCCTTCCTCATCCTAACAGCCACCTTAATGTTTTTACTTCTACCGATGTTTATAAGCTGTGGTACCCTTAGCTTTTTCAAATCCTGCTTCTTGTACAACATGTCCTTAGTCTTTTCCAAAGCTTCTTTAAGTTGCGATTTCTTCATTTTCGAAACACCACTAAGATTATAATCCTTAGCCAAGATCTTAAGATCTTCGCGGTGTATTTTATCTTTGTTGTGCTCCTCCTTCTCTTCATTGTTTGGGTCATTCTTAAGATGACCCTTTGATTTCAAGTGCCTGAACCAATTCTTATAAGTGATGTCCACTCCACACTTGTTGCAGTATTTACCTGCATAGCTATATTTATTTCCTTCCGACATATTCATTTATTTACTTATTTATTTTATTAAAAAAATTAAATAAAAATTCATTTTTTTTAATTTCGAAAAAATCTTCTTACTACTTGCTACCAATAGTTTTAAGGTTTCGTTGACCTTAAAAATAATATTTGAATTTAGCCTGAGTCAGATTGTTCAGCCTCAGAGTCAGATTGTGCAGCCTCAGAGTCAGATTGTTCAGCCTCAGAGTCAGATTGTGCAGCCTCAGAGTCAGATTGTTCAGCCTCAGAGTCAGATTGTTCAGCCTCAGAGTCAGATTGTACAGCCTCAGGATATTGCAGATGTTGTTTGTATGATTGAGTCATAATTTCTAATTTTAATTGCAATATTTCGATTTCTTTATCTTTTAATTTATGGTTAATTTTTTCCTTTTCTAGTTCATGGGTCAAATTTAATTTTTCAATTTCTTGTTCAAGCTTAGCATTTAAATCAGTTAAACATCCAGATTGTTCAGCCTCAGATTGTTCAGCCTCAGAGTCAGATTGTTCAGCCTCAGAGTCAGATTGTTCAGCCTCAGAGTCAGATTGTTCAGCCTCAGAGTCAGATTGTTCAGCCTCAGAGTCAGATTGTGGTATTATTTCAACCATCAACTTTTCAAATTGTTTTTCTAGTTGTGACATACCTTCACTTATTTTAACGAGTTCTCTCTCGTCTTGTACCAATTCCATTATAGTCAGTTGTAAATACTGAAGGCTGCGCAGATAGTTAAAAACGGGAAACAACAGATTTTCTGGCACCTTATTTATATCAAAAGAAAGTGCTGCGGGGTTGTCATCGCCTTTCATTATAGCCGTCATGCTACAGGGAGGTATTAGTTTATTGCTCACAGACATTTATTATATGTATTATCTAATTAAAAAAAATAATTTTTGTCGAAAACAGCAAAACCTCGGCGCCGAGGAACCCTGTGGGGTCTTTTGTTTGTATCATTTCTTCGTCGTTGTCGTTGTTCTTCTGCCCCACAGGGTTTTTTTACTCTTTGTTACCACGTCTCGTCCCATACTTCTTAGCAGATGAGGGAGAGCGGATCAGTGCGGACGTCTCATGACGTCACTCAAAACTCCACGATGAAAACTTTACTCAGTTTTTTCTTCAGAAAGGTGGCCAGTCTTCCTGACCGAACGCGCTGAGCTACCGCGCCGGCGAAACAAATGCATTCGAGTAAGCTATTAATCTTACTCTCTCTCTCAGCATTACGCTTCATCTGACTTACCGTATATTTTTACTTAGATTACGTAGTGTAACATACACAACAACACCCAAAAACAACAATTTATTAGCGGAAAATTTACGTTTAAGTGAATAATATACATTTAAGTTAAAATATTACGCTAGAGCAGCGCTGTTGTGACTAATGCAGGCACTCATGACATCGGCGGACCGACCTTCACCGTTGGCCTCCCAGCTGGCTATCGCAGTCGGAGCAGCCTTGGCCGTGAAGATGTCGCAAGAGGCGAGACACGTCACTTCATTCTAGCGTAAATGAAAAGAGCATTCTTCATATATAAATATTTTTACTAACCATTAACCGCCATTTATATAGGAAAATGGGTCAGAAGAAGAAAAACGAGTCAAACGAACCTTTTTTACTTATAATGGTCTTTTAAAGGTTATATTTAGATCAAATTCGGGTATAGGATATCGATTTCGTGATTGGGCTACTAAAGTGGTGTATACAGATCATCTTGGTACTGAAGAACAAAGATTTGAGCAAGCTTTAGATATAGCTGGAGTAAACGCAACTCTTGTAAAACAAGTTTTTGATACCAGTGTTACACAGGTACTGTGGGTAGATCTCTTTTACATAGGCAGAGTGTCAAAAATACTTAAATACTACCCCTGATTTAATTTATTTAATTATTTATTTTCTTTTTAAAATCATTTTTATTATTTCTATTCAAATAAATGAACAGAATAATTCTACTTTCAATATTATCATTTGTATCTGCTCACGATGAAGCAGCAGTAAAATATTTGCACAGCTTTGGGTACTTGGACTATCAAGAAGATCAACTTTCTCAACTGAGTGAAGAAGCGTACAAAGATGCACTTACGTTATTCCAACAGAAATATCATCTCGTGGCTAATGGTGAGCTGACTGATGAAACTTTACAATTAATGAAGAACCCGAGGTGTGGCGTGGAAGATAACGTTTTAAGCTTTACTACACACATCTACAAGTGGAATAAGAAGAATATAAAATGGCATTACTATCTCGCAACTAGAAAAATGTTACAGGTGGTACAATCAGCATTTAAAATGTGGGAAGAACACACGGATCTTACTTTTGAGAACAGCAACCAAAGTCCTGATATTATCATTTCGACTAAGAGGGGAGCACACCGACGCCAAAACTCAGCCCTACAGTTCTGTCAACGAAGTTTTGATGGTAGAGGAAACGTATTAGCTCATGCCGACTTTCCTAACTTGTACAACGACCCCATTGAAATCCACGTTGATCAGGATGAATATTGGTACATGGAAATGGACGGTAACACACCTTCTTCACAGACAAACCTGTTTGTTGTTCTAGTTCACGAGATTGGTCACACGTTGGGTATGGCGCATTCAGATTTCTCTGAATCGGTGATGTACGCCTTTTACAATAGCACTATCACCACCCTATCTGAAGATGATATACGCGGTATCCAAAGTTTATATGGGAAACGTGCTTCTAGCGATACTGAACAGCGCCCTACTTCTACTCCGGCTTCACCCTCGCCTGAAGCAGTACCCAAAAAAGAGCCTGAACTGTGCACACTGAAGCAGTTTGGAAGTTCCGTAATTGTGAATGAGTTTCTATACATTTTTTATGGAACGTGGGTTTGGATGACTGCTCTTAATAGTAATGACGAGCTTTCAAAACCGCAACTAATCACAGACTGGTTAACGTTTCTACCTCAACAATTCGAAAATGTATGTGCTGTTTATCAGAGACCATCAGGTGAAGTCGTTCTTATCATTAATAACATGATATACATGGTTCAGATACCGAGTTTAACGTTACAACCTGGTTACCCAAAAAGAGTATCTGATATAGGGTTGCGACAAAATTCTGTTGTACATGGAGCTGTGAACACTTACTCTGGTAGAACCTTCATTTTTTATTACCATATATATTTTGCAGAAATCGATGAATGTAGCTTGAAAGCAAAAGCTTATGGTGTGATTAGTAAAAGCTTCCCAGGAGTACCTTCAGCATTTGATTCTGTTTTTAGATACATAAACGGTTTGCTGTACTTCTTCAAGGATGGTATATTATATGAATACAATGAATTCTCAAACGTACTAGTAAGAGCAGGTAAATTCGATCTTTCTTTATTTGGCATAAACTGTCCCAAGAAGTCATCTTCTTTTACGGTACTACCGAAGAGTTTAAAAGATACTGTGACTCAGCTAGAAACATTAAAACCCTAACGAGAATTTTTTTTAAATATTGCAGTAAATAAATGGAACGAAATCAACTGCTATTGAAACTTAACAGCGCCAACAAAACGTTTACAAAGCTGAATGAGTTAGAAAAGGGACACACTTATACCATTACAAATGCTGAGAATATAAGTACAAAATATGGCCAAAAGATTTTTCTACAACTCGACAGTGAATACAAGATTATATTACCCGATAGATACACCAAATTATTAAGCTGGGATGATTGCAATACTTTGGTTGGATGAAAGATGTTATACAATGGTACCAAAGAAACAAACAAAGACAACAAGATACACGATATTGAGTTCTTTTAAATTGATTTTAATGGTTTTTTACCCTTAAAATCTCCAACGTACCAACGTCAACGTCCCAACGTCAACGTCCAAACGTCCCAACGTCAACGTCCAAACGTCCCAACGTCAACGTCCAAACGTCCCAACGTCAACGTCCAAACGTCCCAACATCAACGTCCAAACGTCCCAATGTCAACGTCCAAACGTCCCAACGTCAACGTCCAAACGTCCCAACGTCAATGTCCAAACGTCCCAACGTCAACGTCCAAACGAATAATTTTATTATTTTTCCTTAAATAAATGTTTGCAAAATATGATGAAAAGCTTGTTAAGCAAGCAAAAAAGAACAGAAAGAAATTTGAACAAATCAAAGACCAATTTAAAGAATGGAAAATTAAGCCTATAACCGAATACGAAAAATACAAAAAGGAGGACCAACCAGTAATTGACAAATTAGATGCGATAGGGAAAGAAGTGATTGACGCTATAGAAAAAAATCGTGAGATTGAAAAGCAGCTACTACCTTACGATGGGGGGTTTGACGATATGTTCCCTATACCACCTACTCCTGAGGTAACATCGTTTGAGAGAAGCTTATTTGTTGATGACGCCATCACACCAAAGACACGTAAGAGGTTGGAGCCTATGTTGGAACAAATTGAAGACGAGGAACGGCTGAAGATGAAGGCTGTTTCAGACTACTCAGCAACTTACCTGGGCCCAAAAGTTTCAAAATACTTAGGCGCTCTAGGTGACACAATTTTTGGTCTCCGTTTTGACAATGGGAGACATTACATGGGTGACTCTGAAGTAACATTCAACAACGATAATATTATGGTGAAGGGTAACTCCTTTAAAGCCACCAATGGGTTTATGAAGCTCCTCACTCAGAAAACTGTATCACCTGAAGAGTACACATCTGACGATCTTGATACCTATACAACTATGCTGAAGGTCACCAATGCGATATATCAGAACAATGATCCAAAGGGGAATAAACCCAAGTCAAGCAGTAGCGAAAAATACAACAACATCATTAAACCAATATGGCAGTCACTCAAGAAAGAACGTGGTAACTCGCCAAACACAAAGGGTGGTATGGGTTTTGTAAAGAGGTATACAGACAAACCGGTGGAGTACGTGTGGATGAATGACGTCAGAGACTTAATTGATAGGCTAATGGTTATTCATGGTGAAGAGAATGCGGGAAATAATAACTTCCACAATGAGAAGGTTGGAATAACCAAGATGCTTACGAGTAAATTTAATGACTTCATAGTAAATAATCCAAAGGGGATACCTTACCTAATTAGATTTCTAAACAATCTCCCTCATACATTCTGGAAGGCAGAAAGTTATGGAAAGGGTTTAGTGAACACGTTAATTAATAATCTTCCTGTTGAAATGCATTTACCTGGATACAATTACTGTGGCCCTGGTACCAAACTAGAAGAACGATTAGAAAGAGGAGATGCTGGAATAAATCCTCTAGATGAAGCTTGCAAAAGGCATGATATCGCATACAGGGATCATAAAGATTTGGAACAAAGACATCAAGCTGATAAAGAACTGCAGAAAGCGGCAAAGGAAAGGATTTTCAGTAAAGATGCTTCCCTAGGAGAAAGATTAGCTTCAACAGCTGTAGCTGGAATAATGTTTGGGAAAAGGAAGCTAGGTCTAGGGTTAGATGATAATGGATGGGTATTGTGAATGTGAATGAAGAGGTGTAATTTTAATGGGCCACAACCCATTAAAATTTAATATGAGTGTAGCACTAAAATATTTAATTTATTTGAGATAATAAATGAAAGGATTTAGTATTGACTACAACATTCCCTCCAGTGGGAATCCGAGAGCGAAATCTATTAAAATAAAACTGTCCAATGACGACCTGAAAAATCATGGCTTTCTAGATGCTTATCTTACAGAGACTCAAATGAAACAGAAAGCTAAGAAACTTAAAAAAGGTGGTAGCTTATTAATAACATTTGCTATACCTGTTGTGAAGAAGATACTCGAGTACCTAAACTCTAAGAGATTGAAAGCAGGTTCTGGATTGAATAAGCACGAAGGTGGATTTCTACCACTGATACTTGCAGCGTTGGGAGCAATCGGGTCTTTAGCTGGTGGTGCTGCGGCAATAACAAGTGCTGTGCACAAAAAGCAAAAGGAAGACGCACAGTTAGCAGAGCAAAAGAGGCATAATCTTGAAATGGAAAAGAAAGCGGGATATGGTATTTTTTTAAAGAAAAAAGTCGAAAAAAAGTCGAAAAAATTGTGCAAAAATATGATCACCCGTTGAGCAACTATGATAGCGAGAGGTTAGCAAAGTCTTTAAAAATCAAAAATTTTAGAGGTGTATTCATGGCCGACGAGTTACCGTTAGAACCTAAAGAAGTAGAATCAGGGGTAGTTAACTTGGATACATCTGATCACATAGGTACTCACTGGATATGCTACTTCAAGAAAGGTGATGAAAAATAGGTTTTTGACTCATTCGGTGGCAGTATACCACAAACTTTAGTGAAATACCTGGGTCCTGACAATCTGTTTTACAACTCAGAAAGAATTCAGAATTTCGATCAGTTTATATGCGGTCATTTGTGTGTGATGGTACTGAAGCTATTTATAGATGGATGGAGTTTTATTAAAATTCATGATACAATAAATGGATATTTTTGGAAATAAGGTAAAGAAGGGTATTGAACAACTAGACGATGTCAGAGAAGTTATAAACGGACTAGAATCTAGTATCAGTAAACTTAATATTAAGAAGTATTTCTCATTTTCAAAGAACTGGGTATCATTGAAAGGAAGGCGCATTGTAAACATAGCAGATGCCATAGGTGGATATGATGCAGTCACTAAAAGCCAGCTCGATGCTGTTAATGATGTTGCTAATGCCAAATACACAAGTATACTAACAACCCTTAATAATTATGTAAGTAAAACCAACCTCGACCATTATTACAGTAAAAAGGACCTAGAAAAAGTTTTCTCAGATTATTATACAAAAGGTGATTTATCACAATACATCAACAAAACTGAACAAGGCCTGAACAAAATATGTGATAAACAAACAGTTGAATTCACTTTTATGACTGGATTAGAACAACAAACGTACACCTTCGAGTATGATTTTGTACTGAAAAAAGTTATTGTCATTGGAAAAGATATAAACAAAGATTTAACATTTAATGATTTTGATGTTGCAGTAAGTATGTATGACAAAGTACACGTAATTGAGAATAAGCATAACCCAATATTAATTCATAAAGGAAATTTCCTAACCGTAAGACTAAAAGAGTCGGCGAAGACAGTCCCTGTGGACGTAAAACTCTTACTATTTGGCGAACTAGCATCATTTAAAGATTCTATTGATGAGGACTTAGAATCTTGATCTTTAATTTTCAATTAAATAAATGATAGAACAGAAACATATTTGGTGCCTAAGGTGCAAGAGATTTACTGCTACACTTCAGCCTCACACTGTTGCCACGAAAAACGGTCGTCATAGGATTGAGGGCTATTGTGGGGTGTGTAATACCAAGAAAAGTAAGTTTATAAAAATAAAGTAATGTCTCCGACAAGTAAAAGTATTCGTGAAGAAATTATACATGAGCTTCACAAGCCACTGAGAAAGAATTTTCCAAGAAAAGCTGTTACATCCTACGGTATAGATGATTTGTGGCAAGCTGACTTGGTTGAGATGGATTCTGGTCACCTTAAAGGTATATCAAAATTCAACAACGGTATGAAGTATTTACTGACTGTAATAGACGTATTTTCAAAGTATGCTTGGGCTATTCCTGTTAAAGATAAATCAGGTGAAAGTATTACCAGCGCGCAAGCTGTATCATCCTGTTTTGCCTATTAAAAAGGATAAGTTGATATTTGGGTTGTGTGGAAAGTGTATTGAGGAAAAATGTGGTGCTTGTCAGCACACAGACGACGAAAGGGTGATAATAGGAACGTGGACTACAGATGAAGTGAAGAAAGCTACAGAGAAGGGGTATAAAGTGGTACAAGTGTACGAGGTTTGGCATTTTGAAGAAAAGAGTAATAATCTGTTTAAAGGCTACGTCAAAGACTTTATGAAAATAAAGCTAGAAACGAGTGGGTGGAAAGATGACTTTAAAACTATTGAAGAGTACACCACAGCGGTTAAGGAACATCTTGATATCGATCTGAATCCCGAAGAAGTGGTTCCGAATCCTGGTGAGCGTGCCGTTTCAAAGATTTGCTTAAACTCATTTTGGGGTAAATTCGGTCAAAGACAGAACTTGACCCAAAGTGAATATGTAGTGGATGTAGAGAGGTGGTACAAAATAATGTTAGATGATAGGGTTGATATAAGCAATATGATTTTTATTAATGATAATATTGTACAAGTCACCTATAAGTACAAAGATAATTTCGTTGAAGACTCCTACTCAACCAATGTGTTTATAGCAGCATTTACAACTTCTAATGCGCGCCTACGGCTTTATGATATGCTAGACAGGCTAGGGTCAAATGTGGTCTACTACAATACTGATAGTATTGTTTATATTGATGATGGTACCAACACTGTTGAAACTGGTTGTATGTTGGGGGAGTGGACTGATGAACTGGGTAAGGATGATCATATCACAGACTGGATTTCTACAGGACCTAAGAGCTACGGGTACGTGACATACAAAGGAAAGGAGACAATGAAGGTAAAAGGTTTCACGTTAAACTATGAAAACTCTAAAGCATTGAACATCAAAACCATGAAAAATATTGTGGATAAGGACATCGATAAGGTTAAATTGAAATATAAAATGATTACAAGAGATACAAAATCTAAACGCTTGATTAATAAGGATGTTAGTAAAGAATTCAAATTCGATTATGATAAAAGAATGATTGAGAATGAGGTCAATGGTATGATTGAAACATATCCTTGGGGATATTAAATAACAAAAGAAATAGCAAAGTAAGATAGACACAACCTTAAAACAGATTAAGATAAATAGACAAGTTAAGGTTAAAAGAGGCTATAATTGGTAAGATAAGTTAAGGTAAGGTTTCACCTTACATAAGATTAATATAGGTAAAATAAGTTAAGGTAGACACAAACCACAATCTTAAATAAGATTAAGATAATTTTTTATGGTTAATAGGACTTTAAAAAAGTGTTGGTTAAGTATAGGAATAATTCTTGAAAAAATCTTCGATTACATTTTAAGGTTAAGATTAACCACATCTTTTAACACTTTTTATTGAGACTCTTTATTTAAATAGAATGGATGGTTCTCACCACACATTTAATACTTTTTTAAGATTAAGTTTAATCTTAAACAAGATTAATCTTTCTCAACACTTTTGATTATGTTTTGTGGTGACTTTGAACCATATTTTACTCATATTTTTCAAGAAAACTTTGTGAATTTTTTATGGTTGATCTTAATGATAACTTTAGATTACGTTATAAGGTTACTTTGAACCATGAATTGTTTCACAATTCTCCAGAAATTTTTGTGGTTAGTTTTCACCTTAAAGAAGATTTACTTTTAGAAACCTCATTGGACAGGGTATGGTTGGTTAAAATCTTAAATAAGATTTAAAAATAAAATGCGTTTAAGGTAAGATTTAAGGTTAAACAGGATTATCCAACAGATAAGTAAAATAATTTTTTAAGGCTAAATGGGACCTTAAAAGATTATTAAAATTATGGTTGAATTTAACCTTAGAAGAGGGAGGTGTTCCCAAGTGACCCACATACTACTCATCCGCTCTACGTGCATAAACATGTTTCTCCATTTTTTTAGCCTAGCAGTTCAACAAATTCCAGATGATTTTCAGTCACCGTCATTGTTCAGTTTAATTTGAACGGATTCAACTTGACAAAGGCACCTATTGAAGAAAATTTTGTGACAAATTACCCACATCGTCGTAATTCAGTGTACCTTCACCTCGAAAAGACTATAAAATCACATATAGTTATCCTGCTTACAGCGACAGCGTTTTTTACGTTACTGATTTATGCTTCGATAAATGAACGCCGCATAACACGCGACTACTTCCGGAACGACAGGTTAACTATTGCCGTTTTGCCACGCAACACAACACTTTCCTAAGGGTACGTATACTTCTGTGTGCCTTGCGTCTAGCCACCGTGCAGCTGTGTTTGCCTCACACGCAAAAAGGGCGTGCGGGTAGATACACGTCCCTGCCTCGATATCTGTGCATCCTTGATTCCATTCAGACGTAGATGGAATCACACATGATTTTCCAGTGTTCAAGATGCCCGCTTTGTTTTCAGCAACTGGCGACGCAATTAGTGTATTTTGAGATAAAGACGAAATTTCAGAAAGAACCCCATGCACTTTTTGTGTAATGCATGTCTCAGCATGGTGGAAGAGATGAAGATGGGAAGGAGCACTGTAGTTAATAGCTGTACCCTTGGCTTCTAAGAAATGTTTCATCCTGTTGTGTCTCTGATAACGAGGAAAATACTAAATAGAAGAACGCTGTATTAATTTTAATTTTAATTTTAATTTTAAATTAATAAAAGCCTCAGTTGCAATGTTTACCTAGATTTACCTAGGATTCAGTTGGGATAGTGCAACCTTCTTCAGAATAGAAGGAACTACGATTTGTCCATAACAACGTCAAAAACTAAAAACTATAATATAGTAATACATCGTCATATTGGAATAACTTACCTGGGAAACAGCCTCGGCCCCACTTCGCGACCGCACTACGGGAACAACAGATGTTGTTCTGGACTGTATGGCGTTCGATCGTAAACTTTTTGATTCCGTCTTTTACTTACCTTCAACCACCAAACACTAAAGAAGAGTGAGAAGATTGGTTAAACGTTGCGAGAGAGTTTGAAGCGATATGGAATTTCCCACATTTCTGGCGGCTCTAGGTGGCACTTCCGGGCAACACTGGAAGCAGACAGATTTCAAAGTTCTTTTATTTGCTATGCTAACTATTCATTAATCAAAGCGGCTCGTAAGGGAACCAGGACGGCTTCGGCCCATCATTTCTATTTTCTAACATATATTCATCGATAGTACGAATGAAGATTTGTATGTATGGGTGTGTGTGTGTGTGTGTGTGTGTGTGTGTGTGTGTGTCTGTGTGTGTGTGTGTGTGTGTGTGTGTGTGTGTGTGTCGAACTGTAGACAGTCATTTCACTTCGCTTCCTTCATAACCTTCAGCATTCACCAACTACAATCTTGGAAACGCACTATCCTACTTTTCAGATTTACGTGCTTCTCGTTAGATCATTCGTCCAACGTGCTAACACAAAGCAACTGCATATTACGTTTAGTGCCATTGAATATAAATTTAAGTTTTAGGAAGTCTTTCCTGAAAGAATATATACTGAATGTTGGCTTATAGGGAACCTAAAGTACAGACAAGAAGGAAATAGAAACTTGAACGATAGCATAAACATGCAATGATTCCGGGAACCTGTGAGGGTTATCATCAGAAGCAGAAGGGTGCCTGGAGTAAAACTAATTAAACAGTTAAGTAAGGTGCTTCATACATTATCTTAATGAAACCTGTTCGGTTAAAAATATAACAAGGTGACACAATTAACGCAAAGTTTAGATTAATTGAAGTTGTGAAACTGGCTTCGTTTCATGTAACTAACTTATATACATCTGTGCCATTTGAATAAACAAGAGAGATTACAGAAACCAGCTTACGACAGCCTGTAAAAATACGTGAAGAAAAATAGATGTATTTATGGGACTATTTACGTGTGTCGTATCATTCATCTGTTTTATGTTTAATGAAAGCTTTACATAGAAGAAAATGGCTTAGCAATGAGATGTGCAATAGCAGGATACGTGGTGGACCTCTTCCTGAATGTTTATGAAACAGTTTTTCTTTTATAGAAACATGTTGGGTACAGCGATAAACTAAATAAGTGCAAAAGATACGTTGACGACATATCACTGTGTTTCAAAGATATGACGTTGAAATAAATGAAGGAGCAAATGACATTGACGACATGCAATATCGTGCTTACAGTATAGCAACCGGAAATTTTAATTTTTGTTATTTCCTGATTGAGAAAAGAAATCTCAATATATAGGAACCCACTTTTACAGGAGCAGTAATTCATAAAAATTAATGCTATCCCCGTAAACAATAAGTTTCGTTCTTTAAAAATGCATTATGTAGGGGCAATGTCATTGTGTTAACAGTAAGAACAAAAACGAAAAAATGAAATTACTTACGATCAATGTTTAATCCATTGGATTCATGCAGCAGTGCGACAGAGAAATCAACAAAAAGAGATAGATTCGCAGAAAGATGGAGCTATACTCAACTGGGAATCAACTATTTTTTTCAGTTTGATACTGGACATCAGCAAAGAACAAAAGAAAATCACAAATACGACCTGACCGTCCTTGTTATCCAGTGATGACACGTTGTTACCCGGTCTAGGGGTATTTCGCTACCTCCAGGACACGTCAGTCTTGTGGGTTGCAGCAATTTGTTACATCCCGAAAGATCACTCGTCACATGCGAAAGCTGCTGCAAAAATTATATGCTGCATACTTTTAATTCTTTATCGAGAGATGGGATAAGTGTTTAAGTTCATAAGAGGAGTATATCGAAAACTGTAAATATAATTCAGGATGGTACACACGACTGTGATGTCTGTAACCCAGTTTGGGATTATTTATTGACTCACCCTCGTACTGAGATATCTGTGAACGACAGTTTCAATTGTATGGCGATACATGCCTTCTACTTGTTTATTATTTTTACCTGTGCCTAATGGAAAGCACACGTGCTCTAGGTGCGGCACGGTAGCTCAGCATGTTCGGTCAGAGGGATAGCTGCCCTCTGTAATAATAAAAAAAAAAACTGAGTGAATGTATCCGCGATGAACTTCAACAAGCGTCATGGGCCCTCCACCACGAACAAATACAACGACCAATAACGAGCAAAATGAGATTAAAAAAAGGTAGCTTCTTTGATTCATAATCTAAACGCCCTCGGTCCCGGGTTCGAATCCAGCCACTGCTTAAATTTTCATTAATAATCAGCATTAGCGGCCGAAGGCTTCCGGCATAAGAAATCACCCCTCATTCTGCCAATGTCCTTGTCAAAGAGTGTCGAGGAACGGACAGAGGTTCAGGGCACTCTCTCGTCCTAATGGTGGGAAACTGCCCTCAAAGGCGAAAGAATCAGCAATGATCAACGGTATGAGGATACAGAAGGCAATGGAAACCTCTGCATTAAAGACACGTAACGTGTATCCACAGGACATGTGGACTGTAATTGAAGAAGCGTCATGATAATCTCACCAATGGCTAAAGATTCCGGAGTAGTCCCCCATTCGGTTCTCCGGAAGGGGACTGACAAAGGAGAAAAAGATTGATTAATCAAGGAAAGGATAACGTTCTATAAGTCGAGGCGTGGCATGTCAGAAGTTTCAACGTGGTAGGGAAACTAGAAAATCTGAAAAGGAAAATGCAAAGGCTCAAGCTAGATATGGTAGCGGGCAGTGAAGTGAAGTGGAAAGAAGACAAGGATATCTGCTGAGACGAGTATAGGGTAATATCAACAGCAATAGAAGATGGTATAAAAGGAGTAGGATTCGTTATGAATAGGAAGGTAGGGCAGAGAATGTGTTCCTGTGAACAATTCAGCCATAGGGTTGTTCATATCAGAATCGACAGCAGACCAACACCGTCAATGATAGTTCAGTTTTCCATGCCGACGTCGCAAGCTGAAGATGAAGAGACAGAGAAAATGTACGAGGATATTGAAAGGGTAGTACAGTATGAAAAGGGATATGAAAATCTAATAGTCATGGTAGACTGGAACGCAGTTGTAGGGGAAGAAGCAGAAGAAATGGTTATAGGAGAATATGTGCTTGGGGCAAGGAATGAGAAAGGAGAAAGACTAATTGAGATCTGTAACAAGCTTCAGCTAGTAATAGCGAATACTCTGTTCAAGAATCACAAGAGGAGGAGGTATACTTGGAAAAGGCCGGTGATACGCGGAAATTTCATATAGATTACTCCTTGGTTGGACAGAGATTCTGAAATCGGATACCGGGTAGTAAGGTGTACCCAGGAGCAGATACAGATTCAGATCACAATACAGCAATGATGTAGAGTAGGCTGAACTTTAAGACATTATTCAAGAATAATCAATACGCAAAGAAGTGGAGTACGGAAGTACTAAGGAATGACGAGATACGGTTCAAGTTCTCTAAGGCTATAGTACAGCAATAAGGAATAACTCAGTAGGTAGCACAGTTGAAGAGGACATCTCTAAAACAGGCCATCACAGAAGTTAGGAAGGAAAACATAGGTAGAAATAGGGCAACTGCGAGGAAACCGTCGGTAACAGAAGAAATACTTCAATTGATCGATGAAATAAGGAAGTACAAAAATGTTCCGGGAAACTCAGGAATAGAGAAATACAAGTCGCTGAGGAATGAAATAAATAGGAAGTGCAGGGAAGCTAAGATGAAATGGCTGCAGGAAAAATGTGAAGACATCGAAAAAGAAATGATTGTCGGAAGGACAGACTCAGCATAAAGGAAAATCAAAACAACCTTCGGTGACATTAGAAGCAAGGGTGATAACATTAAGAGTGCAACGGGAATTGCACTGATAAATGCAGAGGAGAGAGCGGATAGGTGGAAAGAATACACTGAAAGCCTCTATGAGGGGGAGGATTTGTCTGATGTGGTTGAAGAAGAAACAGCTGTCGATTTCGAAAGATAGGGGATCCAGTATTAGAATCATAATTTGAAAGAGCTTTGGAGGACTTAAGATCAAACAAGGCAGAAGGGATAGATAACATACCATCAGAATTTCTAAAATCATTGGGAGAAGTGGCAACAAAACGACTATTCTGGCGACATATCATCTGACTTTCGGAAAAGCATCATGCACACAGTTCCGAAGACGGCAAGAGGTAACAAGAGCAAGAATTGCCGCACTATCAGCTTAACAGCTCTTCATCCAAGTTGCTTACAATAATGATAAACAGAAGAATAGAAAAGAAAATTGAGAGTTTGGCTTTAGGAAAGGAAAAGGCACGAGAGAGGCAATTCTGACTTTGCGGTTAATGATGGAAGCAAGACTAAAGAAAAATGAAGACGTGTTCATAGAATTTGTCGACCTTAAAAAAGCGTTCAGCAGTGTAAAATGGTGCAAAATGTTCGAAATTCTGAGAAAAGTACGGGTCAGCTATAGGGAGAGACGGATAATATACAATATGCACAACAGCGAATAGGGAATAATAACGGTGGACAACCAATTACGAAGAGCTCGTATTAAAAAGGGTCTAAGACAAGGATTTAGCCTTTCGCCCATACTGTTCAATCTCCACATCGAGGAAGTAATGATGGAAATAGAAGATAGATTCAGGAGTAGAATTAAAATTCAAGGTGAAAGGATATCAATGATACGATACGCTGAAGACATTGCTACCCTGAGTGAAAGTGAAGAAGACTCACATAATGTGCCTAACGGAATGTACAGTCTAGTGAGTACAGAGTATGGATTGAAAATAAATCGAAGAAAGATGAAGGCAATGAGAAGCACTTACAGCAAAAATGAGAACAGCGAGAAAACATCAGGACTGATGGTCACGAAGTAGATGAAGTTACGGAATTCTCCTACCTAGACAATAAAAATAACCAATGACGGACGGAGCAAAGATGTCATAAAAAGCAGACTATCAATGGCAAAAAGGGCATTCCTGACCAAGAGAAGTCTATCAATCAAATATCGGGCTTAGTTTGAGGAAGAAATGTCTGAGAATGTACGTCTGGAGTACAGTATTGTAATATCAACAGCAATAGACGATCGTGTGAAACCCAGCTCGCGCTATTCGTCCACGAGACTCAGAGGGCCTTAGACACGGGTTCACAGGTAGATGCCGTGTTTCTTGACTTCCGCAAGGCGTTTGACACAGTTCCCCATAGTCGTTTAATGAACAAAGTAAGAGCATACGGACTATCAGATCAATTGTGTGATTGGATTGAGGAGTTCCTAGATAACAGAACGCAGCACGTCATTCTCAATGGAGAGAAGTCTTCCGAAGTAAGAGTGATTTCAGGTGTGCCGCAGGGGAGTGTCATAGGACCGTTGCTATTCACAATATACATAAATGACCTGGTGGATGACATCGGAAGTTCACTGAGGCTTTTTGCAGATGATGCTGTGGTGTATCGAGAGGTTGCAACAATGGAAAATTGTACTGAAATGCAGGAGGATCTGCAGCGAATTGACGCATGGTGCACGGAATGGCAATTGAATCTCAATGTAGCGAAGTGTAATGTGATGCGAATACATAGAAAGATAGGTCCCTTATCATTTAGCTACAAAATAGCAGGTCAGCAACTGGAAGCAGTTAATTCCATAAATTATCTGGGAGTACGCATTAGGAGTGATTTAAAATGGAATGATCATATAAAGTTGATCGTCGGTAAAGCAGATGCCAGACTGAGATTCATTGGAAGAATCCTAAGGAAATGCAATCCGACAACAAAGGAAGTAGGTTACAGTACGCTTGTTCGCCCAATGCTTGAATACTGCTCAGCAGTGTGGGATCCGCACCAGGTAGGGTTGATGGAGGAGATAGAGAAGATCCAACGGAGAGCAGCGCGCTTCGTTACAGGATCATTTAGTAATTGCGAAAGCGTTACGGAGATGATAGATAAACTCCAGTGGAAGACTCTGCAGGAGAGACGCTCAGTAGCTCGGTACGGGCTTTTGTTGAAGTTTCGAGAACATACCTTCACCGAAGAGTCAAGCAGTATGTTGCTCCCTCCTACGTATATCTCGCGAAGAGACCATGAGGATAAAATCAGAGAGATTAGAGCCCACACAGAAGCATACCGACAATCCTTCTTTCCACGTACAATACGAGACTGGAATAAAAGGGAGAACCGATAGAGGTACTCAGGGTACCCTCCGCCACACACCGTCAGGTGGCTTGCGGAGTACGGATGTAGATGTAGATGTAGATGGTAGTGAAATACGGACTGTGGGAAAACCGGAATAGAAGAGAATGGAAGCATTCTTGATGTGGTGCTACAGACGAATGTTGCAAATTAGGAGGACTTATAAGGTAAGGAATGAGGAGGTTCTGTGCAGAACCGGAGAAGAAAGGATTATGTGGAAAACACTGATAAGGAGAAGAAACAGGATGAAAGGACATCTGTTATGGCATGAGGGACTGACTTCCATTGTACTAGACAGAGCTGTAGAGGGAAAAACTGTAGAGGAAGACCGAGATTTGAATACACCCAGCAAATAATTGAGGAGATAGGTTGCAAGTGCTGCTCAGAGATGAAGAGGGTACCACAGGAGAGTGATTTGTGGCGGGCCGCATCAAACCAGTCAGAAGACTGGTGACCAATTTTTTTTTTAATTAAATTTTTTCCATGTTTCGCAGTTTCAAAGGTGACTGTATTCAATACACTGGAGGTATTAATTAAGAAACGGCTTCAGTTACAACAACAATAACAACAACAACAATAGTGGAGTGTACGAAGTGTCATGCCCGAGTTGTCCTGCCTACTATGTAGGGAAAACAGGCAGAATCTTCGAAATCCGTTTTCGAGAACATGTAAATGCTTCCAGGCTCAACCACTCTGAAAAATCAGTCATTGCTCAACATAAGTTGGAAACGAAACATGTCAGCAACAATCTAGAAAACAATTTGGTAGTATTACATAATGAAGCAAATGGTAAGATGCTAAACCTGTTCCAGAAACTGGAGATATACCTTCACAAAATCAAAAAACCGATGTTGAATGGACAAACAGATTCCGCATGCCAGAGCTGTTTCAGTAATTTTAAAGACCTATTCTGAAGTTATTTCCTTCATATGTCAATTGTTTAATAATTATATCTTTAGCCCTACGAAAAATTTATCTTTTAGTACACCATGTACAAAAACATCTGTGAAGTGTTTACAATCGTGTGTAAGCGAAAGTGCCTCTTGAATGAAGTGCTATGTATGAAAACGATAGAAAAAAAGAACGTATGCTGGCGCTAAAACGTTAAAAACGGTTCTCTTGGATTATTTGGTAAGTTTACACTGTTCATCTTTTCCACTAGTTCGCATATATTTTCCTCGTTCGACTTACGAAATTCGTAACCAAACATCAAACCTTTTCGCGACAGGAATATTCATCATGCCGTGCCAAAACATGTGTCAAATAAATATTTGGCCGATTATTTTGCAGCAACTCCTTATTGATAAAGTCCTTTTTGTTAAGGAATTTTCAACGATGATCTCGATCACGAAACAATCGTTGTGCACTTCAGTAGGCTGTACACTTTACCCGTGGCCTCCATCAGCCCTCATGGCTATGGAGGAGAGTAAGGCAACGGCGAGAAGTCACTGCCCACTTCAAAGCACGGCCGGTGTCACAGGGCTCGCCAGCCGCCAGCCCGCAGGTGTCGCGACCACAGTCGGCACCGCCTCCGCTGCCGCCCCCGCTTCCAGCCAGCAGAGCATTCCGCGGTCGCGGCGGCCCCCAGGGCCAGAATTCCTGCAGCTGCCACCACCCGCCTCTGGCGCAGCATTCCAGCCCAGAGCACTGCCGCCAGCGACTCTGGTCTGGGCGCCGGATTCACTGCTGCTATGCTTCCCCTTAATACAGAGTACACCTTCCTCGTGGCCATGAACAGTCATCATGATCATCAGTCGTAGCAGCGGCATGCAAGTATTGTTCTGTTAGATCAGTCATCCCTCTTGTCTATATCCATATACAGCGCATTATAAATTGAAAGTTACACGGCGTCATTATTCACTGCCTGTTAAAAATATCGGGGCACTACTCTCTCTCTCTCTCTCTCTCTCTCTCTCTCTCTCTCTCTCTACAGGGTAGTCCATTGATAGTAACCGGGCCAAATATCTCACGAAATAAGCGTCAAACGAAAAAACTACAAAGAAACCAGATGGCGATTTGGTTGGCCCGCTAGATGGCGCTGCCATAGGTCAAACGGATATCAACTGATAGGAACCCCAGTTTTTATTACATATTCTCGTAGTACGTAAAGGAATATTAATTTTTCACGAATGACATTTTCACTCTGCAGCGGAGTGTGCGCTGATATGAAACTTCCTGGCAGATTAAAACTGTGTGCCCGACCGAAACTCAAACTCGGGACCTTTGACTTTCGCAGGCAAGCGCTCTACCAACTGAGCTACCGAAGCACGACTTACGCCCGGTAATCACAGCTTCACTTCTGCCAGTATCTCGTCTCCTACCTTCCAAACTTTACAGAAGCTCTCCTGCGAACCCTGCAGAACTGACACTCCTGAAACAAAAGATACTGCGGAGACATGGCTTAGCCACAGCCTGGGGGATGTTTCAAGAATGACATTTTCACTCTGCAGCGGAGTGTGCGCTGATATGAAACTTACTGGCAGATTAAAACTGTGTGCCCGACCGAAACTCGAACTCGGGACCTTTGCCTTTCGCGGGCAAGGAACCCCCATTTCTTATTTCCTATTCGTGTAGTACGTAAGTAAATATGAATGTTTTAGTTGGACCACTTTTTTCGCTTTGTGATAGATAGCACTGTAATAGTCACAAACGTATAAATACGTGGTATCACGTTACATTCCGCCAGTGCGGACGGTATTTGCTTCGTGATACATTACCCGGGTTAAAATGGACCGTTTAACCAATTGCGGAAAAGGTCGATATCGTGTTGATGTATGGCTATTGTGATCAAAATGCCCATCGGGCGTGTGCTATTTATGATGCTCGGTGTCCTGGACGACATCATCCAATTGTCCGGACCGTTCGCTGGATAGTTACGTTATTTAAGGAAACAGGAATCGTTGAGCCACATGTGAAACGTCATCCACGACCTGCAACAAATGATGATGCCCAAGTAGGTGTTTTAGCTGCTGTCTCAAAAACGTCGGTGTTGAGAATGCTACGTCAACATCGGTTGCACCCGTACCATATTTCTATGCACCAGGAATTGCATGGCGACGACTTTGAACGTCGTGTACAGTTCTGCCACTGGACACAAGAGATATTACTGGACGATGACAGATTTTTTGCACACGTTCTATTTAGCAGCAAAGCGTCATTGACCAACAGCGGTAACGTAAACCGGCATAATATGCAGAATTGGGCAACGGAATATCCACGATAGTTGCGACAAATGGAACATCAGTGACCTTATCGAGTTAATGTATGGTGCGCCATTATGGGAGGAAGGATAATTGGCCCCCATTTTATCGATGGCAATCTAAATACTGCAATGTGTGCTGATTTCCTACGAATGTTCTACCGATGTTACTACAAGGTGTTTCACTGCATGATAGAATGGCGACATACTTCCAACATGATGGATGTCCGGCACATAGCTCGAGTGTGGTTGAAGCGGTATTGAAACGTCCCCTTAGAAAAAATTATACAAGACTGTGCTTAAACTGAAACACAATATTTTTGGCGCAACGCAACCTTACTTCCAAAATTCCCTACGAAAGAATGGGCCTGACTAACATTAACCTATACGTTTCACAAATCACTTACGTCACAAAAATCTTCGTTACTCAAGCTACTGCAATACAGCGAGCGCCACTACTGCCAGCTAAATAAAAGATTCAAACTACTGAATGCACTAACTACCGATAGGCATAGTTAACAAATGAAAGATTTTAATAGAGAACAAACAATGTATTTACCTCACTAGTCATAATATATATAGCAGTTCATGACACCAATTCTTACAAATTTCAAAACTCCGCCATCTCTCTCCACACGTCCATCACTGCTGGCGGCTCACCTCCAACTGCGCAACGCTACGCGCTGTAAACATCCAGCTGCCGCTGCCCAACACTACAATGGCAGACAACAATGCAAACCAGCCACAGACTGCACACAGCACAGCCAGTGATTTTCTTACAGAGTGCTACGTGGCGTTGGCGTTACCAATAAAAATACCTAAACATCCTACTTCCATAGCCCCCATGCTCCCCACAAAAAATATTTACAAATTGTTTTGGGCAGTGGCCAATACAGATTTGAAAAAAGTTTTTCATAATTACAATAACAAAGAAATGAAATGCACACACTTATCGATACAATGTTGGTCAAAAGCTAAAATTTTCTCACAGTCCATAAAGACAGTCCTGATCATTCATCAAAGTAAAATTGCAGTGTTTTTCTCAAAGTCTGAGTAGTAAAAGAAAATGCACATGGAAGTAGTGGATTTCCATGTAGTCTTGAAGAAGTAGTGTTGTCCTTCCAACGGAAAGACAGTGCTGACTCTTGACATGCAGACAGGTAATGGGCCACAACAGAGCAAACCCACAGCAGAGTCAGTCGAAGTTTTGAAGAATATTGGTAGACACAGAGTAGACACAGAGTAGACCCACTGTAGTCCTGGAAGAGATTAGGGTATTGGTGGGCCACCAGAGGTACAGACCCACTGCAGTCCATGTAGAAATAATGGTATTGGTGGGCCATCGAAGGTGCAGACCCACTTCAGCCCTTGTAGAGATGGCCAACAGCCGTCTGTTCGGACTGTGCAGGTGCACAATCACCATCGAACTGTCTTGCAGAGAATATAGCAAGTCCATAAACCACCACTTGTCCACTCACAAAGTTTTTGGAATTGTCCTTAGAACCAGCAATGCTGTTAACCAGTCCCTTGCTGAATTATCAACACACTTGCAAACACTATCAGTCCCTACTTTTCACATATTTTCCATATACTATGACCAACAGAAATGTGTGCAGTGAAATGTAACTTACAAGTTACTTAATTTGATGAACAGGTGTCAATTAGAATTTTATAACACGAGAATACAATAACAAAGGTACAAAATATATCATTAAAGAACATAATAGTACAGATAACATTTGCAGTAATACAGGCTTTACAAAAGAATCGAAATAGCAAATACATCAGTGTTAAAAACATTTACGACGTAAGTACATACATAAAAGATCAAAATAACTTTTGAAACATCAACTTCACATATGAGCATTAGAACAAAAAAGAATGAATAATGTGTAAACATCTTTACAAAGTAAATAACATGTTATTAGAAAAATTCTACAACATAATTCTCATTGGGTAAACACATAAAGACAGGAAAAACACAAATATACAAGAGTACACAAACACATAGCGGAATAACAGAAAGGGAAAGGACAGGGTTTGTTTTACTGCAGTATTTTGCAAACAAAACTTTATTTCTCGGAGATCTCCCTTCGTTCTTCATTATTTCCCAAAAATCCTATCTATACCTGCTTTATGTACTTTTCTCATACAACCTCTCAGTGCATTTATTCAAATCCATCGCAACTCATTCTCTTATATAGGCTACCCCCTCTTAAGCTAACATAAATCTACTGAGCTCAGATGCTTAACTAAGGGACGAGGCAATGCAGCGACACAAAACAATAGATACAAACAACAATGAAATAAAATGGAAGTTGTCAAAGAAGCAGCAATATTAAAACTAATATAAGGCATTGCATAGCAAACAAGAAAAATAAATCCGTAGTAAAACTGGCTTATCTGAGTAATAGAAAGTGAAATTCAGTAGCACTATGCCTGGCACACAGTAGAAGCAAATGCAACAGCTTATAACTAAACATGACAAAGCTCAAGCAGAAAAAATATTACAGTAAAGACAACAATGCAGAAAAGGGAGATGTCGATTCACATCTTAATGTCTATATAATTAAAGTTGTGCACCACAACTTATTCTACCATAAAAATTACCAAGTACTTGAAAAGAAAATTATGTATGCAGTTCCTGTGAAGGGAAGTCTTTTTGTGGTCCTTCGTTTTTTTAAGTACATCATAATTATTTACTGGATCTGTAGGCATAAAATATCTATATTAGTACATCCATTAAATTTTATTGTAACCAATGCTGCATTGCAGCTAGAAACTAGATATTAAACAAAATAGGCAAAGCCAGGCGTGAAACATCATTCGCTAGCCATAAGTCATTTCATAATGCAGTAAACAATCTTCCAACTAGCAAGACAATAGACATGAAATGTTTCTCATGATTTCATTTCAGTAAATATCATAAATTAAGAACTCCAAAGTGTAATCATATGTTTTCAAGTTTGAGCGTGTCGTATTTGCGACGCTTTCTACAAAGGAATGTCAATAGCTAGGATAATGCCCTTTTTTTTCACCTAATGGCTTTCTGTTGTCAGACGACTACCTCTCAGCTGGGCACCCAAAACTCATTACGTCAAGGTCACTTACCTTTCTTACTGAAATATTTATGACAGCAGTTTCCGCTACAGTCTCATATAAAAAAAAATTCACAGGTCAAGAATTTGCGTTACAAATATGTAGAAACAAAATCCTATTGATATAACAGTGTCCAAAAAATTTTCGTCGGCGTTGTAATACATTCACTCATTAACATACATTTCATAGCTCTTAAAGTACGATTCTATGTTTACAACAACCTTTTTCACAAACCAGAGTCCCTAACCACAACTCATTATTCGTTGCTTTATTACACATATAGATATTCGTAGACACTTCTTCAATATTTCATCATAATAAATACGTAGCATAATCAAATAACTCATATAGCATCAGCTTATTGATCATAAACATACCGCAACAGCTTATTACACATTGTCATCGTAATAATAACATCATAACACCTCAGTCAACTCTCAAAATCGTCGTAGCTTCCTCCAATAATTTCAAAACCTAAAAAAAATTCTCTGCTGACGTCAAAAATGTCATCTACCTCAAACGTACTTCAAAAATCATGATCCCATACCAAATATGTCATTCAAAGCTCTCATAGTATCACAATGGTTTCGAAAAAATATGAACAGTTCACAAAGTACAGACAAAATACAATTTCGTAAGTGTGAAGTTATCCAACTGCGCAATTACGTAAACATCTGTCACTGATGTAGTAAAATAAATGTTTGTCTCAGTTAAATGATCAGATAGCTGTGTAATTAATGTGTTAGAGAAATATGGTACCGATGTGTAACGTGGTATAAGCAAATACCATATTAGCTAGGGCTCCTTGTGCTTGCCATACACATGGTACACAAAGTAAGCGTGTACCCCCCTGAGGATTAATGTAATTATACCCTCAGGTGTTACAGATAACAGCAATGGAATGAAATGTATCACAAAAAACTTTCTTTTTAATTCAACAATATTGATAAATAAATGTTTCAAGTACAAAATTAATCACTCAAATGCGTGCCCTGTAGTGCTAAATGTGCGTTTTGCTGTAAGATAATTCTGTGGAACTGTCGTAGTTATCGTCCTCTGTAAGCAAAGTTCTGCTGAAGTCAATGTACTTACCTCATCATGAACGAAGGTGAAATGCTTTCCGTATAGATATCGTAGTTATTACGTACCTTACCGTGGTCAAGAAAGTACTATAATGTAACGTATTGTTGTGCTACGATAAAGGCTGTCTCATTGTAGCTATACCACAAAAATTACTACTAAAACATGTTTTACTTTCCAGAATAATACAGAAAAACTGTGGAGATATAAAACAGATACACCGCAAAAGCACAATGTAAATTGTGTCACACATTAGTAGCGTCGTGATATAATCGTGTAGCTATCAAAGAAACCAAATGCTAAGTCATCTTTAATCTCACAGAAAGTACTTCAATTAAAGAATGTCTTTTCAACTAAACCAAAATGTTATATTAAAATCTCATTATCAGTACCAGTATATGTCCTAAGTATGTAAGCCTTATAGTCGTTACGTAATCGTGCAAGTAACAAGCAAGAATGTACAAATACAACACTGTGTTGTCTGTTCACTATAACAATGCATTCGTAATTTCTGTTTAAAAATGTTCCCTAGGTTCTAGACTGGATAGTTAACTTCAAAACATTGTTGCATGTTAACAGTTTCTCAGTGTGACAAAGCATACTAGAAATGTGAAGTGAAACGTTTTATGGCAAAGACAAAGTTAAAAAGCAGATTATATTTCAATAAACGGTTTTACATGTGAAATGTGGTGTAAACCTTTACTCTTCCTAGTACGCAGAGTTTTAACTTGAACGCAATTATCATGTGGTATATGTCGGTAAAGAATACTGGAATTTTTCTCAAGATTAGCGTCTATGTTATTTTTCTCAAGCCCAGCCGGCGCACGCGGCTGCCTGAGGTGCGAGTCATTGTCTGTCTCTTTGTTGGCGCGCGCCGTTATTGGGATTAGGAGACCTAACTTCTAGAAATTCACCTTGACGAGAAGGCCCTGCCCTGTTTGAAGCTCGCCAGTTCTGGTGGAATTCCGGTCTGTCATTATGATTATATCGTCTGTCGTCATGTTGGTAGTTCCTGTAATTTCTTGTTTGACGGTCATGTGGTGGGGAATTTCTCCCTGAATTATCACTGCGCGGTGGACCCTTGAGTCTGAAGCTATTCTGTCTGTCATTATGATTATATCGTCTGTCGTCATGTTGGTAGTTCCTGTAATTTCTTGTTTGACGGTCATGTGGTGGGGAATTTCTCCCTGAATTATCACTGCGCGGTGGACGCTTGAGTCTGAAGCTATTCTGTCTCCCGTGATAATAATAGTTCTGGTTGCCATATTGACTGTTTCTATGATTGTCTCTGTCATGTTCATTACTACGGAAATACGATCTTTCTCTATAACTATTACTCTGCCAGTGGTTGTCATACGGTTGGTGTCTGTTTTGGTCACGATTTGTGTTGTGAGAATAGCCTTGTCGTGTCCAGTTATTATTTCTTTCATCGCGGAATTGCGACGGATATGACCTGTAATTGTTGTGCTTCTGTTTTTGCTTTCCGCGATTGTCAGTGTCAATTTCTAATTCTTGTAAGAGTCCCCGAAAAGCTTAAATGTCGTCTTTGCAACGGCCTACCAAAATAATGTGCTGTAAATGTTCAGGCAATTTGATTAAGCAAATGCGGATGAGTTCTGACGGGCTATATGGGTTTGAAAGATACTGATTCTTATGTAACATGTCTTCAAAATATTTCACAAGGCTTGAAAATTCAGATTGTTCGAAATGTTTCATCACCATGATGCTACGTTTTACTGGGTCTTGTGTAGCTTGAGACCAATATGCTGAGAGGAAGGCATGATAAAATTCTCCTTAACTGTGGTAATCGTGAATGACCGATCGCATTCTTACAGCTGATTCATTCTCCAAGTAGCCACACATAAATTCTAGTCTGTGCTCTAATGACCAGCTGGGAGGAAAACAATGAGAGAATTGATGGAGCCACGCTTGAGGATGAATGTCGTTGCCAGAATTCTTAAATGTTTTGAATTTACGTGCAGTAATGAACAGCTTATAGTCAAAATCATCGTGTCGGTGGGTAGCATATCGTTCATTGTTACGTCGTGTCGGGAGTTCCATCCCAAAATTCGGTGCACCTTGCCACTTTCTTTCACAATTTCCGAAATGCCCTGTGTTATTATTTTGTGGCTTTTCCGTATTTCTAAGTCCCTCTTCCTGTGTTGGAGCGCGACTGTCCTCTGAAATACGTAATTCTTGTATTACCTGTGTCAGCTGATCTTGCACTTCCCGGATTTCTCTTTGGTGTTGTGTATTAATTTGATTCTGATTTTGTTTGAATTTCCTAATTTGTTTGCACTCTTCTGTATCACTCAGATCATCATCTACCTTTGTAGATAAGTTAGTGAACTGATCTGCAAGTTCGGCTACTTTCTCCGGTAGTGAACACATTTCCTCAGTGTGTTTTTCTGAACCAAGTTTCAGAGTGTCCATTTGTGTTGAAATCGAATCTACTGTGACCTTTAAGTTTTCCTGAGTTCTTGCAAGTCGCGTAACCGAATCGGTGGATGCAACTGAGTCCATTTTAGCTTGCAAGGTGTCGTGATTTTCACGAACAATAGTTTGCAATTCTTTTATGGCTGCTTCGTGATTCTGTAATGCATTTTCATGCCGCGAAAAAATGGGTTGGAAATGCTCACAAATTTGTGTTTTTACGTCATTACAGATTTTTTGACATTTCGTTTCAATGTTATGTAACTCAGTAGTTAAATCTTCACGTGTTTGTTCAAGTGTGGTGTCTAACTTCCGAATATTTTGTTCCATTGTGTCTAACTGTTGCTGCGTTTGTCTCTGGTGTTGTTCCATTGTGTCTAACTGTTGCTGTGTTTGTCCCTGGTGTTGTTCCATTGTGTCCAACTTTTGAAGATTTTGTTCCATTGTGTCTAACTTTTGAAGATTTTGTTCCATTGTGCCTAACTTTTGAAGATTTTGTCCCATTTGTTTCTGATTTTGTTCAAGCGTTGTGTCTAACTTTTGTAGCCTTTGTCCCATTTGTTGCATTAACTGTAATAACAGTGCACTGGTGTCTGAAACATGTTCTTCAGTGCTTTTCGGCAGCGCATTTGAACCGGCAATATTCGCATTTTGAAAAGCAGAAAATGTGTCTTGATTTATTTGAGAAAACGTTGAGGACGCAAAATCTGAATCTACAGTATTTGCAAGATCGTGTCCTGTCATTTCGGAATCCTGAGGCGAGCTGTTGCCGACCGATCGATCGATAATGCTTCCTTGTTCACTAATTGTTTCACTGCCTACACCATTATTTGCAGCCCGCTCCATTTCCCTACGCGCTATTACCAAATTACTACTTTGAAGGTTAGTGAATTCATTACATGGTGACGCTAACACACTGCTTTCGTCTTCACTGTCATTTCTCAGTTTACTTTGTAGCCTAGTGTTACGTTTGTCACACGCCATTATTGTCATAATTTTTCACACGACAACACAGAAAAACACAATTTGAAGAACAAAAATAAGAGAACACACTAACATAACACTGAAAATAATATCTAGTTAATTGCAAGCGCAGCTGCGAAATACTTCGTGTAAAACTACATGCATGCCACAACTATTTTACTGTACAACAATGAAAGACTGCAACTACAAAGGAAATTCTCTCTATGATTACGCGCTAGCATTAAACAAAAGCTACACTAATTACACAAACTACAAGGAAAAAATCAGAAGATTCCAGTGAGGTATCCTTGGCTAAGGGTCGACATATGAAACGTCCCCTTAGAACAATTATACAAGACTGTGCTTAAACTGAAACACAATATTTTTGGCGCAACGCAATCTGACTTCCAAAAATCCCTACGAAAGAATGGCCCTGACTAACATTAATCTATACGTTTCACAAATCACTTACCTCACAAAAATCTTCGTTACTCGAACTACTGCAATACAGCGAGCGCCACTACTGCCAGCTAAATAAAAGATTCAAACTACGGAAGTCACTAACTACTGATAGGCATTGTTAGCGAATGAAAGATTTTAATAGAGTACAAACAATGTATTTACCTCACTAGTCATAATACATATAGCAGTTCATGACACCAATTCTTACAAATTTCAAAACTCCGCCATCTCTCTCCCCACATCCACCACTGCTGGCGGCTCACCTCCAACTGCGCAACGCTACGCGCTGTTAGCATCCAGCTGCCGCTGCCCAACACTACAATGGCAGACAACAATGCAAACCAGCCACAGACTGCACACAGCACAGCCAGTGATTTTCTTACAGAGCGCTACGTGGCGTTGGCGTTACCAATAAAAAAACCTAAACATCCTACTTACAGTATTGACTAGCATATTCCATGACAGGTGGATTGGTCGTCGAAGCACCATACCATGACCTGCACGTTCACCGGATCTGACGTCCCCGGATTTCTTTCTGTGGGGAAAGTTGAAGCATATTTACTATCGTGATCCACCGACAACGCCTGACAACATGCGTATTGCCGAATGCACTGAGGTTGACGGACATCATTTTGCGTAGTAGCTATGCAGATATGAGGACTACTGCACATATAGGAGGGCGTGCCGAAAAGTAATGCCTCCGAGTGTTTTACGTGAAGCATCTGAAAGATTTTTAAATGAAAGAAATGTTACTAATATTATACGTCTTTGTTCTTCATGCCTACATAATTATTTCTCAACGCAGTCACCCTGGCGACGAAACGCATTTCTCCCAACGAGACACCACTACGTTGATACGACCACTGCAGAATGTTTGACTTTATTGACCAAGCGGCCACCTCGCCTCTTCTTGCGCTGCTTCGTCACTATCAAAGTCAAGTACTCGAAGGCGTTCTTTAAATTTTGGAAACAGATAAAATCGGTTTGGGCTCAGTCTGAACTGTTTGGAGAATGATCAGAGACAGAGAACTCAAGACGTCGAATTGTAGCAGATGTCACTGCGCTCGTGTATGCTCTTGCATTGTCATGCCGGAGGAGAGGGTGTTGCGTGTGTGGTCCAACTCTTCGAATTCGTAACTCGTGTACGGCAAGCTGTTTCTTACGCACTAACTTCGTTACATTACACACCGTCCTCTCATACTGTGATATTTTTAATACTTACGTTGTGTTCCGTTCTGTACGTCAAGTGATGTGCTTCAATTGTGTGTACATGTGTAGTTCATGGTTTGTAGACACATGTAAGTATAGCTGTAACGCCGGAAATGCATATCCTCCTTTTTCGATCTCTTGTACTAGAAATGTTTTTCCTTTTTCTGTTACCGGAAGAGATGACATTTCTTTGCATATATATAATGCATTTATGACGATGTATATTTGGTTTGTTTTGTAAATACTATTTGTATTTTTACTCTGTGTCTTGCCTAGGGAAAACTATGCTATCGAACGATTACATCGATAGGTCATATGGAGAACCAAAGTGTTTAGGATCTTTGGTTGTGTTAACTCTGCCGCGTGGAGCGCGGGCAGAACAGAGTCTGGCTGGGGTAGGGCTTTGGTGCAGGTGTGTTGTGTGACGCTCCCGCGAGTTGCCGCGCTTTCGGGGTTTGGCAGCATGTAATTTCGCCCGACTGGCTATGACAGTTTCTGACACGGTGTCGAGGACGGGGAGCATTAGCTGGCGCACATCAAGAGCGCGTTTCGCCTGGTGACTGTCGAGAAGAAGGCGCGCCAACATCCAGCTTCTGCAACAGCGACGGCCGACAATGACTGACTGTCGTCACCTCCTCGATCGACGACTTTAAACCTTCAATCAACCAAAAAGGAAGACTAGAAGCACGTAAAGTTTTAGAACTGTATGGCAGACCTCAGCTTTTTAAACTGTTAAACTTTTCTCACTAAATTACAGCAACGTAGCATGAACCTTTGTTGCTCATTGTCCCAATTGCATTACCAAGCAGGGTCCCTTCCTTATCCGGAATGAACCTGAGTGTCGTTGAAATTCAAACGCCAGCATTAAAGTAACATCATTCCATATCACTGCTTTAATTTCAAAGTTCAGTTAAGGTATTCATAGCTGGCTACAAAATTTAGGTTACACAAGCACAAATTAGGAGTGCGAGTTTTGTTACCATACCTTAGCTTACCTGTGACTGCAGCTCAGCTTGGTACGTACTAAATTTTACTATTGTTAATTGTTCAGAATCATTTAATTTAATTCAAGTTCAAAGTTAAATCTCCTTTCCGTAGATTCAAGTAGCTTTCGAAATGATTGTTGAGGTAGCCCAAGACTAACTTTATTTAATTGAATTTCGATGTGCCTCACAAACAAATCTGACTATTAATTTCAGTCACTAAATTAACTTTCAATTTTCGGGTTTTATCAATTCTTTTGCTAAATTAAGTCAGAGTGTAGCGAAATTTATAACTTCCTGCAAACATGCAGTTTTCAAAAATGGCTCTGTGCACTATGGGACTTAACATCTTAGGTAATCAGTCCCCTAGAACTTAGAACTACTGAAACCTAACTAACCTAAGGACGCCACACACATCCATGCCCGAGGCAGGATTCGAACCTGCGACCGTAGCAGTCCCGCGGTTCCAGACTGCAGCGCCTAGAACCGCACGGCCACCGCGGCCGGCAAACATTCAGTTTTCACCCAGCACGTGTCAACCTTCAGTTGCCACGCTTTTATTGCTAATTATATGTATAATAACCTTTCTTTTTCAGTTATTATAGTAGTTGTCCTTAGGACTGGCGACCGTAATTTTCCCCAAATCTCAAATATCTAATTAACGTCAATTAATTGTTAACGTAACGACCGCACATTTACTTTCTGTACTAACTTTACCCCTTTTCAAAATTAGTCTCCACCAGTTTAATTTGCATTTTTTCTTTCATTTAGACGTAACTCTTTCCTCCCCCTTTATCGACAGATTAACTTAGGTGACGAATGCTTTTCCCAAATTTCCATTAAGTACACACGGTTTAATTTATACTGTCATTAAGGTCGATAAGTGAGGGGGAGGTTATATAGCTATACATCAAATTACGCAACACACACTAAAGTAACAACACAACTTACCATGGGCAAATTGCACAGTCTTTCTTATGGAAATATTATTTGAAGATTTAATGACCGCAGTATGAAACAGGTAAAGAGTGGTGTGAAGCTCCGTACTTGCTCCTCCGTTAACAGAAAGTGTCAAGTTCTTTTTGCATTGCAACTTCACTGAAGCTAATAATGCTTTAGTGGCATGGGTTTGCGTAGAAAAATATTACTATGTGGCATATTTATCAATGATAATTTCTTAAATAAAAGATAGCCGTTATGCGGCAACCACAAGACTTCAATTATCTTTGCAGATAAATTAAAATGTCACTGAAGTTAAATAATATAATTGAAATGAAAACTTTTTAAGTTACTGCAGCCGCTCTTTGTCGTTTAAGATTGGCAATATTCAAATAAGGCGTTGCGGCCGTGCAAATGGCCGACAACAATCATTCATACGCTCACGCTGTATTGCGCTGTTTTTTTGTTTTTTTTTTTTTTGAAAAGACAAGTCGTTAATTCCCTAACACGTAGGGATGCTAAATGTGCGTAAATAAAGGTTTTAAAAGCAAATAAACACATATATTTATCCAACCTCCCCCCATGAACCATGGACCTTGCCGTTGGTGGGGAGGCTTGCGTGCCTCAGCGATACAGATAGCCATACCGTAGGTGCAACCACAACGGAGGGGTATCTGCTGAGAGGCCAGACAAACGTGTGGTTCCTGAAGAGGGGCAGCAGCCTTTTCAGAAGTTGCAGGGGCAACAGTTTGGATGATTGACTGATCTGGCCTTGTAACATTAACCAAAACGGCCTTGCTGTGCTGGTACTGCGAACGGCTGAAAGCAAGGGGAAACTACGGCCGTAATCTTTCCCGAGGGCATGCAGCTTTACTGTATGATTAAATGATGATGACGTCCTCTTGGGTAAAATATGCCGGAGGTAAAATAGTCCCCCATTCGGATCTCCGGGCGGGGACTACTCAAGAGGATGTCGTTAACAGGAGAAAGAAAACTGGCGTTCTACGGATCGGAGCGTGGAATGTCAGATCCCTTAATCGGGCAGGTAGGTTAGAAAATTTAAAAAGGGAAATGGATAGGTTAAAGTTAGATATAGTGGGAATTAGTGAAGTTCGGTGTCAGGAGGAACAAGACTTCTGGTCAGGTGACTACAGGGTTATAAACACAAAATCAAATAGGGGTAATGCACTAGTAGCTTTAATAATGAATAGGAAAGTAGGAATGCGGGTAAGCTACTACAAACAGCATAGTGAACGCATTATTGTGGCAAAGATAGATACGAAGCCCACACCTACTACAGTAGTACAAGTTTATATGCCAACTAGCTCTGCAGATGACGAAGGAATTGAAGAAATGTATGATCAAATAAAAGAAATTATTCAGATAGTGAAGGGAGATGAAAATTTAATAGTCATGGGTGACTGGAATTCGGTAGTAGGGAAGGGGAGAGAAGAAAACGTAGTAGGTGAATATGGACTGGGGCAAAGAAATGAAAGAGGAAGCCGCCTGGTAGAATTTTGCACAGAGCACAACTTAATCATAGGTAACACTTGGTTCAAGAATCATAAAAGAAAGCTGTATACATGGAAGAATCCTGGAGATACTAAAAGGTATCAGATAGATTATATAATGGTAAGACAGAGATTTAGGAACCAGGTTTTAAATTGTAAGACATTTCCAGGGGCAGATGCGGGCTCTGACCACAATCTATTGGTTATGACCTGTAGGTTAAAACTGAAGAAACTGCAAAAAGGTGGGAATTTAAGGAGATGGGACCCGGATAAGCTGAAAGAACCAGAGGTTGTACAGAGTTTCAGGGAGAGCATAAGGGAGCAATTGACAGGAATGGGGGAAAGAAATACAGTAGAAGAAGAATGGGTAGCTTTGAGGGATGAAGTAGTGAAGGCAGCAGAGGATCAAGTAGGTAAAAAGACGAGGGCTAGTAGAAATCCTTGGGTGACAGAAGAAATATTGAATTTAATTGATGAAAGGAGAAAATATAAAAATGCAGTAAATGAAGCAGGCAAAAAGGAATACAGACGTCTCAAAAATGAGATCGACAGGAAGTGCAAAACGGCTAAGCAGGGATGGCTAGAGGACAAATGTAAGGATGTAGAGGCTTATCTCACTAGGGGTAAGATAGATACTGCCTACAGGAAAATTAAAGAGAGCTTTGGAGATAGGAGAACCACTTGTATGAACATCAAGAGCTCGGACGGAAACCCAGTTCTAAGCAAAGAAGATAAAGCAGAAAGGTGGAAGGAGTATATAGAGGGTCTATACAAGGGCGATATACTTGAGGACAATATTATGGAATTGGAAGAGGATGTAGATGAAGACGAAATGGGAGATACGATACTGCGTGTAGAGTTTGACAGAGCACTGAAAGACCTGAGTCGAAACAAGGCCCCCGGAGTAGACAACATTCCATTGGAACTACTGACGGCCTCGGGAGAGCCAGTCCTTACAAAACTCTACCATCTGGTGAGCAAGATGTATGAGACAGGCGAAATACCCTCAGACTTCAAGAAGAATATAATAATTCCAATCCCAAAGAAAGCAGGTGTTGACAGATGTGAAAATTACCGAACAATCAGTTTAATAAGTCACAGCTGCAAAATACTAACACGAATTCTTTACAGACGAATGGAAAAACTAGTAGAAGCTGACCTCGGGGAAGATCAGTTTGGCTTCCGTAGAAATGTTGGAACACGTGAGGAATACTGACCCTACGACTTATCTTAGAAGAAAGATTAAGGAAAGGCAAACCTACGTTTCTAGCATTTGTAGACTTAGAGCAAGCTTTTGACAATGTTGACTGGAATACTCTCCCTCAAATTCTGAAGGTGGCAGTGGTAAAATACAGGGAGAGAAAGGCTATTTACAATTTGTACAGAAACCAGATGGCAGTTATAAGAGTCGAGGAATATGAAAGGGAAGCAGTGGTTGGAAAGGGAGTGAGACAGGGTTGTAGTCTCTCCCCGATGTTATTCAATCTGTATATTGAGCAAGCAGTAAAGGAAACAAAAGAAAAATTCGGAGTAGGTATTAAAATCCATGGAGAAGAAATAAAAACTTTGAGGTTCGCCAATGACATCGTAAGTCTGTCAGAGACAGCAAAGGACTTGGAAGAGCAGTTGAACGGAATGGATAATGTCTTGAAAGGAGGATATAAAATGAACATCAACAAAACCAAAACGAGGATAATGGAATGTAGTCGAATGAAGTCGGGTGATGTTGAGGGTATTAGATTAGGAAATGAGACACTTAAAGTAGTAAAGGAGTTTTGCTATTTGGGGAGCAAAATAACTGATGATGGTCGAAGTAGAGAGGATATAAAATGTAGACTGGCAATGGCAAGGAAAGCGTTTCTGAAAAAGAGAAATTTGTTAACATCGAGTATAGATTTAAGTGTCAGGAAGTCATTTCTGAAAGTATTTGTATGGAGTGTAGCAATGTATGGAAGTGAAACATGGACGATAAATAGTTTGGACAAGAAGAGAATAGAAGCTTTCGAAATGTGGTGCTACAGAAGAATGCTGAAGATTAGATGGGTAGATCACATAACTAATGAGGAAGTATTGAATATGTTTGGGGAGAAGAGATGTTTGTGGCACAACTTGACCAGAAGGAGGGATCGGTTGGTAGGACATGTTCTGAGGCATTAAGGGATCACCAATTTAATATTGGAGGGCACCGTGGAGGGTAAAAATCGTAGAGGGAGACCAAGAGATGAATACAGTAAGCAGATTCAGAAGGACGTAGGTTGCAGTAGGTACTGGGAGATGAAGAAGCTTGCACATGATAGAGTAGCATGGAGAGCTGCATCAAACCAGTCTCAGGACTGAAAACCACAACAACAACAACATTTATCCAAAGTACACTTACAATGTCTCTCATGTCTATCCTCATCCAAGATCAAGACCGGAGTAAGCAATTACATAAAATCATTCGACCGTTTGACAGCTATTAATATTTTTAACGTAGAACAAAGAATAATATACATAATAAATCGATACTATTTTTAAACACAATTACGTTGAAAGATAAATGCTTTTTCTGTAATTTTTTTCGTACGTCTTTCAAGAATCATAAAAGTCTTAATTCATAGCACTGTTCGTAACTACTGTTCTCCTCAGGGCAACCAGTACAATACACTACAATGCGGAGCCCACTACTGGCAGATAGCTGCCCATACGAGGAAGTTGAGAATAAAGATGTAGACTGTTAATAACGTTTGTTTTATTTAAAAGGGTTAAGAGCTTTTACGGAAAAATATCGGAGGCTTTACTTTTCAGCACGCCCTCGTGTTAGCATCAAAAGCTGCAGCATAGCTGTCATTGGACTGAAGATCACAATAACATGTTTTCAAATTTTATCTTTTTTTCTCTTATTGATACAAAAGATAGGTCTGTTTTCCTACATCCATCTGTAAATTAGAAACAGGTTTATTAGTTTTGTATTAAACTGAAAAATAGGAGAATTATTGACGAAATGTTTCATTCCAACTGTTGGTCTGCTGCAGGGAGCAAGAGTGCAGCTCATATAATTATTTCGTTTCAGAAAGAAACGCAAAGTACATCTATTTAAAAAAGCTGCTAAAAATGCTCTTAACACCTTTTTAAGAGACAGTCTCCACTCCTTCCTTTCTGATGACGTAAGCGTTGAAAAGATGTGGAATGATTTCAGAGAGATAGTACGGCAGTTGAGAGATATTTACCACATAAATTAATAAATGATGGTACTGATCCCCTATGGTACACAAAACGGGTCAGATTTCTGTTGCAGAAGCAACGAAAACAGCATGCTATGCAGCATGCTATTCTGCAACTTTTGATGCTAACACGAGGGCGTGCTGAAAAGTAAAGCCTCCGATATTTTTCCGTAAAAGCTCTTAAATCTTTTAAATAAAATCCACAAAACAGGGAAAGTTTTGCAGAAGTTCGAAATATAGCGCGTACTTCAAAGCAATATGCTTTCAGTAATTTCCACTACGAAACTCTGTCTCGGAATCTGGCAGAAAACCCAAAGAGGTTCTGGCCATACATAAAGCACACCAGTGGCAAGACGCAATCAATACCTTCACTGCGCGATAACAACGGTGAAGTCACTGATGACAGTGCCACAAATGCAGAATTATTAAGTACTGTTTTCCGAAAGTCCTTCACCAATGCAGATAAAGTAAATACTCCTGAACTCCAATGAAGAACAACTGCGAAGATGAGAAACATAGAAGTAGATGTCTTCGGTGTATCGAAGCAGCTTAAATCACTTAATAAAACAAAGGCCTCAGGTCCAGACTGTATACCAGTCAGGTTCCTTTCCGAGTATGCTGATGCAATTGCCCCATATTTAGCAATTACATGCAACCACTCGCTCATAGAAATATCCGTACCTAAAGACTGGAAAATTGCTCAAGTCGCACCAATACCCAAAATGGGAAATAAGAGTAATCCGCTGAATTACAGGCCCATATCACTGACGTCGATTTGCAGTAGGGTTTTGAAACATATACTGTGTTCGAACACTATAAATTACCTCGAAGAAAACGATTTATTGGCACATAGTCAGGACGAATTCAGATAACATCTTTCTAGTGAAACACAACTAGCTCTTTATACTCATGAAGTAATGAGTGCTATCGGCAGGGAATGTCAGTTCGTACTAGTAGCCAGAAAGTCAACGAGTAAACCAGAAGTAACATCCGGCGTTCCCCAAGGAAGTGTTATAGGCCCTCTATTGTTCCTGATCTATATTAACGACATAATAGACAACTGAGTGACAAGTGAGTAGCCCTATTAGATTGTCTGCAGATGATTCTGTCATTTACCATCTTTTAAAGTCATCAGATGACCAAAACGAATTTCAAAATGGTTTAGATATATCTCTATGGTGTGAAAAGTGGCAATTTACCCTAAATAAAGAAAAGTGTAAAGTTATTTACAAGAGTACTAAAAGAAATCCGCTAAATTTCGATTACTCAATAAGTCACACAAATCTGAAGGCTGTAAATTCAACTAAATACTTAGGGATTACAACTGCAAATAACCTTAACTAGAACGCTCACGTAGATAGTGTTGTGGGTAGAGCAAACCAAAGACTGCGATTCATTGGCAGAACACTTAGAAGGTGCAACAGATCTACTAAAGAGACAGCTTACAATACGTTTGTCCACCCTATTGTGGAGTACTGCTGTGCGGTGTGGGATCCGCGTCATGTATGACTGACGGATGACATCGAAAAAGTTGAAAGAAGGGCGGCTCGTTTTGTATTATCGCGAAATAGGGGAGGTAGTGTCGCAGACAACAAATAATATTTTTATTTGAATGACCAACTTCCGCAACAGCTGTTGTAATCTTAGTCGTCACTGGTTTTTTTAGTCTTATGCTTACAGCTAATGAAGAGCATTTTTCGCAAGATGCGTTTCGTCTTTTATTTATAAAGTATCATCTGTTGTCATTTTAGAAATATTAATATTTAAACTGACTATACATTTTTGGTACTTACAGATTTAAAACAGTATTTTCTTATAACATTAGTTCATAATTTAGTTACGGTGTTAATGCCTCTTCTTTACACACACATATAACTACGATAAAGAAAATGTGTTAACTGGTTGTCAGAACTCTAAAACTACGTAGAAAACGAGTAAACAAAAACACTGTCCTGAGTGCAGAACACTTAAAACTACAGTACTGATGCTCCTGTAATGTTTTAAAAAAGTGAGATAATGTGGAAATAACATAACTCAACGTAAAAAGGCGAAAAACTTCCAAGAGCGAGTGTGCAACTAAGTTTCTTTCAAGCTCAACCTTGGCTCACAAGGAAGAAATAAGCGGTGCTTTGTAGAATACTTCAACAACAGGCAAAAAAGTGTAATTAAATTGTACTCCCATTTTATAAGGAAATACTCTTTTTAATCTATAAAAGCGAAAAATGTATACGCACATTCTATATCCATATTTCCAGAATGATCACAGAATATGCTGTATAAATAAAAAGTTAAACGCGCCTGATGTATAATACTCTTTATCTCCAACAAGCTTCAGACGGAAAAACCGATAAACACAGATAAAAAAAGAAGTAGCTGTGAAGTCCCATAAGCCGAGTAGCTACTAGGTTTTTTTAAGGCTGTTAGATATGAAGACAAATTCAGCTCCTTTGGCACTGACTAATGGAACAACGGTCACTGTTGACGATTGCGCGCGTTCTGGCATCTAAAAGGAATGCGATGATTTCAGAATAAAATTGGTTCCTGAAATTTTTACCATTTACGAGCCGTAGTAATTTAACACCACCATCATTTTTGTGGGGCCTGTCTCCGACAGAAACGAGAGCGAGAGCATCAGATGGACAGTTCGGAGACAATGTCCAGATCGTACGTTCTTTGCCCTTGTTCAAAATAACGGCAAGTCACTATTAAAAGATCCGCAAATAATCTGAGCTACGCGCTTTGTCTATACTAGAATGAAATCGATGGCTCAAAGCGAAAGGCATTCGGCACATTGTATCTCTTTGCCACAATCACCTGAACTTGAGGTTCCAGCTAGCTTTTCTGAAACAAATATTAAAAAACGGTAACTCAGAAACAACTTGTGGGGAGAACTTTTAATTATAAATAATACGAGTTGTATAACTTTGCTTCCGCCATCTTTACCCCAACATTTGAGGCTTTAATGAAACAAATTGGTTACACATGTATCATTCAAAGTATTTTCCATCGCTGGCCACTACTTTCTCCCATCTTTCGGGCAGTGTACGACTCCAGCGTCAATAGAACTGTTCATCTTTTGAAGCGATCCACGAATCGATCTACTTCGTGACTTCTTCATGAGATCGGAAGTGTTGGTCAGCCAGGTCATGCGCCACCCATCTAAGCAGATGATAGTCAAAGGGAGCAATGTCTGGAGAATACTTCGGGTGGGGCAGGACTTACCATTTTACGTTCCCAAGTACGTTTTTACCTCTTTTGCAACCTGGGATCGAGCGTTGTCGTGCTGCAAAATCAATTTATCGTGCTTCTCGCTGTACTGCGGCCGTTTGTCCTTTAATGCTCTGCTCAAACGCATTAATTGCGTTCGATAACGAGCACCTGTGACTGTTTCACTTGGTTTTAACAACTCATAGGACACGACGCCCAGCTGATCCCACCAAATGCAGAGCATGATCTTGGAGCCATGAATATTCGGTTTGGCCGTCGCCGTGGAAGCATGGCCGGGATTTCCCCATGATTTTTTGCGTTTAGGGTTACCGTAATGAACCAATTTTTCGTCCTCGGTCACAATGCGATGCAGAAATCCCTTCAGTTTATGCCTCTGAAGCAACTGTCCACAGACACACAAACGCCGTTCAACGTCTCTCGGTTTCAGCTCACACGGGACCCAAGTTCCTTCTTTCTGAATCATGCCCATAGCCTTGAGACGTTTTGAAATGGCTTGCTGTGTCACTCCCACTAATCGTGCCAATTCTTTTTTAATTTGACGCGTGTCTTCACTCAGCAATGTCTCCAATTCTGTATCTTCGAAAACATTCTCTCTTCCACCACTAAGCCGGCCTACTACGTTAAAATCACCATTCTTGAAGCGTTGAAGCCACTCACGATACGTTCTTTCACTAATACGTACTTGAGAGCATTCGATGAGACCCAGCCGCTGTTGTCATCATATTGAAACAAACAGTAACACTCCCGCAAATGACGAGAATTAGGCTCGTAAACTGACATTATAAATCAAAAACAGCTTTATGATGAAGACAAAAATCGACTAATTTTTGAATGAGGTTATGTTGAGGGAGGCCCAAGGTAACTGCCTGACGTCTGCGATCTGTTTCTTTCGACCGCTACTTACCGTCGTTGCCACCTATCGGCAAACGGCGGAAACAAAGTTGTACACCTCGCAACAAGAATGCAAACTGCTTTTGACTTATTTAATCATAAATCAAATATACATTTGCTGCAGAAAAACACTAAATGCGCCCGTTTAGTTCGATGGGGTCTAGAGAACTGGCGAAATGCAATTTGCTGAGAGGATATTCGCTCCTCGCTCTTTCTGAAACATCTGAAAATACAATTCCTCCGATTTGTTACAGCCGCAGGCTGACTTCTCTGATATCGTTGATCTCAATCTATATGTTATTACATTTTTCGCATACGACTTGAAATATTTCTGTAATTAAACTTCCGCGCAAGAAATACACTTGGGGACAACTCATACCAGCGAATGCTACTGAAATAGGTTGCCGTGTCTACCGGGATGATTTGCTGCAGCTGCAGCGCGATGCACTCGGCAGAAGAAACGGCGAGGGCGAGAAACTGCAACATCTGCTGGACAGGGCTGGTACTACAGTGACGCACAGAGGTAAGCCCCGTTACGTCGGTATAATGCGCAGCGTGTTACTGCGCGGAAAAAAAGAAGTGTCGGACACAAAACACTGAGAAGTCTGTATTAAACAGAAGCTCGCGGCACAATTGGCGTATTTACTCTGCGTCACAAGGCGGTGGACGTGGAGTCCATGAGAAGTGTCTGCTTCCGGCCACTAGGTTTTGTGAGATAACACACAAGTGTTGCCAATGAGCTGTTTTCTCTTTCTACTGCAGATTCTACAATACCACTGGTGAGCCTCATTTATGTCCCCATTTCCCACGCCACTACATTCGCCCCAATGAAAGAAACTACAACACCCATGACACCATACCCCGGAACTAACGATCCTACGGCATGTCACACACTTCTCACTCATGGCAAAAACAGAAATCGTATAAACTGATTTAAGTACTGGCTAATAGGTAAACAAAGGACCCTAGAAACTATTCAGGCAGATACAAATAAGTTGAAAGCGTAATGAATAAAAAACACTGGTGATAACAAATACGGTTAAGTCACTGTTTACTTATACGATACGCGCGCGTGAAATTAAGCCTGAAGTCTGTGCTACAGGCGCGAGAAGAAAAATACGCTTCTTACACCGTTTAATCTTATTTTATACTTCACTAACACTTCCACTAATTCAACAACAATTATATTATATTTATAACACCTGTAGACGTTTAAAAATGGCTTAATAACAACGCTTTTTATAATTATTTAGTGCAGCAAATACTCGAAGAGTCCGCGTCGGCGCAGTGTTGCC
This sequence comes from Schistocerca gregaria, assembly GCF_023897955.1. Classification (NCBI taxonomy): domain Eukaryota; kingdom Metazoa; phylum Arthropoda; class Insecta; order Orthoptera; family Acrididae; genus Schistocerca; species Schistocerca gregaria. Next base: position 654,045,846 of record NC_064924.1, read on the forward strand.
AACTAATATCATTCTTACAGTGCTTCGTCCGAGAATGGAACAAGAGAAAACCTTGATATATCGCGGAATAGAAAGTGCCCAGAATTACACATTTTATAATGAACCCAGGTCATTAGATACAAATGTGTTTCAGAATGCCCACCATAAGTTTCCAGGCTCTCTGCAGTCTTCTCCTACACCTGAGAGGGTAGGGTGATGGGGGGAGGGGGGGGGGGGGAGTCGAAGCACACTATCCGTCTCCCGTTAGTCACTATTAAGTTTCTGTCTATTTTGACCCTTTGATAACGAGGTGCTTTATGTGTCGCTATAGAGACTAGTCTTTTCCGAGGCATCGGACCCCAAATGTCTGTTGAGTGGATTTGTCTTCGCAAAATTCGTTCGGTAACTAGCTGAGATGGGCCTGGATTCGCTGACAGCAGCTGTCCCTATCAGATTCGAAACCTGTGGACCACTGTCCTTACGCCGTGTTACGTAGATGCGAGTGCTAAATCTTTCGTCTTTAACTCATTAGACAGTCCGTGCTGATACACCTTCAAATCAGGCAACTTCTTTCTTAGTGAAATTACAGGCACGTCCAAACACGATAGCTCGTTTTTTGTGATTCTTCCATGTCTCCAGGTGGCAGAACATTTAATGTCTGTGCTTGCTTGATGTCTCTGTTTAGCTTTACTATGAAACTGTCAGCCTCACATAGAAACGCAGCGAAGGTGATCTACTCGTACTAGCGGGCGAGGAGACGAATCAGTGATATTGGCTACGCATCGCTGGAGAGACTGGTGCAATTTTGCTCTCGCTGCTCACTCGCACCCCTTCTGCTATATTACGGTCCGCCACGCCTTCAAATGGAAAACTTCAACCGATTTCAGCTTCAGGCTAGCGCCGATAGTCGCTGATATTGCCATCGTATCGGAAAGTAAGCGATCTGCGCGGGCTGACGGTTGAGTTCAGTTCTCTGCTAGTTGCGATTTTCTGTAGCTTCACCGAGGGTAGGTAACCAGGAACTTAGGTTACGTTAGACGGTCATTCTTATAAATCGCTGTACAGCTACGTTGATGGGTTCCATAGATATACCCAACTTGTTTTGTACTCGCATATTTTCCAAAGACAGACTTGGCCGTTTACTTTAAAATTTCCCAGAATTTGTTGAGTTCGAAATAAAATGGATAGTCTTTCAGTTCCGTGAATCTTCACCGTTACTGGATCCACGACGTCACAATTGTCCAAGAAATGGGACTCTGGATGAAACAGTATTGATTGAGAATGGCTGGACTTGGTCTGGATCAAGAATGAATCTTTGACTCCGCAGTACAGTGTGCACTAATTTCAACTTCCCGGCAGCTTAAAACTATGTTGCAACGGGCCTCGAACCTGGAAACTTTTTGTTCTGGGTGTAAGTGCTCTAGCTACTGAGCTGTCCAGACATGAATCTCACGTCGCCCTTACATCTTCACTTCCGCCAGTACCTCTTCTCGTACCTTCCTTGAGGCAAGGTTAAGCCTCAGGTTAGAATCTTGGTCTGAATGACTGACTATAGGCCTCGTGAGCACTGTAATCAAGCCTGATACACATTATGAAGACATCGATACCAATGGATCGCCATAATTTCATTTCTCATTAAAGCTCGTACAAAATTACGTTTGAGAACGATGTAAATCATTTAAATGTCTTTGCCTCAAATGTTTTTGTCCTTCTGCTTCTTAGCATTTGGCGGGAAGGATGACTGTATGATAGACAGTTGGAAAAATGGTTGTATGAAGAAGTAACGTTTAGTTGCGGAAAGGAAGGTCTTTTGGAACCTTTTGTGAGACATATTTTGTTAACTATTTGTCGATGAATTTATGAATACAGAAAGTTCAATGAAGAAACTAAATTGTTTTATTTGACATTTAACAAACTCACAACTCGACAAACCTAGAAACAGTATGTTTATTTTCAGTGCAAAAACTGGAGACACAAGTCATATCCAGGAAAGAAGACAAGACCAATTTCAAAACAATGAGCTAAGAAAGAAGTGACCGTGCCTTTCGATGACACTTTCTTTCTCATTTTTTCTTCAGATTACAAATTCCGTTAGGGTGACTCGTCATTTCATAGACGCTATTAAATGGTGTGTTACACATGTATGCTTCATCCTGGGGTCTAATACTGTATGAAGAAATATTAATCACTGGTCTACTCTTCAGATAACCTAGAGGTGTAAACCTTAAAATGAATGCAAATGTCAACAGAGTGGAAACTAAACGGGAAATCAATTAGGTTCTGTGAACAATAGGACTACAAGACAAGGAAGACATAATTGGACATACAAGACTGAAAGCTAAGTACGTAATTCCAGCTTTCTTCTTTAATTATTTCGTCAGATCAGGAAACAGTACCAGAAAAATAATTTTTTACAGACTTCCATCGATCTTGAAACTTTGCAAAATGTTGTTAACAAAAGAGAAAGTGGTTCAGTTCTTGAAAGGAACGATTGAGGTCTAGGATTAAGTCGCAAGACGGATATTCCGTCAGTTTCGGTTAACAATCCGGCAACGCAGAGCTTTGTGCCAATCGTAACAAAGTTGCTAGCCGAGATGAAGAGACGAATTTCCAAAAGCAGTAAGGCTTCAAGAAGAGAGTTAAGGAAATAAAGAATGCTTTAAAAAGTGAGCTGAGTTGAAATATACTCAGGAAATGAAGCCGCTGCAGACAGTGGCGCTATGGGGAAGCAAATTTCGGCAACAAACAACCAAATTATTGAAACAATCAGATTACTGAAAAGAGTGACATTTTGAAAATTCAGAAAGGAAAAACAATTTCTGAATGTGGGACGCCGATAAAATAATAGCTGGAGAATCAAATTCTGTCATCCTAGCAAGAACTAATTGAATAAGTAATCAAATTTTTGCCATAAGAATCGAAGTAAATAACCAAATTGCAACCGGAAATTTCAAAATTGTATAATCAGACGAGCAAATAACAAATACAGAACCCACTGCTCAGTTTTCTTATGAAAGAGTGACTGATATGGGACTTACTGTGCGAGGTGACATTTCAGACGCAGAAGGTACTTAGTGAATCTGTTAACGACAGTTATGGAATAAAATTTCTTAATTTAAGTGAAAAAAGTTTCTGCTCAAACGACAATTTATGAAGAAGACAGTGAATTTAAGAATACGGATCATATTTGGAGAATAATTTATTTGATGTTCAGAAACAATTTCGTAATTTGCATGCTCCTAATCCATTTTTAGGACAGGTTGTAATGTTTTATCTAACATGCCAGAGAAAAGTATTCCTAGAGATGGCAGTTTGCATCCTTTTGATTTCTCAAAACAATATAAATGCAGTTTCATTCCTGACATGACATGACTGGTAATCTCAAAATCAGATTTGTGAAATAGTTTTGTATGGGTAGGCACTATCTTGGGCAAACTAGCCTCCTAAACAAAACCAAGATATCAAAATTTTGGAAAGAGTTTCCTTACTAATTTTTGGTGAGAATCAGAACAGCCTAGAAATAAAAGGGAAGTCCTCAATGGGTCATATTTCAGAGCACATATAAGGAGCATGAAAGAATTTTATAAATGTCAATTAAAGAATCTTTTTCATTTGAACCAACCCATTGACAAACTGACTCAAACTTACATCTTCAGAAGAAGGTTTCTTAAGTATTTTCCGTGTCTGTTTGCATACTGACCTAATGAAAATGTTGAACAATTTATAAAATATGTAAATAATTTAGATAGGCCATTAGAAAGAAATAAGGCAGATTTTGGTCAAAATCAGCTCACACGGGGGGGAGGGAGATTTAATCAATGTAAATGGGTAATAATAAATTATAATGGGATGAATAAGAGGCATAATTACGGAAATCAAGAAAGGGGTACACTAAGACGATCTGATAATATGGTAAGCCAATATAAAATGGAACTTGAAAAAGTAACAGGAACTGTAATCATAAGCTGCATCTAGATCAGCACTTCAGTTAGGTTGTTAGAATTTATGACACTAATGGTCACTCCATTGGAGATCCACAGCGAGAGAGTGAGGAATAATAAATTTAATACAGGGACCCATAATTGTTACAGGTATCCACATAATGATAGTTGCTATAAAACACAAGGTCAGCTACCTCAGAGGAACCAGTTAATAAAATTACAGCGTATCGAGAGTTTTGTTGTAATTTCTAGTAAGATTGGTTTGAGAAATAGAGTAGAATAGAAATTAAAAATCTTACATTGAACTGCAAGAAGGGGTTCCAGAAAACGTTTACAGTAAATAGATGGCAAAAAATTGATAAAACCGGTTGTGATGGCCAAGATGAGATCTTTTCTGGAAGTGAAGAGGCAGTGGAGCCTAAGCAGATTGATAAACTTATAACAGATGAAGATGTAGCTATCCTCCCCCCTTACATCACTCTCCCGTTATACCATTCTCTGCTGCTGTTAATATTACCATAACTCATCCGACCAGAAATCCTTGTTTCTTTCCGTTTCACTTCCCTGACACGTGCTACATCTAGACTGTGACTTCACATTTCCCTTTTCAGATTTTATAGCTCCCTACCACGTTCTAGCTTCTGACATTCCACGCCCTGACTCGTAGAACTTTATCCATTCATTTGTTATTCAGCTTTTCTCGTGGTCACCTCCCCTTTGGCAGTCCACTCCACGAGATCCAAATGGGGGACTATTCCGGAATCTTTTGCCAATTGAGAGGAAGGACAAGCATAGTGTAGGCAGTCTCTCTAGTAGAGTTGTTGCACCTTGTAAGTGCCAATAAAACGCAGTCTTTGTTTCGCCATCCCCACAACGTTTTCTATGTATTCTTTCCAATTTAAGTTGTTCGTGATAGTAATTTCTAAGAATTTAGTTGAATGTAAGGCTTTACATTTCTTTATTTTCTCGTGTATACTCTTTTAGCACTCATGTGGATCACCTCACACATGGTTCTGAGTACTATGAGACTTAACATCTGAGGTCATCAGTCCGCTGGAACTTAGAACTACTTGAACCTAACTAGCCTAAGGATATCACACACATCCATGCCCGAGGCAGGATTCGAATCTGCGACCGCAGCGGTCGCGCGGTTCCAGACTGAAGCACCTAGAACCGCTAGGTCACACCCGCCGGTTATTTAGGATCAATTACCAATTTTCAAACCATACAGATATCTTCTCTAAATCGTTTTGCAGCTGGTTTTGATCTTCTGATGACTTTACTAGACGATAAACGACAGCATTACGTGCAAATAACCTAAGACGGCTGCTCAGATTGTCAAAAAGGTTCAAATGGCTCTGAGCACTATGGGACTCAACATCTACGGTCATCAGTCCCCTAGAACTTAGAACTACTTAAACCTAACTAACCTAAGAACATCACACACGTCCATGCCCGGGGCAGGATTCGAACCTGCGACCGTAGCAGTCGCACGATTCCGGACTGCGCGCCTAGAACCGCGAGACCACCGCGGGCGGCTCAGATTGTCTCCTAAGTCCTTTCTTAGGTAGGTAACAATAGAGGGCCTATAGCCCCATCACCCTGTGAAAAGTCAGAAATCACTCCTGTTTTACTCGATCACTTTTGGTGAGTTATTATGAACTGCGACCTCTCAGACAGAAAATCACGAATCCAATCACATAACTGAGACGATATTCCAAAAGCACGCAAGGTGACTACAATCCGTGAGCGAGTTTCGAAGTCCAAAGCCTTCTGAAAATCTAGAAATACGGAATAAATTTGAAATCCTTTCTCGAAAGCACTCAGCACAGCGTGGAAGTAAAGAGCTAGATTTGCTTCATAATAACGGTGTTTTCTAAATCCGTGTTGACTACGTGTCAATAGACCGTTCTCTTCGAATTAATTCATAATGTTCGAACGCTTTATATGTTCCAAAATTCTGCTGCACATCGACGTTTAGGGTATTCCCCTGTAATTTAGTGAATAATTCCTATCGCCTTTCTTGATTGTTGGGGAGACCTGTGCAGCTTTCAGCTCTTTGGGTACGAACGAGCGCTTGTCTAAGATCGTTAAGCATGGAGATATTGCACTTCTAAGTTAGTGTTCACGGCTGTTCTTGATTCGACTTCTGGAATATTTATTCCGTTTTCTTTCGTGAAATGATATTGGAAGGCTGTATTTAGTAACACTGTTTTAACAGTACCGTCATCGATAGTATTTCCATTGCTATCGCAGAGATGAGGCATTGATTTTGTCTTCCCCCTAGCATATTTTAAATATTGTAAGTAAGCTGTTTAGGTTTTCTTATTGGTAACGCCACATAGCGCTCTGTATGAAAATCACTGGCTGTGCTGTGTGCAGTCTGTGGCTAGTTTGCATTGTTGTCTGCCATTGTAGTGTTGGGCAGCTGGATGTTAACAGCGCGTAACGTTGCGCAGTTGGAGGTGAGCCGCCAGCAGTGGTGGATGTGGGGAAGTGAGATGGCGGATTTTTGAGATGGATAATCTGGAGGTGTGTCCATCAGAAACAGTACATTTGTAAGAATGGATGTCATGAATTGCTATATATTAGCCGAGGATACCTCACTGGAATCCTCTGATTTTTTCTTGTAGTTTGTGTAATTAGTGTAGCTTCTGTTTATTGCTAGCGTGTAATTGTAGAGAGAATCTCCTTTGTAGTTGTAGTCTTTCATTGTTGCACAGTAAAACAGTTGTGGCATGCATGTAGATTTGCACCAAGTATTTAGCAGCTGCGCTTGCAATTAACTAGATATTATTTTCAATGCTATGTTCTCTTATTTTTGCTCTTCAACTTGTGCTTTTCTGTGTTATCGTGTGAAATATTGTGACAACAATGGCGTGTGTAAAACGTAACACTAGGCTCCAAAGTGAACTGAGAAATAATAGTGACGACGAGCGTAGCTTATCAGCACCACTGTGTAATGAATTAACAGATATTCGAAGAAGTAATTTGGTAATTGTGCATAGGGAAATGGAGCAGGCGGCAAATAATGGTGTGGACAATGAAACAAGTAGTGAACAGGGAAGCATTATCGATCGATCGGTCGGCAACAGCTCGCCTCAGGAATCGGGAATGACAGGACACAATCTTGCAAATACTGTAGACTTAGGTTTTGGGTCCTCACCAGTTTCTCAAATGAGTCAAGACACATTTTCTGCTTGTCAAAATGTCAATGTTGCCGGTGAAAATGAACTTCCAAAAAGCATAGAGAAACAAATTCCAGACACTAATACATTATTATTGCAATTAATGCAACAAACGGAACAAAATCAGAGACAAACACAGCAAAAGCTTCAAAAGTTAGACACAATGGAACAAAATCAGAGACAAACACACCAAAAGATTCAAAAGTTAGACACAATGGAACAAAATCACAGACAAACACAGCAAAAGTTTCAAAAGTTAGACACCGTGCTTGAACAAACACGTGAAGATTTAACTACTGAGTTACATAACATTGAATCGAAATGTCAAAAAGTCTGTAACGACGTAAAAACACAAATTTGTGAGCATTTTCAACCTATTTTCTCGCGGCATGAAAATGCGTTACAGAATCACGAAGCAGCCATAAAAGAACTGCAAACTATTGTTCATGAAAATCATGAGACCTTGCAGGCTAAAATTGACTCAGTTTCATCTACCGATTCGGTTACGCAACTTGCAAAAACTCATGAAAACTTAAAGGACACAGTAGATACTCTGGTTCAGAAAGACACATGGAGGAAATCAGTTCATTATCAGAGAAAGTAGTTGAACTTTTGGATCATCTAAATAATTTATCTACGAAGGTGGATGATAATCTGAATGACACAGAAGAGTTCGAACAAATTAGGAAATTCAAACAAAATCAGAATTAAATTAATACGCAACAACAAAGAGAAATCCGGGAAGTACAAGATCAGCTGACACAGGTAATACAAGAATTACGTATGTCAGAGGACACTCCAATACGGGAATAGGGACATAGAAACACGGAACAGCCACAATATAATAACACAGGGCACTTCGGAAATTATGGAAAAAATTGGCAAGGTACACCGAATTTTGAGATGAAACCGCCGAAACGACGTAACAATGACCGACATGCGACTCGCCGACATGATGATTTTGACTATAAGCTGTTTATTACTACACGTAAATTCAAATATTTAAGAATTCTGGCAACGACATTCATCCAGAAACGTGGCTCCATCAATTCTCTCATTGTTTTCCTTCCAACTGGTCATTAGAGCACAGATTAGAATTTATGTGTGGCTACTTAGAGAATGAACCAGCTGTAAGAATGCGAGCGGTCATTCACGATTGCCACAGTGAAGGAGAACTTTATCATGCCTTCCTGTCAGCATATTGGTCTCAAGCTATACAAGACCGAATGAAACATTGAATCATAATGATGAAACATTTCGAACAATCTGTATTTTCCAGTCTTGTGAAATATTCTGAAGACATGTTGCACAAGAATCAGTACCTGTCAAACCCATACAGCCCCTCAGAACTCATCCTCATTTGCTTAAACAAATTGCTTGAACATTTACGACATATTATTTTGGCAGGAAGTTGCAAAGACGACATTGAAGCTTTTCAGGGACTCTGACAAGAATTGGAAATTGACACTGACAATTGCGGAACGCGAAAGCAGAAGCACAACAATTACAGATCACATCCATCACAATTACGCAATGACACAAATAACAACTGGACACGACAAGGCTATTCTTACATCGTAAATTGTGACAAAAACAGACACCACCCGTATGAGAACCGTTGCCAGAGTAGCAATAGTTACAGATAAAGATCGCACTTCCGTAGTAATGTATGTGACAGAGACAACCATAGAAACAGACAATATGGAAACCAAAACAATTATTATGAATGGAGACAGAATAACTTCAGACGTAACGGTCCCGCGCAGTTACGATTCAGGGAGAAATTCTCCACCACTTAACCGACAAGAAAGAAACTACAGGAACTACCGACATGACGACAGACGATATAATCATAACGACAGACCGGAATTTCATCAGAACGGCGGGATTCTTTCATCAGAACGGCGGGATTCAAACAGGGCTGGGCCCTCTCGTCAAGCTGAATTTGTAGAAGTTAGGTCTCCTCATCCCAATAACGACGCACGCCAACAAAGAGATGGCAGACAATGACTCGCACCGCAGGCAGCCACATGCGCCGGCTGGCTCAGAGAAAAATAACATAGACGCCGACCTTGAGCAAATTTTACCATTCCTTACCGACGTATACAACATGATAATTGCTTTGAAGTTGAAACTCTGCGCACTAGAAAGGGTAAAAGATTGCACCACATTTCACATGTAAAACCGTTTATTGAAAAATAATCTGCTTTTTAACTTTGTCTTTGCCATAATATTTTTCACTTTACATTGCTAGTATGCTTTGTCAGACTTAGAAACTGTTAGCATGCAACAATGTTTGAAGTTAAATATCCAGTCAAGAACCAACAGAACTTATTTAAACAGAAATTACGAACGCATTGGCATTGTTATAGTGAACAGACGACACAGTGTTATTGTGTGTGTACATTCTTGCTTGGTAGTTGCACGATTACGTAACGACTATAAGGCTTACATACTTAGAACATATACAGGTACTCCTAATGAGATTTTAATGCAACGTTTTGGTTTACTTGAAAATACATTCTTTATTTGGAGTACTTTCTGTGGGATTAAAGATGACTTAGCATTTGGTTTCTTTGACAGCTACATGATTGTATCACGACGCTACTAATGTGTGACACTTTACATTGTTGCTTTTGCAGTGTATCTGTTTTTCTGAATTCTTCTGGAAAGTAAAACATGTTTTAGTAGTTACTCTTGTGGTATAGCTACAATGTGACAGCCTTTTTCGTAGCACAACAATATATTACAGTATAGTACTTTATTGATCACGATAATGTACGTGATAACTACGATATCTATACGCACAGCCTTTCACTTTTGTTTATCATGAGGTAAGTACATTGATTTCTGCAGAACTTAGTTTTCGGAGGACGATAACTACGACACTTCCACAGAATTATCTTATAGCAAGACGCACATTTAGCGCTAAAGGACACGTATTTGAGAGATTAATTTTCTACTTTAAACATTTATTTTTAAAGATTTTTGAATTACAATGATACAAAGGTTTTCCCTGAAACATTTCATTCCATTGCTGTAATCTGTAACACCTGAGGATATAATTACATTAATCCTCAGGGGGGTACACGCTTACTTTGTGTACCATGTGTTTGGCAAGCACAAGGAGCCCTAGCTAATATGGTGTTTGCTTATACAACTTTACACATCGGTACCATATTTCTCTAACACATAAATTACACAGCTATCTGATCATTTAACTGAGAGAGACAAACATTTATTTTACTACATCAGCAACAGATGTTTACATAATTACACAGTTCGATAACTTCACACTTATGAAATTTTATTTTGTATGCACTTTGTGAATTGTTCATATATTTTTCGGAACCATTGTGATATTATGAGAGCTTTGAATGATGTACTTGGTATGGGATCATGATTTTTAAAGTACGTTTGAGGTAGATGACATTATTGAAATGAGCAGAGAATTTTTTTTTTAGGTTTTGAAACTATTGCAGAAAGCTACGACGTTTTTGAGGTTTGACTGAGGTGTTATGGTGTTATTATTACGACGACGATGTGTATTATGCTTTTGAGGTATGTTTATGATCAATAAGCTAATGCTGTATGAGGAATTTGATTATGCTATGTATTTGTTATGATGAAATATTTAAGTGTCGCCGCAAGATTGACGTGTCGACGAATATGTACATGTGTAATAAGGTAAGTAATAAGGAGTAGTGGTTAGGGACTATGATTTATGAAAAGGATGTTGGAAACCAAGAATCGTACTTTAAGAGTTATGAAATGTGTGTATATGCATGAATGTATCACAATGCCGCCGAAAATTTTTTGGACACTGTTATATTTACAGGATTTTGTTTCTACACATTTGTAACGCAAATTTTCGACCTGTGAAATTTTTATATGAGACTGTCACTGTAGCGCAAACTGCTGGCGTAAATATTTCGGCAAGAAGTGACCGTGACGTAATGCGTTGTGAGTGGCCAGGTGTGCCAGCCGCCTTGAGAAAAAGCCATTAGGTGGAGAAGAAAGAGGCCATTATCCTCGCTATTGGCATTTCTTTGTAGAAAGCATCGCAAATATGACACGCTCAAACTTGAAAACATGAGTACACTGTAGAGTTCTTAATTTATGATATTTATTGAAATGGAATGATGAGAAACATTTCACATCTATTGTCTTGCTAGTTGAAAGATTGTTTACTGCATCATGAAATGCCATATGGCTAGTAAATGACGTTCACGCCTTGCTTTCCCTATTTTGTTTAATATCTAGTTTCTAGCTGCACTGCAGCATTGGTTAAAATAAAATTTTATAGATGTACTAATATAAATATTTTCTGTCTACAGATCCAGTAAATAATAATTTTGTGATATACTTCCAAAAAAATGAGAGAGCACAAAAAGACATTTCCCTTCACAGGAACTGCATACATAATTTTCTTTTCAAGTACTTGGTAATTTATTTTGTAGAATAAGTTGTGATGCACCACTTTAATTACATAGACATTAAGATGTGAATATACACTTCCCTTATCTGCGTTGTTATCTTTAGTGTACTATTTTTTTCTGATTGTGGGTTTGTCATGTTTAGATATAAGTTATTACAATTACTGCTGCTAGCTTTGCCAATTTGCATTTTTTTCATTGCTGTTTGTATTAATTGTGTTGTGCTGCTGCATTGCCTTGTCCCTTAGTTTAGCATCTGAGCTCAGTAGAGTTAAGTTAGCTTAAGAGGGGTAGACTATATAAAAGAATGAGTTGCGATCAATTGGAAGAAATGCATTGAGAAGTTTTACGAAAACAGTACAGAAACCACCAGAGGTCTACGTCGGCCCCACATAATGCCACCCCAAAACAGTAGCGATGCTCCACCTCGCTGCACTCGCTGGACACTGTGTGTAAGGCGTTCATCCTGACCGGGTTGCCTCGAAATACGTCTCCGGCGATTATATGGTTAAAGTCATATGCGACACTCATCGGTGAAGGGAATGTGATGCCAATACTGAGCAGTCCATTCGTCATGTTCTTGGGTCCATCGGTACCGCGCTGCATAGTGTCGTGGTTGCAAAGATGGACCTCGCCATGCGCATCATGCACCCTGTCGCGCACAGTTTGAATCGTAAAACGAAGTCCTTTGGCTGCACAAGAAGCGTTATTCAACATGGCGGCGTTGCTCTCAGTGTTCCTCCGAGCCATAATCCGTAGGTAGCGGTCATCCACTGCAGTAGTAGCCCTTGGGGGGCCTGAGCGAGGCATGTCATCGAAAGTTCCTGTCTCTCTGTACGCAGTACGATACGTGAATGCCATCCTCCGACCGATAGTGCAACCATATCGGCAGCATAACAGCGAGACATTCGTCTTCATGGACGTCAATTCGCGCTCCCATCATGCACATTTTGTGAATGACTTCCTTCATGATAACAACAACGCTCGACTAGAGTGGCCATCGTGTTCTCCAGACATGGACCCTATCGAATATGTCTGGTATAGGTTGAAAAGGTTTTCTTATGGACGACGTCACCACCAACCACACGGAGGGATATTTAAATAAATATGTGTGAATTCTTAAGGGACCAAACCGCTTAGGTCAACAGTCCCTAGATGTTCTAACTTAAACTCTTATACTAAGAACAATACACACACCCATGCCCGAGGGGCGATTCGAACCTCCGACAGGAGGAGCCGCGCAGTCTGACATGGCGCCTCAAACTGCACGGCCACTCAGCGCGGCTTCGGAGGGATGTACGTCGAATCGGCGTTGCGGAGAGGAACAATCTGGACCAACACTGCTTTCATGAACTTGTGGATAGAACGCCATGACGAATGCTGGCATGCATCACTGCAAGAGGATTTGCTACTAGTTGTTAGAGGTACCGGTGTGTGCAGCAATCTGGTCTACCACCTCTGAAGGTCTCGCTGTATGGTGATACATGCGAGCTAACATGCCATAGATGTTGGGCTCACATGTGGTTCCTCTTCATCGAAATGTCTTGGCTCAAACTCGTCTAGGGGTTGAACCGCATGTGTGCCATTACACGCCCTAAATTAGACACTTGTGACCCTTTGGTTAAATTGTCTGGCTGATGGCAAGTTTGCGAGATTGTATGAAACAAAGTTAATGTAACATATAAATAAATGAAAAACGAAAGTAACTATTATGCACCAAACTTTACAACAAATATTCTATTATCTAATGATTCAATAAGTCGTAATGCTGTCATCGTTCAATGTGTTTTGTGTGGAGGAATTGATGTTCAGATGCTTAACTGTAAATACTGACAATTTAAATTTACTATATCTTTTAAATACAGAGTTGTATTTACAACGTTTGTCATTTTAATGGTGCGCTTCTATATGAAATGTCGATCGTTAAGATCGACCACAGCGTTCAGATTTTGGAATTCAGGTCTTTGTTACAAGATTTGTTAAATTCACTTTAACAGTAAATACTAAAACATTCTACATATGATCAATATTCAGATTTTATTGGGATCACCATGAAAATTTATGGAGGATGGCAGATTAAAATCACTGTGGCTTCATTCCCTGCATTACTACAGAATTAAATAGTTTCTATAAATGTTTCCCTATATGGCCGATCTTAGGTCCGCTATATTTAACACTGTTATGCTTCCCTGGGTTTCCCTATGACGTAGGTTCTCGTCTGTCTCACTCGCAAACTGCGGCACTTCGGCCTCAATAGACAATAGACGTCTTTGAGTTTCCCCATATCGTGAGGAATCTGCGTGTTTTGTGGCATCCGGTTCTGGACGACAGAGTTCGTTTCACAATTCCTGAAGGCTGACTCTTTCAGCCATTACTTAAATGAGAGCGAAATGCTCGTTAACTCACACACCTCCACTTCATAACATGTTGGCGTGCCATATATGTTATGAAATAGCACCCAAGTTTATAAGACACCAATTCATAATACAATAATAACATAAATATCCTAAGCACCAGATGAACAGTGTAATTATTTGTAGTTGTGTTGATGCAGCAAGCTTTAAATTTAAAGAAACATATCTAACATAAATTATGACTTGCGGCAGCCGCCCACTGTGGCCGTGCGGTTCTAGGCGCTTCTGTCTGTAACCGCGTGACTGCTCCGGCCGCAGGTTAGAATCCTGCCTCGGGCATGGATGTGTGTGATGTCCTTAGGTTAGTTAGGTTTAAGTAGTTCTAAGTTTTAGGTGCTGATGGCCACAAATGTTAAATCCCATAGTGTTCAGAGCCATTTAAACCATTTTTTACTTGGGGCATATTAATTAAATGACAAATAAAACTATACATTTATCAAAGTCGACTGCCTACATGCTCCTGTGCCACATTAATTTCAGATCGATTATCAAATTCAGATCCGCATTCATTCTCAAACAAACGTCCAAGATCCACACATCCATCCACACTTTCGGGTTCACCTAAATTATTAGAAAGATACGCACAGATTTCTTCCTCTGAAGTATCAATACCAGCAGCTTCAACTTTCGTAACTTCAGCACATAAAACATAATTACTCCCTTCCGTCAAAAATAATCCACCATTATCCGACGATACAAACACAAGTTCATCAAGAGCTGACGAGACTAATGCTAAGCCGCCCTTATTAACCTCCATAACAACTTTCTCTGTCACAGTATCACCTGAAACATCATCACCTTCATCACTATAATTCCTGAAGGCTGACTCTTTCGGCCGTATACTTAAATGAGAGCGAAATGCTCGTTAACTCACTTGCAACATCCAATGTGTGGTTTTCATGAGCAATAAAAAGGACGGAAATTATATTATGTTGGTCTCTATTCCAATTTTCTGCACAGGTTCCGGAACTCGCTGAACCGAGGTGCTGCTAAACTTTTTTTGATGTTTGTATATATATTTATGTTTCGTTACTTTTTTAGTGATTTTGGGAGTTACGGTATTCAGCCTTGCTGCGACAACCCTTTGTTCACCAGTCCCTGAATCCGTTTTGACGCTCGTTATTAGGATTATTTGTTGTTAAAAACTGAAGTATGTTTTCACAGACGTTTACTATTCGAGTGGGCTCATGAACTAATTGCTCGAAATAATTTTCAGAGAATGCGTTTAGCACAGTTTCAGGTGATGTTTTATACATACCTCCTTATTTGAACGTGTATTTTCCCCCAAAATATTAACGGTAAATGTCACCATCAAGTATAATTGTCCGAGTTGTATCATCTGAGTTGGGACGTCGGTAAAAGGATACAGTTATTATTCTATACCGGTTCCCAAGAATGACCTCTACCCATACTAACTCGCAGGAATTATCTGCCTCAATTTTGCTGTTATATAAACTGCTTCTAATATCCATAAACCCGATACCGCCAACTGTATTTAACCTATCCTCTCCGAACGCCGTTAGGTCCTTCGCAAAAATTTCTGTTGAACTTCCCTCCGGCTTTAGCCAGCTTCATGTTCCTGTAACAGTTTTAGCGTCAGTGCTTTCTATTGCCGATTGAAGCTCTGGCACTTCCCCAACATAGCGACGACAATTTACAACTGTTATACCGACTGTTATTAGATCTACGTTCTTCCTGTGTTCGATCTGCACCCATTTAGACTAAAACCCTTTTTGTGTTTCCCCGAAACTCTCTAACCTAAAAAATCGTTCAGTCCACGCTACACAGCCCCTGCTACCCCAGCATGTAATGGACTCCTAACCTATTATTTAGCGGAACCAGAAATCCTACCACCCTATGGTGCAAGTCGAGAAATCTGCAACCCACACGGTCGCAGAACGTCTGAGCCTCTGCTTCAGACCCTCCACTCGGCTCTTTACCAGAGGTCCAGAATCAACCCAGTCAGCTGTGCTGCAAATGGTGCCCCCTGTTTTCATCTCGTAATCAAGGCCGCCAGCCTTTACCTCTTCTGATAGCCACTCGAAATCAGAGAGAATCTCTCCTAGCCCAAATCGACACACAGCACTGGTACCGACGTGAGCCACCGCCTGCAGTTGGTTGCAACTTGTGCTCTTCATGGCAACTGGAAGGACCCTTCCAAGTCTGGAATGACTCCACCCAGTATGCATACAGAATCCACATTGGCTTTCTTCCCCTCACAGGCAGCCATGTCCCTAAGGGGCTCTATAACGCGCCTAACATTGGAGTTACCAGCTACCAATAACCCCACAATCTGTGGCTACCTAGATTTGCCTTTTTCTTACTTTGGCCCTGTGACAGACCATCTGTCAACTGGCCCTGTGGCTGTACTTACGCTGGTACCTGGGCTCTAGAAAGCCAATTCATCCTGGGCTAGGTGTTAAACGCACGCACATTTCATCTATCAGGAACTCACTCGGAGCCTTCGCTACGCCATCACCAATGCCTGTGCCAGTCTCCACAACCCGGAATCATCAACTTGACCTTCCTGGTAGAAAAAGTGGACACTACCACCGGGACTAGTCAAAGACTTCTGTAATAATTCCTCTTGCTGGCTATTTACATGAGACCGGACTTAGGATTTTTCCATATCGTCTGAACATTGTCAGTGTCTCGTCCTCTATGGTCCATACATCTCGTACTCATGTTGCTAGTGTGATATTCTTTCTCGAAGTCCTTGGATGCAATGAACTAAATGAGAACTTTTCTAACATACTGTCACAGTCTCGGTAGCAGTAACCGGCATTTGTGTCTTTAAATATACACTGAACAGCCAAAGAAATTGGTACACCTACCTAATATAGTGTAAGGTTTCCGCTAGCACGCAGAAGTGCCGCAACACGATGTGACATGATCTTGACTAATGTCTGAGGAAGTGCTGGAGGGAACTGAAACCATGAATCCAGCAGGGCTGTCCATAAACCCGTAAAAGCACGAGGGGTTGGAGATCTCTCCTGAACAGCACGTTGCAAGGCATCCCAGATATACTCAATAATGTTCATCTCTCTGACGTTTGGCAGCCAGCGGGTGTTTCAACTCAGAAGAGTGTTCCTGGGGCCACTCTGTAGCAATTCTGGACGTATGTGGTGTCGCATTGTCCTACTGGAGTTCCCTAAGGCCGGCGGAATGCACAATGGACATGAATGAATGCAGGTAATCAGACAGGATGCTGACGTATGTGTCACCTGTCAGGGTCGTATCTACACGTTCACGAATCCCATATCACTCCTACTGTACATGCCCCACACCATTAAAGGGCCTCCACCAGCTTGAATACAAGTCCATCCGCTTGATGCAATTTGAAACTAGTCTCGATCGCCCAGGCAATGCGTTTCCAGCCATCAACAGTCCAATGTCAGTGTTGACAGGCCCAAGCGAGGCATATAGCTTTGTGTAGTGCAGTCAGCAAAGATACATGACTGGGCCTTCAGCTCCGAAACCCCATATCGATGAAGTTTCGTTGAATAGTTCGCACGCTGACACTTGTTGATAGCCCAGCATTGAACTCTGCAGCAATTTGCGGGACGGTTGCACTTCTGTCACGTTGATCGATACTCTTCAGTCGTCGTTGGTCCCCTTCTTGCAGGATCTTTTTCTGGTTGCAGAGATGTCAGAGATTAAATGTTTTACGGGATTCCTGATATTCACGGTACACTCGTGAAATGGTCCCATTGCTCGTGCGACGACTATAACACAACGTTCAGACTCACTCATACCTTAATAACTGCCATTGTAGCAGCAGTAACCGATGTTACAAATGCGCCAGACACTTCTTGTCTTATACACACATCAAAAAAGTTTTGCATCACCTCGGTTCAGAGAGTTCTGGAACGTGTACAGAAAATTGGAATAGAGATCATCATAAACATCATTTTTGCCCTTTTTATTGCTCATAAAAACCACACATTTCATGTTGTGCGACCATACAGTGAGACCTCCTTCATAGATGTTGGACCAGATTGCTGTACACACCGGGACCTCTAATACTCAGTAGCACGTCCTCTTGCGTTGATGCATCCCTGTATTCGTTGTGGTATACTATCCACAAGTTCATCAAGGCACTGTTGGTCCAGATTGTCCCACTCCGCAACGGCGATTCGACGTAGATCCCTCAGACTGGCTGGTGGGTCACATCGTCCATAAACAGCCCTTTTCAATCTATCCCAGACATGTTCGATAAGGCTCATGTTTGAAGAACATGCTGGTCACTATACTCAAGCGATATCGTTATCCTGAAGGAAGTCATTCACAAGATGTGCACGACGGGGGCGCGAACTGTCATCCATGAAGACGAATTCCTCGCCAATATGCTGCCGATATGGCTGCACTATCGTTCGGAGGATGGCATTCTCATATCGTACAGCCGTTATGGCGCCTTCCATGACCACCAGCGGCCTACGTCAGCCCCACATAATGCCGTTCCCAAAGTAGCAGGGAACCTCCACCTTTCTGCACTCATTGGACAGTGTGTCTCAGGCGTTCAGCGTAACAGGGATGACTCCAAACACCTTTCCGACGATTGTCTGGTTGAAGGCATATGAGGCACTCATCTGTGGAAAGAACGTGATGCCAATCCTGAGCGGTCCATGCGGCATCTTGTTGGGCCCATCTGTATCGCGCTGCATAGTGTCGTGGTTGCAAAGATGGACCTCGCCATGGATGTCGCGAGTGAAGTTGCGCATCCTGTAGCCTATTGAGAATAGTTTGAGTCGTAACACGACGTCCTATGGCTACACAAAAAGCATTATTCAGCATGGTGGCGTTGCTGTCAGGGTTCCTCCGAGCCATAATCAGTAGGTTCCGGTCATCCACTGGAGTCGTAGCCCTTGGGTGGCGTGAGCGAGGCATGCCATCGACAGTTCCTGTCTCTCTGTATCTCTTCCATGTCCGAACAACATCGCATTGATTCACTCTGAGACGCCTGGACACTTCCCCTGTTGAGATCCCTTCCTGGCACAAAGCAAAAATGGGGATGCGATCGAACTGCGGTATTGACCGTCTAAGCATGGTTGAACTACAGACGACACGATCTGTGTACCTCCTTCCTGGTGAAATGACTGGAACTGATCGGCTGTCTCACCCGCTCCATCTAATGGGAGCTGCTAATGCATGGTTGTTTACATCCATTGGCGGCTTTAGCGGCATTTCTGAACAAAGGGGATATTTGTGTGATACAATATCCACATTCAACGTCTGTCTTCAGAAGTTCTGGGAACCGGGGTGATGCAAAACTTTTTTTGATGTTTGTATAAGCGTTGCCGATCGCAGCGCCGCATTCTTCCTATTTACATATTCGTATATTTGAAAACGCTTGGCTATACCAGTTTCTTTGGTGCTTCAGTGTACAAGAAGACTTTCATAAGCGTTTGACCGCAAATCCATATGAAGATAATTGCCGGCTTTCAGCGTTATGTTCTAGTGTTAAAATAACTTAACTTGTTGAAGTCAGTTTGTTCATTGAGTATTCAAGTCTTAAAATAGTCATATCAGAGTGTTTTGTTTTCGATAATTCTTCAAGACTTAACCTTACTGAAGTCTGTGTGTTTAACACTTAATCCGCTCAGAGCTGATTGAATTTAATGAACGTTTTGAGCATGTTCTACCTGAGCGTGTTTTCCTCGTGTTGTCTTCGGCGTGTTCTTAAGTGTGCGATTTTGGACTGATAAATTGACGTAAAAATTGCGGAGGTGCAATAGGATGCAGTTTCAGTTATTATGCAGAGATTAAGACGCCTGCTCAGACAAGGTAGGAGAGTGGCATCTAAACAATCTGCAGGCTTAAGATCACAGGAATAATGATCAACTTTAACTGAGGAAAGACTGTCTCAATGGGATCACATTTTGTTGGCTTTAATGTTTTAATAAAGCCTCAACGCAGTAACTAACTTCCCATGCGTGGTAATCGTTGACTACCGATCACGAGGTATCTCGCATCGGGCTATCTAGCAGCTGTCGACAGCTGCAAATTAGTTCGTAAAAAACAAGTTTCTACTTGTAGCCGGATAGCGAAACATTTGAACGAGAAAGTATGATTTATTGGTGATGGTTATTACAGACGAAATAGTTCAAATGGTTCAAATGGCTCTGAGCACTATGGGACTCAACTGCTGTGGTCATTAGTCCCCTACTTAAACCTAACTAACCTAAGGACATCACACACATCCATGCCCGAGGCAGGATTCGAACCTGCGTCCGTAGCAGTCGCACGGTTCCGGACTGCGCGCCTAGAACCGCGAGACCACCGCGGCCGGCACAGACGAAATAGTAAACTGTCTGGATGTGGTGGGATGAAATTCCTGCTTTTATTTTCGGAATAAAGTAACTTAAAAGTTCAAATCAAAGTTAATACAAGCAGTATAATTATAAGTACGCTGTTGACACAAAACATTATGACCAGAGCCAGCAGGAGGCCGTATGCTGCCTGGTGACGCTGAGCGCACGTGATGCGCTAAGAGAAGTGTATGGGCGGAGCAGAGAGAATGGAGAATCATTCTAGGTACCTTAAGTGGAGCAAATGCGAAAATCCTCCAACTTAAACGACTTTGACGAAAGCCAGATTGTTGTGGCCCAGTGCCTGGCAGAGAGTCTCTCGCGAATGGCGAAGATGGTCGGCTGTTCGTGTGCTACTGTCGTGGGCATTTATGGAAAGTGGTTGAAGAATGCTGGAACCTCGAATGGGCAACAAGAATTTGGACGATTAAAACTATGTACCGGACCATGACTCGAACTCAGGACCTTTCGCAGGCAAGTGCTCTACCATCTGAGCAACCCACGTATAACTCACTACCCATCCTCACAGCTTCGATTCTGCCAGTATCTCGTCTCATACCTTGCAAACTTCACAGTAGCTCTCCTGCAAACCTTGCAGAACTAGCACTCCTGGAAGAAAGGATACTGCGGAGACATGGCTCAGCCGCAGCCTTGGGGTTGTTTCCAGAATGAGAATATCACTCTGCAGTGGAGTGTGCGCTGGTATGAAACTTGCTGGTAGATTAAAACTGTGTGCCGGACCGACATTAGAACTCTACCATCTGAATTGCCAAGCAC
The DNA here is from genome assembly GCF_023897955.1 of Schistocerca gregaria. Lineage (NCBI taxonomy): Eukaryota > Metazoa > Arthropoda > Insecta > Orthoptera > Acrididae > Schistocerca > Schistocerca gregaria. Next base: position 654,066,889 of record NC_064924.1, read on the forward strand.
GACTCACGACCCATCCCGAGTTCGAGTCTCAGTCCGGCACACCGTTTTAATCTGCCAGGAAGTTGTAACCTCCCCCTCACTTATCGACCTTCATGACAGTAAAAAATTAAAGCGCGTGCACCTAATGGAAATTTGGGAAAAACGGTCGTCACCGAAGTTAATCTGTCGGTAAAGAGGGAGGAAAAGGTTACATCTAAATGAAAGGAAAAATGCAAATGAAATTGGTGGAAATTAATTTTGAGAAAAGGGTGAAATTAATAAAGAAAGTAAATGTGCGGTCGTCACGTTAACAATTAATTGGCGTTAATTAGATATTTGAGATTTGGGGAAAATTACGGTCGCCAGCCCTATGGACAACTACTATAATAACTGAAAATGAAAAGTTATTGCACATATAATTAGCACTAAAAGCGTGGCAACTGAAGGTTGACGCGTGTTGTGTGAAAACTGAAAGTTTGTCAGAAGTAATAAATTTCGCTACACGCTGACTTAATTTAGCAAAAGAATTAATAAAACCGGAAAATTGAAAGTTAATTTTGTGAATTAAATTAATAGTGAGTTTGTTTCTGAAGCACTACGAAATTCAGTAAAATAAGATCAGTCTTGGGCTTCCTCAACAATCATTTCAAAAGCTACTTCAATCTACGCAATTTAGAAATAAGAGATGTAACTTTGAACTTGAATGAAATGAATCTGGACAATTAACAATAGTAAAATTTAGTATGTCCCAAGCTGAGCTGCAGTCACAGGTAAGCTCAAATATGGTAACAAAACTCGCACTCTTAATTTGTGCTTGTGTGATATAAATATTGTAGCCAGATATGAATACCTTAACTGAACTTTGAAATTAAAGCAGTGAAATGGAATGATATTACTTTAATGCTGGCGTCTGAATTTCAACGACACTCGGGTTCGTTTCGGAAAAGGAAGGGACCCTGCTTGGTAATGCAATTGGGACAATGAGCAACAAAGGTTCATTTTAAGTTGCTGTAATTTTCTGACATAACAATTTTAAAAGCTGAGGTCTGCCATACAGTTATAAAACTTTACATGCTTCCAGTCTTCCTTGTTGGTTGATTGAAGGTTTGAAGTCGTCGGTCGAGGAGGTGGCGACAGTCACTCATAGTCGGCCGTCGCTGTTGCAGAAGCTGGATGTTGGCGCGCCTTCTTCTTGACACGGTCACCAGGCGAAACGGGCTCTTGATGTGAGCCAGCTAATGCTTCCCGTCCGCGACACCGTGTCAGAAACTATCATAGCAAGTCGAGCGCAATTACATGCTGCCAAACCCCGAAAGCGCGGCAACTCGCGGGAGCGTCACACAACAAACATGCTCCCCGCCCTACCCCAGCCAGACTCTGCTCTGCCCGCGCTCCACGCGGCAGAGTTAACACTACCAAAGATCCTAAACACTTTGGTTCTCGACACTACCTATCGATGTATTCGTCCGATAGCATAGTTTTCCCTAGGCAAGACCCAGCATAAAAATACAAATAGTATTTACAAAACAAGCCAATTATACATTGACATAAATGCATAAATATATACATACAAATAGTAGGATAATTACAATATATAAAGACACAGAAATGTCATATCTTCAGGTAACAAAATAGGGGAAAATCTATAGTACAATAGATGGAAATAGAAGGATATGCATTTCCGGCGTTACAAAGTTTCATACCAGCGCACTCTTCGCTACAGAATGAGATATTCATTCAAGAAGTTGGACGTCCGTACCTCATCACAGAACACAGGAATCGGAGGGTTGCTCGCTCTCTAAAGCAGGATAGGCTGCGATCTATGGTTGAACTGACTACAGAGTACAGTGCTGGAGCGTACATTGTCTTGCGCAGCAAAGGACTCCTACGGTTACTAAGTTAAGCGAACCAGATCTTCAGTTACGACTGCAGTGGGCACGGGATCATCGAGATTGGACGGCAGATAAATGGAATCGTGTCGCCTGGTCGGATGAATACCGTTTATTGTTAAACCAGGTCGATGGTCATACAGGCCAATAGCTGCTCGGTACATGCAACGAGCTGCGGATGCAGTCCGGTGGGAGCAGTACCAAGTACCATGTTACGGGGGGCAGTCGCCATGGCTTCCGTGGCAACTGCGGTAGTAATCGATGGAACTGTGACAGCTGTGGACTTCTTCAACATAATTAGGGACCACCTGCTTGATGTCTCCCTCAACAGCGATGGTATCTTGCAGCAGGATAACTGCCATCTCACAAGGCCAGAATCGCGCTGCAATCGTTTGAGGAGCATGACAGAGAACTCACTTTGATTTCTTGACCATCAAATTCCGTTTATTTGAATCCGATGAAAACCAACTTAGCTCCGCGCCCACAAAGAAACCGCCCGTAAATCATAGATAATGTGTGACCTGTGCGTAGGCATCTGTTGCCACAAACCTCTGCAGACCTGTTGTAAGTAGGCTGTTTAGGTTTTCTTATTGGTAACGCCACGTAGCGCTCTGTATGAAAAATCACTGACTGTGCTGTGTGCAGTCTGTGGCTAGTTTGCATTGTTGTCTGCCATTGTAGTGTTGGGCAGCTGACTGTTAACAGCGCGTAGCGTTGCGCAGTCGGAGGTGAGCCGCCAGCAGTGGTGGATGTGGGGAGAGAAATGGCGAAGTTTTGAAATTTGTAAGACTGGATGTCATGAACTGCTATATATATTATGACTTATGATGATATTAAGGCAAATACACTGTTTGTTCTCTATTAAAATCTTTGATTTGCTAACTATCCCTATCAGTAGTTAGTGTCTCCCGTAGTTTGAATCTTTTGTTTAGCTGGCAGTAGTGGCGCTCGCTGTATTGCAGTAGTTCGAGTAAACAAGATTTTTGTGAGGTAAGTGATTTGTGAAACATATAGGTTAATTTTAGTCAGGGCCATTCTTTTGTAGGGATTTTTGAAAGTCAGATTGCGTTGCGCTAAAGTTATTGTGTCAGTTTAAGCACAATCATGTATAATTGTTCAAAGGGGACGTTACACTATCAAGTACTTGCTAAATTGCGTTCCAGCAGTGTACCAATATGCTTTTCTGTAGGTGGTCATAATGTTCTGGCTCATCAGTGTGTATGTAAGATGTTTACATGGTATCGCAAGCGGTAACAGGAAATCGTTCTATTGATGATAGGGGGTGAAACTTTCTTCTAAACAACTCAGGAAAGATAGATTAGGCAGAATTGGTGGTGGAGTGTTGGTGTCTGTCAGTAGTGGTTTATCTTGTAGTGAAGTCGAAGTAGATACTCTGTGCGAATTGGTGTGGGTGGAGGTTATACTTAACAGCCGAATTAAGTTAATAATTGGCTCCTTCTACCGACCCCCAGACTCCGATGATACAGTTGCGGAACAGTTCAGAGAAAGTTTGAGTCTCGTAACAAATAAATACCCCACTCATACGGTTATAGTTGGTGGGGACTTCAACCTACCCTCGGTATGTTGGCAAAAATACTTGTTCAAAACCGGTGGTAGGCACAAAACGTCTTCCGAGATTGTCCTAAATGCATTCTCCGAAAATTATTTAGAGCAGTTAGTCCACGAACCCACGCGAATTGTAAATGGTTGCGAAAACACACTTGACCTCTTGGCCACAAACAATCCAGAGCTGATAGAGAGCATCATGACTGATACAGGGATTAGTGATCACAAGGTCATTGTAGCTAGGCTCAATACCATTTCTTCCAAATCCATCAAAAACAAACGCAAAATAATTTTATTTAAAAAAGCGGATAAAGTACCACTAGAAGCCTTCCTAAAAGACAATTTCCATTCCTTCCGAACTGACTATGCGAATGTAGACGAGATGTGGCTCAAATTCAAAGATATAGTAGCAACAGCAATTGAGATATTCATACCTCATAAATTGGTAAGAGATGGAACGGATCCCCCGTGGTACACAAAAAAGGTCCGAACGCTGTTGCAGAGGCAACGGAAAAAGCATGCGAAGTTCAGAAGAACGCGAAATCCTGAAGATGGGCTAAAATTTACAGACGCGCGAAATTTGGCACGTACTTCGATGCGAGATGCCTTTAATAGGTTCCACAACGAAACATTGTCTCGAAATTTGGTAGAAAATCCGAAGAAATTCTGGTCGTATGTAAAGTACACAAGCGGCAAGACGCAGTCAATACCTTCGCTGCGCAGTGCCGATGGTACTGTTATCGACGACTGCGCCGCTAAAGCGGAGTTATTGAACGCAGTTTTCCGAAATTCCTTCACCAGGGAAGACGAATGGAATATTCCAGAATTTGAAACACGAACATCTGCTAGCATGAGTTTCTTAGAAGTAGATACCTTAGGGGTTGCGAAGCAACTCAAATCGCTTGATACGGGCAAGTCTTCAGGTCCAGATTGTATACCGATTAGGTTCCTTTCAGATTACGCTGATACTATAGCTCCCTACTTAGCACTCATATACAACCGCTCGCTCACCGATAGATCTGTACCTACAGATTGGAAAATTGCGCAGGTCGCACCAGTGTTCAAGAAGGGTAGTAGGAGTAATCCATTTAACTACAGACCTATATCATTGACGTCGGTTTGCAGTAGGGTTTTGGAGCATATACTGTATTCAAACATTATGAATCACCTCGAAGGGAACGATCTATTGACACGTAATCAGCATGGCTTCAGAAAACATCGCTCTTGTGCAACGCAGCTAGCTCTTTATTCGCACGAAGTAATGGCCGCTATCGACAGGGGATCTCAAGTTGATTCCGTATTTCTAGATTTCCGGAAAGCTTTTGACACCGTTCCTCACAAGCGACTTCTAATCAAGCTGCGGAGCTATGGGGTATCGTCTCAGTTGTGCGACTGGATTCGTGATTTCCTGTCAGGAAGGTCGCAGTTCGTAGTAATAGACGGCAAATCATCGAGTAAAACTGAAGTGATATCAGGTGTTCCCCAGGGAAGCGTCCTGGGACCTCTACTGTTCCTGATCTATATAAATGACCTGGGTGACAATCTGAGCAGTTCTCTTAGGTTGTTCGCAGATGATACTGTAATTTACCGTCTAGTAAGGTCATCCGAAGACCAGTATCAGCTGCAAAGCGATTTAGAAAAGATTGCTGTATGGTGTGTCAGGTGGCAGTTGACGCTAAATAACGAAAAGTGTGAGATGATCCACATGAGTTCCAAAAGAAATCCGTTGGAATTCGATTACTCGATAAATAGTACAATTCTCAAGGCTGTCAATTCAACTAAGTACCTGGGTGTTAAAATTACAAACAACTTCAGTTGGAAGGACCACATAGATAATATTGTCGGGTAGGCGAGCCAAAGGTTGCGTTTCATTGGCAGGACACTTAGAAGATGCAACAAGTCCACTAAAGAGACAGCTTACACTACACTCGTTCGTCCTCTGTTAGAATATTGCTGCGCGGTGTGGGATCCTTACCAGGTGGGATTGACGGAGGACATCGAGAGGGTGCAAAGAAGGGCAGCTCGTTTTGTATTATCGCGTTATAGGGGAGAGAGTGTGGCAGATATGATACACGAGTTGGGATGGAAGTCATTACAGCATAGACGTTTTTCGTCGCGGCGAGACCTTTTTACGAAATTTCAGTCACCAACTTTCTCTTCCGAATGCGAAAATATTTTGTTGAGCCCAACCTACATAGGTAGGAATGATCATCAAAATAAAATAAGAGAAATCAGAGCTCGAACAGAAAGGTTTAGGTGTTCGTTTTTCCCGCTCGCTGTTCGGGAGTGGAATAGTAGAGAGATAGTATGATTGTGGTTCGATGAACCCTCTGCCAAGCACTCAAATGTGAATTGCAGAGTAGTCATGTAGATGTAGATGTAGAGCTAGCTGTTATTCACAAATCGTACAGTAGAATCGTGATTCTTCTGTAGAGCGTACACTCTGCACTGCGTTGTTGGTCGTGCTTTCTTCTAAGAGGCCGGAATGGTCTATAAACATTGAAAACTCCCGTTTCTTTCAGTCACCTGCCCCTGTCTTGACTCAATACATCATTATTTACAAGGTACTGATCTCATACGCTCCCTGTTACATGAATGAGAGGCATATATTCATTGTATAAATTTATTTTAATAATATATAGAGCAATGGTTCCTGTCATGTGGGGTAGCCGCACGGCTAAGGGCATCGTGTCACAGTCCGCGCGGCTCCTTAGCATAAGTTAGATTAAGTAGTGTGTAGGCTTAGGCACCGATGACCTCAGTAGTTTGGTCCCATAAGAACTTACCACAAATTTCCAAAATTTCCTGTCATGCTCAAAGCTTAATACTGCTCAACACCTGACATGCAGTTAATGTAGTCTTTGATTATGTTAGATTTCATGCGATATTTGTTGTTCAACAACGGACTTATATCTTTTCTACATGGTACTATTTGAAACTGCAAAGACTTTCCTTTCCTCTCTCTGCTTGCATACACTCCATTTTTTTATTTATTAATGCTAGCAAGACTGGCCCATCTGGACCTTTCTTAACAATGAGACAGATGTTATACAAAAACTTACATTTTATGTCGCATTCTTCTCTTAGAAGTAACTATACCGCGGAACAACACTAAAGGATCACTTTTGCGAAAACCCGTAATTGTCTGCCATTGCGACGTATAAGATTGAAATTTAAGGTCCAAGGTGCCTACCTTTGTAACGGTGTAAAACCGTGGCGCCCTGCGACGTCACCCTCGGATTTAGTGTCGTTTTGAACAGCAAAGTGTCGACACGGGCGACGAAAACGTCACAGCTCTGAACTTGTTGTGAGGTGTGATATGGGTTAGTGAAGTCACACGGGCACCAAATTTCATCACGCCAGCGTGGACGCGTCACACGGTGGGATGGCCGGCACATCCCCTCCCACCCACATTTTTCCCTTCTTCTGACGTTACTTTGTTGGAGGTCAGGACCCAGCGCTGAAATCACGCAGTTTTCTTATGGATGGCTGAGGACAACATTTCAGCCACACTGATGCTCAGAATCGACACGAAAAGGCCTCATGGAATGGCATAAACAGCGTCAATAAAACCACCCCTTCCCTTGGAGTGGTGATTCCTCCACCTGTCGCGGTCAAAAAGGCAATTCGCAGTGCAATGAGCAATTGGACGACGTTCTCGACAACGTTTAACACTGCTGTCAACCCCTGAGCGTTTGAAGCCTACTCTAAGGACATGGTGGGGCTGCAACCCCATTTAACGTGACGTGACCCCTTTGGAGTGTAATGCGACGGCAATTTTTTCTCTGGTATACATGGTAGAACCGCTGAAAACCGTTCGAAGAAATTTGAACGTGACACAAAACAGCGAAGTTTGTTGTTATTTCATCCCTCCTGTTCTGTGCTCTCTTTTAACATAACCATGGGAGGAGGGGTCAGAGTGCAGCAACATTAACATGTGCGTTAATAAAACGATAAAGGGTGCCTCTAAGACGCCACCCACGCACCTTTGTTGAGCAACTTAAAAGTGTGTAGGAACTTCGACACCATTTCAGTTTCGTGGCTTCACTAGCGCCTGAAATAGGCAAACCCCATTTAAGAGGTGTCGAATGTGTTACCAGGCGCTAGAGGAGCCATGAGGTATGTGTCGGAGTTTCTGAAAGACACATTTTAAAGGTGCAGGGGTTGCACTGAGGGTGTTACCAAACTGGAGAGTCTAAGAGAGACCCTTTGCCTTTTTTATTCAAGCACTTGTTAATGTTGCAACCCTCCCCCCCCCTTCCGGTACCCATTCCACCCCTCCATCATCACACCACAAGAGATGATATCGTGAAAACTTTTTCAAATAGTTTTGAGCAGTTTCTAGTGGTTATATCCTGTATAGAAGAGCAAAAAAGGAACCACATATGTTCAGTGGCATTGCAGACCTGTGATGACCTTACAGCAGGCTTGAAACTCCCAGGAGATGGCACCCGTGTCGAAAGTTGTCCAGAATGTCGTCTTCGTTGCTCATCTTTTGACCACGACACACGTGGGGATCAACCCCCAAAGGGAGGCAGTGGTTTCATTGACGCTCTTTATGCCACCCCTCGAGGCACTTTCGTGACGATTCCGAACGGCGGTATGTCTGAAATGTTTTCCGCAGCCACCCATAAGACAGCCGCGTGATTTCATCACTGGCTTCTGATTTCCATCAAAGAAGCATCAAAAGGAGGGTTCAGTTGTGGGTGAGACGGGGTGTGATGGTCTGACAGTCGTGTGACACGTTTACGGTAGCGCTGGACAGAATTTGGTACCTATGTCACATCACTGGGCTATTTTACAGCTCACATGATGTTCAGAGCTATGGCAACGTGATCGACTGAAAAATTTAAGAGAACGGAGCACACACAAATGTGGGACGATATTAGCGCTTGCTTTACTGTTTAACAGAGAGAACTAATCATGTGTATTACTTTTTCAGCAAAAGTTATTATGTTGACGCAGGGAACCGCCCCATTTTTTTAAGATGGTCTGAATTGCGCGAATTGTGCAAGGTAACTTTTTGCCAGAGGCCTAGAGCAGCAACAGAAAAGGACTTTTCGAATGTTTCTGTTTTATGAATATTTTCAATTATGAAGAGGTGAGAAGTACTTGATGTCTTCTATGCAGTTCTGGTTTTCTTTCCCACATGATATGACTTTCCTTCAGTTTCATATGAACTAACGGCCTTCAGTTGTTTCATATTTTCATTAAGAGACAAATAATTTTGTCAGGGCTATGGTAATTCATAGGAAGTAACTATCTTTTGTTCAAATAATCTTTCACCACGTCTAAAACAACCGCAAATGCAAGACGCGTCTCTCTCATCCCCTCCGACTTGTCGTTGTATACTGTCATTTTTAGAAACCACGCCACTGAACTGGCAGGCTTCATCATGTTTCATAACACCTTTCCATTTTGTTGTTTTCGATATATTAAGAAAAGTACGTCTGCATCACCAGACCATTGATTCATTAATTCAGGAACTTAATTATTAGGTTCTTTTATTTATTACAACACAAGTATAAAAGCTGGTACCTCACAACAAGAGTTGGGATAATTTTAAGGAGAAACACATGGAAGGTAGATCCACATATTTCATCATTTGTTGTTTTATGGAATGGATTTTATTTATTAACAACAATTGTTATAATTACAATTTAAAAACATTGTTAAAAGAATAACAACACAATAATTTAAAGAAGTTCAACAGGATCCGTCCATTAATAACGAACTTTAGAAATTTATACCATTAAGAACCAGGAATATACAGTACCCAAATACAAGTAAGAAGTCATAACAGTCAGGTATGGCCGCATGTGGGTTCAACACACAGCGTTTTATCAGTAAAATGAATTACAAATGACTGGCATAGAACATACTAATAATTCCCAAGCATGGATAACACATTAAACAAATAAATAACGCCCAGGACACAGAAAGGATAACAGGTCACTCCACTGACTGCAGATGTGGGAAAGCCTTTAAAATTATAAAAGCCTCAATAAAATCCCTTCACATTAAAATACACAATCCCCAAAAATACAAGCAAAGCTGGGAAGGCACACAATTTAAATGTGACTCGCAGCTTCTACACACCAGCAGAAACATTGACAACGGCCCTTAAATAAATATATAGTTCCCTAAAATACATGATAAGAAGCGAATACATGCAATTTAAATGTGACTCCCAACTAGTACACACCAGCAGAATCATTGACAATGAGCATTAAAGAAATATACAGTCCCCCAAAATACAAGATAATCTGGCAAATGCATCAGAAGGCTATCACAGCCAAGAGATAACAAGTTTCGCGATCAGTGGGCTTAGCTAATGATTGTGGATAAAAGGAAAAGGTCAACAGTTCATATTAATAAGTAACAGGCCTTAAAACCTAACATGCTTCAGAAGTAACAAGGGTGCACGGTTTAAACGAGTAGTTGAAGGGCAGGTATAGTGATGATGATGATGATGATGATGATGATGATGATGATGATGTTTAGTTTGTGGGGCGCTCAACTGCGCTATGATCAGCGGCTGTACAAAGTCCCAATTTTTACACAGTCCATTTTCTTTTTCACAATCCAATCTAGTCACTCTCACAATAGATGATAATGATAAAGTGATGAGGACAACAGAAACACCCAGACCCCGGGCAGAGAAAGTCCACAACCCGGCCGAGAATCGAGCCTGGGACCCCCCAGTCCAGAAGCAGCAACGCTAGCCTCTAGACCACGAGCTCCGGACTGCAGGTATAGTTAAGAGCCACTTCGAACTTCCAGAATATACTTCAAAGCTTATGTGTTTACTGAATTCACAAATTGGTTGGAGTTCCCAATTAATTTGCGACACTGCGCCGTGGCACGTATCGAACGATCAATTTTACTTAACCTGAGCCATCACGATGCGGCTGGTGCCGGCCGTAGTGGCCGAGCGGTTCTAGGCGCTACAGTCTGGAACCGCGCGACCGCTACGGTCGCAGGTTCGAATCCTGCCTCGGGCATGGATGTGTGTGATGTCCTTAGGTTAGTTAGTTTTAACTAGTTCTAAGTTCTAGGGGACTGATGACCTCAGCAGTTAAGTCCCATAGTGCTCAGAGCCATTTTGAATAAAACTCAGTTATGCTGACAGCTAAACGGGGTTGTCACGCCAACGCTTGCAGACTGCCGTTAGACAATATGATGATGAGCACCGATTGGTCGTAACTGGTTGTGGCGCTGTTAAATGCTACTAACTTCTCTACCTCTTCACCACCTGAGCCCGACCGGGTGAGGTGACCTATTGGTTAGCACACAGGATTCACATTTGGAAAGACGATGGTTCAAATGCCGGCCAGCCACGCACAGATATGCTTTCCATCCTTTCGTAGAGTGAGCTTCTGATCCGGCCCTAATGACCTTGCTCTTGACGGGACACACACACTTCCCCTTTTTTTTCTCAGTGCCAAGTTCATGTACTGCTGTCAGGTTTTCAATTCTACATACGCACATATGCATTTGTGTCCACAATGGGACAGTTAAAGACGGTGCACATGCTTGAATTGGGAAAGGATGCGGAAGGACACAGGTTGCGTCCCTTCCAAAAAACCATCTCCGCATTCACCTTAAAGAAAAGTAGGGAAATCACGGAAAACCTAGTGCTGGATGGCCGGGAGCAGATTTTAACCGCCGTCATCTAGATAAGACATTTCAGCAAACCCAACTTCCTCGTTGAACAAAAATTCTGGTCGGTCTTGAAGAACATCGTGAGTCACCAGTCAATGATGTTTTAAGTGTCTGATATAGGAACACCCTAAAGCTGTCCGCTGTGACCGAGCGGTTCTAGGTGCTTCAGTCCGGAGCCGCGCTTCTGCTACGGTCACAGGTTCGAATCCTGCCTCGGGTATGGATGTGTGTGATGTCCTTTGACTAGATAGGTTTAAGTAGTTCTATGTCTAAGGTACTGATGACCTCAGATGTTAAGTCACATAGTGCTTAAAGCCATTTGAACCATTTTGAACAACCAAAAAGCTTTTCTTTCCATTCACTGTTGGTTTCGCCTAAAAATACACCAGTATGCTAACTTCAAAATGGCTCTTGCAGACTTAATCATCGTTTTGCCACATATATTCCATATGGGTCCATAACCGTAGGACATTCAAACTCATTTCTGTTAGAAATCTATTCAATTTGTCCATAACTCAGCGTCCTCTCATTAACAACAGTTTTGTGGAACAAACTGACTGTAAACATCAGTGAACTGCTTACATGAAATACTACTGATGCAGTTACAATAAATACATGAAAAATACTTTCGAACAATCTTAGAAACACGTAAGGTAGGTATTGATACCTGACAACGAGCTATCCCCGCGGGAAAACAATAAGATAACACGTAGATTTCATTTTCTTTCAAAAATAACTTTTTTTTCCTCAAGAAATTTCGATAGAACAGAGGAACTGCAAATGAGACAAGGAAAACATTTAGCACAGCATCCGGGAGACTGAAGTGCATTTTGTCACAGTAGTCAAAGTCCTCACAGGAAAGAGTTGCGAATTCGCCTTAAGGGGGGTAGGACGTCAAACGGGCCGATGTGGAGCAGGAGAGGCACCACAGGACATTTTAATTTCCACTGTCTATACTTTTACAAGTAAATTAATGAAACTTTGTCAGCATCACCAGGAAGGATTCAAGATTCACACTCATTTCAGTGGAAGTTCGAAAACATGTAAGAGGTCCATGATTAAGGAATTTGTTGTTAGCGCACTCGACCTGATGTAATTTCGATGGATTGCTCACGCGCTGCCTGCGATATGTAAGCTGTAAGAGAATCTGAGACCAAAGAGCAGTGTTGACTGCAGTAGGAACTGTGTGGCAGTAGCAGTATGTTGCTGCTAGCGAGCTGTCTGGTGTATCGTGTTGGCTGGGCCAGTCGTGTACAGCGATGGCAGAGCCTGAGCGTTGTAGGATAAGGTAAAAGCAGCCTCGCGCATACGTAGTATTGTTATACCAAGTCCCATGCAAATGTTTTTAAAAAAATCGCTTGGTAAGAATCTTTCTCATAAAAAGTAACTTTTGACAATTATTCACTTCAATTTAAAGAATTTACTAATTTCTCCGATCCTTGGTGATCCCGATTATTGAAAAGAAAAATCAGTTCTTTCCTTTTATATAAGACAAATCTATCGGCCAGAAAAATTTCTTATAGGAGCAGATATATACGCGTTATCCGGCGACCTAATTAAGGTAAGATTTTTCAGTTCATTCAGAATGACGTATCAGGGCCATGACGCAGCACTGCTGACGTCCAAAATTTACCAGGTTAAATTGACAGTCAATTATTGAAAGGTTATAAGTGAGTCACATTTTTTATTATTGAGAGATTAGTCACATTTTATTATTGGTACGATACGCAATTTTCCTGTTGGTAGGTTATATGGAATGTGAACGACATAACTATATTTTTACTGTTGAGAGGTTTAGGAATTTTCCTGTTTTGAGGTTACACTAAATGAGAATATTATTCGTATTATTTTATTTTGTGGAGAGGTTACACTTGGCGACAACCGGACAGGATCGTATTTTTGTGAATTTCTGAGAAGTAGTCCGTTTTACATCTGTTCTTTTATGTACTTAATATTAATTATAGTTTGCATCTGGCGCAACGCATTTACTAATTTGTCACTCTTTCTTTCACAGATCATCGGCAATTTATTGTTCTTTGTTGTAACTGTATTTGTTCCATTTTTGCTTTGTCTTTGTTTGATTTTGTACTTAACTTTGAGTTGTGAACATGCCGCGAAAAACTGCTAACAGTACATCGCGAGTCATAATGGGTGAAAAAGCCGACTTTAATAATTTGATTGATAATACTAGCGACACTCGGTGTCTTGATGATAATCCTCCACTTACAGACAATCAGCGCGTACCGACCACCAGTAATGATTATAATCTAAATGATGAACAAACAAATTCAATTGTGTCCACTGTAAATTGAACGACAATTGATGACGCGGCACTTTCCGTTACAATGAACGCAGTCCAGTTTGACACGGCTGATTTGCAAAATTTACGTAGCGAACAGATAATTGTTTCCAACGAAGGTGAACAATGTACTCAAAGTTCGTCAGATTTATTTGATTCCGATGTAGTGACCAACAGAGCACATCCGATTTGCAAACCTTTTCCTGAATCAGACAATGACCTAATGGTTACACAAAACGTGACAAATACAGATACACCAACACACAGCATAGAAAATAGAGTCGCTAATTTTGGCATGGATCAAGTTATGGCAGTATTGCTACAACTTAATGAAAATCTCAAACAGTCGAAGAAAGAACAAGACGACAATTTCAAGCAACTTAATGAATGTTTCAAACAGTCGAATGAGAAACACGACAGGTGGTTCAAACAAATTAATGAAAAACTTGACACCTCTATTGAACAACTACTGAACAGATAACAGCCGTTGCGGAGCAATGTAGTGATACTAAAAAACAATTACGTGAAGAAATTAAGGCCTGTGCCAGGAATAATAATGAAGAAATACGCAATACACATGCAGCCACAACGAAATTACTTAGAGATGAAATTAGTGCAGTCGCTAAACAATGTTCTGAAAACGCAACGCAGTTAGGCGAAGAGTTTAAATTAATGTCAGCAGAACTTTCACGCACACTGGATGCGAAAGTAGACAAGAAATTCGAACAACAGAACAGCCTAATTGACGAACGTTTTAATCACCACCTACAAAACAGTGAAACGCGTTACCGTAAATTTATACAGGAACGGAATAAAGTAAAGAAACAAGTCATGGAAACAATTACGGCACAGGGACAGGGAGATAAGCGTACAATGTTTACGAAGGCGAAAACATACGTAGACAACAATATTGCAACAGTATCAGACGAAATCAAACAGTTGAACACCGAATTACATGATGAAATCTCCGAACTTAAAAAAAAAAAAAACCAGACACACACACAGTAGACTTTCAGACAGTGACCAACAGACTTGAACAATTAGAATTAATACAGTATCCCGATGCCATTAAAGCAGACGTTAAGAAATTGAACAAAACCACCCGTAAAATCCAAAAACAAATTAATGTTTGTGGCACTAAAAACGACGATCAGGTAAAAGCGCTGACTGAAAAATTTGATGAATTGGCCAGTCGTATTGAGGTTATCGAAAATAACAATGACACTAAATCAGTCGATACGTCACCGATTTCGTTCAATCAGACACCCGAATTCGAAAACTTACAGCTGACAATCAGTGAGATAAGTTCATCCAATAATACATTGCGTAGAAAAGTGTCGTCTTTACAGCAAGAACTTACGGAGATGAAAAATGTCTCAGCCTGTAACACGACACAGCATACGCAACTCTCTGAACATTTCTCACACTCACACAGCCAGTACAATTTAGGTAATTTACAGAGAGTATGTGACTTAGATTCCGAACAGTCACAGACAAACAGTTTATCATACAATGCTGAACCAGTTCACACATTCAGAGACGATAACGTTAATTATAAGCAGTTTTTATCCGTAAAAAAATCTAAGGTATTTAAAAATGACAGAACACAAATACATCCTATGGACTGGATACGCCAATTTGCTTTTGTATTTTCATCAGCTTGGCCTGTAATGCAGAAACTACAATTGGCCTGGATATAACAATTTGTTTTTGAATTTTCACCGGCATTGCCTGTAACGCAGAAACTGAAAATTTATTTGCAGCGCGTAAATGACCTCAGGGTCTTCGATGAATATGTGCCGCAGCGTGCACTGGGCCCCGAGCCGTAGTAGTGCTGTTTCATCTTTAGTTTTCTGCACTGCTGCCTTCTCTTTTACTATCCTTTATATCTATCAAAATAGCTATTCAACTATCGATCTATCTAGGACTAAGAATAAGTAAAGATAACCTGATATGACAAGTTCTACCGAAAGTGACAGTTTTCTTTAGACACTCCTGAAATGACAAGAACTACCAGCGTAATTTCAATAAGTGATAAAATTTTTAATCATCAGTATCGTCAAAATTATCAGCAACAGCAAACACATTTTGGTTACAAAAGAGGTTTCCCCCACAACAGCAACAAAACCAGCCGGTTAGCATACCTAACCATCAATGTAGTCTACAAGGTCAACCAAGCTTTAATGTGTCGCCGCCTACACGTATAGCGTCGGCTCCACCAAATAGTAACGCACAGCAACAAGGAAATCACTACGTACAGAAAACACATCATTTCAACTCCTATCACAACGCGCCGTATAGAAATGATTATCATGACAGACGTAAAAGTAATGAGCACAGTTTTCAGCGTACGTTTAATAACAGTCGATCTTACCAGCAGCAGAATCATCCGCAACAACAGATTATCATGAATGAACCAGATAGTCGGTATCATTCCGAACCTAATATGTCAGGAAGAAATAACAGAACAGTACAAATAGTCGAAATGCCACAGCATCCTCTCGCAAATAACAGCACGTCAGAAAGAATTTGACTAGATACAGTACAGGTTGCATCTTCCAACAACGTAAGCACTACTTTGGACACGCAGAATGTTATTCACGAGAATGTTATTACTTTTGACGACATCCGAGACACTCTTTTGCAGGAAAAACCAGTTATTCAAAAAACCATTTCCCACCCTGTCATTGAAGTAAAGATTGGATCATCCACACTTTCAGCAGTAATCAATTCTGGATCACCTATGTCAGTTATAAATGAGGAAACTTTAAACGAATGTAACGAAGAGAATAATTATCCTACGTTACCATTAGGCAAAACTAAAGTAAAAGGAGCAGTATCTGGTAAAGGAGTAGATGTAAAATTACAGACACACTTATCATTTTGTATTGCAGGTCATACGTTCCACTCAAATTTTTGTATTGTTCCCTTATTGACATCAGACGTTATTTTAGGTACGAATTTTTTGGTACAACACGACGCAATTATTGACTTTCAAAATTCCTATTTAATGTTAAAGGATGAAAATGTACAACTGGCATTAAAATTTCAGCACTCTTTATCTTCAGAAGAACAAACAATTAATCGGACAGAGATCATTTCTGCATCACGTAACATAGACTGTCATTCCACATTGTTCACAGATACGTTCTTACACAACTACAATACACCAGACGAAGCCAACTACGACGTTATGCAAATGATTTCTGAGAAAGTAAAACAAAGCAGTGCAAATACAGACGTTGAACGTACTCAACTATGCAATATCCTTTTACAGCAAGCTCCAGATTTTGACAACATCCCTGGTACTATGTCCGGTTTCATGTATAAATTTCAAGTTAAACAGCACGACACGTTTAAAGCCAAACATTATCCCATTCCGTATATTCACAGAGAACAAGTTAAGAAAGAATTGCTAGCTATACTTGAACAAGGTATTATTGAACCGGCAGTTAGTCCGTACATAAACCCGCTCCATATTGTTAAGAAAAAGGATGGCTCACTTCGGCTCGTACTTGATTCGCGTCACATCAATGACATTATTATTAATGAAACAGATCGCCCACAGACACTAGAAGAATTTCTACAGAAATTTCATGGTACTGCTGTTTATTTCACATTAGATTTGAGATCGGGATTTTGGCAAAATCAGCTCCATCCGAACTGCAGAAAGTACACAGCATTTCTCTGTTTTGGTGACTGTTATCAATTTTGCAAATTACCGTTCGGCTTAATAATTTCTTCAGCAGCATTTATTCGCGGTTTGAATACTATACTTCCGACAGAATTAAAAGACAGAATCACAACCTATGTAGACGACATTCTTATTGCAGAAGCTAACTGGTCTAAACATAATCTGATTCTGGAACAACTGTTGCAAACTTTTCGTTTACAAGGACTCACAGTTAATCTTAACAAATCGCACTTTGGCAGAACTTCCATAAAATTTCTTGGACATGTAATTTCAGCAGAAGGCATTGCGCCTGACCCGGAAAAACTTCAAGCTTTACGTGACATTACTGTTCCAACGACGAAGAAACAACTACCCAGCTTTCTGGGGTTAATTATCTTTTTCCGTAAATTTATTCATTACTCTGCTTTAGACACCCCTAGATTATGCCAACTGACGGGTAAAAACGCTATTTGGTCCTGGGATAGCCAAGCGCAGTCTGAATTTCTCAATCTGAAACAAGCTTTGTTGAACGCACCACATTTAACACACCCAGATCTCACTAGAAATTTTTCAATTACCACCGGCAGTTCTAACACATCTTTAGGCGTACACATTTTTCAGAAAATTGAAGAAGACGGTACTTCAGTAATTAAAAACATCGCCTTTGCAAGTCGCATTCTGTCACCTGCTGAACGCAATTATTCTGTTACAGAACTTGAAACATTATGTGTTGTATGGGCATTTACCCGATTTAGGCATTTTCTTTATGGAAGACTTACTACCGTTAACACAGACCACAGAGATATCTAGTTTTTACTTTCCGCTAAATTTACACATGAAAGATTAAGCAGATGGGAACTTCATTTACAGGAATTTAATTTTACAATTGTTCACATTCCCGGTACACAAAATATTGTAGCAGACGCACTACCCCGTTCTCTCTGCAACAATCAGCAAGACATCGCAACCAACTTCAACCAATCAAATTCTAGCGTCATGTATATTCAACATGTCGCATTTGAAAATTTCATTTCATCGTCATTACGAGACATAAAACAAGAGCAGAGTAAAGAAAACGTATGGAAAGAAATTAAACACCCTTGGCAAGATAAGAATAACGTTACCATTAGAAACCATTACACGGTACGCAATAACATTCTGCTCCGCCGCTCTCACGATGACGGCAACAACTGGTTATTATGCTTTCCTGACGAACTTGCTAACAAATTAATTAGGTATACTCATTTAAGTTAAGCACATTACGCAGCCAGAAAATGTTTTCTTATACTGAGACAGAACTGTTATTTTGCGAACATGGAGAAGCGAATTCGACGAGTTTTAGGGTCTTGTAAAATCTTCCAGAAAGCTAAATCAGATACGACTTCAATATATTACTCCGTTACATCCCATTGTACCTGTTAAATTGAGACACATAGCCGCTGTAGACATTGTTGGTCCGATTCCCAGAACTAATAGAGGTTTTTGCTACATCTTTGTCGCTGTTGAACTCACTTCGAAATGTGTTACCTTCACTCCGTTGCGCAAAGCTACTGCTAAATCTATTTCGAATGCATTTGTAAAACATTTTTTATTTCATGTAGGGCATGTATTGAAAGTAATTTCCGACAATGGACCACAATTTCCATCTGCGATATGGACACGTATGTTACGAGCTAGAAACATTTCTCCGATATATATATCCAAGTATCACGCTTCTTCGAACCCTTGTGAACGACTGATGAAAGAAATTGGTAAACTGTGTAGAATGTACTGCCATAAAAGACATATTGATTGGGATACACACATACTCTCATTCCAGGATGTAATTAACTCCATACCAAATGAATCTACTATGCTATCTCCGACTGTTTTTTTTTTTTTAAATGTTGGATCACCTAACAAAATTAAAGAATTAGTATCCTTTCCTACATCTCGTCGACTACGCCACCATGAAATAATTGAGATTGCGCTCAACAACATCAAATTTGTCGCAGAGCGCCGTAGAAGACAGCAAAAACAGGTTTGTACACGCCGTGACTTTCACATTGGACAGAAGTTATTAGTACGCACACACTATTTATCCAACAGAGGAAATAGTATATGCAGTAAAGTTGAACTTCTATACGCAGGTCCTTACAGAATTCGCAGCATTCCTCATCCCAATGTGGTACATGTTGAAACTTTGAGAACCAGAAAAAGTAAAGGAAATCACCATGTCTCCAATATTAAACCCTTTATTGAATAAACATACTTTATGATTTATCACATTGTAATGCCTTTTCCAGTTATTGATATGAACACTTACTGATGATTATCATATTTTTTCATGGCAAGTGCCCGGCAAGGTAAGGTTAGCAGGTCGCTTTTCTTGTCGTTATATATCAGACCATGCACATTTTAGATTTTTTATGTATGTATGATTGTTTTCCTATCAAAAATAGAATTTTTGTCTGTATGCACTATCAAATGTTGAAGATGTAACAAACACCAGTTGACTTTGACGTTTTTACTTATGATATCTCAATATCTTGACTATTCTACATTTTTTGCTACTACATTATGATACTGTGTGTACATTTATGCACTTGGAAACTATGTTTTTGACCTAATACGTTTTCTGTCATGCTATGCTGTATGCTTAATTATATTACTAGAAACAAGTTTTTATTTAATGGGGATATGAATTAAATGCAAGATATTAATCCATATTCATCATTTTTCAGAAAGCAATACCATGTAAAAGAAATGAATTAAACAACCACAGTGGTTTACTATGAAATGGAAATTTTACCATCAGAATGAAGGAAAGAAAATGCAATATCTTGTCATGAAGAGTAAATGGATCAGAATTAACAAGCATTAACCAGAATATACTGTACACATCGTATGATAGCAGTCTTGACTAATTATTTTTCTTTCAGAATACAAGGCGATTGATGCAGACTGTCTGACAGAACTACAGATGTTAATTTTAGTGATGAAATATGCTAGAAGTAAGAAACTCTATACTATATGAAGTAATGAATGATAATGAATAGTTGTATGAAGTAAATGGTAATATGAATATGCATAATGAAGTGTCTAATTTTTGCAGATGATAATAAATTATGATGAATAGTTATATGAAGAATATGCTAATATGAATAATGAAGTTTTTCTTTGCAGATGATGATAATGATGACGTTTATATACACTCCTGGAAATTGAAATAAGAACACCGTGAATTCATTGTCCCAGGAAGGGGAAACTTCATTGACACATTCCTGGGGTCAGATACATCACATGATCACACTGACAGAACCACAGCACATAGACACAGGCAACAGAGCATGCACAATGTCGGCACTAGTACAGTGTATATCCACCTTTCGCAGCAATGCAGGCTGCTATTCTCCCATGGTTGACGATCGTAGAGATGCTGGATGTAGTCCAGTGGAACGGCTTGCCATGCCATTTCCACCTGGCGCCTCAATTGGACCAGCGTTCGTGCTGGACGTGCAGACCGCATGAGACGACGCTTCATCCAGTCCCAAACATGCTCAATGGGGGACAGATCCGGAGATCTTGCTGGCCAGGGTAGTTGACTTACACCTTCTAGGGCACGTTGGGTGGCACGGGATACATGCGGACGTGCATTGTCCTGTTGGAACAGCAAGTTCCCTTGCCAGTCTAGGAATGGTAGAACGATGGGTTCGATGACGGTTTGGATGTACCGTGCACTATTCAGTGTCCCCTCGACGATCACCAGAGGTGTACGACCAGTGTAGGAGATCGCTCCCCACACCATGATGCCGGGTGTTGGCCCTGTGTACCTCGGTCGTATGCAGTCCTGATTGTGGCGCTCACCTGCACGGCGCCAAACACGCATACGACCATCATTGGCACCAAGGCAGAAGCGACTCTCATCGCTGAAGACGACACGTCTCCATTCGTCCCTCCATTCACGCCTGTCGCGACACCACTGGAGGCGCGCTGCACGATGTTGGGGCGTGAGCGGAAGACGGCCTAACGGTGTGCGGGACCGTAGCCCAGCTTCATGGAGACGGTTGCGAATGGTCCTCGCCGATACCCCAGGAGCAACAGTGTCCCTAATTTGCTGGGAAGTGGCGGTGCGGTCCCCTACGGCACTGCGTAGGATCCTACGGTCTTGGCGTGCATCCGTGCGTCGCTGCGGTCCGGTCCCAGGTCGACGGGCACGTGCACCTTCCGCCGACCACTGGCGACAACATCGATGCACTGTGGAGACCTCACGCCCCACGTGTTGAGCAATTCGGCGGTACGTCCACCCGGCCTCCCGCATGCCCACTATACGCCCTCGCTCAAAGTCCATCAACTGCACATACGGCTCACGTCCACGCTGTCGCGGCATGCTACCAGTGTTAAAGACTGCGATGGACCTCCGTATGCCATGGCAAACTGGCTGACACTGACGGCGGCGGTGCACAAATGCTGCGCAGCTAGCGCCATTCGACGGCCAACACCGCTGTTCCTGGTGTGTCCGATGTGCCGTTCGTGTGATCATTGCTTGTACAGCCCTCTCGCAGTGTCCGGAGCAAGTATGGTGGGTCTGACACACCGGTGTCAATGTGTTCTCTTTTCCATTTCCAGAAGTGGATTTACTGTTAGTTAAGAAATGCTATGTAGTTATTTAAGTATTTGTTGTAGTTCCTTTTGGCAGTATTCTTATGTCGTATAGTATAATGACTGAATGTTTTGGAAAAGACAGCTAGAGTACATACATATTAAGTACACGTTTCATTACCTGTTAATTCGAAGTTCACTATTTTTCAGCATAATATGCATTTCTTCTTTCAGCTCAATAATCCATTTTGTATTTTTTCCAGGAGAAGCTTTTTGTGGCATAATATGCTGTAAGTAGTTAGTTATTAAACCTGTTCTAGTACTTGCATTTTTTTTACCCAGTTGTGTCTATCATTTATGAATGTGATCACATATACTGCACTTGTTTCATAACCTTGCTACAGGTGACTCATGACGAATGTCGTTATAATCCTTATTTCCAGCAATAAGTCAAAAGAAAATACTTTCATCGTCCAGCAACTATCAATCCCAACGCAATGCATTGCTAGCACAGAAAAAAACAGTCCAAACTATTACCAGTGTACAATTAAATAATGCTACCAGGTTAAGATATATTTTTAATCCTAAAGATAATGCAAATTTTCTGTGTATTGATTCCATTATGTCTATGTATTATTGGACTACCGACCTCGAGTAATAGTTCCAATGTCTTACATTTTAAATGTGTCTTATGTCACTTACATGATATCGTATATAAACACCAGTAACTTGATGCTACACTCAATAGCTCCTGTTTTAAATGATGACTTGTAAATAACACTGAATAATGTTTTGTAACACTATATGAATACTTTGTAACTGGCCAATGAATGCCACTGATTACTGTAATATGATGACTTATGCGTAAATGCTATGACATTAATTAAGTCTTGCTTTGAATGATGACTTTGAATAATGCAGAAAAATGCTTTGTAACTGGCCAATGAGTGCCAATAATTATGGTATTGAGATGACTTACGAATAATGTTCTGTAATATTCCATACATACTACTTAAATGCTGTGTAAATAGCCAATGAATGCCAATAATTATTCTGATCGGTTGTAACGCTAGTGTAATTCTATGATGACTAGCATAAGACGTAATGTGTCCTTCACCTTCTGACCTAATTACCAGCAATTACTGCAATATCCGTATGTCCTGTCAATCCTCATGATCATGGAGCACTATATTTGGTTTTTGCACTAATTCTCTGTTGATGTGAGAGTATGGATTCTACAAGAATGTGGTGTTGACATATCAAATTGTCCACTACTCTGACAGAAGGAGGTGTCATTATGGTACTACTGTTTGGTGTACCTCATGTACTACCAAATGACAACATACAATATTAATACAAGATTTCAGTGTCTTGGCTACACTGATGAATACTTCAGGGAAGAGAAGTTCAGATTGTCTCACTTGGTGTTGTGCTTCTGTAGAAAGATATGGACGTTTAGTGCAGCTACGTGCAACCTACTGTGCTGCAACCATGATGCAATCCTTCCCATTCCTTTCCTAGTTCCTGTAAAATGATAAAGACTTATACAGTGCGTGTGCACTTCATTTCATTTATTAATATGATCAGTTGTCCTAAATATGCTAAAGATTTTTACAGTGCGTGTGCACTTTATTTTATTTCTTAATGTTTTCAGTTGATGTAAAAAAAATGGTAAAGACTTATGCAGTGCATTTTAATTCTTGCAAAATGCTAAAGGCCTCTACAGTGCGTGTGCACTTTATTTCTTTTCTTAATGAATTCAGTAGTTACAAAATGCTAAAAACGTCTATAGTGCGTGTGCACTTTATTTCATTTGTTAATGTATTCAGTTTTTGTAAAATGATAAAGACATATACAGTGCGTGTGCACTTCATTTCATTTGTTAATAAGATCAGTTGTCCTAAATATGCTAAAGACTTATACAGTGCGTGTGGACTTCATTTCATTTATTAATATGATTAGTTGTCCTAAATATGCTAAAGATTTTTACAGTGCATGTGCACTTTATTTAATTTCTTAATGTTTTCAGTTCATGTAAAACAAATGCTAAAGACTTATACAGTACGTGTGCACTTTATGTCATTTGTTAATATATTCTGTACTCATTGCGTATATACTTTGTCATTTCTGAATATGTTTTGTACTCAGTGCGTGTGCACTCTATTTAATTTCTTAGTATGTTCTGCGCTTATCAATAATGTATACACTCTGTGCTGTAGCCTTAGTAAACTAAATAGATTATAGAAAAATTTGTTGCTCATGGCAAATCCAATTGACTCACCATCGCTGCCAAATTTTTGCCCTCCCCCCCCCCCCCCCCCCAGGGGCAAGAGGTCCATGATTAAGGAATTTGTTGTTAGCGCACTCGAGCTGGTGTAATTTCGATGGATTGCTCACGCGCTGCCTGCGATATGTAAGCTGTAAGAGAATCTGAGACCAAAGAGCAGTGTTGACTGCAGTAGAAACTGTGTGGCAGTAGCAGTAAGTAGTTGCTAGCGAGCTGTCTGGTGTATCGTGTTGGCTGGGCCAGTCGTGTACAGCGATGGCAGAGCCTGAGCGTTGTAGGATAAGGTAAAAGCAGCCTCGCGCATACGTAGTATTGTTATATCAAGTCCCATGCAAATGTTTTTAAAAATTTCG
Source organism: Schistocerca gregaria (assembly GCF_023897955.1). NCBI lineage: Eukaryota > Metazoa > Arthropoda > Insecta > Orthoptera > Acrididae > Schistocerca > Schistocerca gregaria. The sequence continues at coordinate 654,091,181 of NC_064924.1, forward strand.
CTTAATAAGAATCTTTCTCATAAAAAGTAACTTTTGACAATTATTCACTTCAATTTAAAGAATTTACTAATTTCTCCGATCCTTGGTGATCCCGATTATTGAAAAGAAAAATCAGTTCTTTCCTGTTATATAAGACAAATCTATCGGCCAGAAAAATTTCTTATAGCGGCAGATATATACGGCTTATCCGGCGACCTAATTAAGGTAAGATTTTTCAGTTTATTCAGAATGATGTATCAGGGCCATGACGCAGCACTGCTGACGTCCAAAATTTACCAGGTTAAATTGACAGTCAATTATTGAAAGGTTATAAGTGAGTCACATTTTTTATTATTGAGAGATTAGTCACATTTTATTATTGGTACGATACGCAATTTTCCTGTTGGTAGGTTAGATGGAATGTGAACGACATAATTATATTTTTACTGTTGAGAGGTTTAGGAATTTTCCTGTTTTGAGGTTACACTAAATGAGAATATTATTGATATTATTTTATTTTGTTGGGAAGTTACAAACATAACAAAATAATTTTTTTGCATGTGAGATTTCATCATTTTTTCACTTACTTATGGCTACATTTGTTGCTATAGGTACACTTTTCTTCGTAACTTAGAGAGATTCTTCGATGAATTTTGCACAGTATACATAACATACTTACAGGTTTACTAAACTCTAGAATTTATTTAATTTCTTAAAACACGAATGAGCTGTTATATTTTAAACTTCATGTTTAGAAAAAAACACAAATTTTATAGTTAATTACCTGAATCTTTACCACAGTTTTTAATACATTTGGAAAATTCTGAATTTTTATACACCTTTAAGTATGGTTTGTATGCTGTGCAAAATTCATCGAAGAATCTCTCTTACTTATGAAGAAAAGTGTACCTACAGCAACAATTGCTGCCGTTAGTAAGTGAAAAATATTATGAAATTTCACATGTAAAGAAAATTATTTCGTTATGTTTTCGAACTTCCACTGCTATGAGTGGACATGCTGACAAAGTTTTATGAATTTATTTGCAAAAGTATAAACAGTGGAAATTAAAATGTCCTGTGGTGCCTCTCCTGCTCCAAGTCGGTCCGCTTGACGTCCTACCCCCCCTCAAGCAATTGTTCTAAAGTACTGTGGAAAAAACCGCTTAACGGCAATGGCTCGTTGTATGCTAATGCCAACATTTTAGTGAAAAGTTGAGGTTAACTGCTGTTGCCTTCCTCACGTTTCTACACTGGCACGTTGCTAGTTACATTTCAGAAACACAGCTCGGGGCAGCTGGCGACCGCATGGGCACGTGCAGTGTTGGCTGCCGCCTCTGTTACGTGACGTCACTCCCGACAGCGCAGTGTGCGCCCAGCACGGCCCGCACGCGCGCTCGGCCGTCGTCGCGTACGAGAAACCCGCAGCCCGCAGCGTAGCCTTTGTGCCGGGCATCACACGTGACGACGGAAATGCCGGCTGAAAGCGAGGGTGGAGTTGCGGCGAGAGCGGGTTTTCCGTTAATGCTCGCCCGGGAATTACCCGGCTGCGGGAAGGAAGAGCAAACGAGAAAAGAAGCGGCGGACGGAACCGCGCCTGCTGTGTCTCCCTTAGGGGAAAAGCGCCGCGGGCGGCGCTTCAAAACAGTGGGTCTGAAAAACCAGCCAAAAACTTATGAGGCGAGATATTGCGCTGAGATCCCTGAGATGTTCTGCTTCTCAAGGCGTGGCGGCGCCTGTTATAACGTCCCAGGCGCCACCTTGCGACAGTCATCATAACGAGGAATGCAGAACTCGGCTGTGGGATAAAAAGTGATTCAGTCGGCCGCAGTGGCCGTGCGGTTCTAGGCGCTACAGTCTGGAACCGAGCGACCGCTACGGTCGCGGGATCCAATCCTGCTTCGGGCATGGATGTGTGTGATGTCCTTAGGTTACTAGGTTTAAGTCGTTCTAAGTTCTAGGCGACTGATGATCTCAGAAGTTAAGTCGCATAGTGCTCAGAGCCATTTGAACCATTTTTGAAAAAAGTTATTCACAGTTGTGTCCGGGTGTTTCCTAAACGATAATTCCGGAACATTTCAGAAAAGTGTCTCGCTCATTCATACATTTTCTCATCCATTCATAGTACTCTTTATATAAGACGTCTTTCATTACATGACTGTAAGCTTGCGTACAGCAAAAATTATATTTATTTGTACATATACAGGGCGACACAAGGGAGACGGGCGTTTTTTATGAAATAATACTCAGCCAACTTTAAAATTGAATGAGATTTTCACTCTGCCGCGGAGTGTGCGCTGATATGAAACTTCCTGGCAGATTAAAACTGTGTGCCGGACCGAGACTCCGCTGCAGAGTGAAAATCTCATTCTGGAAACATCCCCCAGGCTGTGGCTAAGCCATGTCTCCGCAATATCCTTTACTTCAGGAGTGCTAGTTCTGCAAGGTTCGCAGGAGAGCTTCTGTAAAGTTTGGAACGTAGGAGACAAGGTACTGGCAGAAGTAAAGCTCTGAGGACGGGGCGTGAGTCGTGCTTGGGTATCTCAGTTGGTGCCGGCACGGTGACTCAATGTGTTCGGTCACGGGGTTAGCTGCACTCTCTCATAAAAAAACTGAGTTATTGGATCAACGACGAATCAAAACGAGTGTCCTGCGACGTCCGCACCCAAGCATATACAACGAACGTAAACGAGCAAAATGAGATTAAAAAATAAAATTATAAAAAGTTGGTAGAGCACTTTGCCCGCGAAAGGCAACGGTCCCGAGTTCGATTCTCGGTCCGGCACACAGTTTAATCTGCCAGGAAGTTTCAACTTTAAAATTAATGCATGTTTATTTACACAAATTCAAAGCTCATTATTTAGTTAACAAAGTTATTTGTGAAAAATAATGTCGTCAAGATGACAAAGCCTGAAATAAGTTGTGCATAAATTTTTACGAAGTCTCAGACGGTGTTCAGGAAAGACAGATTAGTCAGAATTGGTGGTGAAGTGTTTGTGTCTGTCAGTAGTGGTTTATCTTGCAGTGAAGTAGAAGTAGATACTCCGTGCGAATTGGTATGGGTGGAGGTTATACTTAACAGCCGAACTAAGTTAATAATTGGCTCCTTCTACCGACCCCCAGACTCCGATGATATAGTTGCGGAACAGTTCAGAGAAAATTTGAGTCTCGTAACAAATAAATACCCCACTCATACGGTTATAATTGGTGGGGACTTCAACTTTCCCTCGATATGTAGGCAAAAATACTTGTTCATCCCCCGGTGATAGGCAGAAAACATCTTCCGAGATTGTCCTAAATGCTTTCTCCGAAAATTATTTCGAGCAGTTAGTCCACGAACCCACGCGAAATGTAATTGGTTGCGAAAACATACTTGACCCCTTAGCCACAAACAATCCAGAGCTGATACAGAGCATCATGACAGATACAGGGATTAGTGATCACAAGGTCGTTGTAGCTAGGCTCAATACCGTTTCTTCCAAATTCATCAGAAACAAACGCAAAATAATTTTATTTGAAAAAGCGGATAGAGTGTCACTAGAAGCCTTCCTAAAAGACAATTTCCATTCCATCCAAACTGACTATGCAAATGTAGACGAGATGTGGCTCAAATTCAAAGATATAGTAGCAACAGCAATTGAGAAATTCACACCTCATAAATTGGTAAGAGATGAAATGGATCCCCTGTGGTACACAAAACAGGTCCGAACACTGTTGCAGAGGCAACGGAAAAAGTATGCGAAGTTCAGAAGAACGCGAAATCCCGAAGATTGGCTAAAATTTACAGACGCGCGAAATTTGGCACGGACTTCGATGCGAGATGCCTTTAATAGGTTCCACAAACAAACATTCTCTCGAAATCTGGTAGAAAATCCGAAGAAATTCTAGTCGTATGTAAAGTACACAAGCGGCAAGACGCAGTCGGTGCCTTCGCTGCGCAGTGCCGATGGTACTGTTACCGACGACTGTGCCACTAAAGCGGAGTTATTGATCGCAGTTTTCCGAAATTCCTTCACCAGGGAAGACGAATGGAATATTCCAGAATTTGAAACACGAACAGCTGCTAGCATGAGTTTCTTAGAAGTAGATACCCTAGGGGTTGCAATGCAACTCAAATTTCTTGATACGGGCAAGTCTTCAGGTCCGGATTGTAAAACGATTAGGTTCCTTTCAGATTACGCTGATACAATAGCTCCCTCCTTAGCAATCATATACAACCGCTCGCTCACCGATAGATCTGTACCTACAGATTGGAAAATTGCGCAGGTCGCACCAGTGTTCAAGAAGGGTAGTAGGAGTAATCCATTTAACTACAGACCTATATCATTGACGTCGGTTTGCAGTAGGGTTTTGGAGCATATACTGTATTCAAACATTATGAATCACCTCGAAGGAAACGATCTATTGATACGTAATCAGCATGGTTTCAGAAAACATCGCTCTTGTGCAACGCAACTAGCTCTTTATTCGGACGAAGTAATGGCCGCTGTCGACAGGGGATCTCAAGTTGATTCCGTATTTCTAGATTTTGACACCGTTCCTCACAAGCGACTTCTAATCAAGCTGCGGGCCTATGGGGTATCGTCTCAGTTGTGCGACTGGGTTTGTGATTTCCTGTCAGGAAGGTTGCAGTTCGTAGTAATAGACGGCAAATCATCGAGTAAAACTGAAGTGATATCAGGTGTTCCCCAGGGAAGCGTCCTGGGACCTCTGCTGTTCCTGATCTATATAAATGACCTGAGTGACAATCTGAGCAGTTCTCTTAGGTTGTTCGCAGATGATGCTGTAATTTACCGTCTAGTAAGGTCATCCGAAGACCAGTATCAGTTGCAAAGTGATTTAGAAAAGATTGCAGTATTGTGTGGCAGGTGGCAGTTGACGCTAAATAACGAAAAGTGTGAGGTGATCCACATGAGTTCGAAAAGAAATCCGTTGGAATTCGATTACTCGATAAACAGTACAATTCTCAAGGCTGTCAATTCAACTAAGTACCTGGATGTTAAAATTACGAACAACTTCAGTTGGAAAGACCACATAGATAATATTGTGGGGAAGGCGAGACAAAGGTTGCGTTTCATTGGCAGGACACTTAGAAGGTGCAACAAGTCCACTAAAGAGACAGCTTACACTACACTCGTTCGTCCTCTGTTAGAATATTGCTGCGCGGTGTGGGATCCTTACCAGGTGGGATTGACGGAGGACATCGAAAGGGTGCAAAGAAGGGCAGCTCGTTTTGTATTATCGCGTTATAGGGGAGAGAGTGTGGCAGATATGATACACGAGTTGGGATGGAAGTCATTACAGCATAGACGTTTTTCGTCGCGGCGAGACCTTTTTACGAAATTTCAGTCACCAACTTTCTCTTCCGAATGCGAAAATATTTTGTTGAGCCCAACCTACATAGGTAGGAATGATCATCAAAATAAAATACGAGAAATCAGAGCTCGAACAGAAAGGTTTAGGTGTTCGTTTTTCCCGCGCGCTGTTAGGGAGTGGAATGGTAGAGAGATACAGGTAGTATGATTGTTGTTCGATGAACCCTCTGCCAAGCACTTAAATGTGAATTGCAGAATAGTCATGTAGGTAGATGATCCGCTCTCAAAGAAGTATACAACGCCATGTTGCTCCGTTGAACACGAAACATAAATAATAAACATTTCAATTATTTCATAAATTATTATGGGTAAAACTTCCTCAATTATGTTTCAAAAGAAATGTCAATCTTGCGTCGCAGAAGGTATAGGCCGCTGCGTGATCGAAAACTTTGTCAGACTTATACTGTTTAGATCTCATCAGAAAGAAAAACATCCAGAGATTTGAATAGTTTCATGTTATACATTAACAAAAAAGAAGCAAGTGATGGAAACTTGATGTGTTCAGTGACTTCACAGTAAATTACCACTGTAGTTCTAAGTGTTGTATTGCATTGTATGTTAACTGTGGGCCAAGAAACGACAGAGAGATTCCGATCCGGCCGCAGATGCAGTGGTCCACAACCCCACGCCGACTACCGCAGTGCACTTCACCCCTCCGTCGCACCACACCGAACCACTCTTTCAGGGTTATTGTGCGGTTCGATCCCCGGTGGACCCCTCCAAGGAACGTCCCACACCAGACGAGTGTAGCCCCTATATTTGCGTGGTACAGTAATGGTGGTGTACGCGTACGAGTAAGGGGAACCAGCCGGCATTCGCCGAGACAGATGGAAAACCGCCTTAAGAACCATCCAGAGGCTGGCCGGCACACCCGACCTCGACACTGATCCGCCGGGCGGATTCGTGCCGGGGACCGGCACGCCTTCCTGCTTGGCAAGCAGTGCGTTAGACCGCACGGCTAACCGGGCGGACAGTGGTAAGTGTTACTTGTCTATATGCCAACTAAATTTTACCTAGTGAAAAAGAGACAGAGACAGAGAGAGAGCTACGCCGAAAAGCTGTTCTTTGTCTTGTATTCTTTCTTCATCTTTTGCCGGGTAGCGTACGGTACTTTAATACTTACTTCTATGATTTTTCATAGAAGATATTTACTTACAGAGGCCTCTTTACAATATACTACTGTCATCCAGCTTTACTACGAACATTTGTAATTCTCATAATTCATTTTGTTATACATTTATTTCAACGATTACCAGCGATGAAAAATTAACCTTGAAGAAGTGAGGTAGTTTGCATGGCTCTAAGTAGGTGCAACCATAATGAATGGGTATCTTTGGAGAGGCCAGACTAACCTACGGTTCCTAAAGCTGGGCAACAGCCAATGCAGTCGTTGCAGGGGCTACAGTCTGGATAACTGATTGATCTCGCCTTATAAAATTAGCAGTCATAGGCTTGTTATGGTGGTGTTGTGAATGGCAGAAGTAAGGGAAAACTATACGCGTCGTTTTTACCGAGTGTATTCACCTGTACTGTATGATCAACGATGATGGAACCCTCTTTGGCAAAGTACTTTGATAGTATAACAGTCTCCTATTCGGTTTTCCGATCCGGGGAGACCTAGGAGAATTTCGACATCAGGAAAAACAATACTGGCATTCCGTGTGTCGAAGAGTGGAATGTTAGATCGCATAATCAGGAAGGTAGGCCTAACAACTTAGAAGCTGAAATGGGTACATTGAAGTTAGTGGGAATTAGTGAAGTGCAATGGCAGGAAGATAAAGAATTCTGATTACATGATTGCAGGGCTAGAAATAGGAAATAAAATATGTATAATTAAGGAATTAACCTGTTAATGAATAGGAAAGTAGGAATGCTGGCAAGCTACTACGCACATCATTCTGAACGCACTGTTCTAGCCAAGACAGTCACGAAGCTAACACCCATCACAAGTTTATGTTCCAACTAGGTCCGCATGTGAGGAGAAGGCTGAAAGATTTTATAATAAGAGAAATTATTGAGACAGTTAAGGCAGACGAAAATTTAGTTGTTATGGGAAACTGTACATCGACAGTAGGCAAAGGAAGAGAAGGAAGAGCCGTAGGACAAGTTGGGAGGGGGCATAGGAGTGAAAGAAGAGGCCGCTGGGTAGAATTTTGCATAGAGCACTAATTTAATCATCGCTAATATTTGGTTAAAAGCATGACAGTAGATCGTATACGTAGATGAGACCTGGAGACACGAGAAGGTTTCAACTACACTACTGGCCATTAAAATTGCTACACCACGAAGACGTGCTACAGACGCGAAATTTAAGCAACAGGAAAAAGATGCTGTGATGTGCAAATGATTAGCTTTTTAAAGCATTCACACAAGGGTGGCACCGATGGCGACACCTTCAACGTGCTGACATGAGGAAAGTTTCCATCCGATTTCTCATACACAAACAGCAGTTGACCGGCGTTGCCTGGTGAAACATTGTTGTGATGCCTCGTGTAAGGAGGAGAAATGCGTAACATCACGTTTCCGACTTTGATAAAGGTCGGATTGTAGCCTATCGCGATTGCGGTTTATCGTATCGCAACATTGCTGCCCGCGTTGGTCGAGATCCAGTGACTGTTAGCAGAATATGGAATCGGTGGGTTAAGGAGGGTAATACGGAACACCGTACTGGATCCCAGCGGCCTCGTATCACTAGCTGTCGAAATGACACGCATCTTATCCGCATGGCTGTAACGGATCGTGCAACCACGTCTCGATCCCTGAGTCAACAGATGGGGACGTTTGCAAGACAACAACCATCTGCACGAACAGTCCGACGACGTTTGCAGCAGCATGGACTATTATCTCTGAGACCATGGCTGCGGTTACCCTTGACGCTGCATCACAGACAGGAGCGCCTGCGATGGTGTACTCAACGACGACCGTGGGTGCACGAGTGGCAAAACGTCGTTTTTCGGATGAGTCGAGGTTCTGTTTACAGCACCATGATGGTCACATCCGTGTTTGGTGACATCGCGGTGAACGCACATTGGAAGCGTGTATTCGTCATCGCCATACTGGCGTATCACCCGGCGTGATGGTATGGGGTACCATTGGTTACACGTCTCGGTCACCTCTTGTTCGCACTGACGGGATTTTGAACACTGGACGTTACATTTCAGATGTGTTACGACCCGTGTCTCTACCCTTCATTCGATCCCTGCGAAACCCTAGATTTCAGCAGGATAAGGCACGACCGCATGTTGCAGGTCTTGTACGGGCTTTTCTGGATACAGAAAATGTTCGACTGGTGCCGTGGCCAGCACATTCTCCAGATCTCTTACCAACTGAAACGTCTCGTCAATGGTAGCCGAGCAAGAGGATTGTCAGAATACGCCAGTCACTACTCTTGATGAACTGTGGTATCGTGTTGAAGCTGCATGTTCAGCTGTACCTGTAGACGCCATCCAATCTCTGTTTGCCTCAATGCCGTGGCGCATCATGGCCGTTATTACGGCCACAGGTGGTTGTTCTGGGTACTGATTTCTCGGGATCTATGCACCCAAATTGCGTGAAAATGTAATCACATATCAGTTCTAGTATAATACATTTGTCCAATGAATGCTCGTTTATCATCTGCATTTCTTCTTGGTGTAGCAGTTTTAATGGCCAGTAGTGTAGATTACGTTATGGCAAGACAGAGATTTCGAAACAACATGTTAAGCTGCAAAATATACTCTGAGACAAAAACAAACAAACAAAAACGACGCAAAACGCAGGGCTTATCCGAATAGGACGGAAATATGAAGATGTGATGTACATATGCAGACAAATAATGTTGGAGATGGTGGAGGGCTCATTCCATGATCCCCCAAACGTTCTCAAGTGAAGAGAGATCCGGCTACCTTGCTGGCCAAGATAAGGCTTGGGAAGCGCGAACACCAGCATTAGAAAGTCTCATCGTGTGCGGATGGACATTATCTTGCTGAAATGTATGGCCAGGATGGTTTGCCAAGAAGAGCAACAAAACCAGGCGCAGAATATTGTCGACGTACCGCGAATGACAACCAAAGAGGTCCAGCTATGAAAAGAAATGCCACGCCAGACCATCGTTCCTGGTTGGCGGGCGACAGTCAGGTTGGTATCCCATCAGTCTGAGGCGTCTCTAGATACGTCTTCAGCCTGAAATCTCATTGACTGTGGTAGCATTGTTTTCGGTGACGAATCCCGCTTCGAACTGAGCCCCGCTGATCGTTACAGTACAGATGTACGTTTTGCTACCCTCCATGGCAAGCATTCTGGGCTTACATTTCAGCAAGATACTGCCCATCCGCACACGACAAGAATTTATGGTGCTTGTCTTTGTGCTTGCCAGACCACACCTTGGCCATCATGGTCACAGGATCTCAATGGAGAACGACTGGAGCATCATAGGCAGGGCTCTCCAACCATCTCGAACATTGGACAGATTTTGGCACGATGTCCTTCAGAAAGACATTTTTAAAGCCATACGTGAACTCTGATCATAATTTATTGGTTATGAACCAGAGGTTAAAACTGAGGAAATTGTAGAAAGGTAGCGAATTAAGGACATTGCAACTGGATAAGACGAAAGAACTAGCGGTTGTTGAGTTTTTCTAACAGAAGTACAGGCAACGAATGAATAAAGTAGGAATAAAGAGCACAATAGAAGTATCAGTAGTATGGAGGCGTAAACTGGCGAACGCAACAGAGGATCAAACAGGCATAAACACAGGGCTAATGCACTAGATATTGAATCGAAGGAGAAAATATAAAAATACAGCAAATGAAATAGTCACATGGAAATAAAAACGTCTAAAAAATGAAATTGATAGGAAGTGCAAGACAGCAAAGCAAGAATAGCTAAATGAGAATAACAAGAATGTAAAAGCATGTATAAATACGAGTAGAAGAAAGATGATGCCTATAGGGAAAAAAAGGATGTCCTTTGAGCTGAAAATACATCATAGATGTTTGAGGTGCGAAAAAGTCTCTGGAACGAAACAGTTTCATTCGACAAACTGAATGACCGAAGTCGAAACTCCTAGAATGGAACACATTCCGTCAGAATTATTGAAATCTTTGGGAGAGCCAGGCGTGACAGAACTATTCCACCTAGCGTGCTACCTACACTGAAGCGCCAATGAAACTGGTACGGGCATGCTAGAAGTAGGCTGTATAGGTTTTTTTATTGGTAACGCCACGTAGCGCTCTGTATGAAAATCACTGGCTGTGCTGTGTGCAGTCTGTGGCTGGTTTGCATTGTTGTTGGCTATTGTAGTGTTGGGCAGTTGGCTGTTAACAGCGCGTAGGGTTGCGCAGTTGGAGGTGAGCCGCCAGCATTGGTGGATGTGGGGATAGAGACGGTAGAGTTTTGAGAGCGGATGATCTGGACGTGTGTCCATCAGAGACAGTAAATTTGTAAGACTGGATGTCATGAACTGATATATATTATGAATTTTGAACCTGTTAAGGTAAATACATTGTTTGTTCTTTATCAAAATCTTTCATTTGCTAACTATGCCTATCAGTAGTTAGTGCCTTCAGTAGTTAGAATCTTTTATTTAGCTGGCAGTATTGGCGCTCGCTGTATTGCAGTAGTTTGAGTAACGAAGATTTTTGTGAGGTAAGTGATTCATGAAAGGTATAGGTTATTGTTAGTCAGGGCCATTCTTTTGTAGGGATTATTAAAAGTCAGATTGCGTTGCGCCAAAAATATTGTATGTCAGTTTAAGCACAGTCATTTATAATTTTTCTAAGGCGACGTTTCAATGCGTATTCAAATACAGAGATATTTTAAGTCAGAGAATATGGCGCTGCGGTCGGCAACTCCTATATAAGACAACAAGTGTCTGGCGCAATTGTTAGATCGGTTACTGTTGCTTTAATAGCAGGTTATCAACATTTAAGTGAGTTTCACGTGGTGTTATAGTCACCCCACGAGCGATATGACACAACATCTCCGAGGTATTGATGAAGTGGGGATTTTCTCGTACGAGCATTTCACGAGTGTACCGTGAATATCAGGAATCAGATAAAACATCAAATCGAGGACATCTGCTACTTATCCTAGAAGATAGGTTAATGAAAGGCAAATCTACGTTTATAGCATTTGTAGACTGAGAGAAAGCTTTTCACAATGTTGATTGGCCGGGTCCAAAGATATGGAGGTTAGCACGCCCATGCAACATTGTGCCTCCACACGCCGTAACATCTGGACCACCAAAACAATCACGTTCGACAATCACTACTCAGGCTGAACCTGCTCTCATTCGAGAAGAGCCCGAAACCCGATTCCTCCTTGGTCTCATCTCTACGCATTGCAGATTTTGCCACCGAATTTCGGGTGTCAGCATAACAGAATGTACTGGTCGTCATTCAAAGAGACCACAACCACGAAGTCGCCGTGTGAAGCATGACATTGCTTGCCTGCCTGACTTGAGTCCAATCGTACCTGTTTCACAATGTAGAGGTCATGCGCTGCTGTGGCTGTGTCTGGTCGAAGGCCTCCTTTGGGCAGCAGTGCCCATGGTTGGGAATGCTCCCCAGGCACGTGAAACCGTGCTGTGAGCAGCACCAAACTCCTGGGCTGAGCTCGTCGCATTTCGTCCTTGGTCCAGTTCCCCGATGAATCTTCCCCCTCGTATAAGGCGTCCAGAAGTCTCCTCATCAAGTTCTAAAAAAGAACACCAGAAAAATGCACCGTAACATCTCGCTGATTAGCACCCATTGACCTTTCCCGTTCGTTCAATTGCCTGGTGTTGTGGGACCAACACTGTTGGACGCTATACTCACGCTGATCTTGCACCATGTACGACTGGGAATCATCTGACAACATTCTCCCGCATTTTCATTCAGTGATATGTTATGATACTTTATCTATCTCATCATTGAATTTCGCACACCAGTGTACTTTTTACCGTCCAAGTGCCGCTCAAGGAGCGTATGGACCTCATAGCAGATGAGAATCGGTTATCGCGTGCATCCTTGGAGATCCTAGACGCCAGTGGATCGGTGCACGAAACAATGGCGTTGACGCAATGAAGCAGACACGTTTCACTGGTGTACTATATACGTACCCGTAGCGGAAAGTGTTAGAAAAAGTCCAGATTTTAAACATGAAAAAGAGGGCGTGTAAAGCAAATAACGGCAATTTCGAATAAATATGCAGGGTGAACATTAATAAAACCGAGAAAGTGCAAGGACGGACTACTGACTGGAAATGGAGGAAAGAAGGTCATGTGAACGTTTGTATGGAAACGGACGCTGTGCATGCAAGGACAATAAATCGTCCCGGACAGCAGTACCGAGGTGCATGGTAGCCACGTCACAACAGACGTTCAAAATAGCTTCCACGGGATCCAACGCACGCGTTCACCCGTTGCCGCACTCTTTCGAACGTTCCGATCCTACGCCGAATAGAGCCAAAGGCGTCGGGAATACGTTGTTGAAGGGTCTGCACATGAGGACCTGGTCCAGCATACACAACGCTTTTTAGATCCCCACAGATTAAAAAAAAAAAAAAAACAGAGGGCTTAAGTTCGGTGATGTAGCAGGCCATGCTGAGAGCATTCGCGTCCTATCCAATATCGGGCAAGATGTTGAGGTGTCGGTGAACTGTAATGCGGAAGTGGAGCGGTGCTCCGTCATGCGGAAACCACAGAACCGGTCGTACTGCCAAAGGCATATTCTCAAGCACCCCAGGCAGTTTGCTCTGCAGGAAGTCCAAGTGCGTGAGTACAAGTGTGTGAGCGCCAAGAATGTCTGCCCACATAGTGATGCTCAGCCGATGCTGACGAGACACCTCAGCCATTCCGCGAGGATTCTCTGTAGACCACAAATGACAATTATACAGATTGATGATGCCAGTTCTGACGAAGGTTGCGTCGTCGGTAAATAGGATTGACGACAGAAATTCCATAATTGTGCTGGTCTGGTGCAAAAACCATCGACAAATTCCTTCTCGTAGAGGGAGATCCGCTGCGATGTGCTTGTCTAGTTGCAAGTGGCAGGGATAGGAGTGACTGTCATGCAGAATACACATCATCGTACTTCGGCGCGCTCCGTGTTGGCGGATGACTTGCCTGGAGTTTGTACTAGGGTTCATCTCAATATCCTGTAGAACGTGGTCCTCCAGATCCGGTGTATGCACGGTCCGCCACCTCCCAGCACATTCGTCTGTCTGAAAGAACCCATGATTGTGCAAACGCCCAAAAAGGGTTCGATGTACTTAGTGTCTGTGAGGGTCCTTGTTTTTGTATAGTCGTGTTGCTTCTCGACTGCTTCCATCTGCTTGACCTTACAAAAACTTACTGGCAAGTCAGCATAAAGCAATTCCTGAACATGCGTAATTTTAGATGGTTTTTATATATTTCATGTTTGTCACCTGAGTCCATAATGTATCATACATGTGATGATTTACTTAGGATGGTCTATATCGCAATTAATTTTTTTCACCTGTTCATTCGTTTTACCGATGTACGAGTGCCTTGATATCTAAAAATGTCACATATTGTCACATGCTTGAGAGCTATTTAGCCTTTGGGCATACCCCAGCTCGTTCACATTCTGTCGTGTCCTTTAATGTATTGTAAGTGCTCGTACCAATCGGTTCAGATTTTCTATATCATCACTGAAAACGTCAGTTTACTTGTTTAGGCCCACTGGTGTCTGCACTACAGCGCACTTCCAGATCTGCGGCGTGGCCCTTTCTACTCGACAGTTTTTAAATAGGGTTTAGCCTCTCCAAGCCCACACCGGCACGATGGGCAACACAAAAGGTCTATTGCCATCTCTGCATGTTAGTTAGTTTTCACTAAGTGAGGTCTGGCAGGATGTTTGCGTATGTATGGTTATAATTAACCGTCAATACGCGCTGATCTGGAGGTAGATTGCGTCGAAAGTTGAACGAAGGGTAGCGGTTTGAAGGGCAGGCCACTCATAGAAGCAACACAAACAATTTTTAAATTCTTGCACATAACATCCATCCTTGTGTCTCTTTTGACAGCAAAAGATCATTAACCCTTTCGCCCAAGTTAACTGTGCTTTGTATCATTTAGTCTCGATTACTGTGCTTCTTAAAAATGTCTTGAGTGTCTTCACAATGGTACTTAACATCTGAGGTCATCATTTCCCTAGAACTTAGGACTACTTAAACCTAACTAACCTAAGGACATCACACACACCCATGCCGGAGGCAGGATTCAAACCTGCGACCTTAGCAGTCGCACGATTCCGGCCCGAAGCGCCTAGAGCCGCTCGGTCACCGCGGCCGGCTTGAGACGCTACTCTCCACAGTGATCATAGTTATCGTGCAGACAGTTGTCAACAGTCTGTATGTTGCTGATAACGATGTTCACGGGTTATTTTCAGTTATAAATTGAAAACGTTTGGTAGTACTTATGACTTCAAAATATTGTGACCCATAGACAACCAGTATTTCAAATTTTATACGTTACGTCTCTCATAGTGGATATGCTTCTCTTGTCTGTATAATCAACTGTGCAAGGAATTGTTTTTCGTGTTTTACGCAGGTCTGTGTCAATAAACAATACTGCAGAAGGAAAATAACGCGTACTTAATTTACCGTTACCCGATATGTTACAACACTGCGTAGTCTTTTGCTACGGGAGTTCTACTGCGTGCTTCTTTCTAACGTCTGCTCTGGAATCATTTGTCCGATATGCTGTATTTGATTTTGTTTGACGACATCTATGAAAGTTATAAATAAATTTTTATAGCACTGTTGCTTTCTTCCCATCATCTGACTGAGTAACATCTACATGTGGTGTAATTCTGTGAAATACTTTACGCCAAAATCACCTAATATTCGTCGGCTTTCTCCCGCTTGACTCATTGTTGTTTAACGATTTTGTGACAACCCAATTGTTTCCACACATTCAGTCCGCTGCGATCCATACTCTTACATCCTGATAACAACACCACTTTTAAAATTCCATGTTAGAGACGTGATAAATTACTTGGCAAAGCTTCATCCAAAATTGAAATTCTTTGTGGTGACTAATTAAAGGCAGCTCTTCAGAGATGCAGACTATTAATGGAGCGCCTACTCTTAACGGAACTCTCCCACTACACAGCCAGAACACAGTTGATGTGTGGTACTGAGATAGTCCCCTAAAACTGCTTCTTCCGGAATGAGCTCACATGGGTTCGCAAGCTCTTCTTACCGCACGTGCGAAGCGACGCGCTACGAAAAGTATAAATACAATTTAACTATTTCGTATAATAGAAGACTTCTCGGTTGCGTGCTCTGAGGCTGAAGTTATACTATGAGAAATGCACTATTCATCAATGTGATTTTTGTGTTGTATGATGGAAAGACGAATTTGCTGCAGAGACGAAATCAGTTTCTACTGCACTTACCAAACTTCCCACATACATATTGTATGAGCCATAATACAGGGTAATTATAATTAAAGTTCTAGATTTAAAACTATAAAAAAAGAATCCCTGCTCAGAATGACGTCAAATTCGAACGATATATATTATCGAAGAAGCGGGAAAAATTAAGGAAACCAAAAAGAATACCACTATATGACGCTGTAAGCTGGAAGAATTATGCTAAGTGAAAGAGCCGGAGTACATACACGGCCCCTGAAATACAATGCGGCAGAAGAAGGAATACAATTGATCGGACGTCAGCAGAAGATGTGGTCACAGCATTGCAGGAGAGGTGGAGCTATGACGTGCAAGCATGCAGTGCTCGGGGCACTGCCCGAACTTTGGACACGCCTGTGAGCAAGGTGCATAAAATTTTGCATAACATCATGCATTGTTATGCACACAAAATTGCCCGTAATAATCAGTTTAGAGAGATCCGCTTCAGTTGTACTAATTATTTGTTCAAACCACGACCGAGTTCGCAGTTTTAAAATCCCATCTTCAGGTGTATGGAAAAGTAAAGTATAAAGGAGAAAAAGGGAATAAATATGATGCAACATACCTGTAAAAACCCAAAAGAGCAGATTGCCGAAACAAGGAAACTTACTCATTATATTTGGTAACAAATAACATGCGGTCGAGCCAATCAGTGAGGGCGCTCCAGTCACTGGATTTTGACACAGGAAAAAGGGGGAGAGTCCAGTAATCAAATTGACTTAAAAATGTTCGGGCTGTTGTTGTGAAGTAAACAGAAGCCGGGAACAAACACACTGTCGGCCGGCGGCCAGCCGTACTTTAGGAACACCAACCACTACCAAGTAGAAGGCTGTGGAGGTTTTTACTACCGCTGTCCAAGACGCAATGTCTGAGCCACGCTACATACAACACCACAACAACACTCTACGGGCCTGCTCCAGCAAATCCTGGGCCTTATCTCAATGAGGAACCGCCTCTGGAGATACTGGCAGCGTAAGAGGCGCCCGTTCTATAAACTGCACACTAACAGACTCAAGGGGATAATACGGAAGGAAATACGGACATTTAGAAACGAGCAATGGGGACAGAAACTCGCAGGGTTCTGGTCTATGGAAGCTAGCCAGACTCTTCACCAAGGAGGAACATCACATTCCTACTCTACAAGGCCCAGGTGGCTCTGTATACTCCGCGAAGGAGAAGACAGAGCTGATGGCCACAGCGTTTGTGATGCCGAATCTGGCTCCTTCAGACCCAGCAATCACACTTGAAAGGGACCAGGAGGTTACACGATTTATAGGCCAACCCGCACACAACGAAACCGGACCTACTAGCACAAATGAAATTACTTGGGCTATCAAGCATTCCAATGCTAGGAAAGCCCCTGGTCCCTCTGTCATTCAAAACCGTGTCCTCCAGGAATTAAAGGATAGAGCCGTAGAATATGTTACACACATAACGAATGCCATCTTACAGCACCAACACTTCCCTGACTTTTGGATGGCGGCCAAAATCCTGACGTTCAGGAAGCCATGAAAAGACCACTCCCTCCAACAAAATTACCGACCCATCAGTCTGCTGTGCTCGCTCAGCAAGATTGTTGAGAAGGTAATACTAAAACGCATCATTAGGCACTGCATCGCCAGTGACACCCTAAGACCGGAGCAATTCGGCTTTAGGAATCACCACTCTACAACACAACAACTGATCCACGTAGTTGAACATATAACTCCAATAAACAGAGGCTTTGTTCCTGGACACCGAAAAATCTTTCGACCGTTCTGGCACAACAGCCTCATACGCAAACTAAGCGATCCTAGTTTCCCCGAGCGACTCGTACGTCACGTACACTCAAATCTCACGAACAAATATTTCAACACTGAATTTCAGGGAATAATATCGACACAACATGGCATCCAAGCTGGAGTATCGCAGAAAAGCATACTGAGGCCCATCATGTTCAAACTCTACATTAATGATCTCCCAGCAACACAAATCACGACGTTGGAAACCCGCGGATGACACAGCCATCATTGCGCAAGATTGGGAACCGTCGAACATAAATTCACGATTGCAGGCGGCACTCAGAACTGCCGAGGCTTGGTTAGAACGATGGCGTGTTAGAGTAAACGTCGACAGTTGCGAAGGAGTTCTGTTCACACGCAAACCGAAGCTTCTGCGCAGTGTAGGGAAGTAACACTACATGCACTTCCAATACGTTTCCGAGACAAAGTTAAACACCTCGGTGTCCGGCTGGACCGCTGACTTACATGGGGCACCACATAGAATACATTGCCAACGGAGCGCACGCGAGGCTCACACAATTCTATACAATGCTCAACAGAGAAGGTACACTGAATAGGAGGCGGTCGAGGTCCATATACGTGACAATGATCAGACTGCTGATGACGTACGCAGCTCCCGTCCGGGGATCTGCAGCTCCTGCCTGCCTGCGCCGCCTGCAGGTCATCCGGACCACAGTGCAACGCATCACAAGCAATGCTCCACTTCACAACCGCCTTGAAACCCTCAAGGAAGAATTCAAAAACCTCGCCACATGACTCTACAGGAGTTTGAGACACTCGGCCTATCCTTTCATCCTTATTCTGGGGAATTATGATCACAAACATAGGTGCAAGCATAAGAGGCCACAGACACTGCTAGTTATGGCATAAACATCTACGGTGAACTAACATACACTCGCAAGCAACAACACCGGTAAGCCCCTGGTTACGCCAGGTGCTGTCACAGCAGATTAACAGGCAGCAGCAGGGAAACCGACAAGTTCGCACACTAAAGCACAAATAAACCGCCAGCACTAACCTACGCTGTGAATCCGATATATGACCTATCGGGCATTAACCGATGCTGAACTCAACTTTTACAGGTGTGCTGATTCTGACCGAGGAACCGATGCCGGTACCCAGCTGGAACCGCCGAGTAACACCGCCCCATAACGTCAAAGGTATCCTCCTGGATGATACCCACTACTGTCAGAACCTACCTTTGCATGGCCTGTCGCAGGCAACTGTAGTATACAGAGAAGTTGCAGCATTAGAAAATTGTAGCGAAATGCAGGAAGATCTGCAGCGGATAGGCAGGGAGTGGCAACTAACCCTTAACATAGACAATTGTAATGTATTGCCAATACATAGAAAGAAGGATCCTTTATTGTATGATTATATGATAGCGGAAAAAACTCTGGTAGCAGTTACTTCTGTAAAATATCTGGGAGTATGCGTGCGGAACGATTTGAAGTGGAATGATCATATGAAATTAATTGTTCGTAAAAGGGGGAACCAGGTTGAGATTCATTGGGAGAGTCCTTAGAAAATGTAGTCCACCATCAACAAAGGAGGTGGCTTACAAAACACTCGTTCGACCTATACTTGAGTATTGTTCATCAGTGTGGGATCCGTACCAGATCGGGTTGACGGAGGAGATAGAGATGATCCAAAGAAGAGCGGCGCGTTTCGTCACAGGGTTATTTAGTAACCGTGTTAGCGTTACGGAGATGTTTAACAAAGTCAAGTGGCAGACTCTGCAAGAGAGGCGCTCTGTATCGCGATGTAGCTTGCTCGCCAGGTTTCGAGAGGGTGCATTTCTGGATGAGGTATCGAATATATTGCTTCCCCCTACTCATACCTCCCGAGCAGATCACGAATGTAAAATTAGAGAGATTCGAGCGCGCACGGAGGCTTTCAGAGAGTCGTTCTTCTCGCCAACCATACGCGACTGGAACAGGAAAGGGAGGTAATGACAGTGACACGTAAAGTTGGGTGGCTTGCGGAGTATAAATGTAGATGCAGATGTAGAAAAACGCTACTTCTCTTACTACCCGATCCAACTGTCGCAGACGTTTTCTTCCTTGACTCTTGCCTTGGCACTTCTTTTCCTCTGTGGTGTTGTTATCAGGATGTAAGAGTATGGATCGCAGCGGACTGAATGTGTGGAAACAATTGGGTTGTCACAAAATCGTTAAACAGCAATGAGTCAAGCGGGAGAAAGCCGATGAATATTAGGTGATTTTGGCGTAAAGTATTTCACAGAATTACACCACATGTGCATGTTACTCAGTCAGCTGATGGGAAGAAAGCAACAGTGCTATAAAAATTTACTTATAACTTTCACAGATGTCGTCAAACAAAAACAAATACAGCATATCGGACAAATGATTCCAGAGTAGACATTAGAAAGAAGCACGCAGTTGAACTCCCGTAGCAAAAGACTACGCAGTGTTGTAACATATCGGGTAACGGAAAGCTAAGTACACATAATTTTCCTTCTGCAGTATTGTTTGTTGACACAGACCTGTGTAAAACACGACCAACAATTCCTTGCACAGTTGATTATACAGATAACAGAAGCATATCCACTATGAGAGACGTAACGTCTAAAATTTGAAATACTGGTTGTCTACAGGTCACAATATTTTGAAGTCATAAGTACTACCAAACGTCTTCAATTTCTTACTGTAAATAACCCGTGAACATCGTTATCAGCAACATACAGACTGTTGACAACTGTCTGCACGATAACTATGATCACTGCGGAGAATAGGTTCTCAAGCCGGCCGCGGTGACCAAGTGGTTCTAGGCGCTTGAGTCCGGAACCGTTCGACTGCTAAGGTCGCAGGTTCGAATCCTGCCTCCGGCATGGGTGTGTGTGATGTCCTTAGGTTAGTTAGGTTTAAGTAGTTCTAAGTTCTAGGGAAATGATGACCTCAGATGTTAAGCCCCACTGTGAAGAGACTCAAGACACTTTTAAGAAGCACAGTAATCGAGACTGGGTTGGTTCAGTGGCAATGCTCTCCACAGAAAATAAAATGATTTAAAGCACAATTAACTTGGGCGAAAGGGTTAGTGATCTTTTGCTGTCAAAAGAGACACAAGAATGGATGTTACGTGCAAGAATTTAAAAACTGTTTGTGTTGCTTCTATGAGTGGCCTGCCCTTCAAACCGCTACCCTTCGTTCAACTTTCGACGCAATCTACCTCCAGATCAGCGTGTACTGATGGTTAATCATAACCAGACATACAAAACATCCTACTAGGCCTCGCTTAGTGAAAACTAACTAACATGCAGATATGGCAATAGACCTTTTGTGTTGCCCATAGTGCGAGTGTGGGCTTGGAGAGGCTAAACCCTATTTAAAAACTGTCGAGTAGAAAGGGCCACGCAGCAGATCTGGAAGTGCGCTGTAGTGCAGACACTAGTGGGCCTAATCAAGTAAACTGACGTTATCAGTGATGATATAGAAAATCTGAACCGATTATTACGAGCACGTACAATACATTAAAGGACACGACAGAATGTGAACGTGCTGGGGTATGCCCAAAGGCTAAATAGCTCTCAAGCATGTGGCAATATGTGACATTTTTAGATATCAAGGCACTCGTACATCGGTAAAACGAATGAACAGATGAAAAAATTAATTGCGATATAGACGATGCTAAGTAAATCATCACATGTATGATACATTATGGACTCAGGTGACAAAAATGACATATATAAAAACCATCTAAAATTACGCATGTTCAGGAATTGCTTTATGCTGCCTTGCCAGTAAGACAAGCGTTTGCTTTTGTATTTCTTGTTTGTGTGGAAGTGAACAATGAATGGCCATGGAACATTCCGTGGACAGACAAAGCCCATTTCCATCCCCAAGGACATGACACTTCTTAGAAATGCAGAATATGGGCAATGAAAAGTCAGCTCGCACTTCAACCGGTACAGTTTCATTCTGTTGACTGTGTGCAGAAGGGTTACTGCATCATAGGGCCAGAGTTTCTCGAAGAGATGAATCCTGTGGGCCCCGTTACCTTTATCGTCAATAGTAAACGCCACGAGAGTCTTTTGAATACCAGCATTGTTGCAGCCCTTCAACAGCATATATGTGTGGGTAGAATCACATTTATGCAACCTGGCACACCTTCGCACACTGCACAGCCAGTGAAGCAGCTGCTGCAGAGATATTTTGGAAATGCTAGAATTACCAGCCGTCATCTCCATGCAGCCTAGCCGTCCAGATCACCTGGTCTTAATCTTGTGAATGAAACGTTCTGTAGTCAATGCTCATGACAGATCAAAATTATTCTTATCGCTTTTTCGTGTCTTCACGACACAATTTCATCGTTTCAATCTCTTATAATAGCAGCCAAGAAATAAGATAAATAAAAAAAGAATGTGATATTTACCATTCCATTGTAACTAAAGTCTATGGTGTTGGAAATGTTGTAGAAAAATCCTTACTATGATGTCCAATCATGCAAGTATTCGTACAGAGACAGCAAAGGTTATCCGTGCATCGTTTGGCCGACGGCAGAGCTTTGCTGGAGGTAAAAAAAAAAGGTCGGAGATGGCACCATAGACTTACGCTGTATGTCGCTTTGAAGCCAGAGTGGGCGGGACCTGCGACCATTCCAAATAGCCCAAAGCATTAACAGACTACTGTTTGTGACTGCTTCTTGTTAATTATTTCTGTCGTGTGCACGCAACAACTGTTTTAATCAGAGGGTTACGCGCCCTCTGCAATAAAAAAACTGAGTCACTCGATCAAAAACGAACATAAATGGATGTCTTACGACGTCTGCCCCGAGCAGATGAAACGAACAAAAGCGAACAAAATGAGATTTAAAAAAAAAAGGGTAGCTCAGTCGGTAAAGCACTTGCTCGCGAGAGGCAAAGGTCCCGACTTCGAGTCTCGGTCCGGCACACAGTTTTAATTTTCCAGGAAGTTTTTTTAAATATTGTTTTTGTTGGTATGTTTCAAATAATCAAGAAGAGAAGGAAGTGATGTGAAAAGCATGCTTTTGTAATCCATTTAATTCAACTTCTACAGCTAATGAAGCTGGAGCTGCGAAATTATTGTTTGTTCGCTTACTGATACTGCTTCTTGTTTGTTACGTTTTCAGCTTTCAACATTTTTAGAGTTTAAGTTTGCAAGAAACTTACCTACATGTTCTTTGGTAGCCCATAAACGTATGCATTGAGGAAAGAAGCAAGGTATGCAATCTCATCGACTAGTAAAATGCCAAACAAACAGAACTGCATAGTGGTATACATCTATGCAGAATAGAGTTCTTGTTTTATAAGACTGTCACCTGCTTTATTTCTTCGTTTGTTGTCTGTCCTCGATGTCGATGTACTGCGCTGCTATACCGGCTGAGAAATATGGGTTGTGGATTCCGACACTGACTACTTTAAATTATGTAGCCGACAAATGCACAGTTGCGTTTAGTAGTACTTTAGTTTGCACTATGCACAACCCCCAATATTCCACAGTTATGTGGCCAGTGCACTATTATTTAACCTTCGATAAGCCTCATTAATAGTTAGCAGGCGAAACTCCACATACTGCTACAATAGTTTGTTGTTGAACATCTACGAGCAGTAAAACCTAACCACAAAATTCACAGTTCTTGCAGAATAATAAGGTACGTAAAGAGCAGACACTGTCACTGTTGTTATACACGGCCTAATTGTTTAACACTTATTTCACAGTTAAGCTGAAGCATTGTTATTGTTCTAACTAGTACAGGTTACTCGTCTGAAACTCGGCCGTGGACTGACTGACTATTGACCAAAAATCGGGCCCTTATATATCATCACAATAATAGTTCCTGAAACTACACATTGTTTTAAGTTAAATTTACAGAAATTAGAATTAAAATTTAACTGACTCAGTAAACTGAATACATCGAAAAATTGTGTCTGTTTAACAGTTTCTTCTGCTACGAGGTTTAGGCCGAATTATTTGTTTGAATCATGAAATTAACAAATATAGTTACGCAAAAACACTTTTGACAAAACTGTTAATTACTTTGGACTTAATGAAAGGCTGGTTTTGCTAACACGTTTTTGAATAGAGCTAAATAGATACTTTAAGATTACTAGTACTTCGTCTTCCAAATGTTTACAGTTACTACAGAATTTATACTTGTTTATATGTCAACAATAGAATTTAAGTTACTAAACAGTCTTTGATTTCACCCTGTAACAAACGATAGTAACTAGGAATAGTCAAAATAAATTAGTAAATCAATTACATACATAAAAATAGGCACAAATTTAGGTCTGGTTCTATATTCCTTAAAACTGAGGGGCAATCTTTCACTTTTGTGCAAATGCAGATTATATTCACATATGTTAATGGTAATTAGGTAAAAGTAGCAAAACGAATTTAAGGAGGCAGATGGCAAAACAAGAGGGGAATTAAAACCATCCCAGCTTGTTTCGTCACAAGTGCATTAAACTCACTGTAGTCTTACACGCCTTATCACTGAAATCTTATGATGCGTCATTCAGCGTGTGGCCAATAATAGCAGTGAACAGGATAAAAAAATATATAATTTTTAAACATCTTTCAGCATTGTGAAATGCTATAAATGTGATTAAGGGTATGGTCTCCAATACTTAATACTCCGTAAAATGGATATTTTGCTTCAACATTTATGTAAGCAATTTTTTGGTAATGATAGCGTAACCTGTGTAAGATGTAGGCCAACCTTTCCAGCAGTAGCCTATTTGCTTCTTATCCCGGAATACTTATCATCAGTAACTCTGTCAGTTTTTCAGGAATAACCGAACATAGTACAACTGGAATGTACGTGTACTTGGATCGTCTGCTTGATTTTACTTTTGAATTTCATTTTGAGGTTTACAAAGTATATAAGGCTGTACCATGCTTGTGATATATCAATAGTTAATTAGTTACTTAGTTAATTTCATTTTCAATGTATCATTTGCAAGATAAATCGTAATGAAGTGAAACGAGCCATTATTTTTTTTTCTCTACAAATATGCCCCTATGTTCAACATTTGTAAGTAATTTCATATTTAATGTAAGACGGATGTTAGTAATTATTGCCCATCACTAATTACACGTTTCCGTGTTAGATACTCTTGTGCAGAATGGGAGGAGTTGCCAAAGACAAACGTTTTCAGTTTAGTTTCAAATTTTCCTTTGCTGTGTGTCAGGCATTTTATATTAATAGATAAGTGATGAAAACTTTTGGTTGTAGCATTGTGAACACCTGTTTATGATACAGACAACCTTAATGTGGCCTAATACATGTCATTTTTCTCTTCTGGTATTGTCATTATGTACATCATTGCCGGCCGCGGTAGCCGTGCGGTTCTAGGCGCTGCAGTCCGGAACCGCGGGACTGCTACGGTCGCAGGTTCAAATCCTGCCTCGGCCATGGATGTGTGTGATGTCCTTAGGATAGTTAGGTTTAAGTAGTTCTAAGTTCTATGGGACTGATGACCTGAGAAGTTAAGTCCCAGAGTGCTCAGAGCCATTTTCTTACATCATTGTTCCAGTTGAAATGCACTGGATTATTTACAACAAACTTTAAGAGGGAATAACTACACTGTGAAACAGACGGATTGCTACTCACCTGCACGCAACTGGCAGATACAACGAAAAGAGTATTCACGTAAGTATTCAGCCGAAACCTTTTTCAGAAACGAAGGAAAGTACACATACACATCCATACAATCATAGACACAAAACTCACACAAACATGACCGCTGTCACCGGTTGCTCTACACAGAATATTTTTTAAAGGGGAAGGAAATGTGAACAATGAATAATTACCGGAGTGAGGAATGTAGGGCATGAGATGCCGCCCCAACAATCAGCGCGGTTACGTAACCGTGTGTTGTGCGTGGATGGAACCGTTGATACAGAGTTGCCCGGATGTCGGAGAGTTTGTGATTTGGAAGGCAATAAAAACACAGGAAAGAAGAGAAAGAACTGACACTGAGTAAAGTAACGCAAATCTACGTCAAACGACAGAAATAAAAGCACTACAATAAAAGTAAACCGTGCAACAACAACCAATGCATAGAAAACGAAATTTTGCTTGAACGGCTCCGCTTACGTATGAAATGTGATTCCTTTAAACTTCAGATTATGATCGGATCGATTAGTACATGAGTAAAGAACACAACCTAAAATTTTTCATGAAACAACTACGTTTCCACAATCAAAGCACCCAACACGGTCAAAATTGGGTACTGTGACATCACAGGGAAGTATCAAATGGGTGAACAATGAAGCCACGAATACGGTGAATCTAATGTTTTGGACCACGTAAGATGGCGGACGTCGGCTTCAGGTTTGGACGCTCCAGGAAGCATCCTGTGCGAGCTGGCCGCTACAAGAGCAATCGGCGACCATGAAATTCTCTATTGTAATTTCTGTGAAATAATGCTTGCACCCTACATTTGTCTGAATTAATGGTTCAACTATGGTACTGAAGGGAGTTTCAGTAGTCACTGTTCAGGAGCTGAGATGGTGAGCTTGGGTCGGTAAGACTACATATGTCTTACTACCTTTCTTTTATCTCGTTTTGTTCTTTATTTTTTGTTGTATTTGTTCAGGTTGGACGTCCCAAGACACCCGTTGAAGTTCATCGGTAAACTATTTACTCAGTTTTTTTTAATTATTATTATAGAGGGCAGCTAAGCCTCTCACCGAACACGCTAACCTAACGTGCCGGCATGTAAGCTAGGACACGTTTACAAGTGTCGTGATCCATACCCACATGGCGCAAAAATATTTAATCAGTATTGAATTTTCCGCGCTGTTGTTAAAGAGTACAGTAATCTGTTCTTGGATTCTGTTGCGTTTAAAAAGTGAGGTTTGAATAGCGTAGAAACTGGTCCAGGCCACGATGGATGTAATTATATTCTGAATTTTGTCAGATTTGTATTTTGCGTGACGTTTAACGAATGGTCAAGTGATTTTAACGTATTATGTGTTTAGGGGATCCGTGGTCTAGGACTAGCTTCTTTGATTCATAATCAACACGACTCCGGTTCCAGGTTCGAAGCCAGTCGCTGGTTAAATTTTGATTAATAATTGGCATTGGCGGCCGAAGAATTCCGGCATAAGAAGTCACCTCTCATTCCACCAACTGCCTTTTCAAAGAGAGAGGAGGGGCGGACAGAGGTTTAGGGCACTCTCTTGTCTTAGGGGTGGGAAACTGCCCCTAAAGGCGGAAGAATCGGCAATCATCAACGACATGAGGGTGCAGAATGCAATGAAAACCACTGCATTAAAGACAAGTAACGTGTATCCACAGGACATGCGGACTTCAATTGAAGAAGTGTCATAATGATCTCTCCATTGGCAAAAGATTCGGAATAGTCCCCCACTCGGATCTCCGGGAGGGGACTGCCGAGGGAGAGTTTACCATGAGAAAAAGATTGAATAATCAACGGAAGGGGCGTGGATGTCAGAAGCTTCAACGTGGTAGGGAAAGTAGAAAATCTGAAAAGGGAAATGCAAAGGCTCAATCTCGATATTGTAGGGGTCAGTGAAGTAAAGTGGAAAGAAGAAAAGGATTTCTGGTCAGATGAGTATAGGGTAAACAGAAGCAGCAAATCTTAAAATGGGAGTAAGATTCTTTATAAATAGGAAGGTAGGGCAGAGAGAGTTTTGCTGTGAACAGTTAGTGATAGAATCGATAGCAAACCAACACTGACAACGATAGTTCAGGTATACAGGCCGCCGTCGCAAGCTAAAGATGAAGAGACAGGGAAAGTGTATGAGGATACTGAAAGGGTAATACAGTGCGGAAAGAGAGGTGGAAATCTAATTTTCAGGGGGACTGGAATGCAGTTGCACGGGAACGAGTAGAAGAAAAGGTTACAGGAGAATATGTGCTTGGGACAAGGAATGAGAGAGGAGAAAGACTAAGTGAGATCTGTAACAAGTTTCAGACAGTAATAGCGAATACTCTGTTCAAGAATTACAAGAGGAGGAGGTGCACTTGGAAAAGGCCGGGTGATATGGAAAAATTTCAGTTAGATTACTTCATGGTTAGACAGAGATTCCGAAATCAGATACTGGATTGTAAGACGTAGCCACTAACAGACATAGACTCAGATAACAATATCATAGTGATGAAGAGTAGGTGGAAGTTTAAGGCATTTATCAGGCAGAATACGCAAAGAAGTGGGACACAGAAGTACTAAGGAATGACGAGGTACGGTTGAAGTTCTCTAAGACTATAGATACAGCAATAAGGAATGGTTCAGTAGGCAGTACAGTCTAAGAGGAATGGACATCTCTGAAAATGACCATCACAGAATTTGGGAAAGAAAACATAGGTACAAAGAAGGTAACTGCGAAAAAACCATGGGTAACAGAAGAAATACTTCTATTGATTGATGAAAGGAAGAAGTACAAAAATGTTCCGAGAAACTAGAGAAATATAAGACGCTGAGGAATGAAATAAATAGGAAGTACACGGAAGATAAGACGAAATGGCTGCAGGAAAAATGTGAACACATCGAAAAAGAAATGATTGTCGGAAGGACAGACTCAGCATAAAGGAAAGTCAAAACAACCGTCGGTGACATTACAATCAAAGGTGATAACATTAAGAATGCAACTGGAATACCACTGTTAAATGCAGAGGAGAGAGCGGGTAGGTGGAAAGAATACATTGAAAGCCTCTATGAGGGGAAAGATTTGTCTGATGTGGTAGAAGAAGAAACAGGAGTTGATTTAGAAGAGATACGGGATCCAGTATTAGAATCAAAGTTTAAAAGAGCATTGGAGGACTTAAGATGAAATAAGACAGGAAGGATAGATAACACTCCATCAGAATTTCTAAAATCATTGGAGGAAGTAGCAACAGAAAGACTATTCACCTTGATGTGTAGAATGTATGAGTCTGGTGACTTTCGGAATAGCATCATCCACACAATTCCTAAAACGGCAAGAGCTAACAAGTGCGAGAATTTCCGCACAATCAGCTTAACAGCTCATGCGTCCAAGTTGCTTACGAGAATAATATACAGAGGAATGGAAAAGAAAACTGAGGATGCGCTAGATGATGGTCAGAGTTTGGCTTTAGGAAAGGTAAAGGCACAAGAGAGGCAGTTCTGACGTTGTACTTGATAATGGAAGCAATACTAAAGAAAAATCAAAACATGTACATAGGATCTGTCGACCTGGAAAAAGCATTCGACGGAGTAAAATGGTGCTCGATGTTCGAAATTCTGAGACAAATAGGGATACGCTGTGGGGAGAGACGGGTCATACACAATATGTACAACAGCCGAGAGGGAATAATAAGAGTGGACGACCAAGAACGAAGTGCTCGTTTCCAAAAGGGTGTAAAGGACATTGCTACCATGAGTGAAAGTGAAGAAGACTTACACGATCTACTGAACGGAATGAACAGTAAGGAATATGGATTGAGAGTAAATCGAAGAAAGACGAAGGGAATGAGAAGTAATAGAAATGAGAACAGGGAGAAACTTAACATCGAGATTGATGGTCACGAAGTAGATGAAGTTAAGAAATTATGCTACCTAGGCAGTAAAATATCCGAAGACGGACGGAGCAAGGAGGATATCAAAAGCAGGCTCGCAATGGCAAAAAGCGCATTCCTGGTCAAGAGTAATGCGCTACTGTCGAATATCGGCTTTAATTTCAGGAACAAATTTCTGAGAATGTATGTCTGGAGTACAGCACTGTATGGTAGTGAAGCGTGAACTGTGGGAAACCGGAGCAGAAGAGAATCGAAGCATTTGAGACGTGCTACTGCAGACGAATGTTGAAAATTAGGTGGACTGGTAAGGTAAGGAATGTGGTGGTTTTGCGCAGAATCGGAAAGGAAAAGGAATATGTGGAAAACACTTATAAGGAGAAGGGACAGGATGACAGGACATCTGTTCAGACATAAGGGAGTGACTTCCATGGTACTAGAGGGAGCTGTAGAGAGCAAAAACTGTAGAGGAAGACAGAGATTGGAATACATCCAGTCAGTAATTGAAGGACGTAGGTTGCAAGTGCTACTCTGAGATGCAGAGATTAGCCCAGGAGAGGAACTCGTGGCGGGCCGCATCAAACCAGTCAGAAGTCCTATGACCAAAAATGGTTCAAATGGCTCTGAGCACTATGCGACTTAACTTCTGAGGTCATCAGTCGCCTAGAACTTAGAACTAATTAAACCTAACTAACTTAAGGACACCACACACATCCATGCCCGAGGCAGGATTCGAACCTGCGACCGTAGCGGTCGCTCGGCTCCAGACTGTAGCGCCTACAACCACATGGCCACTCCGGCCGGCCAGATGATCAAAAAACAGAGAGAAAAAAAAGTGTTTACTCGAGAGTGGTTTGTACACCATCTCAGTATTTGATAATAGAATTCGTGAATCGTTAAAATACGACAGTACTAAAGTTTTGAGTTCAGTAATGTTGTTTGAAGTGGTCCATGCTGTGTTGCCTGTGATACTAGGTACCGCACACTTCACATGGCAAGACGAGCGTCTGACAAAGAAGTATGTACTGAAGTACTATACGTGGAATTTGAGCCATACTTAAAATCCACATAAAAAGTACAAGTACTAATAATATGAAGCTCCTAGGCTGGCCAGGTAAAACGTACAATTGTATAAAAGCTAGTACAAAAAGTATAAGATTAAAAAATCTATAAAATAAAATCTTCCAGCCCGACAGATCAACTACCGTAAATGAAATTGTAAGCTAATTAAAGAAAACAAATAAACAGGGCTAGGTGTCAAATATGTCGCAGAGACAATAACCCTACTCAATAAAAAATTCCCACAGTCTGTGATCTGACTGGTGACTTGGAATGGTCTCCCAGACCTTGTGACCTTACTTCATGTGACTTCTTTTTGTGGAGCTATGTTAAGTCCAAGGTTTAAGAGAACAATCCGCGTACAGTTCTGCAATTTAAGGAAGAAATTCAACCTGACATCAACGACATCAACAGAGATGTCTGTAAAACGGTCATCACCAACTTCATAGACCGAGAAACTGCCTGCCGAAACAGTGGAGGTGCACATATGCCTGATATAATTTTGCAGTATGTGTAGAATCTTTTATTTTGATGCATTTTTGACTTAATTATGGCCGTTTCAAAAACCGCGCTAGAGCTATATACTGATCAGTTTCATGGTAGCGATCTAATGAATATGAAATTGACTGCATGGTATATGTAAGTCCTAAATTTAATTATTGCCTATGCACATATTAATATTAAACATTACAATGTTCCGTTACATACACATCAAGAGCGTTCATCTGATATGTGTAAGGGGTCTGGGAAGGGTATCTGATTAGGATGTGTGTGACAATAATAAACCACTTCCTAATAACTTCATTAAATTAAATGGAACCACTTGAACACCGTCACTGCAATATCGAGATAGAGAAAGTTACACCTGCATTACGCCTGTGAATTCCATTACGGCGAGTTTTGGTGAATTTACTTGAATTGCGACCTAATACGCCAAAGCTGCCGCGCGGTCTTTATGATTGCGAGCAGACGAGATTACTGCAGACGTGTAGGTGGAGACGACCACAGTTCCGACTGCTACCCATCTAACTGCAGATGCTGCCTCCGCCTCACTACTCGAAGTCCACGCTAGTCCGCGCTGCCTGCATGAGAAGTCTGAGGTGGAGTATGACGAAGCGTACTGTGGCTCTGAACACTATAGGACTTAACATCGGAGGTTATCAGTCCCCTAGAACTTAAAACTACTTGAACCTAACTAAGGACAGCACACACATCCATGCCCGAGGCAGGATTCGAACCTGCGACCGTAGCGGTCACGCGGTTCCAGACTGAAGCGCCTAGAACCGCTCGGCCACACCGGCCGGCAAAGCGTACTATATCAAGCAGGAAGTCCATTGCTGTCGTGCTAAAAAATGCGCCAGGCAATAACAAAATTCTTCCTTGATTCCGCCAATAGTATGTGTGGATTTTACTCCCACCATTAACCGTAAAAAAAACATAGCCTCCAGCCACTGTCTGTAGGCCTGTTCTATACTGAGAATTTTGAACCTTTTATCTCCTTCATGATCGAAAGTTGCTTAATCAGCCAATGACCGGCCATTTCGCAAGGAAAAATACTGTAACGGCACTCTGTTTTGTTTTTGACAAGTTCTCAGGATGTTTCTCTTGACCTGGGAGTGATGAAATTTCTCCCGGCTCCCTGTTGCGGCGCTCCCTAGTCGTATTTGCACATAGTAGTAAAAAACAACACACCGGGAGTCTTTCTGAATGTTTTTACAACTTTTTACTGCAGCTTTTTCCTGCAGTGTTTAAGTGAGTGTTCAGTGTTGTGCGTCTTTCCAAAGTGTTGCGAACGGAAATCATGCTGTCGCTGGGTGTCTTGCGAACAGAAACCAGACTTGTTAAGGCTTTCGTGGCCACTTGTTTACAAACTGCCTATTGGCTTCTGTCTCGGGTTCTTCTGCCGACGTTCATCTAATGGTTTTACTGACGTTTCGCCAGCACGAGTGGCTGGCATTGTCAGAGCTTCACCCTCCATTGCCGGTGGGGAACTGGAGCCCAGATCGGGGGCGCATAGTATATGTACCAGGCGCGCCAACGTCCGAGGGCTTCGCCGACACGGAAGTTCTGGCTGTAGAGAAGTACTATCACACGCACTTGTTCAGAGAAGCTGTAGAAATACAAAATCACGCGAACAGTTTGAACAAGATAGAGGAAAGGCTTAAGGTCAACGGATCCTGGCTTCCCATACTGCAGCGAACGACCGTCGTAGGTAGAAAGAGGAGAACCGCACCGGAAATGACCGCGGAGAAGCCCTCGGACGTTGGGGCGCCAGGTACATATACTATGCGCCCCCGATCTGGGCTCCAGTTCACCACCGGCAATGGAGGGTGAAGCTCTGGCAATTCCAGCCACTCGTGCTGGCGAAACGTCAGTAGAATCATTAGATGAATGTCGACCGAAGAACCCGAGACAGAAGCCAATAGGCAATTTGTCAGAAACCAGACTGTTACCGTGTTTGTTAAGTGTCTCTCTATTATTTTTCTGCTTCCTGTGTATTTTATTAGCATCATCATCCCTTTGTTTTATGTTTTAAGTTCCACAATTTTCCACCATTTTACCTTTAAGTCACCGATTTTATCGCCAACTTTTATCTTTTATTATCTTCATCTTTTTAAAACAAGTTCTGTAGGCTGAAGAGCGGCTGCCATCGAAACTCAATAAAAAAAAAAAAAAACAGAAATAGAGTTTCCCCGCCTACCATCTCTCTGCCTCCCTTCTCTCCCACTTCTGCTCTCCCCTCCACTGCCATTCCCATTCCATATCATATCCGCCCTGCCCCCCCCCCCCCCCAATTTCTATGTCCCCTCCCTCCACCAGCTCCCCCCTTTTCCTTGCCAGCCGGAGTGGCCGAGCGGTTCTAGGCGCATCAGTCCGGAATCGCGCGACTGCTACGGTCGCAGGTTCGAATCCTGCCTCGGGCATGAATGTGTGTGATGTCCTTAGGTTAGTTAGGTTTAAGTAGTTCTAAGTTCTAGGGGACTGATGATCTTAGCAGTTAAGTCCCACAGTGGTCAGAGCCATTTCAGCCTTTTTCCTTTTCCTCTCCTCACCCCCCCCCCCCCGTCTTCCCCGTCATCGATCCGGGTCCTCCCCCCCTCCCCCCTCCCCCAGTTTGGCGCCGAGTCATCTGCATAGTGCTGTTTTAAGGGAGCGTTCAATGTTGTGCATCCCCTGTTAGTATTTAGAACAGCCTATACTGTCGCTAGTTGTGTTTTTTATTTCGCGCGGACAGAAAACAGACTGTCGCCGTTTTTCTGTAATTCTGCCTGTCTACTTACTGTGTGTCTTCATCCGCACAGTCACCGCAGTGTTTTTATATTTTAAATTCCACAACTTCCCGCCATTTCACATTTTTTATGTCACCGTTTTATCGCCTTTTTTCTTGATTGTTTATATTATCATTATGTTTTTTTAACTTTTTTGTAGATTGTAGAGCAGCTTATTACGCTGCTGCCAGCCCCCCCTTCTGGAGGAGGAATCTAAATGCAACAAAGAAAAAAAAACAGAAGGAGAGTAAACGGGGAGAGGTAGGTGATGGAGGGCCTGACGCTTGTCAGGCTTTCTCAGCGAGTTTACAGTAATCCTCAAGTGTCTGTCAGTTCAGTTTCTTAAGAATCTCTGTGACACTCTCCGGCAGGTCAAACACACTTATGTCCAGTATATTTCAGGGGAATGGTGGGGGTGCGTTTCACTGAACCTTCCTGTCCGCAAAGCAACGTCTTGACGAGGATAGCTGGCCAGGGTGGCCAAGCGGTTAAAGGCGCTACAGTCTGGAACCGAACGACCGCTACGGTCGCAGTTTCGATTCCTGCCGTGGGCATGGATGTGTGTGGTGTCCTTAGGATAGTTAGGTTTAAGTAGTTCTAAGTTCCAGGGGACTGATGACCTCAGATGTTAAGTCCCATAGTGCTCAGAACCATTTTACGAAGTTAGGCAACTTGAAGGTTTGGCAATGATTCATTCCACGGACGCAAACCGGATTTATTTCATTTCTTCATGTTGATAATCGCAAAAAAATGTTTCAAATGGCTCTGAGCACTATAGGACTTAACATCTGAGATCATCAGTCCTCTAGACTACTTAAACCTAACTAACCTTAGGACATCACACACATCCATGCCCGACACAGAATTCGAACCTGCGACCGTAGCAGAAGCGCGGTTCCGGACTGATAATCGCAGTATGAACGACGTAAAGGTGGTTTGTAGTGGGAAAAGTGTTATATTCAAGTGTTTCGTACGTTTCGAAGCAGCAGGCAAACTGAATCGATTGCAGTCAGTTAGTGAACCTACTTTCTTGTGTTATGTTAGTGGAACGGCACACGGGACGCTGTGTACTTGATTATTCACTTACTGTTCGCTCTGTTGAGTGTGTACGAGATTATACGGTGTTTCCTCCCCTTCGTCGCAAGTTAGTTTTGATGTTAAGGTAATATGAGCAGCAAAATAACAAAATGTTGAAATGTGTGTGAAATCTTATGGGACTTAACTGCTACGGTCATCAGTCCCTAAGCTTAAACACTACTTAATCTAACTTAAACTAACTTACGCTAAGGACAAACACGCACACCCATGCCCGAGGCAGGACTCGAACCTCCGCCGGGACCAGCCGCACAGGCCATGACTGCAGCGCCTGAGACCGCTCGGCTAATCCCGCGCGGCAGCAAAATAACAATCCATTTTGCCTGTCATCCTGCATCTATAAAGCTAAAAGTTTGCCAATGATTCTTGTGCGAGTGAATACCCAGGAATGTCGTTGTTATGACTGAAAGGACACACTACACTGATGTAATATTCTACAATAATTGTTATTTGTTTCACAATCCGGTTTTCAGCTATTACGCCATTATCGGTTACAAAGATAAGTACGCAATGTAGATAAATTTTGTTGCATCAAAGACATTAAACTAGTACTTTTGCAGAGTATCTCCTCTTCCAGAGATGAAAATGTTAACGTTAGACTTAGGAATAAACCTAGAGTGATTATTTCAGTGAAATAGTCACACTTTATCGCAGTGAAATAATCACTCTAGTTTTATTCCTAAATCTGACATTGAAATTTTCAACTCTGGAATTGGAGATGCTCTGTATATGCACTAGATTAAAATCTTTTATGCAACAAAATTTCACTGCACGACTTACTTAGCCTTGTACATAGTGTTGGTTAGTAACCGAAAACACGTTTGTGAAATAAATAATAAATATTGCAGTATTCTAGTTGAGTGTTTTGTGTGTTTTCATTCATAATGCATAAAATTTTCTAGCAAGAAGCGACGGAACAGTCAATCAGTGCTGTTTCGGCTTTGGTTGTTCGTCGATGATAAAAGTGAAAGTGTAAACCTGAACACTGAACCAACGAGTATAAATGCAGTGAACGAACGTGTGTATGATAACAAGTCAAATGATCGTCCAGAATCTCAGACTTTGGATCAAGATATCTCATTTTGTGAGAAAAATGACTGGTCAATCGTTTCAAACAAAACTCTTGGTTTCAAAATTTGTGAAGAAGTAGGAAATTTAGGTGTAGAAAGAAAGAAACAAAGCATGAACACTGCGCAACGTCGTGCTACGATGTCTGTGTCATCTTGAGCTGATTCAAGGAAAAAAGAGATGGTTTCATTGCGGGAAAAAATACTTAAACATTAAGTTCCGCTCATCAGACTGCTATCCAAATAGTGCTTTGTGCTAAAGAGAAAGCTTCAGATGTTGCTTGCTCTAGGGCATTTCTAAATGTACAGGAGATGATAACAGATATATTTCGCACTACCTTTAAAGTCGAGAAAATGAGTCAGCCTTTCACTTCTTTTGAGAGCGAAATTGATCTGCAAGAACTTAACGCAAAGTAAGAAAGCATGAAGACTACAGCATTCATGAACTCATGTCAGTTTGCAAACTGTTATAACATTAGGCAATGTTAATTATAATGTAGTATTATAGTTAAATAGCTAATCAGCTATGTTGAGAACTTCAGTAATGGTTGCTGCATTAAATGTGAGAATACTAATAAACTTTTGGTTAAAAAAAAGAGCGCTGCCTGTGACCATTTATGCTCCCTTTCTTTATATCTGTTCAATATCCCGTATTAATCTTATCTGCATAGGCCCCACATAGTTCATTATTTCAGGATTGGTCGGACGAGTGTTTTGTAAACAATCTCCTTTGTATTCTATTTACATAGAAATTAACCGAGGCCTGCCACTTACTTTACCTACGACTGAACCAATGTCATCATTCCATTTCATATTCCCGAACAAACTATACAGCATGTTGTGATTCTTGAGTTTCTCCCGGCGTATTTGATAATCAAAATATTCACGGGTGTACTGCCGGTCTACAGTGTCCAACGGGCACAATATTTCGGCGATCATACATGTCGCCATCATCAGGTGAACTGACCGACTGAGCTCCTGTGAACGTGCCGGCACGGAGATCCGTACTCTATGCCTGCTCAGAGGGAACTGGGTTCGGTCGCGGCGGCGGCCGATTTAAATACCCTTGGTCAGACGATGTGTACCGTCGAGAATCGATGCCGTGAACACCAGAGGCACACTAGACTCATGTATCCGAGCAAGTCGGCGGTCGCTGAACATTGTTTGTCGGAAAATCACGCTATGGAGTATGAACGCACGAGGATTCTGGTACAGACGTCGAGATACTGGGACAGCGTTGTCAGAGAGACCATCGAAATTCGCACCAATGACGACCTCATAAACCGTGACTGTGGCTATAACCTTAGAAAGGCTTGGGAACCAGCGGTTGGGTTAATCAAGAGTAAATCGAGCAAACGTATAGTTGTGATGACCACGGCGGACAGAGCCATCACACCGACGCCATCTCAGACGCCGTCGCAATCTGTTCCACAGCGCGAGCGTGGCGCGGGGCGCGGACGGGGGAAGGAGCGCGCCGCGGGCGGAGGGTATTTAAATCGTCCGCCGCCGCGACCGAACCCAGTTCCCCCTGAGCAGCCATAGCGTACGGATGTCCGTACCGGCACGTTTACAAGAGCTCAGTCCGTCAGTTCACCTGATGATGGCGACATGTATGATCGGCGAAATATTATGCCCATTGGACACTGTAGACCGGCAGTACAACCGTGGATATTTTGAGACAGCATGTGTTTCAGAAGGTGCAACACAGATTTCGATAATATGGATCGCATAATGGAGACCACTTTCAACGACTTTTTAACTCAGTCCTTTTTCCACCTGCTTGTACTGGTTTTTGAACAACATGTGCAATGTTTTTTTTTTATAATTTTAATCCGCGATTGCGAATCCAATAATGATTTTATTAATTTTTATACATGCTGTGATGCTAGAGTAATAAGAGCTTATTTTTATTTATGTTTTTCTTCTATTTACCAATCTGTTCTACATCTACATCTACATCCATACTCCGCAAGCCACATGACGTTATGTGTGGCGGAGGGTACCTTCAGTACCTCTATCGGTTCTCCCTTCTATTCCAGTCTCGTATTGTTCGTGGAAAGAAGGATTGTCGGTATGCCTCGGATGGGCTCTAATCTCTCTGATTTTATCCTCACGGTCTCTTCGCGAGATATACGGAGGAGGGAGCAATATACTGCATGACTCCTCGGTGAAGTTATGTTCTCGAAACTTCAACAAAAGCCCGTACCGTGCTACTGAGCGTCTCTCCTGTAGAGTTTTCCACTGGAGTTTATCTATCATCTTCGTAACGCTTTGCGATTACTAAGTGATCCTGTAACGAAGCGCGCTGCACTCCGTTCGATCTTCTCTATCTCTTTTATCAACCCTATCTGGTACGGATCCCATACTGCTGAGCAGTATTCAAGCAGTGGGCAAAGAAGCGTACTGTAACCTACTTCCTTTGTTTTCGGATTGCATTTCCTTGGGATTCTTCCAATGAATCTTAGTCTGGCATCTGCCTTACCGCCGATCAACTTTATATGGTCATTCCATTTTAAATCACTCCTAATGCGTACACCCAGGTACTTTATGGAATTAACTGTCTCCAGTTGCTGACCTGCCATATTGTAGCTAAATGATAAGGTATCTTTGTTTCTATGTATTCGCAGCACATTACACTTGTCTACATTGAGATTCAATTGCCATTCCCTGCACCATGCGTCAGTTCGCTGCAGATCCTCCTGCATTTCAGTACAGTTTTCCTTCGTTAGAACCTCTGTTTATTAGCAAATAACGATAACGAAGTCAGGTGTTAGCAACGTGAATGTTGCGTACACGCACTAGCGTAAGGTCCACGTCGCCGTCATGCTGGTTTACGGGACACACGCAGACACGGCTCCGGCAGTGCGCTCCTAATGCTATCAGCGGCGCGCACAGACCCGGCCCGGCCTAGCGACCGCTTTGTAGCCGGACCGCAGCTCCGGCCGGGCTGCTCCTAGCGCCTGCGTCGCTGCTGGGTAGCGGGAACCTGGTTGGTGCGGCCGGGGCGTAATTCCGCGTCACGGCGCGCACTCGCCAAGAACCCAATCAGCTGCGGCGACGAGGGCATTAGTCTGCAGGCGAGCGGCAGCGGCTGGTGTTACCAAGGAAGACCTGCCGGGCACAGCCTCCAGTGCACGTCAGCATAAGCACGGTCTCCACTGCTTCTCGCTTCATATACAGGGTGAAAAGTATTTAAACCGACAAACTCTGAGAGGTTGTAGAGGACATCAAAATAAATAACATTCCCTAACGTCATTTTATCCTACGAGGATTATTTAAACCGTTGGAGGCCGTATTACGCTCTTCAGTTGATAGAGGCCGTATTACGATCTTCAGTTGTAGGCAGCTACTGTCCACCAGTGTAGTAGTGCACTGTCCCTGTGTACTAATGGGACGATACACCTGGAGTGAGTACACTGATATGGTTGGTGCGTACTACGAGAGCTGTCCAGAAAGTAAGTTACGACTGTTCGCGAAATGAAAATCACAGTGAAAATCAGAAACGTTTCATTTGTAACAGTTAGCTACACCTTTCAGCTACCTCTCTACGTAGTCGCCGTTCTGACTCAGGCATTCGTCGTAGCGTTGTACCAACTTTCCAATACCCTCAACATAGAAGGCAGCCGCCAGTGCTTTCCGCCAATTCTCTACGCTGCTCTGAACCTCGTTGTCTGTGCCAAAATGTCTTCATAGCCAGCGGTTCGTTTGGGCAGAGATGAAACTCAGTGGCAGACAATTAAGGGCTGTATTGTGGGTAACCAAACATTTGCAATTGAAACGATGCAGGAACATCTTCATTGCCCCTGCAGAATGAGGCTGAGAATTGTCTTGTAGAAGAAACCGCACGACAGTTATGTAATGTTGGTTGCATAGCTTCAGGGGAAAATTCTCACAAGGCCCTCGTACTTGGCGGGAGACGCTATTTTCTGTAACATCTTTACGCGCTCACTAAGAGCTCAGGAATGAAAAGAGCGACATAATTTTACCTAGAGTCATACTAGAGACACTGCCTAACACATCTTTGCAAAGCTTTATCGGATTTTCATAGTCGTTTCCATTTCGCGACCGATCCTAACTTACTTTCTGGACAGCCCTCTTACATAGCGCACCACAACGGACGAGCTGCACAGCGAGTTTATCAACAACAATATCCTAATCGCCGTATCCCGCATCATACTACCTTTGATACTGTATACCAACGTCTGCGTGAGACCAGGTCAGTCCGCAGCTCGTCGTCGTGCGGTAGCGTTTTCACATCCCGCGCCCGGGTTCCCGGGTTCGATTCCCGGCGGGATCAGGGATTTTCTCTGCCTTGTGATGACTGGGTGTTGTGTGAAGTCCTTAGGTTAGTTAGGTTTAAGTAGTTCTAAGTTCTAGGGGACTGATGACCACAGAAGTTAAGTCCCATAGTGCTCAGAGCCATCTGAACCATTTTTGAGACCGGGTCATTTAGCAGATTACCTGAACAGGGATGCCGTGGCACGGTAAGAAAGCTGCAACTTGAGGAAGCTGTCTTACAGCATGGGAGCGGGATCCTTCAATCAGCACTCGTGCAATTGCAAGTAACATGGGGACGAATCAGACGAATGTAAGAACAGTCCTTCGAGAGCAATTGTTACGTCCATTTCACTTACAGCGTGTCCACAACCTGGAACTAATTGATTATCCACCCAGAGCACAGTTTTCGCAGTGGTACCTGGAACAGTGTGAAATGCATCCTAAATTTTCATCCTCTGTGTTGTTTACCGATGAAACAACATTCGAGCGTGGTGGAGTCTTCATCATGCACAATTCGCATGTTTGGAGTGAGGATAACCCACATGCCACAGTTACTAACGCTCATCAAGTGCGTTTCTTCGTTAATGTGTGGGTCGGTGTTGTTGGGCCGTATCTGCTACCTAGTTCTTGTCTCTTGGTCATAAAAAACTTGAAAAGTGTTTGTTGGTTTAATTAATTTACCGCCAGAGCAATCTTCCTCTACCGGTTTAAATACTCCTCATAGGAAAAAATCACATTACGGGAAAATATTTGTTTTGATGTCCTCTACAGCGTCCCAGAGTTTGTAGGTTTAAATACTTCTCACCCTGTATGAAATAACCAGGTGTTACCTGCTGTTGCACTTGTGTATCAGTAGTTTCGCTATGATGACTGCTGGTGAACAAGTAAGCTATTGTACGTACAATAACATCAGCTACCCTCACATGTTTGCCTGTTCGGCTAAGCTTACTTAGTGATGTGCCTACAGGCAGCAACGTGCCGAGTGGTGCATGAGGAGGGGAATTGCAGGAGTGTGCATCTATCGTGCTATTGAAGTAAAAGCACTTGTTCTTCAGGTCACAAGTAGCCCACCGGGACCATCCGACCGCCGTGTCATCCTCAGTTGATGATGCGGATAGGAGGGGCGTGTGGTCAGCACACCGCTCTCCCGGTCGTGATGATGGTTTTCTTCTACCGGAGCCGCTACTATTCGGTCGAGTAGCTCCTCAGCTGGCATCACGAGGCTGAGTGCATCCCGAAAAATGGCAACAGCGGATGGCGGCCTGGATGGTCACCCATCCAAGAACCGGTCACGCCCGACAGCGGTTAACTTCGGTGATCAGACAGGAACCGGTGTATCCACTTCGGCAAGGCCGTTGTCCTGCTATTTAAGTAGCTATACACTAAATCACGTGTACATTACGCAGCCAATTTAATAATTTCATGTTCACTGAGGTAAAAAAAGAAATTTCTCCTTTATTTTCCTTTCTAAAGTACTCTAAATTCTTCGTCAGGGTTCAAGCTACTCTCTCCGTAGCAAATTTCATTGTAATCGGCTCAGCGATTTAGTCCTGGAAACGTGGCTGGCAGAGCTACTTTCGCATTTATTACACTACTGGCCATTAAAATTGCTACACCAAGAAGAAATGCAGAAAATAAACGGGTATTCATGGACAAATATATTATACTAGAACTGACATGTGATTACATTTCCACGCAAATTGGGTGCTGAGAAATCAGTACCCAGAACAACTACCTCTGGACGTAATAACGGCCTTGATACGCCTGGGCATTGAGTCAGAGCTTGGATGGCGTGTACAGGTACAGCTGCCCATGCAGCTTCAGCACGATACCACAGTTCATCAAGAGTAGTGACTGGCGTATTGTGACGAGCCAGTTGCTCGGCCACCATTGACCAGACGTTTTCAATTGATGAGAGATCTGGAGAATGTGCTGGCCAGGGCACCAGACGAACATTTTCTGTATCCAGAAAGGCCTGCACAGGACCTGCAACATGAGGTCGTGCATTATCGTGCTGAAATGTAGGATTTCGCAGGCATCGAAGGAAGGGTAGAGCCACGGGTCGTGACACATCTGAGATGTAACGTCCACTGTTTAAAATGCCGTCAATGCGAACAAGAGCTGACCGAGAGGTGTAACCAATGGCACCCCATACCATCACGCCGGGTGATACGCCAGTATGGCGATGACGAATCCACGCTTCCAATGTGCGTTCACCGCGATGTCGCCAAACACGGATGCGACCATCATGATGCTGCAAACAGAAGCTGGATTCATCACAAAAAATGTTTTGCCATTCGTGCACCCATGTTCGTCGTTGAGTACACCATCGCAGGCGCTCCTGTCTCTGATGCAGCGTCATGGGTAACCTCAGCCATGCTCTCCGAGCTAATAGTCCATTCTGCTCCAAACGTCGTCGAACTGTTCGTGCAGATGGTTGTTGCCTTGCAAACGTCCCCATCTGTTGACTCAGAGATTGAGACGTGGCTGCACGATCCATTACAGCCATGCAGATAAGATGCCTGTCATCTCTACTGCTAGTGATACGAGGCCGTTGGAATCCAGCACGGCGTTCCGTATTACCCTCCTGAACCCACCGATTCTATATGCTGCTAACAGTCATTGGATCTCGACCAACGCGAGCAGCAGTATCGCGATACGATAACCCGTAATCGCAATAGACTACAATCCGACCTTTATCAAAGTCGGAAACTTCATGCCACCCATTTCTCCTACTTACACGAAGCATCACAACAACGTTTCACCAGGCAACTGCTGTTTGTATATGAGAAATCGATTGGAAACTTCCCTCATGTCAGCACGTCGTAGGTGCAGCCAACTGCGCCGACCTTGTGTGAATGCTCTCAAAATTTAATCATTTGCATATCACAGCATCTTCTTCCTGTCGGTTAAATTTTGCGTCTCTAGCACGTCATGTTCGTGGTGTAGCAATTTTAATGGCCAGTACTGTATATTAGTATGGATACATATTACTTTCCACAGGCGATTCCCCACTCCTGTGACGTATTTTACGTAAGTCATATTGTAAAAGACAAGTTTAATCTTTTTATTGTGCTTCCAGTTTCGATTTACTAGATTGTCAATATAAAGCCACAAGGTATAACTTACAATTCATCATGACTTCCATAAGGACCGTTCTGCATCGATTTTAAAATGATTGAAGCCAAATCTGCTTCAAAAGTCTGTCTTTGATGTGTGAGATAGGAACAATATTATGGTCTGAACTTATGTAACTTACATCACTAAAACCATTAATTTGATATCTTCCAGACTGTATGATTCTGGTCTACAAAACTTTTTCGTCCCTAACGTTCCCTCCAAAGCTGCACTGGGCATCTGCAGAGATGCTCGTGGTACCGCTGAGACTTCCCGACTGCCAACTGCCAATGCCGACAACCAGTCAGTCGGCAAGATTCACCCGAACCACTAGAACGTCTGAAGATGTCAAATACAGCTTTGGACGAAACATTAGGAAAGAAAAACTTTCAAGGACCACGACCTAGAAGATTCACCAGCATCTAAGACATCGCCTTATAAAATTTTTCACTGTATGATTACCTCCAAAAGCCAAAATTCTCAAACTCTACTGTAGTCAGATGCCAGAGAAGCAAGACAAATGTCAATGAGTAAGATGTACAGTTTACGTGTCGTTCTTCAAAGTATTTTACATTCGACCATTAATTTTTTTCATGAATTTAGTGAAAAAATATGTTTCTTACTGATGACATAGAAGACATACTAAAGTGGAAGCGTCTGGCCGCGCGGGGTAGCCGCCCGGTTTGAAGCGTCCTGTCACGGACTTCGCGGCCACTCCAGCCGGAGGTTTGAGTCCTCCCTCTGGCATGGGTGTGTATGTTGTTCTTAGCATAAGTTAGTTTAAGTAGTGTGTAAGTCTAGGGACCGATGACCTAAGCAGTTTCGTCCCTTATGAATTCACACACATTTGAACATTTTGAAGCTTCTGTGGAACAGAGAAGTCATCAAGGAAAAAATCCTCTCAAAAGTCCCTTTGGATCCAGTGCTTGCACTGATGCTTTTTTATCTTGTGCAAAGATATCTATGTTACATTCTAGTAACTTCCTCCTCAGAGGTACCCCACTCAGCTGTTTCCACAAGAATCTCAAGATATTCTGCTTCTTACAGAGCTGTACAAGACCCTCTTTTAGTTGCCAAAATGTAAACATGTTCCTTAACCCATCGTGGTACCCCTATGATTCTGATCTGCAATCAGGAATTATAATGAGGTTTGTATATTATGGGAAGCAACATGCACAAGTTTTTTGTGTACATTATGTTACTCTGCACCCCTACGTAAGGAGAAT
The DNA here is from genome assembly GCF_023897955.1 of Schistocerca gregaria. Taxonomy (NCBI): domain Eukaryota; kingdom Metazoa; phylum Arthropoda; class Insecta; order Orthoptera; family Acrididae; genus Schistocerca; species Schistocerca gregaria. The sequence continues at coordinate 654,135,309 of NC_064924.1, forward strand.
ATTTATTTGTGTATCAGTCTCAATGTCTTTTTAATGTAAGATATCAGTCCAAGGCGAGTATCACGTTCCACCCAGGCAGCTGTGTGGTGCAACAGAAGTATAAAACAGGGCTGCTAACATAAAGTCACCCTGTCACAGAGGTCACTGTAACGTATGGATGACATTCATATAAGTCTTAGCAGCACTAAGACGAAGTTGTCGACAAAATGCCGATAATTTAGACACGGAAATTACTGATTACTTTGCTACAACGATCAGGGGGGAATGCATAGCTATCAGAAAATCATGCTATTTCTGACGTGCTGAGTTTAGATTTAAGTCAACGCTTTCTGTTAGAACAAACAGTCATTTCTAAAGCCTTCGATTTCCGAAATTCTAAGAAAAAATCTGCGATTTCTATGTTGAAATCAGTGACTTTGTACCAGGAGCTACAAATGCTTTGTCAAAATTGATTCATAGATTCTTTTAGGATTCGTGACACTATCCTTGGTTACAGGTAAATAAACAAAATCGTGACAATTTACACTACAAATGTGAATGTATTTTACAATAGTTACTGTAGTAAACTACTCAGCAGTTTTCATCCATGTGCTTGGCATAAGATTTACAGAGTATTTTTCGACAATTCCACATTCTAATAGCATGTGGGAAAAAACGAACACCTAAATGTTTTGGTGCAACCTATGATTTCTCTTATTCTATTACAATGACTGTATCTCCCTATGTAGGAGAAAGCCACCAAAATATTTTCTCATTCTTTTACGATTGTCTTCTGATGGCACTGTCTACCCCTGTATGTAAGGATGTTATTTGTGCATGAGTTTGTTACTTATTGTAATAGACAAGTATGACAGCAGACTTGTGGTCATGAACGAAAAATTCATTTGACCCTTGTACTAATGTAAACAACGTATCTGTGTCTAAATTTTCTGTATTATTTTATGAAACAACTCGTCTTAGTTGTGACAAAACCTCTCATCCAAACATTATACTGACTGTATGCTAGGGCAACTTCTGATATTGTGGAGATTCATGCCAAGTCCAGGAATAGTATCTTCGTGCACAATGTAAGAAACACGACATACTTTGGCGCCAACGGCAGGCTTGGTTCCAATGGTTCAAATGGCTCTGAGCACTATAGGACTTAACATCTGAGGTCATCAGTCCCCTAGAACTTAGAACTACTTAAACCTAACTAACCTAAGGACATAACACACATCCAAGCCCGAGGGAGGATTCGAACCTGCGACCGTAGCGGTCGCGCGGTTCGAGTCTGTAGCGCCTAGAACCGCTCGGCCACTCCGGCCAGATGCAGGCTTGCAAGAATGTAATATGTAACGGCCAGAGGCAGAATAATTAAGTTTCAGTTGCTTAAAACGTATTGTTAACGGTAAGAAGCATAAATTTTTATTGGTCACCTCTGTGCCTGTGTCAGTAGAGAGACATGAGGTCTTGGGCAGAAAGCAGTTGAATCCTCCTCATTATATCTGAGGGAGGCAGCAGTGATGTGGTGTCACTAGGTTCGGCGTTATTGAGTTTTCAGGTTGGCGCAGAACATTTCTGAGAGAAAGTGGATGTTGTGTTCCATGTAGGGGAAGGACTCTGCACAATCTTGGGTTTGATTTTCCTATTTAACCAACGTGCTGAAGCTGACCTTCAGTGATGCAAAGTAGAACTCAAGGGAACGTTGTTCCAGCTGGGAAACTGTCGCCAGTGAGACTGTTACCGGGTTCATCCATCATGGAGGACAAACCAGTTAAACTCCAGGCAAATTACAGGGGTTTCAAAACTGGTCTGGGGACAGGTGGTTGACACCACACTTAAATAAGTGTAATTATTGCACATATATAGGCGAAGAGGTCAATTACGCTGTTAACAGTAAAATATTTAGGAGAGAGCTGAGAGAGCAGCTGTGGAGAAGTTGTTCTTTTTTATATTCGAGGGCCTGTTTAATCCTCATGCCCCATTTCTGACTACACCTGTTGCACAATATGGAATACTGATTGAAGATAAGCCACCGGCATATCGAAAACCGTATAGAGTCCTATCCCCCCCCCCACCACATACAACCGAACTGTGTAAAAATTTATCACCCTATAAATGAACAATGATATTATAGAGGAAATACTCGTCCCCTTGGAGTTGATGCCATCTTTACGCCACAGAAGTCATCATACAGATGAAGAAGTGTAGACTTTGTTGTGATTATTTCACTTAAATAGTTCAACAGTTACAGATGTATGCCCCATACCTAACATTACAGACACTCAATTAAAAGCAGTGTAGGAACCTTTCCACAATAGACTTACAGAATGGTTGCCATCAACTACAAATATTGCCAGAGGACCTAAATACAGTACACACCCCATATTAATGTCCTCTAAGGATGTCCAGATACGCATGTGTGCGCAAAATGTAGATTAAACACCACTCTACCAGCAACTCACGGGATAACAAGTGGTCAAGTGGCTGGATGTGTGTGGTACCCCTAGCTGATAACCTATATCAAGGCACTAAAAGTATTTAAAGTGCTCTGCAACCAGTGACTGCCTACCGATATGGTGCTTTGTAACACCTAACGTGCTTTAGAGAGAAATGCATTGTTTTCCTTCCGTCCATTTTAATTCCTATGAAACATATGCAGGTTGCTTGTCGTAATACACTACTGTGACTATAAATTCCTTTTCACTATGACAGCGCTATTTTGTGAAAAACTAACATTTTGAGCCCGCGGTTGTGTACAAAGTATAGGTCGGCTCTTATAAAGAAGATTACAATAAGTAGCCACTTTTTACAGTGGTATTCAGTTATTTAAACAGCGCCGTTACCTGTTTCGCACCGACATGTTCATCTTCAGACGGCTAGTTCACGTTTTACATTAAATTTCGTCTTTTGTTTCCCCATCGATGAAATTTCCTTTTAATGATGGTGCCCTACAACCAAAAAAGGGTGTGAGATAATATCTTAAAAAATGGTTCAAATGGCTCTGAGCACTATGGGACTTAACAGCTGAGGTCATCAGTCCCCTAGAACTTAGAACTACTTAAACCTAACTAACCTAAGGACATCACACACACCCATGCCCGAGGCAGGATTCGAACCTGCGACGCATCGGTCTCTCAGGTCCAGACTGAAACGCCTAGAACCTGGTAGATAATATCTTATTACCGTAACTGTGCCTCACAACGATTTTGAGTGATGTAAACAAATTATTGAAGGTGAGATGTTGAGGTTACTTACGATGAAGAATCCACCGCATTATGTTCCAGTGCGAACTGCAGTCTTACTGAAACTGATTTCAGTTCTCTAATATGGTCATACCGTGTCAATAAATGTATATCCTGGTCAGAAAACAATTTATTTTCCGCTAATAAATCATACTGCTCAACAAAACTTTCGCTATTCTCATTCCTAACATCGTTCCCATACATCCCAGTAGTCTTAGTATGGCTCTCTTTGCCTACTCTGCCAGTAAAATCTCCTGTCAGTATCCGTTCAAGGCCGCTTAGAACGGCTGAACATCTGTTCAAAATCTTCTTTTACTTTAGAAGGCACATCTTCATTAGGAGCATACGCTTCCACTGTCCCTGTCTTCACGGCTCTAGTTCTTTAGATATGGATTTATTAATCTTTCATTACTACTTCCAACGAGGTTACATAATTCGACCATCGTTAATTATTTACAATGATAAATAATCCTTATCTCGCCCTACTGCTTTTATCCATTCCACTAAAAAACGGGCGAACTCCAGCACACGTCCACAAGGAGAGCTTCCTCTTTTGTTTCAGAATGAACGGCTACGTCAATGTTTTGCTGTAATCTATCCATTTAAACTTCCTGTTGTTTATTCTGGACGAGCTGTACATTCCATGTACCTTAATGCAAAGTTCATTTTCGTTTCCGTTGTCAAATTCTTTTAAACGCATCAGAAGACCGACATATTAATGGATATTTTAGCTGGCCGTCTTTTCTGTGGATGTTTCTCCTTTGTTGACAAACATCTGATGTAATCTCAATGCAGAATATAATTTATCTTCGGTGGGTTTGTAGTTTCACTCGAGTCACGTCATATTCTGTTCTCATGAGAGACTCCTTGCATCTTAGGCCTTATCTTGAGACCTTCCTCACTGTATTTTCCCACTCTTGTTTCTCTTTTCACCTTTCTTATAACACGTTGTTCTCAAAAACTATGTAAGGACGAGATATAGCGACAAGAGAAAAGGAAGGCGGAGAAATTCATGTCAGAAACATCGTAGGGATGCTTTTCACCAGACATTACTCCAACTCCAGGTTAACAGCGGAGGAAAAAAGTCGCCCCGTAGAGGGAGCAGACAGCTGCGCGGTAAACAAGGCAAGCAGGGCGTGCTGAACGCTACACGCTCCCGCCTTCTCATCAATTCCACCGGCGCAGCGCCTCACCTCCCATCGCTGAAAGCAATTTGCCGGCATCTTCAGGGAGGCGTCGAGTCGGCGCGGAGATGAAATTAATGGCTCGCAATCTGATTAACTCACGTCCCGGGTAATGATGGATTACGTGAGCACCGTCGGTTGAGCGCGGCAGGAAAAAAAAAGCGTGATTAAAAGTCGCTCAGCTGAAGCATTTATCTCCGCGATTTTCATAACACAGAGAATTTTATCTCAGAGACGATCGTGGATGACACAGGACTGGAATGACACAAGACGTTCTGCTAAACAAACAAAATTTATAGATATGTCGGAAGTATTCCATTTGCCCTCTATAACCACTGACTTTTGCATCAATGTATTTATACAAATAAAACCGTTTCTGCATCAGCCACTTGTTTATTTTCCCACTACACGTTTCGATGGTTCACATCATTATCTCCAGGCGGAGAACTATTTATTTTCATGGCTGGTTTTGGTGAAGAGTACAAACGTCTTTTCAAAGTTGTAGGCCAAGGGCAGTGTAGGATATTTTGCGTCTTTCGCTAATGATAAAAATTGTTGATTTAGAAAAAGCACTGTAGAGGTTGTAATAGTACTTAAATTACGTAATCATTACGGCACCTCACCTCAACCTCTCCATACCAGCAATATTCTACTGTGTTTCTGTACAATAGTTAACATATTTCTGTGACAACATTCAGATTTGATTGCATTAATGTAGAGGTATTTCGATACATCAATATGTTTATATTTCAATGATATAATTCTTGTGTGTATTCTTTCTTTTGTCACTATGATCACTATGATCTTTGACGTACTTTTAATTCTGATTTTTGGGCACGTAAGCGATCCTTAGAGACTAGAGAGTCAAGTCTTCGTCGTCATGTTGAAAAGACGCAAATTGTAGTCAGTTTATGAAATGTGAACCTTAACAGTGAGGAAGATATTTTCAAGTATGATTTATATTGTGATGTGATGTTGCAACAAAAGTAATAAAAAAGAAGTGCAACTTAAATTCGGAGTGCTGATTACTTTTTTACATCACCATTGTTCTAACTTGCAAAAGTTTAATCTTCAAGAATGGTTTATGAAACACATCTATAAAACTTTTGAATATCGCAGAAATCACCTAGGCCTCTTTGCATCCGAGCTTGGAATCATCACTACCTGGATTTTCGACGATTGAGCCATGAGTTCACAACGAGGCCAGCATAGGAAACACGACAAGATGAGTGCCTAGTTTATCCATTATTTCATGAAATTACTTTATCAACTGTGCTCTAATGACACTTGCAACATAATATAACTTCCTTGTTGACCGAAAATGCAATATTTAGCAGCGTGAGCAACACCTAATCATAATTAATTTTTGACCTTTGTTGTGGTAGGGTTGTTAGAAGGTTAAAATATGTATTTCTGACAGTGAATTGTACATACAGGGACGCAGAGCTTTGAAAGATCTGCATACTGTTTTGTTTCCTGATGTATGTCCTCTCCAATGCATATTACTTTTACACTGTCGTTTCAGAGATGTTGTACAAGCTGCAGACATGTTTGTTTAAATTGGGTAGAGAGATACAAGACTAAATAGTTTCTAAAAAAATATGTTTTTATTTTTTAAATATATGAAAGGGCTGCACCAGCATGCTGAATTGTGCGCAACTCAGTTATTATACGAGTATTAGGTAGCTATAGTCTTTGGCATATTTTATTGTTTGAAACGCAATTCTAATTTTGTGTCTCTTAAAGATATTGGAACTATTTTGGGAAATGTTATGTTTTAACTAAATTGTCTGTTAGTGTGGGTTTATATCCATTGGCTACAGCTGTTTGTTTTATGATTTTTATTTCATTCTGGAGGCTCTTATAACTCAGTGGGATGTTTAGAGCTCTATGGATTGTTGAGTGGCAAGATTCTGGTTTGTGAATGCTGGAATTACAGGAAGAAGCATGTGTGTTTATGTCTGCGGTCGTTGGTTTTGTGTAAATTTGGAAGACATACTTGCTACCTTGTTGCAGATGGTTAATTCCAGGAAGTTAATGGTGTCATTTGTTTCCTTTTCACTAGTGAATTTAATGTTCAAGTGCATTTTGTTGAATGTTTGGAGTATGTTTTAGATATCATCTTTGCTTTCCCCATCTATGATCAAAAAAAGTATCGTCTACATATCTTCCATAGAACTGAACGTTTAAATGCATATTGGCTTTGTTGTCAAACATTTTGCGCTGAAGGTGACTGAGGAATATTTTAGCTATTGTTTTTGATATCCTGGAGCCCATAGGTAGCACATTTGTTTGTTTCTAGATTTTTCCATTGAAAAGAGAAGTAATTATATTTCAAAACGAGTTCCAGAAGGTGATTAATTCTGTAATTTTATCAGTTTTGTTTAATGAGAGCTAAAGCACCATGAATGGGGGTGTTATATACAGATTTGTTACCTCTACAGAGATCATTTGGCATTTTTAGTACCTTGTGTGTCTTTCAGATCATGGGTAAACGAGAGGCTACTTTTTATTGAGTAGTTTCTTCCAAACACAAAGTTATCCTGTAGGAGCTTGTTGAGTTTCTGTAGAATTTTTTACCCAGGGTAATTCATTGAGTTGAAGATTGATCTTATAGAGCCATCACTTTTGTGAGCCTTTAATTGTGATCTTAGACGTGGTGCTGTTGGATTCATGCGTATACATTGGTGCTTTTCCATTTCAGCAAGCAGGAAGTTAATATTTTTGAGGAGGGCCTTAAGTTCAGTTTGGAATTTGTTTGTAGGGTCTTTGTCTAGCTGTATGATATTACTTTCTTCAAATAACTTTAAGATACTCTGGATGCATTCATTTTCATATGAAATAACTGCTGAATTTCCTTTATCTGCCTTTCTTACAACTGCTCTACAATTTTTCAGCTTAGTATTTAATGTGTGAAGTGCTCTGTTTTCGTTAATGGTGGTGGTGTTTGTAACTGTTTCCCTTGTGGTTTCTTTCTCAAACAGATTTTTAACGTGTTCTGCTACAACAAATTTAGTGTTGCTATCTAAAGTAGGGGTATCTGTTGCATTCTTAGTATCTACTATTAACTCTTTAACATTTTTAATGTTGAGTAGTTGTTTTATATTGTATTTCAGACCTTTACTAAGTAGGTCAAGTTCTTCGTCATTGAGTTCCATTTCTGTGGTGTTTGTAACTTAGCAGTAGAATTTATGTTGCTTTCCTGAATCGTAAATTACGTGGCTCTGATGTCAACTGCACGTTTTTGAATTGGTATAGCTCTCTTTTGTGTCTGTTTATGAAAATGATGTACTTGTTGTTAACACAGTCATTGACTTTGTGCCACACGTAGTTGTCTATTTAGCAAGTCTTTCATTCCGTGGAGTAATCTAAAATAGGTAACTAGCCACAATTTCTCGACTTTATTTCAAACTATGTTACCAGATCGTGAATTCTTTGCGATTTTCACTTTGATGTACTTTGGGATCATTCCATATCTGCTACTTTCTCTGTTAAAATGAATACTAGCGATGGTTTTCGTAAGTTTGATCTTCATTCTTTCATCATTCCAAACCTCTTTCATTGCCTCTCTAAGCACACAAACGAATATTTCGTCCATTAGGAACCGCATTATGAGGACGGCGACTATTGATCACTATAAATAAAACAGTTTCTGGGACAGTCACTCACTCCTCATAACTTAAAAATCCCCCGGCATGTATAAAATCATACACTACATCCACCTGCACGAACAGTTCGGCGACGTTTACAGCAGCATGGACTATCAGCTCGGAGACAATGACTGCACCACAGACAGGAACGCCTGCGATGGTGTACTCAACGACGCACCTGGGTGCACGAATGGAAAAACGTCATTTTTTCGGATGAATCCAGGTTCTGTTCACAGCAACATGATGGTCGCGTCCGTGTTTGACGACATCGCGGTGAACGCACATTGGAAGCGTGTATTCGTCATTGCCATACTGGCATATCACCCGGCATGATGGTATGGGGTGCCATTAGTTACAAGCCTCGGTCACCTCTTGTCATTGACGGCACTTTGAACAGTGGACGTTCAATTTCAGATGTGTTGCAACCCGTGGCTCTACCCTTCATTAGATCCCTGCGAAACCCTTCATTTCAGCAGGATAATGTACGACCGCATGTTGCAGGTTCTGTGCTGACCTTTCTGGATACAGAAAATGTTCGTCTGGTGCCCTGGCCAGCACATTCTCCAGATCTCTCATCAATTGAAAACGTCTGGTCAATGGTGGACGAGCAACTGGCTCGTCACAATACGTCAGTCACTACTCTTGATGAACTGTGGTATCGTGCTGAAGATGCATGGGCAGCTGTACCTGTACACGCCATCCAAGCTCTGTTTGACTCAATGCCCAGGCGTATCAAGCCCGTTATTCCGGCCAGAGGTGGTTGTTCTGGGTACTGGTTTCTCAGGATCTATGCACCCGAATTGCGTGAAAATGTAATCACATGTCAGTTGTAGTATAATATATTTGTCCAATGAATACCAGTTTATCTTCTGCATTTCTTGTTGGTGTAGCAATTTTAATGGCCAGTTGTGGGTGTAGTATGGCCGTGACTCAGTACAAACGTCAAACAGGCCGCAACTTACACACCAGCGCTTTCCCATATAACACACCAAACAAATCTGCAATAGCCTCCCATATTAAGGACTCAGGACATCCATTTGACAATACAGAAAGCAACATTTAAATTTTACATACACTGAATAAAGGACACAGAATGTCTCTATGTCAAAAACTAGAAATCTATACCCACAGAAAAAACTTAGGGAACATCTAATCAGTGACGATAGTGAAACAGGTTCAACCAACTTTTTCAAAACAGTTTGCAGACATTTTACAACTCTGACATCCCTGTAAGTATAATTCACTGTCAAAAATACATGTTTTAACCTGTAAAGTGCCTTTCCTAAATCAAAATTTTTTACAATTCGCAACATAACATACACTACCCTCGGTCTGCGACTGTGAAAAGACGTCTGTACTTTTAATCGTCTGTACTCTTCACCCACAGAACGACTCAACTGGAGGCGTTCCGTTCTGTGAAGACGCTTCAGACGTACGCGTACATCAGGTCCCGAGAGAAAGGCCACTCTGCTAGGGCCTTCTGTACACCGTTTACCTCGGCACAACAGGTGAGAAGCAGATGCTGAGAGGTCCGATGCCAGCTGCCCTCCAGGAATATGGTGGTACCTCCCAGCCAAATAACCGTCCTCTCTTTCTGATGTCATACGTCGTCGGAATGAAGTTTCGGTCTCTGTAAACTGTTGTCACATCCGAGAAACAACAGAACGATTCACTTTAAGCCATCGGGCCACATCAATTTGCGACCGACCTGCTCCCATTCTTCCTATCGCCATCCACCGCAGAGAGACTGGTAGGCGCCTTCTCTGTGCCACACTGCAGCGTCTGTGACTGTGTAGACAGCAGTTGTAGTCGAAGGACTACCCGGCAAACACTGTCCCGTGTGATAGATGCCCTGACGTCATCGTTGGCGTGGTTGACCGTTGACCGGAATGCCATCTCCCGTGCAGAACACTATCGTCCGGAAATCTGTTGACAGTTTCTATGATTATACCGTGAATTGGTCACAGAACGGGAAATTAGCGGTTTGTTGCTTTAATTTTGGACACCAGCGTATGTTAAGACATCAGGGAATAACTTCCGCGGTACTAGAGGGAGTTGTACAGGGTAAAAACTGTTGGGGAAGACAGAGATCGGGACACAACAAACAAACAAATGAGGACGTAGGTTGAAATTGCTACTATGAAATGTAAAGGCTGGCACAGGATAAGAATTCGTGATGGGCCGCATCTAAGGAATCAGAAGATTGATGTCTCAAAAAAATAAACATTTTGATATTGCACTTGATAATGGAAGCTAAGCCTAAGAAAAACAAGCCATTTTCATATGGTTAGTTGAACTATAATAAGCGTTAGACAATTTGAAATATTTCCTTGTGTTTGAAATCGTGAAAAAAACGTCAATCCTTCTCTGCGCGATAGCAATGGAGATAATATCGAAGACAGTGTTGCCAAAGCAGAATTACTAAACACAGCCTTCCGAAATGCCTTCACAAAAGAAGACGGAGAAAATATTGCAGAATCTGAATCAAGAACAGCTGCAGACATAAGTAACGTAGAAGTAAATATCCTCGGAGTAGTCAAGCAACTTAACTCGCTTAATAAAAGCTAGTCTTATGGTCCAGACTCTATACCAATTAGGTTCCTTTCCGAGTATGCTGAGGCATTATCTCCATACTTAACAATCATATACAACCGTTCGCTCGACAAAAGATCCATACCCAAAGACTGGAAAGTTGCATAGGTCACACCAATATTCAAGAAAGGTAGTAGGAGTAATCCACTTCATTACAGGCCCGTATCGTTAACGTCGATATGCAGCAGGATTCTGGAACATATATTGTGTTCGAACATTATGAATTACCTCGAAGAAAACGGTCTATTGACGCGCCGTCAACATGGCTTTAGAAAACATCGTTCTTGTGAAACACAACTAGCTCTTTGTTTGCGTGAAGTGTTAAGTGCTACTGACAAGGGATTTCAGATCGATTCCGTATTTCTGGATTTGCGGAAAGCTTTTGACACTGTACCACAGAAGCAGGTTGTAATGAAATTGCGTGCTTATGGAATATCGTCTCAGTTATGTGAATGAAATTGTGACTTTCTGTCAAAGAGGTCACAGCTCATAGTAATGGACGGAAAGTCACCGAGTAAAACAGAAGTGATTTCTGGCGTTCCCCAAGCTAGGCCCTTTGCTGTTCCTTATCTATATACACGATTTTGGAGACAATCTGAGCAGCCGTTTTAGCTTGTTTGCAGATGGCGCTATCGTTTATCGATCAATAAAGTCATCACAATATAAAAAAATTGCAAAACGATTTAGAAAAGATATCTGAATGGTGCAAAAATTGGTAGTTGACCCTAAAAAACAAAAGTGTGAGATCATCCACTTGAGCGCTAAAAGGAATTCGTTAAACTTCGGTTGCACGATAAATCATTCAGATCTAAAAGACCGTAAATTCATGTAAATACCTAGGAATTACAATAACGAACAACTTAAATAGAAAGGAACACATAGAAAACGTTATGAGGAAGGCTAACCAAAGACTGCGTTTTACTGGCAGGACACTTAGAAAATGTAACAGATCTACTAAGGAGATAACCTATACCACGCTTGTCCGTCCTCTTTTAGAACACTGCTGCGCGGTGTGGGATCTTTACCAGATAGGACTGACGGAGTACATCGTAAAAGTTCAAAGAGGGGAAGCACGCTTTGTATTATCGCGAAATATGGGAGGGAGTGTCACTGAAATGATACAGAATTTGGGCTGGATATTATTAAAAGAAAGGCATTTTTCGTTGCAACGGAATAATCTCACGAAATTCCAATCACCAACTTTTTCCTCCGAATGTGGAAATATTTTGTTGACATCGACCCACATTGGGAGAAACAATCACCACTATAAAATAAGGGAAAGCAGAGCTCGTACGGAAAGATATACGCGTCCGTTCTTTCCGCGCGATATACGAGATTGGAATAATAGAGAATTGTGAAGGTGCTCCGATGAACCCTCTGCCTGGCCCTTAAATGTGATTTTCAGAGTGTCCGTGTAGATGTAGATGCAGTGTACCCTATAATGGAAACCGGTAATATAATTGAAAGTACCATCAGAGAACAATAAGACTGGAAGTTAAAGGGAGAGGTACTCAGATTAAAAAGGTCATAAGACAGGGTGTAGTATTTCTCCTTTTCTGTTCAATGTGTATAGCGAAGATGCAACGAAGCAATTTTTCTGAAAACGAAAGAAAAAAGTTTAGACGTGGGATTAAAGATCAGGGTGAAATGATGATAAGATAGAATTGCTACCCTCTGCGGGGAAAGAATTACTGTAATAATAAACAACAAAGAAAAATTAAATTGGAATGACTTATGTTTGGCAAAATATAAGAAGGGAAGGTCATGATGGGAAGTTTATCTCTGTAATGTATTAAACTTAAACTGACCCAAATCTGCGACTTGACAACAGTTTTTGCTTATCATTCTTGGAAGAGAAGTGAAGTTGTGGCGCAACTGTGTCTGCTCCAGTGGACAAGTAAAACCTAATTGTGAAATTATGGATAGTTATTAAAGTCATCACTACCTATACTGCCAGTGGTGCTACAAATCTCATCATCACTGAAGTGTGAATGTGCTGGCTGTGGGTGGTACTAATGGCTCGCTAAATATGCCTCTGTGTGCGCAACTGGTGCATCGTCCTCAGATCATGTCTAAACCACAAGTCTGTTGGACAAAGTCTCCGCCTGAAGTGCCCTGACAGAAGTGTGCCACCGCTGCGTTCAGAGCCTGAAGTATCTCTACAGAATCTAAAATGCGGTGACCCAGCTGCAAGCAGAGGCCGAAGTATCCTCTCTGGAAGCAGAGTCTTAAATCCCCTTCCAGAGAGTAGAATCTTAAGTGTCGAAAGAGTGCAGGGTGTGACTGATCTCTGGATATTTCCCGCATCGTTGGCAGCAACTGTCAATCAGATAAGTTACATTCTGTGTCCCGCCAATGAAATAATTAAATTGACGCCGTTGTACTCCAATCAACGTAAGGGAAATGTGTCCCTCCCAATCAAGTGGACGTATGGTACACTTCCAGAAATTCCTCCAAAAGTTTTACGTCCCAATACACCAGCCAGCCCAAATGTCTTATTTTTGGCGCCTTTGGTGCGCTGTTTTCTAGAGTGGGAAGAAACACTGGAGAAAATAGGGAGGTGACTGAATAATGTGATCATCATTTCTTTTTAGAAAGCTTTCTATAGCTGTATCTCCCCTAAAAATTTCCTCTTAATAACGGCTCAAAAATCTGACCATGCTATTTTAGAATCCTCCTTCCTCCAGAGAAACGTTTTGCTGATGTCCAATGCAGTAAAAATTCTAGCACATAGTCCCCGAGCAACGACTCTTCAGGAAGCGTGTGACACACGATGGACGACTGGTGATCCAGCACCTGAGACCACTGCTTTCTGTACCTCCTAATCCACTCTAACATTGACATACAAGGAATATCTACAAGTCCAAAGATGAACGAAAAGGAGGAAATTACCCGCGCAATCACTGTTGTTTTATTGCAATTGGAAATGAACATGCATTTTGACAGTCTCTCCTATTTCGACTGGATTTAATATAAATGTAATCAAACTGCATATTAAACTGATTGCAATTTGCATATTACAATGTAGCTAATTTTCACAATAACATATTACGGAATGAATTCTTCGATGCATTTCAAGTGTTGTTTGTCAAAATTATTTTCTGCCTACGAAGTGAAGTTTCTACTGGAAAAACAGATCATGACTAACTTTTTCTAAGCAATGGTGGCATATCTGGTAGGAGGTACATTCGTGGTAGGTATAGATTTGTAATGGATAGACTGGGTGTATCAGTTTTCGGAAGGTTTTGGCTCCGCAGTTTTATGAAACTTTACCCTACATCCGTTTCCTCTGTCTCTCTGATAGCCACCCACCCTACCACACACATGTACACACATACACACACGATGAAAGCTGTCCACCATATGCACATATGATGCCTTGGTCCAGTGCCAGCGGTGACGTCGTTGTGGGTGACCTGCTACGTCCTCGCCTGTCCCTGGCCTCCCCATTAGAGTGCTGTCCACCCTGTGATGTGGTCTGCCTCGCTCCTCGCTGATCCTGCACTAACCTGTGCTGAACGCTGAGTGACCGCAAGCCATTTCACAGGTGGACAGCGAGATACGTCTGTGTGTCATGCAGTCTGCAGATGAAAGCAGAACGCTAACGTTATTAACACCTAGTGCAAGGTAAGCGACAAGCACAGAGACAGCCATAACGCTAAAGACGTTGATGAATTGCAAGTCAAACAACAGAATGTAAATGACAGTAAATATCGTACAAGGAGTGATGCTGTTGATGATGAATCGTTATATATTCGTCCTAGGTGATTTAGGAAGACCGAAATCAAAATAGCCATACAAGTGTTCCAGCTCCCCTCTTGAAGAATAAAGGCCCACCCGAAATCTATGGATGCGAGACAAGTGCACTAAAGGCACACAAAGAGGAAAATAAGTTCAATGTTGCCTTCTATCAAAGGATCCTTTGAGAGGAAATTATGGTGAGCTGCACAAGTTCAGGGAATTATTATTGATCGTGTCCTCAAATGTTGGATCCACGTACTGGACGGACAATGTGGAAATTACTGTCTCCCATCCTTCGAATGTGGCCTAATCTCGCTTATTTTGTCTTGTGTTTCTGACGTTGAATATACAGCCGTTAAAACAACGACGACATCATTCCAGCTGTCTCATGATGTAAAGATACATTTCAGTTCACTATTGTACATATGCCACTCACTATGCTTTCTGATATTGTGGGGCACAAATGAAGTAAGTGATGTAGATGGCGAGTAATTTTGCCGGCAAGGGTGACCGAACGGTTCTAGGCGCTACAGTCTAGAACCGCGCGACCGTTACGGTCGCAGGTTCGAATCCTGCCTCGGGCATGGATGTGTGTGATGTCCTTAGTTTTAGATAGGTTTAAGTAGTTCTAAATTCTAGGGGACTGATGACCTCAGAAGTCTCATAGTGCTCAGAGCCATTTGAACCATTTGGCGAGTAATCGTTTGATACATGACTCAAGGCTTTTAACAGTAATGTTTTCGTCGGAGGAATACTGAAGTCAGATAAAGCAGCCATAATCACTGTCACGTTTTGTAGTAAATGGTTGCATTTTCATAATTTAAACTCTAGAATAACATTTTGACGAACTTATCAGTTCTCAAGAAGAGTTATCATCAGTACTGAAGATTTACGTTGGGCAGTATATGCTCAAAACTATCCCAGACAAGTTTCTTAGGCTCCAAACGCAGAAAGAGCGTTAATCAATGCATCTGAGTGTTGCCATCACTTTTTATCCGGACGCACACTGGGTGAATTGTTACATGGTACGATATTGACCTCTGGGATGAGCAAAGAAGCTGTTGTTAATATGAACGACAATAAGGAATGGAATTCAAGAAATGTTATAAATAATCAATGCAAATTCTTCAAACACCAGTAAAAGTTAATATGGCAATAAATACTCTAAAATATAATGGAAGAAAGACCCAAGTATCACAGCTGATGAACAAAGTTTGGGGTGAAAGAAAGACACCAAACTCACTATATAAAACAGGCGACAAAGCAGATGTCAACAGCTGTAAGCGTACGTCATTGTTATTTTGGAAATCTCTTTTCAGATACACGGCTAGTTTGAGGTTTCGCATGGCCCCTATTCAGCCATTTGTAAGCATATTTTTAAACGTGTTATGGTACTACCATGTTGGTTTGCGGTGTTCAGGACGAGCAGTGGTTCTATGCAGTTTTCCGCGCTTGTCTATCCTGAGCAAGCCCCTTCACCTGTCAGTAACTCCTGTAAACTATGTCAACCCACCTGTTGTATTCTACCTATGTCTGTTTCTACAATTTTAAACCCCCGCAGTCATACTTTCCTCCAATAACATACTGGTTATTTCTTGATGTCTTAGGATGTATCCAAGCAGCCGATCAAGTTGAGCCACAAATTTCTTTTCTCCTAAATTTCATTCACTATCTTCTCGTTTGTTATTCGATCTACGCATCTATTCTTCTGCTTTCTTATCCTTAACAATAGGAAGGCATTGTCCATAATGCGCGTTACCAAAGGTGGGAGCTGCTTTATGGCCCACCCAAAAAAGTTATCTTGAAAAAGAAAATTTATTAATTGTTGTTGAATTATGTTAAAAACATACTGCCTAAAAAGTTACTAATGTCACAGTAGGGTCCAGCATCTGAAAATACCTTTTAGCAAGATGAACGCACTTCCAACAATGTTGTCTGCTGACTTGAAGAGAACCTCAAAAACTTTTAAAAAGTCACAGTTAGTTCATTGTTTTGATTTTTACTCTCAACATTCTGTTTCAGGAGATATTGATGTGCAAGTAACGCCCTGAATCTGGAACTGCTGAATACGAGATTCATTTGACACTCACATCCACCTCTGAGATTTAAATTTTTGGGTTAAGTTTAACTAAAATATTTAAAACATATTTGGAAACTGGTTGAGAAATTCTTTTAAAAACAATAAATATTTTCTTCAAACATTTAAAATACACAGTAACTGACTAGACTACAATATTTACAGAAAGCGACCATAAAGTATTTTCCCCCTCTCCCCCCTTGGAATGGCGCGGAATGTATACCAGCACATTTCAAAGGTTTTTGTTCACGGCTGAACTGCTTATTGTCAATACAGTTTACGAAATTAATGTCTGAACCCATTTTATTCATTACATTATTACATTGATTTAAGTACTAAGATGTGCTATACACTTCAATTTCTGAGTAAGCATCCAAAGAACGTAAAGAATGTTACAAGGCACTAAAACTATCTGTTACGTATTTCCAGCTCTACTCACATAGTAAGGAAAAAAATCACTCTTTAGGCAGGTAAACAGACGGACTCTCGTGTTTTGCGTCCCTTCACAAGAAGAAAATTACTTACATCTGCAAGTTACACTTCGTGATTTTCCTTTAAACTTCAGCAATGGATATGTTTCCTTCAGTGCCTGACTTGGCACAATTTGGTTAAAATTTTTGTTAATTAGAGATAATAACGGGCGAGTCATACTTGTTTTATAGAAAATGTAACAACCAAGATCGCATTCAGTGCTGTTTATTCCTGATTACCGGTTACAGCAGTTTAGACAGTCGTCTACTGATCTTTAAAAACTACCGAACCTGCAATTTGTTGCGTGAGTTTCAGTACCCACAAATGAAATTTAACCATGTCTCCCCTCCCCCTTTACACTGTACCATAATCTACCGCTGTTTCTCCAATTCGATTGCTGAAATTAGGGTTTAAAATTTCACAGCCAGGTATCGAACAAGGCACCACGTCTGGTATTAAGTGGAAAATTATAGCGACGACTCAGACGACAGACTGTTATCAGTTACTTAGATCTGCAAGTAGATCAACGTTAATGAGAAACTTGGCCTATTCTGCTAAATACAATTTGTATTCTGAACTGTGTCGTAGAACCTCAATATACTGGTGTCAGACCATCCGGACATTCGCCCTGTACCAAGCTAAATTCTAATTGTCATACTTGTTTTGTAACATTCTTTAAGAAAGAAATTTTTATGGTTACATTGAATGAAGGTATACAAAACAAACAAATACCTTTATTTAAATAAAAGTGTAACGTTCTTTATGAAAAATACTTCTTTAGATTACGTTGAATGAATGTCTGGACTTTAGAATGGATACTAAACTCGAATTATCCTGCTGCGTGTTGTAACTGCAAGTGGAGTGCTTACTCTCTGTTATTGTTAGCAAAACTTTACACATATTGATTGGGCAATGCAAATCACACTACAAATAAACAAATACAGTCACTGCAAAATACGTTCAGTCCCTTAGACACTGAATCCTCTGACCCTGTTCAAAACTGATAACATTGGTCCCTGTGTACATAACAAATAAATTATACTGTCTTACCTCTAAAGCACCAATGGTGTAATGCGATATATTCTGGCCTAGCTACAGGGTCAGCGGTGTGCAATGTAATACTTTGAAATGCAAATGAAATTATTTTGGCTGATAAATGAAAACATTTATGAAAATTCCAACATCTCTGAAAAAATATTTGACCTAGACCGGGAGGCGGCACTGATTATAGTGAACTTACTAACACTGAGTTTTTTTTTTTTTTGCAGAGTTATATTGCAAGTTAAGTTTGTCTTTTTAAAAACATCTGACAACTAGAAATACATTACTCACAATTGATTCACAAACAATTAGATTTAAACAGCAAGTACTATGTAACCTCGCTAATCCAACATAAATGCAAATGATCAAATTACATAAAGCTCTCTTAACAGATCTTAGAAGCATTACAAAAGTGAAATATCTACCTAGCCTTTTTATCAAATCAGTTTACGTACATTCCGGGGTTCTAAACAATTACAATTTATCAGCCAAGTCATCTATACTAAAGCGCTGGAAAAAACAAAAAATTGTGATTATTCAACATCCTTACCTTGCTTGCATGAAGACTTGTGATTACATCTACAGTACTGACATATCTACATTAACCTAACACTGCAAGTGGCTTCACAGAGCACACCACAAAAAACTGCCTATTCCATCATCTTTCGCTCACAGACAGCTATCCACAACTTGCACCTAGCGCTTGCTACTGTCTTGGCGCTCTCTGCCGTCTTCTTAGAATCATGTGCAATTTTTAAACCTTTCATTGTTTTGGTGTTTACGTAGGTTTTCCTGGAGTTTATTTGCCCATCACTTATGTTCCTCTCGCATCTGATTTACCTGAGCGCCGATATTTTTGATGTCTGTCCTCATCTCGGTATTATCTTGTACTAACTCATTAATTTTCTGCTCCATTCCGTTTACTCCATTAATCTTTTCCTCCGCTCCTTTTAGTCCAGCCTCCATTCCCTTTAGTCTATCAAGTTTCTTCTCCATTCCCATCAATAATGCCACCAGACTGAACTCCGCTTCCTTTTACTCAGGATAGTGATGGACCGAACTCATACTTGATTTCTGCGGTGATGTATCCGCATCATTGAGCTCTGGTACCGTCCTGTCTTCTTTGTCCGGATTTCTAATAATCACCTCTGCTTCGATATGTTGTGGTACGCTCACATCTTCTATCACACGCCATCTGACACTGTTTGACCCCACAAAAAAGCCATACAGCCTTCGTCTCCCTAATTTCCTTGTTGCCCGGCACCGTTGTTGCTAAGACCTTTAAACATCAGCGCCTCCCTACGTTCAAGCTCTGCCTCCATCAGTTCATTGCACTCTTCCTCCATGACCTACACTTTATTTTCCCGCTCCCAGTCTACTTGTTTCAGTGCCCTACTTCTCGTTGTCATTCAAATTCTCTATCCACAACAAACTTTAATTATGTGTGCAACATGTGGACAACTTAATTATCTCACAAGATATACGCAGAACAATACAAAGACGTCAAAAAATTTAGCAAAGCACTATTCAGTCCGAGTATACAACAACAGCACACTAGATGCAGAATCAAAAAAAACCAAATACAAAAAATATTATAGAAAGCACCACAAAAATAATACGATAACGCCGTTAGCAACGACGGGACAACGGTCGACATGCGACACAGAAGGCACTGA
Organism: Schistocerca gregaria; assembly: GCF_023897955.1. Lineage (NCBI taxonomy): Eukaryota > Metazoa > Arthropoda > Insecta > Orthoptera > Acrididae > Schistocerca > Schistocerca gregaria. The sequence continues at coordinate 654,154,968 of NC_064924.1, forward strand.
CACAAATAGACTGCAAATAAAACTACTAAACACATAAACAACACAGTCAGAGATTTACGTATCTACAACATATTAATGAACCATATTTTTCTTTTTTTTCTTTCGTCATAACATGGACCTCTTTGGAAAGGACCTAGATCCTGGCAGCGGTTCGCCAATTGCAGGCTTCCTCCTTTCAATTGTAATCAAGAATTTAATGAAAATGGAAAAGGTAATATTAATCAGACTACTTAGGGGAGTTGCAATCTAGATAACAATTTATTCATTCTTAACACCATGAGAAAACAAAATCGCTAAAGAGACGTCACACAAACATTTTTATTTGACAATTTCTTTCACTAACATACGGTCTATAGTGAACAAAGTGATCAGCTGGTGATCATCATACACACTAAACAGATAATCGCTTTGTTTGACTTCATACATGTGAATTCGTGTATGGCCCAAAAACTACACTACTATCAAGCATTTATACTCTACTATATGTTTCCAATAAATAGGGTGCTGAGAAGCATATATTGGAGCCCTACGCTGTAGCGGCGAGTACTTTATCCTTTTGCAGGCCAGAGCAGCACACCGCGATGCGCTCGGCGATTTGAATGATGGACGGCGGCAATCTGTTACTAATGGAGCGCGCCAGAAAAAATGCAAGTACGCGGTCTTACGTTAGGCTAATTCAAAACGCAGCTACTTCCCAATGAGCCTGTGAAACCCCAGTGGATAACAGTGTGCAGGTGGACCCGTTTGCTGGTCAGCCAAACCAATCTGACTCCGTGCCATGACTATGCATGACGGAGTATGTCAAATGTTTAGACGGCCGAATCAAAGCAAATAAGTACACCCACGCAACAATCGTTGTGTGCGTGATGGTAGAAGCAGTACCTCTGACGGTTCAGGTGGTGACTGGCACAGGCTCTAAGTGGCTCACTAGCAAAGGACACAAGTCTCACAGTTTAGGTAAAGACCTGCAGTTCTTTACTAGCGAACCGCCAGTACAAGAGTGTCCTCTTCTCTTTCTCTCAGCTTTCCTCGCCAGCTCGGTAGCCTAGTATATTTACATCTCAGACTACTTCCACTTTAGCGCAAGCCAATCACGAGTTGGAGCGCCGCATTCGAAGCTGGGAGAATGCCCCTTGCTTTGCATACACAGATTTGACCAATTTTCAACTTTAAAGTTAACTGAGAGAAAAGGAAATAAGATTCATCTTCGCAGCTTCTTTCCCACACGCTTACGCTTTGTCTTTTGCTAAAAACATGACCTGGATGGAACCACCCCCCTACATAAAAAGATCTTTATCTCCTCTGTTGCATCCATTTCGAACTTTCCACAGAGCGGTGGTAAACTCGCTAAAAGCTTCGTGCCTTCACAGATATGTTTTGGGACAGTGTCTGGTCAATTGGGTACCAGTGCCCTGTCCAACAGAAATTTGCAGAAATCTCACAGTAGTCTACATCTACATATACATGCATACTCCGCAAGCCACCCAACGGTGTGTGGCGGAGGGCACTTTACGTGCCACTGTCATTACCTCCCTTTTCTGTTCCAGTCGCGTATGGTTCGCAGGAAGAACGACTGTCTGAAAGCCTCCGTGCGCGCTCGAATCTCTCTAATTTTACATTCGTGATCTCCACGTGAGGTATAAGTAGGGGGAAGCAGAATATTCGATACCTCATCCAGAAACGCACCCTCTCGAAACCTGGCGATCAAGCTACATCGCGATGCAGAGCGCCTCTCTTGCAGAGTCTGCCACTTGAGTTTGTTAAACATCTCCGCAATGCTATCACGGTTACCAAATAACCCTGTGATGAAACGCGCCGCTCTTCTTTGGATCTTCTCTATCTCCTCCGTCAAACCGATCTGGTACGGATCCCACACTGATGAGCAATACTCAAGTATAGGTCGAACGAGTGTTTTGTAAGCCACCTCCTTTGTTGATGGACTACATTTTGTAAGGACTCTCCCAATGAATCTCAATCTGGTACCCGCCTTACCAACAATTAATTTTATATGATCATTCCATTTCAAATCGTTCCGCACGCATACTCTCAGATATTTAACAGAAGTAACTGCTACCAGCGTTTGTTCCGCTATCATATAATCATACAATAAAGGATCCTTCTTTCTATGTATTCGCAATGCATTACATTTGTCTAGGTTAAGGGTCAGTTGCCACTCCCTACACCAAGTGCCTATCCGCTGCAGATCTTCCTGCATTTCGCTACAATTTTCTAATACTGCAACTTCTCTGTATACTACAGCATCATCCGCGAAAAGCCGCATGGGACTTCCGACACTATCTACTAGGTCATTTATATATATTGTGAAAAGCAATGGTCCCATAACACTCCCCTGTGGCACGCCAGAAGTTACTTTAACGTCTGTAGACGTCTCTCCATTGATAACAACATGCTGTGTTCTGATGCTAAAAACTCTTCAATCCAGCCACACAGCTGGTCTGATATTCCGTAGGCTCTTACTTTGTTTATCAGGCGACAGTGCGTAACTGTATCGAACGCCTTTCGGAAGTCTAGGAAAATAGCATCTACCTGGGAGCCTGTATCTAATAATTTCTGAGTCTCATGAACAAATAAAGCGAGTTGGGTCTCACACGATCGCTGTTTCCGGAATCCATGTTGATTCCTACAGAGCAGATTCTGGGTTTCCAAAAACGACATGATACTCGAGCAAAAAACATGTCTATAGTTTTGCGCATCTGCTCGACGACCATTTTTGAAGACTGGGACTACCTGTGCTCTTTTCCAATCATTTGGAACCTTCCGTTCCTCTAGAGACTTGCGGTACACGGCTGTTAGAAGGGGGGCAAGTTCTTTCGCGTACTCTGTGTAGAATCGAATTGGTATTCCGTCAGGTCCAGTGGTCTTTCCTCTGTTGAATGATTTCAGTTGCTTTTCTATTCCTTGGACACTTATTTCGATGTAAGCCATTTTTACATTCGTGCGAGGATTTAGAGAAGGAACTGCAGTGCGGTCTTCCTCAGTGAAACAGCTTTGGAAAAAGGTGTTCAGTATTTCAGCTTTACGCGTGCCATGCTCTGTTTCAAAGCCATCATCATCCCGGAGTGTCTGGATATGCTGTTTCGAGCCACTTACTGATTTAATGTAAGACCAGAACTTCCTAGGATTTTCTGTCAAGTCGGTACATAGAATTTTACTTTCGAATTCACTGAACGCTTCACGCATAGCCCTCCTTACGCTAACTTTGACATCGTTTAGGTTCTGTTTGTCTGAGAGGTTTTGGCTGCGTTTAAACTTGGAGTGAAGTTCTCTTTGCTTCCGCAGTAGTTTCCTAACTTTGTTGTTGAACCACGGTGGGTTTTTCCCGTCCCTCACAGTTTTACTCGGCACGTACCTGTCTTAAACGCATTTTACAATTGCCTTAAACTTTTTCCATAAACACTCAACATTGTCAGTGTCGGAACAGAAATTTTCGTTTTGATCTGTTAGGTAGTCTGAAATCTGCCTTCTATTACTCTTGCTAAACAGATAAACCTTCCTCCCTTTTTTTATATTCCTATTAACTTACATATCCAGGGATGCTGCAACGGCCTTATGATCACTGATTCCCTGTTCTGCACTTACAGAGTCGAAAAGTTCGGGTCTGTTTGTTATGAGTAGGTCCAAGATGTTATATCCACGAGTCGGTTCTCTGTTTAATTGCTCGAGGTAATTTTCGGATAGTACACTCAGTATAATGTCACTCGATGCTCTGTCCCTACCACCCGTCCTAAACATCTGAGTATCCCAGTCTATATCTGGTAAATTGAAATCTCCACCTAAGACTATAATATTCTGAGAAAATTTATGTGAAATGTATTCCAAATTTTCTCGCAGCTGTTCTGCCACTAATGCTGTTGAGTCGGTAGGTTGTAAAAGGAGACAATTATTACCGTAGCTCGGTTGTTGAGTGTAACCTCCACCCATAATATTTCTCAGGAACTATCCACTTCTACTTCACTACAGGATAATCTACTACTAACAGCGACAAACACGCCACCACCGGTTGCATGCAATCTATCCTTTCTAAACACCGTCTGTGCCTTTGTAAAAATTTCGGCTGAATTTATCTCTGGCTTCAGCCAGCTTTCTGTACCTATAACGATTTCAGCTTCGGTGCTTTCTATCAGCGCATAAAGTTCCGGTACTTTACCAATGCAGCTTCGACAGTTTACAATTACAATACCGATTGCTGCTTGGTCCCCGCATGTCCTGACTTTGCCCCGCACCCTTTGAAGCTGGTGCCCTTTCTGTACTTGCCCGAGGCCATCTAACCTAAAAAACTGCCCAGTCCACGCCACACAGCCCCTGCTACCCGTGTAGCCGCTTGCTGCGTGTAGTGGACTCCTGACCTATCCAGCGGAACCCGAAACCCCACCACCCTATGGCGCAAGTCGAGGAATCTGCAGCCCACACGGTCGCAGAACCGTCTCAGCCTCTGATTCAGACCCTCCACTCGGCTCTGTACCAAAGGTCCGCAGTCAGTCCTGTCGACGATGCTGCAGATGGTGATCTCTGCTTTCATCCCGCTAGCGAGACTGGCAGTCTTCACCAAATCAGATAGCCGCCGGAAGCCTGAGAGGATTTCCTCCGATCCATAGCGACACACATCATTGGTGCCGACATGAGCGACCACCTACAGATGGGTGCACCCTGTACCCTTCATGGCAACCGGGAGGACCCTTTCCACATCTGGAATGACTACCCCCCGGTATGCACACGGAGTGCACATTGGTTTTCTTCCCCTCTCTTGCTGCCATATCCCTAAGGGGCGCCATTACGCGCCTGACATTGGAGCTCCCAACTACCAGTAAGCCCACCCTCTGCGACTGCCCGAATCTTGCAGACTGAGGGGCAACCTCTGGAACAGGACAAGCAGACATCTCCGGCCGAACCGAACATCAGTATCAGCCGGAGACAGAGCCTGAAACCGGTTCGTCAGACAAACTGGAGAGGCCTTCCGTTCAGCCCTCCAGAATGTCTTTCGACCCCTGCCACACCTCGAGACGACCTCCCACTCTACCACAAGTGAGGGATCAGCCTCAATGTGGGCAGTATCCCGGGCAGCTACAGTCGTAGTCCGATCGGGGGATGCGTGGGACGAGCTGGCCGTCCCGAGCAAACCCCCATCCAGACCCCCACAGTGATGCCCATTGGCAACAGCCTCAAGCTGTGTGACTGAAGCCAACACTGCCTGAAGCTGGGAGCGAAGGGATGCCAACTCAGCCTGCATCCGAACACAGCAGTTGCAGTCCCTATCCATGCTAAAAACTGTTGTGCAAAGAACGTCTGAGCTAATCTACAGAGAGCGCAAACAAATCGACACAAAATTTAAACGGTTATTAAAATACAAGAGTGCCTAGTAAATGCAGTAATGCTGCTACTTGCGCACTGCTGACACACTGCTCGGCGGCGGAAGGAGACTACGCGATTTTACACTATTCAGGTACTAAAACGCGATGCTACAACTCTCAAATACTATAATACGCCCGAAATTTATGAATTAAACTATGCAAGTACCAAAAACACACAAAGAAATTAAGAATTAAACTATGTAACAAATGAGTGAGCTAGGAGTATACGACTTGCCGCTGCAGCTGCTTATCCAACGGCGGCAGGGAGCACACTGACTGACAAACCGACACTGACCGTTCAAAACAAAACAGAAGACAGACGACCACGCGAATTTACACTATTCAGGTACTAAAACGCGACGCTACAACTCTCAAGTACTATAATACGTCCGAAATTTATGAATTAAACAATGCAAGTACCAAAAACACACAAAGAAATTAAGAATTAAACTATGTAACAAATGAGTGAGCTAGGAGTATACGACTTGCTGCTGCAGCTGCTTATCCAACGGCGGCAGGGAGCACACTCTCATCGGTTTCAGGCTACCAAGGGCCCACCCTCTGCTTTATTGCCCGTCTACAATGTTCTGCCCACAGCAGCAGCGACTCCTCAGCACTAGTCAGCCTACTTGGATGTTGCCGCCAACCGTCCGAAGCCATCCAACGTGTCTGCTCAATGAGACCGAGAAAAAACGCTCCCCTTGTCCCTCAGCCAGTGTATGCTTTTACTGCTGTCGTTTAAATAGGCACCCTCTTCCTTTGAATGCAAGTAAACCTTACCACCATTCTTCCTTCACTAGAGCACACTAGCAAGAGCATAAACTACGACCAACCATTTCATCACATGAATGAAGTTAGATCGTATCCAGGTATAGCAACCAAGTAATAAAGATCAACTTTCCTAAGAACATTATGCAGCATAGCACTACATTAGAAGTGAGAGTGCTCTGTAATCACTCAAATGGCTGGAGAGCTCTAAGTTTTACCACAGAATTATGCCAGAGGTATGAGAAGATGAAAAATTTATAATGCAGATAATGCAGGGCTCTTAGATGACGAGCTTAGAGGAATTGAGAGCAACATTTAAATTTATTGTGTATCATGCTCTGGATAAGCATGTTTCAATTAAGTGGAAAAAGAATTGAAAGAATCCACTGTGGATTCATAACGAAAGTCGGAAGATTATGAGGAAGAAGAGACTGTTGCTCTCTCGATTCAAAAAAGGCCGTGGAAATGTTGACAGACAAAAGTTAGTAGATATTCTGTCATCTATAAATAGATGGATGGACGAAGCATACAACATCCACCATGATAGTGAAAGACCTTGCCAAGAAACCGAGAATATTCTGGTCCTACGTAAAATCACTAGGCAGGTCGAGACCTTCTATCCAGTCACTTGTCGACCAGACTGGTGTGATATTAGAAGACAGCAGAAGGAAAGCTGAAGCTTTAAATTTTGCCTCTAAGGACACACTCACGTAGGAGGTTCCTACAGGCCATCGAACATACTTCCATTTGGAGTAAGTGGCATCACTGACGTAGAGAAGCAGCTGAAATATTTGCATACAAGTAAGTCGCTACGTCTGCAAAGAATTCCAGTTCGCTTTTACAGAGAATACTCTACAGCACTGGCCCCTTACTTAGTTTGCAGTCATCGGGAATCTCTCGCCCAATGCAAAGTCCCAAGAGACTGAAAGAAGCACAGGTAACTCCTTCATATAAGAAGGATAAAAGAAAGGACCCACGAAATTACAGACCAATATCCTTAATTATGGACTGCTGCCGCGTTCTTGAACAAATCACGAGTCCGAATATAATAAATTTCGTTGACACAGAAAAGCACGGATTTAGAAAACATCACTCATGTAAAACTCAGCTTGTGCTCTTTTCGTACGGTATTCCTAGATTTTAGGGAAGCATTTGACATGGCGTCCCACTACCGGCTGGTAACGAAAGTCGGAGCATACAGAATAGGTTCCCAGATATGTGAGTGGCTCAAAGAACTCGCAAGCAGACAAGTGAAATTTTCACTCTACAGCGGAGTGTACATTGACATTTAATTTCCTGGCGCATTAAAACTGTTTGCCGGACCAAGACTAGAGCGCTGAACCTCTGCCTTTTGTGGGCAAATGTTCTACCGACAGAGCTTGTCTGCGACTGTTTGCCGGTTATCCTGTAGCGTTTGGGACTGTATCGATGTTAAATGACTGTAGAACGAAGAGGATGAGTAAGATAAATGGGTGCCTAGAATTACGCTAAGAGTAATGTGGATTTAATTAATGTTTCAAATGTAATTAGTTTGATGACCATCATAATATGGTGCACAGGGGTGCATAAGCTGCCAATAGAACAAAAGTCAATATTTCCGAGGCATATGTAATGACATCACACACATCCATGCCCGAGGCAGACTGAAGCGCCTAGAACCGCTCGGCCGCAACGGCTGGCACAGCGTGATTACCTGTGAATATCATATTAATGCAATAAATGCTCAAAATGATGTCCGTCAACCACACAGCATTTAGCAATACGTGTAACGACATTCCACCCAACAGGGAGTAGTTCGCCTTCCGTAATATTCGCACATGCATTCACAATGCGCTGACGCATGTTGTCAGGCGTTGTCGATGGATCACGATAGCTAATATCCTTCACCTTTCCCCACAGAAAGAAATCCGGGGACGTCACATCCGGTAAACGTGCGGGCCGTGGTATGGTGCTTCGACGACCAATCCACCTGTCATGAAATATGCTACTCAATAGTGATTCAACCTAACGCGAGCTATGTGCCGGACATCCATCATGTTGGAAGTACATCGCCATTCTGTCATGCAGTGAAACATCTTGCAGTAACATCGGTAGAACATTACGTAGGAAATCAGCATACATTGCGCCATTTAGATTGCCATCGATAAAATGGGGGCCAATTATCCTTCCTCCCATAATGCCGCACCGTACATTAACCCGCCAAGGTCGCTGATGTTCCACTTGTCGCAGCCATCGTGGGTTTTCCGTTGCCCTATAGTGCATATTATGCCTGTTTACGTTACCGCTGTTGGCGAATGACGCTTCGTCGCCAAATAGAACGCGTGCAAAAAATCTGTCATCGTTCCGTAATTTCTCTTGTGACCAGTTGCAGAACTGTACACGACGTTCAAAGTCGTCGCTATGCAATTCCTGTTGCATAGAAATATGGTATGGGTCCAATCTATGTTGATGTAGCATTCTCAACACCGACGTTTTTGAGATTTCCGATTCTCTCTTAATTTGTCTGCTACTGATGTCCGGATTAGCCACGACAGCAACTAAAACACCTACGTGGGCATCATCATTTGTTGCAGGTGGTGGTTGACGTTTCAAATGTGACTGAATACTTCCTATTTCCTTAACGTAACTAACCGGGAACGGTCCGGACACTTGGATGTCGTCGTCCAGGATACCGAGCAGCATACATAGGACAAAAAAAGGTTGAAATGGCTCTGAGCACTATGGAACTCAACATCTGAGGTCATCAGTCCCATAGAACTTAGAACTACTTAAGCCTAACTAACCTAAGGACATCACACACATCCATGCCCGAGGTAGGATTCGAACCTGCGACCGTAGCAGTCGCGCGATTCCGGACTGATGCGCCTAGAACCGCTCGGCCGCAACGGCCTGCATTTGCTGTCTGTGTTTTATGTTTGTTTGTTTTAATTTTTTATAGTTGCCATATCGCCGTTAAAGGCCTTCAGCCGTGATAGTGGTTACTTGCCTTAAAATTCTGATTGCGACCACATTGGCTTGTTTCCCTAAATTATTTGCTGTCTGTATTTTATGTATTTGTTAAATTTTAAATAAGTGCCATTTTTCGCGTTAAAGGCCTTCAGCTCTGATTGTGGTTACGTGCCTTAAAGGTCTGGTTCCGACCTCATTGGCTTGTTTTCAAAATTTTTTTATTAAACGAAATGAGTGACATTGAGAAGCAAACCAATAATAACTGATTCGGGCCCCATCATCAATCGTAACCCAATCTTGCCTTCCTTAATTACCAGGTTTCAATACTGTTTCGTTTCTGCCGCTGTTTCATTGACAGTACTAGACATGTGGGCTTGAGAGGAAGGCTATGCATTTTTTGCACCGGAAACGAGCACTCCTGATGTGGTCCCAGGGTCCCGTAATCAGCAGAAGACCAGTAAATCTCGTTAGGAGGGATGGGGGTCCCCAGGGAGACGGGTAGTTTTCGTGATTGTTGAGGTAGCATACTTCAAGCTTTTGAGTGCAGAGGACGCAGTGCCGAAAACGCCATTACGTCGAGTGATCGAGTATGACAGCATTGCCATTTTGCATAAACGTCAACGATCGTGAGGCTGAGGTGCTGCCTGGTCATTGCCAGAAAGACGGTTGCTTTTACTCCAAAATTTTGGTCATCCAGTCAAACTTTGTCGTCCTGCCACCATACCCGTCACAAAGAGGCTGACTAGTCGAGGAGACGCTGCTCCAGTGCCAATCTTCTTTGTTCACGTGTGCTTAGTACACCAAGAGTGAAAAATGGTTCAAATGGTTCTGAGCACTATGGGACTTAACTTCTGAGGTCATCAGTCCCATAGAACTTAGAACTACCTAAACCTAACTAACCTAAGGACATCACCCACATCCATGCCCGAGGCAGGATTCGAACCTGCGACCGTAGCGGTTGCGCGGTTCCAGACTGAGGCGCCTAGAACCGCTCGGCCACACCGGACGGCTCAAGAGTGAAACTTTTATGCTGCATTCCCCTGTATTTTTCATCAAATAAGCAGTATTCTCAAATATTACATTGGCAGTAGCATTGAGAAATCCCCAGCATGTAGAGTTTTGTGAGAGCACTGAGTTGAGGAGCGAGGACTAAGTTTCCTTGCATTCGTGTTCCACCCGCCATGAGATTTGATCTCCCGGTCGCCATCTTTTGCTGACGGGCGCACGATTTGTTCTGGCATGCCACTTGAGTTTCCCGTTCGATTATAATTTGTGCTTTTGTCTAATTAAAGTAGAATTTGTGAGACACCCAGGAAAAGAGAGCACTGTCTGTATGACCAACGTGACCAAATGGGCAATTATTGCAGGTAAGTTTATAGACGCCTGAATTGGAAAAACCAGTCATCAGTGTTTTCAACTGTATGCAGGACTTCTTTCTTTAAACTGTTATCTGCAGAGAAGGAAACATTACACTTTCAAGTTTTCACTAGAAAACGCTTGAACCTGTAAGTAACATTTCCCAAGAATGAACAGATACGAACTTACTTGCATCGTTGTTATTATTGCAAGAAGTGTTGTTGGTCAAAGTCTAGCATTTTTGAGAAGTTTTATTACGTAAGACGTAATCAAGCACGTGATTAAACCTGTTGCAGTTAACAACGAATATGACCAGAGTACGGCAGATTACACGTTCAGTAAGAAAATCTCTCAAAAATGATCGATTCTGAGTAATAAAGGCACAAGAAACTCATATCTACTTCATTATTGTAAAATGTTTCTGACAGGATTAAGTGTCTTCTGATGAAAAATTGCAACTGTAATGATTTCTTCTCTACGTACAACAGTTTCAAGGAAAAAATTTTGCATGCAGTGGAAAATACTGGTGATTGGTTCTCCAATTCAGGCATCTATAAACTGACCTGTTATAATGAAGTTTCCATGCTGTAATATTGATCGTACAGAAGAGCTGTGAAGACAAAATATAAAGAGCATCCGTTAGAAAAGAAATGAGTGAATACACATATTTATGCATTTTCCGGACACTTATTGACTGCTAATCATACTCGAAAAATTTAGAACTCAGTTATTTTATATAGAAAAGTCGAAGGGCGCAAGTTGGATCTTCTGGTCGAACTTGAGAACTTTAAAAGTCTATATCTCAGAGACGGAAATTTACTGAATGACCAGCTTCATCTTGCCAGTAGCCAACTTTTTGAAGGTTTCAGAGCTATGCTGTGCATTAGATCTTCATACTGCTGCCGACAGCCTTCGGGAGTTCTTCATTCCTCAAACTTCTAATACACATTGTATGTGTATACGTGTTTTATGTTTGTGAAGCCACTCTCGTTACTGTATGTTTTCGTTATTCGATGACCCATTCACTAATCTCTTTCGCCGTCACGTACGTTTATCACAGCGTGTTAACACATTAACTTTATTACCATTTTTACACTAATGTACTTGTCTTGTAAGGATCTTAACGTAATATTTTACTTTACAATAGCTTCCTTTAACATTCCTTTTTTCTCACTGTTCTTTCACTCCAATCGCCCTCCCTCCACCACCCCAACCTCAATTTATTTCTGCTTATTTAACGTTTATGCCGCTATAGTACGCCTACATTGGTCTCAGCGCACGCGCCACCTGCCCTATTTTCCTGGTGTTCACGCTCTCCAAGTCCTGTCTGACAGCGAGCAACTCATAAAATGACCTGACATTTCACGCACATCAAAAAAAAAAGTTTTGCGTCACCTCGGTTCCGAGAGTTCCGGAACATGTACAGAAAATTGGAATGGAGATCAACATAAACATCATTTTCGCCCTTTTTACTGCTCATGAAAACCATACTTTGCATGTTGTACCACGATACAGCGAAACCTTCAGAGGTGGTGGTCCGGATTGCTGTACACACCGGTACCTCTAACACTCAGTAGCATGTCCTCTTACATCGGTGCATGCCAGTATTCGTCGTGCCAGACTATCCACAGGTTCTTCAAAGCACTGTTGGTCCATGTTGCCTCACTCCTCAACGGCGATTCGGTGTAGATTCCTCAGAGTGGTTGTAGGGGCATGCCGTCCATAAACAGACCTTTTCAATCCATCCCAGGCATGTTCGATAGGGTTCATGTCTGTAGAACATGCTGGGCACTCTAGTCGAGCAATGTCGTTATTCTGAAGGAAGTCATTCACAAGTTGTACCCGATGGGGTCTCGAATTGTCGTCCATGAAGACGAATGCCTCACCAGTATGCTGCCAAAATGGTTGCACTATCGGTCGGAGGATGGCATTCACGTATCGTACAGCCGTTACGGCGCCTTCCATGACCACGAACGGCGTACGTCGGCCCCACATAACGCCAACCCTAAACAGCAGGGAACCTCCGCCCTGATGCACTCGCTGGACACTAAGGTTTTCAGCCTGACTGGGTTGCCTCCAAACACGACTCCGACGATTGCCTGGTTGAAGGCATATGCGACACTCGTCGGTGTAGAGAACGTTATGCTAAACCTGAGTGGTCCATTCGGCACGTTGTTGGGCCCATCTGCACCACGCTGCATGGTGTCGTTGTTGCAAAGATCTACCTCGTCATGGACATCGGGAGTGAAGTTGCGTATCATGCAGCCTATTGCGCACAGTTTTAGTCATAACACGACGTCCTGTGGCTGCACAAAAAGCATTGTTCAACATGGTGGCGTTGCTGTCAGGGTTCCTCCGTGCAATAAACCGAAGGTAGTGGTCATCCACTGCAGTAGTAGGCCTTGGGCGGCGTGAACGAGGCATGTCGTCGACAATTCCTGTCTCTCTGTATCTCCTCCATGTCCGAACAATATCGCTTTGGTTCAGTCCGAGACGCCTGGACACTTCCCTTGTTGAGAGCCATTATGGTACAAAGTAACAATGAGGACGCTATCGAACCTCGGTATTGATCGTCTACGCATGGTTGAACTACAGACAACACGAGCTGTGTAACTCCTTCCTGTTGGAATGACTGGAACCGTCTAATAGCCGCTGCTCATGCATGGTTGTTTACATTTTTGCGCGGGTTTTGTGATAACTCTGAACAGTCAAAGGGACTGTGTGTATGATACAATATCCACAGTCAAAGTCTAGGAACCGGGGTGATGCGAAACTTTCTTATATATATATATATATATATATATATATATATATATATATATATATATATATATATATATATATATAAGAGCAGAGAGAAGACGGGGTGATGCGGGGTGATGCGAAACTTTCTTATATATATATATATATATATATATATAAGAGCAGAGAGAAGACGGCTAGAGGCCCTGGAGATGTGGTGCTATAGAAGGATGATGAAGATCAGCTGGACAGACAAAGTAACAAATGAAGAGGTGCTTAGAAGAGTACAGGAAACCAGATCTCTGTGGAGGCACATCCAAACAAGAAGAGACAAACTTGTAGAGCACATCCTACGACACAACAATATCATTGGAACAATAGCAGAAGGAGTTATTGAGGGAAGGAATCGGCGGGGGCGACCAAGGATATCATACATGCAACAGATCATGAATGACGTTGGATGTAACACATATGTGGAAATGAAGAGGAAAGCAGACAGAAGAGAGGAATGGCGCTCTGCTGCAAACCAACCTCATGGTTGAACACTAAAAGATATATATATATATATATATATATATATATATATATATATATATATATATATATATATATATATATATATTAATCGCTAAAATAAATCCTTTTGTTTTCTGAACGTATGAAAGTTCATTGAACTCCTACAGTCTATGTGGTGTCTGTTCTGACTGACTGACTGAGAGAACACACCCCTTACCAGGTAGAATTAGATGCCATCTCTTATCACCAATGCTGAATATACGTTACATATTAATTGATCAACTTCACAGAGCCCTCGCAAAAGATATGCGCGTTATTTATTGTACTTGAGAAACTTGGCCTACTGCACCATTTGCAGCGGTAAACCTCTATTGTACACTGTCTCGAATGACCATCGTCTTCAATTACAGCGGCGCTAAGGCTAGAGCATACGTTGTGCATGGCTCATCTCTAATTGTGATTCCGAGAACTCTGACGTAGTTTTGGTATGTCACAGACATTCTACGTCCTCGTTTATTACCTCTCACGAGACAATAGACTGGATCATCTTCCCCCAGGAGACCACTCGATTGCCACACGGCACGTGTCTCTATAAACTACCTGCACGTTGCGGAGACCTTCCCGTGGCAACCTAGATCCACGTATCTGTACCTAGATGTAGTGTGCGTACTGTAAGACCTTCGGTACACACACCATCAGATTATTTGACTTGTCGCTCTAACGAAGTAGGCGAGTGTCAGCAATATGTCTCGTAGTCTTATCGTGGCGTGTTTATCTTCTGCCGTTAGGTCAGACGATAGAAATGCCACTTGCACGCTTAGAGTAGCAGATTGACGGTGACCAACTTTAAACAGAACTTGATTAATTTTAACACGCATTTATTAAAATAATAAAAATCATAGATATTACGTAACTTGATTCTGGATGCTGTTTAAAATTGACAATCTGAAGTTCCTTTGGTCTTGGTACTTTAATCTTATTCTCACATATCTCTGATACTTGACAAAGTGTCTATTCATTTATCTTCATGGCTATGTACAGGAATATGGTAATCTTATTAGGCGCAGACTGAAACTTGACTACTGACTAATGCAGACTAATGCAGACTAATGCAAACTAATGCAGACTGACTAATCGGAGGTCTGTACACTCGTTGTAATACCTCGAGCGTTCAGGTATCACTGCGCGAGTGTGATCTGCGAGGAGAAAAGGTTCTACATTAGCAGCAATCTCATTGGCTGCGTTACGTATTAATACGCGGATCAGCGGAAGCAGAATTTGGTCCGTCTCTAAGACAGCGCCATCTCGTAGTGCGGAGACGAACGAGCGCTGCGCCTGCGCTGTTGTGCTTAGCGGAGCGCGCTCTAGTGGGAAAGTTGTGTACGCGCTGACTACGCGGATCTATGTACACTACACTAGAAGAACGTGTGAACGAGCAGCTCGGACGACGACTCTATCCCAGTATCCATATCTGGGATAGTGAGAGCTAGTTGAGGGTCAGCTTAGCTCAGGAAAGGATAAAGCGGAAACAGAATAAGTGCTTTGCGGAAAAGGAACCCACAGTGTGCTCGCAGTACAAATTTCGTTTTCCTTTAACTTGATTTTGTGATCAGTAAAATAAAACCACATAATTTTTCAACATATGAAGTTTTATTTCAACCCCTACACTCTTTATCCGTGTTTAACCTTCTTTGTCAGAGAGTGTAATCATATAAATGCGCACCCGTCCGTACTCGCTGTTGCAGTCAACTACAAAGCAAAAACTTCTGAGGCAGAGCGAAGACGGAGGAGTGAAATAATCAACAAAGGGAGGAAAAAGGGCAGCAGGCGGACCGGAGCTCGCCCTGACGGCAGAGGCCTGCGCGGAGTTATTGCGGCTGCTCGCTGCCTTCCTGGGGGCCAGGCCTGGTTCTCCACCTGCCCGACCCGGCCGTTCCTTCCTCCAGCTGCAGGCGGCGGCGGCGGTCGCTAGATTGCTTCTTCGTGCTGGAGACCGGAACAAAGCAGAAGTTACGGATTCCAGTATATTCAGTTAAGGCGAGCTCTCCGAGAAAAGTTCCCCCTGTCCCCCTTTTTACTCTTTTATACTTTAAGTTAAAGAGGGAAGGCGAGGAGCGGGATCGAAGTTTACGTTAATGAGATGGACCGGCGAGAGTGGGGTCTACGGAGGACATCTCGGCCGTCGCCGGCAGCTGCGCTTCCGGCATAAGGAGCGTCTGCGTTGCGAGCGGCGATGCGGGGGGCTGCCACACCGGCAGAGTGGAGGAACGCGGATTGCTGCAGCCGTATTCAGTATTAACAGGGCTGCCTAATCCGAGCAGCTCGTGCAGCAGCTGGTGTCCTCTGGGTTTCAGTGTCGAAGGTTAGCCTGGCCGCGTAATCACCAGCGGATCTGTTCTGAGATGCTGCAATGAATATGATTTGCCATTTGGTCTGGGATTCTTAGATTTTGAGAAAGCTTTTGACCCAGTTTCAATAAAATTTGTACAGACATCTCTTGAGAATTAAGGTACTGATACTACTTGTGGGTATGTGCTGAAGAGCATATACAGCAATATGTTTTAAAAAAGTGAAGCGGCCAGAAGAGAGGAAGAAATGAAGTGAGACTTCATGGTGATGTGGGTTACCAACACATGTACAAGGATAGCGTACCAACAGGGACAAGAAAGGAGGCATGAAGGAGGGCCAAAAACAGAAATAACAATCATCCATTTATTGCACCATGACACACGCACATCATGATATATGAGCCATTATAATTGCCATACTCAAATCTATTATGATAAACAGTATGTATCATGAAGGGCACACACGATAGAGTTTAAGAAATTACAACGGCACATCAACTCAGCTACAACAAACACTGTGCATAATGAAGGCCGCACAATTTTACCAATGCAAGAAATTAAAATAATACTAGCATAAAATTAACTAAAATGCCTTGAAGGAAATGTTTATGAGAAGAACACGACGATGCCGCAAGGGAGGAGACAACACAATACTTAACTCAGGTGCACCAAAACAAACAACGGACACCAGGCCGCGCCTTCAACGGACACGTAGGGCACGGAACTACCCTCTCCGTTGCGGTTCCGCGCCTTCTACCCAACAAATAGCTACCTGAAACATTTTAATACTTGGAACAGTACACAAGTGATCAGCAAATTAAAAACACATAACGTCACATAAAAATACAATAATTTAAGAAAATCACAGTATATGACTATGAACTTAAGATCTTTCGGTAATTAACAGATTACGAAACACATAAAGGGGCATGTGCCACTATTAAATCTTCCGCAATTACACTACTAAATTTCTCAGTATCCAAGTTGCAATTAACGCAACAAGAATTAAACCATTCAAGTGGTAAAGTTACTTTAAAATCATAATAAAATCATTTAATACAGCACAGGACCAAGAATGGCCCGATCAGTACTCCCCAGTGAAGCAGTTCACACAAATGGTACTCCACGGCTCCGAGCACACAGCCCCATACAGAATGCAGCACAGCCACAGCGACCCGGCGTACTACCAGAACAACCAGGCAGTAAACCAGAATCGTACTAAGCCAAAACAAGCACCGACTTTCAAAATAACGGGACCTAGCCCGGCCCGGACAACAGACCAAATGCCGGGAAATCCATAAGAAACCTCGGCCAACTTAATACCAAAACAACAGTTTATGAACAATATGCAAAATACGAGGCCTCTCAGTCCAAAGACTTCCGTTTAGTCGCGAAGGTGGCACCGACCCGCCTGCTGAGGGGCCAAGCGTCGTACGGAGTGCCTAATCAAGCTTAACCTTCGTTAACAGAGAGCGGCAGCACCACAAGACAAAATAAACTCCTATCTAACTGCGCAACGCAGACTCTAAGGACCGCCACTCGAAGACCATGCACTTGAAGATCAAACATAAAGCAGCCAGAATAACGAGCCGCTGAACGACGCACTTCCATCACCAGCGTCTAGTAGAGTACGGAGAGCAGCGTAGCCCATCGATATACATCCGTGGGACAGTAAACGAGGATAGCAATCCCAGCGACGGAGAGACAGGAGGACGAAATGACTTACGCCGCACATAGAAGGTATTTCAAACTCAGGCTCGACAAACTACAACAGGCGAGATTTTGCTCCCCTTGCGAATCAAGTTCAACGGCACACCACGCCGCTGTCCACACTATTAACCGTAAAATCACGGTCCGGTCTTCCCATCTGGCCCCACTCGGCGGGTAGACGCCAAACAACCTCGGCCGAGCCGAACTGTTCCACGCCAAGGCAGCCACCTCTTTCCACCTCACACCTTCCAGCTAAGCTCCGGCCAGCGATCACACACGGAAACAACCGCCAAACGCCAAAGCGCCGTCTGAGTGAAAACTCAGCACTAAGATCTACAAGGACTTGGAAATAAGCGAGCACCGTAACACATGGGTTGGAGGGTATATGATGTTTTTACAGTTGTTACAATATCTAGTCAAACTTACAAAGAATTTGGCAGTACGAACCCAGTTGTCAGTGTGACATTCCACCCTGCCCCGCCTGGATGCATCCACTTATTCGGTTGAGAAGTGTGTCATAAAGTCGTTGTAACCTCTCCTGAGTAAGATGGATCACAACTGTTGTAACTGGGCCAGCCGCTGTGGCCGAGCGGTTCTAAGCGCTTCATTCCTGAACCGTGCTGCTGCTACGGCCGCAGGTTCGAATCCTGCCTCGGGCATGGTTGTGTGTCATGTACTTAGGTTAGTTAGGTTTAAGTAGTTCTAATTCTAGGGGACTGATGACCACAGATGTTAAGTCCCACAGTGCTTAGAACCATTTGAACCATTTGTTGTAACTGGTCACTGGCACTCTGCGATCTGGCGTTAGGACGGATGTGGCGCCCAAGTTGGTACTCTACCGACTACCCATAGGAGGACCTCAGCTCCATGCAGACAGTTCACAGAGACACATGCCACGTACGGTGCAGTATTCTCCTATTGGAAAGTAGAATCACGACAATGTCGCATGAGAAGTGCCACACGAGAACGCAGAATGTCCGTGACGTACCGTTGTGCCACCAGAGTTCCATCAGTCATTACCAGCCGAGACCTGAAGTCATACCTCATGCCACCGCACACCATGACGCCAGAAGTGATACCACTGTGCTTCTCCAAAATATTAGAAGAATGGGACCTCTCCTCAGATCACCGCCATACTCGCCGACGATGGTCATTCAGGGTAGTGAAGAACAGTGATTCACTGCTGAACACACCGTGCGACCGTTCATCTGAGCCACTCAGTATACAAAACGCTTTGCCACCATTAGAAATTTTTCTCAATTTACTCAATTTGTTATGTTTAACATATAAGTGTCTTTCCATCGTGTTTCTCATGAGCCGTCTTAAATTTTGTATTATAAATGCGTTGGTGAAGTCTGTACAGTACTGCAGTCACCTTAACCGCTTTGGGTATCCGTGCACGACCCGCACCTAGGCCTACACTTTCATGTCTCGTTGTTCATGCGTCAGAACCTGCACATGTACACATTATGTAATTCCCTTACGGGGAGGGGGGGGGGAGAGCGGGGACGGGCATTTTAATTGAAAATCGCTGCCTGGAATCGGTGGATTAATACGATATTGCAGTGCCTGTGTCGTTAAGGGTATGTTTACTATCTTTGGCCCGAAAAAAGCATTTTCTTTGAGAATTTTTTCTCCAGATGTGTTATAGATATCAGTGTCAAATTTGTTCAAAATGTTTATTGGTATTTTCTCTACAAACTGGAATTTTTTCGACCGGAAATATCTAAGAGCAAAAGCGGAAGTGCCGTCGGAACGAAACAAAATTTCCATGTAGACTTTCACGAGCGGTTTGTCACAGGTCAGCCAGCTCGTTTGAAATTAAAATTGACTTGACGTTAGCGAAGTATATAAGATTCCTTTGCAGTTGTACCTCCATTAAGTTATTTGGACCATAGGAAACAACAGACGGCCATTTGTAAAAAATAGGGTTTTTCTCATCGATTTTTCGACTTCGTCGGCCAACTAAAAATGTGTAGAGTTGATGGATCGGAATAAAAGTGGTACAATTCCTAGACAATTTAGTTAGCTTCGACGGAAACAAATAATCACGCCAATCGGTTCAGTAGATTTGAAATTACGATACCGAGCGATAAAGAAAAGGTCATCTCGAGAAAAGCCCGTTTGAAGTTTTGACTACATATAAATGCAATATTATGCAACGTACGTTCAATCTGCTATTCCAGATCCAGAAACTAGTCATTCTTCTTCATCATAGAGGCCGTTCTACTAGATCTGGGCCATCCTGCGCTGCTCCAGAGCCGCTCGCACGGTCGGTAACAAGCGGTGTTCGACCGTTTGAATCCGGTGGCCGTCCGATTGCTTGCCTAACTGCGTCGAATAGAGTTCCAGGGTGACGTCCATCGTTGTCACGGCCTTCAAAATCGCTGAATCCCCGTCCTTGAAGCTGCTCACTGCCAGGAAATTCGCAATCTTCACAGTCTTCGTACCAGAATGCAAATGCTTGGGGGTTAACTTTCAAACACACTCGTTCAAACTTTCATTTGAATTTTGTGTTTTTCCTCTCAAGCACCGGTACAATAACTCGTCCTCCGAAAGAAAAAAAAACTGTTGCGTGAAAAAGGCCGATTTCAGGCAGTTGTTTTTTTTTTGTTCAACCGCGAATAACAAACATTTCCGTTTCGTATTCGGAAAAACGGTTTCAGGGGTGGATTCTAAACACTTTTATGGATCCAAAAATTGAATTAAAAAAATGATTTTTTGAAACAGAAGATAGTAAACCTCCCCTTAAGCAGTATGATGCAATGTTCCTTCTGACTTGCATGCTTGTATTGAGACAGCAGGGTCCCCAAACCAGATGGGAATTTTGAAGATGTAGTGCACAAACTGGACAGAATTTGTCACGCTGTCCCTCAGCAGGACATCCATCTACTCCATCAGTGAATGCCAAGCCGAGTAACTGCTTGCATAAGGGCCAGAGGTGGACCAACAGCTTATTGACTTGCATAATTGCCGGCCGTTGTGGCCGAGCGGTTCTAGGCGCTTCAGTGCGGAACCGCGCTGCTGCTACTACGATCGCAGGTTCGAATCCTGCCTCGGGCATAGATGCGTGTGATGTCCTTAGGTTAGTTAGGTTTAAGTAGTTCTACGTCTAGGTGACTGATAACCTCAGATGTTAAGTCCCATAGTGCTCAGAGCCATATGAACCATTTGAACTTACTTAATACGTGAAGCTCTTTCTCTTAAATGCCATCCAACTTTTCCGAAATTATAATTATCTGTTTGCTTGTGCATCTACATCACAACTACGGATTTCCGCCCCATTCGGATAATTCCTTCCTGGCGCGAAGCGAATACCTACCTAGTGTCGATATAAACCCGTCCAGCCGGTAGTAGCCTCAGCTGGCCAGGAATGACAAATAGTCTGACACACGCACGGTCCATGCAGTACCAGTGAGCTTTTAGTCTGTGTTCAGAACGCAGAAGGTGCACATCTATCTGAGTCTGACCGAGGGCAGATTGTGATGAGTCGACTGCTCGGCATGAGCATTTCAGAAACTGCACGACTTGTCGTTTGTTCGAGGAGTCTTGTGGTGAGGTCTTCCACACCTGGCGAAACCGAGGTGAAATCACTTCCAGGCGTCATGGGGTTGGGAGGCGACCCCTCATCATAGATGTCGGACGCCGCAGGCTGGGCAGACTGGTAAAACAAGACAGGCAGTGAACCGTGGCGAACTTGCATCAGAATTTAATGATGGGCAGAGTACAAGTGTATCTGAAGACGCAGTGCACTTAACGATGGGCCTACGTGGCTGACGACCCACGCATGTGCCAACGTTAACACCACGACGTCGGCAACTAAGACTGAAATGCGCATTTGAACATCGTCACTGGACGTTGGTGCAGTGGCAGAGCGTTGCGCGGTCTGATGAATCCCGATATCTTCTTCACCATGCCGACGGGAGGGCGAGAATCGGTCGTCTTCCAGAGGAACAGCTCCTTGACACCAGTACTGCTGGAGGAGACAAGACGGCAGCAGCTCCGTTAGGCTATGGGGAACATTCCCTTGCGTATCCATGGGTCCAATGGAGCTCGTGAAGAGCACCGTGGCGGCTAAGGAGAGTCGTACATTGCTTGCAGATCAAGTACACCCCTTCATGACGATCACGTTTCCCGATAGCAGTGGCATTTTTGTACAAGATAAAGCGCAATCTCACAAGGACAGTAACGTGATGCAGTGATTTGAGGAACACAGTGGCGAGTTCCAATTAATGTGCTGCCCCCCTCATCTCGCCAGATCTGAACCCGATCGAACACGTCTGGGATGTGATTGGACGTGGCGTCAGAGCTCCCAGGAATTTGTGTAAATCATGTGACTGGTGTGTGTGTGTGTCTGTGTGTGTGTGTGTGTGTGTGCAGATGTGGTTCCAACTCCCTCCAGCGACCTGCCTAGGACTCACTGCTTCCATGCTACGACGCATCACCTCTGTAAAACCGCGACAAAGATATACAGGCTATTAGGTAGCTGGTCACAATGTTCTGGCTGATACGCAATGTTGATATTTTATGGGGAAATTTAAGAAATTTAAACTGAAAATTAACAAGAAAAAGGAACTTCTCGTTTTTTTTAAATTAAACAAATGTGAGAAAAAAAATTTGCATTCGTTAGATTAAAAAGAAGCCAACGGCCTTGCCACAGTGGTAATACGGATTTCAGTCGAATCACCGAAGTTAAGCGCTGTCGGGCTGGGCTAGTACTTGGATGGGTGACCATCCGGTCTGCCGAGCGCTGTTCGCAAGCGGGGTGCACTCAGCCCTTGTCAGGCAAACTACGGAGCTACTTCATTGAGAAGTAGCGGCCCCGGTCTCGGAAACTGACATACGGCCGGGATAGCGGCGTGCTGACCACATGCCCCTCCATATCTGCATCCAGTGACGCTTATGGGCTGAGGACGACAAGGCGGCTGGTCGGTTCCGTTGGGAGTTCAAGGTCTGTTTGGGAGGAGGAGATTAAAAAGAAGGTTTGCTCGGGTCGAAACCAGTTGTGAACAACCCTTTCAAGCTATGGAAGGTAAATTAACACACGAGATGGTTGGAGCTTATGTTTGCAACAATATAAACAAAGGGAAAAACTAACTCAGTTCTGAAGAAAAAAATACGTAAAAACAAGTAAGATGAACATGAAGGCAAATTTTCCCCTGACAGTATGAACTACATGCAAGTGGAAAATATTATCTGTCCGTTTATTGTGGTCCAGAATGATGCAGAATAACTTGTTACCAAAGTAGTAACAGTCGAGAGTAGTTTGTGTAATCGTGATAGTAGACTAACCGAAGTTGAAAATAACGGTGGAATGGGAACTGTTGGTATTGATTAAAGTCTTGTGGCCGAGTTGTCAGAAGTGACGTGCGTTACAAACACACACCATTTTTTGAAGAATATTGCGGAAAATCAAAACAAACGGAGCTTCACAATATTTCTGGGAAGGTGAGAAATACGTCCGGAAAAGTATTAAAAAATTCACTCTGAAGTAGGTGACACATTTTTCATACTTCCCTAACTAGTTAGAGCCTGGGAAAATGATCTTGGGACTTGAAGTTATCCATGAACTGTAAAACCAAAATTGTTCCTAATCCCAGCGACAATATGAATAAATTCTGAAATTAGAATGTGTTGAGTAGCGGTTACAAGAGGTGGCGCAACGTTACAGGGATTTTAGGCCACAGCCTAGCGAAAAGGATCGCCAGCAAATGAACGCAAACGTTTACGCTATAAACCAGTCAAATCTAAAAGCCAGTAATTCAGCTAAATACCTAAGAATCATATTTACGAACAACTTAAATTGGAAAGGACACATATAAAATGTTGTGGGGAAGGCGAACCAAAGGCTGCGTTTTATTGGCAGAGCACTTAGAAGATGCCACAGATCTACTGAAGATCTGGATACGCTACCCTTGTCCGTCCTTTTTTGGAATAATGCAGCGCAGTGTGGGATGCTTACCAGATAAGATTAACGGAGTACATAGAGAAAGTTCACAGAAGAGCAGCATGTTTTGTATTATCGAGAAATAGGGGAAAGAGTGTATCAGACATGATACAGGAGTTGGGATGGTCATCATTAAGACAAAAACGTTTTTGGTTTCGACGCAATCTTCTCACGAAATTTCAGTCACCAATTTTCCCCTCCCAATGCGAGAGCATTTTACTGACGCCCGCCTAATAGGAAGAAGAGATTATCATAAAGAGGGCAGTCAGAGCTCGCACGGAAAGATAATGTGTCGATTTTTAGCGCGCGCTGTTCGAGACTGTAAAAATATAGAATTATTGTGAAGGTGGTTCGATGAGCCCCCTGCCAGGCACTTAAGTGCGATCTGCAGAGTATACATGTAGATGGCAAGAGAGAGGGATTAGAGATTTAAAGGACCAGAGATAGGCGCCTGCACTCCAAGTAAGTACCAGGGAATAAGGTCATGCACACCGGTCGCGCTCGCCGACTTCTTACATTAACAGTGACTTACCAGGCAGAAGAGCTGGAGGGAATAGCTGCGTGTGAAGGTTGCAGTGTGTGGACTGGTTACTCCTGTTACCGAAATTGCAGATCTGAAGATGGTTCTAGAGGACCCGAAAACGGTCATATGAATAAACATTTCATACAATCAAAAAAAAATGGTTCAAATGGCTCTGAGCAATATGGGACTCAACTTCTGAGGTCATCAGTCCCCTAGAACTTAGAGCTACTTAAACCTAACTAACCTAAGGACATCACAAACATCCATGCCCAAGGCAGGATTCGAACCTGCGACCGTAGTGGTCGCGCGGTTCCAGACTGTAGCGCCTAGAACCGCTCGGACACTCCGGCCAGCTTTTATACAATCAGTACTGATTATAACATTGTAAAACCACTGATTGCGGTTATCCCATCAGACATTATGTCTGTTTTGCAAAGAGCTGAGAGAGATAGCGAATTTCATATTGCGGAAAACTAGCTCCCGGCTGTGGATTCAATGGCGTTTTCAGTACGGGGAATAGGATATTAAACCTGCTAGCTACTCCATGCATTTTGGTTGGTAACAAATGGGATACTGAAGCAATTAACGGCAAAGAGGAGGAAACAACTAAGCTACAATTGAGAAAATACATGTGCACATGTCACTTTAATGGTGGCTTATGAGAGTTTTCAGACAGAGATGGAGAATAGGAACACTGAGATACAAATATACTCTTAATGAAGTTTTGAATAATAATGTCGAAGCATTTTTACAGGAAAGCGTGCTGAATCTGTCCAAAGAGAAAGAGAAAACGTGATTAACATAGGATTGCAGGATCTTGATGTGGGTGATGTGGTGGAGTTTGTAGATGCCCTAGAAATGGATCTATATGCTATTGTAATGAAGTGGAAATGAACTGTTGGAGAATCCGGAGAGATGTCTCTGACTTAGTTAAATGTTTTGATCTGTCTTTGGTGGACAGACTGAAGATTGTAAAAGTTGTAGATAGCCCTGTGAATGAGTATGTGATCTCCAGACCAATGGGTTTTGAAAGAAGAGGTGTATGACTTGTTAGAAGAAGGTGTCGTTGAAGTTACTGAGGAGAATGTGGGACAGCTTAAGGATAAGCATCAACATTAGGTAATGTAGTACAGTGCTTAGCAGAAAGCAGCAGTGATCTATGTGCCATGAGTCAAAGATGGTTGAATTCTCCGCCAGACAAAGAGTCTCTAATGATTAATGGGGTGCAATTAATACAACGATTTTTAACGATATTGAGATTAAGTTTGGATATATATATATATATATATATATATATATATATATATATATATATATATATATATATAGCAAGCAGTAAAGGAAACAAAAGAAAAATTCGGAGTAGGTCGTAGGTATTAAAATCCATGGAGAAGAAATCAAAACTTTGAGGTTCGCCGATGACATTGTAATTCTGTCAGAGACGGCAAAGGACCTGGAAGAGCAGTAGAACGGAATGGACAGTGTCGTGAAAGGAGGATATAAAATGAATATCAACAAAAGCAAAACGAGGATAATGGAATGTAGTCGAATTAAGTCGGGTGATGCTGAGGGAATTAGATTAGGAAATGAGACACTTAAAGTAGTAAAGGAGTTTTGCTATTTGGGGAGCAAAATAACTGATGATGGCCGAAGTAGAGAGGATACAAAATGTAGATTGGCAATGGCAAGGAAAGCGTTTCTGAAGAAGAGAAATTTGTTAACATCGAGTATAGATTTAAGTGTCAGGAAGTCATTTCTGAAAGTATTTGTATGGAGTGTAGCCATGTATGGAAGTGAAACATGGACTATAAATAGTTTGGACAAGAAGAGAATAGAAGCTTTCGAAACATGGTGCTACAGAAGAATGCTGAAGATTAGATGGGTAGATCACATAACTAATGAGGAGGTATTGAATAGGATTGGGGAGAAGAGGAACTTGTGGCACAACTTGACCAGAAGAAGGGATCGGTTGGTAGGACATGTTCTGAGGCATCAAGGGATCACCAATTTAGCATTGGAGGGCAGTGTGGAGGGTAAAAATCGTAGATGGAGACCAAGAAATGATTATATTTCGCAGATTCAGAAGGATGTGGGTTGCAGTAAGTACTGGGAGATGAAGAAGTTTGCACAGGATAGAGTAGCATGGAGAGCTACATCAAACCAGTCTCAGGACTGAAGACCACAATAACAACAACAACAAAAACATGATTATAGGGTAGATTTCCTGTATAAACAGGAATAGGGTTTTTAAAAAGGTTTGATGGTTTTGTAAATAAACTAGATAAACTTAACTGTTCCATTTGCAGGGAAGAAAATTTCGACTGAGGAAGAGAAAGACTGCACACCGATTTGGTACTGTAATAGCGAGGAGATTTTAGAAGGTTTCGTGGACAGTGCCAACACAAAGAATATTGGGCTATATAAGATTATTTTGCCAGTTTTGATAAATGGTGTTTCATACATGTATTTTGGAACAAAATAGTTTTTAAAGGTATTTCATGCTGGCTAAATGTAGTGTCTAAAACAAGAAAGTATAACGAGAACAATAAAGATTTCTCGGGCTTCCAGCTGCGTCAAGTGGTTTAAAATCCACGAGCTTTCGACTGAGTACGCCTCGGCCATTGTCAAGTGATTGCTGCTGCCGTCCTTGTACAGCCGCACTGCCTTCCGTGACGTCACTGGCATCCGCTCCGGCACCATATATATATATATATATATATATATATATATATATATATATATATATATATATATATATATGCGTTGTGCGAACGCCGCGCCCGCATTCAACCTTCCGATCGCCGGGTCGCATGCTGTGCTTAGCTGCAGACGGCGGTGTGCAGAGACAATTGTCTCGCTTGCAGTCACATTTGTTTCTTGACTGTCACATTTACTGTTCTCATTATCATCTGCCACTTCATTAAAGCAATACCAAATCGTACAGTGAGCTTCGCGAGTCGCAGTTAATTTAGTTTCCTCTCTTCTGCTTCTTCTAACTGGCGTTGCCACTGACCGAAGATTCTTTCCAAAATTCAAACAGGATCTTCTATCGACCTGTTTCATTTTCAACAACAACCAAGTCTGTCTGGATCATGGGTCTCTAAAGGTAGAAATCAGATATTTTGGATCTTTATTTAAGGAGCTGAAATGACGACGGTCTCGTATGTGATAAGTCAAGGGTTCATTTGTGTTGGTTCATCCTTATATAAATAATTATTTAATGCCACAACGTCTGTTGGTTGGTTGTTTCGAGGGGGGGGGGGTCAAAGGAACCATCCCGGTATTTGCCTGTAGCGACTTATGGAGATCACAGAAAATCTAAATCAAGATGGTCGGACGCAGGTTTGAACCGCCGTCCTCACGAATGCGAGTTCAGTGTGTTAACCACTGCACCATCTCGCTCGGTCCAGGTCTGGTATTGCTTTGAATATTCAGGAGAGACTATAACGATCGTGCTTTATTTGAGAGGCGAGGAAAATGTTTCTGAACTTTATGTGAATAACGAATGATTGCACTACGTGCTGGGTACAGACGCCAGTCTCCTTTGTGGCGTCGGGGTGAGCCTGAAATGGGAGAACATTTCAAAGAAGCCCGCTGATTGGTGGCATAACGTCTGCTACGAGAGGCGTTCGAAAGCAGGTTGGTTTTATTCAGGATTTCAATCCACTACATTATTCACCACTCGTTCGGCGTCAAAACCCCACTGTTCACCATAATCTCGTATCAATGAGACGGCCTCACTCCACCTTACTGGGAGGGCCTGTATACCCGCATGGCACCACTCTACTGGTCGCTTCCTGCATCAACAACCTCCCCATCATCCATCCATTGCTTCCCGCGGAGTGAAGAACAGCTCAAAGAAGTTTTGTTAGCTTCTCTCGGATGCGTAGACATCTGCGAGGCCTTGCGTTGTCATGGAAAAGGAGAAGTTCTTTGCATTTTTTCGGCGACGAGCATGCTGAAGTCGTTTCTTAAGTTTCCTGAAGGTAGCACAGTACACTTCTGAGTTGATCGTTGCGCCATGAGGGAGGGCATTGAAAGGAGTGTTCCAGAAGACCGTCGCCATTACTTTATCGGCTGAGGGTGCGGCTTTGAAGTTTTCCTTCGGAGGAGAGATGGTATGGCGCCACTCCATGAATTCCTGTTTCGTTTCCGGTTCAAAGCGATGCACCCATGTTTCATCGCCTGTGACAATGCTCAATATAAAATTTCCACAATCAGAGACGAATCGTGCAAGCAGCTTCGCACGTATGGTCCTTCGCTGGTCTTTATGGTGTTCTGTTAGGCGGCCGACAGGCACGCGGGAGATCGGACACGTCGGTGCGAGGTTATTGCGATGATTATAGACGTCTCGCCCAACGACTCACCGTGATTTTGTCCACTGCTACGTCTCCGGAGACATTCTGTAAACGCGTGTGGATTGACAGCTCTCCGGTTCAAATGTGCCTTAGTCACAGACGCCATTTTGAACGCTACGTGTAGCGTCACCTATCGGAACCTCTTGAAACTATAGGGACTGAAGCGGGAATATTCCAAGATATATCCCACAACAAATTTTGCATTTTTCGATAGAAATTGACTGAAGAAAACAAGAGTTATTTACTGAACGCCCCTCGTAGAACGGAGGATGTACTCCCAGTCAGACAGGATGACACGCTCATCTGCTAAGTCTCCCCCGAACCGTGATGAAGTAGGCTTCATCTACATCTACATCATACTCCGGAAGGCACCTAATGGTCCCACCTTTAACGTGCACTCCAGCGGTGGGTTTCGAATGACATCATTGTCGACTGGAACAGTTTTACCATCCACCAAGACAATAAGACCGTGAACCACCGGAGAAGCTGTATCTCAACCTCCCACAAAAAAGGCACCTAATGGTGTGTGACGGAGGCTGCTTTAGGTACCACTATCTGATCTTTCCAACCCTGTTCCACTCGGAAATAGTGCTGGGAAGAATGATTGTCGGTTAGCCTCTGTATTGGCTCTAATTTCTCGAATTTTCCCCTCGTGGTCAATACGTGAGATGTATGTGGGGGGAAGTAATATGTTGTCCGACTCCTCCTGAAAATTGCTGTCCTGAAATTTCAATAGTAAATCTCTCCGTGATGCACAAAGCCTCTCTTGTACATCTGCCAGTGGAGTTTGTTTAGCATCTCCGTAACACTCTCTTGCCAGCTAAACGATCACGTGACGAAACGCGCCGCTCTTCGTTAGATCTTCTCTATCTCCTCTATCAGCCCTACCTGATAGGGATCCCAGATAGATGAACAAATACTCGAGAATTGGGCAAACAAGTGCCTTATAAGACACTCCTTTCATGGATGAGTTACATTTCCTTAAGAATCTTCCGATGAATCTGAGTCTGGTGTCTGCTTTTCCCACTATCTGTTTTATGTGGTCATTCCACTTAATATCCCTTTGGATAGTTACGCCTAGATATTTTACGGCGGACGCTGTCCGCAGCTGTTTGTCATCAATAACGTAGCTGTACAGTAGTGTATCTCTTTTCCTATGTATGCGTCTCTTTGCAGACGTTTCGTCACCTAACTGATACTTTAATTAAAAGAAAAAGGATGACTGGAAAAGTACAAATTGATCATAGCCAGCAAATGCAATTAACATTTATATCGGAGAAAAAGACAAATGTAAAGTAGTCCTGTCACAGTGTTTTATAGTGCGCACGCACAATTCTGAGTCACTTGGCGAGCAGCCACGTCGTTGCAGGAAAAGGAATGAAATGGAAAGTTCATAGAAACACAATGAAAGCTACAAGAGAATACCTCGGTCTCTGGATAGTATTTTTGATTTAGATGAGTCAAGAAACTGAGAGGTGCCAGCCATAAGTTCCGTAAAACCAATACAGAGAAAGGGGCCCAACGACATGGCGTGTCACTTTGCGATTGTGGAGTATGAGTGCCAAATGATCGCAGTTCAAACGACTTGAATGCATGGCAGCAGTTAATATGAATGATTCAAGCTTCTTATCGCAAATCATCGTGTCGCAAGCAGACGGTCTTGATATTGTGACCATGTGAGACTACAGTTATCTGGTCATAATAGTGGATTCTTTCATTGCTCTAGGGTAAAGCTCATCAAGCTAAAACACATGATATATTAGTTTACTTAACTTTGACTCACTTCTTTCCTAGAAGATTGTTGTACAATTTACAACTGCCATTGACTAACACAGCATCGCTTGATGCGCTTATTAACAAATTGTTCTCTTGCAGTACAAAATGCAACGTTCACGAAAGTACTTTTGAACAGGAACTTTAAAAACGTTTTGGTCCTACAGTATGATGCGGACTCTTCAGATGAGATCACAAACTGGCGCAGAGCTCTTGCATACTCAACACCATACTGGTCTGAGCGTGAGAGAGCTGTCATGCCAAAGAGGGAGGCGTTGTCTCCTGGCGTCCCTCCCATCGGTCGTTGGAGTTGGTAGCGAGCTCTCACTAGTGTCTGTAGTATCGATTAGGGTTGCCGACACTGATGTAGCACCCCTATCCCTTAACGATACCACACTTAACATAAGGCCCTAGGTAATGTGTATCAAAGTAACGGTAACTCCCTCACAACGGTCTGTGATGTGAAAATGTCCAGGATCTGCAACCGAGTTAGGCTGAAAAGTGGCTCGCCATACTATTTGCAAACTCAGATGCCACACCGTAGTGTGCGTCCTCATCTAACAAAACTGTTTTGTTGGCAAAGTGAGACAGGTTTCAAGCGGAATCACGGCTGCAGCCTCAGGCCGTCGGAGGGGCACAGTTAAAAAAATGGCTCTGAGCACTATGAGACTTAACTTCTGAGGTCATCAGTCCCCTAGAACTTAGCGATTCTGAACTGTAGCGCCTAGAACCGCTCGACCACCTCGGCCGGCGCGGCACACTTTCTCAGCGCTCAATCTAGGACACCTCTTTGGGCGTCTCCGAATGAGGGTGGAATTAGTGTGTCTCCGCGACGACGTTACTTCAACTTAAATTCAACTCAGACAGCCCGGAACTTTGCTGAATTTCGCCATCTTGTCTACTTTCTAAATTAATTAAATGGTAAATGTAGGAATTACCGGGCCCCCTTCAATCGATGTTGGCGAGCCGTCGGTGGCATCCGTTGGCCCAAGAAAAGTAATTGACTTAAATAATTTTACTGATTTAGTTTCATGACTTTTCAGTTAATGATGCTTTTGATCTGGCACTGGTATCAATGGACTCGGCATTTTGCAGGCAACCGGCATCTATGTCTGAAATTCGGACACTGATTTTATCGGGCTCACTTTGTTTGTGATAGGGACTGGTCTGAACAGCTGTTGTATCCACGCCACATGTCTTGTATGCCTTCAAACAAACAACAAAACAAAAAAAGGGTTCTGCGTTATAGTGAAACTGACGCTTGGGACAATTCACAATTTAAAAGCAGAGAAATTTTAAAAAAGGCTTCGAAGGGTCAACGAAGAAGTCAGTCAGCAAGAGACCAAAAAATTGAGTCAAACAGTGTGTGTGTGTGTGTGTGTGTGTGTGTGTGTGTGTGTGTGTGTGTGTGTGTGTGTGTTTGTGTGTTAGTGTGAGTAATTGTAATTCCGGACAATACGGGATGAAATTAATTGAAGGATAGGAGCAAAAGCGAGTCAGGGAGGCAAAAATGAACAGAAAAAATGTGTATGTGTGTCTGTGTGTGTGTGTGTGTGTGTGTGTGTGTGTGTGTGTGTGTGCGTAATTGTGATTCCGAGCAATACGGAATGAAATGAAATTAATTGAAGGATAGGAGCAAAAGCGAGTCAGGGAGGCAAAAATGAACAGCGAATAGCCGGACGTCATGCAGCTTTGCGAACGAGAAGCGGAGACAAACGTCTCGGGAGAGGGGGACAAGACGCAATGACTGTCTAACGTGTCGCCTCCGGGCGCGCAAAAGAGCGTCGGCGCACAAACTGGATTAATTTTTTCCGAATACCGATGTGCGAAGTGCCCCAAGTGCAGTAATAATTGCTAGCGCACGCAACAAGCTTTCTGAAATCTGTGTAAATACGGCAAACTGTGAAGTGTGAATAACAGACAATAACTCGGTAATGCGCCCGCAGACGTGGTGGGCAAAATTGAGAACCGTGACGGATTTCGGCGTTAACCGCCATCAGTATCGCAACCGTGTTCATATTCTCGCAAATATATTCGGGGAAAATCACGAGCGACTCGCCTCGTACATCCATGAGCTGCTCAAGAAAGGTACCAATGTCATTTATTGAAGAACATGCTACTAGCCACAAATATTTTTCCCTCGTCGTGCACGAACATCGTAATATTCTTCAATCCCAAAACCGCTAAGGTACCAGTTTTAGTACACATGTCGACAACAGGAGGTAGGAATTCTCAACAACACCTCCTACTGTCAACTGAAGGCATAAGGTCTGTATATGAGCCCGCAATCATTTTATTTTGAGCACTTTTATTTTCACAAGTCCATCTTGATCGCATAGGTTTCTCTACACATTATGACCGGTTTCGGCTTATCGCCATCTTCACATCTGTTGTAAATATAAATATTTATATTTGTAATATTTATATTTACAATATTTATATAAATATTTATATTTACAATAGATCCGAAGATGACGATAAGCCGAAACCGGTCATAATGTGTAGAGAAATCTATGTGATCAAGACGGACTTGTGAATATAAAACCTCCTACTGTCACGGCCTATAGTGAGAAGAATCCGGCTGTGAGATATTCAAGCTACGAGTGCCCAGCAAATGATTGAATGATTGTCCCATGCCCAGTGAGAACATAAATAGCACATCAGCTTCTGAAGGAGATCAGTAAATGTTCTCTGACAATATTCACAACTGTAGCTTAAGTTACCTTTAAATCGAATGTTTAACATAACCAGTAGTTCACTGGTTTTCTTTCAGTGTCAAATATAAAAACCATTCAGTATTGCTATTTCTGAAAACTATTGACCATTGGGGCGCTTTGTAGTTAGAATCGCAAAATTATTGTAATATAGTTGCAAACCAGAGGGGCCATGCCCTCCAAATTTGGAATCGAGGTTAGGATGAGCACGTTGGAGAGCTTAGAGAACATACCATTCAATTGCAGAAGGTTATTAACTGTTGATGGCCCAATGCTTAAGGCGTGTATCCAACAGAAAGTAACTCGCTTGCCGAAAATGCTTCTGCGTGTTGACGTGAATATACCGCCAGCAAGTCGAGTTACGCAAGTTTCGTTAACTTGCAGAACTAGCTTCCGCAAGTTAGTGGAAACTGTTTGTTGGATCTTGCTGCACGCACTTGCCAAACCTGCCAGTTGTGGGAAGTTCTTCTGAAACTTGCAGAAGTTTTGTATGTTCAGTGCCGGTACGAAAATGTCAGTGCCGAAAAGTAGAATGGCTCAAATTCAGATGGACCACACAAAAGTACCACTGGAACCCCTGAACATGTATAATTGCCAACGACATCCAAGAAAGTGCGAAATTATTTTAAATATTACTTTGCTTCACCAGAAGGGGAATTAGAATGTCAGTACAGGCACCTTAGAATTTAGCTGTTTTTTTTTTTTTTTTTTTAGTTTGAACATAAACATCAATGAATTACATTTATAGTAAAAGTAATAAAAACTGTTTCAAAAAATCTAAGAGTAATTGAAAGGCCATCTCTTGAAAATATAGCTTGCCGCATTGCTGTATTCTGTTTTCGAATATTTCACTATACAATAGAAAAGAGGCCTTCGAAACTATCTTACGTCATTCTCCGGAAGTTTTTCCAATTTTTTTATTCGTAGCTGTTATTTTTCAGTAACTGTAGTACATACTTCAGAATAAAATTTAATCGTCAGTTGGAAATATTTTTCTATTTCACTTGACCAGTTTCAACAAATTATTCTGTCATCTTCAGAAGCGTACAGAATTAGGGATATGATAAATCTTTAGACCTTGGCTGTACACTTATGTAAAATATAAGAAGGTTATTACAGAAACTTCCTTAGTATTGATTCAACATATACGTATAATTGGCCGGCCGGGTGGCCGAGCGGTTCTAGGAGCTTCAGTCTGGAACCGCGTGACCGCTACGGTCGCAGGTTCGGATCCTGCCTTGGGCATGGATGTGTGTGATGTCCTTAGGTTAGTTAGGTTTAAGTAGTTCTAAATTCTAGGTGACTGATGACCACAGAAGTTAAGTCCCATAGTGCTCAGAGCCATTTGAACCATTTCTTTATATGCGTATAATACGCACAATATATTTTTCAAAAGTATTATATGTAACTTTCTTATATACGTATGTTATACTCCTTATATTCTCTTATAATATGTACATTTTGGACATATCATGGCATTATGCTTTTGACAGAAAGATACTGACACGTGTTAAACCAATACGTATCTACAACTACATATATACTCCGCAAGCCACCCAACGGTGTGTGGCGGAGGGCACTTTACGTGCCACTGTCATTACCTCCCTTTTCTGTTCCAGTCGCGTATGGTTCGCGGAAAGAACGACTGTCTTCACATAAGTGTGTAGCTGATGTCCCAAGATTTATAATATCCCTGAGTTTGTAGACTTCTGAAGATGACAAATTAATCTGTCGAAACTGGTAAAGCGAAATAAAAATACACATATTTGCAGCTGACTAATGGATTTTATTTTGAAATTTTTAATTTGATTTTTTCATTCCATTATTTCTTCCTTATAACCTAAATATGTATGCCTCTCTATCCATTTCTTCATCCTAATATCTGTTTTTTTCTTAATTTTGATATGCGTAACAGTGTTTCTTCAATAATAAAAATGTAACAACCGCGGCGTCTGCTCTGTTCTTAACCACGAAACTGTAAATTTCCACCTGGACATCTCATGACGCGACTCTAATGGAAACACTTCTGCAAGTACTTAACTGCAAATTCCTGAAACTAACTTGCCGAAGCGACTTCTAGAAGTCAACTTGCGGAGTTTTTTTATTATAATGTGAATACCTCAATAAATGCCTGCAGAAGTTACTTGCGGAAGTTACTTGCTAGTGGGCACACGCCTTTAGAGAATCAAGCCGTGCCTACAGACTGTTTGAGGCAGAAAAAGGAAGAAAATTACGGCGTACGGTGGTGGAGGTGACAAGACGTCAGCCCGTATAGAGTGAGAGTTGAGCCCAGCAGTAAAACAGTGGGGAGCGCACACCTGGAGCAAGGCCTCACGGGTCGACCGGCCGCAACGCAAAGCGCTACCGGCTTATGCACAGCATCAAAGAGAGTCAGATCAATTGAACGCAACACTGTTACTTGATCAGTTCCGTTCATAGCATTCTCCAGTACGTTTGAAACGCGGTCCACTGCAAATTACACGATTTAATGGGACAGAGCGTCGATCTCTCAGTTCATCTTGGTTTGTACGGCACTGAATGAAGTCCAATTTGCAAAGAATAATTAGAGTACAGCCAGAAGGGTGCGTCTCAACACCAGAGTTTATTTTCTTTATTTCTTCAAAGGGCTTCACAAGCTGAATGCACTGCCACATGGAAAACCACTCATGAGACATCAAAGTAGTAAGTGTACTGTGACGAGCCCCATGCAGCGACATAACCTATTTTCGTTCCAACGTGTGTTCTGCCATATAAAAGGTGTACCTCATGCTGATATCTTGCACCGACACTGATGTCGTGCAGCAACTGATGTTCCAAGTAAAGTTATCTCCTTTTGAAAAGCTCGAATAGTTTAAGTGCTAAGATACGAGACCTATACAAGTGGTGATCAGTCCTGTCACTTCAGGCTGGACCTGCAGTACTCAGTTATAACTTTCTGACGCGAATGGATGACCCATCTCGCAGAATCATACTCAGTTACTCAACACCTTTCATCGTGTTAGTGGCACTGTCACGAATGAGTAAATCTGTTTTGTGCTGGTCAATATGCAAGTGATCTGCGACAGTACTAATCTCCCTTGCTATATATTCTCTGGTGCAAGAAAAGGTTTTGTCGCAAGAACTGGAATTCAAAAACGACCACTGAGCTCTGAAACGAATGTAGCCGGCATAGTTATGCAACAGGTCGATATATCAGACGCTGCAGAAACAGCGAGAGCACCTAAGAGACTTCTTTTCATTTTTTCTTAAATTCCGTCGTGGGTTTCAGGAACAGTTTTTTCGGAGAAATATGTATGGCTTTGCATGTGATAGTAGGGTAAAGTTTGCTTTAGAGCCTTAGTAATCAGGTCCTTTCTACGATACATAAGTCCACAGTGGTCTTGCGGTAGCGTTCTCGCTTCCCATGCACTGGGTCCCAGGTTCGATTCCCGGCGGGGTCAGGGCTTTTTCCCGCCTCGAGGTGACTGGATGTTTCTGTGTCGTGTTCATCATCATCATTCATCCCCATTACGGTCGGAGGAAGACAATGGAAAACCACCTCCACTAGGACCTTGCCTAGTACGGCGGTGCGGGTCTCCAGCATCGTCCCCTACACTCCTCGGAGTGTGAAACATCGTCATCATCATCTACGATAGATAAGGTTCATTTCTGCTGTTAAATGATAATATTTTTTAATTTTGAGTCGTTTATATCCCAAAGTGGTTTCCTTTTAAACGATGCAGGTTTATTCAGTTGCTTTTATGTCGATGTAGAAGACGAAAGTGTCCCTTAGATAGATACAGAAGGTGCAGGCATGGCAGCGGCCGTACCTTTACTAATTGCTTTGAATTTGCTTGTATGTTTCATTTTCAAATGATTTTTCGTGGTTGAAGTACCAGTTAAGCAAAGAAACGTAGCTCAACTGTTTTCCATTAGTTTCAAAAGTTTTATAAAAGTACATTTCAAAAAACATCCGCTCATCTAGAATAAGTTTAATGCAAACGAGTATTCAATAAAAAGGTACGTATTTAACGATATAAATCATCATATCTACAGTACGTACTAATATCTTGATCAGTGTAATAAAATACTTAAAAACAAAAGAATGAAAGACAAGCTAAGACTCTGATACATTAGCACCGAAATGCATAAAAGCATCGTGGGATGTTGCGGTCATTTTTAATATACTCAAAACTCGTTTAGTCTTGACCACGGAATTTTTTATATAATTTTATACTTTATGTATTAGACATTTCGGACTTACGCCTTCCTCAAAGTCTCTACAAGAGAAATTCATGAATGGGGTATTAGTGAAAAACATTGGTACAATGTTACATAAAAAGTCGATCGTGAAAAATATCGATAAAGACATGAAAATCGCGTTGCAAAACACGAAGAGAGGTAGAACTCACCAAAATATCTATACTAACTTCTAGGTAAAATGAACCGATGATGTTAAACATGAATACAAGTACCTGGTCTACAATACTTGATGACATTTGAGTGAAAAGCACTTTATGAGGATTATAAAAATTATATGTTTTGAAGTACAGAACTACTGATACAGTCGGCTGATAAAATGTAGTTTTAAATGAGAAATAATATTCTGTTATGTCTGTTACATCACCTTCTTTACTACCTAACAAACATCCAACTACTGCAGTGAGAATGGCGAAAATTATCACCACAAGATGGCGTCAATGTATAAAAATGAAACTAAATTCGGAGAACATATAACTGTTCAATAAAATAATTTATTACAACACATACCTAATTTAACATTAAGAAATAAAAGATATAAAACGTTAAAATCAGAATATTGTGTTACCAAGTGTAAGATAAAATACAATATACAAAGATACACGAAGACATATTTAGCATGTAACAATGTAGTAGAAACAACCATCAGTGTATAGCACGATGATTGTGTGTCTATAACATACTGCTTATTATATTTTAACACACTATTTTGTGCACCCTCCCAGAAAGCATGTCAGTAGTAGGGAAAATTGCAGTCTGGTGCACTTTTGATATCAAATGAAACAACCAAATTAATTAATTGATCAGTTAATTAACCCCACTCCCTGGTGATTTCATGGGTTTTCTCCCACCCCCCACCAATCCACCCAACCAGTACACTTGCCCCCACTCTTAGAAATGGCGGCAAATTGAAATTTTGACACGAAATTTAAAAACGGTGGGAAATTCAAATTTCTTGTGGGAATATCAAATTTTATATTTTGGGGTTCAGAGACCAACTGACCAACTTCACAACACCACCACCAGAGAGCATTCTTAGACCTCCCCCACTCCTCGTTCCCCTCTCCTCTCTCCCCTGCCCCCTTCCCCCTCCATCTGGAAATTGGCAGGAAAAGGACTGAGTCTGTGGTGGGCTGCCAGATAGGTTGGACATAAGCCTTTATTTTGAACCCAGTGCAGAATAATGTTTATTTAAACAATTTGAGTGGGGCAGGGGTAGTTGCCATTGATCAAGCACTATATTATACCTCTGTCCAGTTCAGTCAATAACTGCTGGATGTAGAGTGGATATTTTCGCTACTAGACTAGCACTAGAGAGTTGCTCTAACCAGTTTAGCCAGTAGCCCTATATGAGAAGCATAGGTAATAATGATGGATCAGCAAGCTATGACACAGGAGTCGCCTCCTGCCAGTTTATAAGTGAATAGCTGCTGCTGGGAGGAACTAATGATGGGAAACAGTGCACTGTACTAGCGCCCTTATTTTTTTTCTTTGTTGTGGTTTCATTCCCCTGCCCCATATGGGCAGGGGAGGGCTGACACAATTTTCCGCTCTTCAGCCGAGTGACATGACATTCAATAAAAGGAGAAAATTATACATATAAAGGCTATAAAAAGGGGGACATAAAACAAAATAAGTGGAGATAATGGGGGTTAAAATGTGCACTATCATGGAGACATTCATTGTCGAACACTGAAAAAATAGCAGACATATAGTTAAAAGACACAGCAGGCAATTCACGGAACACATAAAATACATTGAAATCACTGTCACAGGTTAAAAATTGGCTACAGTATTAAAACACTGCAGAACAAAGACACTTTCAAACCACTGTAAGAGATGAAGCACACATGATGAAGAATAAGAACTGCTGGGAGGGACCTGCTGAGAGAGAGGCCTGATAGGAGGGAAAAAGAGGGGAGAGCAAGGTGCAGTGGAGGAGGAGGAAGAATGGAAGGAAAATGAGAGCAGGGGGCAGGCACACCAAGGGGTAGGAGATGGAGTGGGATGGGAGATGGAGAGGGAAAGCAAGGCTGGAGAGAGTGCAGAGGGGTACATGGGAAAAGGACAGGAGTGGAGGAGGGAGGAAAACTGCTCAGAGTTACGGAAGAGGAGGGGATTTGGATCCCTAAGGAATGGGAGAGGTGAACGTAGGGCTAGAGTTGGTATGAGGGGTAGATGTCAGGGTAAAGCAATCATCCGGGAGAGGTAGGTGCTGGAGGTTGCATTGGGAAAGGAGGTAGATGATGTGGAAATGAAGAGAGGGCAGGACACAACAGTAAAGGTGTGGCAAAAGGCTAGGAATGGAGAGGAAGGGGAGCACCAGTGGTTGGGGATGGAGTCAGCAGACGAAGTACAGGGTGCAGATGTGTTTGAGGAAAAGAAGAAGGTGTGGGAAGGGAATGAGGTAATAGAGGATGCCTGTGCGGCATGGAGGGTAGATACAGAAGGCAAGGCAGAGTGCATGACATTCTAGGATTTGGAGGACTTTATAAGATCTGGGAGGGATTGAAATCCAAGCAACACTGGCATGGCAAAGGATGGGATGGATCAAGGATTTTTAGGTTCGAAGGATGGTGGAAGGATGCAGTCCCCATGTCCCACCAGAGAGGAGCTTTGGGAGGCAGAGTATATTTTGGTCTTAATGCTGGATCATAAGGAGATGGGAAGTCTAGGTGAGGTGGCGGTCAGGGGTGACGCCAAGATATTTTAGGGTGGGTGGGGGGTGGATAGGGCAACCATAAATGGTTAGATAGAAATCATGGATATGGAAGGAGCAGATGGTGTAGCCTAAGGTGACTGCCTGCATCTTGGAGGGGTTGATGCAAAGGAAGTGGTGAACTGGCCAAGGTGGGTTTGAATGGTACATTGAGACATTTAAAGGGCAGGATAAAGGACCAGAAAGGCTGTGTCATCTGCAAATTGGAGGATATGAGCAAGTGAGGGACATTTGGGCATATCGGCAGTATACACGAGATAGATGAGAGGTGAAAGGACAGAGCACTGGGAGACGCCAGTGGTGGGAGGGAAAGTATGGGAGTTGGAATTGTGGATAGTGACATAGGAGGGACGACGGGAGAGGAAGGAAGCAATGAGATGGACGAAATTGATAGGGAGAGCACAGGTCTGGTGTTTGAAGAGAAGCCTGGGCTGCCAGACAAGGTGGTCGGCGTTCTGGAGGTCAAGGGAAACAAAGATAGCAGAGCAATGGGAGTTACGTTGGAGGGAAAGAAGATTGGTAAGGTTAAGGAGTTGGTCGGCGGCTGAGGAAGGCCAGAAGCCACACTAGGTAAGGGGAAGAAGGTGGTGTTGGTTAAGGTGGCGATCCAGCGGTCCTGTTTTTTTTTTTTTTTTTCTTTATTGAATTTCTATTCCCCCCTTCAGTGGGGGGCTGGCAGCAGCTTAATTTGCCGCTCTGCAGCCTACAGAAGAGATGGAAACACAATGAGAAGATAACAAACAATAAAAACAGGTGATAAAATGGTGACTTGTTAAAACTGTAAAATGGCGGAAAGTTGTAGAAGTGAAAATATAAAACAAAGAGTTGGCAATGCTGATTAAAAACACAGTAATTAGACATGAACAATTAAAAAACATAGCGAGTGCCTGATTTTTGTTCACAAGAGAGAAAAATCACACCTTGCGACAGTATGGTGGCTGTTCACAACACTTAAAATAGGGGATGCACAACACTGAACAGTCACTTAAACACTGCACTATAGAGTAGACACAAAGAAAACACACCACAGCCCAAGGGAGATGGGGTGGGGGGGGGTGTGGGGGGTGAGGGAGGGGGAGAGAGGACCTGGACATATGAGGGGGGAAAAGGGGAGATCCGATGGAGGGAGAAGACACATAGAAAAGGGGGTCAGGGCA
Organism: Schistocerca gregaria; assembly: GCF_023897955.1. NCBI lineage: Eukaryota > Metazoa > Arthropoda > Insecta > Orthoptera > Acrididae > Schistocerca > Schistocerca gregaria. Next base: position 654,196,156 of record NC_064924.1, read on the forward strand.
GACACGAGAAGGAGTGGGGAAGGCAGAGGATGGGAAAGTAAAAGGACTCAGAGGGAGAGAATGGAGGCAAAAAGAGGATAGGCGGGGATGAGCCCCTGTAACACCCTGCCCCTATAAATGTGACTACTGTAGCAAGATCATTTGGAAATGAAACACTCTTATACCTATCTACAAGTCGCATCTTAGACAACAGAAATATCGAAAATATATGGTAAGATATCTCTTATGAATGTAGTGCTCATTATCTCACCTCAACATGATGTCTCGAGACGAAAAAAAAAACAGCTGACCAGTCTCTTCCAGTCTAGCGTAACGCCATCTGTCGAGCATATTGTATGTCTAGAAAGCCAGCCAGCCGAGAAATCGCCGCTTGCCATAAGCCTCGACTTTCATCACCCGACCGGCTCATGACCTCTCCTGCCGCTGACCGTGGCACAAAGCGTCGCGACTTGGACTGACTGCAGTCCCACCCCTAACACCTCTAGGTTTAAGAAATATTCGAAATGGGGACTTTGTTTTATCAATACGCCATTTATACGAGAAATTTTCGAAGATAGAAGAAATGACCATACACGCGTGTACACATCGCTAAAGTATCGTTAATTGTTGCTAAAATCCTGGACAACATTATGGCATAGTCCATACTTCCTCCAAGTATTCTTTCATCAGGTAGAAAAATCTATTATCAGCTTAATATCTGCCATGTCCTGCATTACAGTACTATAATATTGGCTCATGATGGAATGCGAAGAGCGTACTCTGCCTCTGCCTCTGTCTCAGGATGCTCCCCACTTTTTAACTCTCTTAAAGTTAAGAAATGTCTCGTCATTTACGAAGTTTCTCATGGCAAGATAACACAGAAGTTGTAAATATCAGGTTTACACTACGTATCACTTTAAAAATTCGATAGTATAGCTGATTATATTACGATGATAATCTCTACCTGTGCAGAAGGGAGTTTGAAATTCCCTTAAAACATCTCGCCGCAAGGAAAAAACGTCTGATTACCACTCCAACTCTTGAATCATACTTGCGGCACTCAAGCCTTAACTTCCACCGACCTGGCGGCAAGTCATTGATATCAGATTGATAGGCTAGTTAATAAAATTGATCATGAAAGCCCCTTTGCATGGTAATTTTTTTCCTGCAGTCCGATTACAGTCTCCAGGTGACAGTTAAAGACGCTACTGCGATGTGTGTGTAGGCTTCCAATAAGCGAGGTAGTCGCTTCTCTTAATACCAAAATGGATGGTAATCGTCTTTATTTAGCTGAAGACATCCTACGATAATTTCATGCTCTCTCTCGGATGTCTTGTCATGCTTGTGGAAGTAAGTTACTTAGAATTTTGGTATACTGCTCGCAAACTAATCCTGCTGACACCTGTCAGTCTATGGAGGATGCAGTATATTTCACTCTATTGTCCACCCCCCCCCCCCCCCCTCCCCCACGACACTTCGCCACCGGATTGCTTGTGCGATTTGTTGCTTGCGGAGGGCTACGTTGGGTATTTCGCAAGGAAACATTTCAGCATTTTACGCAGATCGTCTCCTAGGCTTACTTTGGAGAGATATGCTTACTTCCTGCCTTCTATAGCTGTCACGCTGTCCCCACTAGAGTTCTTCTCCGTCGGCACTCAGATACTAATACACATGCATTAAATAGTGAATCTTTGCTGTAACGTGTTGAAATATTTCGACACTACGATAATAAGAGGTCAAAATGGTGGAATGCCACGCTTTTTTATTATTATTTCAATCTCAAAAGCAGGAAACGATATGTTGTGAAGAACATTTTCTAAGATCAATTTTAGTATCAAGGTTTGCATCTTGTAAAAGCAGCACATGAATGTTCCCGAGCCAATTGTAATTAACAATTCACTTTTACGATAGCTACGATGCCCCAACGTAGGTGCGCTCTGCTAGGTTGGCACTAAGAGAGACACAGACGACGGCGCCCTCTGGCCGGTGCTCTCGAGGTCTACGAGCTGCACGACTGCTTCAGCCCATCTGATCAGGTGCAGCCAGCCAGGACACTTCGCTTCAGCATCACACCTCATTCCAAGTTGTGTAATATGTTTGCATATGTTATCCGCTAGTAAAGGTGCCTTAACTGTATCTGCAGTACCGAGAGATTAGTACCTTTTCCTGTTCCTGTTCCTTACCCACGCGCCGCCTCCCAGGCGGGATACAAAACAAATAAAAGAACATCCCCCTCACACATGCGTTGACTCTCCGCAAACTAGTCACATACTCTATTTACAAACGTTTTCCGAGGCTGGTTTAAACTTCAGCCTACTGCAAATAAATATGCATTCTTGTCACGAATATGTTGTTGGTCTAAAAGTTAGTTACGAGCTGCCTCGAAGTTTGTCCTAGACTGCGTGATGAGATAGCCTTACTGTTTCGCGTAAGCCCGCTCAGGACGCACTCGTGATTGGTCGCTTCAGTCCGCTAATAATTCATAACATTAGATGAAATGTTTAAGCCTTGAGGGTGAAATTAGACATACCGGAATCTTAATTGGAAAGCCATAGTGTGGGTAATATCATCAGCACAGTTAGAGCTCTACGCCAACATATAAACCGTAAACATAAGTAATCAGTTACACGCTTGGCAGCTCTCTACGCGAGCCGCAGCTCGACTCGTCTTCGTCCTCCCGTTTTCCGGCCCTCAGCCATTTGTGGGTTTGGGTATTCTATTGACGTTCCTTATCGCCAACTTGCAGCAGCGTGAGTCTTTGTACACTGTATGACAAAGTACGATCAAATATGCTGGTGGGAATGTATTTTCGGGTGTAATAGGTAACAAAAATTGATTCTGGGTGCCTTACGTCCTGAGTTAAGTCAATTATTTCTTAATTTTAGCCTTGTATTTTTTGCTGGAGTTATAGCAACTTCAGTGGATTTCTTTATACCTTTTTGTTTCAAATAACGAAAAATTTCCGCGTCTTGTGGATCACGACGAATACTAGGCATCTCGCGCATCTCCGTGTCCAAGCTTGAATCGATCTTCTGGTGCTCTCCGTCCTTACACGGCTGAAGTGCACACGTGGTCGCTGTTGTTGAGCACGTCGACGGTTCCGATACAGGCCACGGCATCTTGGGGGCAGAAACCTGGGCCGCGGGGGTGGGGAAGGGGGGGGGGGTGGAGGAAGGGGATCGGTAACTGGAATGGAACAATGTCTTCGTCGGTCTGTCCCTCGCTGCCTCAATGTATGTAACAGGCAGCGTCGACGGTTGCTATGTAGGCGTCGTGTGTGCACGTGGTATCTGTACGAGGCGTCTCTGCAGGCATTCAGACTGAACGTGCCCTTCCTGCCAGCACTGCGAACAAATCCGCGATTGATCGTTATAAAAATGGTTCAAATGGCTCTGAGCACTATGGAACTTAACTTCGGAGGTCATCAGTCCCCTAGAACTGAGAACTACTTAAACCTAAATAACCTAAGGACATCACATGCCCGAGGCAGGATTCGAAACTGTAACCGTAGGGGTCACGCAGTTCCATACTGTATCGCCTAGAACCATTCCACACGCCCCCCGCCGGCTGATCGTCATAAAAGACGATCGCTCGACAGCCACCAACAGTCACGTACGACGGGATGTGTTAGGGCAGTTCGATTCGCAACTGACGCACTCCGTTCAACACAGGACACGTCTCGAACGTATGCCACTTTTCTTCCACGTTACTGAGTACTTCCGTAGCGCGTCCACGACAAGCGTGGCGGGTTCAAACGGCAGCTCGAAGATTCGTATGTTCTGAACTCAGAGGCCTGCATGATCTACAGTCACTACACGCACTTTGCGCCCTAGTGGTGGAAACGATATCCATCGATGGAACGGCGAATGAACCTCTAGCCCACTGCTTCATGGACAAACTTCACGTAAACCGTGCTGGAGACGATCGAAAGATGTATACCGAGGAGTTGCTGTGGATCGACTCTCGTTACCTCGCGCAGGAAACGCTCTGCTCCGTATGCCTTAGTCGTGCGTACTGGACATGGAACGTTAACTTCATCGCAGCCTTTCTGTATGAAAGCGCCATCGTCGTTCGAGGTGGTGCAGTAACACTACCTCCGCGAGTACACGGCGGCTCGCTCGCGGAGCACTGCACCGCTTCACAACACGGCTTACAGCCGACTGTGTACGAGCAATTATCAGTTGTATAAGAGAATGAGGCCGCACGAGAACTCGAACCTGGATTCCCCGCTTTACGCGGAGGACACCTTCATCGCTTTGGCTATCCATGCACGACCCGCAGCTAGACCCAAACTTACATATGTCGTTGTTCCTGTGTCACAACCTGCACTCGTACAAATATTATGTACTACCGGCGGATAAATATTTTTTTTTTCATTTTCTTCCAATTTTTTATCACATTTTTATCTCATTTTTTTTATCTCATTTTTCTTTTGTGTTCAGTTTTCATTTACCTCCATTTTTTGATTTTCGTCCAATTTTCATTTATCTCCCTTTTTTCATGTTCTTCCATTTTTATCTCATTTGTAATCTAGTTGTTGATCTTATTTTTCACATTCGTCACTTTTCGTTCACTTTTCATTTACCTCCATTTTTTCCATTTGCTGCCAATTTCATTTACCTCCATTTTTTCGTTTTCGTTCAAGTTTCATTTATCTCCGTTTTTCATTTTCTTCCATTTTTATCTCACCTTTCATCTCATTCTTGATCTTATTTTTCATTTTCGTTCACTTTTCGTTCACTTTTCATTGACCTCCATTTTTTCATTTTCTTCCAATTTTCAATACCTCCATTTTTCATTTTAATCCAATTTTTTTCATTTACCTATGTTGTCTGTTTTCTTGTTGTCCATTCAAAAAACTTTTTTAATTATTTTATTTTTTAAATTCTTTTCTACATAAATAAAAATGTCGATAAATGGTAGCATTGAAAATCATTTATCTGAACTTAACAATTTTAGTCATGGTTGTTCAGAAGCTTTTACAAAATCATCAGACCTGAAAAAATATAAACTTTATGCTATTCCAAAAGCTGAAATTTTGACAACTAAAACTGGACAAAAGGTTTTATTCCTTCTGAATGATAAAAAAATAAAATAACTCATTCTGATCATTATATTAAAATCTTTTCTGATGATGAAACTAAATTAGATAAAATTGTTGGATTAAAATTTATCTATCGAGGTAAAAAACAAAATAAAGATAGGAAAGTTCATGTTATTAATTTTGAATGAAATTTTTTGATTTTGACTTATAATTTTATTGAGATTTTCTTTGCTATGATTTTTCTCAGCTCTGAAACAGCTCAACTTTGTCCACCATATTGTTTCCATTGTATTTATGTAGAATTGTATTTTATTTTCTCGAGGGGGGGGTTACTTTTTGATTCGTGGGGGGGGGGGGACTAATGTTTTGTATTAGGGGAAACGAGAAATTGAATTCTTGATTTGCAAAAACATGACATTTGAGTCTGAAGTGCGCTTTGGTCCAGAACTCTCTTTTCACTAGTACTCACATCGAAGAAGCAAGGACGGAAATAAAAGAATGGTTCAACAGCGGGATTAAAATTCGAGCTGGAGGGATATCAATGTAACATTCACTAATGAAAAATTACAGGTTGGGTTGAAAGGAATGAAGACTCTAATGAATATAGAATATGGACTGACAGTAAATCGTAGAAAGACGAAAGTAACGACAAATAGCAAAAACGAGAATAGCGAGAAACCTAACATCAAGATGGTGATCACGAAGTAGATGAAGCTCAGAAATTGTGCTACCTAGGCAGCAAAATAACCCTAGACGGGCGGAGCAAGGAGGACACAGAAAGCAAGTTAGCACTGCCGAAAAGGGCATTCCTAGCCAAGAGAAGTCCAATGTTATGAAACATAGGCCTTAATTTGAGGTAGAAATTTCTGAGTATGTATGTTGGTAGCACAGGATTAAATGGTAGTGAAACATGGACTGTGGGAAAACCGGAAGGGAAGAAAGTCGAAGCATTTGACATGTGGTGGTACAGAAGAACGTTGAAAATGAGGTGGAGTGACAAAGTAAGGAATGATGAGGTTCTACGCAGAATCGGAGAGAAAGAAATATACGGGCCGGCCGCAGTGGCCATGCGGTTCAAGGCGCTGTAGCCCGGAACCGCGCGACTGCTCCGGTCGCAGGTTCGAATCCAGCCTCGGGCATGGATGTGTGTGCTGTACTTAGGTTAGTTAGGTTTAAGTAGTTCTACGTTCTAGGGGACTGATGACCTCAGATGTTTAGTCCCATAATGCTCAGAGCCATTTGAACCATTTGAAATATACGGAAAACTCTGGCAAGAAGAAGGGACAGGATGATAGGATTTTCGTTAAGGCATCAGGAAAAAACTTCCATGGGAGCTGTAGCGGGCAAAAACTGTAGAAGAAGACAGAGATTGGAATATATCCAGCAAATAATTGAGGACATAGGGTATAAGCGCTACTTTGGGATGAAGAGGTTGGCATGGGGGATGGATGCGTGGCGGGTCGCATCTAACCAGTCAGAAGACAGATGACTCAAAAAAGTTTTGTTCGTGTTACTCCATTCATTATTCCTATTCCATGTAATAAACCCTTCCTTAGTTTACGTCTTCACCTGCGTTGTTTTTTCCATAGTACAACAAGAATTTACTTTTTAAATATTTTTATAACGATTACTATCCAAAACAGCAATATCTTACGATTGAAAAAACCTTTTTGACAGCTTTATGAAGTCAGTATAAACAGAATATTTCGTATTTTGGTTTTTAACCGAAAAATTGCCAATTTCGAGGGTGTCACTACTCTCATAGACGAGTAAAATAACACAAATTACTTGTACGAGGATCCAAATAGGTAAAACAACGATTGGAAGAAAAAAAAAGATAAATGAAACGTTACTACGATGATTAACATAACGTTACAGAGAAGCAGAAAAGAAAAACGTTATATTTAAAGTGATTAATTCCAGGCAAATAATGATGAATGTTGTTTCGGTAACTCATTACAAATAAAAATTTCAAATCGCCTCACGGGATGCAAACTCACTACTTTCTACACACGTCCATTAACCACCGCGCTAGGGTATAATACGAAGTTCCAAAAATTTTTTGTCAATTGCTCGTAAATGGGGTTCAGCAGAGTGAATGGCTTCGATTCTCGCTACATCTCGATGATTTTTAGTGTTTTTCTTTCTTCCCCCTCAGTTCTAACTTACCAAATGAACTAGTGTATCAGGCTGCTTAATTTGAGCACACTGCGACCTCATTGGCTAAGTAATGCAACACATTTTGTTCACGCCTAATTTCGGTTCAAAAGTTTGTTGTGTAACATCATAGAATATTCTCGCTTCAGCGTCTGTAGTTTCACTGAGTTCCAATTGGTGGCGGCTCTATACGTAGCTTGCAAAATGGCATCTGAAACGAAGTTGAGTTCCAAGCAGAGAGCTGTCATTGAGTTTCTTTTGGAGGAAAACCAGAGCATCGTCCGCCCCTGGTAGCTGAGTGGTCAGCGCGACCGAATCTCATACCTAACGGCCCGGGTTCGATTCCCGGCTGGGTAGGAGATTTTCTCCGCTCAGGGATTGGGTGTTGTTCTTATCATCATCATTTCATGGCTATCGACACCCAAGTCCCCAAAGTGACGTCAACTCGAAAGACTTGAGCAAGGCGAACGGTCTACCCGACGGAAGGGCATCGTCACACGGCATTTACATTTACCAGAGCATCTCCGGTATTCATACGCGCCTACAGAATGTCAACCGAGACCTGGCAAGACGAGTCTTTCGCCAGGGTGTTTCTCATCATCGCAACAAAGGTCGCCCACAGCTGTGACTCCTGCAATGCTTGCACGTGCAAACACTCCTATTCGAAATGGTCGATAATCAAACACCTCGCTGCTCAACTGCACGTCTACACCGATAACGCTGACACACTCGTGCACCAGTTGGGTTAATCAAAGGTGTGTTAACAGTGGGTTCCTCGCCAGCTAACAGAAGACTTCCACCAGTTTTGCCCAATGAAGGATGCCCTACGGAGGGAGCAGTACGTGGATGATGGGGAGGCTATGATGCAGCAACATGCTGGACCCAACGTCGACAAGTAGAGTGATGCCATGCGAGCAAACAGTAAAGAATAAATAATAAAATATAGTTCTCAAATGTTTTGTCTAACATTCCTGTAAGGTACCGTAATGGTGTCGCATTGAAGGGAGATTATGTTGAAAAATAGATTTTTGTAGGCAAAAGAGTGGGGAAAAGTATGGTGTATTGGAATCCTGAATGAAACTAACCTGCTTTCAGAAAAAAAAAGCCTTACTAATTGAATCCCCTGGTATTTGGAATTCTTGTTGATATTTATTTCCTGGCGCCAAACGCGCCATCAGAGCGATGTGTTTGCCCGTTATCAGTAGTGGCTGTGGAAATATTATACACCTTACGCACTCTGGCGAAAAAGTTTAGGAAGTGTTTTCACGATTTTCTCACATCAACTGCGACCATAAAACTGATGATTTGTAAGTTAAGGTGTTAAGGTATGGTGCACCAGAGTCCCTTAGGGTAGAATACTTACTAGTTTGCAGCATAAGGATATCTATGAAAACCCAAGAGCTGTTATGCTGGTCTGCTTCAGAATAAATCTACCTAGAGGTGCCCTAAGCTAGATAAACTGCGATCTGTGAATAATGAATTGTTTGAGCTGTTGATGCCTGGGGGTGTAGAGAGCTTAGTGCGTAACGCCGTGCAACTAACGTGAGTTATCTGGCTCTAGTAGTTATGTGTGTTGTCACATTTATTTTGTTTCACTTACTGAATGACTAGTATCCATATTTTATCTATAGAAGAGCCATCCTTTCTTTGCCGGATAGAGCGGCCGAGCGGTTTTAGGTGCTACAGTCTGGAACAGCGCGACCGCTACGGTCGCAGGTTCGAATCCTGCCTCGGGCATGGATGTGTGGGATGTCCTTAGGTTAGTTAGGTTTAAGTAGTTCTAAGTTCTAGGGGACTGATGACCTCAGAATTTAAGTCCAGTAGTGCTCAGAACCATTTGAACCATCCTTTCTTTTGTTTCATTTGGATAATATTTTTGTGGAAGTTGTGTTCAGCAAACTTTTGTTTGTTCCCCGTATCTGGGTTGTTTACTTGTGCCTGCAAGAGGTACTTGACTATTGACACTGAAAGGATAAAATCCGTTATGAAGTTCGCTAGCCTTTCTGATGTAAGGAAGGTGGCGCGATTCGTCGTAATGGTGAATTTTTCCCTTAAATTTATACATGGATTTGAGAGGAAGGCGGCCCCCCTCAGTATGTAAAGAAAGAAAGGAGTCACGTTTCAGTGGGCTGAGTCTCAGGAGGACCCATGTTTAGGACTTAAGGAGGCACCTACGGGAGAGCCACCTCCGGCTTTGCCTGGCTTCTTCGATAAGACCTTCATCATCAAACTGATGCTTAACATTCTGCTGCAGCAGTGAGAGGACCACTGTAGGTCGGTTACTTGTGTTTCGCATTCCTTAAACCACCTTACATACTTTACTGGCCCCACAAACCGCAGTCTGTTTTGGTCTCGTCAAATAGCCTCTTCGGCATCTTCTTTCCTTGCTCCCAGCACCTGGAGATCGTTGACAGTCTGGTCTCTCCATCTCATTTTCAGCCTGCCTAGAAGTCCTTCCGATTTATTCTCCGAGACTTCTCTCAGCAAAGATCTCTGCTCTCTTCTATAAATGTGGCCGGCCCGTCTTAGTCTTCTTGTCTTGGCTTCTGCAGCTACATCTGGTTCATTGTATAGCTCCCTGAGTTCCCTGTTCTTTCTTCTTCGCCATTCTCCTCCCTCATAGATTGGTCCAAATATCTTTCATAGGATTTTATTCTCAAAAACATTTATCTTCGTGTATTTATCTATTTTCCATATTTCCGGCCCATATAGTAGTACTGGTCTGATTATGGGTTTATATATTCTTTTTTGGTTCCTCTTCAAAAAGTTTTAGATGGCAGTAGTTTGTTGAGTGAGTATGATGCTCAGGATGCAGCTTTGATCCTTGCTTCTATTTCTTGCTTCTCATCGTTTTTGTTGTTTACTGCTACCCCCAGATATTTAAACTTATCTACACTCCTGGAAGACCGTAGGATCCTACGCAGTGCCATAGGGGACCGCACCGCCACTTCCCAGCAAATTAGGGACACTGTTGCTCCTGGGGTATCGGCGAGGACCATTCGCAACCGTCTCCATGAAGCTGGGCTACGGTCCCGCACACCGTTAGGCCGTCTTCCGCCCACGCCCCAACACCGTGCAGCCCGCCTCCAGTGGTGTCGCGACAGGCGTGAATGGAGGGACGAATGGAGACGTGTCGTCTTCAGCGATGAGAGTCGCTTCTGCCTTGGTGCCAATGATGGTAGTATGCGTGTTTGGCTCCGTGCAGGTGAGCGCCACAATCAGGACTGCATACGACCGAGGCACACAGGGCCAACACCTGGCATCATGGTGTGGGGAGCGATCTCCTACACTAGCCGTACACCTCTGGTGATCGTCGAGGGGACACTGAATAGTGCACGGTACATCCAAACCGTCATCCAACCCATCGTTCTACCATTCCTAGACCGGAGAGGGAACTTGCTGTTCCAACAGGAGAATGCACGTCCGCATGTATCCCGTGCCACCCAACGTGCTCTAGAAGGTGTAAGTCAGCTACCCTGGCCAGCAAGATCTCCGGATCTGTCCCCCATTGAGCATGTTTGGGACTGGATGAAGCGTCGTCTGACGCGGTCTGCACGTCCAGCACGAACGCTGGTCCAACTGAGGCGCCAGGTGGAAATGACATGGCAAGCCGTTCCACAGGACTACATCCAGCATCTCTACGATCGTCTCCATGGGAGAATAGCAGCCTGCATTGCTGCGAAAGGTGGATATACACTGTACTAGTGCCGACATTGTGCATGCTCTGTTGCCTGTGTCTAGGTGCCTGTGGTTCTGTCAGTGTGATCATGTGATGTATCTGACCCCAGGAATCTGTCAATAAAGTTTCCCCTTCCTGGGACAATGAATTCGCGGTGTTCTTATTTCAATTTCCAGGAGTGTATTTCTTCAAACATGTGGTTATCGATTTGCGCAGTTTCCCGTCCTTTTGTTCTGCAATTTCTTTCTATCCTCATGAATTTTATTTTCTCATCATTTGAAAGAGTATTTTTTCCAGTATTTTAAGGTCATCCGTATTTTTCGCAATTATTACTATATCATGTGCAAGGACAAGTACATTTATTTTTGTTCCTATTTTAATTCCCTCTTCTTCTTCACTTGCTGCGTACAGCGCTTCCTGCATCACAAAGTTGAACAAGATGGGTGATATTCCATCTCCTTGCCTGACTCCTGTTCTTATGCCAATGCCTTGAGATATTCTCTATCCATTTTCACTACCCCTTTCGAGCCTTTCAGTATCACTTTCACAAGATTTATAATCTTCTTCTGTATTCCAAATCCCTACATTTCCTCCCACAGCTTATCTCTGGATGTACTGTTACAAGCTTTCTTAAACTCAACAACCAGTATTGCCAGTGTTTTGTTATACTCCCAATATTTGGATATGGCTGCTTTCAGTATGACTATCTGGTCAGTAGGTGAACGACTCTTCATAAATTCCGCTTGCTTCTCATTTATTATCTCTTTTAGATATGGTTCTAATTTTTCCTGGAGGATCTTGGAGAACGCTTTATAGACGGTGCTAAATAATGTGATGCCTCTGCAGTTCCTTCATTGTTGTTTGTCGCTCTTTTCATGAATTGGTATTACTATCGTTTCTGTCCACTCCTCTGGAATTCTTCCTTCGTTCCAGATGTTCGTAACAAGTTTGTCCTTAAACCTCCTGGAACAAAAATATTCGGTCTATGAACGGGAACCTTTGGAAACTTTTCAGTTAGAAACTGACTATCAGGCCCTTAGCTAGGTTATACGGATTGACCCAGGAAAACTTGTAGGACAGCGAGACAGGCTACATGCATTTTGGTTTGTAAGTAAACGTATTTTGTTAGGACACTCTCTCTTTGTCAGAGAGGCTGGACAGGGTAGCAGTCGTTCCAAATGCACACCTTGTAGTAGGCTAGAGAAAAGTCTCTGCTCTACAATACTATCCAATATAAGAGCTATGTAGGTGAAGAATGGATTTTTGCATTGAACAAGTAAGATGGTGCAGGAGATTCTGAGAAGAGGTACATTAATCATACCATTGACTGTATTTGCCCTGATTCGCCGATGAGTAGCAGATCTGCCAATTATCGCCTCCCTGATCCGCGGTTGTGGCGTCTTCGAGAGTCGTAAAGGAGAGGAGCGCGTAGGCAAAACGGAGTCGAGTATTGGAGTCCGGTGTGGCGAGGCAGTGATGTCCGCAGTATACGAGCGGTACACGAGCGGTGCTGGCGCGTTAAAACTGATTGTCTGGTGCTTAGCGATGGTTTGGATTTGGTGATACGCAAGTGCTTACCCGTATTGGTCGTTCAAACTGTGTTATGATATGCTTTGTATTTGTGGATTGAGGCTGAGATTGTTGAAGATCATTGGGCTTCCTTACGTGAGTAATTCCATGCCATAGTTGTGGCCAGCGAGGGGCTGATTTGTTACGTTCACGTCTCTATCTCCAATACTTCAACTGTGTTTAAAGGCGTCAGACATTTTGGTGTCTTAAGTTACTGGTGTATTACAAGGGTCAAATTATTGCATATGTGAAACTTACTCCCGATGGTCGTAGTTGTGTCAAGAAATCGACAGTGTAAGTCTGTGCTGTTATTCTGACCTACCTATTATTGTTCTCATCTCATCGAGGTATTTCTCAATTTTATTTTACAGGCCGCGTCTTGTTGGGCAGATGAGACATGTGGTATTGTGTGTGGAAAAAATATTGTGAGTCTGAAGCCTTGTATTACTATGTTGAGAAATGGGCACAGAAATTTATTAAGGACGTTTAAGATAAGTTCTCATTATCTCAGTTAAGCGGAAGATTCCTGAAGAATTGCTGCTAGCAACGGCTGGGTCTGATTTAAAGTTGAATGCTTTTCTTTGTATGGTATTATCGAAAGGTGTTAACATTTTATGTATGTTGAAATGATGGTGGAGATAGTAGTGGGAACATTATATGAGCGTTTAAATGATGATGGAGACATCGTGGGAACATTATATGAGTGTTTAAATGGTGATTGAGACAGTCGTGTGATTACTATGATGAATGAATTTCAGAATGAGGGAAGCCTCGTTAATGCTGCTATTGTAGTTTCTTGTGGCTCGGTACTTCTGGTGGTTATCGGTTGTAAGCGTCTTGGTTTCCGTGAATTAATTTTAGTTGTTTACAGATTGTATAAAGAAATGTGTCTTACTCGTGAGATGTTTGGATGAGAACAGGAGGTTCAGTAAACGTTAACGTTTGAAACGACTTGATGTCAGTTGCTACTGACTGGAGAGTGATGGCTGTTAGCATACTGCACCTGCAGTGGACTGGGGGCACCTCACTGTGTTGACCGAGATTCAGTCACAGAAACCCACGATACACTGTGTTAACCCTCGTATTTTTATAGTTGTTCTAAACCATTTCCATTACCTTTAATTCCATCTTATGTTTCCAATACATCCTTTATTTTAAGTTGTGTAAATAGTGTTATTAATTTTTATTGAGTAATATATCATGGATTCTGACCCAGACGTCTGTCACATCCACTGTTTGCTTAAAAGATTGTCCTATGATTTCAAAAACGGTTTGTCTTGCGGGAGTGTCTTAAGGACATGGAAATTTTAAAAGAATTTGTTGCAGTTTAAATGTATGATTTTTGTGAATCATTTTCATTTCATGTTCTTAGATGGGGTATTGCACTAAGCAAGAATTCAAGGAGATTTAAGGTTTGTTAGCAGAAGTGAAGAGACGCAGTCATTTGTGAATGAAGAGAGAGACTTTTGATACTCTGATTTAGATGAGTATTTTGTGAACTGATGAGAGTGATGTAATAATTTTATGTATCTTCATGAACTGTTGACAGAAACCGGCCGGAGTGGCCGTGCAGTTCTAGGAGCTGCAGTCTGGAGCCGAGCGACCGCTACGGTCGTAGGTTCGAATCCTTCCTCGGGCATGGATGTGTGTGATGTCCTTAGTTTAGTTAGGTTTAATTAGTTCTAAGTTCTAGGAGACTGATGACCTCAGAAGTTAACTCGCATAGTGCTCGGAGCCATTTGAACCATTTTTGCTCTTGACAGGATCGAGAATTTAATTATTGATAGTAACCATGTCGAAGGCAAAGGCACGAGAGAGAATAAAAGAGGTTACCATCTATGTTGAAGGAAGAAAAATTTAAAAATTTTGGATCTATAGCTAAATAGAGATACAGAAAAAGAATCATGGTCAAATGTCGATTTATGTAACATGAAAGAATGAAAAGAGACAGATAAGGTAAAGAATCTCTATGGTTTACAGATACAGAAAAGTGAACTACGTAGAATACATTTTGTATGTGTTGAGAGCCAAATTATATTTTTTTAAGATACATTTGCGATTTACAATTTTAAGGGGCCCCACAATATGAGTAACTAATGAGTTGCTAATGTGGATGGATCGAAGATGCTGTTTCCAGACAAAATAATAAATTGAAATACTAGGAAAGAATAAGAACTTTACAAATCTTTAACATAATGCAGCGCGTCAGCAACCGTGAAATGTACAGAAAATAAACAATTTTTTCAGCCTTCAGTTGCAAGGTAATTTTTACTCGTTTACCTAAGTTTCGATTCCAGTAATGGAATCTTCTTCAGAACAAAAAAATAAATTATTTTGAGAGACAAACACTGGCCATGTCACAGATTAAAAATTAAAACAATTAAGAAGCATAATCGTAAGATTATGTCTGTCAAAATTAAAACCATTAAGGCGAACGTAGACGGAGCTACGTCGGCCAGAAATAAGGACCACACGTGAGCGGCACGGAAAGTTGTAAAATCGGCGTATGAAGACCCTTTGTACTAGAATAACTCATTTCAGTAAAAGTGATTGTATGTACTTAAATATCTTAATTTACATCTGAATTTGGATTTGCACTGTGTGTGTGTAACTATGAAGCCGTTTGGAAGCACGGTGGGATGAGCTGCCAGTGCCGGCAATAAAGGTTCCGTAAAAGGTGGAGAGACCACCCCCAGGTGAATCAGGGCGCACCAGATGGACCAAAGGTCAACGCCACTCACTTGACCAGACTTTCCTTTTTGAACTGGATGCTAGACACCCAACAGGCAACATAAATAAAATTTCAAGTGGCTTAAGGCCTCGAGCAGTGACTGTTTAAAGACTCGAAATTGGAAAGAGGGTAAATGCTATTTGTGATAAGGTCTAGGACACACACTGTAGTGAACAAAAGGTAGAAAGCAGTGTTTCTTTGGGATGCAGGAGACGCCATAGATAACATCTAGAAAATGGAGTGACAGCGCACAGTTTGGGACCTCTCTGTAAACTTGGGTCGCCACAGAAAGTTACGTCCACAAAAAATAAATGTTTACACAGTGTAAGAACTACCTGGATTGGCTAATATAAATGAACTGGAAGTTAGAGAGAGAAACGCGACTGTGCTGCCGAGGTCCCACTTTACTGGCCACAGAAAGAGATAGAGTGTGATGTGCCTTTTTTTCAGCACTATATGGTAGCAAGCACTTTCCAGCATCTTTCAAGGAATTTTTTACCGGTCAAAGCTCAGAATGTCTGTAGCGCCGCCAATCAAGAGTGAAGAACGCAAAACGCAGAAACACGAATTTAGCTTGTAAGAATCTGTCGATACAAATTCATTCGAATTCAGCATTCGACTCTTTGACTCTTCGACTTCTTCTTCTCTTGGTCATCGAGAGCCATCTCCTCCCCCGCCCTTCGCTGTCACCAAGGTCCGTTTTGGAGCAAATGAGCTGAGGCGCGATTTCAAGGTGACTCGAATTTAAGTCACAGGTGAAGGTCTTTGATGCGCTCCCAGTGACTGATTCTCAGCTGCTTCAGATTTCACCTAAAGACATATGGTGAGATCGATCCACGACGGCGAGATGGTATGTAGGAACACTAAAGCCATTTTTATAGAATTTCTTTAACCCCAGGCTTCACTCTGAAGCCTTGCTTTCAGGGTCGAATGAGCAATTTGGTCCCATTTTCGGCCACAAATGTGACGCATTCCCACCTCTAGTACTGTCTCTTTTATACCAACATCACGACAATCACAGTACAACTTTATGAAAGGATTTTTTTAACCTTATACGCGACTGCTAGAATCTTACCTCAGATCCTTTTATCATAAATGCCAAAATTTTTCTTTAGAGTTATTATTGCTTGACATATGATTTGTGAGTCACTTTAACGTAATAAACTGAATTAATCGTGATTCCTGTTTCATTTAGTAGTCATTGAATTTCTGATATATTATTTTGGAAGGTGTCTGTTTAATTCATGACAGATAATACGGCTAATAAGCACGCTTTCAGATTAGACTACACGATGCCCTCTTGCATTACCTCCCCAATGTTAGGCCTAATGCCTCTACAGCTTCAATGCTCTATAAAGTCGTCTGATGACGTTTGCGACACAGAACCTTATCCTCAAATTATTCCTCCTAGGCACGCTCTACAAACCCTCCAAGTTGGTCAGCATCTTCTTTTTACACTCTGTTTACCAAATAACTTTACTGACATTCGTTCAACGCAGCACCCACGCTCATAAGTTTCGTATCATTTGCGTACTATTAAAAAAACTTTTTCTCATAAAGTTGCTACACACATTATTTACTCTCAGCATTCTACAACTCTTCCACTCAGTTTCACAGTCCTGCAAGGACGGTGTCAATAATCAGTACACTCTTGTGGTCCCTCAGCAGCGTCTATAAGCACTGACTCTGTGCCAACAACACTACACAGCTCAACAATGAAAATATTAAATAAATAATTTTATGCGATTCTTACGTATTTGCATCTGTCAAATTCAAAAATAACGTCAGAAGTCTTCCAGCACGCCGGCCGTAGTGGCCGAGCGGTTCTAGGCGCTACAGACTGGAACCGCGCGACCGCAACGGTCGCAGGCTCGAATCCTGCCTCGGGCATTGATGTGTGTGATGTCCTTAGGTTGCTAGGTTTAAGTAGTTCTAAGTTCTAGGGGACTGATAGCCTGAAAAGTTAAGTCCTATAGTCCTCAGAACCATTCGAACCATTTTTTGAACGTTCCAGCACCCGTCAAAGGTTTGTAAAAAAGTGTTTTCTTGTTTATTAGAGTAGGGTGATAAACGCCGTAGTTAAAGGAATATAATTTTATTTAAGTGGATCAACAGTTGTCATCTGTGCTTTATGCGATTGTCTGTGACATCAGAATGACAACTATGTAAACAACCAACTTTTCTTCGCTATTATGGTTTTCTCACGCAGACCAAGGTTTGCTCCAGCAACAGATAAATAAGATTTGTTACAGATGGAAGATGTCCTCCTTAGTTGCTAGAGGAGTAGAAGCTTTGTTTAATGGAAGAAGATAATCCTGTGCGTTCTTCATCTTTGAATTGACAAGTTTAGTGTCAGCCAATATCACATTTCCTTAAGCATTGTATTTTAGAAGGAGGAATGTATCTCGCAAATGTGTAACCGATAAAAACAGAGAGGAGAAGTTTGACTCCCCAAATTAAAAGTACCTACAGTAGTTATATTAACAGTAAGGATACCAGAACAAGTTTTGCGCTCCATAAATATGTGGTGACAAATGTATAACATTATTACCTCCCAGTTAAAAGTGTCACCCTGTCCTTGCGTTGCGGCGGAAACCTAACGATCATGTAACAGACTGCTACTTCTGCTTGACATATAGATCTGAAATTAGTTCAAGTCCAAACACACTGTTAAATATCCGTCTTTAGAATCAACAATTAGACAGTTGCCTCACGGATTTGATCTTCCCATACCAACCCCGCCAGGAGACAAAAAATTGCCTGACGACTTTGAAAGTGTTGATGGCATTTTAAATAACAACAACAGAGTGACCTATATTTTGTGAAAGGAGTTACTATAGATGAATCTCACTTTCTAATACAGAATGATCTAAATCAGTTGGTTCGTGATCTCGGGTTACCTAAAAGTGAAGCAGAGCTACTTGCTTCAAGACTGCAAGGCTGGTATCTCCTGCAGAATGGCACCACAATAAAAATGGTTCAAATGGCTCTGAGCACTATGGGACTTAACTTCTACGGTCATCAATCCCCTAGAACTTAGAACTACTTAAACCTAACTAACCTAAGGACATCACACAGCCATCAGGAGGCAGAGAAAATACATGACACCGCCGGGACTCGAACCCGGGAACCCGGGCGTGGGAAGCGAGAACGCTACCGCACGACCACGAGATGCGGTCCCACAATAAAATCTTTCTGTCGAAGTCAAGGGAGTGTGAGCATCTCTTTTCTGAACAGGAGAGCCCAGTTTCCTGTAATAACGTTGATTCTTTGCTGGAGTCACTGGGTGTTCAACAGTGGCCTATTCTACACCTTAATTTAGATCTATGTGACGATGCAGTGCTGAGTATATTTATATGTTTTGACGATGCCATTACGGCCCTATCCACTTTAGGACATGGTGTAGAAAATACATGAGGATGGTCATTACTGACTGAAACCGGTCATCATCAAAAGAATTTATATTGTAATCAAAGACTGGAATAAAAAAAAATTGTTAAACATAAACTTGAAGATTAGCGTTTGTTCATTGAGACCTCCGAAACCAACTTGAAAGGGGTCGCGCTACATAACAGAAATAAGTTTCCATCCAATCCTACAGCTCACGCAGTTCGTATGAAGGCTCAAATGGCTCTGAGCACTATGGGACTTAACAGCTATGGTCATCAGTCCCCTAGAACTTAGAACTACTTAAACCTAACTAACCTAAGGACATCACACAACACCCAGCCATCACGAGGCAGAGAAAATCCCTGACCCCGCCGGGAATCGAACCCGGGAACCCGGGCGTGGGAAGCCGGAACGCTACCGCACGACCACGAGGTGCGGGCTCGTATGAAGGAAAGCTGCATGAACTTCCATCTTTTCCTATCCAGTGTGATGACCATACATGGAAAATATGTGCTGATTTTACAGTGGTAGTTTTCTACCTGGATTACAACTTATCTATGAAATATTTGCTTCTTCTTGTACATGAGTGATAGCTAGGAAGCAATCATTATATTTATAAAAGCTGGCCAAAAACAGAATCATTCAATCCAGCACGGGAAATCTTGTTCTTCGACTACTTGTTAGTGCTGACAAAAAAATTTTGTTGTCTCCATTACATATCAAACTAGTTTTGATCAAGAATTTTGTGAAATCAATGGATAGTGACGGGAGTGCATTTCTCTTCCTAAACACCTAGATCCCAAAGATCAGGGAAGGGAAAGAAAAAGAGAGAATATTTATTGGCCCTGAGATTAGGGAACTTCTGAAAGATTCACAGATTGAAAGCCTGAGAGAATTGGCTGCATGGTTATGTTTCGAAACCGTGGTCACAAACATTCTAAGAAACTACAGATCTGAAAATTACAGAGAACTAGTCATTGAGTTGACTAAGAACTACAAAGTCCTGAGACGTAATATGTCGTTGGAAACACAAATATTGAACTTTTGTCTTGATTTCTTCCCGAAGAACCTTGGCGAAACGAAGATACCGAGCGCTTCCACCAAGACCTCGCTGAAATGGGAAAAAGGTAACAGGAGGGAAAGAAATATATTTACAGACTAAAGTTAGACGCTCATGAGTGATGCTCCTAAGGGAAAGGGTAGTCGAAAATCTGCTTCTCATACATTTTAGGCAGATAAAAGTTTACATTTACTCAAATGTGCGAGTGGCGTTTAATGAACAATGCAACACTTTTTTCGGAAAATAAGTTGGTTTTGTTCAGGAATCCAATACAGTCCATTATTCCCCTCTGTCGTGGCCACAAAACCCGATTGTTCAACGCAGTGCCTGTATGTCCATACAATACCATTCTGTCGGTCGACGTGGGAGCCAATGTCCAGCTGCATCAATAACCTTCACTTCATCCATATACTACATCCCGCGGAAGGCACCCTTCATTGGGCCAAACAGATAGTCCTTCACACAATTCTTGTAGTGGCCATTTTCGCAGCAGCTGTATATAAATTGCATTTGTTTCAAAGAAAATGTCTTTTTTTGCATGCTGCTCATCTAAACATACTTTATTGGGTCAGATACATGGATGACATCCTTTGTTTAATAGATGAACCTCAGGCAAAAATTGACCAGTTGCATATAGATATAAGCACAATACACAGAAAGATAAGATTCACGATAGTAAAAGATCAGAAAAACCAAATAAACGTTTTAGATATAACCGTTAAAAAGAAAACTTTCAGCATAGCTACACCAACTGACACAATCCTACATCAGGCTTCTAACCACCCACACTCACAGAAACATCCAGCACTCAGATACATGCTTCGTAGACTCAACACAGTAGCATTCACCACGGAAAATTACCAAAAAGAACTAGACATGATCACACAAATAGCAACAAAACTATGGGTACAATAGGGATCTAGTCATCAAATTAAACAAAAAAATTAAAAAACAAATACAGTCAGTGAACACAGTACGTAAACACCCACAAACAGCAGTAGAACAAAACACTACACAAACAGGCACAAACAGTGACAGAACAATAACGACACAAAGAATACAGGAAGACAAGAAAGAAGATTCAAGATGGTACACAATGACATCAAGCACAAACTCACACATAAAATAACAAAAATTTTCAAAAGACGAGGGATAAACATAGCATTAAAACAGACAATTCAATCCAACGGCATATTTCAAAAATATCAAAAAACAGAGATATCTACCAAAAAACCGGAATATACCAACGACAGTCCAACACATGTAATGGAAGTTATATAGGACAAACTAACAAAACATTTGACACCCGGTACAAAGAACATGTAAGAGCATGGAAATATGAAACCAGCCACTCAACTTTTGCAGAACATTTGAGAGAAAACAGCCACAAACCTACTACAAGAGAAAATGATATGAAAATAATTAGAATAAATAATGAAAGACATCTCGTAACATTACAGGAAAATTATCATATACGTATAAAACAAAGACTGAAAAGAAACAACTACTAAATGACCAAGTAAATATGACTAACAACTTACTGTTTATACTGATTGATCATATAATAGACAGAAATCACAACAAATGATTACACATCTGATTCGTTTCATAAGTATATACAGGAAAATATAATATTAATAATAGTTATTACTATTTTTAAGAATAAATAAACGAATAAAAATAGTAATCAAAATAAAATAAGTAATTTTTATTTTATTTTATTAATATATATATTTTATTAATATATATATATATATATATGTGTGTGTGTGTGTGTGTGTAGTACGCACACACATATCCGCAAAACAGTTGAATGCAGAAAATTGAGATTGTTGGCAATACTTAGAAAGACAAATGAAACTCTGTATTAAAAAGATGACAGTTACAGTGATGTGTAAAGTAAACAGTGAACTGAAAGTGAACTGTTAGATGTCCACCTGGTTGCCAGATGACAAAAAGCAGTTTGCTTAGATGCAATGAATTATAATTGACTTGTACGTACCTTTCCATTTCATAAAAAACCATTAAGGAACTGTTTTTAAATCTATAACCTAGATGTGAAAACCATAACCTAAGTGTAAAAATGGACAAATCATGCAATATTTCAGGGCGCCCACTGAAGATGCCTTCTAAAAAAGGCGAAACCCGTCGGGGTGCAGAAATAAAAATAAAAATTTCGATGTGCAGCATGCAAAACAGGAATTTTCTTTGAAACAACTTCAATTTAGATAGTCCTTTGTTGCTCTTTATAGCCTTGAATTAGACGGCGGCGCACCCAGCTACCTCTGGTAAACGAGTGTGTCAGTACTACCCAGCAGAGACATCCAGCTGAGCAGCGAGGCGTTTGTGATCTGTGTCCGTAAGTTCCAATATTGCAGGAGTCACAGCCGTGAGCGGCCGGCCGGCAGGCGAGAGATCGGACAGGTATTCGCGACCTTGCGATGATGACAGACGACTTGCCCAACGACTCACCGTGCTTTTGTTCACCGACAGACCTTCATAAACATTCTGAAAATGCCTGTGAATATCTGTGATGCTCTGGTTTTGTGACAAAACTAACACGAAACTCTCTGCTTGGAACACACCCCTGTCACAGACGCCGTTTTGGCGTTTACGTATAGCGTCAGCACTTATCGGAATTTCACGAACTTAAAGGATCTGAAACAGGAATATTCCACGATGTCCCACAACAAATTACGCATTTTTCAACCTAAATTTGCCGAGAAAAAAATATGTATAATTACTAGACATGTTATTAAAGTGATGACTCACAAACTGTAGGGTGGTGGAAACGTTCTGTAAAAAAAAAAAAAAAAAAAAAAAAAAAAAAAAAAAAATAATAATTCTGAAATGTGCACCAAAAACTCTGTAGGTTTTTTAACAACGAATAAAACATAAATTTTATTGAGAGCGGTATTAGAACTCAAGTTGCGCTGTCCCCGCCCCACTGATGAGTTTTATTATTTGCGAAGTTCGGCTCTGTCTTAATGTTGACTAAATTCCTCGAGTGAAGGAGGGGACGGCGCAGCTGATGAAGAAAATGTCGCCTATGGCGATCATTCACCGGTAACTGACGCTGTCTGACTGCTTCTCGTAATAACTCTTATTCAGAACTCCTTTTTTACAATAGTTTCAGCGATTTATTTCTGATACCTACATAAATTCGGCTCTTGAGGTACCGCCTACTGCGTTCCCGGCGATTAAATTGCTTCTTCCTACTTTCGCTGTTATATACAAAGCTACTCATTATACATTCTTCGTTTGTTTTTGTTTTTCTGCGAAGTCCAACAACCGCCTCGGAGCATCCCGCCGCCGCGACTCTGGACCTCCATGGAGCGACGTCATCAGCCTCACTGTGTTTGCTCCATGGCGGTCCGCTACCTGCAGCATCAAGGAAAGTCCGCGCCGGTTGGTGACTCGGTGTTTGAATTATCTACACATATAAAAACCAAATACTTCCGCAGTATTTTTGCACATAAGTAACAAATCCTAACCCGCAACTCAATTTTATCATTTAATTAGAATTTGTGCTAGGCCAGGGGTGATAGATGGTGCATGCAACAGACCATTGTTACATCACAAAGGGCTATTCATTCAAAAATGTGTAAATTATACTGACAGAGGCCACCTGCAACAGAGGAGAAATGTTTGTCTAATTTAAAGTACGACTTGGTGGAAATTTGGGAAAGTAGTATAGAAATAGTCTCTGGTCGTGGAAACCCTTCGCAGCTATGTGAACCCGGTCAAGTTTAAGACAGTGCACCGCAACTGAGCCCCGCCCTCCGTCGTTATACAGACAGCGCGACTGGCACTACTTTTCTGGCGCCAGCCCCTCTGCACAAACTTGTCCGGCGGCGGCGCCTCGTTTTAATTTGGGCGGTGCGCTCCCATCAACCCACGCGCGACTGCCCACCTCCCTGTGTGTAGCCCGGTCACCAACACCAACACCAGCCACCAGCCGTAAGCCGCCCCATCATTTGCGTCACAACTGCAGCACCCTCGGCATAACCTCACCCCCACCCTCTTCACATCCACCTCCCCCACGTGGCAAAACTTGGCACGTGCTACGTTCGCTCCCCGGGGTTTCACGTTCAACACGGCTTCATTCTGGTGGAGGGCAGAATAACCTTTAACTTTAAGTTTTATGCGTTATATGTTCACCAATATCAATGAAAACTATAATACCGAGACAGTGACTGAAATCAGCTTCATACCACTGCTTTCTTACGTGACATTATACAAACAAGTCTTATTACGTAGATTCTTCCTTCTTCTTCACGTATTATGCAAATTGCCTGTTAGGGTATTTCATTTCTTCTCTTTTTTCACTGCATTTACAGTGAGGTGACAAAGGTCATGAGACAGTGATATGCACGTATACAGATGGCGGTAGTATGACGTACACAAGATATAAAAGAGGAGTGCATTGGCTGAGCTGTCATTTGTACTCAGATGATTCAAAAAAATGGTTCAAATGGCTCTGAGCACTATGGGACTCAACTGCTGTGGTCATCAGCTTAGAACTACTTAAACCTAACTAACCTAAGGACATCACACACATCCATGCCCGAGGCAGGATTCGAGCCTGCGACCGTAGCAGTCGCACGGTTCTGGACTGCGCGCCTAGAACCGCGAGACCACAGCGGCCGGCTCAGATGATTCAGGTCAAGGGATTTCCGACGTGGTTGTGGCCGCACAACAGGAGTTAACAGACTTTGAACGCGGAATGGTAGTTGGAGCTAGATGCAAGGAACATTCCGTTTCGGAAATCGTTAAGGAATTCACTATTCCGAGATCCATAGCGTCAAGAGTGTGCCAAGAAGGCCAAATCTCACCTCGGACATCGCAGTGACAGGAGGTCTTCACTTAACGCCCGAGAGCAGTGCCATTTGTATCTGCATCTACATCCATACTCCGCAAGCCACCCGACGGTGTGTGGCGGAGGGTACCTTGAGTACCTCTACCGGTTCTCCCTTCTATTCCAGTCTCCTATTGTTCGTGGAAAGAAGGATTGTATGTATGCTTATGTGTGGGCTCTACTCTCTGATTTTATCCTCATGGTCTTTTCGCGAGATCTACGTAGGAGGGAGCAATATTCTGCTTGACTCTTCGGTGAAGGTATGTTCTCGAAACTTTTACAAAAGCCCGTGCCGAGCTACTGAGCGTCTCTCATGCAGAGTCTTCCACTGGAGTTTATCTATCATCTCCGTAACGCTTTCGCTATTACTGAATGATCCTGTAACGAAGCACGCTGCTCTCCGTTGGACCTTCTCTATCTCTTCTATCAACCCTATCTGGTACGGATCCCACACTGCTGAGCAGTGTTCAAGCAGTGGGCGAACAAGCGTACTGCAACCTACTTCCTTTGTTTTCGAATGGCATTTCCTTACGATTCTTCCAATGAATCTCAGTCTGGCATCTGCTTTACCAACGAACAACTTTATATGATCATTCCACTTTAAATCACTCCTAATGCGTACTCCCAGATAATTTATGGAATTAACTGCTTCCAGTTGCTGACCTGCTATTTTGTAGCTAAATGGTAAGGGATCTATCTTTCTATGTATTCGCAGCACATTACACTTGTCTACATTGAGATTCAATTGCCATTCCCTGCACCATGCGTCAATTCGCTGCAAATCCTCCTGAGTTTCAGTACAATTTTCCATTTTTACAACCTCTCGATACACCACATCATCTGCAAAAAGCCTCAGTGAACTCCCGATGTCATCCACAAAGTCATTTATGTATATTGTGAATAGCAACGGTCCTATGACACTCCCCTGCGGCACACCTGAAATAACTCTTATTTCGGAAGACTTCTCTCCATTGAGAATGACATGCTGCCTTCTGTTATCTAGTAACTCCTCAATCCAATCACACAATGGGTCTGATAGTACATATGCTCTTACTTTGTTCATTAAACTACAGTTGGGAACTGTATCGAACGCCTTGCGGAAGTCAAGAAACACGGCATCTATCTGTGAATCCGTGTCTATGGCCCTCTGAGTCTCGTGGACGGATAGCGCGAGCTGGGTTTCAAACGACCGTCCTTTTCGAAACCCATGCTGATTCCTACAGAGTAGATTTCTAGTCTCCAGAAAAGACATTATACTCGAACATAATACGTGTTCCAAGATTCTACAACTCATCGACGTTAGAGATATAGGTCTATAGTTCTGCACATCTGTTCGACGTCCCTTCTTGAAGACGGGAATGACCTGTGCCCTTTTCCAATCCTTTGGAACGCTACGCTACGCTCTTCAGAGTTCCTTGGCGTACTCTGTGTAAAATCGAACTGGTATCCCATCAGGTCCAGCGGCCTTTCCTCTTTTGAGCGATTTTAACTGTTCCTCTATCCCTCTGACGTCTATTTCGATATCTACCATTTTGTCATCTGTGCGACAATCTAGAGAAGGAACTACAGTGCAGTCTTCCTCTGTGAAACAGCTTTGGAAAAAGACATTTAGTATTTCGGCCTTTAGTCTGTCATCCTCTGTTTCAGTACCATTTTGGTCACAGAGTGTCTGGACATTTTGTTTAGATCCACCTACCGCTTTGACATAGGACCAAAATTTCTTAGGATTTTCTGCCAAGTCAGTACGTAGAACTTTACTTTCGAATTCATTGAACGCCTCTCGCATAGCCCTCCTCACACTACATTTCGCTTCGCGTAATTTTTGTTTGTCTGCAAGGCTTTGGCTATGTTTACGTTTGCTGTGAAGATCTGTACTTGAGACAAAACTTTTGTGTTGACCCGTCAGGTACTCTGTAATCTGCTTTTTGTCACTTTTGCTAAACAGAAAATTCTTCCTACCTTTTTTAATATTTCTATTTACGGCTGAAATCATGGATGCAGTAACCGCTTTATGATCGCTGATTCCCTGTTCTGCGTTAACTGTCTCAAATAGTTCGGGTCTGTTTGTCACCAGAAGGTCTAATATGTTATCGCCACGAGTCGGTTCTCTGTTTAACTGCTCAAGGTAGTTTTCAGATAAAGCACTTAAAAAAATTTCACTGGATTCTTTGTCCCTGTCACCCGTTATGAACGTTTGAGTCTCTCAGTCTATATCCAGCAAATTAAAATCTCCACCCAGAACTATAACATGGTGGGGAAATCTACTCGAAATATTTTCCAAATTATCCTTCAGGTGCTCTTATCGCTATAAACACGCCTCCCCCTTCACTGTCCAGCCTGTCTCTGCGGTATACATTCCAACCTGAGTTTAGGATTTCATTACTGTTTACGTCTGGTTTCAGCCAACTTTCTGGCCCTAGTACTAATATGGGCATTGTCACCGTTTCTTAATGAGAGCAGTTTTGGGACCTTTCTATAGACGCTCCGGCAGTTTACTATTAGCACATTACTAGTGCTCAGCGCTGCGTGGGATCCAGCGATCGCGCGGTTGAAGCGGGCACATCGAACGCCGACTCAAATGTGTCCATATGTGGCAATGTCACGGGCACCAGTGACGTCACAGCCAGCAGCTAGCGTATGTAAGGGCGCACCAGCAGCCCACTGGCAGTCATAACACTTGACAATGGACAGGCACGATACGTAGTGGGCAAAACTGTGAGTACTAGTATTGTTAGGAAAATGAATATACATGTATGTTAACAATTTCTTTATGTTCCATGTACGCTGATGATGTGACGGAGACGGTGATGTGATACTGAAAGGAAATAATAAATAAATTAGAAGGAAGAGGACGACAATATCAAGAACGTACAACAAAGCACAATAGAGGACGTAACAGTTACAAGACAACAATCAGGTAGTACCGCGCAAAGCATATAGAAAATACGTTCCCAGTAAGCATATTAGAAAACCCAAGCACCTATTTCCTAAAATCCAGAACCTAAAGCTTCAGAGATTAACGCTATTGTATTCGAGTAGAGACAATGACATTTCTTTATTAGTACTGAAAATATATTGAACGAACAACAACTGAGATTACAATTACATACTGCTGTATATGCATTTTTAGCGTGAGAAGTACCAGGAAAGTGAAATCTAAAGAGAGAAAATACTGATTTTGATAACTGTAGTGCCTTAAGAGTTTCTATAATGGAGAGTCAAAACAATAAGGAAATGTCATTCGAAAATCAAAATGTCAATGTAGTGGATCTGCATTTACAAAACGCAACAATGAGTGGTTTAGAACCGTTAAGCGGTGATTATTTGGATGCTGGGCGCAACATGCCATTGTTGCATTCGACGCCCGTGAATACAGAACATTTCATTACCAGCAATACTTTGATTACAATAGACGAAATTAATGACAACTCAAGGCAGGAGAATATTTTAAATGAACGTAGTACGCGTAGTACAGACACAGATGCTGACAGGCGTAGGCCGGAAATGAATAGAGAAGATATGCAAGCATTATTTCGAGCTTTAACAGAAACTATACAAACTAACATAAACACAATTAATTCAAAGATGTCGAGTTTAGACATAATACAAGCAGACATGACTAACATGAAAGCAGACATGACCACAGTAAAGTCCGAGATCGCGAAGGTAAATACAAACATGACGCACATTTCAGGCGAGGTACAAAGTTTGCGCACAGAACTCAATAACATGGAAACGAAGTTCACACAGCAGATTTCGCAAATCTCCACGGAGGTGGATAGGAAAATTAATGAACAAGTGCAAATTTCAGTTCATGATATGGGTGAGAAATTAAAAGGCATAATGAGAGAAAATTTTGAGACACTAACACACACATATCGACAGGTGCTATCCGGTATTAGAGAAACCCAAGAGAATTTACAGGCAATGCAAAAGAATACGCAGGTTAACTTAGACAATGTACAATCAGAAGTAGCGAAACTACATTCTTTCTGTGACGACTTGCCAGAAAATGTAGAGAAAATCACAGTGGAGATAGGGTTACTCAAGTTAGAACACAAGAGAATAAACTCAGACATTGTGCAGCTTTACGAAACGGTAAAGAGTAATACAAAGGACGAAAACACAACGTTCGCAGAAAAATGCGTACGTGAACAGCGCACTTATGTGGAAGCGGTAAAGGAAGTAATGGGGGAAAAGGAAGAAGAAATCTTAAAACGCATAGAACAGGATATCAGACAGGTAGAACAAAGGTTAAGGGACGAAATAGTTAGCAAACAAAGTACGGTAATATCATCGCCGGGGGCGGTAAGCGGAGCGCTAAACAGCCATCCGCCAGTGGGAGGAATCAGTGGCGCCGACAACAATGCCCAACCCACGCCGCGCGACCGCATGTCGACGCACGACGCGAGCAACGGGCAATATTTTTGTGAAACAAATATACCGTCACTGCAGGGAAATGCTGTTCCGCCCTCCTGGACAGCCTTGTTAATGGATGAGAGCTTAATAAAACATCGACAGTTTCCCGTATTCTCAAATGAGAAAAAGCGAACGCACCCGGTAGTGTTTGTCCGAGCCTTCAGAAATGTACTGCCGAGGACTTGGACAGAAGCTCAAAAGATCAAATATGTAGTAGGACGTACCGAAGGTGATGCCCTTTTGTGGGCTACGGAGATGTCAGAACTTTGCGAGACATATGATCAGTTTCAGAATGCATTTTTAGATAAATACTGGTCTACAGCTATCCAGGAGAGGTTAAGACGAGAGGTATTTAACCCAGTACCATATCATTCAAAATTCGGGGGGCTAAGAAACTATTTTGAAACATATCTAAACAAGACCCGTTACTGGAATAATCCGATCTCTCATGTAGATGTATTGAAAATCTTAAAGAACAAGTTACCTGCAAATGTTAGGGAAAAATTAGTAACTGTTCCCGAATATGACCTAGAGTATTTTCTTCCAGTGCTCGACTCAATAGATCTGATTCATGAGGATGGGCAAGCCATGCCTAGTTATCGTAACGGTAATGAACACTACCCAAACGGAAAGAACAACTATGGTAACGGCAATGGATTTGGAAACTATAGTGGTCGTGTGCGTATGAATGAATGGCATCCGTATGCACCGCCGCGTCACAACGGCAATCCGTACAATCGGCCTACCCACCAGCCACAGGGTGACCGAGGGTACGAAAATAAATATCAGCCCCATAGGTACGCAATGTCCGAGACATTAGGAATCCGAGGGAAAACTTTGACAACAGGCGACAAGGAAATGCAAATTACCAGGATCGGAATATGCAACACAGGGATCCGAGAGAGAACAGGCAGCCAGTACAATCAAATCGAAACAACCGGGACACGAACTGGCGAGCACGCGAACATACAGTGAACATAGTAGAAATGACGGCAGAGAATGAATCCATACCTTTACCACCCCCAAGCAATAGTAATGCAGCGTGACTAGAGGAAGAAGGTAATGAACTGTCAATGTGCCACAGTACTAATATGAGCGACATAAACACTAACACGAACAGGGACGGAAAGGAGGAAGTAGAAACTGAAACAAACCTACACATCAGCACATCCGGAATCTATTTTTAAGGTATGATAAGGACACAGAAATGAAAGAAGACCTGTTTACTGAGGAGAAAGGAACAACACCCAAGGTAAGTGAAATTATTCAAGCAATAACAAAGGTAAAAGTGCGAAACATAGATGTACCCGTTGTTTTGGATACTGGCGCGTCGACATGCCTCATGTCTACTAGCTTGTTCAAAGAGATAGCGAGGGAAGTAAGTGTACCCACGCTACCCGTGGAGAACTGTAAGGTCGTAACGGCAATGGGAAGTAAATCTAAGGTTATAAAATTACAGGCCAGCATACCCATTAGCATATGTGGTGTAACTTTGCAATGTACTTTCTTGTTGATAGACAAACTGATAGTGAACTGTATACTTGGTATGGAGGTGTTCAGAAGGTATGGGGTAAAAATAGATATCGGCAGCGGGGAATGTCAATGTCATGTAGGAGAGCGCACACTGACAGTGGACTTAATAAAAACTACAACGAAGAATCAGGGTAGGCAGATACCCGATATTGATATTAAACTTAGCTACCCTCAAGTCTTAATAGCAAGGGAGAGCGGTGAGATCGTAGATGAGCAAACAGTTGATAGTAAAATAAGTAAATCCGCTTGTCTTAACAATGAACAGCGAAGTGAACTGGCAAAATTACTCTTCAAATATCATAACATTTTTCGTAAACAACCCAGTGTTATTAGGGGATATGAATATAAAATGGAAGTGTGCCCGCATGAAACCTATTGTAGAACGTCATATGGCATTCCTTGGGCAAAGAAAGACGCAGTAAGACAAGAAATAGAGTGTATGATTAGGTGGAAGGTGATTGAAACATCGCACTCGCCTTACTGCAGTCCGATTCTCGCAGTTGGTAAAACTGACGGAACGGTGCGGCTGGTGTTGGACGCGAGAGAAATAAACAAAATCATCGTTCCTATAAGAACAAGGCCAGAGAATCTAGAAGAGCAGTTATTAAAGTTTCATGGCGTTAAGTATTTAACATCCCTCGATTTGAAAGCTTCGTACTGGCAAATTTTGTTGCATGAAGAGAGTAGAAAGTATACAGCTTTCATAAATGCCGGGAGGAGTTACCAATTTAGGGTGCTGCCTTTCGGATTAAAGTAGGCAGGAGGTTTGTCACTCTATGACGAATAAACCGATTGGTTCCTCTCCAGCTAGGGGGTACAATATTTATATTTTCGTTACCCTCTCCCTCTTCTACTGTCCTGTTTAGTCAATAAGGAATGTTCAATTTTCTTCTACTATCTAAAATGCAGAGATGAGAATGCAACCTAGTCGTTAGAGATTTTTCTTGTAATTTTGGTATTGAGCTTTCTTAAGACTTAAATATCTATAGAAACACAAGAAACTTTTTCATATTCCTTAAGAGAAAAATAAAACAATTGCACACAATAGTGGACGAGTGAAAATCATTAGATTATGTAGCTACAATACATAAAAATAATTAAACAAGAGCGATGGAAAAGAAAGGAATTCACAGCGCGCGGGCTTTGAGCTAGCGGCACGAGCGATGAAGAGTACTGAGACGCGCAGCCGCGCTTGAAGCGGAGTGTACTTATAACAATTACATACGAAGTGGCTAACAGCTGATCGTAGGGGTCGAGTAGGCAAAAAGCACGGTTAAGTTCAGTGTCCTCAGCTAGATGCGCAAAGACACACTGCGCATCGCGACGGTAACCATTCTAGAATTTAAGCGAATCGGCATTCACGCTGCGCTGCCAACTGGACAAAACAGAAGCGACACGAAATGAAGTACCTATCAGCTCATTACTCTAACGTAAATCAGTTACACAAACAAAACGAACACAGACATTTATCCCCAAGATGGAGACTATACTGTAAAGAGCACTAATTTTAAGAGTATATCATTAAGTTAAGCATACGTAGTTTTAAGAAAAGGACCGCATCGGTGCAAGTAAAGCATAAGGAGCGTAGAATACGCTAAAATTGTGAACTTAACATAGGCTATTGAATGTACATAGTTAGAAATAAGTATGAGTATTCAAAGGAGAAGAAAATATACACAGATATTCCTATCAGACTATATACAACAGTATTAAGACAAGTTTAAAAGAAAAGTAACAACATGTACACTTAAAAGAACACGATTAGCACTGAACTTTATTGAGAACTAAGCGGCTTACATGCAGCACGCAAGTCAGCGACGATGGGAAACGTAGAATGAAATATACACATAGAAAAGTGCGTGTGACGGAGACGTAAACTACAAAATAACATATCGTACGAGATTTAGCGAGAGGAGCAATTGTGCACTTATAAGACTACACTTCTTTACAGACAACATTAGAATTAGCGAGCGTGACGTATAGGGAGAATACATACCCACAAATTTGCTATTACAGAACTCACTTATGTTAGTTGCTATTAATTACATGGTACCTTATACGAAAAGCATAAGCAGCTGAGTAAAACTGTCAACATGAATCGTACAACTTGCGGGAGATAAGCTAAGTAAATACGAAAACCAACCAATACGCACACAACGTAATTATACGAACTAAAACAAAATAACTGAGGTAAGTACTGTATGTTTAAAAAAAACAATATACAGAAACAAATTAATTTCACTTCTGGATAATACTTGGAAGTAGAGAGAGTGTGAAAAGTTTTAGATTCGATTGGAGGTATTAATTAGTTAATCTACGTTTGTGGTGACATAACATGCATGCATGAATCTAGGAAGAGAATGAAAGTGTATTAGAGTAATATGAGTTTATTTATATTTGTGAGAAGAAATAAATAGGGCGGTGGTTCTAGTGTAAGAACCCTGTAGGTAATAAATGAGTATAAATGGCGATTTATGTGGAAGATTTTTTAATGAATAATTACATGGATATACGGCGATGAATATGAAGATTAATTTTGCAGTGGTAGCTAGGAAAGGGCCACGAAGGCGACGTAAGAAAGAATAGATTATATAGTTTTAAGTCTTAGAATGAATGGTTGTATGAGTGTGGAAAGCAAAGTATGATGATGTATGTACGGTAAGTAATTATGAAAACGACCTTCTTGAAGAAGCAGTGAAGAATAAAGAAGAAACAGTGGAGTCCATGGTAACAAAGGTACAAGCTACATTTAAAGTATACTACAATACAGTGATCTGCTACACAGGCGTCAGAAAGTAAAACAAATTAGTATGAAAAATATTTCTTTAGCGACTAACTGTTACAGCTTGAGCAACTATAAGGTGAATATTAATGAAAATATGATATACGATTCGTATGAGGAACGAGCACAAAATGCAGTGAAACAATATTTTCTACACTGAGTTCTTGACACACGCAGAAGCGAAAACAGTACTTTAACATAAGCACGTTCTTCTTTCGCGGGAATGAATTATGAGTGGAATTACACATGGCAAAAATACAGTAAAAGTATCGGCCACAGTTACAAAGGGTAAACACGTACATGTCGTCGCATCAATAAGGCAGAAATATGACTTGAAATATGTGTACATGAATGTGTAATATTACGACGATTAACAAGCAGTGATTAAGTCAGGATTGTCAAAGGAAAAAACATCCTACACACTCGCTCACAAACGAGCACTTGTAAATATTGTACGTAGTATGGTGTCTATCAAATGCCAGGGATAGAATAAGTTCACTAACGACGCACTACAAGTAGCAATCTTAGAAGTAGCTTGATCTCTGAAGCAGACCTTAGCAAATCTTCTTTTTCCATGTAGTGAGTAGTGCTGGAACATATTTTCTATGTGTTTTTGTGAAGGTATAAAACCGCAGGAGGTCGGGCCTGCAAGTCAAGAGAAGAAAATGCAAATATTCAGAACAAATGAAAGATTCCTTCTAATTTACTTATTATTGTGTAAAACGATACCAAACATGGAATCCATAAATGAAAACTGAATGTGAATTGTACATTTAGTTGTCAACTATATTATTGTCAATGTCGAAGTCTATGTAAAATGTATATATGTACTGTTTTCTATGTGTAGTTGTGAACACAAAAACGCGCAGGAGGTCGGTCCTGCAAGAAAGGAACAGGAAACCCAAATATTCAGAATAAATTAAAGATTCCTTCTGATTTGCATATTAGTGTGTCATGGAGTCCATATATGAAATGAGTATGAATTGTAAATTTGTATGTCGACTTTATTATTGTCAACGTTTTTGTCTATGTAAAATGTATGTACTATTGTCAATTTTATGTGAAATTTTATTCTTGAAAAGGAACCATTTATGTATGTATGTGAAGTGCAACGCGACGGACGAGTAAAACACACTCACACGTGTGAAGTAATACAAAAATGTTAAGGCCTAATAATAGTGAAAATAACGGCTGAGCCGTAGTAAGAGTAAACGCTACAATGTGGCGAAGTGAATACAGTGAGTGTGATGCGTGTGCGACGGAAAAATGAGAGGAAATCCGTATAACCACGAGTTGTGGTGTGAGGACCGCTGAACTACAATGAACAACGGAAGACAATGCCGAGTTCTGCAGTGCGGCCCTTACCTCGCCTTGCTGTGCGAAAACCTCGTCCAGGCGCGAGATGATGTATTGGTGTTCTTCGGGTTGAGCGTTGGAGCTGAATCCGTCGTATCCAGTCTCCGGACTGGAGGGCATATACAACACCGACTTCATGAGCCTGGAGCGACATTACGATGGATGCGCGGGCAGTGCTGCTGCTCACGTGGCGCTCGCGTCACTGCGACGGGCGCGGTAAACAATGAGCTGCTGCTAGCCATAAGAGCAGCGAACAATGAGATAGCGTGTGCTGAAAAGACACCTTCTCAGAACGGCCAATGAACCAAAAGCCAGTGAGAAAAACAATTTTTAAAACATGGTGAGGACAATTTACGAAATGTAAAATTTTTCCCCTGTCCATACAGCTTAACAAGTATAATGAAAAATCACAGACTAAGACGTTAGCACGACATGGATGTACGATTATGTAATATAAATATATGTGAATGTCGTTATGTGATATAAGTGTATGTGAATGTATTTATATGTATGAATTTGTAATGAACAAGGAAATGAACTTCGTAGACTTACTTGCAGTAGCATAAGGGTATTAAAACTCCATTGACTTGCATCAAATGACTCAACATGAGCCCCAAGGTAAATAAGGCTACTGTATACTGTCTCACTAAATAAAGAGACTTATTCCCGACAGTATACAGTAGGGGGGCAATTGTGATATACCTTTTGCATTTCTTACTTTTATGTTTTCATCCTCTTTAAAAGCAAAGAGAAAAGATGAGGTGGTAGTAGCCCAGCGTAGAGCCTGTGCCTACCGTCAGGTATTTTTGACTTCCAGTTGTTAAAAGACAGAGCAGTTTTTGTTCTTGTACGAGTTGTTGGAAGGAAGGTTTCGCTCAGTGAGTGAACGAGTGAGAACCGCCATTTTTTTAGCGAGTAATTGCAGACCGCCATTGTGTATATTTTCTATGTGCATCGAACAGAAATATAGTAGTGTTTTATTAACAGAATATTTGTGAGAGTTATTATTATTTCAAGTAGTAATGCAATAAGAAGAACGGAAGCCCACCTGTGTACTTCGGAAAATTTACGAAGATCCGAATATAACAACACGGCCACAGTCAAGGAGACGGCGATCGGACATAATATTAATAATTGGTACGCATAAAATACTATGAAGACGATTTATTTATATAAATATAAACTAAAATGATTCCTTTCCCGTTACAGGCAATGCCTAGCTTATTGTGCTTGTCCTTCATGCCAAAGAATTAATCTCTTTAATTCATCCATTTTAAAAAAGCCACACATTCCAACATTTTATTATCATTCATTCCTTATCCTGTTATATTATCATTTATTATATTATACGAATGTCACACGGCCAGCCTCTACACTTACCCTCCGCCTCGTGCGCCACGAACGCCGCTGAACCCGCCTCTCCCCTTGGGGAGAGGGTGGCCCAACCGCGCCCGGTACCCGCGAAGATGCCTCGACAACAGGGACAGTGGGTGAAGCATGTAACACCTGGGGTGTACCTTGCGACGCACCAGACTCCCCACTGCCGCTACACTCCGAGGCAGCAGCCTGAAGACGGCTGACCGCGGCCATCAACACGTTCAGCTGTTCGCGAACAGTGGCCAGCTCACCCTGCGTCCGTACACATCAGTCACGCATCCTATCCATCCTAAGAAATCAATTTACTGTAGATTGAAAACAAACACTAGCACTACTGGTACTGTGGCTGACTAAAGGGACTCTCTCTGACTGTATTCAAAACAAACACGAAATCTATGGAACACTATTACTAGCACTCGACAATTAAAGCTTCATAAAAGCAAAAACACACGGAAGAAGAAGTGACAAGTAAGAAAAATACAGTTCATACTTAAATTAACGCAGCTCGCTGCACAGCAGACGTGATGTAGACGGCAGTTACGTCGAATTGTCAATGTTAACAGATCAGCAGAACTTGTCGCTTGTGGACTCTAGACGACTGCAAGACTGTAACCTTGTCAGATGAGTCTCGATTTCAGTTAGTGAGAGCTGATGGCTGGGTTCCAGTGTGGCGCAGACCCACCCGAAAACATGGATCCAAGTTATCAAATGGTTCAAATGGCTCTAAGCACTATGGGACTTAACATCTGAGGTCATCAGTCCCCTAGACCTAGAACTACTTAAACCTTACTAACCTAAGGACATCACATACTGCCATGCCCGAGGCAGGATTCGAACCTGCGACCGAAGCAACAGCGCGGTTCCGGACTGAAGCGCCTAGAATATTGCGCCAAGTATTGCAATAAATAGCATGTCAAGTGTAGTTCTAGAAAGATCTGCTAATGATATTTTCATGGATATTAATAAATGTTTTAAAGCCAACTAACTGACATTAAACTTCGAAAAGACTCACTGTATGCAATTCAGAACCTGTAAGAGGTTTCCACCCAGCATATGCATAAAGTACGAAGAAGAGCAGATAGAAGAGGTTGACAGTATTAAATTCCTGGGATTACAACTTGATAATAAATTCAGTTGGGAGGAGCACACCACAGAACTGCAGAAACGCCTTAACAAATCTGTATTTGCATTTCGAGTGTTAGCAGACATAGGCGACATAAAAGTGAAAAAGCTTGCATACTTTGCCTACTTTCATTCCATAATGTCATATGGTATAATATTTTGGGGTAACTCTTCAAGTCAAACAAAAGTCTTCAGGCGAAAAGCGTGTAATACGTATTATTTGTGGAGTAAACTCACAGACGTCTTGTAGAAACCTCTTCAAAGAACTGGGTATACTAACTACTGCCTCTCAGTATATTTACTCCTTAATGAAATTTGTCCTAAATAATATATCTCTTTTTCCAACAAACAGCTCAATATCAGGAACAAAAATGATCTGCACAGGGACTTAAAATCACTTACTTTAGTTCAAAAAGGGGTCCACTGCTCAGGAACACTCATCTTCATTAATTTGCCAGCAAACATAAAAAATTTAGTTACAAATAAAGATCAGTTTAAAAGGAGCCTGAAAGACTTACTAGTGGCCAACTCCTTCTACTCCATTGACGATTTTTTTAATAGAAACAAATGTGTTGTATATATTCATACTATTAGTATTGTTATTTCAGCTTAAAAAAACAAGTGACATGTTCCACATCCACGAGGATCTCCTCAACACGGACCTAGGGAATGAAAAATTAATCTAATCTAAGAACCGCTCGTCCACAACGGCCAGCCCCCAAGTTATAAACAAGGCACTGTGCAAACCGGTAGTGACTCCATAATGGTCTGGGCTGTACTTGCTTAAAGAGAACTGGGCCCTCTGGTCCACCCGACTCGCTGGTGATTGGAAATAGTTATGTTGCAGCCAAACAACTACCGAATTTTTATGGATAACATTGGTCCATGTCACCGGGCTACAACCGCTCAAGACTAGTTTGAAGAACATTCTGGACAATTCGAGAGAATGATTTGATCACCAGATCGCCTGACATGAATCCAATCGATTGTTTGTGGGGCATAATCGAGAGATCAGTTCGTGCCCAAAATCCTGCACCGGGAACAGCTTCGCAATTATCGACGGCTGTAGAGGCAGCATGGCTCAATGTTTCTGCAGGTGACTTCCAACGACTTGTTGAGTCCATGCCGCATCGAGTTGCTTCACTACTCTGGTCAAAAGGGAGACCGATAGGATATGAGGAGGTAATCCCATGACTTTTGTCACATCATTGTATAACTGGGAGCTTTTACCAGGAGTGTTTCTCCGCCATGCAGTTTACATGTTCCTTCCAGTTCTCCTATTTTCCTTTATTTTTCTCTTTGGATACGTAGTCCTAAATCTTTTGTTATATCTTCGTTCCATTTACAGTACGATCTTCTCGAGTACGTATTTTCTCTCTTCTTAGAAACCTCAATTCTGGAGCCATTATTTACTTTCTTGGTGTCTTGTCACCTATATGTCACTTCCATAAGTTAGCATTGCCATGATCTTCATCTTACTTTCATTCCTAGCTTTATTCTACAATATTTTTATGATCGTTCCACATATGTGAATAAATTTACTTACTTTTTGATCCTGTTCATTTTTATATACATACATGATGTAGCATCCTAGATATTAAAATGTTTAATTGGCTCCAACATTTAATTATTCGAGACCATTTTTGATCTTACTTGTTGTTTGCCTTCAAACGCTATCGCTTTCGTTTTATCTACAGACGGTTTCAGGTTACAATTTTACGCTGACTGTTACAACTGTAGGTCATGAACAGTCTCTGCAATCAGAGTTAGGTAACCTGCAATTGTAATTACATTTAGTCAGTGGCGCGATCTAAAAACACTGACTTTTTAGTTCATCGATTTCCATATATTGAATATATTGATCATTTCCTCTGTGAATATACTGAAGAGTGTCGCAGAAATATAACATCCATGTCATACTAACACACACACACACACACACACACACACACACACACACACACACACACACATAAACCACACGAACAACGAACATTATGGAGGAAGCCTGGCATGTCTGTCTGTACGATACAGATAGCAGTGTCGTAGATGCAGCCACATCGAAGGGATATCTACGTAAAGGGGAGCAGTCTGGATGATTCACTGAACTGCCCCTGTAACCACACGGCATTGCTGTATTGGTTTTTGGTTTTGTAGATGTCTGAAAGCAAGACCAAACAACAGTAGTTACGTTTCTTGAGGATGTGCAGCTCTACTCTATAGCTTAATGACAATGACATCCTCCTGAGTAAAATATTCCGGAGGTAAGTTAGTCCCAAATTAGGATCTCCTGACGGTCGATAGTGTACGCAGGAAGAAACAAAACCGACGTTCTACGGGTCAGAGCGTGGAATGTTAGGTGCCATAATCGACTGGGTAGATTACAGAATTTAAAAAGGGTAAACGATCACTTAAAATTTGCTACAGAGAGCTTTACTGAAGTGTGAGGGCAGAGAACAGGACTTCTGGACAGGTCAGTTGAGATATTTGTCAGGGTGGATTTACGTCTCTATCTCTTTATATCGTGCTATCGAACTGTACCTTATGTAATATTTTAGCGGAGCGTGTCTTACGTAGTTCATTTGCCAAACAAAATTCCACTACCTTCTTTCCAGAGAAGGCACCTAAGCACACATATATTACCGAAGATTGGTAATATTGTTATTCGAGCAGATTCTTCTCTGTTCCAGCGGTAGAAACTTAATCGTATTAGCGCTACAAAAAATCGTCTTGAAAATGTAATTACGTGAACTGAATAGAAGATTCTTTCGGTCAGTTTATTTCGCTTACTACGCCGAACAAAGATTACTGCTAACACAAAGTTCAGTGCGTGTAACTGTCTCTGGTTGGCGTATTAAACTTCTCAGCTAGCGGAAATTATTATTTGCTTACTTTGCGATCACTTTAATCAATTCCTGAAAAAGAAAACTTGATATATAAATAAACTCTCTGAGATCCCTATGTTTTCAAAATATTTCAGATTTCAAAATTTATAACAGTTATGCTTGAACTCCATAAATCAGAGAGTAAATAACGGTTTGCTTTGACTTCGAAATGGATTATAAATTTTCATACAGAAAAAAATCACTCTTATTCACGACTTTCAAACAAATCTCAGTGCAAATAAATTGGGTTCAGTATTTTCAAAATAGTTAATTTCATAAACCCTTTTATCTTCTTTTTCAAGGACACAAAAAGATTTATTTCAGCATAATATGTACCAACTACTGCCACGAGAGTAATGTAACAAACATGAGACTACTAGAATGACTATCACGGAATTGCTGCCATAGACCTAAAAATACATTATTTCATTTTTCAGTACAACAGATAAACAGACGAAGTTGAAAATATGCCTTTTATTTACTTCATGACTGGTTTTGGGTCAGGTCCCATTTTCACATCATCCAGATAGTCAAAACAGTATTTCGCAAAACATAAGGACTGTGTCAAGATAATAAATACATAGGTATAATGAAATGCCAAAAAAAAAAAAAACAGTGACAGACCACACAAATAACAGGTTCTTATATTTTGGGAAATACCGTTTTGACTATCTGGATGACCTGAAAATGAATCCCGACCCGAAACTAGTCATCAAGTAAATAAAAGAGATATTTGCAACTATGGCTGTTTTTCTGTTGTTTTCTTTATCACAAGTTGCTGCCCTACCAATACTCCAGCATGCTGGAAGTTCATTTCATTTTTCGTTTTTAAACAATTTTATTTCGTTTTCGTAACTTAGATCATTAAATCTAAGGGAAACTTCACGCACCTTCTTTTGCACGCGTCCGTCGGCTCTCTGAAGTCTACTTAAGGTGCCGTCACAAAGTTGAAGATCCCTTCGGCTGCCACTTAGCTGCGGTGACCTCATGCGACATGAAAAATAAAAAAATACACACATTTGTAGTTCTCAAAAAAAAAATTTACGTTATACATACTAACTTTGCAGTTGTTAATAATACTTACAATTAATAAATCTGGGAAGTCACCACATGTTGTTTCTGTGATATCTGCGAGAGAAAACAGTCCTCTATCATCTCATCAAGTCATTCTCAGCACAGTGACATATGGTTGTATCATCTTAACTCCATACAAAAAACTAACATTACCAATGTGATAAAAAATTTCTTTCCCATTCGGGCAATTATCTATTTGTGACAAATAACATTTAGGACCGTGTAGTCTACATATGTACATTACTCATCATGGACTAAATTTTATTACTGTTCAGTCATATGTGGTTAGCAGGAAATTTTATCATTTCAGTTAATACTTACTAGCTTCTAAACATCACTTTTTATTAATAGGTCTCCAATATTAAATTCTGGTAAATAATCTAAAGCATTGTGCTTTAATCTTCGTTCAGCGTTCTATTAATTGTTTACTCCACTAGAAGGGGTGTGAGGTCTATATTCCTCTGAGTTTGAGGGGGATGGGGTCACCTTAGCACATCTGACAGTGGCCCTACTATCGCCCGATTATTCGACACTTCTTCTAAAGGGGTAAATCGTGTAGTTACATGAGGTAATTCGTTCATGGGACTCTCAGAATCCTTCAGGTACTCATCCCACTTGCTACGCATTTGTGCACAATAGTTTTTACATAATCTTCCTACCTCTTTCATTACACATATGTATCAAGGTTTCCCTTGGGATGAAATTTCTACATTTTTACGTGTTTACGTGTCTAAAAATTGAGTGAACTTCTTTCCTTTCAACTGCCCGTCGTTGTCAGGTAGTATATGCTGAGGGACATGATATTTTTCGAAAAAACCTGTCTTTAAACACCGTATAGTGCTGGTAGCTTTACAGCTCTTAATCATTATAAGCATAAGAATTTAGAGCAACGTTTCAATGACAAATATACGAGGTGTGATCGTTAAGTGCCGGGAATTTTCGTTTTGCTTTAAAATTCTTTATTTATTTATCAACATCAATTTTGTCTCCTTCAAACTAATTACCCTCACTTACAATACACTTGGGCCAGCGCTTTTACCTATCTTGGAATCACTTCTTGAATTCACTTTCCGTTATGGTGTTCAACTCTTTCAGCGATTCTGTTTTTATCTCATCAATCGTGGCAAAATGTCGTTTCAAGGTTCTCTTTAGCCTCGGGAATAAAAAGAAGTCGTAGGTGCCAATGTCTGGCGAATACGGTGTTCAAAAATGGTTGAAATGGCTCTGAGCACTATGGGACTTAACATCTGAGGTCATCAGTCCCCTAGAACTTCGAACTACTTAAACCTAACTACCCTAAGGACTTCTCACATATTCATGCCCGAGGCAGAATTCGAACCTATGCCGTAGCGTTCGCGCGGTTCCAGACTGAAGCGCTTAGAACCGCTCGGCCACAAGGGCCGGTGAATACGGTGTCCAAGCAAACATAACGGCTTTTTTTTTCAAAGAGTCACGAACATGCATTGAGGTGAGAGCGGAAACATTATCGTCATGTAATTTCCACAAGTGGTTTTTCCACAATTCTGGGTTGCTTCTCGCAAACGACGCATGTCTTGCAGGTAGTATTCCTTATTCACCTTACAACCATATGGCATGAATTCATGATGCACTACATCCGATTGTAATCGAAGGAAACAGTGAGAAGAACTTTCACATGTGATTGAACTTCTCGATTTTTTTTCAGTATTGGCTCTTCAGGCAGTTTCCATTCGAAGATTGGGCCTTAGTTTAGACGTCACACCCGTATACCTATCCTTTATAAACTTTTATAACCGTCTTTAGACGTTTTGGACCATTCTCGACTTCGTTCAGCAATCCTGAGCTATGTCTACGCGA
The DNA here is from genome assembly GCF_023897955.1 of Schistocerca gregaria. Lineage (NCBI taxonomy): Eukaryota > Metazoa > Arthropoda > Insecta > Orthoptera > Acrididae > Schistocerca > Schistocerca gregaria. Next base: position 654,239,007 of record NC_064924.1, read on the forward strand.
TGTCGTTTTTAGCTGAAATTTTACAATTTCGGAATGAACTTAGCAGCCACACGTTTCATGCCGAAAACACCCGAATAAATTGCTTGGCATGAGCCAAATGATATTCTGACATTATAAACAACCTTTCTGATGATGACTCAGCGATTTTGCAGAACTGTTTTTTTCGTGCCATCAGTAATTGATGTGCTAGGGCGTCCAGGACGATTCTGTCTTCGACGTCTTCTCGACCGTCTTTGAGATCTTTACACCACTCAAACTCTTTTCTAGCTGATACTAGATTCACCAAAATCCAAAGTGAACATCTCGAATGCGGTGCTCCACTTTATTCCATTTTTAAGCACAATTTAATACAAACTCTTTGAGTCATCTTTTCGAAAGTAAAAATTCGTCGAGTATTCGAAAACAGGAATAGCCTTTTCTATCATCAGCAATAAACTAAAAATGCAAAATAGCTGAAAATGAAAACATACATCAGGAACGTGGGTAACAGTAAGACTGAAAAGATTTTGAAAATCTTGAATGTGAAAGCCAGCGAAATCAAAAACTTCTCGTTACTTTTTGATCTCACCTTGCAAATTCCATAACATGGTTTCCCTTGGGACTTGGCCCATAGAAATCCGTGACACGCCAATCCCAGATGCCTTTGAGAATTATACAATATAATCACATTTTACCTCATTGATTAAAATCTTTTACCCTCTAGCAAACTAAACATTTTCTAATGTTTCCTCATATCAGTCTACTAAAGCTATTTATTCACAAGCACTAAACTATTTTTGTTCAAAAGTGAATATATAGAATTAGTTGTTTCACTATATAAGAAGGTGAACAAATAATCCACATACTGTATTTAATATTATTTCTCCAACATAATACACCTTGAAGTATGCACCAGTGATCACTCTGCTCCTAGAGCTACCTCTGGTTTCTCAAGGAATAAATGACTTGGCTCAAATAAGGATCTGTACTGTGTTAATTCATCACCACTTGTGCAACCACTTTTTCGTTTTTGTATTTAACGCTAGGCATTCCTCATATGATGGGCTTCCAATCCCACTGGTAAACGTGACAGTATGTCTGACACCGCATTTTTATTTCCTTCTACATGTACAACCTCAAAGTTAAATTCACGAAGAGAAAGGTCCCACTTTTTTAAACGTTCTTGTGATAATTTGCTATTCATAAGTAAATACCGCTTTCTAATCAGTGTATGGTTTTCTGTCCAGATAATAAGTACAGAAGCCTCTTGAACCCCTAAATGATACCTAACCTTACTTCCCCATAGTTGTACAATTAATTTCATATTTTTTCAACAGTCAGCTGGCAAAGGTTATAGTTCTATGGTTACCATTGTTCTTGAAATACCCCTGAAGAATCTGACAGTGTCATAACAGTAGGCAACAAATGAGAGCTTCAGTACCTCATTCATCCTTGGAGGGAGCAAAAGATCATGAAAAGCTTTTTCTCCCTTCATCCCGTTTACATTTAGTTTGCATCATTAAGCTCATTATGTCTGGTGGGACAGTACTAAACCCTTGCATTATATCTTCTATAGAGACCCACCAAAGTATATCAGTTGCTTCCTACACATTGAATATCTACATTTTATAACTACTTTAATTTTACTTTTGTCATCTTTTATACCTTTACTACTTACAGTACCTCCTAAATACTCAACTTCAGATAGTCCAAATGATGATTTACTCTCTTTTATGGTAATACCATTTCCGAAGAATTTATTCAACATTTCCTCCAACACCTCAAAATGTTCACACCAGGTTCACGTAATAATTAGGATGTCATCTGCATGTTATTTTCTTTTGTATAGGATCTGGATATCGAGCCTGGTCTAATGCTCTCATGAAAATCCTAAGGGGTAATACAGCATAGAGGGCCGAGCGCAAACACCTCTGCGTGAAGACAGGGCACCTGTTGCGTCACTCGAAGCGTTTCAACCATATTAGAGGCCAGTCATTTATTGACAATTTTAGCAAGTTGTCGTTCTTTCGCAGCAGCCTCGGCTGTTGGACATCCAACTGCGTGTTGTATTCTTGTGGACGTACGTTGAGTCGGCGCAGTGGTTGTGCACCATGGAGAAGGTGTCAGCGACCGTAGCGCCACATCGCGCTGCCGTCGAGCAGGCGCGGCCGTTTCGGCCTGGCTGCTGGAGTGTACTCAGCCCCACTCCGAATTCAACGATTTCTCTTAGTGACCCACCAATAGCAGGATGACCCATCCGCGATGTACTTGGCTTCAATAGTTACGCGGTCGGTTGATGTTCTCCCTATCCCTGGTCGGTTACAGCAACCGAAGGCGTCTGAGTGTTGAACAGGAATGTGTGACCCAAGGGGTCCAGTATTGGCAACACTATATAGTGTGGTATTGTCGGCAGACAGTTCCTCCGTCAGCAGAACGTAGGCGAAGAGTAGCATGAAGTTCATCAAGTAAAGGCCAGATGACTTTGCTACTGGTAAACCGTTCGCGGTATAAGGTTGTGGCCCATGAAACTCTTGTGTTTCTAACGTTTCGTCCAGAACTGCACTGGACGGCTTCAGAGGTGTTGTTCCTCCATTGAGTCTTGTCCACTGTGAAACTTCCCCTTTGAATGTAAAAAATAACTGTACTAGCAAAACTTCTACGTTACTTGATTTTCAAAACTTCAGAGTGAAACTGAACGTACTGAGACTGTTTTCTCTTTACTTATTCTGATCATTTCTAAACTGACACACAATATTTTAGCGGAACGCAAGCTGACTTTTAATAATCCCTACGAAAAAATAGCCCTGACTAACAATAACATATGCCCTTCATGAATCACTTACCTCACAAAAAATGGTTCAAATGGCTCAGAGCACTATGGGACTTAACTGCTGAGGTCATCAGTCCCATAATAATACTTAAACCTAACTAACCTAAGGACAGCACACACATCCATGCCCGAGGCAGGATTGGAACCAGCGATCGTAGTGGTCGCGCGGTTCCAGATTGTAGCGCTTAGAACCGCTAGGCCACTCCGGCCGGCTACCTCAAATATTCTTCGTTACTGCAACTACTGCAATACAACGAGCGCCAATACTGCCAGCTAAATAATAGATTCTAACTACTGAAGGCACTAATTACTCAGAAGCATATAGTTAGCAGATGAAAAATTTTGGCAGAGAACAAACAATTTATTTACCTTAATAATGTTCAAAGGTCATAATATATACACAAAAATTCGGACATCCAGTTTAACACATTTCCTTTTTCTGACGGACACACGTCCAGCTCGTTCGCTCATGTTAGCATCTCAGAACTCTGATATCTCTCTCCCCACATCCACCACTACTGGCGGCTCACCTCCAATTGCTCAACGCTACGGGCTGTTCACACCCAAATGCCCAACACTACACTGGCGAATAACTCCCAACAACGAGTCCAACAAGCCACAGACTGCACACAGCGCGTTTAGCGATTTTAATAAAGAGCGCTACGTGGCGTTACCAGCATAAAAACCTAAACAGCATACTTAGAACTGGTCGAGAGTCTAAGAGCGACATACGTGCTGTAGAAAAAGGGGGCGTCCAAATAATTATTTACTTCTTGCAAACCGTTATCTAAATTATTATTGATTGCATCTGAACGATTTTTCATTTCTTCGTTGCTTGTATCTAAACAATTATTCACTTCTTGCAAACCGTTATCTATTTCATTAATAGTTCCACCTAAGCGATTTTTCATTTCTACATTACGTTCATCTAAACTATTATTTACTCATATGAAGTCTTCACGGGTTGTCAGCCGAGTAGCATCGTCGTCTCGTAGCAACGATTCGATGGAATGCGTCTCCATCATCTTTCCATCGAAACGCATTCCATCGAAACGTTGCTACGAGACAACGATCATCATTCCATCGAAACGAATTCCATCGAAACGTTTACCGAGAAAGCCTGCACTCGCATGTATTATTTACTTCTTGCAATGCGATATCTGTTTTATTGTTAGCTGCATCCAAATAATTTTTTATTCTTCATTACTTGCATCTATACGACTACTTACTCCTTGCAAACCGTTATTTGTTGTTATTAGCTGCATCTAAACGCTTTCGATTTCTTCATTAATGTTATCGAGTTTCTCATTATCAGTGTGAACATCTCCTCAATGTTACATTACGAGGGAGTAGTCTGACAATAATGCCCTGGTTTGCATGGCATATTATTATGTTCACTAAGTCCTCTATCAAATTTATCACCCACTGATAATATAACAGTTAATTTATTGATTTATTTTTTTGTTTTTAAATGGCAAATTAAACAGTTCCACCACTACCACTTTTACACTCCCAAGGACATTCATTAATCAACGTTCCAGCTATTAATACGACTCTCAGCATCTCCTGTCTACGTTGGCGTTAGCTGCTGCGAGACCGTCCGGCAGTGGCAGTTTCTAGGCGGCGAAGTCCTTCGGCTGTCTCTTTTAAAGCGTCATTTGCTAGTTGCTCAGTGTCACCTGTAAGTTTCTCTGGATCATCTGAAAATTGCTCTACGTTACGATGCGAGTAGCTCTATCTCAACTGCAAGTTGCTACGGCACCAACACGTAGCGTGCGTGACTGCTCGGTGTTGGAAAACGCTCGACCCTTCGACCCGAAAACTCCACCCGTATAAAGATAAACCTCTCTGTCCCCCCAAATGGTCTCTACTTCGTTCCTTGAGCTTTTGTTGACTGCTTCACGTCTTCTTACTTGTCTCTTGTTTCTACCGGATGTCTTCTTTGTTCAGGATGTACGTTTCCGTTTCGTATGTCTCACTTTCCGCCATTGAGTTTTTTTATATCTGCCCTAGTGTCCACAATTTCCATCGTTTCCATCGTGACGATTGAGATATTTCTCAGGGCGGCTGTATGTCGAAATCTCTTTATACAGGGTGTTACAAAAAGGTACGGCCAAACTTTCAGGAAACATTTCTCACACACAAAGAAAGAAAATATGTTATGTCGACATGTGTCCGGAAACGCTTACTTTCCATATTACTTCTCTTCAAATCACATTAATCATGGAATGGAAACACACAGCAACAGAACCTACCAACGTGACTTCAGACACTTTGTTACAGGAAATGTTCAAAATGTCCTCCGTTAGCGAGGATACATGCATCCACCGTCCGTCGCATGGAATCCCTGATGCGCTGATGCAACCCTTTGACAATGGCGTATTGTATCACAGCCGTCCACAATATGAGCACGAAGAGTCTCTACATTTGGTACCGGGGTTGCATAGACAAGAGCTTTCAAATGCCGCCATAAATGAAAGTCAAGAGGGTTGAGGTCAGGAGAGCGTGGAGGCCATGGAATTGGTCCGCCTCTACCAATCCATCGGTCACCGAATCTGTTGTCGAGAAGCTTACGACCACTTCGACTGAAATGTGCAGGAGCTCCATCCTGCATGAACGACATGTGTCATTCTTGTAAAGGCACATGTTGTAGCAGCACAGGTAGAGTATCCCGTATGAAATCATGATAACGTGCTCCATTGAGCGTAGGTGGAAGAACATGGGGCCCAATCAAGACATCACCAACAATGCCTGCCCAAACGTTCACAGAAAATCTGTGTTGATGACATGATAGCACAATTGCAACATTACCTTCCTTCAGTTGGGTAACAGAAGAAATATTGAATTTAATTGATGAAAGGAGAAAATATAAAAATGCAGTAAATGAAGCAGGCAAAACGGAATACAAACGTCTCAAAAATGAGATCGACAGGAAGTGCAAAATGGCTAAGCACGGATGGTTAGAGGACAAATGTAAGGATGTAGAGGCTTATCTCACTAGGGGTAAGATAGATACTGCCTACAGGAAAATTAAAGAGACCTTTGGATATAAGAGAACCACGTGTATGAACATCAAGAGCTCAGATGGAAACCCAGTTCTAAGCAAAGAAGGGAAAGCAGAAAGGTGGAAGGAGTATATAGAGGGCCTATACAAGGGCGATATACTTGAGGACCATATTATAGAAATGGAAGAGGATGTAGATGAAGATGAAATGGGAGATAGGATACTGCGTGAAGAGTTTGACAGAGCAGTGAAAGGCCTGAGTCGAAACAAGGCCCCCGGAGTAGACAACATTCCATTGGAACTACTGACGGCCTTGGGAGAGCCAGTCCTGACAAAACTCTACCATCTGGTGAGCAAGATGTATGAAACAGGAGAAATACCCTCAGACTTCAAGAAGAATATAATAATTCCAATCACAAAGAAACCAGGTGTTGACAGATGTGAAAATTACCGGACTGTCAGTTTAATAAGTCACAGCTGCAAAATACTAACGCGAATTCTTTACAGGCGAATGGAAAAACTAATAGGAGCCGACCTCGGGGAAGATCAGTTTGGATTCGGTAGAAATGTTGGAACACGTGAGGCAATACTGACCTTACGACTTATCTTAGAAGAAAGATTAAGGAAAGGCATACCTACGTTTCTAGCATTTGTAGACTTAGAGAAAGCTTTTGATAATGTTGACTGGAATACTCTCGTTCAAAATCTAAAGGTGGCAGGGGTAAAATACAGGGAGTGAAAGGCTATTTACAATTTGTACAGAAACCAGATGGCAGTTATAAGAGTCGAGGGACATGAAAGGGGGGAAGGGAGTGAGACAGGGTTGTAGTCTCTCCCCGATGTTATTCAATCTGTATATTGAGCAGGCAGTAAAGGAAACAGAAGAAAAATTCGGAGTAGGTATTAAAATCTATGGAGAAGAAATAAAAATGTTGAGGTTCGCCGAAGACATTGTAATTCTGGCAGAGACAGCAAAGGACTTGGAAGAGCAGTTGAATGGAATGGACAGTGTCTTGAAAGGAGGATATAAGATGAATATCAACAAAAGCAAAACGAGGATAATGGAATGTAGTCGAATTAAGTCGGTTGATGCTGAGGGAATTAGATTAAGAAATGAGACACTTAAAGTACTAAAGGAGTTTTGCTATTTGGGGAGCAAAATAACTGATGATTGTCGAAGTAGAGAGGATATAAAATGTAGACTGGCAATGGTAAGGAAAGCGTTTCTGAAGAAGAGAAATTTGTTAACATCGAGCATAGATTTAAGTGTCAGGAAGTCATTTCTGAAAGTATTTGTATGGAGTGTAGTCGTGTATAGAAGTGAAACATGGACGATAAATAGTTTGGACAAGAAGAGAATAGAAGCTTTCGAAATGTGGTGCTACATAATAATGCTGAAGATTAGATGGGTAGCTCACATAACTAATGAGGAAGTATTGAATAGGATTGGAGAGAACAGAAGTTTGTGGCACAGCTTGACCAGAAGAAGGGATCGGTTGGTAGGACATGTTCTGAGGCATCAAGGGATCACCAATTTAGTAATAGAGGGCAGAGTGGAGGGTAAAAATCGTAGAGGGAGACCAAGAGATGACTACACTAAGCAGATTCAGAAGGATGTAGGTTGCAGTAGGTACTGGGAGATGAAGAAGCTTGCACAGGATAGAGTAGCTTGGAGAGCTGCATCAAACCAGTCTCAGGACTGAAGACCACAAGAACAACAACAATTCGGCCAACTGGCTGTGAATCGAGGAAGTACAGTACATACTGACGAAACTAAAATGAGCTGCAACATGGAAATTAAGCGTTTCCGGACACATGTCCACATAACATCTTTTCTTTATTTGTGTGTGAGGAATGTTTCCTGAAAGTTTGGCCGTACATTTTTGTAACACCCTGTATACAATGGAATAGTAGATTATGTAACCTTCTTTCCAAGTGTGTCTTATGTAGCTCCTTTGCACAACTGAATTACGCTGTCTTCATTCCAGTTTTCATACGCAACCACTCATATACATTCGAAGATTCGTAATATTATTTGGGCAGATTCTTTGCTGTCCCAGCAGTGGAATTGTGGGCACTTCATCATACTCGTACTTCAAAAAATTATCTTCAAAATGTAATTACATGAGATGAACCAAAGATTCTTTCTGTCACCTTATTTCGGTTACTGTGCCGAGCCAAGATTGCCGTTAACACCAAGATGAGTGAGTGCAACTGTCTCTGGCTGGCGTATTAAAATTCCCAAGTAAGGAAATTATTGAAACTTCCTGGCAGATTAAAACTGTGTGCCCGACCGAGACTCGAACTCGGGACCTTTGCCTTTCGCGGGCAAGTGCTCTACCATCTGAGCTACCGAAGCACGACTCACGCCCGGTACTCACAGCTTTACTTCTGCCAGTACCTCGTCTCCTACCTTCCAAACTTTACAGAAGCTCTCGTGCGAACCTTGCAGAACTAGCACTCCTGAAAGAAAGGATATTGCGGAGACATGGCTTAGCCACTGCCTGGGGGATGTTTCCAGAATGAGATTTTCACTCTGCAGCGGAGTGTGCGCTGATATGAAACTTCCTGGCAGATTAAAACTGTGTGCCCGACCGAGACTCGAACTCGGGACCTTTGCCTTTCGCGGGCAAGTGCTCTACCATCTGAGCTACCGAAGCACGACTCACGCCCAGTACTCACAGCTTTACTTCTGCCAGTACCTCGTCTCCTACCTTCCAAACTTTACAGAAGCTCTCGTGCGAACCTTGCAGAACTAGCACTCCTGAAAGAAAGGATATTGCGGAGACATGGCTTAGCCACAGCCTGGGGGATGTTTCCAGAATGAGATTTTCACTCTGCAGCGGAGTGTGCGCTGATATGAAACTTCCTGGCAGATTAAAACTGTGTGCCCGACCGAGACTCGAACTCGGGACCTTTGCCTTTCGCGGGCAAGTGCTCTACCATCTGAGCTACCGAAGCACGACTCACGCCCGGTACTCACAGCTTTACTTCTGCCAGTACCTCGTCTCCTACCTTCCAAACTTTACAGAAGCTCTCGTGCGAACCTTGCAGAACTAGCACTCCTGAAAGAAAGGATATTGCGGAGACATGGCTTAGCCACAGCCTGGGGGATGTTTCCAGAATGAGATTTTCACTCTGCAGCGGAGTGTGCGCTGATATGAAACTTCCTGGCAGATTAAAACTGTGTGCCCGACCGAGACTCGAAGTCGGGACCTTTGCCTTTCGCGGGCAAGTGCTCTACCATCTGAGCTACCGAAGCACGACTCACGCCCGGTACTCACAGCTTTACTTCTGCCAGTACCTCGTCTCCTACCTTCCAAACTTTACAGAAGCTCTCGTGCGAACCTTGCAGAACTAGCACTCCTGAAAGAAAGGATATTGCGGAGACATGGCTTAGCCACAGCCTGGGGGATGTTTCCAGAATGAGATTTTCACTCTGCAGCGGAGTGTGCGCTGATATGAAACTTCCTGGCAGATTAAAACTGTGTGCCCGACCGAGACTCGAACTCGGGACCTTTGCCTTTCGCGGGCAAGTGCTCTACCATCTGAGCTACCGAAGCACGACTCACGCCCGGTACTCACAGCTTTACTTCTGCCAGTACCTCGTCTCCTACCTTCCAAACTTTACAGAAGCACTCGTGCGAACCTTGCAGAACTAGCACTCCTGAAAGAAAGGATATTGCGGAGACATGGCTTAGCCACAGCCTGGGGGATGTTTCCAGAATGAGATTTTCACTCTGCAGCGGAGTGTGCGCTGATATGAAACTTCCTGGCAGATTAAAACTGCCGAGTTCGAGTCTCGGTCGGGCACACAGTTTTAATCTGCCAGGAAGTTTCATATCAGCGCACACTCCGCTGCAGAGTGAAAATCTCATTCTGGAAACATCCCCCAGGCTGTGGCTAAGCCATGTCTCCGCAATATCCTTTCTTTCAGAAGTGCTAGTTCTGCAAGGTTCGCACGAGAGCTTCTGTAAAGTTTGGAAGGTAGGAGACGAGGTACTGGCAGAAGTAAAGCTGTGAGTACCGGGCGTGAGTCGTGCTTCGGTAGCTCAGATGGTAGAGCACTTGCCCGCGAAAGGCAAAGGTCCCGACTTCGAGTCTCGGTCGGGCACACAGTTTTAATCTGCCAGGAAGTTTCATATCAGCGCACACTCCGCTGCAGAGTGAAAATCTCATTCTGGAAACACCCCCCAGGCTGTGGCTAAGCCATGTCTCCGCAATATCCTTTCTTTCAGGAGTGCTAGTTCTGCAAGGTTCGCACGAGAGCTTCTGTAAAGTTTGGAAGGTAGGAGACGAGGTACTGGCAGAAGTAAAGCTGTGAGTACCGGGCGTGAGTCGTGCTTCGGTAGCTCAGATGGTAGAGCACTTGCCCGCGAAAGGCAAAGGTCCCGACTTCGAGTCTCGGTCGGGCACACAGTTTTAATCTGCCAGGAAGTTTCATATCAGCGCACACTCCGCTGCAGAGTGAAAATCTCATTCTGGAAACACCCCCCAGGCTGTGGCTAAGCCATGTCTCCGCAATATCCTTTCTTTCAGGAGTGCTAGTTCTGCAAGGTTCGCACGAGAGCTTCTGTAAAGTTTGGAAGGTAGGAGATGAGGTAATGGCAGAAGTAAAGCTGTGAGTACCGGGCGTGAGTCGTGCTTCGGTAGCTCAGATGGTAGAGCACTTGCCCGCGAAAGGCAAAGGTCCCGACTTCGAGTCTCGGTCGGGCACACAGTTTTAATCTGCCAGGAAGTTTCATATCAGCGCACACTCCGCTGCAGAGTGAAAATCTCATTCTGGAAACACCCCCCAGGCTGTGGCTAAGCCATGTCTCCGCAATATCCTTTCTTTCAGGAGTGCTAGTTCTGCAAGGTTCGTACGAGTGCTTCTGTAAAGTTTGGAAGGTAGGAGACGAGGTACTGGCAGAAGTAAAGCTGTGAGTACCGGGCGTGAGTCGTGCTTCGGTAGCTCAGATGGTAGAGCACTTGCCCGCGAAAGGCAAAGGTCCCGAGTTTGAGTCTCGGTCGGGCACACAGTTTTAATCTGCCAGGAAGTTTCATATCAGCGCACACTCCGCTGCAGAGTGAAAATCTCATTCTGGAAACATCCCCCAGGCTGTGGCTAAGCCATGTCTCCGCAATATCCTTTCTTTCAGGAGTGCTAGTTCTGCAAGGTTCGCACGAGAGCTTCTGTAAAGTTTGCAATGTAGGAGACGAGGTACTGGCAGAAGTAAAGCTGTGAGTACCGGGCGTGAGTCGTGCTTCGGTAGCTCAGATGGTAGAGCACTTGCCCGCGAAAGGCAAAGGTCCCGAGTTCGAGTCTCGGTCGGGCACACAGTTTTAATCTGCCAGGAAGTTTCATATCAGCGCACACTCCGCTGCAGAGTGAAAATCTCATTCTGGAAACATCCCCCAGGCTGTGGCTAAGCCATGTCTCCGCAATATCCTTTCTTTCAGGAGTGCTAGTTCTGCAAGGTTCGCACGAGAGCTTCTGTAAAGTTTGGAAGGTAGGAGACGAGGTACTGGCAGAAGTAAAGCTGTGAGTACCGGGCGTGAGTCGTGCTTCGGTAGCTCAGATGGTAGAGCACTTGCCCGCGAAAGGCAAAGGTCCCGAGTTCGAGTCTCGGTCGGGCACACAGTTTTAATCTGCCAGGAAGTTTCATATCAGCGCACACTCCGCTGCAGAGTGAAAATCTCATTCTGGAAACATCCCCCAGGCTGTGGCTAAGCCATGTCTCCGCAATATCCTTTCTTTCAGAAGTGCTAGTTCTGCAAGGTTCGCACGAGAGCTTCTGTAAAGTTTGGAAGGTAGGAGACGAGGTACTGGCAGAAGTAAAGCTGTGAGTACCGGGCGTGAGTCGTGCTTCGGTAGCTCAGATGGTAGAGCACTTGCCCGCGAAAGGCAAAGGTCCCGACTTCGAGTCTCGGTCGGGCACACAGTTATAATCTGCCAGGAAGTTTCATATCAGCGCACACTCCGCTGCAGAGTGAAAATCTCATTCTGGAAACATCCCCCAGGCTGTGGCTAAGCCATGTCTCCGCAATATCCTTTCTTTCAGGAGTGCTAGTTCTGCAAGGTTCGCACGAGAGCTTCTGTAAAGTTTGGAAGGTAGGAGACGAGGTACTGGCAGAAGTAAAGCTGTGAGTACCGGGCGTGAGTCGTGCTTCGGTAGCTCAGATGGTAGAGCACTTGCCCGCGAAAGGCAAAGGTCCCGACTTCGAGTCTCGGTCGGGCACACAGTTTTAATCTGCCAGGAAGTTTCATATCAGCGCACACTCCGCTGCAGAGTGAAAATCTCATTCTGGAAACACCCCCCAGGCTGTGGCTAAGCCATGTCTCCGCAATATCCTTTCTTTCAGGAGTGCTAGTTCTGCAAGGTTCGCACGAGAGCTTCTGTAAAGTTTGGAAGGTAGGAGATGAGGTACTGGCAGAAGTAAAGCTGTGAGTACCGGGCGTGAGTCGTGCTTCGGTAGCTCAGATGGTAGAGCACTTGCCCGCGAAAGGCAAAGGTCCCGACTTCGAGTCTCGGTCGGGCACACAGTTTTAATCTGCCAGGAAGTTTCATATCAGCGCACACTCCGCTGCAGAGTGAAAATCTCATTCTGGAAACATCCCCCAGGCTGTGGCTAAGCCATGTCTCCGCAATATCCTTTCTTTCAGGAGTGCTAGTTCTGCAAGGTTCGCACGAGAGCTTCTGTAAAGTTTGGAAGGTAGGAGACGAGGTACTGGCAGAAGTAAAGCTGTGAGTACCGGGCGTGAGTCGTGCTTCGGTAGCTCAGATGGTAGAGCACTTGCCCGCGAAAGGCAAAGGTCCCGACTTCGAGTCTCGGTCGGGCACACAGTTTTAATCTGCCAGGAAGTTTCATATCAGCGCACACTCCGCTGCAGAGTGAAAATCTCATTCTGGAAACACCCCCCAGGCTGTGGCTAAGCCATGTCTCCGCAATATCCTTTCTTTCAGGAGTGCTAGTTCTGCAAGGTTCGCACGAGAGCTTCTGTAAAGTTTGGAAGGTAGGAGATGAGGTAATGGCAGAAGTAAAGCTGTGAGTACCGGGCGTGAGTCGTGCTTCGGTAGCTCAGATGGTAGAGCACTTGCCCGCGAAAGGCAAAGGTCCCGACTTCGAGTCTCGGTCGGGCACACAGTTTTAATCTGCCAGGAAGTTTCATATCAGCGCACACTCCGCTGCAGAGTGAAAATCTCATTCTGGAAACACCCCCCAGGCTGTGGCTAAGCCATGTCTCCGCAATATCCTTTCTTTCAGGAGTGCTAGTTCTGCAAGGTTCGTACGAGTGCTTCTGTAAAGTTTGGAAGGTAGGAGACGAGGTACTGGCAGAAGTAAAGCTGTGAGTACCGGGCGTGAGTCGTGCTTCGGTAGCTCAGATGGTAGAGCACTTGCCCGCGAAAGGCAAAGGTCCCGAGTTTGAGTCTCGGTCGGGCACACAGTTTTAATCTGCCAGGAAGTTTCATATCAGCGCACACTCCGCTGCAGAGTGAAAATCTCATTCTGGAAACATCCCCCAGGCTGTGGCTAAGCCATGTCTCCGCAATATCCTTTCTTTCAGGAGTGCTAGTTCTGCAAGGTTCGCACGAGAGCTTCTGTAAAGTTTGCAATGTAGGAGACGAGGTACTGGCAGAAGTAAAGCTGTGAGTACCGGGCGTGAGTCGTGCTTCGGTAGCTCAGATGGTAGAGCACTTGCCCGCGAAAGGCAAAGGTCCCGAGTTCGAGTCTCGGTCGGGCACACAGTTTTAATCTGCCAGGAAGTTTCATATCAGCGCACACTCCGCTGCAGAGTGAAAATCTCATTCTGGAAACATCCCCCAGGCTGTGGCTAAGCCATGTCTCCGCAATATCCTTTCTTTCAGGAGTGCTAGTTCTGCAAGGTTCGCACGAGAGCTTCTGTAAAGTTTGGAAGGTAGGAGACGAGGTACTGGCAGAAGTAAAGCTGTGAGTACCGGGCGTGAGTCGTGCTTCGGTAGCTCAGATGGTAGAGCACTTGCCCGCGAAAGGCAAAGGTCCCGAGTTCGAGTCTCGGTCGGGCACACAGTTTTAATCTGCCAGGAAGTTTCATATCAGCGCACACTCCGCTGCAGAGTGAAAATCTCATTCTGGAAACATCCCCCAGGCTGTGGCTAAGCCATGTCTCCGCAATATCCTTTCTTTCAGAAGTGCTAGTTCTGCAAGGTTAGCACGAGAGCTTCTGTAAAGTTTGGAAGGTAGGAGACGAGGTACTGGCAGAAGTAAAGCTGTGAGTACCGGGCGTGAGTCGTGCTTCGGTAGCTCAGATGGTAGAGCACTTGCCCGCGAAAGGCAAAGGTCCCGACTTCGAGTCTCGGTCGGGCACACAGTTATAATCTGCCAGGAAGTTTCATATCAGCGCACACTCCGCTGCAGAGTGAAAATCTCATTCTGGAAACATCCCCCAGGCTGTGGCTAAGCCATGTCTCCGCAATATCCTTTCTTTCAGGAGTGCTAGTTCTGCAAGGTTCGCACGAGAGCTTCTGTAAAGTTTGGAAGGTAGGAGACGAGGTACTGGCAGAAGTAAAGCTGTGAGTACCGGGCGTGAGTCGTGCTTCGGTAGCTCAGATGGTAGAGCACTTGCCCGCGAAAGGCAAAGGTCCCGACTTCGAGTCTCGGTCGGGCACACAGTTTTAATCTGCCAGGAAGTTTCATATCAGCGCACACTCCGCTGCAGAGTGAAAATCTCATTCTGGAAACACCCCCCAGGCTGTGGCTAAGCCATGTCTCCGCAATATCCTTTCTTTCAGGAGTGCTAGTTCTGCAAGGTTCGCACGAGAGCTTCTGTAAAGTTTGGAAGGTAGGAGATGAGGTAATGGCAGAAGTAAAGCTGTGAGTACCGGGCGTGAGTCGTGCTTCGGTAGCTCAGATGGTAGAGCACTTGCCCGCGAAAGGCAAAGGTCCCGACTTCGAGTCTCGGTCGGGCACACAGTTTTAATCTGCCAGGAAGTTTCATATCAGCGCACACTCCGCTGCAGAGTGAAAATCTCATTCTGGAAACATCCCCCAGGCTGTGGCTAAGCCATGTCTCCGCAATATCCTTTCTTTCAGGAGTGCTAGTTCTGCAAGGTTCGTACGAGTGCTTCTGTAAAGTTTGGAAGGTAGGAGACGAGGTACTGGCAGAAGTAAAGCTGTGAGTACCGGGCGTGAGTCGTGCTTCGGTAGCTCAGATGGTAGAGCACTTGCCCGCGAAAGGCAAAGGTCCCGAGTTTGAGTCTCGGTCGGGCACACAGTTTTAATCTGCCAGGAAGTTTCATATCAGCGCACACTCCGCTGCAGAGTGA
Source organism: Schistocerca gregaria (assembly GCF_023897955.1). NCBI lineage: Eukaryota > Metazoa > Arthropoda > Insecta > Orthoptera > Acrididae > Schistocerca > Schistocerca gregaria. Next base: position 654,254,107 of record NC_064924.1, read on the forward strand.
AAATCTCATTCTGGAAACATCCCCCAGGCTGTGGCTAAGCCATGTCTCCGCAATATCCTTTCTTTCAGGAGTGCTAGTTCTGCAAGGTTCGCACGAGAGCTTCTGTAAAGTTTGGAAGGTAGGAGACGAGGTACTGGCAGAAGTAAAGCTGTGAGTACCGGGCGTGAGTCGTGCTTCGGTAGCTCAGATGGTAGAGCACTTGCCCGCGAAAGGCAAAGGTCCCGAGTTCGAGTCTCGGTCGGGCACACAGTTTTAATCTGCCAGGAAGTTTCATATCAGCGCACACTCCGCTGCAGAGTGAAAATCTCATTCTGGAAACATCCCCCAGGCTGTGGCTAAGCCATGTCTCCGCAATATCCTTTCTTTCAGGAGTGCTAGTTCTGCAAGGTTCGCACGAGAGCTTCTGTAAAGTTTGGAAGGTAGGAGACGAGGTACTGGCAGAAGTAAAGCTGTGAGTACTGGGCGTGAGTCGTGCTTCGGTAGCTCAGATGGTAGAGCACTTGCCCGCGAAAGGCAAAGGTCCCGAGTTCCAGTCTCGGTCGGGCACACAGTTTTAATCTGCCAGGAAGTTTCATATCAGCGCACACTCCGCTGCAGAGTGAAAATCTCATTCTGGAAACATCCCCCAGGCTGTGGCTAAGCCATGTCTCCGCAATATCCTTTCTTTCAGGAGTGCTAGTTCTGCAAGGTTCGCACGAGAGCTTCTGTAAAGTTTGGAAGGTAGGAGACGAGGTACTGGCAGAAGTAAAGCTGTGAGTACCGGGCGTGAGTCGTGCTTCGGTAGCTCAGATGGTAGAGCACTTGCCCGCGAAAGGCAAAGGTCCCGAGTTCGAGTCTCGGTCGGGCACACAGTTTTAATCTGCCAGGAAGTTTCATATCAGCGCACACTCCGCTGCAGAGTGAAAATCTCATTCTGGAAACATCCCCCAGGCTGTGGCTAAGCCATGTCTCCGCAATATCCTTTCTTTCAGGAGTGCTGGTTCTGCAAGGTTCGCACGAGAGCTTCTGTAAAGTTTGGAAGGTAGGAGACGAGGTACTGGCAGAAGTAAAGCTGTGAGTACCGGGCGTGAGTCGTGCTTCGGTAGCTCAGATGGTAGAGCACTTGCCCGCGAAAGGCAAAGGTCCCGAGTTCGAGTCTCGGTCGGGCACACAGTTTTAATCTGCCAGGAAGTTTCATATCAGCGCACACTCCGCTGCAGAGTGAAAATATCATTCAAGGAAATTATTATTTGCGTAATTTTTTATCGCTTAAGACACCTACTGAGTAAGAAAGCTTGTCACTTTTCATACATATACTCTATTAGATCTACATGTTTTCAAAATATTTCAGTATTCACAGTCCACAACAACTTTTCTGGAGCTCGGTAAGTCAGAGACCAACTAGCACTTTGCTTTCACTTCGCAAAAGATTACTCATTTCCAGTCAAAAAAAACGACTCTTATTGATGATCTTCAAACACATATTAATGCAAATAAATTGGATTCAGTATTTTCCAAAATAATTCATTCTTTTCCGAAGTCGCGAGACTTTTCGTTTCGGAACTCTATGTACTAACTGCCGCCACAAGAGTAATTTCGCATGTGTCTGCAAGCGTGGCCATCAAAGGACGGCTAACACAGAACTGGACATATTTAATTTCATTTTTCATTTTGAAACAGTTTCACATTGTATTATTATCGTCGGCATCGAGATGGACTCTGGAGTCGGCTATTTGAAGTCTACAGCTGGCGCCGCCAACGTTTTGTACAGCTTTGATCAGCTGCCACTTACCTGTGGTGTCCCTTATGTAACATAAAAAAACATGCAACTCACACATTTGCAGTTCTCAAAAAATTGGCATTTTACATACAAACATTGCATTTGTTACGTAACACTTACAATTAATAAACTCTGTACAGCGTTACGAACAAAAATAGGGTTACTGCAGCAACAGATACATAATCTATAAGGAAGTAGTAAAGCAGATAAGCTACTATAAACAACACAGTGATTGCATTGTGGTAGTGAAGATAGACGTGAAGCCAACACCTGCCACAGGAGTACAAGCTTATGTGACTGCCAGCTTAGCAGATGATGAAGAAACGAGAGCGTAAGGATGTATGATGAGTAAAAGAAATTATTCACATTTTAAAGGAAGGTGAAAATTTAATTGTGACGAGGCACTGGAATTTGATAGTAGGAACAGGAAGGGAAAAGTTGGATAACTGGAATGCGAAAATGAATTGAAAGTGGAAGCCACCTGGTAGAATTTTGCACAGAGCAAAATTTAACCATAGTTAACATATGGTTTAAGAATCAGCAAGAAAGTTGCACACGTGGAAAATGTCTGGAGGCAATGGAAATTTTAAGAGTAATTCTAAAACGGCAAGAGAGATACGTCAATATCAGGTTTTAAACAGTAAGCAATTCCAGTGGCTGATGTAGACTCTGATGATAAGGTTTTCTTAACAGCGGATTAAAATTGAAGAAATTGCATAAATATTTTAAATTAAGGAATATCAGAACTGCGCAGTCTGAACGAACCAGTTTGTTGAGAGTTCCAGCAGGAGCATTAGGCAACGAATTAGGGGTAAGGGCCACAGCAGAAGACTAATGGACAGCCTTGAGGGACAAAACAGCCAGAAATGACAAAGATCAGTAGAAATACTTAGATGACGAAAGAGTACTAAATGTAATTGCCTAAAGGGAAAATATAAAAAAGTAGCTAATGAATCAGTAAAAACGAAGTACATACGTCTTAAAGATGACAGTCACAGTAAGTGCAAAGTGGCAAAACAGGGATGGCTAGACTAGACATACAAGGATGTTGAAGCTGGCCTGAGTGGGGAAGAAATGGATGGAGAGAAATTAAAGATACCTTTGTAGAAAATAAAAGCACCTGCTTGAATATTAAGGACACAGACAGGAAGTTTGTACTAAGCAAAGAAGACAAGGCTGAAAGGTGGAAAGTGTGCATAAACAATCTACATAGTGCAGACAAACTTGAAAATGATATTAAAGAAAGAAAAGAGGAAGCAAATGAAGATAAGATGAGGGGCACGATACTGCGAGATGAAACTGAAAAACCTCTGAGAGACGTAAGATGAGCCAAGTCCACTTCAGTAGATGGCATTTCCTCCAGAACTATTAAGTTCTCTGGGGGAGCCCAATCATGAAAATACTACACCAGCTTGTACGCAATATATTTTATTTTTCGGTCCTTGTTTCATTGCTGAAGGGAGAGAGTGGGGAGATGAGAGAGATGACTACTGTACTGACTGCTATTGGCCTTATTTTCTTGCTTGAGACTTACTGTGTTCTGTTTTACATCCAGTTCAGATTCACAAAAATTACGATTTTTAAATGTCTTTCATTGATTGTTTTGGTATGAAAGCAACAGTTTGCAACCAATCGTGGACACCACTTCATCATTGACAATATTACGTATCAGTTCGCAAATTTCACCATTATCACGAATACTAATCTGGCAGTTTTGTAACGTGATACCAAGAATTTTATCGTTTCTATTCAGAAGGAAAATTAACATGTGGTCCTGTAGAGTGGACTCAGCATTGCTAGTATAATCACACTTAAACTGATTTACCCAGTATGCAACTGGTATATCCGTTTAAAGCGCTATTTATACTGTGATGAATTTATTATGTTCCATAGCTTGAGAAATTAATTTATGTTAATTACATTTATTTGTTGTGAACAACGAACTTCAACGAGGAATTTGCTGCCAAAAATAAATAAGAGGTTTGCATGCACCACGTGCAGGAATGTAATTAAATGATTTTATTCGTAGCTGTTGTTTTCTCAGCATCTGTGCTACACGTTTAGAAATGAAATTCCGCTGTCAGTTGCACGATTACGAAATTTATGACGCTTAACTGGTGCAACTGACTACTTCCTTTTGTCTGAAAAGCATTTAAAGTACGTCTTCCTTGCATTTATTTCCACAAGAGGTGTTTAATTTTGACTCAGTTTAACTATTGTAGCGCCAAACCGTTACCACGTCTCCAAAAACCACTAATATGAAAAAGGAAACAATCGTACACCTGTTGTATTAATAAGTATATCCAGATCACTTTTCTTGGTCCTACTGTGGCGTAGCGACATATATTTTGTGAAGATACTACTATGGTCCAGTTTATTTTTTTCTTTTTACGTTTCGTTTTTCTTCTATTTTCACGCCAACGGAAATTACTCTAGTGGAGGTTTATAATTGTTTTCTGCTGCGTTTTTTAACTGCTGCAGAATTGTTATTTTTCTTTATCTGCTGCTGTGTGCAGTTTTCGGCGCGTATCTCATACTCTAAACTTAATAGGTTTTTAGATCAAAGTGATTCACGTTATAAACTCTTGTATGAGAAAATAATAATATGAAAGGCATAAAATCGGAACAGTGAAGACACAGATTTTCCAAATTGACGCTTTTCAATGCGTAGTGTGGAATGTACGAATACGTTTCTTGTTATGGTCTAATATTGCAGAAAGTAAGTAAAAAGCTACACTGTTTTGACAACTGAGTAACATATTTACCAGTTGGATTATTTTCCACACTGAGTGTGTGCTGTGAACTATAAATTTAAACGTAGAGCACATGTGACATACATCACTGACGACAGATACTTCAACCAATGAGGAGACTGTAAATATTATACTTATTACTGCCTTCCTAGACAAGTGAACATTTCCTAGAGAACAATTACAGAGGTTATTCTTAATAAAGGTTACACTTCTGTTTCACGGGGCACCACTGTGTGATTACGTTGACATTTTCTACAGTAAGTGTTTCTTCATTGAACATTATGAATGGTAGGAGATACCCTGCTTTTAATTTATTTAAAAAATAATTGAAGAAACCGAGCGTAATGTAGTTAGACCAACTGAGACTTATGAGCCCACTTTAACATGTAATGAACTTGAGCCTATTTCAGACATAATGTATGCAACATACAGATTTTATATTAGTTTCCAATACCTTTATGTGTATTCGAGTTCTATATTTTTCATACTCGTTTGTATATTAAAGCAACATTTTTTAAAGCTGCAGTGTGTGAACATAGAATCACCAAAGGGTAGCCATCCTGTTGATTGATGTAAATAGAAATGTAAATTAGAGGAGAATTTTACCTGTGAAGAACGTAATTTGCTTTCCTTTCAGGTATACAGTTAATAACAAATGGCATGTGTAGCCTGATCTACATAGTTACCTTGTCTCAAATTGTAATTTATTATTCAGTAGATAAATAGTCATTATTCTGTTCTGAAAACACAGTTAACATCACCAGAAAAAATTGCATTTTATACAAAAACTAACATTTTTCCAACATAAACAAAGTTTTTCACGTTGAACAGTTTGGAAGTTTCGATTTTTAATTTTAACTGTTTAAAATATCACAACTGTTTTGTTTTCAAATTATAAAATGCATATAATTTTATCCAAACTGTCACTGCTATTAAAAATGGATGCTGTATCATAAATAATCCGATAAAAAAATTCCAGAATATTCTATTGGTACCATAAAGTTACAAATATCACTGAAGGTACACCATAGAGTTCACTTCATATTTCCCATTACACAGAGACACATATTTCGCATGTCTCTGCAATTAGCAAGCAGTTCACATGTCTTTTGTAAACTAACAACATGGAGGAATTGGTCATCTTTGTTAAAAGTGTGCATTTTGTTGTTGTAAGAATCTACAAGTGAAGAAAATAAAGAGTAACCTCACAATGTTTCAAAAAATTGAGTTGTATTTGTGACTGTTTAATGTGAAGATTTTTCTGAGCTTTTCAAGGAGAAGCTTTTATTACTGTCTGTGTTTATAATCTATTTGTGTATCAGATAACATTTGTTCTATTTTTACTCTGTCTGAATTTCATGAAGTTTACAAGAATGAAATTTGGTACAAGTAGGCTTCTACCATGCTCTTTTCAAATATGATTCATGTCTGCTCTGAATTATTTAAACAAGGATGGGGCACTTTGCGTTTATGTTCCAACAGCACATATAAAAGTAGATGGTTATGAATTTTGACTCTCTTGTGTAACTATTGTCCATTTTTTCAAGAGAATTTGGATTTTTATTAGAAGATTTACTGACAAATAATAAACAAATTTGTTAAAATTTCCATTGTACTTTTATGACTATAGTCAGCTGTCAAGTATTAATATTTTGATAACATCTGAAGTATTTGTAACAAATCTTGTTGAGAATGAAGATTCATGAACTAATTGTTGTTAATCATGTCGATTTTATCTGACATTCCTGTATCAATTTTCCATTAATTTTCATTATAGGGAAGAGGAAATATCTGAGTACTTTTGTTAGTAATGTGATAGCAAAATTAAAATGGTACTGTTGTTAAATTTCACTTGTTTTGAATATATACTAAATTTTCTTTCTCAGAACATAAATCTGTTACAGTCAGAATAGTTCTGTTATGTTGTAGTTTTTGAAGTATTATTCCTGTCCTTTGGGCAGTATGATGGTATAATGTTGAATTTTCTTCAAGTATTATAATACATCGGTTAGGGTCTATGTAAATATGATGCTGCACTGAAGTTTTCAGGTAACAGTGATACAGATAAAGATGATAAGTTGGAAAAGGATGAGGAAGAGATAGAGGAAGTGGACTTTGATATTGAAGTTGGTGATGATAAGCAAATAATACTGTAGTTGATGATGATGATGATGACGAGGGAAGTATTAGGGAGTTATTTCTACTGTGAATTCTGGTATTTCATGTTTGTCATGTCATGTGGCACATGTTTTCAGCAGAAAGTTTAATGGTTTTATTCTATCTATTGTAGCACTTTTGATCTGTTAATGCTTTGATGATTTTTTGATGTGCTTGCTGTGGATCTGACATGTCATTATTTCAATTGGCATGAGGAAATAAAAATTCTGAACTGTGTGAACATTTGTGTAAAATGTTGTTGCTGAGTATAAATAGTTACTATCTGACTACAATTTTTCAAACAAGTCTCTGGCACATTTGAGGTCAAATTAATGTAAAATTGAGCATGAAAGGGAATGGCGGTCATTTGAAAATTAAAAGAAATGTTAAAATGAAATGGTAAATTGTTGCTGTTGAAAAAACATCTGTTTTATTGTAGTAAACAAACTTTTGTGAAACCTGCTGCTACATGACATTTTTGAGCTAAATTATACAAAATATTGTGAGATTATTTGGATATATGTAAATAATTATGAAGGTAGAATTTTTTATGTGACACTTTTGATACATTATTTACAACCTGTGTAGGCTCTTAGAGGAACTTCATTTTATGCTTAATTATGAAAATATGAATTAATGAGAATGGCGTTTAGTAAATGTAACAACTAACTTTATGTTATAATTATCTAATCTATTATCTGCTTAGCCATACACAAAAGTTGGAAAGAGTCTCTGAATTTGCCATTTAACTGGATCACGTACCATACACAGGTTCTTAAAACCTAATGAATTATTACTGGTATTACATGTCAGAAAAAATACTTATGAAAAATTCTAACATTTTTTATCATTTGAGTATATATAACTAACAGTTTCAGAAAATACTACATATGGAGAAATCTGTGTATTGTATTACCATTATTTATGGTACTAAAATTGTTTTAACTAAACACATATTTCATTTTTGTATGTATTCTGGAAATTACTTACTATATGATCTCATTTCGTTTTTGTATTGAAGTACAAAGTATGTCTCAAGGAATGCCTATATTTAGTGAGAAATGTTTTCTCATGCTGTTGAAATATGAAGTTAACATACTTTTGTTTCTAATACACTGTTAATATATTCCTAGCCTACCTGCTTTGCAATAAAAAAATTTAACTGAAAATTGTTATGCCTATGATTAAATATCCTTTCTAGACTTAAATGATTCTTCCATGTGATAGGTACTTTGATTCTTTGTAACATGAATGTGGGAATAACCAACTAGAAAAAAGCTAAGAATTGGGAACGAAAAGTGAACTCTGTGAAAAAGTGTTTTACTAATGTGGAAAGTTATAATTTTGATCTATGTTACATGTCCTATGTTCAAAGCAGAACTCATTGTAAGAATTCTTTTCACTGTTTATTGAAAAGTGTGGCAGTGATCAGTATTTCAATCTAACTGTTATCAAATGTTATCTGTTAAAGAGGTAATAACAGGAATTCTTAAATCTTTGTGAAACAGTATAGGATGTAAGGAACAGGTGTGGTAAACAATTTAGTCCATACCCAACAGAATAACCTGACCAATTTGCTCCATCACAAAATAGCTTACACAAGGCACATGCTGGTAACCTGAACATATTTATTGAAACAATCATACTACACTTATATAAGGTCAAGAAATATTAATTAAAAGGACTACCAAAATAATTGAAAGAGTACACATTCCATAATTTAAAGGAACAAGTATCCAATTAAATAGTGTCACACCGCAAGAGAATTAGAAGCATCGCCCAATATAAGTGAAAGACCAATTGATACTAAACTTTAAAACCTTAAAATGCCCCAATACTTAAGTATCAAAGGCACCATTGAGCATTAACATGAAAAACACATTTAAAAGTCTGAAGGACCAATTTCATTCGAACAAGTTTCCACTGACAGGTTATATTAGAGTGCCTGTTTCATACTATTATCCTCAGACAGTAATTGACAAACGCCAAGGTCCCTCTCGAGAAAACTGCCAAACAGGACACCTTTCAGCACCTGTCAACTCAGGCGGTTTAAAGAGGATGCCATTTATACTGCCAGATAGTGACATATTTGACACATTTAGACCACACAAAGCACCTACAAGTTTCAGCATACACTCGCTTAGATTTTTTTGTAATTACATTAACCACGTGGGCTACTGCATTCACATGCCTTTGACAAATTCAGTTGTTATTCAATACAGAAGACAAGAGCTCACCATTAACTCGTTGTATGATTGTAATAATTACCACACGATCCTCCACCAGTACCTTCAATGCGAAATAACATTTCTTCAATGCACTGAGTGTTCCACACTAGTAGCTACCCTTCACATAGATTAGATGGGTAAATCAAATAGCTAATGAGGAGGTATAAATAGAACCGGGGAGAAAAGAAATTTATGGCACGACCTGGTTAGAAGTAGAGATCAGTTGACAGGGTGCATTTTGAGACATCAAGTGATCACCTGTTTAGTACTGGACGGAAGTGTGAGGGGTAAAAATCGTAGAGAGAGACCAAGATATGAAAACTGTAAATGACGCAATTTATTTCAGATTTAAGCGGTAATTATGATGAACAGTTGTTTAGTACTATTATTTTCATTTATTCGACTATCAGAGGGAGCAAGTGTGTAAATGATGCATGTATGTGATGGACAAGTCTTCGAATTTGTTAATAATGAATTATGAATGGATATGTGACTCCAATGTGTAACTGTGCAGTGAGTCACATATATGGCATGAAATGCTTATTGTAAAGCAGCCAGTTCAAGTACTCTAGAAACAAAATCTTTACTTATGTTCTTAAGACAAGTAAAGATGAAATTTTTGAGTTTAATTGCTCTTCGGAAAATACAAACGTTGGAAAATGATTAATTTAAATTTGGAACTCAGTATCACTTAAGGAGAGAAATTACTATTCTGTCTGTGAAATGTCATGAAGCTGATTGACTACAGTACGTTCCAGCCAGTCAGAGTGGAGAACGACCACGCATTCTGGACTTAGGAGAAATTCTCGTGTTGGTCTCGTGGAGTTTGATTCAGCCTTAGCAATATGTAAGAAATCTTTTTCGCTTCTACAGTAAATCTGTATTTTTTAATTTTCTTCTTGTTGAGAATGTGATTGGTTCTAAAACTAATGAGATCCATAGTAAACTATGTTTCCGAAACTTTTGTAACTTTTAGAGAAAACTGTGTCTTTCTTCTGGTAACCTAAAATATTCCATGTGGTATACTATACAGATGTAGTTCACGGACATCATACTACTGAGTAGTGGTGAACTTTATACTACTGAGAAACATACTAAACTTATCAATGTCGTGCGAATTTACTGATAACTCACTGATTAAGCCGCTGTTCTTTAGGCGAAAATTCGCGTCTTCTATACTTATACTGAGCAATAGTAAGAAACGTACTTTGTTAGTGACAGAACTTTACAGAATAAGAGAAAGCATATATTTTTGCGTCAGCATTTACGTACCAGGGTGGACTCGACAGCAACATGTTATTGCTTAAAGTGAGAATGCAGCACAGACATTTTAGCCATGAACTTGTTTCTTTTAGTAGCTTTAGCCAGACCCGATACAATGAACCCTCTTTGTCAGTCATGAGAAAGTAAATTTTTAGAACCCTTACTGATATTCATAGTGTAGCCTGTCTTTTAAACAGCTTTTAGTGATTGACCCCTATTACACATCGCTTCAGAACAGTTCGTGGTTCCAAGGTTCTCACTAGGCAAGTCAGCAGATTCCAGAGAAGAAGGAAGACGCCAAGACATCGCACTAAAAATAATACATTACCAGATCGACTGCTATGGGGCTACTTTATTGTTTGTCATTACCAAGAAATATTCACTCTGTCAGCCACTGTGTGATGTCCACACTAGACCACAGAGGGGAGAATGACTGACAACTGAGTGTATAGAGTACCTCTCGGTGGTTTGAATTGGAACACTAGGATTAGCACCTGCCTCTCACTGTCAATACTTATATAGAGAAGTCTTCAGCGAACCTCTACACGTTAGCCCTAGCAAAGAAGTACCCCACAGTAAGTACACTCCTGGAAATGGAAAAAAGAACACCCACCATACTTGCTCCGGACACTGCGAGAGGGCTGTACAAGCAATGATCACACGCACGGCACAGCGGACACACCAGGAACCGCGGTGTTGGCCGTCGAATGGCGCTAGCTGCGCGGCATTTGTGCACCGCCGCCGTCAGTGTCAGCCAGTTTGCCGTGGCATACGGAGCTCCATCGCAGTCTTTAACACTGGTAGCATGCCGCGACAGCGTGGACGTGAACCGTATGTGCAGTTGACGGACTTTGAGCGAGGGCGTATAGTGGGCATGCGGGAGGCCGGGTGGACGTACCGCCGAATTGCTCAACACGTGGGGCGTGAGGTCTCCACAGTACATCGATGTTGTCGCCAGTGGTCGGCGGAAGGTGCACGTGCCCGTCGACCTGGGACCGGACCGGACCGCAGCGACGCACGGATGCACGCCAAGACCGTAGGATCCTACGCAGTGCCGTAGGGGATCGCACCGCCACTTCCCAGCAAATTAGGGACACTGTTGCTCCTGGGGTATCGGCGAGGACCATTCGCAACCGTCTCCATGAAGCTGGGCTACGGTCCCGCACACCGTTAGGCCGTCTTCCGCTCACGCCCCAACATCGTGCAGCCCGCCTCCAGTGGTGTCGCGACAGGCGTGAATGGAGGGACGAATGGAGACGTGTCGTCTTCAGCGATGAGAGTCGCTTCTGCCTTGGTGCCAATGATGGTCGTATGCGTGTTTGGCGCCGTGCAGGTGAGCGCCACAATCAGGACTGCATACGACCGAGGCACACAGGGCCAACACACGGCATCATGGTGTGGGGAGCGATCTCCTACACTGGCCGTACACCTCTGGTGATCGTCGAGGGGACACTGAATAGTGCACGGTACATCCAAACCGTCATCGAACCCATCGTTCTACCATTCCTAGACCGGCAAGGGAACTTGCTGTTCCAACAGGACAATGCACGTCCGCATGTATCCCGTGCCACCCAACGTGCTCTAGAAGGTGTAAGTCAACTACCCTGGCCAGCAAGATCTCCGGATCTGTCCCCCATTGAGCATGTTTGGGACTGGATGAAGCGTCGTCTCACTCGGTCTGCACGTCCAGCACGAACGCTGGTCCAACTGAGGCGCCAGGTGGAAATGGCATGGCAAGCCGTTCCACAGGACTACATCCAGCATCTCTACGATCGTCTCCATGGGAGAATAGCAGCCTGCATTGCTGCGAAAGGTGGATATACACTGTACTAGTGCCGACATTGTGCATGCTCTGTTGCCTGTGTCTATGTGCCTGTGGTTCTGTCAGTGTGATCATGTGATGTATCTGACCCCAGGAATGTGTCAATAAAGTTTCCCCTTCCTGGGACAATGAATTCACGGTGTTCTTATTTCAATTTCCAGGAGTGCAGATACCAGACTTGCCACTATAGCCCAGCGTTATGCAAAGATCGTTTTGGTCTGTTGTGATACAATACCCTCCAATCAAATTATTATTAGCATCATTCGTTGCTCTTGTATCACAACTTCCACACTCAAACGAACATCAACATTCTAAAAGCACTGATATCTGCCATAGCAGCTGAAATCTTTGTGACCTGTTCACACCCATAGCAAGTGAGGGGAGGGCATTTCCCCTGCCCCCCCTCCCCCTGCCCCCCACACACCCACACACAAACTGATATGAAATTATGATGTTCACAAACGAAACTGGCCTGCCATCAAGTATCAACTCAGTATCACTCGGAAGAAAGCTGGAACTTTTAGTGAGTACTGGCTTTTAACATGTGTATCCAGAGTCATTTGTCATGTGATCATAAAATTACTTCGCAGTTTGCTACTCTTCTGTCTGTAACTAAAAGAACCAACTGGCTCTGTATTTTGAAAGCTTTTCGTAGCACTATACTTCCAATTCACTACGCTTTTTTTTCTCCTGTTACCAGCCAATGTCAAAACATACGAGTTCCAAACATACGACCATATAAAGCATCTGTATGTGTCTCAATGTTACCTGCTTGACAGTTAAACAATATGTGCAAGTATCATAAAAGCTACACTTCTGATAAACACCCAGAAGACATGTCATAAGTCAAAGAATGTTCATACAGATTCACGCCATCAGTGGATACGTAAATGATTAGAAATGCAGTTCCCTGTGAAAAGTGTAATGACCAACAGTGTGCATTAGTGTTCTTCTTTAGTGCTCTTACTGAGACTGGTGGGGTAAACAAGGGGCGTAGTCACTGTCAGATGTTGAGTGATCACTGTGAAGGACGTGGAAATATCCCCTACTCGTGTGGGACAGTGTCATCAGCACCTTATAGTGTCTGAAAGTGGCTCCACCGTTGGCCTTCATTGGTCAGCTGGTCGAATTGTCCAACATACAAATTTTTGGGAGGCCTCGTAGTCAAGGTTCCGGTCGACTAAATCTGGTCACCATAAGGACCGTATTGGGCACCAAGCTCAATGTAAGCCCATCACATCTGGGCTTCTCATCCGAGAATAAGTAATGGACTCCATGCAACACTATGTGTCATCCTTCAAGATTGGTTGAAGACTAGCAGGTAGCCAGACCAGGGATTTACTGTCCCATGTGTACGCTGCCATTAACGCCACAACACAGACGACTGGATTCGGAGTGGTGCTGTGACTGGGAAGCGGGAATTGCTGATGACAGGCATCAAATTGTGCTCAGTGATGAATCGCGATTCTAAGGTCCCCCGACGGCCGCCGTCACGGAGAATGACCGCAGCCTAGGAACTAGTCTCATTTTTCCAGTGTTTTGGAGAGGCACAGCTTTGTTACTTCTGGCGTCATGGTGTGATTCGGCAAAGATGTAACTTAGTGTGGCACTGGTAGTGAGTGAGAAAACTCTGATGATACAACGGTACATCAGGGACATCCTGCATCCTCATATATAATCTCTCATGTGATGGTATCATGGTGTCACTTTTCAACAGGACAATGCTTATATACACATGCCCCTGGATTCTATGATGTTAAGGTACGCCCATGGCCAGCGAGATTCCCAGATTGGTTCCTGACAGCACATGTGTGGGACCAACTCGGACGCCAAAGCAGGCCTGGTGCCTGTACGCAGGATATCAAAGACCAGTTACAACAGCTGTAGACCAGCTTGCTTCACTCGAGGATACAACGGCTTTATGACAGATTTTCAAGAGATTTCGTGCATTCCTCGAGGCCAGAGGAGGGTGGAGCGTCATACTGATAAGTAGACTCATACTCCCAAGTTCATTGTGAATTTGACTCGAGTCTGTAATGACTGTAATCACACCACATACCCTCTAAACCCGCACACTTCCATTTCCTTTCCACCTCCCCTTCTCGGTTCTTCATTTTTTTGTCAGGAAGTGTATATGATCTTGAATGCTGGTGTAGAGTCCCCTTTATACTTCTACAACTCAGTTTTTAATTGGGTCCTATTTCAAATCTTTCAGTAATAATGTTTCATTACTATACTGTACTCTTCTCCGCCATTTTCAGTGGAACGTGGTACATTGATCACTTGAGATATCAATCACATTCGCTCAAACCAATGTGAATATTTTATCTAATCTGTGCTACAACGAACACACTTAAAATTTTCCATACTAGTTGTCGAATTTTTCCACTATTTGGTGGAAATTTACCAAACATCTGAATTCCCCCTGGTATGTAAGATAGAGCAACACACTGACACTGCATTGAGGGGGGGGGGCGAGGGGGGGAGATAGTGAGGTAAAGGTCACAAGCAATAAATGTCTGACTGGTGATGTCTATTTTCTTCGCTCCTCTGTTACGAGAGCGAGAGGACGTGGTTGATCCTCCTTGGATCGATTTAATACCAAAGAAAAGATTAATCCTACCAATTAATGTGTAAGTTCATGGAATGGAAATACAGACTTCTCATCGGATCAGCTGGTGACCGTGCTGTTGACGCCTAACAAGTGAACTACTTCCGCAAAACCCGCATTACGTATGGATGCAGTAGACAAAAGGGGGAAACCACACCTCTACCTTCAAATGACGACACCTACAATTTCTATCTTTGAATGTAATTGTGGAACTGAGAAGTATGAAGGTCCAAAGCATAGACACAAAGTTTTGAGAGAAACAGATATTTATGAAAATCTTACTTGTAGAAAAACCACCAGTATCACAGGTTTCAAATGCTTTTTAACTAAGTCTCAACATCCTACAGTTCCCACGAAGAAATAATGTACATCTTTATGTTGTGAAATATTAATTAATGTTTAGGGTTGTATTTATTATTAATATTAATTCACAAAATTTCCACATTTAGGCTAGTGACAATTCCGTCTTTTGACAGTTTCAGTATTTGTAATTAAGGTGAAACTAGAATCAGGACATGAAGAACAGATGCTAAATGTACGACATACAAATTTGTAATCTGTTCTAATACATAATTGCCTCATTATCGTAATTTCATTATGAACATTTTGTAGCTTCAGGTTCGGGTAAAACTGACGACATACCTTCTATTACGAAATAGTATCACTACGTACATAATGTAACCTAAATTTTGTTGGCAACTCTACATAACAATTCAGCAGCACAGAACTACAAAGTTATGCTTTGTTCTTTGGGCACAAATGGAAACGAATATCCGAAAAACGGTGAGGCAGCTCTTCGTTAATGTTCATATAAAAAGACAAACGGAAGTCAAGAGCATGCGTACATGATACAATTCCAAAATCGATGAGGGTGTGCTTTAGGTCCTTATGATTCTCCTTGACTCGGTTGTTTATTTCTGCCTGGATTACAAAGTTTCGAAGAACACAGATCAAGTGCTACTTCTCCTTCTGAGACCATACGTTATTTAGGAATTAGGATGAATGCTTGACAGTTATACACATTATAGTGGACACCAGTACTGAACAGTAATTAAGGTTGGACGAATAAGTGCCTACGCAGAGCAAATGTATCACGTTTCGGAAAAAGTATCGACTAGCCACAAGGGTAATGAAATTTTCTTTGCCTAAGCACTTGCAAAGACAGAAATACAAGGGGAAGGGAAATGGAGACCGATGGTCATGTTACCTCATGAAGATTCGGACGTCGTGGACAAAGCCTGGCGTGCACTCTCTCAAGAAGCTTCTAACGATGGACAAGCGTGCTATACTGGAAATCATTTCAAGTTAACGCCTGCGATCGCTTCTAGATATTCCTGGCATTTCGGAACACCAAGGGCTGGCGTCCTATCGGTATTAACACGGAATCAGATACTCAGAGCTTATGTGAAAGACTAATGAGAAATCTGAACTAAATGAGAGGGAACCAAATCAGATTCGTCCTTCAATAGGCTCGGTCCTGGAGTAGCGACGTAAGCATTTCTCCCCTCCACCGGGTCCCAATACCAACATGACTGTAACAGAAGGAGACGGAATCTTTCTTTCTTTACAGTCAACAGGGACGAGCCAGCTTTCTAAAGTTGGTAGACACAAAAAGTAGACGGGGCGACGGCAGAGGGGTTTTCTTTTAAAGGGCCACACGGCACTTCTTTTTAGTGGAAATCAGCCAGGAGATCACTCCGCACATCTGTCGTTTAATCGTGTTCTGGTCTGCCCAAGAAAGACAAGGATTTTGAAATGAAATGTCCGCCGTATTGGTTAAAATATGAAATGCTTGAGAGTGAGGTGATATCTGTTCAGAAACCGGTACAGTGGTTCACCAATTCCTGAGGAGCACACTGATGCAGCTATTCGTTGCTTTAATCCTGCTGCGTGATTAACCTATCGGTTTATGGAAATTACTAATTAAACATTGATAACTCTAAAACAAGTGATCTCCTCCGCATCCATTCCTCAGTCAGTCCTCAGAGACATCCATCTCCATTGATGCTTCCTGTCAACATCTCTCAAAGAAATGAGTTTTCGCAGGTTGACTTGTAAATTATTCAAAATATGGACTAGTAATTAACTTAAAAGCCTGCAATAAGATACTGTAAGTTTATAAAATGCACACAAAACGTAGGGCTCAGAATAACCAGACATAAACTGTTCTTATGAGCAATCGACAGTCTATTCACATGCACAGACTGTATTATGTTGAGGCATCTGGTGACAAAACTGGCTCAATTAGGAGATGCAAAGCTAATGTTTGTTTATAAGAATTGGGAAAAAACAAACAAATAGTAGGTTTTAAGATCCAGTCCACGACAAGGTTTTTAGAGACACACGATAAGTTAGGATGAGGAAATGAACGTAAAGAAATCAGTGAGTTCTTTCCAACCCGACTTTCACCTGGAGGGGGTTGGAGAAACCACAAAAACCGTTAATCTTGATGCTGGATGGAGATTTAAATCGCATTTCCTGACTGCAAGTTCATCGCCTTAATCGCTGCACAAAATGGCATGGAGATTATATGAGAATTTCGAAATACCTGACATAACGTAATCAAGAGAAAATTTATCAAAAGCGTCAAGACACCGTGAAGATACCCGTGAAGATATCAGCCGACTCTGGGCGTATTTTTCTACCAAATTCACTTTGGCTATAATTAAACTTCCTCTACATGAGCCGTTGTAGAAGCAAAACTGTGTACCGTTTTGTTACACAACTTTATAGGAATGATGTTCAGAATGTGCGCTGCACGATTTGCATTGGTTGCAGCGTTACTGTCATGACTTGCTGTTGGGCGTCGTTACTGGTACAGCAACGTAGGGTTGAATGACAAGCATCAGAGTGCGTTACAGCTGAAGAAAGTCAACATGGGTCTGGACGTGAAGAGCAGTCCTTCACTTTTAAAGCTGTTTTATCAAAGCAGCAGCAATAGTGCTGCCGCTCTTCACAAATATCGTTAAAGAAATTCGGAGAGGTCCTCTTTCTGCAATACGATAGAGGAAAATGATTCAGAATTTCCTATTAACTGGTGATTTGGGAATAACTCCCGGAAGAGGCCGACGGCCAACTGCGCCACAATTTTTGAAGAAGTTACTGTTCGAGGTGGCTCAGAGTGCAGGACGCAGTGCACGAGTTGCGTCACGACAGCTGAACAGCCCGTGGTCCAACATCAGTGCCACGAAAAGCTGCAAAACGCTATCTCTAGTGCCGTTCCAGGCTTTCGTGGACACAGACGGCAGCCACACTGAGCAACGACTGTAACCTGTAACGTAAAAATCGCACTACATTAATGTATCTCCTGTGGAAATTAAAACGTGTTTGTTTCAGTGGGTAATTGATTACCTCTGTTCCACGCGTCCTTACTAATGTTTCCACCACGTTTCATTGTCTTACGATCACTCATCTTTCATGTGCGTCTTTTCAAGTAGCGGAGTTTAATCATAACTACCCTGTACTTACCTTAGAATTAAGCAGCTTTCTTTTTATTGCTAATTGCTGATGGACTCCTTAATACACTAACGGAAATAAAATTTTAACACTAGAAAATAATCAATGTAGAATAATGAAGAGATAAACATTGTAAGATCACAAATCAATTGAAACTTCTTTATTTAAATGGGTGAATCTATACTTAAATTGCTGAATGACTGAAAAGATGAAACTTCTACGTCATTTGATTCTGAAGCACCTGAGTGAAACTGAACGTACAGAGCCTGCTTTCTCTTTACATTTTCTTATCATGTCAATACTGACACACAATATTCCAGCGCAACGCAGTCTAACTGCTCAAAAAAAATTACAACCTGACTTCAAATAATTAATACAAAAGAATGGCCCTGATAAGAAGCAATCCTGACAATTACCTACAAATTACTTCACAAAATCCTTCATTACGCGAACTACTGCAATACAGCGAGCGCCACTACTGCCAGCTAAATAAAAGATTCAAACTACGGAAGGCACTAACTACTGATAGGCATAGTTAGCAAATGAAAGATTTTGCTGCAAACCAAATAATGTGTTTTTTGTACCTTAATAATGTGACATCCAGTTCAAAAACGAATATAAATCGTCATTGACATCCAGTACAAAGATATATAATCATGAATAATTTTCAATCTCCAAGCCGGATACTTCCTGATCGTTAACCTACGCTAACACTTCAGACCTCTACCCTCCATCAATGCTAACTTCTCACATCTAACATTCATCACTGCTGGCTGTTCACCTCCAACTGCCCAACAGTACTTCCTTCACAGCTGGTGACTAACTTCCAACTGCCCAACACTACTGGCGATTAACTTCGAACAACGAGTCCGACCAGCCACAGAGTCTCTTACAAAGAAAGCGCAGTCAGAGATCCAATTTAAAGCGCTATACAGCGCTGCCAACACAGAAGCAGTCAACTTACACAATGTATGCGTGAGATAAGCCATGAAAATGTGAAATGCTGTTCTATTAACCCATTAGCGCCGGAATTAATTTTTTGTGATTTTTTAAAAAAATTGCGTTATTATGTCTGTAAAGGGCATAAATTACACAACAGAGTTGTTTCGACGAAGGTCATTACCGTCATTAGTGAGATATTTGATGTTGCCATATGGCAATGCTAGGCGCTTTCACTGCCTACATTTATATGGATGGATAAGTAGGTTATTGAAATTTCTTATTACATATACAAGTCTTGTGAAAAATTTTTATTCAGTCTTCATCATACAATTGATACTTTACAAGACAGTAAATTAATAATCAAAACTCAAACCTTGACCTAAGCATTATTTTACATGAAATGGAATAAAACAGTCAATACATTATCCCACATTACACTTTGAACACATTGTTCTCACAATAGATTTACAGTCCTTGTGTGCACACCTTTTCTTCTTCTTTCCTTCTGTGTGCTGGACGAGGTGGTCAGACTTATCAAACCTAATTGAATCTGATATGCGGCTGTCGGAACATGCCCTTGACGCAGATGGTCTCCCGGCTCCTTTTGCTAAGGCTTGGTGTCTTTGCAAATACACTGTTGCTACTTCTCTCTTCAAATCAAGCTGAGAAGTAGTTTGGTTTCTTGCTTTTTATACAAAATCCAACTGTTTTGTATGGCGACATGTAACATCCATGTAAAGAGATACTAGTAACATCTCTTGCTTCTTATTGCAGTGCGATAGCATGCTAGATTCTGATCCATCTGATCAGTACCTCCCATATATGTGTTGTATTTGGCTGCCAGGTTTGGCCTGGGGATCATTATATTTCGGTTTCTTTGTTGCGAGAATCTCTTGGCTTGGCCAACTTCTTGTGCACCACATGAAGAAGAGATCATTGTGACAACTGAGTTGTCCAGCCACCGCACATACAATAATACATCATTCTTCTCTATTGCTGTCTCAAAATATTCCCGATCTTTCTTGGCATTATAAAGAATCTCCAGCGCCTCAGCAAGCGAGAAACCTATTCTAAAACAAACACTGAAAATTCGTCCTTTTACTGAGTACAAGCGCCTAGCGTTGCCATATGGCAACACCGACGTACAAACGGCCTAAATGAACATAATTTATTTCACAGCAAGCAGTAACCTCCCAGGAATATATATTTGAGTATTTAAAGCACAACTATTCTAAAAAACCAAATTATATATCGTAAGTTACTGTGTAAAACATACTTACTCGAACTTATACTCCATTTTTCTTCGTCATTCAGCAAACAACGACTTCCAACACTGCTTACGCCGTAGAATTTAAATATATTGTTAAAACTGTTGCATTTTAGTGATCTTTACAGTCTTGGCGGAAAGGAATCCAGTGCTGCCAACACTCTTGCTTTGTTGATGTCGTGGAATCAACAATTTTAAGAAAGTCTTACAAACGTTGTCGTATGGCAACGCACTGCGCTAATGGGTTAATAACTAGTGTAACTGCCAGGATTTTTAATGTAATCATGCAAACGTGCATGCATTGTGTTCCAGAGATGCCGGATGTCAGTTTCTGAGCTGGAGTTGTATGCCAGTTGCACTCGGTCGGTCAATACTGGGACGGTTAGAGCTGGTTGTGGATGATGCTAGAGTTGTCGATCAGATGATGTCCCATATGTACTCGACTGGAGACCGATCTGGTGATCGAACAGTCCAAGGAAACACGTCGAGTCTCTGTAGAGCGTGTTAGGTTACAAAAGCGCCATGTGGGCCAGCGTTCTCAGTTTGGAAAATATCTCCTGGAATGCTGTTAACACTTTCGCTGCGGCTGACGCTGATAAGCGTCCGCCCTCACTGTCGGATTACTCAGTCTGGTTGCAGCGTCTAAGCTAGCGTCAATGAGTGTACACATTTGTGTGGTCAATTATCCAACGTCTTTTGTTCCTAATGGCGGCTAGTGAAACGGCACCTGGACCTTCCAATGTGAAATGGAGCAGGAAAAGTGCTAAACTGACAGAGGAACAGGTACTTAGTGTACTAGACGACAGTGATTTTCTGTGTAGTGAGGACGAGGCATACGACGGAGATTGTCATTGAGAGGTTGCAAAAGAATTGTAGAGTGATGATAGCGTGGAAGCATAGCTTTCGAATCTGTTTCGTGATAATTCCGAATCTGACGATCCAGATCACCTCGATTGTGTGGAAATTGACGACGAAAAAGAGCCCGAACTGTCACGCGGAGATAATCCAGATGAGTCCTGTCATAAAGAACCACATAATATGCAGTATCACCCATTTACGAAGGAAGACGTTTAGCAAATTCATCCTGCTGGCAATTCTCCTATGGATTTCTTCAGATTATTGGTAACAGACGAAGTGTTGCAACTTGCAGTTGACGAAAGGAACGATAACGCAGTCAATACATTGCTGAGCTAAAATACAAATGTGGGATCTAGGATCTGTAAATGGAAACCTCTAAGTATAGGCGAATTACTAGTTTTCCTGGCTGTTTCGTTACATATGGGTAACGTTAAATATCCGCGATTACATGACTACTGTAAGAAAGAACCGCTGTTTGAGAATAGAGGAATAGCGATGAGTGTAATCAGAGACCGGTATTTGATCATATTACGCTCTCTGCATTTTGCAAAAAATACACTTCCAGGAAACCCGAAACCAGACCACCGTTTATACAAGATACGATCTGTATTGGATTATTTTAACACGAGACTGTCTCAAGTCATTAATCAATAGATGAATCAATGATTCTTTGGAGGGGAAGATTGTCATTTAGACAATACATAAAAAGCAAACGTAATAAATATGGCATTAAGATATACATTGAATCGAAATATTTCCTGAATGCAGTGGATTTGTGCTCGTTTGAATTGTATTTTTTGTTACATTATCAACAA
Source organism: Schistocerca gregaria (assembly GCF_023897955.1). Classification (NCBI taxonomy): domain Eukaryota; kingdom Metazoa; phylum Arthropoda; class Insecta; order Orthoptera; family Acrididae; genus Schistocerca; species Schistocerca gregaria. The sequence continues at coordinate 654,276,038 of NC_064924.1, forward strand.
ATCACGAACATTTGAATGACGTCTGTGACCCCTGTAGTTGTCAGACAACAAACAGACTTTAAAAATGACAACGATACAGTCGAAGCTTATTTGAAGTAATGCATCTAAGGTGTCATCATTAAGTCAGTATAGAACATGATCCTACAGACCTTACAAGGACTTGACGTCAGCCTGTAGCTCAGGTGTGCTTAGGAGCGTCGGCTACGAGCGGTGCCTGCCTTTTCGGAGTGTTACCGACCCCACTCGCACGCTGCCGGGCCGCACTGGAGAGTTGCGCGCTACTGCACCGGTGCTGCAGCGAAAGTGTTAATGAATGGCAGTACAGTAGGTCGAATCACCAAATTTACGCATAATTTTGCTGTCAAGGTGCGGGGGTTCAACACGAGAGTGTCCTGTTGCCACACGAAATCGCACCTCAGACCACCTCCAAGTGTAGGTTTAGTGTGCCTAGGGCGCAGCCCTCAGCTGGCCTCCTAACACTCGGCCATCACTGGCACCGAGGCAGAGTCAGCTTTCATCGGAAAATACAAAAGCCCTCCATCTCACCCTCCAATGAGCTCTCCCTTGTCGCCACAGAAATAGCAGATGGCGGTGGTTGGCGTGCGGACATTTGCCAAGGCGGACATTTGCCACGGCGGACATTTGCCACTATTTTCCCTGCTCCGAAGGGCTGGGTCCCTTCTCTCCCCCTCCTCCCCCCCCTCCTCCTCCTCCTCCTCACTCGCCGCCCGATCCGCAGTAAAGGTACTGACTTAGAATTTTCCCCTGGTTTTCTTAACATAGGACCAGAATCTCTATGGATTTTCCGCCACATTTCTAGAGAGAGTTTCGTTGTAAAAAATATTAAATGCACCTCGCATTGAAATCCGCACCAAATTTCGAGCCACAGTAAAACTTCTCCAATCTTGGAGATCTTGCGCTCGTCTAAATTATACGTGCCTTTTTTTCAGTGCTCCTGCAGCAACTCTCTGTCGTGTTTTGTGTACCATGCGGGATCAGTTCCATCGGATATTAATTTATTTGGTATGAATCGCTCGAGTGCTGTTGATACCATTTCTTTGAACTGAAGCCACATATGGCCTTCACTTACAGAGTTTGGAAGGATTGGAGACTGTCTCTTAGAAAGACGTCAACCGAATTTTTTGTTGCTTTTATAAATATACATGCATATCGCGTTTAGTTTTGACGAATTTCATTGTTACACAATTGAGCCTCGCTACGCCTGTGTGTTCACTAATTCCTGTACCCGTCATTATGCTCGGGATTATTTGTGGCTAAGAGGTCAAGTGTATTTCGCAAGAATTTACAATTTGAATGGCCTCGTGAACTAATTGTTCAAAATAATTTTATACAAAGTATTTAGAACAATTATGGAAGTTGTATTCTATCTACAGTAGGGTCTGAAAATGTAATTTTGTCAACATACGGAAGGTAGACATGAGTCACTGCCAAGTATAATTATATGAGTAGGGTACCTACTTGCGATGAGACTCGAGTTTTCTTTGAAACGTTCAGCTACTGTTTCATCTGAGACCGGGAGTCGGTAAAAGGAGCAAGTTATTAATTTATTCCGGTTGTCGAATATAACGTCTGTCCATACTAAGTCACAGGAACTACCTGCTTCAATGTCGCTTGTGAGCTGGAACACACATTACATTATTTTTCCTTAAGTTGTGCTTCTTGTTTCTGTTGTAGTGGAGATCATTACAATTGCGGCTTTTCCCTCCAAAACCTAGAATGCTTTCTCTGTGACCCTGTTAATACCAGAGCTAAACAATGTAGAACAACAACATACGTTACAAGCATAGCATTCTGTATTACTTCATTTCCTTATTTCTAACATTTTAAAATTGTAAGTCAACTTTAGATGACATGTCAATCACAGATGTTCTTATCTCTGTTTATGGACGTACTTTCAATCATGTTTTGAACATTGTCCTGCTGCACTTTCTTAACTAATGTTTCGCCAGAAGGGGTAAATTAATATGGAGTATGTCGTTCTTCTTTTCAAACATTCACATGCCCATTTCTTCTTTCCTTATTGTCTTTTGGGCATGCAGTTGTAGTAATTAAAGAAGGCATAAATGCAGCGATCAAAAAGAAATGACTAGCGTACATTCGCATTCTCTTTACACCATTCCTTTCTTGCTGCTCCTATGGCGATGGACTGTTTCTATCGCAATCAGTAAGCATGAAAGGAAGCTACCGTACAGACAGAGGGATCTATATTTATACTTGGCAGAACTAATTACATACTGATATAATCGTCGGAATTGCTTTCTTTTCCCAAAAGATATAAATATTTCGATTTCGGAACAGAAGCTCTGTATTTCGCCAAGATGTCGAAGAAGAAGGTCCCTTACGTACTGGTTGTATCGAGTAAGATGTGCAGACGGCGGTTTGAAAACGGAGAGAAGAAGTACGATGAAGGGCGTCCCTTACCTGACGGATCGCTACCTGGCGAAGGGGCAAGTGTGGCAAATGTCCAGAGTGGAAAATGTCCGGCGTGGCAAATGTCCCGCATTCTGGTGGTTTGGGGTCCGTGGAACGCACGCCACAGGGCGCCTAGCTCTAAGCTGTCCTTGAAGTAACCTATTTGTAAAAGTTCATTGTGTCGCTGTGGTGCCAACTGCTGCTCAAATCGCTGCTGCAGAGGCAGTGGGATGCGGCAGAGCCATATGCCGAACCCGATGGTCTTATTCCCTCGGCAATGTCAAGTGGCCGTTGGAGCCCAGTGTCCTTCTGACCGTGCATTCTCGTTATCAACGCTGCCACCAGTCACGTGTAGTGGCTAAATACCTGCCAAGCCGTTCTGCAGTATTGCAGGAGGAAAATCCAGCTTCTTGTAGCCCTGTTATACGACCTCGCTCAACCTCAGTCAGCTGTTCACAATGCCATCTTTGTCCCATTAAATACATTCCTGGCTAACATCAACTCACCACGTTCAATCCCAAGGCAAACACTGACGACAGTTACAGCGTGTATTTAAAGCAAACCTGATTTGCATTGCCGTAGCAGCGTTACTAGCGTCACTCTTAAGCGGCTGGAGTGAAACTTGAATAGATATCATCTTACAGATGCAGAAATACGCCTAACAATTTTCGCTTATGTGCCACAACTCCTTGGTGTTGCGTTTTTCCTTAGTCAGTGAATGTTTATGTCCTTCTTGAAATTGTTCCCTTTATTCATACTTTCCACGATAACTGCAAGTAAAAACAGGTACTCTGTAAATGTGTAATTATCTTGCAAGGAAATCGTATCTACGTTACTAATCCGCTACCACTGAACGTGATACAAATAGCACGTTGCCTATCTAAGGGCTTCCAGGGCAACAAAAATTTGACTTTCGGTATCTAGAGTAGTTATTGATAGAATTTAAATAATTAAAATACTGACATAATCTACTGATTAAGTGGTATAATCTCGTGTAGAAAGTTTAACGCAATAAGGCATGTATAAGTTATAATATCTTAGAAGCTAGATTAAGGAAAGGCAAACCTACGTTCTAGCATTTGTAGACTTAGAGAACGCTTTTGACAATATTGACTGGAATACTCTCTTTCAAATTCTAAAGGTGGCAGGGGTAAAATACAGGGAGCGAAAGGCTATTTACAATTTGTACAGAAACCAGATGGCAGTTATGAAGAGTCGAGGGACATGAAATGGAAGCAGTGGTTGGGAAGGGAGTGAGACAGGGTTGTAGCCTCTCCCCAATGTTATTCAATCTGTTTCTTGAGGAAGCAGTGAAGGAAACAAAAGAAAAATTCGGAGTAGGTATTAAAATGCACGGAGAAGAAATAAAAACTTTGAGGTTCGCCGATGACATCGTAATTCTGTCAGAGACAGCAAAGGACTTGGAAGAGTAGTTGAACGGAATGGACAGTGTCTTGAAAGGAGGATATAAAATGAACATCAACAAAAGCAAAACGAGGATAATGGAATGTAGTCGAATTAAGTCGGGTGTTGCTGAGGGAATTAGATTAGGAAATTAGACACTTAAAGGAGTTTTGCCATTTTGGAGCAAAATAACTGATGATGGTCAAAGTAGAGAGGATATAAAATGTAGACTGGGAATGGCAAGGAAAGTGTTTCTGAAGACGAGAAATTTGTTAACATCGAGTATAGATTTTAGTGTCAGGAAGTCATTTCTGAAAGTATTTGTATGGAGTGTAGTCATGTATGGAAGTGAAACATGGACGATAAATAGTTTGGACAAGAAGAGAATAGAAGCTTTCGAAATGTGGTGCTACAGAAGAATGCTGAAGATTAGATGGGTAGATCACCTAACTAATGAGGAAGTATTGAACAGGATTGGAGAGAAGAGAAGTTTGTGGCACAACTTCATTAGAAGAAGGAATCGGTTGATAGGACATGTTCTGAGGCATCAAGGGATCACCAATTTAGTATTGGAGGGCAGCGTGGAGGGTAAAAATCGTAGAGGGAGACCAAGGGATGAATACACTAAGCAGATTCAGAAGGATGTAGGTTGCAGTAAGTACTGGGAGATGAAGAAGCTTGCACAGGATAGAGTAGCATGGAGAGCTGCATCAAACCAGTCTCAGGACTGAAGACCACAACAACAACAACAACAACAATAGTTAGAAGCTGTGTGTTTGACTTGAGGCAGCGTAACTGACAGCGTGCAGATATCCAGTATTTGGGAATGAGAGCACTTGACGACTTCCAAACAACTTTACACCCAATTTCTAACCTTTTTTCGAATCTTTTTCTCGCTGACATTTCCCACAAGCTGACGAAAGCAACACGTTTATCGCTCACCACGTTCTCCCTTTTCATGCAGGCAAACTTCAGCATCAGACTAGACGTTTTCATTTACCACTTCTTTCTTATCGTCTCTATTCTCAAGATAGTTTTCAAATACTCTCCACCAGTGTATTTGAAAACTGAAATACTATCCACTTGTGTCCCTCCCAGGGACTGTCACCTTGACATTCTGGGAGGGCTCAGTACCCAATGAACCAGACGATCAACCGGGGAAGCTTGTTTGCCGAATGTTATGAGGTGAGGGGATGCCAGGTATAGTGCACAACAGCTTCAGATGGATGAGCCAACAGGAGAAGGGCACTCTTTTGCGCTGGAGTCAGGAAACTGGCACCGAAGGCAGATGAACTGCGGATTGTGGTCAACGGCATAAGAATAAGGAAGCAGACTGGACACTCGCCTCATTCAAGATCCAGTATAGATACTCCCTAGTAATCACTATGGATATGCCTGCAGCTAAATTAGCATCCGAGTAAGCCCCTCAATCGGATCTCTGAGAGGGGCAGCTGCAAGCGCAGAAATAGGAAGGTTGAAATATCAAGATGAAATCAAAATTGGAACATGGAAGGTCAGGATGATGAGCCGGGAAGGAAAGCTCACGATGCAATGAAGCAGATGACAAGAATTAAAATAAATATATTGGGAACAAGCGAAATTCGATGGCCAGGAACTGGAAACAATAACATAGATGATCGCCAAGTTTACTACTCAGGTACAGACAGTGGTATGCATCAACTTGGAGTTGGAATCAAACTGAACAAAAGAATCGCAAAAATGTGTCGACAATGTTATCCCAGTCTCATAACGTGTTATGTCCAAATCAAAGCTAGACCAGTTAAACAGAACGTTATTCACGTCTACGCACTTACAGCAGACAAATAGTATTAACCATATCCTGAACAAGCTAAAAAGAGAAGACCTGATTATAATCATGGGTGACTATAACGCAAAACTTGGATTAGGAAAAACATCCAGCTCTGTAGGACCCTTTGGCCTAGGGGATAGGAACACCCAAGGAGATGACTTGGAAGTATTTGCAGAAACAAATCAACTAGTGGTGATTAATACATGGTTTAAACTTCCACCACCCAAGTTATACACATGGAAATCGCCCTTCGACAAACCAGGGCTAACTGTGAGGAATCAGATTGATTTCATGCTAGTGAAGAAGAGATACAGATATATTTGTACAGATGTCAGAACATATCCGGGAGCAGACGTACAATCAGACCATTCCCACTCGTAGGAAATTTCAAAATCAGAATGAAACATATTGTCTCCAAAATACCACGAAAATACAACCTGAGAAAGTTGAAAGGTGCTACCTTACAGCAGACATTCAAGACGGTCCTAAACAACAAATGGAGACAGTGGGGATGACACCAACGAAAAACTCATGAACTTACAAGAAGCGGTACAAGCAGTGAAAGAAGAGTAATTGGGACGGGACTTAGAAAGAAGAAAACTTGGATGACAAGTGAGATTCTGTACCTCATGGAAGAACGGAAGAAGAAAAAACGCAATTTGGTGGAATAAAAAGCGACACATAATACAATCAGGAAGAAAATCAGAGAAGCCAAAGAGAAGGAAGAAACTGAATTATGTGCAGAAAGTGAGCTTTATCAGAGTAGATATGATGATTTTAACGAGTATCGGAAGGTCACAGAGGCAACAGGAAAATATTACAACTCGAACAATGGGGAGCTAGTAGATGTCAGTGGCAACATCATAATCGAGGAAGAAAAAAGAGAGTGTGGGAGAAATATCTAGAACAGTTATTCAAAGATAACCGGAGGAGGCAAGAACCAGAGATATTAGACACAAAGGGACCAGATATCCTAGTAAATGAAGTGGAAGAGGCCATACATCAAATGAAGAGAGGGTAAGAGGCTGGGCCAGATGGCATATAAGCAGAATTCCTTAAACTACTCAATAAAGAAAGAGGAAAAATGATCACAGAAATACTCAACCACATTTACTGATCGGGCAAAATCCCTCTAAAATGGCTTACATCAGAGTTCATTGCTCTACCTAAGAAACTTAGAGCCCAAGTATGTGGGGATTATCTTACCATCAGTTTAATGAGCCATCTGCTAAAACTGCTTCTTAAAGTGATCCACAAGCGGATATATAATATTGTTGTTGTTGTTGTCTTCAGTCCTGAGACTGGTTTGATGCAGCTCTCCATGCTACTCTATCCTGTGCAAGCTGCTTCATCTCCCAGTACCTACTGCAACCTACATCCTTCTGAATCTGCTTAGTGTAGTCTTCTCTCGGTCTCCCTCTACGATTTTTACCCTCCACGCAGCCCTCTAATGCTAAATTTGTGATCCCTTGATGCCTCAAAACATGTCCTACCAACTGATCCCTTCTTCTAGTCAAGTTGTGCCACAAACTTCTCTTCTTCCCAATCCTATTCAATACCTCCTCATTAGTTACGTGATCTATCCACCTTATCTTCAGTATTCTTCTGTAGCACCACATTTCGAAAGCTTCTATTCTCTTCTTGTCCAAACTAGTCATCGTCCATGTTTCACTTCCATACATGGCTACACTCCAAACAAATACTTTCAGAAACGACTTCCTGATAGATAAATCTATATTCGATGTCAGCAAATTTCTCTTCTTCAGAAACGCTTTCCTTGCCATTGCCAGTCTACATTTTATATCCTCTCTACTTCGACCATCATCAGTTATTTTACTTCCTAAATAGCAAAACTCCTTTACTACTTTAAGTGTCTCATTTCCTAATCTAATTCCCTCAGCATCACCCGATTTAATTTGACTACATTCCATTATCCTCGTTTTGCTTTTGTTGATGTTCATCTTATATCCTCCTTTCAAGAGACTGTCCATTCCGTTCAACTGCTCTTCCAAGTCCTTTGCCGTCTCTGACAGAATTACAATGTCATCGGCGAACCTCAATGTTTTTACTTCTTCTCCATGAATTTTAATACCTACTCCAAATTTTTCTTTTGTTTCCTTTACAGCTTGCTCAACATACAGATTGAATAACATCGGGGAGAGGCTGCAACCCTGTCTCACTCCTTTCCCAACCACTGCTTCCCTTTCATGCCCCTCGACTCTTATTACTGCCATCTGGTTTCTGTACAAATTGTAAATAGCCTTTCGCTCCCTGTATTTTACCCCTGCCACCTTCAGAATTTGAAAGAGAGTATTCCAGTCAACATTGTCAAAAGCTTTCTCTAAGTCTACAAATGCTAGAAACTTAGGTTTGCCTTTTCTTAATCTTTCTTCTAAGATAAGTCGTAAGGTCAGTATTGCCTCACGTGTTCCAACATTTCGACGGAATCCAAACTGATCCTCCCCGAGGTCCGCATCTACCAGTTTTTCCATTCGTCTGTAAAGAATTCGCGTTAGTATTTTGCAGCTGTGACTTATTAAACTGATAGTTCGGTAATTTTCACATCTGTCAGCACCTGCTTTCTTTGGGATTGGAATTATTATATTCTTCTTGAAGTCTGAGGGTATTTCGCCTGTCTCATACATCTTGCTCACGAGCTGGTAGAGTTTTGTCATGACTGGCTCTCCCAAGGCCGTCAGTAGTTCTAATGCAATTTTGTCAACTCCGGGGGCCTTGTTTCGACTCAGGTCTTTCAATGCTCTGTCAAACTCTTCACGCAGTTCTCCCATTTCGTCTTCATCTACATCCTCTTCCATTTCCATAATATTGTCCTCAAGTACATCGCCCTTGTATAAACCTTCTATATACTCCTTCCGCCTTTCTGCCTTCCCTTCTTTGCTTAGAACTGGGTTGCCATCTGAGCTCTCGATATTCATACACGTGGTTCTCTTCTCTCCAAAGGTCTCTTTAATTTTCTTGTAGGCAGTATCTATCTTACCCCTAGTGAGATAAGCTTCTACATTCTTACATTTGTCCTCTATCCAACCCTGTTTAGCCATTTTGCACTTCCTGTCGATTTCATTTTTGAGACGTTTGTATTCCTTTTTGCCTGCTTCATTTACTGCATTTTTATATTTTCTCCTTTCATCAATTAAATTCAATATTTCTTCTGTTACCCAAGGATTTCTAGCAGCCCTCGTCTTTTTATCTACTTTATCCTCTGCTGCCTTCACTACTTCATCTCTCAGAGCTACCCATTCTTCTTCTACAGTATTTCTTTCCCCCATTCCTGTCAATTGTTCCCTTACGCTCTCCCTGAAACTCTGTACAACCTCTGGTTCTTTCAGTTTATCCAGGTCCCATCTCCTTAATTTCCCACATTTTTGCAGTTTCTTCAGTTTAAATCTACAGGTCATAACCAATAGATTGTTGTCAGAGTCCACATCTGCCCCTGGAAATGTATTACAACTTAAAACCTGGTTCCTAAATCTCTGTCTTACCATTATATAATTTATCTGATACCTTTTAGTATCTCCAGGGTTCTTCCATGTATACAACCTTCTTTCATGATTCTTAAACCAAGTGTTAGCTATGATTAAGTTGTGTTCTGTGCAAAATTCTACTAGGCGGCTTCCTCTTTCATTTCTTAGCCCCAATCCATATTCACCTACTATGTTTCCTTCTCTCCCTTTTCCTACACTCGAATTCCAGTCACCCATGACTATTAAATTTTCGTCTCCCTTCACTATCTGAATAATTTCTTTTATTTCATCGTACATTTCTTCAATTTCTTCGTCATCTGGAGAGCTAGTTGGCATATAAACTTGTACTACTGAAGTAGGTGTGGGCTTCGTATCTATCTCGGCCACAATAATGCGTTCACTATGCTGTTTGTAGTAGCTTACCCGCATTCCTGTTTTCCTATTCATTATTAAACCTACTCCTGCATTACCCCTATTTGATTTTGTGTTTATAACCCTGTAGTCACCTGACCAGAAGTCTTGTTCCTCCTGCCACCGAACTTCACTAATTCTCACTATATCTAACTTTAACCTATCCATTTCCCTTTTTAAATTTTCTAACCTACCTGCCCGATTAAGGGATCTGACATTCCACGCTCCGATCCGTAGAACGCCAGTTTTTTTTTTCTCCTGATAATGACATCCTCTTGAGTAGTCCCCGCCCGGAGATCCGAATGGGGGACTATTTTACCTCCGGAATATTTTACCCAAGTGGACGCCATCATCATTTAATCATACAGTAAAGCTGCATGTCCGCGGGAAAAATTACGGCCGTAGTTTCCCCTTGCTTTCAGCCATTCGCAGTACCAGCACAGCAAGGCCGTTTTGGTTAATGTTGCAAGGCCAGATCAGTCAATCGTCCAGCCTGTTGCCCCTGCAACTACTGAAAAGGCTGCTGCCCCTCTTCAGGAACCACATGTTTATCTGGCCTCTTAACAGATACCCCTCCGTTGTGGTTGCACCTACGGTACGGCCATCTGTATCGCTGAGGCACGCAAGCCTCCCCACCAACGGCAAGGTCCATGGTTCATGGGAACCAAATAGCACCCAACCAGTTTGGGTTTCTACATGCAGTTGGCACAAGAGAAGCAGTATTTAGTGTACAAGTATTGTTCCAAAGATGTAGGGACACCAGTTGTGATGTATTTGCTTGCCTCATTGATTATCAGAAGGCATTTCGCCGTGTGAAGCATGAACAAATGGTGTAAGTACTAAAGGAAACAGGAATTGATGGTAAATATGTACGAATGATAGACAATTTATACTGGAACCAATCTGCAGTTATGAGAATCGATCAAGACAAATGAGGACAAGTGAGAATACGGCGTGGCGTCAGGCAGGCTGTATAACAACACCAACACGCTTTAACCTGCATTCAGAACACATATTCAAGGAAGCCTTACTTGACGTGGAAGAAGGAATCTCAGTGAATGGGGTCACACTCAGTAATTTTCGTTATGCAGATGACACCGTGCTATTTGTGGATACAATGGAAGGGCTGCAGAAGCTGATAAACAAAATTTCTGAGACAAGCGAGAAGTACAGCTTGAACTTCAACTCAAACAAAACCAAATTTATGATCTTCAGCAGGAAAAACATTCAAGGTATGAATCTGTACGTCAATGGCACAAGCATAGAGCGAGTTTCACAATACCCACCATCATTAACGAAGCGTGGGACAACTTGCAGGAGATAAAGTGTTGCATCGGAAAGGCGAGGAGTGTTTTCAACTCGATGAGCTCAGCCTTGAAACGGCACGATCTTTCCGTGAGCACAAAAATGCGTCTCTTCAGGTGCTATGTGTTCTCGGTTCTCTTAAACGGTGGGGACACATGGTCCCTTACAAGGGCAACCACTGCCAGTCTCGAAGCCTTTGAACTCTGGCTGTACAGAAGAATGTTAAGAATATCATGGACTCAAAAAGTGACAAACGTCGAGGTTCTACGTCGAGTTAACAAAAGCGTAGAGCTGGTCAAAATCATCAAGTGTCGCAAACTACAGTACCTTGGCCGCTTCATGGGGAATCAAAAAAGATATGAGCTGCTTCGACGTATCTTGTAAGGAAAAGTCAAGACCTCCGGGACGAAGAAGAATTTCCTGGCTCGCTACCCTTAAATCTTGGTTTAATATTATCTCTGAAGAACTGTTTCGTATTGCAAGTGATAAACACAGCATAGTTATGATGATCGCCAACGTCCGATGCGGACAGGCACACTAAGAAGGAGAAGATCCGCTTGTGTCACTATGTACCAGCAAAACTATGTCACTGCGCGACACGTACACTGAGGTGATGAGTCATAGGATACATTCTGATATCGCGTCGGACCTACTTTTTCCCGACGTAGTGCAGCAACTAATCTTGGCATGGACAGAACTAATCGTTTGAAGTCGCCTGCAGAAATATTGAGCCATGCTGCCTCTACAGGCGTCCATAAACATGAAACTGTTTCCGGTGCAGGATTTTGTGCACGAATTAACCTCTCGATCATGTCCGAAAAACGTTAGATTGGTGGCCAGATCATTCGTTCAAATTGTCCATAATGTTCTTCAAACCAATCGCGAAAAATTGTGGCCCGGTGACATGGCGCAATGTCATCCACAAAAATTGGAGAGACCAAATTGATGAATGGCTCGAAATGAACTCCAAGTAGCCAAACATGATCATTTCCTGGCAATGATCTATTCAGTTGGACCAGAGGATCAAACCCATTCAATGTAAACGCAGCCCCCACCATTATGGAGCCACCACCAGCTTGCACAGTGCCCAGTTGACAACCTGGGTCCATGTCTCTGTGGCTCTTACCAACTGAAATCGGGACTCATCTCTAACAGATCACGGTTTTCCAGTGGTCTAGGGCCCAACCAATACGGTCAAGAGCCACGATGGACGCTAAGATGATGTCGTGCCGTTAGCAAAGGCGATCTCGTCGGTCGTCTGCTGCCATAGCCCATTAACGCCACATTTCACCGCACTGTCCTAACTAATGCGTTCGTCGTACGTTATGATGTAACAAAATAAAAGTGATGTGGTTATTCAATGGAAAAGTTGCAAACTGAGATTTCTCATACTGTTTTATCAATCACAATTGGCGTAAGAATCATGAATTGACCATTGTCATAAAATATTGCATTATGAAATGTGAATAGCTTTTACTTGCAGTTTCTTGTGGCTTGAAGCAGTCACAGCTAGCGTGCTATTGACTAAGAAATTGCATTATCATCTTTCTAATTACTTCATGATCGTAGATACGGTCATACCCGGTCGTGAAGTTATTGTTTTGACAAAACAATTTCCTAAGAGACCAGCAATTTCTAAAGGGCGCAAAAACAACTGTAACATCTCACAAAAGGGAAACTCAATATTAAAGCTGATGCAAAAAGACGATAAAACAGTTTTCTTTCTGTCAATGTGGCACGCACATTGGACTGCTGATCTTGGTGTCTGTAATCTTAGCAAAATGCATAATTAAAATGAAAATAATACTAAGGAGATGATAGGAATGAACACTGCTAAACGATTCAGTATTCCCAGAACAAATACACTCCTGGAAATGGAAAAAAGAACACATTGACACCGGTGTGTCAGACCCACCATACTTGCTCCGGACACTGCGAGAGGGCTGTACAAGCAATGATCACACGCACGGCACAGCGGACACACCAGGAACCGCGGTGTTGGCCGTCGAATGGCGCTAGCTGCGCAGCATTTGTGCACTGCCGCCGTCAGCGTCAGCCAGTTTGCCGTGACGTACGGAGCTCCATCGCAGTCTTTAACACTGGTAGCATGCCGCGACAGCGTGGACGTGAACCGTATGTGCAGTTGACGGACTTTGAGCGAGGGCGTATAGTGCGCATGCGGGAGGCCGGGTGGACGTACCGCCGAATTGCTCAACACGTGGGGCGTGAGGTCTCCACAGTACATCGATGTTGTCGCCAGTGGTCGGCGGAAGGTGCACGTGCCCGTCGACCTGGGACCGGACCGGACCGCAGCGACGCACGGATGCACGCCAAGACCGTAGGATCCTACGCAGTGCCGTAGGGGATCGCACCGCCACTTCCCAGCAAATTAGGGACACTGTTGCTCCTGGGGTATCGGCGAGGACCATTCGCAACCGTCTCCATGAAGCTGGGCTACGGTCCCGCACACCGTTAGGCCGTCTTCCGCTCACGCCCCACCATCGTGCAGCCCGCCTCCAGTGGTGTCGCGACAGGCGTAAATGGAGGGACGAATGGAGACGTGTCGTCTTCAGCGATGAGAGTCGCTTCTGCCTTGGTGCCAATGATGGTCGTATGCGTGTTTGGCGCCGTGCAGGTGAGCGCCCCAATCAGGACTGCATACGACCGAGGCACACAGGGCCAACACCGGCATCATGGTGTGGGGAGCGATCTCCTACACTGGCTGTACACCTCTGGTGATCGTCGAGGGGACACTGAATAGTGCACGGTACATCCAAACCGTCATCGAACCCATCGTTCTACCATTCCTAGACCGGCAAGGGAACTTGCTGTTCCAACAGGACAATGCACGTCCGCATGTACCCCGTGCCACCCAACGTGCTCTAGAAGGTGTAAGACAACTACCCTGGCCAGCAAGATCTCCGGATCTGTCCCCCATTAAGCATGTTTGGGACTGGATGAAGCGTCGTCTCACGCGGTCTGCACGTCCAGCACGAACGCTGGTCCAACTGAGGCACCAGGTGGAAATGGCATGGCAAGCCGTTCCACAGGACTACATCCAGCATCTCTACGATCGTCTCCATGGGAGAATAGCACCCTGCATTGCTGCGAAAGGTGGATATACACTGTACTAGTGCCGACTTTGTGCATGCTCTGTTGCCTGTGTCTATGTGCCTGTGGTTCTGTCAGTGTGATCATGTGATGTATCTGACCCCAGGAATGTGTCAATAAAGTTTCCCCTTCCTGGGACAAAGAATTCACGGTGTTCTTATTTCAATTTCCAGGAGTGTATTTATTATAACTAAAACATATATCGTACCTTAAGCTTAGTACTACTATGACGGTAGATTTTTATGTCCGTTTCATGTCCACTGAGCGCTCTTTTATATAGCCATTGTCCTCTTCAGTCGTCACGATAAGTTATAACAGTTCTTCTTTTTACACATCACTCAAACTTAGACGGAACACGTTTTTATACATTTAGTAAAAAGTTAGAACAGACCGCCAAAATCTGCGTCCGTCTTACTTAAGAAAAACTGTACAAGTCTTACGCGCTCAAGGCTTCATTTGTTCTCCAGCGAACAAAATAGTGAAGGATCGCATATCCATCCTTATTCCACTGTTTATGTTGCCGCCCAAAGACGACGAATTACATTATTTAGGAAATTTCACCATCGCTATTTCCTTTCTGCCTGAATGTATTAACTATTTGCTGTTTAAATGAAGCCAAAAATAGCGAATATCACAACGTCCCACATTGGTCTCTGCAGTTACTTCACTGAGTGTTGCTTGTCTGTTAGCACTGACAAGTCCAAGTAAAGGCAGCTGCTCTCGGTCGTTTTCGGTCACCACGATCAGAGGAAATGCCTGGCATTCGGTGTCCTCGGCACATTCTTGACACTGTGGGTCTCCAAATATTGAATTCCCTAACGATTTTCGAAATGGAAAGTCCCATGTGCCTAGCTGCAACTACCATTCCGCGTTCGATGTCTGATAATTCCCGTCGCGGAGCCATAGCCACGTGGGAAACCTTCGCACATGGACCACTTGAGTGCAAATGACAGCTCCGGCGACGCACTTCCCTTTTACTCCTCGGCACGTGATACTACTGCCATATTGCTACCCCATGACTCTTGTCACCTTAGTGCACTTCAGACAACACTACGCTATAAATACTGAGTGGCGTGAAACACTGCCTTGTGCACATTATCCAGACTATATTCATCCAGTGTTTCGTAATGAGAGCCCTTAGCAACTTCCAAGAAACTTCAAGCATAGTTTCAGAGCCGGCCGCTATGGCCCAGCGGTTCTAGGCACTTCAGTCTGGAACAGCGCGACCGCTACGGTCGCAGGTTCGAATCCTGCCTCGGGCATCGATGTGTGTGATGTCCTCAGGTTAGTTAGGTTTAAGTACACTAAATGCTTATAAATTAAGCACAATGCTGATTCATGGTGAAACAACGCTCTGGTGGGTGGTTTGAGGATTTAAATCACCTCGGGGTACGACCATGCGGTGCATTTGACCTGCGGTCGTCGCACGGTGTCGCTGTCAGCAGTCCACATACGCAGAGGTGTGTTGGTGCATGTCAGAGTACGGTGCGGCGAGTAGGTGTGCAGACGTTTCCAGACTCGCTAATGGTGACTGTGTGCTGAAAATGGCTCAAAGAACACATATTGATGACGTTATGAGGGGTAGAATAATAGGCCGAAGGGAGGCTGGACAAACACAGCAGGTCGTTGCACGGGCTCTCCGTGTGCCATAGAGTGTGATCTCAAGAATATGGCAACGATTCCAGCAGACAGGAAACGTGTCCAGGCGCTACACTACGGGACGTCCACAGTGTACAACACCACAAGAAGACCGATATCTCACCATCAGTGCCTGCAGACGGCCACGGAGTACTGCAGGTAGCCTTGCTCGGGACCTTACTGCAGCCACTGGAACAGTTGTCTCCAGACACGCAGTCTACAGGCGACAGAACAGACATGGTTTATTCGCCCGGAGACCTGCAAGGTGCATTCCACTGACCCCTATTCACAGGAGAGTCGGTAATGCCTGGTGTCATTGGAAGTGTGGTCCAAGGTTATGTTCACGCACGAGTCCGGGTATGGTCTGAACAGTGATTCTCCCCGGGTTTTCATCTGGTGTGAACCAGGAACCAGATACCAACCCGTTAATGCCATTGAAAGGGACATGTAAGGAGGTAGTGATTTGATGGTGTGAGGTGGGATTATGATTGGTGCACAGACACCCCTGCATATCTTTGACAGAGTAACTGTAACAGGTCAGGTGTATCGGGACGTCATTTTGCAACAGTATGTCCGCCTTTTCAAGGGTGCAGTGGGTCCCACCTTCCTCCTTATGGATGATAACGCATGGCTCCACCGAGCCGCCATCGTGGAGGAGTACCTTGAAACAGAAGATATCTGGCGAATGGAGTGGCCTGCCTGTTCTCCAGACCTAAACCCCATCGAGCACGTCTGGGATGCTCTCGGTCGACGTATCACTGCACGTCTTCGAACCCATAGGACCCTTCAAGAGTTCCGACAGGCACTGGCGCAGGAATGGGAGGCTATACCCTAGCAGCTGCTCGACCACCTGATCCAGAGTATGCCAACCCGTTGTGCGGCCTGTTTACGTGTGCATCGTGATCATATCGCATACTGATGTCGGGGTACATGCACAGGAAACAGTGGAGTTTTGTAGCACATGTGTTTCCGGACGGTTTTCTCAACTTATCACCAACACCGTGGACTTACATATCTGTGTCGTTTGTGTTCCCTATGTGTCTATGCTATCAGCGCCAGTTTCGTCAGTTATCCTTAATTTATAAGCATGAGTGTAGTTCTAAGTTCTAGGGGACTGATGACCTCAGATTTTATGTCCCATAGTGCTCAGAGCCATTGAACCATAGCTTCAGACCTTTCCTAAACTTTTCTTCCTTGTACTGTATTTTATGCACAAGCTCTGGAGAAGTTACCTCAGTGGTTTTATTAGCCAGCGCTTTAAAGAGAGCCACTGAATTAAAGCAGTTTCAGTGCGAAAAGTGTCACTTTCATTGAAAGAAAAATACGTTATGCATATTCTGCCCCAAGAGCTGCAGTCTTGTTCACGATGATTATAACCACTTTCATTATCGAGAATCCAACAAATGTGGGTAACGTACGCCTTTCCGTGCATAAAGTAAACGCGCTGACTTCAAGACAGTAAATGCGCCAGCAGTACTGAGCACGGCACTTTGCCAACCTACGGGCAACCATCGTGAGAGAACGTCTCCCCACGACGAGGTGCAGTTAACGGATCCCCAACCATTCAGATGGCTTTTATAAAACGATTTCCTTAGTAATGTACACTTTTCTTGACTGTTTGTGTTATCATTCCAATTATTTTACATTTCGCTTGGTCATAGGTATTAAAACTCGGCTATAAACAAAATGAATAACTTGAGATTTATAATTTATGAGGATTTATCACAATAAACAGACAAAGTTTCCCTTTTAATTTGTACAAATCACTGTTTTGCCTTGAAAAGTGTTGCATATTCTCGAATTGCGAACAGACACACCTGATTTCTCGTTTACGTTATCTTCGCCTTCTTTTTTTTTTTTCATCAGTCTACTGAGACTAGTTTGATGCCGCCCGCCACGAATTCCTTTCCTGTGCTAACCTCTTCATCGCAGAGAAGCACTTGCAACCTACGTCCTTAGTTATTTGCTTGACATATTCCAATCTCTGTCTTCCTCTACAGTGTTTGCCCTCTACAGCTCCCTCTAGTACCATGGAAGTCATTCCCTCAGGGTCTTAGCAGATGTCCTATCATCCTGTCCCTTCTCCTTAGCAGTGTTTTCCACATATTCCTTTCATCTCCGATTCTGCGTAGAACCTCCTCATTCCTTACCTTATCAGTCCACCTAATTTTCAACATTCGTCTAATGCAAATTCTTCGATTCTCTTCTGTTCCGGTTTTCCCACAGTCCATGTTTCACTACCATACAATGCTGTACTCCAGACGTACGTCCTCAGAAATTTCTTCCTCAAATTAAGGCCGGTATTTGATATAAGTAGACTTCTCTTGGCCAGAAATGCCTTTTTTGCCACAGCGAGTCTGCTTTTGATGTCCTCCTTGCTCCCGCCGTCATTGGTTATCTTACTGCCTAAGTAGCAGAATTCCTTAAGTTCATTGACTTCGTGACCATCAATCCTGATATTAAGTTTCTCGCTGTTCTCATTTCTACTACTTCTCATTACCTTCGTCTTTCTCAGATTTACCCTCAAACCATACTGTGTACTCATTAGACTGTTCATTCCGTTCAGCAGATCATTTAATTCTTCTTCACTTTCACTCAGGATAGCAATGTCATCAGCGAATCGTATCATTGATATCCTTTCACCTTGTATTTTAATTCCACTCCTGAACCTTTCTTTTATTTCCATCATTGCTTCCTCGATGTACAGATTGAAGAGTAGGGGCGAAAGGCGAAAGGCAAAAGGCCTTGTCTTACACCCTTCTTAATACGAGCACTTCGTTCTTGATCGTCCACTCTTACTATTCCCTCTTGGTTGTTGTACATATTGTATATGACCTGTCTCTCCCTATAGTTTACCCCTACTTTTTTCAGAATCTCGAACAGCTTGCACCATTTTATATTGTCGAACGCTTTTTCCAGGTCGACAAATCCTATGAACGTGTCTTGATTTTTCTTTAGCCTTGCTTCCATTATTAGCCGTAACGTCAGAATTGCCTCTCTCGTGCCTTTACTTTTCCTAAAGACAAACTGATCGTCACCTAGCGCATTCTCAATTTTCTTTTCCATTCTTCTGTATATTATTCTTGTATGCAGCTCCGATGCATGAGCTGTTAAGCTGAATGTGCGATAATTCTCGCACTTGTCTGTTCTTGCCGTCTTCGGAATTGTGTGGATGATGCTTTTCCGAAAGTCAGATGATATGTCGCCAGACTCATATATTCTACACACCAACGTGAATAGTCGTTTTGTTGCCACTTCTCCTAATGATTTTAGAAATTCTGTTGGAATGTTATCTATCCCTTCTGCCTTATTTGACCGTAAGTCCTCCAAAGCTCTATTAAATTCCGATTCTAATGCTGGATCCCCTATCTCTTCTAAATCGACTTCTGTTTCTTCTTCTATCACATCAGACAAATCTTCACCCTCATAGAGGCTTTCAATGTATTCTTTCCACCTATCTGCTCTCTCCTCTGCATTTAACAGTGGAATTCCCGTTGCACTCTTAATGTTACCACCGTTGCTTTTAATGTCACCAAAGGTTGTTTTGACTTTCCTGTACGCTGAGTCTGTCCTTCCGACAATCATATCTTTTTCGATGTCTTCACATTTTTCCTGCAGCCATTTCGTCTTAGCTTCCCTGCACTTCCTATTTATTTCATTCCTCAGCGACTTGTATTTCTGTATTCCTGATTTTCCCGGAACATGTTTGTACTTCCTCCTTCCATCAATCAACTGAAGTATTTATTCTGTTACCCATGGTTTCTTCGCAGCTACCTTCTTTGTACCTATGTTTTCCTTCCCAACTTCTGTGGCGGCCCTTTCTAGAGATGTCCATTCCTCTTCAACTGTGCTGCCTACTGCGCTATTTCTTATTGCTGTATCTATAGCGTTAGAGAACTTCAAACGTATCTCGTCATTCCTTAGAACTTCCGTATCCCACTTCTTTGCGTATTGATTCTTCCTGACTAATGTCTTGAACTTCAGCCTACTCTTCATCACTGCTATATTGTGATCAGAGTCTATATCTGCTCCTGGGTACGCCTTACAATCCAGTATCTGATTTCGGAATCTCTGTCTGACCATGATGTAATCTAATTGAAATCTTCGCGTATCTCCCGGCCTTTTCCAAGTATATCTCCTCCTCTTGTGATTCTTGAACAGGGTAATCGCTATTACTAGCTGAAACTTGTTACAGAACTCAATTAGTCTTTCTCCTCTTTCATTCCTTGTCCCAAACCCTGTAACCTTTTCTTCTACTCCTTCCCCTACAACTACATTCCAGTCGCCCATGACTATTAGATTTTCGTCCCCCTTTACATACTGCATTACCCTTTCAATATCCTCATACACTTTCTCTATCTGTTCATCTTCAGCTTGCGACGTCGGCATGTATACCTGAACTATCGTTGTCGGTGTTGGTCTGCTGTCGATTCTGATTAGAACAACTAGGTCACTGAACTGTTCACAGTAACACACCCTCTGCCCTACCTTCCTATTCATAACGAATCCTACACCTGTTATACCATTTTCTGCTGCTGTTGATATTACCCGATACTCATCTGACCAGAAATCCTTGTCTTCCTTCCACTTCACTTCACTGACCCCTACTATATCTAGATTGAGAATTTGCATTTCCCTTTTCAGATTTTGTAGTTTCCCTACCACGTTCAAGCTTCTGACATTCCTCGCCCCGACTCGTAGAACATTATCCTTTCGTTGATTATTCAATCTTTTTCTCATGGTAACCTCCCCCTTGGCAGTCCCCTCCCGGAGATCCGAATGGGGGACTATTCCGGAATCTTTTGCCAATGGAGAGATCATCATGACACTTCTTCAACTTCAGGTGACATGTCCTGTGGATACACGTTACGTGTCTTTAATGCAGTGGTTTCCATTGCCTTCTGCATCCTCAAGTCGTTGATCATTGCTGATTCTTCCGCCTTTAGGGGCAATTTCCCGCCCCTAGGACAAGAGAGTGCCCTGAACCTCTATCCGCTCCTCCACCCTCTTTGACAAGGCCGTTGGCAGAATGAAGCTGACTTCTTATGCCGGGAGTCTTCGGCCGCCAATGCTGATTATTTATCAAAACTTAGGGAGAGGCGGGGATCGAAACCGGGACCGAAGACGTTTTGATTATGAATCAATGACGCTACCCCTAGACCACGGGTCGCCTATTACTGTTCTTTTAAAGGTTTTTCAAGAGTTTCAGAATTTGATCTTCAGTATGTATGTATCTGGTGATGGTATATATAAAGTTTTAAGTAGCATTACACGAATAGCGCGACTACTGTTTCAGCCACTCATTGGTGTAAAGTTGATAAAGAGCAGTCTATTTAAAACCGGAAGCTTCTTATACAGACAGCAGCGTTTATATACATTTTGGTATTCCGGGCACATGACTCGATGAGTGACATTCTTACACTTTTGAATCAATACAGGCCATCATTTCAACTCAGTTTTTTGAAAGTTACATAAATGATAAATATATTTTCATTTGTAATTTGTATATATTTATATTATTAGAAACCTCTTATTGTTTTGATGGCCAGAATTCTATATTGATCGATCACTATAGGTTATGCGATTCTGTTTAACTCCCTCACAAGTTTCGAGGGTAAGTAATGTTGTAGAAAGTAAGAAACTTTGGAAATTTTGAAAATAACTTTCAATAATCGTCGTAAACCAACTGTTTATCGCCGTTGACGCCAAGAACCACCGATAAAGTTTGAGCCAGTCAAGACTACCAGTAAAGTATTAATCTCTATTATAGCAACTTAAATGGGAAAAAAAATATTTCTCATCAAATATTAATTCAAAGCAGTTTAATATATACTTTTCATCAGCTTTCCTCTGACAAATCCAGTCTGTGCTTCAGTTAAGTAGTAATATTAAGTAGTTCAACTTTTGATAACTTGTAATAAATTAACTTCTGGTAAGAATGTTCAAGCAAATATCATACCTCCATTAATTAGAGCAAATAAATGTTGTCTTTTTTTAAGGCATGGGAATGAATACACTCATAAAGCAGTTGACTAATTACCAAATGAAACACGTGAACGCTGCACTTTGAACGTATACTTGGCTCGTGTGAACTCTGAACTATTAAATGGCGACGAGTAGACTTCACAAAGCAAGTGTCTCTACAGTACAAGAGCCAGAACGAAAGTGAATACGATTTTGCAGTTGTACGTCATGCTGAACAGCAGTTCATTTTCCATACTGCACATTACAATGGTTTCAGGAGATGTGCTGTCGCTTCGGCTTCTTCTTGTGGCTGATGACTGTCCACCAGGCATGATTTGTATCCGGTGGTGGGCGATGCTCAAATTGAGCTACGTTTAGCCATTCGATCTTGCCAGATCTTCGTGGTATACATGAAACCAACACGTAAATACCTTGAAACACTCCTTAAACAAATAAAAGTACTACAATTACAAACAAATACTACTAATAACATACAGCACCACACATCGCTAAGGCAAATAAATTGTTGATGAGACTGATTAGCCTCTGCATCACTACAAGTACGATTGTGAACATGGAAGCGAATACTCCCGAGGACCCGATCCAGGAGCAACGTCAGCTAAGGGGACCTAGGGTCAGACCCCTGATAATACGCAAGGATTATTAGTATTGTCCTAATATAATTGTTCCTAAGGTTACTGCGTGAATTTTTCAGTTAATTTTCGTGACTAATCACCTTCGATAAAATTCAACACTCACGGAACTTTTAGCTTTTCCTAAGAATAACTTATCACTTTTGCAAACTTTCCCACTTCAAAGTAAAAAGTTCCGCCTATTAAATTAAAAATCAGTTACACAAGTACAATCTTTCACTTCAACTTATAATCACACTACAAATCAGACGTTAAGAATCTATGCTGTAAGGTAAGTTCAATAATATTGTCTCAAAACAGTTGCAATCAGTGCGTCGTAACATTCCTCAACTAGCGTTAACCCTTCAATTAAAATCAATAAATATATTTGAGCCTTGTCTTGCAATATACATCTGCTCGGTATACAATACAAGCAAGAACTGAACATTTATATTTTAGAAAAATGCGTTACTTTTCTCCAGCAGTGGCAGTTGGGTGCTCCTTGGCTACCACTAAATTGTAGCCTCGCTGTCTCGGCGCAGGCTATTGGAGTGCACATATGTTTCTGTCCCCCAGCACCATCGAACACAGCGTGGCTAGTACAAATAAAAAAACGTCTGCAACATTCTCATCCCAGCCATTAGTAGAAGCATAATTCCCCCCACCACTAGCAAGCTTGTCCTCTCATCAGTGATAATTTCATTAAAGTTTTTTGACGATTAAAAAATGAACATAGATGGATGCCCTAGGAAAAATGTCATATGACATTTGAAATATCCATTTAAACAACTTAGTTGGCCAATTCAAAATTATCTAATGTGTAAAAACAAAAGGCTGCAAAGCTTTCAAAAGCTTTTTACGTGCGGAGTGGTATATCTAGTGATATTTCTGGGGCCGAGTTTGCCGTGGAAGTCTCCTATTTAGCAGTCCGCATGTGCTTAGATTGCAAATACATGTTCTTTGCTCATTGAATACTGTGTTAATATTAGTTTAGCAGGTTTCATTAGATTATTTTCCACTCAATGAATTTATGTGTATGTATACTCTTTGGGCCATTTTGATGGAATTGCCTCATTTTGAAGATTATTGATTTTACGCCATTTTTACATTTAATGTTTCCCCCACATCCACTGATTTCCGAGGCTACAGGCCATCAATCAGGATAGGACCTTTTCTGTGAGCTGTTACGTTTATGGGCCTCTTTCTGAGTTTTGGAGGTAGGTTGTTTATCCCGCAGATGACTGCACACTGCGTTGTGTATTTGACATATATATATCTCGTCTGCTCTGCATATGCCTGACCATGAACATACGTGCAGTCCCATTCACTTGGGATTATCTCTATTGTACAAATTATTCTCCATGTACGCAAATTATGGGCGCATGTACAAATTTTGTATACAAGACTACAAGTACATGTCAGGTGCATGAGAGAACCGCCATGCGCCAAGCTACCAATGTACGTCTCACTGAAGTAACAATTAATTGTATTCCTGTTCGTTTACGTTCTTAACAATGCTACTAGTGTAATAAGTTTGATTTGCAGATAGTTCTGTCACTGATCATTATCTTGATGTCACCATAAAATCCTGGGCCCGTCATATTTATTTAAAATTACATCATGGGAATATTATTTTAAATCAGTTGTCTGGTTTTGGTTAGTTGTGTTGGGGCGCAGCTGATCTCAAGAAGGTGTGATGTACTTAGGTTAGTTAGGTTTAAGTAGTTCTAAGTTCTAGGGGACTTGTGACTTAAGATGTTGAGTCCCATAGTGCTCAGAGCCATCTGAACCTTTTTTTTTTATCTCAAGAAGATTCCTTATTACCCACTCCTTCTAAGCAAGAGTTTTCCATTTCACGAACGTTTTTCAAAATTCCTTACCTGATTCAGTTACACTGTTGCTGAATAGAAGGAATCAGATCTTCCCTTCGCTTCTTTTAATCAATTAATAACAGAAAAAGCAATCCCCATTTGCTGCTGCCACAAAGGACATGCGAGACATAGCCACTTCGTGGCAGCATCCAGGAACAATTTTGAAACTCGGAGGCAGAATCGTCGAAAGGATGCCATTGTCCACCATAACACAAAGAGTTCGGCATGTTGAGCATATTTGTCACTGTCATTTTCGGTATCTAAAAGAAATAGATTGCCTAGAATGTGATGAAGAAGACGTTCATGAATGGATGAATATCTATGATGCAGATCCAGGACACCAAATCATGCATGACAGCGAGACTGAAAACGTCGTCACTGATAAAGATGACGCCGCTAGCATCTCATCAATCAGTTCTCCAGAAAGTGAAGATGAAAGTATACCAACAGATTCTGAGGCGTTCACTTGTTTAGATACTGCCTTGCGATGGTTTGAAGCCCAAGATGAAAGTGGCCAGTTTCAGATATCCGTAACGAAAAAAGTACGTGACTTAGCTGCTCGTAAGCGTGTAGGCTAGCTTAGACAGACCAAAATGAAGGATTTTTTAAACGTTAATTTTGTATACTGTGTGTAATGTTCATGCAAAATGCTTATGTGATATGTGTATATTTTTGTTTAATAAACTGTGCCACATACTATATATTCCTAGTGAAGCTGCCTCTGTATGTTACTTTGTGACACTACAAGAAATGAATGTTTTTATGAATAAATTTACTGTACAGTACTTCTTTTTGGCAAATAAACATGTACAGTTCGATTATGCGAACAAACCAGTTTTCCGAACACCCATGTCCCCCAATTACTTCTGATAATCGACGCTCTACTGTATCAGGAATAACTGTTGTTCTTTGTCTACCGGGGTGTTAGTTTTCCCGTACTGGATCCGGTGTGAGCCACTTCAATTGGCGACGAGAATGGGATGAGAATTTGGTCAGAACTCTCGTTCTGCGTCACAGGCGGACGGTTTTTGAAGTGTTTCCCAGCGACATGGCGTGCTTGTACCTGGTTTCGGGTTCAGTATGTCCATGGATGATGCGGGAGTGACTACTCAACGATTGCTTTTGCAAAACATACAGCAGGCGCTCCAGACCATCGAGTAGTCACAAGAACTGATGGTGGACAAGTTGGCCGCCATAACGCCGTCATCCGGGGTTTCCATCTGGTCGACCGGTGTGGCCGAGCGGTTCTAGGTGCTTCAGTCTGAAACCGCGCGACCGCTACGGTCGCAGGTTCGAATCCTGCCTCGGGCATGGATGTGTGTGATGTCCTTAGGTTAGTTAGGTTTAAGTAGTTCTATGTTCTAGGGGACTGAGGACCTCAGATGTTAAGTCCCATAGTGCTCAGAGACATTTGAACCATTTCTGTTTCCGTCTGACTGTCTTGTACCGACTCCATGGTGAAGGGCTTCAACGCACCACCTCAGTCGTTCCAGGCATTTGACAGGAAAACAGAACTATGAGCTAACTGCGTCAGACACCTCGACACCTTCATCGCCCACAAAATCAAGTGATACCCATCAGCGCTCTTTTTGTTTTTGTTTACACAGGGACTGATGTCTGTCGCCTCTTGCAGTGGTCATATCCTTAAGTGGAACCGGATGTTTAACTTAATGAACTATTGAAACGGTGTTTGTTGGACTATTTTGATTCGCAAGTTCACGTGGCAACCACCGATTTCTTAGTTGCCATAGGGAAACGGAGTCTTAAAGAGAGTTGATACCACAACTGCAGTTACTTCCTTGGGATTGCCGTTTCCATCTTTCCAGTACTAACTGCGAGCAATCATATACTGAATCATTAGTTGGAAGAATGCTCCTAGTGCATTCTCCAGATGATGGGCTCCTGAATGACCTGCTCTAATTGAATGGCCCATCGTTAGCTACGAGCCTCCCCCTCATACAGTCAGTTGTGCGGTCAGTCAGGTCCTCATCAGCCCTACAGGCCCTTTACAGAAGTCTGCCATCCACTACGCACTTAAGGTCCAGGCTTGCCACCCCCCCCCCTCCCTTTATCCTAGGCCTTTCACTAGACAAGTCTCCCCCTAGTCAGGAAGTCGCAACCGAAATTACACTCATGCTGTAATTGTTTTATCGCGTATCAGCACCTGCAATGCTACTTTTTCCAGGCAAGGGCAAAGCCTGTGGTAAAAGTGGACATAAGGCAGAGGTTTGCCAGTCCTCTTTAAAAAGGAATATGGATAGTACTTCTGTGGGCGTACTGAACTCTGATTTGGGTAATGGAAATGAGCTTTTGACGTCATTGACCGGGAGGCCCCTTACCGGGCAGGTCCGGCCTCCTTGGTGCAGGTCTTATTACATTCGACGCCACAATGGGCGACCTGCACGCCGGATGGGTATGAAATGATGATGAAGACGACACAACACCCAGTCCCTAAGCGGAGAAAATCCCCAATCCAGCCGGGAATCGAACCCGTCCCTCAGGACGGCAAGCCGTCACGCTGACCACTCAGCTGGTTTGTGCACAGTCCTGATGCCCTCCATGGACAGTCCATGCTGCACATAACCGACAGGCTGCTGATGTGAGAGGTGGTCATCAACGTCATCTCTGTTATCTTGCAAACAGATACAGGGTCCACTTGTGTGAATTATCGCTCATAAAGGCGTCTTGGTTCACCACCACCTTTGTCAAGCAGCTTAAAATCTACAGTAATGTCACCTCTAATGTAAAGGGCCATTCCAGCACTCACATTCAGTATCGAGCAGCATCCTTGTCTGTCCGGCATTTTACTAATCAGTCTACAGGAGATGCTAACATCTCGGATTTATATCCCTTTAATGCTTTCGTTTAGGAAGTTCGCAATTCAACGAAATGCATCCAAACATTCTTATATGACACTTATCTTCAAGAACTTTTTACGATGTATACCTCAGTTCATTGACTTCGAAGCACAGCTTTCCTCCCAATCCCCAGTGATGCCTAGGCATTGCAGCACAAGCTGCGCCTAGAGTTACAAAAACTACAAGAGGAAATAATTCTGACTCCCATCGCCAACAGCCAATGGACTACTCCTATTTCATAACTGAAAAACCAACTGTATCTTTGCAAATTTGTGGATATTTGAGGCTACAGTCAATGCACAGCTGTCATCGACACCTATCCTATCTCAAAGGTTGTGAATGTAATGGAAAAACATTTTGGTGGTACGCTAGTCACAAAAATCGATCTTACCGGTACTTGTCTGTCCTTGGATGAGGCCTTCAAGTACATATTAGTCATTAATGCGACCTTTGACCTTCTCCATATAACTGCCTGTCGTTTGGCATCGCCAACATGCCGGCCAGATATTTGTAACACCTAACACGTGGTCAGTTACCTGAACTATATCACTGAAGATTGTCCGCTGCTCGTGGTCTTGCGGTAGTGTTCTCACAGGGTCGCGGGTGCGGGTTCGATTCACGGCGGGGCCAGGGATTTTCTCTGCCTCGAGATGAGTGGGTGTTGTGTGTCTTTCATCATCATTCACTAGCAAGTCGCCGTAGTGGCGTTAAAGAACTTGTGGAGCGCCGGCCGAACTGCCCCGCGAGGGGTCTCTCGGCCACCAATGCCATACGCTCATTATTATTATTATTATTATTATTATCACTGAAGATCTTGCAACAAGTTTGGAAGCCTTATTTAGTGTTCTACAACATGGAAACTTGAAGTGCGTCAAAGACAAACGCTGTTGGTTGTACCACAAGTTGAACATCTATGACATATTTTAAAGGAATTCAGGGACTGGCTCACTCCACACCATGAAAACCTGTTGATCCCAAGGGATACCAAACAGCTAAAATCAATGTTGGGTCAGCCGAACTACTACCAAAAATTAACTCCTCAGACAGTGGCCATATCCGAACCATTCCATTGGCTTCTTCACAATTGTGTTAAATGACATTTATCCCCCACGGTTGGTGAGGCTTTTCAAGACCAGAAAAGGGGACATTGCTCCTGCTGATGTGCCTCCTGGCTTATGACCCTACGCAATTGCTGATCCGGGAGACAGATGTGTCGGACTGTGGCCTTTGGGTCGTTCTTTCTCACAAAATCAATGGTGTGAAGCAACCAATTGCAATTTTTTTCCAAAACTCTGATACTAGCTCAGCTAAATTGCAGCCAGGCAAAAAAAGAGAGATCTTGGCTATCATCTTTGGACTAAAAAAAGCAATTTATTCTTTTAACAGAACATAAGTCATTTCTGCCATTATTGAAAGGCCATGCTAACATACATACCAAGACTGCCCAGTACCGGCAACGGAGGTCCCTGCTTCTCTCGGGGTATCATTATGACAACCACCCATCTCGGCAAAATAGGCCTCCCAGGGAGCATCAGATTTGGTGTCCTGCCCTGCCAGGAGACAGGAAAATGCAGCCCCATTTGAATGCTGCACTGTTGAAAACACCATATGAAAGTGACCGCATTGTTCCGTCTTCTGATAGGGCAGGATCACAACTTTGAAGCTGCACAGGAGGTCTGCTTCCATACAGATGCAGATATGGAGACCACCATAGTACTTTTGACAACATAAAGGCCACCTGTCACCAGAGGACCCAAGTGTTGACTCAACAATGTGTCTTCAATAAAAGGCATAGAAAAAGATATTGAGCATATGATAGCAAACTCATCACCCAAGCGTTGACTCGACAATGTGTCTTCAATAAAAGGCATAGACAAGTATATTGAACATATGATAGCAAACTCATCAAGCACCCTGAGATACAGGGATTTTGGCACTGCCGGCATGAAAGATCCAGGCTCAATAGACTCGCCTTACTGCACACAGATCAGTCGTCACCCACAGAACATTCCAACACCAGGTGTTGATATTGCTTCACCAACGTCACTGGGGAATAATCATCACCCAAGTGTTGACTCAACAATGTGTCTTCAATAAAAGGCATAGACAAAGATACTGAACAGGTTTTCAGAAATTACTGCAACCAGTCGCCTTTTATGTAGATGTAAATCCTGTATTCGTATCTGTGGCTAAGTGTGTTCAGCGATGTTTACGAAAAACAAGATATATGTTTCCAACAGTGCCTCATAAAAGTAATATACATCTAGTGAAAGTTTTAACTTGTGAAATTGTGAAAAACAAGACACAATGGTTTCAAAAATACGTCCTAAAAGAGATATATATAGCTGCAGAAAGATTTATCTCCACAGATACTCAACCACCCACACAATGGGTACAAAAAAGCACTAAAAGTATATACCATCTGATGATGAGTTGCTAGGCAGCTCGAAACCGGTCATGGTTAAATAAAATACATCTACATAAAAGGCGACTGGTTGCAGTAATTTCTGAAAACCTTTTCACACCACAGTCGCAGTGTTCCACATCCACAATGGATAAAAGTCTTAAAGATACTGAACATATGATCGTAGAATGTCAGACATGCCAGAGCAAGAAGGCACTTCTGACACACTGCTACTTCCCATTCCCAAGGTGGTGTCTCCTTGATCGCAGATTCATATGGCTTTCGCTGGACATTTCTGCAATCGCCTTCTTCTGCAAAATCCATGCAAGCCTAATCAAGCATTTTTTTCTATTGAAGGCTTGCCAGGAACAGTTGTAGCAGATAACATATCTTATTTCAAATCGACGTAATTTTGCAATTTTTGTGTAGATAACGGCATGACTTTAGTCCATACAGCTGCTGCACTAGTATTAGCCCTAGTCGAAAGGAAAAGGGAAATTTTGTCTAAATTCAATGAAGCCAACTGGTCAGGCAAGATTAACATATTAGGAATCAGCACGGGTTTCGAAAAAGATGATCGTGTGAAACCCAGCTAGCGCTATTCGTCCACGAGACTCAGAGGGTCATAGACACGGGTTCACAGGTAGATGCCGCGTTTCTTGATTTCCGCAAGGCGTTCGGTACTGTTCCCCACAGTCGTTTAATGAACGAAGTAAGAGCATATGGACTATCAGACCAATTGTGTGATTGGATTGAAGAGTTCCTAGATAACAAAACGCAGCATTGCAATTTTTTTCCATACCTCTGATACTAGCTCAGCTAAATTGCAGTCAGACAAAAAAAGAAAGTTCTTGGCTATCATCTTTGGACTAAAAAAGCAATTTATTCTTTTAGCAGACCATAAGTCTTCCGAAGTAAGAGTGATTTCAGGTGTGCGGCAGGGTAGTTGCTATTCACAATATACATAAATGACGTTTTGGATGACATCGGAAGTTCACTGAGGCTTTTTTCGGATGATGCTGTGGTATAACAATGGAAAATTGTACTGAATTGCAGGAGGATCTGCAGCGAATTGACGCATGGTGCAAGAAATGGCCATTGAATCTCAATGTAGACAAGTGTAACATGCTGCGAATACATAGAAAGAAAGATCCCTTATCGTTTAGCTACAATATAGCACGTCAGAAACTGGAACCAGTTAATTCCATAAATCATCTGGGAGTAAGCATTAGGAGTGATTTAAAATGGAATGATCATATAAAGTTGATCGTCGGTAAAGCAGATGCCAGACTGAGATTCATTGGAAGAATCCTAAGGAAATGCAATCCGAAAACAAAGGAAGTAGGTTACAGTTCGCTTGTTCGCCCACTGCTTGAATACTGCTCAGCAGTGTGGGATCCGCGCCAGGTAGGGTTGATAGAAGAGAGAGAGAAGATCCAACGGAGAGCAGCGCGCTTCGTTCCAAAATCATTTAGCAATCGTGAAAGCGTTACGGAGATGATAGATAAACTCCAGTGGAAGAGTCTGCAGGAGAGACGCTCAGTATCTCGGTACGGGCTTTTGTTGAAGTTTCGAGAACATACCTTCACCGAAGGGTCAAGCAGTATATTGCTCCCTCCTACGTATATCTCGCAAAGAGACCATAAGGATAAAATTAGAGAGATTAGAGCTCACACAGAGGAATACCAACAATCTTTCTTTCCACGAATAATACGAGACTGGAATAGAAGGGAGAACCGATATAGGTACACAAGGTACCCTCCATCACACCGTCAGGTGGCTTGCGGAGTATGGATGTAGATGTCGATGTAGATGGCACTCACGGGCACGGAGCTGCGACGGCAGTATTGCACGCACAATTCGTTTTGAGTGGAGCAACAACGAGGCAGAAAACTGCAGCGTTGCTTTAAGTTATTGTTATGTATGAGACGGGGCACTAGGCCAGAGCCATGAGTGGCGATTTGTAAGTATCTCACGTGTGGGACTTTATCCCTGCCATAGTTTCTGTCTCCCTCTGACACTATGTCAGAAGTGAGGTAAAAGCTGATATAAATACAAGGACAATTTTAGCTTGGGAAAGAGTGTGCCAAGTCAGTTGATAATGTGGATGGACCTGTGCTGGTCTTCGCTTATAGGGCCCAGTCTGGCAGCAATGTTATAAGTATATGAATTGTTCACGGGTTGTCAGCCGAGTAGTATCGTCGTCTCGTAGCAACGTTTCGATGGAATGCGTCTCCATCATCTTCAGGCGAAGTGTCGGGATATCGCTGCTCTCATCTGTTACTTTCCCCTCTTTGGGGAAGTGTGAGGGGGAGTTTGTAGCCTTTCGGCTTTTACTCCCCTGTGTACTTGTGTGTGTGATTATTTCTGTACTTTTTGGTGTCTGTGAAATGTGATGATTGTTCTGTGTGTGTCTGGTACTTGCCTGAGGTTTGGCGAGATAATTGTAGTAATTTGGGTAGGAACAGGATTTGGGAATGGATATTGAGATTTTCTCTTCGACTTAGTCGTCGAAGATCGTCATGGGGCGATTGTGCTTATCGCGGGACATGTCATACCGACCTAGGGAGTGGATGAGGGCAGCGGCATGCAAATCGTCAATGGCGAATCCAAGAGGTAGACGTAGTGCCCTCCTGAGGGCGCGGTTCTGCAGCCTCTGGAGTTTGTCCAGGTGCTGCTTCGCCGCATATCCCCAGACAGGACACGCGTATTCCGTGACTGGCCGGATCAGGGCCTGGTATACGTTCACTCCTACTGAGCAGGGAAGGGAGCTGGATGAGTTGAGGATTGGGTACAGGATGGACATTCTGGCGCAGACCTTCCTATGGACCTCGTCTATGTGGGGTTTCCACGTAAGACGAGATTCCAAGGTTACGCCGAGATACTTGGCGGTTCTGCGCCAGAGGACTTGGGTTCCGTTTAGGTAAAGGTGGAGGGGGGGGGGGGGGGCGTTGAGGAGGTTCGCGCCTTCCGAGCCGACGGGTAATCAGCATAGCCTGCGTCTTTTCGGAGTTGATGGTGATTAGCCAGCGAGGGGCCCAAGTTTCTGTGTCATCTAAAACCCCTTTGTAGCCTACGGATGACCAGGTCCTTATTCGCGTTTCTTGTGTAGAAGGCTGTATCGTCAGCGTACTGAGCGGTGTGCACCAGGGGGGCCGTTGGTGTGTCCGCAGTGTACAGACTGTACAAAACGGGCCCCAGGGCCGATCCCTGTGGCAGCCCAGCACGAATACGCCTCTTGGTGGAGGTGGCTGTTTCTACTTTAACAGAGAAAGTTCAGTTCGAGAGATAGCTTTTGATCTGCTTAACTATGCTCCCGGGGAACCCTTGTGTGTACAACTTGTAGAGTAGCCCTCTATGCCATACTAAGTCAAAGGCTTTGGCTACGTCTAGTAGCATTATCCCGCAGTAGCCTCTGTGGTTGAAGCCTTCTGTGGCTGCTTCAGCCACTCTCATGATCTGTTGTGGAGCAGAGTGGTTCTGCCGGAATCCGAATTGGAAATCCGGCAGAAGTTGCTCTCTGGTAATACGTTCCTGTATGGGTCTTAGCAGGAGGCGCTCATAGATCTTGCTGAGAGTTGGCAAGAGGCTAACCGGCCTGTAGTGTTGCGGGAATAGAGGGTCTTTCCCTGGTTTGTGTATCGCGACCACTTCCGGTACGAGTAATCCCTTTGAAGACGTTCGCTAGGTGCTCGATCACCGTGGGTGGGAGGTTTTTGACCAACTGGTTGGTGACACTGTCATGTCCTGGCGCCTTTTTGGAGGGGAGAGACCTAATTACTTTTGCCATGTCTTCAGGGGCAAAAACTGTGGGTTCGTCTTCTGGGTCCTCCTCAGCATTGAGGAAAACAGCCAGTTGACGACGGACCACTCATATCATCCTGGGGTTGTCGGGATATCGTCGGTCGCGGGCTTATATCTCTGCTGGACCGCTCTCCGCTCAATCACGGCCGGCTAATCACGGGCCCGTGGAGTCGCCCGATGCGCCTGCTTTGGCCGGTGGTGGTGGTGGTGGAGGGGGGGGGGGGGAGGGCGCGTGCGCCGGGTTCGACTCCCGGCGTCCGTCTCTCTCTGCTCCGTCCCCGACCCTTGGTGGAACCTTTGTAGTATGGCCACATGGCAGGGACAAATTGCTGGAGTTCTATCAACACCTCAATAGCATACATGGAAATATCAAATTTACCATAGAGATAGAAGAGAAGCTTACCCTTTCTGGATATCTTGATCACAAGGAACATGTACGGCACGCTGGGACACGCAGTATATAGGAAGAAAACACACGCGAACCTCTATCTTAACGCCAATAGCTGCCAGCAACCTGCGCAAAGCAATGCTGTATTCAACACCTTGGTGCACAGGGCCAGGTCCATCTGCGATAAGGAAAGTTTGCCAGGAGAATTGCAACACCTAAAGGACACCAAGAAGAATGGATACAGTGAGACACAAATAACGAGAGCTCTGAAGACCGACCACAAGAAGAGAGAAGAGAGACCAGATGAAGACGAAGCAATGGGCTGTGCGTTCTTGCTAAACGTGGGTCCTCATACGTCCAAGATCGCGAGAATTGTCAAGAAACATAAAGTGAAGACCGTTTTCCGCGCAGCAGGAAAAATGAAAGACCTTCTCGGTTCAACCAAGGATCCACTAGGTCTGACGGCACCAGGTGTGTACGAGATCGGATGCGAATGTGGGATGCAATATATAGGACAGACCCAGCGTTGCATCTCACAGCGCTGCAGTGAACACATTGGGCATGTACGCTTGGGTCAGACCAAGAAATCTGCTGTGGCGGAACATAGTTTTGACGAGAAGCACACCTTCGATTTCGAGGACAACCTAATCAGCCGAGACAGTGGCTACCATCTCAGCACAGCCTGGGAGCCTGCAACCAGGAAAGTCAGAGAAGAACGTTCCGTTCCACCGAGGGCCGCGGACGGAGCAGACAGAGGCGGACGCCGGGACTCGAACCCCGCGCTCGCGGCCCCCCCCCCCCCCCCCCCCACCACCAGCCGATGCAGGCGCATCGGGCGATTCCACGGGCGCGTGATTGGCCGGCCGCGGGAAGCGGAGAGCGGTCCAGCAGAGATATAAGCCCGCGACCGACGATATCCCGACACTTCGCCTGAAGGTGATGGAGACGGCGATGCTACTCGACTGACAACCCGTGAAGACTTCATATATGAAATTCGCCGAGAAGCCTGCACTCGCATATCAACTGAGTATGCTCCCAGTTTAAGTTTTGCAGAGCAGTGTCCTCACAAAATATTCCTGTACGTGCAATGAGGGTTTCACGACTGGATGTCTTAGTAGATGGTGAATTATTCTTTATTCGCACGAAGTAATGGCCGCTATCGACAGGGGATCTCAAGTTGATTCCGTATTTCTAGATTTCCGGAAAGCTTTTGACACCGTTCCTCACAAGCGACTTCTAATCAAGCTGCGGAGCTATGGGGTATCGTCTCAGTTGTGCGACCGGATTCGTGATTTCCTGTCAGGAAGGTCGCAGTTCGTAGTTGTTGTTGTTGTTGTCTTCAGTCCTGAGACTGGTTTGATGCAGCTCTCCATGCTACTCTATCCTGTGCAAGCTGCTTCATCTCCCAGTACCTACTGCAACCTACATCCTTCTGAATCTGCTTAGCGTACTCATCTCTCGGTCTCCCTCTACGATTTTTACCCTCCACGCTGCCCTACAATGCTAAATTTGTGATCGCTTGATGCCTCAAAACATGTCCTACCAACCGATCCCTTCTTCTAGTCAAGTTCTGCCACAAACTTCTCTTCTCCCCAATCCTATTCAATACCTCCTCATTAGTTACGTGATCTATCCACCTAATCTTCAGTATTCTTCTGTAGCACCACATTTCGAAAGCTTCTATTCTCTTCTTGTCCAAACTAGTTATCGTCCATGTTTCACTTCCATACATGGCTACACTCCAAACAAATACTTTCAGAAACGACTTCCTGATACATAAATCTATATTCGATGTTAACAAATTTCTCTTCTTCAGAAACGCTTTCCTTGCCATTGCCAGTCTACATTTTATATCCTCTCTACTTCGACCATCATCAGTTATTTTACTTCCTAAATAGCAAAACTCCTTTACTACTTTAAGTGTCTCATTTCCTAATCTAATTCCCTCAGCATCACCCGATTTAATTTGACTACATTCCATTATCCTCGTTTTGCTTTTGTTAATGTTCATCTTATATCCTCCTTTCAAGACACTGTCCATTCCGTTCAACTGCTCTTCCAAGTCCTTTGCCGTCTCTGACAGAATTACAATGTCATCGGCGAACCTCAAAGTTTTTACTTCGTCTCCATGAATTTTAACACCTACTCCAAATTTTTCTTTTGTTTCCTTTACTGCTTGCTCAATATACAGATTGAATAACATCGGGGAGAGGCTACAACCCTGTCTCACTCCTTTCCCAACCACTGCTTCCCTTTCATGCCCCTCGACTCTTATTACTGCCATCTGGTTTCTGTACAAATTATAAATAGCCTTTCGCTCCCTGTATTTTACCCCTGCCACCTTTAGAATTTGAAAAAGAGTATTCCAGTCAACATTGTCAAAAGCTTTCTCTAAGTCTACAAATGCTACAAACGTAGGTTTGCCTTTTCTTAATCTTTCTTCTAAGATAAGTCGTAAGGTCAGTATTGCCTCACGTGTTCCAACATTTCGACGGAATCCAAACTGATCCTCCCCGAGGTCTGCATCTACCAGTTTTTCCATTCGTCTGTAAAGAATTCGCGTTAGTATTTGGCAGCCGTGGCTTATTAAACTGATAGTTCGGTAATTTTCACATCTGTCAACACCTGCTTTCTTTGGGATTGGAATTATTATATTCTTCTTGAAGTCTGAGGGTATTTCGCCTGTCTCATACATCTTGCTCACCAGCTGGTAGAGTTTTGTCATGACTGGCTCTCCCAAGGCCGTCAGTAGTTCTAATGGAATGTTGTCTACTCCGGGGGCCTTGTTTCGACTCAGGTCTTTCAGTGCTCTGTCAAACTCTTCACGCAGTATCGTATCTCCCATTTCGTCTTCATCTACATCCTCTTCTATTTCCATAATATTGTCCTCAAGTACATCGCCCTTGTATAAACCTTCTATATACTCCTTCCACCTTTCTGCCTTACCTTCTTTGCTTAGAACTGGGCTGCCATCTGAGCTCTTGATATTCATACACGTGGTTCTCTTCTCTCCAAAGGTCTCTTTGATTTTCCTGTAGGCAGTATCTATCTTACCCCTAGTGAGATAAGCTTCTACATCCTTACATTTGTCCTCTAGCGATCCTTGTTTAGCCATTTTGCACTTCCTGTCGATCTCATTTTTGAGACGTTTGTATTCCTTTTTGCCTGCTTCATTTACTGCATTTTTATATTTTCTCCTTTCATCAATTAAATTCAATATTTCTT
Source organism: Schistocerca gregaria (assembly GCF_023897955.1). NCBI lineage: Eukaryota > Metazoa > Arthropoda > Insecta > Orthoptera > Acrididae > Schistocerca > Schistocerca gregaria. The sequence goes on from NC_064924.1 coordinate 654,312,778, forward strand.
CTGTTACCCAAGGATTTCTAGCAGCCCTCGTCTTTGTACCTACTTTATCCTCTGCTGCCTTCACTACTACATCCCTCAGAGCTACCCATTCTTCTTCTACTGTATTTCTTTCCCCTATTCCTGTCAATTGTTCCCTTATGCTCTCTCTGAAACTCTGTACAACCTCTGGTTCTTTCAGTTTATCCAGGTCCCATCTCCTTAATTTCCCACATTTTTGCAGTTTCTTCAGTTTCTTCGTAGTAATAGACGGCAAATCATCGAGTAAAACTGAAGTGATATCAGGTGTTCCCCAGGGAAGCGTCCTGGGACCTCTACTGTTCCTGATCTATATAAATGACCTGGGTGACAATCTGAGCAGTTCTCTTAGACTGTTCGCAGATGATGCTGTAATTTACCGTCTAGTAAGGTCATCCGAAGACCAGCATCAGCTGCAAAGCGGTTTAGAAAAGATTGCTGTATGGTGTGTCAGGTGGCAGTTGACGCTAAATAACGAAAAGTGTGAGATGATCCACATGAGTTCCAAAAGAAATCCGTTGGAATTCGATTACTCGATAAATAGTACAATTCTCAAGGCTGTCAATTCAACTAAGTACCTGGGTGTTAAAATTACGAACAACTTCAGTTGGAAGGACCACATAGATAATATTGTCGGGAAGGCGAGCCAAAGGTTGCGTTTCATTGGCAGGACACTTAGAAGATGCAACAAGTCCACTAAAGAGACAGCTTACACTACACTCGTTCGTCCTCTGTTAGAATATTGCTGCGCGGTGTGGGATCCTTACCAGGTGGGATTGACGGAGGACATCGAGAGGGTGCAAAGAAGGGCAGCTCGTTTTGTATTATCGCGTTATAGGGGAGAGAGTGTGGAAGATATGATACACGAGTTGGGATGGAAGTCATTACAGCATAGACGTTTTTCGTCGCGGCGAGACCTTTTTACGAAATTTCAGTCACCAACTTTCTCTTCCGAATGCGAAAATATTTTGTTGAGCCCAACCTACATAGGTAGGAATGATCATCAAAATAAAATAAGAGAAATCAGAGCTCGAACAGAAAGGTTTAGGTGTTCGTTTTTCCCGCTCGCTGTTCGGGAGTGGAATAGTAGAGAGATAGTATGATTGTGGTTCGATGAACCCTCTGCCAAGCACTTAAATGTGAATTGCAGAGTAGTCATGTAGATGTAGATATGCTCGTATTCTGTTTTCTATCTACTTGTTTGGGGTATATTCCGCCTCCGGAGACATAACACCGGGGTGGGACGGAACAGCAGCCTGGAACATGTAGGTCGCATGGTCTGCCTAAAAGAGGGCAGTGACAGCGGTCTTCAGCGGGTCCAGGAGGAGCTCGGCTCCACTGGAGTCTACGGGCCAAGTTCGCCTCCCACTTGGCGTACCGGGGTCCGGGCGGGGCATACGCTGTGGAAGGCGCAGCAACGCTGCAATAGCACGAGAGACGGCAGCGGGTGTTGCCATCCGGCAAGCACCACTAGTGCAAAGTTGCGGCACAGAATCCAGGAGGGCGGGAATTCGAGACCGGTCCTGTCCTGGGAGCAGCGGCGGCCCGAGGGCCACAGGTGACCAGTACACCCACCTTCATCCCATGGTCGGACAGAGCAGGCCAAACGGGGTGGAGGGCGGCGAGGACCAGGGACTGTAGCAGTCTCCAGAATCGCAGGCAGCAGCGTGGTGCATTTCGCAACGCTTCGGCGGCCGTCTTCCAGCAGGGTGGCCTTGATGACTGCAGCAGTGGCGTTGGAATACCAGGAGTCCACTGAGCCAGCTGTAGCAACGGGACAGCATGAGGGCGGCCTGCCGTCACTAAGCTTCACCCTTCGGGTACTGTAAATTACTTACATAAACGAATGTTACTGAATACCGCTGTATCACTCTGACCAGCCCCTTGTCGCTCTTGCACTTGCTCGGCCACTTGACAAAATACAGCGCGATGGGTCCCGGCTTCAGCTCTGCCATGTGGAGTCCCAGGTTCGACACACCGACCCCGCAACACAGCGTTGTTATATCCAGCTTGCAGGGGCCTGTCTGAAATGTTCTGCAGCAACTTTAAAACCTAGAAGGGGAAGTTGCACCAGCTTCATGCTCTTGAAGAGGTGCTTGCTTTGTTTCTCGGCGCCTTCTATTCCACACCGTAGGAAGAGTCAACCAAAACGGTGTGTATGGGTACTGGTGTTCTTCAAAGGCCGGCAACTTGGGGCGCCAGCTCACATCACACCCTTCTTGTTCAGGGCAATGCTCGAAGTCTAACTGTCAGATCGCACCCAAGAAATTCAATCAAGTATGCCCTCACAAAGTTCCATCTGCAGAGGATTTCTCTTCTTTTTCTGTTCTGGATCCCATCCACACAATTCCTGGGAGCCACTGCCACTGGCTGTCCGAGCTTCAGGATCCAGTGTCCACAAGACTCACAGATAGAGCATTCCCGGCTGCCATCTCTACAACAACCGACGCCCACATTCCCATGAAAGTCGATAAGAGTCCATCGGGTTTGCCTCTTCCTCAGGACACTGGTTCGTACGCCTGAGAGCATTGGGCCACGGCAGTTCAAGGAAATCGAAGTGTATTGTATGGCAAAAGCAATAACATGTCTCTAAATGGCACTGTATTTGCTTCGGCCACATTATGTAGCCAGAAATAGTTTGCGAGCAATTCATATACCCTCCAGTCCCTAACGTGTCGCCCCTGCTCTTGTCTGGTAGTTGCAGCCAGCCAGTCAACCTGGGATCGCTGCCATTCGGAGCTATGTGGAACCGCCAGCTACACAAAGACTAGGCCTCTGGATTCTCGGGCCTTCAGGGTTTTCGTATCTCCTTAATGTTACTGTGTTTAGATACAGTTGTCTCACCACTAGGTCCTTCAGACTTTGACCCTATTACATCGTTCCTGACTTAACTGTTTTAGGCGAACAGTTAAACTTTGCATCAAACTATCAGAAGAAAATTCGACTGATTTTTTTCTGCCTTCCTGTGAGTTTATGCTCCAAGATGGAGAAGAGTGAAGTTGTGTTATTAGTAATAAATCTGTATTTCATTTTGTACCACAGTGTTAGTTTTCGTGTCGAATGTGGTGTGGACCATTTCAACTCCTACTATAAACCGTACTATCATGTAACGACACTGATCAATCCCACACCCTCATTCTCTGCTGAAGAACGTAATAGAATGGACTAGTATACAACACAATCTAATAAAATTTCACTTACATCTGATATTTTAAACAAATAACACAAACTTATCAGTGTGGAATAGATGTATAAACTGTGTTCATATTCAGGAGATGTTGATTCAGAATTGCTGAGTATATTTTGTTTTTCATTATGTATTATCTTTAATTGTCGTTGTTAAAATTGTTTTTCAGTATATACATGCCTCCGTTACTTGGCACCGACTTTCCCTCTTGCATACACGCGTTTTTAAGTTTCAAATTTCTTCCTGTTGGGTTCTTGAGACTGAAGTTATCCGTACTGGTTTTCTCTGCGTACGTTGTCCATGTAGTCGCCCATGGATCAATACCGATTCCTGTGAGGTCACTGTAGGTGTCTATCAACCAAAGTGTTTTCGATTGTTAGATTCTATTGATGATGTAAAAGAATTTTTTGCTGACACGAGAGTCATTTACTCAGGTTATATGACCATAGAACTTCATACGTATTTTTCGAGCAACTAAGTTGAACTGCTCAGTCAGTGAATACAGTTTTGAACAATCATATACGGTCTCGAAATTTGCGTTCAAATACACTCCTGGAAATGGAAAAAAGAACACATTGACACCGGTGTGTCAGACCCACCACACTTGCTCCGGACACTGCGAGAGGGCTGTACAAGCAATGATCAAACGCACGGCACAGCGGACACACCAGGAACCGCGTTGTTGGCCGTCGAATGGCGCTAGCTGCGCAGCATTTGTGCACCGCCGCCGTCAGTGTCAGCCAGTTTGCCGTGGCATACGGAGCTCCATCGCAGTCTTTAACACTGGTAGCATACCGCGACAGCGTGGACGTGAACCGTATATGCAGTTGAAGGACTTTGAGCGAGGGCGTATAGTGGGCAAGCGGGAGGCCGGGTGGACGTACCGCCGAATTGCTCAACACGTGGGGCGTGAGGTCTCCACAGTACATCAATGTTGTCGCCAGTGGTCGGTGGAAGGTGCACGTGCCCGTCGACCTGGGACCGGACCGCAGCGACGCACGGATGCACGCCAAGACCGTAGGATCCTACGCAGTGCCGTAGGGGACCGCACCGCCGCTTCCCAGCAAATTAGGGACACTTGCTCCTGGGGTATCGGCGAGGATCATTCACAACCGTCTCCAGGAAGCTGGGCTACGGTCCCGCACACCGTTAGGCCGTCTTCCGCTCACGCCCCAACATCGTGCAGCCCGCCTCCAGTGGTGTCGCGACAGGGGTGAATGGAGGGACGAATGGAGACGTGTCGTCTTCAGCGATGAGAGTCGCTTCTGCCTTGATGCCAATAATGGTCGTATGCGTGTTTGGAGCCGTGCAGGTGTGCGCCACAACCAGGACTGCATACGACCGAGGCACACAAGGCCAACACCCGGCATCATGGTGTGGGGAGCGATCTCCTACACTGGCCGTACACCTCTGGTGATCGTCGAGGGGACACTGAATAGTGCACGGTACATCCAGACCGTCATCGAACCCATCGTTCTACCATTCCTAGACCGGCAAGGGAACTTGCTGTTCCAACAGGACAATGCACGTCCGCATGTATCCCGTGCTACCGAACGTGCTCTAGAAGGTGTAAGTCAACTACCCTGACCAGCAAGATCTCCGGATCTGTCCGCCATTGAGCATGTTTGGGACTGGATGAAGCGTCGTCTCACGCGGTCTGCACGTCCAGCACGAACGCTGGTCCAACTGAGGCGCCAGGTGGAAATGGCATGGCAAGCCGTTCCACAGGACTACATCCAGCATCCCTACGATCGTCTACAAGGGAGAATAGCAGCCTGCATTGCTGCGAAAGGTGGATATACACTGTACTAGTGCCGACATTGTGCATGCTCTGTTGCCTGTGTCTATGTGCCTGTGGTTCTGTCAGTGTGATCATGTGATGTATCTGACCCCAGGAATGTGTCAATAAAGTTTCCCCTTCCTAGGACAATGAATTCACGGTGTTCTTATTTCAATTTCCAGGAGTGTATTTTTGACAGTATTCATCTTTCAATTTTTTCGATGTGTCTGACGTTGGTAGTTAATGAGGACATTTCCGTAGAGTACAGCACTTCTGTATGAAGGATTGTGTGGTAGCGACGAGTTTGGCATCGATAGACAACGATTTCTTGTTGTAAATATTCCAGGTGATTGCTTAGGCTTGACACAGTTTTTCTCCAAGTATTTTGTTAACTACTCTTTCGTTACTATATTTCCAATAACTTCACCTAGGTACCTGAATGATTTATCATGTTTTATGTTGGCAGACTTGATGCGAGGTTTGGGCTCTTGGAGTCTATGTATTGAGGTTTTTCGTAAGAGACTGAGAGTCCTGTCTTAGTGACAGTATCTTGAAGCTTTCCGATGGTGTGGCTGGCTTTCTCTGGACTTACTATTATCACTATCGCTAATACGGGGAGTTCAAAAAGTTTCTCCGCAGTGCCGTGTGATTGTTAGCCGCGAGTGCCGTATGCTGCAGTGAATATACCGAAATGAAACTCAGTGAAATACAAGTTATTAAGTTATTGAATATTCATCTTTACTTACAAATGTTCTCCTTAAATCGCGATGTGGGAGTGCTGTCTCCGGGGAAACTGAATTAAATGTTTGACGAAATGAAACTATGTATTTACCGACATATTTGAACACTTGTTCGACTAAAAACACACCTTCTTCAATGGTTAGCATTTTAACAGTGACAAAAACGAAACAAACGAACAAATGAACTAAACTTAAACGTTCACGTCAACAGCTAACGACACACACCAACGATACCACTGACGCTGGCTGAGATAAACGAAACAGTGGAATATTGGGAGAGTCCACTCGAAGGGAAGTAATCCAGGCAGGCAAACAACCATACGCCACGCATGGCTAACAGTCATACGGGACTGCAGAGAAACTTTTTAAACACCCCGTATTATTTTAGTGTCCTCGTCGACACTGTTGAGTCTTATTTCATATGGATCAAGGGAGAGTATGTTGTTTGATGAACAATGTCCTCTTTCTATAACACAACTGCGCACATGTATTAACAGGGATCTTTATTTACTTAAACCGATAGCTACTACTTAACTTTAACAGCGTCCTTGTGTTGTGGTAAAAGCTCTTCTGTAACATCCATGTTAGTCTCACTGCTGGTGAAGTACAAGTCCACTATGTGATGAATGACAGACGCCAAGCTAGAATGAGTCAGTGACCTAGTGATTGAGCGACTGCCATAGACTGAGACTGAAACTGACTCAGACTGAGACCTTCTCCCAGCGGCGGCGATCTAAATACTTGCGATTGAGAGGACGTTGGCAGTGTGTTGCTTGCGAGTCAGTCTTTGGCCTCTCTCCTGATAGGTGCGCTTGATCCATCGCCTATCAGTCTTCTTGCTACATCTTTGCCTACCAGTTTTCTGGCGACAGCTTACCCTGGCGCAATTATTATTATTATTATTATTATTATTATTATTATTATTATTTCTTTCCTTTCTCAGACGTTATGTCTGGTTAAAAATGGAAAGTGATGCGGACCTTGAACAAGCGTGACTTCCTTTTAACTGTACGGTATATGTTACATTGCATTTAGGAACTTTCGGGTAATTGAACATGTATCAATAATTACAGATTTCTGTAGTTGTATATGTACGTTTGGATGTAGCTATATTGTGTTGATGTACTGGTGGATATTGTATGGTATGACTCCTGTAGTTGATAGTATAATTGGTATAAAGTCAACTTTATCCTGATGCCACATGTCCTTGACTTCCTCAGCCAGTTGGATGTATTTTTCAATTTTTTGTCCTGTTTTCTTTTGTATATTTGTTGTATTTGGTATGGATATTTCGATTAGTTGTGTTAATTTGTTCTTTTTATTGGTGAGTATGATGTCAAGTTTGTTATGTGGTGGTGTTTCAACTGTTATAATGCTTCTGTTCTCCAGTACATTTTGTGGTACATACTTGTATGTAGGAACGTGTTGTTTTATTAGTTTATGTCGTATGGCAAGTTGTTGATATATTATTTTTGCTACATTGTCATGTCTTCTGGGGTATTCTGTATTTGCTAGTACTGTATATCCGCTTGTGATGTGATCCACTGTTTCTATTTGTTGTTTGCAAAGTCTGCATTTATCTGTTGTGGTATTGGGATCTTTAATAATATGCTTGCAGTAAAATCTGGTGTTTACTGTTTGATCCTGTATTGCAAACATGAATCCTTCCATCTCACTGTATACATTGCCTTTTCTTAGTCATGTGTTGGATGCGTTTTGATCGATGTGTGGCTGTGTTAGATGATATGTTGTATTTTCTTTTTCCAGCTTTTCTTTTTACTTTCTTCGTATCTGTTGATGTTATGTGATCTAAAGGGTTGTAGAAGTGGTTATGAAATTGCAGTGGTGTAGCCGATGTATTTATATGAGTGACTGCTTTGTGTATTTTACTAGTTTCTGCTCGTTCTAGAAAGGATTTTCTTAAATTGTCTACCTGTCCATAATGTAGGTTTTTTATGTCGATAAATTCCCTTCCTCCTTCCTTTCTGCTTCATGTGAATCTTTCTGTTGCTGAATGTATGTGATGTATTCTCTATTTGTGGCATTGTGATCGTGTAAGTGTATTGAGTGCTTCTAGGTCTGTGTTACTCCATTTCACTACTACAAATGAGTAGGTCAATATTGCTATAACACAAGTATTTATAGCTTTTGTTTTGTTTCTTGCTGTCAATTCTGTTTTCAGTATTTTTTGTTAGTCTTTGTCTATATTTTTCTTTTAGTTCTCCTTTAATATTTCTATTATCTATTCCTTTTTTTGTCTTTATCCTAGATATTTATAGGCATCTGTTTTTTCCATCGCTTCTATGCAGTCGCTGTGGTTATTCAATATGTAATCTCCTTCTTTAGTGTGTTTTCCCTTGGCTGCGTTATTTTTCTTACATTTGTCTGTTCTAAAAGCCATATTTATATCATTGCTGAATACTTCTGTTATCTTCAGTAATTGGTTGAGTTGTTGATTTGTTGCTGCCAGTAGTTTTAGATCACCCATGTACAGCAAATGTGTGATTTTGTGTTGGTATGTTCCAGTAATATTGTATCCATAATTTGTATTATTTAGCATGTTGGATAGTGGGTTCAGAGCAAGACAGAACCAGAAAGGACTTATTATTATTATTATTATCATTACTATTATTATTATTATAAAATTTCATTTATGTGAATGAAAACTGGTTCAAGTGGGCTGTTTTATCTATGCGATTGGCCAATTTCAACCTTTCGTCATTTTCAATAAATAATACGTTCGAAAATGATGACACGTGTATGCATAAATTGCCTGTATACTCTCACTCATAAGTATGCTTTATAACGCAAGTTACTTACAAATCTTAAGCTTCCAATATCATTTATGTTATAATATATCGATGGCACATGACAACAGGAAATCGTCTTACTTCTGTGTGTGTGTGGCACAAAAACAATATATAATTGTGCATGGTTACGTCTATTAGCCGATACAGAAAAATGTCGTCTCATAGTACAGTCACAGTTGTTGAGATATAACCAACCATTAGGTAAACTACAGGCGCCATATCCCCTGGAATATTATGTTCATTACTCTCAATTATTTTCACATACATTAGCTTATTGAAAGCAGCGGACCGTAATTCATACACCATATGTCATTATTGTTGTTGCGGTCTTCAGTCCTGAGACTGGTTTGATGCAGCTCTCCATGCTACTCTATCCTGTGCAAGCTTCTTCATCTCCCAGTACCTACTGCAACCTACATCCTTCTGAATCTGCTTAGTGTATTCATCTCTTGGTCGCCCTCTACGATTTTTACCCTCCACGCTGCCCTCCAATACCAAATTGGTGATCCCTTGATGCCTCAGAACATGTCCTACCAACCGATCCCTTCTTCTGGTCAAGTTGTGCCACAAACTTCTCTTCTCCCCAATCCTATTCAATACTTCCTCATTAGTTATGTGATCTACCCATCTAATCTTCAGCATCCTTCTGTAGCACCACATTTCGAAAGCTTCTATTATCTTCTTGTCCAAACTATTTATCGTCTATGTTTCACTTCCATACATGGCTACACTCCATACAAATACTTTCAGAAATGACTTCCTGACACTTAAATCTATACTCGATGTTAACAAATTTCTCTTCTTCAGAAACGCTTTCCTTGCCATTGCCAGTCTACATTTTATATCCTCTCTACTTCGACCATCATCAGTTATTTTGCTCCCCAAATAGCAAAACTGCTTTAAGTGTCTCATTTCCTAAACTAATTCCCTCATCATCACACAACTTAATTCCATTATCCTCGTTTTGCTTTTGTTGATGTTCATCTTATATCTTCCTTTCAAGACACTGTCCATTCCATTCAACTGCTCTTCCAAGTCCTTTGCTGTCTCTGAAAGAATTACAATGTCATCGGCAAAACTCAGAGTTTTTATTTCTTCTCCGTGGATTTTAATACCTACTCCTAATTTTTCTTTTGCTTCCTTTACTGCCTGCTCAATATACAGATTGAATAACATCGGGGAGAGGTTACAACCCTGTCTCACTCCCTTCCCAACCACTGCTTCCCTTTCATGTCCCTCGACTCTTATGACTGCCATCTGGTTTCTGTACAAATTGTAAATAGCCTTTCGCTCCCTGTATTTTACCCCTGCCACCTTTAGAATTTGAAAGAGAGTATTCCAGTCAACATTGTCAAAAGCTTTCTCTAAGTCTACAAATGCTAGAAACGTAGGTTTGCCTTTCCTTAATCTAGCTTCTAAGATAAGTCGTAGGGTCAGTATTGCCTCAAGTGTTCCAGTGTTTCTACGGAATCCAAACTGATCTTTCCCGAGGTCGACTTCTACTAGTTTTTCCATTCGTCTGTAAAGAACTCGCGTTAGTATTTTGCAGCTGTGACATATTAAACTGATAGTTCGGTAATTTTCACATCTGTCAACACCTGCTTTCTTTGGGATTGGAATTATTATATTCTTCTTGAAGTCTGAGGGTATCTCGCCTGTCTCATACATCTTGCTCACCAGATGGTAGAGTCTTGTCAGGACTGGCTCTCCCAAGGCCGTCAGTAGTTCCAATGGAATGTTGTCTACTCCCGGGGCCTTGTTTCGACTCAGGTCTGTCAGTGCTCTGTCAAACTCTTCACGCAGTATCGTATCTCCCATTTCATCTTCATCTACATCCTCTTCCATTTCCATTATATTGTCCTCAAGTACATCGCCCTTGTATAGACCCTCTACATACTCCTTCCACCTTTCTGCTTTCCCTTCTTTGCTTAGAACTGGGTTTCCATCTGAGCTCTTGATGTTTATACAAGTGGTTCTCTTATCTCCAAAGGTCTCTTTAATTTTCCTGTTGGCAGTATCTATCTTACCCCTAGTGAGATAAGCCTCTACATCCTTACATTTGTCCTCTAGCCATCCCTGCTTACCCATTTTGCACTTCCTGTCGATCTCATTTTTGAGACGTTTGTATTACTTTTTGTCTGCTTCATTTATTGCATTTTTATATTTTCTCCTATCATCAATTAAATTCAATATTTGTTCTGTTACCCAAGGATTTCTACTAGCCCTCGTCTTTTTACCTACTGGATCCTCTTCTGCTGCCTTCACTACTTTATCCCTCAAAGCTACCCATTCTTCTTCTACTGTATTTCTGTCCCCCATTCCTGTCAATTGTTCCCTTATGCTCTCCCTGAAACTCTGTACAACCTGTGGTTCTTTCCGTTTATCCAGGTCCCATCTCCTTAAATTCCCACCTGTTTGCAGTTTCTTCAGTTTTAATCTACAGGTCATAACCAATAGATTGTGGTCAGAGTCCACATCTGCCCCTGGAAATGTCTTACAATTTAAAACCTAGTTCCTAAATCTCTGTCTTACCGTTATATAATCTATCTGATACCTTTTCGTATCTCCAGGGTTCTTCCATGTATACAACCTTCTCTCATGTGTCATACCACATACAATATTAGAAATTACATTGCTCAGTTCAGACTATAAAATATTAAGTCGGGTGTTTTAATGAGGCGTGCCCATCAGTATTAATGGAGCAACAAATACGTCATATAGTACACTAGAATCAGTAACGGATTACATATATACTAGGTGACTTTTTGTACAGTGTTATAATAAAACTAGAAAACTATAGTTAGCTTACACTATGTCAGTACAGTTACTTCAAAATGTATTGAGTTATAGCTATTGGGATCTACAGGTGCTACAGGTGCCATGTGGAGGAGAAGGGGCAACCTATACAACTTAACGTAAAATATAAGTATCAGTTACAGTTTTGAGGAAAAGGCAATTTTATTATTAAAATGCTTTTTTATTCCAGTCTCTGATCACAATATGAATTCTTTAGACGATGACCGGTTTCAGTCTGTAATGACCATCCTCAGATCTTTTTTACACCACGTCCTAATGTGATACGGCCATAATGGCATCGTCAAAACATTTAAATATGATCAGCATAGCATCGTCACAGATTAAAATAAGGTGGACGATGTGGCCTATAGTACACCTTATTTTAGATCTGTGACGATGCTATGCTGATTATATTTACATGTTTTGACGATGCCATTATGGCCTTATCACATTAGGACATGGTGTAAAAAAGATCTGAGGATGGTCATTACAGACTGAAACCGGTCATCGTCTAAAGAATTCATATTGTGATCAGAGACTGGAATAAAAAAAGCATTTTACAGTATTGGATCACTGTTTGTATACGCGATTATGTCGCAGTTGGTGAATTTTATTATTATTGTTATTATTATTGCTGACTGCTAAAACATAATCACGGAAGTTTTTATAGTAACCAGAATTAAAGTTTCTTTCCTAAAAAAGAATTGTTTCTAGAAGTACTGGAATAAGTATACTGCAAAATCTTTGATTTAAAAGTTTTGGCCAGGAGTCATATTATTACGTCGAGAATATTAATTTTTGAACTCATGTTGTTTATAAGTGATAGACAAAGAAAATTATAAGTAAAATACGAAGAAAATCATAAAATTTTAATTTTATGCTGTTTAAGTATTCTCAATATATTGAGAAAACGATGCAAATCAGATAACAATACCATTTAGTGACGTTTACAAAGAATCTTACTTCAGGTGATTCTGTGTAGCAAAATAGAAGGATAGGTTAGAATGGGTTCCATAGTGCAGATCTAGGGAGAGATGTTAATCAGGCCACAAAGCGAATCATACAGCAGAACGGTCCCTCTGCTTCGAGCAGACATGAGGAGGTACAGTCGGGGACTGCGGTTTTGCGCAGGCGGGTAGCGATGTGAAAGCAGCCGGCGGTGAGCCACTGGAGCAGAGCGGAACACAGCAGTGGTCGGCGAGCGGCTGAGTCAGCCCTGCGGGTTGCGGGCCGCCAGGCGCGCGACACGTGCGGCACTTCGCGGCTCCGCCGGCGGTTTTTCACTTCGGGCGGCGGGCCGCCGGTTCCCCGTGCAGATCACGTCCTCAGGACCCCGCCGACCTCGAATACCAATGCCCCACTTTTTATGCGTCTGGTTACCGCCGACTCCCGCGAACGTCCAGAAAACTGCCCGTAAATTAACGGCGCTTTGCTGCTTCGCATATTCCAATTACCGCTCTCCTTGCCCTTTGCGGAAGACGCTGTAGAAGTAGAACGTATTCTATTTCATATTTCCTTCACATTTATCCAACACTGGGATGCATCGGAGAGTAAACGTAGACCACAGAGCGTAACCTTTCACTCAGAAACCATATCCTTGACGCAGTCAGAACTGCCCACACATCATGTTCTAATATCTCTCGGGGCACCATAGCTGATTTAAAGCCGTTGGGTACTCAAACGAGCAGTTAAGCCCACACATTAAGATCGGGATACCCACCTACTGTTTGTACACAGAGAGATACGCTACGACAATTTAAAGGGAATAAGATTTTCACAATCCTTACAAGTTTGAGGAAAACGTATAATGTACGACATCTACAAAACCCCTGTGGGAATAATGAATCTAGAAGATCAAGACAGACATGTTCATGCTCAAAGCGTCTAAGATAGGACTGCATACTACCACCACTGTTGCTCGCCTTCTACGAGGAAGAAGCACTGAACAAAGTAAATGAAAATTTAAAAAAACGAAGTATAAGTGTACAAGGAACACGGAAACTAGAACATGCTGGTGCAGTTTGTAATGGTTCTCTATTTAAGTGACCATTACGGCACTCCAAGCCCAATTATCGATACCAGTAATATCGAATTACTTTTATTTTTGTGAAAATATTCATATTTGCTTTTATTAATGTCTAGGTACTCCGATGTATCGATATATTGCAGTGATATGGTTGTGGTATGTATTCATTTCTGTGAGACTGTCATAATCTTTGACTTCCTTGTAACCGTTTTGGCGCGAATGCGCACAGAGCAGTCTTTGTTTCACTTTGCAGAAGTTAAGCTGTTATTTCGCTTTGTAAAAGAAGAGTCAAGTCTTGTGTTTGGTTAAAGCGTAAAATAAATATATGAAGATTGATACAAAACTGTTTTCTTGATGATGTGACAATTAAGAAGAAGTATATGCGAATTTACAAGAAGTTTAATAAAAATATGGATCGTGAACACCAAGTCAAAAGTTATTTCTACCATACCACTGTTCTGATCTGGGATTGTTTGATCATTAAGAATTTAGGTGTTCAAATATTGCTAAAATACAGATCTGGATCTTCTAGCAGTCAAAATGGGATCACCCTTGAATCAATAAGATGAGCCATAACAACTTCGACGAAATCTACGTGACAATCCATTCAAGATAAGTCCCCAAATTAATGACTTTTTTACAGTGACTTCATTATTTCCATTCTGACGATACCATCCACAGTCAATAACTTTGTTGTTACCAGATAAAGCGAACATATGTTGCGTGAGCAACATTATTAATCTGATTTCTATCCTACTTTGCAAGTGGCGGTATTGTTAGAAGCTCTATGTCAGAATGCAAGACCTGGGATATTGGAATAGCCTTAGTATGACGTCAGAATCCCATATGACCGACCTGGAATACTGGTGCACCTCTATGGCACCAGAATCCAAGATGCTAGGACAAAGGAAATTAACTTGTCTGTAGTCACCTGTATGGCTATTTTAATTGTGCAATTTCATACTGTCTCCCGTAAGTTAAACAGACTCCATCTGCAGTCCCGTTTAAATTTCCAACATATACATCACACAGCACTGTGGTATTTCAGTTCAAAAATCGATGGCTCACATTTCTCCCCAAGCTTACTTTTACTTTAACTAGAAAGCCATCAGGAATGATTGTTCCTACCATGTTCAGTAGAAATGGGATAGGAACAATTGATTCTTTATTGACACAAACACAGGGGGAAGGAAAGGACCCTCCACCCCACACCGTCATCGCAGACGCCCGCCCCCCTATCCATTTCCACATTCACTGTGCTGTGTGCTGTAGCGTCACCCTCTGGCTCCACGCCACTCCTGCGCTGACCTACTGTGGTGCAAAACACACTGCTCCAGCGCCCTGGGTGAAGGAGCAGACCTATGACTGGTGCTTCATCCAGGAGCCCTATTCTGTATCGTCCGCCATTCGGTTCTATAGAATTCGAGAGCAAACATTCTTTGTACCTTCAAACTGCTCCTTGTAGAAATAAATATCCTCTTCAGATGGCTCTGAGCACTATGGGACTTAACATCTGAGGTCATCAGTCCCCCAAAACTTAGAACTACTTAAACCTAACTAACCTAAGGCCATCACACACATCCATGCCCGAGGCAGGATTCGAACCTGCGACCGAAGCGGTCGCGCGGTTCCAGACTGTAGCGCCTAGAACCCCTCGGCCATTCCGGCCGGCTCCTCTTTAGATGTTGATCTAAATTATGTTTAAAATTAAACTGGATGTTATTAAAACTACACAAAAAATGAAGAAAGCTCGTTCCTGTGTATGAATGTATATGCAAAAACAAAAAAGTTTTTGTATGAGAATATTTGTTGTTATTCGCTCCCTGTCCAAAATTCTGAAAAATATTTTATGTACGATGATCTACACGTACGTAGTTTGGATGTGGAAAGTGGGCAGTTGGATGACCTTGAAAAGTAATTGAAACTAGGTAGTTGAAAGCATAGCGACCTTCATTTTCACCTACATAAACAGATAATGTCCCTCTAACGATATGCTACTGGAAGTAACTGTGCGATTGGGTGGTGAAAAAATATTTGTAATGTAACACTGTCACAAATATATTTGGCGCTACCAGTATTTTTGAGAAATACTAACACCTGCAAATATTTACTGGTTGCCTGCGGCTGCTCGTGGACAACTGGCGGTGGCACAGCTCTTCCAGTTGATAGTGTAAACGGATGAGCCACTGCGCATTCCGCCCCTTGGCCAAAAAAGCACAGATGCCGCCAAGCACTTCACGCGAGGAGGGGGCAGAGACAGAGAACGTCAAGATAGAGAGCGCAATTTCATACAAGCCCCATTACGTGAGGTAGCAAGCAACGAAGTTGTGATCAGGGTCAAGGGTCAAGCTGATTGCAATGACGCTACCAGTGATTCATGTTGCACCACAACTGTCCTTGAATACTGCTGACCTTTTTGCAACTTCGATGTGTTCTGACAATAAAACACATTCTTTCGTTTGCTTTCTGTGTACTATTGTCTAGAAGGTCGTTCTCAGTTATGTTGCTCCTAACCGAAATCCCGACATATCTAGCTGAATTCACTGTTTCTAAATTTATACCATTTATTACATCAGTAACATAAATTCAACATAATTCTCTAGGAGACATGTGGAGGACCTCACACTCTTTATCGCTTTTCACACCGTTTAGTTACCTTGCATAAATCGTAATGCGTTTCTTTTTATTTATATATACATATTTATATATGCTTCTCTAAAATGCAAACGCTTTTCACGACATTCACTTATCTTGTGTAGTTCATATATTTCATTTTGTATTTCGTTTCGGTCTTTTGTTGACTTCGCTATACGGTAGACGACGGCAAACAACCTAAGACTACTGCTCATATTTTCTCCTAAGTACTTTATTTAGATCAAGAACAGCAAAAGGTGTATCACACCCCATTTGGGGAACACCAAATGTACATCTGCTTTCACTAGATGAGATCCCTGTCAGTTACTACGTATTATAACCTTTCTCACAGGAAATAAGAAATCCTGTCTCGTATTTAAGACAGTTTTCCGTGGAAACACAAATTTATATTTAAAAAAAACGTTTGTCAGGAACGGTGGCAGAAACATTCTGGAATTAAAGAAATACGGAATCAACTTCAGAGCACCTAGCGTTAACACTCATTACTGCATTTGAGTAGAAATTTTGTCAAGCTTCCTAAGAATAACTTTTTCTGAATCCGTACTGAGTAAATGATAGATTTTTTTTTCTTTCAGGCATCTAACAGTGCTCGAACACAATGTATTATGCAAAAGTGTCCACATAATGCTTAACACCGACCGCTTACTGAATTATCGTCAATGACAATTTAAAAAATATTAGTTCATCATATACAGAAATACAGGTGACGACGTCACATCGCTTGTACGTTTACGTCGTCATAACAAAATATGCACACAAACAGTGATGGCTGCACTGTAATATTCTTGTTAATGACACCGGCGCGTGCTCGGCGGTGCCGGCAAGACAACCTGGGTACACTGAAAACGGAAAAAAATTATGTAACGCCACTCTGGTATTACATGAAGAGAAAGCGATAATGTTCACAAGCTACTCAAGAAGAGAAACAAATCTCCACGATCGTCAATAAAGTGAAAGCGTCGTTAGTTCTTGGTTTAATATCAGGGGTATAAATGGTTCAAATGGCTCTGAACACTATGCGACTTAACTTCTGAGGTCATCAGTGGCCTAGAACGTAGAACTAATCAAACGTAACTAATCTAAGGACATCACACATATCCATGCCCGAGGCAGGATTCGAACCTGGGACCGCAGCGTCAGGGGTATACCATCGCTCGGCGATTCTAATGTAATTTACTTTATTTGTCGAATATTAAAGATAGTTCTAGAGGCTTCTGTTGTGTACTATTGTTTGTATTTCTACGCTTGTTTTACACTTTGAGGAACAGGATGATATGGATACAGGACCGTGAGGTTCGCCAGTCACTCTCCTGTGGTGGTGCTAATTATGTCTTCGTTTCAGTTTCTTCGTTACCCTTCTATTGGTCTATCTAGTAGTCTATTCTGTTTCTTCATTTGTTCTTTACTGTGACTAACTGCCTTGTGGTGTAATGTTTGTTGCCTATCTGGTTGTCTAATCTATTTCTCTAGCTCTTCTTTACTAAAGTACCAAAGAAACTCGTATAGGCACGCGGATTCAAATACAGAGATTCGTAAGCAGTCAGAATACGGCGCAGCGATCTGCAACGCCTATATAAGACAAGTGTCTGGCGCAGTTGTTAGATCGGCTACCGCTGCTATACTGGAAGGTTATCAAGATATAAGTGAGTTTGAACGTGGTGTTATAGTCGGCGCACAGGTGATAGGACAGAGTATCTCCGATGTAGCAATGAAGTGAGGATTTTCCCGTATGACCCTTTCACGAGTGTGCCGTCAGTATCAGGAATCCAGTATAACATCAAATCTCCTACATCGCTGCGGCCGGAAAAAGACCTTCCAAGAACGGGACCAACGACGACTGAAGAGAACCGTTCAATGTGACAGAAGTACAGTCCTTCCGCAACTTGCTGCAGATTTCAATGCTGGACCACCAACAAGTGTTAGCGTACGAACTATTCAACGAAAGATCATCGATATGGGCTTTCGGAGCCGAAGGCCCACTCATGTACCCTCAATGACAGCATGACACATTTCTTTACGCCTCGTTCGGGCCCGTCTACACTGACATTGGACTATTGATGACTGGACACATGTTGCCTGGTAGAACGAGTCTCGCTTTAAATTGAAGCTGGCGGATGGATGTGTACGCGTATGGAGACAACCTCATGAACCCATGCACCTTGCTTGTCAGCAGGGGACTGTTCAAGCTGGTGGGAGCTCTGTAATGGTGTGGGGCGTGTGCAGTTGGAGAGATATGGGACCCCTGATACGTCTAGCTACGACAGTGACAGGTGACACGTACGTAAGCATCCTGTCTGATCTCGTGCATCCATTCATGTCCACTGTGCACTCCGACGGACTTGGGCAATTCCAGCAGGACAGTGCGACACCCCACACGTCCAGAATTGCTACAGAGTGGCTCCAGGAACAGTCTCCTGAGTTTAAACACTTCCGCTGGCCACCAAACTCACCAGAAATGAACATTTTTGAGCACATTTGGGATGCCTTGGAACGTGCTGTCAGAAGAGATCTCCATCCCCTCGTATTCTTACGGATTTCTGGACAACCGTGCAGGATTCATGGTGTAAGTTCCCCCCAGCACTACTTCAGACATTAGTCGAATCGATGCCACGTCGTGTACGGCACTTCTGCTTGCTCACTGGAGCTCTACGCGATATTAGGTAGATGTACCAATTTCTTTGGCTCTTCAGTGTATCTTACTATCCTAGTTTTCTTAACACCTACGGCATCATTTCGTCACATCTTCTTGAGATTTATCTTACTCTTTCATCTTGCTGTTCTAACTGTCCTGGAGTTATTGTTTTTTAGTGTTGTAAACTCTTGTTGATGAACTTATCCTATAGGCTCGAAGACCACAGAGGCCCCGGTGGCAAGGAACAGACTGACCAGCTGACTACTCTAGGGTAAAAATCATGCCATCCAAACACTGGGCGATTCAAAAAGGTAGAGCGGACATCAGTTGTTTATTACAGAAAAATTATAGAAAATAGAAACACGTTGCGCATGTCACTGGACAAAGGGACATTTAAAGTTTTATGTTCGCACTGACACTGTACCATACACTCAACATGAGCAGCATGCGTTGCTCTAGGAAAATCGAAACCGTAGTCCATTTTATTCTACACACGATTCAACAGGTCCGTGTTTATTGAATCCACAGCTTCAACAATTCGATTCCTCAGATCTTGAAGAGTAGCTGTCATAGGTGGGACAAAAATACGTATTTTATGGACGCCCACAGAAACAACAGCAAGGTGTGAGGTCTGGTGACCTGGGAGACCAAAAACAAGGAACAACATCTTGTCTTCCACCTCATCACCTCTTGCAATCCAACGTTGTAGGATGGTGTAGTTAATATAACGACGCACTTCAAGATTAAAGTTAGGAGTCGAGCCTTCATGCATAAAAATTAAGTCATTGGAATCTTCGTGAAGTTGAGGAAACAACCAATGTTGTAGTTTGTTGCAGTATGACATTCCGGTCTTAGTTTCCTCCGCAAGCAAGAGACGACAAGGGGCGTAGATACGGGGGTTGCCTTCACCCCCCACCCTCTCCAACCCCGCCCGCCCCCCCCCCCCCCCCCACAATCCCTTCAGAGCCACATTTTTAAAAGTGAGTTTAAAGTCGTTCACGTTAAAATTTGGCAATTATTAGTTGTAATGAATATGAGATTAAATTTTGCCAACCCTTGCAGTGACTGTCAGATTGCAAATTTTAGTATTAGTAAGAAGTGACACGGTGTCTATAAGCTGTAGATGCTATCAAACGGACCGTATTTACGTCCCCTGAGGATGCGTAGGGAACGACTAGGTCGTCAGAATATGTCAACGGGAAGACGCAAATCTGTAGTTTGAAAAGTTCAGGCGTCTTTATACATAAGGGTAGTTCAATAAGTAACGCCCCATATTTTTAAAAAAAAAAAAAGCCATTAATATAGCCCGCATCTCGTGGTCGTGCGGTAGCGCTCTCGCTTCCCACGCCCGGGTTCCCGGGTTCGATTCTCGGCGGGGTCAGGGATTTTCTCTACCTCGTGAGGGCTGGGTGTTGTGTGCTGTCCTTAGGTTATTTAGGTTTAAGTAGTTCTAAGTTCTAGGGGACTGATGACCATAGATGTTAAGTCCCATAGTGCTCAGAGCCATTTGAACCATTAATATACATATACAAACGTCCTTATTGGTGCTTCACATTTGATGTTTATTCTGACCGCCGGTGAAGTTTCGAACCGTTCTGGCAGATGGCAGAGCCGTAGTATAGCGTCAAAATGGCGTCTACATACGACTCACGTTACAAGCACCTCGCTGTTATTGAATTCAGTAAAAGAAACCGTGTTGAACATCCATAATCGTTTGTGTGCAGTGTATGGTGACGCTACAGTTGATAGGAGTACAGTTGGGACAGGGTAAAGAAAGTTACAGCCTCAGGAAGTGCACGAACAGAGCTCCATGATCAGCCACGCTCGGGACGTCCTGTCACAGCCACTGCTCCTGATACACTTGATCGTGCGGATACCATTATTCGCGCCGACCGACGCAACACAACTCGACAATTGGTTCTACAGTTGTCGGTCAGCATTGGAAATGCGTCTGCAATGATCTAGACTCGTGGATACACAAAGATGTGCTCACTATGGGTTCCACGAATGCTCGCAGTGAACCACAAGATTCAAAGAAACGCCATTTAATCTGAATTGTTGGAGCGTTTTGAAACAGATGGAGAGGCCTTCCTATTGCGGATCTTTACTGGGAACGAGAACTGGGTGCTTCACTTTGCACCGGAAATAGAAAGGCAGTCCATAGAGTGGCATAATCATCATTCCTCACAAAAGAAGAAATTCAAGACAACCTCCTCAGCCGGACAGTCTTCTGAGATTGTGATGGCGTCATTCTCTTGGATGTGATGCTAAGTGGGTCAATCATCAGTTCAGAGGCATACGTGAAGACTCTGAATAAACTCAAGAACCCTTTCCAACTGTTCGATCGGACAAGAATTCAGCAGAAATCTTTCTCCGACACGGTAATACACGCCCAAACACAAGCCTGATAACCCGGGAACACATCACCAAATTGTGTTGGACATCATTGCCTCATCCACCCTAAAGTCCTGACGTGGCACCCTCGGACTTCCATCTGTTTGGGCCACTTAAAGATTCTCTGCGGGGACCACACTTTGAACATGACGAGAATGTCAGTCATGCAGTGACTACGACTATAGGACAACAGCTTTTAGCAGCAGGGAATACATGCTCTTCCACAACGTTGGCGTACGGCCATAAAACGTGATCGAGACTACGTGGAAAAATAGGACATGGAAAATATATGTTGACGTGTATTGTCATCATATTCCCACTCTTCACAATAAATATGCTCTGAGACTAAAAATGTGGATCATTACTTATTGAACGACCCTCGTACTTTAAATGGTCGCAAATATTGAAGTAGCTCTCAGACATGTGGGTAAGCGTTTAATTTCATAAGAGCAAGGATTATGGATCGAATCTCGCTACTAGTACCTTTTTTACACCCCCTCGAATTTCTAACAACAGATTTCTTATGACTATGTAAATTATCAATATTTCATGATTAATTTATTGTTTCAACAATTTTTGTCCTAAAAAGGAGAAATAACTTTTTTGTAAGGACTTTTCAAATAAATGATACATCACAGCTTTCAATCAATCCAATAGTCATTTCATTTATTGACAAGTGTAATATGTAACCTATGGAGCACCGCAAAAATCAGGGTAACACTGTTCGCAGAAATATGGAAAACAACTATTGAGAAGTACAGCGAGTGTGATAAACGACTTTTTTGTTTTTGCGTGAGTTTTCAGTGTGTGTATTGCAAAACAAGCTTGGTTTACAATCATAAACAGTTGTCTGTTATCACACATTTCAGCGGCCCACCACGCGTATCTAAACATATCATCAAATATTGGTAACGACGATTGGAAAAAACTGTTAGCGTACGACTAACTAAATTTTTATGCAATCTTCTCCATAACTATCTCTCTATTCTGTTCTATGACATACGCGCTATTTTATAGTCGTTTTATAGGGTTCCTCGTCAGCATTTAGAAAAAGGCTGCAGTAACTGAGCACAATTATGGGAGCGGGGGAGGGGAATCAATTTAATACTACACTTTGGCGGAACAACGTAGGAATGGAAAGACCCACAGTCAGATTCGATCCAAGGACTTCGCGCTTGTGAAACTAACCGCTTACTCGCGGTGTTGCTGACCCCGTGGGCGCTAGCGACCTCTGAAGCTATATAAGTAGGCCAACAATTTTCAAACTCTGTTGCGTCTTCCTGCTAATTGAAAGTCCTACTCTACCCTACACACCCTGTCGGTGAGGGAAGTTCGTACAGTCTCCTTCTAAGTTGAGTTCTGCCCCTCCGTTTGTTATCAGTACATGTTGGTACACTTCGCGCCGAGTATCTGCCCACTTCAGTGAGCTAACAGCTGTAGCACGGTACTAGAGCAGCGAACTCCTGTTGTGTATCTAATGAAACATAATAACCGTAACGTGTGTGTTTGAGCGTGAACAATTCTATGATATGGTTTCACACAACATTGTTATTGACATGTGTAATTTATCCAGCAGCTGTTGATTATCTAAGCGCACACATCCCTAAAGTTGCAACATTTTATAGCAGACAGAGAACATTCCTCTCTTACGTCCTACCTCAAAGTTCTCCTTCCTGCTTGCTTTATCCACACCTCACACCTACTCAACTGAGTTCGAAACTTAACCTAGCACCGACAATTTATATTGAATTATGTGTATATGTAAAAATCGGCACTACTGCTCCTGAAATCACTAACACTTGAAATAAAAGAAAGATGGCTTACATAACATAGTGATTACCGAAAGCTTGAAAGGTTTTAATGCTTTAGACTTCAGAGTGTCTCTGAGGTTCGTTCGTAGTGATGCAATAGCGATACTCCTAATTAATAAGTTGTGCCTATTTCTAATGACATAACATCTGGTGGCTGTGTCCTAGGGTCAGTAATCAATCAATGTGTTCGTTTATATGTGAGTTACAGTACAAACAGAGTCTGTGGAAGTTTCAAAAGGTTTCGTCACACGGATAGCATGCAGCACTTAGCGTAACTGAGATTGTGTTTGTCCAGTTTATTTAAAGTGATATTTGGTAGTGTCTTTATCGTATTTTGAGAGGATAAAATGTTACTGAATAATTGTGTTAGTTTAATCGTGCTAAACTTACATGATAATAAATGTGACCTTTTTTATCGTATTTTCGCTATTAAGCTTAGGGGTTACCATTTAAATAAACCATGAATATTTTCTTTCTAATGACCTTTTACGTGGATTAAAAACCAGCGGAAAAATACTCCTATTGGAGCACAGAAAAGACTAATATGTTCCTGTTTTAAAAGACTCCGACTGAAGAGTGGGTTGCCGGCTGCCTCATTCTCCCTTCCTCAGCATCTTTAAAAAAATTCTCAAAACTTTTGGCGTGATAACTTAATCGTGCTCTTTTTAACATGCAGTGAAGAGCCCAGTCCCACAAGCTCCTCTAATTCTCTCACACCCACTAGACCATCGCTTAAAGTCACTCATACCCATCCATTCTCTCTTGCCTATTCTCATTCACTCATTCAGCCCACCCCATTATCATTAATTCGTTGTGTCTCCCTAACTGTCACTGTCTCCCGTCTCACAGCCACATTCTTCTTCGTTCTGTACTAATACTATAGTCTCCTCTACTATCAGTGCCTCCCTCTTGCTCACTGTCATGGCTAATATCTCATTCCTTCCTTCCAACTGTCACTATCTCTCTTTCCCTCATTATAACTGGCTTGTAACCTCCCCCTTTCTAATTGACCTACTGGATGCCATTTAATTGACCGTGATCGCGTATGCCTAATGAAATTTTACAGTGAGTAAGGCTGTCGTTACGAAAGGAAAATAATATCGGTTAGTAGGAGGAAACTGTACATCAGACCCTTCCGAAGGACGAATCTATTCTAAACCTAATCTGAATACTGATGATAATTTTGAAATGGAATATAGTGCAGTCGCTCACGAACCACACAGGGGAGAAAAAGGTACCATGTAATATTTAATACAAAAAATACTGATAATACAAAAAATACTGATTAGCTGAAATGGGGACAATTCAACGATCGCCAGCCGGCTTGGGCAATGAATCTCCAGAATCTTAAGAAAAGGTAATGGCAACATCAAGTTGTGACGCTTTTCCACAACACAACGGTTCACGAGAAAATAAATGAATCAAAAAGCACTGAGTTTGCAGTCACTTATTTCGAAATACTAAATTTTGAAAGTAAAGTTAAATGAAGTTACTGATTAAATAAATATAACTAGTAGCGTAAAGTAAAGCAAAATTTAGAAAAAGGGCAGCAATTTACTTTTGATTACTGAAAGATTGAATTGAATTCACTTTAAGCAAATGAGCAACTGATTTTACTTTTAATATAACAACAACAAAATACATACCAAGCCAGCAGAAGTTATTCGCTTAGCTAAATACAGAATAAATGAAATTGCACACTCTTAATTTTTGCTGTATCTTTAGTTATTAGTCTTGCCAGTGAAATTTTACGTTACTTTAAGTGAATGTAGTTAGTACTCAAAACGTAAATTAGTTAAGCCTCTGTTAAGCAATACAACATTGAACAGTTACAGAGGTAGACAATTTACACTGAAACTGGGTATTAGCAAATACACAAAACAGACAGAAAATAGTTAATCAGTTTTCGTATTTTTATTACAGTCAGTGACTGCATGGAAAAGAAAGGAACCATGCTTGCTAATAATATCTGAGGACAATGACAACACAGGTGTCCTACAAGTTTTAACTATTGAAGGCTATTATTCAAGCTAGTCACTCTTTGTGAAAGAAATCCCGCTGGAGCTCCTCTACAAGGTTATATTCTTTTTACTTAACAGTCTTACGATGTTGTAGCTGTGCAGACGACGAAGAATGTTGTAAGTAGGCTGTTTAGGTTTTCTTATTGGTAACGCCACGTAGCGCTCTGTATGAAAATCACTTGCTGTGCTGTGTGCAGTCTGTGGCTAGTTTGCATTGTTGTCTGCAATTGTAGTGTCGGGCAGCTGGATGTTAACAGCGCGTAGCGTTGCGCAGTTGGAGGTGAGCCGCCAGCAGTGGTGGATGTGGGGAACTGAGATGGCGGATATTTTTAGAGCGGATGATCTGGACGTGTGTCCGTCAGAGACAGTACATTTGTAAGACTGGATGTCATGAACTGCTATATATATTATGACTATCAAGGTAAATACATTGTTTGCTCTCTATTAAAATCTTTCATTTGCTAACTATGCCTATCAGTAGTTAATGAGTTCAGTAGTTAGAATCTTTTATTTAGCTGGCAGTAGTGGCGCTCGCTGTATTGCAGTAGTTCGAGTAACGAAGATTTTTGTGAGGTAAGTGATTTGTGAAACGTATAGGTTAATTTAGTCAGGGCCATTCTTTTGTAGGGATTATTGAAAGTCAGACTGCGTTGCGCTAAAAAAATGTTGTGTGTCAGTTTAAGCACGGTCATGTATAATTTTTCTGAGGGGACGTTTCAATGTAGCCGGCGACAATGCTGAGTTGCTGCTGCTGCTGTTTGAGAACCCCGAGTCGTCTCCAGAGCCACGGATAATATTACGACAGCCAACAGCTAGAACTGCAGCTTCCTTTGCCTGTCCACTACTAACGCGCTCTCAATGCTCGGGGCTTAACGAATTTGGTGCGCGCACACTGGCGCGACCGCAGCTGCACACCGCGTCTTCGGGAGCACCCGCAAACACTTCCACACTCTTTCTTCACTCAAGCTGCCCTGCTTCCTCTCAGCTTACATTAAAATAAAGTTCCATTGGCTACTACCCAGCAATATACAATATTTACATTATGATTACAATCTATTGTATGCAGTCACAAATACACTATTACATCAGTTACATACTAACTATAGTTTCTGTAATAAAGTGTACATATTCAGAATCAGAAGTACAGTGCAAATTATCGACGGATATTAAACGCCGAAAAATTCTGGGTAGTGCAGAAGGTATTTTACCTGCTCTCAGCCATTTCCACATTCTCCTTCTCTTTATTCCTCCTCCACTGACACTGTCTCCTTCACTCTTTTGCTGACACTGTGCTGTCATTATGAACTACATCCCACTGTCAACGTTTCCCTCTCGTTTTCTCACACTGCCATTCTCTCCTTCGCTGGATATTACCTGTGTATTTTGTGTGTTCAAGTATGGTAACTTAGACCCTTTATATCTTGAAAACGGATAAATATATCAAGAAAATTTTCAGGGATTTTCGAAATCTGCATCTTACGAATATGTCGTAGAAATTTCAGGCATTTGCTATGAACAGCCGTCTTGGAACCAGCAGCTAGGTTTAGGTATCCAAAAACCATGTTTTTCGGGTTTTCTCGAGAAGCGCCTGTACAAATGTTCCTTAGCCGAAGGGCTATCCAGAACACTTGACCTTACCTTTCTATCACCAATAGAAGCCGAGATACGTGTGCCGGAAAAATCCCGTTTCTATGCACGTCGTTCTGCGAAACATTAGGTATCGCGTGCTGTTGTTACCCGATAAGGGTAATGCTCCATAAGACAGACTCGTTCGGGAGAAATAGCTGAAGACTATTTTTGAGACAATCCACGGAAGTAACTGAAGACCTTGAGGAATTGTAAATTTGGAGATCTGATGCTACAAAAGTCTGGTCCAACAAAAACTTTCAGGATTGTTTTTGACAGAGCATCTGAAATTTTTCTACAGCTGGACATCTCAATCTCGGTTTCTCTGGAGGTCAAAATAAAAAACTAAAAAAGAAAACGGATCAAAGTACTTGAAGCGTGATCCTGAAGAGTACTACCTATGGATGGTCTTTATCGCAGTTTTAGTTGGTTCATTAACAGAGTTAAAGTTTACAGAACATAGGAAAGTGCTATCTGGAATTTCTTCACTTTTCCCGATTCCAGCCGACGAAATATTTTAAAGTTGTGAAGAATGAGAAGAGTTCACGCCCTTAATTGAATTCTACATTGGAGATATGGAATGTGGCGTGAAGATGTTATTGCTAAATTACATTTTAGGAGAAGGAAATCTTTGAAAGACGATGCGATGGAAACACTGCAATTATGGAACAAAGTCATGTATCCAAATATCACAAACCTATTAAAGATATTGGCCTGTATCTACAGTCACACCAGGGAGGACATTCTCCACTTCAAACAAAATATACACGTATCTACGAAATATACAGTGTCGGCAAGTTTTGAAGTTCATTGCCTCACATTTAGTCATACAATAATTATCAGAGTGAGTTTTTATTTATTGATATTTTCAAGTTCTAAGAATCAGTAATACTGGGTGATCAAAAAGTCAGAATAAATTTGAAAACTTAATAAACCACGTAATAATGTAGATTGAGAGGTAAAAATTGAAACACATGCTTGGAATGACATGGGGATTTATTAGAAACGAAAGAAAACACCTACCGTTATCGGGCCTTTTTTCTTCGAGGAAATGCGTGATTCAGGTTTTGTAACTGCTACCGTGACGGTTGAGAGGTACGCCGATATGTTACACAATCGCATCATCCCAGCCTAGCTGATAAACACGTGCTTCGTACGATGTTTATGCAGGATGGCGCTCCACCTCATATTGCTAGATGCGCGAAAGATCTCTTGCGGGAGTTGTTTGGTGATGATCGTGTGCTCAGCAGCCACTTTCGTCATGCTTCGCCTCCCAGGTCCCCAGATCTCAGTCCGTGCAGTTATTGGCTTTGGGGTTACCTGAAGTCGCAAGTGTATCGTGATCGACCGACATTTCTAGCGAAGCTGAAAGACAACATCCGACGCCAATGCCTCACCATAACTCCGGACATGCTTTACAGTGCTGTTCACGACATTATTCCCGACTACAGCTACTGTTGAGGAATGATGGTGGACATATTGAGCATTTTCTGTAAAGGACATCACCTTTGCTTTGTCTTACTTTGTTATGCTGATTATGCTATTCTGATCAGATGAAGCGCCATCTGTCAGACATTTTTTGAACTTTTGTATTTTTTTGGCTCTAATAAAACCCCATGTCATTCCAAGCATATGTGTTAATTTGTACCTCTTGTAACCTCCCCACAAAAATAAAATAATATGAATATGAATAATACTCTCATTTAGCGTAACTACCCAACAGTGAAAATATAATACAACGTGACAAACCTATAACCTTTCAATAATTGACAGTCAAGTGAACCTGGTAAATTTTGGACGTCAGCAATGCTGCGTCATGGCCCTGATACATCATTCTGAATAAGCTGAAAAATCTTACCTTAATTAGGTCGCCGGATAACGCGTATATATCTGCTCCTATAAGAAATATTAATGGCGCAGCTAAGTGCAATGCTGGCCGGTAGATTTGTCTTATATAAAAGGGAAGAACTGATTTTTCTTTTCAATAATCGGGATGGCCAAGGATTGGAGAAATTATTGAATTGAGATTAATGTCAAAAGTTACTTTTTATGAGAAAGATTATTATTAACAGATCTTTTTTTTTAACCATTTACATGGGACTTGATTAACAATACCACATATGCGCGAGGCTGCTTTTATCTTATCCTACAACGCTCAGGCTCCGCCATCGCTGCACACGACCGGCCCAGCCAACACGATACACCAGACGCGACTGCTCGCTAGCAACAACTAACTGCTATTGCTACACAGTTCCTTCGGCAGTCAATACTACTCTTTGGTCTCAGATTCTCTTCTAGCTTACATATCGCAGGCAGCGCGTGAGCAATACATCGAAATTACATCAGCTCGAGTGCGCTAGCAACAAGTTCTCTAATTATGGACCTCTTACATAACCCTCCACTGGGGGGCAAAAATTTGGCAGCAATGGTGAGTCAATTGGACTTGCCATGAGCAATAAATTTTTCTATAATCTATTTAGTTTACTAAGGCTACAATCACAGAGTATAAACATCATTGATAAGTACATATTAAGAAATTAGAGTGCACATGCACTGAGTACCAAAACATATTCAGAAATGACGAAGTATTTACTCAATGAGTACAAAATATATTAACAAAATAGAGTGCACACGCACTGAGTACAAAACATATCATTTTACAAGAATTTAAATGCACTATATAGCCTTTACTATTTTACAGGAACTAGGAAAGGAATGGGAAGGATTGCATCATGGTTGTAGCACAGTAGGTTGCACGTAGCTGCACTGAAAGTCCATATCTTTCTACAGAAGCACAACACCAAGTGAGACAATCTGAAGTTCTCTTCCCTGAAGTATTTATCAGTGTAGCCAAGACACTGAAATGTTGTATTAATATTCAATGTTATCATTTTGGTAGTACATTAGGTACACCAAAAAGTGGAACCATAATAACATCTCCATCGTTCAAGGTTATGGGCAGCTTGATATGTCAACACCATATTCTTGTAGAATCCATACTCTTACAGCAACGTAGAATTAGTGCAAAAACCAATATAGTGTTCCATGATCATGAGGATGTACAGGATAAACGGATATTGCAGTAATTAGGTCAGAAGGTGAAGGACACATTAAGTCTTATGCTAGTCATCATAGAATTACACTAGTGTATCAACGGATATGAACAATATTGAGTATTATGAAACACTATTCATAACTCATCTGACTGAATCAGTGGCATTCATTGGCCAGTTACAAAGTATTCATATAGTGTTACAAAACATTATTCAGTGTTATTCACAAGTCATCATTTAAAACAGGAGTTATTGAGTTACTGACATTCGTTGGCTAGTTACAAAACATTATTCTGTCAATCAGTGGCATTCATTGGCCAGTTACAAAGTATTCATATAGTGTTACAAAACATTATTCAGTGTTATTCACAAGTCATCATTTAAAACAGGAGCTATTGAGTTACTGACATTCATTGGCTAGTTACAAAACATTATTCAGTGTTATTCACAAGTCAATCAGTGGCATTCATTGGCCAGTTACAAAGTATTCATACAGTGTTACAAAACATTATTCAGTGTTATTCACAAGTTATCATTTAAAACAGGAGTTATTGAGTTACTGACATTCATTGGCTAGTTACAAAACATTATTCAGTGTTATTCACAAGTCATCATTTAAAACAGGAGCTATTGAGTTACTGACATTCGTTGGCTAGTTACAAAACATTATTCAGTGTAATTCACGAGTCAATCAGTGGCATTCATTGGCCAGTTACAAAGTATTTATATAGTGTTACAAAACATTATTCAGTGTTATTCAGAAGTTATCATTTAAAACAGGAGTTATTGAGTTACTGACATTCATTGGCTAGTTACAAAACATTATTCAGTGTTATTCACAAGTCATCATTTAAAACAGGAGGTATTGAGTGTAGCATCAAGTTACTCGTCTTTATATACGATATTATGTAAGTGACATAAGACATATTTAAAACATAAGACATTGGAACTATTACTCAAGGTAGGTAGTCCAATAATACATAGACATAATGGAATCAATACACAGAAAATTTGCATTATCTTTAGGACTAAAAATATATCTTAACCTGGTAGCATTATTTAGTTGTATACTGGTAATAGTTGGGACTCGTAATAATAATTTTTTTCCTTTTTTTTGCTAGCAATGCAATGCACTGGGATCGATAATTAATTGCTGGGGTATGAAAATATTTGCTTTTGACTTATTGCTGGAAATAAGGATTATTAACGTCATTCGTCATGAGTCAGCTCTAGCAAGGTTATGAAACAAGTACAGTATATGTGATCACATTCGTAAATGATAGACACAACTGGGTAACAAAAAATGCAAGTACTAGAACAGGTTTAATAACTAACAGCTTATAGCATATTAATATCCTGAAAAGCTTATCCTGGAAAAAAATGGATTATTCAGCTGAAAGAAGAAATGCATATTATGCTGAAAAATAGTGAACTACGAATTAACAGGTAATGAAACGTGTACTTAATATGTATGTACTCTAGCTGTCTTTTCCAAAACATTCAGTCATTATACTATGCGACATAAGACATACTATCAAAAGGAACTGCAACAAATAATTAATTAACTACATAGCATTTCTTAACTAACAGTAAATATATAAACTTCATCATTATCATCATCTGCAAAGAAAAACTTCATTATTCATATCACCATATTCTTCATATAACTATTCATCATCATTTATCATCATCTTCAAAAAATAGACACTTCATTATACATATTCTTCTCACTTCTAGCATATTTCATCACTAAAATTAACATCTGTAGTTCTGTCTGACAGTCTGCATCAATCGCCTTGTATTCTGAAAGAAAAATAATTAGTCAAGACTGCTATCATACGATGTGTATAGTATATTCTGGTTAATGCTTATTAATTCCGATCCATTTACTCTTCATGGCATAGTATTGCATTTTCTTTCGTTCATTCTGATGGTAAAATTTCCATTTCATAGTAAACCACTGTGGTTGTTTAATTCTTTTTTTTTTACATGGTATTGCTTTCTGAAAAATGATGAAATGGATTAATATCTTGCATTTAATAATATACCCATTAAATAAAAACTTGTTTCTAGTAACATAATTAAGCATACAGCATAGCATGACAGAAAACATATTAGGTCAAAAACATAGACAATTTTCAAGTGAAAAATGTATACACAGTATCATAATGTAGTGCCAAAAAAATCTAGAATAGGCAAAATATCATGACAGAAAACGTATTAGGTTAAAACATAGACAGTTTTCAAGTGCAAAAAATGTACACACAGTATCATAATGTAGTAGCAAAATACGTAAAATAGTCAAGATGTTGAGATATCATAAGGAAAAATGTCAAAGTCAACTGTTGTTTGTTACATCTTCAATATTTGATAGTGCATACAGACAAAAATTCTACTTTCGATAGGAAAACAATCACACATACACAAAATCGAAAATGTGCACGGTCTGATATATAGCGACAAGAAAAGCGACCTGCTAACCTTACCTTGCCGGGCACTTGCCAGGAAAATATATGATAATCATCAGTAAATAGTCACATAAATATAATTGCGTGAGTGGTCACATAAATATCAGGAAATGGCGGTACAGTGTGATAAATCGTAAAGTATGTTAATTCAATAAAGGGTTTAATATTGGAAATATGGTGATTGCCCTTGCTTTTTCTGGTTCTCAAAGTTTCAACATGCACCACATTGGGATGAGGAATGCTGCGAATTCTGTATGGACCTGCGTATAGAAGTTCAAATTTACAGCATCTACTCTTTCCTCTGTTGGATAACACTTGTGCGTACTAATATCTTCTGTCCAATGTGAAAGTCACGGCGTGTACAAACCTGTTTTTGTTGTTTTCTCCGGCGCTCTTCGGCACGTTTGATGTTGTTGAGCGCAATCTCAATTATTTCATGGTGGTGTAGTCGACGAGATGTAGGAAAGGACACTAATTCTTTAATTTTGTTAGGTGGTTCAACATTTTTCAATATAACAGTCGGAGATAGCATAGTAGATTCATTTGGTATGGAATTAATTACATCCTGGAATGAGAGTATGTGTGTATCCCAATAAATGTGTCTTTTATGGCAGTACATTCTTCACAGTTTACCAATTTCTTTCATCAGTCGTTCACAAGGGTTCGAAAAAGCGTGATACTTGGATATATAGATCGGAGAAATTTTCTAGCTCGTAACATACGTGTCCATATCGCAGATCGAAATTGTGGTCCATTGTCGAAATTACTTTCAATACATGCCCTACATGAAATAAAAAATATTTACACATACATTCGAAATAGATTTAGCAGTAGCTTTGCGCAATGGAGTGAAGGTAACAAATTTCGAAGTGAGTTCAACAGCGACAAAGATGTAGCAAAAACTTCTATTAGTTCTGGGAATCGGTCCAAAAATGTATACAGCGGCCATGTGTCTCAATTTAACAGGTACAATGGGATGTAACGGAGGAATATGTGAAGTCGTGTCTGATTTAGCTTTCTGGCAGATTTTACATGACGCTAAAACTCGTCGAATACGTTTCTCCATGTTGGCAAAATAACAGTTCTGTCTCAGTATAAGAAAACATTTTCTGGCTCCATAATGTGCGTAACTTAAATGAGTATACCAAATTAATTTCTTAACAAGTTCGTCAGGAATGCATAATAACCAGTTGTTGCCATCAGGATGAGAGCGGCGGAACAGAATGTTATTGCGTATCGTGTAATGGTTTCTAATGGTAACATTATTCTTATCTTGCCAAAGGTGTTTAATTTCTTTCCATACGTTGTCTTTACTCTGCTCTTGTGCTATGTCTCGTAATGACGATGAAATGAAATTTTCAAATGCGACTTGTTGAATATACATGACGCTAGAATTTGCTTGGCAGAAGTTGGTTGCGATGTCTTGCTGATTGTTGCAGAGAGAACGGGATAGTGCGTCTGCTACAATATTTTGTGTACCGGGAATGTGAACAACTGTAAAATTAAATTCCTGTAAATACAGTTTCCATCTGCTTAATCTGTCATGTGTAAATTTAGCGGAAAGTAAAAACTGCATAGCTCTATGGTCTGTGTAAACGGTAGTATGTCTTCCATAAAGAAAATGCCTAAATCGGGTAAATGCCCGTACAACACATAATATTTCAAGTTCTCTAACAGAATAATTGCGTTCAGCAGGTGACAGAATGCGACTTGCAAAAGCGATGTTTTTAATTACTGTATTACCGTCTTCTTCAATTTCCTGAAAAATGTGTACGCCTAAAGCTGTGTTAGAACTGTCGGTGGCAATGGAAAAATTTCTAGTGAGATCTGGGTGTGATAAAAGTGGTGCATTCAACAAAGCTTGTTTCAGATTGACAAATTCAGACTGCGCTTGGCTATCCCAGGACCAAATAGCGTTTTTACCCGTCAGTTGGCATAATCTAGGGGTGTCTAAAGCAGAGTAATGAATAAATTTACGGAAAAAATTAATTAACCCCAAAAGCTGCGTAGTTGTTTCTTCGTCGTTGGAACAGTAATGTCACGTAAAGCTTGAAGTTTTTCCGGGTCAGGCGCTATGCCTTCTGCTGAAATTACATGTCCAAGAAATTTTATAGAAGTTCTGCCAAAGTGCGATTTGTTAAGATTAACTGTGAGTCCTTGTGCACGAAAAGTTTGCAACAGTTGTTCCAGAATCAAATTGTGTTCAGACCAGTTAGCTTCTGCAATAAGAATGTCGTCTACATACGTTGTGATTCTGTCTTTAAGATCTGTCGGAAGTATAGTATTCAAACCGCGAATAAATGCTGCTGAAGAAATTGTTAAACCGAACGGTAATTTGCAAAATTGATAACAGTCACCAAAACAGAGAAATGCTGTGTACTTTCTGCAGTTCGGATGGAGCTGAATTTGCCAAAATCCCGATTTCAAGTCTAATGTGGAATAAACAGCAGTACCATGAAATTTCTGTAGAAATTCTTCTAGTGTCTGTGAGCGATCTGTTTCATTAATAATAATGTCATTGATGTGACGCGAATCAAGTACGAGGCGAAGTGAGCCATCCTTTTTCTTAACAATATGGAGCGGGTTTATGTACGGACTAACTGCTGGTTCAATAATACCTTGGTCAAGCATAGCTTGCAATTCTCTCTTAACTTGTTCTCTGTGGATATACGGAATGGGATAATGTTTGGCTTTAGACGTGTCGTGCTGTTTAACTTGAAATTCATACATGAAACCGGACATAGTACCAGGAATGTTGTCAAAAACTGGAGCTTGCTGTAAAAGAATTTTGCGTAGTTGCGTACGTTCGTCGTCTGTATTTGCGCTGCTCTGTTTAACTTTATCAGAAATCATTTGCATAACGTCATAGTCGGCTTCGTCTGGTATATTATAGTGGTGTACGAACGTATCTGTGAACAATGTGGATGACAGTCTATGTTACGTGATGCAGAAATGATCTCTGTCCGATTAATTGTTTGTTCTTCTGTAGATAAAGAGTGCTGAAAATCTAATGCCAGTTGTACATTTTCATCCTTTAACATTAAATAGGAATTTTGAAAGTCAATAATTGCGTCGTGTTGTACCAAAAAATTCGTACCTAAAATAACGTGTTGTCAATAAGGAAACAATCCAAAAATTTTAGTGGAACGTATGACCTGCAATACAAAATGTTAAGTGTGTCTATAATTTTACATCTACTCCTTTACCAGATACTGCTCCTTTTACTTTAGTTTTGCCTAATGGTAATGTAGGATAAGTATTCTCTTTGTTACAAGCGTTGAAGATTTCCTCATTTATAACTGACATAGGTGATCCAGAGTCGATTACTGCCGAAAATGTGGATGATCCAATCTTTACTTCAATGACAGGATGGGAAATGTTTTTTTTAATAACTGGTTTTTCATGCAAAAGAGTGTCTCGGATGTCTTCAAAAGTAATAACATTTTCGTGAACAAGAGTCTATCAAAAGTATTTCTTACATCGCTGGAAGGATCAATCTGTGCTGCATCTAGTCAAATTCTATCTGACGTGCTGTTATTTGCGGGAGGATGCTGTGGCATTTCCACTATTTGTACTCTTCTGTTATTTCTCCCTGACGTATTACGTTGGGGACGATATCTACCGTCTGGTTCATTCATGATAATCTGTTGTTGCCGATGATTCTGCTGCTGGTAAGACCGACTGTTACGCTGAAAACTGTGCCCATTACTTTTACGTCTGTCATAATAATCGTTGCTATACGGCGCATTGCGATATGAGTTGAAATGGTGTGTTTTCTGTACGTAGTGATTTCCTTGGTGCTGTGCGTTACTATTTGGTGGAGCCGACGCTATACGTGTAGGCGGCGAAACATTAAAGCTTGGTTGACCTTGTAGGCTACATTGTTGGTTAGGTATGCTAACCGGCTGCTTTTAATGCTGTTGCGGTGAAAACCCTCTATTGTAGCCAAAATGTGTTTGCGATTGCAGAAAATTTTGTACACACTGATGATTAACATTTTGTCTGTTATTAAAATTACGCTGGTAGTTCTTGTCACTTCGGGAGTGTCTAAAGAAAACTGTAACTTTCGGTAAAACTTGTCATATCAGGTTTTCTTTACTTATTCATAACCCTAGATAGGTCGATAGTTGAAGGGCTGTTTTGATAGATATAAAGGATAGTAGAAGAGAAGGCAGCAGTGCAGAAAACTAAAGATGAAACAGCACTACTACGGCTCGGGGCCCTGTGCACGCTACGGCACATATTCATCGAAGTATAATGAATCCCCTGAGGTCACTTACGCGCTGCAAATAAATTTTAGTTTCTGCATTACAGGCAATGTCGGTGAGAATTCAGACGCAAATTGTTGTATACTGGCCAATTCAAGTTTCTGCATTACACGCCAAGCTTGTGAAAATACAAAAGCAAATTGTCGTATCCAGTCCAAAAGATGTATTTGTGTTCTGTCATTTTTAAATACCTTAAATTTCCTAACGGAAAGAAAGTGCTTGTAATCAAAATTTTCGTCTCTGAACGTCTGAACAGGTTCAGGACTGTATGATAATCTGTTTGTCTGTGACTGTTCGGAATCTAAGTCACGTACTCTCTGTAAATTACCTAAATTGTACTGGCTGTGTGAGTGTGAGAAATGTTCGGAAAGTGGCGTATGCTGTGATGTGTTAAAGGCTGAAATATTTTTCATCTCCGTCAATTCGTGCTGTAAAGATGACAATTTTCTACGTAATGTATTATTGGACGAACCTATCTCACTAATCGTCTGCTGTAAATTTTGGAATTCGGGTGTTTGATTAAACGAAACTGGTGACGTATCGTCTGATTTGGTGTCATTGTTATTTTCTATAACGTCAATACGACTGGCCAATTCATCAAATTTTTCAGTCAATGCTTTAACCTGATCATCATTTTTAGTGTCACAAGCATTAATTTGTTTTTGGATTTTACGGGTAGTTTTGTTCAATTTCTTAACGGTTGCTTTAATGGCATCGGGATCCTGTATTACATCTAATTGTTCAAGTCTGTTGGTCATTGTCTGAAAGTCTACTGTGTGTGTGTCTGTTTTTGTTTTAAGATCGGAGATTTCATCATGCAATTCGGTGTTCAACTGTTTAATAGTATTGATTTCGTCTGATACTGTAGCAACGTTATTGTCTACGTATGTTTTTGCTTTCGTAAATAATTTACGCTTATCTTCCTGTCTCTGTGCAGTATTGTTTCCATGACTTGTTTCTTTACTTTGTTCTGTTCCTGCATGAATTTAAGGTAACGCGTTTCACTGTTTTGTAGGTGGTGATTAAAACGTTCGTCAATTAGGCTGTTCTGTTGTTCGAATTTCTTGTCTACTTTCGCGTCCAGCGTGTGTGAAAGTTCTGCTGACATTAATTTAAACTCGTCGCGTAACTGTGTTGCCTTTTCAGAACATTGTTTAGCGACTGCACTAATTTCATCTCTAAGTAATTTAGTTGTGGCTGCATGTGTATTACTTAATTCTTGTGCAACGGATCTAATTTCTTCACTACTATTCCTAGCACAAGCCTTAGTTTCCTCACGTAATTGTTCTTTAGTTTCATGACATTGTACGGCAACGGCTGCAATTTGTTCATTAATATGTTTGAAGTTCTCAGTAATTTCTTTGATCGACCTGTCGTGTTTTTCATTCGACTGTTTGGAATTGTTGTCTAGTTTTTCATTAAGTTGTTTGTTCGATTCATTAATTTGTTGTTTGAGATTTTCATTAAGTTGTATGTTCGATTCATTAATTTGTTGTTTGAGATTATCATTAAGTTGTATGTTCGATTCATTAATTTGTTGTTTGAGATTTTCATTAAGTTGTATGTTCGATTCATTAATTTGTTGTTTGAGATTTTCATTAAATTGTATGTTCGATTCGTTAATTTGTTGTTTGAGATTTTCATTAAGTTGTAGCAATAATGCCATAACTCGATCCATGCCAAAATTAGCTGCTGTATTCTCTGTGCTGTGTGATGGTGTATCTGCATGTATCACGTTTTGTATAACCATTTGGTCATTGTCTGATTCACAAAAAGGTTTGCTAATCGGATGTGCTGTGTTGGTCACTACAGCGGAATCAAATAAATCTGATGTGCTTTGTGTATATTGGTCACCTTCGTCAGAAACAATTATCTGTTCGCTACGTAAATTTTGCAAATCAGGTGTTTCAAACTGGACAGCGTTCATTGTAAAGGAACGAGCCGCGTCATCAATTGTCGTTAAATTAACAGAGGACACAATTGAATTTGTTTGCTCATCATTAGCATCAAAACCATTACTAGTGATCGACACACACTGATTATCTGTAATTAGAGGATTATCACTATTACACTGAGTGTCGCTAGTATTATCAGTCAAATTATTCGAGTCAGCTTTTTCACTCCTTGCAGCTCGCGATGCACTGTTAGCAGTTTTGCGCGGCATTTTCACAACTCAAAGTTAAGCACAAAATCAAACAAAGATAAAGGAAAAATGGAACAAATAGTTACAACAAAGAGCAATAAATTGCCGATGATCTGTGAAAGAAAAAGTGACAAATTAGTAAATGCGTTGCGCCAGATGCTAACTACTTTTAATATTAAGTAAATAAGAGCAGATATATAGCTGACCACTTCTCAGCTGACGACTTCTCAGAAGTTCACAAAAATACGATCCTGGCCGGTTGTCGCCAAGTGTAACCTCCCCACAAAAATAAAATAATATATGAATATGAATAATACTCTCATTTAGCGTAACTACCCAACAGTGAAAATATAATACAATGTGACAAACCTATAACCTTTCAATAATTGACAGTCAAGTGAACCTGGTAAATTTTGGACGTCAGCAATGCTGCGTCATGGCCCTGATACATCATTCTGAATAAGCTGAAAAATCTTACCTTAATTAGGTCGCCGGATAACGCGTATATATCTGCTACTATAAGAAATTTTCCTGTCGCAGCTAAGTGCAATGCTGGCCGATAGATTTGTCTTATATAAAAGGGAAGAACTGATTTTTCTTTTCAATAATCGGGATGGCCAAGGAGTGGAGAATTTATTGAATTGAGATTAATGTCAAAAGGTACTTTTTATGAGAAAGATTATTATTAACAGATCTTTTTTTTTTAACCATTTACATGGGACTTGATTAACAATACCACATATGCGAGAGGCTGCTTTTACCTTATCCTACAACGCTCAGGCTCCGCCATCGCTGCACACGACCGGCCCAGCCAACACGATACACCAGACGCGACTGCTCGCTAGCAACAACTAACTGCTACTGCTACACAGTTCCTACTGCAGTCAATACTACTCTTTGGTCTCAGATTCTCTTCTAGCTTACATATCGCAGGCAGCGCGTGAGCAATACATCGAAATTACATCAGCTCGAGTGCGCTAGCAACAAGTTCTCTAATTATGGACCTCTTACACTCTCTATCTACATTATTCCGTGATTTATTCAGTTTTCAT
The DNA here is from genome assembly GCF_023897955.1 of Schistocerca gregaria. NCBI lineage: Eukaryota > Metazoa > Arthropoda > Insecta > Orthoptera > Acrididae > Schistocerca > Schistocerca gregaria. Next base: position 654,352,255 of record NC_064924.1, read on the forward strand.
ATTTATACTGACTTTTTGATCACCCAGTATATGCTGCATTATCAGTTCAATTAAGTTGATAATTTTATTTCATCCTTTCAGAGAAGACTAAATGTATTATCCCTCTTGTCCGTTCATCGTTCAGTACCTATTACACCGTGGGAACCGATAGGCAATCCCGTCAAGAGAAAGAGGCAACTGGGTATGTCGTTATAAGGATTATTACTTACTATTTTCTCTAACCTTTGTTAAACTTTTAATTATTTTAAGACATTATGTATTTATTTATTCATCTTTAGGACAATATACTGCTATCGATGTAGTCAATACTTCGTACAATGCTGCTAACATTTAGTCCTAAAATTTTCAGAAGCGTTAACCCTGAGGATGACTAATGATTTGCCCCTTTATTCAGATGCTCCCATATTCTGTACATTGCTTTCTTCGGAGAACATCTGTGCCGAGAACGAAAGCATTTGAAATGGACTGTCGCATAACATACAGCTTATAGAGGGTGAGAACTCGTTCTTTACGTCAACATCAATACGCGCCGGAATTTTTCTTCCACCTTGCTTTCATCTCCATTCATTCGTATCTGTAACGGCTCAGTCCCGGCCAGTCACCGAGCGGTTCTAAACACCTGCCGAACAGTTCTGGCTCGTCCTGCGCGCGTCGCTGCAGAAGTGAACACAGCAGTACAGACGGGGCATCACGGCTTCACGGCTTCCCGGGCGTGGCCTCCCCTGTCGAGCTAACAGCAGGAAGACATCGACTGGCATCAAACCGGCTGCCTCAGGGTTTGAGCGCGCCACGTGCTTCGACCTGCCGACGAATTGTGCTTCATAACAACATTTGCCACCGGTATGTTAATGTAGGTCGGTGTCGGCTCAGTTTGGCTTGCATGAAATGGAGCAAAATGGTATTGTATTTTTGGCTCGCTAGAAACTTGCTGGGTGCCAAGGGCACTCAATAAAGGACACACTTGGGTGCTTGGGTAGCTCCGTTGGTAGAGTACTTGCCAGTGAAAGGCAAAGGTCCTGAGTTCGAGTCTCGCTCAGGGACACAGTTTTAATCTTCCAGGAAGTTTCATATCAGCGCACACTCGGTTGTAGAGTGAAAATTCCATTCTAGACACCACTTCGCTATTTGCATTAATCTTTTCTATACGTTAGTGCCTAGTGGGCATGAAGTTCCATGTTAATGTCGCCATTTGAATGGCAGTTGTGTTTTTTTTTTTTTATCCCATGTGTGATAATTGGTAGTCATCCTTACTGTTAATGTTTTGACTAATGATTATTTTGAGTGGCAATAAATTCACTATAGTGTGTTTCTTAAAACCGCTTCTGATTATTTGAGGTCTATTTTTTGGGAGAATCTATCTGGATTTGAAATATTAATGACTGTTATGTTATCGCTTTAAAAAGGAAAACGTAGAGCAGAAATTTTTTGTGTGTTTTAACTATAGCGTTGGCGACTGGCTCGAATGGGAATGAAATCAGATATATTTCTGTGTAAGTAATTCTGTACTTTCTTTTGATGGACCTATTTAGAGGCCGCTATAAGCTGTGTATTGTGGAGTGAAGTGGGGGGGGGGGGGGGGTGATTGGGGCTCTTAATTTGGAATTTCAGATTTCAGTTATGATTTTACATGATTAACGAAAATGGTTCCAGAATGTTGCTCCACATCTCTACACTGGTCACCAACACTCCCGCCATAATCAGCGTTTTCGATAGTTGCAAACTGTGTTCGAAGTCTAATATTTCAACCCTAGCAATATCACGGTATTTTCTGTAACACGCAGTACCTAAGTAGGGAGGGGGGGGGGGGAGTACTTTATGCCTATCCTAACAAAATAAAAGAAATTCTTTAATTGTTGTTTAATTGTATTAACGACATATTTTCTAAAATGCTACTGATGTGTGATTAGGATCCAGAACCTGAAAATACATTTTAGCACACTCTTTGCATTCTCAGCGCACTTTCAATAACGTCTACTACGAACTTCATGATCACCAACAAAAAAATTTAAAAATGAACGTTTCGTTAGCATTTTTTTCACTTTTACTCAAAAAAGCCTTGTTAAGGACATGTTTCTACTTAAGTAACGTTCTGGACTTGGAAACACTGAATACGCCGTTCGTAAGGGAAAGTGACGTCTCCTACTGAGACTTAATTTCTCGATGCAATTCAACTGAAAAATTTGAATTATATGTTGAATCTAGTAGAATAATTCATTAAGAACAATACCTATTTTTTCGGAATTTTAAAATACAATTAAACTGACTATGTTCCATATTTTCAAAAGGTGGGCATAAAGTACCCTCCCTCCCCACTTGATAATGCGAGGGTTAAATAGTTTATGACAGTTTGGCAACTCATAGTTTTGTATACTGATCTAAATGAACATCTTGTACATGACCGGGAAGGAACCCCCATTCCCCAAACAGAAAAAACTATCTACGTCCCTGGGATCGACAACGCCAGGATTTTGTGACCCCCAGATTCTTACGCTGTGGCGGTTAACTTTATGCGATAGATGAAACATCGGTTCTTCCGGAAAGATGAGTAGTCCAGAAAAAGTGTCCTCTGCCAGATCCTGGTGAAATGAAATACAAAATTCGTACCTTCTGTTACTGTCACCGGAACGCGATCACTTCAGTAACTGCAACTTGTGAGCTGTCATTTCAGAACACGCCACGCCGTTGTTTGAGGGAGCCGTAGTTCCCTGGCCTGCCAATCGTGTGGACTTCGTATACGCTCGACTTTTCATCAGACTCGCGAGGCCGACCAGTGCTCTTTGCCTTACATATGCAACCATCTTCCGAGAATTTTGTGTGCTAGCCTTAAACCTGCTGGTGCAGAAGCGGCTTCTTGCTCAATCTCCGGCGGAATGCACGTTTCACTTGAACAATGGATTTACTTCACGCATATTGCAACAAACAAAATGATTTCTCTTGTGGTGTAGCCGCCATGTTGGTACAAACAAACGACAGCGCAGTTGTGTCAAAACTTTGAGCCATTCCTCTAGCCACTGACACGAGCAATATGTTTCTATCTTTTCTAGTTTGTCTGTAATAAACAACTTAAATATGCTCTTTCTTTTTTAATCACCCGGTATATCGTACACCGATTGACCTACAGCAACTGACGATGCGGGTGAGGTATGAGAATAAAAACAAACAACGAAGGAAACACTGTATAGAAACACGCCCTTCAATACAGACAACTAATTGGTGAATCGAGCGAAGAATGCACAAAAATTTCAAACAAGCATAGGCCGTATTCATCACATACTTCAACTAGCACTGATTGACATCCCCTGTTGGTACTTGTGGAGAAAGAGAAGATGTGATTTTCATCAATTTAGGTTGTCCCGAAAGGAAAACCAAGACAGATCGAACACTAAAGCAACTGAGTGCTATGGCGTGGAAAGACCCACATTGTGTTACCATTCTGTTTTGAGATACCGGGATGTATAAACTTCTGTATACAATTCTCAAGGAGTTAGACAAATCCATAAAATGAGCCACTGGCAAACGTAAACCGAGATGAGGGTAGCGCACCAGATGCCAGTGAGACCGGTCCTTGATGTCTGGGTCAGGTGGGAACCCAAACCAAAATGAAGAAAAGCCATAACAACACGACTACCATCGCCAGGAGCAATTACCCGAGCTACGCTAAGTAGGAAGAGGACTGAAAGGACATGTACACTACTGGCCATTAAAAGTGCTACAACAAGAAGAAATACAGATGATAAACGGGTATTCACTGGACAAATATATTACACTAGAATTGACATGTGATTACATTTTCACTCAATTTGGGTGCATAGATCCTGAGAAATCAGTACCCAGAACAACCACCTTTGGCCGTGATAACGGCCTTGATGCGCCTGGGCATTGAGTCAAACAGAGCTTGGATGGCGTGTACAGGTACAGCTGACCATGCAGCTTCAACACGATGCCACAGTTCATTAAGAGTAGTGACTGGCGTATTGTGACGAGCCAGTTTCTGGGCCACCATTGACCAGACGTTTTCAATAGGTGAGCAATCTGGAGTACGTGCTGGCGAGGGGAGCAGTCGAACATTTTCTGTATCCAGAAAGGCCCGTACCTGCAACATGCGGTCGTGCAATAATCTGCTGAAATGTACGGTTTCGCTGGGATCTAATGAAGGGTAGAGCCACGGGTGGTAACACATCTGAAATGTAACGTCCATTGTACAAAATTCCGTCAGTGCGAACAAGATGTAACCGAGACGTGTAACCAATTGCACCCCATACCATCACGCCAGGTGATACGCCAGTACGGAGATGACGAATACACGCTTCCAATGTGCGTTCACAGCGATGCCGCCAAACACGGATGCGACCATCATGATGGTGTAAACTGAACCTGGACTCATCCGAAAAAATGACGTTTTGCCATTCGTGCACCCAGGTTCGTCGTTGAGTACAGCATCGCAGGACCTCCTGTGTGTGATGCAGCGTCAAGGGTAACCGCAGCTATGGTCTCCCAGCTGATAGTCCATGTTGTTGCAAACGTCGTTGAACTGTTCGTCCAGACGGTTGTTGTCTTATAAACGTCCCCATCTGTTGACTCAGAGATTGGGACGTGGTTGCACGATCCGTTACAGCCATGCGGATACGATGCGTTTCATCTCGACTGCTAGTGATACGAGGTTGTTGGAATCCAGCACGGCGAACCGTATTACCCTCCTGAAACCACCGATTCCATGTTTTGCTAATAGTCATTGGATCCTGACCAACGCGAGCAGCAATGTCACTATACGATAAACGACAATCGCGATAGGCTACAATCCGACCTTTATCAAAGTCGGAAACGTGATGGTGCGCATTTCTCCTCCTTACACGAGGCATCACAACAACGTTTCAGCAGGCAACGCCGGTCAGCTGCCGTTTGTGTGTGAGAAATCGGTTGGAAACTTTTCTCATGTTAGCACGTTGTAGGTGTCACCACCGGCGCCAACCTTGTGTGAATGCTCTGAAAAGCTAATCATTTGCATATCACAGCATCTTCTTCATGTTGGTTAAATTTCGCATCTAAAAATCACGTCATCTACGTGGCGTAGCAATTTTAATGGCCAGTAGTGGAAATTGTGCAATAGTGTATACGCTTGGCATAATTTGGGTGCTTAATAATAATTATTATACTACTTGTTTCATAACTGAATTTCAGTGGATTTTTTTTGTGGTGGTTATAATACTGTTAGTGTTTGCATCACTGTATGTACTGGATCGGCCAATAAGTTCTGGAGGTTTTTCTGTTTGAAAATAAGTTTAGGTTTCCACAAAAATATACAAGAAATTAACTACAAATCAGTCAATAATGTACTCTCCGTTGCTTACAGCTTCTTTCCGAAATTCAACAAGCTGTTCACTGCCTTCGCGGTAGAAGTCACCTGGTTTCTAGTCTAAGAAATAGTGAACCGAAGCCTTCAGTTCTACGTCATTACCGTGAGAAGCGCGCCGGCCGCTGTGGTTGAGCTGAACCGGAACCGCGTGCTGCTACGGTCGCAGGTTCGAATCCTGCCTTGGGCATGGATGTGTGTGATATCCTTAGGTTAGTTAGGTTTAAGTAGTTCTAAGGCTAGGGGATTGATAACGTCCCATAGTACATAGAGCCATTTGAACCTTTTTTTTTTTTTTTAAGAGAAGGGCCGCACTGCGCATTCTAGAGGAATGGGAACAGATGGAAATCCGAAGGGGTACTGTCGGGAGAGTACGGAGGACTTAGCAACATTTCCAAACGTTTGAATGGCTCTGTTGGCAATGTGAGGGCGTTGGCTAGTTGCAGAAGAACGCCATTGTCGGACCCAAAATCCATATCCAGTGTTTGGTTCCGATCAAGCAGTTCGTGGTGGATCATGCACGTCTTTGAGGTTGAAAGAGTCGTCTTATGAATCGCTTCAACCAATTCTGCACCGTCCTAATAGTCATCGTTTCTTCGCCACACACGTCACAAATCTTTTGAGTGGCTTCTGTGGCTACGGCACCTCGATTAAACGCAAAAAGCAGAATGGTCGGAAATGCTCTCTCGTGTCGACTTGAAACTCCATTTTAATGACCTGGAAAGAACAGAAAGTATATCAGCACAAAAAAACTGAACACACTGTTTTGCAGAGCACGTAATTCTCTATCGAGTAACACAAAAAGCTCTGCCAAACCATTTCATCCTTAAGCAAAATTTTCAACTAAAAATAGACAGCATCCATAACAGGTAATGGTTAATATATTTGAATTATGGATGTCTATATGATCAGGAAACTAAAGCCAATGATAAAATCTTTCGACTGTGCCAGGAGCGAGGAATCGCAGTTGCTACGTCTTGCAGATTTCATACAATATCTCTAATTTGGTGGAAATTAAAGTGCTCGAACTTACTGTATGTAATTGTTGTAAATTTCGTTGTTGTATCGTAAATAACGCTACTCTTTCTTGGCACTACACTTTCCAGGGCCGACTCATGCTGTGATGTACGCTATTACGAGGCAGCACGACACGGAGGGCTGGTTGGTCCTCGTCCATTTATCATCCCTCTTTTGTGAGCTGTGCGTTGCTTTTTGTCCCATGTCTGCGCGAGCCGAACTTTTACACTGTTGTTCAACGAACAGGAAGATACCTCCCCTCCCCCCCCCCCCCTCTGGGTTCCCTTTCTTCCTCTCTCTCTCTCTCTCTCTCTCTCTCTCTCTCTCTGTCCCCCTCCCACACACACACACACACACACACACACACACACACACATACGAGCAAGTTTGCGAAGTTTAAGTCAAGAAACGGAGGTTGTAAACATGCTGCAAACCAGCGCTAAGTCATCCTTACAGGATCGCCTGCACCATTTTGTTAAGGATAAACGACTACATTACCATTACGGAAATTAGCACGTGATAATTGCGTCGTTAATTTTTCCTAGATTAGTGATTTCATTTTATTCCAAGCCTTCGTATACCACTTCAAAATCTACAGCCTGGTTTCTCTTTTAAAAAAATCTGTTGAATCACGTGCAAAGCCTGAAAAATGAGAATGATTGTGTAACGATTCATGTTGAATGTTACTTAAGTTTCTTCTGCCTGGTCCATTGATGAATGAATTCGAAATTTTCATGCCTCACAAAATTTTTCCACATTAATTAACATCAGAACTGCACCCTCGTCATGTAAACAAAACACGAATAGACTTCACTGATCTCTTTGACTTGCAAAAGTACATTCAAAACTGACTTATCGCAGCATCGCTGCATCGCTTTATATAGAATGTTAACAATAACTTCCAAAATAAAGCATTATTAATTTTATACAATTTTGAAATTACAATTAAAATTTATAAAACGTAAAGAAACTGATGTTACAGCCGAATAAGGTATAAAATACAACATTGAATGACAATCTTTTATAGTAATATCTTTAGTTTTCCATAAGCAAATCACTCTGAACTTTAGTTACTGTAATGTCTCTTGTATTATTTTAGTTACGTAATTAATTACAGTTTGGATTTGGTTAGTAACATTCGATGGTAGAACAGAGCTCGTGCTTTGTGCGATTACATACATGAAATGCACAAATTAGGCCTCAAATTCTGGAAATTGGGAAACTGGGGTGTAAACAATTGAAGAGTTAATTAAAAATGTAATTGCAAAGAGTACTAATTGCAGAGGTAGATATACGAATAAATAACAAATGAAAATATATGGCTTGGTAATAACTTTTAAGTTGTTTCTCAAGATATTTATTGCTAAGGACTTATTACTTCAAATTCTTGATTAGTTACTTAATTTAGTATATGTACATAATTTTATCAATGACAACAATCCACCGATAATTACGACAACACACGTCCTTCCAGAACGTTCCACACGCCTTCGCAATGAATATCAAGCTTATCAAGTAGGACAGAATGATATATATAAAGACACACATACAAGGCCTTAGGAAGCACTGAATTGTCTGATAACTATCCGGATGCATATAAAAAAAAGGGCAGTATCGGTCATTTCATACGAGTTCTAATTGGTGTGCCGTCAGTGATTTGTCGTCGGAACGATCCTGTCTTCTCGACTCTGCCTCGAAGAATCAAAACCAGTAAAGACACAGAAACCCAAGTCACATACGTTTCGTGATTAATTTATTTAAAATCTTCCGAGTTGAGCAAAGCATTCCATGTAAATTACTAGAATGGCATTCTCATTCGAGGTAGTGGACGTGGTATTGCGGTGCACTGAAAGTGTGTCATTATGTCACAAGGCAGTTCGGTCCTAAGTGTCACAAACCAGCATCAAATCACAAAAAGATAAATTATAGCATAGACAGTTTGTGGACAGTTGGAAGGTGAGTAAGACGTGTGGAAAAGGACGATGAGTTTCTACGGAACTGGTAGAATGTCAACCAAAACTTTCGAATCAGTGAAATGAAACCCATTTGATAGGCGTACAGCAGTTTCGGGAGTCTAAAGAAAATGAACATTCTTCATCGAAAACCGGATCAGGTCCCACACCTGCAAACTGCAGCAAGCCACTAGGATACAACTTTACACGTAATTTATCGATCCACACTGACCAAAAGAGTAATTTTCTGAGACCATTGTTTTCCTTCAGAGCACGAACTCCACATCTTTGTAAGAGTTATCAAATATACTCGCCTGCCTGGTCGCATTCGCTACCGCCGGCTTGTGTAGTGTATTCCACTCTGAGGTTGCCGGTTCGAATACTGAAGATGAAAGTAATTTTCACGACCAGTAATTGGCAACTAAGGGGAGAGGAGGTAGGGGAGTACATTTTCTGGCCACCCGACTTCGTTCCAGTGTCCTGAGTTAAATACCAATCCGCTCCGCACTGCATCGTCGCCTCAGGGCACGTTACACTCTTGATGGATATCCGTATCGAACTGTGCAGACTGGGTCAGTACTGAATTTCACCCTACCTCTTTCCGCCATCCGTAACAACACAAAGACAGTGTTCTACTATGCAAGCACTCACAGCAGTCGTACGAGGGGCGTTTGAAAAGTCCGTACAAGGTCCGAGAGATGGCACCACCGGTGCATATCGGGGTCATGTTTAGTTAGCAGCATTTTTGGAACGAACGCACACCAAGTTTCAGCCATATTAGTCTATTTCTTTGTGTTTGGCATTCGTGTGAATCAAGGAAGTCGAGTGATTGTCAAAAACTGGACGAAGGAGAATTTCGTGTGATGATTAAACATTACTTTATGAAAGGCAAAACGCCTCAGAAGACTAAAGAGAAGCTTGAAAAACATTACGGTGACTCTGCACCTTCGATTAGAACAGTTTATAAGTGGTTTCAAAATTTTCGGAGTTTTCATATGGGTACAAGTGATGCTGAACGTTCTGGACGCCCTGTGGAGGTTACGACTCAAGAAATCACTGATAAAATCCAAGATATGGTGACGGATGACAGAAGTGTTGGTGTGCGTGGTATTGCTAGTGCTGTGGGTATCACGAATGAACGGGTACATAATATTTTGCATAAACATTTGGACCTGATAAAGCTATCCGCAAGATGGGTTCCGCGATTGCTCACGCTTGACCAAAAACGGAATTGTGTGAAGTGTTGCGAGGATGGTTTGCAGCTGTTCAGGAAGAATCCGCAGGACTTTAAGCGTCGTTTCGTCACTGTGGATCAAACATGGATACATTACTATACTCCTGAGACCAAACAACAATCTAAACAATGGGTGACCAAGGGAGAACCTGCACCAAAAAAGGCGAAGACCAGTCCTTCGGCCGGAAAGATTATGGCGACTGTCTTTTGGGATTCGCAAGGAATAATCCTCATCGACTATCTGGAAAAGGGTAAAACTGTTACAGGTGCATATTATTCATCGTTATTGGACCGTTTGAAAACGGAGCTGCAAGAAAAACGCCGGCGATTTGACCGGAAAAAAGTCATTTTATCACGACAATGCACAAGCAACACACCTCAGCAGCTGTGGTCGCAAAATTAATGGAAATAGGATTCCAACTCGTTTCACATCCCCCCATTCTCCAGACCTCTGTTCCCCAATTTGAAGAAATAGCTGGCGGGACAAAGATTTTACTCAAACGAGGAGGTGATTGCAGCAAATAATAGCTATTCCTATTATTGGGAAGGGATCAACAAATTAGAACAGCGTTGGACGAAGCGTATAAGTCTAAAAATAAAGTCGGAAAATAAAAAAATGTTTACCCCAAACATGTAAGTAGTTTTTATTTTTGCACAGGCTTTTCAAACGACCCTCGTATATACAACTACGATATACACACAACACTTCATAACAAGTCGGGCAAAGGTCACGGCAAACCACGTCCTCTAGGACCTTGCCCAGGACGACACTGTGGCATTTCCACGCATATCCCCAACCTCAGTATGGGGCTGACGTAATAAACATAATGTCAGGGTTTCACAATATTCACGTGTTGTATGACAACTCGTGTGGGTTAGCGCCATATTGTAGGCATGTAATCTGATCATAGGGTCACTTTTATTTCGTAGAAGATCCCAATAAAATACAAAAATAAAGATGCACTGGTTAGATGCGCCTTTTATAGCTTGCACCCGGCAGTCCCACACCTAATTACAGCTTGGCAGTGTCTTACCCCAATGGCTACTGGAACTAAGAGGTGCTCTTGAAGGACGTGGCATGAAGTACCGTAACTGTGGACACCAGATCACCGAAGACCACGGCCCTCGATTTCGTCATCTTGAGGTAATTTTGGTACTACGTTTACATCTTTAGAGTACGTGATCCAAAAGACCTCAGAGTCTGAGCTTTGGATTTCAACACCATCGTCACTCCAGAGACGTTGGAGTGGAAGTAAAAAGAGGAAACTAAACGCAGACTGACACCTTACAGGAAACCAAAGGAGATTTTGTTCGAGTCAGTTGTTAAAAATATCCTTTCTTCTGTGCCTTAGGAGTGAGTATTCGATGTTCATATCTTTATTAGATAGAATTCCTTAATATCACGAAAGTAAGGCATTACTAATACGATATGCTTCATTGTGTGTGGGAGGAAGAGGTGGAGGAATATGGCAGCAATTGAGTGATGTGGATGTTTATCTAGTGATTATGGTAAGTTAGTTCTTGTTTTAAGACAGTGGAGGAAAACGAGCAATTACCACTTCAGTTCATTTTTAATGAAGACTGTTTTTCATTAATATTTTAAATTCAATTTTGTTTCTTAAATTTGGTATGTCTGTAAAGTAGAACTAATTTAAATATACGTCTCTGGAAGTAGAGAGCCCATGCCACTAGTATTTTTACACTTTAGTTAATTATGATGACAATGTACGTCCTAAAGATGAAACAATGTAGTGAAAATAATCACAGACAATCAGTGAAGCAGTTGTTCATAAATAACATTCATTTAAAAGGATTTTTAATTAATGTTTATACATCTTCCTTATTTGTTTATTGACATGACCTACGGCTTTCAAGGCCCGCTGGAAATAATGAGTCACCCCATTATTAAAATCTGTTATATTTATTTAATATTACGAACGTTAATTTAGCAAAGAACTCGAGATATCTGAGGAAGGTGAGTCTACAATAAACTGTCTTCTTGAGCAACAAAAAGCACAAAAGTGAAAATTTAATTGTACTGCTTGTTCTTAACGTACGTAAAATTCGTTATGTTGAAATTAAAAATATTTGAAACAGATATATTTTACACATTTAGGTGTGGAAAAGTTAGGCTACAATACCAAACACAAATTAGAACGGAAGTTTCAACATCTGCGTATCGCAGCGAATACCGAAAACGGTCTTCGCTGGTAGGAAAGTTCTGATAATACGCTTGATGGTTGTAAGAATATGTTTCAGTGATGGTGTGGTTAGCTTGCCTAAAGGAACTGACAATTTATGCATCCAGCTATGTAGAAACACAATAGTGTAGACTGTAATGGATTTTCAGCCAAGCCGGCCGAGGTGGCCGAGCGGTTCTAGGCGCTACAGCTCGAACCGCGCGACCGCTACGGTCGCAGGTTCGAATCCTGCCTCGGGCATGGATGTGTGATGTCCTTAGGTTAGTTAGGTTTAAGTAGTTCTAGGTTCTAGGGGACTGATGACCTCAGAAGTTAAGTCCCATAGTGCTCAGAGCGATATGACGCTTTTTTCAGTCAAAACAGGAAATGTCTAATGAAGCTGACACCGAGAAGTCCAGTGTAAGGAAGAGACTCTTGGAAAAGAGTGCAGGGACAAAGAACCGGATAGTTAAGAAGAAAACGCATTTGGAATGTACTGAATGAGCCATATGGGGTGTAAAAGGTAAATGTAACTTTCTTTTCTCATTTTTCAGATACTAAACAGTCATAATCTAAGGTACATTTATCATACTCATGGTTTCAGTTATATTCTCTAAATTATTCACAAATAAATACTGATATCTTCGTATTTGCCTAATACTCGCCCGAAGTGTGCTGATGTTGTTATGCTATACTACTTAAACAAAGGAATAATTGCATTAAACAAATTTCCTCAGATACACTCCAAATTACAATATGTGTGGCATAAGCTTGCCACGATGTAAGAGATATGGAAAACATGCTTCCACAGATAATGCTATCTAAATGAAACGTTGTTTCAAAATTCATCCCGTAGATACATTTTTTTAGTACCATCATAGGTAAACAAATTTTTCTGATGCTGGTTTATCTAATATCGCGCAGTGTTGGCGTGAAACGGCATCTACCTAAGTGCTATAGATCAACAGTAACGTACTCTCAAAGTATGGGGTGAAAATGCGGCCAGATCCCCTTTGACATTGCTTTATATTCTGAACAAGTCATATTGCTTATTTGCATTCACGTGCCTCTATTGTCCTTCAAAACAATTATTGTACTTTTCACAATTTTAACAAACATTTAGCCCATACTGTCAGCTCCTTTTCTGATTCACGTTATCATACAAGGAATATCATCTCTAAGTACTCCCATAATGAATAAGAACCTCATTACTCGGTACAACAGGATATTTGGTCATCAGATTGCTACAATCCATCGGTTTCGTTAAGCAGTCCGATAGCAGGTCTGCTTCCCAGCGTAGCTAACAACCAACGAAAAGTCTGTCCCTTATTCCTATGGGGTTGCAATTACACCTTTCTGGTTCTTTTTTTAATTTTCCACGGTAAATCCCCAACAATAATTCCTAGAGATGCTCTGTTGGTAAGTATTTGTGTAAGTTCTACATAATGTTTACTACGAGTACATGTTTTTACAGTATATGCATGGTTTTGGTTTATATTACACAGAAGAGATAGTAAAAGGCACAAGGCATTTACAAATCAGTTACATAGTACTTGAAGTTATTACGCAAATCTTTACTTCATTTGACCACATCTGTAAGATCATAATTACACAGGTTGTTATAGGACCCCAATTTAAGTATTTGGATGGAAGGAACTAATGGTCTAAAATCAATATTTTGTTGTTTTCCGTATTTATGTAAACATATTGCACCTTACAGCAACAACTTAACCTTATGGAAAGTATTCATAATGATGACTGCCTGTGTCAATGCATGCATTGCAACGATAGCCCTTCTCATATATCTGTATTTCCAGATGTAGAATTAGCATCATACCAAGCTGTTGCTCGTCAATTTCTACTGGGGCTTCATACACCAAAGACACCTTGTAATCCAAGCTCTCCGACATGATACAATGCCTCCCTCACACTCTACTACGAGAATAATTCTTTATCGAGAACCTCAGAAAGCTCTAAGAAAAAATGCTTCATTTTCGACAAGCAACAATGAATTGTAAAAGCGGGTAAACACCGTGGACTATCTCAATATTGTGTATTGTTTTCCATTTTAGCGTCACCAACGATGACGAGTCAAGCAATTGTTTGTCATGAAATATAAACAGTTTCCAAACATGTGCCACACACGTACTGCTCGTTCAGGACCTCGAACCTGCTGGAATATTCATTTCATACTAAAATACTCAGGCCGAGATACTTTACGGTCTAATTCAGATCTTAATAACTTAGGACACCCTATAGATTAAAAAAATGTTTGTACGGCACTGAATTTATGTACAAAATGGCAAGTAGATTTCTTTATACACAACATACTGAGTAATATGTAGTGTCTCATTATATACTTCCACCTATTCCCTTAAATGACAGTGATGGCGCCAATACTGAAGTATCCTGAGATGCAGCAGGCGCGGGGCAACCGCAGTCTCAAAGTTGGCGTGGCGTCCCAGAGGATCGTTTCTCTGGAGTACAGAGCTCTCGGTGTTCAAAAGTAGTCTAAGGACAGCTATAAAAACTTCTCACTGACTATATCCCAAGATGGATGCTAGTGTGGCGATGAAGAGAATATAAGCGCATATTTCTCAGAGCAGGAGACGCGATACGGTGCTCGGGGACTTGGTAACAACTACATACCATAACCGTAGAGAATCCCATGCATGTTAACAGTGAAGGAGATACGGACGGAGGGGCTATTGTCAAGAACGATAAAGTAAAACCTCGCAACGACGAAGGCAACGTTAAAATTCGACGGAAGGTTACTGAGAACTCCACACGAAGCGAATAGCATGGACGGCGGCAGATATGAACTTTGACACCGAATGAGAATGACGACGGGTCCTTAAAACTAGAAGTTGTTTGAAGAGACCACAGACTTGCACAGGTGACAGATAACGTTCAAAAGCTTCAGATAAAGAGTGGAAATAGAATCGCCAGTGCTTGAAGCCGCTTGTTGAGGAACTCCAGCGTACCACAGTATACGAACTACGGAAAATTGCAGGTGTAACAATTCAGAAAAGGGGGAAGGAGAACTAAAGGAGTCGAAATTTGGCTGCTGCTTAAGTAAAACTAAGGCATTTTGATAGGATTTACCGTTGTATAAAAAGCGTTTGATTCTATGAAATGAGGCGAGACGCTTGAAACAGAAAATAGGTATAAGCTTTTGGTGAAGACGGATAACATATATACTAATAATAAACCTGTAAAACTGCCGTGTTTGATTGTCTGTTTAAATACGCTTTAACAAGACTACTAGATGAGTTTTCATAGGGTTTTCGCAGATAACTTGAGCATAGCTTGAAGCATCGTACAGGCTTTACTTCATTAAAATCGGATCACCGAACAAAAAAGATATCGCGATTTAAAGTTTTATCTCAAACACGGTAATCTCTTTCTTGGGATTTTTACAGGTAACGTGAGCATGGCTTGGGGCACCGTACAGGCTTTCAATCTGATCACGGGAAAAAAGATATCGTAACTGAAAGTTTTATTCATACTAATGTTATAAATTCGAAACTAACTTTCTGTTGCGGTTTCACGGCTAACCCGCTGAACCTATTTCTATGAAATATGGTATGGAGATAGCATGAACCGTGAGAAGGAACTCAGCCTGCTTCATAAGGTGCATAGTAGAAGATACTTATTGGTTTGTTACTCTTTGAAAAAGCTCTTTTCTCTTTGACTTTTGATCTTTATCATATCTGTGGAAATGCTTTCATTGGTTGGTATGTGCTATGTACTACGCGGTGCGATTTAAAGTTATCAGGGAATGGCGAAAAGAAATGAATCAGTTCAACTTTCCAAATAAAATCAGGCTAGGCCGCAAACAGTCTCGGCGGACACTTGAATGCCTCGCGTTTGCAGATGATACAGTGGGTTTTTTTTTTTTTTTCAGAGAATCTGCAAATTGCAACCTAACAGATTCAAGTCCTCAAGGAAACAGCAGTGAAAGCAATTTTTTTTGATAAGACACAATATACGAACATAAATGCCACTGATCC
Source organism: Schistocerca gregaria (assembly GCF_023897955.1). Lineage (NCBI taxonomy): Eukaryota > Metazoa > Arthropoda > Insecta > Orthoptera > Acrididae > Schistocerca > Schistocerca gregaria. The sequence goes on from NC_064924.1 coordinate 654,368,001, forward strand.
AGTCTGGACAGTGAGGACCAAGTATGGCGACATCAAAAGAGTTCACAAGTTCAAGTACCGAAGACAGATTTTGACTCCAAACAACAATGAAAAGGCAGCAACTGAAGAATGGGCAAGAAAAATGGAAATAGCATTCAGATTGTGTCAGAGCACATACAAAAATAAACACTCTCATATCAGGCAAAATTCCAACACTAAGTACAGTCGTCAAACCTGAATGCTTATATGCATCGGAGACAATAGCCAGGAAGGGACTTTCAGACTCTGAAAAGAAAGAAAGGAAATTCCTTGTAAAGATTCTTGGGTCCAGAAAAATATGTAATGAATTTACATTCCGACTAAGATCAAAGCAAGAACTTTATCAACGATTTGAAAATATCGACACCGCAATGAAGAAAAGAAGACCAACTTTCTATGTGCATATTAAAAGAATGGAATCAGAGAGGTTCGCCAACAAGAATCTTCTCTTCCAGGAGAACAGAAAGACACAAGTTCCATGGGTGAAAGAAGTGTACTGGAATCAAGAAAATGCGGGATCACGGCAGAAGAAATTGTGAACAGGCAGATCTTCAGGAAAAACTTTTCGGAGGTGAAGGATTTCTTCGAGGAGAAAACGAGGAAGAGCAGAGTTTCTCTGCAGAAGAACGTGCACGAGTGAGCCAACGGATGAACGAGTACTGTCGAAAGAGGAAGGAAGAGAACTGTATACACTGCTCGGCACCATTGCTGCAGATGCCGACGCAGCGTGCGTTAGTACAGCTTGGGGAGAGAGAAAGTGGAGAGCACATCACAAGCTATGCTTACTCGAACAGGTAGACACGTGAGAGCAGCTGATGCTACTCACACCACCACTCATCACCACAAACGTAGTGTTATGCGAGCACGGCTGCGGGTAACATCTGTTCTGTAATACGTACAAGAACCAATAGGGAGCAGTAAGAATAGGAGACCAGGAGACAAGTGCTCACGTCAGAAAGAGCGTGAGGCAGGGACGCAGACTGTGCATCGGAGAAACATTGAAGAAAATTAAAGAAACATTCAGAAGTGAGATGAAAATTCAAAGTGACAGAATATCAATGATAAGCTTCATTGATGGCGTTACTGTGCTCTGTGGACACGTGGCAGAATTACAGGACATGTTGAATGGAATGAGCGATCTGTTGCGCATGGATGATGAATTGAGAGTAAATCACGGAAGAATTTAAAAGCAGCAGCATGGAGAACACTGACGAAGCCTACTTCAAAACTGGTGAGAATAGGCTGGACGAAGAAAACATTCCTCCCAGAAGAATCTACCGGTATCAAACATAGGCTCGAGGAAGAAATTTCTAAGAATGACGTCTGGGGAACGGCAAATGTAGGAAGTGAATTATGGACTGAGGTAAAACGGAAAAATAAGAGAATCGAAGCGTTTTGGATGTGATGTCACAGAAGAATGTTTTGGACTGTTAAGAAATGAGGTTCTCAGAAGAATCTGCGGTGGAATGAATATATGGAAAATACCAAATATTATGTCAGGATGAAATTATATATGTTTAGACATTAGGGAATGACTTTCACAGTAATAAATGGACCTGTACAGAGGAAAAAACAATGGGCACAGAGAGGACAAAGACTGGATTGTTTCTGAAATGAAGAAATTGGTACATGTGGTTAACATGAAACCAGCAGAAGACAGGCCCAGAATTAAGCGAAATTTAAAGCTGATTTAGACTGTCAAAGAACCTAAATATGAGCCCCCAGAGCTCGAAATGCAGCTTGAATTTTAATAATCTCACTATTTGTAGCTTAAGGCGGTTGTCATTATTATTACAATAATAGTAATAGTAATAATAATAACTTAATCTAGGCGGGTACAATGTTTTCAGACACTAATCTCTTTCTCGACCCCGGTAACATACAAGCAGGCACAGTCACAGAACAAATGAACAGAAATCATAGTACTGATAATATTAGCCTGCAGTGACTTTAAAAGAGGTCAACTAGAATATCACGGTATGCTAAATGAAAAAAAATGCCAGAACAAGATCTACGTTTTGCAGCTAAGGACCTCCCCCCCCCTCCCCAGCTATTCACTAATTTTAAAGACAACACGAGTACACAGAGATACCTAATGCGGATTGATTCCGTGATAATGGTACAAAATTTCAGGAATGATGGAGAAGGGTAAATGTATCAGTTTAAAGTAAGAGGCCTTCGTCCGGAATCCACTGAGTCTAAAATTGTAAGCGAAAATCGTTCTGATACCTCTGACAGTAGAATACACCTACTGGCATCATTGTTGTTAAAATTGTAGGGTAACCAATCCAGGCGAACACACAGGTGTAGACATTTGGACAATAACTCGATTAACCCATGCAGATGGTGTACTGTGTACTCACATGAGCAACCCTGATGCACAATGTCTGTACTGTAGTAGACTGCGGTCTGCGTTTACAAGTTGTACTAACGTCGATCAGCCCTAGACAAATGCAGTTGTAACTGGTGACATGATTTTAGAGTGTGGACAAGCATGCGGAAGCAGCAGAGAAGTGTAAACGATTTACAGGACCAAATACCCGTATAGAAAATATACGGCTCACAACATGTTTCCAAAATTCAAGTGGCTCTAAGCACTATGGGACTTAACGTCTGAGGTCATCAGTCCCCTAGACTCAGAACTACTTAAACCTTACTAACCTAAGGACACACCATCTATGCCCGAGGCAGGATTCGAACCTCCGACAGTAGCAGTCGCGCGGTTCCAGACTGTAGCGCCTAGAACCACTCGTCCACTCCGTCCGGCTGAACTACACACATTTCCGACGTAGAAGATGCAGTGCTTCCTCGAGTGAATGAGGCGCCTGCAATTAGCACTCGATCAGCTGCAGGTGAAATAAACGTTTTACAGAGTACTGTGTAGCGAGTATTACAGGAAATGCATATACGCTCTACCATCCACTGAAAGTGTATACTTTGACTCCTGCTGACTTCTGACCTCGTGTCGTGATAAACCAGTGGTTCTTGTAGCTCTTTACAATCGATCCTCACTTTCCTGTGTACTAACCTTTCACGGGTGAAGCCTGTTTAACGAGAGATAGAGTGCTAAATAGTAGCAATAGTCATATTTGCTCTGACGACCTCCATGCTACAGTTGTGAATTGCCATCACCACAGATTATTCGCCAATATATGGGCAGGCATAGTCAATGATTACCTATTAGGGCTATTTCTTCTTCTTCCTCAACAAAATTCACAGCGTTTATCAGAGACAGGTTTGTCGAACATATCCAGCTTACCATTCAACAAAGGATGTGATTCCAACATGATGACGCACCACCTTACTGTGGACTGAGTGTGCGTGAACACCAGGATTACACATTCCCTGACAGAGGACGTTCTGTTTCGTGATCAGTATGTGCACCTGATCTCACCCCATTTCATTTCTTATCGTGAGGCCCCGTAAATAGTCTAGTGTACAAAAGGTCAAGATGTTGTATTTTCATACCGCCACATCTCGTCACATAAAACACTGATTTGAGTAACGAAAGAGGCCAAAAGCCATTTATCTGCCAATGTATAATATTTAACTACGCATTGTAATGATGTATTTTGACGATTTACAAGGAGAAATGAATCCAGCGCTACTGACGCGCCAGAGGAACTACAGACTAATTCATCGCGCATGTAAAAACATCGATATTAAAGACAGAGTCTAAGGACATTTGAATATTACAAAAAATAAGCGCGCAACCCATCGTCCACTGCCGAACGATATCACTCTCTTTTTGTCTCCTGTATAATACGGACGCAAGGTTACAGAGGCTTCATTATAATATTTGTAATTTGTTTAAATGTATTGAGAAATACTGTTATTTTGTTGCATGTGAGACTAGTATGTGCGAAAAACACAGAGTGGTTAATGAATGGACATTTCTATGTGAGTTATAAACTTTTTTGGACATAACAAACCACTCAGGCTCTGTCATTGTTATTGACGTAAGAGTTAACCTGTTATATGTGTTCCTTGGTAGTTGCACAACCTTAATCATTTACTTTCTATGTTCCAAGCTTTTTTTTAACCTAGCCAAACGTGTCCCCGACGTGTCATTGTCTAGACAGAACAGTCGAGGCCGACGTTAACTTATTACTTATATTCCCCCCTTGCAATATTCTTCAAAATCAATTTTTAACTGACCCTTAGGTACATTTTCAGTGCGAGCGACGTCCGGGAATTTCTTAGCAAACTTCACTTCTCAAATCGCACATAGCTCGCACAAAGCGTCGCTGTTGCCCAATGGCACTTTCTAAACGAGAAAGGGAGCCACTCAAGCATATGTTGCTTTCCCTTCCCAATCTGATGCTTAATAATTTTTGTGTGTGCAAGAGCGCACGTCGTGATCGAACCACATCAAACTTTTAAACAATCTGCATAATAACCCCAAATTGCAATCAATCATCATATTTTAATAACAAATATCTAATAATGTTTCCTTACATCAGGAGGTCTGTCGAGATTGAAGAGAATCTTCTGACAAGAATTCTTATTGCCTGCGATACTGTTCAAATAACACTGGGGATATTAGAACGGATGCGCAGAACTTTTTTTAACGGTGCCATGCCTGCATCGACACTGGGGGACATTATTTGGAACAGCTGTTGTAACAGTAGGTTTTTGTGAAGCTTGTACAGGTAAATAAACTTCGTTATTACCGTACCGTACACTTATGATTTTCGGTCTCTCTGACATCAAGCTACGTGAGCCGATTATGGGGAGTATTCAGCAGGAATTTCGTATGTAATGATCAGGGTTCGGTAGGTTGGACGTATATTTTTGAGCACTGCACGAGGCTAAGGAGAAACTTGCGTAGATTTTCGCCTGTACCTTTCGACTCGGTCGTTCGAGAACTAGGGCCTCTTACCTCTAATTGATAGATTTACTCTTCTCCACCATCCCTGGCAATTTTTAATATCATCACAGAACGATCCTGCCTATGAGAACCAACAACAGCATAACATAAATCTTACGACTATGTACAATTATTTAAATATGACGAGTGAGTGAATGCAAAAGACAATACAGAAATCACTCTTTATACCCTCATGTATGGAAGTGAAACATGGACAATAAATAGTTTGGACAAGAAGAGAATAGAAGCTTTCGAAATGTGGTGCTACAGGATAATGTTGAAGATTAGGTGGGTAGATCACGTAACTAATGAGGAGGTATTAAATAGGATTGGGGAGAAGAGAAGTTTGTGGCACAACTTGACTAGAAGAAGGTGAAACGTCCCCTTAGAACAATTATACACGACTGTGCTTAAACTGACACACAATATTTTTAGCGCAACGCAATCTGACTTCAAAAAATCCCTACGAAAGAATGGCCCTGACTAACATTAACCTGTACGTTTCACAAATCACTTACCTCACAAAAATCGTCATTACTCAAGCTACTGCAATACAGCGAGCGCCACTACTGCCAGCTAAATAAAAGATTCAAACTACGGAAGTCACTAACTACTGAGGCACAGTTAGCAAATGAAAGGTTTTAATAGAGACCAAACAATGTATTTACCTTAGTAGTCATCATATATATATATATATATATATATATATATATATATATATATATAATTTCAAAACTCCGCCATCACTCTCCCCACGTCCACCATTGCTGGCGGCTCACCTCCAACTGCGCAACGCTACGCGCTGTTAGCATCCAGCGGCCTCTGCTCAACACTACAATGGCAGACAACAATGCAAACTAAACACACACTGCGCACAGCACAGCCAGTGATTTTTCATACCGAGCGCTAAGCGGCGTTACCAATAAGACAACCTAAACAGCCTACTTACAAAGGGATCGGTTGGTAGGATATGTCCTGAGGCATCACAAATTTAGCATTGGCGGGTAGCGTGGAGGGTAAAAACCGTAGAGGGAGACCAAGAGATGAATACACTAAGCAGATTCAGAAGGATGTAGGTTGCAGTAGGTATTGGGAGATGAAGGAGCTTGCACAGGATAGATTAGCATGGAGAGGTGCATCAAAGCAGTCTCAGGACTGAAGGCCACAACAACAACAACAACAACAACAACCCTCATGATCACACCGTGAGATATATATTTCACAACATGTAATGGTTACACCATGACCAAAAACACAACAGCTTCTGGCTGCCTTCACTGCTCTCAGTAGGCACTGCACAATAACCACCCTGACAAAAACTACCATCAGCAAATGTGGGTCATTAAAGGACAACACTTAGTGCTCTGTACAATACAGAAATAACTAATCTCCAGCGTTCCTGGGCTCTGGCTGTAGCTGTAGACTTCTGGACACCAGTAAAAGGCGCCGTCCACTCTCCAAGTGGTCGGTGTCGACGTACAGCTCAGCCGTTCTCTGCGCTGTCCGTAGTCGCTGTCTGCCCGCTGCCTGACCGCACTGCCAGCTTTCTGGTCTCGATTAGTGCGCACTAATTAACTGGCTCTCCTCTGAACTGTGGCTCGCAGCTACAGCTTGGGCCAGGCAATGCCGAACCCAAACCAAGTGCGACAAGTGTCCCAACACAGCCCAGGGCCGCAACGTTACTTGTCAGCTGCTGGACACTGTGGCCTCCAGCTGTCACTCAAGTTGCTGTCCGTACCACTGACCAGATATCAGAGCCAGCCAGCCGACAGACAACCCTGGCCGTCGTGCCAGCGCCTTGACCGTGGCAACGTGCCACAGAACAGTCAACCACTTCCACAGCGCCCAAGGCGCTGACCTCCAGATGATGTTGCCTGTATTTCTACAGCAGACCCCCCTTGTCCTCCATCGCGCTGACGCAGGAAGGCTCTGTGTGGGGCTGGTACAGGCTGCGTGCCGTCACACGTGCCCTCATCTGAGAGAACAGGGCCTCCTCCGGCTCACCGAAAGACAGTCTTACTGCGAAATTTTAATTTCACGGCACAAAACCATTTTGTCAGATGTGGTCTTTTACTCTTTCAAAAAAATGTTGTTTTATTTTGCGATTCACTTGCACATTATCAACTGATATCGTCACGTCATCCTTGCCAAATACCGGGTGAATAATGTAGATAGATAGGTAAAAATTGACTCACATGCTTGGAATGACATGGGGTTTTATTACAACCAAAAAAACAAAGTTCACAAAATGTCTGATAGATGGCGCTGGACAGCAAAACCTCAGTGACTGCGCATGACAATCGTGTATAAAAGGAGCTGTAATGAGAGAGAGAATCAGATGCGCCAGCAGTCGCAGCATGTTGACGTTACCTGAAAAGGCGCTTTTAGTGAAGCTGTATTATTAGAATGGGGAATGTCCTAGTTCAGCGTTACGATCCTATCGCCATAGCAAGGGGATTCGAACGGGCATGGGTCCGTTGACAAATGCAGCTATGGCAAGAATGATTTCGAAGTTCGAAGCCACGGGCTGTTTAGACGATAGACCCTGTAATGGCTGACCGAGCGGAAGGCTTAATGCTGCTGAGACAGTTCAGGAAGATATGGAGACTGTAGCGGGTTCGTCTATGCACGGGGAAGTTAGCGCTCGTGCAGTCGCACGTCGCACCGGCATTCCGTACACTACTGTTTGGTTGGTACTTAGGCGTAGCCTCCGATGCTATCCGTACAAAATCCATCGGCATCATGAACTGTTACCTGGCGATTTAGTGAAGCGGAGGGCATTTGCGGTGTGTTCGTTTCAAAATATGGCGGAAGATGACGATTGGTTGAGTAACGTGTTGTGGACCGACGAAGCTGATTTCACGCTCCGAGGGTCTGCCAACGCCCACAACAGCAGAATTTGGGCTACCGAAAATCCTAGAACTGTCGTGGAAACTCCATTGGACGACGAGAAAGTCACGGTATCGGTTGGATATACCACATCTACCGTTAACGGGCCTTTTTTCTTCGAGGAAATGCGTGATTCTGGTTTTGTAACTACCGTGACGGGTGAGAGGTACGCCGACATGTTACAGAATCGCATCATCCCCAGCCTGGCTGATAAGCACCTCTTTACGCGGGATGGCGCTCCACCCAATATTGCTAGAAGCGTGAAAGATCTCTTGCGCTCGTCGTTTGGTGATGATCGTGTGCTCAGCCGCCACTTTCGTCATGCTTGGCCTCCCAGGTCCCCAGACCTCAGTCCGCGCGATTATTGGCTTTGGGGTTACCTGCAGTCGCAAGTGTATCGTGATAGTCAGACATCTCTAGGGATGCTAAAAGACAACATCCGAAGCCAATGCCTCACCATAACTCCGGGCATGCTTTACAGTGCTGTTCACAACATTATTCCTCGACTACAGCTATTGTTGAGGAATGATGTTGGACATATTGAGCATTTCCTATAAAGAACATCATCTTTGCTTTGTCTTACTTTGTTATGCTAATTATTGCTATTCTGATCAGATGAAGCGCCATCTGTCGGACTTCCGTAGTTTTTTGGTTCTAATAAAACCCCATGTCATTCCAAGCATGTGTGTCAATTTGTACCTCTCTATCTACATTATTCCGTGATTTATTCAGTTTTCAAATTTGTACTGACTTTTTGATCACCCGGTACTTCAAAAATCAAAGCTCCATCTAGTACACGCCCTTTCCTGGGAGCAGAGCACCCAGCGGAAGTTGACGACTTCAGGCCGTCTATGTTGCTTACATCAGGAGGCCACCTTAGCTAGGAAATGATGCAGTGCGCTGTAGCATTGCAGAAGGTACTGTGACTGCAATGTTGAATCCAGTGGGCTGCTTGCCTCAAAAAGCCAGGGCGGGCCTAGTCCCTCCCCCCCCCCCCCCCCTTCCCCCCTACCCATGCTCCCGCTCCCATACAGTCTATCTGCTAGGCAGCGATCGCTTCAACATCCTACGCGAAACATGCCAAGTTACAGGGGTTGCACAAATATAAGGAAACACCGGGAGAAATGAGTGCTTGAACATAAAGCCCAATCCCAGCCAAACGTGCAGGTTGCACTGTTGTAGTTGACCACGGGCAGGACGAGATCAATGTCTTCAATACGTTGCAAGCGTCAGTCATGCTCAGAAAAGTTTTATTCTGAGTGCACTGTGGTCGAAGCTAAGTGAATTCGAACGTGAGCAAATCGGTGCCCCCCGTGAACCATGGACCTTGCCGTTGGTGGGGAGGCTTGCGTGCCTCAGCGATACAGATAGCCGTACCGTAGGTGCAACCACAACGGAGGAGTATCTGTTGAGAGGCCAGACAAACGTGTGGTTCCTGAAGAGGGGCAGCAGCCTTTTCAGTAGTTGCAAGGGCAACAGTCTGGATGATTGACTGATCTGGCCTTGTAACAATAACCAAAACGGCCTTGCTGTGCTGGTACTGCGAACGGCTGAAAGCAAGGGGAAACTACGGCCGTAATTTTTCCCGAGTGCATGCAGCTTTACTGTATGATTAAATGATAATGGCGTCCTCTTGGGTAAAATATTCCGGAGGTAAAATAGTCCCCCATTCGGATCTCCGGGCGGGGACTACTCAAGAGGATGTCGTTATCAGGAGAAAGAAAACTGGCGTTCTACGGATCGGAGCGTGGAATGTCAGATCCCTTAATCGGGCAGGTAAGTTAGAAAATTTAAAAAGGGAAATGGATAGGTTAAAGTTAGATATAGTGGGAATTAGTGAGGTTCAGTGGCAGGAGGAACAAGACTTCTGGTCAGGTGACTACAGGGTTATAAACACAAAATCAAATAGGGGTAATGCAGGAGTAGGTTTAAAAATGAATAGGAAAATAGGTATGCGGGTAAGCTACTACAAACAGCATAGTGAACGCATTATTGTGGCCAAGATAGATACATAGCCCACACCTACTACAGTAGTACAAGTTTATATGCCAACTAGCTCTGCAGATGATGAAGAAATTGAAGAAATGTAAGATGAAATAAAAGAAATTATTCAGATAGTGAAGGGAGACGAAAATTTAATAGTAATGGGTGACTGGAATTTGAGTGTAGGAAAAGGGAGAGAAGGAAACATAGTAGGTGAATATGGATTGGGGCTAAGAAATGAAAGAGGAAGCCGCCTAGTAGAATTTTGCACAGAGCACAACTTAATCATAGCTAACACTTGGTTTAACAATCATGAAAGAAGGTTGTATACGTGGAAGAACCCTGGAGATACTAAAAGGTATCAGATAGATTATATAATGGTAAGACAGAGATTTAGGAACCAGGTTTTAAGTTGTAAGACATTTCCAGGGGCAGATGTGGACTCTGACCACAATCTATTGGTTATGACCTGTAGATTAAAACTGAAGAAACTGCAAAAATGTGGGAATTTAAGGAGATGGGACCTGGATAAACTGAAAGAACCAGAGGTTGTACAGAGTTTCAGGGAGAGCATAAGGGAACAATTGACAGGAATGGGGGAAAGAAATACAGTAGAAGAAGAATGGGTAGCTTTGAGGGATGAAGTAGCGAAGGCAACAGAGGATCAAGTAGGTAAAAAGACGAGGGCTAGTAGAAATACTTGGGTAACAGAAGAAATACTGAATTTAATTGATGAAAGGAGAAAATATAAAAATGCAGTAAATGAAGCAGGCAAAAAGGAATACAAACGTCTCAAAAATGAGATCGACAGGAAGTGCAAAATGGCTAAGCAGGGATGGCCAGAGGACAAATGTAAGGATGTAGAGGCTTATCTCACTAGGGGTAAGATAGATACTACAGGAAAATTAAAGAGACCTTTGGAGATAAAAGAACCACTTGTATGAACATCAAGAGCTCAGATGGAAACCCAGTTCTAAGCAAAGAAGGAAAAGCAGAAAGGTGGAAGGAGTATATAGAGGGTCTATACAAGGGCGATGTACTTGAGGACAATATTATGGAAGAGGATGTAGATGGAGAGGAAATGGGAGATATGATATTGCGTGAAGAATTTGACAGAGCACTGAAAGATCTGAGTCGAAACAAGGCCCCGGGAGTAGACAACATTCCATTGGAACTACTGACGGCCTTGGGAGAGCCAGTCATGACAAAACTCTACCATCTGGTGAGCAAGATGTATGAAACAGGCGAAATACCATCAGACTTCAAGAAGAATATAATAATTCCAATCCCAAAGAAAGCAGGTGTTGACAGATGTGAAAATTACCGAACAATCAGTTTAATAAGCCACAGCTGCAAAATACTAACGCGAATTCTTTACAGACGAATGGAAAAACTACTAGAAGCCGACCTCGGGGAGGATCAGTTTGGATTCCGTAGAAACACTGGAACACATCAGGCAATACTGACCTTACGACTTATCTTAGAAGAAAGATTAAGGAAAGGCAAACCTACGTTTCTAGCATTTGTAGACTTAGAGAAAACTTTTGACAATGTTGACTGGAATACTCTCTTTCAAATTCTAAAGGTGGCAGGGGTAAAATACAAGGAGCGAAAGGCTATTTACAATTTGTACAGAAACCAGATGGCAGGTATAAGAGTCGAGGGACATGAAAGGGAGGCAGTGGTTGGGAAGGGTGTGAGACAGGGTTGTAGCCTCTCCCTGATGCTATTCAATCTGTATATTGAGCAAACAGTAAAGAATACAAAAAAAAAGGTTCGGAGTAGGTATTAAAATCCATGAAGAAGAAATAAAAAAATTAAAGGTTCGCCGATGACATTGTAATTCTGTCAGAGACAGCAAAGGACCTGGAAGAGCAGTTGAACAGAATGGATAGTGTCTTCAAAGGAGGGTATAAGATGAACATCAACAAAAGGAAAACGAGGATAATGGAATGTAGACGAATTAAGTCGGGTGATGCTGAGGGAATTAGAGTAGGAAATGAGACACTTAAAGTAGTAAAGGAGTTTTTCTATTTGGGGAGCAAAATAACTGATGATGGTCGAAGTAGAGAGGATATAAAATGTAGAATGGCAATGGCAAGGAAAGCGTTTCTGAAGAAGAGAAATTTGTTAGCATCCAGTATAGATTTAACTGTCAGGAAGTCGTTTCTGAAAGTGTTTGTATGGAGTGTAGCCATGTATGGAAGTGAAACATGGACGATAACTAGTTTGGACAAGAAGAGAATAGAAGGTGGATAGATCACGTAACTAATGAGGAGGTATTGAATAAAATTGGGGAGAAGATGAGTTTGTGGCCCAACTTGACTAGAAGAAGGGATCGGTTAGTAGGACATGTCCTGAGGCATCAAGGGATCACAAATTTAGCATTGGAGAGCAGCGTGGACGGTAAAAATCGTAGAGGGAGACCAAGAGATGAATACACTAAGCAGATTCAGAAGGATGTAGGTTGCAGTAGGTACTGAGAGATGAAGAAGCTAGCACAGGATAGAGGAGCATGGAGAGCTGCATCAAACCAGTCTCTGGACTGAGTACCACAACAACAACAACATTTTTGTCCACCCCGTGCATATTGTGCAAATAGTGGATATCATAGCGATTAGAAGAATACATTAAAGTAAACACAATCTCCACCACACGCGCTCCATCACCTTATGTGTAAACCTGCAAATATGGTCAACAGTAAATGTAAACCAATAATTACTGTAAATGGAGAGGAATTCAAAGACAGTTGCCTGAACAAAAACGCCACCGATTACGCTCCCCATCCTCGCCCAGTCCCAGCTTGTAGTACATCTGTGGCGCTAGTCTCACAAAATTTGTTTGCTAATCTTTCTAAACGATCGTGCTAGCGCTGCATGCGTCACTTAGGTCCGGGAATGGTCAAACACTTCACGGAACAGCTACGCTGTACATTAAACGAGGGCTGTTCAATGAAGAATTTTCACAACTTTTTTATGGTCATAATTTCTCTCGCTAAAATTAAATCTTATGATAGTCTGTCAGCTTAATGGGCAACAAGCACGCCGTAGTAGTTTCATTGTTGGGACTCCGGTTCTCGCCTGTGACAGGCAGGCAAGGTCAGACACGTTCAGTATCGCCTACCTCTGCAATGGAGGCAACACGCGAGCAACAATATGTGGTTTTGAAATTCTGCTTTCGTCTCAACAAATCTTCAGCTGAGGCCTGAACAATGTCACAAGAAGGCTGTGGAGAGTCTGTTCTTCCCTGCAGCCTAGGTCTGAGGTGGTTTAAAAAATGGTTCAAATTGCTCTGAGCACTATGGGACTTAGCATCTGAGGTCATCAGTCCCTAGAACTTAGAACTACTTAAACCTAACTAACCTGAGAACGTCACACACATCCATGCCCGAGGCAGGATTGTAACCTGCGACTGTAGCGGTCGCGCGGTTCCAGACTGTAGCGCATAGAACCGCTCGTCCACAATGGCCGGCCGACAGTGGTTTAAAATGTTTAAAGAGGAGAGACAATCAATTTCAAAGGAAGGTGGACCCGGTGCTCCAGTTTCTGCTCTTACAGAAGAAAACATCAACACTGCTGCTGTCATTGTGAGACAGAGTCGGCGAATTACTTTAAGATCACTCTCTGATATACTGAATATTTCGTTGGGTGCTACTCACACGTTGGTAACAGAAAAATTGTATATGACACGTGTTTGTGCGCGGTGGGTTCCAAGACTAGATTCCCGAACAGAAGGAGATTCTCTTGCACGTCAGCCTGCAATTAAAGTTGATATTAGAGGAAGATCCGGAGTTTCTTTCAAATGTAATCACTACTGATGAAACTTGGCCACATCATGTTGGTCCTGAGAGCAAACAGCAAAGCTCAGAATGGAAATCTGCTTTATCACAAACCCCCAAAGAAAGCAAAAGTGGCTGCTTCTGCTGGGAAACTTATGGTCATCTCACTCTTTGATATTCATGGAATGGTTCATCAGCATGTTGTACCTGGACACACGTCAATAACTGGACAATAGTACAGGGATGTCCTGAGAAAATTTCCATGAAGCAAGCTGGATGCTACACCACGATAATGCACGGCTGCATATTGCCAATGTTGTTGCTGAATATCTTGCAAAAATCAACGTGAAGTGCATCCCTCCTCCCCCCCCCCCCCTCCCTATAGTCCGGATTTAGCCCCATGTGACTTTCTTCTATTCCCTAACATGCCTTCGTGGGAGGCATTTCAATCATCAGATGCAGTGTTGAAGGTTGCGGAGGCGATTTTGAAGGACCTCTCAGAAAATGGTTTCCAGCATGTGTTTGAAGACTGGCAGAAACGCTGGTACAAGTGCAATGTATTCATGGGAGACTACTTCGAGAAGAACGAACAAAATTAACAAAATGAGTGATTGTATGTTGCCAAAAAAAACATTATGATAATTCTTTATTGAATAGCCCTCGTAGATGCAGCTTTCAGTTCGTAAAGTCCAGCCTTTGTGGTCTAGTCTCGAGAGAAGGGTACGTGAACACTATCGACCCCCGTCATCTTTACCACGGTGTTTCTTAGAGGAGACCCAGCCAGCGCAGCCAGGCAGTTTCGAGGGAGTCCTCCATGAAAAGATGTTTGCTGACCAGCGACAACTGCCAACCTTCTGTTCGGTATTCCGTTTCTGAATCGCAGATCGTACTGCGCCACACAGACGCTGAGCTCAATAATGCAGGCCAGAGTCAGCTTGCGGAAAATGAAGGGCTCACTGTAGCACAAAGTGACGAGCAGCCTTCCCAACTCGAGAGATGGGTAGCTGTCGCGCCATTAAGAGCTTGACAGATGGGCGCTCGCTTGCTTTATCGCTGGTGAGTGTGTTGCAGAATTCACAAACTCTTGCTCTTTTTGAACTTACGTAACCTCTAACACTGTTGCTTGAATATGAGTGAAAATGATAGAAACAGCTAGGTCCGTTGTGAACTTTTAACGCCTACGGGAGAAAATCTCCAACTCGTTCACAAACAAGACTGCATTTACAGAAATTCGAAGGCTAAGAAGAGGAAGCGGTACTTAAGAAGGGATTTAGACAGATTGGTTGGTTTGTTTGGGGGAGGAGCCAGACAGTGAGGTCATCGGTCCCATCGTATTAGGAAAGGATGGGGAAGGAAGTCGGCCGTGCCATTTCGAAGCAACCACGCCGACATCTGCCTAAAGCAATTTAGGGAAATCACGGAAAATCTAAATTAGGATGGCAGGACGCGGGTTTCAACCGTCGTTCTCCCGAATGCGAGTGATCTAGACGAAGCCGTAGCTTATCCCCAATATTATTCACAATTCGTAATAATAGACGGAAAGTCATCGAGTAAAACAGAAGTAATATCCGGCGTTCCCTAAGGAAGTATTATAGGCCCTCTATTGTTCCTCATCTATATTAACGACATAGGAGACAATCTGAGTAGCCGACGCACATTGTTTGCAGACGATGCTGTCGTTTACCGTCTTTTAAAGTCATCAGATGATCAAAATGATTTAGATAAGATACCTGTAGGGCGCGAAAAGTGGCAATTAACCCTGAATAAAGAAATGTGGAAGTTATTCACATGAGTACTAAAGGATATCGGCTAAATTTTGATTACGCGATAAGTCACACAAATCGGAGGGCTTTAAATTCAATTGAATACTTAGGGATTACAATTACAAATAGCCTAAATTTAAACGATCATATAGATAATATTGTGTGTAGAGCAAACCAAAGACTGCGATCCGTTGGCAGAACACTTCGAAGGTGCAACAGGTCAACGAAAGAGATTGCTTACACTACGCTTGTCCGCCTTATTTTGGAGTATTGCTGTGCGGTGTGGGATCCGCATCAGGTGGGACTGACGGATGACATCGAAAAAGTACAAAGAAGGTAAGCTCGTTTTGTATTATCGCGAAATAGGGGAGATAGTGCCACAGACATGGAATGTGAATTGGACTGGCAATCATTAAAACAAAGGCGATTTTCGTTGCGACGGGATCTTGTCATGAAATTTCAATCACCAGTTCCTCCGATTGCGAGAACATTCTGTTGGCGCCCACCTGCATATGAAGAAATGATCATTACGATAAAATAAGAGTAATCAGAGCTCGCACAGAAAAATTTAAGTGCTCGTTTTTCCCGCGTGCCGTTCGAGAGTGGAACGGTAGAGACACAGCATGAAGATGGTTCATTGAAACCTCTACCAGGCACTTTATTGTGAATAGCAGAGTAACAAAGATGTAGATGGAGATTTAATATGTAATTCAGGCAATCCCCAAAGAAACCTAAGGAGAAATCTGGAAGTTCAAGGAGAAGAAATAAAACTTTTGAGGTTTATCCACAGTATTGTAATTTTTTCAGAGACGGCAAAAGGCTTGGAAGAGCACTTGGCCTGAATAGTGTCTTGAAAATAAGTTATGAGACGAATATCAATAAAATTAAAACGAAGGTAACGAAGTTAAATGAGGTGATGGTGAAAGAATTAGATTAGGAAAAGATGCGAAAAGTAATACATGAATTTTCCCTTGGTGAGCAGGAAATATGTGATGATGGCCTCTGAGGTTAAGAATTTACTATGGTGTAATTTAAGCACGTACTATACTCGGAGCATCATAAAGTTACGATCATGAAATCGAAGTCGGCCTCGAAATATTCCTGGGGACTCTTGCTACATGGAGTTTCTATGCAGGTACCACAACTTCAGCAGTGATTGCTGCAGCAGCATGCCGACCATCCAGGTTGTAGATATTTTGGATGGGTGACGTGTCCGGACAGTGCGAGGTCAGGATGAATATCGCATACATTGTTGTTTAGGCAAGGATTGCACGTTGCTCAACATTCTCTTCCCTAATACTGTCTGCGGAATAGGCTATTTTCCTGTGCTAAGCGCGCGACCGCCACGGCCGCAGGTTCGAATCCTGCCTCGGGCATGGATGTGTGTGATGTCCTTAGGTTAGTTAGGTTTAAGTAGTTCTAAGTTCTAGGGGACTGATGACCTCAGAAGTTAAGTCTCATACTGCTCAGAGCCATTTTTTTGAAACGCTCTGCGCTCTGTTATTGGATGATGCTCTGGTGACGTTACGGGCTATGAATAAGACGAAGCTATACCTGGTTTATAGTAGTGTTAGTCGAAGTTTTTACCTACTTTTACTGCAATTAGTTTACTATTTAGTGATGGAAAACGGAATTACAACTTTTAAGTAACTATAGAAAGGAATTTTATGAACGCTGCTAGTGGAAGCCATGCGAAAACTGATGCGATTACGCTCCATTCACTGATTTAGAGCGGCTATATGTCGCAACGACGCTCATTCTTTTCCTGCTCCCTGCAACATCATTAAACTAGCTCAAAACTAACGAATTGGAGAACTTTTGCAAATAGTTCCGTATTTTATAACTAGATTGTCGACTATCAGTCATGAGCTACGAACCAAAGCACAAATTAATCTTGGTAAAACTTAGTGCTGGTTTCCTGTGTAGAAGATATGCAGCACAGTTACCATATTCATCACGTGTTTCGTAGCACAACGAGCAGCGCATTCGACTGCGGTGTCAAGTGTCACATGTTCGATTTCTGCAGAGATCGTATAACTTATAAAGTTTTACACGAAATACGATAAAAGCGTTAACAAAAAAGGATTGTAGCAGTTGTTTATATTGTTTTATGTACTACAGATAGTTTCACAATAGTCTTTGAGAAACGGACAAAAGAGAATAAATACATTTACTTTGCGAATAAATAATTAACTGTTTTGGAAAGCATTGCGAGTAGTGAAGATAAAAGATGTAGCCATACGTCCACTCTACAAGTGTATACAAGTGCAGGATGGTGAGGTTATATGGAGAGATATAAAGCGTGTACAACATTCAGGTGACACAAAGGAAGGGGCTGTAATGTTTGTGAATGTAAATTAACGTTACTGTCTGAAGCAGATTTCTCCATCTTCATGTAAGATGATGAAACTTCAAAAGTTTAAACAATAAGGATCTTATCTAGAAAGTATGAAGATAAAAACACCGCTTCTAATATAATAAAAAGCGTGTGGTCACATTAACTAGGAAATATATTTTTGAACGTGACGAGTATGAACATCGACTTCAAATATAAGTGCATATAAACAGCAAGGAAAACACAATAATATACTGTTTGTGATCGGTGTGGTGAAGTTTTGTGATTTTTATTTGGTTTTCATATGAGAGGACTGCCGAGTTCTATTGTGTTAGATTCGAACCAGCACTCTACGATAATCTAGTATGGACATCGTCTTATGAAATTCCACGATTTAACACTCTGACAACTGAGCTCCCAAATAATTGACTTGTAATTAGGTAAAACGACAATTTTCACAAGCTGTTTAATTTTGTTGAATGCTGCTATTCTTCGTTGCAACAATGGAAGACCATATATTGGACATAAGTTTTCACAATGCAAGACATTTTTAATTAAGTTGTGTGTCGACCTGGTGGCAATTTGCCGGTCCAGTGCAACCACATTTTACGCATCGACTCACTCTCTGGAACATTCAAAAACAACTTTTCAGGAGTTTTTGTAGATGTTTTTGTACATTATGGTACTACATACCATTTGTAAGCCATATTCCGAAACATAAATTCCACAACGAGAGATCACTGTGGATTAGCATTATGGCAGTAGGAGTGGCTAGCTAGCCAGTGACGTCACGGCCACTAGATGACTCGAATTTTGCGTTTTAGCGAGCGTTCAAACAACTTGAATTTCATTTCCGTTTTTATAAAAGAATAATGAAATTCAAGAGGAAAAAAAGCATGTTAGGAGTATAAATGACACAACCATTTAAGACAGTTTCCAGAAAAAATATCATATTATTGAAGGATAAGAAGGAGAGTAACTCAGTCTCTTAAGCATCAACTTGGTAAATGTTGCTGCTGTTCAGACTGCAACTCATTGGAACCAAAAGCTACATACAGTAATATCACAAACCGCCACATTTATGGTTTGTCTACACGCCACTCAACAATGAAGACCACCTACTGTTGTCATCTTGGTACTGTTTAATCATGGATGAGCATCACTATAGGAAAAGCTGAGGCGTAACTTGACCGAAAACAACTTTTTTTTATTCGACTCACCAGTGACGGTTAGCACGCGTCCATAACAGCCTGAGGGGTTTGAAATTTCGGGCCAGTTGAGGCACACGCCTCGGCGTCCGCTTATTTACCAATCCTTGTAGTTCTCCTGCGTCGAAACAACACTGCAGACGTAAAAATGTTCTAATGTGTGTGAAATCTTATGGGACTAAGGTCATCTGTCCCTAAGCTTACACACTACTTAACGTAAATAGTCCTAAGGACAAACACAGACACCCATGCCCGAGAGAAGACTTGAACCTCCGCCGCACAGTCCATGACTGCAGCGCCTTAGACCGCTCGGCTAATCCCGCGCGGCTGTGGACGTAACTGTATGGCTCATTACAACTATGCAGGCAGTAAGGATCAGTACCCTCTCGATGCTGCCAACAAGCCGTCGTCTTTCAATTGATTACACACAAACATCACTGTCATTCGATTTAATGAAACGCCTTAGTTCAACTACATTTGCAGTACGAATGATAGGAGAAATAGGTGATTTAAAAGTGAAGAAGTTAGTTTATTCGGCCTACTTCCATTCACTATTGAGTTATGGAATCATCTTTTGGGGAAACTCCTCTCACAAAAAGAACATTTTCAAAATAAGAGACGAGTCATTAGAATTATATCTCGTGTCAGTCCTACATCGTCATGCAGAGACCTCTGTAAGGAACTTGGTATTCTAACTACTACTTCTCAGTACATATACTCACTGATGTCCTTTGTCATTTCCAACATGTCTCGTTTTACACAAAATAGTGCAAAACATGATTATAATACCAGGACCAAAAACAATCTGTATAAGAACATTAAAGCTTAAGATTAGTACAAAAAGGAGTCAAATACATGGGTACTAATACATTCAATAACTTACCAGAGTATATCAAAGGCCTTGTAAGTGATAAATATGGGTTATAGAGTGAATTAAACAACTTCCTGCTGGTCAACTCCTTCTACTCCATCAACAAATATCTTCACAGGGATTATAGCTCGTAACTCTGTCTGCATTACAACTGTACAATATCCATGTATCTGAGGATTTAAAAAAAATCAATGGAAAACGATAAATGTAATGTAATGTAATAGCCTGATCACGCTTTTATGTCACAGTATGGTACAATTTTGTCAAGTAATGAAACAAGTGCTCTTAGATTGCAGTTATCACTAGAAATGATTGTCTCCCAAAAGGTTTCAGCAAGTTAACTCTAGAATTAAGGCAAAAGAAAATATGAGTAAATCGTTATTAAGATGTAGAACCCTGACTCATTACTATAGAAGAAATACCCAGTCTAGATATGGTTGTGTATTTCTGCACAGTAACTTTGTAAGACGTGTATATTTCTATTGTCTATTGTCAAACCACAATTTATGAAAGATATTTATATTTTATTAATATGAATAAGTAGGAATAATTAATATTTTTTCATGTTGGAAATAATTATGGTAGCAGGGAATGTCTGCACCAAAGTATTGTTGGCAAAAGAGACCACACATTTATATAATTTTAAAAAGGGCGGGAGAGACGGCGTATGGATACATTTTAAGAAAAGAGCGGGAAAGACCGTGCATTGATACATTTTGTAATGGTAGCAGGGACTGTCTGCGCCAGAAAGTATTGTTGGCAGGAGAGACCGCACTTAAACGTTCGTAGGAAGTCAGTAGTAAGCGAGAAGTGAAGCGAGTCGGTAGCAGGTCTGAAGCGAGATGTTGAGAGGAGCTATGATTTACAAGTGATTATAAACGAATGTACAGAGACACCAGCTAACTATTATCATAAGAGGAATTGATATTATTGAATTAATTTTTTGAGAAACTCAAAACTACTGAAGGTATGTTTGCGCATTGCTAGTTGTAAGATTATTCTAAAAAGTACGTCCCATTTGAACGTTTGTAAAATCATTTTATTCAAAATATAGTTAATTTTTGCCAGCAATATTGGATTAATGATTATAATCGATCTCAAAAACCATCAACGTAAAACTTCGCAAAATTTTATTGTTGTCAAGAAAAAGTTTAAATATGAATTACGTTAACTTCAGTCAAATTAATTAAAGAATAACGTCAGCTTTGCTATTAAAGAACAACGTCAGCTTTTGTACTAAATACAGCCACTTAATATGACAGCCCACCAGCAGCTAATAGAGTATAGTAAAACATGTCGCAGTTCGATGTGGCAGTCAGATGGCGATCCAGTAACAGTAAAAAAGGTAAGGGACAGTTTTGGGTTACTGCAGGTAACGACTGAGGGCCACGACGAAGACACATTCCAAGTTTCGTCGAAATAATCAGAAAATAACTCTTAATAAGCAGCATTTAAATTTGTATGCGAAGATTGAGGAAGAGAATTAATTTCAAAGGGAAGATTTCATTTGTTATTATTAAGAGGTAGAAATCCTAAGGGAACGTTTCATAGGTTATTGTAAAAGGGAAGGTTGCGTAACAAAAAAGAGATATAGAGCAGACTTGAAGGTTTCAACTTATGTGGCTGCAATTAATCTACAGTTTGTTATTCTCATTCTCACTGAAAGGCTAATTAGAGTGTGGACTCTTATTGCTAATCACCTGTACAACAATTTAATATACATTGCTCTACAGGAAGGAGCAAAAGAATTTTTTTTCCTCGTGGGTAAGACATTGGCGTGTCTACCATAGGACCGTTACTACTCAATACGGTTGTTGACGCAGGTCTCTGAGTCGCTTAGAGAATGTCCCAGTTTTGTTGACAGACTATCGATCAACTAACTGTAGGTAATCAGCGGTTCTAACTGTAGGTAATCAGCGGTTCGTGCATAGCAAGCTGAAACGGCGTCCTTCCCTTCATTCCTGGCCCTGCACTCCTACCGTGCTTTGCAAGTTCGTATTTAACAAGAGATGGCAGGACTGCATCACTCTTTAGCAGATATTCCTTGTGCCTTCCGTGTCGACTCATGTGACGCTGCAGAAGTATGTTTTCGCCGTATTCCCTCCGGTGGTTCACGACTGCTTGAATTGAATTTCCTAAGAAGAATAAATTTTCTAGAATATGAGCAATAGCCAGCTGCTGAAACTTAATAAGTAATATCGATGCCGAGGAAACAGCAAAACTAGAAAACAATAAGAGTGGTTGCAGCAGAACTGGTAAATCTCATATATGCCAAAATCCTATAAGTTGTGCCTCATTTTACAGTATTTCCCACATTACTTTCGCAACAGATATGAGAAAGATATCCATCTTCAGTAATAAATCCTGGTATTATTCGCGATTTGTGATGGCTTTCGAGTTGTGGGCGATCATTCGTATTTTAACATAAGGGATGACTCAACATCATAAATAAGAAATAAATTTTACTGTAACATTTGAAATGAACATCTGAATTAAACAGCGATAGTCTTTTAGTAACTTTAATAAGAAGCGGTAAACTTTTTCCCTTATAAAATTGGCAGTTATAACAGTGCAAAGTTTACATTTAATAAATCCTTGTCAAGCAGCTTATGAAGCTGATTGTGCGATAGTTCTCGCATTTACCTTTCTTTTCTCTCTACTGGAGCGTGAGGATGACATTATTATGGAAGTCCAATGATACGTCCTCAGTGTCATAAGAGTACGTTCTACACACTTGCCAGTTGCCCCAACGATTTTAGAAACTCCGAAGAAATGCAATCCACCCGTTGCGGCTTGTCTGATCTACCGACTTCCACAGCTCTCTCAAATTTTGCTCCTCAAATGTATTGTTTTCATTTACATGCTCTCTACCATGTGTTTAACAATAGCATTGCTTTTGCACTCTTAAGGTTGACGCATCGTCTCGTAAGGTTATTTTGATACTCTTTCTGTATCAGAATCTGTACTTCTCATGACAAACTTTTTTAAAATTTCTTTACATTTTGGCTGCAACCAGTTCGCTTCAGTTTCTGCTCATTCTATATTGATTTCTTTTATAAGTTATTTGTATCGTAGTAGTCTTTTTCTGTCCTAAACATATGAATATTTTTGTGTCTTGTCGATCAGCTGCAGTATTTCTTCATTTAATCACAATTTCTACACAGTTACAAACTTTACAGTTACGTTTGTCCAACTTCTGCAATTACATATTTTACTGATCTCCTTTCAGTCTCAAGTGAACAACTTACCGTGGAACTTATTTCGCGTTGTCTGCAGCCTCAGAACTTCGAAATCCCATCGTCATTTCTCTACATCTCAGTATTACACTTCATTGTACCTTGATTCTTTCTGACCAGTCTCTCGAACTTCTGCTTATCCATCAGTAAACTGACATCTGAGTCTACGAGGGTTAGAAATTTAATAGTGGCAACTACTTATTTACAGCTCGTACAATATAGATACGTGTTTCAAAGTTTTGCTGACCTTCAAAATAGTCACCAGCATTGTGTATAACCCGTTGCCAGCGATGTGGAAGTCGTAGAATACTCTTAGGTGCCAGTTGTGTTGACAGTTGGAGCGGTGCTGTCTATTGCCCGACGAATTTGTAGCAGTTCTGAAGCTAATTCCCTGGAGTGTTTCCTTCAGTTTAGAAATCGACTTGAGCTCAATAGGGCTTAAGTCAGGGGAGTGCAAAAAAGTAACAGCTTGCACTGTACGTGCTTGAGCATTGTCCTGCAAACTGATGGTCAGGTCCCGTAGAAAGTGTCATCACTTCTGTCTCTAAGCTGGTCGTAGGTTGTGTTCCAAAAATGAACAGCCTTCATGTAGGTAGGAAACTAGGATGACTATACTTTCAGCTACCTAGTTTTGGCTACCTTTCAAGGTCACCTAACTACCCTCTTTTGACTACTATACAAAATCAACATCGAAAACACGCTGCAAAATGAGATACTTTTAGGATTTTCGACAGCATAACGAATAAGAAAACACATTGTCTTGTAAAAAATACTTATTTCTTTTTGCATATAGATTTCCAAGGAAAAAAACAATTTTCTTTAGCCTTGTTTGCTGTAGTTTTAAACATTCGACTTTAATTTTTACTTACTACTTCAAATCTACATTCAGATCATCTATTTTTCCAACCAGCAATATGACAAAAACAAATAAGATATGTACTTAAATTCTAATACATATCTCTTTCCCTATGAATTACCTATTATACCCCCTTAACATTTATCTAGATTGCTCCTTGCAGTTTATCTCTCTGACAGCATTCAGGAATTTTCATTTTGCATTTTGTTTCTTGACTTACACTGTTGTTAAGACATTCCAGTTCGTTAAAAATTTTGGAAATTAATTACTACAATATGTACCCATTCCACTGGTTTTAAACTATGTAAGCGGCTTTTTTGTTGCTAGATTCACAACATCCAATCCACCACATTTATATACAGTCCAGTCATCCTTTAAGCGGACCGAAGTGGATGTGGATCTTTATATTCTAATTTTTTTAATGTAGTAAATGTCTTTGGATCCACTTATTTCTACGTGTAGTTCAACACATGCTCAGTTTCCATTGCTGTATGCAGTAAATGCTGATATCATGTTTTCCCCAGTGGTATTCAGATTTTTTCATATAATGCATTTAAAATATCGGACACCTCACATAAGCTGAAAGGTACCTGACTTATCTCCTCTGAGCTCTTCCCCCCAGTAGCTCACAAAACTTCTGGCTTTTCAACAAAAATTCAGCCTCACCAACAAAAATTCTCCCTCATCAGAAAAAGTTGCCGCCATCTTGGACCATTTGTGTGCATAAGAATCCCTGGTAGCTACAACTGATCAGTGTTGTGTAGTACCAAAATGTGTCCACGTGGCCTCCTCAAAAGTTCTTAACATCCCTCACCTATTAGGAAGGGATATGAGAGCAATTGATGAATGGTTCGGTGTCATAATGGTAATGGCAGACTCCCTACCAAGACAAAATTAAATATGCTAATATCCATTACAGAATCATTTTGTGACAAGATCATGGTTGTTAAAATCAGTGATCAACGGACTATCAAGATTACTTAGCATTCGGACGGTCTGTAATGTTAAAAAAGAAAATGCATGGTGTGTTTAAAAACTACCTGTGTGGTAAATTCTCAAAACTCAACTCTGTCAAACATGGTGTCAAGGTAAAACTACCCATCTCCTACAAGGAAACAACAAGGTGTCAGCAAGGGGCTTATTAGAAAGATTTAAAGAGGAAGCATCTGAAACCATTTTGAGAAAGTATAAAATCCTGTGCTATATTGTATAAAATGGAATCGGCTGATGTTAAAATGATATTACTGCCTGGGATGTAGCAGCAGCTTCCTGATGATGACTATTACCTTATGGAGCTGAGTATAATATGGGATTTTGCTGATATTTTGAACAAAATGGAGATCTGTTATTACCTATCGTTAAACCATGAGTTCTGTATGAAAGAAGACTACCATGACAACAACAATGTGATTCTGAACCTCGACAAGAAATATGGAATAGACTGTTCAATATAGATAAATTCCAGTCTGTAGAGTAAAGATATATTCCATTTATGTGTAAATTCACAAACCCAGGAGTGAAAAAAGATATTGGGGGACATCATGTTGATTTTATAAAGAGTCCAACATGAGAGAACCTGAAACTTCATCTTCCTTGTCTAAAGAACGTAGTATTAATTGACTGGAAGCTACAATATACAACTACAGAATGGATGGTGTGTTTGACCACCTGAAGGACCGTTTAAGTGTATTAAATGCCAACAGACAATACTTGCGATTTTCTCTGCCATAAGCAAAGTCAGTTGCTTCTGTGGTGTGACTTACTACACACCTTACAGAACACTTCACTGTCTTGTGTTTAACAGTGTTCTTCAATTTGTCTGCTAGGACAATAAGAATACACATAAGTTGACTGATGTGCAAGTAACCATCCCAAAATCAAGCCCAAAGAAACATTATAAAATACATTTTGTCTGCCTATAGTTTTAATTATCTACCTGTAACTACATGGAAATTGTTAGCACCAACTAGAAGAGAGACAACATAATTATTTCAAGTGTTACATTAAAGCTGCACAAACGTATTTTCTCAATCAGAACACTGTCCC
This sequence comes from Schistocerca gregaria, assembly GCF_023897955.1. Taxonomy (NCBI): domain Eukaryota; kingdom Metazoa; phylum Arthropoda; class Insecta; order Orthoptera; family Acrididae; genus Schistocerca; species Schistocerca gregaria. Next base: position 654,393,854 of record NC_064924.1, read on the forward strand.
CTACAATACTGTCAAACATAGGTAATCCAACATACAATTCGTTCCCATGATAATTTCATTCCACAGAATTTAACAAAACGAACGAATGTATATCACAGACTCAAATCATTTCCTATGAAAGAAATTACACCTACAAGTGAGTCGTAGATCAAAGTAGATTCTGGCCCGCCTTTGAGATCAAATTTATATCCAAATTAATTAAATTATGACAGCTGATTGATTTATGACCTTAATCTTTTGTTGTCCAAAGATGACCCCCTGGGGATAATCCATCCTTATAAGTAATCCCCACCCTATCCCACTTCCCCTCCACCTCTCTGATCACTCTGTGAAATTGCCAACCACCATCACCCTACCCCTCACTGATACAACCATATTTTACATCACATTAATTGACTAATTAATTAACCCCTCCACCTCTGGGAAACCTCTCAGCCCTCCCTTCCCCTTCCCAACTCAACCTTTCTCTCCCCTTCTGGAAATTGGTGGGAAGAAGACTCACTCTGTGCTGGAGAGGAAGGGTCTCACAAAACGAAATTCAAATGAGTGTCAATAATATATTGATGCATAATCTTTATTAAATCAGTTTGCAGGATACAAGGGCTCCCCCATTTAGGTAGAGCTCACATCTGCAGCTCCCACTCCCATCCTCCCACGAAGTAATAACCCTAAGCCCCATGGAATGGAACGAAGTGTGGTATAGTAGCCGCGGTTTAGGGTCCCAAGCGCATATGCCCGTCACCTGGACGCCGCCATGGACGTAAAAAACCGCCTGATGTACTAATTACAGGTCACGAATCTAAATACCACCAACCATGGATCGCATGTTGGCTTCCTATGTTCTTGCAACAACAAATAAAGCTTCAGGTCAGTAAATTCCACATTCACTTCCTGTCCCCGTCTCTCTAAAGTGATAACTTCCTGTATCAAGCAAAATAAGTGCTCTTTTCTCTTCAAGTGAGACTGAGCTTGAAGAGGAATTAATTTGCTTTAAAAATGACATTTCGTTAAAGTCATAATTCAGTACAGAAAGCTTTTGGAAATTAGTGAGTGTAAAAGCCTACCTTACCATGCCAAAAGTGGCATCGTATTTTTTATAGTGCAGAAATAAACTGACTGATCCTCATCTTTTAGATTGTGTAAGGTTAACTCTGACAAATTATTCACCACATTACAATAAACTTGCCAACGATATGCAAAGTCAAACATCTCGCTACACTTTTTTTACATGTATGATTGTATACACGGTTGTCCATTGACCGAGACCAGGCCAAATATCTCACGAAATAAGCATCAAACGAAAAAACTACAAACAACGAAGCTAGTGTAGCTTGAAGCGTTAAACCAGATGGCGCTATGATTGGCCCACTAGATGGCACTGCCATAGGTCAAAGGGATATCAACTGCGTTTTCTTTTTTTTTTTAAATAGGAACCCCCATTTTTATTACGTATTCATGTAGTACGTAAAGAAATATGACTGTTTTAGTTGGACCACTTTTTTCGATTTGTGATAGATGGCGCTGCAATAGTCACAAACGCGTAAGTACGTGGTATCACGTAACATTCCGCGTGCGGACGGTATTTGTTTCGTGATACATTACCCGTGTTAAAATGAGAACGCATGCTGTTACAGCGTGATTACCTGTAAATACCACATTAATGCAATAAATGCTCAAAATGATGTCCGTCAACCTCAATGCATTTGGCAATACATGTAACGACATTCCTCTCAACAGCGAGTAGTACGCCTTCCGTAATGTTCGCACATGCATTGACAATGCGCTGACGCATGTTGTGAGGCGTTGTCGGTGGATCACGATAGCAAATATCCTTCAACTTTCCCCACAGAAAGAAATCCGGGCACGTCAGATCCGGTGAACGTGCGGGCCATGATATGGTGCTTCGACAACGAATCCACCTGTCATCAAATATGCTATTCAATACCGCTTCAACCACATGCGAGCTATGTGCCGGACATCCATCGCGTTGGAAGTATATCGCCATTCTGTCATGCAGTGAAACATCTTGTAGTAACATCGGTAGCACATTACGTAGCAAATCAGCATACATTGCACCATTCAGGTTGCCATCGATAAAATGGACGCCAATTATCCATCCACCTATACTGCCGCACCATACATTAAGCCGTCAAGATCGCTGATGTTCCACTTGTCGCAGCCATCGTGGATTTTCGGCTGCCCAATAGTGCATATTATGCCGGTTTATGTGACCACTGTTGGTGACTGACGCTTCGTCGCTAAATAGAACGCGTGCAAAAAAATCTATCATCGTCCCGTAATTTCTCTTGTGCGCAGTGGCAGAACTGTGCACGACGTTCAAAGTCGTCGCCATGCATTTCCTGGTGCATAGATATATGGTACGGGTGCAATCGATGTTGATGTAGCATTCTCAACACCGACGTTTTTGACATTCCCGATTCTCGCGCAGTTTGTCTGCTACTGATGTGCGGATTAGCTGCGACAGCAGCTAAAACACCTACTTGGGCAACATCATTTGTTGCAGGTCGTGGTTGACGTTTCACAAGTGGCGGAAGACTTCCTGTTTCCTTAAATAACATAACTATCCTGCGAACGGTCCGGATACTTGGATGGGGTCGTCCAGGATACCGAACAACATACTTAGCACACGGCCGTTGGGAATTTTGACCACAACAGCCGTACACCAACACGATATCGACCTTTTCCGCAATTGGTAAACGGTCCATTTTAACACGGGTAATGTATCACGAAGCAAATACCGTCCGCACTGGCGGAATGTTATGTGATACCACATACTTATACGTTTGTGACTATTACAGCGCCATCTATCACAAAGCGAAAAAAGTGGTCCAACTGAAACATTCATATTTCTTTACGCACTGCACGAATATGTAATTAAAAATGGGGGTTCCTATTTTTAAAAACGCAGTTGATGTCCCTTTGACCTATGGCAGCGCCATCTAGCAGGCCAACCATAGCGCCATCTCGTTTCCCCCTTCAAGCTAGACAAGTTTCGTTGTTTGTAATTTTTTAGTTTGATGCTTATTTCGTGAGGTATTTGGCCCAGTCATTATCAATGGACCACCCTGTATACTATTTTTTTAGCCTTTAATAATTTTTAAGTCAGAAGATCTCTAAATAGAGAAAATTGCCTGCAGTAGATCACTAGCCTAAAAATGTTGAGCGTCCCCACTACAGGGAGTGACCTCAGAAATACTGTACACAAAGTGTTCAGTAGGAATAATAAATATTGTAGAAGATGGTACTGTACGAGGACAAATTCGAACAAAACATTCCATTTAGTAGGTATCCAGTTTTTATTAGTTATGTAGATACAGCTGTCTGGAGGCAATCTAAACAAATGCTCATATAAAGTGTCCAGCAGAAACAAATGATTAAGTCCAACACTGATTTACGTAAGTCAGCAAGTAGCGGTTCTGAAGTAGTCTTCGCAGACTTGCATGAGGGTAGCACTGTTCATAATGCGAACGATCAATTCACCCTTTATTTTTTCTTTGTAGACTTCGCCTATCAACTGCAGAAACAGGCTGAAAACTAAAAGCGTGCTGTCCAGGGACCTTGGAGGCCAAGAAGCATTACCATTTCCGTCGATCCGTCTTCCAGGGACTGTAAGGTTTAGATGCTGTGCAACCAAACGACTGGAATATGCAAACCACCAGTAATGGCAGAAACACGTTTTCAGAGAAGTCTAGACAATGTTGCCCTGTAAGACAATGCGATGACATGACATAATAGGCCTATCATACCACATTTGTGGAATACCGTCACGAATGACACAGAACTGTCAAATTCGACACACTTTTTTTCATTTTCTTGTTCACATCAAAAATACCATTACTATTCACAATTAGAAACATTTAAAAAAGTCAAAGGAGCCGGTCGAGACGTTCTCAAGAAATGATCTAAAATTGATTTTAATTTCAGATTTATCCGTTGGATTTTCCAAAAGTTTTCTTTCATATAAACCTTTTCCTGACAGTTACGAACACAACAAAGACAAAAATCAACCAAATCTGTCGAGCTATTCTTCACTGATGATATCTCATACATGCGGCAACTGATGATGATTTCCGACTTCTATGTAGAATGTTCCGAAGATTTTCTTCCATATAAATCTTGTCCTGAAAATAACAAACACAAGAAGAAACAATTAAAATGGTCATGCCATTCACAGTTGATTATCTTGCATACATGTGGCAAATGATTTTCATTTAAATAGATTCCTCCTGAATTACCCTGTATGCCTATAAAAAGAGAGAGAGAGAGAGAGAGAGAGAGAGAGAGAGAGAGTGTGTGTGTGTGTGTGTGTGTGTGTGTGTGTGTGTGTGTGTGTGTGTGTGTGTGTGTGCGAGCGAGCGTGTGTGTCACTTGTGCTCTGGGTCACTTGGAGTAATTTCAACCAAACATGGTGTTGTGTACATAGTTCCGCCTAGTCAGCGTGTACACAACTTTCCCATTAGAGCGCGCCCCACTAAGCACAACAGCGCAGGTGCAGCGCTCGTCCGTCTCCGCACTACGAGATGGCGCTGCCTTAGAGACGGACCAAATTCTCCTTCTGCCAATACACGTATTAATATCTAACGCAGCCAATGAGATTCCTGCTAACGTAGAACCTTTTCTCCTCACAGATCACACTTGCGCAGTGATACCTGAACGTGCGAGGTATTATAATGAGTGTACAGACCTGCAATCAATCAGTCTGCATTTGTCTGCACGAGTCTGCATTTGTCTGCACCAGTCTGTACCAGTCTGCATTAGTCTGTACCAGTCTATAGTCAAGTTTCAGTCTGCACCTAAGAAGATTATCATATTCCTGTACATAGCCATGAAGATAAATGTATAGACTCTTTGTCAAGTATCAGAGATATGCGAGAATAAGATTAACGTACCAATACCAAGGGAACTTCAGATTGTAAGTTTTAAATAGCATCCAGAATCAAGTTACGTAATGTTTATACTTGTTAATATTTTAATAAATGTGTGTGAAACTTAATCAAGTTCTGTTTAAAGCTGGTCACCGTCAGTCTGCTACTCTAAGCGTGCAAGTGTCATTTCTATCGTCTGACCTAACGGCAGAAGATAAACACACCACGATAAGACCACCAGACATATTGCTGACACTCGCCTACTTCGTTAGAGCAACAAGTCAAATAATCTGATGGTGTGTGTACCGAAGGTCTTACAGTACACACACCACACATGGTACACATATAAGCTAGTTCCAGGAGACAAAACCCATTATACTGATTTGAGATGTGGGCCTGACAAAGTAGAGACACGCGGGGTTAGGCCTGAACATCAGGAATAATTTAGATCGAATCTGATATATATATGATTCAGTACCAGGAAAAAGGGCTGTAGAACTACGACGCCCTCGATGTGCTGAGGGATGTGGTGAGTGGAGGGGTGATAGGAGACTAACATACAAGGATAATTCTATAGAGTGGATATGAGATAGTCATCTTCCACTGTGATCAACTATATACTGCTTCTCAAGATCAGTTCACCTAAGAATTTATTTACTTTTGTACCTGGAGGTGAAATTAAAAGCATAGTGTATACTCAGATTTTTGCTAGATTAACGTTACAATGAATTTGCAAAAGAATTTACATTAATATTTTATATTGTATATGCTGATGTTGTGGTCTTAATCTGAAGACTGGTTCGATGCAGCTCTCCGTGCTGCTCTGTCCTATAAAAGCCTCATCATCTCTGAATAACTGCAACCTACATACTTCTGAATCCTTCTGTTTTCATCTCTTGGTCTCCTTCTACGATTTTTACCCCCCCCCCCCCTCCCGCATACTTCCCTCCAGTACTAAATTGGTGACCCCTTGTCGTCTCAGAATGTGTTCTATCAACCAATCCCTTCTTATCAGGTTGTGCCCCAGATTTCTTTTCTCCCCAGTCCTCTCCAATATCTCAGTAAGGTGATTTACCCATCTAATGTTCAGCACTTTTCTGTAGCACCACATTTCAAAAGCTTCTATGCTCATCTTGTCTAAACTGTTTATTGCCCATGTTCCACTTCCATACATTGCTACCTTCCACACAAATACTTTCAGAAAAAACGTATATCTATATTCTATGTTCTACAGTGTATGCTAACAAATTTCTCTTCTGCAGAAACTATTTCCATAGCTAGTCTACGTTTTGTATCCTCTTTACTTCAGCCATCAGCAGCAATTTTGCTGCCCAAATAAGAAGACTCATCTACTACTTTAAGTGTTTCGTTTCTTAATCTAATTCCCTCAGTGTCACCTTACTTAATTCGACTGTATTCCATTACCCTTCCTTTTGCGTTTGTTGATGTTCATCTTATATCCTCCTTCCACTACAATGTCCATTCTATTCAACTGCTCTTCCAAGTCCTTTGCTCTTTTTTTATTTCTTCTCCCTGGACTTTAATTCCTACTCTAAATTTTTCTTTGGTTTTATTCACTGCTTGTTCAGTACACAGACTGAATAACATTGGGGATAGGCTGCAACCTTGATTCACTCCCTTCTCAACCACTGCTTTCCGTTCATGCCCCTTGATTCTTATAACCGCTGTATGGTTTCTGTACAAGTTGTAAAAAGCCATTCACTCCCTGTATTTTATTACTGATACCTTCAGAATTTCAAATAGAATATTCCAGTCAACTTTGTCAAAAGTTTTCTCTGAATCTATATAAAAGTAGGTTTGACTTTCCTTATCCTATCTTTTAAGATAAGTCATAGTGTCAGCATTGCCTCCCATGTTCCTACATTTCTCCTAAATCCAAATTGGTCTATCCTATTGTTGTCTTCCACCAGTCTTTCCACTCTCCTGTTAAAGACTTCTTTCGACATACATCTTTCACTGCTCTGTCAAACTCTTCTCGCAGTATCAGATCTCGCATCTCATTTACATTTACGTCCTCTTCTATTTCTATAATATTGTCTTCAAGTTCGTCTCCCTCGTTTAGACCCTCTAATTGAAGATAAGTGTCATTTCTGTTAGTCCCATTGCGTATTTCTTTCAGTTACCTTCTGTGTTACACTGGAGCATTTCTTTCTTTGTATCACCCAAGAATTATCGAGCTACATTACTTGGCACTGACATGTCGAGCGAGTGTAAACTTTCTTCTTCAAGTTTTGCACACCAGTGTGTACGTTATTCATTAGTCATCATTATCCTCCTTTAACATTTAATGTAGTTCAAAAAGGAGTGAATAATGTGGCCACCGAAACCTGGGACAAGTTACTCAAATGACATTAAATTCTCATCAGGCACGAAAGATAATTTTGAAAGTAAGCTAAAAAAGTTTCTGCTGGCAATTCTTCCTGTTCCATTGATGAATTTTTATGTAGAAACTTTGTAAAGATAAGGCACTCTGTACAATAGGGCCTATAAAAGTTTTTCACTGATTCCTTTCGTACTTGCTAAATCTACAAGGCGAGGAAAACAAAAGTGGCGAGGACAATATTTCATACGTCTTAAAATTGACAGTACTACTTACACCATTCCTCACATGTGTAGAAGATGTATGTTGGGTTGCCTATCTTAAGGTGCATGAAATGCACTGAACAAAAATATCTGGACACCTATTAATGGGCATTAAAATGGGATGTGTCCACCCTTCGCCTTTATGACGATTTGTAGTCTACTCTGGACACCCTCATAGAGATGTCTGAATGTCTGTGAAGAAATGGAAGCCAATTCTTCCTCATGAGTCGAAACTGGAGAAGACAGTGATGCTGGACGCTGAGGTCTGGAACGAAGTCGTCCCAGAGGTGTTCCATTGGATTTAGGCCGGGACCCTGTGTACAACAGTGCATTTCAGGTACGTTATTGCCCACAAACCACTGTCTCACAGATGCTACTTTATGGCAGGGTGCATTGTCATTCAATCGTCGTCGACAGACTTCTCCTCTACAGTTGTGTGCAGTACACAATACCGTAAGGTGTGTTGATAAGCTTCCTCATTTAGCGTTTCTTAAGCACAGTAAGGAGGCCACCAACTAACCACAAATACCACCCTTATACATGACCTCTTCCGTCGCTTCACTGTTGGCACTACACGTAAAGGAGAGTAAATTTCTCCAAGCATTCGGTGAATCCACACCCCTTCATCGGATTGCCACAGGGTGTACCTTGAATCGTCACTCCAAATCACTTGTTTCCACTGTCGAGTGCCGTCGCTCTTTGCATCACCTGAAGCGCTGCTTAGCACTGACATATAAATCTGTGGCTCATGAGGAGCTACTCGACCATTGTACCCAGTTCTTTTTAAATTCCTATTCACAGTGACTGTGCTAGTGGATTACTGGTAGCACTTTGGAACTTCCGAATTTTTTTTAATTTTTCAAAATTTATTTTACATGTGTGTTACTGTAAAAACAACTGCAATAAATTTGAGATATGTAAGGATTTTGTATAAGACATTGTAATTCTATATGAGAGAATTCCGCTGAAACTCATCTTTCTATAGGCATCTTTGCAAGGGTTAAAAGCACACTGTAGAGCAGATCAGAAGGAGGAATCCGTGATTTGGACGGTGTAATGTAAGGTGCGTCTATGACTCGATGTATGGACTGACTTTACGGTGTTAAAGTATACAAATGTTGTAAGAAAAGATTACAGTGTTTATTGTTGAGCAGTAGCAGGAACTTATGGATTTGATGCTAAATCCGAGCCAGATCACCTGATGCTTGTTCTTGTAAGAAGTCATTTATTTATTTTGTTTTGAGTTCTCACGTTAACGCCAGTCTGATTAAAGTATTTGTCCATGTAAACAAAAACGAATAACATCTCTGAGCAAAGTAAGCCTATGTCATTCTTTTGTCAAGATCTTTGTAACAAGCAACACATGTACAGCACATACTGGATGCTGGCAAAGTTTCGCTACCACAGTGTAAATATATACAGATTGTGCAACAGTGTGTGAAGTGATGCATCAACTGGCCATCAAAATGGAAGCCGACAGATGGACACTAACAGAAAAAGCATCCCATACTATCGCAGTAAGTACAAAGCTAAAATTTTGCATCCATATCGAGGCGATACATTAAAGCATGTTCCACATTTGTCACATAACTAGCACCCAGAATTTTGCTATAAATAGTGATGTAACATCCAGAAAACTATTTGAAGATGAACCTGAAAAAGTTCGAAACCTGGTTGGTGGAATAATAAACAACTATTCAAAAAAGTGATTGGTTTCAGTATTATGTATTTGTATTCAATTAACAGTCCAGGGTTCTAAAATATCCTTAATGGGTAAGCATAATAATTTGTATGTAGAGAGATCCGATGTCTGACGAAGTTAATTCAACTATATCTTATCATGACTTCCCAGAACTGAATCAGTTTTGTTATAGAGTTTCTAAGTCTACAGTTACCACTGCATTTCCACAATTGTTTGTTACTTCTGCACGCCGACCAACAATGATTTTGAAAATTACGTCCTAGTAACTCATGTATCCTGCTGAAGAATTAATATTAAATCACGTTATTCCACAACACGATCCATTACACATTTTACTGTGCAGTTTAGAAGTGTGATCTCCAAAGTCAAACAAAAACTGAAAATAAAATTGCCACAGTAAACACTTCCTACAATGCTCATAGGCCATGCATAAATTCAAGATTGAAGCGGTAGCAAAGGCAGAGAGTAAGAGATACAGCTTAATGGAAGCTCGAGAAAAGAAAAGTTCACATCATACACCGCGAATGCAAGACAACCCCCTACTTTCAGGTGCTAAATTTCGGGAAAAAACCTTATCTCGCATTCAGAAATATATGGCATATCGTCAAAAAATGGAACCAGTGTAAATATAAGTTTGGTATCAAGAAGTCCACAGTTTTGATTGATAAAATAAAAGATATACAGATCTCACCAAGTTCTAAACTAATATCATTAGATCTTGTAGAATTACATAATAAAATCTTTGCTACTAAAATGTGTGTAAAACAAAATCAGGCCGGCACTGTCTGAAATTTTCAATGATAGTTTCGAACAAAATTTTATACAGAAGAGTCACTGCATCATAAATTTAAGTATTTGTTTCTTCATGTTGATTAAGTACTGTGTTTATGAACTGATACTACCAGACAACTAGATAAATTACTAAAACGTTTAATATCCCAGCATAGGAAAATTCAGTTCGAATTGGAGCTACCAGACTCTTCTATCAATCTCTTGGACTTCAACATAGATAATAGTGCAAAGAGACACTAATTTTGCATTTACAGAAGAACCATAGCTACATATTCAGCAATCCCTGTAAGCTCCACCACCCACACTGCCACAAACGTGCAACTCTCCCTTCGATGGTGTGTGCCTCTTATCTGTTCTGTTATCTGAATATGCCTCTGATACAGAGCTACAGACATCAAACATACCGTTTCTAATACGGGCTACAGCTGTGCTCTAATCGATAATATACTATAAAAAAGAAAATGCGTAAGATTTCAGCAATTCTGTCTGTTGGCCAACAGGAACTCGTTAGTAATTACAAAAACTGGTGCATCATACCACATATCGTCAAAATTTCAGATAGCCTCGGTAAAAAGTTGAAGTCTAGCAACTACAGACCTGTATTTTACAGTACCAGCAGCATATCTAAATTTTTATTCAGTAGTAAAGACAAATGGCAACCCTTGGCACAGAGTGGTGTATAGAAAATCGCATGGAAGCACTGTGGGAAATCACATTGGTCAGTCAGGCAGAGCACTAGGTAACCTGAGCATGATAGAAGCTGGAGGCTAAGAAAGAAAGATTCAACTTTCGACGATCATTTAATGACAGAAACCACACATATGATGTAGAATGTGAAGTGTTACATCCTGTAAAGAAAAATAGAAAGATAACCATGCTGTAATAACTGTAAATCAATAAATACACTCAGAATGCCAACTTAACATTAAATGATTAAACTCAGTTTCCTTTTTCGTCTCTTGTAAATTAAGTTTTAGTTACAAATAGGAGATAGAAATTGTAAATTCGAATTTATTTTTAATGAGCTGTTAAATACATTTCCACATAAGAATGTTTCGTTTGTATTTTCTATGTGAAAAGAAATGTAATACTTTTGTATGTAAACACCCCACATGTCATCGTTTTCGTATCTTTGGTATCTTCTACATAAATAATATCTGTTTAAGTCATGCATCATTTTATCTAAGTTTCCAACATTCAATAGTCACCCAAAGGTGGTCTAGGAAGCCGAAAGCCGGTTCGTGACCGAATACATCACATTTTGCGAAAAGTTTGCAAGTGTTTCCTTTTTCATGATGTGAATGTAGTGATTGTTGGTTAAAATGTAAAGGAATTTATTCTTTTGTAATTAATGATGTGACGAAGTTCTCTGGCAAAAAAGGTAATAATTTTTATTGGTACGGTGATGCTCTACAGAAAACGGTGATGAAAGTACGTAATACCTTTTCTTTATTACTGTGAAGTTAACAATGACAAGCCAAAACACTACGACTTCTGCCCACGGGGACGCTGGATGCTGCCTTGTGGCGCTGTGGGCCTTGACACGGTACGAAATGTATGTCAGCGAAACAGACACGGACAGGGGATCACCCTAGTGAAGGCATGGGCTGTAAATGCGGGAACCCATTTAGATATGTGACTTTGACAAAGGGCGGATTATTATTACGCAGAGCCTTTGAACGATTATCTCAAAATGGCGAAGCTGGTCGAATGTTCATTTGCTACTGTCGTGAACATGCACGGAAAGACGTAGAAGGACAGTGAAGCTACCATCATGCGCTTAATGATTGGACGTCCACGACTCTTCACAGGACGTGAGATTCGGAGGCTGCTTTGCTCTGTAAAGTACACTACTGTCCATTAAAATTGCTACGCCACGAGGATTTCGTGCTATAGACGCAAAATTTAACCGACAGGAAGAAGATGCTGTGATATCCAAATGATTAGCTTTTCAGAGCATTCACACAAGGTTGGCGCCGGTGGCGACACCTACAACGTGCTGACATGAGGAAAGTTTCCAACCGATTTCTCATACACATACAGCAGTTGACGGGCGTTGCCTGGTGAAACGTTGTTGTGATGCCTCGTGTAAGGAGGAGAAATGCGTACCATCACGTTTCCGACTTTGATAAAGGCTGGATTGTAGCCTATCGCAATTGCGGTTAATCGTATCGTGACATTCCTGCTCGCGTTGGTCGAGATCCAATGACTGTTAGCAGAATATGGAACCTGTGTGTTCAGGAGGGTAATACGAAACGCCGTCCAGGATCCCAACGGCCTCGTATCACTAGCAGTCGAGATGACAGGCATCTGATCCACATAGCTGCAACGGATCGTGCAGTCACGTCTCGATCCATGAGTCAACAGATGCCTACGTTTTCAAGACAACAACCATCTGCACGAACAGTTCGGCGACGTTTGCAGCAGCATGGACTATCAGCTCGGAGGCCATGGCTGCGGTTACCCTTGACGCTGCATCACAGACAGAAGCGCCTGCGATGGTGTACTCAACGACGAACCTGGGTGCACGAATGGCAAAACGTCATTTTTTTCGGATGAATAAAAGCTCTGTTTACAGCATCATGATGGTCGCATCCGTGTTTGGCGACATCACGGTGAATGCACATTGGACGCGTGTCTTCGTCATCGCCATACTGGCGTATCACCCAGCGTGATGGTATGGGGTACCATTGGTTACACGTCTCGGTCACCCCTTGTTCGCATTGATGGTACTATGAACAGTGGACGTTACATTTCAGATGTGTTACGACCCGTGGCTCTACCCTTCATTCGAACCCTGCTACTATGAACAGTGGACGTTACATTTCAGATGTGTTACGACCCGTGGCTCTACCCTTCATTCGAACCCTGCGAAACCCTACATTTCAGCAGGATAATACACGACCACATGTTGCACATCCTGTACGGCTCTTTCTGGATACAGAAAATGTTCGACTGCTGCCCTGGTCAGCACATTCTCCAGATCTCTCACCAACTGAAATCGTCTGGTCAATGGTGGCCGAGCAACTGGCTCGTCACAATACGCCAGTCACTACTCTTGATCAACTGTGAAGCTGCATGGGCAGCTGTACCTGTACACGCCATCCAAGCTCTGTTTGAATCAATGTCCAGGCATATAAAGGCCGTTATTACGGCCAGAGGTGGTTGTTCTAGGTACTGGTTTCTCAGGATCTATGCACCCGAATTGCGTGAAAATGTAATCACATGTCAGTTCTAGTATAATATATTTGTCCAATGAATACCCGTTTTTCATCTGCATTTCTTCTTGCTGTAGCAATTTTAATGGCCAGTAGTGTAGGATAGATAATGATCTGTGGCGTATCCGCCGAAATAGCATAATTCTGGTGTATGCACCAGTGTTTCGGAGCACATCGTCCATGGTACATTGTTGAACACGGAATTCCGCAACAGACCACCCCCACGTTTCCCGTGTCGAGCCAACCCCTCGTCAATTACGACTGCGGTGGGCACGGTACCATCGGGGTTCGACCGTCGGTCAACGGAAATGTTTCGGTTCTTCGGGTGAGTCATATTTTTGCTACAGCAGAACGCTGGTCGTCGCCACAATCGCCTTCATCGAGGTGAACGGCGGCTCGAAAGGTGCAGCGAGCAACGGACGGAGGCTGCTGGGAGCTGTATTATGCTATGGAAAACATTCTCCAGTACGTGTGTGGGACGTGTCGCAGTAATCTAAGACACGCTGACAGCTGCGAACCAAGTGCATCACATCATGCTTGATGTCTTCCCCGATGGCGATGTTATCTTTCAGCAGTACAAATGTCAGTGTCTCGGAGCCAGAACCGTGCTACAGTGGTTTGAGGAATACTATTGTTAACTGACATTGATGTCTCGGAGAAAAAATTCGCCTGATGTAAATCCTGTGGTACCCATCTACGAGGGGTCACTCCAAAGGAAATGCACACTATTTTTGTAAAAATACAGTTTTGATTCTGCATATGTGAAAGTTTTACAGTGTGTAAATACATCCTTCTCGCTTGTTTTCAAACTTAGTTCAACCTGTTCCCGTGAGTGGCGCCGTCACAGCATGTATTCAAGATGACTGCTACACTTGACGTTCGTCAGAAGCAATGTGCTGTCATAGAATTCCTGTGCTGTGAAAACTAGACAGTGGGAATCATCCACAAGAGGTTGAAAAAGGTGTATGGAGATGATGCTGTCGATCTCAGTACAGTTAGTCGGTGAACAAGCAGGTTATGTGTTGAAAGCGGGCACGGCAATATTCAGGATTGTCCTCGCAGTGGCAGGCCTCGTACTTTGTGCCAGGTGGGTTTCCAGGATGTTGACAGTGGCTCACAAAGAAGCAAGAAAAACGGTATGCAGTGAACTTTGGGAACAGTGCGAGAATGGTGGTGATGAATTTCTAGGGAGAATTGTGACAGGCGATGAAACATGGCTCCATCATTTTTCACCAGAGATGAAGAGGCAATGGAGTGGCATTGTGCAAATTCACCCAAAAAAAAAAATCTGTCAAAACCACACCTTCTGCTGGAAAAGTTATGGCTACGGTGTTTTTCAATTCCGAAGGGCTCTTGCTTGTGGACATCGTGCCAATTGGAACCATCATAAATTCTGATGCATATGTCATGACACTGAAGAAACTTCAAGCTCGACTCAGTCGTGTTCGACTACATCGGCAAAAGCAGGATGTTTTGCTGTTGCACGACAATGCACGGCCACATGTCAGTCAAAAAACCATGAAAGCAATCACAAAACTCGGATGGACAACACTCAAACACCCTCCTTACAGTCCTGATCTGGCTCCATGTGAGTATCATCTCTTTGGGAAACGACTGTCTTCGTGGAACAAGGTTTGAAGATGATGACTCCCTTGTGCATGCTGCCACAGAGTGGCTCGAACAGGTTGGCCCAGAACTTGGGTACGGTGCGGGTATACAGACGCTGGTTCTAAGATGGCGTGATGCAGTTACGAGGGATGGAAATTATGAGGAGAAATGAAAATATTGTTCCTGAATGATGTGTCTACACACTGCAAAACTTTCAAACATGTAGAAGAAAAGATGGATTTTTAAAAAAATAGTGTGAATTTCTTTAGGACTAACCCTCGTGTGTCGCTATCCGGTGCCATCTCCGCCTAGGCAAATCAGCGGCTAGTTCTTTACGCGAATTACGGAACCTGTACATAGACAACTAATGTCGTCTACCTCCACAAACCTACCAAAGAACTGTCGGATCCCTGATACGCAGAATCAGTGATGTATTTCGCGTAAAAGTCGAACAAACAACCTTTTAAGCAGGTGGCCATAATGTATTGGTTCATCAGTATGTAAAAGCGTTTGCAACCTTCCAAAAGGTATTAACGAAAAGTGTTGATGTCATTATCTTCCTTTATCACTGTGAACAGTAATTTTGATAAAACAGTAACAGTAATTTGGAAAAGAGGTTCCACAAGGAGTATTTATTTTCTTTTTAAATAATAATAACAATGCATATCTGCTATCATCAGAGTAATTTCCATTAAATTAATATTCGAAACAGTGCTGTAACCAACTAAAGTGTTCTTGTATCAGGTTTATATCCATTTTTGTGTATGTGTTTGTTTTTTTGTTTTAACGTAGTAATTGCTAGGCAGAATCCTATAAATGTGTTTACGCCGCAAAGAGAATGGCGAATTCATTTTTTTAAAATTAGTATTTGGTTCATAATAGTTCAAGTGGCTCTAAGTACTATGGGACTTAACATCTGAGGTCATCAGTCCCCTAGACTTAGAACTACTTAAAGCCAACTAATCTAAGGACATCACACTCATCCATGCCCGCGGCAGGATTCGAACCTGCGACCGTAGCAGTCTCACGGTTCCGGAGTGAAGCGAGTATGGCTTTGACATTTGATCTGACCTGACGAGCTTTTCTTGGTCTTGGAGAACCTTTCCCGACACGTTGTGAAGACTGAACCTAGGTCTCAGCTTCATAACGTAGACCCACGTCTCATCACCAGCTATGATTCCGTTAAGGACGTCTCGTTCTCATTTGCGTGATCCAAAAGCTCATCACAGATTGCGAGGCGAATGTCCCTCTGGTCTTGACTCATGAGCTGTAGGACGAAGTTGGTGGCAAAACGACGCATTCCAAGATGCTGAGTTCATGACAAGGTCGCACTGAAATGTTGCATTCCTCTTCAACCTCTCAGACAGTCAGTCTTCGGCTGGCACACACAACTTCGTTGACTCCCCGACATGATTGTCTTCAGTATACGTCGAGGGGCGTCCTGAACGAGGGTCATCTTCAAGCTCCATCCAGCCGTCTTTAAAGTGTGTGAATCACTCGTAACACCGAGTACTGCTTAAGCACCCTCTTGACTGTAGGCTTCCGACATCATTTGGTGTGACTCTGCAAAGGTTTTCTTGAGTTCCACGCAAAATTAATGTAGACGCTTTGCTCCTCTAACTCTGCCATCCGGAAATTCGCAAACTGTGCGACAGAACGCTCTACTCAGTACAGCACTGAACAATAACAAACACACATACAACATTGAAACTTCTCTCAGTTGCATATTAACCACAGGCGTGTGCAAGGATGCCAACCGCATTTCGCTCCAGCGTGAAATCACGAATGTTCCGGAGTTTTTTGAACAGACCTCGTACATGTATTCCTCAATAGAGAGTCAGAAACATACCCAACTGGCCACGCGTCAGTGCTGGCAGTTGCCAGGCGAGACATCGGTTGCAGTCTGCAGCACGAGACAGAGAGAGAGGGGGGGGGGGGGGGGGGGAGAGAGAGAGCACATTGACATGACGCAAAGTGTTTTCTGTGTCTCTCTCTAAACAGAAAACATTACGTATAAACCTTCTTACATGTTGAACACCAAGGCAGTCAATGTAAGACGCTCTCTTGCGAGTGCATATGTGCACTGAATGGGATAGTGGACTTTTTCAAATTTTATTGTGTACTACTGTACATATATTGTGAACTGTTTTAAATATTTTACTTAAATATGTATACTTCGAGCATGTGTACGCGTATTTAAATGTTCGGTGTGCAGCTGCAATCAGATAAAATTGTAAATTTAGTCGTTAAACGCCATTACGATACAGCTTACGAGTACCAGAATTTTCTTGATCCTGAAAAAAGTTCGATAACGTAAGGTAATGCAATATCTCTGAAATACAAAGAAAAATATTGCACATAATGGGAAAAGATTGGTAATGTAGTCTGACAGACAAAAAAAGTGAAGCTCCCAGAAGAGGAATCATGGGCAGAGACGGTATGCATTGACATTTCAGTCATTACAAAATCGATTCAAATTCACAAGGAACTTGGCAGTATGAGCCCATTTATCGGTATGATCCTGCATTCCATCTGGCCAGGATGCATGCACCGATTCGGTTGGGAAGGGTGTCACGAAACAGGCCTAACCTGACCCACAAGTGTTGGAACTGGTCCTTGATGTCCTAGGGACCTAGACACTTGCTCTGAGACGGAACTGACGTAAGAGCTCGCCCCATACATGTTCTATTGGGGACAGATCTGGGGATCTTACTGGCTACAGGAGTGCCTCAATATCACTTGGTGCAGTTCCTACAGGGAATCATATAACACTCTTGGCAAATGCCTTTCCGAGATTGATGTCTGAAATACTCCTCTGTGATACAGACAAGGGGGACATTGAGTCAGTAATTAAATCGCTGAACACTAAGGACTCTCATGGATATGATGGAGTGCCTAGCAGAGTATTAAAGTACTGTGCTGCACATGTTGCGCACTGTATTTAGCAATATGTGTATTTTTTTTATGAATGGATAGTTTCATGAACGATTAAAGAATTCAGAAGTAAAGCCGCTTTATAAAAAGGGAGAAAGGGATAATGCAGACAATTTTAGACCTATTTTTGTGTCATCACTGTTTGCTAGATTTATTGAAAAATCTGTTTATGTAAGGATAATTGATCATTTTATATCACACGATTTGCTATCAAATGTATAGTTCGGCTTTAGAAGTCATTTAACAACTGAAAATGCTATATTCTTTTTCCTCTGCGAGGTACTCTATGGGTTAAACAAAATATTTCGAACGCTAGGCATATTTTTTGATTGAACTAAGGCGTTTGATTGTCTTGATCACAAAATATTGCTAGAGAACTTGGACCATTACAGAATACCCAGAGTATCTCACAATAGGTTCACCACTTACTTTAGCAACAGATAGCAACAGGTCATTTTTCACAGTGCTGAGAATGGCTGTGGTGAGGAGTCTGAGTAAGGTACTGCGGCTGCACGGTTCTTTCCGTCCCTTTACGACGAACCTGCACCTACATGTGAACATTGTCTCAGCAGATCATTAGTAGGGAAGCCGAGTGAAACCTACTGTACTTCGACGTAAACCAGGCTGCAATTAAAATCACTTATCTACATTTCGGGAGAAACACTAAATGAAAGGTTGGAAACGTTGTCCTCAATTAATATATTCTGAAACTTAGGTGAACAAGTATCACTGCCAAGCCCTTGCTAGTCTTAACACGGTCACTCACAATCCCTTTCACTCACGTTAGCAAGTTTATGGTGTTGCATTTCCCGAAAACGTAATAGCTACAAAAATACTAATTGTTTTTTATTGAGAACTTGACATAAAATAAATAAAGCACGCAAACTGTTCACAGAGACACGTGCAATGTCTAGTTGAGCGTTGACCTGATGAAAAATGGCGTAGCAAAGCTATCACAAGGTAGGCAGCACGTGAGAACGTAGAAAGTCCGTGACGCACCTTTCTGGTGTCCCATTTCTTTCAGTCAGTACCAATTGTGTTACCTGAAGTCATACCCAATGGCTCCCCACATCAAGCTAGCAGGAGCAATGACGCCGTGCCCCTGCACAACATAGGAAGGAAGAGACCGCTCGCTAGGTCGCACACAAATTGGCTGACGATCGTCATCCGAGTTAGTGCAGAACCATGATTCATCGCTGAATAGGATGCAAAGCCATTTGTCAGTAGTACATGCTTCCCAGTCGTGGCACCACCACGAGGAACACAGCTATATTTGTGTTTTGGTGTTAGCCTCTGACTAGGCGTAGGAAGGTAATTCTGTAGTGCGGCTGCTGCTGGTCTCTGACCAGGGGCCAGGGATGACACAGACGTTCCAGTGAATCTATTACTTGTTTTCGTTGGCAGGCGCAGATGTCAATGGGTTACGTTGTGCTTGGTGCACCATACAGCGGTCCTTCTTTGTGGTGGTCAGACGTGGTCTATCGGACCCTTGGCAAAGACCCCGTGCTGTTCACAAGCAGCCCACTGTCACATCTGGATATTACACGATTCGACCAGCTGGCTAAATGGCGGCCCACAACAATGTCCCTTTCAAGTTCTGTCAGGTACTGATAACACTGACGCGGGTACGCGGCATCTCCTTGTCCACAGTGATCACTCAACATCTGACGCTACCCACGCCTCTTATAAACCATATCAGGCCTGGTGACAGCACTGAACACGAAGAATACTAATGCACTCTCGTGCCTGTTCTACGTGGCACAGCGCATTGCTACTCTAGTAATTTACGTCGCCGCTGATGGTGTGCACAGGTGTGAAGTTACATCTACGTCAGACCATGCCTTCTGGGTGCCTCCCTTTTTTGTAAGGCAGTGTATAATACGTAAGTAAAAAAACCAAGACGCTACAACAAGAATGGGAAACCCGGAGACAGATAGTACGATTGAAAAGGGGCGTGAAACTAATGTAGGCGTTCTCCTGTCCTGTTCAACCTGTATATCAATGGAGCAATGAAGTGAATAAAAGAAAGGTTGTGAAGTGGGATTAAAATTCAAGTTGAAAGGATGTTAGTTTTAAACAGACCTTATGATATTGCTATCCTTTTTGAAAAAAGAGAGAAAACTACTAGATTTATTGAACAGGACTAGCATTATGAAGAGCAGAGAATACAGACTGTAAATAAACCACAGAAAGATTAATTACCGAACAGTGAAGTGAAAGAATTGTGCTGCCTTGGGAGCAAACCAATTGGATGGTGAGCGAAGTGTGGGCCTCGTAAGAAGTTGATTATCACATGCAAACGAAGTGTTCCTTGAGGAAAGAAAACTGCTAGTAACAAACATAGGCATTAACGCTTTCATTTCTGTGGGCATGTATACGTGACCTGCTGTGCCATTTTGCACGTGCTGTAGTTTATACACGCGCCGTTTGTGTTTCCCTACAGCGCTACGGATGTCTCAATGCGTTCTGAGCCACTGTCCTGTCACTGCTGAGGACGAGTCATTGAATAAACAAATTTCGAGTATTTATCATACAAAATATGTGTCCCATTACGTGCTATCACCTGCAGAAAACCTCGCCTTGATATCTTGAACCGATTATGAGATATGACGATTGTTATGACCATATGATACACGATGCGCAAGGACGTGAATAGGTGCTTCGCGAGCACTGTCCGTTGTATATAAAACTCAATAACTCGGGAACTAAATGTGATATGGTTCTGCTCTCAATTTCACAAGAAATATATCTTATCTACATTTCATTCACTGTAATGTATAAACTATAATGAACAATATGCAAAGCTCGTGCAATATATTTTTATCTCTGAGGACTCTTTAAAAGTTCGTGCAGTGTTTTATTTAATTTGATGCAGCGCAGTAAGAATGACGGATAACGAAAAGAAATTCAATTCTTTATCGAGTGAGGACATCAGACTGTAAGATGTACAAAAATCAAATTTTTCACCCAGTTGTTTTCGAAAGTCTTGGCGATAAGTATTTCATATCGACCAGAACGCCGTCTGTCTGCACAGACACCAGCATTTGGCGAGCAGTGCAGCCGCCTCAGCACGGAATGCAAAGAGCTCGTCTATAGGACCGAAAGAGAGAAACGTTGAAACTTCTGCAGCAGTACATTGTACAGAGGTGAAATGTAGACTGTCAAGAAACCGCAAAAGATTGAGTCGTTTGAGACATGGTGTTATATAAGAATGCTGAAAATTAAGTGGACTGATGTTACAATGTTGAGGAGGTTCTCTGCATGATTAGTTAGTAAAGGAATGTGGGTTCAACAGTAAGTAGAAGAACGGTCAACATAACAGACATCAATGAATAACTTCTGTGGCGCCAGACATTGCTGTAGAAGGCAAACAAAAAATGGCTCTGAGCACTATGGGACTTAACTTCGGAGGTCATTAGCCCCTAGAACTTAGAACTACTTAAACCTAAGTAACCTAAGGACATCACACACATCCATGCCCGTGGCAGGATTCGAACCTGCTACCGCAGCGGTCGCGCGGTTCCAGACTGTAGCGCCTAGAACCTGTAACCTCCGCCTCACTTATCGACCTTAATGACTGTGAAAAATTAGACCGCGTGTACCTAATGGAAATTTGGGAAAAGCAATCGTCACCGAAGTTAATCTCTCGGTAGAGAGGGAGAAAAGGGTTACATCTAAATGAAAGAAAAAATGCAAATGAAATTGGTGGAAATTAATTTTGAAACGGGGTAAAATTAATAAAGAAAGTAAATGTGCGGTCGTTACGTTAACAATTAACTAGCGGTAATTAGATATTTGAGATTTGGGGAAAATTACATCGCCAGTCCTATGGACAACTACTATAATAACTGAAAAAGAAAGGATATTGCACATATAATTAGCACTAAAAGCGTGGCAACTGAAGCTTCACACGTGTTGTGTGAAAACTGAATGTTTGTCAGAAGTAATAAATTTCGCTACACTCTGACTTAATTTAGCAAAAAAATTAATAAAAGCGGAAAACTGAAAGTTAATTTAGTGACTGAAATTAGTAGTGAGCTTTGTTTCTGAAGCACTACGAAATTCAGTATAATAAGGTTAGTGTTGGGCTACCTCAACAATTATTTCAAAAGCTACTTGAATCCACGCAATTTATAAATAAGAGATTTAACTTTGAACTTGAATTCAATGGTTCTGAACAATTAACAATAGTAAAATGTAGTATGTAGCAAGCTGAGCTGCAGTCACAGGTAAGCTAAAATATGGTAAGAAACTTAATTTGTACTTGTGTAATCTAAATATTGTAGCCAGCTATGAATACTTTAACTGAACTTTGAAATTAAAGCAGTGAAATGGAATGATATTACTTTAATGCTGGCGTTTGAATTTCAACAACACTCGGGTTCATTTCAGAAAAGGAAGGGAACCTGCTTGGTAACGCAATTGGGACAATGAGCAACAAAGGTTCATGCTAAGTTGCTGTATTTTTGTGATGCGACAGTTTGAAAAGCTGAGGTGTTCCATACAGTTCTAAAACTATACGTGCTACCAGTCTTCCTTGTTGGCTGACTGAAGGTTTGAAGCAGTCGATCGAGGAGGTGATGACAGTCACTCATTGTCGGCCGTCGCTGTTGCAGGAGCTGGATGTTGGCGCGCCTTCTTCTCGGCATGGTCACCAGGCGAAACGGGCTCTTGATGTGAGCCAGCTAATGCTTCCCGTCCGCGACACCGTGTCAGATACTATCGTAGCAAGTCGAGCGCAATTACATGCTGCCAAACCCCGAAAGCGCGGCAACTCGCGGGAGCGTCACACAACACACCTGCTCCACCGCCCTACTCCAGCCACACTACGGCTCTGCCTGCGCTCCAACACTACCAAAGATCCTAAACACTTTGGTTCTCCACATGACCTATCGATGTAATCGTTCCATAGCAGCTACGCCTGCAGGCAGAAGGCACACACTGTCAGGCAAAGATGGAGACTGTTACACAGTAATGAAGAAATCTGAGGGTATGTATTACTGCGAAATTTACACGGTAGAGGGAACCATGGTGTACCGTTTAAAAGCAGCCACAAGACAGATGGAAAAAAAGTTAGACAGGTCTACTGTGACATCTGATATCGTCCTCATGCAGCATTTTGCATCTGTCACAGGTAATTCCGGTCCCATTTGTAGTGTGTGTGTGTCTCTGCGGCCAGTGCCTACCTGGAGAAGGGCAGAGCTCGCTTCGCGGAGCAGCCACGTGGCACGGCCACTGTAGCAGCCAGCGTCGCCAGCGGGAGCTCCGTCCCTCCCTACGACTGTGCCTTCATTTTCCGGCGCACTGACGCAGAAGGCCCGGGCGCGCCCCACCGTCCCGCCGGCTCCAGCTGGCTGTCCGCCTCCACCCACACGTCTGCCCCAGCGCCGAGGGATGACCTGCGTCCCCCCGAGTTTACTGCACCGCCGCTGTTCTCTCAAACACGGCTAGAGTAGTCCGTCTCATTTTAGACTCCTCCATCTGCTTACGAGCCACTTTGAGGCGACTCAACCACTGCTCCCCACAGTCCCTACAACATCACTCGTCTGTTAAATTCGTGGCAGTCTTCCACATATCAGCCACGAGAGTTTAAATAAGCTAGGCATTTTTCATGTCGTAGGGACAATTGCAATCTCAGTGCGAGGCGTTCAATAAGAAATCGTAAGCGTATTGTCATATCGCTGGCTTAGTTGTGGAGTATCTTTGCGGGCAGCCGCGTCTGCAGAGTCGAGCATGGGAAACGGAACTGTTATGTTGTGTTGTGGGTAGATCTGCATGCAAGAAGCTTTGTTATTAAGGAAGTTAAAGTGTTGCTGCAAGTGCTATTACAGTAAAGTGATGGAATATGGAAGTGATTCAGAGGAAAGTGCGTAATGATGTAATTAAAAGTGAGCAGTGCCGCCAATGGCATATTTGTGTATCTTCTCGTTGCTCGTCGCACCATTCATCAATCATCCGCGTCGTCTTCGGTCTCCAAGAATGAACTAATGTGAATCAGTAATGCTATTTACCACAAAAGACAGCATTTAAGTGCCTTACTTTACTTTACTTTTTTGCGTCCGGAAACAATTTGTTTGCCCAGTATTGGGCAATGTCCAATGCTTCTTCTTTAGCCAGCCATAGATCGTCGAGGGTGCATCTGTGGGGGCAGGCGGGGCACTGTAGGAGATGTTCCACGTCCTGTCGAGTGCCGCAGTCGCATTTGTCGTCATTTTCGTCCAACAAACCCCACTTGATCAGATTAAATTTCAAAGGAGCCACCCCAGCTCTGATGCTTAACCGCATCCAATGTGCCAGTGTCTGGTAGCGAGCGTGAGAACGTGCGTTCGATCATCGCGTTCAGATCGCCAACAATCAACCGCGCCGCGACAGTTATGCGCACGCTCGTACAACCAAGAACTGAAAAATTAACTTTACGAACAGTGTTACGTCATTACTAGTGTCAAGGAGGACTGGTACCCAATATCTGTGTACGTGTGACTAACGTAAGAACCTTCGTGCGAACGTTCGGCTTCCGCACCCGCGTCTTGTCAGTTACGAGTACGCTCGTCCGAATGATATTGTGGACTGCTAATCATCCATTAATTGGGATCACACTTCTGAATTAGAATGTAAACATTGCAACTTGCGACTTTCTTTTATCGTCTCAGAATATAGTTGTTCGTGCCAGACGCAGAACAGTGTTGCGTTTTGACGTTGAGTGGCTCCCCTAACGCACTTGCGTGTTTCGATAGACAGTTTCAGGCGAGCCAGCGTGGAGCAGAATAGTACGACCGCCGCGGGATTATGAGGTACCTGGTGTGGACAGAGCGCACGGTCAAGGAACGACAACCACTTCAAGGTACCCCACCCTTCTGACCACCCGGGCGTGTTACAAAGTGCAACACCTTTTTTTCTCGGCCAGTTTCGTTTGAAAAATTCTGTATCTGTTGTGGGATATCGTGGAACGTACCTGCTTCAGCCCCAATAGTTTCGTGAAATTCCAATAGGTGGCAGCGCTACACGCAGCCTGTCTGTAGCAGAGGTATGTTCCAAGCAGAGAGCTGTCACTAAGGTTTTTTTTTGGCGGAGAAACGAAGCACGGCAGAGAATCATACCCGCTTGCAGAACGTATACGGAGACTTGGCAGTGAGCAAAGGCACAATGAGTCAATGGGCGAGGCAGCTGTCATCATCGCGACACGGCGACGCGTCGTGCTGCCTGTGAGAGCTCCCACATGCCGACCGACAGCTCCCCCGAGTCCTTTTGCATTCCCCCCCCCCCCCCCCCTCCTGCCTTCCCACACTCCCTCTCGTGTCTGCCCTGCCCCCTCCTCCCCCTATGCATCCTCTCCCTCTGTCGGCTCCTCCCCCCCCCACTTCGTTTTTCCTCTCGCCCCCCCCCCTTTTCTTCCCACATCCGTACAGGTCCCCCCCCCCCCCCCCACCAATCTGCCCTTGGCTGTGGTGTGTCATCTTCGTGCCACCTTTTTACTGCAGTGTTTTAAGTGAGTGTTAGATGTTGTGCATCTTTTCCGAAGTGTTGTGAACGGAAATTCTACTATCGGTCGGTGTGATTTTTATATCTCTTGCGAACAGAAACTAGACTGTCGCCATGTTTTTTTAATTGTCTGTGTACTATTTTCCCTCCCTGCTTCCTGTGTATTTTATTAGCATAGTCAACCCTTTGTTTATACAATTTTCCGCCAGTTTGTAATTTAAGTCGCCGTTTTTATCGCCTGCTTTTATTGTTTATTATCTTCTTCTTTTGTATTAAAAATCTGTAGGCTGAAGAGCGGCGTACTAAGCTGCTGCTGCCCGATGTCTTCAGAGGGAATCGAAAATCAATAAAGGAAAAAAAAACTGTCGCACACAGCTGTGACTGTTGCGACGTTTGGACACTCTCATCCGAGGTGATCGACGGATCGCCGGCTGGTGTGGCCGAGCGATTCTAGGCGCTTCAGTCTGGGACCGCGCGACCGCTACGGTCGCAGGTTCGAATCCTGCCTCGGGCATGGATGTGTGTGATGTCCTTAGGTTTAAGTAGTTCTAAGTTCTAGGGGACTGATGACCTCAGATGGTAAGTCCCATAGTGCACAGAGCCATTTGAACAATTTTAATACCTACTCCGAACTTTTCTTTTGTTTCTTTTATTGCTTGCTCAATATACAGATTGAATAACATCGGGGATAGGTTACAACCCTGTCTCACTCCCTTCCCAACCACTGCTTCCCTTTCATGTCCCTCGACTCTGGTTTCTGTACAAATTGTAAATAGCTTTTCGCTCTCTGTATTTTACCCCTGCCACCATCAGAAGCGTGAAGCGTTAACCACCATGAAGTCTCGGCGACTGCGCGGAAAGCAGCACAAGAGGAGTGGAACGTCCTCCAGCGACAGCGACAGAAATTTCTCCCCACTGCCTGTTATTTTTCCCTCTCGCAGAGCAGACCAGAGACACACACTGACACCCGCACAGCGGCCTCCCTTTGCTCCTCGGGCCAGATGGCCTGTCACGCTGCGTTTGCATGCGCGCTCCTGCTGCCGGGCCCCGCCATGTATTAATAAACAGGGCGCGTCCTCCGTGTCCCCAAGCGCGACGGTGGGGGACGCCACAGCCGCCTCTCACACGTCTCTCTCCCTTCTACCCGACGTACCGTTTTACAGGCAGAGGCAAGCCGTGTTGCATGTTTCTGGGTAATCTTGCTGTCAGCTACTGAAAGCCCCGGAGCCGAAGTTGTGCTGTCTAATGTCACACTCAATTTCCACTTTCACCCTATCATATTTACGTTGACTACCAAGAAAGTAAAGCACGCAGAGGGGTACGAGATAAGGAAATGAAACTTTAGGGACTGAGAGGGTATGTGATGTTATTTCACCGATTACAGTATGGAGTCAAATCTATTAAGAACTTGCCAGTAAGACGTCGCAACTACTCAGTCCTGCATGCATGCGTTGATTCAACTGGGGTGGGTATTCTGAGGCCGTTGTATCCTCTTCTGAGGCACGATGGCTGGGTCTGAGGCAGAGTTGATGTTTGTGCTGGTCCCTCACCTGTTCCTCAGGGACCGATCTGGGAATCTTGCTCGCCACTATCTCGACATCACCCATATAGTTCACAGAGCCACATGCCATATGTAGAGGAAAATTTTCTGTTGAAAACTGGCACCTCAGTACTGTCGCATGACGACATAGGATATCTGTGACGAACTTGTACAACCATAGTTCCAAAAATGGTTCAAATGGCTCTGAGCACTATGGGACTACACTGCTGAGGTCACAAGTCTCCTAGAACTTAGAACTACTTAAACCTAACTAACCTAAGGACATCACGCACATCCATGCCCGAGGCAGGATTCGAACCTGCGACTGTAGCGGTCGCGCGGTCCCAGACTGTAGCGCCTAGAACCGCTCGGCACCATAGTTTCCTCAATGACTACCAGCTGTGGCCAAAAGTTATTTCCCATAGCTACCCACACCATGATGCCCGAAGTAAAATCACTATGACTCTCAAAAACATTGGAAAAATGGGACCCGTCCCAAGATTTCCGCCATTCTCACTGATGACAGTTATCTGGGGTAGCGCAGGGCCTTGATTCATCACTCAGCATAATGCGACTCCATTCATCACCAGTACTTTCTTCTCTGGCACAGGATCACTGCAAGCGCAACCGTTTTTGTTGTGATGTTAACGGTAGCCTGTTGGCCGTGCGTGGCCTGTGTTCATGCCGTGTCTTATTTAAAATCCTGTTTTTGCCGTACTGCCACCTCGTTATGTTAGTTTCGATTACTTGTTTCACTGAGTTGCTGCTTTGCCTGCCCGTGAGCGGCAGCAGCAGCGCTTATCGATATTAGCCCTGCCGTACTACCTTTGCTGGACTGCTATTACTTCCCGGTCGTCGTGTGTAGACCAGTGAGTTGGAACGTGCCAGCAGTCAGTTCGGACCTGGCAGTGTTTGAGTTGGCACGCGGCACAAGTTCAGTCGGGCTGCGGCAGCAGTGAGGTCCGGACCGCCGTGACTCGCCCGACGGTTGCCGACACACACGACTGGAGTGAGGACGACTTCGATTCGTCGTCGGTCGGTCGTCTTGCCGGACGACGTGTATTTGGCCCGCGATCGTTTATGCGTTTATGCATTGGCTGTGTGTGCCGACACGTGATTCGTCCCTGTAATTGTACAGCCACTGTCCTTAGCATTGTCTAGTTCTTCGCGAAAGTGTTCTTGAAACTGTGTGTAGTTTGTGTGCTTTTGATGGACAAGTTATTTTAAATGTTGTCGGCGTCCTGGCTCTGAGGAATCGGTCGGTTGCCGTGGAGCAGTGAGGAATTCTCGGCGGGGCGTAGTTTGGCCGGGGCCCGCTGGCGGTCTCTACGCGGTGTCAGTGAGTGTGGCGCTGTTCCCATTGCTTCGGCGTCCGTGGCTCACCGACCCTGTACACGAAAGTTGAGTTTTGATTCAACCTACCAGCAAGTCTAGACTGTTCACATTGTGTCATGTGGAGTTCCCGCGAGCAACTACGTGGTTTTCAAGTTGGAAAATTCTAGCACTCTCCGGTGGAGTTTCACTGTAGATGGTTATTTGAATTGAAGTGCACCAGCGGAATCTTCTGCCTCGTGGCCGTTAACGTTCCGGTTACCTGTCCTGGGCGTTGACGTAAATTTCACGCACTATAGTTTCCTCACCGTGTTGTTGCTGTCCAGCACGGTGTGCAGTTTGACAGCTCCGTGTATGATTGGTTGTGGGCTCCAATATCTTCTACGTTGTTCCGTTGAGCTCCCTGTTGTGTCCTGGTTTGGTGAAGTGGAGGTTATCTTGTCGGTGGGTCCGTTGACTGTCAGGCGGTTGGGTTGTCGTCAGATCGTGAATGGTTGTCCCGGCTGCCTGTCTCACCCAAGCGAGCGTCAGTGTTTGAATTACAGCCCGACCCTCGAACATCTGAGCGCCCTTGGGTGTACTGCCATTTTCTTATTTGTTCTTGTTGTTGGTACTTGTATGGCTTCCAGCGGGTTTTGTGTTTTAAATTAAAATTGTTTTACTATTTAGGCTTTAAGCCTAAATTAAAGAACTGTTTCACGTAAGGACTTTCCTTTTTTTTAATTAATGTTTTGGAGTTTTATGTGTTCGGCCTTCAGCCGATTTGAATTTAACCTGTTTACTTCATCCTAACTAAATAACTGTTTTAAGTTAAGGCTTGCCTTTTAAATTTCTGATTATGCTTGCGTTTTAAGTTATTGACCTTCAGCCGTTTTTAAATTAAAGTCCAGAAGATTAAAGGTGTGTGTTTAGAAAAAAAATATTTGGGCTCTTGTAATGTTTGATCAAATAATAAAGTTGTATGTTTGAGTGTAACTAACAGCCCCTTATTTTGGCCCCTTTCCACAATTTAATATACCTGTCCTGTCCTGCTTGTTAAGCAGGGCGTTTCAGCCTGCACAATGGCCAGTAAATCCATTATCCAATTGACCAAAGGTGCGGGATGACAAAGAATATCGCATGACATCCATTATTTGTTCTCGGGTGGCCGGCACAGATGTGATGGGGTTATGATGTGTTTCCCTCGCAGTCCAAAATATAGCCACAGTCACAACCGAATGCCTCACAAATCTGGATATTGTCCGATTTGGCCAGCCAGAAGAATTGCAAACCTAGAATGAGGCCACTTCCAGAATATGTCTGGTGCTGGTAACAATGTCTCACAGGAGTACGCAGTGTCTCCGCGTCCTTCTAGATCTACATATATGTACTCCACAGGCCGCCATACAGTGCGTGGGAGAAGGTACTCCCTACCACTACTAGTCGCTCCCTTTCCTGTTCCACTCGCTGACAGAGCGAAGGAAAAACGACTCTCTATACGCTTCCGTATGAGCCCCAGTTTCTCATATCTAAACTTTGCAGTCCCTATGCGAAAAGTAAGCTGGAGCTCTGCCGTCAGCTTCAAATGCCGGTTCTCTAATTTTCCTCAATATTGTTCCTCGAAGAGAACATCGCCTTCCCTCCATGGATTCCCATTTGAGTTGCGTGTTGTTCGAACCTACCCGTAACAAATCTAGGCGGCCACCACTGAATTGCTTCGATGTCTTCCTTTAACCTGATCTGGTGCAGATCCCAAATACTCGAGCAGTACTCAAGTATAGGTCCCACTAGTGTCCTATATATGGTCTCCTTCACAGATGAACCACATTTTCCTGAACTTCTCGCAGTAAACCGAGGTCGACCATTCGCCTTCACTACTACGATCATCACATGCTCGTTCCTTTTCATATCCCTTTGTAACGTTTCGCCCGGATATTTAAACGACGTGACTGCTTAAAGCAGGGCACTGCTAATGCTGTATCCGAACTTCTACGGGTTTCGTTTTCCTGCTCATCTACCGTACCTTACTTTTTTGTACAATCAGGACCAGCTGACATTCATCAAACCAACCAGGAATTTTCTCTAAGCCCTCTTTTATACACAGTGATCAATAATCATCTTACGATGTTCACACCCTTTACGTAACCTACCAGGCCTGGCTACAATACTGAGCATGAACAGCACTAATCCATTCTGGTGGCCGTTCATCCTGTCACAGAGAATCGCAGCTTTAATCATTTAGATTACGGCTGATAGGGTGTACTTGTAACAACGTTACGGTGACATCCTCCCGTGTCTTCCGAGTGCTTCCCTTTTTTTGTCAAACAGTACAGTTTTTCTCGTTATTTTCTTTCATTTTCGGATTTACTGCAGGAGAATGATCCACTTAAAAGTTATTTTATCACCTTCTGAACACAGATTTACGAGCCACGGTATGTGGCGGTGGGTACTAAGTGGGTAATGGGTAACAGTACATTGTAAACAATATGTGGTAAACAGGTAACAGGTACTGGGGAAAGGCTAATGGTAAATAATAAATGGTAAAGCTCCCAGCAAGATGTCTAGAAGACCATCGAACTTACCATTTACCACTTATAGTTTTTTTACCAGTTACCTTTAGCAGTTACCTGTTACCCATTACACATACATTTTACCCAATATCTGGTACACATTACCCATTTCCTGTTACCCATTGCCCATTATCTCTTTAACTCTACCAGTACCCATTTACCCATACCCATTTATCCTTATACATTTACCACTACCTGTTACCCATAACCCTTTATCCATTTACCATTTACTGTTATCCGTTACACATTTGCTATTTACGGTTTACAATTATCTCCTACCTATAACCCAGTTATCATATATCATTATCAGTTACCTATTAACTGGCTCCTTGTTAATTTTTAAAACAACCGCAGTACATGACACACACAGTAGCTGAACCCCCTCCCCCCCCCCCCCTCCGCTAGCTAACACACCCCTTCCCCCTTGGCTGACAGCTCATACTCCACGGAAATGGTAGTAAACTGAATTTACTGGAAAATATTCAGTTCAAAGATAGTAGTTTCCACTGTGTGAGAGAGCTATTTAGCGTTATCACCAAAAGATGACTCACTTTTTGTACTCCAAGATAAAGTTAATGTCCCATCATGGATTCACTATAATGTTTGTCTAACTTTGGAAGTGGGTAGCTGAATATTATGACCACCGCCCATCGCGATGCTGGATGCTGCCTGGTGACGTTGCAGACACGTGACGTGGTAACAAAAGTATGTCAGCGGAGTCGACACGGACGGAAGATCGTCCTAGCGCAGATACGGGCTGCAAATGCGAAAATTCATTGGGTTAATCGACTTTGACAAATGTTAGACTACTATTATGCAAAGCCTATGAACGAGCATCTCGAAAACGGTGAAGCTGGTCGAATGTTCCCTTGCTGCTGTCGTGATCATCTATGGAAAGAGGTAGAAGGACAGTGAAACTACCACTAGACGTTAAATCGTTGGAATCCACGAATCTTCATAGAACGTGCAGTTCCGAGGCTTGACTGCTCTGTAAAGTAAGATAGATGGTGAACTGTGGCATCTCTGCCGAAAGAGCACAATGCTGGATTACGCAAAAGTGTTTTCGAACACACAGTTCATCATACATTGTTGAATATAGAGCTCCACATGCACTGAGCCATCGGAATTCGCCCGTCGATCAATGGAAACGGGTCGGCTCTTCGGGTGAATCACACTTTTGCTGTGCTAAGTCGATGGTCGTCTCCACAAACGATGTCATCGGAGTGAACGGCGTCTCGAAACGTGCAGCGCGCAACGGACGCAGGCATGTGGGAGCAGTATGATGCTTTGGGAGACATTCTCCTGCAGTTGAGTAGTAGTGATCTAAGACACGCTAACAGCTGCGAACCCCTTTCTCAGCTGTACAAATGCCTACTACACCTCCCCATTACTCTGTTCCATCGAATTGTCATGTAGTATCCACTATGTGACAGCAGAACATGGCAAATACTTTGAACTTCAAAATGAAGCTAATGTCCTAGCTTGAGTCCCTGTAATGGTTGGCTAAATCTAATCTTGGTATTTGACGAATTTGGATGTGGAAAGAACATTAATGCGCGTTGACAAGTACACTTTAAACCGTAAGTTAGATCAGCAGTAGTACCCATGTATGTTTTTCGATGTAACATGTACTTTTATTATGCCGAGCCGAGAGTCAGATGTATTGGAAATTAGCAACAACAGATTTGTCAAAACAAGCAAAACAGTCGGTGAGTTCATTCCAGCTGATGCAATCCTGTCTCCCTTGTGATACTTGACATAGAACAATTTAGACGTGATAAATAATTTATTTGAGACCTCACTGGACCTTACACCATCTGTAGTACAGAACTCGAACTTTGCGCGTACATGAGTGCTGCCTTACATAATTTTTTGGATAAATGGTTTTTTGAACATTGTAAAAAAATCAGAACATTCAAATACTTTTGAGCATGGCCAAGGTGACTACATTTTGATTGGCTGTTTCATTTTATGAGTGGTAAAACACTTTTATGTGTGGAAATACTATAAGGAGAATCTCCACATCATAAATGTTTTGGTAGATGGTAGGATGCAACCTATATACACCGTGAACTGTATGGCGTGGTAGTATCTCAGCAAATGATCTGTTATGAGACTGAGACACTGTATACAACAATGTACTACCTGGCTGATGTGATCAAGCTAATAACGCACGAAAATATTTTCCCCGGCAGTGCGATGGCAAATCTAGACGCGCCATTACATTGGCACACTTTTCACTGCTAAAAGACAGCACATTGCAAGGTTAAGCAACCTATTTAGAACCCAGAAGAGGCTCCAGGGAGCAGGATACTGTGCTGAGAACTCATAGAGGCTACAAAAGAAAAGAAGTATTCGCTTCTCCGCTTTTGGTTTCTTATTAATTTTTTATGAGTACTTTTGAACATGAGTAAATAATTCCAGAGCAACTTTTGACTACGCCCAGTGTGGTTGCATTGTGACTGACTGTCTTATTTTAAAAGGTAATGAAGTAATTTCAAAGGTGGAAATACTGCAAGTTACCCCCTTAGATAATGTTTTGGATGAATTATTTTGAACATGATGGAAAAAAGTTACATTGTTCGTATACTTTTGGGCACAGCAAGAACAGTTACATCACGATTATTTCTAATGGCCTGTAAAGTACTTTTAGAGGAGGTAATAATGTAGTTTACACAATTTTCGTAAATTTTGAATAAATACTTCTTAACATGATTCCAAATAAATTGAGAGCATTCATAAGTTTTTGAGCATGGGAGACATTGGTACACTGTGATTAACTTTTTCCCCGCAGTGGCTTATAAATCACTTTTAAATGTGGAAACCCTCCCAGTTACACCTTTCACGTAAGACTTTGGAAAATTGCTATTGAACGAGAAGCAACTAAACATTCAGAGCAATCGGATAATTTTGAGCTCAGCCAAGATGGTTCATTTGGAGCTGTTTCATTTTCATAGTCTGTAAAGTACTAGCACTGGCAGAAATGGCATTCCTGGGCAAGAGACGTCTACGAGTATCAAACATATTCCTTAATTTGAGGAAGAAATTTCTGTCAATCTACGTCTGGAGCACAGCATTGTACGGTAGTGAAATATGGACTGTGGGAAAACCGGAACAGAAGAGAATCGAAGCATTTGAGATGGGGTGTTACAGACTAATGTTGAAAATTATGTGGACTGGTAAGGTAATCAATGAGGAAGTTCTGCATAGAATCGGAGAGGAATGGAATATATGGAAAACAGAGAAAAGGAGAAGGAACCGGATGATAGGACATCTGTTAAGACATCAGGAACGGACTTCCATCGTACTAGAGGGAGGTGTAGAGGGCAAAAATTGTAGAGTAAGTCAGAGATGAATACATAAGGCAAATAATTGAGGATGTAGGTTGCATGTGCTACTTTGAGATGAAGAGGCTGGCACAGGAAATGAATAAGTGGCAGGTCCCATCAAACGAGTCATAAGACCCCCCCCCCCCCAAAAAAAAGTACTAGGCCCTGACTGGAGAAGAGAGAAGTGAGGGGAGCAGAGAAGTATTACAAAGCACAACTGGGCTAGTTCCACCCTCTCGGATTTATGTTTTTTTTTTTTAAATTTCCATCAGTTTGTATTTTTTCAATTGGATTCTTAAATTTACCGCCGTCCACTGTCTTGGATTTTAGAATCCGCTACCAGCTCCATCTTGATGACATCCCCGACTGTAATGGTGTCTGGCGGCGGAAACTTGAACTATAAGCCAGAGTCGCCCTAGATACCTACTGTAATGGTCATACAACACTTCATTACTGTGCACTGAATGTTATTTTTATGTTTTACTATGCCTCTTTCTTGCTCCATTTGCGAGTCATGCGAAGTAGAATGATTGCCAGTATCTCTCCACGTAAGTTCTAATACCTCTGATTTTCTCGTCATAGTTACTTCACCCGATAAGTGGAAGTGAAATGTTTCCTGACGCTTCGTGGGACGAACGCTTTCAGTGTTCTAGTAGGAAACCTCTCCTCGAATAAACTTTACCCTGTTGGATGTTTCTCTATATATTCTGTTAATTTTGTTTCGTTAGGGTCGCAGACTGACGAACATTACTCAAGAATTAGTCGTGCGAGTCTTTTGTAAAACTCTTCTTTCTTGGATGAATGACATTCCATTCAGCTTTACCCACTGTACACTATCTGATCAAAGGTATCCGGGTATCTATCAGTGGAAGTCAACATGGGTTGTTTCCACCCATCGCGTTTATGGCGGCTTGAAATTTGTTGGGGAACTTTCAATGAGGTATCAGAATGTCTGTGGAGGAGTGCCAGCCCATTCTTCCTCAAGAACTCAAACCAAAGATGGTTGTGATGTTGAACACTGCGGTCTGAGGTGAGTCGACGTTCTAACTCATCCCAATGGTGCTCCACTGTGTTTAGATCGAGATTCTGGGCAGGCCAGTCCTTTCTGGAATGATATTGCCCACAGTCCATTGCCTCACAGATGCTACTTTATGATAGAGTGTACTGGCATGCATTGATATAATCATCGTCTCCAAATTGTTCCTCTACTGTACCCAGTACATAATGCTGTAAAATAAGTTTATGTACTTCCACATTTAATGTTTGCTTGAGTTCATTACAGGGACCACAGACTAAAGACGAGGAGCACCTCCATATCGCAACACCACATCCTCTACAGGATGAGTCATAAATGAGGAAAAATATGTCGTGCAAATTGTCACACACTGAGCAACAAACGTAAATTCGTTTTCCGCATTTTCCTATGTCGGTAAATGACAATGCATTTGAATGGTAAAAATCTGGAAATATGGACTTGTGGGAGTTACTGTGCGCCAACATCGGCCAAGGGGACAGATCGGCAACACGGCACAACAAGCGCGTGTTGCAGGTAGACTAGCCGCTCACGAGAAGGCGAGGCATGCGGCATCAAGCGACGGTCTGCGTGACACGGCGAGTAATGACAGCGCCCACGTCTGTCTCCTAATGGTTACGCTGGCCGGTATTATGCATCGTGGCTAGTTGGCATAGGGAAAGGAAGGCGAGGAGGGGCTGCACTACTGTACATGCATGTTTTATAATTTCGTTTTTGTGTCCCAGACTTAGTTTTAAGAAACGAGTACATAGATGCAGATTGCGAAACACAACTACACAGGTATATGGCAGGTATACAAACGAATACAATACAGCTGTACAAATTTAAACTAGCATTGAAACACATGGCCAGAAGCTGCAGTGGCGGGTTATAAGTGCTGTTCGAAATGACGGCTACGATGCGTGTGGCAAAGTTTTTGCAGGAAGGATTCCTGAACACGATCCAACATACTGACAAGGGGAGGTCGCCGATCGGGACACGCAGATTTCGCCCAAATTGCGTGTGTAGAAGCATGCGGGTCTCCACAACACGTGCTTTAAATATTTCGTCTGAGTGGGCCTTACTGTTGTTGTGGTCTTCAGTCCTGTGACTGGTTTGATGCAGTTCTCCATGCTACTCTATCCTGTGCGAGCTTCTTCATCTCCCAGTACTTATTGCAACCTACATCCTCCTGAATCTGCTTAGTCTATTCATCTCTTGGTCTCCCTCTACAATTTTTACCCTCCACGCTGCCCTCCAATGCTAAATTGGTGATCCCTTGATGCCCCAAAACATGTCCTACCAATCGATCCCTTCTAGTTGTGCCACAAACTCCTCTTCTCCCCAGTTCTATTCAATACCTCCTCATTAGTTACGTGATCTACCCATCTAATCTTCAGCATTCTTCTGTAGCACCACATTTCAAAAGCTTCTATTCTCCTCTTGTCCAATCTATTTATCGTCCATGTTTCACTTCCATACATGGATACACTCCATACAAATACTTTCAGAAACTACTTCCTGACACTTCAGTCTATACTCGATGTTAACAAATTTCTCGTCTTCAGAAACGCTTTCCTTGCCATGGGCAGTCTACATTTTATATCCTCTACTCCCTACTCCGACCATCACTTAGTTTGCTCCCAAAATAGCAATGCTCTTTTACAATTTTAAGTTTCTCATTTCGTAATCTAATTCCCTCCGCATCACCCGACTTAATTCGACTACATTCCATTATCCTCGTTTTGCTTTTGTTGATATTCATCTTACATCCTCCTTTCAAGACACTGTCCATTCCGTTCAACTGCTCTTCTAGGTCCTTTGCTGTCTGTGATACAATTGCAATGTCCCTCAAAGTTTTTATTTCTTCTCCATGGATTTTAATACCTACTCCGAATTTTTCTTTTGTTTACTTTACTGCTTGCTCAATATACAGATTGAATAACATCTGGAAGAGGCTACAACCCCGTCGCACTCCCTTCCCAACCACTGCTTCCCTTTCGTGCCCCTCGACTGTACAAATTGTAAATAAGCTTTCGCTCCCTGTATTTTACCCCTGCCATCTTTAGAATCTGAAAGAGAGTATTCCAGTCAACATTGTCAAAAGCTTTCTCTAAGTCTACAAATGCTAGAAACGTAGGTTTGCCTTTCCTTAGTCTAGCTTCTAAGATAAGCCGTAGGGTCAGTATTGCCTCACGTGTCCCAACATTTCTGCAGAATCCATACTGATCTTCCCCGAGGTAGGCTTCTACCAATTTTTCCATTCGTGAGTAAAGAATTCGTGTTAGTATTTTGCAGCAGTGACTCATTAAACTGATAGTTCGGTAAATTTCACATCTGTCAACACCTGCTTTCTTTGGGATTGGGATTATTATATTTTTCTTAAAGCCTGAGGGTATTTCACCTGTCTCACACACCTTGCTCACCAGATGGTACAGTTTTGTCATGACAGGCTCTCCCGGGGCCGTCAGTAGTTCCAATGGAATGTTGTCTACTCCTGGGGCCTTGTTTCGACTCAGGTCTTTCAGTGCTCTGTCAAACTCTTCACGCAGTGTCGTTATCTCCCATTTCATATTCATCTACATCCTCTTCAATTTCCTTAATATTGTCCTCAGGTAGATCGCCCTTGTATAGACCCTCTATATACTCCTTCCACCTTTCTGCTCTCGCTTCTTTCCTTAGAACTGGTTTTCCATCCGAGCTCTTGATATTCATACAATTGGCTCTCTTTTCTCCAAAGGTCACTTTAATTTTCCTGTAGGCAGTATCTATCATACCTCTAGTGAGATAAGCCTCTACATCCTTACGTTTGTCCTCTAGCCATCCCTGCTTAACCACTGTGCAATTCCTGTCAATCTCATTTTTCAGACGTTTGTATTCCTTTTTGCTTGCTTCATTTACTGCGTTTTTACTTTTTCTCCCTTCATCAATTAAATTCAATATTTCTTCGGTTGCCCAAGGATTTCTACTAGCCCTTGTCTTTTTACCTATTTGATCCTCTGCCGCCTTCACTACTTCATCCCTCAGAGCTACCCATTCTTCTTCTACTGTATTTCTTTCCCCCATCCCTGTCAATTGTCCCCTTATGCTCTCCCTGAAACTCTGTACAACCTCTGGTTTAGTCAGTTTATCCAGGTCCCATCTCCTCAAATTCCCACCTTTTTGCAGTTTCTTCAGTTTTAATCTACAGGTCATAACCAATAGATTCTGATCAGAGTCCACATCTGCCCCTGGGAATGTCTTACAATTTAAAACCTGGTTCCTAAATCTCTGTCTTATCATTATATAATCTATCTGATACCTTTTAGTATCTCCAGGGTTCTTCCATGTATACAACCTTCTTTCATGATTCTTAAACCAAGTATTAGCTATGATTAAGTTGTGCTCTGTGCAAAACTCTACCAGGCGGCTTCTTCTTTCATTTCTTTGCCCCAGTCCATATTCATCTACTACGTTTCCTTTTCTCCCTCTTCCTACTACCGAATTCCAGTCACCCATGACTATTAAATTTTCGTCTCCCT
This sequence comes from Schistocerca gregaria, assembly GCF_023897955.1. Classification (NCBI taxonomy): domain Eukaryota; kingdom Metazoa; phylum Arthropoda; class Insecta; order Orthoptera; family Acrididae; genus Schistocerca; species Schistocerca gregaria. The sequence continues at coordinate 654,432,360 of NC_064924.1, forward strand.
TCACTACCTGAATAATTTCTTTTCTCTCATCATATATTTCATCAATTTCTTCATCATCTGCAGAGCCAGTTGGCATATAAACCTGTACTACTGTAGTAGGAATGGGTTTCGTGTCTATTTTGGCCACAATAAGCCGTTCACTATGCTGTTTGTAGTAGCTTACCCGCACTCCTATTTTTTATACATTATTAAACCTACTCCTGCATTACCCCTATTTGATTTTGCATTTCTAACACTGTATTCACCTGACCAAAAGTCTTGTTCCTCTTGCCACCGAACTTCACTAATTCCCACTATATCTAACTTTAAGCTATCCATTTCCCTTTTCAAATTTTCTAACCTACTTGCCCGATTAAGGGATCTGACATTCCACGCTCCGATTCGTAGAACGCCAGATTTCTTTCTCCTGATAACGACATCCTCCTGATTAGTCCCCGCCCGGAGATCCGAATGGGGGACTATTTTACCTCCGGAATATTTTACCCAAGAGGACGCCATCATCATTTAACCATACAGTAAAGCTGCATGCCCCCTTGCTTTCAGCCGTTCGCAGTACCAGCACAGCAAGGCCGTTTTGGTTAATGTTGCAAGGCCAGATCAGTCAATCATCCAGACTGTTGCCCCTGCAACTACTGAAACGGCTGCTGCTCCTCTTCAGGAACCACACGTTTGTCTGGCCTCTCAACAGATACCCCTCCGTTGTGGTTGCACCTACGGTACGGCCACCTGTATCGCTGAGGCACGCAAGCCTCCCCATCAACGGCAAGGTCCATGGTTCATGGGGGTAGGGAGTGGGCCTTAGGAAAGGAGAAAATGGTCTCGAAAGTTTTTCGAAAAGAATTACATACCTTATTCATCGGTCGGTTGGCCGTTAACGATGTAGCGTAATGGTAAAGCGCATTGTGTACAAAACAGGGGACCTGAGATCAATCTCATGTGCTTCCTGATCTTCATTCTGTTTTTTCCCATGTTTATTTTATTTAGTTTCTTCCGGTTGTTCAGCTATTTACCGTAGAAATTAAACACATTCAAGCAGTATATTTATATAATTAGACAAAAGTGTTAATGAAAATAAAGTTTCCAAAGATTCTTGTGATTACGTGCGATACTTTTTATTCATTATCACAGTAGAAAGTTTACAATTTTTATGGTTACATCTATCATAGAAATATGTGAAACATTTATATGTTTCGCAGTAGGCACATTTTATGAAGGCATTGTTTGAGCAGTTAGATTTTGCCGAAACATGCGTCACTGGAAAGGACACTTCATTAAAGTTTTGAAACGACGGTTTGACTGCTGTCAGTTTGGATGCAAACCAAGCGTACTGGATCATAGGGGTGAACACAGGAGCACTGAATTGATGCTGCACGATCGAATGAATTTTAATTGCATCTTCTCTTGATGATATTTCTCGCTGTTGTTGGAGCGTTCAAGGGCACTTTGTAGTCTTTTAATTAGAATTTTGACTTGGAGATAGGCATATATATCACACTATTGAACCTGCAGTGTACATTTTGGTGGAATGACCTTCATGGTACACATTGCCTCGCCTAGCTCATTCGTAAATGTCTCATAATACAATGTTGAATCGGTTTGGCCGCTCCAAGAATCCACCAAAAGAAGAAATTTATTGTCTGCGACGTGTGGCTTCAATGTTGTTTCCAAAAATGTTGCATAAAGCTCTTTGGTTAGTTTCCCTGACATGGAACAAGTAACCACAACATTGTCGTACACGTCTTCTAATTTTTGACAGTGGCGGCAACCCGACGACCGAATTTATTCGCAGGCTCTTGCAAACATAAAAACACAATGGGTAAGCGGCTAAACTGTACTGTGCTGCGTAGGACTGGGTGATCTTCGATAGATTGAGTTTCTTCACCATAATAGTCTTTGCACCTTTGACACCCAGAGACCTGTTGTACGTTGACTGATACTCGCATCCGGTCTGGTCGGTGTTAATTATATAATCGATGTTGAAATGTAGCATTAAATGTCTCATCTGCATAGGAAACTTCTCTGCTACTGTCTGTTTCGTCTAAAGTTGCAACATCAGTTTTGCTGAGGAAGTTCGTGATTTTTCGCTGCCTTATCGAATATTTTTTCTTGAAGGATTTTGGCCAAGTATTAGAAGCACGGAAGTGAAAACACTCCGACAAATATTGGAATGCAGCGGACATTGCCCATTTCTGTAGGGTTGTAGTCGTCACCTGTTCATAGCAGCGTCGTGCATCTTGAAATTTTTCCTATGTTTCCGTGTCAATTAAGGACAAATTTTCGAGTCTGGTGCCACCTTGGTGTACTTCTTTCCTCTAAATTTTAAGATAATCCCTTTTCTCCGAGACTGGGGATTTAGACTGCAATGATGCAAATTTCCATTTCGGATGAGCGTCAGCAAATTCCAGGACCTTCTTCTTGTCAGCCAATGTTGCTGATGTACGTGAGAAACTCGTGGAGAAATCTTCAGGAGTATAATCCTCATCTGTACTTGAAGAAGTCACCTGTGACAGATAAAAAGAGACTGTGTGTGTGTGTGTGTGTGTGTGTGTGTGTGAAAGAGAGAGATAGAGGGAGAAAGAAAAAGAGAGAGAGAGAGAGAGAGAGAGAGAGAGAGAGAGAGAGAGAGAGAGGGAGAGAGAGAGAAAATGAGATGTTCCACGTACCTCTTCATAAATATTTTCTTCATCAGGCTCTGTGCATAGTATTAGATCTTCGTCGTGCTCTGTGAAATGCGTATTCATAACGTCGATAACTGCCTTTGCAATTACTTCACCTACGGGTATTGCTGTAGGACTGAAGGGGACATAGGAGGATTGATATTTCCTTATAAATTGAAAAAGCTTAGGAAAGAGAACTGGTGAAGTTTGTTTTGAAATCATCAAACGTTTCGAGATTATCAGTAAGTTTTTGTTGGGTTGCCATGTTTGATTTTGGCGCGATGATACACACAGCTCCACGAATCGTTGCGAACTGACAATAGAAGCACAGTCTAATTATTATCATCATTATTATTATCATTATTATTCTTGATTGTTATAATTATTTTTATTGTTATAATTATCATTGTACTACTGTTATAATCTCTATTTTTTCTTTAACGTCAATACTGCATAATACGTTAAATGTCCTTAATGTTATTTAGAATCTGTAACTCGTACAATCTGAGTATGCCTGGTTAGGTGTAAGAGAGGGCCTGAAGACCCTAATCTTGCCAGGTAAAATAAATGCATAAATAAATAAATAAATAATACAAAGTCACGACACTCACTGGTGAGAAATCCATTACCGTCTGATAGCTGACACGACGCTTGCGATTCCAGAGGTCAGCTAGGGTAACGTCTGTTAGCGTCGTATACATACCGTAATAAGAATAATATTTTATTTTCTAACCTTTTTGTGCATCATTTACGATATGATTGTTATATTTGAGTCGAAAGCTTGAACGTATTTAAATTCTACGGTAAATAGTTGAACAATCTGAAGAAATGAAGTAAAATAGCAATGAGAAAAAACAGAAAAAAGTTAGAAAGCACCAGGGATTCATTTTAGGTCGCCTGCTTCGTAATCAATGCTCTTAACCATTACAATACGCCGTTAACGACGGACAGAGTGCTGAATAAGGTATACAGTGCTAACGGAAAAACTTTCGAGAGCATTTTCTCCTTTCGTAAGGCCGACTCAGGTGAAATACTTACGGCACGTGACGTCGAGGCCCACCTCCTCCTACACACGCAGTCTGGGGAAATCGGCGAGTCCCGGCTGGCGACCTCCCCTTGTGAGTTACGCCAGTGAGATGGCGCGCCATCTTGCTCCCGAAGAACGTTGTGTTGTTCAGCTTCTTCCCACTGAGGCACGGGCCATAGCTGTAGCACATCAAGAAAATAAACATCAGTTACGATTGATCCACCGAAGAAGAAAGGCCCAAAAACTTTCCGCGGGGATATTTCTTGGGGCAAAGCGTGAAAGACTGCACTCGTTCAATACGATTTCAGTCACTCTTGCCGGCCAGTGTGGCCGAGCGGTTATAGGCACTTCAGTCTGGAGCCGCGCGACCGCTACGGTCGCAGGTTCGAATCCTGCTTCGGGCGTGGATGTGTATGATGTCCTTATGTTAGTTAGGTTTAAGAAGTTCTAAGTTCTAGGGGACTGATGACCTCAGATGTTAAGTCCCATAGTGCTCAGAGCCATTTTTTTTCGGTCGCTCTTTATCATTCCATACTCTTCCCATTGCTTACAGGTATACAAATTAAAATTTTTGAGTTGTTCTTTCATTAGGTGTGTTATTTACAATTGTAAGTAAAACGTAATAAATGCTACAACGCCTTAAAACTGAAACCGGTATGTTCATTTTCAAACACCGTTTGATTGGATTTTGTATCCAGTATTACACTTCTCGTGTTTCAGCGTGCTGGTATGTAAATCAAAGTAGTGATTAAACCGCCCCCATGTCGAAACACTTACGTTTCTAGAAGCCTTCAGAGGTGGTGGTCCAGATTACAGTAAATACTCGTACCTCTAATACCCAGTAGCACGTCCTCTTGCATTGATGCATGACTGTATTCGTCGTGGCATACTATCCACAAGTTCATCAAGGCATTGTTGGTCCAGACTGTCCCACCCCTCAACGGCGATTCGGCATACATCCCTCAGACTGGTTGGTGGCTCACGCCGTCCATAAGCGGCTCTTTTCAATCTATCCCAGGTATGTTCGTTAGGGTTCAAGTCTGAAGAACATGCTGCAGATATGGTTGCACCACCGGCCTGTGTGGCCGTGCGGTTCTAGGCGCTTCAGTCTGGAACCGTATGACGCTACGGTCGCAGGTTCGAATCCTGCTTCGGGCATGGATGTGTATGATGTCCTTATGTTACTTAGGTTTAAGTAGTTCTAAGTTCTAGGGGATTGATGACCTCAGATGTTAAGTCCCATAGTGCTCAGAGCCATTTGAACCATATGATTGCACTGTCGTTCGGAGGATGGCATTCACGTATCTTACAGCCGTTTCGGCGCCTTCCATGACCACCAGCGGCTTACGTAGGCCGCACATAATGCCACCGCAAACAGCAGGGAACCTCCACCTTGCAGCACACGCTGGAAAGTGTGCCTAAGGCGTTCAGCCTAACTGGGTTGCCTCCAAACACGTCTCCGACGATTGTCTCGTTGAAGGCACATGCAACACTCATTGGTAAAGAGAACGGACGCTAATCCTGAGCGGTCTATTGGGCATGTTGTTGGACCCATCTGTACCGCGCTGCGTGGTGTAGTGGTTGCAAAGATGGACCTCGCCATGGTCATCGGGAGTAAAGTTGCTCATCATGCAGCCTTTTGCGCACACTTTGCGTCGTAACACGCAAAGCATTATTCAACATGGTGGCGTTGCTGCCAGGGTCCCTTTCGAGCCATCCGTAGGTAGCGGTCATCCAGAGCAGTAGTATCACGAGGTGGTCTGAGCGAGGCATGTCATCGACAGTTCCTGTCTCTCTGTATCTCCACCGTGTCCGAACAACATCGCTTTGGTTCACTCCGAGACTCCTGGTCACTTCCCTTGTTCAGAGCCCTTCCTAGCACAAAGTAATAATGCAGACGCGATCGAACCGCGGTATTTACTGTCTAGGCATGTTGAACTACAGACAACACGAGCCATGTATCTCCTTCCTGGTGGAATGACTCGAACTGATCGGCTGTCGGACTCCTCCGTTTAATAGGCGCTGCTCATGCATGGTTGTTTACATGTTTGGTAGGGTTTAGTGACATCTCTGAACAGTCAAATGGACTGCGTCTGTGATACAATATCCACAGTCAACGTGTATCTTTAGGAGTTCTGGGAACCGGGGTGATGCAAAACTCTTTCTGATGTGTGTAGAACGGCAAGCTAGTGTTTATTGCACCGAGTATATCACGGGTAACCTCAGGTTCGTCTAGAAAATGCGTTATACTTAGGTATTTCTCAAAATTTCTTCGTAAATTACCATATTTGGCATTGAAAGGCTCTGATCTATGATCGGTTTTCTGAGACGCTCTTGAACAGTTTGACGGCAAAATTTGGCCGAAAGCTTTTTCGAATTGTTTTTAAAATACGCTTCTGACGGCTTAGTTGTGTGCCCAAATAGCTGCGTTTGCCTGGATGTAACCTACTACATACGAAATTCTTTTCCGGCCACTCCATGCTCTAGGAAACGCCTTTCTGAATGCTTTGAGAAAAATCACAGAGTGTACACTACGTTTTTTTTTCGGAACAAACTGTTAAAATTGACGATCTTTACTTAGGTTGTTTTCTTCATTAGCACTGTAATAACTGTTTCCTTTACTGTAATTATTGCAATGTTCACTAGCTGAATGCAAGGGAACACACTGTTCATTGATATCACGATGGCGATTTGGTGTTGTGCATGCTGGTGTGTTTTGTTCACAATGTAGTATGTATGGTGTGTACATGGGATACGTGTCATACTCGTACCGATTTTCATATCCACATTGAACAATTTGATGGCTGGCTGGTTGATTCGGAAGAGGTGATCAAATAACGAGGTCAGCGGTCCCATCGGATTACGGAAGGATTTCGACAGTGCCCTTTCAAAGGGCATTTGGCTGAAGCAATTTAGGGAAATCTCGGAAAACCTAAGTCAGGATGGCCGGATGCGGGTTTGAACCGTTGTCCTCCCGACTGCGAATCCATTTGTGCTTAACACTGCACCACCTCGCTCTGTCTGTGACCGTTACTACAGTCCGGTTGCCCATTACATTGTTTTTGCTGCACTGCTCTACTTTGTGCTGCATGCTGTATGCACAACGACCATATACGTAAAATTAGAAGGAAGGTGATCGCTTCATAGCTTTGGTTACCGATAATAACTTGACACAAGAGAGTATGAGTTTAATTTGTACACTACAGCACTGAAGATGATCACTATTTGCTGTCAATAAACCATCAAAATTACGGCCAACGCTGACCTTCCTTCTAATAAAACTATCAGTAATTTTTCATCTATGCATTGATCGATATATTTCTTCTTCTTGTCAATCCAACTGTAAAATTCTGTTTTGCGAAATGGTTGTCTGTGTCTTACTGAAGCTTGTCTGTTAATTGTTTGGTCAACGTGTTCACCTTGTCTTCCATTTGTATATCCTAAGTAGTTACTGATTCATGTTCTGACGGGCAAGACTTCACTTTACTCGCAACAGCTTCGCACCTGGCGTTTAATTGTTTGGCTTCACTCTGAATGTTTGTGATTTTTCCTGTTGTAAATTTCGTTCGGAAAATTTTTGATCAAGGTCAGTCACTTGTCCGCTCAGTCTTTCATTTATTTCGTCTATCCTTGCGGATAAAGTGTCGTTACTGATTTAGTGCTATCAAATCGGTCTTAATCTCGTCATATCCCTTTTTAGTATCTCTTTGTAAGTCGGCTCGTAGTGCAGTCATATGATTTTGCATTGAAGTCATACATACACTCCTGGAAATTGATATACGAACACCGTGAATTCATTGTCCCAGGAAGGGGAAACTTTATTGACACATTCCTGGGGTCAGATACATCACATGATCACACTGACAGAACCACAGGCACATAGACACAGGCAACAGAGCATGCACAATGTCGGCACTAGTACAGTGTATAGCCACCTTTCGCAGCAATGCAGGCTGCTATTCTCCCATGGAGACGATCGTAGAGATGCTGGATGTAGTTCTGTGGAACGGCTTGCCATGCCATTTCCACCTGGCGCCTCAGTTGGACCAGCGTTCGCGCTGGACGTGCAGACCGCGTGAGACGACGCTTCATCCAGTCCCAAACATGCTCAATGGGGGACAGATCCGGAGATCTTGCTGGCCAGGGTAGTTGACTTACACCTTCTAGAGCACGTTGCGTGGCACGGGATACATGCGGACGTGCATTGTCCTGTTGGAACAGCAAGTTCCCTTGCCGGTCTAGGAATGGTAGAACGATGGGTTCGATGACGGTTTGGATGTACCGTGCACTATTCAGTGTCCCCTCGACGATCACCAGTGGTGTACGGCCAGTGTAGGAGATCGCTCCCCACACAATGATGCCGGGTGTTGGCCCTGTGTGCCTCGGTCGTATGCAGTCCTGATTGTGGCGCTCACCTGCACGGCGCCAAACACGCATACGACCATCATTGGCACCAAGGCAGAAGCGACTCTCATCGCTGAAGACGACACGTCTCCAAACGTCCCTCCATTCACGCCTGTCGCGACACCACTGGAGGCGGGCTGCACGATGTTGGGGCGTGAGCGGAAGACGGCCTAACGGTGTGCGGGACCGTAGCCCAGCTTCATGGAGACGGTTGCGAATGGTCCTCGCCGATACCCCAGGAGCAACAGTGTCCCTAATTTGCTAGGAAGTGGCGGTGCGGTCCCCTACGGCACTGCGTAGGATCCTACGGTCTTGGCGTGCATCCGTGCGTCGCTGCGGTCCGGTCCCAGGTCGACGGGCACGTGCACCTTCCGCCGACCACTGGCGACAACATCGATGTACTGTGGAGACCTCACGCCCCACGTGTTGAGCAATTCGGCGGTACGTCCACCCGGCCTCCCGCATGCCCACTATACGCCCTCGCTCATAGTCCGTCAACTGCACATACGGTTCACGTCCACGCTGTCGCGGCATGCTACCAGTGTTAAAGACTGCGATGGAGCTCCGTATGCCACGGCAAACTGGCTGACACTGACGGCGGCGGTGCACAAATGCTGCGCAGCTAGCGCCATTCGACGGCCAACACCGCGGTTCCTGGTGTGTCCGCTGTGCCGTGCGTGTGATCATTGCTTGTACAGCCCTCTCGCAGTGTCCTGAGCAAGTATGGTGGGTCTGACACACCGGTGTCAATGTGTTCTTTTTTCATTTCCAGGAGTGTATGTCATTGTCTTTTTTATTTTCGGTCATTTGTCGGATATAATATTAAGCATATTAGCAATATTTGCTGACTGAAACTGCTTTGCCTCCGGCTCGCGTTTTGACATGAGGCCACGGTCTAGTAATTGACTAATTGTCGGGACATTAACAAAATTACCGTCACTAGGCATTTCAACTACTGGTTGCTCATGAACGTCTGAATCAACATTAGAATTACTATCAGTATCTGTTCGATGTCCACTTCATATTGTGTTTGTGTTTGCTGTCTACCATGCTCTATTGTCGCGAACTGTTTGCGTGTTATTAGCATGCTATACGTAATGTATTGTGGAAGCAAAAAATCTTTAAATTAAATTAAAATCGTGAGAATTATTTTTGTAAATGATTCGTCCTGGACTGTTTATGTGCATTTCATGAATACGAAACCTTTCGCCATGTCAAGACGCAGTATAGCTAAGGTTGATTTTTATCATAAATTGAAAGAAATATTAAGTAATATCACTATATTCAATTATCATACATAAACAATAAGTTTACAGTGAGACTCACACTAAATCAGTGCGCTTAGTATGACTGCGCCTCTACAAAATATAAATGATAATGGCGGGGTGCCGCATCAATCTGGCGTAATCGCAAGAAAGAGTCCGTCTTCGCCCGCTTCTAAAAAAAAATAACAGGTTCCGTCCCCTTCACAAAAATAATTGAGAGACGTAATTCCACATTTGTTTCTGCGATTATATCTTACAGTCGATACAACCGCTCATAGCACTCAATTTTTAATTATTTATTCATGTATTTATTACGTTTCAAATTTTTCGTATGTAAATTACGCTCTTCCGGGAGGTGTTGTCATTTACCATCTCGCAAAGTTATCAGATGATCAAAACCAATTACAAAATGAGTGAAGACAAGAATTGTGCGAAAAGTGGCAGTTGACTCTAAATCATAAAAAGTCATAATAAAGTCATAATAAAGTCATCCAAACGAGCAATAACAGGAATCTGTTGAATTTCGGTTACACGGTGAATCACATAAATCGAAAAGTTGTAAATTAAATATTTAGGTACTACATTTAATAAGTATAGTTGGATCAGTCACATAGGTAATTTTGTGGCAAAAGCAAACCAAAGACAGCCATTTAATGATAGAAACTTAGAAAATGCGAGGAGTCTGCTAAAGAGACCGCTTACACCACGCTCGTCAGTCCTCTTGGGGTATTGCTGTGCGGTGTGGAATCTTCATCAGATAGGATTGGCGGACAACATCGTAAAAGTATTATTATTTTTATTTTGTGTAAAAACTATGTGAAACGACGAACAAACATTTCGGTAACTCGGGTGAGGTTACAATGTACTTATGCACACTCAAGAACATTTAATTTTAAGAAGGAAAGGACTGACACAGCAGCGATTATTCGACTGCGCCATCCACAAAAGAAATATCAGCTGTAAGTCATGTATTTATTGTGTATTTGTCAATGTCTATTAGTTCAAAGCCAATTTGTCCAAAATATATTAATATTTTACGATGCAGTAATTTTCTTCTTATTCGTTACTTTCACTAACCAAAAATGATGTTCAAATTGTATATGAGCTTTGTTACAGGTTCGCTCTCTATCGCGGTGTCTCGATTGTACTTGGGAGACCACTAATATGTTCAACTTCCGATCTGTCAATCTTTCTCGTAAGAAATTCCACTAATTTGCTTTCATTTCCATTTTTTATATTCAAATAGGTCCCAAAGGTATTTTCATCGAAGATACTGATTTCGTGAAGATAATCCGGGTCAAAAGGTCAATTATTTGCGTAATCAATCCGTACGTCTCCTGAACACAATCGAGAACCGACGCATCGGTGATCAATTAATAATCTCTCTCTCTCTTTTAAAGTCTAACTAAAAAACGGCCACATAGGATAGCCGTAAGTACGCAATCTAGCGCTAGGATGCATTTGTCAGTAAATATTACCAACCAACAGTTACAGAATCACTATTATTATCTACTACTATTTCTTATACAGAATAAGCAAGTTCCTAACGCCAGAATACACATTATGTTTCTTTCGTGCAGTGGTTTCCGTTACCTTCTGCATCCTCGAGCCGTTGATCATTGCTGATTCTTCATCCTTTTAAGGGTAGCTTCCCGCCTCAAGGGCAAGAGAGTTCTCAGAATCTCTGTCCGCTCCTCCACCCGTTTTGACTTCTTATGCTGGAAGTCTTCGACCGCCGCTGCTGAATATTTTTATTCAAAATTTAAGCAGTGGCGAGCCTCGAACCGGGAACCAAGGAAGTTTCGATTAGTAGTTAATTGGGCTAGCTTTAATTTTTCGATCGTTACTGTTCTCGGCATTTGTCTGTGCGGATCTCGTATGACATCTGTTAAGGTTGATCGTTGAATACTTCACTCAGTTCTTATTACAATCGTGCTGAGCTACAGTAGTGGCAGACATGTACACCACAGGTACCTTTGCATTATAGGGATTCAACTAGTATGTCAGTTAGCCAATTGGGGGTGTCGTGGTTAGCGGTGTTGATGCAACCAAGGAGTTCGGTGGCGTGAATATGAACGCAGTGGGAGATGGATCTGAAGAACTCTTTCAACTTGAGCCTTTGAGTAGTGGTCATGTTGTGGTAGAGGACTCTGCAGCTCGTGCTGCCTGTCATGTTAAAGTTTCACAACAGTCATTTAGAAGAATATATAGATTTCTAAATACGGAACTAAGAAGTAAGAAAAACCAAACGAGAGATTGATAAACAAAAGTGTGAGGAAATGGAGAAGTTAGAGGGTCAAAGCACGTAAAAAGTGGTGGATATCTGTATTAAATAAGTAATCTTTGAAGGCAGCAAGATAAATAAAAGTAGAATAATACTTTATACTAAGGATGGTACTACATTAATAACTAACAGGAAGAGTTGAACAGATAAAAAGGGTGAATAGAAGACGTTTAAGAGGCAAAAAACGAGCAGGGCTCTGGCCTGACTTCCGTAGCTTTTAGCCTGTACATTACCCCAGCTACCACGGCATGCTAAAAAATGGTTCAAATGGCTTTGAGCACTATGGGACTTCTGAGGTCATCAGTCCCGTAGAACTTAGAACTAGTTAAACCTAACTAACCTAAGGACATCACACACATCCATGCCCGAGGCAGGAATAGAACCTGCGACCGTAGCGGTCGCGCGGTTCCAGAATGTAGCGCCTAGAACCGCTCAGCCACAACGGCCGGCCACGGCATGCTGTCTGACCGTGAGGAGGGGGAAAATGCGAACGCGCCGTACTTAAATGGCAATTCACTTACACTGCATAAGACTTTCCTGTATATTTCACACTTTTCAACAATATAGATGACAAACAAAACACATTTTCAGTATTACTTAATTATTTTGGTGCACTGTAGACATACTATATAATTTTTATCTGGTAACAACTGTCGGCATACGGACAGACGCAAACGGTTTCACAGATTTTCGCACTCGTGAAGACAGATAGCTACACTACTTCTTTTTGTGCTGATAGCCACAGGATCTGTGACCTACTTTTATACCAGGAACAAACAGCGAAGGGTAACACCACGATTCTGCCGGACTGAATAAATGAAACGTCGCACTGCGCTGAGTAGTTCTGAGAGGTACCGACAAAAACTGAGACAGGCCGAGAGTGGCCCACTTACAGTCTGGCATGCCATGCCTTACATTGTCCTAGACAGAGAAGTACCCAGTAGGGAATGTTTTCGAGGGGTTTTCCGTTTGCAGTATCGTCCTTACAAATAACGAAAACCTTTTGAACTGAGGGACTGGCGCTATTTTGAATTTGTTTCTGATGTTATAAAATTCTTTTTCTCGTATGTTCTTATGTTAATAAATTTTGACCGTGATCATGTTACTAATAATGTACTTAGAACCACAGGACTAAAAATTATTTCCTCAACTGCGAAACACATCACACTCAATATACAGAAAGTGCAGATATAGTAAAGTTTTTGTCAGGTCACGCAAAACAGTTGTAACTGGATATTTCAAGGACGATAACCAGTCCAAACTGGACATACACAGGGTGTTAAGAAAAAGTGTTACATATTCGTACAGGAGGTGGTATCGGTCAAAACTAGAAGTAAAGTTCCAACAATGATATGACTAGGAACCTATACCTATACCTCGTATTTCCATCTGTTACGTGGAAGTAGGCACTATAAACCTTGCAGCATGTGGTTACCACGCATTCAGACACATCATTCAGCCGTTCTTCGCAGTTAAGCAAGTGCTCTTTCAAATACACCTAGCTTCATTCCCATTTATTTAATCGTATGGTGATTTTATACAATATACAGTTGATATAAAGCAAATGATTTTATACAATTACATATGATATTAGACAAGATTAAATCTTAAAGTCCGTGTTTTTCAACCAGTTAATTAAGCTGGCTGTGAGAGAGAACAAGCCATCGGGAATTCCAGGGTATGAATGAAGTGGACAGCGTTGGACTACATGTTCAATTGCCTGCTCTTCTTGATTACATTCACACATTGGTGAACTGATCCAGCCCCATTTGTACCTGAAGTAGCTACAACAACCATGTCCAGTCCTTGACCTGTTGAGGCGGCATCAAAGGTTCCTTGGTAAGTCAAAACTTTTTGGCTTCTTTGTGTGATCAAGGTGATAGGCTCTTGTTCCCAGTGTTTTTGTTGACCATTCAGGCTTCCAGCATTCATTTAGATCAAAACCATCCGCGATGAGTTGTCCTGCAGTAACGCTTGCTGGTCCAATTGATCGCAATCGTTGCTATGGCGGATGACAGAACTCCTGGTGCAGTGGTGGAGAGGGTGATGCAGAGATTTTCTTGGCCTCCCTCAATAGAGCTTGTTTCCGCCTTAAGTAAGGTAGAGGGATACGACTGAGTGCAGGTAACCAGTAGCATTGGATTGATTTGATGGAACCAGTAATGCAGCGAATTGTGTCGTTAAGTTTTGTGTCTACTTTCTTCACATGTACACTTTCCAACCAGACAGGTGCACAGTACTCTGCAGCCGAGTACACAAGACTGATACCAATTAAACGCAGACAGTCAGCAGGGGTTCCCCAGGTGGTACCAATGAGCTGATGTAGTCTGTTGTTCCTTGCAGCAACTTTATAAGAAAGCTTGGAAACGTGCCCTTTGTAGCTCAGGGTTCTATCTGGAGTGATTCTGAGATATTTTGGTTTGTAGTTCGCAGCACGATTCGTTAGATGGAAACAAGAGACTTCAGTTTTCGATGTGCTTGGGATCAATCTTCTGGTCTTAAAGAAAGTTGACATCTTCTCCAGTTCCTCCATAAGAATTCCTTCTCCATCTTCGAAATTACTGATCTGTGCTACCAGTTTGATGTCATCAACATAGATGAATTTAGTTGGTATTGTGGTTGGTAAATCACTAATGTATAAATTGAAAAGTGATGGCGCTAAAACAGATCCCTGTGGTAGTCCATTATTTAGTTTCCGTTTGTGGCTTTTAGAGCTGCCTAGAAACCAAATTGCCTTTCACTAAGCATGCTGGATATTAGATCCACAATTTCTCGACTTGGCACAACTTTCAGTAGCTTGTAGATCAGTCCCTGTCACTAGACAGTGTCATACGCGGCTGTCAGGTCGATGAAGACAGCTGTTGATTTCAGATGGCCTTGAAAACCTGCTTCAATATGGGTAGTTAGGGCAAGAACCTGATCGGTGCAGCTGCGTCCTTGTCTGAAGCCATCTTGTTCAGGAGGGGTAGCAGCGTCGATTCTAGTTAAGAGGACTCGTTGCAAAAGTTTGAATGTACAGCTGAGCAATGCTATAGGGCGGTAGCTTTCAGGGCTGTCTTCAGGTTTGCCAGGTTTGAGAGGAGCTGTAACTTTGACAGTTTGAATTGTCTGGGAAGTTTGTTCTCTTTGAGTATGTAAGTGAAGAGCAAAGTGAGCCAGAGTATGCAGTGTGGGCCCATGTTCTTAATAAATTCATTATAGATGTTGTCGGGGCCAGCAGCCTTACCGACTTTCAGTAGCTTGACAGCACTTTCTACTTCCGCTGTGGAGAAGGGCCTGGAAAGTGGCTCGTTTCTAGGGGCACTGCGCTTGAGGCTAGAGAGTGGTATACAGTATTCAACCCCACTGCATCACATGCACAGGTCACACTGCCCTGTACCATCTGCACATTGTCAATGAGTTTAGCACACATCCAATGCGTTTAAATGTTTATATAGCCAGAAATCCAAAAGCTTCAGATCCGGCGGACGGAGAGGTCATGCTACGACACCACCTCGACCAATCCATCACCCATGAAACGTCGCGGTGAGATAGTGACGCACGATCCGTAGGAAATTGGGTGACGACCTGTCAAGCGTAAACCACAGTCGTCTTCTGAAAGGGTAAAGTTCTCCAACAGTGCTGGTAATTCATTGCGCAGAAATCGATGATCCGCGGCACCTTTTAATCAGTTTGGTAAAGTGTGTGCTCCTGTGAGTCTGTCACCGACAGGTCCTGCCCCTACATTAATACCGTGGATATCCGCAAGGGGAGTGGCGGAGTGGGTGGCGAGAGAATGGTCTTGTCCCCTTCTGGGATCTGTGGCAGACTTTGTATTAGTTCCAAAATTCTCACGAAATCCCAAAAGTGACTGCCTCTGATTCTACTCAAGTGCATTCAAATGATAACAAGTGGCTGTAGTAAATACCGCATTATTTAGTTCAAGTGTGTGTAAAATCTTATGGGACTTAACTGCTAATCTCATCAGTCCCTAAGCTTACACACTACTTAACCTAAATTAACCTAAGGACAAACACACACACCCATGCCCGAGGGAGGACTCGAACTTCCGCCGGGACCAGGCGCACAGTCCATGATTGCATCGCCTTAGACCAATCGGCTAATCCCGCGCGGCAGGTGTAGTTCCAACGTCTGGCAGAGTACATACACAGATGCAGCATACCTGCCCGATACGCGTTCCCAATCTCCACAGAAATAACCCCTTCTTTTGTCCATATCTAAAGCTTAACGGTGCAACAGTAATTTTGCATTTCCCCCGTCACGAGGCTTGCTAAAACTTCATTCTGCTTTAGACGGTAGAGCGACTGCAATAGAGTATGACGAAAACTGCCATGTTAATATCTAGGGGTATGCACTTACACTTCACCTGCAAGCCAAAATACAGAAAAAAATTCAAATTTCTTTGCTACATGAAAGGAAAAATTCGTGAAATATCGACGGAAAAGTGTTTGGACCTTTTTAAGGGGAGTAGGATGTCAAACCGGCCGTCTTGGAGCAGGAGAGGCGTCGCAGGACATTTTAATTTCCACTGTATATACTTTCACAAATAAATTCATAAAACTTCTTCAGCTTGACCAGGAAGGATTCAGGATTCACACTCATAACAGTGGAAGTTCAAAACCGCAATATTTTTTTTTCTTGCTTGTGGAATACTTCCAGGTCATGCTGACGAAGTTTTAGGAATTTATTTGTAAAAGTATAGGCACTGGAAATTAAAATGTCCTGTGGTGCCTCTCCTGCTCCAAGTCGGCCCGTTGCCGCTCTATCCACCTTAAAGTATGTAGTTCTTAAACTATACGAGCTGAACCATGTAGAGCCTGTAGTCGTGGAGTTAAGAACGCTGCCGTCCTGTTGCTATGGCTACACATTAATGTGCCAATCAAGAGAGACGAGAACCATTACGGTTGATTCCTATACTGTTAAGAGTTCGTTTACTAGCCCAATTAGATGGTTTCTTCGAAGATTTCCTATATCCATATTCATATTCATATTAACACACAGCCGTCCGGCGACACCACAGTGATGTACACGACACCAAAGTGATGTACGCGGCACCACAGTGATGTACGCGGCACCACAGTGATGTACGCGGCACCACAGTGATGTACGCGGCACCACAGTGATGTACGCGGCACCACAGTGATGTACGCGACTCCACATTGATGTACGCGACACCACATTGATGTACGCGACACCACAGTGATGTACGCGACACCACAGTGATGTACGCGACACCACAGTGATGTACGCGACACCACAGTGATGTACGCGACACCACAGTGATGTACGCGACACCACAGTGATGTACGCGAGAGCACAGTGACGTACGCGAGAGCACAGTGACGTACGCGAGAGCACAGTGACGTACGCGAGAGCACAGTGATGTACGCGAGAGCACAGTGATGTACGTGAGAGCACAGTGATGTACGCGAGAGCACAGTGATGTACGCGACACCACAGTGATGTACGCGACACCACAGTGATGTACGCGGCACCACAGTGATGTACGCGGCACCACAGTGATGTACGCGGCACCACAGTGATGTATGCGGCACCACAGTGATGTACGCGGCACCACAGTGATGTACGCGGCACCAAAGTGATGTACGCGGCACCAAAGTGATGTACGCGGCACCAAAGTGATGTACGCGACACCAAAGTGATTTACGCGACACCAAAGTGATTTACGCGACACCAAAGTGATTTACGCGACACCAAAGTGATGTACGCGACACCAAAGTGATGTACGCGGCACAACAATGATGTACGCGACACCAAAGTGATGTACGCGACACCAAAGTGATGTACGCGACACCAAAGTGATGTACGCGACACCAAAGTGATGTACGCGACACCAAAGTGATGTACGCGACACCAAAGTGATGTACGCGACACCAAAGTGATGTACGCGACACCAAAGTGATGTACGCGACACCACAATGATGTACGCGACACCACAGTGATGTACGCGACACCACAGTGATGTATGCGACACCACAGTGATGTACATGACACCAATGTAATGTACGCGACACCAAAGTGATGTACGCGACACCAAAGTGATGTACGCGACACCACAATGATGTACGCGACACCACAGTGATGTACGCGACACCACAGTGATGTACGCGACACCACAGTGATGTACGCGACACCACAGTGATGTACGCGACACCACAGTGATGTACATGACACCAATGTAATGTACGCGACACCAAAGTGATGTACGCGACACCAAAGTGATGTACGCGACACCACAATGATGTACGCGACACCACAGTGATGTACGCGACACCACAGTGATGTACGCGACACCACAGTGATGTACGCGACACCACAGTGATGTACGCGACACCACAGTGATGTACATGACACCAATGTAATGTACGCGACACCAATGTAATGTACGTGACACCAAAGTGATGTCTTGAGCATAGTATCGCGCAGTGGCCGGCGTCAGCACTTCAGTATATTTTGCACTCTGTTGGTGTTTTGTTTAGGTAACAATAAGTTAGACACGTCAACAAACTTTTTGTTTTTATGAGTACTTGAACCCTTTCATCGTGGCAGACGAAACAGACGATACGATTATTTACGATGAATGCACGGACGTCTTATCTGACGTTCCGGACGACTTGACCGATTGCGAAGAAGACATTGGATATCGAAAAAAAAGAAAGTGAAGCAGAATCGTCGGAAGATAGTGAAATACGTCCAAGATGATTTCCGCGAACGCTACGATTGCCAACTGATTCGGATGAATCAGACGAAGAAGATAGTGCACAGGAGTCAGACTGATTTACCGATGCCCAGTAATGAATTTGAAGGATCTCTGAGTCCAAACGTATTTACCAAAGATACACAGTGCGTCGATGGTATCGTAGAATTGTGTATTGGGAATGATCCATTTGAATATATTAGCAACGATTCCAACAAGTACTACATTCAAAATTTCAATAGAAGAAAACTGGATTTAAAAAAATGCCAAATTGTCGAAGTTATGGGATCCGATCTTAGAAAATGGTTTGGGCTTGTTGTCCTTATGGGAACTGTAAAAAAAAGCAAGGATCGATGGTTTTTGATGAACGAATCCGTTGATACGCACACCGATATTTCGCAAAACGATGTCCCGCAACCGATTCAGACAAATATTATAATTTTTACATTTTTCGGAATCCAAAATAAACCATAATCTGACCGGCTTTTCACAGTGCAATTCGTAATTGATTATTTTTCCAAAGAGATTAAACAAACAAATATTTGAAAGAAACAAATTTTGTATTTATTTACATATGTATATCTCCCAAATTTCATGAAAGTGGGGGAACAGGGTGGAGAACTTATGAGAACTAACGATGAGATTAGTAACACTAAACAATTTTTAATTTCCCGATAATGTCAAGAACGGCCATCGACAAGCCATGTAATTCGAATTAGCGCTCCCGGCGCCAAGCGAATCAATTCGTTCGAGACGTGCGGACGGCAAAGTGTTAATCACATAAAAAATACTTCGATATGCTAATGAAATATGCTTACCTTTAAAATAAAGCATTAATCTACCACCGAAAAAATATTTAAAAGTTAAACGTTTAACATAAAACACGCGTTGTGTACTCTATGTCAAGCTTATTTCTCGACGCACGACACATTCTCAAATTCAACGACTCATTGGTATGACAAATAGAACTTTTGGAATTTTGTAAGGGTAGGCTTCCGCGGCCATTGTCACTGCTAATGAAATTCTTCTGGGCTGTTGACGGCTTATCGGTTCTAGGCACTACAGTCCAGAACCCCGCGACCGCTACGGTCGCAGGTTCGAATCCTGCTTCGGGCATGGATGTTTGTGATGTCCTTAGGTTAGTTAGGTTTAAGTAGTTCTAAGTTCTAGAGGACTGATGACCTCAAAAGTTAGGAGCCGTTTGAATTTGATTTTTTTTTTTATTGACGGCATTGTCAATATATAAAAACCATCCAAAAGACAAGATCGCACAAAACATTGTTTATTCAAGACATCCAGTTTCAACAGTCTTAGCTGGCATCTTCAGGTCTTAAACTTTTTTTTGTTGTAAAACATATTCATGAACATGTTCAGGTTTTATTACAAAAAAATGTTTAAGATCCGAAGATGACAACTAAGACTTTTCAAACCATTTGCTTTGAATAAAAAATATTTTGTGAGATCTTTTGAATGGTTTTTAAAAATTAAAACAGGTCGCTCTTCAATGCTCTCAAAATGAGAAAATTCAATCAATATATAAAATTGTTCGATGTTTCGGCCATTACCGCAAACGGCCCTGTCCTCTGGGCTTTGTGCTGAGCTAACTGCTGAATGAGGGAGGCTCTGTATCTTAAACAGGGTGGTAGATTGATAGTGACAGGGCCAAATATCTCAAGAAATAAGCGTCAAACGAAAACTCGACAAAGAACGAAACCCGTCTAACTGGAAGGGGGAAACCAGATGGCGCTATGGTTGGCCCGCTAGATGGCGCTGCCATAGGTCAAACGGATATCAACTGCGTTTTTTTGTAGGAACCCCCATTTTTATTACATATTCGTGTACTACGTAAAGAAATATGAATGTTTTAGTTGAACCACTTTTTTCGCTTTGTGATAGATGGCTCTGTAATAGTCACAAACGTATAAGTACGTGGTATCACGTAACATTCCACCAGTGCGGACGATATTTGCTTCGTGATACATTACCCGTGTTAAAATGGACCGTTTACCAGCTGCGGAAAAGGTCGATATCGTGTTGATGTACGGCTATTGTGATCAAAACGCCCAACGGGCGTGTACTATGTATGCTGCTCGGTATCCTGGACGACATCATCTAAGTGTGCGGACCGTTCGCCGGATAGTTACGTTATTTAAGGAAACAGGAAACGTTCAGCCACATGTGAAACGTCATCCACGACCTGCAACAAATTATGACGTCCAGGTAGATGTTTTAGCTGCTGTCGCGGCTAATGCACAAAAAATGGTTCAAATGGCTCTGAGCACTATGGGACTTAACATAACATCTGTGGTCATCAGTCCCCTAGAACTTAGAACTACTTAAACCTAACTAACCTAAGGACATCACACACATCCATGCCCGAGGCAGGATTCGAACCTGCGAGCGTAGCAGTCGCGCGGTTCCGGACTGAGCGCCTAGAACCGCTAGACCACCGCGGCCGGCGCTAATGCACACATCAGTACCAGACAAATTGCGCGAGAATCGGGAATCTAAAAACGTCGGTGTTGAGAATGCTGCATCAACATCAATTGCAACCGTACCATATTTCTATGCACCAGGAATTGCATGGCGTCGTGTACAGTTTGCCACTGGGCACAAGAGAAATTACGGGACGATGACAGATTTTTTTGCACGCGTTCTATTTAGCGACGAAGCGTCATTTACCAACAGCGGTGACGTAAACCGACTTAATATGCCCTATTGGGCAACGGAAAATCCAGGATGGCTGCGACAAGTAGAACATCAGCGACCTTGGTGGGTTAATGTATGGTGCGGCATTATGGGAGGAAGGATAATTGGCCCCCATTTTATAGATGGCTATCTAAATGATGCAGTGTATGCTGATTTCCTACGTAATGTTCTACCGATGTTACTACAATATGTTTCCAACGTGATGGATGTCCAGCACCTAACTCGCGTGCGGTTGAAGCGGTATTGAATAGCACATTTCACCGCAGGTGGATTGGTCGTCGAATCACCATACCATGGCCCGCACGTTCACCAGATCTGACGTCCCCGGATTTCTTTCTGTAGAGAAAGTTGAAGGATATTTGCTATCGTGATCCATCGACAACGCCTGACAACATGCGTCAGCGCATTGTCAATGCATGTGCGAACATAACGGAAGCGAACTACTTGCTGTTGAGAGGAATGTCGTTACACGTATTGCCAAATGCATTGAGGTTGACGGACATCATTTTGAGCATTTATTGCATTAATGTGGTATTTACAGGTAATCACGCTGTAACAGCATGCTTTCTCAGAAATGATAAGTTCACAAAGGTATTTGTATCACATTGAAAGAACCGAAATGAGATGTGCAAACGTACCTACGTTCTGTATTTTGATTTAAAAAACCTACCTGTTAACAACTGTTCGTCTAAAACTGTGAACCATAAGTTTGTGACTATTACAGTGCCACCTATCACAAAGCGAAAAAAGTGGTCCAACTAAAACAATAATATTTATTTACGTAATACACGAATACGTAATAAAAAATGAGGGTTCCTATTTTTTTTAAAACGCAGTTGATATCCGTTTGACCCATGGCAGCGTCATCTAGCGGGCCAACCATAGCGCTATCTGGTTTCCCCCTTCAAGCTAGACAAGTTTCGTTCTTTGTAGTTTTTTCGTTTGACTTATTTCGTGAGATATTTGGCGCGGTCACGATCAATGGTCCGCCTTGTATAGTAGCTGAGGAACCTGTTTAGGTAGTTTGATAGGGTACTTCAGCATCAGAAGAGAGGTGTTAGGCGTTCTTTTCTTATGTTTATATTATTCCTTGTCATTGGTGGATAAAGAGGTACATAATTGATGTTTACATTATTTCTTGCCGTTGGTAGAAACAAGCTAATTAGAAACTGTGACGCAGCGCTATCTGCTTGTTGGCAGGTGCGGGCTGTGGCGTGCCTGCGCTCTGTGTCCGTACGGCTGATGCGGTGTCCCGAGAGTCTGTGTGAGTCGCTTTTCAGGCGACGCGCTCCCGTGGCGATGTCAGGGCTGGCAGCCAGGACGCCGGAAGCTTACACCCGGCCTCTCTATTCATGTCGGCGGGTCGCTTGGCTATGTCTATCGCCTCTCTAATCGTCCTCCCCAATGTGAAGGGTTGTTTCGCCAGTACACGGTCTTCACGGAACGTAATCTCTCTATCGAACTGATCCTGGTGTTCTGCCACCGTTTACCTGGTGCGTTGTCCCAGACAGATACACCTTTCATGCTCTGCAATTCGTGTGCTGATCGGCCGTCCCGTTTTTCCTACGTACACCAATCTACATTCACAACCGATTTCGTAAGTTCCTGCAGTGTTTTGCCCTTCGACCGCATCTTTCGTTGAGTCTAGAACATCTTTTACTTTGTTGTTGCCCCGAAAGATTGGCTTGATACCGGCATGGCGGAGGATTTTGCCCACATTTTCCTTGTACATGTGGTTGCGGGTCTATGTTCTGTGCTTCCTTCTGATCTTCCCTATTGCCTTCATCCTTTGTCGTCATAGTTTTGGAAATTTGTAGTAAGGTAGTATGGGACCAAACTGCTAAGGTCATCGGTCCCTAGGCCTACACACTACTTAATATAACTTAACTAATTTACGATAAGGCCAACATACACACTGTGGTGTGCGTACTGTAAGACCTTCGGTACACATGCCATCAGATTATTAGACTTGTCGCTCTAACAAAGTAGGCGAGTGTCAGCAATATCTCTAGTGGTCTTATCGTGGCGTGTTTATCTTCTGCCGTTAGGTCAGATGATAGAAGTGCCACTTGCACGCTTAGAGTAGCAGATTGACGGTGACCAACTTTAAACAGAACTTGATTAATTTTCACACACATTTATTAAAATAATAACAAGCATAAAATTACTTAACTTGATTCTGGATGCTATTTACAATTGACAGTATGAAGTTCCTTTGGTCTTGGCATGTTAATCTTATTTTCACATATCTCTCATACTTGACTAAGTGTCTATACATTTATCTTCATGGCTATGTACACGAATATGATAATCTTATTAGGAGCAGACTGAAACTTGACTATAGACTGGTACAGACTAATGCAGGCTGGTACAGACTGGTGCAGACTGACTAATCGGAAGTCTGTACACTCGTTACAATACCTCGTGCGTTCAGGTATCACCGAGCGACTGTGATCCGTGAGGAGAAAAGGTTCTACGTTAGCAGCAATCTCATTGGCGGCGTTACATATTAATACGCGGATCGGCGGAAGCAGAATTTGGTCCGTCTCTAAGGCAGCGCCAGTGCTCTAGTGGGAAAGTTGTGAACGCGCTGACTACGCGGAACTATGTACGCAACACACACCCATGCCCAAGGGAGGACTCGAACCTCCGACAGGGAGAGCCGCGCGAACCGTATCAAGGCTCCTCAGTCCGCACGGCTCATAATTTCGTTTATCCTATTCTTGAAACTTCCTGGCACATTAAAACTGTGTGGCGGACCGAGACTCGAACTCGGGACCTTTGCCTTTCTCGGGCAAGTGCTTACGATCTGAGCTACCCAAGCACGACTCACGTCCCGTCCTCACAGCTCCACTTCAGCCAGTACCTCGTCTCCTACCTTCCAAACTTTACAGAAACTCTCCTGCGAACCTTGCAGAACTAGCACTCCAGAAAGAAAGGATAGGCAAAGGTCCCGAGTTCGAGTCTCGGTCAGGCACACAGTTTTAATCTGCCAGGAAGTTTCATATCAGCGCACACTCCGCTGCAGAGTGAAAATCTCATTTTGGTATCATATTCTTGCCGTAAACATTGGCTCCAAAAATGGATCTGAGATTTCGTAGTTCCGCCTTCGGGTGTGCATCATCACTCATCCTGTAGGACTTCCTGGTTAAAGGGTGAAGGACCATCTTCTTATGCGTAGGATAATGGCGGGAGGAAGAGTGGAAGTACCAGTAACTGCCCTTGCTGGTGACTTCTGTGCACTCTGTGGTCAAGTTTACATGAGGCTTTCGGTAAACTTCCAGGTCGAGGAGAAGTATCACCCCATTCTTTTCGATCTCCATAGTAAATTGTATTTTACTATGCAGTTGACAGAGATGTGGATGAAACTTCTGTACCTCTTCCTTTCCAGGTGGCCAGATGATAAGGTATTATCAACATATTGGAGCCAGTACTCAGTGCGTAATGGTGCGGACTGGAGAGCTGTTTCTTCAAATGCCTCCATGAAGATGTCTGTTGCAATAGGCGAGAGAGAGAGGGAACCCATAGCTACACCGTCCGTCTGTTCACAAAGTTCCCCTTTCCACCTGAAGTAGGTGGCCGATAAATAGTGGCGCCCAAGTTCACATACTTCAGAAGCCACGCGTTTCTCTATGATGATCATCGTGTCCGACACTGGTACATTCGTGCATAGAGACTTAACGTCAAAACTAACCATCAGATCCGTAGCTAAGACGCACTTCTTTTAAAAATGTCAAAAAGTAGGTGGAGTTCTTAACGTACGAATCTTTGCGGCCCACTAGATATCGAAGCTTCAGTGGCAGTTCTTCTGCTAGCTTGTAGGTCGGTTAACTAATACTATCCATTATAGGCCTTAAAGGAAAATCCTCTTTGTGAACCTTCGGTACTCCACACATCCACACTGCCTGTGGAATTTGCGCGATGAGTCTTTTGGCCTTGTCGAAGATCGTTCTAGTTTGCTTGTATCGATTTGATTACCTTTGTGGTCTGATCACCCTTAAGTTTCCTCTAAACAAGTTCTCTAAGAAGATCCTCCATTCGTAGTCTGTTCTGCATCTACATCCATATTCCGCAAGCCACCTGACGGTGTGTGGCGGAGGGTACCCTGAGTACCTCTATCGGTTCTCCCTTCTATTCCAGTCTTGTATTGTACGTGGAAAGAAGGATTGTCGGTATGCTTCTGTGTGGGCTCTAATCTCTATGATTTTATCCTCATGGTCTCTTCGCGAGATATACGTAGGAGGGAGCAATATACTGCTTGACTCTTCGGTGAAGGTATGTTCTCGGAACTTTAACAAAATCCCGTACCGAGCTACTGAGCGTCTCTCCTGCAGAGTCTTCCACTGGAGTTTACCTATCATCTCCGTAACGCTTTCGCGATTACTAAATGATCCTGTAACGAAGCGCGCTGCTCTCCGTTGGATCTTCTCTACCTCTTCTATCAACTCTATCTGGTGCGGATCCTACACTGTTGAGCAGTATTCAAGCAGTGGGCGAACAAGCGTAGTGTAACCTACTTCCTTTATTGTCGGATTGCATTTCCTTAGGATTCTACCAATGAATCTCAGTCTGGCATCTGCTTTACCGACGATCAACTTTATATGATCATTCCATTTTAAATCACTCCTAATGCGTAGTCCCAGATAATTTATGGAATTAACTGCTTCCAGTTGCTGACCTGCTATTTTGTAGCTAAATGATAAGGGACCTATCTTTCTATGTATTTGCATCACATTACACTTGTCTACATTGAGATTCAATTGCCATTCCGTGCACCATGCGTCAATTCGCTGCAGATCCTCCTGCATTTCAGTACAATTTTTCATTGTTGCAACCTCTCGATACACCACAGCATCATCTGCAAAAAGCCTCAGTGAACTTCCGATGTCATCCACCAGGTCATTTATGTATATTGTGAATAGCAACGGTCCTATGACACTCCCCTGCGGCACACCTGAAATCACTCTTACTTCGGAAGACTTCTCTCCATTGAGAATGGCATGCTGCGTTCTGTTATCTAGGAACACCTCAATCCAATCACACAATTGATCTGATAGTCCGTATGCTCTTACTTTGCTCATTAAACAATTGTGGGGAACTGTCAAACGCCTTGCGGAAGTCAAGAAACACCGCATCTACCTGTGAACCCGTGTCTAAGGCCCTCTGAGTCTCGTTTACGAATAGCGCGAGCTGGGTTTCACACGACCGTCTTTTTCGAAACCCATGCTGATTCCTACAGAGTAGATTTCTAGTCTCCAGAAAAGACATTATACTCGAACATAATACGTGTTCCAAAATTCTACAACTCATCGACGTTACAGATATAGGTCTATAGTTCTGCACATCTGTTCGACGTCCCTTCTTGAAAACGGGGATGACCTGTGCCCTTTTCCAATCCTTTGGAACGCTTCGCTCTTCTAGAGACCTACCGTACACCGCTGCAAGAAGGGGGCAAGTTCCTTCGCGTACTGTGTAAAATGGAACTGGTATCCCATCAGGACCAGCGGCCTTTCCTCTTCTGAGCAATTTTAATTGTTTCTCTATTCCTCTGTCGTCTATTTCGACATCTACCATTTTGTCAACTGTGCAACAATCTAGAGAAGGAAGCACAGTGCAGTCTTCCTCTGTCAAACAGCTTTGGAAGAAGACATTTAGTATTTCGGCCTTTAGTCTGTCATCCTCTGTTTCAGGACCATTTTGGTCACAGAGTGTCTGGACATTTTGTTTTGATCCACCTACCGCTTTGACATAGGACCAAAATTTCTTAGGATTTTCTGCCAAGTCAGTACATAGAACTTTACTTTCGAATTCATTGAACGCATCTCGCATAGCCCTCCTCACACTACATTTCGCTTCGGGTAATTTTTGTTTGTCTGCAAGGCTTTGACTTTATTTTTGCTGTGAAGTTCCCTTTGCTTCCGTAGCAGTTTTCTAACTCGGTTGTTGTACCACGGTGGTTCTTTTCCATCTCTTACGATCTTGCTTGGCACATACTCATCTAACGCATATTGTACGATGGTTTTGAACTTTGTCCACTGATCCTCAACACTATCTGTAGTTGAGACAAAACTTTTGTGTTGAGCCGTCAGGTACTCTAATCTGCTTTGTAACTTTTGCTAAACAGAAAAATCTTCCTACTTTTTTAATATTTCTATTTACGGCTGAAATCATCGATGCAGTAACCGCTTTATGATCGCTGATTCCCTGTTCTGCATTAACTGATTCAAATAGTTCGGGTCTGTTTGTCACCAGAAGGTCTAATGTTATCGCCACGAGTCGGTTCTCTGTTTAACTGCTCAAGGTAGTTTTCAGATAAAGCACTTAAAAATATTTCACTGGATTCTTTGTCCCTGTCGCCCGTTATGAACGTTTGAGTCTCCCAGTCTATATCCGGCAAATTAAAATCTCCACCCATGGTGGGGAAATCTACTCGAAATATTTTCCAAATTATTCTTCAGGTGCTGAGCCACAACAGCTGCTGAGCCCGGGGGCCTATAGAGACATCCAATTACCATGTCTGAGCCTGCTTTAACCGTGACCTTCACCCAAATCATTTCACAATTCGAATCTCCGTCAATTTCCTTCGATACTATTGCACTTCTTACCGCTATAAACACACCTCCCCCTTCACTGTCCAGCCTGTCTCTGCGGTATACGTTCCAATCTGAGTTTAGGATTTCATTACTGTTTATATGTGGTTTCAGCCAACTTTCTGTCCCTAGTACTATATGGGCGTTGTGACCGTTTATTAATGAGAGCAGTTCTGGGACCTTTCTATAGACGGTCCTGCATTTTACTATTAGCACATTAATATTGTTTTTCCCTGTTGCATTTTGCCTACTCCTGCCTTGCCGCGTCTCAGGAGGCGTCTTGTCGGGCCTAGGGAGGGAATTCTCTAACCTAAAAAAACCCTATGTGCACTCCACACGTACTCCGCTACCCTCGTAGCCGCTTCCGGCGTGTAGTGCACGCCTGACCTATTCAAGGGGACCCTAAATTTCTCCACCCGATAGCGGAGGTCGAGAAATTTGCACCTCAGCTCTCCGCAGAATCGTCTGAGCCTCTGGTTTAAGCCTTCCACTCGGCTCCAAACCAGAGGACCGCGATCGGTTCTGGGAACGATACTACAAATAGTTAGCTCTGATTCCACCCCGCGAGCGAGGCTTTCCGCCTTCACCAACTCCGCCAGCCGCCTGTACGAACTGAGGATGACCTCTGAACTCAGACGGCAGGAGTCATTGGTGCCGACATGAGCAACACTTTGCAGTCGGGTGCACCCAGTGACTTCTATCGCCGCCGGTAGGGCCTCCTCCACATTTCGGATGAGACCCCCCGGCAAGCAGACAGAGTGAACACTGGCCTTCTTCCCCGACCTTTCCGCTATTTCCCTAAGGGGCTCCATCACCCGCCTAACGTTGGAGCTCCCAATAACTAATAAACCCCGCCCCCCGTGTGCCTGCTCGGACCTTGCTGAAGGAGCGGCCACATGTCCACTCACAGGCAGAGCGGGCGATGCCACACGGCCAGCCTCTACACTTACCCTCCGCCTCGTGCGCCGCGAACGCCGCTGAACTCGCCACTCCCCTTGGGGAGAGGGTGGCCCAACCGCGCCCGGTACCCGCGAAGATATCTCGACAGCAGGGACAGTGGGTGAAGCATGTAACACCTGGGGTGTACCTTGCGACGCACCAGACTCCCCACTGCCGCTACACTCCGAGGCAGCAGCCTGAAGACTGCTGACCGCGGCCATCAACACGCTTAGCTGTTCGCAAAGAGTGGCCAGCTCCTCCTGCGTCCGTACACAGCAGTCACACATCCTATCCATCCTAAGGAATCAATTTACTGAAGAGACTTAATCAACTTTTAACTAGACTGCTAATTCACTAAAGGCGGCTGATTATTGACTAAACTGTGATTGCTAACCACTTCTTGTAGAAAACAATGAAAGTAGCACTACCTGTTTCTGGACTGTTTTCAAAACAAACACTAGCACTACTGGCACCTTGGTTGACTAAAGGGACTCTCTGACTATATTCAAAACACAAAATCTATGGAACACTATTACTAGCACTCGACAATTAAAGCTTCCTAAAAGCAAAAACACACCGAAGAAGAAGTGACAAGTAAGAAAAATATAGTTGATACTCAAATTAAGGTAGCTCGCTGCACAGCAGACGTGAAGCAGACGGCGGTTAGGGCGACACTGACACTACTGGAACTATGGCTGACAAAAGGGGCTCTCTCTGACTATATTGAAAACAAACACGACATCTATGGAACACTATTACTAGCACTAAACAATTAAAGCTTCCTAAAAGCAAAAACACACCGAAGAAGAAGTGACAAGTAATAAAAATATATTTAATACTCAAATTAAACTGTTGTGTCAAGTACCATGGCGGCGTTGCCTTCTCGGCCTAAATCACTACTAATATATCACTACTAATTTATCAGTACCAAGTGAGGGTTCTTCTTCAGCTCCGCGATGGCATAGCGTTCCTCCCTGCAGATGTTTTGTTTGCGTGGTTTTGCATGAGTCAGGACTCGTACCGTTTCTTGTCGGATCTTCTCCGCTTGAGCTGGTAGCAAATGATGTATCGAAGTCTCAACAGATTCTATATCCTCTTTCGGAAATCGTTGTTTGGGATTTTGCCTCCTCTTCAATAAATTTCTGCTAACGTCCATGATTGATATTGAAGCTATCATGAATTTTCTTCTTCCGACTCATGTGTTTCGTGGTAATTTATTATGCTATCTTTTGCGAATCCTGCCTCGTTTGTCACAAGTAAAACGGCCCATAACTCAATAGGTATTGGTTCGCAGGCGTATAATTACAGCAAGTCTTTTTCTAGTTTTGACCAACGCTGTCTCCTGTAGGGACGTATGACACTTTTTTAAACACCCTGTATTGTAGTAAACAAGCCAATTTCATTCTTTAAACTCATAGTTTCAATAATTAAATTAAATTTCTTCACAGGCAGTTTCATGAGAGAACTATTTCATACTACCAGCTCTTCACTGCAGGTTTAATTTTGCTCTTTATTATGGAACTGGCGACTTGCGCCAGCTTTGCACAGGTAGCACTATCTACAGCCAGAAAATTGTCTTGCGTAGCGGCATTGTATGATATTCAAAAATCTTGCTCGCGAATCAGTCTGTTAATGAAACTCACATTAAAATCCCTACAGTAATTAATGAGATTATCTGTCATAAAGAGACAAAAGAAACGGTGGTGGGGCTTTTATTTAGTAGTGTACATAGATACTAATTAGCAAGTAAATCCTTTCCTCGCATTAATGATTGCGAAAAAATCTGAATGGTTCATAATAAGCGCTATCATGCAGATATACTTTCTTCACGTTGGTACTCTACTACCACAAATATATAAGATGTATGTACTTTTGTTGCATAAAATAATTGGATGCTAAGCAAACTTTAAACAGTTGTCCTTAGTTTGTTGAATAGTACAGTCTCCCCAAACTATTTTCAAACTAATGACGGATTTTAGTGAACAAATTTTAGTTCAGTATCATGCAGTAGCTAACTTTCAATCTTTTTCTATTGCTTTGCTGAGTCTCTGGCAGTCGTGATTGGAATACATTTTACAGTTTTTCCAGTATAGCCACAATGCTAAGATACGAGGGTAAGTCAATTATTATACGCAAAGTAGCCGTAAAACTTTATTGTAATCAAATACGAAACTTACTGGATCATCATTTTTCGACATAGTCTCCTTGCACTTCAACGCACTTGGTCCATTGTTGTACAAGCTTCCTGATGCTCTCATAAAAGAAGGTTCTAGGTTGAACAGCGATCCAGGAATGCACCGCTCCTTTCACCGCTTCGTCCGAGGCAAACCGACGGCCCCTTAATGCCTGTTTGAGTGAACCAAACAAGTGACAGTCAGAAGGGGCAAGATCGGGACTATATGGAGGATGGTCCAGTACTTCAAATTTGAGTTCCTGGAGCGTTTCGGCAGTGTGGGCAGCAGTATGCGGACGGGCATTGTCGTGCAACAGCACAACACCTTCTGACAGCAATCCTCGGCGTTTGCTTCGAACTGTAGGCTTTAGCCTGGCAGCAAGCAACTCACTGTAACGTACACTGTTTATTGGTGTGCCCCTTTCCCCATAATGTTCCAGCACTGGACCTCGTGCGTGCCAAAAAACCGTAAGCATCAGTTTTCCTGCGGACGGCTGTGTCTTGAACTTTTTCTTGCACGGCGAATTTGGATGTTTCCATGCCATACTCTGCCGTTTACTCTCCGGCCCGTAATGATGGATCCATGTTCCGTCACCAGTAATGATCCTGTCTAAGAAATTGTCCCCTTCGTTACCATAGCGATCCAAATGTTTTTTGCAGATGTCCAACCGCGTTTCTTTATGCAACTGTGTGATTCGTTTTAGGACCCATCTTGCACAAACTTTATGAAACCCAAGTCTGTTTTGGATGATTTCGTCAGTAGAACCGTCTATTTACTATCAAAAACAGTCTTGATCACAAATTATTTATTCCGGTGACCGGTGTCGACCACAACTGTGGTCATCTTCAGACCAATGAGTAAGAACCTCCTTCTTACTCATTGGTCTGAAGATGATCACAGTTGTGGTCGACACAGGTCACCGGAATAAATAATTTGTGATCAAGACTGTTTTTGATAGAAATATTTGTAATGGCATTGCTCACTGCATACTCCCACAATGTATTCAAAAGTTAATCGTCTGTCTAAGAGAATCATTTCACGTGAACGCTCATTTGTGGCGGTAAACGGTCGTCCGGCTACTTCATCGTGCGTAACACTTGTGCAACCATTTTGGAATTTTTCAATCCATTCGTATACACTCCGTTGTGGCAAAACACTGTTCCCGTACTGTACAGAAAGTCTACGAATGAATTTCGGCCCCTCATACGCCTTCCGACCACAAAAAATGGATCACTGAACGTTGCTCTTCTTTTGTGCAAACAGCGGAGCAGCCATGATTAACAGCACGACAGCGATAACGAAAGTAGCCTAGCAGCTTGAAAATTGCAAAGAATTGACAACAAATAAACAAATTAAGCTTCATCAACGTAAAACGACAATACTAACAAAATAAACAAAAATATAACTAAATTGCGCCACTGTCGTACTTCCGGAGGCACTGTATGCATTTGAAACAACACAAATGGGTGGGCAAACTAAAATCGAAGAAATAGGGATACAAGAAAGGAAAATTCTCAGGAAAATTTTTGGCCCGATACAAGAGCAAGGAATCTGGAAGAAGAGACCAACATCAGAATTATATAAATATACAGACATGATTACGGATACAATAAGGAAAAGAAGAATGCAGTTCTACGGACGTATCCACAGGATGAATGAAAACAGAATTTCAAAGCGAATTCTTAAAGTCATCAACTCAGGCAGGGGAAAAACAAAATGGATAAAAGAAGTTGAAGAGGACCTCAGACAATCACACATAACAGTGAACGATGCAGAAAATAGAACTGAATTCAGGAACATCATCAAAAAACATAAATTTGACACCACAACATAGAAGAGACCAGGATGCAAATGGACAGCGGAGCGAAAGAAACAACACAGTGAACACATGAAGAAAATTTGGGCTCAGAAAAAACATAAACAATCATCATAAAGGAATTCAAGTTCAAACGCTCTCTTAAATGGGAATAATCGAAAATAATAATAATAATAATAATAATAATAATAATAATAATAAATTGCAGATAATAATTGACTTGATGTTAGGATTCAGTCCAGGATCCTATCACTGGTAAACGTGAGTTGGATCAGTGACAGTCTGAATACACACACATGATAAATTCTGTAAATATATTCACAAATAACACGAAATAAATACTGGTCCACGCACATTTACACTTTTCATGGTAAATTGATTTGCTTGGAAGCGAGAGTGAGAAGCGCTGAGTCGCCGTCGCCCAGTACTGCATGAACACAGCCTCGGAATTTACAGGCGGTGGATAAAAATATGGAAACGGCATGAACACAGGACGCATTACCATTCCTTAAAACGATGTAGCGAAACCGTTAGCTTCCGGTTGTCTCGGAATGGAGAAACAAGTCTTGCATAGTTTTCAAGGAAATCTTACACCATTCTTCCTGAAAAACGTGGCAGTTTCAGGTAACTAAGATTGAGGTCGACAGCGATTACACACGCTTCTCTCCAAAGCGGACCACAAAAGCTCAATGATACTGAGATCTGGTGACTGTGGTGACCAGAGCGGATGCGACAGTTCATCCTCCTGCTCATGAAACCAGTCCTGGACGATGCAACAGAACACATCACCATTAGGGAGCAAACGTTGTACCAAAGGACGGACGTCATCAACCAAACTGGTCACTCAGTTCTTGGTAGTAAAGCGATATTGCAGAGTACCCTACCGGCTCATGCAGTATGTGACGGTACGTCACATAAATATTGACATTTTTATCGGTTGTAAACCGTAGTTAACGTATTTTATGAATATAATTAGTATAAAAGATACAGTTAATGTTCTTGAAAAACTGATGTGCAGCGATAATTTAAGAGTACCATCTTTATTTAATGTCTATGAAAACAAAAAAGGGTCGAAAGAGACGCGATTGTACGGCGGAGGAGGAAGCCTGTATTTTATGGTACACACACTGTTTTGTTTCGTGATACGGAAGGCAGCCATTGAGCGGCTACACATATTTCATGTAAGTTAGTCAGTATTATGCTAAAATAAACTTATTATTATTATCACAAATTTCTTTGTAATAGTTACCACCTCAAATGCTCGCAGTGGCTAACTATTTTTAATAAGCATTTTTTCAGTATTTCATGTAAGTTAGTCAGTATTATGCTAAAATAAACTTATTATTATTATCACAAATTTCTTTGTAATAGTTATCACCTCAAATGCTCGCAGTGGCTAACTATTTTTAATAAGCATTTTTTCAGTAATTTGCGCTGCGAGAAGCTCATCTTCCGATGCAGCTTCTGGTCGGCCATTACGCGCCGAAGTATTAATTTATTTTTCAAAGTTTTAAAAGTAAATGTAAATGCGAGAGATTTCGTTGGAAGAACCTTTCTAAATTGTAACAGATAATTAATTTACGGTGAAGTTCATTTTTTAAAATTATACAGATTCCATGAGTTCAGTAATATTCCTTATATTCATCGCTACCTCGGAGATGCTGTGTCCCATCACTCGTACGCCGACTATAACGCCACGTTCAAACTCACTTATATTTTGATAACCTGACATTGTAGCAGCAGTAACCGGTCTAACAGCTGCTCCAAACACTTGTTGTCTTACACAGGAGGCGTTGCCGACCGCAGCGCCGTATTCTGCCTGTTTACATACCTCTGTATTTGAACACGCGTTCTCCGGCCTCTGTGACCGAGCGGTTCTAGGCGCTTCAGTCCGGAACAGCGCGACTGCTACGTCGGAGGTTCGAATCCTGCCTCGGTCATGGATGTGTGTGATGTCCTTAGGTTAGTCAGGTTTGAAGTAGTTCTAGGTGACTGATGACCTCCTACAGTGCTCAGGGCCAGTTGAACCATTTGAACACGCATTCCTATACCCGTTTCTTTGGCGCTTCAGTGTATATGATGCATGTCTTTCAATATGTCTTCTCCTACAGCTTTTGCCTTCTACCTCTATTACCGTGGATGATTTCTCCTTCTGTCTTAACACGTGTTCTGTCACGTTGTTTTAATAAATATTTTCCACGGATTCCTTTCGTCGTCGTTTCTGCAGCAAAGTTCCTCGTGCTTTGTGTTACCGGACACTTAGATTTCATTATTCTTCTGTTAAACCCCCACCTCAAACGAATCGATTTTCTTTTCCGGTTTTCAAATTTAAATATAATTGCGTCGCACAAATCGTCAAATGCATAAGTTCCTGTGTAGAAACTTTAGGAATGAGCCATTCCAATGGTTAGAATGCATTAGGCATGAGTGTATGAAAATGTATTATATTCTTGGTAACATTCATGATAAAGCACATTTCTGAACAGTGAAGGCTGGATGGCATTAAAATGATCATTTTGCAAATTGTAACACACAGAACATGAACAGTGTGTAAATTATTATCTGTGGAATTTACAAGGCCTGCCGCTTTTTGTGTGGGATGCCAGGGCCGGCGCAACAGTAAGATTTCTATACAGCATATATCACAATCACTAGAGGCCTCATGTGGCGCCCCGGGTGCGCAAATGCCTGATTGTATATTGTGCGTGTCGCCTGTAGTAGCGAAAATTGACACAGGTGAGGATGTACGAGGGAAAAGTGGGGAGAGTGTGGGCGCTAAATGTCGCTTGTGCCGAAAATATCCTAGAACCGTTCCTGAGAATTAACGCAGTAACTGTAGCATGCAACAAATTACGGTAGTCAGCAACAAGTTGCTGTTGTTGTTGTGGTCTTCAGTCCTGAGACTGGTTTGATGCAGCTCTCCACGCTACTCTATCCTGTGCAAGCTTCTTCATCTCCCAGTACCCACTGCAACCCACATCCTTCTGAATCTGCTTAGTGTAGTCATCTCTTGGTCTCCCTCTATGATTTTTACCCTCTACGCTGCCCTCCAATACTAAATTGGTGATCCCTTGATGCCTCAGAACATGTCCTACCAACCGATCCCTTCTTCTGGTCAAGTTGTGCCACAAACTTCTCCCCAATCCTATTCAATAACTCTCCATTAGTTATATGATCTACCCATCTAATCTTCAGCATTCTTCTGTAGCACCACATTTCGAAAGTTTCTATTCTCTTCGTGTCAAAACTATTTATCATCCATGTTTCACTTCCATACATGGCTACACTCCATACAGATACTTTCAGTAATGACTTCCTGACACTTAAATCTATACTCGGTGTTAACAAATTTCTCTTCGTCAGAAACGCTTTCCTTGCCATTGCCAGTCTCCATTTTATATCCTCTCTACTTCGACCATCATCAGTTATTTTGCTCCCCAAATAGCAAAACTACTTTACTACTTTAAGTGTCTCATTTCCTAATCTAATTCCTTCAGCATCACCCGATTTAATTTGACTACATTCCATTATCCTCGTTTTGCTTTTGTTGATGTTCATTTTATATCCTCCTTTCAAGACACTATCCATTCCGTTCAACTGCTCTTTCAAGTCCTTTGCTGTCTCTGACAGAATTACAATGTCATCGGCGAACCTCAACTCTACACGCAGTATCGTATCTCCCATTTCATCCTCATCTACATCCTCTTCCAATTCCATAATATTGTCCTCAAGTACATCGCCCTTGTATAGACCCTCAATATACTCCTTCCACCTTTCTGCTTTCTCTTCTTTGCTTAGAACTGGGTTTCCATCTGAGCTCTTGATGTTCATACAAGTGGTTCTCTTATTTTGGAGGTCTCTTTAATTTTCCTGTAGGCAGTATCTATCTTACCCCTAGTGAGATAAGCTTCTACATCCTT
Source organism: Schistocerca gregaria (assembly GCF_023897955.1). NCBI lineage: Eukaryota > Metazoa > Arthropoda > Insecta > Orthoptera > Acrididae > Schistocerca > Schistocerca gregaria. The sequence goes on from NC_064924.1 coordinate 654,468,863, forward strand.
GCTAAGAAGAAATAATCCGTACAACAATAAAGGACTTTTGCGTATGCTTGCGACCAGTTTTGATTATCAGCTGATTCAACAATGCGTGACGCTTTCACGAGGCGTGCAACGCTATTTTCGGAGCAGTTCGGACCCATATTGCATGTCATCAGCACATGAGATGTAATTAACATGAGGGTCACTGGCTGAAACGTATTCAATCGCATGTAGAGTACTATATAACTTAGTTGTCTGTTTTAACAATTACTCTACGTTAATTCTCATATGTAGTTTCGGGTAACCTCGAGGCTTCGCTAGTGTGAAACAATCAGGAACTAATTGTAGAGCAAACATCGCCAATGCGAAGCGCTCCTTAGAAATTTCAACCCACGCTCATCTTGATACAGCTCAGAGATATTTAGGTTTCCCTCCGTCTGAAGTGTACTGCATGTTGACATAGCAATTCATCAGACAGTTTACTTTCGCTGATAAAGCTGTATCAACGGTTATACCGTATTCACTACAAGTAGATGATATTATTTCTTATTTTGATTATTGTAGGCCGGCTGTTGAGGGCGAGCGGTTGTAGGCGCTTCAGTCTGGAACCGCGCGAGCGCTACGGTCCTGCCTAAGGTGTGGATGTGTGTGATGTCCTTAGGTTAGTTAGGTTTAAGTAGGTCTAAGTTCTAGGGGACTGATGACCTCAGCTGTTAAGTCCCATAATGCTCAGAGCCATTTGAACCATTTTTGATTGTTGCATACTGAATGGCAGTTTGACTTAATGAAGACGTATTTTAGACAATACAGACAATACTGTTATCGTCTTGTGTTCTTATTTACATGTGCTGATGACGGCTGCTTCTGATTCTCCCTTCGTGTTACGAAAGGCACGATTCCAATTTGCTCTGCACTCATTTGCCGGGTACATTCTTTTTTATTTATTTTTTATTTTATTTATTTATTTATTTATTTTTGCCAGTTTATGACCCCACATCACTTCCTTTATTTGAAACCCTATGTTATTAGCGCTTTCCGTATATGATAATGAAAATATTTTTAAACCGAGCGAGGTGACGCAGTTTTTGGCAAATTGGACTCAGGGCGACGGTTCAAATCCACGTCTGTCCATCCTGATTTAGGTTTTCCGTGATTTCCCTAAATCGCTTCAGGCAAATGCTGGGCTGGTTCCTTTAATAGCGCACAACCGACTTCCTTCCCCATCCTTCCCTAATTCGATGGGACCGAAGACCTCACTGTTTGGTCCCCTCCCCCAAATCAACCAAAGTTTTAAGTTAATAACGATCAAAAGAATAAAAATTATTATAGTGTAACCACGGGTGGTGCCTGAAAATTAAAAAAAGTGAAACGCGTCTCGAGAATGAATTTCTCAGTTTGACAGAATAAAATAATTATGGTAGCTACTGACGAGTGGGGCCACCCAAATAATCCCCCTACTCCTTATTTGTGATGTCCGATTTACAATGGTGAGTCTGGATATTATTCGTAATAAAATATACAGTTACAAAGATGCAAAAAAAAAGCTTTGGGCTCTGATGCAGATATTTTGGCTGCCAGTCAACGCGGTAACGGATAGCTTCGATGCGTCTGCGGAAGGAGGGATTCGAAATGCTAGTCAGCTCAGCACCTCACCTGAGCCAAAGTATTCTTCCTGTCGCCTGTCTACTGGACAGTTGGCAACGTTGTAGAATATGTTTGGCAACTACGTGATCGTAGATTTATTTGTAGGTGTGGTTCAGCGCCGTCCTGCTAAATTCACTTGATATTTCGTTGTAATTTTCGATAAATTATCTGACTAATTCTCACCTAATGTGTAGCAGAGGGGTGTCAAATTTATTATTTGATTCCATAAAGGTCGTTCCGCACAGAATCTATAACTAATCTCATATTTAACGTTACTATTACCCTCTGTTAATGAAGAATAACGCACTGAGAGCGCGGTCCTACTAGCAATTCGCCGGCACGGTAGCTCTGCGTGCTCGGTCAGAGGGTTAGCTGCTGCCCTCTGTGATTAAAAAAAAAAACTGAATTAATCGATCAACAACGAACTTAAAACGGATGTCTTACGACGTCCACCCCGAGCAGATGCAACGAACGAAAGCGAACAAAATGAGATTTAAAAAAAGCACTATAATCCATTCATCATAAGAATAAACCTGATGTAAACACTGCAGTGACGTGACCAACTGCAGTTCACACGTAAAAAGAGACGAGCAGAGGAGCAATGCAGCTTCGAATGTCATTTAATTTTTAAGCAGAATGAAATAAAACAGCTAACTTACTACTGTAATTAAAAACAAGAATGACGAAAATTCCTGAGTTAACCACACGGGTAATTTCATAAGCTGCGTGTAACGTAAGAGAGTATTGAAGGATTTCACCGAATAGTTAAATATTGAAACTTACAGTCAGTCGTCTGGTAATCTCTCAGCTCCTTCCTTATCCGAATCTGAGAAATACATTTCAGTTCTGGAACGTTGTTCAGTACTGCTACGTTGATAACGAGCCTATCAACAGCATTTTCTCTTCTTCTTTTATGACGAGCCGTTCTATATTCCGCCAGGGTTCGGCAGTGACGTGTGAAAAAGCTGCGTGCGTTAGTTCCAATACGTCTGGCAGCTTAACAGTCTTGTTACTTCTTGGGCCAAACCCTGCAGCTTGACTCCAGATCAGTTCTGTTGGCTTCATATTGTAATGGTGCAGTAGCAATTGCAAGAATACGGCATCTGAGTGATGTGCTCGATGCTGTGAAAATGATTAGTTTTCACGGTTCTACAATACTTATCTATCTCTGAGGTATAAAATGATGGACATAGTCAAAATAAAAAGGATTTGCTTTTTCATCTTCGCCCTAAAAATTATGTTTTCTTAATTTAAACAACTTTTATGAACCGCCTTTCATAAAACATCGATAGTTAAGAATTTGTATTTGAAATGGAAACAGGAACTTCGCGCCCAACATGTAATTAGAAACAAGGAGGCGTGCATTATTCATTAAAAATTATGTCGAGTTTTATAATTACGAGATGTAGGTATTTCAAACTGAACGTGAAAAAAACATTACATTGAAGAGCTTTGAGCCAACACACGAACAACGGCATTTAATTCGCTTCTTATTACGCTACACGTTCGATGTCAGTTTATGTACGAATACATTATATACAACACTGAGCAAAATCTTCGAAGACGTTTACCTACCTCCGTAAATTGAAGCAAAACATTTAGAACATAATATTTCTCGGCACTTTTAATCGTGTTCCGCGCGCATGTTTCACCACGGAGCAGAGAGCAGCCTCAGCCATTTTTATACTGCGCATTAACAGCACGACAATCAGAGCACAACGATGCAGAGGCTGTGACTGTACACGATTTTTGAAATAAAAACCACCTAGGTAAAGCGTGATTAAGAAAAACGTTGATGGCTGTTAATACATTTGAATATATTAAAGTATCATTTAACGTAACTCAGTAATAAGATATCTAATACGTAAGTAGGACGCACCAGTGTACGTATGCTATGGCATCTGACCAATCATCGCGTTTGTGTTTGTTTACATCAGGTTTATTCTTGTGACGAACGGATTGTAGCTCGCTAGCTTTCAGCGGCCGTCGCGTGCGGACCTCTGCTCCGAGCTGCGGCCGTCTCGCTCGCTTGCGGTAAGTCTGAGCGTTTATTGCAGTTTTGCGCTGTAATGTTAGTGTATACGAGGATATCGGAAGGTGCAAGCACGGATCAACTTAATAGACACTTTGGAGTTCATCTTCGTTCGGAACTATTTTAAACTGATCTTTTGCTAATCTGAATCTTTTCTTGAACAAGCTGTGAAGACAGGTTGTGATAATTTAGTTGGTATCTATTTCTCGATCGTGAGTACTGTTGTGTATGTAAAACTGATTAAAGCCGATCTTTGAAACGCCAGGTCTGTTGGAGGCATACTCATAATGGTGGTGTCACCCTCTCTGACACAGGAAAGTGTTAAACTATTGGCGGTAGTTGACCAACACACATTGTTCTGAGAGATTTCTGCAATCAATTAATTGTGCAATTCATTACACTTCTTAACAAATAGTGTACTCCTGAACTTAAATTTCTGCCTGTTTTAAGGATTGATATACAAAAACAACTTCATGGTCCAGCAGCAACAGAATTCGTACTTGTTTACCTTATTTGTAAATCTGAGGAAATACGTTTGTACTGGGTTGCTTTTACAAGAAACTGTGAACATATTGGTGCTCTTCTTTAGGTATCTTGGTTGACTATTGGGTGAGGAGCACTGAATGTTAGTGAAATATCTTGCGATTGTACACGTTGGGGGAGGGGATGGGGGACAGAAGAAGAGGCAAAAGATAGATACTTGTTTTATCAAATAAAATTTCTTATAAAGTTTCTCCTTTCAGTAGCAAGAGGGAAATATTTGTTTTCTAATGTGCATGTTTAAAAAAAGTTCAAGCTCGGCAGTATTTTCGATGTATGAAGCTATTTTGTTTCCTGTTTAGAATTCCTTTCGTTGAGGACGACTGTAATCTAATGACTGGCAACAGTTCGACATTTACAAATGTAAATTACTTCACATTTCCGGTGGCGATGTCAAACTAAAATAAATAAATAAATAAATAAAAGAAACGAGTTAATTGTAAGGGGGTTGGGGTAAGTTTCGATAGCAAAATGGATCAAGTAAATATAGTTACTTGAATGTAGAATTTCCGAAGCTTGCAGTGGGGCAAAGCATTTTCTCATATTGATCTAAGTTTGTTTCGACAGTACTCAGTAATACAGGACTATCTTTATTTGTAGCTTTACGATAGTAAGAAAATATTTTATTTAATTAAAACTGCAGAATCCAAAACAATAACAAACATTTTGTCCAAAAATAAGAGATTTATAGTGATAAGCACGCCGAGGCGTTTCTGCCTGCAACAGACCTGGCGTTCGCCGTGCCTAGCTGACGTGACGTCACCAACAAGCGCCGAGGCCTTCCGATGAGTCGGTATTGGCTGCGACCGTCTGGCTCGCTTGCAGTAAGTCTGAGCGCTTATTGCAGTTTTGCGCTGTAATGTTAGTGTATACGATAATATCGGAAGGTGCAAGCATGAGTCAACTTAACAGAGCAGACACTTTGAAGTTCATCTTCAGTCGGAACTATGTCAAACTGACCTCTTGCGAATCTGAATCTTTTCTTGAAGAGGCTATGAAGACAGATTGTGTTAAAATAGTTGGTATCTATTTCTAGATCGTGAGCACTGTTGTATATTTAAAAATGATTAAAGCCAATCTTTGTAACAAAATTCTTTTCTGGAGGAGCAATCTTTAGATTCGAGCATTCTGACAGGAACATTAGTGAAGTTAGTGTTACCAACTCAGGTTCCGTTATTAGAACAGTAAGGATTTTTCAGTTGCCATTCGAAGTTCCGGGCGAGCAAATAAATGCGGCAGTTTCAGCTTATGGGAAAGTGCTCAGTAATATACCAGAAAAGTGGTCGAACTCTCATGTTTCCGGTGCTGAATGGTACCACACAACCTAAAGTGGACCTACAGAAACATATCCCAACTTAAATTGTTTGTGGCTACCGAGCTATCGTCATGTATGAAGGGCAGCCTAGAGCGTGCGCTGGGTGTGGCTAGACTGGGCACGTTGGGACCCAGTATACAACGGCACGTGCCCCAGCTGCCGACCGAGCGACGTAGCACAGTGGCCAGCACACTGGACTCGCATTCCGGAGGACGACGGTTCAATCCCGCGTCCGGCAATCCTGATTTAAATTTTCCGTGATTTCCTTAGATCGCTCCAGGCAAATGCCGGGATGGTTCCTTTGAAAGGGCACTGCCGATTCCTTCCCCGTCCTTCCAATGAGACCTATGACATCGCTGTCTGGCCTCCTTCCCCAAACAAACCACCCCCCCCCCCCCCACCACCTGCCGACCGGCGAAGCTGCTACACCTACGGCTGTGTCCTCCAAGTACATAGCGGCTGGCACTGGACTCCAACCCAATGCGCCCTTCTGCTCACTCCTCAGACTGATTGTGCTACTGCTACGGGTACTTCAATGGAAGTCACTGAAGTAGTGGTCATTCCGGCCGCACTGCAACCCTAAACGAGCCAGTTCCGAACAGTATTCCGAAATCGGCTGCACCATCTGCTGACGGGAACGTCACTGAAACTGACCAGGATGTTGCAGCAGAAAATTCTGCACTCTCACCAAAAACCCGCTCCCCCAGAAAAAATAAGAAACGAAGGATTGCAAATAAAGCTGCTGAGCAAATTGTTCCACCAACGCGCGAAAAAGTCCAAGTATTCAGGAAATTAAATGAAAGTTCGGAAGAAATTGTAATTGTACTCACCGAACCCGTTGACTCACCCGTAGTGCACCCACCTCCACAGAATCAAAACTACACAAGTGCATCTTCCCATCCAGATACCGCAGAAATCCAATGTGCAACGGCGAATGACCTGTTCAGATCTCCTTTTTGCGAAGAACTGGGCGGACGAGACCGTGGAAGATAAAGAAACGAGAGAAACTCGTTTAACTTCCATAGCACTGTCAGTCTCCGCTCACAAACTATTCTCATCCAGACCAAGTAACAGGAGGTGTATGTGTATCCGACACTTACCAATAGCTTTCACACTGACTGCGTGTGATAATTGAATTTATAAACCGTAGTAAATTATGAATTTGTCTCAAGCCTATAGGATTGCAACTTTGAACATAAACAGCATACGCAGCTCCCTAAATTTAATTAGCTTGAAAGATTTTCTGTATGCGGCAGGCAATATTATTCTACTTAAAGACCTAACGGACATTGCCCTAACAATATCATTGAGTAATGCCCCACTCATACGGTTATAGTTGGTGGGGACTTCAACCTACCCTCGGTATGTTGGCAAAAATACTTGTTCAAAACCGGTGGTAGGCAGAAAACGTCTTCCGAGATTGTCCTAAATGCATTCTCCGAAAATTATTTCGAGCAGTTAGTCCACGAACCCACGCGAATTGTAAATGGTTGCGAAAACACACTTGACCTCTTGGCCACAAACAATCCAGAGCTGATAGAGAGCATCATGACTGATACAGGGATTAGTGATCACAAGGTCATTGTAGCTAGGCTCAATACCATTTCTTCCAAATCCATCAGAAACAAACGCAAAATAATTTTATTTAAAAAAGCGGATAAAGTGCCACTAGAAGCCTTCCTAAAAGACAATTTCCATTCCTTCCGAACTGACTATGCGAATGTAGACGAGATGTGGCTCAAATTCAAAGATATAGTAGCAACAGCAATTGAGATATTCATACCTCATAAATTGGTAAGAGATGGAACGGATCCCCCGTGGTACACAAAAAAGGTCCGAACGTTGTTGCAGAGGCAACGGAAAAAGCATGCGAAGTTCAGAAGAACGCGAAATCCTGAAGATGGGCTAAAATTTACAGACGCGCGAAATTTGGCACGTACTTCGATGCGAGATGCCTTTAATAGGTTCCACAACGAAACATTGTCTCGAAATTTGGTAGAAAATCCGAAGAAATTCTGGTCGTATGTAAAGTACACAAGCGGCAAGACGCAGTCAATACCTTCGCTGCGCAGTGCCGATGGTACTGTTATCGACGACTGTGCCGCTAAAGCGGAGTTATTGAACGCAGTTTCCCGAAATCCCTTCACCAGGGAAGACGAATGGAATATTCCAGAATTTGAAACACGAACATCTGCTAGCATGAGTTTCTTAGAAGTAGATACCTTAGGGGTTGCGAAGCAACTCAAATCGCTTGATATGGGCAAGTCTTCAGGTCCAGATTGTATACAGATTAGGTTCCTTTCAGATTACGCTGATACTATAGCTCCCTACTTAGCACTCATATACAACCGCTCGCTCACCGATAGATCTGTACCTACAGATTGGAAAATTGCGCAGGTCGCACCAGTGTTCAAGAAGGGTAGTAGGAGTAATCCATTTAACTACAGGCCTATATCATTGACGTCGGTTTGCAGTAGGGTTTTGGAGCATATACTGAATTCAAACATTATGAATCACCTCGAAGGGAACGATCTTTTGACATGTAATCAGCATGGCTTCAGAAAACATCGCTCTTGTGCAACGCAGCTAGCTCTTTATTCCCACGAAGTAATGGCCACTATCGACAGGGGATCTCAAGTTGATTCCGTATTTCTAGATTTCCGGAAAGCTTTTGACACCGTTCCTCACAAGCGACTTCTAATCAAGCTGCGGAGCTATCGTCTCAGTTGTGCGACTGGATTCGTGATTTCCTGTCAGGAACGTCGCAGTTCGTAGTAATAGACGGCAAATCATCGAGTAAAACTGAAGTGATATCAGGTGTTCCCCAGGGAAGCGTCCTGGGACCTCTACTGTTCCTGATCTACACTCCTGGAAATGGAAAAAAGAACACATTGACACCGGTGTGTCAGACCCACCATACTTGCTCAGGACACTGCGAGAGGGCTGTACAAGCAATGATCACACGCACGGCACAGCGGACACACCAGGAACCGTGGTGTTGGCCGTCGAATGGCGCTAGCTGCGCAGCATTTGTGCACCGCCGCCGTCAGTGTCAGCCAGTTTGCCGTGGCATACGGAGCTCCACCGAAGTCTTTAACACTGGTAGCATGCCGCGACAGCGTGGACGTGAACCGTATGTGCAGTTGACGGACTTTGAGCGAGGGCGTATAGTGGGCATGCGGAAGGCCCGGTGGACGTACCGCCGAATTGCTCAACACATGGGGCGTGAGGTCTCCACAGTACATCGATGTTGTCGCCAGTGGTCGGCGGAAGGTGCACGTGCCCGTCGACCTGGGACCGGACCGCAGCAACGGACGGATGCACGCCAAGACCGTAGGATCCTACGCAGTGCCGTAGGGGACCGCACCGCCACTTCCCAGCAAATTAGGGACACTGTTGCTCCTGGGGTATCGGCGAGGACCATTCGCAACGGTCTCCATGAAGCTAGGCTACGGTCCTGCACGCCGTTAGGCCATCTTCCGCTCACGCCCCAACATCGTGCAGCCCGCCTCCAGTGGTGTCGCGACAGGCGTGCATGGAGGGACGAATGGAGACGTGTCGTCTTCAGCGATGAGAGTCGCTTCTGCCTTGGTGTCAATGATGGTCGTATGCGTGTTTGGCGCCGTGCAGGTGAGCGCCACAATCAGGACTGCATACGACCGAGGCACACAGGGCCAACACCCGGCATCATGGTGTGTGGAGCGATCTCCTACACTGGCCGTACACCTCTGGTGATCGTCGAGGGGACACTGAATAGTGCACGGTACATCCAAACCGTCATCGAACCCATCGTTCTACCATTCCTAGACCGGCAAGGGAACTTGCTGTTCCAACAGGACAATGCACGTCCGCATGTATCCCGTGCCACCCAACGTGCTCTAGAAGGTGTAAGTCAACTATCCTGGCCAGCAAGATCTCCGGATCTGTCCCCCATTGAGCATGTTTGGGACTGGATGAAGCGTCGTCTCACGCGGTCTGCACGTCCAGCACGAACGCTGGCCCAACTGAGGCGCCAGGTGGAAATGGCATGGCGAGCCGTTCCACAGAACTACATCCAGCATCTCTACGATCGTCTCTATGGGAAAATAGCAGCCTGCATTGCTGCGAAAGGTGGCTATACACTGTACCAGTGCCGACATTGTGCATGCTCTGTTGCCTGTGTCTATGTGCCTGTGGTTCTGTCAGTGTGATCATGTGATGTATCTGACCCCAGGAATGTGTCAATAAAGTTTCCCCTTCCTGGGACAATGAATTCACGGTGTTCTTATTTCAATTTCCAGGAGTGTATATAAATGACCTGGGTGACAATCTGAGCAGTTCTCTTAGACTGTTCGCAGATGATGCTGTAATTTACCGTCTAGTAAGGTCATCCGAAGACCAGTATCAGCAGCAAAGCGATTTAGAAAAGATTGCTGTATGGTGTGTCAGGTGGCAGTTGAAGCTAAATAACGAAAAGTGTGAGATGATCCACATGAGTTCCAAAAGAAATCCATTGGAATTCGATTACTCGATAAATAGTACAATACTCAAGCCTGTCAATTCAACTAAGTACCTGGGTGTTAAAATTACGAACAACTTCAGTTGGAAGGACCACATAGATAATATTGTCGGGAAGGCGAGCCAAAGGTTGCGTTTCATTGGCAGGACACTTAGAAGATGCAACAAGTCCACTAAAGAGACAGCTTACACTACACTCGTTCGTCCTCTGTTAGAATATTGCTGCGCGGTGTGGGATCCTTACCAGGTGGGATTGACGGAGGACATCGAGAGGGTGCAAAGAAGGGCAGCTCGTTTTGTATTATCGCGTTATAGGGGAGAGAGTGTGGAAGATATGATACACGAGTTGGGATGGAAGTCATTACAGCATAGACGTTTTTCGTCGCGGCGAGAGCTTTTTACGAAATTTCAGTCACCAACTTTCTCTTCCGAATGCGAAAATATTTTGTTGAGCCCAACCTACATAGGTAGGAATGATCATCAAAATAAAATAAGAGAAATCAGAGCTCGAACAGAAAGGTTTAGGTGTTCGTTTTTCCCGCTCGCTGTTCGGGAGTGGAATAGTAGAGAGATAGTATGATTGTGGTTCGATGAACCCTCTGCCAAGCACTTAAATGTGAATTGCAGAGTAGTCATGTAGATGTAGATGTAAATTAATGCTGGAACTGTAAGTGAATTGGGGACACAGATACTCTCGAAAGAGGATGTAATCGTCAGTAACGTTGAAACTTCACAAATAATACAGGACTCGCCTGTACTGTCCACGACACCCGGGTAATTAATATATATGCTCAAACTGGTAGCGGCAAACGACGCAGCCGAGCAGTTTTTTGCAATACGAAATTGTCCCTCTCTTTGGGGTTCATTACGAGAAGATCATTTTCGCGGGAGATTTTGTGTCCTACGTCCCAAAGATAAAGTCCCTAATATTAGCTCGTCTGCTGAATTAGAACACATAATGAGTTCCATTTAACTGACACGTGGGAGCACAAAAATAGTGATGATGCGCCTGGCTTTACGTTCATTTCTAATTACTCGTCAAGTCGCTTGGATAGGATATACGTATCTAACAACTTCAAGACTAATATTCTGCACGCAGAAGAATGGCCTACTAGCTCTACTGACCACAGTACATTTATATGCACAATTAACATAGAAAAACAGCCGCGCTAGAAGTTACTGGAAGCTAAACGTTGCACACTTGCAAGATGCCGAATGCCGCGAGCATTTCCACAAAACATGGCAGGAATGTGAAAGTAAATTTACAGCCTACGATTCTCCCCTTACCTGGTGGCTAAAATGCGAGAAACTTCGATTAAGGAATATGTTGATCGAAGTTTCTGGTACAGGAAAACAGCAGAATTTTATTTCCAGTGCCTGAAAGGCCTGTACAAATTGGACGTCTGTCATTGGAAATTATGTTGCGATCGCACGAATCAAATCCAAACTTTTGACTCTGAGGCGAAAATAGTTAGGATTCCAAATAAGTGTGGGAACGCAGGGTGATGTTTTCGGTGATTAAAAGTCAATATTTCATGTCATACGGGAACACAAGATAGGTAGTAAAAAATATCAAAGAACTTAAAAGAACTGACGGAGCTGTTCTGACAACACAGAACAGGATTAAAAAGGAAATCTATCGCCACCTTGCTGATCTGATATCGGGCAGTGCTGTTAATTACGAAGCACAAGACTACCTGTTACAAAACCTTCAAGGCAGACTTAGCACTGCAGAATCTCGGAGTCTTTTCTAAGAGATTACGATCATGATCTTGTAGCCGCAATCACGCAGAATCCCAAAAACAAAGCGCCGGGGCCTGACGGCTTTCCAGCAGAGTTTCACTAGGTTCTCCGGGAGCGAACGAAATCTAAATTGCTGTTGGTATGTAATGAATTCTCATAGAGAAATCTCACAGGAATTTTTGGAAGCAATTGTGATATTAGTTCCGAAACACACACATAGCGTTTGAATAAAAAAAACCTAAGACCAATTACTCTCCTGAATGGTGGTTACAAAATTATGGCACCCACTCTTGCCCGCAGACTGTAAAGGATAATGCATGAGGTAGCCTGCCCGTATCAAACTAGTGTGGGTAAACACACATAAATTGTCCATACTGTTGGCGAGTATTGGGACATCATAGCGACGGTAGATAGTCTCAGGCTTCCGTGCGCTATAATGTCGCTTGATTTCGAGAAGGCTTTCGATAGGGTAAGCCAACAGTACCTTCTGAAAACAACTTCCGCACTGGATTGTCCCCAATGTTTTATCAACATCATTGGTAGAATTTTGAAGAACGGCACATCGAAAATTTTGACTTAAGATCGGCTAGCCAGGAAATTTGTGTTCATGAGTTCGGTGCGACGAAGTTGTCCGAAGTCGATGACTTCGTTTTGCAAGATGTGGGTTTATGCTTTCATAAATTAGCAACAGCATAATCAAGTTGCATATTTTCATGACGCGAACGAAATGAATTATTTACATACTGACCATAAGGATAGCGCTGCTAGCCTTCAGTGCTGTATGATAAAGTAATAAGCAGCGCACCATACAGCTGGAAGTTTTGAAACGCAGGAATCGTTAGCGCAAGCATTTCAACCTCGATTTTCCCGGTCTTTGTTCGTCGCTTGGGCCTTGTTCATAGCATCGTTTCAGTTGAGTTGACCCCCGTGGCGTATCACGTTCAGCTGCATTGCGTCCATGTACGTGTTTCGTATGTTGTAACATTTGCGCGATCTGTTGCACGTTACAACAGTGAAGTGTTTTACTGCTTTGTATTGTCTTTCAATGCGTTTCGTACGTTGTAGAACTATTTGCATTTTTTCTGCGTTTCTTACGTAGTAGTAGTAGTGGTTTAAATGAGTGCTTTTAAATGTGAAGTTTGCGGAAACGAGTACAGTTACAAGACTCTGAAGAGGCATATTCCCACAACCCACCCACAGAAGGTGAGCGAAATGACGCCTCCTGTTTCAAATAACAAACGTTTGGCTACCTAGCAGTGTTAGTTGTGTGACAAGGATTTTACTTGTAAACGTTGTTAAACGCCACCAACAAAATATTCATGGTGAAGTGCAACAGAATAGGTTTAAGTGTACGATGTGTGTGCTGCGCAGTTTGTGGCGCCATGTCACATATTGCACGGCCTCTCCCAACAGAGCTTAGTCCTCTCTCGTGTGTGTGTGTGTTCTTAGCGTAAGATAAAGTAGTGAGAATGTGTAGGGACCGATGACCTCAGCAGTTCGGTTCCTTAGGAATTCACACACATTTTTTTACGATGATTTCATTTTCAATCCTATTCTTAAAAGTGGTGGATGGTTTACTTCCAGTTGAAGCAAAACAAGCGCTGTATCATGTATAAGATACAGAGGCGAGCGAGTGCACGGGACTTACCCTAGTTCACTGCTAGTAGCGTCACGTCATCGTAACGCGCCTGCATATAGTATTGCACCACATTTAACATAAAAGTAAAAATTAAGATTTGTGTGTAAAACTTTGTTAAAGTATAGTTCTATGTAATAATGTTTCAGGTAACAAATCTTAATGTTATAAAATTAGTAGTTTACGTAAAATTCACGTTTTGAAAGAAAAATAGGAGGCGCTAAATAATGACGCTAGGAAGCCAAAATTTGGTGAGAAGGTGCAGTAAGAAGTCATTAATGAGTGGTGCTGGTTTCCAAAACCATAAAACTAAAATTGACTCCAGAATCCGCGTTTTTCGGAAAAATCAGAGGCGCGAAATAATAGAGCTACAATATTGAAAATTGGTAGGATGCTTCAGTTCACCCTAATAATAATAATGGAAATACCACAATCAGTTACCTCTTCTAGTTTTTTAGTAATTTAGTAAAAACTACTTTTGTGAGTAAAATGTACATAAGCATTATAGATTAAGTACTTTAAATTTTAATGATAAAACAAATTCTTTAAGACCAATGATCAGATAGGACAATTAACAAAGCTACACCAAGTTTTAGTCTTGTAGCATAATTAACAGCTGATACAAGTCTTGATAAAGCTATGGTTCAGAGGTGACAATCTACCGTTAGTTCCATTGTAAAAATTCTAGAGAGTAAAGTTTTAATTTTAGCAGGCTGAGATTTTCTACGTGCTTCTGTACTGCTCAGATGTATGTATACAAAAATTGAGAAGTTTGTAAAGCTATTATTAAATGTGATATTTAAGATTATGTGCCTGAGATAGCGATCATTTGTTGGCTGCAGGCATCTGCATAGGAACGAAAAGAACAGATGCTCTCTTGGCGGTACGCGCCGGAGCTATATAAAAAGAGCGGCAGAGGCAGTAGTAAGCTCACTCCGCATTAGACCAACGCCTAGTCCACGCGAGCTTAACGTCCGATCGCGCCTCGCCTCGGGTGACGTCATAGCGGGCTGTGACATGCGCGTACTTAGCAATGTAAACGGACATTGAAAATCGCGAGGACTGTACACCGTCCTGGATCGTTTAGACTTCGGTAACAAACTGTTATTGTGCCGTCCGTGTGAAGTATAATTCCGCGTGGCAAGTGGTGACTAACTCCACTTTTAAGGCGAGCATTAATTTTTTTTTTTAACATTATTGCGAACTATTAATAGAGCACCGTTAGTTAGAGTAATGAACTATTCGGGAGGAACTTGCTGTAGAAGTCGCCTCTGAACTATTAAACGATTGGCTGAATTAACAATATTTAATGTCTTTAGCATTTTCAGAAGTTTCGAGTAATTTGTGTGAGCCTTTAAGATAATAAAATCTTGTTTGGAACGTTAAATTTTATTGAAGCAGCCCTAATCCCGTGAAGAACTATGGATATTTTTCGTTTAGCTGGGCTGTACAGGAATGTGGCCGTGCAGACTGGGAACTAAGGTCAGTAAGTTTCCCTTCGCTTTCTGACTGGCCACCAAATTAGTTGCCAGGCTCGCGTGATTTAAGGTGGCAATGTTCAACTTTCATTCAACATTAAACAACGACTTCTTCGCCGTCCCACATATGGTGCATCGGCCGGGAAAACTGTATTAAAAGCAAATAAAAGTGCTCGATGTGTGAAAGCGATTGGTATAAATTAACGAACTCGGTAGGCAATAACAGGACACTGAATTGAACTAGTGTGGGAACAGTGTTACCAGTAAAGGCGGGTGTAGTGTATAAACAATAAGTGTCTACCGCTGTACATTGGTTAGTGACGATGGTGAGGAAGGCGACGATGCTGGATCGCGGCTGCCGACGGCGCTGAGACTAAAGGAAGACGGTGCGTCATCGCGGAGCTGCGCTGATCTGCGAGACAGCTGCCGGCTGCGCCGAGCGGTCAACGGTGCCTTGCTGCCCCCCCCCCCCCCCCCCCCTGGAGCTATTGCAGTAGGCGATTCCTGTGGCGGTACTCGACGCTACAGCTGCTGCTGCTGCCTTCAATACGTCGCGACGCGTCGCATCACGATTGCTGGTACACCGCGACGACATCATTCGTCGAAATCAAGCATTTAAGTTAAGTCAAAGACTTTTAAAATATTTATTAACTGCTGCTAACAAACTAAAAGATATGGAAAGTAGTGTACATTTCAGAAGGGAACCGGTCTCTGACCAAGAATCCTCACGATCAGGAATTGAGTTTAATGAGGATGGTTCCATTAATCCCTCAAATATTGAACTAGAACGTAATTTGTCACCAGTAAATTATGACTTTAATTTAAATGAGAGTGCAGGGATGCAATCAATAAGTGAAATAGAAGTCAAAAGGGAGCCAGTAGAGTTGCTAACTTTGTCAGGTAGTGAAACTGAGCTCAATATATCTCCAGCTCAGTCAAGTCAAGAGATACAAAGTATCAAGGTAGAAGCTCCGGATTGGATGCAAATACTGTTTGCCAAACTCGAATCAAACCAAAATAAAATTGAGGCTAAAATTGAAAATAGTAATAAAGAGTTGGAGAATAAAATTGAGGTTAGTAATAAAGGGTTGGAAAATAAAATTGAGGATAGTAATAAAGAACTAAAAGAAGAACTGCAATCAAAATGGAATAGTTTGAATTATAAGATAGATGCTATTCATCATGACATTCAAGTAAAAGTAGGGCAACAGTTAACTAAAATGCATAGTACTTTCAAATGTGAAATAGATCAAATTCAAAAAAATTATCAAGAAGCAGATGAACTTTTGGAAGTGAGGTTGTCCGAAAGATTGAGCAACGAGTCCAAACTTTGCTCTGACAAAGTTAAAGAGGTACAAATTAAAGTAGATACTTGTCAGAAAAACATTGAGAAAGTAAAAGAAACCTGTACCGAAATTCGTGGTGCAGTGGAACAAAGATGTTCTGCCAGGATAGAAGCAGTAGAGTCACAAGTAGAGGAATTAAATACTAACATTGCTAACCTAGAAAATAGAGTAACCTCTGTTAATTCTAGTCATTCTACTGTACAGCATGTGACTTCAGTTGACGCCGCTTTTATAGGGTGTCGACAGTTTTTGCGCTTTGATCCTGATAAGTACATTCACCCTCTTGAATTTTGGAATGACTTTGAGGATGTTCTCCCCAACACGTGGTCAGAAAGAGAAAAAATTTCATTTATAAGAAGTCATTTGTCAGGTGATGCTTTGCGATGGTCAGCGGATGTAATGATCAAATGTAAAACTTTATCTGAATTTAAGTCTGCATTTCTCAACGAATACTGGTCACATAACAAACAAAATGATGTGTTAAGGGAATTCTGGAGTGGTAAGAAGTTTTTCCCAGGGCGTGAATCAGTAAAGGATTTCGCTAGGAAGTGGGTTTCAAGACTGTCACATTTGACAGAAAAGATGAAGCCAGATATGATCATTATGGGTTTAGAAGGTAAGCTGCCGTGGTACTGGCAGAAGAGGATCATTTCCGCCCCTAGAGATAATATAGACAAATTTATTGAATATCTGGAAAGAGTGGAAAGAGTAGCTGCTGCTGAGGAGCAGGTGCAGCAGAATAACAAATCTTCTAACAATCACGTACAAAATAATGGAAACGTGAACGTTAGAAATATGGAAGTTAGGCACACCAAAACAAACTATCGAAACCAAAGCCGTGGCAGAGGAAGAGGGGGTAGATACTCACCACGCTTTCGTAACAACTACTATGACGAAAGTGGAGAAGTAAATACTATGCCATTAAGACAAGAAGGGAGTCATGATGCTACTATATCTAGTGGTGTCACAGATGAACACAACAGGCCGCGTGTGGGAAACTAAATCCCGTCTATGAGGAAACTGGCGCTCACCAGGCGGTAACAGTAACACAGCCAGTAACGGAAACACAGACAATCAGCCAACATACACAGACAGACAACATGGATGACGAAATAAATACAGATAATACCAGTGATGTGTTAAGCCACTCTCACAAAATAGTGGATAGTATTTTGGATACACTAGAAAAATGGGTCAAGGAAGAACAGGAACTCAAGGTAGATAATGGGTTTGAGTCTGATGGGAATAATGATGAAGTAAAAGCTTACATCTTCGATGAAAATGGCAATCTAAAAGCTGAAGTAGAAGTAGCAGAAGTAGAATCAGTACTGCAAAACTTTAGAGAGGAGGAAATGATGAATGAAGGGGGTAGAAATAGTAACGAGGTGAAAGAATCTAGTAGCTGTGTAAACGTGCCACAAATGGTTGAAGGTGACGACATTCTTATGAACAGCAATATTGCGCAGGGACGCAGTTGCTCAGAGGTAGAGGATAGTTTGGCTGATGTGCAGCAAACAAAAGTAGAAAAAGTCGTCAGATGCTTCGATTTAAAGTTAGTGGACAGATTAGAGAAAGCAGCTAAGATTATAGAGCATGATGAGCCCCAGGATGTAAATGTAAATGTAATTGCAACTGATCAGAATTACTTTAGCTGGAAGAACATAGAACGAGATTTATTAGACGAGGGGTGTGAGCAACCTGTTCAATGTAAAATAACTCACCCTGTTATCAAAGTAAACATATCAGGAGTCACTGTGCGTTGTCTGCTTGACAGTGGCAGTGAAGCAAGTGCTTTATCACAAACATTTTTTGACACCATACCCAATAAAGAGAAGTTAACAGTTATGAAAGTAAGTGGCTTAAAGATTATAGGTGCTACTGGAAAAGTCTCTAGACCAGTTCAACACGAAGCTTTGATACCCATTGGTATAAATGACGTAGTAATAGATCATCCTTGTTTGATTGTGATAGGCTTAAGTGTTGATTGGTACTGATTTCTTATCAAAGTACCAGGGAAAGATCAATTTTGATCAGAACAACTTAATTTTAACTTTACCTGACTCTAAAGTGATAAGAGAGTCTTTTATAGGAAGTCATATAGGCGGTAGTAATGAAACTTGGGAACTGCCTATTAGAGTAATAAAGAATAAAGGATACTTGCAGGAAAATTTGGTTTTCAGTAAGAATGAGGAAAGTGCTAAGGTTGAAGAGAGACACATCCTAAAGGAAATAGAGGAAAAGGTACAATCAACAAAGCAAATTGCTGACGAACAAAGATCAGAGTTAAAGAGTGTGTTAACTAAGCATAGTAATGTATTCTCAAACGCACCTGGTGAAGTTAAAGGTTATGAATGCCATTTGAATATCAAGCCTGGGAAGGTATTTTTTAAGAAGCCTTATCCAATACATGATGCAAGGACTTCCCCCACTAGTTTTAAAATTGGTGAGCTAGTGCTGGTCAAAACAAAAGAAAAATCAAAGAAAATTTCTGCAGAAACTAAAAAGTTTATGCATGTATATCATGGACCATTTAGAATAGTAAGTAAACCTCATGCAAATGCCTATCGTTTGGAATATCCAAAGAGTAAGAGAGAACTAGGTCTAAGAAATATTGTGGATCTAAAGGAATTTAAAATTAACAGTAATTAATTACTGTAGGGAGTCTGCCACTCTTTGGCGGATACACGGTTTGGCGTACCGTGCAGTCCCAGCTGGGTGAAACTTTATTTCCTTTTCAAGTTTCATTCCCTTCTTCTGGTCTATCATAACAGGTAAGAATCACATATGTCTTCATGTTGTATATATGCTATTAGGTTTTAAGTATTCTTAGTAAGGATCTACCTAGTGAATGGCAAAACAAAAGTCTGAGTACCAATAAGAGGCAAACATGGCTAAAATAAATAAATTAAAATATTTCATGTAATTGTAAAGGGTTAGAAACTACAACTAAGAGAGACACTTTGCAGTATACGAAGTACGGTATGAATATGAATAATCCATGAGATTATGCAGAAGGTAGTATGTTGCTAGAAATAAGGTTGTCTGAAGGAAAACAGCGTAAGAAGGTAATGCTCATAGAGGCAAGCAATGGCGTTTTAGAATTAAATAAATGGAGATGTGTGGAAGTGGTGTGAGGATCGCACCAAATATATAGAAACAGGACGTCAATAGGCTGACAAAAGGAAAAGGGAGAAAGAAGTGGAGAAATGAAGTATTTTTGAATCTGGAAGAAAAGGGAGAAAATGAATAAGGTGAAGAAGTGAAGTAAGTAAATTGAAGTAAATGATGTAGGATTAAAGAATAATTCCCTCACGTCTCGTGAAATGGTGAAAAACGCTAAATCTTGCTTGAGGCAAATAAATAGTTAAACAGACAACAGAAACACACAAATATTGGAAAATGCAGAAATTTGGAATCGGTATACTGAAAATAACTAATTTCTTTAGTAATTCATACAATAAAGCAAAGTGCTGGTCAGCAAATGACTTCTTTGATGAACTAATCCATACGATAATTAAGCCAGAGTACATTAAAACTAAAAGGTTACTCAATTTTCTAAATTGAAGCAAGATCTTAATATATTAATTTGCTAAAAGAATTTTCACTATTTAGGAACCTAAAAGATTATTTATGAAAGAAGAAAGTAGGAGCTATTGTATCAGATACGACTTAGTGCTAAATGTCTTTCTGACAACTTCACAATTAGTAAAATAATGCCAGAATATAAACTATAAAATGTACTTTGTCCTACCTTAGATATAAGTTGAAAACAGAAACTTAGACTGTATTGTCTGTTTCTCAGGGACATGCAGGCTGCATGAATGACTGACAACAAGCGGTAGGGAGATTGGAAGTAGAGACGCAAACCACAGTGAATACAATTTCCTCCCACAATTTTGTCAATCAGTGAAATTAAATGAGTGTTACAATAGGACACCCACCACAGTGCCGAGTATTATAGTAAAAGAAAAATGTGAGTGCGTTGCAGTGATAAAAGTCGTGTGTATTTTCTTTTTCAGGAAGAGACTGATTTTAAAGAAAAAAAAATAACTATTTTGTAACCATTGAAAAATTTATATTTCCATGTAAATGTATGTAAATAATTTGTGAATGTCTTCTGTACTAGGTTTTCTATGTGTATATGAGTATGGTTATTTTGTGTATGTAGTAATAAGGAATTTCCTAAGAAGAAGCAACTTAAGTTGAAAGAGGTATACTAAAGTAATCCATCGCTTGTTTGTTCTTTTAGAAATTTAATTTTGTTCAAAAATAGATTTTCACGAAAATTAAAAAGGGGGTGATGAAGCAAAACAAGCGCTGTATCATGTATAAGATACAGAGGCGAGCGAGTGCACGGGACTTACCCTAGTTCACTGCTAGTAGCGTCACGTCATCGTAACGCGCCTGCATATAGTATTGCACCACATTTAACATAAAAGTAAAAATTAAGATTTGTGTGTAAAACTTTGTTAAAGTATAGTTCTATGTAATAATGTTTCAGGTAACAAATCTTAATGTTATAAAATTAGTAGTTTACGTAAAATTCACGTTTTGAAAGAAAAATAGGAGGCGCTAAATAATGACGCTAGGAAGCCAAAATTTGGTGAGAAGGTGCAGTAAGAAGTCATTAATGAGTGGTGCTGGTTTCCAAAACCATAAAACTAAAATTGACTCCAGAATCCGCGTTTTTCGGAAAAATCAGAGGCGCGAAATAATAGAGCTACAATATTGAAAATTGGTAGGATGCTTCAGTTCACCCTAATAATAATAATGGAAATACCACAATCAGTTACCTCTTCTAGTTTTTTAGTAATTTAGTAAAAACTACTTTTGTGAGTAAAATGTACATAAGCATTATAGATTAAGTACTTTAAATTTTAATGATAAAACAAATTCTTTAAGACCAATGATCAGATAGGACAATTAACAAAGCTACACCAAGTTTTAGTCTTGTAGCATAATTAACAGCTGATACAAGTCTTGATAAAGCTATGGTTCAGAGGTAACAATCTACCGTTAGTTCCATTGTAAAAATTCTAGAGAGTAAAGTTTTAATTTTAGCGGGCTGAGATTTTCTACGTGCTTCTGTACTGCTCAGATGTATGTATACAAAAATTGAGAAGTTTGTAAAGCTATTATTAAATGTGATATTTAAGATTATGTGCCTGAGATAGCGATCATTTGTTGGCTGCAGGCATCTGCATAGGAACGAAAAGAACAGATGCTCTCTTGGCGGTACGCGCCGGAGCTATATAAAAAGAGCGGCAGAGGCAGTAGTAAGCTCACTCCGCATTAGACCAACGCCTAGTCCACGCGAGCTTAACGTCCGATCGCGCCTCGCCTCGGGTGACGTCATAGCGGGCTGTGACATGCGCGTACTTAGCAATGTAAACGGACATTGAAAATCGCGAGGACTGTACACCGTCCTGGATCGTTTAGACTTCGGTAACAAACTGTTATTGTGCCGTCCGTGTGAAGTATAATTCCGCGTGGCAAGTGGTGACTAACTCCACTTTTAAGGCGAGCATTAATTTTTTTTAACATTATTGCGAACTATTAATAGAGCACCGTTAGTTAGAGTAATGAACTATTCGGGAGGAACTTGCTGTAGAAGTCGCCTCTGAACTATTAAACGATTGGCTGAATTAACAATATTTAATGTCTTTAGCATTTTCAGAAGTTTCGAGTAATTTGTGTGAGCCTTTAAGATAATAAAATCTTGTTTGGAACGTTAAATTTTATTGAAGCAGCCCTAATCCCGTGAAGAACTATGGATATTTTTCGTTTAGCTGGGCTGTACAGGAATGTGGCCGTGCAGACTGGGAACTAAGGTCAGTAAGTTTCCCTTCGCTTTCTGACTGGCCACCAAATTAGTTGCCAGGCTCGCGTGATTTAAGGTGGCAATGTTCAACTTTCATTCAACATTAAACAACGACTTCTTCGCCGTCCCACATATGTTGCATCGGCAATAGTCTGTTACGTGAAATGAACATTCAAACAACTCATTCGACAACTTCTTCGCCGCCCCACACAGTCTGTCCATGCATTATGTGTGAGATCAGAAGCCCTATAATTATTTAGTGAAGAATTTTTAAAGTGGAAAGAAGAAAATGGAACGTGCTACGCATTCCAAATTTGTTAAAAGCTGTGGCACTAAATTTTACGATTGATAGCCCCCAAATGTTTTTGTTTTTCATCGCTAAGATTAGTTTATCTCCAAAGGTGTTGGGAGCAGACATCTTAAATTAACAGGGGCCAACAAAATTGATGGAAAGTGCCCTGTAGAGAGTAAAATCCTTTACAGGGAAGCAAAATGTCGCGTTAATTTCGGTCCACTCATGTTGGTCACTATCTGGACTTCTGCCACCTGAACCTGACAGAAAAAGAACGTGCACAAGCTGAAATACCTTCAGAATACTGAAGTGACTGTATTTGTGTTGATGGAACTCGTGGCCTAAACGGCTATGAATTTGAAGTTACATTATTCGTACTGGATGATATGAGGGGAGGATTTCCTTGTGTTTTTCTCATATCAAGCAGGAATGACTCTGATGTTTTGAATATGTTTTTCAGTTAAGTCACAGGTTTGACAGATTCCCCCAAAAGTATTAATGACAGATGTATCAGAATCGGATAGTATCGCTCGGAACAAAGCAATGGGACCTCATGAAATGACTTTCGTGTGCCTGGCATGTCGATAAAGCCTGTAAGACCAATATTGAGAGTAAAATTCGACATTTGGACAAGAGAAGCGAGGTGTACAAACTTGTTAAGTCGTTAGTGCATGTAAGAGACGTTGCTGTTTGAGGAATCGTTGGTAAAGCAGAAACTCAACAGTGATTCTGAGCCTTCAGAATTTGGTAGCTGTTTCAGGACATATTATGGTAAAAATGTGAGGTGTTGGGCATATTGTAACAGTATGCTAGCCAGACCTAATACAAACATGCACTTGGGGAGCATGCATAAGTCACTTAATGCAATACATGGTAATTCAAAGCAGGTGAAATGTTTGGATAAGTGTATCCGCATTGATGTCGCTTGCAACAGCGAAGTTGTTTGACAACTCATTGTCAACGTGAATGGAAAATTAACATGTAAAATGGAAAACGTTCTCCGTAAGCACAAATCCAGTATTCTGACGAATAAGGACTTATTAGGAAGGTAGGCAGTGGTTGGGAAGTACCAGCCAAAAACATCATTTGAAGTTTACCATGTGGCGTCCGATCCCATATGTCTGCTTTGACCCGTGACGTAAGGGTGTTGTGGTGTGTGACGTCATTACACCGCAGAGTTTAGTTTATTAGTTGGTTATATTTGTAAATGTCGTCTACTTGTGTCTGATGGTGCCCTGTGGTGATGGTTTCATTTGAGCTTTGGTGTTGGTAGAGCGGAGTTGTTGGCAGTGTGTGGAGACTTAAGGATTGAAATTGTTTTCAGTGAGTTGACAATTTCTTTGTTTATTTGTTTCCGTTTGTGATAGGTGTTAATGGTAAGCTGTTTGTGGTGCGGTAAGACGTATAATTTGTGTGGCTTCTCTTGTTAGGTATGGATTTAACGATAAAGTTCAATAGCGCGAGGATGCGGTCAGAGATGGGGGAGGACATGATGTCCTTGATTAAGTTTCTGCAGGTGTTTGAATTAAAAACAGAGATTGTCAAATGTAGTGTCAGCTGAGAAAAAAAGATTGGCGAGAGTTCCGGCATCTTGGACCAGGGTCGGACAACCTTTGGTGCTACTTTTGATGCGGTACCTGGTTCGAGAAATCTAGGTTGGCCATGAGATAGATTGTTTTGATGACTTACTATTTTTGGTTGTAAGTCCTCTATTAGCTTTTGTGCGCATGAGACTGTAATGAATGAGAGGACGGTGTTACATTAGTTTTCTTTTTGTAGGGAAGTGTGTTCAGAGTACGTGAAGTATAAGAGTAAGTTGGGTGGGCTGCGGATGGTGGTTGAGATAGACGAATCACAGTTTGGGAAGAGGAAGTATGGAAGAGGTAAGTTTCCGGTTGGTTTATCATTGTGGGGGAGGATGTTATTTCGGGGGGGAGGGGTATACTGGCTGTGTTTTCAGGGTTTTGGAGGGGCATGCTAAGAGAGAAATCGTGGGGAGAATTGAAGAGGGGGGTGTACTGTAGTTCGATACTTTTTCGTCATACAGGGGTTTGGGGAAGAGGGGTTATGATCATTTAGTTGTAAACCAAAGTTCAAGAGTTTAAAAATTGGGAAAGTGGGGCGTGCATTAATACAATGGAGGGGTTTTGGGGGGCATCTAAATCAGTCATAGGCAGGGAGAAGAGACGATCTTCTAATCTGCAATCTCATTCAGATGAGTATTGCTGGGCGCTATTGTATTTTTCGTGTTTTTCTGAGGGCAGTTAGTAAGATGAACAGGCCAAGGGTGGTTAATTGGGGAGGGGGGGGGGGGGAGGCGTGGGTTGTGGATAATGGTTGTGGATTTAGTTGAGTGGGTTGGGGAGGGTTGTTTTATGATTGTTGGAGAGGATCCTTTTTGTTGCAGTTCTTGAGTTGTAATGAGTGATTGAGTTTAGCTTATAGTGTGGTTTTTATTTGTCGGCAGATTTTTTTTGGGAGGGGGAGGGGAGGATTGGTAGGTTGTGGGTGGTTTGGAAGTTTTTCTTTGAGTTTTTCTTATTTGTGTTTGTGTGTGTCTGTGCACATGTGGGTGATTGGGGTGGCCAACCTAGTGTGTAGAGCCGGAATTTGGTCTTTTTTGGGTTTATTGTTCGCAAGTTGTGATGTTTTGTGCGGGTTGTGAGTTGTTGTGGGTTTCGTTTTATTTATCAAAGTTGTAGCTGTTTGTTTTTTGGTATCGTCAGCTGTGGTTTACCTATATAGGTTATGGGAAGCGTCAGGTTCCAATTTTTGTTGTTTTAGGTATTATTTTGTGGTATTGACACTTGCGGTTGAACTATATACATAAAGGGAAGCGACAGATTTGTCGATTTTGTGCTTGTAGCGGAATGTAGTAATTTTGTGTTTTTTCGTTGTTCGTCGATTTGTGTGGTTTGTGATAGTGGTGTGTGTTTTTTATGTTTATATTTTACCTGTCCCCACCCTAAAACCCCCAGTTTTCCGCGCTTGTCCGGTTAGTTTGAGTATATATTTTTGGAGGGAGATGTTATTGTTGTATTTATTTGTATTTTCGTGTATGTTGTGTTTGTATAGTGACGTCAAATGCACTATATTGGAGACGCTGAGAATGGTCATTTCCGCCATATTGATGACGTCATGCGTCAAAGCAGACTGGTGGCTTCGGATGCTTCTGTAATCCCTATGCGCTGTAAATGTAAATTAGTGAGCACCAGGAGCGCCGACTTATAAAAAATTTGGGGAGGGGGTGGGGCGACATACTGGGATCTTGCTCCGAGAAATTTTCTAAATTTTAGATTATAAAATAGTTAGCTTTAAAGCTTTTTTAAGCATTTTAGTCATATGATCAACATTAGAACCCCAAAAACTGGACTCTCAACTCGACACTCCGGGAAACTCGTCAAGACTGATACATTTATTGGTTTTGAAAAAAGAAACAAAACAACACAAACACGCACGGTATTTTTTGTAAATAGCGAATTTAATGTACAGTAGTAATCATGCTTATAGACTATTACAGAGCAGTAAATATATAGCCCTGAATAAACAGAAATTTTATTTAAATAAATCGTAAACTATCGCTAAAAGAATAGAACGTAAAATATTGCTTTCCCACAGTAATAGCACTTAAAAGTGAAATAGCTAATTTAAGCTTACTTTGAATAAGGCTCTGGGTTCATTAAATAAAAAAATCTCAAAGTTAATGCTTGAATACAGTTAACAAAGTTAATATAGTATGCCTAATACTTTCAGTGAAAAATATGTAAATAGCGGGTTTTAATTGGGTCTTACACCCTAAAAATATTTAAGTGTTTGAAAATAACTAATACAGTACTAGACTAGTACCGTACTAATATTTCGAAACTGAAAATTTAACATTGTTAGTAATTAATTATCTAGTAGTAGTAGTAGTAGTAGTTTTATTCATCCGTAGATCTCTTTTTACAAGGATATAGGACATGTCAAAGTATTTACAAGCTTAGATCAATAAATTATTTATAAAGATTTTTAATATTGGTCTAAATGCCATTATTAGGGCTAGAGTGTCTTTAGAAAGGTGCAAATGTCGACCGTTTGACTGTATTACTGAATATGAAGGCCTTGATGACTGGTCGGATTCCCAATTCATCCAAAACATGTCGGTGGGCATGAAGAACAGCCTAGTTGTTAAATCGCTTCTGTCCCATTGTTGATCGGAGACATGACTTCAGACGTCTAAGGGCGTTAAATGACCGTTCTGCTGTTGCTGACGTGATTGGAACTACTTGGAAAAGCTTAATGCGCTTCACATAACATTTCTCCAACTGCAAGCTTTTGTGTAATGTACTTTCTTACATCATGCATGCTATTTAAGACCGGTTGTTTTTTATTAGCGATATTGGATAACATATTAAAGTGTAAGCGCGGTCTCTCAATGTTTGAGTCATTTTTCAAAAACTCAGTTGATTTTTTCCAAATTTGTTTTAACTCTGTTTACTAAAAGCAAGCCAGACGTTTTGGCCGAGCGGTTCTAGGCGCTTCAGTCTGGAACCGCGCGACCGCTACGGTCGCAGGTTCGAATCCTGCCTCGGGCATGAATGAGTGTGATGTCCTTAGATTAGTTAGGTTAAAGTAGTTCTAAGTTTAGGGGGACTGATGACCTCAGAAGTTAAGTCCCATAGTGCTCAGAGCCATTTGAACTAAAAGCAAGCACTCTGGTTCAACTGCAGTGGCCTCTGTTGAGTCCAGTATCCGTGGCTCGTGGTCTTGCGGTAGCGTGCTCGCTTCCCGCACGGGGTTTCGGGTTCGATTCCCGGCGGGGTGTCTTTCATCATCATTGACTGGCAAGTCGCCGAAGTGGCGTGAGCTAAAAAGGACTTGCAATTTCGGCGGCCGAACACCCCGCATGGGGTCTCCCGGCCAACAATTCCGTACTTTCATTTAATTGTTTGTGAGTCCAGTTGAAGGAAACCGCTGAGTAATGCAAGATTGCACCGTTTCACAGGCTTCAATGTAAACAGCTTTTTAGTATACCTTTGGGGTTTTGAAAGTGTGCGGTGGACTGTCTTCGTTGTTTTCATACTTCTTTGGTATAGCCTATAGATAAGGCTCATCAACTTGAAGGTTTTAATTTTAAAAAAAAATTCCCAAAAGTGTTCAAAACTATCACACCTTCAATTGAATATAATTTTTCCAGGTCAGCAACACTTAGATGAGAGCATTGAAATTTTTCATTAACATCCTCTACTGGGTTCGTTGCATGGCAATAAAGACGTAAAAAGAAATAAGTTCTGAATTGTAACATTGACTTAAGGTAGCTTGCACATTTATAACCTGACTGTTTTGTCCGCTGCAGAAAATGTTTCAAAAAAAATTCTAGAAGTTCTTCTAAGTTTTTAAATATTCTCAAGATACTAGAAGCTCGCATAGTCCATAGAGTCCATCGGTGTAGACCAACTTGGTCGTTGGCGCACTCACAGAGTATGCTTCTGAAAAGTCCCATCTTTTTATTAGATTCCATTACCGTGTTTATTAAGTTCTTGGCTAAAGCCATAATATCCCTCATAGAGTAAGAGGGCAGAGACTGTCTACAACTGCTAAGCCTAAACTGTGAGCAGTGCAGTGCACATAACGTGCTTTCGGTTGTATATCCAAAACTAACATTTTTTAGTCCTTTGAACTTGCCTCTCATATTCGAGGCACCGTCATAGCACTGTCCTCTTAAGTTATCAGTTGTCAAATCAAGACGAGCAAAAAGTCGTTTAAAATGCTAAACAGAGTTTGTGATTTAGTGTTGGGGGTCTTTTATAAGCTAATAAAGTCTTCGCTGATTAAGGAATCATCGACAGTACTAATACAAAATAACACTTGTTCGTGAATCGAAGAATCACTTGTTTCATCAACCATAACAGAAAAAATGTTCAGTCTTCTTGATTGAAGCCAGTGCCTTTCTCAACACACTTCCCTAGCAGATCAATTACCTCGTTTTGAATATCGAGGGACGTCCACTTAAACCCTGAACGCCCTAACCAATCTTTAAGCTTAGGTATGTCATTCTTTCGGAGTTCCAACAATTGAAAATAATTTGAGTTTACATCTTCTTGCCCTCTAATTGCTAGTCCTCGTCGACATAGAAATTGTACGGTAGTAAAAATTGTCTCAAGAGCTAAACGCCCTTTCTTCGTATCACTGTTTAACTGTTATTTCAATTGGGAGGCTACACTTCGCTTAGTGATAGAATTTAGTTTCAGAACACCTTCTTTATGCATAAACGTATTTTCATGAAGACGGAATTTTTCCAAAGTCTTTTCCCAGTTAGAAAACCCTACGGAAGTAAACGCCTATTGTTTATTGAAGAAAATTGTAATATTTTAAGCGTCTGCTTCTTTGAAGGTTTTGCAGAAAACTTTTCCGGTAGATGCTTCATATTCTAGCCATGTATACTTGATCAACCAAGACTTCTGAAATGATCGTCCCTTACCGGTTGTCTAGGTTTCGGCTGTGAACAGTCACATCATAACGGCTACCGTACCGTGCGATTGATCAATGGAACACGCAACCAACCAACATTGCCTGAAGACGACGAAGCAATTGATGACAATAATTGTTGGAGACTGACTTGCAGTATCATCAGCTTCCAAGCGCGCCCTTTTGGTAACAAATGTATCCACTGCAAACTTAATTCACAATGCACTAAGAGACTAAAGTAAACGAATAAAATAATCATATAAAATAGTCCTACCAAGCGGGAAAGCGCCGGCAGACAGGCACAATGAACAAAACACACACACACACACACACACACACACAGACAGAATTACTAGCTTCAGCAACCGATGGTTGCTTCTTCAGGAAAGAGGGAAGGAGAGGGAAAGACGAAAGGATGTGGGTTTTAAGGGAGAGGGTAAGGAGTCATTCCAATCCCGGGAGCGGAAAGACTTCCCTTAGGGGGAAAAGACAGGTGTACACACACACACACATATCTGTGTGTGTGTGTTTGTGTGTTTTGTTCATTGTGCCTGCCTGCCGGCGCTTTCCCGCTTGGTAGGTCTTGGAATCTTTGTTTTTAATATATTTTTCCCATGTGGAGGTTTCTTTCTATTTTATTTATATAAAATAGTCCATTAGACACTAAAGTCGGAACACTAAACACGTCTGCAGCATGCACTGAACTAAACTATCCACACAATGACGGCGCAGGAGGGTGGGCTTTATGTAGCCGCATCGTCGTAATGTGTTAGATGATACGGGTGCTTGCCATGTAGTGTTTTCTTTTTCCAATTTACTTTCATCTTATCCGTTGATGTTATGTGATCTAAAGGGTTGTAGACGTGGTTATGAAATTGCAGTGGTGTAGCTGATGTATTTATATGAATGATTGCTTTGTGTATTTTGCTAGTTTCTGCTCGATCTTGAAAGAATTTTCTTAAATTGTCTACGTGTCCATAATGTAGGTCCTTTCTGCTTAATGTGAATCTTTCTGTTGCTGAATGTATGTGATGTATTCTATATTTGTGGCATTGTGATCGTGTAAGTGTATTGAGTGCTTCTAGGTCTATGTTACTCCATTTCACTACTCCAAATGAGTAGGTCAATATTGGTATAGCGTAAGTATTTATAGCTTTTGTTTTGTTTCTTGCTGTCAATTCTGTTTTCAGTATTTTTGTTAGTCTTTGTCTATATTTTTCTTTTAGTTCTTCTTTAATATTTGTATTATCTATTCCTATTTTTTGTCTGTATCCTAGATATTTATAGGCATATGTTTTTTCCATCGCTTCTATGCAGTCGCTGTGGTTATCCAATATGTAATCTTCTTGTTTAGTGTGTTTACCCTTGACTATGCTGTTTTTCTTACATTTGTCTGTTCCAAAAGCCATATTTATATCATTGCTGAATACTTCTGTTATCTTTAGTAATTCGTTGAGTTGTTGATTTGTTGCTGCCAGTAGTTTTAGATCATCCATGTATAGCAAGTGTGTGATTTTTGTGTGGGTATGTTCCAGTAATATTGTATCCATAATTTGTATTATTTAGCATGTTGGATAGTGGTTTCAGAGCAAGGCAGAACCAGAAAGGACTTAATGAGTCTCCTTGGTATATTCCACACTTAGTCTGTATTGGCTGTGATGTGATATTATTTGAATTTGTTTGGATATTAAGTGTGGTTTTCCAATTTTTCATTACTATGTTTAGGAACTGTATCAATTTAGGATATACTTTGTATATTTCCAATATTTGTAGTAACCATGAGCGGGGTCCACTATCAAAAGCTTTTCGGTAATCAATGTATGCATAGTGTTTTGTTTAGTTTTGGCTTGCTATGTTACCTCTGCATCTATTATCAGTTGCTCTTTACATCCTCGTGCTCCTTTGCAACAGCCTTTTTGTTCTTCATTTATAATTTTGTTCTCTGTAGTATGTGTCAATTTCTGTGTAATGAGTGAAGTTAATATTTTGTATATTGTTGGTAGGCATGTTATGGGGCGGTATTTAGCTGGGTTTGCTGTGTCTGCTTGATTTTTAGGTTTCATATAAGTTATTCCATGTGTAAGTGTATCAAGGAACGTGTATGGGTCTGCAATGTAACTGTTAAATAAATTTGTTAAATAATTTAGTTAGATGTAAATGTGTTGAGGTGAACTTCTTTAGCCAGAAATTTGCTATTTTATCTTTTACAGGGGCTTTCCAATTGTGAGTAGATGGAATTGCTTTGGTGACTTCATGTTGCAAAATTATCACTTCAGGCATTTGTGGTATCATCCTGTATGTCTGTTTCTGTTTGAATCCACCGTGCATGACTTACGTTGTACCGGGTTTGACCATATGTTACTCCAGAATTGTTCCATGTCTTATGTTTGGTGGATTGTCTATTTTAATGTTTGGGTTATCTATTGTCTGGTAAAATTTCTTTTGGTTTGTGTTAAATATTTGGTTTTGTTTCCTTCTATTTTCACTTTTTTTGTATCTTCTAAGTCGTTTGGCCAATTCTTGTAATTTCTGCTTCTTTTCATCTAATTGCTCTATTGCTTCTTGTTGTGAGATTTTACCTAACCTTTATCTTTTTTTTACATTTGATGTCTTATAAATTGTGTTAGCTATCCAATGTCTTTTCTGAGTTTTTCTATTCTGATCTGTAGCCTGTGTTCCATGCAGGTTTTGTGGGTTTCTTCTGTGTGTTGGTTGGTTCTGATCTCTGCCTGGTGTGTATATTTAGTGTAGTGAGTGCTCCTATATAAACCAGTAGTTGTAACTCTTCCATAGTTGTGTTTTCATTTATTTTGTTGTGTACGATTGTGTTGATAGTTTTTATTGTAGTGTCGACTTGTGGGTTATTTGGCAGTCTATTCAAGACTGGTCTTATGTCTGTATTTGTGTCTTTGTATTCTATATATGTCAGCTGAAATTTTTCTTCTATGTCTAACCTTTGTGTCACTTCGTGTTTTATTTGTACTTGTTCTGGTGGCAGTCTTAAGATTTCGTTTTCCTCTGATTGTTTAATTGATGCGTGTTGTTCTTTGTTTGATTACTCTGGGATGTGTGAGTCCATCACTGTATTTTCTTCTTCTTCTTCTGATTGCACATTATTTTGTTCTAGTATTTGTTGTACTTGTTGTTTGATGTTTTCTAATTCTGACTGGGGTATCTTGTTATTTTTGATTATTACACGGATCTGATCAGCTAGTCCTTGTTCTGTTAAAAATTTTAATTCTGGGTATCTGGTAATAAATGTTGTGTATACTTGTGATCTGTATCCAGTTGTGTTGGTTCCTAAGTTTGTTGCTTGGTAATAACAGAACATGAGGTGTTGGTTAACTTCATCTGACCATCTCATCCTCTGCCTTTGTTTTCCTTCTAGAGTGGTTGCAGGAAGTATATCCTGCAAAACACCTCTATTTGAATTTAAATCCTTTTCCGTGTGGATAGCAGTTTCGTTACCATTGTGGACAGGCATATGGTTAAAGTGTCATCCCCGACCATGACAGCGCTTGTCCGAGGCTTCATTAGTTCTGTCCTGAACCAACTAATCACCCTAAAAGGGGGGTTAGCCCTTTTAGTGGTTTGTTCTTTTCGTTGCCTTTTAAGACTGACAGAACATACCGGAGGCCTATTCTTTTCCCGGGCCTCCACGGGTGTTGTTGTTGTTGTTGTTGTTGTTGTTGTTGTTATTTTGTCATATTTTCCCTCCCCTTGTGGGTCCCAAGGGTTAGAATACCCCCAAGGTATCCCCACCTGTCATAAGAGGTGACTAAAAGGAGTTTCTCACTTTTTGGCCCTATAAGTTCAGATTCCATTTTATGTTTGACCTGCCACTTTCCAAATGCTACATTAGTGTGTGGTATATGGGGAAGGACACCTCACATGGTGCATGAGTTATCCATAGTCTTCATAGATTCAATCTCCTGAACCTCTTGTCATGGCTTTGCATCTCTACCTGCAATTCAACTATTTGGGCAAGTACACTTTCCAGGGTATGTATTCTTCATCAATTGTCTCCTGTTCTCTTTTGCCCCCATGACAGTATTGGATTTCTCTGCGTCCAATATCCAGCACAGAAGCCAATCTGCTGTGGTGGGGCCATCATGTACCCTTTTGGTGGTAGCCCCGTGACAACACAGGAATCACATTGCTGATGCCTTTGCTGTAAACTCCCCACGTATGCTGAGGAGTAGATGCCTGTCTTCCTGGGGAATCAGGACTCCCAGCAATGGCCATCATGCCATATGACCTTTGCTGTGGCTGGTTGGTGCCCGTGGGGAGATCCCCTGATTGGAGTTGGTGGCATCAGGGTGGGTGACCCGCAATGAAGCAAACCAATTCATCTCTTGCTGGTGACAGTATGGCGCCAGCAGTCTGTAAGAAGGGCAAGTTAGAGTACAATGCTGACAGATGTGACCCTAAATAGTTTCCCTCCTTCGCTGCACCATGTGGAAGAACATAGGACTACAGAAATAAGAGCCATATTCGCCTTGGTATTTAGTCTGTAGCAGAATGGATGGGGACTCCCTACCTATGAAGCTTCAGTTTTTTGTTTAACATCTTGAGGATAAGTTTGGGGAAGTAACAGCGCTGTCCAAGATGAGAAGCTGTGCAGTCTTGATTCAGACAGCATCCCCTGCCCAATCCTGGGCATTACTCACTTGTAAATGGCTGGGCTCAATATGGTCCAGGGGATTATTTTCCATCACAACCTCCTCTTGCAGTCTGATGATGAACTCCCCGTCAATCTAGAATGGTGGGGTGTTCATTTCATCCAGCCCGTTTACAGGGTATCCAAAGACAG
Source organism: Schistocerca gregaria (assembly GCF_023897955.1). Classification (NCBI taxonomy): domain Eukaryota; kingdom Metazoa; phylum Arthropoda; class Insecta; order Orthoptera; family Acrididae; genus Schistocerca; species Schistocerca gregaria. Next base: position 654,502,443 of record NC_064924.1, read on the forward strand.
GGTTTCTGCTAGTGCCCTCATCTTGGTCTTTGAGGGTGCCCTCATCTTGGTCTTTGAGGGTGATTCATTGCCTGAAAAGGTCAAGGTGATGGTTTACTGTTTTAACGTTAAACCTCCCCCCATGTGGTGCTTTAAGTGTTGGAAATTCAGGCACATCTCTTCCCACTTCACTTCCTGCACTACATGCCAAGACTGGACATCCACTGCATTCAGACACTCCCTCTGCACCTCCTCCCACTTGTATCAACTGCAGAAAACAGCACTCCCCCTGCTTGCCAGACTGCACAGTACTCCAAAAGGAGCAGAAAATCATGGAGTACAAGAACCTGGAGTGGTTGACTTACCAAGATACGCTGCAGCTACATTACCATCGCCATCACAAGTACCAGTCTTACCACACTTTGTGCTATGGACAGTGAGCCCTCTGGGTCTCCAGAATACATCTGCCCCCTTGGTGGTAGGGGGAAAATCTCTTCCATTACTCTCAAAGTACCTACTTCAGAAGCGGGAGGGGGGGGGGGGGGCGGTGTCAAATGCTGGGCACATCGGTTCCCTTCCCCCAGCTGGAGAAGCAACAGCCTTCTCCGGCTCCTCTCATGCAGAAGGGGTCCATTGGGACAATCTCTCCCATGGTCTCCACTAATGTCACAGCGGACACTAGCCAGTGGCTAAAGAAGCCAAAAACTGTTGGACAAAGAGCTTCCTCCATGCTTGAAGCTACTTCAGATAAGTCCTCCCAGCAAGCCCCTAAAGAGAAGCGAGAGGGCAAGCAAACAAAGAAGTATGCTAAGAAAAAGGACCCTCCAGTGGCCCCAGCACCACCATTCCCTACCAACTTTGTACCTGCAGATGAGGTGGAGATCTGAGCATCCCCTGAGGACCTGGATCTCACTGATGCCTCACCCACAATAGGAATGGATACGAATACTCAATCGGTGGCAGCAGGTGACCCTGAGGTGTAACCTGCCTCCTTCCATGCCTCCTTCCCAGCCTCACAATGTCATCCTCCAGTGGAATTTCTGCATTTTTCCACCACCTGGCTGAGCTATGGCAACTGTTAAGCTTTCCACCTGCTTTCTGCATTGCCCTCCAGGAAACCTGGTTCCCGACAATGTGGAGCCCTGCCCTTCGTGGCTATAAGAGAAATTACAAGAACCACAGTGACTATAATGATGTCGATTGGAGTTTGTGTCTATGTCCTGAACTCTGTATACAGTGAACCTGTACCTCTTCAAACTCCTCTTGAAGCTGTGGCTGTCAGGATAAGGACGATGCACAGGAAATAACTGTCTGCAATGTTTATCTTCCTCAAGATAGTGCAGTACTCTTGAATGGAATGCATTGACTGCACTGATTCATCAACTCTCTAAACTTTTCCTACTCTTGGGAGATTTTAGCACCCATAACCCCTTTGTGGGGTGGCACTGTGTTTACTGTCTGGAGTAGAGATGTCGAAACTTTCCTGTCTCAACTCGACCTCTGCCTCTTAAATACTGGGTTCCCCACACATTTCAGTGTGGCTCGTGGCACATATTCGGCTACTGATCTCTCAGTTTGCAGCCCTGGCCTTCTCCCATCTACCCACCGGAGAGCACATGACGACCTGTGTGGGAGTGACCACTTCTCCATCTTCCTGTCACTCCCCTGGTGTCATGCCCATGGACACCTACAAAGATGGGCTTTAAATAAGGCAGACTGAAAAGCTTTCACCTCTACTGTCACCGTTGAATCTCCCCCACATGGTACCATCGATGTGGTAGTTGAGCATGACTCAAGAACGATCGTTTCTGCTGTGGAAAACACGATCCCTTGCTCTTTAAGGTGCCCCAGAGAATGTCGGTATCTTGGTAGTCGCCGGAAATCGCCGAGGTCATTAAAGAGCGTCGGCGAGCTCTACAGCAACATAAGTGACGCCCTTCCTTAGAGCACCTGATGGCTTTTAAATGGCCTCATGCCCGCGTCTGCTAGCTTAAAAAAGACGGAAACAGGCGTGTTGGGAGAGGTACGTGTCAACTATTGGGTGCCACATGTCACCTTGCCAAGTCTGGACGAAGATCAGACGTGTTTGTGGGTAATAGACCCAGACAGGGGCCCATGGCATTAACATCAGTGACATGTTATCTACCGATGCAGACACAGTTTCCGAGCACTTTGCTCGAGCGAGCCTCCACGTCAGAATTATCCCTGAGCATTTCACACCCTCAAATGGTGGATGGAAGCAAAGCCCTCTAATTCACTGAACATCACAGTGAACCCTATAATGCTGCATTTAAAGAGTGGGAGCTCGTCAGCGTCCTTGAGCATTGCCCCAACACTGGTCCTGGACCAGATTTGATCCACAGTCAGATGATCAAATATCTCTCGTCTGACTACAAGCGACAGCTTCTCCTCGTCTTCAACCGGATCTGGTGTGATGGCGTCTTTCCATTGCAGTGGGGGGAGAGCACCATTATTCCAGTGCTCAAGCCCACTAAAAACCTGCTTGATGTGGATAGCTATCGGCCCATCAGCCTCACCAACGTTCTTTGTAAGCTGTTACAACGTATTTTAAGTTGGGGGTTGTGATGGGTCTTGGAGTCATGTGGCCTACTGGCTCCATGCCAGGGCGGTTTCTACCATGTCGCTCTTCCATTGATGATCTAGTTTCCCTCGAGTCTACCATCTAAACAGCCTTTCCCAGACGCCAACATCATGTTGCCGTCTTATTTCATTTATGAAAAGCTTAAGACACGACCTGGCAACATCATATCCTTGCCACATTATATGAGTGGAGTCTACGGAGCCTGCTCTCGATTTTTATCCAAAATTTTCTATCACTCTGTACTTTCCATGTCCAAGATGGTGCCTCCCATAGTTCCCTAACATCTAGGACAACGGGATCCCACAGGGCTCTGTATTGAGTGTATCTCTATTTTTAATGGCAATTAAGTCTAGCAGCAGCTGTCGGGCTGTCAGTCTCACCTTCTCTGTATACAGACGACTTCTGAATTTCGTACTGCTCCTCCAGTACTGGTGTTGCTGAGTGGTGTCTTCAGGGAGCCATCCACAAGATTGCAGTCATGGGCTCTAGCCAACGGCTTCCAGTTTCCAGCAGTGAAGTTTTCATGCCCTTCTGTCGGCATAGTACTGTTAATTTGGAACCAGACCTTTCCCTTGATGACGATCCACTCACTGTAGTGGAGACATATCGATTCTTAGGTCTGGTTTTCGACGCTCGGTTGACACGCCTTCCTCATCTTCATCAGCTTAAGAGGAAATGCTGGTAGCACCTCAGTGTCATCTGCTGCCTGAGCAACACCAACTAGGGTGCAATAGCTTTACACTGCTGCAGCTCTACAGAGCCCTTTTTCAATCCTACCTTGACTATGGGAGTCTGGTTTATGGTTCGACAGTGCCCTCAGCATTACATTTACTTTACCCAGTGCACCACTGTGGCGTTCAACTGTCAACAGGAGCTATTAGAACAAGTCCGGTGACCAGTGTCCTGGTGGAGGCTGGAGTCCCCTCCATTGAAGGTTAGGCATGAACAACTGTAAACCAGTTACATTACACACATTCATAGCTCTCCTGTGCATCCGAATTACTGTCTCCTTTTCCCATCAACGGCAGTTCATCTTCTGCATGGGAGGCCCAGGGTAGGGCTTACAATTGCAGTTCGCATCCAATCTCTTCTGTCAGGAGTCCTTGTCTCTACCACCTATTCTCAAGGTCCATTCATTTACACATCCATGGTGTACATGTAGACTGAAGCTTCGCCTGGACATTTCACATGGTCATAAGACTCAGTTAACCCTGCGGCTCTGCTGCCACATCCTCTCAATTCTTGACATGTACTTGGACCATGAAGTGGTTTACACTGAAAGCTCGATGGCTGATGGTCATGTTGGGTTCGCGTATGTTCATTGAGGACATATTGAACAGCACTCTTTGCCAGATGGTTGCAGTGTTTTCGCTGCATAGGTGACGGCCATTTCTCATGCCCTTGAGCCCATCTGCACATGCCTGGGCGAGTCATATCTTCTCTGTACTGACTCCTTGAGCAGCCTACAAGCTATCGACCAGTGCTACCCTCACCATCCTTTGCTAGCGACCATCCAGGAGCCCATCTGTGCCCTGGAATGGTCCAGTCATTGTGTAGTGTTGGTGTGGGCCCCAGGCCACTTGAGAATCCCAGGAAATGAACTTGCCAACAGACTGGCCAAACAGGCTACACAAAAACCATTTCTGGAGATAAGTATCTCTGTAACTGACCTGTGATCATTACTACATCGCTAGGTTTTTCAGCTTTGGGAGATGAAATGGCATAACCTGAAAATGCACAACAAATTGCATGCCCTTAAGGAGATTATGAATGTGTGGAACACTTTCATGTGTGCCTCTTGCAGGGAATCTGTGGTTCTCTGTCGGCTCCACATTGGCCATATGTGGCTAACACATGGCTACCTCCTCCGTTGCGAGGATCCACCTCAGTGTCACTGTGGCTCACATATGACTGTCGTCCACATCTTGCTGGACTGCCCACTTTGAGCCACTATGTGACAGACTTTTAACCTTCCCAACACCCTATCTTCAGTGTTGGGCGCAGTGCCTCAATAGCAGATTTAGTTTTAATATTTTATTCTTGAGGAGGGGGTCTTTATCATACCATCAAAAGGTGGGCATTATGCCTTCTCTGAGGTCGCCACCCTCCCTATATTTTAACTCTCACACTTTCTTTGCATTTGTTTTTCTTGGTGATCGTCTTTTTCCTAAATGTGTTCATCTCGCCTTGTCCTTTTGGGGTGGACAATTAATGTGTTGCAGTGGTTGGCTCATCCTCCTTTCATTATTGTGATCATCCAGCCCAGACCATATGCTCTATGGTTTTAATACCTTCTTATACTTTTCCTTGTGGTGTATGTTTTCCCCATTTTTTGTTTGTTCCATTCGTTTTCGTTTTATATGTGGTGTTGGATGTTTTTGTACCTTGAGCCTTGCTTGTATCAGGAAAAAGGGACTCATGACACTGTAATTTGGTCCCTTTATACCCCAGACTGACCAACCAACCAATCAATCAATCAATCCTACTTTCCCTTTCAGATTTTAGTTGTAAATTTCATGGAGTTTTTTCATATAGTTTGTCTGTGACTAGGTAACACATAACTAGCTCTGTCTAGTCTCATACTGCAGCAAGAATCTCTCGCTCTGAAAAATCGTGGGTTTCTTTTTAGCTCCCAATATGGCTTGGATAGTATTTTCTTTTTTTTCCCCAGTCTAAAAGCTTTGAGAAGATTAGTTTTCTCCAAACCCCAGAAAATAATGTTATACCTAATGACTGAAATAAAATGTGTATATATATAGTTTTTTAAACTCTAATCGGTGATATTATTTATGACGTTCATGATATAAGACTTTGTTTAGTGGACTTAGTATGCTGCCTGCATGATAACTGCACAATATCTTTTAATCTACTGATACACATAGCTCTTTGACACAGGTTATGATGCACAGTTTTTTTACCAAATGGTGTATTTCACTTATACATTCCACAGATTGTTTTGTGGTGGAATGTACAATTCCTGTTTTTGCATAGTTTACTTTTTTTTTTTTTACTTGCTGTGGTGTGCCACTGTCTTTTCACTCAGTAATTCTTTCAGTATTGCTGAAAGCTGCATATAAATTTGAACTTTACACAGTGATATACCATGCCTGGTTCGGTCTGATATCCTTTACGCAGACAACTCACAAGTAATAGACTGCTATAAAACTGATGAAGAATTAATCTGCCATATTGAGCAAATGCTTGAAGAATCAAGTGTTTGTTCAATATGGCAGATTAAGTTTTCGTATATGCAAGCAGAACTGATAGATTACTGAGTTAAAAGACAGTGGCTCACACAGCAGTGAGATGTGCAACATGGATCACCAGGTATGTGATGGTAATTTCATGAAGTTCACAACACTACACATGATTTATCTTTTATTTCACTCATATGCAATGCCATGTTTCTGTTCTATGTATGGAAGATAATTTAAAATATATTTACAGGCCCTGTCAGTACATGTGTGGAACAAACTTTGTCAAACAAGGCACCAACAGCTTCAACTTGAGATAAGAGATTAATTCTGTGATATGCATGATACTGAATTACCTTGTGAGTCATCTCTAAATTCATACAAGCTCAACATTACTTTTATATTCCAGTGTGCTATGTCTGGAATCTGATTAAAATTTATTTGCAGGGCCTCTCATTGTGATGGTGCAGTAAATTGGTGAAATGCCATGTGATGACAAATTCCATCACACACATCCATGCTCGAGGCAGGATTCGAACCTGCAGCTGTAGCAGTTGCGCGGTTCCAGACTGAAGCGCCTAGAACTGCTCGGCCACCCCGGCCGGTACTTAAAATTAATTTGGAGTCATCTACACCAAGCAATATTTAGCCGAGGAGCACAGTCATTCACTCCAGCAATACTTACAGATTTGCTGTACAGAATGACAGTGGCACACCATGAAAATAAGAGCTGTAACACGGATCACTTGGTATGTGATGGTAATTTATGTTTTTCATCAGAACACATTCAGATTGAGATTAATTCTGTGTTGTGCAAAATACTGAAATGCATTGTGGGTCATTTCTTAATTCACAAATGCTGAGTGTTACTTTTCTGTTCCAATGCACTACATCTGGACTCTGATTTAATATTTACTTTCAGGGTCTGTCAGCTGCAACACTTCCAACACAGCACTCTAGCTAGGTGTGTGCGTCTCTGTAGTGGTGTGGTCAGATGGACCAAGGAGCTATGCAGGGGACCTAGGTGCAATTTCCGGCCAAGTCAGAGAATTTATCCTTTCAGAGGCTGGGTGTTGTGTTGCCCTTACCACCTTTCTTTGAGATGCAAGTTTCCCACGTGCCATCAACTAAAAGACTTACAGTAGTGTCTGGACTATCCTGCATACAATCTTCTGGCCATTAATGCCATACGATCATTTCACTTCACACTAGGTATGAAAATGATTCTGTGTTATGCACAATATTGAAATGCATTGTGAATCCCCTCTGAATTCATATACACTCAGGTAATTTAATATTTATTTGCAGGACTCTAGACCAAGCAGTGTGTTGCTGTGCAGCACAATGGTGCATTGTCGTGACACCTAGCATGGCAATAAAGTGTGCCATTGCAATGGTGTCAACAGTGCTGAGTAGTGTTGTCTGCTCCACTGGATGGTGATTCATGAGAAGGAGGCTTGTCAGGATGGCCCATCTGACCTCTGTACCACAGGTTTTCATGGTGATCAGTGGGCATTTGGAGCAAATCCAGTAATACTCATGTATGATCAAGGTGATTTATTTATCTTTAACATTATGAAATCATTTGTCTATATCTGCATCCATCCATCTCTCCCTCCCCCTACCCCTCCACCACCTCTTCACCCACTACCAGGGAGGGGGTCGCAACTATTTGTGAGTTTGTGTATGTAGCACATGGGGCTCTGAATAACTGAATCATTTCTAGTTTTCCAGGCTGCACTAACTTCCTCATGCTCATCCCTCCCTGTCCTCACTCCTATCCCTTTTCCTCCTCCTTTACCTCTCTGTTTCCTTGCTACATTGGTCTGGATATCTTCCTGGTTTTTGCTATACATTAGTTTTGTACCTCTTGCTTCTCACTTTCCTTTTTAGTGTTTTTGGTCCCTGTATTTGTAGGTAAATACACTATTGTCATCCAGCTGTGACAAAAAGCAGCCCAAGAACTAACAAGCATAAAATCTCAAATTCCTTGTAAATATTCTCTTCACAGAACTGGGTAAGAGCTAAGGACTGTGATAAAATTGAAAAAGAATTTGCGCAACGTCTTGGTAAGTACAAATTTTTGTATCTCTTTGCAAGCTATGAGAGATGAGAATAGATCAGTTTTGGAGAGACTCTAATGTTCATGATACCACCTTTCAGCATTTGTATGGCTTTCTTCAAATGGTTCTTATTCTGAACCATGGTCAAGTCTTCCCAGAACAAGGCCTCTCCATTAATGAAGTGTGTAAGATAGTCAACCAAGGGAAAAAGCCATTAGTAACCATACATAAAGTGTATGAAAACCTGAAATCAGCTGGTGCTGTCTTCAAGATTGACATCAACAGTAAAGCACATACCAATGCTCAGTATTGGTATGGCGAGGCTGTAAAGCAGAAGCAATGTGAAGAAGATGAAGCAGTTAAGAAAGCTAGATGGAGGTCTGTCATCCACAAAGTTAATGATTTGTCTAGCAGAGAGGGCCACTGAACTGAGTGAAACTCATAGAGAGATCACCTTTTGCTAGAGGTCTGACTGGTTTTTGTTGGCTGGTTTTTGTTGGCTGGTTTTTGTTGGCTGGTTTTTGTTGGCTGGTTTTTGTTGGCTGGTTTTTGTTATTTGAAACAACACTTAAGCATTATTTGGCAGACAGAATGTCACTGTACATACCCCACTGCTGTCGTCTTACATTAAAAACTTTAATGTTATGTTATACAACATATTCCTTTTGTTTCTTGCTTGATCTGGTGCATTATCTCAGATGGATGGCTCATAAATCCTGTCTGGGAGAAAGAGTAAAAACAAAGTTCAAGTTAACTTGTTAATAAGACAGAAATCCTTCAACTGAAAATGGCTTTTATTTACACAACTCCCCTGTAATGCTGGAACTGTCTGGTCATCATGGAACTGTCAGCAAATTTCACTTTGGTAAACTTGCGGTAACCCTGAATACAGAACATTCTAAATCCTTTCACGCAGCATCTATGTAGTTAAACTTGATACTCAGCATCTTCCTGTCACTGTCAGTACATGTCTATGTGCTTCCTACTCTCAGAACAAAAAAGTGTGAATTTGTTTGCATGTCAAAATTTTTGGTGAGATATGAGGGCTGAGGCAGCTGATTCCTCCTCGATTCTGTCAGTGGCTTTTAGTGAGGAGCATATTGGCCTTCTATGCCCCAACACGAGCATTTTTCTGCTTTTTCCATTCTTTGCCCTGTTACTGCAGGGTGTGCTGTTCATATAAAATTAATTCTATAGGCCACTTAATTGTTGACAGATATACTTTGACACATATAAGCAACAAATAAGTATGCTTAATACTCGTATATAATGTTAGCACAAAATTGTATGCTTTACATTTTTGTGGATACTTTACTCACCAACTGCAATTCTTGAAAACTCCAGGCTTGTGATTTGCATCTTACAAGAGTAAAAACATTGTCAGAAATATTTACTGAATTTGTAGTCTCCAGTCATACATAAATTTTAGCAGACTTTTTAGATTCTTTTCAGGCATGTTCAGACCATTTGTAGCTAACTTTGTCACTGCAGTATCAATTAAGGAGAGAAGGCAAGGTATACAAATAAATTTGTGGCACAGCCGTCAGCACCCCTTGGCACCCTCCTATCCAACCTCTTTGTGTGCTACCTAGAGGAAACATTCCAAGCTTCCCAAAACACCAAATCTCTGGTCTGCTTCAGGTTTTATTGATAACATCTTTGTAATCTGGACCCAAAGCCAGGACACCTTATCCTCATCCCTCTACAGTCTCAGCACCTTCCCTCTCATCCACTTCACCTGATCCTCCTTTAGCCATCATGCCACCTTCCTAGATGTCTCCTCCTCTCAGGTGGTACCATCCAACCTCTGTCCACATCAAACCCACCAGTCACCAACAGTTTCTGCACTTTGACAGCTGCGGCCCCTCCCACACCAAAAATCCCTCCCATACAACCTAGCCACCTGTGGTAAATGTATATGCAGTGATCAGAACTCCCTCACACAGTATGCTGAAGGTCTCACAAAGTCCTTCGCAGTCAGGCAATACCCTCCAGATCTAATTCACAAACTGCTTTCTCATCTCATTTCCTCACACACACCTTATCCTAACATCCAACCCAAGAACCAACAACCACAATACCAACCCAGACTGTAACAAGTGAATCATGTCCTATATCAGGGCTTTATCTATCATCATGCCCTGAAATGAGGGACATCCTACCCAAGATACTTCAAACTCTTCCCCAAAGTGGTGGCCTGCTGCCCAACCCACCTCCAAAACATTCTAGTCCACCCCTATGCCATTCCCACTCCCAAACCCCTGCCACCAAGATCATATCCCTGTGAAAGACCCAACTGAAAGACCTACCCAGCCCACCCACTCACCACCACCTTCTCCAGCCCCATCACAGGCTTACACCACCCTTTGAGACACTAGATCACCTGTGAAAACAGCCATATTATATACCACCTCTGCTGCAACCAGTTCAGTGTTTTACATTGGTATGACACTCAAGACAATGTGGTACTGTGGTAGACCCATACAGCCCCCGTAGTGACAAGCGGTCCCTTTCAAAAAGTACCAAGAGCCTCACTGAGGCCTTTACAGACCATAATTGGCCTCTGTGTTGTACAAAAACAGGTCTCCCATGCCTTGTCTTTCCAGTCTCCCCCTGTGGGTCTGGGGGTTAGAATAGGCTTGAAGTATTCCTGCCTCTCGGCCTTCATGTGATGGTCCCCTGTAGGATCTGACCTCCATTTTTCAAAATTTTCCCAAAGAGCGAGCCAGTTGGCGAAGGGTGCCTTACGTGGTGCATAGTGTGCATCATGCACTGAGACCTCTAGCATCCTTCATCAACGTGGATCTGCACTTCTGCTCATTCTCCAGCTGTTGGGCAAGGTCACCATCCTGGGCGCATTTTCCTCCATTCTCTGTGGAGTATCACTTTCTCAGCTGTTGATGATGATGGACTTCTTCCATTAACTCCCCCACATATGCCAAGGAGTAGGTGCTAGTTAGCCTGGGTCATAGGGAATCCAAGCAATGAGCATCTTACCAGGTGGCCTTTTCTGCGGCTCGGTGGCACTCGTGGAGAGGGCCCCTGGTCCAAGTGTGTGGCATCAGGGTGGATGACACTCTATGAAGTGTAGTACATCTCTTGCTGGTGGTCGAACACCAGTAGTCAAGGTATAACTTCAATGGTGTGAAATACGACCCCAAATCGCCTCCCCCCTCCCCTCCCATCCTCACCATAGGAGGAACACCAGACTAAGGATGGTAGTGAAGCTTATTCACGCTTCAATGGAAAGAGCTGCCGAAGCTGTTAGAGCATACTAGTAGGTTATGCTCTGACAACTTTTGGACTGGATGCCTGATGCCAACAGATAATAATAATACTAATAATAACAATAATAATAACACCACCTCGGACAAACGATGTCATGGTCGGGGATGACGCTTGAACCCGCCCGCCCACAATGGTAGCGACACTGCTAGCCAACTGTAAAATGATTAAATCCAAACAGAGGTGTTTTTGCAGGATATGCTTCCTGCAACCACCCTAGAAGGAAAACAAAGACAGAGGATGAGATGGTCAGATGAAGTAATCGACACCTCATGTTCTGTCAATACCAAGCAACAAACCTAGGAACCAACACAACTGGATACAGATCACAAGTATACACAACATTTATTACCAGATAACCAGAATTAAAATTTTTAACAGAACAAGGACTAGCTGATCAGATCCGTGTAATAATCAAAAATAACAGGATACCCCAATCAGAATTAGAAAACATCAAACAACAAGTACAACAAATACTGGAACAAAATAATGTGCAATCAGAAGAAGAAGAAGAAAATACAGTGATGGACTCACACATCTCAGAGTAAACAAACAAAGAACAACACGCATCAATTAATCAATTGGAGGAAAACGAAATCTTAAGACTGCCACCAGAACAAGTACAAATAGAACACGAAGTGACACACATGTTAGATATAGAAGAAAAATTTCAGCTGACATATATAGAATACAAAGACACAAATACAGACATAAGACCAGTCTTGAATAGACTGCCAAATAACCCACAAGTCGACACTACAATAAAAACTATCAACACAATCGTACACAACAAAATAAATGAAAACACAACTATGGAAGAGTTACAACTACTGGTTTATATAGGAGCACTCACTACACTAAATATACACACCAGGCAGAGATCAGAACCAACCAACACACAGAAGAAACCCACAAAACCTGCATGGAACACAGGCTACAGATCAGAATAGAAAAACTCAGAAAAGACATTGGATAGCTAACACAATTTATAAGACATCAAATGTAAAAAAAAAGATAAAGGTTAGGTAAAATCTCACAACAAGAAGCAATAGAGCAATTAGATTGAAAGAAACAGAAATTACAAGCATTGGCCAAACGACTTAGAAGATACAAAAAAAGTGAAAATAGAAGGAAACAAAACCCAACATTCAACACAACCCAAAAGTAATTTTACCAGACAATAGATAACCCACACATTAAAGTAGACAATCCACCAAACATAAGACATGGAACACTTCTGGAGCAACATATGGTCAAACCTGGTACAACATAACAGGCATGCACGGTGGATAGAAGCAGAAACAAACATACAAGATGATACCACAAATAACTGAAGTGATAAGTTTGCAACATGAAATCACCAAAGCAATTCATTATACTCACAATTGGAAAGCCTCTGTAAAAGATAAAATAGCAAATTTCTGGCTAAAGAAGTACACCTCAACACATTCACTTCTAACTAAATTATTTAACATATTAAAAACAAGGATTCCAAGACTTACCAAGCGGGAAAGCGCCGGTAGACAGGCACAATAAATAAAACACACAAACACACACACAGAATTTCTAGCTTTTGCAACAGACGGTTGCTTCTTCAGGAAAAAGGGAAGGAGAGGGAAAGACGAAAGGATGTGGGTTTTAAGGGAGAGGGTAAGGAGTCATTCCAATCCCGGGAGTGGAAAGACTTACAGAAAGACTAACAGACCATCTGCTTAGGTTCAAAACACCAATATCCAACAGGCATTTTTCTAAACAGTATGGTTCAAATGGCTCTGAGCACTATGGGACTCAACATCTTAGGTCATAAGTCCCCTAGAACTTAGAACTACTTAAACCTAACTAACCTAAGGACATCACACACACCCATGCCCGAGGCAGGATTCGAACCTGCGACCGTAGCAGCCCCGCGGTTCCGGACTGCATCGCCAGAACCGCACGGCCACCGCGGCCGGCTCTAAACAGTAACTTCTTGCAATCTCTTTCACCTGCATAAGGTATATGATGTTTCGGAACTTTCGAGACCCGCTACTGGTTTTTATACATTGGTTTTATCCCACCAACAGTTCTGTGTTAGTCGGTGCTTCGCTTACCTCTCCATGGGTCCAAGAGAATGGCGCCCCACAGTCCTTTGTGCTGAGTATCATTCCCTTCCTCATTGCTCCTAATGTGTTAGTGATCTGTTTAGCTGATAGTCACCGCTGCATTGTGCTGTGTGTTAAAGATTTTTTTCTTTTGGTACGGTTGTCATTCAGTATCTTCTGCTGAATGCCAGCTCCATGGTGCCATCCAGGAAGTCTCCGCATGGGTTCTTTTCTGTGGTTTCCAATTCTCTCCTACAATACCGTAGTCATGCATTTCTACCATTGTGCCATTGTCAGTTTTATTTATTTATTTCATGTTCCATAGATCTCGTATTGTGAGCACGTCACATGAGATGTGGAACGAGTCAAACATACAAAACAACAAACAGACAAAAAGATACAAAACAGTCTTCATTAAATATATAAAAAATGTTCTACATAACTGCATATAGTTAATACAAAGTTTAGAGGAAAAACAAATATTGTACATATAACAGCAGATTTCTTTGAGTGTTAATACAAAATTTCATGTTTTAATTTGGAAAAAAATTGCAGGCACATTTCTTTAACAAGATGGATAATTCTATCTAAATGCTATTTCCCTTTTTGCCTCATAAAACTCTTTTAATGTATAAACAGACATACTTATCAAATATTCCTTTAGTTTCTCTTTAAAACGAGATTCATTTTCTCTTAAACATTTTATTTGGTCAGGGAGATGGTTAAAAATTTTTGTACCTGACCATTTGAGACCTCTCTGAACAACTGTCAGGTTCTTAAGTTCACAATGAGGATTTCCTGTCCCTCTTGTACTATATTTGTGATAGTTCTTATTTGATGGAAATTGTGCAGGGTTCTTAATTACAAAACACATCAGCGAATATATGCACTGGGATACAGTGGTCATTATTTGCAGCTTTTTGAAAAGGATACGGCATGATGTCCTAGGGGGCACTCTGCACATAATTCTAATAGCCCTTTTCTGGGCCACAAAAATTTTCTTTGCCAAAGCTAAATTTTCCCAGAAGATAATTCCATAACACATAATGGAGTGAAAATACCCATAGTATGCGGACTTCATTCTGGTAGCATACATAGCAGAGCTCAATTTTTTTAGGGTCTGTTGTATAGGGAAGGACCAGTTCATTTTGCTATCAATATGTACTCCAAGAAATTTTAACACATCCATTCTTTTTATTGGTTGATTTCCACATGTTACATTTATTTATCTCACTTTTTTGTTTTTGTATGGAACTGGATAAACTTTGTCTTACTTCAGTTTACAGGGAGACCATTAACATGGAACCAGTTAATCACTTCAGACCGTATGTTCTTAACTGACTCCTTGAAATTATCATGATTTTCCACTCATGAAGATGGTGGTATCATCAGCAAAAAGAGTAAATTTGCAAGGCAGCCTTGCACACAATGGTAAATCATTTATAAACCTCAAAAACAGTGGCCACAGAATTGAGCCTTGAGGCACACCACAACTAATAGAAGCCCATTCAGACTGAGTGGAGGCATCCCTTCACTCATCTGAGCTGTTTAAAATTACTTTTTCTTTCCTGAAGATAAGATTGCAGCCAGTTACCTGCAACACCCGTTATCCCAAGTAGTTTGGCTTTCTGCATGAGAATGTGGTGATCTACACAATCAAATGCCTTTTATAAGTCGCAGAAAACACCAATTCCTATCATTTTTTTTTTATTTAGACATTCAAGTACTTCATTTGTAAGTACATACACTGCATCCTCAGTTGAACAGCCCCTTTAAAAGCCAAACTGGCTCTTGTTGATAAGTCTGTTCATTTGGAGCTGTTGAGTAATTTTATTGTGCATTAATTTTTCTAGAATTTTAGAGAAGGTTGTTAACAGTGAAATAGGGCGGTAGTTAGTGAGCTCAGCTCTATCACCCTTCTTGTGTAGGGGCTTCACAATGTCATACTTGAGTCTTTCAGGAAAAATGCCTTGTTGAAATGAAGCATCAAAAATATGGCACAGAATATCACATATCCATTTACATGAAAATTTCAATAAATTATTGAATATAATAGAGGGAAACATTCCACGTGGGAAAAATATAGGGCAGAGATGTCAGTCGAATCGGAAGTACAGAGGCAAAGATGTTGTTGAAAATCAGGTGAGGTATGAGCGGCGGCAACTTGAAATTAGCGGAGGTTGAGGCCTGGCGGATAATGAGAAGAGAGGATATACTGAAGGGCAAGTTCCCATCTTCGGAGTTAGGATAGGTTGGTGTTAGTGGGAAGTATCCAGTAAACCCGGATGGTGTAATACTGTGCCAAGATGTGCTGGCCGTGCACCAAGGCATGATTAGCCACAGGGTGATCCTCATTACCAACAAACACTGTCTTCCTGTGACCATTCATGCGAATGGACAGTTTGTTGCTGGTCATTCCCACATAGAAAGCTTCACAGTGTAGGCAGGTCAGTTGGTAAATCACGTGGATGCTTTCACATGTGGCTCTGCCTTTGATTGTGTACACCTTCCGGGTTCAGGACTGGAGTAAGTGGTGGTGGGAGGGTGCATGGGACAGGTTTTACACCAAGGGGCGATTACAAGGGTAGGAGCCAGAGGGTAGGGAATGTGGTTTGGGGATTTCATAGGGATGAACTAAGAGGTTACGAAGGTTAGGTGGACGGCGGAAAGACACTCTTGGTGGAGTGGGGAGGATTTCATGAAGGATGGATCTCATTTCAGGGCAGGATTTGAGGAAGTCGTATCCCTGCTGGAGAGCCACATTCAGAGTCTGATCCAGTCCCGGAAAGTATCCTGTCACAAGTGGGGCACTTTTGTGGTTCTGTGGGAGGTTCTGTGTTTGAGGGGATGACAAAGTGGCTCTGGTTATTTGCTTCTGTACCAGGCCGGGAGGGTAGTTGCGGGATGCGAAAGCTGTTTTCAGGTTGTTGGTGTAATGGTCCAAGGATTCAGGACTGGAGCAGATTAGTTTGCCACGACGACCTAGGCTGTAGGGAAGGGACCGTTTGATGTGGAATGGGTGACAGCTGTCATGATGGAGGTATTGTTGCTTGTTGGTGGGTTTGATGAGAACGGACGAGAGAAGCTGGCCATTGGACAGATGGAGGTCAACGTCAAGGAAAGTGGCATGGGATTTGGAGTAGGACCAGGTGAATCTGATGGAACCAAAGGAGTTGAGGTTGGAGATGATAATTCTGCAGTTCTTCTTGACTGCAAGTCCAGATCATGAAGATATCATCAATAAATCTGTACCAAACTTTGGGTTGGCAGGCCTGGGTAACCAAGAAGGCTTCCTCTAAGCAAGCAATGAATAGGTTGGGGTATGAGGTGGCTATCCTGGTACCCATGGCTGTTCCCTTTAATTGTCGGTAATGTCTGGCCGTCGAAAGTGAAGTTGTGGGTCAGGATGAAGCTGGCTAAGGTAATGAGGAAAGAGGTTTTAGGTAGGGTGGCAGGTGATCGGCGTGAATGGAAGTGCTCCATCGCAGCAAGGCCCTGGACGTGCGGAATATTTGTGCATAAGGAAGTGGCATCAATGGTTACAAGGATGGTTTCTGCGGGTAACAGATTGGGTAAGGATTCCAGGCGTTCGAGAAAGTGGTTGGTGTCGTTGATGAATGATGGGAGACTGCCTGTAATGGGTTGAAGGTGTTGATCTAAGTAGGCAGAGATACGTTCTGTGGGGGCTTGGTAACCAGCTACAATGGGGTGGCTGGGATGATTGGGTTTGTGAATTTTAGGAAGAAGGTAGAAGGTTGGGGTGCGGGGTGTCAGTGGGGTCAGGAGGTTGATGGAGTCAGGTGAAAGGTTTTGCAGGGGGTCTAAGGTTCTGAGGGCTCCTTGAAGCTCTGCCTGGACATCAGGAATGGGATTACCTTGGCAAACTTTGTACGTGGTGCTGTTTGAAAGCTGACCCAGTCCCTCAGCCACATATTCCCGATGATAAAGTACCACGGTCGTGGAACTCTTGTCTGCCAGAAGAATGACGATGGATCGGTCAGCCTTCTGATCATGGATAGCTTGGGCTTCAGCAGTGGTGATGTTGGGAGTAAGATTAAGGTTTCTTAAGAAGGATTGAGAGGCAAGGCTGGAAGGTTTGGAGAGGGTGATTTTGAGGAAGAGGTGGGGAGTCCCGCTGTGACAGAGGATGGAACTGTTCCAGGTAGGGTTCAATTTGGATAGTGTCTTGGGGAGTTCAATCATTAGGAGTAGGATTAGGATCATTTCTCTTCGTGGCAAAGTGATATTTCCAGCAGAGAGTACGAGTGTAGGACAGTAAGTCTTTGACGAGGGCTGTTTGATTGAATCTTGGAGTGGGGCTGAAGGTCAGGCCTTTGGATAGGACAGAGGTTTCAGATTGGAAGAGAGGATTGGAGGAAAGGTTAACTACTGAATTAGGGTGATGTGGTTCCAGATTGTGTTGATTGGATTTTTGAGGTTTTGGAGGGAGTGGGGCTGGAAGTGGGAGTTGAGTAGATGGGAGAGACTGGGTTTGTGTGCAATGAGAGGAGGTTGAGGTTTGCTGGAAAGGTTGTGAAGGGTGAGTGAGTTGCCTTTCCGGAGGTGGGAAACCAGGAGATTGGATAGTTTTTTGAGGTGGAGGGTGGCATGCTGTTCTAATTTGCGGTTGGCCTGTAGGAGGATGCTCTGAACAGCCGGTGTGGATGTGGGAGAGGAAAGATTGAGGACTTTTATTAAGGATAGGAGTTGACGGGTGTGTTAATTGACTGAGTTGATGTGTAGGTGAAGGATTAGGTGGGTGAGGGCAATGGATTGTTCAGTTTGGAACTGGTATAGGGACTGATGGAAAGAAGGGTTGCAGCCAGAGATGGGAACTTTAAGTGTGATGCCTTTGGGGGTAATGCCAAATGTCAGACAAGCCTGAGAAAATAAAATATGGGAGTGTAATCTGGCTAGGGCGAAGGCATGTTTGCAGAGGGAATGTAAATAAAACTTAATGGTGTCGTTGTGGGGGTGTTGTGAGGGAGACATGGTATTAAATTATTGGATACATTATCTACTCTTGCAGAGTTTTTACACTTTAAAGGCCAGATGACTGTTTGAATTTCCTCTACAGTGATAGGGTTAATGTACATTTCTGGTATTATGTTGGAGTATGCATCCTGACATTAAGTCATAGCTTCCTCAACAGAGAGCTTACAGCCAATTTGTTGGGTTACTGACAGGAAATGTTTGTTAAAAATTTTAGCCACACTTTTTGATTTTCTATTAAGTTAGCCCCATGCCTGATTTTTAGGTCATCTGTGTTGCTTGTTTTTGTCTTTCTCACTTTTTATAATGTTCCAAATTGTTTTTATTTTATTATTAGATTCATCTATTTTCTCCTTGTAGAAAAGGGCTTTTGACTTGTGTATTACTTTCTTTAAAATTTTGCAGTACAATCTATAATGATTCCATTTTTGTGGATCATAAGCTGTTCTGATTTTAGCATAAATTTCTCTCTTAGTTCTGCTTGACTGTTTAATACCTTCTGTGATCCAAGGCTTACTTACGGAATTTGGATTAATATTTTACCCATTTCTTTGGAAAGGATTCTCCAAAAAGGGCAGAAAAATCATTTATAGAATAGTTAAATTTGTCATTAGCATTGTCAATGTTGTAAATAGAGATCCAGTCCATGAGCTGCAACTTACAGTTGAAGGATTCTTTTGCCTCCTTGTTCATTATTCTTATACATTTCCACTGGGGAGATAGTTTAACAAGAGAGTTAACACTGTAAAGAGTGATTAATTGACCATCATGGTCTGTGAGACCATTTATAACCTGGTTTACATTAATGTTCTGTTTTCTACTTACATTTAAAAATACATTGTCTATCATAGTTTGGGAATCTGGTGTGATTCTAGTGGGGAAAATTGATTACTGAATTCAGATTATAAGTGGACATCACAGTCTGGAAGTTACTTCTATCGTGATGACTGGGTGTTATGTGATGTCCTGAGGTTAGTTAGGTTTAAGTAGTTCTAAGTTCTAGGGGACTGATGACCATAGATGTTAAGTCCCATAGTGCTCAGAGGCATTTGAAGTTACTTCTATTGTTATCAGTCACAGTCTACACTAAAATCACATAAGGCTACAATATCCTTTGTTTTTGAAAATAAAACTGACAATACCTGGTCCATGAGACTAAAAAACATTTTTATATTTCCTGATGGTGCCCCGTAAACAGCCAGGACTATTAATGAACTGAGATTAGTTTTTATTTCAGTAGCACATGCTTCAAATTGTTGGTCCATACAGTATTTTGTAATGTCAATTACTTTGTAGACAAAATTTTCCTTAACACATATTGCCACTCCCCCCATTTCTTTATTTACTCTACAGTATTTGGTTGCTAAGTTGTAACTTGGTAAAAAGGGCATGATGCAGTTGCTAGTAACATGGTGCTCAGTGAAGCACAATATCTGGGCATTATTTATACAGTCTTTCTCATTAATGTTGATAAGCAATTTGCCTATTTTGTTTGGGAGGCTTCTCACATTTTGATGAAAAATTGATAACCCTACATTCTTTATTTTGTCAGTGCTGTTATTTCTTGACTGAGATTCCAGAGGAGTCTGTCTAAAGTCATGTGGTAGTAAACATTTGCCACTGTTTGGGGTATTGGCTTTATCTTCTTCAGGCCTGCACCTAAAAAATCATTGAAACGAGAAGGCGGCATGACATTTCTTCCACTAGACACCATTCTATCTGTTGTAGTTGTTCTCTCATTTGTGGTTGCTGGTGATACTATTGGCTGCCGGGGTGATTGTCATTGCTGGGACTGATGCTCCTGTTAATGTAGCACAGAACTCTACTTTGCATAATCTCATTCCTTGGGCTTCCTCTGTGATAAAAAGCTGACCTGACCAACCCATATTTGTCACCTGAAGACTGGCTGCATGTGGAAGCTTCCCACACTCTGCTTCCTTGCCCACATGTCTTTGGGTAAGAATCGTCCTACTTTTGTCTGCCCTAGTTTCATCCCATGGTGTTAGGTTGTCAGATTTATGGCTTGGCACCTCCTTCAGCCTTAACTCTGTTAGTTCCACACGGCCATCATGGTGTGCATCTGGCCACCAATACCTTTTGGATTAGTCCTGTAAAAAGTTTCCTTGCCAAAGTTGAAATTTTCCCCTGTGAATTTGATGGTACCAGCTCTTGGTCTCCTAGGAAATTGTAATTTGACAATTCCCTGATCATCCCAAGTATCCCTTTCTCTTTTCATGCAATGGGTGTCATCATCCTCATTCTGCCTCTCAGGTAGGTCTACCAGTTGGAAAGTGCCTCACTTCCTATGCACAGTGCCCCTAGGATGGTGCCCAGGCCAGAATTAGGACCAAACTCTTCCAAGGTCATGAGGTCTGTTGCCTCATGACCTTTTGTTGTCTGTTACATCCAGTTCAAGAATTCACAGGTGCTGCCATTTTACACTGATGGCTCTAAAATTCTGACTCAAGTGGGATATACTTTTACATCCCCTGCAGGTATGGAATACCATTCGCTGTTGGAAATATGTAGTGTGTTTACAACAGAACTGACAGCTATTAGCAGAGCCCTCCACTTTATTTAATAGGTCTCACTTGACCATGTTATAACATGTACTGAGTCTGTGAGCAGTCTTCAGGCTACTGACCACTGCTATTCTTGCCACCCCTTTTGTATCTGCTATTTATGACCTTCTTGCTGACCTTAGTCATGCTGCCTGTTCAGTTGTCATTCTCTAGGTCCAAGTCATGGGTATCCCAAGGAATAAACTGGCCAGCTGTTTGGGTGGAGAAGCACTTATTCACTTACTCTCTTTCCATTTGCTTTGCTGACCCCAGGTGCAAATTTGCGGATGCACAGGAGATCCCTGCTCACTCAAAAGTGGAATTACAGCTAATGGGCTTCAGTTCCATCTAATAAAATCTGCACAATCAACAAAACTATTGCAGCATGGTGCTCTTTCTCCCACTTCTCCTGGAAGCAATCCAGTCATACGTTGTCTCCACATTGGTCTTACCAGGTTAACCCATTGTTTTCTTTTGTGTAACGAGCCACACCCACAATGTGGTTGTGGAACATTACAGGCAGCCCTTTGGCCGTCCATGCTGAGTATGGACTTCTGAATTCATTGCCTCTAATACTGGCAGACAATTCATGGACATTCAAATTGGTTTTCAGTTTTCTCCGTGAAAGTGGCTTTTATTTATAAGGCTTTAATCTTATCTCCAGAGCAGGGCTCAGATGGCTGGGCATGGGGCATCTCCCATTGTTATTATTACAAAATACCGTATTCATGATCCATGGAACTAATATTAATCTAATCTAATCTCAACTCTACCTCCTTAACCAAGCTACTCTTTCATCTTTATCACTTTTAGGTTCAGTTTACCTTCTTTCAGCCTGGCCCAATTTTATATTCTGGGTATCATTTAGTAGACTGTTGACTGTAATGGATCAGGGGTGGGACAACTGTGGATGGGACATTTCCTGTTGTATCAGGAACTCCTGGGATACCCATATGCTGATTTCAGTACCTCCTTCAGCTTGCTTTTATTACTGATGGTGAAAATGATGTCCGTTACAATTTTAGCCTTCTCATTTCTACTGTTATAAATCTCCTGACAAGGTCAGAAAACATTCTCAGTAGATTTCTTTACTTCCTGGTGCATCTCCCCCCCCCATATGTCAACCAGACAACCATCAATGCTGATGTTGGTTTTTGCAATCTGTGCACATGATCTTTGTATTCTGGTGGTAGAATGTTCCAAAACTTGAATTCTAGTAAGTCAATTGTTTTTATGAGTTGGCTGTACTCATGCAGAGCATTTTGTATGCAACAAAGAACTGTAGCTGAAAGATTGATAAGGTGAATGTTACTGAGCTGCCAAACATATGAAAGAGCTAGGTGGATTAATCAAGTTTTCAAAATGTGATAGGCCATCATCAAGCAGGACACTGTTTAATATCAGACCTTGTGAACTGTGAATGGTGAGTGCAAAGCTAGGGGAATAAAAAAAACAAGTTTTAAAGAGATTACAAATGTGAGGTGTACAGTGACCAAACCACAAAATAGATACTTCCTCTCACTTAAAGTGAGTATGACTCCCATCCAATGCAAGTTCATTTTACACTAATAAAAATGTTCGTAGTCAAGGATTGTCATCCTGAGGTTATCATTGTTAAAGAAACTAGACAAACTAAATATAATTCAGAAGGTGATCCATGTAATACCCTCTAAGAATGTTACTTGGTACACCGAATGGATATACTGGCCATTCACTGCATATGCCAGTATTATAAGAAAATACAGTGCTGAAGGCTAAAACAAATTTTGGAGATATAGCTCATAAGATAGTTAATGGTGAAATTAAAGCAAGACTGTAGGTACAAAGTATATGAAAGTAGGCATACCACTTTCTTACCTATGTCAAACCAGATATGGAAAGTGCAACTTGCAAAAGCAGCCCCTGCATTCTCTGGCCACCAGGAAACACTGACTGCCCAGGAAAATAATAGCTATCACATGGATGTTGTGCAGTGTACACATAACTAAAAGTGCTGGGTCACTCTTACATTAAAAGTATATTGAATATTCTTACAAGCAATTGAAATAGGCCAGACTACTGTGACATTTTAAGTCTATTAAATGTGTTGTGTGTACTATTGTTTTTGTATCTAAAAATTTCCACGTCCTCCAATAGATTTTAAATCTGGCCTCTTTCTTTTCCATGGAGAATTAAAAAATTTTCAGCAAGACTTGGGCAATCTGTCCCTTGGTGAGTGGAAAACTCAGGGCGTTCTTTTTCAAGATGCACCTTCAGTATCTGGTTTGACATAGATGAGAAAGTAACATGCCTAGTTTACTGTACTCTGTACCTATGGTCTTGCTCGGTTTCCACCGTTAACTATGTTATGAGGTACCCCTAGCCTTGAAATAGTTTTTAGCCTTCAGCACTGTTTCCTTTTCTTACAGATACTTGCACAGACAATGAATGGCCAGTATATCAGTCTGACCTAATGAGCAGCATTCTTAAACGATATTCCATGGACCACCTTCTCAAATATGCCAAATATCCTTCATTTGCCCAGTGTCTTAAATAATGACAACATTCTCAGAATGGCAATACTGTGACTAAGAACATTGGGTCACCTGTGATGGATCAAGGTAATAATTTTTGAGGGTTAAATCTGCAAATAATCATCTATGATAGCACAAAATTGTAATAAAGATTACAATTATATTTCAGTTCTTAAATATGTAGGTTACATCTGCAGATGTGGCTGTAAGCTGTAAAACCAGTAGTGAGGTCCTACAAAACCAAGTTTTGCCAGCATTGTGCATCATTTTCATTTGTCGTGACCTTCCACAACTACAGATGCCTTGGATATAGAATAGTTTGTGAAGTTTTATCAGTTTAAGTATAGTAACTTAAAAGCTCTGGCTCATGGTAATGTATAATAATATTAAAAAAAGTTTAAAGGTTCCCTGAAAACATCATCTTAAGAACATACAGCAAATATACCAGTGATTTACAAGGAATAGAAATTATGGAATTGGCCATTCCCACAATTCATATTTTTTATACCAAAAAGAATTTTTGTTCTTGATAATGGGTAAAAATTTTGGAAAATGAGGAAGTAGCATTGCTAGATAAGTATTTAAAGAATATGCAGTTAAAATTTGAGCCATTGACTGTGGGTAGTAATTTAGATGATTATGGCCCGCAGTCCAAAACAAAGGCTAAAAACCATTTTTTTCCTGATTTTGGCAGGAACTGACAAAGAACTAACATCACTTACATAAACCACCTAAGGCGCACTCTAGACAACACCTAATGCAAAAGAACTGATCTGCTCAAGTTGCCTGGACAGGAGTAAGTGTGTAATGTTTAAAATTTGGCACTGTACTGCAAGATAGCTGCAGTATGCCCATTCTTCCAATAGGTGTACAAATGGTCACTAGACTGAGGGCTATCCAAAACACTTGAACCCTTATCTCTGTGGTCAACAGAACCTAAGATACGACCCCCTGAAAAAATTGCATTTTTACACACAGCTTTTTGGAACAAATTGGTACTATGCTCCATCATGCTGACTGAATACTGCAAGAAACTTTGTAGATTTATTACTGGTATTGATGAATAAACTTGCAAAGTTTACATGGTCAAGAGCCTCTTTCTGAAGTTGCTTGCACCAAGTAGTTAATATATTGTTAACAATGGCTCCAACTTTGGTTCATTCATGACTAAACTAGTCACTATAGATCTTTGGTGATGTTTTGGTGCAATCTGTGGAACTGTAGCCTCATGACAAATGGTATGGTAACCCAAAGTTCCCTCAGCTGCAGCCAATATTCTCTTCAGTTCCTGGAATTTCACAAATTTTGCCTTTACCATTTACCCTTCTATCCTGATACAAATTAAAGCTTTTAAGTGTAATGTGTGTTTCTCACCATTTAGAGGTGACTTTAATAAAATGTCTTGTGGCAATCAGATGAAGTATTATATTATTATATCTTTCATTATTGGAATTAATGTAAGAACTCTGTGATCCCAAATAGCAAAGATTTAACTAAGCAAACTTCATCTGTCTGTCCATAGTGCACACATCAAAAAAATGAGATAAGCATGACCTCGCATTTCTCAACAAAAAAAAAAAAAAATGGCAAAAACAGTTTGGTTTTTAATTTAGGAAGCCATTCATATCCTAACTGTAAGTTCCATCTATGAGTTGACCAGGTAGTGCTTGCTTAGCTACATGAACTTGGCAATAAAATCTAATTTTGTCTGTAAAAATTCAGGTAAAATTGTGAGGAGATTTGTTTCTCGTAATAAAAAATATGAAATCACCACTAACATTAAAAACCACAATAGGTATTTTTCTGTAGAGTTGAAAAAGGCAGTAATGCATACTATATTTTTATTAGTCAAATGTTTAATGTTTTTAACAATACAATATTTAAAAAGTAATTTAAAAATACATTCAAATTGCATGCATAACTAAGAGTTGTATGCACAGTATTCTGGTACTGTAAATATACTCCTCCTAGCAATTAATTCTGGACAGTGTTTTGTTTTTTAAGAATATCTTGTTTCATAATCCATTTCATCCATCATCTTTCGCCACCTCCAGGTCAGTCCAGATTTCTGCCTCTGTAGTTCTTGTCACTGTCCTGGGATAAAACTCTAAATTAATAACTAGCACATAATTGTTTCTCAATTCTTGTTCTACGTTGTTCCTGCTTTTCTTCAGGATTTGGGAATAGTCTTTACTCCATAATCCACCCATACTGTCCTCTGACTCTGCATATTAGATTTGTAGATTTGTTGGTGTTATATCTCACTATTTTCAGTCTCTTGCAATGAAGTTCTTCCATTAAAACAGAAACTAACTGTGGTGATAAAGTATACCAAACACTAATTCTACCTGATATTCTAAATGTGCATTTTGTCAGTCCTCAGTCCAATAACAGCATAATGGAGAATGTAAGGCAGAGGCACTACTGCCAGAAATGAACAGCAAGCAGCCAGACAACTTTCAGTGGACTTGTGTAACTGAAAAGATGGTCAGTGAATCAATAGCTAAGCTCGGTAAGTCTAGACTAGATTATTACTATGGTGTCTCAAATTATGTTATTAAATATATCAGAAATCATATTGTAATGCCACTGACTAAAATAATCAACAAAAATTTTAATGGAAGTAATTATGCAGAATGTTTAAAAATATCTGTAGTTAAACCAGTACATAAGAATGGAGATATAGCATCACCAGGTAACTATCAACCAATATCACTTATGCCCATAATATCAAACAGAATACTGCATGCATATACATTGAACATGATTATGTACTCACCTCCTCACATTATGGTTTCAGATCCACCCTTTCTACAGTCAAAGCAGTTGAGAGTATGGTAGCAAAAATAAAAAATTGTTCTGAAAATAAAGATATTATCTGTGCAACACTGTTGGACCTCAGGAAAGCTTTTGATATGGTCTCCCACAATATTCTTATAAAAAAAAACTATCTACAGAGTGAGAGAGAATGCCCTATGTCTAATGCAGTCATACCTGGGCAATAGGAAACTATTAGTTAAGGTAAATAATCAAATGTCAGAATATCTCCCAGTTGAAAAGGGTGGACCTCCAGGATCTGTTTTTAGATCTTTCCTTTTTGTTATTTGTATAAATTATTTACCTGCAGTTGTATCATGTGATGCAGTGCTACATGCTGGTGACACAACTCATCACATATGGTACCAATCTTGAAAATGTGCAACACAGCATGGCAGTGGCAATGGAGTGGTGCACTAATTGGTTTGAGGCAAATGTACTGCAGAAGAATGATAGTAAAACTGAAGCTCATGATAACAAAACAATAAAATCATGAGGATTTCATATAGCTCAAAAGCTCAGCTGGGATACCCACACAGGGAAGATATGTGGCAGACTGGCACATGCCATATATCAGCTGTAAAAGCCGAGGAGCAGTATCAGTAAAGAACTTCTGTTACATGCATATTTTGCATTCTTCCATTCACACCTCAGCTATGGAATATGGGGCAATTCCATAGGCTAAAAATTAATGTTTAAATGACAAAAGAAAGCCATAAGGTGCATAGCAGAACTTAGCCCATATGAATCATGTCAAGATTTTAAGAAACTAAATATAATGACAGTGCCTGGCCTGTATATTTACAACTGCCTTGACTTAAGGAGAACAGTTCATGACCATAACATAAAAATTGGACATAAAATTAATATGCCATATGCTAGGCTTATAGAGTAGCATGGAGAGCTGCATCAAACCAGTCTCAGGACTGAAGACAACAACAACATGCTAGGCTTGCAAAGACACACAACTACAACAAATATCTTGGTCCTGCCCACTTCAGCAAATTACATGAAAATGCCTACACAGTGCTAGTAAATAAATTTAAAACCTGTCTTTCAAGGTGGATCAAAAGTAAAGTAATTTTCTCTGCTCAAGAGTTCCTTGAGTATATGACAAATAACCCATTTTCCTTATGAGAATGAACTATAAACTAACTGTAAACTATACATATGCCACACTGTGCAACTATTTTATTACTTTTTCATGTACTTATTATTAACTATGTTTGTTTATTTATTTGTCATTCACTGACCTATGTAGTTAATTTATCTTGTAATTGATCTATTAGGAAACTTCTTATTGTTATTGAAATGTGCACAAATATGTATTGTACCCGTCTTAGATTATTATATTGTAGTTAATACAATTTGTCATGCCAAAGACTATGTTGTTGTTGTTGTTGTTGTTAACACTGATGACACCAATTGCATGTAAATGTGCTCAACAGTGGAATAACACATTTTTATTTCCACATCTTGAGGTGGATGGCTAACAGTCCATGCCTCTTACCAGTAGGTACCTCTGATCTCTTATGCCTTTTTATGACTGGTAACCTTTTTATTTATTTTGTAGGTTCTTTGTTAAACTTTTTCCCTTGATTTTTTGTAGACCAGAACTAAGGTCACTATTCATTATGCTCCTGGGCAATGTTCTTGAATTTTACACCTGTTAAGGGAGGAATGTCCCTGTTTTTGGAAGCCAAAATAACTTCTTCCTGTGTGTAGTGAATCAGCTAGTTCCTTAATTAACCCTGGAAATTCACCCTTGCAAATTGAGGTGCAGAATCTTCCTGAAACAGTTTGCTTCTACTTGCCCAAGATTTTCCTCCACTGGCCTTTCACTGGACAGGAATACACAACATCAAGAGGCTGAAGTAAGAGAGCTGCATTTGGTGACAGCAAAGTAAATTTAATACTAAATTCTTCTCACTGTTTCAGCATTTATAAGTTTGTTTGGGAACTAAGATTGTCTCAAATCAGTACTTTGTTCTACACCTCCTTCTTCAATATGGATAGAAGCAAAAAGGTAAGTCTTCAAAGGTTTGATGGTCAAACGAACTGGATTGGCTTCTGTTACACACAGCCATCCAGGCCATTCTCTGTCCAGGTGCTCCACATTCTTTCTGCCTTGTAATTAACATTCATGGGTGCTAGTGTAACCTTACCATTTCCACATACCATAATGGAAATATTTGCTTTGGAAGCATTTCTTTTTTACTCGGGGTGATAATTTTCTTAGCTCCAGGAACATCTAAAAGATTTGTCTCACCAAAGCCCCAAATGCTGGAAGTGGGTGTACCATCTATATTTCGTTCTAAGTGGTCAAACAAGTGTTAAAAAGTCCTCATCAGTAGCAGCTCGAGCATAAATAATGTTTTTGCTACCCTTGCTGATAACACTTTGTGTTGTTTAAAAAGGATAATGCTGACTCTTTTCCAGGAAAATTGCCTTTAAAGCTAAAACAGTTTCAGCAATGCAGGCTTTGCAACGCATCTCCCACTTCGTGACTAGGTGTTGTGTTGTCCTCCTCATTTCATTCTCATCACCAGCAAGCAAGTCACCCAACGTGGCATCGACTTCCCCAAATGGGGTCTCCCGGCCAACGATTCCATATACTCATTTCACTTATAAGTCAATGGGAAACCAAGAAATTACAATCCTTCATTTTTGCATACAATTTTTTTAAAATCAATGTAGGGTCATTTTAATAAGCATTCAAATAATAGCATACATAATTTGAATTATCTGAATGTTTCCATCTTTATCTCAATGTCTTCATACATATGACTTGACATAATTGCTTTCCCGATAAGGCTGTCTGTTCAAGAGACACAATGTTTTTGGAGTGTCCGTTTGTGCGAAATAGCAGCTTGAATGAAAGGCTTTATCTTTAAAGAGACACAATGTTATCGGAGCGTCTGTTTATCTATCCACTCTAAATTCTCGTATTTCGATAAATGATCCAAACAAACCCATATTAGACACCTCCTCTGTGAGAGATATGTTCATCACAAGTTTTCTTTAACTTGATTGTGGGATGGAAAATCTCTTCCAGGAAACACACGCTTATGAGCATTTTGATAATTCGAACTTAAAGCTTTGTACAAGTTGGTGTTAGTGTTTAGTTAGTAACAGAATCAGAATATTTATTATCCCATAACATACAAAATCAAATTGCAGATCTGATGCTCTGGGGACTTGTCAACATTACATTTACACTACAATTACAATTTGTATGTGTTTACGTAGTGAACATATTTTTACAATCATTTATTTGACACAAAACTGCTAAGCTTAATTTACAGGTGTTGTTTCATTGGTCAGACTTAATCATCATTCATAAATTCTTCTATGGAATAATAACATTTCTCCTCTAATAACTTGTGCAGCTTTGGTTTCAGTTGTTTAGCTCCATGCTGTTTCTTTTTTAACATGTTGTAGATTTTCATGCCCATATATTCTGGTGTTTGTACATATAACTTTAACCTGTGAATAGGAAGCATGAAGTTTGTCTTATTCCTAGCGCTGTATTCATGATTAAAATTGTTGTCGGAGAATAACATAGGGTTACTGTATACAAAAATAATCAGTTCATAGATGTACAAACAGGGGGCACTTAATATTTGTAGATTTATTAACAGTGGGTGACAAGATTATTTTGGTCTTGCATTATACATATTTCTAACAATTGATTTTTGTATTTTAAATATTCTAATGATTTTGCTTGTATTACCCAAAAAGATGTCGTACCTTATTACAGCTATTTTGAAGCTGTTATAAACTACTTTTCTTATCTCCATGCTAGTTGAATATGACAAAATCTTCATAGCAAAGATCAGGCTGTTTAACTTATTTGCTAAGTATTCTGTATGTGAAGACCAGGATAAATTTTGGTCCAAATGTATTCCTAAAAATTAAACACTATCTGATTCTTTCAGTTCCTGGTTCCTGCAGCTAATATGAATTTCATTTATCTTAGAGTTTTTAGTTTTAAACTGTAGTAAAAGTGTTTTACCCAATATTCAGTTTTAACCCATTTAGTTAGAATCAGTTTTCTAAACTGGCTAGTAGATTTGTGACAGTTGAGGGGAATTTGTTCTGAGTGATTGCTTTCGATGAGTGCAGATGTACCATCGGCGAATAAAACTGGGTGTGAATTTATGTTTAGTAGTAGCAAGTCATTTATGTAAAGTAACAATAAAAATGGACCCAGAATTGAGCCTTGTGAAATAATCACACATTCAGATAAGAAATTTCCCTTGCTTGATGTTATAACTACTGTTTCCTCTTTGTGAGGTATTACCTGAACCACTCTAAAACATGACCTTCAATTCTTTATTTTTCTATTTTATATAGGAGTGACTGATGGTTTACACAATCAAACACATTTTTGACGTCACAGAACAATCCTGCAACTTCGCTAGACTTGTCTAAGGCAGAACAATTTTTTTTTTTTTTTTTTCACAAACTCATTTATCGTGTCTATTGTGTTTTTGCCTTTCTGAAAACCTTATTGATTATCTGTCAGTATGTTTGATTTTTCTATAATTTTTTTGATTTGTATTACTACCACTTTTTCAAATATTTTTGAGAAAATTGGTAGAATAGTAATTGGATGGTAGTTCCCCATATCTTCTCTTGAGCCTTTTTTTTTTTTTTTTTTTTTTTTTTTGAACAAAGGTTTTGCTTCTGCATGCTTCAGGGCATCTGGAAAGTGCTCTTCTTAGTGATTTATTGAGCAAATGGGATGAGCTATTATCCTGGCAGCTGATTTAACTACTTCATTAGGTATGCCATCCCACCCTGCAGAATTCTTGTTTTTGAGCTGTAATATAGTGTTCTCTAAATCTTTGGCTGATTTTTTAATCATTCTTCCGCCTTCTGACCTAATTGTACTTTTTGATTATAACCACCTACATCTGCAACTGAGTTTGATACATTTAAAAAAAATTGTTTAAAGATTCTGAAATCAGGGTAGTATTTGTTGTAGTTTTATTTCCCACCTTAATTTTGGAGATAGCTTTGCTGTTAGTTCTCATCCCAGTTCTGATTTTACAACAGACCAGACTACCTTTGACTTGTTTTCATGAGCCAAGATGTTCTTATTATTTCCCCTTTCTTTTGCACCTTTCACTACCCTTTTTAATTAGCCTTTACATCGTTTGACATAATTTATGAAAATAGGGTCTTTGTTGTATTTAGAGTCCGTGTGCAGTTGTCTTTTCTTCCAACTGGATATTTTTATTCCAGTGTGGAATACTCTAAGTGGAAATATCACCTTAAAGACATGTAAGAAACTTTCTAGAAACCTGTTAAATTGTACAGAGTATCATCTTCAACTTGCCACACCACCTCTTCTAATTTAGAGTTGAACTGTTTCAAATTTTCAGCAGTAAAATGTCTTTTGCTATAAGTATTTTTAGTGCTTGGTTCATTTGCATTTGCTATTTCAATGAACAGAGCAGAGTGGTCTGAGAGTCCTAATATCACCCATAACTTCTTTGCAGCATCAAATTTATAATTTGTTAAAATGTTATCAATGCAGCTTCCTAAATTTTTGTTATCTCTTATAATTTCCATGAAGTTTACCTTGAAACCAAATTTTTGGATAAGTCCATAAACTTTGAGGCATTTGATTGATTTGAAAATTTATATTGAAATCAGCTACTATTAATACTTTTCCTTTTTCTCATTGATGGCTTTCTGTAAAAGATTTTTTAATTTTGGTTCAATAATTTTGTTATCTTTACACCTGGGATTCTATATACAGAAATGATGATGATGATGATGAATACCCACACAAAATCACATATTTGCTATACATGGATGATCTGAAACTACTGGCAGCAACAACTCAACCAATTACTAAAGATAACAGAGGTATTCAGCAATGATACAAATATAGCTTTTGGAACAGACAAATGTAAGAAAAATAGCATAGTCAAGGGAAGATTACATATTGGATAACCACAGCGACTGCATAGAAGCGATGGAAAAAACATATGCCTATAAATATCTAGGATACAGACAAAAAATAGGAATAGATAATACAAATATTAAAGAAGAACTAAAAGAAAAATATAGACAAAGACTAACAATAATACTGAAAACAGAATTGACAGCAAGAAACAAAACAAAAGCTATAAATACTTATGCTATACCAATATTGAGCTACTCATTTGGAGTAGTGAAATAGAGTAACACAGACCTAGAAGCACTCAATACACTTACACAATCACAATGCCACAAATATAGAATACATCACATACAT
Organism: Schistocerca gregaria; assembly: GCF_023897955.1. Taxonomy (NCBI): domain Eukaryota; kingdom Metazoa; phylum Arthropoda; class Insecta; order Orthoptera; family Acrididae; genus Schistocerca; species Schistocerca gregaria. Next base: position 654,534,801 of record NC_064924.1, read on the forward strand.
TCAGCAACAGAAAGATTCACATTAAGCAGAAAGGAAGGAGGAAGGGGATTTATCGACATAAGAAACCTACATTATGGACAGGTAGACAATTTAAGGAAATTCTTTATAGAACAAGCAGAAACTAGCAAAATACACAAAGCAATCACTCATATAAATACATCAGCTACACCACTGCAATTTCATAACCACTTCTACAACCCTTTAGATCACATAACATCAACAGATATGAATGCAATATAACATATACCGCACAGTTAACAGGAAGTCGCGCTTGATCAAGGTCCGCGTCACTTTCTACTTCTGACCAAACGTAACGTCTGAGATAGAAAGAAATAATAATAATAATAATTGTAATTATTATAATTATAATTATTATTATTATTTTATATAATAATAATAATAATAATTATTATTATTATTATTATTATTATTATTATTATTATTATTATTATTATTATTATTATTATTATTATTATTATTATGTAATGAGAGCCACTTTGTAATTTCTTTTTGTACAAAGTTAACAAAACCAGTGCCATGTTCGTGGTCATCACTAATAAAACGGTGGTTGGAAACAAAAACATTGTCCCCCCTGCGGGTCCGGGGGTTAGAATAGGCCCGAGGTATTCCTGCCTGTAGTAAGAGGCGACTAAAAGGAGTCCCTCCCCCCTCAAGGGGGTAGTTAGCGCCTGCGTTCGGACACAGACGGTTCCACAACCTATATTTGCGGTCATTTTGGTTTTCCACTTCTTCTAGTTTCTTCCTTCCTTTGGTTGGTTCCTTTCTTTGTTCTTCTCCATCTTACTGTCTTTCTTACTCTTTTCCTTACCTCCTTCTCGTTGCCTCCTTCTCGTTGCCTCCTTCTCGTTGCCTCCTTCTCGTTGCCTCCTTCTCGTTGCCTCCTTCTCGTTGCAGACAGTCTGTCCCCTCTTTCCCCCTGTGCGTGCCTGAAGGTTGACCCACGTGTTGGCACGCATAGCTGGTGACGAGGTAACGCATAATTCCCCGCCCTGGGTAGACAAGTAAGGCACGCACATACCCCCTGGTAAAGGCCAGGCCCAGGGAGGGGTGATTGCCTGAGCTGACACCTTCCAACCATGCCGATTGGTCCCTCCGTCCGTTTCTCGGGAGGTGTGACCTGAGGTGTGAACAATCACCTAAGGCGGGAGTGTCCTCTGAGAGGATCCCCACAAGGAAGGAGCGCGCCATCGGAGGCGCTGGCAATCATGGGGGATTCTTCCGCAATGGATTTCTCATCTTCTCTCTCGACTTCTGCCCACAAACGGAAACTTGACTAACCAACAGTGACAAAAGTACTACCGCCTGCCCCACAGTTCCTCATAGTTTCTCGATCTGAGGACGGAAAGTATTTTTCCTCTGTCAACCCTTTAGTTATCCAGAAGGGTGTAGATGCCATAGCCGGATCGGTCAAGTCTTGTACCAGGTTGCTTAATGGTACCTTGTTACTAGAAACTGAGAACGCCTTTTGGCACAAAAACTGCTTCGGGCCACACTCATGTACACGTTCCCTGTCCGGGTGAAGGCTCACCGCACTTTGAATTCGTCTCGTGGTGTGGTATGTACTAGATCATTTCACGGATTGACTGACTAGGATATTCAGTCTTTCCTCACTCAGCAGGGCGTGACAGCTGTCCATAGGGGTCATGAAAAAGGTCAACAATGACCTTGTACCGACCCGGACAGTTTTCTTGACCTTTGATACTGTTCACGCATCAAAGCGGGCTACAAGGTTACTTCCGTTCGCCCCTATGTCCTGACACCTACGCGTTGCTACCAGTGTCAGCGTTTTAATCTCACTCGCCAGGCTTGTTCCAATGCAGCTAAATGTGTCAATTGTGTCCCTGTTAGCAGACCTTTCCAACCAGCTCAATCTTGTCTGCCTCAATACTGGTGCCCCTACTTTCCTTTCGGACACATCTCACACCTATTCCCATTTAGACCTCTCTCTATGTACTACCCAACTTGCACGCCAGCTTGAGTCTCTACTTTCCTTTTGGACACATCTCACACCTATTCCCATTTAGACCTCTCTATATGTACTACCCAACTTGCACGCCAGCTTGAGTGGTATGCACTTTCTGATACATGTGTTATCCATCTCCTGCATCATACCCCCTCTCTGTGCTCAACTAATTGGAACATCTCCAAAGCAGACTGGGGGCTCTTCTCTTCCAGGGCGACCTTTCAGGATCAAACCTTCACAAGCTGCAATAGTCAAGTCGCACACCTCACGGAACTCATTCTCACTGCTGCTGAATATTCCATCCCTCACACTACTTCTTCTCCACATCGCGTACCGGTCCCCTGATGGACCGCAGCATGTAGACGCTTTACGTGCTCGTCGACGTGCTTTACGCACCTTTAAATGCCACCCTACGGTGGCAAATTGTATCAATTATAAACCATTACATGCGCAGTGTCATCGTATTATTAAAGAAAGCAAGAAAGCCAGCTGGGCTGCTTTCACAAGCACCTTCAACAGTTTTACTCTTCCTTCTGTTGTCTGGGGTAGCCTGCGCCGGCTATCTGGTACTAAGGTCCACTCACCAGTTTCTGGCTTGACGGTCACGAATGACGTCCTTGTAGCCCCTGAGGATGTCCCCAATGCCTTCGGCCGCTTTTTCGCAGAGGTTTCGAGCTCCGCTCATTACCACCCTGCCTTCCTTCCCCGAAAACAGGCAGAGGAGGCTAGGCCACCTAACTTCCGCTCCTCGAATCGTGAAAGTTATATGCCCCCATTCACCATGCGGGAACTCGAAAATGCACTTGCGTGGTCACGGTCCTCCGCTCCAGGGCCTGATTCTATTCATATTCCGATGCTGAAGAACCTTTCTCCTGCGGGTAAAGGTGTCCTCCTTCGTACTTATAATCGCATCTGGATTGAGGGACATGTTCCTGCATGCTGGCACGAGTCTATTGTTGTACCGATTCCTAAGCCGGGAAAGGACAATCACTTACTTATCGACCCATCTCGCTTACCAGCTGTGTCTGTAAGGTGATGGAGCGAATGGTTAACTCTAGTTTGGTTTGGCTGCTCGAATCTCGATGCCTACTTACCAATGTACAATGTGGATTTCGTAGTCGCCGCTCTGCTGTTGACTGTCTGGTTACCTTGTCAACCTTCATTATGAATAACTTCTTGCGGAAGCGCCCGACCGCGGCTCTGTTCTTTGATTTGGAGAAGGCTTATGACACATGTTGGAGTGCGAGCATTCTCCGCACCATGCATACCTGGGGCCTTCGCGGTCGCCTTCTTCTTTTTATTTGTTCCTTTTTAATGGATCGACAGTTCAGGGTACATGTGGGTTTTGTCCTGCCAGACACCTTTTGCCAGGAGAATGGGGTGCCACAGGGCTCAGTTTTGAGCGTCGCTCTCTTCGCCATAGCGATCAATCCAATAATGGATTGCCTCCCAGCTGATGTATCAGGCTCCCTTTTCGTGGACGATTTTACCATCTATTGCAGTGCGCAGCGTACATGTTTCTTGGAGCACTGTCTTCAGTGTTCTCTTGACCGTCTTTACTCCTGGAGTGTCGCCAATGGCTTCCGTTTTTCAACCGAGAAGACAGTCTGTATTAACTTCTGGTGCTACAAAGAGTTTCTCCCACCATCCTTACAACTCGGTCCCATTGCTCTCCCATTCGTGGAGACAACAAAATTTTTAGGTCTTACATTTGACAGGAAACGTAGCTGGTCTCTACATGTCATATTTGGCTGCCCGTTGTACCCATTCTCTAAATGTCCTCTGTGTTCTCGGTGGTATGTCATGGGGAGCGGATCAAACCGTCCTACTTCGCCTATATCGGTCGATCGTCCGCTCCAAGATGGATTATGGGAGCTTCGTATACTCCTCTGCACGGCCGTCAATCTTACGCCGCCTCAACACCATACAACATCGGGGTTTACATCTTGCGATCGGAGTGTTTTATACTAGTCCCGTCGAGAGTCTTCGTGCTGAAGCCGGTGAATTGCCACTCACCTACCGGCGCAATATACTGCTTTGTCGTTATGCCTGTCGACTACTGTCAATGCCCGACCACCCATCGTATCGTTCCTTTTTTGACGACTCTCTCAACCGTCAATACGGGTTGTATGTCTCTGCCCTGCTACCCCCTGGAGTTAGCTTTCGTCACCTCCTTCAACACCTTGCTTTTCACTCCCTGCAACCTTTAGAGTGGGCAAGAGCCAAACGCCACCTTGGCTCCAGGCTCAGGCTCAGGTTCACGTTCACCTTGACCTTGACCTCAGCTCGCTTCCAAAGGTTACCCCCGGTTCGGTATACCACTGCCGTTTTGTCGAACTTCATTCGAAGTTCATAAATATGACCTTCATTTATACAGATGGCTCTAAGACCAATGATGGGTTCAGGTGTTCTTTTATTGTCGGGGCACATAGTTTCAAATACTGGCTACATGGCCATTGTTAGGTCTTCACAGCTGACCTCTTTGCCCTCTACCAGGCTGTTCTTTACATCTGCCGCCACCGACATTCTGCTTATGTCATCTGCTTCGATTCTCTTCGCGCCATCCTGAGCCTCAGTGATCTGTATCCGGTTCACCCTTTCGTGCACCGGATCCAACGCTCTCTTAAGCAGCTGGTGGACGACGTTTCTCCGGTTAGCTTTATGTGGGTTCCTGGCCATGTCGGTATCCCTGGGAACGAAGCTGCAGATGCTGTGGCCAAGGCTGCGGTTCTCTAGCCTTGGACGGCTTCTTGTTGTGTCCCTTCATCAGACTGTAGGAGGGTCATTTGTTAGCACGTTTTATCGCTGTGGAATGTCGACTGGGTTGCACTTACGGACTACAAGCTTTGGGCCTTGAAACCTCTTCCCATGGCTTGGACGTCCTCCTCATGTCCTTCTCGGTGGGAGGAGGTCGTTTTGGCCCGGCTACAAATTGGACACTGCCGGTTCAGCCATCGCCATCTGCTGACGGCTGCGCCGGCACCGTTCTGTCCATGTGGGCAATTGCTGATGGTCCGCCACATTTTAACGTCCTTTCTGGATTTTACTACACTGCGTCTTGATCTTGGCCTGCCATGTACTCTGCATGCCATTTTAGCGGATGACCCAGGAGGTGCTGCTCGCGTTCTTCATTTTATGAACTTGGCACACCTGTCTAAGGACGTTTGATTATGCTGTTGTTTTTCTTAATCCTATGCCTGTTAATGTCTTTTATAGTGTTGTCCCTTTTAGTTGCTGTTTTAACCTTGTGCCTGGCGGTGCATTCCTAACTTAGTCAGGGCGCTAATGACCATTGTAGTTGTGCGCCACAAAAAAAAAATTGTTTTCCTGACGTTTTAGAAAAACTACAACTGGGTGTAGAGTACAACCACCTCTATTCCAGTGGTAATTTTAGATCTCATTTTGTATAACAAAGAAATAATTTTCACTAAAATCCATCACAGTAATTGCTGTTTTGGATGGTGCGTCTTCTTTCAATCTTTTAAAGGCTGCTGATTGGAACTTAGCTATAAATGAGTGCGGGGTGAGCTTTTCCAACGACCTAACAAATAAAGAAATGTAGTCTTCAACACTGATAGACTGTTTGACCATTTCTGCCCTGTCTGTGTTAACCCACTGACTGATTACAATTTCTTCTTCCAGATCATAATCTTCACTTAGTTTTTCAGTTAAGTACTCAGTTAATGCAGTATTTGCAGGACAGCTGTCGCAATGATGTAGCATGCAGTTTTAGTTTTCCGTGTTGCACACAAGCATCTTAATTAGGTCTTTATAAGATTTTTAAATTATCACAGCATCCAGTAATAGTTTAACAATCTGGTGGATACTGCATACACATACAGTGTGTGTGTGTGCCTGCAGCACCAGCAAGGATACACCATTTAGGTATCAAGAAACAAAATTTTGGAAATCCTACTTCTACCTCGGGATTCTCCTATTTGAAAGAACAATAGAGTTCTCTCAAGCTACACAAAATGAGTCTCTTTTTGCATGTACACATTTTTTTGAACACTTACTTAGTCTCTTGTTCCAGGTAGCACTCTGGAACTTTCATCCTTTTCATAAAAATCTGTTAAGTCGTACTGTATTTTCAGAAAGAGTTTTACCTTTTTTTGGACCAGGAGTTTCCAAAATACCCTTTTCAGATTTTAGCTTTATAGCTTGTCGCACCATGTACTCACATTAAATTCTTTCATCACTTTATTTCGACTCCAAGAATCTGGAGCCAAGGTCAGAATCTGGATTTTTTTCTAGACCTCCCAACAGATGAAATCTTCTCTTTCATAAGAGAAATCATTACACCAAAATCCTTTACTTTCTCAGCCACACTTGTATCTTCTTCTTCATCATCAGAACTTGGTGCATCATATTTTAATGCTTTTGAACCATCTTTTTTGCAGTCTTTTCAATACTGCTAACCTTCCTTTTAAAATAAGACCCTTTACTTTGTTCTGAAAAGCCATGAAATTTTATTGGTGTTAAACTTAAATTATCAAGAGCAATGTTTGTTTGTATGAGGGATTCATTTCTGGATTCCAATGATTCTAATTCAACCATGACTTCATCATTTGTTTCACTTTCATTGACTTCAACTCTTGATTTTTCCTCACAAAAGTTACGGCATGTTGAGCAAAGCTTTTGTCCAGGTTTTATGCTAATATTTTTTGTCAGTAATTGTTTAGAAAGATCCACGCTTATGCTTCTAAACGATTTTTTGATAGGCTTTTTGTGTTTTTTAGCGGGTCTACACATGTTGTTTGATACTAGATTAGATTAGATTAGATTAGATTAATACTTGTTCCATAGATCATGAATACGACACTTCGTAATGATGTGGAACGTGTCAGGTTAATGAAAGATGTCTGTACAAGATATTACATTACACAAAATATTGCATGACACTAATGCTTAAGTTAGTTTTTTTTCCCTCCCTTAATTTGTATCTAAAAATTCAGCCAATGAGTAGAAGGAGTTGTCATCTAGAAATTCTTTTAATTTATTTTTAAATGTTGGTTGACTATCTGTCAGGCTTTTGATGCTGTTTGGTAGGTGACCAGACTTTTGTGGGAGCATAATTTACCCCCTTCTGTGCCAAAGTCAGATTTAACCCTGCATAGTGAAGATCATCCTTTCTCCTGGTGTTATAGCTATGCACACTGCTATTACTTTTGAACTGGGCTGGATTATTAACAACAAATTTCATAAGTGAATATATATACTGTGAGGTTACTGTGAGGATCCCTACATCCTTAAATAGATGTCTGTAGGATGACCGTGGGTGGGCTCCAGCAATTATTCTGATTACATGTTTTTGAGCAATGAATACTTTTCTACTCAACGATGAATTACCCCAATATGATACCATACGAAAGCAGTGAATGAAAGTAGGCATAGTAAGCTAATTTACTGAGATTCTTATCACCAAAATTTGCAATAACCCTAATAGCATACGTAGCCGAACTCGGACGTTTCAGCAGACACATCAATGTGTTGCTTCCAGTTTAACCTCTCATCAATGGACACACCTAAAAATTTTGAAAATTCTACCTTAGCTACAGACTTCTGTTCAAAGTCTATATTTATTACTGGAGTTGTGCCATTTACTGTACGGAACTGTATATACTGTGTTTTATCAAAATTTAAAGAGTGTCCGTTTGTTGAGAACCACTTAATAATTTTGTGAAAAACATCATTTACAATTACATCACTTAGTTCTTGGTTTTTGGATGTTATTACTATACTTGTATCATCAGCAAAAAGAACTAACTTTGCATCTTCATCAATATGGAATGGTAAGTCATTAATGTATATCAAGAACAGTAAAGGACCTAAGACCGAACCCTGTGGGACCCCATGCTTGATAGCCCCCCAGTTTGAGGAATCAGCTGTTGTATTAATATTACATGAACCACTTATTTTAACTTTCTGCATTCTTCCAGTTAAGTATGAATTAAACCATTTGTGCACTGCCCCCCTCAAACCATAATGATTTAGCTTATCTAAAAGAATTCCATGATTTACACAGTCAAAGGCCTTTGACAGATCACAAAAAATACCAATGGGTGATGTCCGGTTATTCAGAGCATTTAATATTTGATCAGTGAAAGCGTATATAGCATTTTCTGTTGAAAAGCATTTCTGAAAACCAAACTGACATTTTGTTAGTACTTTATTTTTACATATATGGGAGGCTACTCTTGAATTCATTACTTTCTCAAAAAATTTTGATAGAGCTGTCAGAAGAGAGATTGGGCGATAGTTGTTGACATCCGACGTATCCCCCTTTTTATGCAATAGTTTTACAATGGCATATTTCAGTCTATCGGGGAAAACACCCTGCTCCAAAGAGGTATTACATACGTGGTTGAGAATCCTACTTATCTGTGGGGAACAAGCTTTAAGTATCTTGCTGGAAATGCCATCAATTCCATAAGAGCTTTTACTTTTCAGTGAGTTTATTATTTTACTTATTTCAGAGGGAGAGGTTCGTGGAAATACAGTTGTTTCAAACTGCACAGGTATGGCCTCTTCTATTAGAAGCCTTGCCTCCTCTAGTGAAGATCTAGACCCCACTTTCTCCACAACATTTAAAAAATGATTATTGAAAATATTTCCAATTTCAGATTGTTAGCACACTTGTAATTTAGTTTTATGGCACTAAAGTCTTCCTGTGCTCTTGGTTGCCCTGTTTCCCTTTCAATAATATTCCAAATTGCTTTAATTTTATTATCAGAGTTACTGATCTCAGACACGATACACATGCTTCTGGATTTTTTAATAACTTTTCTTAGTACCGCACAATAGTTTTTATAATATTGAACAATTTCAGGGTCAGTACTCCCTCTTGCTGTTAGATACAGTTCTCTTTTACGGTTGCAAGATATTCTTATTCCTTTAGTTAGCCAAGGTTTTTTATATGTTTTCTTGGAATTATGTTTCACTGTTTTCTTGGGAAAACAATTTTCAAATACCCTTAAAAATATATCGTGAAATAAGTTATATTTCAAGTTTGCATCAGGTTCCATATACACTTCATCCCAGTCTAGCTCCTTTAGTCTTTCCCTAAAGTTTGCAGTATTTATATTGTTAATTAAACGTACTGCTTTGAAATTCTGATTTGATATACTGCATGGAGCTATGCCATGTACTGTAACTAGCTGTGCACCATGATCTGAAAGATCATTCTCAACAGGATAAGCATTTATGTCCTTAAACTTATCTTGGTCTATAAAAAAAGTTATCTATCAATGTCCTGCTGTTCTTTGTTATCCGAGTAGGAAAATCAATGACGGAGCTCAAATTGAAAGAACTGAGTAATACTACAAGGTCATTCTTCCCATCACACTCTTTCAGGGAATCAACATTGAAATCCCCACAAATGATAATTTGCTTCCCCCTGTCTGACAGATAGCACAACAAAGCATCCAAGTTTTCTAGAAATAGCTGGAAATTCCCTGAGGGGGACCTATACACTGTTACAATTATGAAAGTGCCATTATTTAGCTTTCGTTCAGTGGCACATGCTTCCATATGTTGCTCTACTCAAAATTTTTTAGTTTCTAAATGTTTTGCGCTGTGGAAGCTTTTGACATATATGGCAACTCCTCCTCTCATCATATTATCTCTACTTACATGTGCAGCTAATTTGTACCCATTGATGCTAACCTTTTGCATATCAGTGACAATGTGATGCTCAGACAGGCATAGTACATCTATTACATTCTCAGTTTCTATATCTTCTAAACAAAGCAGAAGCTCATCAATTTTATTCTTCAATCCCACAATATTTTGATGAAATATACTAACATTTTTAATTTTACTTTTGTGAGTATCTTGTCTTTTTTTCCCCTAAGGGAAGTCTTTCCGCTCCCGGGATTGGAATGACTCCTTACCCTATCCCTTAAAACCCACATCCTTTCGTCTTTCCCTCTCCTTCCTGAAGAAGCAACCATCGGTTGCGAAAGCTAGTAATTCTGTGTGTGTGTTTGTGTGTTTTGTTCATTGTGCCTGTCTGCCGGCGCTTTCCCGCTTGGTAAGTCTTGGAATCTTTGTTTTTAATATATTTTTCCCATGTGGAAGTTTCTTTCTATTTTATTTAAATAATGCAAGTTCATTATATAAAGACGATAGAGAAACAACTAAGTGAAACTGAGAAAAATGAGAACAAGAATTTGCCATAAAAAGAATGCAATCTGAAATTAAGATGTTAGAATGTAAGAAAACAAAATGTTGGCCAAAGCAGCGAAAAAGCGACATGTGTAACATTGCCATCACTTACCTACATAGATCAACTGAAGAACAGGATACAAATATTAAGTTTGTCGCCATTTTTTGCCTTCGCTAGCACTAGTATACTAATCTTCAGTTGACCTATATAGGTCAATTGAAGTACGGGATACATATGTTATAAAAGTCGTTACTTTCCCATTCGCTAGTATTAGTCCTACTCTGCAGCTGACTTTTTTATTTATTTATTTATTTTCATACATTGTATGGATAAATCCAAATTTGCATCACAAGAACTGAATTGGTGTAAGGTGCATAATAACTAGCATTAGACTAATTATGATTGTATACGTCGATATTCTAATACCGTATCATACATTTTAATTAAAACTTGCATAAATCATCTAGTGTGTGTGTGTGTGTGTGTGTGTGTGTGTGTGTGTGTGTGTGTGTGTGTGTGTGTGTTTTATTGCAGTGCAATGTGTCTTACTTCAGTACATTTCTTACATCTGAAATTCGTCTACATCTATTTTTGTATGTACTATAACAATGCTAATTTCAGATTATTCTGTTACACACATGAAATAATTGACACTATAGTAACACTTTTCTATGAAATAAGTTCTAACAGACTTTAAAAATATTTTTGTTTTCTCTCTCTCTCTCTCTCTCTCTCTTTCTCTCTCTCTAATATGAAGGAAGTTTTTCAAGTGCTTCTGGACCTGCATAGGATGGCTTTGTTTTGAATTCCATGATGCTATGTCTGGGTTCATGGAAGAACCAGTTGCACTTCCTTATGTCATGGCTATGCTGGGGCTTCGTATCTTGAGTATTGGATACATATTTGAATTTTGTCCAGCAGAAGAGTTCATAAACGTAAATGCGTATTTTGAGTGCTTTGAATGCTGACCGACATGATTATCTCCTCTTAAGGTTGGCTACTATTCTTATTGCTCTTTTCTGCATTCTGACTACTCTATTTAGGTCTGTTTTTGAGGTGCCTCCCCACAAAATTGTCATAGCTTAATGTGGAATTAATTAGTGAGTTGTATGTAAAAATTGTATTATTTATGTCTTGTGGGAAGCTGAGTGCGGTGAACTTACAGGTTTGACTTGAGCTTTCCACTTATGTATTACTACTTGCTTGTCCCAGTTGAAATTTTCATTGGTTACGATCTGAAGGAATTTTGTGTATTTGGAATTTTCTGTTAGGCACTCATCTATACAAATGTTGGTATCTTCAATGTGTTAGTTTCTTAGTCTGAAATTTAAACAGTGTTATGCAGATTTATTTCAACAAAGCTTTGGTAACATTACTTATTTCCAAGATAGCTTTTATTCCCAGATTTCTGTGTTACTTTCCTTGAATAGCAGAGTTGTATCATCTGCATAAGTAATTATACAGTGTTATTCTAAATGATGGACCCAGTTTTAAAACTTGGTATTTATTCAAGTTGAAATCCAAAATGCACTAGCTTTGTACCAGTGGAAAAGAGGAAGATTCAAAGCTTTCTCATAATGTTTGATATCAATTTAATAAATTGAATAATTTGTAATTAAGTGGGGGGGGGGGGGGGGGGAGATGGCCCTGCCTGACTGGGAGAATCCTCATACAGCAGTTGAGTGATATGGGGAGGGGGGGGGGGGGGGTGAGGAGGAGCTTGGATAGCGGATCTGAATACCTGTTCCAGTACATAAAACTTGTACCATTGATGGGTCATTATCAACAGGCAAGGGGACCGACTGGAGACGAATGTGGGTTGTCATTGGGGGTGCTGGCTCATTCGTAAAAAAACACGCACATTATTTGGATGCATAACATAAAACACTTTATAGCTGCAAATAAAATCTGTGTTGACATTCACTACCACTTCCATATACGAGTTGATAGAATCTCCACATGAGTCGTCATTGGCAACATCATACGTTCCGGGTCTGGCCCCTGGTATGTCACAAAATTCTAATAGGGGAGAGGCAGGAGGCTGCCTGTATGAGGGGGAGTCATCACACACGTCACTCTGTAGAGGAATGTCGCACGCACCTGTAGTACCATCACATGACTGTGAGTAGGTAACTTCACACATGCTGGAATGGGCGTCACTCACCCACAGACCATCAATAGATGCCTCATGTGAGGCGTGTGTAGCAGGGGACTGGGGCTGACTGGGTGGGTTATTAGGCAGTTCTCCCAGAGACCATGCCAGTTTGAGGTGGCAGACACCTACTGTTTGAGGTGTGCTGTTAATGAGCACTTAAAATGTGTCAGTATGCCGCAACATGACTGGGCGGGTCCGAGTATGGAGGTCTAAGTGCCGGTCGAACAGTGTCATCGCACACCATGACGTGAGTGCACGATGCCAAGTCCTTATGCAGAAATATATTTCGTCAAGGAGGGTGCACGCGAATGTTAGTGATTAGCTCCTTAACGTGCTCGACAAATCTCAAGTCACAGATTTGATCTGGAGGAATTGAAGGTTCGACTAGCTCTGCCGGGAGTGTGAGGGGTTCTCCATAGAGTACTTCTGCCAGAGACGTGCCAAGGTCCTCTTTGTATGTGGCCTGAACACCTAACATTACCCATGGTAAGTCGTCGGCCCACCTACCTCTACGGCAAGTCAGGGAAGCTTTAAGTGTTCAGTGCCAGTGTTTAAGCCCATTGCTCTAGGGGTGGAATGCTGTAGTCCTAAATCGTGTCACCCCACACAGTTCACAAAGCTGTCGGACAATGTGGACTCTAACTGGCAGCCCTGGTCAGTGGTGATACAAACTGGGCAGCTGAAGCACGAGGTGCACATTAATAAAAGGGCTTGGGTCACTACGTCGGCCTTGATCGTAGTGAGAGGAATTGCCTCTATCCAGCGGGTAATCCTGTCAATGGCAGACAGTATGTAACAGAAGGGGCCCGAGGAGGGTAAGGGCCCAACGATATCAATGTGTATGTGCTGGCATCTTCTTTCTGCCACATAGAATGTACCCATGGCGGGCTCTGCATGACGTCCTACTTTTGCATGCTGACTAGCCACACACACTTGCGCCCAGCTGTGACAGTGTTTTATTGCCCCGGGCCAAACAAAATGTTCAGATAACATATGTGCAGTGGCGCATATGCCAGGGTGTGCCAAGTCGTGGATACTATTAAAAATTTCCCGGCAGAGAGGTGCATGAATCACCGGATGTATGCGTCCTGTTGAAATGTCGCACCAGGTGGGTGACAAAAAATCAGGAAGTGTCCGTAACTCTAGTTTGAGTCCTGTTTTAACATCGGTGCGCAATGCGGCGAGTTCACTATTCTCTGTTTGCAATTTAGGGAGTTCACTGAGGTCCAGCTATGAAGATAAAACAGACACATGAGATAGAAAATCAGTAAAGACATTGTCTGCCCCTCTGATGTAATATATGTCGTTCATAAACTGCCATATGAGGTCCATGTACCGAAAATATCTCGGGGATGAGTCCTTGCCTGGGTTACGGAAAGCGTATACCAGTGTTTTGTGGTCAGTAAATACCATGAGATGGCGACCTTTGATATCGGTGTAAATAGCGAATAGTTCCCGATCGAAGGTCGACCATTCACGTCGGGAAGCGGACAGTTTGTGGGAGAAAAATCTGAGTGGCTGTATAACAGAACCCACGGATTGCTGAAGTACTGCCCCCACTACTGTATCACTCACGTGTGTAGTAAGCAAGATGGGAGTATCAGGAATGGGGTGAGTGAGTGTAATGGCCGTCTGTAAGACTGACCTTAGGTTATCAAATGCGCACTGCATATCTGGAATCCACGTGGCTGCCTGAGACCCGGAAGTGTTTTTCCCTGCGAGAGTGTCTGTCAGTGGGGCTTGTATGTCGGTGTGAGGAATGCGTTTTCCGCACTAATTTACTGTTTCAAGGAAGCGGTAGAGGCCCTGAAAATCTTTGGGCAAAGACACCATAATAATGGCCTATACCTGTTCGGGTAGGGGGCGGATGCCGTCGGCAGAAACCACGTGGCCCAGAAAAGTGACCCAAGTGTGGCGGATTTGTGCTTAGATTTGTTCAGTTCGACACCATTTGCTTGCAATAGTTGTAACGCTGTATTTAAATGGAGTTCATGTTCCTTGGAGGAGAAAGAAAAAATTAACAAGTTGTCCAGGTATGCATATGCCAAGTCCAGTTTTCCAACCAACAAGTCAATGAACCGTTCCCACGTGTGTGTGGCATTTTTAAGGCCAAACGGCATAAACAAATACTCGAACAATGTGATGATAGCAGTTTTTTCGATGTCTTCTAGTGCCATTGGCATTTGGTGATACGCCTTGTGACAGTTGATTACACTGAAAATTTGTGCCTTGTGCAGTTGGCAAGCAGTCTTGAATATTTGGGAGGGAATATTTATCTAGAATCTGTGATCTTCAGTTTAGCATCTAGTGGAGCCGGAGTTACATAGAGAAGGTGAATTTGAACTTCCAGAGGAAGTTTGAGCAACCAGATGGTCCAAAGTGTAATGTGCGGCATGTGATGTGTGTCAATCGTGGCACGGAGATGACTCCAGAGCTGCGATGGGGATCTGGAACCCAACAACTTGTGGCTGATGGGGCGGATAGCTTTCTCTGTCAATGTAGATAGTCGCTCGAGGATGGTGCTTCGGGCAAACACACATTTGTCCATAGTGGGGGGACAAAGCCACTATATCACATTTTATCATGAAGGTGATATAGAAAGCAAAGGGACTTCGAATTGTCGTCAGTGGCACCGTGTAGCTGCAGGACATGGTCGACCAAGGCAAACTGTGCTTGGGTGGTCCTTGCGAAGGGGTGGTAGCTTAGGCCAATGGATGAGGAAGTCTTGACATAACTGTTTGTCAGAAACTGTCACTCGCTCTCCATAGCTCTGCAGTGTAACTGGCTCGGGTGCAGTAGCAGTGCACCAGCTTCCGACACTGTCAGTGGCACATGGCACAGTAGACGTGGGTGGCTCGACCTTGGTTGAGAAATCAATGAATCAAAGTGTTTGACGGGGTAACACCAACAGGCGTAGGATGGACCGGCGTGGTAGAGTCGACCATAATCAACCGAACGACACAGTACAGTTTCTGGGCC
Organism: Schistocerca gregaria; assembly: GCF_023897955.1. Classification (NCBI taxonomy): domain Eukaryota; kingdom Metazoa; phylum Arthropoda; class Insecta; order Orthoptera; family Acrididae; genus Schistocerca; species Schistocerca gregaria. The sequence goes on from NC_064924.1 coordinate 654,550,086, forward strand.
CCTCCCCTACCAGTGCTTTAAATTGTTAAAATCCCCTAACGTTTGTGGAACACACACGGCAGAAATGGTGTGTGCCACCGGAAACACTTGTAAAGTGGACGCTGGTAGTGTGGGGGGTAGGGGGGCTGGTGCAAAATCCGGACTTCCAGAATAAACATGAAATTTCCTTTCTTGAGCATCCAGCTTGATTTGTACTTCCACTGATTTGTGTGGAAAGTTCGCACTGGTACTTGGGAAATATGTAAACATAGTCACTGGGGTTTGAGCACATTGTGTTGGCAATTATTGAGCACTTGGAACACATGGAAAGCTCATTCAACGTGAAACGCTCGCATCCAAAGTTTTGTACGAGAAAAATGTTCTGTTGGCATGGTACACTGCCACCCGACTCCGGCACAAGTGACTGTGGGAATGTAGTAGCACTGTCCTGTTGAGTACAGCTAGTTGGTGTGTTCGCGAACTGCGTCAAGCTATTGTGACGAGTTGGAGAACCATGCCGAAGCATCCGTTGGTAAACCTAGGTGGCACGTGTGTGGTGTAGTGGGTGGAAAGCGATCCATAGTGTACCGTTTGATGGTATGAGAGTTCGTTGTAGCACTCGCGAATGAAATTCGCGGTCACCAGTATGGGTTTAGTGTTGTAGGATTGCCAGATCCAATGATGTACACTATACCACATGTAAGTAGCACTATTTTATTACTCAGAAGTACACATAGTTACATACATTCTTGATGCTTGGTGCATGTGTGTACTGTTTTGTGCGAGGACTCGGACTACTTGCAAAGAGCTTGCCAAAACAAAGATATTACACGCGACTTTGTCAATAGTCACCACACTTCTATTACACTTTCAATATTATATTTTTTGCATAAATTAAGACTATGTACCCAGTCTCTGTTTACCTTGTTATGGATTAGTATAGCTGTTCCCCCCATCTTTACTATTTCTTCTGCAGGAGCTAGCTGTTACACTGTAATATGCTATGGTAAGATTTAAAATTTCATGCTCATTTAGTCCATGTTCTGTCAGAGCTAGAACATCAGGTGTTTCTTCATTTAGTGTTATGTCTAATTGGTTTACTTCATTTTTTATGTATTGTATGTTCTGGTGGATTCTGGCAAGCTCATTGATGGTGCTGGATCCAGTAGACAACATTGAAGTGATTTCCCCAGAGCCAGCCATAAAAAATCACTGCTCTTCTCTGGAACATATCTTCTGCTGGTGGACACACAGACAGCAGTTCGTTCGGTTTCACAAGTGTTTTGTGCTGTTATTGGTGAACCTTTTTCTGCAGATTTCTGTAATGATACTCCTACTGTTGTTGTTGTTGTTGTTGTTGTTGTTGTAGTTTCCATTTCTGCTCCTGTTGCTTGTGCTTCAGCTGTTATTTATGATGTTGAGTTGGTTCAGATGCTTCTGTCGGTGCTGCAGTTTTTATTGAGTTTGGTAATGATGGTGCAGTCATTCGTGATTCTGCAGCTGCTGCAGTTTTTGCCTCCAAGACAAGAGTCATTTCTTGTAGGATTGCATTCAGCAGTGTATTGGTGGTTCATAGAAGTGGCTGGTACTGACTCACACATACTGTTTTTCATATGTTTCTAACATTTCATGAGTTGTTTTGCATGGCAGAGATTTGCCTCTTCTGCTAAGGGTAATGCCATATTTTGTAAAGATACATCTTTCCAGAAAATCTGCACTAAGAAATCTTGCATATTGTTTGTGTCTGCTTATTTGTTTCCTTAATTTTGGTGTTTCCACATGAAGTCGATATGAGTTCATACCTATGTGGTATACCAATAACAGTTACTCTTTAGTTCTCTATCAAACTCGGGGCACTCTTTAAACTGAGAATAGTGTTCACTAACTCATTACAATACACGTCATTTTCTCCTGCAATTAATGTAATGTGATGATTTTTATTTTTTGTTTGTCCATTAAAATGCCCTAGGCAATTTCCTGCATTGGTGCTCCTGATTTCACAGGACTGTATGCTTTCAGATCGTAATGATTATGGAGTATTTCCGCAAGACCATGACCATGACTATGCTAAGTTCAGTGAACTTTCCTAAAAATTTCTTATTTTTCTTTGGAGACGTGTACTTAAAATGAACGCAGTTTTTGGATTCACTGACTTAACACATTTACATCTGACTGAAAGGCTACATATGTTATCCACTGAGACTTGGTATGCACTCTCATGTCTTGGGCTACAAAAGATTTTAGGTTTAACATAGTGATACGTGATATGTGATGTGTGGTTTATTCATCTCATTACAAGCAATTTTCAAATCATTTGATTTGATATTCAGGAGACATGTCAAGGTTTACAAAAGAAACTTTTTCACTTTTTTAAGAGAAATACAAAAGTTTACATTATATTTTACATTTCTAAGTTACATGTACATAAAATAATAAGTGTAATACAATCCCTGTGTTCAGATTGTCAAGCTGGCCTCAATGAATTCGACAGAATAATAACACTTTTCCACCTGAAGAGTAAAGAGCAATATTTTCAGTGAACCCATTTCCATTTTAAATATATTACTGCCTTTTATTTTATTGAAAATTTTTAACCCCATATACTCTGGCGTTTGGACATAAAGTTTTAAACGATGTGTTGGAAGTTTGAAGTTATCTCTGTGGCAAGTGCTGTAGTTGTGGTCAAAACGAAAAGTGTCTAGTGTATGTTGATTTCTATATAGGAACGCCATCATCTCATATATGTAAAGTGAGGGAATATATAGTATTTTTAAATTTTTTAACCGTGGTCTAAAGGATTCCCATTTTGTTTTTTTGTTTTTGTTTTTTGCAACACACATGTTTCTAATTACTTTCTTTTGCAATACTAGGAGCCTAGTGACATTTGCTGAATTTCCCCAGAAGATTATGCCATAACGAATAACTGACTCAAAGTAGCAGCGATAAACTATCTTTCTGGTATCCATGTTTGTGGCACCTGACAAAATACACATTGCAAATGCTAAGTTGTTCAGTTTATTTGCTAAGTAATCTATGTGTACCTTCCAATTTAAATTTTTTTCAAGATTTAGGCCTAAGAACTTCACGTGGTTTGCTTCTGTGATATTCTGATCATTGCAAGTTATCTTTATTTCACTCCTTTCTACTGATTTAGCTTCAAATTGCATCATTTTGGTTTTAGTTACATTTAGTTTTAGTCCATTTTGATAGAACCAAGATTCAAGTTTTTTTAAAGTATTTTTGGCTTTTTCTGGAATATTTTCAGATACCTCCTTTTCAATTAGAACTGACGTATCATCAGCAAATAAGACTGAATGAACATCAATAGCAAGTGGTAGATCATTTACGTAAAATAGAAACAAATAGGGACCCAATATCAAACCTTGTGGGACTCCTTGGTAACTGTTTTCCAGTCTGATGAATAATTGGTTCCATTTCAAGTTAAAATTACTCTGTTTCCTACCTGACAGGTAAGAGCTAAACCATTTTAAAGCAGTGTCTCTGATTCCATACATCTGTAATTTGTGGAGGAGTAATGCATGGTTCACTGAATCAAATGCTTTAGTTAGATCACAGAATATACCTGTGACCTTTCTACCTTCATCTAACGTGGAGCATATTTTTTGGCTAAACTCATTTATAGCATTCACAGTGCTTTTACCCTGTTGGAATCCGAACTGGTTTTTAAAAATTATTTCATTTACAGTAAGAAAGTTGTTAATTTGTTTTGCTGCAGTCTTTTCAAACACTTTAGAGAAGACCAGCAAGAGAGAGATAGGGCGGTAATTCCCCACCCCATCTCTTCGGTTGATCCTTTCTTGAATAGAGGTTTGATCTCACCATATTTCAATACCTCTGGAAAGCATCCCTGTTCAAAAGATCGATTTATAATAGTTGACAGTGGTTGGGAAATAACATCGTACACATACTTGATTACAGATGTTGTTGTTTCATCCCACTCATGTAAGGTTTTGTTTTTTAGAGACAATATTTCCTTTTCCATATCCCTTTGGGTGATTTTTTCAAATTGTTTAAAAGATGTGTTCTGGCTGTTTTCCAAATTTGTGATGCCCTGATAGAATGTCATATCCACATCCGATCTTACTACATTTAGGAAGAATTCATTGAAACAACTTGACATCTGAACAGGGCGTACTATAATTTCATTTTCATGTCTAATTTTCAAAATCTCATGAATTTTTACTTTGGCTCCTAGTTCGGACTGAACAACTGACCACACTGCTTTTGTCTTATTTCTGTGTTCTCGTATGAATTTATTATTTGCCATTTTTTTAGCTGCCACTACAACGTTCCTTAATACAGCTTTATACTGTTTTGACATAAATAACAAAATCTGGATTTCTGTTTGATTTTAACTCATTGTGGAGCTCTCTCTTTCTGGCACTAGAGATTTTTATTCCTGTTGTAATCCATTTGAGTTTACCATTTACTTTCTTTTGCTTATATCTACAAGGAAATGATTCATTAAATACCTCTAAGAAACAATTTAAGAATTTGTCATAGTTTACTGAGCTTGAACTATTGTAGTCTGCAGGCCATCTTATTATACTTAATTTACTGTGGAATAAATCCATTTTACTTTTACTGAGATCCCTTTTTATACACACTTCTGGAGGCTTTAGGTTTTTTTCCTTTGGGAGCTCAATAAACAGAGCTGAGTGATCTGAAATACCCAAGTCTAAGCAGTATTTGTTCTTATTTCACTGTCAAATTTGTAGTTAGTAATAATATTATCAATGCAGGTCACTGATCTGCTGTTTTCCCTAGTGCCTTCAGAAAAATTTAGCTTGAAACCAGATTTCTGAATTAAGTCACGAAATTTTGTGGAATCATTGCTTTCAACTGAGACATTTTAGTTGAACAACTCTTTTCTTACTTTCTTTCTGGAGTTTGTCCAGGAGGCATTCCAATTTGGCTAAAAACACATTTGTTACCGCACATCCAGGAATTCTATAGATTGCCAGAATTCTATAGATTGCCAGAATTCTATAGATTGCCAGAATTCTATAGATTGCCAGAGTATTCAGATAACTTAGTTCTACAGAGCAACGTTCAAACACGCTCTCTTCATTTAAATAATTAAAACTATCTCTTACTGTATAACTTACGGAAGAATTGACAAGAATGCAGGAGCCTCCACGAGATTTGCTTATTCTACAAAAGCTAGCAGCTACCTTAAAATTATTAATGCTATTTAGTACTTTTATACTATCTTCTGTTAACCAGTGTTCATTTAGGCAGATTATTTTAATATTTACGGATTCTGAAAGCAGAATTTTTAGTTCATCGATTTTTGAGAATTTAGGGTTTGGTAGTTCTGCCCCTAAGCCATTTATATTCCAGTGCATCAATAGATCATTTTTGCTTTTAGTTGTTTCACATGCCTCTTTTGTTTGGTACCTAAACTTTTTATTTTCAGTTTGAATTTTTTCTTTGTCAGCCCTATCAGAATGAATTAGTTTCCCCTTGCTTCTTAGGACTTTACACACGTCTATGAACATTTTACTAAGGTTCACAGAGCCTAATCTATTCAAGTGCAGCCCATCTTTTCCCAGACACTTGCAGTTTAAGAATTTGTTTGGGTTAATGAATACTGCACCGAGTCTGTTACACTGTTCCCTAATGCCAGTATTTGTATCACTTACCGATCTTCGATGAATAATTCCCATAATTACCAGCCTGGATGTTGGGTATACAGTTTCTGCCGACCTAATTAGATTCCGTGTTTCATTCACGATTTCTTCCTCACTATTACTGTGGATGGAGTTTGTGCCCACGTGGATTAAGACACCTCTGTAATCGTCGGTACTTAAAGTTTTGTTACCAGTTTTGCCCGTGTTTCTTTTCATGGACAATAAAGTCTTAAAATGTTCGTTGAGTTGATGCGATCGGATTCCAGGTTGTACATCGACCTTGCAGTCCTGCACAATAAAATTTTTTAATATAGAATCACCTATTAACAGAAAATCGTTTTTGTCATCTTCTTTGTTCGTTGCACTTTTACGTGTGTCCTCATTATTATATGAAACTGTTTTCCATTTATACTTATCACTTGTTTCACTGACAGAGTTCTCTGTGGTATTATTCGCCGTATTACACATATGCGGATGTTTGCCACTTTGTTCAGTAATGGGTTTATTTATTTATTTATCCATCCGTAGACAATCAGGATTGTATGGATGTTGTCAACATGAGTATATACAATAGGTACACAAATTTATAATTGTCACAATCGGAATTCATGAATATTATAACAAGATGCATTTTTAAACCACTTAATGACACAGTTGCTAATTTTTACATATTTCTATGCATTCACATCATCTCAAGTAATCATTGACAGTATAAAAGCACTTTTCCGAGAGATATTTTTTTAGCGATTTCCTCAGGTTATCTATTTTGCTTATGTCTTTGATCCCTTGTGGAAGTTTATTGTATAATTTAATTCCATTATATAACATGCTATTTTGAGTTTTTGATTTGTTTTTCCTATAGAGGTGTAAGTGTTGTCTGTGTCTGGTGTCATGTGCATGTATGGAACTGTTTACCGGGAACTGGTCAATGTGTCTTTTTATGTATATTACTGTCTGCAAAATGTATTCACACGGAACTGTCAATATACCCAAAGATTTAAATAACTCTGTGCAATGGGATCTACTGCTACTTTTTGTTATGATTCGTACGGCCCATTTTTTGCAACTTAAATATTGTTTGTCTGTTCTTCTCTGTTGATCCCCAGAAGGTTATGCCATAACTAATTATAGAGTGGACATACGCAAAATATGCAGTTCTAGTACACCGGCTACTACACACTGAATTTATAATCCTAAGTGCATAGCATGCTGAAGCTATTCGCTTTTCCAAGTACCGCAGTGTGCTTGGTCCAATTTAGTTGAGTCGACATGCATGCCTAAAAATTTTGTTGATGGTACACATTCTATGTTCTCGTCATTAACTTTTAGCTTGCTACTGTTCGGTTTTCTGTTTAAGTGGAAGCTAATACTGTTGGTTTTTTTTTTACATTTAGGGTTAATTTATTAGTCTCTATCCATTGGCATACATGCTTAAGTGTTTCCTCAGCTTTTTCATTGAGTGCACTTGGCGACTCAGCTTTGATTAGGATGTTACTGTCATCAGCAAACAGTACTGATTCACCATGTTTGACACTTTGTGGAAAATCGTTTATGTATATTAAAAAGAGGATTGGGCCCAGCACACTTCCTTGGGGGACTCCTATGTTGATGTATTCTGGGTTTGAAAGGTGTGAAAAGGTGTGATTGAAGTTGGTTTGAGTGATCTCCACCTGTTGGACCCTGTTTTGCAGGTATGAATGAAACCACATGTTTGTTACTCCTCTTACTCCTAGTGCATTTAGTTTGTTTAGCAAAATTGTGTGGTCTACCCTGTCAAATGCTTTGGTCAAATCAAGGAAGATCCCTGTTATGTGGTCTCCTTTGTCTAGTGCTTCGAGGATAACATTTGAGAAGTGAGCTACAGCTGAATTTGTGCTTTTGTCAGCCTGGAAACCAAATTGCTCTTTACTCAGAAGATTGAACTTTGTTAGGTACCCCATGAGCCTGTTTTTCATTATGGTCTCTATGACTTTTGAAAAGGATGACAGTAATGAGATTGGTCTGTAGTTTTCTATGATTTCTGGGTCACCTTTCTTATATATAGGTAGGATTTTTGCATGCTTTAGTATTTCTGGGAAGCAACCCATGGAGAAGGATTCATTGACGATGTGCACTAATGGGTCTTTGATGTTGTCTATGCAGTCCTTCAGTAAGCACACAGGTATTTCATCTATGCCTGCTGAATTTTTACATTTTAGGTTACTCACAACATTGGATACTTCTTCTGCTGTGGTTGGTCGTAGCATCATTGTGTGTGCTATTTTGTTCAGAGTTTGTGATTGCTTTGTTTTGTTGAACTTCTGTTGCAGTCTGGTAGCTATGTTACTGAAATATTGATTGGCAAAGTTTGCTAGTTTTTTGGGATCATTTATTTTGGTATCATTGTGCTGAAACTGTATGTTTACTGGCTTTAATTTTTTCCTATTAGTTTCTTGTTTGGTGATTTTCCATGCTGCTTTGATTTTATTACTGGCTTTTTCTATAAATTTGTCATTTTGGTACCTTTTAGCCACTAACAATACTTTCCTATAGATCTTTCTGTATCTATGATAATAGTTATGAAATGCTGAATCATTACGGTAGTTTTTCATTGAGCTGAGGTGCTTGAGTGTTTCAGCAGATTTCCTTATCCCATTGGTTACCCAGCTGTTGTTGTTGCATGATTTAGTGATTCTTAGAACTTTAGGGAACACTTCTTCAAACCTGAATTTAAATACTGACAGAAACTTTGAAAACTTCCCATTTATAGTAGGTTCTCTGTACACTTCCTCCCATGTTTCACTGTTAAGTAGTGCAGCAAATAGAGCTCTTTTTGACTTAGAGAAAACCCTACTGTACTTGTGTATTTTAGTGTTGTTATCTAATGCTATACCCAATTTTAATAACTGACTGGAATGGTCTGCGATGCCAAGGTCATCTATGACAACGTCACATCTATCTTTCTCTATGTCTGTTAGCATATGGTCAATACTTGAAGCTGAATGTCTGGTTATCCTAGTGGCAGTGTTAATTAATGGTGATACACCATAGGCATACATAATGTTCAGAAAATTATTGTACAACATATCTGGGTTCATCATGTTAATGTTTAGATCTCCACAAATGATAATTTTGCCTTTGGGGCTGGAGACCATATCTAATGCTTGGGTTAACTTTGTAGTGAATGTGTCCATGTCACCACTGGGATCACGATAAATACATAGTACTGTTAGTCTTTGGAATACATCTAGGTTTTTTATATCTAAAGCAGATATTTCTGTGTGTTTATCTTCACTTAATGCCATGACGTCATTCCTAATTTTATACATAATCCCCTCTTTCACGTATATGCATGATCCACCACATTTCATAGTGTTTCTACTGTAATGACAGGCTAGAATGTATGAATGTAGTGCTACATTTGATAATTCTGAACCGTTACACCAATGTTCTGTTAAGCAAACAAGTGAGCTGTCAATAGACTGCAGTTCCACTTCTAATTGTTGCACTTTGTTTCTTATGCATTGCATATTTTGGTGGAAGACTGAGAAGCACTGAGCACTGCTTACCTTGTAGTCTTTACGTTTCTCTTGCCTTGGTCTAAAAAATCCTTTTGGTGATGGGGTGTTATGGTTATCCTACTCATTGATGGACTGGCCACTGTTTCTTCCGTTGGATCCTCACATTTTCTCGCTGTTTTTGTTGAAGATGATTCTGGCGCTGCCTCTTCTTGTTCAAGTGATGATCCTGGCTGCACTGATGCTGTGGCTGCGACTGACTTACTAGTTGTGCAGCTGTTAAGGTGTTTTCGTATTTCCTTGATAGAAACTGGCTGTATTGCAATTGTATTTCTTACAGCGTGGTCGTCTTTTTGTATTAGTTTTGTCAGCATTTTGCTAATGCACGACTTCCCAGCGCTGTTATAGTGTTGACCATGTTTCGTGAACAGTTCTCTTGAATTGGGAAGCTCAAAGAATGTTACGTTCTGATAATACTTGCATATTTTACGAAATTGTCTGTTTATTTTTATTTCTACACACGCAGGATTTTCTTTCTATAACCAGTTCAGAATTTTCTTGGTTTCAATGCTAAAATTTCCGCTTTCAGCACTTGAATGTCACTTTGAAGCAATTTAATAACTTCTTCTTTTGAGTTCACAGTACTTAAGATTTCAGCCGTCTCAATAGGCAAGCAATGTGGACACGACCATGGAAACTCGTCTTTTATGAGTTTTAAATTCACTTCTGCACATTTTTCATGATACCGGTAGTTACACTTCACACAAAAGATTCCTTTCATGACACATTTCAAACATTCCCTACACAATGAACTATTTAATTTAACCTTTTTTTGAGGACTGAGATGTGTTACAACACTCTTCTATCGGTGCCATCTTGACCCAGCCTATTGAGGCACTCGGTTAATTTATCAATGAACTGACTTTGTGTGTGATAACCACTGGAGTTGATGTTCTGAAGCACGTGCACTTTTTATACAGTTTTGCTTCCTTGCAGACACCAGCATTTTCCGTTGAAACTCATTGATCTCACAGTGTTTGTAGTGCATTAGTTAAAGCACTTATTATTTTTGCATTTTTCAGTTCATTTTTGTGTTTTAAGGCATCAGACTGTAAGATTTCTTGTAATTCGGAGTCTTATTTACCTTTCAAAATTACTATTTCATTTAGTAAAGTTGATATCAGTGCACTTTCGTATTTTGCGCTGATCAGTTTTTGGTCAATGTCTTCTTCAAAACGTGTTGAACAAATCCAATATTTTTGTTTCGCATTGGCACTTGCACAACTTAAATGGTGTCAAGTATTGCACTTCAGACACAAAATACATTTCCCCACTCGCTTGTTACAGTAGCACTCATCTGAACGTGTATTACAGTGATAACCATGTGGTTGATCGGAATCCGTTGTAGACGGTGTGATAACATGTAACACATTTCCCTTCCTTTCACATTTTACGCACTTATCACCACTATTTTTATTTGCGTCAGTGGAGCTACTATACACCAGACCTAATTTACTGCCATCTTGTGACAGCTGTGTGATTGCTTTTAGAGCAAAGCCGGTGAAGACAGCCAGATAGATTTGCAGGCAGACAAACATGCATTTCCTGTCCAAGAGATACATTTTGCCATCAGCAAAGTTAATGTACACATCCCTGTTAAGAAAATGCCAACAACGGCTAGTTCACCCCCTTTTCGTTGCCATCACAAAACAGTTTCATACACATCGTTCCTATCTCATGATAACAATTCACCATCTGTCACAGAAGTAAACCTATACACCTATAGCTCAGCTAAGGAATGGGTTGCAATATTTTTGTGTTGTGTTGTTTTTTTTTGTTGGTAGCAAGACTACAATAATTGTCAGTGGATACTATTAGTATCTAGGTCAAAAAAATTTATCCTCCATACTTCTTTTTACCTATGTAGCTCAACTGAAGTATCGAATACAATTTTTTATGTAAATCAATTTTTTCTTTTTCATTAGCACTAGTATTCTATTCTTCACTTGACCTATGGGATACAAATATTGTGTATGTAGGTCTTTTCGCCTTTGCTGATAATACTATCTAAATAAGAACATAATGCTAGTAGTAGCAGAGGCAAAACAAGCAACACTTGTAAAATTTGTATCACATTCTTCAGTTGACCTGTATAGGTCAACTACAAAGAAATAGATGTTCATTAAATTTGTATTCCGTGCTGCAGTTAACCCATATGAAGCGATTGAAGTTCGGTATACCACACACATGTCAACTGAGGTATTCAACACTGTTACTTCTATTCTCTGGTTTTTTTAATACAGAAGTACTAAAACTCAAACAAGCGATACCCTTAACATTGTGTTTGAAACTGAAATGGACATGATATATGTCTCCCATCTGTTTTCTCTCCTGCATTCCTTTGTTTATGAACACGTGGTTTTGCTGTTAAATCTATCTATGTAATAAATCTTTCTTTTCCTACTGCCTTTATCCCACATTGTGAGCAGGGTCAGCAGGGTTATGTATGGATATGGCATGGTTAATTCATAAAGGGTGGACGGATGCACTTCCTGCCACCACCCCATAACCCCCTCCCCCCCCCCCCCCCCCACTGTTGTTGACAAATGAGCAAATACAAACACACAAGAAGTAAGGAAATGTAATTCTGATTGTCAACAGATGCTTGTGGTTTCTAACCTTCAACCATAATATTTACATTTACCTGTTGCTGAAGAGAAGTTCAGTGAAAAATACGAACATGAAATACGAAGAAATAAATGATTTCGAAATGTACAGTGTTTGCTTCCTACTTGGGGTATCACTAAGGCAACAATGACCTCTAACTGAATTTAGGTAAATCACAATTCGAGGTGACAATGACAAATATGTCTAAAATTTCAGAAAGTATATGCATTTAAAAAAGTAAACTTGTACAACAGTCACAGATAATTGAATACTGCAGTGGTCGTGGTTATTATCTGTAACACTGTATACAAATTATCCAGTTAATAATTACTTTAAAACAAATGAAATGGTATGTGTAATAAGATTATATGAAAATTGCCTTAGATCCATTATTTAGGCTGTGCTATAAGTTTTGATTTTGACTCTGATATTGAAAATAAAATGCACAAATTCCAAGCTGTCTGTCACCCCGTTAGCAGAACATTAGGTCATAAAGTACGAGAGAGACCATCATGAATTCTATAAAGTGATTGCAGTTCCTGTGTTATCTTATGCAAGTGAAAACTGTCTTTTCTTATGTCATTTTTATTTTATGGGCAACATTGGACCAATTTAGTCAATATTACAAAATTTCTGTTTTTTGTTGGCCCAATGCTTTATTTTTTCAGTTCATGCCCTTCTCTCCTCATCTGAAATCACTCTTCCCGTTCTCTGTTTGTTAATTTTTATTAGTAGTGTGATATGTTTGTCCTGAAGTATCTTAATCACATCCGTCTTGCCATTCAAATCCTCCATTATAACCTGCAATTTCATGATGTCTTCCTTGATCTCTGCAACCCATCTAATGCCACTCTTACTATTCCAGAACATCTCAATTATTCTGCTTCAATTCTATATTTTGTTGTTCTCATCAGATTAGTTCTAGGAAAGAGATCCATTTCTTTTTCATTGTACTTGTCAGTGGTTCTATTTCTTTGCAAACTGTTTCATTTGAAGCTATTCTCCAAACTCCGTCTCTTCAATATTTTTTATTTATACATATTCTGACTATCCTTCTTTCTATTTCGAGTGATCTGTCTATTGGCTACAGTATTAGTTGTTTTACATCTAGTTTTGCTAGCATATGTTAGTAGCAGCTGTTCACACAGTGTTTCAGTTTTGTGGCTATTGAGAGGCATTTTTTATTGTGTATTCCTGTTAACATGTTGTTGACAGGAAGAGTGAGGTCATCAGCAAATCCTTAACAGTTCAACTCTGTGTCATCTTTTTGTGCTCCAACAGTTAACATTCTCTGGATTGTCCTTGTACCATTTCTTCATTATGTATTCAAGGGCACAATTAAAAACAAGTGGTGATAGGCCGTCTCCCTCTTCTTATACTTAATTTTCGATTTTTGTATATGTTAAGGTAAGTTCTATCAGTTAAACTAATTTTGGGTGGAGTTCAAAATGCCTACTATTTTTTAATAGTGAGGGTCTGTGGATAGAATCATATGCTTTCTTAAAATATATAAATGTAATTGAGAGAGGTGTGTTTCATTTTTGATAATAAGCCATGATTAATTACAGAGTAATTATTTGTTCGGTACAGCTTTTCAAAGTCAAAAGCCTGCTTGGTACTCCCCCTGTTCCTTATCCAGTTGTTTTTTGATCCTGTTGTGTAAAATATTGGGAAAAATCTTGTAGGTACAGTCCAAGAGAGAGGTTCCTCACAGTTGTCTGGATCACTTTCATCTCCTTTCTTATGAAGTGGGTTAATTGTAGCTGTGGTCCCTTCTTCTGAGAATTTTTTGTTGCTCAAATTTTTTATAGTAATATGTAAAGATGTCAGAGTTGTGTTACCAGCATACCTCCACATTTCTACTAACACTTGATTTTCACATCTTGCTTTGTAGTTTCTCATTTCTTCAAGTGCAGTTTCTATTTCTTGCGCTGTAGGTGGAATCACATTTTCTGGTTTGGCTTTTTACAGGGTTGCTTGTATATGTTCTGAACAGCTTTTCAGGTTTATCACAGTTCAAGAGTGTGTTGAATGCTTTGTCATGATTTCTGCAGTTTCTTTATTTCTCAACAATACTGTGGGAGGGTTGTAATTACGTAATTGTTTATCAAATGCTTTAAAGTAATCTCTGGAATTGTATTAGTAGTAGTTTTCTTCAGTGGAACTCAGTAGATTATTTTGATATAGCTACTTTGTTTTTCTGATGATTTAAGAGAATATTTCTGAGGTTTTTGAGTTTAGTTGATTTTTCTTCTGTTTTGTGAGTTGGAAATTTTGTCCAATCTTGATGTCTTTCATTGTGTATTTCATCACATTCCGTAGTTCACCATGCATGTTTTTTGCGTTGATTTACTAGGGCCTATTCTTTAGCACATTGTTTTAAAATTGGTATTACTTCTTAAAGATTAGCAGTTGTTATTGTGTTTTTTTTTTATATTTGTTATTTTTTATTAATTTTGGTGGTTCGTACTTTCTTTTATCTCCAATAGCTCTGTCTTTTTTCTTTTTTTTTTCCTTAATGGGGTGAATTTGATATTGATTAAGACCAAATAATGATGTGAACCTGTGTCTGTTCCTCTCAGTACTTTACCATTTCAAATTTCTTTATGAATGAATTGTGCACGCACGCATGGTCCACCTTCCCACTCCCTCTTGTCTTGTCGGGATGTTCCAAACCATAAGTTTGCTTGCTTTTCTTTTAAAATATGTAGATTCAGAGGTGAGCCCATGTGTTCTGCATATTCCAAGGAGTCTTTGTCTGTTTCAATTAGTTTATTTGGAGCCCATTTTCCAATTATCTCAGTACTTCCTTTCCCAGTTTGTCATTAAAATCCCCTTTTAAGAACTTTACAAAGTTTTTATTGACTTGATTTATTGTCTGATACAGAAAAACCCAGAATTTTTCTACTTCTACCATGGTTCTTGTCAGTTTTTCTCGCTGGTTGGTGCACTGGTGTTTGGTAGTATGGATCTTGTTTGTGGTTTTCAGAGTTAAAGTTGGGATTCGTGTAGAAATAGCTTTGAAATAAGTTATTGAATCTTTCACTTTCAAGTTTACTGTAAATCCTGTCCCGAATTGTGGCCACTATTTCAGAACTCTTTGTCCTGGTTTTCCATTGTAAATTCTATAACACTGAGATTCAGATGGATGTTCTGATATATTTCTAATTTCTTGGAGTCCTGCTGTTATGACAATTTATCTGTCCAATTCATTTGTGAATTTTTTGAGAGTTCCAGTTTTCAGTAAAGAGTCTGTTATGTGTTGCAATGAGTTAATTTTTTCATGTATTATTTTGGCATTATGTGCTTGATGAGAGCTTGGGGATTTCAAATGCTCAGATTCATTTGAGTCTTCTAGTTGGCTACCCACCAAATCTGATGTAGCACTGTCCTGCCCTTCTAGGTTTATAAGGTGGACATTTTTCTCTAGAAGACCTGTTCACGTGACTTCTGAAATTTTCCCAGCATATTTCTTTTTCCAATAATTTCCGGGTATGCAGCCGGATCCCGTCAACATTCTGCCACGATATTTCTGCCCAGAGACGTCCGGCCATCATCAGGTGAGTACACAACTACTGAAGAGCCCAGGTGCACTTACGGAATCTATGCCGAATCTAGTGTATGTGAAGTGTACTGACATCCTACAGCGCATGCGTCAGGTGTTAACATGCGCAGCATAGCCAAGTTGTACTTGCTGCCCTCGGTGGTGAAAGTAAAAGATCTAGTCATTGAAAAAAAATCATCTAGTCATTGAATATCAAATGATGCCTTCGATTCCACTGTGATTGCATAATTTTAATAACAGGATTACAATTTTTATCCAGCTCAAGCTAAAATTTTTATTCCATTGAATGTTCCAAAGAAATACAGTGCTCTGCTACTGCCAATTTTGACGGTTGCCGCAGACGGGTGTATCTTTCACGCTCTGTACATTGTTCATGGACAGTTGTTGTCTGGCCAATATATGCTCAGCCTGATTCACAGGGAATTTTGTAGATGCCTGCTTTCTTCAGTTGTAAATTGTCTTTAATGGATCCAACCAGGCCCCGGTTCTTTGGTGGTGGACAGAAGATAACTTTCATTTTATTTTTCTTCAGTAATCTGCCCATTTTCGACGACACATTCCTGGCGTATGGAAGGAACGCAGTTGATTTATAGTTGTCATCAACGTCCTCAGTGCGTTGCTTCTTGTTATGACAGTTACGCATGGCCTTCCTTATTTGGCATGAAGTGTAGCCATTCTCTAAAAACCTTCTCCAAGTGTTCTAATTCTGCGTGGAGGTATTCATCATCCGATATTACATGCGCTCGATGTATTAAGGTACTGAGAACACTGGCTGTTTGTGCTGGGTGATGGCAACTTGACGCCTGGAGATACAGATCTGTGCAAGTCTGTTTCCTGTACACAGAATGTCGTAATGACCCATCATTTTTACGGCATACTAGCACGTCTGGAAATGACGGCACTTTACCTTTTTCAATCTCCATCGTGAATTTGATGTTCTCATGTAATGAGTTTAAGTGATGAAGGAATTTCTCCAGTTTCTGTCTGTCATGAGGCCATACAACAAAAGTATCATCTACGTACCGCCAGAAGACTGTAGGCTTTAAAACAGCAGACTCAAGTGCTTTCTCCTCTAAATCTTCCATAAAAAGATTAGCTACCACAGGGAACAAAGGGCTCCCCATGGTGACGCCGTCTGTTCAAAGAACTCATCACTGAATAAAAAGTACATTGAGGAGAGTATATGTTTGAACAAGGCTGTCAGTTCTGCACTGAATAAGTTGCCAATAAGATATGATTCCATTAAAGGCACATTGGTAAAAAGTGAGACCACATCAAAGCTGACAAATAAATCCAAGCTGCTAAGCTTAACTTCCTTCCAGCGATTGACAAAATCCTCGGAATTACGTATATGGTGACTACAGCTTTAGTAGTGAGACCAGATATTTTGCTGTAGAATAGGTCGCAGCACCAATATTACTCACTATAAATCATAGTGGGGCACCATCCTTGTGAATCTTGGGAAGACCATAGTCATGGTGGTACTGCATTGTGTGGTCGCAAACTCTTGATAACTTGTCCAGGTAGAGAACAGTCGTTCAAAAGGGTAGCAGTTTTCCTTGATATTTGGCTTTTGGGTCATTTTCAGTTCTGTGGTATGTAGAATCATTTATCTGACTATATATCTTCTCATTGTAGGCTTATCTTGTCAGAAGAACTGTGGCGTTACCCTTCTCCATAGGCAGTACAACTGTGCTAGTATCTTCTCTGAGGCTGCGGAGAGCAGCTCTTTCAGCTGGCGAGATATTACTTTGTTGTGGCACACATTTCAAGAACATTTGGCAAGATTCACTTCTAATGTCATCTGCAGAATCCACAGGGAGACGTCTAATGGCTTCCTCAATGGAACTGATGAAATCCGTTAAAGGTAGTGAAGCAGGTGTAGGAGGGAAGTTTAAACCTTTTGCAAGCACTGACATCATTGCATCATCAAGACTCTTTGGGAAATTCAATGGAATAAAATGGAACAAAAATTTTAGCTCCGGTTTCTGGATTTTGGGATTCTGTAATTAAAGAATCAGTGGAAATACGTCTTGCCGATAATCTTGTAAATCGTGACAACGGCTTTCAGCTGAATAAAAATTGGAATCCTGTTCTTAAAATTATGCAATCACAGCATAATTGACTGTGTCATTTGATACTCAATGACTAGATGATCTTTCACTTTCACCACCAAGGGCAGCACGTACAACTCAGCCATGCCGCGCATGTCAACACCTGACGCATGCGCTGTAGGATGCCAGTACATTTCGCATGTGCAAGATTCGGCATAAATACTGCGACTACACCTGGGCTCTTCAGTAGTTGTGTAATCACCTGACGATGGCCGGATGTCTCTGGGCTGAAATCATGGCAGAATGTAGACAGGATTTGGCTTCATACCTGGAAAATATTGGAAGACCTGTTCATGTTTGTCAGATGCTATCTACCTCAAGTGGAGCAAGTTCTGTGTTAAAACTATGGTTGTTAGCCACAGAGGATATTAGTCAGCTGCCACTAACATGGGGAACAGATACCAATGGGTACCACCATTTGACATGTGGAACTGTAGTGCACTTGGTATTAATTTTGGTCCGCCCCAGGTATTTTATTTCTCCAATACCCACCATATCTGGTGAGCATCCCCCTCTCTGCCACCTGGGTAGGCACACTGTCGGAGACTAGCAACTCCTCTGAGTGAAAACTGGGTTAAAAAAAAATCATATTTCCCATCCTATTTCTGAGAAGAATGCCCCCTCTACTACGGCTTTTGACCAAGGCAATAAATGAAGACACATGGCAAGATTAAAAAGTTCACTGAAGGGATTTTTGCCCTTTGAATCTTCGTACTGTGGTATTCAGTCCAAAATGTTGCAGTACTGGTAATGTTCTTCCAATCAATCTTGCTCCACTGAGATTAAATTTTTGATGTGTCTTCAGGAGAAAAATTCATTTCTTGTAAAAAGGGGACTACTACCTCTTTATGCACTTGTAGACAGTTTTCTGGCACTTGGAGAGATATTTTGCTGTTAACGTAGGCATTTAATGGAAAGCCCCATTATGTCTGGCAATTCAAAAATGTGTTTTAGTTCCAAATATTGTGAAAGAACATGTTTCACTGCCAGCTCAATTGAAAATCACATTTTCTTGGAGATCCAAAGAAGTTTGAATGGGTCAGCATCTTGGTTAATTCTTATATAATTTCTGGTGTGTACTTGGCTTGGAAAACTGATTGTATGAGCCATGTAGAAATTCTAATATTCTTGCAAGGTTTCAGCAGCTGTGCAGCAGGCACAGCCAATTGTAAAGAATAACACACACATTTAACCAGAATAATATGACCTACATGCACCTTAAGTTTCTGATAAATCCCTTTGCTTACCATACATTAAAAGAGGCATTATCTGTTCCCTAATCAGCTGCAGCTAATGTTACTACTTTCACAATAGACTCGGCACCACCTGTCTCTCAAACAAATATCAATACTACCCTCTTTTTAGTCGCAGTAAAACAAATAATGCACAACCCTAACTGCTGGTGTACTCCTATATCTGTTGATTCATAGCTAACAAATGCAAGGACATCTCTGGAATGACTTTAATCCCTCCCTAAGGTAAGGATACAGGAGTAGTTTATCAATGCATTGTGCATTTTGTGTGATGTAATTTTAACTTAAATGAACCACTCTAGAAACACCTGTCACACAAATCAGTAAGATTGTAGGAGCACTTGAACTACATAAAAAATGTGTACACAGATATTGTACAGCATAAATTTACTTTATTAGCACAACTGATACTAATGCACAAGTGAATCAGCAAAAACCAACAAACAAGAATCAATGGAAGTAATTATATAAAGATGCACTGAACTCAGTGTACTGTCTGTTCCTGATTGTCACTTCTGCACAGACCAGGGGTAATGCATGCATGCAGGAATCTTCTTGGCACGTCAGTGTGGTCTTTAAGCTGTGATGCCACCTTTTCACCATGCTGTTGACTGCATGGTGGTAACTTCTAATCAATTTATTATCATCCATTTTATCATATACATGATACAGGAATTGTCATATAGAAAGAAAGAAAGAAAGAGAGAGAGAGAGAGAGAGAGAGAGAGAGTGTGTGTGTGTTAATAATTAAGGGAACTAACATTTTGTTAGTTACACTTTACATATTTTGTCTTCTTTTTTACATGAAAGA
Organism: Schistocerca gregaria; assembly: GCF_023897955.1. Lineage (NCBI taxonomy): Eukaryota > Metazoa > Arthropoda > Insecta > Orthoptera > Acrididae > Schistocerca > Schistocerca gregaria. Next base: position 654,569,626 of record NC_064924.1, read on the forward strand.
TGAAAAAAAATACAGGGTTTATACAAAGAAAAATCCATTAAGGGGAATAACATTTTCTTAATTACACTTTAATATTTTTCTTAGTTAAACTTCACACATATTGTCTTCTATTTGCATGCAACTTGGAAAAAAAATGAAGGATTATGCAGAAAAATCAAAAGATGAGCATTATCTGTTCAGATATCAAAGAAATTCATCAACATTATAGAAACTCTGACCTAATAGTAGCCTCTTTAATTCTTTTTTAAATATATGTAAGTTTTGTATGCTTTTTATTTCTTTTGGTAAGGCATTGAACATTATTTTGGGTAGATACATCACACTATTTTGGTACAGGGATTTTGAATGAACAAGGGGGACCCAAAAGAAACCGGATTGTTGTTATAAAAAATTTATTGATGAACCTTTTTACAAAATTACTTCAGCCACCTTCAAAATACTCTCCATTACATTTGATGCACTTGTCAAGTCTCTTTTTCCCGCTGTTGGAAGCATGTTTGGAACTCTTCAAGTTTGATATTGTCCAGTGCCCTTTGCAAAGCTGTTTTTACCACCTCCACATCGTCATAACACTCCCCATTTTGCGTTTTTTTCATTCGTGGAAATAGGAAAAAGTCGCAAGGGGTTAGGTCCAGCGAATACGAACTGTGGGGAACGACAGACCACCTCTGAGATGCCAAATAGTGGGTCACTCGTAAGGCCGTGTGTGCTGGAGCGTTGTTCTGGTGCAGAAACCAGTCACCTGATCGCCAAATTTCCAGACGTTTTCCTCCTCACATCCTGTCACAGACGCCTTAAAACATCCAAGTAAAAGTGCTGGTTAACAGTCTGGCCAAGGGGTACAAATTCTGATGCACAATTCCACAAACTTCAAAAAAGACAATGATCATCGTCTTCACATTTGACCTCACTTGCCTTGCTTTTTTTGGTCTTGGGTTGTTAGGAGTCCTCCATTGGCTTGACGCTTGGTTGGTTTCTGGGTCATACCTGTACCACAACTCTCATCACCTGTAATGACTTTGTTCAAGAAGTTTGGATCACATGCAATCTCCGTTTTCAAGTCCTGACACACATTCATGCGGATGGTTTTTTTCCTCCTGTGTGAGAAGGTGTGGAACAAATTTAGCAGCAACATGTCTCACGTGCAAATCCTCACTCAAAATCTGCTGGCACGAGCTCCAACTGATTCCTGGCTCTGCTGAAATTTGGTCGATCATTTGGTGACAATCCTCGTTGATCTTTTGGTGGACCTTTTCAATGTTTTCCTCATTTCACAATGTTGAAGGGCGTCAGAACAAGCTTGGTCTTCAACACACACCTCACCACATTTAAAGCGCCCAAACCACTCAAACCTGTGTGCGGCTCATAGCGTCCTCCTGGAAAGCTTCCTGAAGCATTTGGTGTGTCTCCATTAAAGTTTTTTTAAGCAGTAAACAGAATTTCACACACACTCTTTGTTCTTTTAAAGTTGCCATAACGACTTTGCAGAGGTAACCCTCCAACAGTCAGAGAAACACAATACCACACTTGCATGTTAAGCTCTACACTGACGCCGTCTGCACAGCTGTTTCATGAAGTTACCTACTAACACCTTCTAGCGTGAGAACCCTGCACTACGTCTAAGAGTGGCAGCGTCCTTGGAGTCCGGTTTCTTTTGTGTACTGTTTCAAAATTGCAGTTTTCTTGATATGTAACAGTATTTACTAAGTTTTTTATTCAATAGTTCAACATGTTTTTTCCATCTCACGTTATTGTCCACCCGTACACCTAAAAATTTTGTAAAAGAAGTTTGTTCTATCAGACATTTCCCAATCTCTGCTCGTACGTTATTTTTTTACTTTGTTCTTTATGTGCCTAAAGCTCATCCAAGTGGTTTTTTGTCATTTATAACTAATTGTCCTTGAACCATTCAGCTGCCTAATTCATTGTTGAAGCTATTTTTTCTTGTATGTCAGCTTCACTAACTCCCTTAATAAAAAGGCTCGTATCATCTGTGAAAAGTACTGATTCTGCTCTTGTTAGATGGTTAGGAAAACTATTAATAAAAACTAAGAAGAGCAGAGGGCCTAGAACAGAAACATGGGCTACACCACAGTTGACTTTCAGATACGTTGAGTAATATTTTGTGCCATTATGTATTATTCCAACACTTTGATATCTGTTGCACAGATACGATTGAAACCAGATGTATGCTTTTCCACGTACTCCATAGCAATACAGTTTCTCTAGCAAAATATCATGGCTGAGGAGTTCAAATGCCTTGGATAGATCTAAAAATATTCCACAGTTTGTCCTCATTGTCAATTGCAGTTAAAACCTGTTCCAAGAAGTGATATACAGCTGTTTCTGTAGACCTGTTTTCCCTGAATCCATTCTGTGCATTGGTTAGAATTTTACATTTGTTTAGGAAACTCAGCAGTCTCTCGTACATATTCCTCTCAATTACTTTAGCAAAACCTGAAAGTTGTGACAAGTTCTGTAATTTTGTATGGTAAATTGACAGTATTTTTTATAAAGAGGCTTTACTATTGATTTTCTAAGTGCAGAAGGGAATTTACCAGTTTTACATGATGTATTAATAATATCAACTAGTTCAATTATTATTTTGTTTGCACTACATTTTATGACCTTATCAGGAATACCATCACATCCACAGGACACTTTATTTTTCAGCTTATTAATTGCATTTTTACTTCTGAATGCGTAACCGGGTACAAAACATAGTCTTTTCATTTGCTGGAACTTCTGACTTACTGCCTTTAGAGTTCCCCAGGTTCTTGATAAGATTTTGAGCACTGTTAATGTAGTAGTCATTGAACATATTGGCAACACATCGAGGATCTTCAACAACTTTTCCTCCCTTTTATATGATAACCTTATCGTTTGTCACTTTGGATTTACCAATGTTACAGTTTATGACCTTCCAAACTGATTTGGTTTTATTGCCGCCTTTTCTGATAATTAAATCATTGTTCAGTTTTTTGCTGCACGAATAACTTCTCTGTAGCATCTAAGATACAGTTTTAAAGCTGCATTATGCTTTGAATACCAACACAGATTTCTAAGAGTACCTGCAGATTTCTTAATTCTTGCAGTTAATCATGAATTCGATTTGAGAGATTTTTACTTTTTTGAGTGGGAAAGCGACGTCAGAATAGTATTTAAAATCAGAGAAAAATGACTCATTTAGAGTCGACAGTTTTGTTTGAGTCTCTGTCGACACTATGCAACATGCTATGAAAATTCCAAAGGCTACTTTAATTAATGTATCTTGTTTCTATATAGTTTCCACTGCCATGTTTTTTTCCTGACCATATTTTTTAATAAGAGCTTGATTGCCATGTGGTCAGAGAAACCAGTATCTGTTACTTCAACCTCATAACTATAGGTCTCTTAGTTAATAAACACCTGATCAGTTGTTGTCTCACACCCATCTCCATACCTAGTGATAACAGTTACTGTGGCTTCTAAATCATATGATGTGAAGAGATTTAGCAGTTGATCCTTGTGTGCATTACTATTACTTCTAAAACTGATGCTGAAACTTGCGGGTGGATTGCACTGAAAGCTGCATGCTCTTGATAGTTCCTGGAAAAATGATGAACTGCCATCCCTAGTACACAGAACATGTATATTCCACAGAGTCTAATGCACTCTCTGCATCATATCTTGTGTGCCACTATGCATGCTGGAAAATGTTTGTTCACATATTCTGAACACTCCCCCTTGAACAAATATTTTTCAGATATTGAACACTATACATCCCAGGTTAAACCATAGTGTTTCACCAGCTTCTGAAATTTGTCCTTACTGAAGTTTGGTTAGGAGACCAGATAACATTTTCTTCTGTGCATAGATAACTGAGGATTGTATTTCCCTGTTCCACATGTTGTCTTATAAAGTGATGCCTTATGTCAATATGTTTGGATCTTACACTGGTGACATTATTTTTTGCAAGTTAAATAGCTCGCATATTGTCACAAAAACCACAGTTGGCTTTGATGTTGGATGAGATTCTATTTCACACATCAGTATATGGATACAAAGAGCTTCTTGGATAGTAGAGGACAAGGCCACACATTCAGCTTCTACAGTACTCAAAGCAACAGTACTTTGTCCCTTACATGCCCATGATATCAATCCTCCCATTCGCCTATAACAACTTCCAATGATGGAGTGTCTGCTCTCCAGCTCATTTCCCCAGGCTACAGCATTGCATCATTGTATCCTTCCAAATTTACATTTCCAGTTTTAGAATATTTTAGCTTATAATCGACAGTTCCACTTAAATACCTGAATATTCTCTTGACTGCCATTCAGTGCTTTTCTCTCATATCACTGCGAAACTTGCTTGCTGCATTTGTGGCGAATGCAATGTCTGGTCTGGAAGTCTGTAATAAGTACAGTAGACTTCCTACAGCTTCTAAATAGAGTACACTTTCCTTACATTTCTTGTCATCATCAGTTATTAGCAATTTTGCATTATTTTCCATGTTGTTGTTGTTGTGGTCTTCAGTCCTGAGACTGGTTTGATGCAGCTCTCCATGCTACTCTATCCTGCGCAAGCTTCTTCATCTCCCAGTACCTACTGCAACCTACATCCTTCTGAATCTGCTTAGTGTACTCATCTCTCGGTCTCCCTCTACGATTTTTACCCTCCACACTGCCCTCCAATGCTAAATTTGTGATCCCTTGATGCCTCAAAACATGTCCTACCAACCGATCCCTTCTTCTAGTCAAGTTGTGCCACAAACTTCTCTTCTCCCCAATCCTATTCAATACCTCCTCATTAGTTACGTGATCTATCCACCTTATCTTCAGTATTCTTCTGTAGCACCACATTTCGAAAGCTTCTATTCTCTTCTTGTCCAAACTAGTTATCGTCCATGTTTCACTTCCATACATGGCTACACTCCAAACAAATATTTTCAGAAATGACTTCCTGACACTTAAATCTATATTCGATGTTAACAAATTTCTCGTCTTCAGAAACGTTTTCCTTGCCATTGCCAGTCTACATTTTATATCCTCTCTACTTCGACCATCATCAGTTATTTTACTTCCTAAATAGCAAAACTCCTTTACTACTTTAAGTGTCTCATTTCCTAATCTAATTCCCTCAGCATCACCCGATTTAATTGGACTACATTCCATTATCCTCGTTTTGCTTTTGTTGATGTTCATCTTATATCCTCCTTTCAAGACACTGTCCATTCCGTTCAACTGCTCTTCCAAGTCCTTTGCCGTCTCTGACAGAATTACAATGTCATCGGCGAACCTCAAAGTTTTTACTTCGTCTCCATGAATTTTAATACCTACTCCAAATTTTTCTTTTGTTTCCTTTACTGCTTGCTCAATATACAGATTGAATAACATCGGGGAGAGGCTACAACCCTGTCTCACTCCTTTCCCAACCACTGCTTCCCTTTCATGCCCCTCGACTCTTATTACTGCCATCTGGTTTCTGTACAAATTGTAAATAGCCTTTCGCTCCCTGTATTTTACCCCTGCCACCTTTAGAATTTGAAAAAGAGTATTCCAGTCAACATTGTCAAAAGCTTTCTCTAAGTCTACAAATGCTAGAAACGTAGGTTTCCCTTTTCTTAATCTTTCTTCTAAGATAAGTCGTAAGGTCAGTATTGCCTCACGTGTTCCAACATTTCGACGGAATCCAAACTGATCCTCCCCGAGGTCCGCATCTACCAGTTTTTCCATTCGTCTGTAAAGAATTCGCGTTAGTATTTTGCAGCTGTGACTTATTAAACTTATTGTTCGGTAATTTTCACATCTGTCAGCACCTGCTTTCTTTGGGATTGGAATTATTATATTCTTCTTGAAGTCTGAGGGTATTTCGCTTGTCTCATACATCTTGCTCACCAGCTCGTAGAGTTTTGTCATGACTGGCTCTCCCAAGGCCGTCAGTAGTTCTAATGGAATGTTGTCTACTCCGGGGGCCTTGTTTCGACTCAGGTCTTTCAGTGCTATGTCAAACTCTTCACGCAGTATCGTATCACCCATTTCGTCTTCATCTACATCCTCTTCCATTTCCATAATATTGTCCTCAAGTACGTCACCCTTGTATAAACCTTCTATATACTCCTTCCACCTTTCTGCCTTCCCTTCTTTGCTTAGAACTGGGTTGCCATCTGAGCTCTTGATATTCATACACGTGGTTCTCTTCTCTCCAAAGGTCTCTTTAATTTTCCTGTAGGCAGTATCTATCTTACCCCTAGTGAGATAAGCCTCTACATCCTTACATTTGTCCTCTAGCCATCCCTGTTTAGCCATTTTGCACTTCCTGTCGATCTCATTTTTGAGACGTTTGTATTCCTTTTTGCCTGCTTCATTTACTGCATTTTTATATTTTCTCCTTTCATCAATTAAATTCAATATTTCTTCTGTTACCCAAGGATTTCTAGCAGCCCTCGTCTTTTTACCTTCTTTATCCTCTGCTGCCTTCACTACTTCATCCCTCAGAGCTACCCATTCTTCTTCTACTGTATTTCTTTCCCCTATTCCTGTCAATTGTTCCCTTATGCTCTCCCTGAAACTCTGTACAACCTCTGGTTCTTTCAGTTTATCCAGGTCCCATCTCCTTAATTTCCCACATTTTTGCAGTTTCTTCAGTTTTAATCTACAGGTCATAACCAATAGATTGTGGTCAGAGTCCACATCTGCCCCTGGAAATGTCTTACAACTTAAAACCTGGTTCCTAAATCTCTGTCTTACCATTATATAATCTATCTGATACCTTTTAGTATCTCCAGGGTTCTTCCACGTATACAACCTTCTTTCATGATTCTTAAACCAAGTGTTACCTATGACTAAGTTGTGCTCTGTACAAAATTCTACTAGGCGGCTTCCTCTTTCATTTCTTAGCCCCAATCCATATTCACCTACTATGTTTCCTTCTCTCCCTTTTCCTACACTCGAATTCCAGTCACCCATTACTATTAAATTTTCGTCTCCCTTCACTATCTGAATAATTTCTTTTATTTCATCGTACATTTCTTCAATTTCTTCATCATCTGCAGAGCTAGTTGGCATATAAACTTGTACTACTGTAGTAGGTGTGGGCTTCGTATCTATCTTGGCCACAATAATGCGTTCACTATGCTGTTTGTAGTAGCTTACCCGCATTCCTATTTTCCTATTCATTATTAAACCTACTCCCGCATTACCCCTATTTGATTTTGTATTTATAACCCTGTATTCACCTGACCAAAAGTCTTGTTCCTCCTGCCACCGAACTTCACTAATTCCCACTATATCTAACTTTAACCTATCCATTTCCCTTTTTAAATTTTCTAACCTACCTGCCCGATTAAGGGATCTGACATTCCACGCTCCGATCCGTAGAACGCCAGTTTTCTTTCTCCTGATAACGACATCCTCCTGAGTAGTCCCCGCCCGGAGATCCGAATGGGGGACTATTTTACCTCCGGAATATTTTACCCAAGAGGATGCCATCATCATTTAATCATACAGTAAAGCTGCATGTCCTCGGGAAAAATTACGGCTGTAGTTTCCCCTTGCTTTCAGCCGTTCGCAGTACCAGCACAGCAACTCCGTTTTGGTTAATGTTGCAAGGCCAGATCAGTCAATCATCCAGACTGTTGCCCCTGCAACTACTGAAAAGGCTGCTGCCCCTCTTCAGGAACCACACGTTTGTCTGGCCTCTCAACAGATACCCCTCCATTGTGGTTGCACCTACGGTACGGCCATCTGTATCGCTGAGGCACGCAAGCCTCCCCACCAACGGCAAGGTCCATGGTTCATGGGGGGTTATTTTCCATAGGAATAGAAAATAGGCTTACAATTTTCCATATTGAATTTTTCAGAGAGAGAGAGAGAGAGAGAGAGAGAGAGTGAGAGAGAGAGAGAGAGAGAGAGAGAGAGAACATCGCTGGCACTGTTGTATTTGTAAATCTGCAGTCTTTGTGATAACTTCACATGTGGCAAATTCTTGTGTGTGTGTGTGTGTGTGTGTGCGCGCGCGCACACTTTGCACAATATGGTGATGTACAAATTACATAAATGCTGGATATATTTTGGAATATTCGAAAAATACAATCCTGTACTTCGCAGCAAAATCGCGTGGAATTTTCGACATAAGTTCCGTAACCACTTAACCTCACATATTTATTTACTCTGTATTTCATCGTTTGGAGGTTATTTATTTTCACATAGGGCACTTCTAACAGTTTTCTACTGTAGGGCACCAACACACCAAAAATATTTTGCCATAGTTGAAGAAAAAAAATTGAAAACTGATGATAATGTAAAGTGGATCTTGCCAGTTCAAAACCGGTAATGGTGCTATTTACTTAAATAAATAGCAGTATTAATAATGGCTGGCTGATGTCTTCTGCTTTGTAAGAATTAACCTACATTAATTGTACACAACCATGGTCTAACCATGTCAGTTTTATACAAAATAGCTTTAGTCTAAGATTTTCCATGAGCACAGAGATTGATGTTGTAGTGGTCTTCAGTCCTGAGACTGGTTTGATGCAGCTCTCCATGCCACTCTATCCTGTGCAAGCTTCTTCATTTCCCAGTACCTACTGCAACCTACATCCTTCTGAATCTGCTTAGTGTATTCATCTCTTGGTCTCCCTCTACGATTATTACCCTCCACGCTGCCCTCCAATACTAAATTGGTGATCACTCGATGCCTCAGAACATGTCTTAACAACCGTTCCCTTCCTTCTTTTGGTCAAGTTGTGCCACAAACTTCTTCTCCCCAATCCTATTCAATACCTCCTCATTAGTTATGTTATCCACCCATCTAATGTTCAGCATTCTTCTGTAGCTTCTATTCTCTTCTTGTCCAAACTATTTATCGCCCATGTTTCACTTCCATACATGGCTACACTCCATACAAATACTTTCAGAAATGACTTCCTGATACTTAAATCTATACTCGATGTTAACAAATTTCTCTTCAGAAACGCCCTCCTTGCCATTGCCAGTCTACTTCTTATATCCTCTCTACTTTGACCATCATCAGTTATTTCACTCCCCAAATAGCAAAACTCCTTTACTACTTTAAGTGTCTCATTTTCTAATCTAATTCCCTCAGCATCACCCGACTTAATTCGACTACATTCCATTATCCTCATTTTGCTTTTGTTGATGTTCATCTTATATCCTCCTTTCAAGACCATATCCATTCCATTCAACTGCTCTTCCAAGTCCTTTGCTGTCTCTGACAGAATTACAATGTCATCGGTGAACCTCAAAGTTTTTATTTCTTCTCCATGGATTTTAATACCTACTCCGAATTTTTCTTTCGTTTCCTTCACTGATTGCTTAATATACCAATTAAATAACATCGGGGAGAGGCTACAACCCTGTCTTACTACCTTCCCAACCACCGCTTCCCTTTCATGTCCCTCTACTCTTATAACTGCCATCTGGTTTCTGTACAAATTGTAAATAGCCTTTCGCTCCCTGTATTTTACCCCTACCACCTTCAGAATTTGAAAGAGAGTATTCCAGTCAACATGGTCAAAAGCTTTCTCTAAGTCTACAAATACTAGAAACGTAGGTTTGCCCTTCCTTAATCTAGCTCCTAAGATAAGTCGTAGGGTCAGTATTGCCTCACGTGTTCCAACATTTCTACAGAATCCAAACTGATCTTCCCAGAGGTCGGATTATACTAGTTTTTCCATTCGTCTGTAAAGAATTCGCGTTAGTATTTTGCAGCTGTGACTTATTAAACTGATAGTTCGGTAATTTTCACATCTGTCAACACCTGCTTTCTTTGGGATTGGAATTATTATATTATTCTTGAAGTCTGAGGGTATTTCGCCTGTCTCACACATCTTGCTCACCAGATGGTACAGTTTTGTCAGGACTGGCTCTCCCAAGGCCGTCAGTAGTTCCAATGGAATGTTGTTTACTCCGGGGGCCTTGTTTCAACTCAGGTCTTTCAGTGCTCTGTCAAACTCGTCACGCCGTATTGTATCTCCCATTTCATCTACATCCTCTTCCATTTCCATAATTTTGTCCTCAAGTACATCGCTCTTGTATAGACCCTCTATATACTCCTTCCACCTTTCTGCTTTCCCTTCTTTGCTTAGAACTGGGTTTCCATCTGAGCCCTTGATGTTCATACAAGGGGTTCTCTTACCTCCAAAGGTCTCCTTAATTTTCCTGTAGGCAGTAATTATCTTACCCTTAGTGAGATAAGCCTCTACATCCTTACATTTGTCCTCTAGCCATCCCTGCTTAGCCATTCTGCACTTCCTGTCCATCTCATTTTTGAGACGTTTGTATTCCTTTTTGCCTGCATCATTTACTGCATTTTTATATTTTCTCCTTTCATCAATTAAATTCAATATTTCTCCTATTGCCCAAGGATTTCTACTAGCCCTCGTCTTTTTACCTACTTGATCCTCTGCTGCCTTCACTACTTCATCCCTCAAAGCTACCCATTCTTCTTCTACTGTACCCATTTCATCAATTGTTCCCTTGTGCTCTCCCTGAAACTCTGTACAACCTCTGGTTCTTTCAGTTTATCCAGGTCCCATCTCCTTAAATTCCCAACTTTTTGCAGTTTCTTCAGTTTTAATCTACAGTTCATAACCAATAGATTGTCGCCCGAGTCCACATCTGCCCCTGGAAATGTCTTACAATTTAAAACTTGGTTCCTAAATCTGTCTTACCATTATATAATCTGATACCTTTTAGTATCTCCAGGGTTCTTCCATGAATACAACCTTCTTTCATGATTCTTAAACCAAGTGTTAGCTATGATTAAGTTGTGCTCTGTGCAAAATTCTACCAGGCGGTTTGCTCTTTCATTTCTTACTCCCAATCCATATTCACCTATTATGTTTCCTTCTCTCCCTTTTCCTACACTCGAATTCCAGTCACCCGTGACTATTAAATTTTCGCCTCCCTTCACTACCTGAATAATTTCTTTTATCTCATCATACATTTCTTCAATTTCTTCATCATCTGCAGAGCTAGTTGGCATATAAACTTGTACTACTATAGTAGGTGTGGGCTTCGTATCTATATTGGCCACAATAATGCGTTCACTGTGCTGTTTCTAGTAGCTTACCCGCATTCCTTCCTATTTATTATTAAACCTACTCCTGCATTACTCCTATTTGATTTTGTGTTTATAACCCTGTAGTCACCTGACCAGAAGTCTTGTTCCTTCCGCCACCAAACTTCACTAATTCCCACTATATCTAACCTTAACCTATCTATTTCCGTTTTTAAATTGTCTAACCTACCTGCCAGATTTAGGGATCTGATATTCCATGCTCCGATCCGTAGAACGCCAGTTTTCTTTTTCCTGATAAATAATCTACCCATATGGCCACGATTGCAATTTCTTCAGTGCTCCTTTTATGATTCATACTTGGATCTAACTTTGACTGTAACATGCCCAGTTTTATACAGTTTTATACAGACATTTATCCCAGCAATGGCCACTTTGCTGTAATCCATTTATGCCATTCTTCAAACGTTAATTCTCCTTTGCCCTTGATAAGGTTGCATAACTTCATCAGGTGGAATCACATATACACTCCTGGAAATTGAAATAAGAACACCGTGAATTCATTGTCCCAGGAAGGGGAAACTTTATTGACACATTCCTGGGGTCAGATACATCACATGATCACACTGACAGAACCACAGGCACATAGACACAGGCAACAGAGCATGCACAATGTCGGCACTAGTACAGTGTATATCCATCTTTCGCAGCAATGCAGGCTGCTATTCTCCCATGGAGACGATCGTAGAGATGCTGGATGTAGTCCTGTGGAACGGCTTGCCATGGCATTTCCACCTGGCGCCTCAGTTGGACCAGCGTTCGTGCTGGACGTGCAGACCGCGTGAGACGACGCTTCATCCAGTTCCAAACATGCTCAATGGGGGACAGATCCGGAGATCTTGCTGGCCAGGGTAGTTGACTTACACCTTCTAGAGCCGTTGGGTGGCACGGGATACATGCGGACGTCCATTGTCCTGTTGGAACAGCAAGTTCCCTTGCCGGTCTAGGAATGGTAGAACGATGGGTTCGATGACGGTTTGGATGTACCGTGCACTATTCAGAGTCCCCTCGATGATCACCAGAGGTGTACGGCCAGTGTAGGAGATCGCTCCCCACACCATGATGCCGGGTGTTGGCCCTGTGTGCCTCGGTCGTATGCAGTCTTGATTGTGGCACTCACCTGCACGGCACCAAACACGCATACGACCATCATTGGCACCACGGCAGAAGCGACTCTCATCGCTGAAGACGACACGTCTCCATTCGTCCCTCCATTCCCTCCATTCCCTCCATTCATGCCTGTCACGACACCACTGGAGGTGGGCTGCACGATGTTGGGGCGTGAGCGGAAGACCGCCTAACGGTGTGCGGGACCGTAGCCCAGCTTCATGGAGACGTTGGCGAATGGTCCTCGCCGATACCCCAGGAGCAACAGTGTCCCTAATTTGCTGGGAAGTGGCGGTGCGGTCCCCTACGGCACTGCGTAGATCCTATGGTCTTGGCGTGCATCCGTGCGTCGCTGCGGTCCGGTCCCAGGTCGACGGGCACGTGCACCTTCCGCCGACCACTGGTGACAACATCGATGTACTGTGGAGACCTCACGCCCCACGTGTTGAGCAATTCGGCGGTACATCCACCCGGCCTCCCGCATGCCCACTATACACCCTTGCTCAAAGTCCGTCAACTGCACATACGGTTCACGTCCACGCTGCCGCGGCATGCTACCAGTGTTAAAGACTGCGATGGAGCTCCGTATGCCACGGCAAACTGGCTGACACTGACGGCGGCGGTGCACAAATGCTGCGCAGCTAGCACCATTTGACGGCCAACACCGCGGTTCCTGGTGTGTCCGCTGTGCCGTGCGTGTGATCATTGCCTGTAGAGCCCTCTCGCAGTGTCCGGAGCAAGTATGGTGGGTCTGACACACCGGTGTCAATGTGTTCTTTTTTCCATTTCCAGGAGTGTATTTCCTCTTCCAGCCTTCCATTCAGGTAAGCTGTTTTCACATCCATTTGATGAATTAATAAGTCTTCCCTTACTGCAAGAGCTAAAAGGTATCTTAATGATGAATACTTCACCACTGGTGAGAAAGCTTCATTCTACGGTAATCTATTCCTTCTTTCTGGGAATATCATTTAACTACCAATCGGGTTTGAATTTTGGTATTGCACTCTCAGGATTTTTAATATTAAACACCAATCTTGTTTTAGTGGCTTTTTATTTTCAAGCATGTCAACCCATTCATATGTATCATTATCCACAAAAGACTGCAGCCCCTTTTCAATAGCTTTTTTGAATCTTGAGCGTTTGAACTTTCTAAAGCTTCACCAACTGAGATTGGTTCATTGTTGATTGTTTGGGCAGCATACATTTCATATCATACCTGGGATATCCTTTTGGTTTTGCTATATGTGAAGACTGCCTTAAACTGACTTCCTTTGTTGAGTCTTCTTCCTCAATTTGATTCTCAGGTAGCACATCAGCTTCCTCTTTACTCTCGTTTTCCTCTCTTTCAGATTCCATCTCTGTTTCAGCACTATCACACATTGCTTGTTTGCTTTACTGTATCCTTTTGACTACTTTCCTTCATTTTAGATCTATAATCCTCTAAAAATACTAAATCTCTACTACTTATTATCTTCTTATTCACAGGATCATAAAATCTGTAGCCTTTTGAATCCTCACAGTAGCCAACAAAAATATATTTTTGAGATTTTGTGTCCCATTTTCCTCTTAATGGTTTTGGAATCTGAACCATTGTTTCACATCCAAAGACTTTTAAATGCTTTAGATCTGGTTTCTTCGCAGTCTATACTTCATGAGGTGTCTTGTCTCACAGCTTTGGTAGGTGATCTGTTAATTAACCCATTAGCGCCGGAATTAATTTTTTGATGATTTTTTAAATTGCATTTTTATCTGTAAAAGGCATAAATTTACACAACAGAGTTGTTTCGATGGAAATCATTACCGCCATTAGCAAGATATTTGATGTTGCCATATGGCAACGCTAGGTGCTTTCCGTACCTAAATGTATATGGATTAAAACTTCAACTAAAATAAGTAGGTTACTGAAATTTCTTAATTACGTACACAAGTTTTGTGCAAATTTATTATTCAATCTTCATCATACATTTCATACTTTATAACACAGTACAATTAATAATCAAAAATCAAACCTTGAACTCAGCATTATTTTACAGGAAATGGAATAAAACAGTCAATACACAATCCCACATTACACTTTGAACACATTGTTCTCACAATATATTAAGTCCTTGTGTGCACACCTTTTCTTCTTCTTTCCTTCTGTGTGCTGGACGAGGTGGTCAGTCTTATCAAACCTAATTGAATCTGATATGCGGCTGTTGGAACATGCCCTTGATGCAGATGGTCTCCCGGCTCCTTTTAGTAAAGCTTGGTGTCTTTGCAAATACACTGTTGCTACTTCTCTCTTGAAATCAAGCTGAGAAATAGTTTGGTTTCTTGCTTTATTATACAAAATCCAACTGTTTTGTATGGCGACTTCTAACATCAATGTAAAGACAAACGATTACCATTTCTTGCCTCTTATTGCAATGCTATAGCATGCTAGATTCTGATCCATCTGATCAGTACCTCCCATATATGTATTATATTTGACTACCAGTTTTGGTTTGGGAATCATTATATTTCGCTTTTTTAGTTGTGAAACCAATGATAGGCATACTTACCTGCCAACATGTTCATTTCCTGAATCTTCATCTGTGTCTACTTTCGGATCTGGGGGCCCATAAATAACATCACCTTCAATATTGTAATTATAAAGAATCTCAATCGTCTCAGCAAGTGAGAAACCTCTTCCAAAACAAAAGAGAAAATTTGTCCTTTTACTGAGTACAAGCACCTAGCCATATGGCAACACAGACATTCAAACAGCCTAAATGAACGTAATTTATTTCACAGCAAGCAGTAACCTCCAAAGAATAGATATTTGAGTATTTAAAGCACAACCATACTAAAAAACCAAATTATATATTGTAAGTTACTGTGTAAAACATGCTTACTCGAACTTATGCTCCATTTTTCATCATCATTCAGCAAACGACTTCAAACACTGCTTACGCCACAGAATTTAAATGTATTGTTAAAACTGTTGCATAGTAGCGATTTTTATAGTCTTGCAGAACGGAATCCAGTGCTGCCAGCACTCTCGCTTCGTTGATGTCATGGAATCAACGATTTTAAAAAAGTGTTACAAACATTGCAATATGGCAAAACGCGGCGCTTATGGGTTAAATACACTGCTATTGACACAGCCTCTGCCCAAAAACACTTTCAAAGCTCAGCAACACTTAACATACTTCTTGCCTTTTCTACAATGGTTCTGTTGGCTCGTTCTGCAACTCCATTCTGAGGAGGACTGTAGCAAATGGTGGTCTGATGCCTAACACCCATTCCATTAATCTGTTCCTTAAACCGTCTGTTTACATATTCTTGTCCATTGTCTGATATGATATTTTTAATTTTTTCCCCAGTCTATCTTTCGACTATTTTGCAATAAACAACAAATACATCATTCACTTGATCCTTGCTACTTATAAAATAAACATACATGTATGTAGAAAAATCATGTCAGCAAATAGAAGCTACCTCTTAAGGATTTATTCTCCATAGGTCCACAGAGATTTGAGTGTACAAGTTGTAAGACTTCGGTAGATTTGCTCTGACTCAATTTAAATGTCAATCTAGCCTGTTTCCCTTGTAAAGACACCTCACATTGGACATTATTCATCCCATAATTTTCCATCTCAGATGACATATTCCTCAGTAAAGTCATACTTTTCCTATTCAAATGTCCAAATCTCCTATGCCACAAGAAACCTTTTGCAGCATAAACAGAGTGATTTCCTATTTCAGCAGTATTTTGAACTGTATTCACTTTGTAAATATCTCTTATATTACTTGTAGTAGCTACCATATCACCACAAGAGTCTATCACTTTGGCTCCCTCTATATCAAAGATAAATTTATTACCCTTCTTTACTATTTCGCTTACAACACCAAATTAGTTGCAATACTCTTTACATAATGTACATCATGAGCAGTAACAATTTCCTTTTCCCAATTCACATGCAAATTAAGATTCACTTCTCTTGCGAGTTCACACCTTAACTTAGATCCATCCAATGTGGAAATTCCAAAGTCAGTCCTTGACTGAACACCATACAGATCTGACGGAGCTTTGATAATGTGCACAGATGCTCCTGAATCTAGGAGCCATTCTGCATGATTGTCACTTGCTTCATTATAAAAGTAAAAAATAGAAAATGCCTTACCTTTATGGGTAGTCTTTCTCTCAGGACTACTGGAACTAACATGCTTCTTTTCTTTTATATTTAACTTTTCGTTACACTGTGAAGCAATATGTCCAGTTTTCTGGCATGTGAAACATGTTATTGGCTTCTTCTTCTTCTTCTTCTTCTTGTACTTAGAGTATAAAGCCAACACTTTTTTTTTCTGAAGCATTGGAATCTGGTTCACTCTTCACGTCCTGTAGAATCTTGACTTTAACAATATCCGCTGTAATGGGTATTCCAGAACTTTCCAAACCCATAACCATTGGTGAATATTTCTCTGGTATTCCAGCTAACAATAAAGTTCGAATCCATTCATCCACAATTTCCAAAACCAACATTCCTCAGAAAATTGGAGATGGAAATTATTTTATTGACATATTCATCCATGCTTTTACATTTATTCAATCTTGTGGTTATCAGCTCATGAAGTAATGCTTCTTTTCTGGTTAAACCACCATCTTCAAATGCATTTTTCATGATGTCCCATATCTCCTTTGCTGACGTAGCCTTTTCTATGTGAACATAATTCACTGGGTCAATCAAAAGGATTAGTTTTGATTTCGCCTACCAATCCTTAGTAGCAAAACTTGATTCCATTGGTTCCATAAGTCATCAAAGTGCAAATACGCCTCCACGGTAAATTTCCAGGTCACATAATTTTCATGCCCTGCAAGCCGCTCTATTTGAGTTATCTGCATTGTGCACATTTTACAGTTATTTTTCTTCTTAGTATAGTGTACATAATCCAACTTTATACAAAATTCCCTGCACCTTAAAGCTGATTATTTCGCTTTAATCCAGTAGCTGGGCCCATAACCTGTTGTAGTTTATGCAGATTAATGCAGCTAAATGACAAGTAACAACTATTTGAGGGACAAAATAAACTTTTGCGCACCGAACGAGGTGGCGCTGTGGTTAGACACTGGACTCGCATTCGGGAGGACGACGGTTCAATCCTGCGTCCGGCCATCCTGATTTAGGTTTTCTGTGATTTCCCTAAATTGCTCCAGGCAAATGCCGGGATGGTTCCTTTCAAAGGGCACGGCCGACTTCCTTCCACGTCCTTCCCTAATCCGATGAGACCAATGACCTAGCTATCTGGTCTCATTTCCCAAAACAACCAACCAACCAACCAACTAACCAACCAAACTTTTGCTTCATTCACACAACACATATTGATACATTTGGCTATGCAAAAATATTACATTGCCCATCAACAAACACGGAATGTGTGTATTCCACAGAGTCTAATGCTCTCTGCACATCATATCTTGTGCGCCACTATGCATGCTGGAAAATGTTTGTTCACATATCCCCAACAGATAGCACAAAACCCAGCCCCGAACGGAGAGAGTTTCACAACTTCTGTTATGACTGTCGACTTGTTTTCTGTCCATATGTGATTTTTCTCATCAATAGTGAGGTCTGTTTCTCCTCGCCCTTCTTTCAGTTACAGCGTACAATTGAAGCAGCACGTTTCTGCACACATCCAGTCATTCATTACATAGTATGTGACAGATGACCTTTGTTGTCCTGAATCTTCTCCCTTTCTTGGCCTCTGACTTTTAACCTGACTGCTTCAATTAGTCCTTGAAGCTAAGTGACATGCTTACTTTTGTATCAATTGAATGGACAATATCAACCACTTTTCCTTGCAGAAGAGTATCTACCTTGTAGAAACATGCCTTGTTACATATGGAAATAATCCAGAGTTCCATTCAGAAAACACCTTTTTTAGGCTTCAATACATATTTTCAAGATGTATGTCTATATTATTAGGATATGTATTGCAGGAAGTGCAGTATATGGGAATGCAGTTTCATGCAATGTGACACTTAATACTGACTGCCAGTTTTTAGTTACACACATACCTACAATATAAATTTAAATATTCTTCAATGGCGTAAAAGCAGTGATGCTGTTAAGTATGACTTTAGAGCTTTTTCAAACATATTGACCTCAATAATAGCTTTTATGTTTTCAGAAAGTTTGTTATAAAGCTTAACTACCATGTGAAAAGTACTTTTTTTGGTACAGAGCTGTGCTGGTTTGCTCGGTAAAGTGATAATGTGTATCACTTTTTTTCTGTCTTTATCTATTACATTGATTTTAAAGAATAAAAGGGTTTCCAAAATATATACACATGGTAATGGAGGAATACCAGATTTCTTAAACAGAGGTTTAAAAGAGTCTCTAGGCTTGCACCCAAACAAGATTCGAATGGCCCTTTTTTGTAGTCATAAAGTGCTGTTAGCTGTTTAGTTTCCCCAGAAGGTGACCCTATATCTGTGACAAGAATGAAAGTAAGCATCATATGCATTCATAACTGTATAACTGTTTTCTCACTACAGCATGATTTTAATGAGCAAAGAAGGTACATGTTTTGCTCAGTTCTGCATTGAGATATTCAACATGCTTATTCCATTTGACATAGTACTGAAACCAAATTCTTAGGACTTTGGCTGCAGAGCAGTTACCAACTAGTTAGTCATTGATACAGACCGATAGGATAAACATGTCCTTGTTAGGAGTATTGGAAAATTTTAGTGTAATGGCTTTTTTCTGTTTATTACAAGCTGATTATTCTGCGCCCAATTGCTAAGTAGTTTCGTGACCCCATTTACTGTCTGCTGTAACTGTTCATTGCTGTCTCATTTTGGCAGAATTGTGGTGTCATCTGCAAATATGATTATTTTATGTTCATCATCATTTAAGTTTAGATCATATATGCACAGAAGGAACAAAAGGGGTCCCATTACTGATCCTTGGGGTACATCACATTCCTACATTTACATCTACATCATACTCCGCAAGCCACCTAATGGTGTGTGGCAGAGGGTACTTTTGGTACCACTATCTGTTCCCTCCAACCCTGTTCCACTCACAAATGATGGTCGGTAAGCCTCTGTATTGGCTCTAATTTCTTGAATTTTCTCCACATGGTCAATACATGAGATATATGTGGGGGGAAATATGTTGTTTGCCTCCTCCTGAAAAGTACTGCTTCAAATCTCAATAGTAAACATCTCCGTGATGCACAACACCACTCTTGTAAAGTCTGCCAGTGGAGTTTGATAAGCGTCTCTATAACGCTCTCACCAGCTCAATGATCCCGTGTCAAAATACGCCGCTCTTTGTTGGAACTGCTCTCTCCCCTCTATCAGCCCTACCCGATAGGGATCCCAGATAGATGAACAATACTCAAGAATTGTGTGAACAAGTGCCTTATAAGCCACATGGATGAGTTACATTTCCTTAAGATTCTTACAATGGATCTTAGTCTTGTGTCTGCTTTTCCCACTATCTGTTTTATAGGGCCCTTCCACTTAAGGTCGCTCTGGATAGTTACGCCTACATAATTTACGGCAGGCACTGTCTCCAGGTGTTTGTCATCAATAGTGTAGCTGTACAGTAGTGGATTTCTTTTCCTATGTATCATCAATATGCTACACTTATTTACGTTCAGGGTCAACTGCCAGTCTGTACCATTCATCAATTTTCTGCAGGCCGTTCTGCAAATTTTTACTATCTTCTTGCATTGCTACTTTGGTATAAACAGCTGCATCATCTGTGAATAGCTTTAAATAGCATGTGACACTTTCTACTAGGTCATGTATATATATTGTGAACAGCAATGGTTGTATCGCACTTTCCTGGGGCACTCCGGATATTACCTTTACATCTGTTGATTTAGTTCCAATAAGAGCAACATGTTGAGTCCTATCTGCAAGAAAGTCTTGAATCCAATTGCAGGTCTGCTCCAATACTCCGTAAGCTCCTATATTTTTCATTAAATGGCAATGCGGGATGGTGTCAAATGTCTTACTTAAACAAAGGAACACAGCATCGGCCTGAGCACCGTTGTCCACTATGCTGTGGATCTCGTGGAGGAACAAAGTGATCTGAGTTTTGCAGGATCTCTGTTTGCAGAATCCATGTTGATTTTTATAGAGTATCTGTTCATTTTCCAAGAACGTCATAATTCTTGAGCATAAAACATGTTCCAGAATGCTACAACAGATTGACGTCAACGATATAGGTCCATTATTGTGTGGGTCTGTCTTACGGCCTTTCTTAAAAATTTGAATGACCTGCCCTTCTTTTCAGTCATTAGAGGCCTTTCATTATTCAAACGACCTATGATAAATCAATGCTAGAAGGGGAGCAAGTTCTTTTGCATAATCTTTGTAATCTTACAGGTATCTCATCTGGTCCAGAAACCTTTCCACTACTAAGCAATTGTAGCTGCTTTTCAATTGTGCAGTCAGTTATCTCAATATCTGCCAATTCAACATTTGTACAACGATTGAAAGTAGGGACAGTGTTACGTTCTTCCACACTGAAACAACTTCGGAAGACCGAATTGAGTATTTCAGCCTTCTATCTGTTACCTTCCATTTCTGTGCCGGTGTGGTCGTTGAGAGGATGAATAGATGATTTTGACCCACTTACGTAGTTTACATATGATCAAAATCTCTTAGGGTTTATATTCTGGTCAGTTGACAACGTCTTACTTTCAAAATCATTGAGCGCTTCTCTCATTGCTCTCCTTATGCTCATTTTCACTTCGTTCAGCTTTTGTTTGTCAGCTAGGTTTTTACTTCCCTTGAATCTTGAGATGGA
This sequence comes from Schistocerca gregaria, assembly GCF_023897955.1. NCBI lineage: Eukaryota > Metazoa > Arthropoda > Insecta > Orthoptera > Acrididae > Schistocerca > Schistocerca gregaria. Next base: position 654,590,605 of record NC_064924.1, read on the forward strand.
GAGCTCTTTGTTTACGTAGCACTTTTCTAACACAGCATTTAAACCATGGTAGATCTTTCCCATCCCTTGAAACCTTACTCAAACATACTTGTTTAGGGCATATTGAATGATGCCTTTGAATTTTTTTCCATTTGTTCTCACATATCTTTGTCCTCAGCACAGAATATTTGATGCCGATTGCCGAGATATTCTGAAATTTGTATCCTGTCACCCTTGCTGAGCAAATATATCTTCCTACCATTCTTAACATTCTTTGTAGGACCCGTTGTCATAGATGCCGTCACAGCCTTATGATCACTGATGCCTTCCTCTGCGTTAACTGATTCGATAACTTCAGGTCTGTCTGTGTTGCCAGGAAGTCTAAGACATTATCCTCTTGAGTTGGTTCTCTAATTGTCTGCTCAAGGTAATTTTCGGACAAAACCTTCAGAACAATGCCACACGATTCCCTGCCTCTGGCACTAATTTTGATGGCAGAACACTCCCAATCTATGCCTGGCAAACTGAAGTCACCCCCTGTTACAACAGTATGATCATGATATTTTACAATCTTTGTCTGAAGTGCTCTAAAACTACAGATCCTGACGCAGGTGGTCTATAAAAGGATCTGATCACCATTTTTGACTGTTCTTTGATACTCTGTTTCACCCAGATTAATTCACATTCGGAATCCATGATAACCTCTCTAGATTTTATCAAATTTTTTACTGCAATAACATGCTGCCACCGTTGGTGACTAACCTATCCTTATGGTAAACATTCCATTCTGAATATAGGATTTTGTTGTCATTGATGTCTGGCTTCAACCAGCTTTCTGGTCCTAGTACTATCTGTGCATTATAACCTTCAATAAGTGATACTAATTCTGGGACATTTCCTTGGATGTTCCTGCAGTTTTCTAAACTCGTATTAATCTTTTCTATTTCTAATCTGTGAGGACCTAAATTCTCTGAGGTTGCTGTGGCTGATTCAAAAGGCAAATCATGTTTGCTCCCAAGGGAGGAGTCCTCGAACTCAAAAAAAAGCCCCATGTGCACGCTACCCTAGTAGCCACTTCCTGCATGTAGTGCATGCCTGACCTATTAAGGGGAACCCTATAATTCTGTACCCGATAGCAGAGGTTGAGAAATGCGCATGAGATACTGTCGCAGAGTATGAGCTTTGGTTTAGACCTTCGACTCTGCTACAAACCAGAGGCCCGCGATCGACCATGGGTACGATGCTACAAAGAGACAGCTTAGTCTGCAACCCACGTGTGTTGCTATTTGCCTTCACCAAATCAGCCAGCCACCAAAAGGAGCAGAGGATGGCCTCAGAACCCAAGCGGTAGGCGTCATTCGTGCTGACATGTGCCACTATACATGCAGTCAGTTGCACCCAGTGTGCTTGATAGCCACCAGCAGTGCCTCCTTCACATCATGGATGAGACATCTCAGCAAACATACCAATGCACACTGCAATTCTTTCTCGCCTTGCCCACTATCTCCCTGAGGGGCTCCATGACTCTCCTAACATTCGAGCTCTCAATGACTAGCAGACCCACCCTGTGTACTTGTCCAGACTGGGAATTTGTTTATAGTCAGATAAGTGTTCACATACAATTTTTAGTTCAATATTTGTGTGCTTAATGCACATTGCTTATGATTAGTCACGATGGAACTGATCCATTTGTTGAACAGACCTCAAATACCATATCTTCCAAGCTTTGATAGCAGAATTTTATGATCCACCATGTGAAAAGCTTTTGAAAAGTCAATAAATCCTCCATCAGGTTTAGGATGGAACTGATGCAGTCGTAAATAGCAGTTGTTGTTGACCTCTTATTTCTGAATCCATGTTGTTCATTACATAGGATTCTGCTTTTGTTTATAAATTTCATAAGTTTGTCATTCATAACTTTTTCTAATACTTCAGAGATGCAGCAGGAAATTGTGATGGGTCTGCAGCTATTTCTCACCCTTTTTATATACAGGAATAACTTGTGATGTTTTCAAAACATCAGGGAAAGTGCCTCCCTGCAGTGAGCAGTCACATAAGTGTGCGAGTATTTCATTTAGGTTTGATGCTCTCTTCTTTAATATTGTTGCTGGTATACCATCAATATCAGCAGAGTTGCAATTCTTTAGTCCTTTCATTGTTTTCATCTTGTGAAACAGAACTGATGTACATTGATCCTCTACTTGCACTTATTTTATATTTGTCTGCCTGGGTGCTCTTAAAGTTTGATTGTAACGTATTATCAACAACACCCGTGAAAGAATTGTTAAATGTGTTGGCTGCTTCTAAGGGGTTTGTTACTACTTTATATTTTGTGATAGTGTTATTGTTATAACGTCAAGTTGAACAAATATATTTCAAGGAAGACGCAATACATGAGTCACACATCAAGTAAACAGGATAAGACGTGTGTACGCTTTAACAATCAAATCATAACTGAGTCCAAGTCTAGCGGCTGCTGGCTGGCTGGCTGGCCGCTTAGTTGGCGCTGCTGCTGCACGGTGGCACTTTAAAAGATCGGTGAGTCACAACACTTTTCCTCCCTTTGAAGTTTTTGCACAGGCCTTGATGGAGGTGGCCTGTAGATTGCTAACGTCCAGAGGTGTTGTTTGACTGTCCATAAAGTCTTGAGGAGGCGGCTTCCCTTATGAACGAAGTCTCCCCGTTGATAAAGGTTCGAGATGACAGGAGACGTGGGGGTCGAATCTGCTGGGGCACCATGCACCAATCTGCCCTTTGCAGCAAGCCTGGTTGTTATAACAGGAGACATGGGTGATGTGTCCGCATCTGTAGGAGAAGGAGGCGAGTAGAGTTGCTCCAACAGATGATGGTCATCTTGTGCTGGCATCGATATGATGGTGAGAGGACTGCGTTGTGAGTAATGAGAGATTCCAGTATCCCGAGCATCGGGTAGAGCCGAAGATGGTGTAGCGCCATCCGGAACAGGCGTTGCCGGCACACGAGGCCAAAGCTGGTCCAAATGACGCACTGCAACACCCGTGTCCATCTGGATTTCATACAGGCATTGGCCACAGTATCGTAAGATGCGACCAGGACTCCATTTTGCCTGCCTTCCATATCCCCGTACTCATACAAGGTTGTCAGCAGTGAACCAGCCAAGCGAAGGCATCCGCAGCCATGAGGTGGAAGGGCGCAGAAGATAAAGTAGCGTGCAGGGCTGTTGGCCATGTAAGAGCTCAGCCGAGCTGTGGTCGCCCATGGGGGTGAAACGGTAAGAAACCAGAAATTCGAGAAGCGCATCATGTGCAGCAGAAGTCAGGAGTTTCCTCATCTGAGCCTTAAATATGTGGACCAGTCTTTCAGCCTCACTGATTGTGGATGGAACGGAGGGGCTGTGACATACATGATGCCGTGACGGGCCCAAAAATCCACAAAATTAGAAGAGGCAAATTGCGGACCATTATCAGTAACAAGAGTAGAGAGAAAGGCCTTCCAAAGAGAAAATGCGAGCTAGAGCGTTGGTGGTTGCTGTGGTGGTAGGCGACATGGTACAGACAATGAAAGTAAAGTGAGAGTACGCGTCAATAACGAGAAGCCAATAAGTACCTAAAAACGGTCCCGTGAAGTCAGTATGAATACGCTCCCAGGGCTTCTCAGGCGAAGGCCACAGTGACAAAGATGACTTTGGGGGTGGCCTGTGACACACAAGGGCCGCAGACAGCGACCATGTGTGCGATTTCTGAGTTTATGCCGGCACAGTACACATGACGGCAGACGAGAGATTTTGTGCGAGAGACACCCCAGTGCCCTTGGTGAAGGAGGCGCAAGACCGAAGCACGCAAAGATGCAGGTACCACAACACTCAGCGAAGTATTTTTGGTGGAAAGGAGTATAACACCATCCCTAGCCGTGAGGCGGTAATGCAAAGCGTAGTAGTTCCACGATGGATCAGAAGTCTTAGCAAATGTACTATCTGGCCAACCCTTCTGAATACAGCGTAAAACCCGGGAGAGGATAGGGTCAGAACCCGTAGCAGCCACCAGCCTGTCCCCGGTGATGGGGAACCCATCCACAACCCACTGCTCGGCAACATCCAGGTGGAAACATAAAAGTTCATCCCTATCAAATGCCAAATCAGGACCCATGGGAAGGCGAGACATTGCATCAGCATTCGCATGTTGAGCTGTTGGCCAGAAATGAATCTCATAATTGAAATGAGACAAGTAAAGAGCCCAATGCTGGAGGTGGTGTGCAGCCTTGTTGAGAAGTGACGTTGATGGATGAAACAAGGAAACAAGTGGCTTGTGATCCGTAACAAGATGAAATTTGGATCCATAGAGAAAAAACACCAAACTTATGAAGAGCAGAAATAAAGGCCAAAGCTTCTTTTTCAATTTGAGAATACTTTTGTTGGACGTCCGTGAGCGTTTTGGAGGCATAAGCAATGGGTTATTCAGAACCATCAGAAAAACGATGCGCAAGGACTGCACCAACCCCATATTCAGAGGCGTCCATGGCAAGAACAATATGTTGGCCAGGTCAATAAGTAGCCAGGCATGGGGCCTGTTTCGGCATAGTCTTCAATTTCTGGAAAGCCGCATCGCACGACGCGGACCAGCGAAAAGGCACATTTTTATGCAACAGGCAATGCAACAGCTGAGCCACCGAAGCAGCAGATGGTAAAAACTTATGATAATATGCTATTTTCCCCAAGAAGGCCTGCAGTTCCTTAACAGATGTAGGTGGAGGTAGGGCATGCATCGGAGCGACAGTTTGCTGAAGCGGACGAATATCATCCCAAGAGAGTTGAAACCCCAAGTACATGATGGATGCCAGAAAAAATTTTGATTTCTGAAGATTACACTTATGACTGGCGGTCTGTAAGACATGAAAAAGTGGGCAGAGATTTTGAAGATGTTTTTCAGTGGTGGAGCCAGTGACAACAATGTCGTCCTGGTAATTTATACACCCGTGGACAGTGAGCAATAATTGTTCCAAGAATCACTGAAAGAGAGCAGGGGTGCTGGCAACCCCGAATGGCAATCGTTGGTATTGATAGAGGCCGAAAGGCATGTTAAGGACCAGAAACTGCCGGGAAGCAGCATCGAGAGGAAGTTGATAAACTTCTGACAGGTCAAGTTTAGAAACATACTGGCCTCCAGCAAGTTTAGTGAACAATTCTTCAGGTTGAGGCATAGGGTAATTGTCGATAAGGCATTGAGCATTTACAGTGGCTTTGAAATTGCCACAGAGACGAATATCACCTTTTGGCTTAGCAACGATGACGACAGGAGAGGACCACTCACTGGAAGTGACAGGAAGCAAGACCCCTGAAGCAGTTAGACCATCCAGCTCACATTTGACCTGATCATGAAGGGTCACAGGAATGGGCCGAGCCCGAAAAAACTTAGGCCGAGCAGTGGGTTTGAGCGTAATATGAGCTTAAAAGTCGTTTCCACGGCCTAACCCAGGAGAAAAAAGGGACGAAAATGTTGTCGACAAATAATCCTATTGAGGATAAGGAATAGCATCAGAGATGATATTTACAGGGTTACCTATAGAGAACCAAAAAATGCGAAAGGCATCAAAACCAAAAAGATTCTCCACATTGCTATGGTCGACCACAAATATGGGAACAGTGTGAACGACAGATGTGTAAGATACCTCAGCATCAAATTCACTCAAGAGAGAAATCTTCTGTTTATTGTAAGTCCATAATTGCCTAGTGACTGGTGACAGGATTCGAGAACCCAACTGAAGATACATCAGAGAATTGATGATAGTGGCAGCAGAACCAGTATCCACGTGCATGCGAACATCTCAACCAAGTATTAGGACAGTGAGGAATAACTTCTCTGAAAGGGAAGTAGTACAATTGACAGACAACACAGAATCAGAATCAGCATCAGCATCACGTTCATGAACATCATGTATGCGGTCGGATTTGCAAACGGATGACACATGACCCTTTTTTCCATTTGTGACACATGGCCCAACGTTGTGGACAATCTTCTCGTGAATTTTCGTAAAACACTGCGGACATGAAGGAAGTTGCCGTGGGTTTTGCTGCAGCTTCTTAGAGGAATGCATTCGGTTAGGCTGAGGCTGCACTTGGGAGCATACTGCGGCCACGTCGGCCAGCGGGGACCTGCCACGTGCTTCAGCAACATCGCACAGAAGTTGTAGTTCCCCAACGTTGCCCGATGCCTGTATTTGCACTCCAGCGGCGCGAGAAGTTTCAAAAGACTGAGCGATGGAGAGGATTTCATTTAGAGTCGGATTTGCCAACTGAAGGGCACGTTGCCTAACTTCTTTGTTGGGTGCCGATCGGATAATAGCATCCTGTTCCATGGAATTGGCATTGAATTCTTTGTGAACTTCTGTAACAAATTGACACTTTCGACTGAGGCTGTGAAGTTCAGCAGCCCAAGCGCGATAGGATTGATACGGTTGTTTTTGACAACGATAAAAGGCAACACGAGAGGGTACCACATGCATTTGCTTTTGAAAATAGATGGATAGAAGTGAGCACATTTCAGCATAGGACAAAGACGTAGGATCTTTCAAAGGAGCCAATTGCCACAACAACCGATATATTTGAGGTGAAATCCATGAAAGAAACGGAGACTTACATGTTTGTTCATCTGCGACATGAAATGCCAAGAAGTGCTGTCGAAGATGTTTTTCATCATCAGACCAGTCTTCCGCTGGCTCATCGTAAGGAGGAAAAGGAGGTAGAGGCAATGACAAGACACACCCCGCATTTGATGCCATGATGAAATCACGAATCACATTTGTGAGAAGCGTTTGCTGGTCTATGAGACTTTGCAAGAGTTGCTCTAAAGTAGCCAAGGAAACATGTGGGTCAACGATGGAAAAGAAAAATCACTACCTCGTCGCCAAATGTCATAACATCAAGTTGGACAAATACATTTCAAGGAAGATGCAATACATGAGTCACAGATCAAATAAACAGAGTAAGGCATGTGTACACTTTAACAGTCAAATCATAACCGAGTCCGAGTCTAGTGGCCGCTGGCTGGCTGGCAGCTTAGGTGACACTGCTGCTACATGGCTGGGAGACAGCGCCGCATGTAGAGGACGCGCGTAATTGCGCGATGGCACTTTGAAAGATCGTCAAGTCACAACAGTTATATATTTGCAAGATTGTCTGCATTCTCCAGATTCTTTTTTTAGCTCGCAGGAGAGCTTCTGTAAAGTTTGGAAGGTAGAAGACGGATACTGGCAGAAGTAAAGCTGTGAGTACCGGGCGTGAGTCGTGCTTCGGTAGCTCAGTTGGTAGAGCACTTGCCCGCGAAAGGCAAAGGTCCCGAGTTCGAGTCTCGGTCGGGCACACAGTTTTAATCTGCCAGGAAGTTTCATATCAGCGCACACTTCGCTGCAGAGTGAAAATCTCATTCTGGATTTGCTTCATTTTTTGCAACATTGTTTGAACCCATTATACAGACGATTAGTCATTTTCTGGCAGTAATTTCATCTGAGAGTAAGTGTCTACATTATTTTCACATCCCACCTCTGGTTTCACTTCACTAGTATCCAATGTGTCGCGATTATTCTCACGGAATAACTGTGAAGTAGCAGGAAACTTAAACATAGCACCTCCGCTATGTGGTGAGTAACAACTTTCCTTCTCATAATATTGTTACATTGATTAAATTATGTATGTGACAACTAACTCAATAAAATGCTACAGTAGGATGTGTGTCAGCACATATTGAGGCTGAAAGCATGTTTACCTTCTAACTGCAAATAATTCTTTGAAATGAAGATTGGAATAACACAACTTGACCTTTCTTACTGTTGCCACTGTCCCCCCACTGTACTAATTGTTATAATCTGTAAGTAATTTCTGTGGCAGCTGCAAAATCAGTCTTTGGCTTGGTACCAACAAGTTGTCTCTGCCTCCATCTTAAATTCTGCCCAAGATTTATGAGAACCTCTCACCGTGGACAAGCAGAAGTCTGGAAGCAAAATTCTGAAAGAGAACTTTTGCAAGTGAAGTCTTGAAGACAGCCTGTAGGAGAAGTGAGTATCTGCAGAGTGCTTCTGACAAGCAAAACTCTGAATTCAATGTTGTTTTTCACTGTGGCATAATTTTTATTGGCAGAATAGTGATTCTTGTGACTGCTGAAGTAAGATGATGTCTTACAAGACACCAGCCTCCCCTCATTGGGATTTGAGGTTGTGTGGCTCGAAAACTCTCTCTCTCTCTCTCTCTCTCTCTCTCTCTCTCTCTCTCTCTCTCTTTCTTTCTTTCTTTCTTTCTTTTTTAAATGAACTTATGAGGTGAATGTTAGACTAAACTTATGAGGTGAATGTTAGACTAAACTTATGAGGTGAATGTTAGACTAAACTTATGAGGTGAATGTTTGACTAAACTTATGAGGTGAATGTTTGACTAAATTTATGAGGTGAATGTTTGACTAAACTTATGAGCTGAATGTTTGACTACACTGAAATAATCTGAGTAATTTGATTACTGATGAAATTTTCTTCATATTAATTTGTATTTTGCTGATCTGTTTGTACTGCATTTCAACAAATATTAAAAATAAAACTATCATTCACATTACAGAAAAGACATGGGAAATCTCATGTCAAACCTTATCAGATGTTTCTGCTCTTCAATATTTTTAATGTCAATGAAATAAGCAGAACTACGCATCATTCACATTGGTCTTACGTCATTTACATTAAGCGACAATAGTTATACTTCTGTATCCACCTATAAAGGTATCCAAACATGTAGCAACCTTATTAAATGCCATCTACTTCAACGTTAAACCTATAATAACTCATATAAGTAAGTACAGAAGTACAGGGAAAAGAAGAGAAATGTTGAAGTACTGCAAAAAGGAAAAAAGAATAATAGCTGAGAAAGAGGAAAGAAGGCAGAATAGAGAACATATTGCTAAGTGAAGATGCTTAAAAAAGAAAAGGAAATCTATCAGAACAAAGCAAACTCTTATTTCTATATAAGAACACAAGTTCTTTTGGGAAAGCCACAGCCTATGGCTAAAAAGTACCAAGTTCACCACAAAAGAAAATGTGTTGTTAAAAAACTGTTTGAAATGTTTGTTTGAGATATTTCACTCAATAGTAGTGAAGAAAAATAATTCACTGCTACCTCCAACCAACTGGATGGCACTACTGTCTCAGTATTACTCAAAAACTATGTAAGTCACCAAGTTGATGTATGTCATCATGCACCAGAACTGATGGACATGAAAACTATTCATAATCCAGATAGCTCAAAAAAGAAAATACAAATCCGACATTTGTATTCTTTTCTCAGTGAGACATATGCTCTTTTTGTCTTTGAATATGTCAAGACTGTTCGAAAGAGCACTTTTTCTGACCTTAGAGCTAAACACACATTTCAAAGTTCTCATGTTCCATGTAACATTCTTTTATGTACATACTATAAAAATTTTATTTTGGCTGTAAACACTTCAAGCAAAGTTGCTTCAACACTTCCTGCGTACTCAGTCTCTTACTTAAAAACAGTCCTGTGTGAGTCAGCCAAAGAAGACTGTTGGACTATGAAACACAGAGACTGTGAAGATTGTCTATACAATTTGATAGTCATCTAACTTCAGTTGTTCCTGACAATGTGAGAAGACAGTGATCATCTTACCAGAGTGCAAGAGGAAGGTACTGCAGCCAAACTAGCACAAGGTCTTAAGCAAAACAACATATACCACAGGACTCAGCAGATTGAAAACTATAACATGAATAATGAGATAATTTAAAATATTGTCCATGTAGTAATTTGTTTGCTGTTTTGGAATACATGAAACATAAATTACATGTTTAATTGGACACAGTCAAAGAGATAAGGAAAAAATAGTTATCAGAAGGAGTAGAATGGTAGCAAATGGATCAAATCCACTTTCCTACGTTCAGCAGAGACAGCACTCTTTCAGCACTCGTAATATCTGCACTTAACAGGTGATAATACAACAGTTGTATTTGTAACTTATCCACCCTGCATAGATTTCTGGGAGTTACATGAAAAGTATGAATCACAACATCTCTATGAAAAAAGCACATTGGCAGCTGGCTGAGCTACAGGAAGAGTCAGTTACATTCTAAAACAGACCTACATGTTTGATTTGACGAGTCAGCACACTCAGCCAAGTTGCAGCCTGCAAAACTCATCTGCCTCACTTTCAATGAACAAATTTTGATGTTGTACACCTACTGGTGGCACATGTGTAATTACAGACCAGAGATGAGGCTGAGTGGGCAGCAAATAAGTATCAACCTAGTCTGGTAGAAATAGACTATATTGTTGGGGCCTTGTGCCTTACAGTTAAGTTGATATACACAGGTGTAATATTCATAATCAGAGGTATATATGTCACACTAGAATTCCAGGAGCACTCTTGAGAGCCACTAAATCAGAGTAACTGTCTCTCCATTATACCAGTGAGAGAGAGAACAGGTAATGAGCATTACACCCACACATTCAATGACTCTTGTACAAAACATTCTGCCACAAGGGACTTCATTCACACAGTGCTATCATAATTGAGAAACTGCTTGACAGTTGACAATAAGGTTTTCCACTACTATTAAATTGACCTACTCAGTCGCAACCATAAGGCCATCTATAATTGTCTACAGCAACACTCAGAATGTATGCAGCAAGATAGTGAGCATAGCTCTGCATTTTTTAGCTGCATGATTTTTATTCTGAATGAAATAAATAAAATAATAACACTCATCAAGTGTATAGAAAGGATCACTGGTGAGTAGATTTTCTTGGATAAAACTCTTTCCACACAGTCCTGTCCTTTGTCAATTAACGCAGTATAAATCCTGGGTCTTAAAGCTCTCAAATATTGAAGAATGAAAAGATTATTCAAATGTATAGTGCCAAAGCTGTTATGTATTTATTTCCTGGCTGACTGGCTCAGGGCTTTGCCCATTTTCACAAGCCACCTATTACAGAGAACAAAATTTGTAAAGGGGAGTTGCAATGCCCTAACCCGACAATGTTAAATTTAGTGACTTGGCTTCCCTGTGTTTCAGGGACCACTGTAGCCATTGATATGAAACTTTTGGATGACATTAAACTGTATGTTCCGAGTCCCCTGAACTACAATAATTGCATTTCAGCCACTGATTTCGGAAATACAATGTTTCAATTACATGGTTAAAATCTAGTGCATTTTTTTGTTATCCTAAATAATTTTAATCATACATAACATTAGGTTCTTTTTTAGTTCAGTAGTCTCAGGATATGTATGTTATTACTCCCTGAAAACTTGAATGCTCTACTCGAAGTGGTTTCTGAGATTTAGGGAAAAATGCAACAGAAAATGTAAATTTTCAGGAACGGCTTCTAAAGTCTGTAACTCAATATATGCTTAATTTTTTGTTTTTAGTCACTCAGAAGCACCCTGCACTGTACTTTATATTGATCTTTTTCCAAGTTGTTTCTTCTTTCTGGACTCTTTAGTGATTAGTTGTCCTGCATACTCTGTTTTATCAGTGCGAATATTGTCCATCCTTAAGAGTTCTGATGCAGTTTGCTCCAGGATTAATTCCTGTATGCTGTAGCACTTTCATCCCACCAATTTTGCCATCATTAAAAGCAATAACGGCATCACAGACACCACCCCCCCCCCTCCTGCCCCCCACTTTAGTGTCTTCATTCCCACTTTAGTGTCTTCATTCCCACTTTAGTGTCTTCATTCCCACTTTAGTGTCTTCACTCCCACTTTAGTGTCTTCACTCCCACTTTAGTGTCTTCACTCCCACTTTAGTGTCTTCACTCCCAACAAAAACATTTCTTGTTGAGCGAGTCCATATAAGGTTATTGAACGACTCACTGGGATTTTGAGTCTGACCATGAAGACACTTCTTCAGTAATTTAGGATTTGCCAGGTATCTGTAAATAGGTTTTATGATATCCGTGACTACTGCTGGGATGGAATGTTTATGGCTGTATGAACTGTTTGAGAACTGGGCTTTGCGGTAATTGTACCATGAATCAGGTCCAGGAGGGCAAAGGTGGTGTACTGGTTTTACATCAGTTGACAGTCTGTGGAAAAAGATAGCCCATACTGCATGCTTCATTTTCAACAAATCATCAGTATTATTTCTAATAGCCATTCCATAATACTGCTGTAGTTCATCAATCATTTTGTCTGTCAGCCTGCCTCTTATGGTTTTACCATTAAAAAGTTTCTTGTCTCTCAAACTTAGTTGCAACTTACTCAACCTGGTGCCCATCCTCTTCTGGATGTGACCTATATAATGCTGGAATCCAAAGCCATGTATATAAAAAATTACTTTATTTTTATTAGTTCTTGAAGTAATGCACGTAAGCATTTTAACATTCTCAACTGGTGTAGATTATATTTAAAGAAAATAAAATTAAATACTTCCCATGTGAGTTTATAAAATGAGAAAAAAAAATCCGTTCTAACTCCCCTTAAGTGTGGATGTGTCCAGTGTGGATAATTAAGGTATCATATATTAAAAACAAAGATTCCAAGACTTACCAAGCGGGAAAGCGCCGGCAGACAAGCACATGAACAAAACACACAAACACACACACAGAATTGCTAGCTTTCGCAACCGATGGTTGCTTCTTCAGGAAGGAGAGGGAAAGACGAAAGGATGTGGGTTTTAAGGGAGAGGTTAAGGAGTCATTCCAATCCCGGGAGCGGAAAGACTTCCCTTAGGGGAAAAAAAGGACAGATGTACACTCGCACACACACACACACACACACACACACACACACACACACACACACACACACACACACACACACATATCCATCCGCACATACACAGACACAAGCAGACATATTTAAAGGCAAAGAGTAAGGGCAGAGATGTTAGTAGGAAAGGTCAGTAGCTGTTACTGTTAACTTACTTTGTTCCTTTAACTTCAAACACTGTACGTATCAGATCTTCTTTGAATGGATTGATTTCTGGACTTTTTAAGTATACTTGATTAAAAAAATCATACATATTACAAATTACACGTGTGTACTCTGACTCAGAACCACTTAAAACCTATGTAACCATAATGGATTTTTTAATTTATGTAACTGTACCAACAGAGACAAATTTGGCAAGTCATTTGTCCCATATTGGCTTGTTTCCTATTTGCCCCCCTTCACATTTTCTTCTCTTATGTACTGAGCCTTCCTTACGTCAGATATCATACAACATGACCTGTGATGAAAAATATTTGAAGGAAATAACACAATGTGAATCAAACATATTTCATTGAGGTAAATGTAAAATTATTGTGTACTTTTGTAGTTGTGCAGGATGTGCAACATTTAGTTTAGTTTAAAAAAAACATATTTATTAAAAAACTTGTAAGGATAATTGACGATCATTAGAGGTCATGTATGGTTGCCTGACATGTCTGTCTGTGAAATCTATATGATGATCATAATTAACAATTTGCTTCTTGCCCATGTTCTGATAATAAACTGTAGTTAACCAACATGGGACCTGTACATGAGTAGTTAAGTGTACTCCTTTCCCGGGAGCGGAAAGACTTCCCTTAGGGATTGGAATGACTCCTTACCCTCTCCCTTAAAACCCACATCCTTTCATTTTTCCCTCTCCTTCCCTCTTTCCTGACGAAGCAACTGCCAGTTGCGAAAGCTCGTAATTCTGTGTGTGTGTTTGTGTGTTTTGTTCATGTGCCTGTCTGCCGGCGCTTTCCCGCTTGGTAAGTCTTGGAATCTTTGTTTTTAATCTAAATTGTATTTAAATTTATTTGTTTGTATTGTGTATGTATTGAAGTTGTGCAGCATTACCAACAAAAATATTGTACAATCTCTGAAATTTACACACCTAGCTGACATGACAGTGCTGTCAAGAAGTGTAAAATATGTATGGGACTGGAATCATTGAGGGGTTAGCTAATGAATATTATTACTTTTGCGTCAGTGACTGTGATCTTGAAATGTGTGTGCTTCAGCATGTAATTAAAATACCTAACACACACAACCAGTAAATCTTAGAAATTTGTATTTTTCAATCTGCTAATTCATGATAATAGAGAAATGTATATTGTGTTGATTTTTCCTGACTAAAGCAAGTTCTAGTAAGGTATGGTTGAGATATTATTGCAGTTGTTGACTCTGTCATGAGAATGGTTTTCAGATTGAACTTCCTTGTACAATGATGAACTGAGTAGCTGACATTCAAACGGAAACTTGTTATTAACTTTTTAGTTTACAGAATTTTCACTTCACTCAAACTGTGTTTAAACTGGAAGTATTTTATGGAATGACATCTTTGTACATCTCAGCAACTGGCTGCTGATATATTCTTTCAAACTGAGAGGGTAACAAGAATGTATGATGACCAGTAACAAAAACACCATTTCACAACTAGGCACCTTGGAAGAAATGACCAAGTTACATCTTCAGTACGATAATTCTTACAAGCAGCACTATGGTCCACCACCTCGTATCTGCTTTGACAACATTCTGAAAGCACTGAATGCCAAACTGGAAGCAGCAATTATAGGCGACTTGATTGCATGCCAACATAATTGTGAACTGTTGCTGTACCGTAGCAGCTTTGTGACAATGTGGTGTTACCCATTGCCCAGTAAACTGTCAACACTCTTGCTGGATGTAGCTCATGACTGTGTGGGGACAGCCATCTAAGAAAAAATTGGAGCACAGTTTCTCTACTTTATGCTCTAGCTGCTTCTTTGTTAAATAAACAATATATTGACCTCTGAATCAACAGCACCATGTCGAGACTACGTAGGAGATGGACAGCTGACTGGCTAGAGTGTGGCTGAACATCTCTGTTGGGGCATTTCAAAGCTGTTCATGTAGAGGGATGTCACCAAAAAATAAAAAATAATGCTGCAATATCAGTGCTCCAAAGTGTATTGGTAATTACATTCTACATCTACATCTACATCCGTACTCCGCAAGCCACCTGACGGTGTGTGGCGGAGGGTACCCTGAGTACCTCTATCGGTTCTCCCTTCTATTCCAGTCTCGTATTGTACGTGGAAAGAAGGATTGTCGGTATGCTTCTGTGTGGGCTCTAATCTCTCTGATTTTATCCTCATGGTCTCTTCGCGAGATATACGTAGGAGGGAGCAATATACTGCTTGACTCTTCGGTGAAGGTATGTTCTCGAAACTTTAACAAAAGCCCGTACCGAGCTACTGAGCGTCTCTCCTGCAGAGTCTTCCACTGGAGTTTATCTATCATCTCCGTAACGCTTTCGCAATTACTAAATGATCCTGTAACGAAGCGCGCTGCTCTCCGTTGGATCTTCTCTATCTCTTCTATCAACCCTACCTGGTGCGGATCCCACACTGCTGAGCAGTATTCAAGCATTGGGCGAACAAGCGTACTGTAACCTACTTCCTTTGTTGTCGGATTGCATTTCCTTAGGATTCTTCCAATGAATCTCAGTCTGGCATCTGCTTTACCGACGATCAACTTTATATGATCATTCCATTTTAAATCACTCCTAATGCGTACTCCCAGATAATTTATGGAATTAACTGCTTCCAGTTGCTGACCTGCTATTTTGTAGCTAAATGATAAGGGACCTATCTTTCTATGTATTCGCATCACATTACACTTCGCTACATTGAGATTCAATTGCCATTCCGTGCACCATGCGTCAATTCGCTGCAGATCCTCCTGCATTTCAGTACAATTTTCCATTGTTGCAACCTCTCGATACACCACAGCATCATCTGCAAAAAGCCTCAGTGAACTTCCGATGTCATCCACCAGGTCATTTACGTATATTGTGAATAGCAACGGTCCTATGACACTCCCCTGCGGCACACCTGAAATCACTCTTACTTCGGAAGACTTCTCTCCATTGAGAATGACGTGCTGCGTTCTGTTATCTAGGAACTCCTCAATCCAATCACACAATTGATCTGATAGTCCGTATGCTCTTACTTTGTTCATTAAACGACTATGGGGAACTGTGTCAAACGCCTTGCGGAAGTCAAGAAACACGGCATCTACCTGTGAACCCGTGTCTAAGGCCCTCTGAGTCTCGTGGACGAATAGCGCGAGCTGGGTTTCACACGATCGTCTTTTTCGAAACCCATGCTGATTCCTACAGAGTAGATTTCTAGTCTCCAGAAAAGTCATTATACTCGAACATAATACGTGTTCCAAAATTCTACAACTGATCGACGTTAGAGATATAGGTCTATAGTTCTGCACATCTGTTCGACGTCCCTTCTTGAGAACGGGGATGACCTGTGCCCTTTTCCAATCCTTTGGAACGCTTCGCTCTTCTAGAGACCTACGGTACACCGCTGCAAGAAGGGGGGCAAGTTCCTTCGCGTACTCTGTGTAAAATCGAACTGGTATCCCATCAGGACCAGCGGCCTTTCCTCTTTTGAGCGATTTTAATTGTTTCTCTATCCCTCTGTCGTCTACTTCGATATCTACCATTTTGTCAACTGTGCGACAATCTAGAGAAGGAAGCACAGTGCAGTCTTCCTCTGTGAAACAGCTTTGGAAGAAGACATTTAGTAATTCGGCCTTTAGTCTGTCATCCTCTGTTTCAGTACCATTTTGGTCACAGAGTGTCTGGACATTTTGTTTTGATCCACCTACCGCTTTGACATAGGACCAAAATTTCTTAGGATTTTCTGCCAAGTCAGTACATAGAACGTTACTTTCGAATTCATTGAAAGCCTCTCGCATAGCCCTCCTCACACTACATTTTGCTTCGCGTAATTTTTGTTTGTCTGCAAGGCTTTGGCTATGTTTATGTTTGCTGTGAAGTTCCCTTTGCTTCCGCAGCAGTTTCCTAACTCGGTTGTTGTACCACGGTGGCTCTTTTCCATCTCTTACGATCTTGCTTGGCACATACTCATCTAACGCATATTGTACCATGGTTTTGAACTTTGTCCACTGATCCTCAACACTATCTGCACTTCAGACAAAACTTTTGTGTTGAGCCGTCAGGTACTCTGTAATCTGCTTTTTGTCACTTTTGCTAAACAGAAAAATCTTCCTACCTTTTTTAATATTTCTATTTACGGCTGAAATCATCGACGCAGTAACAGCTTTATGATCGCTGATTCCCTGTTCTGCATTAACTGATTCAAATAGTTCGGGTCTGTTTGTCACCAGAAGGTCTAATATATTATCGCCACGAGTCGGTTTTCTGTTTAACTGCTCAAGGTAATTTTCAGATAAAGCACTTAAAAATATTTCACTGGATTCTTTGTCCCTGCCACCCGTTATGAACGTTTGAGTCTCCCAGTCTATATCCGGCAAATTAAAATCTCCACCCAGAACTATAACATGGTGGGGAAATCTACTCGAAATATTTTCAAAATTATTCTTCAGGTGATGAGCCACAACAGCTGCTGAGCCCGGGGGCCTATAGAGACATCCAATTACCATGTCTGAGCCTGCTTTAACCGTGACCTTCACCCAAATCATTTCACAATTCACACAAAGATAGTACCATTTACCTTATAGACAGTGTCTATACGGTTCTGATTCTTATTTCAGTGTCAACTTCTGCTGTGTATTTGCCACAAAAAGAACAAATTATTCTATGCTTGTAAATTGTATGCTTACCCATTGTAGAGCTCATCTGGGAAGGAGCTTGGCTTGCGTGAAATATATCCTTTTAAGATCTTTGTCAGTCTGTGAAATAACAAAATCTCTGCTTATAATATTGTCTAGAAAGTATATCAGATTGAGCCACAGTTTCACTAAATAAAGCAATGAGTCAATTTCTTTCTTTTGAGTTACACTCTCTTTGTACAGACAGTTGTAAGAGACACATAACATGGCTACATAAAATGGCTATTTCCAAATTGTTGCTAATGGAGAGTTAATGAGGTTCAGGAAACATGTTCTCAAATATTACAGTAACTCTGGTTTTATTTGTTCTTCATATAAGTCTTAACTTTTAACTTCATTAATGCATGTACATTTTCTTACTCTTTTCCACCATGTGCATATTTAAGTACATTGATTCTCATGTTGGTTTCTTCACCAGTTTAACTTTATAGCAACAATGCTTCATGGGAAATTAATGTGAACAGACCACCAAAATACATTTTTGTGGCAGAAAGCCCAATGAAAGTTTTTTCCTGCTTTTAACAACAACAACAAAAAAACTGTAGCATCCAGTAATATTTTCTATTCTGCCATCCACCACTCAACAATTTTGTGTTGTTTATGTATTTATTTGTATGCAATATTGTGTCAGTCAGTATTTGTAACCGCTTTTCAGCACAGATTTGGTGATAGTGCTTCCTTTTCACATAAATGCCACTCACAGAAAAACTCTTTTAATGAACACTATTTTACATTTGTATTTAATTTTACGGTATCGTATTTGTTGTTAGAAAATCTGTAACAAGATATTCAAAAGTAAATGTCTGCCACCAGAACAGTCAATTTTGTTATTGGACTACTGTGAACATAATTTTTTGTGAATTGTTGTTATGCACTTCATACCCTCGTCTTGGCTAGTCCAGTTGTATTCTAAATATGTATTGTGAAGGTTCCTCTCGAGTAATGTTTTGAACCAATAGTGTTGTATGCGAGATGGCAAGCGACATTAATGATGAAATAAAATACTGTAGAATGTTTGCAAGTATTTGTCTGTATAATTTGACACTATTGCAGTGTTAAGATAGGATTTCTATCTATGCTGAAGACTTTATAAATATTTCACTGTATCCAGATAAGAATTGTTTGAATTTATTAGATGAAAACCACTCACAGGATCCTCGTAGTCGTACTTTGTGACCACAGTGACTAATAAATTTGCAAACTGCGCTTTGACGCGTGCATCAAGTATGTTCACTGTGCTTAGAAGTAAGACATTTTTATAGCCTCTTATGTTTGAATGGTGAAGACGTGAATTTAATGGTAGCACAGATTCAATCTTATTCACTTTCTGACTCACCGATAACAAAATTTTATCCAGTAACCATTTTTCGGCAGATTTCTCGCAGACTGTCCTCTAGACGCTGTATGCGGGACTGCTCGGGATCGACTTGCTAGCTACCAGCAGAGGCCGTGGTGACAGCAGCTCTTCATCAAAAGCGCCTGCTACCGCTCATCGCTTTTTATAATTTACAACGCTTTATTATTATTAAATGTTGCTTAACAGAAAATTTCTACGATATCCAGTCATGCTCAAAAGCAACAGAGATTACTGTATTACTGTATTAATCAGCAAGAGCTGAGTATGGCCCAAAATTAATTTTATAGACTGAGACGAAATTAAACCAAATTCGGTGAATTTATAATGCTTCATACCTCTCTTCTTTTTCTTCCAAAGTCAATTATTTGTGCAACTTTTGCCAATATTCGGATATTTTCGTCAAGGCAGAGTGAGTGTCTGTGGTGTAGTGTATTACAGTTCTTGTTTCATTCCTTATGGTAAGTCTATGCGATAAACTGTGTGAATACCTTGCAATGCATGCTCTGTAGCAGTCCAGGAACACTGCATATTTAGAGTTCGATGTATGGATTCATGAAGTATATAACGTTGATCGGAAGTGATAGTTAATGTCTTCAGATTTAAACCAGAAAGGGTTATTGTTTTTGAGGTTTCAGAGAATGGAAAGGAACTGCTAATACCAGTGTCAAAAAAACTCTACAGTTAAATGCTATTGCAAAAATTTAGAGGAGAGGAAGTATATTAATCAAAATGTTCACTTCATAAACAACCTCCTGACATGTTAGACTTATATGACGAACAAAGCTCAAATTCGTAGCATTTCGGAAAATAGTTTACAGTGAAACACCTTGTCATTTGCAAATTAGGCATTCGTGATAGTAAATTATGTTACTAAGTCGAAATTGCACAAAGATATGTGTGTAAAGGCATTCCTCAGATTTCGTGTAAGGAACTGTTACTAGCAGTTTGCAACTCCATTAATTAAAATGGAATATAAAAAGGTTGTGTACAGCAGCTTTCTCTGAGATTGGAACTGCCATCTCATAAAGCACTATCATCGCAACGCATAAGGTAACCATTGGGCTAACGACACACTCGCGGCAACAGATGGACTATAGTCTTTGCAATATTGCCTTAGCCTCAAAGCGCAACATTAAACACACAAGCAGGTGTTACTTATGTGACGAACGCCGTTCTTGGAGTCCAGAAATTAAATATACTTTCTAAGTGTCTCGTCTTACAGTGGATTATATCGTATGAGTCTTCGATATGGAAAAAAACGCCATGTGAATTTAGCGAAGTTATGCTGGGCTAACCTAACTGCACTATCACAGTGTTGACAAATATTTGCTACGACGCTGCCTATTCTCAGCTCTTACGAGGCAGCTCTTCAGTGATATACTTGTCGTGATTGTCCGATACGGTAGGGAGATTTAAGAAGAGGTAAAGCGGGACATTACTTTCGTTAACACGAAAGATATGTCGCACATATGGATAACAAGGAAGTCTGGATCGTCATACTTTTCCTCCTGGAAATCTGTGTGCTCTCTTATATACTAAGTATCCTGATCATTGTTTCCATAATGTTACCATCTTGTTTGGCCCATACACGATCAGTAGATTCCAAATGCTTGTCTCTGCAAGAAAGTAGTTGTTTGAACCTTTCCTGTGTGGTTTTTTTTTTTTTTTTTTTTTTTTTTTTTTTTTTTGCTTGGAATTCATTAAGCAGACCACTGTGCCTCCCCCTCCCCCTCCCGGGTTAGGTCTCAAAACTAAAACATTTTTTATCCAATGGCATAATTTATTCAGACAGCATCAGCACAAAACTATCAAACAGTCTTTCATTTACAGTTGCAACACACTAACCAGCAGCTGAGCCAAGTGTGATCCATGGTCATGGTCTGAAATTAGCAGCTCTCTGCTACTGTGGCAAAGTCCGTACTACATTTTCGATCACTCAGCACGAGTTTATCTGGTAACACTGTGTTAAATCAACAGGAGTAGTTGCAGAGTTGTGCCAGCGTATCTGTCCTCCCATTGTCAACTTTATTTATCTCACTTCTCCTGTAGCATTGATCACGAGGTGCCGAAGTAAAGGAGTGTATTCTGTAAAAATGTCAAATGTGTGAGAAATCTTATGGGACTTAACTGCTAAGGTCATCAGTCCCCAAGCTTACACATTACTTAACCTTAATTATTTCCAACGTGTAATTGATAGAATACCTGGCCACGTTAGGTAGCGTTTCGCTTGTGGCCATCACTAATTTTAATTTAAGCCCATTCCTTGATGACTCACTGAAATTTTTTCGAACTTTTCTCATTGATTCCTACCTTAGAGATTTCCTAATGCGTTATATCGCTTGTTAGTCACACCGTCAGTTAGACAACCATAAAGCCCTGACTTGATGTAGAGCATCAAATCATTTGAGCATCAATTCGAAAATACAAAAGACTAATTCTGAAGAAGAGCCTGCTGTCAGCAAGTCCTGGAATACAACACTGTGGGCAGTAACAATGCCTATGGTTAAAATGGCTCTGAGCACTATGGGACCAAACATCTGAGGTCATCAGTCCCCTAGAACTTAGAACCACTTAAACCTAACTAACCTACTAACAAACACACACACCCATGCACGAGGGAGGACTCGAACCTCCGGCGGGACCAGCCGTACAGTCCACGACTGCAGCGCTCTAGACCGGTCGGCCAATCCTACGCGGCTTATTATGCATGGCATAACATTCAGTATTCCCATTTTCCATAGCCACTCTTCATGTGCATTGATACCAAACAGGGATGTGAAAACTCTTACTAGTGAGAGTATGACAATAATAATCGTATTAAGAACAAGCAAATGATGAGTGAAGTTTATTGGAATGCAGAACGAGAATGGCTGTGAAAATAAAAATCCATAAAAATAGGTTGATCATTGAGTCGACACAATGCAAATATTTTCTTAGCACTTTATTACTGAATTTAGTACTGGATGTTTGCAGAGAAAAAGGAAAATACGGTACTTCTTGCTAGAGTAATATAATGTGAACCAGCAACTACGCTTTCCTTAGAACACGTCTCAAGCAGCTCCCCAAGTAGCTACCAAGGCATTGCTGCATTCTGACCCTGACATTGCTCTGACGACAGTTAATGCAGATAGTTCCGATTACGAAATACAAAACTTATTGCAGGTTTGTTCCTAGGATCGTAATATTAAATTTGCGATGTGAAGACTATCCAGATCACTCGTCAATATAAAAAGACAATATTATAGGAATTGAGCATGGGCCCTTGGCCACTTCCTCTTTTCCACCCTTTATAGCCCCCTTTGCTAGTATTCTTTCCACCAGCATCTAGCTGTTCTTGCCAGTACTCCATACTTGACACACCCACCCGCAGCATGTGACATGTTGAGCAGTGTGCCCAGTCACGTGGTGTTTCTGTTGGTGAAACAGGAACGCTGCGGCAGCCGCTGTGGTGTAGAAATAACAGTCAGTCTTGACCATCATCACATCACTCGACTACCCAAAAACTGACTCCCATTCTCAAATCCAATGAAACTAGTGAAATCTGTGTTACCCAACTTTTTATCATCACAAATCACCCTTCCCATACGTTACCAGACTCGAAAGCATTCAGGAAATGAGTTTTTTGAAAAGCATAAATCACTTCTGCATCTTGTGACGTAAAACATGGGCATTGTCTTCAGTCTGGAACCGCGCGACCCCTACGGTCGTAGCTTCGAATCCGGCCTCGGGCATGGATGTGTGTGATGTCCTTAGGTTAGTTAGGTTTAAGTAGTTCTAAGTTCTAGGGGACTGATGACCTCAGATGTTAGGTCCCATAGTGCTCAGAGCCATTTGAACTAAAGGCCTTGTTATTGCCCACAGTGTTGTATTCCAGGACTTGCTGCCAGCAGGCTCTTCTTCAGAAGTGGTCTTCTGTATTTTCGAATCAATGCTCAAATTATTTGATGCTCTAAATCAAGTCAAACTGACGGTGTGACTAACACACGATATAACGCATTAGGAAATCTCTAAGGTAGGAATCAATGAGAAAAGTTCGAAAACATTTCAAGGCGTCACCAAGGAATGGACTTAAAATCAGTGATGGCCGCAAGCGAAATGCTACCTAACGTGACCAGATATTCTATCAATTACACGTTGGAAGAAGCTCCCATATGAGTACACTGATGCTTTTGTGTCAAGGTCACATTTTGGTCTACCAGGAACTAAATGCGACGGAAACGGGTCTAACTTCACGGCACTACATTAAACCCTCACCACCCTCGTTATGGTCAACTTGCTCCTCTTAATATTATTTTCTTTCATTCGGTCTGGAGTGTGCTGCAAATTGAAAGGCTCGTTCAGATGTTCTGAGCGCTTTTATAAGCACACTTTCCTGATTGCATCGTGGTAAACATTACATGTAGATGTTATTTCTCTTTCCTTAGTGTATAGACTTTAATAAAAGGGCAATGAGCAGTAGTAAAATTAATTAAGGCTAATCATAGGAAATGAGACAATGGTAGTCATAGGTACGGTTTTCCATGTGGTTAGCAAAATAACTGCTGCAGCAGAAGTAAGAAGGCTACCAAATGATGTCTGGAAATAGAAACAGTAGCTTTATTGAAAAGGAAAACCTGCTACATCATCATCATCATCATCATCATCATCATCATTTAAGACTGATTATGCCTTTCAGCGTTCAGTCTGGAGCATAGCCCCCTTATAAAATCCCTCTACGATCCCCTATTCAGTGATAACATTGGTGCCTCTTCTGATGTTAAACCTATTACTTCAAAATCATTCTTAACCGAATCCAGGTACCTTCTCCTTGGTCTGCCCCAACTCCTCCTACCCTCTACTGCTGAACCCATTAGTCTCTTGGGTAACCGTGCTTCTCCCATGCGTGTAACATGACCCCACCATCTAAGCCTGTTCACTCTGACTGCTACATCTATAGAGTTCATTCCCAGTTTTTCTTTGATTTCCTCGTTGTGGACACCCTCCTGCCATTGTTCCTATCTACTAGTACCTGCAATCATCCTAGCTACTTTCATATCCGTAACCTCAACCTTGTTGATAAGGTAACCTGAATCCACCCAGCTTTCGCTCCCATACAACAAAGTTGGTCGAAAGATTGAGTGGTGCACAGATAACTTAGTCTTGGTACTGACTTCCTTCTTGCAGAAGAGAGTAGATCGTAGCTGAGTACTCACTGCATTAGCTTTGCTACACCTCGCTTCCAGTTCTTTCACTATGTTGCCATCCTGTAGAATATGCATCCTAAGTACTTGAAACCGTCCACCTGTTCTAACTTTGTTCCTCCTATTTGGCACTCGATCCGTTTATATTTCTTTCCCACTGACATTACTTTCGTTTTGGAGATGCTAATCTTCATACCATAGTCCTTACATTTCTGATCTTGCTCTGAAATATTACATTGCAAACTTTCAATCGAATCTGCCATCACAACTAAGTCATCCGCATATGCGAGACTGCTTATTTTGTGTTCACATATCTTAATCTCACCCAGCCAGTCTATTGTTTTCAACATGTGATCCATAAATAATATGAACAACAGTGGAGACAAGTTGCAGCCTTGTCTTACCCCTGAAACTACTCTGAACCATGAACTCAATTTACTGTCAACTCTAACTGCTGCATGGCTATCCATGTAATGACCTTTAATTGCTTGCAAAAGTTTGCCTCCTATTCCATAATCTCGTAGAACAGACAATAACTTCCTCGTAGGAACCCAGTCATATGCCTTTTCTAGTTCTATAAAGCATAGATACAGCTCCCTGTTCCACTCATAACACTTCTCCATTATTTGCTGTAAACTAAAGATCTGGTCCTGACAACCTCTAAGAGGCCTAAACCCACACTGATTTTCATCCAATTGGTCCTCAACTAATACTGGCACTTTTCTTTCAACAATACCTGAGAAGATTTTACCCACAACGCTGATTAAAGAGATACCTCTGTAGTTGTTACAATCTTTTTCTGTTTCCATATTTAAAGATTGGTGTGATTAATGCTTTTGTCCAGTCTGATGGAACCTGTCCCGACTCCCAGGCCATTTCAATTATCCTGTGTAGCCATTTAAGACCTGCCATTCCACTGTATTTGATGAGTTCTGACTTAATTTCATCCACCCCAGCTGCTTTATTGTACTCCAATCTATTGACCATTTTCTCCACTTCCTCAAATGTGATCCTATTTCCATGATCATTCCTATCCCATTCTACCTTGAAATCTGAAACATCACTGATCGTATTTTCACCTACATTGAGCAACTCTGCAAAATATTCTCTCCACCTGCCCAAGGCATCCACAGGTTTCACCAGCAGTTTTCCTGACCTGTCCATAATACTTGCCATTTCCTTCTTACCTCCCTTTTGAAGACTGCTAATTTCACTCCAGAATGGTTTTCCAGCAGCTTGACACATAGTCTCCAACCTGTTTCCAAAGTCTTCCCAAGATTTCTTCTTGGATGCTGCAATTATCTGTTTGGCTTTGTTTCTTTCTTCAACATAACTTTCTCTGTCTACCTGAGTTCTAGTATGTAGCCATTTTTGATACGCCTTCTTTTTCCTTTTACAGGCTGCCTTGACTGTGTCATTCCACCAAGCTCTTTGATTCATCCTACTTTTATACACTGCTGTTCCAAGACATTCTTTAGCCACTTCTAGTACTGTGTCCCTGTACCTTGTCCGTTCCTTTTCCAATGACTGTAATTGACTACATTCAACTAACCGGTACCTTTGTGAGATCGCTGTTATGTACTTGTGCCTGATTTCCTTATCCTGAAGTTTCTCCACTCTTATCCTCCTACATATGCACCTGACCTCCGGTACTTTCGGCCTCACAATCTCAATTTCACTGCAGATTTAATAATGATCAGTGTCATCTAAGAATCCCCTGATTACACATGTTTCCCTAACAGCCTTCCTGAATTCCTGATCTGTTATTATATAGTCAATGACAGATCTGGTTCACCTGCCTTCCCAAGTATACCGGTGAATGTTCTTATGTTTAAAAAAGGAGTTTGTGATTACTAAGCCCATACCAACACAGAAATCCAAGAGTTGTTTCCCGTTCCTGTTGGCCTCCATATCCTCTCCAAATTTACCCATAACCTTTTCATTCCCTTTTGTTCGATTTCCAATCCTGGCGTTAAAATCACCCATGAGCAGAACACTGTCGTCTTTTACTCTCACTACTACTTCACTGAGTGCCTCATAAAAACTATCCATCTTATCTTGATCTTTCCCTTCACAATGCGAATATACTGACACAATCCTAATTTTCTTGCTAGACACTGTCAAATCTATCCACATCAGTCGTTCGTTTACATACCTTATTGCAACTACACTGGGTTCCATTTCTTTCCTGATGTAAAGCCCTACACCCCATTGTGCTATTCCTGCTTTGACTCCTGACAGGTAGGCCTTGTATTCTCCCACTGCCTCTTCTTTCTCACCCCCTTACCCGAATGTCACTAACAGCTAAAATGTCCAGCCCCATCTTACTTGCAGCCTCTGCCAGCTCTACCTTCTTCCCAGAGTAGCCCCCATTGATATTAATAGCTCCCCATCTCATTACCATTTGTTTGCCAAGTCGTATCTTAGAAGTCCCTGGTTTGTCAGTTAGAGGTGGGACTCTGTCACCTCCAAAGGTCCGAGGCATTTTGCTCTGATTGTTGCCAGCATCATATTTAAAGTACCAGGGAAGCAGGTTGCTAGCCTTACTTGCCCTGAGTCCCATTGGGTTTTACCCCTAACGGTTGAGGGACTAACCGGTGGATTTGGTAGTCTTTGCCGTATGAGCACAAAGGTGACCACGACTCAAAATATGTCCGAGATGCCCAGCCTTATTCCAAAGTAACTGGTATCCTGACTGTCGGGATCACTTACTTGGCCACTCATACATTGCCCGTGGTTCATGAACTAGTACATGACCACAGGAACCCACACCATGAACCTGCTACATATGAAAATTAATGCAAATATCCAGGTGTATACTCCGAAAGTATTTCTCTCATTTCCTGCTGTTATTTGATGCTGTAGGTAATAGTCGGTAAGCATGAACAGTGGTAATAAATGGGCTTTAACCATGATATGAGTCACAGATGTGGGAATATTACTCAGAGGGTTAACAATTAGATTTTCTGCTCTTTTTAGCCATGTAGGCATACAGCCATATCTGTCATTCGGATTGCATTGTATCTCCATCCTTTCGTGAAGAATTCCTGCTAAGAAAACGGAATCTTTTTGCCACTAACGTAGTCAAGGACTCAAGACATCGTACGCCTTATTTGGCAACTGTGTTGGTATGAGAATGATTTGCAGCTGTGGGACTGTGTTTATCTGCTACATCCATCTAATATTTTCTTGTCATGTCGAACAAATATTGTGAATAATGGCCACAGAAGGAGTGGTTTTGAGTTAGGAAACGTATTTCAGTTCAAAATGGTCACTTCATGCTAGAGGTGGCCGTACTCTCATGTTTCACATTGCGAGCTGTTTATGTCAGCAACGATTATGGTAAGGGCAGTATTTACTACTATCAGAACAAGGCAATGCTACAGTAAAGTGCTCAATTTACATAACTATAGCTGTTTTTTTTTTCATTAGTTCTAGTTTTTCCACAAAAGCTTTATCTTATCAATTCCTTCCGCTACTGCTCTTTTTACAGTTGTAATGCCTAAGGGATCAAACTGCTAGGGTCATCAGTCCCTAGACGTAGAAACTACTTACACTAACTAACTTATTCTATGGACAACACACATTTCCATGCCCCGGGGGAAGACTAGAAGCTCAGGCGGAAGCGGCCGCGATATCTGTGACACGGCTCCCCAGCCAGCGCGGCCACCCCACACGGCAACTGGTATTCAAAAGGTCACAACTGAGAGACTATTCCAAACCCTCAGATTCATATGTGTTCTGGAAACTTCTCTGGATTGTCGACAGTAGTATTCTTCGCGAAACCAATTTACATCAACAATAAAACAAGACTAACCCCCGGAAGAGACTAGAATTAACTGTCAGTGACACCAATTTGTGTTGTTTACACCGCGCGGCCGCTACGGTCGCAGGTTCGAACCCTGCCTCGGGCATGGATGTGTGTGCTGTCCTTAGGTTAGGTTTAAGTAGTTCTAAGTTCTAGGGGACTGATGACCTTAGAAGTTGAGTCCAGTATTGCTCAGAGCCATTTTTTGTGTTGTTTACATCATTTCAGTGGTGTAATGTGCTATCGGGTTGGCGTCTGGCAGCGCAGCTCCACTAGGGCTGACACAAACAGGCTGTGGATAGCAGTGAGGCCTTTCAGATCTGTCCAATGCTTTCTTCATATTGCTACTGTCTTTGGAACTTGGCAGATCTTTTGAAAGTGTTGGGCACGCATGTGGTCATTCACTCTCTTTCAGCATTGGTGCCGTGCAACAATGCTCAGTTCCCATAATTTTTTCTTTTTACATTCACGAATAATCTGGATAGTCATCACGTTCATGTGCCATCTACATCGCAAATTTAATATTACAATCCTAGGAACAAACATGCAATAAGTTTTGTATTTCATAATCGGAACTATCTGCATTAACTGTCATCAGGGCAATGTCAGGGTCAGAATGCAGCAATGCCTTTACAGCTACTTGGGGACATGCTTGAGTCGTGTTCTAAGGAAAGCATAGTTGCTGGTTCACATTATATTACTCTAGCGAGAAGTACCGAAATATCCTTTTTCTCTACAAACATCCAAAGCTAAACTCAGTAATAAAATGCTAAGAAGATATTTGCATTGTGCCAACTCAGCAATCGACCTATTTTTATTGATTTTTTTTTTTAATAGCTATTCTCGTTCTGCATTGCAATAAACTTTGCTCATTACTTGCTTGATCTTATTAAGATTATTATTGTTATTCTCTCACTCGCAAGAGTTTTCACATCCCTATTTGGTATAGATGCACATGAAGAGTGGCCATGAAAGATGGGAATACTGAATGTTACGTCATGCAGAATACACTCCCTTACTTCGGCACCTCATGATCAACGCTACAGGAGAAGTGAGATACACATAGTTGACAAAGGGAGGACAGATACGCTGGCACAACTCTGCAACTACTCCTGTTGATTTAACACAGTGTTACCAGATAAACTCGTGCTGCAGGATCGAAAATGTAGTTCGGACTTTGCCACAGTAGCAGAGAGCTGCTAATTTCAGACCATGACCGTTGATCACACTTGGGCCAGCTGCTGGTTAGAGTGTTGCAACTGTAAATGGAAGACTTTGTTTGATAGTTTTGTGCTGAAGCTATTGCGTAAATTATGCTGTTGGATATATTTCTTCAATCCTTAAGGATCTAGCATTTTTTTCTTGCTAATCTCTATACATGGTGTGCTTTCCTTGTAGGAAAGAGTCTATTATCTCATCAAAGTACGTCAAAAGGTTTGCAACATGAAAACTCAGTGTCGTTAACTAATACTGAAAAAACTGTTAACACAAATAGTACCCAAGACTGGTGTGGTTTCTCGAACTGATTACGTGTATTTTGTCACTGTCTGCTAGATGAAATGAAATAGGCCACACCAAATGAACGAGACTGTTTTGGCAACACAACAGTGAAGTTCCAATATCAAATGCCTATTAGGCCCACTAAAAGCAAAATGTTTTATGTTAGGAAATAGTTTCACATTTCATTCATATGCTCTAGGTTCTGAAGCATGAGATTGATGAGTAGTAGTACGAAATTATATAAAAATTTGGAATCACCATGTTCTTCCATAATTTGTGTGCCATAATTAATGTGATGTCCCCGTTTTTTCTCCTTCCTCGTTCTAACAAACAATCTTTTCATCACTAATTCTGTAACTATTCCTGGCAGTGTCAAAACTTATTCACCAGTTAGGCGTTATTATGTGTTCATAAAACGTGTTTCCCACACTGCTCCTAGAATAGAACTTAGTAGGTGCTAGCTGGTGACTGTAACACTGACCCTTACTAGTGTAGTGGCTGGCCAAAAATTATTCTGTAAAAATTTCATTTTTTGGATACACCGAGAAGATAGTGTGTAATCTTTCTTACCTGTTATTCCTGTTAGTCGTTTATTTCCACTCTGGTAGTCTGAATCTATGGATTTTGCTAGTAATTGCAACAATGCTGATCGTTCGCAAACCTAGTCAACCACATAAACAGCGACTGGCATTCACCCATTCAGCTTTATTCTGCTCAGCTCTCACAGCCCCATCCCATTTTGTCTGCAGGAAAGTTTATTTCTAGATGCAACGGGGATTCCCCTGGCAGAGAGACCACATACACCATGCATGCACTCAAAAATCAACTTATTCATTCAGAAATCAACTTAGAAAATGTTCAAAAACCAACATGCTCTGGATGCTAGGCACTTTGTGAAACAAGGTCTTTTTCCTCAAGAATATTAATTTCCCCCTCCCCCCACCCAAAATTGACGCCTGGGGCAGATACCTTGGTTTGCCCGCAGCCCCCTAGATTCAGGCCTGTTGCGCATGTGTGTATCTGGTAGCTTAGGTGCACCAGTAAAATTTTTCTGAGTAGCAAGTGGCTGCTTGGTGCTATTGATTATACAGCTAACTGCAGCGCTTCCATAGTCAGAAGCGGGAGAAGGTACTACTTGTACACAACACAACTGCCCATGCGCATGAGCTCGCTCGCAACTGCTCAAACAAATCTAGCAGTTGTGACGTCACGCATATCAGAGGCAATTTGTTGTTATGATGCATTGCATAGTCTTCCTAAAGCCTTTGAAACTTTTTCTATTGGCATACGCTTGTATGAACACTGTTTTTTGTGGTTGTTTAAGGCACATTTCCATTACAACGTAAGTTTTATTTCCTTCTTTTTCCCCTCATTGATATTGTATTGCTGCAGTATTATTCTGCAATACCAAGATCCAGTAATATCCTTTGTCCGAGTATTGTTATCAGTCAAAGTTACAAAAATGTAACTGGAACCAAAACAATGAAAAATTCCCAGGATTCTAAAAAAATCCCAGGTTTTTCCCAGTTTTCTGAGGTGAAAAAATTCCCAGGTTTTTCCTGGATCTCCCGGTTGTCACAGGTCCTATACACCCTGTATTAGCTTTACAACTCTGATTATTACAACTCATAATTTCACAAACAACTAACATAAACCTGTTAGTACCAGGTATAGACAAGAAGTCACAGCATTTAATTATGTTTAATAATGGCAACAAACATACATAACCCCATGCACACACAGAAAATTTGCAATAAAAAGCAGTTACAAGTGTTAGGATTATCCCTTGGCATTAAACAACACAAACCCTTTTAATTTTAACCTTTTAATATAGATATTGAGAATTAAGCCAAAAGATAATTGCTCTCTCTCATACCAACTTAGCAAACCAACAAATTGATTGACTTCAAGGTGCAAACAGTGTAAGCCTGTTACTCGTACTCCACATGCACTAAGTCATCAACTAGCTTACAAACCACTCCTCAATTTCCAAGAAGCAATAGGGTCAGTCCACTTAATTGTACTAGAATTATACACAATTCAGTGATTATCCAACCAGCTAATCTTTACATAATGGTTGAGTAAAAGGAACTCCATTTAAAGCACAAAATATATAAACTATGGTGAAAAACAGCAGCAGCTTATGATAGTCTTATAAATATGCGCACTGTACTAAATTACAGCCAGCTGAAGTTATGACATTTCTTAATAGTGTGAAAGAAACTTGAGCAGTACAATGCTGACAAATTACTAATATCAAATCATGTAGATGAATCAGCTGTTTCATAACATATACATTCAGTACTGCAATCCAGACTCAGAATGGTATAATACAACATACCTGTACTTGTTCTTTCACTGTAAACAGGCTGTGGGACACACTGTTGCCTTAGACAGCCATTTGGCCACCAAACCAACAAATGGCCGCTGCTGTTTGTGAATACCAGTGCAAATTGGCCCCTCAGACTCGAGTATAGTACTCTCATCAGACTTGTACTCAGCAACCACACTGGCCTCGCACGATCACAGCAGACAACGCAGCACTGTCAAATATTTTGTTGCCCAAATAACAGCACTCATCTTCTGCATATAGTGCTACATTTTCTAATCTGATTTCCTCAACATAGCCTGATTTAACCAGACTATTTATTTTACTTTTGTTAATGTTCTTTATAACACCTGTTCAACACACAGTTTATTCTGTTCAGTTGATCTTCAGAATCCTTTGTCATCTCTACACAATTACAATGTCATCAGCAAACATCTTGGTTTTCTTCTTCCTTAACTAAAATTCGCTTCTCAAATTTCTCCATGGTTTCCTTTTCTTGTGCGATGTACAGGTTGAATAACAATGAGGAGAGGCAACAACCTTGTCTTGCTCCGTACTCAACGACTGCTTCTTTCTCATGTACTTTGACCCTTACAGCTGCAATTTGGTTTCTTCACAAATTGTAAATATCTTTTTGCTTGTTGTGTTTTTTCCCTGGTGCCATCAGAATTTGAAAGAGAATATTCAAGTCATCATTGTCAAAAGCTTTCTCTAAGTCTACAAATGCTACAAACATAGCTTTGACTTTCTTCGGCGTATCTTCTAAGATGAATTATGTGGTCAGAATTGCCTCACATGTTTCTACATTTCTCCAGAATCCAAACTGATCTTCTCTGAGACCATGTACTAAGAGGTTTCTCTTTCCTCTGTAAATAATTTGAATCAGCACTTTGCAACTCTGACTAATTAAAGTGATGGGTCAGTGTTAGTAGCAGTTGTCAGCACCTGCTTTTGGAATTCTAATTATTACATACGTTTGAAGTTGGAGGATATTTTTCCTGTCTCATATATTTTGCATACCTTGTAAAATAATTTGTTCATAGGTGGCTATCTCAAAAACCTCAGTACTTCTGAGGCAATGTCAGTTACTCCAAGGGTCTTGCTTCACCTGTGGTCTTTCATTGTCAAGACAAATTCTTCTCACGAAATCATCTCCCATCTCATCTTCATCCATTTCCTGTTCCTATTTGTAGTAGTGTCTCAAAGTTCATTTCCCTTCTGTAGTCTGTCTATATTTTTTTCCATTTTTCAGCTTTCTCTCACATGCTTGACTGGGTTTACCAAGTGAGTTCTTTATGGTCACAAGAGTTTCTCTTTTATCCAACCATCTTACATTTTCTATAGTCAGTCTAATTTTGTAATAATTGTCCATGCTTTCACAGCTTTACATTTAAACATTTTCCACTCTGTCAGTATTACTTTCTGCATGTCTGTATTCCGTTATCCTTCCTTCATTTTTATATTTTGTCCATTCGTCAATTGCATTCAGTATCTCTTATGTTGCTGTTCCAGAATTTCTACTAGACCTTATCTTTTTACCTACTCAACCATCTGCTGCCTTCATGATTACATTTCTTACAGGTACCTATTCATCTTCTATTGTAATCCTTTCCCCTGTTTGTCAATCATTGCCTAATTCTCCCTCTGAAACTCTCAGCAACCTCTGGTTCATTAAATTTATCCAGGTCCCATCTCCTTAAATTTTTACCTTTCTGCAGTTTCTTCACTTCTCATCTGCTGTCCATGTTTGGCATTGCAACTAGTGCGCGATCGCCCATTTGTGTATTAAAAGCTTTACTTCAGAATGTATGTGGGCTGCAATGTAAGCCGGTAGAGTATTATACGGCCAGTAACGGACGAGTTGTGTCCTGCAGACTGACGTCACGACCATCTGTTGCAGCTGCGCGTGTGAAAGCAGTGGTGTAGTGCTGGCAGGCCACTTACATTATACGAAACTAAAAATATTAATAGCTAATGAAGGAATAACCTGAGGAACGTCATAATTGATGTACTTCCTTCTGTTGTGAAAACAAACAATATGTTAAAGTCTGAGATCAAAACTAGTTGTATTTTGGAAGTTAGTAAGATTCCATAAAAAAATGTAATTTTCTGACAGTCAAGAATTTAAATGAATACAGTGATGTAATAGTTCACCTTCAGTGACTATGTACGATGATCTGATAACACTTTCAGTGTTCATATATAAATTTGGAAAGTTTTTAGTTTCAGAGAACCTCTGTGACTTTTCTATAATAATAATTTCAAGAATTCTAAGTAAATATGTGTATTGTGTGTTAGGGTGCATGTGAATAAGAATGCGTGCATGAGAGTATGTGGGATGTTCGGCATTATTAAAAATCATTCATGTAATTCTCTAGAGGAAATGGCAAGTGTTCCAACCCTGTAACGTGGGAACGAATCTGCTAGTGGCTTCCCTACTAGTGAATGTCGGATGTCCAAGTATGTATGCTTATGTATAAGACAGCCAAAACATTCGTGACTACATAATAAATTTCCAGATGTAGAGTAAAGCTTATAGTTCATTTTGTTTTGTTTATTTAATTAGAGAGTTTTGTGTTACTTAATTTGATGACGTCAATGAGCCTAGAGAAGTGGTTGGTGCTTGCTAGATTTTGGCGCGAGCCATGCTCTAGAAGGGAGTTCTCATTGGTCATAAGTGCTGACACCCAACGAGAAGCGAGATGGTTGGCCGCCTAGCAAAGGAGATATAGTTTTGAGTGTGGGAGAGTGAGAGGGGAGTCGCGAGCTAGCTTTGATTGGAGGTGGTTATGCTGGATGTGACTTTTCGCATTACGTGTAAGATGAAGTCTTGGGATGACGTCCGCATTATGGTCCAGTGTTAATGGTATCTGGTTGTGACCAGAAACTGTTTATGAAAACTTTAGAGTTTTTAGTGTGTTGTGATAATTCGTTCCGACGAAAATCGCGAGTATGCTCCCTGCCGCCGTTGGATAAACAGCTGCAGCAGCAAGTCGTATAACCCTAGCTTACTTATTTTTTAGATAGTTTAATTAACTTCTTTGCGTGTTTCTGGATACTTGCATTGTTTAATTCATATATTTCGGGCGTATTATAGTATTTGAGGGTTGTAGCATCGCGCCTTAGTACCTGAATAGTGCAAATTCGCGTAGTCGTCTGTCTTCTGTTTTTGTTGTGAACGGCCAGTGTCGGTTGGCCAGTCAGTGTGCTCCCTGCCGCTGTTGGATAAGCAGCTGCAGCAGCAAGTCGTATAACCCTAGCTTACTTGTTTGTTAGATAGTTTAATTAACTTCTTTGCGTGTTTTTGGGTACTTGCATTGTTTAATTCATATATTTCGGGCGTATTATAGTATTTGACAGTTGTAGCATCACGCTTTAGTGTTTACTTCGTAGATTCTTATTTAAATTGCGTGTGAGTTTCGTATAGGAGGTGCAATTTCGAGTTTTAGTTACTGTAATTGTAAATTCAGCAGATTGTAGCGCAGTCGTTAGGCATTTGTACAGGTTAGTTGATACATTCTTTGCGTGTTCCGCTTGCGTTATCTAGGCACGGACTCGTGTTTCGGTAACTGTTGTTAAACATCGATTAGAATGGACAGGGACTGCGATTGCTGTGTTCGGATGAGGGCTGACTTGGCATCCCTTCGCTCACAGCTGCAATCGGCGCTGACTTCGGTCGCGCAGCTTGAGGCTGTTGCCAATGGGCACCACTGTGGGGAGCCGGACTCGGGTATCACGGGGATGTCAACCTCGTCCCGTCTGTCCCCAGATCGGTCTGCCGCTGTGGTTGCCCCGGTTGCTGCCCGCAGTGGGGCTGAGCCCTCGCCTGTGGTTGAATGGGAGGTCGTTCCAAGGCGTGGCAGGCAGCGAAAGGCGTCCCCGGAGGCTGATCAGAAAGCCTCCCCGGTGCGTCTGACAAACCGGTTTCAGGCACTGTCTCTGGCTGAGCCAGATGCAGCTGCCTGCCCTGTTTCAGAGGATCATTCTCAGCCTTCAAGGTCCGGGCAATCGCAGAGGGTGGGCTTACTGGTAGTTGGGAGCTCCAATGTTAGTCGCGTAATGGGGCCCCTTAGGGATACGGCGGCTAAGGAGAGGAAGAAATCCAGTGTGCACTCCATGTGCATTCCGGGAGGAGTCATTCCTGATGTGGAAAGGGTCCTTCCGGATGACATGAAGAGCACAGGGTGCAGCCAGCTGCAGGTGGTGGCACATGTCGGCACTAATGACGTGTGTTGCTTTGGATCTGAGGAAATTCTCTCTGGATTCCAGCCACTATCTGATTTGGTGAAGGCTGCCGGTCTTGCTTACGAGATGAAGGCAGAGCTCACCATCTGCAGCATCGTTGACAGAACCGACTGCGGACCTTTGGTGCAGAGCCGGGTGGAGGGTCTGAATCAGAGGCTCAGACGGTTTTGCGACCGTATTGGCTGCAGATTCCTTGACTTGCGCAATAGGGTGGTGGGGTTTCGGGTTCCGCTGAATAGGTCAGGAGTTCACTACACTCAGCTGGCAGCTACACGGGTAGCGGAGGCTGTGTGGCGTGGACTGGGCGGTTTTTTAGGTTAGAAGGCCTCGGGAAAGTGCGGGATGGGCTGCAATGTCAAAGGGTGCTTGGCAATTACAGGACGTGCTTGGATCAAGGAACAGTCGGAATTATAGTTGTAAAT
This sequence comes from Schistocerca gregaria, assembly GCF_023897955.1. Classification (NCBI taxonomy): domain Eukaryota; kingdom Metazoa; phylum Arthropoda; class Insecta; order Orthoptera; family Acrididae; genus Schistocerca; species Schistocerca gregaria. The sequence continues at coordinate 654,627,016 of NC_064924.1, forward strand.
TGTTGTAGCTGCGCTGGAAAAGTCCCTGAGCTACAAGCGCTAATAGAAAGCACAGAAGCTGATATCGTTATAGGTACAGAAAGCTGGCTAAAGCCTGAAATAAGTTCTGCAGAAATTTTTACGAAGTCTCAGACGGTGTTCAGGAAAGATAGATTAGGCAGAATTGGTGGTGGAGTGTTTGTGTCTGTCAGTAGTGGTTTATCTTGTAGTGAAGTCGAAGTAGATACTCCGTGCGAATTGGTGTGGGTTGAGGTTATACTTAACAGCCGAATTAAGTTAATAATTGGCTCCTTCTACCGACCCCCAGACTCCGATGATACAGTTGCGGAACAGTTCAGAGAAAGTTTGAGTCTCGTAACAAATAAATACCCCACTCATACGGTTATAGTTGGTGGGGACTTCAACCTACCCTCGGTACGTTGGCAAAAATACTTGTTCAAAACCGGTGGTAGGCAGAAAACATCTTCCGAGATTGTCCTAAATGCATTCTCCGAAAATTATTTCGAGCAGTTAGTCCACGAACCCACGCGAATTGTAAATGGTTGCGAAAACACACTTGACCTCTTGGCCACAAACAATCCAGAGCTGATAGAGAGCATCATGACTGATATAGGGATTAGTGATCACAAGGTCATTGTAGCTAGGCTCAATACCATTTCTTCCAAATCCATCAGAAACAAACGCAAAATAATTTTATTTAAAAAAGCGGATAAAGTGCCACTAGAAGCCTTCCTAAAAGACAATTTCCATTCCTTCCGAACTGACTATGCGAATGTAGACGAGATGTGGCTCAAATTCAAACATATAGTAGCAACAGCAATTGAGATATTCATACCTCATAAATTGGTAAGAGATGGAACGGATCCCCCGTGGTACACAAAAAAGGTCCGAACGCTGTTGCAGAGGCAACGGAAAAAGCATGCGAAGTTCAGAAGAATGCGAAATCCTGAAGATGGGCTAAAATTTACAGACGCGCGAAATTTGGCACATACTTCGATGCGAGATGCCTTTAATAGGTTCCACAACGAAACATTGTCTCGAAATTTGGTAGAAAATCCGAAGAAATTCTGGTCGTATGTAAAGTACACAAGCGGCAAGACGCAGTCAATACCTTCGCTGCGCAGTGCCGATGGTACTGTTATCGACGACTGTGCCGCTAAAGCGGAATTATTGAACGCAGTTTTCCGAAATTCCTTCACCAGGGAAGACGAATGGAATATTCCAGAATTTGAAACACGAACATCTGCTAGCATGAGTTTCTTAGAAGTAGATACCTTAGGGGTTGCGAAGCAACTCAAATCGCTTGATACGGGCAAGTCTTCAGGTCCAGATTGTAAACCGATTAGGTTCCTTTCAGATTACGCTGATACTATAGCTCCCTACTTAGCACTCATATACAACCGCTCGCTCACCGATAGATCTGTACCTACAGATTGGAAAATTGCGCAGGTCGCACCAGTGTTCAAGAATGGTAGTAGGAGTAATCCATTTAACTACAGACCTATATCATTGACGTCAGTTTGCAGTAGGGTTTTGGAGCATATACTGTATTCAAACATTATGAATCACCTCGAAGGGAACGATCTATTGACACGTAATCAGCATGGCTTCAGAAAACATCGCTCTTGTGCAACGCAGCTAGCTCTTTATTCGCACGAAGTAATGGCCGCTATCAACAGGGGATCTCAAGTTGATTCCGTATTTCTAGATTTCCGGAAAGCTTTTGACACCGTTCCTCACAAGCGACTTCTAATCAAGCTGCGGAGCTGTGGGGTATCGTCTCAGTTGTGCGACTGGATTCGTGATTTCCTGTCAGGAAGGTCGCAGTTCGTAGTAATAGACGGCAAATCATCGAGTAAAACTGAAGTGATACCAGGTGTTCCCCAGGGAAGCGTCCTGGGACCTCTACTGTTCCTGATCTATATAAATGACCTGGGTGACAATCTGAGCAGTTCTCTTAGACTGTTCGCAGATGATGCTGTAATTTACCGTCTAGTAAGGTCATCCGAAGACCTGTATCAGCTGCAAAGTGATTTAGAAAAGATTGCTGTATGGTGTGTCAGGTGGCAGTTGACGCTAAATAACAAAAAGTGTGAGATGATCCACATGAGTTCCAAAAGAAATACGTTGGAATTCGATTACTCGATAAATAGTACAATTCTCAAGGCTGTCAATTCAACTAAGTACCTGGGTGTTAAAATTACGAACAACTTCAGTTGGAAGGACCACATAGATAATATTGTCGGGAAGGCGAGCCAAAGGTTGCGTTTCATTGGCAGGACACTTAGAAGATGCAACAAGTCCACTAAAGAGACAGCTTACACTACACTCGTTCATCCTCTGTTAGAATATTGCTGCGCGGTGTGGGATCCCTACCAGGTGGGATTGACGGAGGACATCGAAAGGGTGCAAAAAATGGGCAGCTCGTTTTGTATTATCGCGTTATAGGGGAGAGAGTGTGGCAGATATGATACACGAGTTGGGATGGAAGTCATTACAGCATAGACGTTTTTCGTCTCGGCGAGACCTTTTTACGAAATTTCAGTCACCAACTTTCTCTTCCGAATGCGAAAATATTTTGTTGAGCCCAACGTACATAGGTAGGAATGATCATCAAAATAAAATAAGAGAAATCAGAGCTCGAACAGAAAGGTTTAGGTGTTCGTTTTTCCCGCTCGCTGTTCAGGAGTGGAATAGTAGAGAGATAGTATGATTGTGGTTCGATGAACCCTCTGCCAAGCACTTAAACGTGAATTGCAGAGTAGTCATGTAGATGTAGACATGTAGATGAACTTTGAATTATATAGCGTGGCGGTACTGAGTATTTTGTGGCGAGCATAAACTTTAACTAAAGACAACCACTGAATATCATTTGTAGAAGTAATTGGCCGATTATTGACTGTGTTACAAGTAATTGGTTTCAGAATTTGGGAAGGTAAAGTTCTGGCTGTTTTAGGTATGGTGATAACTGTGAGCAGAAACTTTAGTAATTTTCGTAAATGTGGCCTGATGATCTCGCTTAAAGCAATAAAGATATATTGAAGGTTTAAATTTGAACTTCATGTTTAAAGTATGAGTGACATCCCCTTTCCAAATCTCCTCAACACTGCTTTTCTGTGATCTCATAAGAAGCTGCAGTCAGAAGTTTACGTGCGAAGATCTACCACTGTAAAGAGGTAGGTGAACAAAAAATTATACAAGAAATTGCATTGCAGCAGCAACATATAATCCGTTGCAATTGGTGCATCGCATGCACACACATAAAAAATCCACCACACAGGGATTCCATATATAACTGCAAATATTTTGAAATCTAAAATCTGAATCTGAAATGTGTCTTAAAACTTTGTAATTTATCTGAAACCTTCCATGCTCTCTATGTCTCTTCTGTGCATACAGCTTTATTTGATGATTTTTGAATGAAGTGTTTTTATTGATTAAATTGTGCTTTGTGCAAAATTATACCAGGTGGTTTCCCCTAGCATTCCTTTCCCCCCAATCCATGTTCCTTTACTATTTTCCCTTCTCTTCCTTTTCTTATTGTTGGATTTCAATCCTCCATTAGAATTAAATTTTTGTCTATTTAAACTATTGGACAATTTTTTTATCTCACCACATAATCTTTCAATCCCTTTACCTGTGGAGCTAGTAGGCATGTAAGCTATTGCTGTTGTGGTGGATGTTGCTTAATCTTGTTTTGTTTTATGGCACAAAAAACAACTGGGGTCATATGCACTCATGTCAGAACTGTAGAATACAAAGATGAAAAAGAAATTGAAAGCGACTACATGTTAAGCCCAATTGACAGAAAGAAAGACAGCTAAAAACAGGGATTTGGAGAAAGCTCCACAAAATACACCATAGAGACAACAGAGGTTCTGAACTGAAGATTAAATGTTCTTCACCATATTGCTACAATGGATGAAAAGTAAAACGCAGTCGACAGGCCACACACCATTTGCTAAAATGGCCGAGAACTCAGACGGCAAACATAAATTAGAATGTAAGGGCATTCCATCAGGAAATGGTGAACTGTCAGAGTTTGAGGGCAATAAGCACAAAGTGGACAATAAACATAGCCCAACAGATATCAACACTGATTAGAAAATTCCCAAATGCAGCAACAGTCCCCCACAAAAACTAACAATTGAAGAAAATTATCAAATACAAAAAGCCGTAATTGAAGGAAAAAAGTTCTAATGAATACACAGCTCTCTGCAATGGAACTCTGCGCTCAAAGAATTATTAGATAATACCAACCTTTAGAACTCCCCTCCCCTCCCCACAAACAGACACATACATAAATACACACTTAAAACTATATATCTCTCTCTCTGCCAATGACATCTTCAACTGTTCCACTGTCTGCCATCTTGTTAGTACAGCTGGTAAACAGTGACAGTGACAGTGACAGTGACTACTCAATACACAGAACTTGACAATGAATAAGATGACAAAAAAGAAACCGTAAGTGAAACATAATGTAAAGAAAATAGAAAGAAACTTCCACATGGGAAAAATATATTAAAAACAAAAATTCCAAGATTTACCAAGCGGGAAAGCGCCGGCAGACAGGCACATGAACAAAACACACACACACAGAATTACTAGCTTTCGCAACCGATGGTTGCTTCTTCAGGAAGGAGAGGGAAAGACGGAAGGATGTGGGTTTTAAGGGAGAGGGTAAGGAGTCATTCCAATCCCGGGAGCGGAAAGACTTCCCTTAGGGGAAAAAAAAAAGGACAGGTGTACACGCGCGCGCGCGCACACACACACACACACACACACACACACACACACACACACACACACACATCCATCCACACATACACAGACACAAGCAGACATATTTAAAGGCAAAGAGTAAGGGCAGAGATCATCTGTCATCTCTGCCCTTACTCTTTGCCTTTAAATATCTCTGCTTGTGTCTGTGTCTGTGTCTGTGTATGTGCGGATGGATATGTGTGTGTGTGTGTGCGTGTGTGTGTGTGTGTGTGTGTGTGTGTGTGTGTGTGTGTGTGTGTGCGCGCGCGTGCGCGCGAGTGTACACCTGTCCTTTTTTTCCCCTAAGGGAAGTCTTTCCGCTCCCGGGATTGGAATGACTCCTTACATAATGTAAAAAGATACACACGCACAACCTTTCACTTAAATTATTATAAATCTCAGGCATAGCCATAACAGTTTAGAAATTGTTATTTTTGTGTAAGTATTTTGCCTACATTAAATTATATATAGTTGCAGGCGACAAACTGTAAAGAAAAACAGACACTGTAAAAACGTAATACAATAGGAAAACCACACCGTGTGGTAAGAAGGTATAATACACAATTTTATGTGCTCTTCAAAAATCTGTAATTATGATTTAGAAACTAGTATTTATATGTATTTAAACAGTAAAGAACATTCCTTATGTTTAACAGCCATAGCAATTAAAAAAAAACTGATGATGCTGCAACTGCAGTAAAACATGTCTGAGACAAAAAACTAACTTGTGTTTTGCTAAAGGTGGACCCCACCCAAAAACACATATTACTGTTAAAGCAAACACCGACAAGAGCTTCAACTTCAAGAAGAAAAGTGGTGAGGGATCATCACTTAACTGATGGCAATGGCTAAAGAGACAGTGCCCAATATGAAACCTAGCCAAAATGATCTCACAACAAGAGGGCCAGAAGGAAGTCGACTAATCCGCTGGGAGAGGTTCAGTTCCTCGGAGCTTGTTTCCATGACAGGAAGACAAGTGGTGATGCCAATGTGACACCACCTGCTGACAGAAGCAACACAGAGATCATCAGAGGTAGTGGAGGAACTAGTGGGCCAAGGTATGAGGGTTGCACCTTGGCAGCAGTGTCGACAGCCTCATTTCCCATCAGACCAACGTGACCAGGGAACCACATAAATATCACAGTGCCCCATGAAGAGTGAGCAAGTGGAAGCTTTCCTGAACCTGTTGCACAAGCGGTTGGATGGTGTACAGCACACACAGGCTCTGAAGGGCATTGAGTGAGTGGGAGCAAATGACACAATGGAAAAGCCTGTATCACCGGATACTGTATGGCCTGATATGGGGTGAAGAGCTCCACAGTAAATACTGAGCAGTGTTCCAGAGGTCAATACCAAAAACTGTTGATGCCAATGGCGAAGGCACACCTGACATCACAGTCAGTCCAAGAGCCATCTGTGTAGACAAAGGTACTATCACAAAGGTCAAGAAACTTATGGTGGTAGAGTGAGTCTGGAGTAGTGTCCTTAGGAAGTGAATGATGTCCAAGGTGAACAAGGGCTGCCGCATGACAGGCAAACGGCATATGTATCCATTGAGGAGAATGTCGTGTTGGTATGACAGCAGTAGTTCGGCAGCTTCAGCATACAGGCTCTCAACTAGGCTAGTGTAAAAGGTGTCAGTGGCCAAACAGATGGGATGATGGTGGATTATACTGAGATGGCATAAGATGGATGGACAAGCATATACATAAACGAAATACCCATAGTCCAAAGCCACTCCCCAGGCTCTGAAGTTCATTGAGGGAGTTGGAGCAAATGTAATGGACCAGGTACTGTGGGTGGCAGGGTAAGACACATTGGAGGATCCAGAAAGTTTTCTATCAATCATGAGCTCCAAGAATTTTTTAGTGTCAATGAACAGAAGAGCAACAGATCTAAGATGTAAAGACAGTGGAAGAAACCCATTGTGCTGTCAGAAATTCATTCAAACAGTTATGAGAGTGGAAAAGCAAATGCAGTTGTTGCTACTCCATTAGTAAATACAATCGAGACAACACTGAAGACACTGCTCAAGGAAACATGTCTGAGGAGAACTGCAATAGCTCACAAAATCGTCAACGAAAAGGGAGTTGGAGATGCCTGGCAGGAGACAAGCCATATTAGGGTTAATGGTGATAGCGAAGAGGACAACATTCAGGACAGAACCCTGAAGCACACTGTTTTCCTTCATAATGGTGTCCAGTGAGGCAGAACCCACATGTGTCTTGAAAATTCTGTCTTTTAAAAATTCCTAAAGGAAATGGGGCAGGTGGCCTTGGAAGCTCCACATGTAGAGACTACATAGGATACAAGTACTCTAGCACATGTTGTAGGCTTTCTCCAAATCAAAAAACATGGCCAGTCTGATATTTCCACAGGAAAACATTCATGACGTGGGTTGACAAAGTGATGAGACAGTCAACTGCAGAAACCCACATTGAGCAGTGGTTAGTAAATTGCGAGACTTGAGCCACCATACCAGCCGGGCATGAATCATACATTCCATCACTTTACAGACACAGCTGGTGAGAAAATGGGGCAGTTGCTAGGAGGAAGCTGTTTGTCCTTACCAGGATTAGGTATGGATATGGCAGTGGTTTCACACCAGAGTCAGGGAAATGTGCCCTCTGTCCAGAAGCAATTGTATATATGGAGGAGAAAGTGTTTGCCTGCATGATAAATGTGCTCCAACTTCTGAATGTGAATATTGTCTGGTCCTGGTGTGGAGGATTGGTATGAAGTGAGAGCATGATCTAAAACTATAGAAACTAAACTCCACCTGAACAGGCCCTGAAGGCCTAACGGTACCGACCAGCTGCCATGTCATTAATATTTTAAGTTTTCTAAATAATGGTCGACATGATTCTTTGCGATTTGCAGTGCACATATTTCGTTTGATTTTTTTCTGTATTTTTAGTATCCGCACTATGTTTGTCGAGTTACCCCAAAACACAATACCATACCTAATAATCGATTCAAAGTAACTTGTATATGCTACTTTTTGTGTGTCCATGTCAGTTGCAGTTGACAATATTTGCATTGCAAATGCAAAGCTGCTCAGTTTGTTTGCCAGGTATTCAATGTGTGCCTGCCAGCTCAAATTTTTATGTGCATTTAAACCTAAGAATTTGACTGAGTCAACTTCTTATATACCTTGATTGTTGTCTACAACCTTAATCTGCTCACATTTTGACTGTTTGGTTCTGAACTGCATCATGTGAGTCTTAGATATGTTTAGATTCAACCCATTTAGCTGAAACCAAGTTTCTAAGGTACTGAGGGTACTGATCACAGATTTGGGAATTTTTTCCAAGTCCTGATCTTCAACTAAGACAGAAGTATGATCTGCAAACAGAACTGATGGGGAGCTAATATTTAACAGTAAGTCATTAACATAAAAGAGAAATAGGACTGGGCCTAATATGGACCCTTGTGGAACACCCTGAGATATTTTTTCCAGTCAGAAAAGTAATATGTGCCATTTGAAGAAATGCTAACTCTTTGCTTTCTGTTGGAGAAATAGGAGTTTAGTCATTGTAGGGCACTGCCTCTAATGCCATACTTTTCAAGTTTGTAAACAAGCAATGCATGGTTTACGGAATCAAATGCCTTTGTGAGGTCACAGAAAATTCCTGCCACCTTATTTCTCTTCTCTAATGATGTGCTTATTTTCTCAATGAAACTGTTTACTGCATCAATGATGATTTTACCCTGCTGAAAACCAAATTGATTGTTTAGAATAACAGGATATTTTGCAATAAAGTTTTGGATTTGTGCAACAGCAAGTTTTTCAAATATTTTAGATAGGACTGGGAGAGTGGAGATAGTATGATAATTTACCATGATCTCTCTTGATCCCTTCTTGAAGAGTGGTTTGACTTCAGCATATTTCAGTACCTCGGGGAAACAGCCCTCTTCAAAACATTTATTTATTATCTGAGCTAGTGGGTTTGCAATTCTATTGTGTACCACTGTAATAACTTTGGTGGGTATTCCATCCCAACCTGCAGATTTTTTGTTTTTCAATGTTAGATTAGCATTTGCTACATCCTCCACAGAAACTTTTGAGAATTTTGTATTCATTAAAGTACTCATATTTGAGCTGGATTTACAATAGTACTTCCTTCAGTGTCAACTTCTGAAATTTCTTGGTTACAGACTTTAACACCTAACTCAGATTTAATGACAGACCACACAACCTTTGTCTTATTTTTATGATTTAAAATTAGCCAGTTATTTGCCAGTTGAACATGAGAAAAAGAGGGTGTTTTGGGCACTAAGGATGCATCTACCGTTTTCATCACCTAGTGGACTGCAGTGGTGCCCTGATCAGAAAGTTATGTTTGGATTTCTACCTCACTCAGACAATCGAGCAGTCTAGTGTAAATAACACCACATGCAGAATTAAGTGTTCGATGGGCCTCAATATGAACAGCATAGCCATAGAGGAGCAAAGGTGCAAACAGTTGTGCTTGAGAATCGGAAGTAGTCTTCAAAAGCAAAGTGCCATTGTGTAAATGAGAGCAGAATTTCACAGAGCCAGCAACTGTATCAATACCTTTCTGAATAATAAATGGAGTTACCATAGCAAACAACTGACCACCTTCAGTACATGAAACCACAAGGAATGATGGTTCCGCTGGGAAGTACTTTGAATCATTAACCTCATTCTGTTTATGTTTAATAGACGTAGACTGTGAAGAAGATGGTTCACTCATTGTGAGAAAATCCCCCATGAGTGCCAGCATCTCCGATGGCAGGCTCCTTCGACTGGGAAGCCCCTCGGAGGTGGACCAACCCACCTTAAGTGATTGTTCATGCCCCCTAAACCAATTGGTAGTTCAGGAAGGTAATGGCTCAGGCAATCACCCCTCCCTGAGCCTGACCTGTATCAGAAATACCTGTCAAACCTACCTCTTGACCCGTGGCTGGGAATGATACATTACCCAGTCATCTGTTATGCTTCAGATGCATATGCCAGCCTTGTGGAGGGTACAGGGAGGAAGAAGAAAGAGTTGAATCTCAAGTGCCAAAGCAGAGGAAGGGTAGGAGAAGGGGAATAAAGAAGGAAGAAAAGGACAAAAAAACAGTGGAGGGACTGTTCTGTTGTCAGGCTACTGAAAATGCAGAACGCATTCCCAAAAACATCCCAGACATGTTCCCCAAGGGTGGGGAAAAAGAATCGCAAGAGGATGGACATGCAGCGCAGAAGGGAAAAGATGCTGTAAAGGCAGTGGCCCCATGGTAGCCAAGCATGTACTTGCTGAAGAGTGGTGAGCCCCCTGGGAGGATGTTGGCTTCGTGTGAACCTCTGGTACTATGATGCTTTCACTCTGCTGTTCATAGTAGATTAGGCCTAGTCCTACATTACCCCTATTTGATTTTGTGTTGCTAACTCTACTGAGCTGGCCAGAAGTCTTGTTCTTTCTGCCATTGCAGTTAACTATGTCCCACTATATCCAATTTCAGTTTATCCATTTCTCTTTATAATTCTCTAACCTACATACCTGGTTCAAGGATCCAACATTCCCTGTTCCGAGCCATTTTTGTTTTGTGCAATGACATCCTCCTGAGTAAGCCATACCCAGAGGTTTGAACTGAGAAGGAATTTTGGGGGGGGGGGGGGGGGCTATTTTATCTCCAGAATATTTTACCCCAGAGGATACTGCCATCATCATTAAACCATACAGTAGAGCTGCATCTCCTCAGGTAACATCAGTTAATTATCCATTCAGTTGCCCATCAACTACTGAAAGGGCTGCTGAAGATTTTAAGGAACCATATGTTGATCTAGCATCTCCACAGATATCCCCATTATGCGGTTGCACCTACAGTAGGTCTGTCGGTATCATTTATACACACAAACCACCACACTGTGCTTGAAATGATGATCCTGACGGCATTTTTATTTTATTTTTTAAGCATTAAAATGTCCTTGCAATGTGAAGAGTGTCCCCATAACAGGGGGCCATAATTAATGTGCTATGAAACAGTGTGTGATACACTGCTATAAGGCACTGGCTGGTTAACATGCCCTTTAGTCTCTTCAGAAGATATATTACATGGGAGTGCATGGAGTGCACACCACTGGGTGCTCATTCATTGATATATTGCTGTCAGTCATGAAACCCAGCAGTTGTTATCTGGCATCCAATGTTGCTGAAACCACACATCAGATTTTTTTTAAAGAAGCTCTGATGTTTTCAAAGAAGACATCTGTTATACATTTTCTTCATAGCGGGCAACACAGCAATGAATATACTGAAAGATGGCGTCATTTTCCACTTATTGCTGTATTAATTTTATCTGTTCAATCTAGTTTTAGTCTTCAAGGTCATTCTCGAGTGATTTTGTTGTTCGGTACAAAATAAAATAAGTAATATTTATCTGTAAATAGAAATGCAATGATGTGACTGTTGTTGTTGTTGTCTTCAGTCCTGAGACTGGTTTGATGCAGCTCTCCATGCTACTCTATCCTGTGCAAGCTGCTTCATCTCCCAGTACCTACTGCAACCTACATCCTTCTGAATCTGCTTAGTGTACTCATCTCTCGGTCTCCCTCTACGATTTTTACCCTCCACGCTGCCCTCCAGTGCTAAATTTGTGATCCCTTGATGCCTCAAAACATGTCCTACCAACCGATCCCTTCTTCTAGTCAAGTTGTGCCACAAACTTCTCTTCTCCCCAATCCTATTCAATACCTCCTCATTAGTTACGTGATCTATCCACCTTATCTTCAGTATTCTTTTGTAGCACCACATTTCGAAAGCTTCTATTCTCTTCTTGTCCAAACTAGTTATCGTCCATGTTTCACTTCCATACATGGCTACACTCCAAACAAATACTTTCAGAAACGATGTCCTGATACATAAATCTATATTCGATGTTAACAAATTTCTCTTCTTCAGAAACGCTTTCCTTGCCATTGCCAGTCTACATTTTATATCCTCTCTACTTCGACCATCATCAGTTATTTTACTTCCTAAATAGCAAAACTCCTTTACTACTTTAATTGTCTCATTTCCTAATCTAATTCCCTCAGCATCACCCGATTTAATTTGACTACATTCCATTATCCTCGTTTTGATTTTGTTAATGTTCATCTTATATCCTCCTTTCAAGACACTGTCCATTCCGTTCAACTGCTCTTCCAAGTCCTTTGCCGTCTCTGACAGAATTACAATGTCATCGGCGAACCTCAAAGTTTTTACTTCTTCTCCATGAATTTTAATACCTACTCCAAATTTTTCTTTTGTTTCCTTTACTGCTTGCTCAATATACAGATTGAATAACATCGGGGAGAGGCTACAACCCTGTCTCACTCCTTTCCCAACCACTGCTTCCCTTTCATGCCCCTCGACTCTTATGACTGCCATCTGGTTTCTGTACAAATTATAAATAGCCTTTCGCTCCCTGTATTTTACCCCTGCCACCTTTAGAATTTGAAAAAGAGTATTCCAGTCAACATTGTCAAAAGCTTTCTCTAAGTCTACAAATGCTAGAAACGTAGGTTTGCCTTTTCTTAATCTTTCTTCTAAGATAAGTCGTAAGGTCAGTATTGCCTCACGTGTTCCAACATTTCGACGGAATCCAAACTGATCCTCCCCGAGGTCTGCATCTACTAGTTTTTCCATTCGTCTGTAAAGAATTCGCGTTAGTATTTTGCAGCCGTGGCTTATTAAACTGATAGTTCGGTAATTTTCACATCTGTCAGCACCTGCTTTCTTTGGGATTGGAATTATTATATTCTTCTTGAAGTCTGAGGGTATTTCGCCTGTCTCATACATCTTGCTCACCAGCTGGTAGAGTTTTGACAGGATTGGTTGTCCCAAGGCCGTCAGTAGTTCTAATGGAATGTTGTCTACTCCGGGGGCCTTGTTTCGACTCAGGTCTTTCAGTGCTCTGTCAAACTCTTCACGCAGTATCGTATCTCCCATTTCGTCTTCATCTACATCCTCTTCCATTTCCATAATATTGTCCTCAAGTACCTCGCCCTTGTATAAACCTTCTATATACTCCTTCCATCTTTCTGCCTTCCCTTCTTTGCTTAGAACTGGGCTGCCATCTGAGCTCTTGATATTCATACACGTGGTTCTCTTCTGTCCAAAGGTCTCTTTAATTTTCCTGTAGGCAGTATCTATCTTACCCCTAGTGAGATAAGCTTGTACATCCTTACATTTGTCCTCTAGCCATCCCTGCTTAGCCGTTTTGCACTTTCTGTCGATCTCGTTTTTGAGACGTTTGTATCCTTTTTGCCTGCTTCATTTACTGCGTTTTTATATTTTCTCCTTTTATCAATTAAACTCAATATTTCTTCTGTTACCCAAGGATTTCTAGCAGCCCTCGTCTTTGTACCTACTTTATCCTCTGCTGCCTTCACTACTACATCCCTCAGAGCTACCCATTCTTCTTCTACTGTATTTCTTTCCCCTATTTCTGTCAATTGTTCCCTTATGCTCTCCCTGAAACTCTGTACAACCTCTGGTTCTTTCAGTTTATCCAGGTCCCATCTCCTTAATTTCCCACATTTTTGCAGTTTCTTCAGTTTTAATCTACAGGTCATAACCAATAGATTGTGGTCAGAGTCCACATCTGCCCCTGGAAATGTCTTACAACTTAAAACCTGGTTCCTAAATCTCTGTCTTACCATTATATAATCTATCTGATACCTTTTGGTATCTCCAGGGTTCTTCCACGTATACAACCTTCTTTCATGATTCTTAAACCAAGTGTTAGCTATGATTAAGTTGTGCTCTGTGCAAAATTCTACTAGGCGGCTTCCTCTTTCATTTCTTAGCCCCAATCCATATTCACCTACTATGTTTCCTTCTCTCCCTTTTCCTACACTCGAATTCCAGTCACCCATTACTATTAAATTTTCGTCTCCCTTCACTATCTGAATAATTTCTTTTATTTCATCGTACATTTCTTCAATTTCTTCATCATCTGCAGAGCTAGTTGGCATATAAACTTGTACTACTGTAGTAGGTGTGGGCTTCGTATCTATCTTGGCCACAATAATGCGTTCACTATGCTGTTTGTAGTAGCTTACCCGCATTCCTATTTTCCTATTCATTATTAAACCTACTCCTGCATTACCCCTATTTGATTTTGTGTTTATAACCCTGTGTTCACCTGACCAGAAGTCTTGTTCCTCCTGCCACCGAACTTCACTAATTCCCACTATATCTAACTTTAACCTATCCATTTCCCTTTTTAAATTTTCTAACCTACCTGCCCGATTAAGGGATCTGACATTCCACACTCCGATCCGTAGAACGCCAGTTTTCTTTCTCCTGATAACGACATCCTCCTGAGTAGTCCCCGCCCGGAGATCCGAATGGGGGACTATTTTACCTCCAGAATATTTTACCCAAGAGGATGCCATCATCATTTAATCATACAGTAAAGCTGCATGTCCTCGGGAAAAATTACGGCTGTAGTTTCCCCTTGCTTTCAGCCGTTCGCAGTACCAGCACAGCAAGGCCGTTTTGGTTAATGTTGCAAGGCCAGATCAGTCAATCATCCAGACTGTTGCCCCTGCAACTACTGAAAAGGCTGCTGCCCCTCTTCAGGAACCACACGTTTGTCTGGCCTCTCAACAGATACCCCTCCGTTGTGGTTGCACCTACGGTACGGCCATCTGTATCGCTGAGGCACGCAAGCCTCCCCACCAACGGCAAGGTCCATGGTTCATGGGGGGGGGATGTGACTGTAAATGTATTTTAAACACATTTACTTGCAACAGGAAACTATGCCTTACATGTTGAAATGTCAGCATCTTAAAATTTGTGTTTTCTCTTCATTTTGAGTTACAAATGCTATCTTGTTGTGTTGGCATTTACAAAGGTATTATTCCGATCAAAGAGTAAAAGCTAAGCATGGAATATTTTCGAATACTGAGACTGTCTATTTATGTGTGTAATTGAGGTAAGTTAAAAAAGTAAAAATAAAAATAAATATTGCAATATATGGTGAGGTGGGTTAAAATTTTAAATTTCATTGTACTGTATAGATAATTTCTGATTGGTCATTTGCAGAATGGCCTAGAAGGCTGAAACTAGTTGTGAACAAATAAAATTAACACAGCAAAAGTGGAAAATGACACTGTCTTCAACACATCTGTTCCTTGTAGATCCTGTGAAGCAGTTTTTCCTTTGACACATTGTAACACGTTGTCATAAATGAGGAACAGGAGAGGTCTCATGATGGATCCCCGGGGTATGCCATGCTCCAGTTTTTGTTCTTGGGGGATTGCTCCATGGACTGAAACTATCTCCCTCTGGTTTTCAAAGTGAGATTGAACAGTTGCCAGAACGACACCTCCAGTACCATAACACTTTAGCGTATTAAACAGTCAAATGCCTTGCTGGGGTCATGCAGTGTCAGTGCCACACTTTCTCTGTTTTCAAACCTCTGCCTTATCATTGTACCAGGTGGTTATAATTAAACTGACAGTATTCCAGCTGCTGTAGTGTAAGCTGCATACATCTCAGGACACTGAAATATCATAGATATGTTTATTAATTGGTGTGCTTGTGGAATACATTGAAAAAAATAATAGTTCCATTTTCTGCCACCAGGAGAAAATATGGCACTACAAGCAGTCAGTGGGGGTGGGGGTGGGGGGCAGAAAAATGGGAGAAATGATCAATTGTATGATAATGGTGGTTCTGATACATTTATTATATTTGGTATGGTCACCTGACTCAGAAACATGTTACATGTCACGGCTGACAGTTGCTTGCTGCATATATGGTGTCATCAGAGTGATCTGTCATAATATGCTATCCTTCAGATCAGGAAGAGTCTGAACATAACTGTGATAGAGACAATCTTTCAGGTAATCCCACAAAAAGAAATCACATGGATTTAGATGTGTGAATTTGGAAGGCTGCACATCTTGAAATTGTGTACAGATGATAAAGTTGTTTCCAACGGTTTCTGCTGGTGCCACATCAAGATCTGGATTATGCAATGCACGCAGGCCAAGTAGGACAAATGGTAAGGCTGTGGTCCAATTCGTAGAGATCTGTGCCATCACTCCACTATACTGTTGCCGGCCAGGTGGTAGCGTGTGGAAGAATGATGGATTGTGCTGAAAAACTTACTGAAATGCACAAATAGCTCCAACTTGAACTGGTACCTTTGCTTGGTAGTAGCATACCGGTAATAACATGCAGTGGGAAATAGTAACAGGCAACCCACTGAGACATGAATGCTGCTGCTGGTGACTCTGTGAAGCTGTTGCCCACTGGGACCACTTCTGGACAAAGCACAACTCTGTCTATGATTGTTATGAAACAGCATTACCCATCTGATGGTAGCAGGTGTCCCACAACATCAGTGTGAATATGGGCAAAATCTCTCGGTTGTCTCCAGAAAGTTCCTAATGGGCATATGGACACAGCATGAAACTTTACTATTTGGCAGTCCAGGCAAGCATGAGACCATTGCCACCAATCATTCTGTTGTCCAGGCCATTCATACACAGGCAGTGATGAATTTATTGGTTGCCCTGACTCCTGGGTGAGAGAGGTTGTGAAGGCCATGAAAAATGCACTTGTGAAGCTCTGCCAGCACATTGGGCGAGTCTTTCCAATGTGGTGTCACAGTGCAATTGCACGTCTGTTCCTGGCATGTTTACAAGTTTATGTTGAAGGTCTGCATCAGTATCTTTGAGTAGGTCATGGAGCTCCTGATCAGATTGTTGCACATTGTGTAGGAGGTAAGCAGTTTCCATGATGGCACCAACTCATGACAAGGAGTGACCTAATCATTATTCACCCCTAAAACATGTTGGACATCCCTCAAAAATAGTGCTACAAATTCAAGTTGGTTGAATTGTTGAGAGCACTCGTCATTGCTTTGGCAGAAGGCATACATGAGGGGTTTATGGTCCATATATGTTGTCAATACACTCACTTCCAGTTGTGCATAGAAATATCACACTGCTGCATAAATGGCTAACAATTATCTGTCGTACGTGCTCCATTGTTGTTGTGAGACAGCTTCAAATGCATTGATTATCACCAGTTTCCAATAATCGAGTACTTTGCATTTTGCTTTTGGACTGGCCAGCATGGCTGTGAGCAGCTCATGCAGTTCAGCTGACTATGGCTGGTGGCAGCTGTAGAAGTTGTGAGTGGTGAGAAATCTGCTGTGGTTCCTTTGCTGCTACCAGACATGGACTATTTAATATGGCCTTGACCTTCTTTGGTTAAGGGCTGTCATCCCTCCAACAAAATTTGATGGCCCAAAAAAGTTACTTCAGGTTGGTTGAACACACACTTAGAAACATTGAGGATGATACTATGTGCAGCTAAGTCCTCAAGGACTTTCTTGAGATGATGCTTGTGTTCCACAGGAGTTTTCAGGTATGCAAAACAATTCAGTAAACCTCATAGCACCGAGTCTATACATAGCTGCCTCATTTGCACTGCATTTTTCAGGTCAAATGTCATAAATAAACTTTAAAATAAGCCAAACAGTGTTAGAATGACAATTTTAGGAATATCTTGTTCGGCCACAGAAATCTGGGCGCAAGACACGGCACAATCAAACATGCTGAACACGTTTTTCTTGCTTGGGGTGTGGTTCTAGTCTTTCAAATGTGACATAGAATAATTGTGGGAGATGGTCCCTGCAGTTAAGGCATAGTAACCGCCACATGCTCACCACGCACCATTCTTTTAGTTGTAAGATGACAACCATGTGCCAATGGAAGGGCAAATGATGCCTTCAGGTAGCCTGATATCAAACTCCAGTTTTGCAATGTCATATTTATCTGGGGCGAGACGTCTAAGCCTACATGACACCAGGAGGCCTGCCATGCTGTTGGTATAATGGACAGTATCAGGGCATACCTGTTGCAGGACCCCAGGAAGCCTTGTGAGCGATAGAAACTGGTTGAGTAGTTTGATGTACTCTCCCCCTACAATCTGGATGACACTGGTGTCACAGCCAGCCATGTGGTGTCAGAACCTGCCCATAGACAGCCCAGTGATGGTATCCAGCAAGTGGTCCTTGGCAACGTCAAGGATCAGGCAGTAGTGTGCTAGGGGATCTGACCCGATTATCAGCTCCACCATTTCTGCAATAACGAAATTCCAAGCTAAGGTACATCACAGTCCCATACCTAACTCCACAAGTTGTATGCCATATGTCTTAATAGTGGAGTTGTTAGCCATCAACAGTCTGAAGTTCCTGGCTGGGTGGCACTTACATAGTTTTGTAGTTTGTCTCTTGGCGAAATATTCAAGTCCAATCCCATGTCGACTGGAAATTTGCACCCCAATTTGCAGTTGGTCATAAACAGGCCAGCAGAGGAACAATCAGATGCATTGACTTCTGCTTGATGCTTAAGGCTGACATATTTACACAGCAGATTACACTTATGCACTTCGTCACCAAACTGCTGATGGTATCATCATATGTTAGCTGCTTATGAGTTGTCATGATGAGGAGTGTTGGATGCAGAGTGACCCCGCATTCTCCATCTATATCTACGTTAAAGGTGGCAGTCAGCAAGAAATTCACTCAGTTGTTTGGTTAGGGAGTCAACTTAGCTCAACAGGCTGTCATTCAGTTGCTATTCCAGTCACGTGACTTTTTTGTCAACTTGTTGCCATCAGATTTGATATCAGTTGAATACTGCCCCACATTACTGTCAGTTCTGGACAGGGGGTAGGTATGATTGCATCCTGTATCCGGTAGGACATATCATCCAGAAGCATTTCAGTTTGTGATATGATTATGATTTTGACTTGTGCTGGCAGCCTGCTGTTCCATAGTGTGCATGCCAGCCTTGCTTCATACGTGGTGGAGGTAATGTAAAGGCTTTTTGTCACCTATATCCTCCTGCATGATCACTTGTTGTACCCTGTCTTCCCGTAAGGTGGAGACTCGATGTATGGGTTCAGCTTTCAGTTTCAGGTACACATCTATCTCTGGTGGCACTGTACCTTCACTGCATATGTGTGATCGACACAGAAAACTTGCCTCCACCTGCACAAACGAGAGGGCAGGGTTGTTCGACCAAGATGGCGGAAATTGTACTGCCAGTCTTGAAGTAATGGGTGCATCATTATCCAGCATGTTTCTGTTGTGCAACACAATATCTTCTCTTGTAATCCGTATTCCTGACCATGATCATGTCAGGGTCACCTGTATCGCTAACCTCACAAGGATATGAGGCAATGGCATATTTTGATGGTGTGCTGACCACATGTCCCTCCATATCTCCATCCAGTCATGCCTGTGGGCAGAGGGTAGCACAGGAGCTGGTAGGTACCATTTGGCCTTTGTGGCCTGTGGGCCTGTTTGGGCAGAGTTTAGTTTTTAATAGTGGAAGAACTAGTTAGTCAATAACAACAGAATAATTAATTTCCTAATCACAGAATTCATAGATTGTCCACATCGCAGCAAGAAATAAGCGCAAGGCAACACTCCAAACAACAGACATGAGAACTCCTTGAGATTTTGTGGCGATTAGCTGCTCATACATGCCAAGCATGCAATCTCGTGCAGTTGCCGCACTGTCTTCATCTGATCAAGGAATGCAAGCAGCTGGCATATTTCTAGACCTTACTAAAGCCTTTGACTCGGTAAACCATAAGTAAACTTGAGTCATACAATGTAAATGCTGCATCCATGCAATTGCTGGCTACATATTTATTTAACCACAGGCAGTGTACAAAGCTGACGTACAAAATCAATAATCAGATCATTAATTTCCAGTCCAAATATGAGACAGTCACACAAGGTGTACCCCAGAGCTCAATTTTGGGCCCTTTCCTTTTCCTAGTGTACATAAATGACATAGAGCAACCTATCAACTCCCAATTGGTAACCTATGCAGACGATACCTCACTGTTATTTCTTGGTAAACAAAATGATGAGTTAATGTTGGTAGCAACTGAGGGACTACGTCGAGGGACTACTTATTTCCAAGGTCAAGGTTTGAAAGTTAATGTCAGTAAATCTCAGTTATTGCCATTTAAACTTACAAACTCACATCAAACCTCTATCAGTAACATAGATGGAATTGAAGTAGTGGACACAGAAGGCTGCAGATTTCTCGGTATTCATTTAGATGAAAATCAAAGATGGGAAAACCATATCAAATTTTTATTCAATAAAATCAGCAGTTCATTACATCTAATCAGCCAGTTATCAAAAGTAGTTCCACATCAGACATTAAAAACAATTTATTATGGAACCATTTTTGCACAGATTAATTATGGGATAGAGATATGGGGTTGTGCTGCCGACATACATATGAACAGAATATTAACCCTACAGAAAAGAGCAATCAGAATTATCCATGAATTAGGGTATAGAGATTCATGCAGGGAAATCTTTGTTCATCATAAATACCTCACAGTCTACTCACAGTATCTTTACAAATTAATTATATTTTTTGTGACACGTCAAAACAAAGCAACAAAGTGCTCTGATATGCAGGCCTATAATACAAGAAATAAAGACTGCTACTACAGACAAAGAACAAAATTAAAAAACAACAGACCATAGTCCATGCATTAGTGGTCAATATGGTACAACAGATTACCAAGCTCTATAAGGTGCCACAAAGGGAACTCATTCAAAGTGAAACTGAAATATTTCTTGATTACAAGTGTTTATATTCTTTAAGTGAATATTAATATTAAACTAAAATAAATTATTGTATGGATACATATAGTTCTGTAAAATCTGAATATTTGTAATAGGTATGATGTAACACCCAATAATGTGCCTTATTAGGTACATTTGTATCATGTATACGTAATCACATATGTATATATGACTGTACTAAGCTTGTAAAAAAAAATGCTATGACATTTGCAAAAGACACCAGTTGGTGTCTCCATGCAAAAAAGAAATACAATAAATAAATAAATAACTTCCTGAACAGTATATCAATTCATTTTAATTTATCTATCTCAGATGCATACCACATCCTTCTTTTAATAGGTTTCCCCTTCCTTGTGATTCCCGTGTCCGGCCATCCTGATTTAGGTTTTCCATGATTTCCCTAAATCGCTCCAGGCAAATGCCAGGATGGTTCCTTTGAAAGGGCACGGCCAACTTCCTTCCCCATCCTTCCCTAATCCGATGAGACCGATGACCTCACTGTTTGGTCTCTTCCCCCAAACAATCCCCCCTTCTTTATGATTTCCCTACATGATTCTTCTTTAGTGTTACTAGCAATAAGTTACCAAATTTTGTTATTAAGGCTTTGAACAGGCGTCCAAATGAGTCACTGGCCCCCATTTTTGCTATTTTCTTCTCCCAGTTAGCACCAGACAATGCTGCTTCCTGGTTATTTAGTCTTCCTTCTTTAATGAGCCTTCTGCTGAATGTGTAACCTGAGTGCCGCAGTAACCTCTCACAGATGGCAGCACTAGCTGTGTAGGATACATACAGCAGTTGGGGAATCACGGAATACAGAGCAGTCATTGTTGTAAAGTGAAAACAGAGTAATTTATCTGATGTCCAAGTGGGCATGATCATTGGCTTTTGGGCCAAGGGTTGAAGCATTTCCAAAATGGTGAAGTCTCTAAACAGTTCATGTGCTTCTGTGGTTAAAGTATACTGTGCATGGCAAAATGACACTATGAACAATGGCTGTGGAAATCTGTATGGCCAAATAGATGTGCAACTGTTGAGCAACTCACCACCCATATGAACCACGGGGCTACCAGCAGTGTCTCCTCAATGACTGTTCAGTAGATGTTGCTGCTTATGGATCTCCACAGCACCCATGTTGTCTTCTGTTCATCAGCAACACAGACTGGAATTTGGACATCCACTGAGTGGCAACAGGTGGCCTCTTCACATAAATCGGATTTTATGCTCCACATGGAGTGAAACATTGAACACAAACTTCCAGCAACAATTGTCAGAAGGGTCCAGACTGGAGGAGAAGCATTATGGTCTATGAAATGTTTTCGTGGCATTTCCTGGGTGATCCTGTCATTCTGGAAGGCACAGTGGATCAACACATGTCATGTGTCCTATCCTTGGGGCCATGTCACAATGGCATCTACCAGTAGGGCACTGTTGTTGTTGTTGTTGTTGTTGTTGTTGTTGTTGTCTTCAGTCCTGAGACTGGTTTGATGCAGCTCTCCATGCTACTCTATCCTGTGCAAGCTTCTACATCTCCCAGTACCTACTGCAACCTACATCCTTCTGAATCTGCTTAGTGTATTCATCTCTTGGTCTCCCTCTACGATTTTTACCCTCTACGCTGCCCTCCAATACTAAATTGGTGATCCCTTGATGCCTCAGAACATGTCCCACCAATCAATCCCTTCTTCTGGTCAAGTTGTGCCACAAACTTCTCTTCTCCCCAAACCTATTCAAAACTTCCTCATTAGTTATGTGATCTACCCATCTAATCTTCAGCATTCTTCTGTAGCATCACATTTCGAAAGCTTCTATTCTCTTCTTGTCCAAACTATTTACCGTCCATGTTTCACTTTCATACATGGCTACACTCCATACAAATACTTTCAGAAATGTCTTCCTGACACTTAAGCCTATAATCAATGTTAACAAATTTCTCTTCTTCAGAAACGCTTTCCTTGCCATTGCCAGTCTACATTTTATATCCTCTCTACTTCGACCACCATCAGTTATTTTGCTCCCCAAATAGCAAAACTCCTTTACTACTTTAATTGTCTCATTTCCTAATCTAATTCCCTCAGCATCACCCGCCTTAATTCGATTACATTCCATTATTCTCGTTTTGTTTTTGTTGATGTTCATCTTATATCCTTCTTTCAAGACACTGTCCATTCCGTTCAACTGCTCTTCCAAGTCCTTTGCTGTCTCTGACAGAATTACAATGTCATCGGTGAACCTCAAAGTTTTTATTTCTTCTCCATGGATTTTAATAACTACTCCCAATTTTTCTTTTGTTTACTTTACTGCTTGCTCAATATACAGATTGAATAACATCAGGGAGAGGCTACAACCCTGTCTTACTCCCTTCCCAACCACTGCTTCCCTTTCATGCCCCTCGACCCTTATAACTGCCATCTGGTTTCTGTACAAATTGTAAATAGCCTTTCGCTCCCTGTATTTTACCCCTGCCACCTTCAGAATTTGAAAGAGAGTATTCCAGTCAACATTGTCAAAAGCTTTCTCTAAGTCTACAAATACTAGAAACGTTGGTTTGCCCTTCCTTAATCTAGCTCCTAAGATAAGTCGTAGGGTCAGTATTGCCTCACGTGTTCCAACATTTCTACAGAATCCAAACTGATCTTCCCCGAGGTCGGATTATACTAGTTTTTCCATTCGTCTGTAAAGAATTCACTTTAGTATTTTGCAGCTGTGACTTATTAAACTGATAGTTCGGTAATTTTCACATCTGTCAACACCTGCTTTCTTTGGGATTGGAATTATTATATTATTCTTGAAGTCTGAGGGTATTTCGTCTGTTTCATACATCTTGCTCACCAGATGGTACAGTTTTGTCAGGACTGGTTCTCCCAAGGCCGTCATTAGTTCCAATGGAATGTTGTCTACTCCAGAGGCCTTGTTTCGACTCAGGTCTTTCAGTGCTCTGTCAAACTCTTCACGCAGTATCGTATCTCCCATTTCATCTTCATCTACATTCTCTTCCATTTCCATAATATTGTCCTCACGTACATCGCCCTTGTATAGACCCTCTATATACTCCTTCTACCTTTCTGCTTTCCCTTCTTTGCTTAGAACTGGGTTTCCATCTGAGCTCTTGATATTCATACAAGTGGTTCTCTTTTCTCCAAAGGTCTCTTTGATTTTCCTGTATGCAGTATCTATCTTACCCCTAGTGAGATAAGCATCTACATCCTTACATTTGTCCTCTAGCCATCCCTGCTTAGCCATTTTGCACTTCCTGTCGATCTCATTTTTGAGACGCCTGTATTTCTTTTTGCCTGCTTCATTTACTGCATTTTTATATTTTCTCCTTTCAGCAATTAAATTCGATATTTCTTCTGTTACCCAAGGATTTCTACTAGCCCTCGTCTTTTTACCTACTTGATCCTCTGCTGTCTTCACTACTTCATCCCTCAAAGCTACCAATTCTTCTTCTACTGCACCCATTTCTGTCAATTGTTCCCTTATGCTCTCCCTGAAACTCTGTACAACCTCTGGTTCTTTCAGTTTATCCAGGTCCCATCTCCTTACATTTCCACCTTTTTGCAGTTTCTTCAGTTTTAATCTACAGTTCATAACCAATAGATTGTGGTCAGAGTCCACATCTGCCCCTGGAAATGTGTTACAATTTAAAACCTGGTTCCTAAATCTCTGTCTTACCATTATATAATCTATCTGATACCTTTTAGTATCTCCAGGGTTCTTCCATGTATACAACCACCTTTCATGATTCTGAAACCAAGTGTTAGCTATGATTAGGTTGTGCTCTGTGTAAAATTCTACCAGGTGGCTTCCTCTTTCATTTCTTAGCCCCAATCCATATTCACCTACTACGTTTCCTTCTCTCCCTTTTCCTACACTTGAATTCCAGTCCCCCATTACTATTAAATTTTCGTATCCCTTCACTATCTGAATAATTTCTTTTATTTCATCATACATTTCTTCAATTTCTGCGTCATCTGCAGAGCTAGTTGGCATATAAACTTGTACTACTGTAGTATGTGTGGGCTTCGTATCTATATTGGCCACAATAATGCGTTCACTATGCTGTTTGTAGTAGCTTACCCGCATTCCCATTTTCCTATTCATTATTAAACCTACTCCTGCATTACCCCTATTTGATTTTGTGTTTACAACCCTGTAGTCGCCTGACCAGAAATCTTGTTCCTCCTGCCACCGAACTTCACTAATTCCCACTATATCTAACTTTAACCTATCCATTTCCCTTTTTAAATTTTCTAACCTACCTGCCCGATTAAGGGATCTGACATTCCACGCTCTGATCCGTAGAACGCCAGTTTTCTTTCTCCTGATAACGGCATCCTCTTGAGTAGTCGCCGCCCGGAGATCCAAGTGGGGGACTATTTTACCTCCGGAATATTTTACCCAAGAGGACGCCATCATCATTTAATCATACAGTAAAGCTGCATGCCCTCGGGAAAAATTACGGCTGTAGTTTCCCCTTGCTTTCAGCCGTTTGCAGTACCAGCACAGCAAGGCCGTTTTGGTTATTGTTACAAGGCCAGATCAGTCAATCATCCAGACTGTTGCCCTTGCAACTACTGAAAATGCTGCTGACCCTCTTCAGGAACAACACGTTTGTCTGGCCTCTCAACAGATACCCCTCCGTTGTGGTTGTACCTACGGTACGGCTATCTGTATCGCTGAGGCACGCAAGCCTCCCCACCAATGACAAGGTCCATGGTTCATGGGGGGGGAGTAGGACACTATGATTAGTTAATCATACTTACCTGGCCACCAAACTCCCTGGTTTTAAACCCAGTTGAGAATCTGTGGGACCACCTCAATCAGGCTGTTTGCTTCATCAATCTTCAACTGAGAAAACAGCCATGGAATTTGAGTCGAATGGCTTCAATTTTTTTCAGCACCTTCCATAACCTTATTGATTCTCTTCCTGCATGTCTTGCAGCAGTCAATGTCGCAAAAGGTGGTTATTCAGGATTTTGACAGATGGTCTCATTAATGAGACTAGACAGTTGATGATAACTGTGTCTAAACAAACTCTTGTTGGTGTAGTGTGCTAAAACAGCCCATAATTGCTTATTAAGCTCATAAAGACCCTCTCTTTAGTACTTCCACCCCATGTATGTCTATTGAAGTCATCACACAATGCAATTTTAGACTTAAAATATATAAGATAAGATAAGGTAAAGTAAGATAAGTAGTTTGCCATCTGTGCAATAAAGTTTTCAAAGTTAACATCTCGTGAATGGTATTCACAGATTAAGATCAACACTTATTAACACTATTTATTGTAGGCAATTGAAGATCCAGATTTCTACAAAAGTTTTTTTTTTAATCAGTTTCCTTTACACTACAATTTTTGTTTGCATACACTATGACACACCACCATGAGTTATAGTGTTTCAATACCATGCATTCACCGTATCCAGATATTCAACAGATCTGTAAAAGTCACCTACTTCAGTCAACCAGTGCCTGCAGATACATAGAACATCTGGTTTCACATCTTCTAAAAAGAATGATAAAAGGTCTACCTTAGTTCTTAAACACTGCACATTACCAGTTATTATAACTGAAGGTATTTTACTCTCAGCAGTAATATCCTTTTTATGTGATAATCCACAGACCTGATTTTGAATTTCAGACTCTGTTTTATTGGGGTATTAATTGATCTCCAGAATACTTGCAGTTTATTATCTGGAAATATTTTCTCTAGAAATATACTTACATTTTCAGTTGTTGTACCGTTTTTCATTATTCCTAAAAGGAACCATGCTCTTTTCTCTCTGTATAACACCCCTTGCTTATTCTTGATGCCTGTTATCAGATTTTTTCAGTCTCTTATACTTTTATGACTGATACCATGGCAGATGTGTGGTGTGTGGTTCCTGAAGAGCAGCCTTATATGGCGTTTTTGGTTGTATGGGTACAATTTGAGTCATTTCATGCATTTTGTTTGTTTGTCGCTCTGTTGTAGTGGATGGGAGGTGTTTATCACTATAGTGAGTGTTCTTTTCCTATAATGTGCCTCATGCAAGGCTGTATTTGCAATGAGTGTAGGTTTCTTTTCTGAAAGGCTCAGGGTTGTAAAGACTATTTTCATCATTACTGACATCACTTATAGTTTTATTGAAACAAATATTATTTGCACATTGATTCTGTGTTGTTTCATGAATTATAGGCTCTTTACTATTACACTCCTGGAAATGGAAAAAAGAACACATTGACACCAGTGTGTCAGACCCACCATACTTGCTCCGGACACTGCGAGAGGGCTGTACAAGCAATGATCACACGCACGGCACAGCGGACACACCAGGAACCGCGGTGTTGGCCGTCGAATGGCGCTAGCTCCGCAGCATTTGTGCACCGCCGCCGTCAGTGTCAGCCAGTTTGCCGTGGCATATGGAGCTCCATCGCAGTCTTTAACACTGGTAGCATGCTGCGACAGCGTGGACGTGAACCGTATGTGCAGTTGACGGACTTTGAGCGAGGGCGTATAGTGGGCATGCGGGAGGCCGGGTGGACGTACCGCCGAATTGCTCAACACGTGGGGCGTGAGGTCTCCACAGTACATCGATGTTGTCGCCAGTGGTCGGCGGAAGGTGCACGTGCCCGTCGACCTGGGACCGGACCACAGCGACGCACGGATGCACGCCAAGACCGTAGGATCCTACGCAGTGCCGTAGGGGACCGCACCGCCATTTCCCAGCAAATTAGGGACACTGTTGCTCCTGGGGTATCGGCGAGGACCATTCGCAACCGTCTCCATGAAGCTGGGCTACGGTCCCGCACACCGTTAGGCCGTCTTCCGCTCACGCCCCAACATCGTGCAGCCCGCCTCCAGTGGTGTCGCGACAGGCGTGAATGGAGGGACGAATGGAGACGTGTCGTCTTCAGCGATGAGAGTCGCTTCTGCCTTGGTGCCAATGATGGTCGTATGCGTGTTTGGCGCCGTGCAGGTGGGCGTCACAATCAGGACTGCATACGACCGAGGCACACAGGGCCAACACCCGGCATCATGGTGTGGGGAGCGATCTCCTACACTAGCCGTACACCTCTGGTGATCGTCGAGGGGACACTGAATAGTGCACGGTACATCCAAACCGTCATCGAACCCATCGTTCTACGATTCCTAGACCGGCAAGGGAACTTGCTGTTCCAACAGGACAATGCACGTCCGCATGTATCCCGTGCCACCCAACGTGCTCTAGAAGGTGTAAGTCAACTACCCTGGCCTGCAAGATCTCCGGATCTGTCCCCCATTGAGCATGTTTGGGACTGGATGAAGCGTCATCTCACGCGGTCTGCACGTCCAGCACGAACGCTGGTCCAACTGAGGCGCCAGGTGGAAATGGCATGGCAAGCCGTTGCACAGGACTACATCCAGCATCTCTACGATCGTCTCCATGGGAGAATAGCAGCCTGCATTGCTGCGAAAGGTGGATATACACTGTACTCGTGCCGACATTGTGCATGCTCTGTTGCCTGTGTCTATGTGCCTGTGGTTCTGTCAGTTTGATCATGTGATGTATCTGACTCCAGGAATGTGTCAATAAAGTTTCCCCTTCCTGGGACAATGAATTCACGGTGTTCTTATTTCAATTTCCAGGAGTGTATTTACTTGTTCCAACTTCTCTATCATGGTTGGAGTGTTGTTTTCGTGTCCACACGCAATTTGTTTTTTAATGAATTTAGGTGGCTGTGATGCACTAGATTCAAACGTTGAGTATTGTATTTGTACCGTAAGTACCTGTTACATACTCAATAATCGGCTCTTGGTTTGAATTTAAACATTTAGTGGAGCCACTTTTAGCAGCGAATACATTACTTTTCTGTGATTTTCCATTTTTCTTACAGATGATTTTGTCAGCTGTGATGTTAGCTGTTCTAACCTAGAATTTGTAATGATCACTGTGTTGAACTGCATTCTAATTTTTGAATTGTCTTTTATTAGTGGATTTACTGTTTTTGTTAAATCTTCAACTGCATTGATTAATCTTAAATAATTTTTCATGTTATTTACATTAGAAGTACAGCTTTCTGCTTCCAGTAGTTCAACTGTAAATGATTTACAGGGTGGTTTTCATGAGTTGTCTTGTATGTAAGTAATTTTGTGCTTATTACACATTTTAATATCATCATCTACCTTCACTTTTAATAAGCCTGGTTCCACTTACAGACTTCATATTTCATTGCAGATGTGACTTCCAAAAGTTTCGTTTCTAACCTAGCTTCACAGCAGAAATTAATTCATTCTTTTGAACTATTTACCAAGAAAACTTCACTGTTGGTAAGATCAACACAATCACTGTGAAAAAAAAGTTCCTACATCATAGTCCACATATAATACATAAGTTCGTGTGTTTTATTAACTTGCACATTTTCTCATATCTTGCTACCATCACTTGCCACCATCTGAATATCTTGCCAAATTGAATGAAAACTTGTTGTTGTAAAAGTAGGCCAAATAAGTAAATTATGTGAAAGAGATGTAACCATAAAAAAATAAATGTTGCAGTCTAAACCAAGGAAAACAAAATCATGAGTGACTCATGAAATATTGCAACTAATGAACCAAAGAAGAAACCACATATCAAATCAGGAGAATATAGAAGATTGAACAAAATTATCAAGGAAAATCAGAGAACCAAAACAAAAACTGAAGCAGAAATACATAGATTGAAACTTTAAAAAGTAAAAAAATGAGTGGGAACTTCAATACAAGATCCTTTTCTACATTAGTAGCATGTGCATTCAAAAAGAAACGAGCTGGGTGCTGTAAAATGGAAACAGCATAAATTGTTGTAATGTTATTGCCAGCAGAAGAAGGTGCAGTCCCTATAACACTGCTTAGATCACAAACTTATCACCTGTGGCACGTGGGCACACACCCATGTTATGAGAGAGTGAGCATGTGTACTCAGTGACTGTCTGCTGCACTCAGTTGTGGGTAAATTGTTGAAACAGAGGCTTAACGAAAAGAGCACAGGGACATAGTGCCTTTTAGGTGACAGTGAAACCGATTGCTTTATCTGTAAACTGCCATTTTGACTTGGGTTGAAGGTGATGACACTAAGTATTGTCTCCAGCAGCCACTCAATACTGGCATAGCACTGCAGATGCTCAAGAAAGTACCATGCTTCCAGTGCTGGTTGAAGACTGTGAATCACCAGTTGGGTGCACACTTTGCAAAATTTCAATCTGTGCCTAATAATAGCATTAACACTTCCAATGCTCAACCTGACCTCTGAAGCAATAGCTGCTACTGTAACTCAATGCTCTTGAATAATGAGGGCATCCTCATGCCAGACAATGGCATCAGTAATCTAGTGTGACACTCCAGATTGTGCACAATTGTACAATGACATCCATCCTTCCCTCACTCACTTGTACCACATCATGGCCCTTGCAGTTCTCTCCATACACTTTTGCAATCATTTGATGAATTTCTGTCCCCTATACTTCTTCTACTGTTATGAAACACACTATGCCCCTGAACTCTTCTTCCGCGCCCTCCCTTTCACTTTTTCAGCACGACTGAGTGCAGTAGACAGTCAACGTGTGCACATTCTAATTCTGTCATCATGTGGGTGTGTGCTCGTGTCCATTTAGTGGCAAGTTCTGGAGCTAAACACTCTTATAGGGACCACACCTTTTTCCACTAGTAATGTTATTACAATCCTTTCAATGGTTTAATTTATAACCTCCAGCTTGTTTCTTTTTGAATGCACCTTATAAATAGTGATGGTTGGCTAACCGTAGACAAAAATGAAAGAATACATGTTTGGAAGAATTTTTTCATAATGATAGGCCATATTGACCTGAATTCACTGGAGAAACAGGGCAAGATATTACAGAAGAAGCGAGATCGGCAGTGTGGACAATGAAAGATGGAAAACAGCAGGACCATATGGGTTGCATTCTCTATTCCTTAAACTGTTTGAGGAAGAACAAATAGAATGGTGGAAAAACTATCAGTAACCTTTATACACTCCTGGAAATTGAAATAAGAACACCGTGAATTCATTGTCCCAGGAAGGGGAAACTTTATTGACACATTCCTGGGGTCAGATACATCACATGATCACACTGACAGAACCACAGGCACATAGACACAGGCAACAGAGCATGCACAATGTCGGCACTAGTACAGTGTATATCCACCTTTCGCAGCAATGTAGGCTGCTATTCTCCCATGGAGATGATCGTAGAGATGCTGGATGTAGTCCTGTGGAACGGCTTGCCATGCCATTTCCACCTGGCGCCTCAGTTGGACCAGCGTTCGTGCTGGACGTGCAGACCGCGTGAGACGACGCTTCATCCAGTCCCAAACATGCTCAATGGGGGACAGATCCGGAGATCTTGCTGGTCAGGGTAGTTGACTTACACCTTCTGGAGCACGTTGGGTGGCACGGGATACATGCGGACGTGCATTGTCCTGTTGGAACAGCAAGTTCCCTTGCCGGTCTAGGAATGGTAGAACGATGGGTTCGATGACGGTTTGGATGTACCGTGCACTATTCAGTGTCCCCTCAACGATCACCAGAGGTGTACGGCCAGTGTAGGAGATCGCTCCCCACACCATGATGCCGGGTGTTGGCCCTGTGTGCCTCGGTCGTATGCAGTCCTGATTGTGGCGCTCACCTGCACGGCGCCAAACATGCATACAATCATCATTGGCACCAAGGCAGAAGTGACTCTCATCGCTGAAGACGACACGTCTCCATTCGTCCCTCCATTCACACCTGTCGCGACACCACTGGAGGCGGGCTGCACGATGTTGGGGCGTGAGCGGAAGACTGCCTAACGGTGTGCGGGACCGTAGCCCAGCTTCATGGAGACGGTTGCGAATGGTCCTCACCGATACCCCAGGAGCAACAGTGTCCCTAATTTGCTGGGAAGTGGCGGTGCGGTCCCCTACGGCACTGCATAGGATCCTACGGTCTTGGCGTTGCATCCGTGTGTCGCTGTGGTCCGGTCCCAGGTCGACGGGCACGTGCACCTTCCGCCGACCACTGGCGACAACATCGATGTACTGTGGAGACCTCA
Organism: Schistocerca gregaria; assembly: GCF_023897955.1. Taxonomy (NCBI): domain Eukaryota; kingdom Metazoa; phylum Arthropoda; class Insecta; order Orthoptera; family Acrididae; genus Schistocerca; species Schistocerca gregaria. The sequence continues at coordinate 654,658,465 of NC_064924.1, forward strand.
CGCCCCACGTGTTGAGCAATTCGGCGGTACGTCCACCCGGCCTCCCGCATGCCCACTATACGCCCTCGCTCAAAGTCCGTCAACTACACATACGGTTCACGTCCACGCTGTCGCGGCATGCTACCAGTGTTAAAGACTGCGATGGAGCTCCGTATGCCATGGCAAACTGGCTGACACTGACGGCGGCGGTGCACAAATGCTGTGCAGCTAGCGCCATTCGACGGCCAACACCGCGGTTCCTGGTGTGTCCGCTTTGCCGTGCGTGTGATCATTGCTTGTACAGCCCTCTCGCAGTGTCCGGAGCAAGTATGGTGGGTCTGACACACCGGTGTCAATGTGTTCTTTTTTCCATTTCCAGGAGTGTAGTTTGAGTACACTAGTAATCTCTCAACAATGGCTTCAGTCAGAGTTTGTAACTTTGACAAAGAAACAAGGAGCTAAAAATGTACTTATTTCAGAGCAATAAGTTTGATAAGATATTCCTTAAAATATTTATAAAAATTGTTCACAAAAGAATCAACAGAGTCTGTGAAGAAGAAATGGCACCTATACAGTTTGGCTTCAGAAATGCTGTCAGTACTCAAGAGGCTCTGTTATGGGTTCAGATCTTACTCCAGAGGTATAGAGATGAACAGCGATGTCCATGCCCATTTTATTGATTGTCAAGAGTATTTTGATGGAGTATAACATAACAAAATGGCTGAGGTGGCAGAAATAGTGGGATGGATGGCAAACATCAGGATTATAATTCATCTTTACTGGAATCTTGAAGCTACTGTGAAAGGAGGAAATAGGAAATAACACATTAAAACATGCTGAGGGATGAGATAGGGCTGAATTGGCCATCACTGACACTTAAATTTTATTCAGAATATGTCTTCAAAGAAGCCATTGGAAATGTCAAAGAGGGTATCATCTTGAATAGACAGAAGCTGAACAGTATTCTCTAAGTTGATGGCAATATAATATTTGGTGTTAGCTGAAATACTCTTCAACATCTTATATCCCAAATCAACATAAGTAGTGAGTGTTATGGCCTGTAAATCAACACCAGTAAAACAAAATTAATGGTCTCCATCTAAACATTAATGGTGAACTCACTGAACAAGTAAAGAAATCCATATATTTTGAAATTAACATTAAGAACCAACTGGATAACTTTCAAGAGCTTAGAGACCATGTTGAGAATGCCAGGGCCTTATTTTGTAAAATGACTAATGTGTCTTAGAGCCATCACCTAAGAGCCAATTGTATGTGTATACAAATTAACTTATTTTAAATTGGTCTAAACGTATAAATACTTTGACTTGTCCTATATCCTTGTAAAACGAGATCCACAGATGAATAAAGTTGCTGCTACTACTACTACTACTACTACTACTACTACTAGTAGTAGTAGTAGTAGTAGTAGTCTAAACAATGGAAAAGAGATTGTGGAATAATGACAATATTATGAAAAGGATAGACTGCTACCCACTATATAGTAGGGATGCTGAGTTGCATACAGGTATAAAGAATCAAGACAGGCTGCTAAACAAGTAAGGTTTTTATTTAGTATTATTTTTGTTGTGCTTGTCTGCAACTCAACATCCCCACTAGGTGGTGAGTAGTAACGTGTACTTCTCATAATATTGTCTAAATAAAATTAAGATTTATACATTGATATATACACTGAAGAGCCAAAGAAACTGGTACACCTGCCCAATATCATACAGGTCTCCCACAAGCATGCAGAAGTCCCGCAGCAGCATGTGGCAGGGACTAGACTGAAGTCTGAAGTAGTGCTGGAGGGAACTGACACCATGAATCCTGCAGGGCTGTTCATAAATCTTTAAGAGTATGAGGGGTTGGAAATCTCTCTTGAACAGCACGTTGCAAGGCATCCCAGATATGCTCATGTATGGTGAATCTGGTGGCTAGCAGAAATGTTTTAAACTCAGAAGAGTGTTCCTGGAGCCATTCTGTAGCAATTCTGGATCTGTGAGGTGTTGAATTGCCGAAGTCTGCCAGAATGACAAGCACATGAATGGATGCAGGTGATCAGACAGGATGCTTAGGAATGTGTCACCTGTCAGAGTCAGAGACATATCAGGTATCCCCTATCACTCAAACTGCACATGCCCCACCCCATTACAAAGCCTCCACCAGCTTGAACAGTCCCCGGCTGACATGCAGGGTCCATGGATACAATTGGAAATGAGACTTATCTGACCAGGCAACATGTTTCCAGTCATCAACAGTCCAATGTCGGTATTGACGGGTCCACATGAGGCATAAAGCTTTGTACATCGTCAAGGGTACAAGAGTGGGCTTTCAGCTCAAAAGCCCATGTCCATGATGTTTCATTGAATGGTTTTCATTCTGACATTTGTTGATGGCCAAGCATTGAAATCTGGAGCAATTTGTGGAAGCGTTGCACTACTGTCACATTGAATGATCTCTGCAGTCGTCGTTGGTCCCATTCTTGGAGGATCTCTTTCTGGCAAGAGCGATGTCAGAGTTTTGATGCTGATATTCACGGTACACTCGTGAAATAGTCATATGGGAAACTCTGCACTTCATCCCTACCTCGGAGATGCTGTGTCTCATCGCTCGTGCACCGAATATAACACCACATTCAAACTCACTTAAATCATGATAACGTTCCATTGTAGCAGCAGTAACCGATTCAACAACTGTGCCAGACAGTTGTAGGCATTGCCGACCACAGCACCAAATTCTGTGTGTTTGCATATCTCTATATTTGAATACTTATGACTATACCAGTTTGTTTGGCACTTCAGTGTAGTTCCCATCCTTTTTTGTGGAGCTGAGATTTGGGCTCTGATGAAGATGGTGGGCAAACAACTTGAGGCATTTGAGATGACTTTACAGGAGAATGCTAAAAATGCCACTGACAGATACAATTGCTGATGATGACATTCACCACAAACTGAAGAAAGAAGGAGTGCAGAAAAATGTATAACATGACAGTATCATTGGCCTGTAATGAGGAATGGAAACAAGTACAAACTGCTGCAGAACTTTTGTCAAAAAAAGGTACCTGTTAAATGAGGAATGGGAAGAAAGTCATTTTGGCATGGAAACATAGGGATACAGAATTCACACATGAGTGAGGGACTTCTTTGAGCAAGCTAAAGTGATATAGCTATGATAGTCACCAACATCCAGAATGAATAGGCACAAGAAGAAGAAGAAGAAGAAGTAGTAGTAGTAGTAGTAGTAGTAGTAGTAGTAGTACCACCACCACCCATAAGTGCCATCCATGAAAGAAACAGAGACTTACATGTATGTTTGTCCGCAGAAATGAAATGCCAAAAAGTGCTGTCAAAGACGTTTTTCGTAATCAGACCAGTCTTCCGCCATCTCGTTGTAAGGAGGAAAAGTAGGTAGAGACAGCGACGAGAGACGCCCCGAGTTTGATGCCGCGACGAAATCACGAATTGCATTTGTGAGGAGCATTTGCTGTTCTATGAGACCTTGCAATAGTTGCTCTAAAGTAGCCATGGAAACATGTGGATCAATGATGGAAAAGAAAAATCACTACCTCATCGCCAATTGTAATAACTTCAAGTTGAACAAATATATTTCACGGAAGATGCAATACATGAAAGTCACAGATCAAGTAAACAGAGTATGATGTGTGTACACTTTAACAGTCAAATCATAACTGAATCCAAGTCTAGCGGCCACTGGCTGGCTGGCTGCTTAGGTGGTGGTGGTGCTGCTGCTGCGTGGCTGGGAGACAGTGCCGCATGTGGAGGACGCGCATAATTGCGCGACGGCACTTTGAAAGATCAGCGGGTCACATACTGCTGCAGTCCTATTAGAAGGTGCAAGTGACTCAATCTTACATCTCGGGTGGGTTAACACTTGCTATTTTATAACTACACCAGCAGTTGTAACATTGGTGGGAAAGTAAATTTATATTAGGACCACTGTCACATGGTCTTGATTTCATAGAATGTGTCATTATAATAATAATGCATCTGCTTAAAGGATAGCAAGCTGGATGTCTAACCACCTGCTATCATTGTTGCACTCCTATTAATAACTAATTTTTTCCTAATTTTTTTATTTTAATTCTAGTGATCCATATCATACATATGTTGTGATGCCCAAATCTGTCAAAATTTTATTCAAGTCATATTCCATGTGAATTCCTTATTCAGATGATAATTTTCAGTATGTTGACTGCAATTGTGTGTTCAGTTTTACTGGGAACATTATTGGTTAAAAGTAATGAATAACTGAAATTATCATAACAATGGGTAATGAGAAAGTGTGACTGAGTTAATCAGTAGTTTTGGAAATATTGACACATACCATTAGAAAGATACAGCTTCAGACTTTCCAGTAACATTCTGATTCACAGGAAACCAATTAATTTAAAAGATAATTAGCACTGAATTCCAGACACACATAATATTGTTGTTGCCTTTTGTGCCATTATAACTCTTTAGTTTATGAGTTTACCATCATACTTTGGTTACCCTAACTTTTATGGACCAAATGACAGCCATCCTTAATCAGTTAAACCAGTAGCTAGGAACTGAATACATTTACATAATTTCAGATATGGCAAATAGTTGTTAACTGGTAGTACCAAGCATACATACACAAAATAGTTATGTAAACTTTTGTAATTTACAAGCTAACAACTTACTATGTAACTCAAATAACTGCCTAAACCTATAGATCATCTGCTCCAACTGTAGGGAAGCAGTTTACTCACGCCTTATAATATTCACATCAGTCTTTCCATTGTGTGCCAGCCAGTCCGCTGTAACTAGCTCTGACGTCATAAATGTTGCGCAATAGTTTAAAAATCAAGTAAATAACCTGAAACGTTTCTAGTATGTCAGGAGTAACACTAAATCAGTATGTGTTGACTATCAGTTCAATAGCTTCAACCACTTTCGAAATTTCGACGTTTTTCTGTAAAAATCATTGGCACAACAGAAAAGAGCTAGTAACTTAAAAATTTATATTTAGATTCCTTTTGCATAATAATTTAGTAGAAACAGTATTCTGGATCTCACAAATTAAAATTTTAGTTGAAATTCATGATTGTCTGGTTTTTATCTTAGAAATTAAGGAAGCAAGTTAGAGTAAGTAGGCGAATAAATAAAGCTAGGATGTTTAAATTTAAGTAGAAGGGAGATCCGTTATAATCATAAAAATGTGAGAAGTTTCAACTGAATAACTATATAACTATAGCGATAGCGTATCTCCAAAGGGCAAATTCAGAGCTCATCTACTGCGTGTAGTGTAATTAAATTAATTCTCTTGCCCAAAATATTTGACTTAGCCACGTCAGACTTTTATTATGATTACTTACTTGTGTGCTGATTGCACATTTAAATTGAGAGCTTCATCGGCCATCAGCAAAGGAAGCAATGATTTATTTGATCACTTAAAGTGGTCCATTACTAGCACAGCGGCTAGTCGGGAGAGCGGATTTAATCAGGTGTTCCCTTAGCCGTCCGCACCGCAGCTTTATATACAGGGTGTTTCAAACATTTTTGAAACGGCAATAAAAACTAAACAAGCAGCGATAGAAATACACCGTTTGTTGCAATATGCTTGGGACAACAGTACATTTTCAGGCGGACAAACTTTCGAAATTACAGTAGTTACAATTTTCAACAACAGATGGCGCTGCAAGTGATGTGAAAGATATAGAAGACAACGCAGTCTGTGGGTGCGCCATTCTGTACGTCGTCTTTCTGCTGTAAGGGCTGTTCACAACGTGCAAGTGTGCAGTGGACAACATGGTTTATTCCTTAGAACAGAGGATTTTTCTGGTGTTGGAATTCCACCACCTAGAACACAGTGTTGTTGCAACAAGACGAAGTTTTCAACGGAGGTTTAATGTAACCAAAGGACCGAAAAGCGATACAATAAAGGATCTGTTTGAAAAATTTCAACGGACTGGGAACATGACGGATGAACATGCTGGAAAGGTAGGGCAACCGTGTATGGCAACCACAGAGGGCAACGAGCAGCTAGTGCAGCAGGTGATCCAACAGCGGCCTCGGGTTTCCGTTCGCCGTGTTGCAGCTGCGGTCCAAATGACGCCAGCATCCACATATCGTCTCATGCGCCAGAGTTTACACCTCTATCCATACAAAATTCAAACGCGGCAACCCCTCAGCGCTGCTACCATTGCTGCACGAGAGACATTTGCTAACGATATAGTGTACAGGATTGATGACGGCGATATGCATGTGGGCAGCATTTGGTTTACTGACGAAGCTTATTTTTACCCAGACAGCTTCGTCAATAAACAGAACTGGTGCATATGGGGAACCGAAAAGCCCCATGTTGCAGACCCATCGTCCCTGCATCCTCAAAAAGTACTGGTCTGGGCCGCCATTTCTTCCAAAGGAATCATTGGCCCATTTTTCAGAATCGAAACGATTACTGCATCACGCTATCTGGACATTCTTCGTGAATTTTTTGGCGGTACAAACTGCCTTAGACGACACTGCGAACACCTCGTGGTTTATGCAAGATGGTGCCCAGCCACATCGCCAGCCACATCGCCGACGTTTCCTGAATGAATATTTCGATGATCGTGTGATTGCTTTGGGCTATCCGAAACATACAGGAGGTGGCGTGGATTGGCCTCCCTATTCGCCAGACATGAACCCCTGTGACTTCTTTCTGTGGGGACACTTGAAAGACCAGGTGTACCGCCAGAATCCAGAAACAATTGAACAGCTGAAGCAGTACATCTCATCTGCATGTGAAGCCATTCTGCCAGACATGTTGTCAAAGGTTTCGGGTAATTTCATTCAGAGACTACGCCATATTACTGCTATGCATGGTGGATATGTGGAAAATATCGTACTATAGAGTTTCCCAGACCGCAGCGCCATCTGTTGTTGACAATTGTAACTACTGTAATTTCGAAAGTTTGTCTGCCTGAAAATGTACTGTTGCCCCAAGCATATTGCTGCTCGTTTAGTTTGTATTGCCGTTTCAAATATACCGGTAATTTTTTAAACACCCTGTATAAGAACACTGCAAGGGAAATAGGCCCCAGTTCTCTCCAGACGCTGATTAGCGCACCATCTGTGCTGGGAGTCACACCGAGTCGGTATCATTGCTATAAACAGCCTCGGATGCCGTAAAAAGTTACTTGGGATAAGCGTAACCATGAAATCGTTTTCGAGTGAAGTGTTAATTCTGGGATGACTTTAATGATCTATCTTCAGTTTGTGTATGTCGTATTTTCACGTGCCGCCGCGGGACAGACATTATACCATTGAGGAAGGCGCAAGGGTGGGAAGGTAATAACCACGTCTCTCGCTTCCTATCACAATACTTTATTCATAATCAACTGTACAGCACGGGGTACAGATGGGAACTCCATTCCCGGAAGTCAACCTACAAAGAACACCAATCGAAGATACTATACACGTATCATGTTTTGGCGTATCGATCCGTGTGTCGACGCCACATAGCCCCCCCCCCCCCCTTCAGTATGTAGTACATACCCGAGGGTGGGGAGGGGTGGGGGGGGGTTGATAGTCTAAGTTGGCTACAATGAGTTCCTCCGCATCTAACGGCACGGGCCGTGTGGGAGAAGAGCGTGGAGCAAATCCTGGGATGTTGATTTCGAAGTCGTGAAGCGACGTCGGCGGTCAAAGTCGTCGACCGGTGCGGGAGCGCTGGTGTGGAAGGGCGTCGTCGGCGGGGAACCTGATGATCACCTTTCCACTCGGCCTAACGTAAGCACGTAGTTTACCACACGTAGCACTTCGAGGGATTTTGAAACGCTTCACTACACGTTGCAACACACCACCTAACGGGTCACACGAATCGTCACACGCAAGCAGCACTGACACAGTATCACCACTAACGACAACAGACAATCCACAAATGTCATCAGGATGAACGTGGGTAGAGAGCTCGTAAGTGGCGCCTGCTAATGGTGAGGTATGCTGAGCCGGTGGGGTGGGGAAACCGTGGCACAGCGAAGGCGGAGTGCTGTGAGTAGAGAAGGGTGTGTCTGTGTGGTGGGCGTGGGATGGTAGGGTCTGGGTGGGCACGGCGGGAGCCTGCGTGCTACACCAGTTAGAAGAGCGGCGCGGTGTGCTGTCGCCCGAAGACGGGACTGTTATATTAGAGTCCTGGGAGCCGGGGACTGGGCTATGGGAGCCGGGGGGTGAGAAACCCCGGAAAGAGTGTGGGCTCATTGATGGGGCTTGTGCAGGCGTTAGTGTACTTGGATCATGAGCGGAGGAAGAGGGCCGAGGACGGCCGGAGGGTGTGGTCTCTTCACCGGTAGGCGAGATAGGAGAAAATTCAACGTGAGCCGGTTTAACCCTGTTGAGGGAGACGGTAGTTACTGTGCCCTTAATTACAATGTCCATCGTGTTACTCATTCGTTTGACGACTCTGAACGGACCTGTGTAAGGGGGCTGTAACGGGGCTCTTACAGTGTCGTCCCAAAGGAACACAAAGTCGCACGTGTCGAGCGCCTTGGGGACATATACGTGCGGAGGAGTGTGGCTGGAAGGGGATGGGGGTTGAAGCTTGTTACAGTGTAACCTCACCCGTTCTACTAGGGACGGCAGTTCAGAGTGTTTGGCGACTGGAGTAGGAGCAACAAGTTCGCCTGGCAGTGTAAGGGACTGACCGTAGACAAACTCCGCTACTGTGCCTTTAAGGTCTTCTTTGAAGGTGGTCCACAAACCGAGTAAGACGAATGGCAGGGCTTCCGTCCAAAGGGGGCCATGGCAATGTAGGGCCGTCTTAAGTGTCCTATGCCACCGTTCCACGAGGCCATTGCTTTGTGGGTGGTACGCTGTGGAATGAATCTTCTTGATGCCGCACAGTCTACATAGTTCTGAAAACAAGGCCAACTCAAACTGACGGCCTTGGTCGGTTGTCAAGTAAACAGGGCAGCCGAAACGTGAAAGCCAAGTGTCTATGAAAGTTCGTGCCACTGATTCAGATGTAATATTAGTTAGCGGGGCAGCTTCCACCCAACGGGTGGTTCTGTCTATGACAGATAGCACGTATCTGTAACCCTCAGAGAGGGTGAGGGGGCCCACCAAGTCGATGTGAACGTGCTGGAAACGACTGGGAGGAGCAGTGAAGCTGCCTAGTGGGGGCGATGTGTGCCGCGAAACCTTATTCCTTTGGCACGGAATGCAGACACGGGCCCATGCTTGGCAGTCCCGCCGCATGTCGTGCCAGACAAAGCGCTCTGCAACGAACCTGGTAGAGGCCCTCACTCCCGGGTGAGCTAGGTTGTGTAATTTGTCAAACACTTGCCTCTGCAGAGGTTTGGGTATGAAGGGGCGCAGTGTACCAGTTGACTCGTCGCACCAAACTTCGCCTATGACACCTGGGAAGGTGGACCGTACCGGTTTGAGTGATGAGCTGCTATCAGAAATCTGGTCCATGGTATCCGTATCGGCAGTCTGCAGCTGAGGCAAGTTAGATAGGTCTATCAGGGTTGTGACAGCACCGACACGGGACAAAAAATCTGCGACCACATTATCCGCACCCTTGATGTATCGTACGTCAGAGCTAAATTGCAATATATAGTCTAAATGACGGAAGCGTCTAGGTGGAGGGTCGGCCGGAGGGTTCTTTACAGGAGCGACCAAAGGTTTATGGTCTGTTAATATGTAGAAGTCCCTGCCCTCGACCTCGGCGCGAAATTTTTTAACGGCCTTGTAGACGGCCAAGAGCTCCCTGTCAAAGGCTGACTACTTTTTTTGAGCGCCGTTGAGCTTCTTAGAAAAGAACTGCAAAGGGGAGGTAGTATCTCCGACGGTTTGGCTGAGGACTGCGCCAACTGCGGTATCACTGGCGTCTGCAGTTATGAACAATGTAGCGTCCGGATGTGGGTGGGCAACAGTCACTGCATTGGCTAGTAGGTGCTTCAGCTTGTCAAAAGCTTGTTCCATGGCGGGGGTCCAGGGAACTGGGCGGATACCAGTTGTATTTTTGCCAGCAAGGGCGTCTGTTAGGGGAGCCTGAACCTCAGCTGCGGCTGGCAAATGCTTCCTATAATAGTTTACTTTTCCAACGAACCTGCGTAGTTCTTTGAATGTGTGAGGGCGTGGCAAGTCCAAAACAGGTTTGATTTTATCCTTGGGAGGAGTGAGGCCCTTAGCTGACACTATGTAGCCTAAGAATCTTACTGAAGTCTGGTGCAACTGGAGCTTCTTATTATTTAGTTCAACACCAGCAGCGGTAAGGGTGTCTTTAACAATCTGCAAGTGTTCCTTGTTCTTTTGCAATGTGGGACTGAAGATTAGAATATCGTCCAGGTACACAAAACAAAAATCCAAATGAAACAACACCTCGTTTATGAATCTCTGCCAAGTTTGTGCGGCGTTGCGGAGGCCAAAGGGCATGAATCGGTACTGGAAAAGGCCGAAAGGTGTTGTAACTGCTGTTTTCTCGATATCCTCGGGAGCCATCGGAATTTGGTGATACGCCCTCTTACAGTCCACTACTGAGAAATACTTGGCGCCTGCCAGAGCATGGTTAAAATCCGCGACGTTAGGAACTGGGTACTTGTCTATGATAGTCCGTGAGTTCAACTTAGTATAGTCGCCGACCATACACCAGGTGCCGTCGCTTTTTGTGACGAAGTGGATAGGCGACGCCCAGCATCCGGCAGATGGTTCGATCACACCAGCCGTTAAGAGCTCGTCTATTTGTTCGCGAGCCACTTTCATTAATTCTGGCTTGATACGGCGTGGGCGGCAAGAGATAGGCGGTCCGTCTAGCAAGCGAAGTTTGTGGGCGGTTCCGTTGATAACCACGGCAACGCACGACGCTGTGGGAGAGGCGTCTGCCTGTGGCGTAGTGCGCGCGGCAGCCGCTAGGCTGGGTTGTGGCGCGGACGGCGAAAGTTTGTATGAGTGCTAACTGTTGGTTAGCTGGGAGTTGCCAACAAGTGAGCTACGCAAAACAAGGTTGGTACACTGTGTACTAGTAACCGAGGGTACCGCTGTCGAGCTTGGTGGCGTTAGCGGGCGCGAATGAACAGCTGGTGGCAGTCTGTCAAAAACGTTAACCTGCGCCGTGGAAGTTAGCTGCCTGAACGAGGAAGGAGATGAATCAGCACTCGGATTTACACGGTTCGGGCTGGCGGGAGCGCGGAAACTGCACAGTTTATGCGGTATACTGTCACAAATGCACTCGGGTGCGAGAACACTGTAGTTGCACTGACTAACCTTGTGTGCCGCCAATGCGTCGTCTGCTGCAAGCCGCTGCCGTGCTGAAGATAACTCGTTACTTAAGTCGTTGAGGCAAAAACCTAACTCCAGTTGTTCCAGACGCAGGCGTGTAGACTCAACACGCTCCGTGAGCCACTTATTGGTCCATGACAGGAGCTCGGGGGAGGGGTTGTTACACTTCCTAGCCAGGCGGACCTGTTTTGTGATAGTATTCGCGCACGGCAAGGCACACGGGATGTGTTTCTGCTTAGGATAGTAAAACACTGTGTTTTTGACGAGGTCAGGCCACAGTTTGTGGTGTCTTGGAAGTCTATTCCCACAATGGGCTCGCTGATGTCAGCCACCAGGAAGGACCACTGCAGGTTGCACTCAGGCGAGAGGGACACTGTATACGAAGTAGAACCCGAGCACGACAAATTAGATGAGTTCACCGCACGTAGGACAGTTTTTTGTGGTCGGATCTTGTCAGTAGCGAGACGGGGTGGAAGTAGGGAAACATCTGCGCCCGTGTCGATGAGAAAGTTTGTGCCCGAGTTCTGGTCGCGGACATAGACGTGCCCTTTCGAAGCATTAGCGTTGGACACAGAATGGAGCGTGGGACGGCGCTCGTTGCTTACCTCGCAGGAGGTGGCACCGCTGCCTACCTGCGATTGAAGTTTGGGTATGAGCATGGCGGTTTACAATTGCGTGCTTGTTCCCCGAATCTTGCGTGGAAGAAACAGTATTTATGGGGGGACGCCTGCTCCTGCGAGTGGTCAGGCGGCGGCGGCCCAGAATCTTGTGCTGGGTCAGATGCACTGTTGTTTCGCGGACTTGAAGTTGCTGGTAGTGCTGCGAGCTTGACTGACTTAGGTTTCGTAGGGCGTCCACGTTGGGATCCGGGCTGTGGTTGGAAACTGGCGTAGCTGCCAGAGTGTTGGGCACGGCGTTCACGTTGTAGAGCGGAGTAAGCTCGGTTGGCAGCGCGCAAGCGTTCGCTGTTAGGTCTATCTTCGTAGGCGGAGATAGCGGTTTGAACAGACAGAGGCAGCTTTTCCGTCCAAATCTCGGTGAGTGTGTCGTCTGGCATGTCGCGTTCACCGACGAGAAGTCGAAGACATCGCCACAGCTGAGACGGAGACCTGTCGCCGAGGCGTTCTTGATAGACGAGCTGCCGAACGTTTTCTCTTCTTGTCTTCGAGACACGTTCCAGTATTGTTTGTTTAGCTGTAACGTATTTCTCGTTCGGAGGAAGTGACTTAACCAAGTCGTAAATTAAGTCGATGCGGTCGTGGAGGTGGTTCATGAGACATGTGAAACAAGCGTTGTCATCGAGTGCACAGACACTGAAAGTTTGCTCCACCAGGTTGAACCAGAACTCCGGGTAAGCAGGTTTAAAAGCTGGAAGTTTCGGTAGGTTAGACAAACCGGAGGTTGAAGCGTGCTGACGGCTGCTCGCGCACGCAGGAGTAGGCAAGTCAAAGTTAACTTGGCGTCGTGGAGGCGGTAGAGAGGAAGCTGATGTGCCAGCTGTGTTGGCAGTTCCTGTAGGAGAAGCGAAGTCTGTTAGCACGAACCCCGGCGCGGAGCGAAGCGGGACCGATTGCTGTGGTGGAAGGCCAAAGTTGTTCGACAGGTTGTGATGCCATTGATCTTCAACATCTGCAGCGAAATTGTCCATCACGGAGTCACTGATGAGGTTGCTGGGGCCTGACGCACTCAAATTAATGCACTGATGAACACTCGGAGTAACGGACTGGCGAGTGTCATTCACGTAGCGTGCAGCAGGCGCGGAGAGATACACACGTGGAGCTTGCACATTCGAACAGGCGTCCTGCTGTGGCACATTATGAAAACTATGCTCCCCTATATTTACAGCACTTGCATTAACGTTCGGCACCCGTGTAGAAAGGCTTCTAGCACTGCTATGCGGCGAAAACTGGATTACTTCGGGGCTGACAAAGCCGGAGTCGGAAACCGCTGGCGGCATGTTCAAAACAACTGCACCTGACGAGGTCCCTGGGTTCTCGAGGCTGTAGGACTGTGGATATTCACGTCGGACGCCGAACACAGCTTGCGTGCTCGAACCTACTTGCTGTTGCTGGTGAAAACCGGGTGGCGGCGGCGTGTTGTAAAGGGCCATTGTGTAATGAACAGAGGTCCACGCGGAACACGGAAGCCGGCGCGGCAGTCACTTTTAACTCGAAATTCGAAAGTCGGGGTCACCACTGAGGAAGGCGCAAGGGTGGGAAGGTAATAACCACGTCTCTCGCTTCCTATCACAATACTTTATTCATAATCAACTGTACAGCACGGGGTACAGATGGGAACTCCATTCCCGGAAGTCAACCTACAAAGAACATCAATCGAAGATACTATACACGTATCATGTTTTGGCGTATCGATCTGTGTGTCGACGCCACACCATTATTTAGCGTGGCGTTTGATGAACCTTATCATCAAATTATGGTGAGCATTCACTTAAACATTTAATTTGAACAGTTATAGTTGCATCAGCGCATTAGACTCTGAACTGCTCTGGTAGTTGGATTGTGTGGATTCTTTTTGGTCTGTGACTTTCTGAATACAGTGAACATTTTAGATTGAATCGTTTTTGATTATGAATCCCAGATAATCTCCTAATTCCTCAGAGCTATAAGCTGTAGCTATAGCGTATTTCCCAGATGAAGTGGGCACTAGGAATTCTAATTACAGGCTTCACGTTTTGCTAATCAATTTCTGGTTACCAACATTGTAGTTAGAGAGCCAGTGTTGAGAACGGCAAACAACAGCATTAAATAAATCATAGGAACATTTTAATAACAATAATACCATCCGCCGTCTCACATATGTTGCTAATCGGCCGGGAAATGCGTCTTTTCTACATTACATTCAACATTTCATTAACAATTATTTCCATCCGCCATGCCACATGTTGCTAATCGTCCGGGAAAAACAAAACATTCCATTTATCATATTCAATTACAATTCCACCCGCTGCCCCACACAACTTTAACCATACAGTTTTATAAACAAATATATAGTTTCCAGAATCCTAAAATAGCCTTATGCCAGTTCATAAATACCCCTTCTGACACAGCAAACCTCAGTGTAGAGGAAACTCACAAGTAACATCCATATACAGAAAACGTTTGTGGCTGCCATTACCATGTTAACACCTACGAAACAAGTCTGCCACCAGCATTAACACAAGCAACATTTATCTTGAGAGTCTGCAACCAATATCTCTGTGACATTTCAGCTCATAGTTCACTATGTAGAGATATCTGTCCATTTCCATAGTTGGAACAATTAATGTACTCATGAAATTTCTGTTGTTATACTTTGAGTGACTGCATGACATACCTGTCCCATTTATTGACAATGGACAGGGAATTACATAGTGAATAAACAGAGTGACCTCTTCTCTTCCATGCCAAACAGTATGTATTCCAAAAGGATTCGTATGTAAAATGCAACTCATGCTTTTGTCATATGACATCCTGAAAGCCATGGGTCAAGGTAGTCTGATGAATGCAGCACTCATTGATTTCAGAAAAGCATTTGACTCAGTATCACACTTATGCTTAGTAATGAAAGTGCAAAACCTTGAGGCAGGAAAAGAAGTTTGTAATTGGACTGAGGACTTCTCTGCAGGGAGAATGCAGCACCGCTGTCCGACTGGAGCACCATCATCAGAAGCAGAAATTATCTACAAGTGCACCCCAGGGAAATGTGTTGGGACCCTTACTGTCCATGTTATACTGTAATGACTGACAGACAACATTACAGTATTGTTCAAGTGTGTGGGTCCCACACCAAATAAGACAGACAGGGGTATTGAATGTATACATGAAAAGATTGACCAAATGGTCACAGGTTTGTTTAACATATGGGAGAACACCATGGAAGTGCTGAAAAATCTGTTTGCTGATGCTTGAAGTTAGACACCAATTATTGCATGAAAGCTTGCTTACAGTGTTTCAAGAACCACTATTAAGTGAAGAATTTAGAAATATACTTTAGCCCAGTATGTGTCACTCTCCTGGAGATTGTGAAGACAAGATGAATTACAGCCAGAACAGAGACACATAAGCAGTTATTCTATCAGTCCATGAAGGAACCCTCACATGCAACACAATGCTAAGTACTCTCTGCTACTTCATACTCATTTACAGGATATGTGTGTACATGTAGATAAGTATGTGAAAGAGTTGACATTTTTGACAGTTCAAAGGGCTGATAGAATTACAGAATTTGGGTTGTGGTCACAACTCATAATGAAACAGCCACGTAGTTCAAATTTCTTAATGAATTCATGGACCATATCTTCCAAGTTGGAGCAATGCATCATGCACTTCTGATTTTATTACTTAAGAAGGTTGTCCAGTTACCCAGCGAAACTAACTTGGTCACATGACTAGGTATAGACATGTTTCAATTCAAAACAGTGTATGCTGTTGCTGCTGTAAAGGGACACCCTCCTCTAGCATTACTATTCCTCAACAGAAGTAGTTGATACCAGAAATATTTTGAATTTTGAACACATTAATATTATCTCAGCTGTTTTTCTAAAACATTTCATATAATTTTGTACATTAGGTGTTATATTTCAAGCTAAAATCTGTAGAAATAAGTTATTTATTTTCTTTGTTGCAATAAATATGTACTAGTCTGAATGTACAGCTAAAATTATTTTTTTAGAAACATTTAAAATTACAAAATGTTTGGCACACTTAAAATTTCTATTATTAATTATGTAATTTGGTGCTATTTATTATGTACATTTCTGGATTCATTTGTAAAATAATAATATAAATTAATAGAAATTCATTTGTCAAGAAAATTTGCAAACCCTTTGGAATATTGTTATGACCGCAGAGTGAAGTAGTAGTGGGCATGCCTCTGATGTGATGGGACGTGTTTTTGTATTTTGGGAGAACACTGTAATTTGGCTTTGTCAATGTGAAAATTCAAAAAACAATGTGACATAGAAAGCGTGCGAGAATAAATTTTAGTGAAAACAAAATATCTGCACAGGCTTACTTCAAAATTATTTAAGCCAGTTGGAACCATGAGAACCTAAAATGTCAAAAATATCAGCTTCAAGAATCAGTCCCTAGACATGAAGAACTGGAGCCAACTGCGATAAAAAGAGGATAAGAAAAAAGTTTATTGTAAATCTCACTCCTCTTGTATTTTTGAAAAAAAGGGCAGCAATAGTAATGACAACAACAAATTTTGAGGGAGTGGGAGATATCACAATGCAGTGTGATTTTGAATAGTCATTACAGAAAATACCTTTGCTGCAAGCCACATCAATGTGCTGTTAACATGGTTAATTTTACTGACAAATGAGAACGTGAAAGGTGTGATACTGCTGAAATAGAAAGTGATGGAATATGCAACTAAATGTTGACAAACAAAGTTAAATAAGTTAATGTGTAAACTAGCCAATTATAATTTAAGCTATTTTACTATCCTTCATATTACTGTCCCACATCACCAATAATCCTCCATGTGATAGGACACTAAATAAAGAAACACAAGTATAAATTTGACTACCTTACAAATTCTTTACTGTCCACCTTCAAAATACACAAATTTACGCCAGGAGTAATAATTGGACCAAAATAATCACAAAGCTTCTTACAAAAGCCTTCTCCATCAGACTACACTGGACTCATATACAGCTCCCTCAACCATTTTAACTAAAAACTGTCAATAGTACTGACACCCTGAGGGTGCACTATAGTAAAAGGCATTCTTGGAACTGATCAATTTCAAAGATACTACAAAACACTCATATTAATGTGGCAAGTAAAGATCCATACAAGAGCAACTTCTTGTGATGTTTCATCACCACACACTTAGTTTTACTTTGAACTACTACAAACAGAATACTGTAAAAGTCAGTGACAAAAAAAATCTTCAAAGTCATCATGGAACAATATTGAAATACAAACCATACTAATGAAAATCTTAAGTAATACTACAAAACCCTAGTAATATTTGAAATTTCTAAATTTTCAGATCCCTTCCTTGTGTCATCTATTTAACAATGAGTAAATGTGTATGCACTAATGAGTATCGCGACACTGTGTAACTGAAATCCTGTCAGTCCTTCATAAATTAAAGATTGCATCTCTGTGTTGTGTTCTGTTATATGACTAATTAAAAGCTTGTGACAGAAATACAAATTGAATATCAGTAATGTACAATGAATATTTCCTGTACTTAACTTTGATCCATCAGCAATTGGGGTGGTGTGCTCTTTGCAGTAAAAGAATAGAGTCTAAGTTTTGGCTGCTTAAAAATTTGTTTCTAAGACATTCTATTAAAACCATGGACACAATGCTTAGCTTTTCGTTGCATTTTTTAGTGAAATGTGTGATGCTATAAAATACAAAAACAAAACTTCTACATTTTGGTACATAACAAGTACCATAACTAACTTGTGGGCTGAGACACCCAAGTATCTATAGCTTCATAACAATTACAATTTCTGTACATATTGTTTTAATTATGATAAATTTACAATTGTAAATAGTGGCGGCGTATGAAAAATTTTACCAGTGTGCTACAGTGTTGTGACCTATGGCCTTCTGACTCACAAGGATAGTAATCATATCTAATCTGAATATATTAATATTAGACATACAAACTGAGCTGTTAATCTGATAGTGCAGATGTGCAATCAATAAAACAAGATTATTTTATCAGTTTTAAAAAGAGAGAAGGTACTATACAAGGAATGGGAGTAGCAGCCATGAAAATTAGGTTATATTTAAGTAACAAAATGTTCCATCAGTGTCACAAGACATAAACAGTAGTTAATTACCAGTACCCAGATATATATTTTGATATAAAATTTTTGTAAAATAAGTGAGAACAGGGAAAAGAAAACAGAGTTACCTAGACTACCCTAGCAAGTTTTGTCATCAATATAAAATCACTGAGTCTTCAAAGGGTGAAAATGGCAATAACAGTTATTGTTTTGTATACCTTGTGGAATTTTAACAATACTATGAGCTCTGTGTGTATTAGCTTGGAATGAAATACAAACATAGAAATGACTCTAAATGATCCCGAGAAAAAGAAATAGACATGGGAATATTGTTGCCCAAAGTTAAACACTAATACAAATGTGTTACCATACATCAACAAACATGTAGATAAAAGCAATTTTGTATTGAGAGCATGGTACAATATACTTTAAAACTAGGGCAAAGACACACCAGAAGTGAAGGAAACCTCTCCTGTCATGATGTGAGAAATGAAACTGAGATACTGTGCAGACAGATTATCATAGTGAAGTGTACCCTGCCTTATGTGGGTTGAGGAATTTGAAGTGGGTAGGCAGACATACAAAGAGGCTAACCTATGCCTAAAGTCAGATGCATTCAAAAACTAAATTGCCTATACTGAATTTTGAGTAGAGGAGCCTGGGGATAGGTATTCCAAACAGAGGGACCTAGTCCTTTGGTTAGGTGAATCCACAGAGGGATAACCTAAACTACTTTTGGCAGGGGATGAGTAGGGGACACTTTAATCTGAAATGAAAAATGGTTGTGCAATAGCTATCTATAGAAAGGGGTGAACTCTATTATTATGGTTGGAGAAGATATGTTGAGTGATAGGGTCAAAGGGGGTATCAAAACTAGTTAGGAACAAACAAATTTACTGTGGGACCTATGTGTGGTAATCGGCATTCTGCATATGTTGATGTTTCCAAATCTGAGATTTGGATGATTAAGGTTGAAATTAAGTATATTGCTAACGTTGTACCATAGCTGTTACCTGATACTGTAGTTCAGTTTACAATATTTTGAGAAGGAAAGTTGCTACTCACCCTATTGCAGAGATGCTGAGTTGCAGATAGGCACAACAAAAATATTTTCACACTTAAAGCTTTCGGCCAATGGCCTTTGTCAACAGTAGACACACATACTCACACAAACACATGACTGCAGTCTCAGGCAGTGTGTGTGTGTGTGTGTGTGTGTGTGTGTGTGTGTGTGAGAGAGAGAGAGAGAGAGAGAGAGAGAGAGAGAGAGAGAGTGAACAATCGCGCGCGCACGTATGTTTATTACACATGCGTATGCTTGTCTATTACATTCCAACCTGGGTTTTCCATTGTTTGTATTTCAGTTTAAATGAAGGAACAAGCATCCCATGCTGTTATACACTAAAAACATAATTAATATTATGGAATGTGTAATGACAGAGCACGTATACCACAGTATGGTTAATAATTAGTGATATCTTCCATGCTAACCAAGACCAAAACCAATTAAATAATCATATATGAACATTTAAAGGAAATATTCCATATATTTGTTGAGAATAAATGAAACATATAACAGATTTACCAGATACACTGGTGTCCAAAATTAAAGCAATAAACAGAAATGTTACAAGGTTGTGTGTATTTTGCCGCAAAACAGTACAAGCAGGTGATAGTAAGGTGGAAACAATGTAAAGAATACAGAAGTTAAACAATTGGAACATGCATAATGGTTGGCAAAAAAGACTCTTCGTTTTTTCCTACTTAAGGGTTTTTCACACACACACTCCGACAACTGGTTAATGTGCTCAGTATGAGGTGTGACCACCTCTGGCAGCAATGTGGTTCTGGAAATGATAGGGCATGCTGTGAATGATGTCATCAATCTCATGTTAAGACAATAAGCCTATTCTTCCTGCAGAGCTGGTCACTAGTTTTGTACAGTCTCCCTAGTGCATCCGAGATATACTCTATGGGATTCAAATCAGGAAACCAAGCACGCCAGGGTTTAGTTTTCCAGGAAACGTCAACCTCCATGAGGTCGAGCATTATCATCTACCATTACAAAGTCTGGGCCAACAGCACCTCACAACAACTGGTCATGAGTTCTAAAGAGCTTGTCACAATACTTGACAGGAGTTAAACCTTGCCAATTCATCTGTTAGATGTAAAGTTTCCTAAAGAGGTGTCAGTGTGGTAAACACAATCCTTGCCCCCCACACCATTAGGGATCCTCCTCAATATCACTCTTTCCACAATGTTTGGCTCTCAAAAATCATGTTCCACATTTTCTCAAGATGCAAATCCATCAAGAATCACTCTCCAGACCAAATTGGGACTAATCTGTGAAAAGCACATTGGCCTCCTGCTTGAGCAACCAGGTGGCACGTTGATGACTCCACTGTAGACGTTCCCTTCCGTGAAGACACATCAGAAATACACGTAAAGCAGGTCTCTGACAGTAAAGGCCTCTCTGCCGAAGCATTCTGCCACTGTTTGCCTCAATGTAACACATACATTGGATGCTGTGAGGTCAGATGCTGGTTGCCGTGGAGTACTAAGGCAGCACCATCCTGCCCTTACAACCAAGTAATGGTTCTCTCTTCTGATGTCACACGTTGTCGGCCCTACACTGATCTTGAGGATACAGTTTTTGTCTCTATAAATTGCCGCTACATTCTAGAAACAACAGGATGATGCACATTAGGCCACATCAGTCTGCAACTGTTCTGATTCCATTCTTCCTATGGTAGGTGTATTATCTGTGCCACACTGCAGCATTGCGACACTGTATACAGTGATGGTGGTTGTGGGACAACCCGGCAAACACTATCCGATTTTATACTTGCCATGACATCATATTTGGCGTGGTTTTACTTAGACCGGAATGGCGTCTTCCTTGGAGAACACGATCATATGGACATCTGCTGACAGTGTGGATGATTATGCCATGAATTAGACACAAGAGAACAAAATAGCAGTTTGTCACTTTATTTTTGGATGCAAGTGTATATTACATATAATTGTAAAGAGTGTGTTAAAGGAATTGTGCATGACATTTTTGGTCCCAGTGGGATGATGTATAGTGTATTGTGGGCTACTCATGAGAATGACCTATGGTCCACAGAGGAAGCTTATGCTGACAAAAGATGATCATGTCTCATATAAACATTTTATGTAGTATGAAATATACACTGTGCACACTCTGACCTGTGATCTGTGCAGATGGTGCTTATGCTGTGATATAACTCAGCAGGGGCAAGGTGTGGAATGGTGAGTGTGGTAGCACTTGCTGGGCATGGACATTTATGCTTAGGTGATGCCCCTTGAAGGTGTCATAAACATCTCAGAGAAAACAGACATACTACAGTGTAAATGCTCAAGACAAATTAAGATTGTAAATCTTAGGTCTTAAGTCAAATTTGATGTGGTCAGATGTATTGATTGAGGTATTTGAACTTATGAGTTACTGATTTTTGGAACTGCCTTCACATCAAAGATTATCATTTATGATGTGTTCATTATTCTGTAGCAGGAAATCCAAAGTTCTTCAGAAGTACTCTGATCCAGAAGATGAACTTAAGGATATATTGCTGAAATCCATTTACTATTCTTCAGCAATGTAGCTAAGATTTTGCTCAATGCATCTTAGAAAGAGACACTATTTCTATAGTGAAGCTTATGATGAAATGTGCTTACTGAAGAGAAAATTGGAACAAAGAAAAGATCGGTTCTTTGGAATCGCAGTTAAGAATGCTATTGAAATGAAATGCTGTCTTCTTTAGAAAGAACCATACTGAGGAAGAGTTTTATACAGTTCTATCAAGAAACCTTAAACTATCTTCAAAAATCATATGAGTTCTCAGAGGAGAATGTTGAGTAAAGTTATAATTTTCTTGTTTAAACAGAAGCATAATTTTTTTCTTCCCTGGTAACTGCTGTGGAACCCCTCGAATTAGCTGACATAATTGATATGGACGAACTGTTCGTAGATTTCTGTCTTGTTGGGAACATTCCTGCCAGTAATTTGGAGAGTACAGAAGATGCCTCAGACAACTGGTTGTCAGTGTTTACTAGTCATAAAGGACAAAAGAAATTAATAGAATTAGAAAGTCTTGTATCTTTTGCAACACTCATTCCTGGGACAAATGCATGTGTTGAAGACATTTTCTCCTTCACGTCTAGCAAGTGGTCAGGCACTAGAAACAGTTGTTCAGTAGATCTGATTAAAAGTGAATGACTAATTACTCTAAACATGAATATGTCTTGTAGAAAGTTCTATTGAGTGATTAAGTTAGACAATATCAAACAATAGAAACTCCAAGTTGGAATATCAATGATATAAGAAAAAGATAGATTAAAACTCACCATTGAATTGCTGATGGCCTCAACAGAAAGGCACTTGCCCATTAGTTTTCAGCCAAAGTCTTCTTCAGAAAAGGAAACACATTCACACAAGTGCTCACACAGCACTTCAGCAGCTCAGACCAGAATGCACCTGTCACACAGAACACAAGCAGCAATCTGGAACAGGCGGGCAAGGGAAAAGGATAGCGGGGTACAGATGGGTGAGAGAAAAGCATCGCCTAGCAGAGTATTAAGGGACTAGACTGCCAGCAAGAACAGTGTCGGAAGGCTGCAAGCAGGGAGGTTGTGAGGGGAAAGGGGGAGATAGGGAGCAGAAGTGGAGAGGCTTGGAAACAGGGGAAGATGGACGATAGTGTTTTCAGAGAGCAGCACACAAAGAGGGAAAAGAACATGTAGAAGCTAATGGAACATAGGGGGTGGAAAGTGTTGGATTAGGGGTGTGGTGACAGTAAGTTACATTAGGTTGACACCAGGATAATTTTGGGGGTGGAGAATGTGTTGTAAGGATAACTTGCATCTCCACAGTTCAGAAAACGTGTGGTAATGGATCCAGATAGCTTTGATAGAAGCAGCCATTGAAATCAAGCATGTTACCATCAGCTGCATGTTGTGTCACAGAGTGGTCTACTTTGCTCTTAGCCAATGTTTGGAGGTTGCCGTTTAATTTGGTTGACAGCTAGCTGGTTGTTATAACCAATATAAAAAGCTGTACAATGATCATGGCAGAGCTGGTATATGACATGGCTGCTTTCACAGGTGGCTCACCTCTGATGGGGTAGGACATGGTGTGACATCACATGTGCTGAACTGCTGTTGAAATTGCTCATCAATATTTTAAAAACACTGCTGAAAAGTATTAAATTTAATGACTGTATAACAGTGCACAAAAACTTTGTCAGTACTTAGTTTTATAACCGTTACAGCTGCAACTGCATGCAGAAAAATGTAAACACGCTACTGAGGCATGAGGCTTGGTTGAAGAATGTAAGTACATTCACGAATAACAGAACACTTGAGACAATAATACAGGAAGACAGACTGAGATTAATGAAAATCCACTAATAATTTACTTTTTCAGCAAATAATAACACAAATTAACATTAAAATAAGTAACTGAAGACTGTAGCAGTAGCCGGAAGACCTCAGAAGATGTCTCCCACAGATGGAGATGAAACGTTAGGTGGAAATTTTATATATCGACCACAGCCTCTCAGCCCGGAAGTTTCAACGGAAGACAACACCAGCCATGAAAGCCTACATTGTATCATTTAGTAAATGTCATGCTTTAGTTTTCAGCTAATGTTTCTTACTGTTTCTGGTGAAATATTTCAGTAAAATTTTCATTCAGTGTTTTAATTTTGTTGAATGTTCCAGTGGCCACTTGAATTTTTGGTTTTAGCTAATAATTTTGTAAAGTTTTGTTGGTATTGGTATTAGTTGTGGTTTAGTAGCATTACTGCAAGTAGTTGCTTTTTTAGTAGAGAGAGAATTTTGAGACTGTTATTGTTAGTTCTATAAATAGTTCTACTGGCGTAACTGAACTTGGGTAATGTAGACACATACTTTTCTTCAGTGACTAAAATTTTACCATGAGTGAGAAGTGTGGGCTCTGTCGTAGTTTTGAGATTTGTGGGATATGGTGTGGGATTTGTTCAAAGTATTTTCATTGGTGGGAATGCATTGGGGAATACAGTGGGCTTCTAGTGAGAGTCTCTCCTGGGAATACAGAATCTGTAGTAGAAATAAGTTGATAGAGAAGCAGGAGCATAAGCTTGTATCCTTCAAGTGCAGTTAAAACATGTGAAGGAGGAACCAGATAGGTTGTGGAGAGTGAAGGGTGCTGGGAAATGGGAACTGGCAGTTGGCAAGAAGGCAGCTAGGAGGAAGAGGTATTCAGACAGTTATATTCTGTTTATATGCAATAGATTTGACCAAGTGTCAGAATTGAGTGGAGAGGAGCCTGTTGTAGCTGTAGGTGTAGAGAACATGGAGCAGTCCTCAGCAGTTACGAGCCCTAGGTCAGTTGCCAAGTCTAACAGAAAGAAGAAGGTTCTGTTGTTAGGTAGTTTGCATGGTAGAGGTGTGGGCCAGCAGTTGCAGGAAGTGTTGGCGGGTGAGTACCAGGTCACCAGCATTGTGAAGCATAATGCAGGGTTAGCTCAGGTGACTGTCAGCTTAGGGGAGTTATGTAGGAATTTTACAAAGGAGGATCAGGTAGTGACAGTTGCTGGAGCAGAGAACAGTCTTGATAGGGATGGGGAATATGATGTAGGTGGTGACATGGTAAAGATAGCTACTCAAACTGGTGGCACTAATGTGCATTACATGCAACTGTTTCAGTGTCATGATTGGCCTCATCTTAATACGGCTGTCAGGCAAATTAACATGGGCTGGAGAAGGCACTGATGGCAGACGGCATGGGTCACATTGCAGTGGTGCTAGTTGAGTCTACCAGTAGATCGAGTTTCACTAGGCATGGCCTGTACCTCAATAGGTATGGGAAGAGGAAGCTGGCAAAGCTTATAGGTGATAGTTTAGTGGGTAGTGGTAGGATCACTAATGGAAAAATTCCTGTAGTAGTTGGTGTTAGAGCTGCACCTGTTTTAGACTGAAGTCAGCTGATAGGTATACCTGCTTAAGGGAAGTTCCTCTAACTAAGGGCTCACCTTCAGAGGACATCATGTTTCGAAGTTGAGAAGGAATTAGCATATTTCATCAAAATACAAGAGGTATTAGAGTTAAAGTTAGTGAACTGCTTATAGATGTTGACTCTAAAATTATTGGTATATTGAAGCACCACTTAAATAATTTGACAATTCAGAGGCTTCCTTTGCCAGGATACAGATTAGCTGGCTATTTTTCAAGGAGTTCCTTGTGGGGTGAGGGAGTGGCCATGTACATAAGAAAACTGTATTCCATTTGAATCCATAGATGTATCACGGCACTGCACTGAACAGATATTAGAATGTTGTGCAGAGGCAGTTGAATTTAGTGAAACTAAACTTCTAATTGTTGTTGTTTATAGGTCCCTTAACTCTGACTTCAGAGCATTTCTGCTCAAGCTATAGAGGTTTCTTGATTCGCTTCATAGGAAGTACCAGAAATTAGTTATGTGTGGTGACTTCAATACAAATTTTGTTTATGATGGTGCAAGAAAAAGGATGTTGGTAGATCTCCTAAATTCATATGATCACATGCAGACTGTGTTTCTTCCAACTAGGGTGCAGGGGAACAGTAGCACAGCCATAGACAATATATTTACTCATTCTTCATTAGTAGTAATAGTAGTAGTAGCTTTACTCATCCATAGATCACTTTTTATAAGGATATAGGACTGTCAAAGTATTTACAAGTTTAGACTGATTTAAAATAAGCTAATTCATATAGGCCCTACATATATATTTACAGACTTCTAGTTAGAGACAATCATTAGATTTACTCCTGGTATACAATACTTTTTTTTTACAAATAACTTATTAAATAATGTAATGCTACACTGTTCACTCTTATCTCACCATCAGTCACTGCACGCACTATGCACACATTGTTTCATAACACTTCACTCACTGCATACACACACACACACACACCACACACCACACACACATACACACACACACACACACACACACACACACACACACTCTGTGGTGATCTCTGGGCCATTTTCTGTACTGCAACTTCCCATTTGCTATCCTGAAAAACTGAGTCAGCATCCCTCCATAATGAGTGAGATGTTGACCTCAGAAAGAGATGTTAGTATTGTGCTATGTATAGCTTGGGGGTAAGTATTTATAGAAAGGAAAAAACATAAATCTTTATGTGGAATGTTGGATGTTTTATAATCAATATTATTATTATTTATTTGCATAACCTTTTTTTTGTCAAACCCCTACTCTGTTTTATCTAAGTAATCCTTCAATGTATAAAATTTATTACATAATTTATTTTGAATAAGAGTATTTTTGCAATTTCTTTAATCTCTTTTGGTAATTTATTGTACAGTTTTATTCCTTGGTTGGAAATGCTGTTTTGAGTTTTATGTTTATTTTTTCTTGGTAAATGTACATTGAGTTTATCTCTTGTTGCATAGTCATAGACAGAGCTGTTTGTGCAGTAATTACCAATGTTATTTTTGAAGTGTACAACTGACTGGCAAATGTATTCACATGGAGCACTTAAAATCCCCAGTGTTTTGAACAGATCTTTACAATGAGCTCGACTGGTATTTTTGGTTACTATTCTTCTGGCTCTTTTCTGGAGTTTGAAAATGGTGTTCATATTTTGTGTGTTTGTTCCCCAAAAAAGAATGCCATAACTAAGAATTGAGTGTACATGTGAATAATAACTAAAAGACACTGCATGTTACACACTGATGATAGGATTCTAAGGGCATAATATGCTGATGACATTCTGTTTGCAAGTACCTTTGTGTGTTCATACCACTTCAACTGAGAATCAATATTCATTCCTAGAAATTTTGCATCTGTTACACAGTCTGTAGAGGTGCCAACTACATTTAATTTACCATAGTCATTTTCACTCTTCAAACTTAAATTCATAGCATTAGTTTTCTTTATGCTCAATGTCACTTTATTGCTTATTGACCAATCATAAACTCCCTTGAGAGTTTCATTGCTTTCTCAGCAAGGAGTTCTCTTGTTTTCTCAGTGACCATAATATTGCTGTCATCAGTGAAGAGAATTTTTTCACCATGAATAACACTACTGGGAAAGTCATTGATGTATATCAGGAATAGTATTGGTCCTAACATGCTACCTTGCAGAACTCCTGCATTAATGTATTTTGGTTCCAATACGTGGTTTATTAAATGTTTAGATCTATTTGAAGTATGTGGTATCTCTACTCATAATACCCCATCTGCTAGATATGATCGAAACCAGTCATTAGCTACCCCTGTTACTCCTAATGTTTCTAATTTATTTAATAGAATATTGTGCTCAACTGTATCAGATGCCTTAAAAAGATCCAAAAATATGCCTGTGACACACTCATCTTTATCAAGAGCATCAAGTACAACTTTTGTGAATTCTACTATGGCTGACTCAGTATTTCTGCCACTTCGGAAACCAAACTGTGATTCACTTAAAAGATTCTATTTATTCAGTTATTTCATTGACCTGTCTTTCATAATTGCCTCAATTATTTTGAGAATGCTGACAGCAGGGAAATGGGCCAGTAATTTTCTGTGTCTTCTACATTACCTTTATTAGGCAAAGGTACAACTCTTGCCTGTTTTAACTGCTCTGGAAATATCCCTGAAGTGAAGGATTTATTTATTATATTTGTTAAGGGGCCTTGTGTAATCCCTGCGCATTGTTTCAGTACACACACTGGTACTTCATCTAAGCCTACTGACTTTTTATACTCCAGTTTTTCAACAGTTTTATTGACTTTATTCTGTGTGGTTGGAAGTAACATCATTGTATTTAGTGCAACATTTTTTACAGCTGCAATACTTGAAAAGTGCTGGTTTACATTGTTTTCTAAGTGTTGTGGATCATTTATTACTTTATCCCCCTCCCTTAGCAGTATGTTATTTTGTGTTTGTTTGCCTCCCCCTGTTTCCTGTTTTATAACATCCCAGACTGCTTTGCTTTTATTTTCTGCATTATATACTATTTTGTCATGAAATGACTTTTTGCAGCAATCAGCACCTTCCAATAGATCATTTTGGGTCTATGATAGAAATTTAAGAATCTTTTTCATGGAACTGAGGTGTTTAAGTGTTTGGGAGGACTTCTTAATACCTACAGATGTCCATCTATTTTTGTGATATGTTGATACACACATGTATACTTTTGGAAATGCCTTTTCATAGTCAATTTAAACAATGTGGAGAATTTAGAGAATTTCATATTCACATTGGTTTCCTTATACACTTCATCCCAGATTTGTTTTTCTAGTTCTTTTTAAAAAAAATTGATTTTGTTTTCTGATATATGCCGTTTGTAGGATTGTAGTTAAGGGAATGATTCAGTGCCTGATTTTACTGTTGTTATTTGACAGCGATACAGATAGCTGTACCATAGGTTCAACCACAACGGAGGGGTATCTGTTGAGAGGCCAGACAAACGTGTGGTTCCTGAAGAGGGGCAGCAGCCTTTTCAGTAATTGCAAGGGCAACAGTCTGGATGATTGACTGATCTGGCCTTGTAACAATAACCAAAACGGCCTTGCTGTGCTGGTACTGGGAACGGCTGAAAGCAAGGGGAAACTACGGCCGTAATTTTTCCCGAGGGCATACAGCTTTACTGTATGATTAAATGATGATGGCGTCCTCTTGCATAAAATATTCTGGAGGTAAAATAGTCCCTCATTCGGATCTCCGGGCGGGGACTACTCAAAAGGATGTCATTATCAGGAGAAAGAAAACTGGCTTTCTACGGATCGGAGCGTGGAATGTCAGATCCCTTAATCGGGCAGGTAGGTTAGAAAATTTAAAAAGGGAAATGGATAGGTTAAAGTTAGATATAGTGGGAATTAGTGAAGTTCAGTGCCAGGAGGAACAAGACTTCTGGTCAGGTGACTACAGGGTTATAAACACAAAATCAAATAGGAGTAATGCAGGAGTAGGTTTAATAATGAATAGGAAAATAGAAATGTGGATACACTACTACAAACAGCATAGTGAACACATTATTGTGGCCAAGATAGATATGAAGCCCACACCTACTACAGTAGTACAAGTTTATATGCCAACTATCTCTGCAGACGACGAAGAAATTGATGAAATGTATGATCAAATAAAAGAAATTATTCAGATAGTGAAGGGAGACGAAAATTTAATAGTCATGGGTGACTGGAATTCGAGTGTAGGAAAAGGGAGAGAAGGAAACATAGTAAGTGAATATGGACTGGGGCAAAGAAATGAAAGAGGAAGCCGCCTGGTAGAATTTTGCACAGAGCACAACTTAATCATAGGTAACACTTGTTTCAAGAATCATAAAAGACGGCTGTATACATAGAAAAAGCCTGGAGATACTGACAGGTTTCAGATAGATTATATAATGGTAAAACAGAAATTTAGGAATCAGGTTTTAAATTGTAAGACATTTCCAGGGGCAGATGTGGACTCTGACCACAATCTATTGGTCATGACCTGTAGATCAAAACTGAAGAAACTGCAAAAAGGTGGGAATTTAAGGAGATGGGACCTGGATAAACTGAAAGAACCAGAGGTTGTACAGAGTTTCAGGGAGAGCATAAGGGGACAATTGACAGGAATAGGGGAAAGAAATACAGTAGAAGAAGAATGGGTAGCTCTGAGGGATGAAGTAGTGAAGGCAGCAGAGGATAAAGTAGGTAAAAAGACGAGGGCTGCTAGAAATCCTTGGGTAACAGAAGAAATATTGAATTTAATTGATGAAAGGAGAAAATATAAAAATGCAGTAAATGAAGCAGGCAAAAAGAAATACAGGCGTCTCAAAAATGAGATCGACAGGAAGTGCAAAATGGCTAAGCAGGGATGACTAGAGGACAAATGTAAGGATGTAGATGCTTATCTCACTAGGGGTAAGATAGATACTGCCTACAGGAAAATTAAAGAGTCGTTTGGAGAAAAGAGAACCACTTGTATGAATATCAAGAGCTCAGATGGAAACCCAGTTCTAAGCAAAGAAGGGAAAGCAGAAAGGTAGAAGGAGTATATAGAGGGTCTATACAAGGCCGATGTACTTCAGGACAATATTATGGAAATGGAAGAGAATGTAGATGAAGATGAAATGGGAGATACGATTCTGCGTGAAGAGTTTGACAGAGCACTGAAAGACCTGAGTCAAAACAAGGCCCCTGGAGTAGACAACATTCCATTGGAACTAATGACGGCCTTGGGAGAGCCAGTCCTGACAAAACTGTACCATCTGGTGAGCAAGATGTATGAAACAGGCGAAATACCCTCAGACTTCAAGAATAATATAATAATTCCAATCCCAAAGAAAGCAGGTGTTGACAGATGTGAAAATTACCGAACTATCAGTTTAATAAGTCACAGCTGCAAAATACTAACGCGAATTCTTTACAGACAAATGGAAAAACTAGTATAATCCGACCTCGGGGAAGATCAGTTTGGATTCTGTAGAAATGGTGGAACACGTGAGGCAATACTGACCCTAAGACTTATCTTAGGAGCTAGATTAAGGAAGGGCAAACCTACGTTTCTAGTATTTGTAGACTTAGAGAAAGCTTTTGACAATGTTGACTGGAATACTCTCTTTCAAATTCTGAAGGTGGCAGGGGTAAAATACAGGGAGCGAAAGGCTATTTACAATTTGTACAGAAACCAGATGGCAGTTATAAGAGTCGAGGGACGTGAAAGGGAAGCAGTGGTTGGGAAGAGAGTGAGACAGGGTTGTAGCCGCTCCCTGATGTTATTCAATCTGTATATTGAGCAAGCAATGAAGGAAACGAAAGAAAAATTCGGAGTTGGCATTAAAATCCACGGAGAAGAAATAAAAACTTTGAGGTTCGCCGATGACATTCCAATTCTGTCAGAGACAGCAAAGGACTTGGAAGAGCAGTTGAACGGAATGGATAGTGTCTTGAAAGGAGGATATAAGATGAACATCAACAAAAGCAAAACTAGGATAATGGAATGTAGTCGAATTAAGTCTGGTGAGGCTGAGGGAATTAGATTAGGAAATGAGACACTTAAAGTAGTAAAGGAGTTTTGCTATTTGGGGAGCAAAATAACTGATGATGGTCGAAGTAGACAGGATATAAAATGTAGACTGGCAATGGCAAGGAAAGTGTTTCTGAAGAAGAGAAATTTGTTAACATTGAGTATAGATTTAAGTGTCAGGAAGACATTTCTGAAAGTATTTGTATGGAGGGTGGCCTTGTATGAAAGTGAAACATGGACGATAAATAGTTTGGACAAGAAGAGAATAGAAGCTTTCGAAATGTGGTGCTACAGAAGAATGCTGAAGAATAGATGGGTAGATCACATAACTAATAAGGAAGTATTGAATAGGATTGGGGAGAAGAGAAGTTTGTGGCACAACTTGACCAGAAGAAGGGATCGGTTGGTAGGACATGTTCTGAGGCATCAAGGGATCACCAATTTAGTATTGGAGGGCAGCGTGGAGGGTAAAAATCGTAGATGGAGACCAAGAGATGACTACACTACGCAGATTCAGAAGGATGTAGGTTGCAGTGGGTACTGGGAGATGAAGAGGCTAGCGCCGGATAGAGTAGCATAGAGAGCTGCATCAAACCAGTCTCAGGACTGAAGACCACAACAACAACAAAATTTGACAGAGATGGTCTGATAGTTCGAGATCTTTTACAGCTACATCACATTTTTCCCTGTCCATATTTGTGGCCACATGGTCAATTACTGATGCAGTCATTGTCCCTTGCACTATTGACCAACAAGGGACATGCCAAAACTTTGAAGGATGTTTATGTAGGTGCTGATCGATTCATTTATGATATTAGTGTTGATGTTAATGCCCCCACACAGTATTATGTTGACCTTTGTACTTGAGATTTTATCTAGAACTTCTGTTAACTTATTGAAAAAAGTGTCCACACTACCATTGTGAGATCTATACACACACAAAATGATTAATTTCTTGGTGATATCATGCCCCATTAATTCAATAGCTGATATTTCAAAGTGTTTGTTTTCACTTACTGTACTGAGTTCATGTCTTGATTTGAACTGTGTTCCTTTCCTGATATAAATGCATGATCCTCCACCCCTTGAAGTAGTGCTGCAGCAAGAGTTTGACTTTTCATACAATGATAGTACTACATGTTGCCTGCCTGGTTAGCCGAGTGGTCTAACGCATGGCTTTCTGGAGTGGGAAGGAGCGCCTGGTCCCCGGCACGAATCCGCCCGGTGGACTTGTGTCGAGGTCTGGTGAACCGGCCAGTCAGTGGATGGCTTTTAGGCGGTTTTCCATCTGCCTCGGCGAATGCAGGCTGGTTCCCCTATTCCGCCTCAGTTACACTATGTTGGCGATTGCTGCGCAAACAAGTTCTCCACGTATGCATACACCACCATAACTCTACCACGCAAACATAGGGGTTACACTCGTCTGGTGTGAGACATTCCCTGGGGGTTCCATGGGGGGCTGAACTGCACAATAACCCTTGGTTCATTGTGGGGCGGCGGAGGGATGAAGTGGACTGCGGTAGTCGTCGTGGGGTTGTGGACCACTGCAGCTGTAGCGGGGATGGAGCCTCTCCGTCATTTCTAGGTCCCTGGTTAACATACAATACAATACTACATGTTGGATTTCTGTGTCTCTACACCAGTGCTCAGTAATACAAACTACTGTGAAGTTCAAAGATTGGAGCTCAACTTGTAATATTTGTATTTTATTTTTTGTTGATTGCTTGTGTTGGTGGAGGATTGTTAAGTGTGTGATATGCTTCATGTTACTCTTTCCAATGGTTTGTTTTTCTTTGTGACATCTGGTATGTGTGATATTTGAAGTGTTAAAATCTGTTTTGTGAGTGATTGTTTCAGTATTTTTTAAACTGCTGGAAATACTCTTTAGACAGGGGAACCTGTTGTCTGGATTTTCCCAAAAAAGGCCTACTTTTCCTTCCTATGACAACAGGTATTTGACCATGTGTGGCCCAAGATCCGCCCCCTATATTTTTCATGAATCAGCTGTACCAATCTTCCCTTCCCAGTCCTGTTTAGGTGTAGACCATGCTTAGTGAAACCCCATTACTAGATGGGCATTCTGTTAGTAATAGGGTGAATGGCCTTTCAGACCATGATGCATAAATTTTAACACTAAAAGGCTTTTGTACTCAAATAAATGTCATATATAACTGCAAACTATGTAGAAAAGTTAATCCAATGGCAATACAGAGTTTTTTAAACCTCATCAAGAAACAAAAGTGGCAGGATGTTTATATTGCTGATGACATAGATGACTAGTGGCATAAGGATAGAACAAAGCAGGAATTACATCAAAATAATAATAGTCACAATCAAACTACAGTAGCCCATTACAAACAGTACTGTAAGGTGCTTAAATTGTTATTAGAAAGGCAAAGAGAATGTGGTACACAAATAAAACAGCTAGTTCACAGGATAAAATTAAAACCATATGGTCAGTTGTGAAGGAAGTGTCTGGTCAGCAGCACAAGGTTGATGTATAAAGTCAGTTCATAGTATAAATATTTCTGTTACTGATAAATCAAATATATGTACAGTATTTAACAATCATTTTCAAAACATTGGTGATGAATTAAATAAAAATTTAGTTTCTACATGGAATCATAAAGTAAGAGATGTGAAGGAAAAGGACTGGAGAGGTTTAAGAAAAAGGGTAGATTTTGAGAAAGTCATCCAGAACTGCCTGTCAGGGGACACTTACCATACAGGATGAGAAAGCAAGACTTGCCTCTCCAGTCTGTTTCCTTCCCCTTCAACCCTTCTGCCTGGAGGAGGAGCCACTTGCTCTGAAAGCTTGGCAGCTACAGCCGTCTTTTATGTGTGTTTTGCTGCCTCTTGTTGAGGAGATTTTTCCATTTATCCAATTAAATAATTTTGTCAGTAATTGATTGTTTCAGTGTGTATGGAATGTAGCACAACTGTGATGTTGATATATAAGAACCCACATGTAGGCAAGGGATTACTGTGGCATCCATGTCTTTCCAACGTGCGGATGCTAAATGCGTTAATATCAAGTATGGTGATGTTATCACCAAACACGACCATCATGCTGCTGTTATTTTCTTGGCTGCTGAACACCAGTAGACATCCATCGGAAAATGAAGAATGTGTATGAGGCAGAATGTCTATCAAAAGCCACAATTGTGGAATGGTGGACTAAGTTCCTTGCTGGTCGTGATTTGACACAAGAAGCCAGTAGATATGAGAGGCCAGCCTAAAGTGGGTAACACTCCAACACCCACCCTGCAGTCCTGATCTCTCCTCTTCCAAATATCATGCCTTTGGTCCCTAGGTGACTTTACGTAAATGGGTAAATGGAATACCTATTCTGGACTCTAAGAACTTTGAACAGAAACTTTTTGATTGCCCCTTGCAATTAAGTTTAAGAACAAAATTATATAAAATTTGAAAAAGATTTTATCTCTCTGTATCCAGTGGCTTTAACATAAATCACGACACAAGTGCCATCATGGCCATTTTCACTCATTTCACAATGTTATTGTAGAAACTTATTCTCCTCTTTAAAATATGGAATCATTTCAACTAAATTCCTTCTCTTTTCTTTAGACACCGTAGATTCATAGTGTATTGTTTCCAGCTGCACACGATGAGAAGGCTTCACATTCCTCATCAAGATATAAAGTTCCTTGAACTGATGTAAAGTTTCAAAAAAATAGCTCTAAGCACTATGGGACATAACATCTAAGGTAAACAGTCTCCTAGACTTAGAAACTACTTAAACCTAACTAACCTAAGGACATCACACACATCCATGCCCGAGGGAGAATTCGAACCTCCGACCATAGCGGCAGTGCAGTTCTGGGCTGAAGAGCCTAGACTCACTCGGACACAGTGGCCAGCTATGTAAAGTTCCTTAAGTCCAACTGGAATAAGAGCTGAACAAACTTCCAATACCCCTACCCATTCCACACTGAGTCTGATACACTGCACTTATGAGATATGCATATTGGTCAAATTCTTTTATTTTCTGCAGCTGACATACTTGTAATTATACGTTTCTTGCATAACAATTACTATGAATGAGTGTGTGCGTGTAGCTTCAGTGATGAGGCAAACTTTACACACAGTCTCTTCTTTCTCAGTGTAAGCAAAATCATGATCAAGACATAAAAGGTTCCTTTTACAAAAAAAAAAATTATTAATTTCTGTAAAGTAACCCTCTGCTGTTGGGTAAATCCACAAACATTTTTGTCCTGCCCACAGCAGTTGTCACTCCACATTCTCTCTCTTTACTAAAGGCCTTTTACACAGGAAACAGTTTCATTTCTACCTCTGTCACATAAGGCATCATGTCACAGAAAATTTGACAGATTCAATTGTCACCCACAGGAACGCAAAAATTGTAACTTGAGAGCTGCTGAGAATAGTACATTTCACTGTGCCTTTAAGAAGGAAGGAAACTACTTTTTAAATCCATTGCAGCTGTACAAATTTCCAAGTTAGGCTCTTGATTGTGTCAGCTTTCATGAAACCCATAGCTCTGTTTGCTTTTCAGTCATGCAATTCTAGTTACAGTTTATTGTGTTTATTATTGGGATCACACCTCAGTTTGGCCTTAAGAAGAAAACATGTGAACACATGTAACTTGACAAACAATGAAATTTTAGTTGTGGAATTTTTAATAAAAAAATTCAGTATAAGAATTGTATATGATTTTAATGTCTGTGTGGCTTTTGATAACCCTTGACTTTAAAAAAACAGTTCTTCACTTAAGCATTCTTTGTCAGGTGGATTCTCCTTGGATTAGTGGCTTTCATTTTCTGTATATTTCCTTTGTTTTATGTTATTTCGTTACAATCACACTTATGCAGCTATGTTGAGGTCTCAACTCTTTTTGTCAAACAGAAAACTATTAGTATCATTATTTACTTTTGCTTCTTGCCTCTTTACCTAGCAAGCATGTATGTGAGGTACTGTATGGGAATTTTGCTTCACTGTATCTTTTAGGGAATGAAAATCATCAAAGAACATATGTTTCTGTCCATATGAAAGCTGTTTAAACTGACTTTTGCAGAAAACCCTTAAAGAGGGAGAAAATGTATATTATAATATATATTACTACTATTATTATTATTTCAACACATTTAGGTCTTTTCAGGTAAGTAAATGATTCCATGAAAGTAGTTAACCACAACCTCAGTCACAATTTTTGTCAGTGGTAAATTCTGTTCCATAATTAAGTAATGTTCAGATTCATTAATTCATTTACCTTAATTCCATAACGTATGATACATGTTGAGACTTTCAAGGCCTAGCTGGCACTTTGAAACCTCTTTAGCTGGAAGCACAATATTGTCTGAACACATTCCTTTCCTTCACCACATAGTTCCTTCGTTTTTCTTTGAGCAGTGCCTTCATCTGCCCCCTGTTTTGCTGCAGTTTCCATTCCATTTTGTAATATTGCATATCATTTATCTATAATAATTATTTAAGCAATGACATTGTTGCAAACAAAGCACAGGGCTACTTAAGTTATCAGCTCACGCAAAGTGCCAAGGCAGTAACAGAACAGTGTGTTGTCACATGACTGAACATTGACGCTGGTGTTAGACATGAGTGCCTTCATTTGGCAGCTGTAAACATTATTTCCTACTGTTCTGGTGCTTGTATCAGAATGTGCATTATTGGTCATGGCATTTACTGCAGAATTTCACAACACCTAATTTATTTTTTTGATGCCTTACTGTTGTCACAGTTATTGCTGCAGTTGATAATTATATTCAGGGTTGGTTGTGTATTAAGCAACCATGCGCAAATGACCCTGCAGATACCACAAGTCAGTCCAACAAAGCAGGTGCATTGGCCACATGCACAACAGGGCTCATTTTAGTGATGTACTCCTTGAGAAGCATCCACAAATTACTACTAATTAGCAACGTTAGGTGTAACATTTTCTGCAGGTTATTCTGTACAGGTGTACAGATTGTAACATTGGCTTAGTACTGGTTTTTTAATATTTCCTGAAACTTGGCAGACAATATTCAGAAGTTTTGCAATAGACATTAATGTCGGTGGGATCTGTCATACATATGTTACATGATATAGTAACATGTCTGATAGGTGATGCAGCTGCCTTTGATTTACAAGTGAGCCTCGGGGGTGAGGGGGAAGTGCCAGTCTATGTTCAAGGAAGGTTTTGTTTAAGAATGCATCTTTCCTGCCAGCTTTTTTATTTTTGACAGTACCTAATGACTTAGAAACTTAACTTATGCTATACTATAGGATGATATAAATATTTATAATAGCCCTCAGTACATGTACTATAAGATACTGATTTGTTTCCTTGTTTCGTAGCACTTAATGACAACTTAGCCCTGAAACACATTGCAGTAAATGTATCCCACATTAGACAACTGATGCACAACATTCTTAGTTGTGATACAGCAGCATTATCTTCAGCAGTTGCAACCTTGCCCTTTTTGTCACCACCTTCACTTGGACTGTTTAAAAACAAACCCGTCTTATAAGTGAATCAGCTTTCAAAACTGCTATTGAGTTCCATGATCATACGAGATAACTAAACACCTTAAAAACAAAGTAAACACTATGTTACCATCTTTGGTTACAGTGACACAGCTGCTGAACCAAGATAGCATCTTCTCCAAGTCAGTACTTTACTACCAAATATTTCCTCTCCTTAACAAAAAATTCTTTTTCATCTTCCAATTTGGGCAGATCAGTCATTTTGTTGTTATTCACTTTTAACAATTCCTTTGATTTCAACTGTTATCTGTGGGTATGAACTATTTAGCACTAACAGTACATATTAGCTTCTCAGTGGAATCTATATTTACATGCAATCAGTTTCACTTTTTCCTATACTTTGACTCGCATGATATTTAATAATTTAAGTGAAAGCACTTACGTATGGCAGACTTACTAGTATTAATGGAATGTTTTCAGAACTCTACATTTAACAAATTGTTTTAAGAACAACTGTATTGTTATTTTGTCAAAAAGTAATGTTTTGAGACCATGACCATGTACAAAATATAGGTTGATTCTTTCAAAGAAGAAAGCAACTAGACACTACTGCTGATGCTATCTATTTGCATTTAAAAGCACAATAACTAATTTCAAATCGGGCCATCTACAGATGGCTATTAACATTAAGATGCTCCTTTGCTGAAGTTCACTTTTATTCATGAAAACTGTGGAAGCCAAGACATTCCAACAAAATGATGCACAATTTCTGACTTCAGTAAAATGTAACTACAAGTACTCAAGATGTAAGTATTTGTTTACATTGTGTTTTTATGAAGGATGGCTCCATTTGGACGGTTATTTCTGATAAGTTTCTTTAGTGTACAGAACATTCATGCCAAGAATATTTCACTACAAGAGAAGATAAGGAACCAAAAAACTTTGTTCACATAAAGATGCACTTATGTAAACTTCAACAGTCATATGAAGATGAACCTTTTGGTTCAAACCCAGTTATGGGGCTATTTATGTAGATAACTAGCATTATCAATAGTAGCTGCTTGTTGTCTTTGAAAGACAATGTATGGGAACTACCTTATTGCCTCCTTTCTTACTTTTTGTAGATCACTAAAATTGTTCTGAAATTTATAATATTGAGACTAAGGTGTATACTGCAAAGTTGTAAACACATTTTTCTTTGCATATTCATCAGTATCTGGAAATTGCCCTAAAATGTTTGTCAACTTTAGCATCTTAGTAAAATTCAAGCACAGTTTTTGATGCAAAAAGGTATTTTTGCACTATTTTATGCCAGGTTATTACTAATGTTGGAATTAAAATGACTTTTGCTTTACATATATATCTGAACATCAGGAGACAAGGGAGTAGGAACAGAGGTCATAAATTTTGTATTTGAGAAAGACAGTACATTGTTCTAATATGTTTTGAATTGACTTTATTGATTCATTTCTCTCAAACATGCTGCTCATAGAAGCAAGTGTTTAAGTATATTGACTTGATATAATTTGTAGAACAATTATGGTAGTACCTTTTCAGATACTATCAGTTGCACACCAAGTTTCTGCAACTCAAACATTAAAAAAGCGTGAAAAAAGCAACATAATCAGTCTTACAATGAGAAGCTTATATAAAACTTCAATAGATTGTGATATGCTGCACTGAGAACAACTATATACTTACATCAAAGACAACACGAACTGTCAATATTCACATTGTGAGCCACATTTTTATACATACCAGCTCAAATATCACATGAAAAGCTTTAGCTCAGAATAGCAAATCTTTATAACCTATAGGCAGATGAGCTTCAAATATTAACTTTCCATAATCTCTAAGTAGCCATGTCATAAAACATTTAACAGTATCCTCCATTACACTCAAAATTTCAATCATTGCCAGACACACAATAAAGTACCACTATGGCAGTATTAAAAGTTTGTAGATGAGAACTAATCTAAAGTACCTCAAAAGTAGCTTTGAAAAATAAACATTCCATCAACATGTGAATGTGTGAAACTGTCACCATGATATGGTACATGTATTTGGAAACTCATGTCTGACAGAATTCATGTAAATAATTCAGCTCAAGAAAGTTCAGCAACATCCGACAAACACACATCAGCACACAAACGAACTTACACTCACAATATGGTCACATTCTTTAGTAATGTATATGATGTCAAAATAATTATGCTAATATTTTTACACAAAAATATAACAGCACAATTTTCAATGTGGTCAATGTTTAAGCGCATCATTGCAGAAATTCATTGTTCAGCTTGAGGCCTCTTTCTCCTTTGCTTCTGAAAAATACAGAAATGTGGTTAACAGTTTATTAAGATTTTGTTTAAGGTAACATCACAATTTTATGGGAAGAAGTGGAGCCATTACTCACCATTGGCAGCTGTGTCACCACCACTTCCTTCGTTGCTTGTACCAGTTTCTTCCTCTTTCTTCTCTTCCTCCTTTTTCTCCTCATCCTTCTTTTTCTCCTCTTTGTCTCCACCTTTGGCCTTTCCCTTAGCAGGGGTTGCTGGTTTAGGCTTAGGTTCCATCCCAGGATCGAGTACAATTTTGCCAATGTTCTTCCTATCATGCATCTTTTGCATAGCTTCTGGTACCTACAGGATGGATAAAGATAAGTTTTCAGAAAATTTAGCACTAACATTTTGTTTATTACACACATTTGTGGACAATGGCCATTACTCTGGTGTGCAGAGAAATCATTTTATGTAGTTCAACTTTTTTCCTGACATTGAATCAAGATCAGTGTGGACAGTAACTACAGCCAGTTCAAGCACTTTTTTCCACACAAGCAACTATTTCACACACCCCTTACTCTGTCCCTGCCTCAGTTTTTACTACTAATTGTACTAGATGCTACATAGAACCCTTACATTTGCAGCACCACTGGTGCCTGTCTCAGCTTGGCAGCCCAAGCAGCTGCACCAAATTGTGATACACCCTGTATCAAGATGTGGCACTTGTAACTTGGTACTTCAGCCACCCCTAAAAGTAATACTTATACACACTGAAGTAAAGATTTTTTCAGAGGGTCAACTATCTAAATAGGTTTAATTAGTAAGTCATGGGTAATTATACATAATCAAGCAAAATGTTACTACTGCATTATTTAAAAAAATTTCAGTGCTGCACTATTCATAAGAAAGGGCGGGACAGCAAATGCATGTAACACACAATATAATTAAGTGTATTCACAGTAGTGCGCACAGTTACAAGGAAAGATTCACAATGGCTCCAATTCTATTTCATCAGAGTATAATTACCACTTCATAACATCTGCATTTGACCTAAATCACTGAACATCCTTAATGGTGGCCTAGTACCAAGTATCCTCAGCTTGTTTAGTTTCATTTTTACTACTACTATATTTCCCCCCGACTGCATTCCATATATCGACCTCTCCTTTTGCTGAATTGTCATTTATTCATTTCTGCATTTCTGCATTTTCTACTCTGAACTTTGTACTGCCACAGTCTTATACAAATTTAAAGACATGACCTTTCACTTTTATTCCCCAATGAATTCAGTGTATGGTAGATATATTGTCTTTATTAACAACCCTATGATAATTCACTGTTCAACAGAGTTTCCATAGTAGTATTAATCCTACCAACTCCCACCTCTTGTTTATAGTAAATGCTCAATTTTGATCACATTAGAACCAATAAGTTCTGGAGACCATAAGTGGTATTTAGTGGCCACCACCACCACCACCACCACCACCACTTCAAAAAATTGTATCTCAGAATGGCTATGAAAATATTTTAAAATATTATACTTACATCTTCAAGTGCCCATGTTGAATCTACTACAGGCTTAATTTTTCCATCCTTCCATAGTTTAAACACAGAATCCATTATTTTTTTAATGTATGGTGCTCCACTTTGTTGATACAAAAGGTGACGAATGTTGAACCCAGAGAGGGTCTTGTTCTCATCAAAGAGCTTAATTGGTGACACTTTGTCTACCTGCCACCACTGGTAAAGAAAAATCATTTTAAGAGATTCACCTATAACTAATCACAACAAACCTAAGTAAGTAACTGCAGCAAAAAAGTAACATTGTTGCAATATTGTACTTACTGATCTAGCAACACTGAAGATGCTTTTGGTCTCTCCTGTCACAACATTGGAAGACCCTTAAAACAAGAAAATTATTTTAATGTTATCGTTTGCTGTCAGAGATAAACAATTGTTAATTTAATTTTTTCTGTAATTATTTTACAAGCTAGATTTGTATTAGATAGTTGCTACCTTACCATAAAGAATGTATTTTCCCATTGGTTTCAGTAATGAATAGCCCCTGTTGCATTCTTCACCACAAAGACAATCTAGGAAAATATCCACACCCTCAGGCGCCAACCTGCAGTAAGAAGAGGTGTCATTTAATGCTGCACTGTGAAGAAATAATGACTGCAGGCCTCTGCTATGTACTCACTTTCTGACTTCGCTTGCATAATCACTTCCACGCTCTAGTAAGTGATTAATGGTAGACTTCAGGGCTTCGTGTTTTCCTTTTGAAGCTACACCAAAAACAGTCACATCATCCACTGTTCTGCACAACTGTGCAACAGCTTGTCCCTGAAAATAAAGTAAATAGAGGTTTTTTTAATGTAATACTGTGTTAATGATAGCTTTGATGCAATTAATAGATTTAAGAAAAATAGGGCTATGCACTGGCAAACATAAACCGCAATATGTAAATGGCAACCATCTGATCATAATTTACAGACTTCACAACACATGTTACCATATTGTGACTTAATTAGCACCCATCACATAACTGAGGCAGTATTTTCAAAATGGAAGACATCAATGTCCATCAACAGCGTGCTGTCATTTAATTCCTTATTTTCGAAAGAAAATGTGCTGCTGAAATTCACCTCAAGACTTCAGTGTGCCTATGGATATGTCCACGCAGGCACCAGCAGGGTTAGGTGATGGGTGAAATGTTTCAAAAATGGAAACGTGAGCATACAAGACAAGCCTCTTAGATGCCATTACCCACTTTGGCCCATATAAACAGGTACTCATCAGCATTTAATTTCTTCTTCTTCCTAGTACTCAAAACAAATGGCATGCTTGGAAGTAGAGTACCATAAGGCTGGGGGGGGGGGGGGGGGTGAGTTCTAATTGAAGATAAATTAGATTTATTTTCATGGAAACAATGTTTTCTGTCTTGAGCAACTGACCAAATTGCATTCTGTTTCGTCGAGATTGCCTGAAGTTACTAGGAGCTAGCTGAAGGCTAGTGTATGAGCTGTTAATGGTATATGTTTTTCAGCCCACAGGCCGTATCTCAGGATCTCTCTGAAAATAAATTGCTACACAAAATTAGTGGTATAGGAGCACTGACAATTTTAACTATCTCAGATTAAAGTAAGGCTGAGGACCCTAATAGAGAGAGACTGAAAGGGGGGGCATCAGACTAAACGTTGAGGTAAGAAAGTGTCCATTATACATAGATGGATCCCATCAGAGGGGTCAAACTATAAAGTGGGGAAGTTACAATACACATAGAAGGCATGAAAGGGTAGACCAAATCTGAAAACTGGAAAATCACAGTGAGAAAAGAATGGTCTTCCCACGAGTGGTCATGGGTCCCAGACCTAGAATATACAGAGAGGGGCCCCAGCCACAAGCACCCTGCCCTGCTCTAGGAGTAAAATATATTCACTACCTCATCCACAAACACACAATCTCGAAACCTGGACAGCAAGCTACACTGCGATGCAGAGCGCCCCTCTTGCAGAGTCTGCCACTTGAGTTTGCTAAACATCTCCGTAATGCTATCATGTTTACCAAATAACCCTTTGACAAAACAGACCACTCTTCTTTGGATCTTCTCTATCTCCTCTGTCAACCCAACCTGGTATGGATGCCACACTGATGAGCAATACTCAAGTATAGGTCGAACGACTGTTTTGTAAACCACCTTTGTTGATTGACCACATTTTCTAATGACTCTCCCAATGAATCTAAGCCTGGCACCCGCCTTACCAATAATTAACTTTATATGATCATTCCACTTCAAATCATTCCATACACATACCCCCTGATATTTTACAGAAGTAACTGCTACCAGTGTTTGTTCCGCTATCATATAATCATACAATAAAGGATCCTTTTTTCTATGTATTTGTAATACATTACATTTGTCTAAGTGCAGGGAGTGGCAACTGACCCTTAACAAAGTGCCTATCCACTGCAGATCTTCCTGCATTTTGCTGCAATTTGCTGCAATTTTCTAATGCTGCAACTTCTCTGTATACTACAGCATCATCCGCGAAAAGCCGCATGGAACTTCTGACACTATCTACTAGGTCATGGTCTGCACTCCAAGATTTGTGGGCCAGGAGGCAGAGAGAATTAAGCTTCCACATGCAGGCAGTCTTCAGATCGTAAGGGGCAGCCATATCAGCTTTTAATCAAAATTA
This sequence comes from Schistocerca gregaria, assembly GCF_023897955.1. NCBI lineage: Eukaryota > Metazoa > Arthropoda > Insecta > Orthoptera > Acrididae > Schistocerca > Schistocerca gregaria. Next base: position 654,702,402 of record NC_064924.1, read on the forward strand.
AAGCCCAAGAAAGGGGATTGTGCTACAACACCCACACACTGGTCACCTAAATGAAGTTCTGGATCGGGGTGCACCGTGCGTCAACAGCAGAAATGCATAACCCGCATTTTGGAGGGAGAATACTGGAAGCCATGGGAGAGAGCCCAAACATAGGCCCATCAGATGGTGCCTTTGAGCTGGCATTTAGCAGATTCCACCTAGTGGGAGCTGCACCAGACACAGAAATCAACAACATACCCAGCTAAGGTACCACAGGCCCAACAAAGGTTACAAGCCCAGTGACAGAGGTCAGCTGGAGATCATCCTTCCCAGAAGTCACACTGATAAGGGAACAAATTGCCCTAAGATTCAAATAAACAGTATAATTGGAAACCTACCATCCTCTTAATCAGTTTACAAAATATGTTGAGTCCAGTTAATTGGGCAATAGCTGTTGAGAGACGCCGAGTTCATCCAGGCTTAAGGATCGGGACAACTATGCTGTCCCATCATTGCGAGGGGAAGGCACATGTGAGCCAAAATGTGGTTGAAGATCCTAAGTAGATGTTGCCTCAGGGTGAAGTCCAAGTGTAAGATCATCTGGTTGTGGATAGAATCTAGGCCTAGGGCCATGTCATGTTAAGAGATGAGAAGTAGAGGTGAGAGCCTTCAAGAATTCTCTTTCAGTGAAGAGTGGATCACAGGATTCAGCTTGGTGGTTGAAACAGGGAGGGGGTGGTTCTTGAAATCATTGTTTCTGCTGGAGAAAGGTAGCAGAATAGGAAGAGGGTGTTGATGCTGTTGCAAAGTGTATCATGAGGTGCTATGCAAGGACCTATGGGTCAGTACACAAAGCACCCTGTAGTATAAGATCCTGGACAGCTGATTGTCACTGGTGGTGCAGAACACTATGGAGCTTGTATCAAACTTGTGATGAAGAGGCATACATCCTCAGGGAGGAAACACAGTGTCCCTAGCATTCCATTTTACTCTCCTTAATAATGTAGTAGCAAGTCTTAGCATAAGGATGCTTTAAAAGCAGTAAAGTTTGTCTGGGAAGGGTGTCACTGAAATTGTTGCAGTGACTGTTGGTCGTCCTGGAGAGTGACCGCTTTGTCCTTGGTCCACTATGGGACCAGTCAACAAGGGGAACCTGTGGAAAGGAGGATAGCAGTACCAGTCACACGAAGAGTGGCAGAGACATCTTACACGACTGTGCAGTCTGAGACATAGGTGTCAAAGTGCACAGCAGATACATATAAAGGTTAATTGACTGTGCAGAATGCCAAACATAGGGGCCTGGTGGAGGCAACGGGAAACAATAGAATCACTGGAAAGCAATCACTATCACAAAGATCTTTGTGGGGCGACCATTTTAGGAAGCAACGAGAGGAGGGGAGGAGGGGGACGAGACAGATAGCAACAGCAGATAAGGAGCCATGAGTGCCACGCCATGCCACTGAAGTGTGTGGAGGAATTGTCACTGAAGAGGCACAAATTAAAGTTTGTAGTAAGTTGGTCAATTAGAAGACCCCCTACCCGTTTAAGTGGCACTCCCCCACAGGGGGTGGTGTGCTTTGAAGTTCCTGAGGAGAAGGTGGGGGGGGGGGGGGGGGAATTTATGTATTAAGGTAGGAAGGTCAACATAAGGAAGTGGCCTACCTGGAGGGAGGTAGACACTGCAAATGGTGATTGCTGGGGTTGCTTGCACTCTTTATCACTATAGCTTCCAGGTTGTTACAAAGAGGAATCCAGTCATTGATGACATTGGTTCACACCAAAGTACAAATCCCTCCAGATGGTATCCCAGGGCTGGCCTGATTCCAACAGAATGCCCACTAACCATGAAATGGAGAATGGTCATCACAGAAGTGCACAGACTAAGAGGAAACAAGTTGTATTCCCAGCGACAGTAATATCCATTGCAAATTCCACTGGATTATTGTGTGGCGAGAATGCATGTTTGACAAAGAAGCTGAGTGGAGGTCAAGTCACTGGGTCAGTGGTCATGACCATTGAGGATGGGGGTGACATCCACAACTAGGATGTTAAAGTTATGTTGTGGAGGGGGAGATGGAACCTCCAGGGGAAATGGGGGGGGGGGGGGGGGCGCAGAGAGACACCTTGTCTTGTCCTGGACTTACATTTCTTCTCCTCATTGGGATGTTGAGAAGGGTAGAGCACAGAGGGAGAGCAGGCCTCCACAAGATATGGAACTGAAAAAGAGCAGTTGACCTTGTGATGCACAGACAGTGTGTCCAATGGCCAAGTTGTAGGAGCAGGCCTCCAGCCTGAGAGACGCTGGTGGGCACTGAAGGAGGGGTGCACTTCTTCAGCCAAAGAGGGGGGAGGCAACCCAAAGGGGAGGGTGTTGAAACTGCAGGGAATGGGGAGTTTTGAGAGGGACAGAGCTGAGGTGAGAAAGAGGTAGGAGGGGAAATGATGTAACAGACACAAATAGAAGAAATTGACACTGGGTGGAGGTGGTCATATTTCTGGCAACTCTCAGCTTACGACAGCCGATCCAGAGACTGACTTTTCTTTCTTGTAAACCTGGAAATCTGGCAAGTGTGGAGAACAGTGGTGGTCGTGAGTGTTGACAAACACAGGTGGCAGAACACAGGGGCTTCCCTCATGCAATGGGCGGCCATAGTCACTATACAGAGGGTCCACCATACAGAGGACATACACCCAATTCCCAAAGTACCTCATGGATGGCAAGATGTACAGCTTCACATCACATAAGTAACACACAACCTTGACCTTGGCTGGGAGGGTATATCCCTTGAAAGCCAGAACACAGGTGCCATTACTGGTGCAGTCATCTTTACGGCCCTTCTACACATGTCTAACAAAATGAACGCCCCATCGGTCCAGATTAGTCTGGAGTCCCTCACCAGTTTTCGGGATGAGGTTCCTATGAAAATCACTCCCTGGACCATATTCAGTGACTTGCAAAGGATAATAGACACCGAAACATCACAAGCATGATGTGCTGCAGATTGGGCAGCAGAAGCAGTTTTGATCAACAGGAGGCCTGACTGCATCTTATTGAGAGATGCTACCAAACTTGTCCTTTATATTCTCCACAAAGAACGGTGGCTTTGTGGTGGTGAATCTGTCCCTGTCTGTCTCAGTACGCACCATGTGGTGGGGAAGTGTTTCATCCCAAGACAGCAAACCTGGGTACAGCCAAGGAAGGGGAGGCTGCAGGGTCATACTAAGCAGCTTTTAATGATCCACTACCACCTAAAGAGATGGCTATTTGAGAACGGCTAGATTTTTGCAGCTCGATATACTTTATGTACTAAGCATCCGGCCTGATACCACCCACTCCGATCAGGGGCTCCCCCATTGGCACCATCCGGCCACAGCAAGGGCTGCCAGGTAGAGCGGCCATTGCTGGGAGTACTGATGCTTTGGGATGACAAGCAACAACTCGTTGGCAAGCATATGGAGGGAATAGATCAGGTATCAGGGATCTCAGCCAGATGGGTACGGGGGGGGGGGGGGGGGGGGGGGGCTATAGCATGGAAGGAAGAAAGGAAGGAAGGAAGGAAGGAAGGAAGGAAGGAAGGAAGGAAGGAAGGAATCCACGTTTTAGATGCTAGGGAGGTAGTTCTTTCCTAAATGCCTCACACTAGAGACAGACAATTTATAAGTGGAGTTCCGATCCCAAGGGAAGAACAAAATGTCAAAGAGGATGGAAGACAATAGGCAAGAGGAACAAAACTGCAAGAAATTGAAGGAACCAGATGGATAACCAAGACAACATATACCAGAACGCAGAGAGGGAAGAAGTGAGAATGGGGACGGGCGTAGTGAAGGAAATGCAGCCCTGGAAGGAAGAATGCAATAGCTCTGGGCACCATGAACATTATATATATATATATATATAGAGAGAGAGAGAGAGAGAGAGAGATGTAGTTGCTAGTTCTACTTACCACACCACCACCTGCAGAATGAACCAGCACACTCTTCCCTGGAGCCAATCCACCCAACTCAAACAACAGTACGTAGGCCACTATGTAGTTCATAGCAATGGCTGCAGCATCCAGGTGTGTCATTCCACTTGGAAGAGGAAACACATACTTTGCTGGTACAGCCACAAGCTCTGCCCATGCTCTGTACTCTGGCAAAGCCACCACACTGTCACCAACCTGTAAGACCAAACCAACAAGACTTACACTTTAAAAAAAAATGAAGTATGTGTGAAACAATTATCTTCTGACAAGCTGTAAGAATGAGGCAACCTTTTATTATCTATATACCACTAAGAGGTGGATACAGGTGCTGTATATCAAACAGTAACTTGTTATCCTGCAGAATTCACTGTATTTTTAACAAACCTTGAATCCTTCCACACCAGGGCCCACTTCCTCAATGTCTCCTGCACACTCAAATCCCAGAATGAAAGGTGTCTTTGGAGGGGAGTCTATGGCACCTTGACGCACCATTAAGTCTTGAAAGTTCAGTCCACTGTAAAAAGAAATGAGTAATACTTCAGTAATTAGCTACAGTCAAATTTTGAGAGTGACAATGTTCTAAGGGACAAAAGAACTTTCAGTCCTCTTTGGCTCATAATGGATCCCATGTAGTTTGTGTACCATATGCCATTTTATATTAAAAGTTTAAAAATTTTTTGAAATGTGTATGTAAACATCTAATGTGTGTATTAAGTTTGTTAAGGACCCCAAGATTTTCGTTTGTTTAGTTACATAGTTCAGGATATAATATTCGCCTTTTGAATTACTGGATGTCTTCTACTAGCTACCTTCATACAGCTAAAACTACAATTTTTATTGTTGGCTATAGTAGACAATAATGCTTCAACTTTGCTAACGTCTTCCTTTAAACTGATGCCTGAGAGGAGGCTTAAATTTATGTTTAACACATCTGGTGGGTTTGAAATGGGGCTGTTATTCTATTGTCTATTTATCTCTAATGTAATGACCTCACATCCTGCCATACTTTTGTTTGGTGCATTAAGAACATGTTCATTAGTTTTACATGTAGGTAACTTTATTTTCAATTTATAATGCCTTTTTACTATTTTGTAAATTCCCTTGTGAGCTACACTGTTACAGGATGCATCACTGAAGTTTAGGAGTAGTTCTCCTTGCAATGATTTTTGTAATATTTGGAACATATTTCATTAAAGGTTTCCAGTTAGCACGTTTAAGAGCTCAGTCGCCACCTCTTCAACTTCATGCCATGTAGGAATAGTTTACTCCAGTGCATTTAGATTTCCTTTTTGGTTGGTTTAATTTGTGATTTACGGTTCAGATTAGTATTTCATGCCCTTTAGAACAGCTATTTATTTATTATTTACCTATCGTCTAACTCAGCCCTTCATGATCTGAGATACATCAATACTTGCCTGCTTTCTTTTTAACTGTAAATTGGTTGCTGTATCATCTAAGGATGGTCAACATTTTGTTAACTTATCGTTTGCATAGTAAAAGTTGAAAAACATTTTATCTACTGAATAACTTATATAATTATAAACAATGTCTAAAGTCACCATATAGTATCACTCTGCAGTTTTATCAGTTTCAAGAGTTTGTGTAAGCTCGTTTTCATTGATTTAGAGAATTACTTTTTTTTAGAACAATATTGCTGCAGCCTCCAAGTTTGCTTCTATACAAATAATATTTACGTTTATAACTCCATAACTCTTACTTCCACTGACAAAAAACGAACTAAGTACACTCTTTTGTTCTGCAGTAACTAGCTCCCAATTCATATCCATATTGGGTGTACTTAAGTGTAGTTTTTCAATGGACAGCCAGTGTTCATTAATTTGGAGCATCCTACAGTTAATGTTTAATGTTGCAGCTCCAATAGCTTATTTTTTAAATCTTATGTTAATGTGCAAGAACGTCAGTTTCACATCGCAAATGGGATGTAATGGGTAGACTACCAGATTTTCAACATTACACAAAGTACTCGAGTTTGTAATTGATTCCGGGGAAACGGGAAATAACCTCCTCCTGCACAATCCATTATGTCTAGGCAGGGTTCAGCTGAGTCGGTCCACATCTTAGTTTTCATGGCCGATTTATTATATAGCAATGGTGTCATTTTTACTGTGTTGTTTCCCCACGCTCTGTTTCATGTAGCGGTATCTATTTAAGATACTGTTTCTTGGCTACTGTAATTCAGATAGAGGCCATGTCTTTAATAGCATTCCCTGTTTAGGATAGTTACAGATATAGGTATTACACGACAGGTTCTGCATCAAGTTTGTCCCTGTATTTGTTTTTCTGAAACAAGCCGAGTACCCTGGTTTGTGACGTATGTAGATACAAATGGTAAATGTAGCAACATGGGACTCGGCCGTTTGTGAGCTGACAAATACAAGCTATTCAAATTACCAAGTGGAAGTGTGTGTGTCTTTGTAGAGACGATGAAGTTACTTCCTCGAATGTTGAAAAAAAAAAAGAAACCTTTTAGCCCACGGTTCTGCAGAACTCAGCTGAAGAAACGGTGGTCTGCACCTGTTTGAGGTGTCAGAAGGTAGCTCAAATCGAAATATTTGCCGGCCTTTGTGGCCGAGTGGTTCTAGGCACTTCAGTCCGGAACCGCGCAACGCTACGGTCGCAGGCTCGAATCCTGCCTCGGGCATGGACGTGTGTTATGTCCATAGGTTAGTTAGGTTTCCGTAGTTTTAAGTTCTAGGGGACTGATGACCTCAGATGGTAAGTCTGATAGTGCTCATAGCCATTTGAACCATTTCGATATATTTCGAGGAGGAGAAAAACGCAAGCTGGATTGACCAATCTTTTCCACTGCAGGTGTACTAGTATATAGCTCAAACCAACTGGCAATGTTATCTGCCACGATAGCGCCAGCACCCGTTACAAGATAATTGCCACCGGCGGGTAACCAGCGCAATTTCTACGGGGACTGCCGCGCGCAACGCTAATTTCTAGCCGGTTCCATCGTCATCTCCAGAAGCACCTTTAACTTTAATTTACGTTACCGGTATTCGTTTTTTCGAAACGGAGCCTTCGTGAGAGATTGGTTTCTTATTTTCCTGTACATTTCGGTTAATTTCGTCCGCAGCACAAGCTGAGCAGAACCACAATGAGAGTCCCAAATTGCTGAAAGTTTTCTATAACAGACTGGGACACTAACGAAACATACAAAGCTATACTGACACCATCGTTTTCTCAGTTAAGTAGCGCCGAAAGAGTGGGATACAGTGCTGTATTATATCGCACTGTGCTGGAATTAGGCCGTAGAAGCTTAGAAGTTTTTAGACGAGACGAGTGGCTAAACATCTGAAATGCCTCGGGCATTCGGTTCAGATCGGAAAGCCATCGCGTGCTTTCCCGACTCATGTGATGCTATCTTTGCCTTCACCGACAAATTTACGTAGGAGTTGTTAAGGATTCGGTCGCAGCTAAGTATTTGTGACAAGCAACGCTATACACCGAGATGTGTGATAGCTCCCAATATTATGTCCGACCTCCTTAGTCCTGCGTAGTGCAGCAGCTAGACGGGGCATGGGCTCGAATTGGAAGTGCGCAGCAGAAACATTGAGCCACGCTGCCTCTATAGCTGTCCATAACTGCGATGGCGTTTCCGGTGCAGGATTTCGTGCGCGAACTGAGTTTTCAGTTATGTCCCAAAAATATCCGATAAGATCGATGTCTGGCGATGTGGTTGGTCAAACTATTCGCTCGACTAGTCCAAAATTTTCTTCAAAACAGTCACTAACAACTGTGGCCGGTGACATGGCGCATGATCATCCAAAAAAGTTCCATGGTTGTTTGGCAACATGAAATCCATGAATGGCTGCTAAAGGTCTCCATGTAGCCGAACGTAACCATTTCCAGTCAATGATAGGTTCAGTTGGACCAGATGACCCAGCCCATTCCATGTAAACACAGCCCACACCATTATGGAGCCACTAACAACTTGCACAGTGCCTTTTCTGACGACTAGGGGGTGATGTGCTGCTAGCAAAGGCAGTCACTCCGGTCGTCCATAACGGCTGCGTTCGTCGTACATCCACATTGATTTCTGCGTTTATTTCATGCAGTGTTGCTGGCTGTTAACACAGGCAACTCGACACAAACGATGCTGCTCTCTGTCGTTAAGTGAAGGCGTTGGCCATTGAGTTGTCTGGAGAAAAGCAATGCCTGAAATTTGTTATTCTCGGCTCTTGACACTGTGGACTTTCCGAACTGGAACGTCCCACGAGCCTAGCTCGAAGTACCATTCTGCGTTCAAAGTCTTAATTCCCGTCTAAGCCTTTCACATTAGTCACCTGAGTACAAATGACAGCTCTACCATGAACTGCCCTATTACACCTTGTGTACGCAATACTACCGCCATATTATAATTTCGGTATCCCATGACATGTCATCCTAGTGTAAATATGGCTGCTATTTGTTTCATTCGTTGCAATTTAAGTTGTGCTCTTATGCTCTTGCCTAAACACACCATCGGAAATCGCAACGTATTCGGAAAAAATTTGTGAATTATTTGCGACATCAAGGAATATAAATGTCATTGCTGGTTGTTTCACTCGCAGCAATTTCATCTTTAGTGTTTTAATCAGCCTGATGTCACGAATTTGAAGAAACTCTTGAGAGCGCGCTCTTGCATGCAAACAACATTGAATGTTGTAGAATTTAGTTCTGTTACATGAATAAAATACTCCATTTGTAACGTTGAAAAAACTAGCGTATACCTATACAGGAACCCACTTTCTTGGATTCGACAACGACAAATCTAATCGCAGGACCTCCCTGAAACTATTACTTACAAAATGAAAATATATTTTAACACTTTATATATGTAAAATTAATATATTCTATTTAGCTAGAATTACTGCAGTTCTAAGTTATAAGGCTACAGAGGCCACTATACTATAGCTCATTGGTATAATTTTGCACGAGCTGCCACTAGAAACAAGCATCTAAAGAGTTCCGAGTTTCAATAATGCCGAAATCTTTTTTTTTCTCCTCCTGTGATACCATTTTCGAAGTAACTTCTCCATGCAACAAGAATTTACTCCACATGGATGAAACAGGCATATTCACAGTTGAAACATCTGGCAAAATTTTGTAGCTAAGGATTAAAATCAGGTTGGGCAATTACAAGCTGGGAGAGAGGACTAAATGTTACTATTGTGCACGCTTTCCTGGTGCATTAACTTTTGTACCGTCAGGTTTTTGGAGAAAGGCGGCCAGCTGATTCCGCCCGCAAATGTTCTTTCAACAGCTCGTCAAGGTAAGTTTTTTATAGTCCAGCTACAACATTTCAAGCAGAACACAAAGCCAACGGTAGACTACTGCCTTCGTCATATTCGATTCTGACGCGAGATACTTTAGCAATATTTTAGAATGGGTCGCACGAGTTTTCTTTTTTAAATTTATTCTATTTTACTGGTATCCTAACAACGAAGCCAAATCTGCCACCTGCTTTACCAACGATTGAGCCTAGACGTTCCAATTGTTGCAGTAAAGTATTTTAAGTGGATGACATACCACTTGTGACTTTTCGTTTTAGAATATTGCACATCGTTTCGTGAAGTGCACAATTTTACATGTCTTAACAATAGAAGACTTCTCAACATCTGAATGATTATTTGTACAGCTTTCTCAGACAGTACATAATAAACAAATGATAACTGCATCATCTACGTAAGTCAGAGTTACTGTTAATATTGTCTGCTACGCAATTAATACACAACATTAACAGCATGTGTTCGAACACTTTCCTGGGACAGATTTTAATTTACTTCTACAACTTTCATCTAAGATAACTTGCTCCGCCTTTCCTCTCCAGAAATCTTCACTGTCGACAGTCGCAGGTGTGCTACTGCGTCAAATGGTTTTCGGAAATTAGTGGATTTCTGAAAACTAAGTTTCCGGGAAGCACATTCTTTTTCATCGCTGTGGAAGTGCATACACATTCACTTACATAAAACTAAATATTTTAGGAATTTGATGTGGTTTAATACTTGTACGCGATGTATGTGAACTAAAAATTACGAAATTTTTCATTCCATTCATTACTCAAAAAGGGATTTCGAAGTTTTAGAGTAGATATAAAGGTTTGACTTAAACGGAAACTAAACATTTCTGGTGGAGAGCTAGCGCTTCGTAGCCGGCAGCCGCTGCCTCATGGGGCAGCCCAGACAGCATATAGCGTAATTTCCGTCTATCGATACGACAACGCATAGGCATACGTCCGTTCGCTCCAACTCCCCTGTGCGGGAGTCACCCGCAACCGTGAAGTGTAATCTCAAAAATAAATACAACACATTTACTGACAGACCTAACTGCAAGGATTTTCGTATTTAGTCCCCAATTCTGAGGCAAACTGCAACAGGACAGTTTTTTAAAACTTTTCATTGCCCTTTCGCAGGAACGAATACTTCGCAGCAGGTATTCCGAAAAATCACTTTACAAATAGCTAGAAAGAGGGCTAACTCAGCCGCAAATTCAGTATAGAATCTGGCACGGATTCCATAGGGGCCTAGAGCTTTGTTCAGGTTTAATGATTTCAGCTGCTGCACTGGCGCTAATACTGATTAATTCTTGTCTTAATTGCACGAGGATTAAATTGGAGCAATTCTCCTGGAATTTCCTTTGTAAAGGAACATTTGAAAAGTTCAGCACTTCAGCTTTTGCATTACTACCCTTAATTTTAGTTCCTGTCTCATTTGCTAGAGACTGGTCACTATATACGACCAGAATTTCTTTGGATTTTGTGAAATTTCATTTGACAATATTCTGCTACGGTAGTCATTGAAGGCATTAATGGATTGCTGTTGACAGCCAAAGGCGTTCCATTCAGCATCTCTCTAGCTATAGCCCTACGTTTTGCTTTACACTTATGCAGTGATCTCCGTTTCTTTCTAAGTTTGTCTACAGCGATTGTAAACCAGGTGGTGTTCTAGTGGTACATATCTATCCAGTGCGTGGTCAACTGGTTCTTTTAAACTTTAACTAGACTTTTTCTACATGCTTCTGACGTGTGCTGGAAGTTTCAAGTTCGTCATACAGATAAGACACTAAGTTTTTTACCTAGTTTACTGAAAATATATATCTTTCTGCTTGTTTTAGATTCAGATTCTTTAGTCACTCCGCTTATTACATGCAATAGACTTCGTCAGTTCACTTAACCTATTAATTTTACAAAATAAATGTTTACATATGTAAGTTGATATTGGGCATTTCTGAAAATTCTTCTAATGAATAGAATGGATTAGTTAACAAGAAGTTATGTACATTTTCTTTAAATAATTTGTCAGGCTTGACTGACGCATTCTTAGACAATTTTTTATCTATTTCAGTTGCCATATACTTATGATTATTGTTTTATCTAATCTATTATGTGGCAACAGCAGAGAAGTACAGGTTCTTGTATAGTACTCATGCCTTTGATCTGTTACACTTAAATTAGGTAGCAAGTATGTAGTTAACGCTGTCAAGAATGTATAAATTAATAACTTAAAATCTATATTTAATGAGCAATGGTTTGCAATGTGTCCTGTTATCTACCTTAGCCATTACTCTGATTGCTTTCTTCTGAATCACCATAATTTCATTTATTTTTCTGCTGTTTTCCTAGAGTATTAAACCATACCTCAAAACAGGCAAAGAAGGCAAAGTACGCTGTCCTTGCGTATTCAACTGTCACACAACACATCAGTCTCTTTAACAAATATATAACTCTTGACAACCTAATCACATAGTGATTAACATGAGAGTTCCATGTTAGACTTGTCAAGTATGATGACTAAAAACTTTGCCTTCTGTTTTTGTATTTCTGTAGTCTTTGATAGACTGGACCACATGTTTTGGGTCTTTTCCTCATTTAATAGCAGACCATTTACATTAAACCATGATTTTTGTACGTTGGTACTCGTTTGCCACAACCGCGTCATGGTCAGGGATACCAGTTTCAATGTAGACATGGAGAGGTGAGGTCCATTTGTTAGATGCAATAAATTTTCACCATGAATCGAGTTCCGAACTATCTGTTCTTTGTAGTTTTCAGAGAAGGCATTTAGAATGGTTTGCATGGCGTCTTGTCACGCTCATCGCTGACGAAACTGATTTTGCCAATTATTTGTTTGTTTAAGTCTCCACCGATGATTAGATTACGATTGGAGAAAACTTCGCCGGCCGCGGTGGTCTCGCGGTTCTAGGCGCTCAGTCCGGAACCGCGCGACTGCTACGGTCGCAGGTTCGAATCCTGCCTCGAGCACGGATGTGTGTGATGTCCTAAGGTCAGTTAGATTTAATTAGCTCTAAGTTCTAGGCGACTGATGACCACAGATGTTAAGTCGCATAGTGCTCAGAGCCATTTTTTTAGTAAAGTTCATTTCACTTGTACGTAAATTCCTCAAAGTTTTCGGTTACTTCAGGAGGTTAGTCTAGTGTGCGACAGAAGGATCCAATTATTTTACGCCCACCCCTGATAAGGAATTTCGCTTGACAGTTTCAATTTCTGTATCAGTGGATTTGGGTTTGTCTATTGTGACGAACACACTACCTCCATTTCGCGTTAGCCTATCCTTTCGATATAAAATTAAATTCTCCAAAAAAAAAAAAAAATCTCACTACTATCGATTTCAGGTTTCAACAACCTTTTGTACCTAGCAGGATGTGAGCTTCACTCCTTTACGGCAGTACGTCGAACTCTGGCACTGTTGCTTCCGCAATTAACGATTAAGATTTTAATACTCTTACGTGTGGGGGGCATTTTTTCAAACTTGCGCTGATACTGAGTACAATTTTGATTATTCTGAAATTGAAATTGTGCTGAACACTCTTACTTTGAGTTGAAGCATATCGGACGAGAATCATCTCGGCACCGAAATAAACGGTCCAAATGTTTTGTTAACATAAATTACTATCTCTCACTTGAAAGAAGTCAGCTCTCTCGGGTAAACTCAACTCTTAATTCCACACAAGCAACAATGTCAGCTTACGACGTTTCTTCTATTCTGTAGAGGAACATTACGTAAAATTGGACGAATGACACGAGATAAAAACAGTATTTCTGTCACCTAAGATGTTGCGTCGTCTTGAAGATACGGGCTGCAGAGTCCCGGCTGTTAATTATTCCATGTGAATGCGGCAAAGTTACGGGGGCAGTCTATTCACATAGTTTCCCAGCGTTGTACCGATCAGCGGCATATTAATTACAGGAATTTTACTTGCCGAACACGGCCTTACCGAAAAACAATTTTTGATCGACACCTTCAAGCTGCCGGGGTGTAATAATTAAAGATGTTGTTGAAGTTAGAATATGTCAATTATTACAACACAAACTATTCGCGCTGAGCAGTGCGTGGGTGTGACAGCTGATGAGAGAACCCATTTTATTTTATGCCACAGGATTTATTTTTTGTTATGGCTCTGTTTAATGTAGATGGACGGAAGGGACAATTTTGAATGTAATGTATTTTTTCTAACTTGGATTTAATTTCGGTTGGTAAATTAGAATCCCTGCTTCTCCTTACAGGCGAACGTATCTCTTTCAAAACCCTACCGTGGCATTACTTTGTCGACGGTGGATTAGATCGGTTTGTCTTTCTTATCTAAGAGATTATAGATGCCGCTAGCTAGACCTGTTTAGAGGTCTATTTTGTATTTTTCTTCTGTTCTTTATGCCCTGGGCTACTGTACGTGAATAACAACTATGAAGGATAAAATAATTATTTTCAAAAATTTCAGCAGTCAGTCGCCAGCATATTGGTACTTAATGTGTTCATTAGGTTTTATTACCTAGTTCGATGCGTCCGTGTTTTGTATGTTTTATATTTGCCATTACATGTGTGGCGTCGTTGCCTAGGACTACGTGCCATATAGTTCGTTGTTAAAATTTAGATTTGATTTTGTTCCATTTCTGTGCGCTGCCGAGACTGTGTCTCAGTTTAATTTTAACTAATTATTGCTTCTTAATTTGAATCTGTCTAATACTTTCTCTTGCACTTTTGGCGCACCAGAACCATTTATCTTATGCTACCTGCCAATGGATTAGAAAACGAATAATTTCTACTCACCACACTACTGCAAGTTTTCTGTTTTAGGAAGTACTTTTATGTCTCCAAATCGTCGAAAGTGCAACGATACCCATTATGTGGTGGAACCTTTCTGAGCACACTAGTGGAAGTACTGTATAACGTAATGCTAGCTAAACATCATACATGCTATATGAGCACATCTTTCCCGTTCGAACACCACAAGGGAGACTAATCAGCACTGTAACGGTTCGAGATTACTATTGTTTCATGTGCACGAGAAACTTCATTGAATTCTTACTTTTGTACTTAGGCGAATTTATCCCGATTTCAACCCGGTCCAGTAAACGTCTTTAAAACATTTTCGCGTAAACTGAACCGGCACTAAGGATCTCGTTTTTAGTACGGTGCCCTGAACCATATAGTAATTTTCATTTCCCCGTAAATTAACGATATACAAATGAAACTGATTTAAAAGGCGTCTCATGAAGTGATAACGCTATTCAGTGTAGGCATTGTACGACAGGTACAGATGCAGACACGACGTTACGTACGTTCGTGTCACCGATTGGCTGAGTTTATTCATTGGCAACAAAGAGCAGCATGTACCTGCACCCCGAGAAGTTTACGAGCTGTTGCGCACACACACACACACACACACACACACACACACACACACACACACACACACACACGCCATTTGAAGTATTTACATTCATGACTTTCGAAAATAAAATCCCATACCTTCGAACAACACGATTTAGATCCAGCCAAGAGGAGTCTTACTGGACGCAGAACGTTCGGGCGCCCATCGTATGAATAGCGTTATCGGTGTGCCGCATGCTCTGTGACGAGTAAAATCGTTACGTTTTACGGTAATTAAAAGCTGGTCTAATTAATTGACGCTGGATGCTAATCTGTTCCATCCGTTATCCCTTTACACTGAAGTGGACACAGTATGTTCACAGCCTCGTTCATCTCATTGCATACTCAAATCCCCGGATGTCCAACTATGTGAAGCGTAGATGTGGATTGTATTTGCCAGGAGACATAGGATAACTTGTGTGTTGGGCGGCAACGGCGCTAACTGTTGCAGCCGAGTTAAGAAGCTCTGCACTGGCCATTAATATTAGGAAAAAGTTTGTCACATCCAGTTGAAAAGGTCTTTGGAACGAAGTACTTTAATTTTATCGGCAGTGTTGCGGTCCGCAGTGAGTCATGCGCACGAGGCCGCTCTCGTTCTTGTGCATCGGCATGCCACCGTCACGCGGCCATGAGCTGTCCGCGACTTGCACCGCTTACTGGGCGGTCCAGCCGTTTGCATGACATCTGCGCACCCGCTGACAAGCCAACTGCCGACGCCATCCAGTAGCCCTCGCGGCGTGTCGTGCATACAAGACAGCCGCACAAAGGCGGTCCCAATGAGCGCCTCCACTTTTAACCAGTCTGAAGTGTCAGGAGGAACTTTTGCCGACCTCATTGCACATTTACACAATTCTCCCAAAGTATGGCGTGTACCGTTAGGATCAGTTTGCCTCCATTATTTTACCTCCCATTCTGAATGTAGCTAGTACACAGGGGAGAGTGGGTAAGCTGAAGTATCGTATGTCTCGTATTAAACATGCGTTTCCTCAGCTCTTCTTACAACTTTGAGGTCCGTATCAATGAATTTTTGGTAAAACACACCGCTACGCAATTATTTCAGACTGCTAACTAAAACCTGTAACAAAACTATTTCATCAGGTTGCCCTCCATGGCGTGGGTGCACGCAACGATTGGTTCTATTGGGTTAGATAGAGCAGCAATCAGTCTTCGAATTAAGTTGCTTTAATATGACAGTCACAGCGCTGTGACTATAAATGTCTTATTCAAAAGATAAAGCTGGCGGTCACCAACCAGCACATATACTCTTGTATTTGTTTCAGCATTGATAATGACCTGACAGATCGAAATCTGTTCTGCGCTGTGACTATAAATGTCATATTAAAGCAACTTAATCCTACGGCTGATTGCTCCTCTATCTAACCCAACAAAACTCAATTTATATATACATCTACATCCATACACCGCAAGCCACCTGACTGTGTGGCGGAGGGTACCCTGAGTACCTCCATCTGTTCTCCTTTCGATTCCAGACTCATATTGTTTGTGGAAAGGATTGCCGGTATGCCTCTGTGTGGGCTCTAATCTCTAATTTTATCCTCATGGTTTCTTCGCGAGATACACGTAGGAGGGAGCGATATACTGCTTGACTCTTCGGTAAAGGTATGTTCTCGAAATTTTAACAAAAGCCCGTACCGAGCTACTGAGCGTCTCTCCTGCAGAGTCTTCCACTGGAGTTTAATAATCGCGAAAGTGTTACTGAGATGATAAACGATCCTGTAACGAAGCGCGCTGCTCTCCGTTGGATCTTCTCCATCTCTTTTATCAACCATATCTGGTACGGATCCCACACTGCAGAGCAGCATTCAAGCAGTAGGCGAACGAGCGTACTGTAACCTACTTCCTTTGTTTACGGATTGCATTTCCTTAGGATTCTTCCAATGAATCCTAGTCTGGCATCTGCTTTACCGAGGATAAACTTTGTATGATCATTCCATTTTAAATTACTGCTAATGCGTACTCCCAGATAATTTATGGAATTAAATGCTTCCAGTTGCTGACCTATTTTGTAGTTAAATGATAAGGGATCTATCTTTCTATGTATTCGCAGCAGATTACACTTGTCTACATTGAGATTCAATTGCCATTCCCTGCAGATCCTCCTGCATTTCAGTACAATTTTCCATTGTTACAACCTCTCGATACACCACAGCATCATCTGCAGAAAGCCTCAGTGAACTTCCGATGTCATCTAACTTTTCTGAATTTCTGTAGCCAACTTCAGAATCTTGTTGCTTCCACAATGATGAAATAATCTGGGACGTCAGATGCTAAATATTATTCTAAATTAAGACTTCATTTGTCATACGAAACTTATCCAAACACTGATAAAGATTAATTTCTGAAAGGAGAAAGGATTTAGTGGCACGTAAAGGGTCATCAGTATCTTAGGATATAAATCTTCCCGCACAGTTTAGGACACTACCTCACCTGTAACGTGGACAACGGTTTCATATATCCTGTAGAAGGTGTACGCGCCCCAAGAGGAACGCAAAATCAGGAGAAACGCGGAATTTTTCATCCGGGAAAAACCGGAGATTTTTTCCTTGTCCGCGTATACACCCTGCCATAAACCTGTTTATAATTCACAATAGAGAACTTGTAGAGAGCGACACTAAAAACTTTGTCGAATGGCATGTTACGCACCGATACTACGTTATGTTACGCAAGTAGCAACGTTTTCTGTAATGCATTTATCTCTACTCTTTAAAAAACGAGAACTTAAAGCTAGAACAAACAGCCGATTTTTAATACAATTCTGCCTGAAAAAACGAACATTCGCCTGCAGAAACTAATAATGATGTTTAAGTGGTGCTGCATCGAACAGATCGTAGATGTCTCAGACGCACTTACTTGAACGGGAAGTCGTGAGGACTTGTTTGGCTCATTGACAGATTCCGTAGTCCGAAGAACTGAGTGAATGTGTGTGGCAATCAAATGTTCAGAAAATGAAGGACAGAAGTCTTCAATCGGCATGACACATGCCTTGTTTGACTGAACCAAAATAGTGCTAGTGGGAAGACGCTGACGAACACTACGTTTGTCAGATTTAGGAAGCGATGCCTGGTGGAAAATATGAAACACGGGTGCATGCAATTGAATGCTCATGTGAAATCTAGTAGTTCAGACATCAGAGGCGGAGGTAGACGCCTGCAAGGAGGCACTCCAGCAGTCAAAGTGTCTCGAATACGGAGATGAAGGCGGTAAGTTCCTTTCGTACTGGCCAGTGAACTTAAATCCATTCAACAAGTCCTAACTAATACTTAATTCTGACTGATAGGCTAGTATTAACGTCAAGCTGGACACTGACACCCACTCAACCCCAAATCAGACACCAAATGAAGCCTCTCCGTTAGATTCTCTAATTTCTCATGTACAGTGACTCCGCGCTTAATGATTTGTACACGAAAGATATGAATCAGCGCCATGGTTCGGATCTCGCGTTAACCCATTGGCTCTCTCCGACGCTGATTCTTGAGTAGCTGGCCAATTACAAAGTCCGATCACATCCAAGTAGACCTTGACGACTGTCGTCTTGTCACACCAATAGTACGGCAAATGAACTTTTAACGCCTCGAATACGTAACATACGTAACATTCCTTATTATCCTAGTATACGCAGAAATTAACGTTTTTAACGAATAACAATTGTCAGCTAGAACCAAGATCTTGATACCAAATAAAACCGAGAGTACGCAGAGAGCTGAACTTTTCACCTTTTCCTCTCCATATCTTATAAAGTAAGTTCATACCCGATCAGTACTATCCACTTGCAAATGGCGACGCTCAAATGCGCTCGGCTATTTTACTAAGATCGTAGCCCATAAGCTACTTGAGTGCGCCAACACAAATTCAATAGCCATAGACTACGTCACTGACATTCGTCTACATTTGCCCTGCTCTGCTAACCACAGAAGAGATTGGCAGAGTGTTGTTTTTATTGTACGACTTAAGATTTCCTCTTGCTCCATTCGCAGATGGGAGACTGCTTTTTTGTCTCTTTGCACGCTGCTGTTGGCTTAATTTTATCAGCACGAATTTTATATTGGATTGGGTAGTATCAATTTCTGCCCTGAAGGGCTGGATCTTTAACTTTGAAAGCTACCTTTCCGCTAGATGTACGGTGTCTTTCATCCAACCTGTGCGAGCTAAGATTTTAAAACCGTATTATGCTCTGAAGTCCATTAAGCTGGTGACTTCAATTCACACCGCCATTCACTGTACAATATACGTTCCATGTCCCGTGTTTGTCCATCTGATTTAGTGACTTACGCTTCCGAAGTATTGATGTATAGGTCGTAGAAGTTTCTCGTTTGCTACATCAAAAGAGTCCAATATTTGCAGCAAGGCTGATTTTTTTTTAGAGTTCCACGTTTCCTGAACGCTTGCCCTTGGAGGAATGTTTTGTACCGGGGTGTGATGGTGTTTTGAATTACGAATGCGCCATATAAAGGCTATCGCAAGATTACAACCAATGTCTGTTGACCATGACATGAACAGGTTGCATTAAATTTATGAATAGGGTGTCGTGCAGCGTTCGTGAGCTGTTTCCCTTAGCTTCTGACGTCTCCGCACTGGTAATGTTCGCCACCCATCGTAAGGTGGCTTGCGAAGCACAGGTGTAGCTACAGACACCATACAGTCCATCGCTCTGAATGCTCATATTACCAGGGCTTATCTTCGGATTTTTGTGAAGATTTCGAAAAGGCTGGCAGGGGCGAGTGGTCTGTCAAAGATAGGATTGAGTTGTAAAGGAAAACAAAGTGCGAACGTGTGGATGTGCAAAATGTCCAATACTTTGGTAGCGGTGTCTGAGCCGCCGACACCGACCGCTGGCGCCACTCCACGCAGACGGATTTGTGGTTGCCAGGGGGGAGGGGGGGCAGCGACGCGACGCCGTGGCGTCACGGCGTCACGCAGCCATCAGCGCGCACGCGCAGTCGGGCCCAACACAGCCGGAGATCGATGCCACCCACACACTCCCGCACGCTGACGCAGACATGCGGGTCTGTGCGACTACGCTGTAGTTCCCGCCGTCGCTTCCTACAGCAGTACGCTTTCTGTTCGCTAATAACGCTACTGGTTTGGCCAAAAACTTGTCACACACCAAACGTGGCGTCTCGCACATCATTTACACAAACAACAACTCACATATTCAGAGAAGCGTATAACGCTTTCTTAAAGTTTTATTGGTTAATTGCCTCCCAGACACCGCAAGCACGAGAAAAATTAGCGACGTGCGAGTAGGATGACTCCGCACTGACAAGGAACCCCCTGACCGCAATGTCGCAAGTTCGGCCTTTAGTGGGGCTCTTTTTAAAGTATTTTGTTAACAATTCTGACGGAGAATGTTAGGTGCTAATGACTCACTATGTGCATCAAGAGGCGGACAGAAAAATTAGTTTCCGTGAGGTGCAGAGATCAACCTATGGGATGTACGTATTACACTTCACAACATGGACCTCGTCGACACTCTAGAAATGTTCAAAACAAATCATTTACTTTCACCATGAGCACCGAATGAGAAATGGCGAGCGACATGGATCAAGAAGGGTCCCACCATCAAGATCGAAGACTAACTTCTTGGGAATTACAAACCGTGCAGAACGCTCGCTAGGTATCTAATCTTAAAGAATGCGTATAAAATCACTGTGTAACGGGCTGATGGAATGTGATCGCATCCAACCGAATGTGAAACAATCGGTCGTGGAGCTTATTGTGAAACTGGTTATCCTTTAAGGCGAGCTGCAGATTTTTCGGTATTTTTAGTGGTACCGAAAAAACAAACATCCACAGGCTAAATTTCTCCAGCGGTTAGTGGTGGTATGAATTACAATGTCACTCTGTTCAGGAGGGAATCGTACGCGGTAGAGCATCTCCAACTCCTCGCAGAACCGTCAGTTTACCATCCAGATTAAGAGTCGGTATCATTGTACACGAGTGAAGTAAGGCAGGATGTTAGTTTCAAATGCCGATTGGTCGGAGTTTAAGAACTCCTCACTGAACGATGCGTTAAGTTTGTTCATCTGATCTACAAATTTTCGGCTGATTCCGCAGTTTGCTGTGCACTGTCAAATTGAAGCTTTGTTTTAAATTTCATTACCTTACTTCCGCCAGGTCTGTAACTCAGTTTGAAGTTAACATCCACTGCTTTCCTTGAAATGCAGGACCGGTGTGGCTGAGCGGTTCTAGGCGCTTTAGTCTGGAACCGCGCGACCGCCACGGTCGCAGGTTCGAATCCTGCCTCGGGCATGGGTGTGTAATGTCCTTAGGTTAGGTAGTTCTACGTTCTATGGGACTGATGACCTCAGAAGTTAAGTCCCATAGTGCTCAGAGCCATTTCCTTGAAATCTTTGATCTATGTCGCGTGCCTTTTGTTAGACATAAGGTAACAAGTCACTGACATGCACTTCCTATGAACGGTTTTGAGCCTCCTCGAAAAGCGTAATCACCAGTTTTTGAAACAAATGAGCCTTGTCGTCCTTTGAATATCCGTGGTTTTTCTTATGCACTACACGACGATATTCGAAATTTGTTCATTATTATTTTCTACTCTTTGGTGCCCGCTCCTTCGACAACGATCGTCCTTTACTACGTTTCAATGGAGACGAAATTTGTGGCTCCTGTCCGACAAGGAATGGTTAAATGCATGTCTCGACCCCGGTTTCAGTATCATTGATCACTTGTTAAGCACGCATCATCACTCTGCTGCTCATGCACATTGTCCGCTTAGTCGAGCGTTTACAACACATACCACAGACTCATCTTGCAGAAACGCTAATATTTGATGGCTACTTCTTTCTCACTCGGCGAAATTCGTTGGGTTCCTTTCTGTAAAAGTGTCAACTACGAGAACTACTGTTGTAGACATAATGCAATGTTTGCTTTGTTTGTCGTTACCATGCCCTGGTTTGTATTAACACCTCTATCACTGTAGCACTGTTTTGAGTTACTCGTTGACTAAGCAGCTCAGCTACGCTTCGTAGCCTCATGCTGAACTCTTCACTCGACACCTCTAGTTCCGCCTTCCCGTCCAATAGAGTACAGACTACTGTAACAAAGTGAGTCATTTTGTGGGTACATTTCTGGCTTTTTAACAACGCATCGTCAGCACAGCAGTAGTCCTATTCCTCGCTGAGAAGGCAATACTGACACGAACTATGTCTGAAAAAATATAGCAAAAACTAAGTAAAACGAATCCCGCTGTTCAAAAAACTCACCAGTGTCACTGTCCTGTCTCTGATATCTTCACACAACGTAACTTAAACGTTTAAGGGACTGATTTTAGAATGTATTCAGCTTGGATGCACCTCTAGCTGAATAGTAAAGAGCGAATAATGTACCAGATTGTCTACAGGTAAATTCAGTTGGAGAGGTGAAAGGTACTATAGTTCGAGAACGAGTTTCCAAACTTGGTAGCTCAGCTCCTTACAATATGGTTGCAGTTGAGAGGTGGCGACTGCTTTGAGCACAAGAAGAGTACTTCATCGCGTAGAAACGTAGATCTCAAATTACTTAACACCGCGAAAATTTATCTTTTTCTTCTAAATTGATTAATTCCGACGAAAGTATATCTGTCGTGTTCGAAAGGACGAGTGGGGTTGGAGGTCATCCTGCTTGCACTTACCTTCGAATGCACATATTTACGGCACACAGAGGCGTCCACTGGCGTGACCAAAGATTTTACCACGTATTGTGTTTCCGGACGAATTGTTAGGTACGAAGAACTATTGTAAAATATTATTATAGAATAAGCTACTTTTCCCTTATGTAGGCCCTCCTACAGGACACTACTACTTTCAAGGCCGGTATCTTTTCGTTCACTCCGGTCAGAAGCCTGCTTCCCGCGTGACACACACACACACACACACACACACACACACACACACTGCTCTAAACCAAGGAGTTGTGAATTTGGTATCTTAACTGTACCGATGGGCATCACCTCTCTATAGCGCGAAACCCAACAGCAGTTTGGCTCACAGTTTCGTTCTTCACAGTGAACTTCAAGATTCTCGTTGACACGATACGCCTTGTGTATGACATGTTCCGCGGAGTATCTGCGACGTAAAACTTTTTAGCAGTGTTAAGAGTTTGCGAAATGTTTAACTATAGTTCTATACCCAACTGCAAGCCACTGAAAAGGCCAGAAGCCTGGTTAGGCGAAATAGTCAAGAAGAAATCTTTTCAATTAACAGAAGTAAACTATATCTACTTCGAATTTTGAATTATTTCATAACAATACCACCACATTTCGATAGTTCGTTACCACATTTCATGTAGAAGATGCAGTTAAAATTTACTTCCTCTTTTACCTAGAATGGAATTACAGGTATATATGCTCTCCCATGGTCGCTATCTTCCATGGATTGCATTCTCATCGGAAGTAATATACGAATATATCCCGAGTAACGAATCAGAACAGAACAGAAAAAAATCTGTTTCTTAAAATTTCAGATTTGTTTTCAGTAAACAGTAATTAAGACCCCAACCTTTCATAAACTTTTGCCACGGCTGATACCTAACGCAAAACATGTCTCCTCTTATGCCATTAACTATTCAAATGGATCAAATGGCTCTGAGCGCTACGGGATTTAAAATCTGAGGCCATCAGTCCCCTAGAATTTAGAACTACTCAAACCTAACTAAGGACATCACTCACATCCATGCCCGAGGCAGGATTTGAACCTGCGGCCGTAGCTGTTGCAGACTGAAGCGCCCAGAAACACTCGGCCACAGGGGCCGGCCATTAACTGTTTAAAATACTGGACGATAGAGATTTCCAACTTACTTTGCACCTGTGGTTTTAACTTCAGGTCAATCGCCTGGATGAATACTGATCAAGTCCATGTGTTATCGGTCAAAACAGAAGAGCAGACTACTTCCAAACCATTACCAACTTCGCTGGAAGCTCCACAGACGACGGAGAGCCTGTAAAGAGAACTTCAAGCCGCAAGTCACCTTACGACCTGTGCCAGAACGTACCTTCGGTATTATTCCTCCTCATCCCCGTCTATTTTAGGTGCTATTAACGAACTGTGCGCGAGAACAGCAGTCAGTAATCCTTATGTAATCGAATTTCTGGTTTGTCCTGAATTTTTTTCGCCAGAAATATGGTGCTAAACTTTTGCCTGACTCTTGACGGAATGTGCGCGCTTTGAATTTCAACAAGCACAACGCGTCTTCTAGCGTCTGCCATTGGATTTTGTTAACCTTCTCTGTAACGCTGTCGCGCTTACGAAACGAATCCGTGACAAAACAGTCGCCGCCCTTTGGATCTATTCTATAAATCGTTCCTGGCGAACGATTATTTCGCAAACTACTTGAAAATTAACTACACTTCTTTAGGATTCTTCCTATGGATTTTTTTACAAAATCTGTGCTAGGCGCAGACACTATCACTAAGTTTCTCCTACAGAAGTTAGATGTTGGAAATCTTAGGTTTCAGGCAGCGTAACGCTGTTTGAAAGAGTATGCGTTTCAAGATAGTCACAGACGCTGCGAACTAAAGCGATAGAAAATTTTTTAATACCTAGGATTATACGTGCTACGGAAAGAAGTCGATAAATAGACGACTCCTCCGTAGGCGAACCGACAATTATAGCCGCGCGCACCATCTGGACAAATTGGATGGAGAGGTGATTTTATGCTATTACGGTGAACACCCTTCTCCAGTAATAGCATATGGCAGACTAAAGGCTAAAAATACTTATGGCCTTTGGCAAATGGTGTATAATGTGTACGTCTGTGATGTGACGCTGCGTTAGTACTGCCTGCAGAGCAGGTGGGCGGTCTCGAGGGCGCTGGCGCCAGAGCCGCCGCCGCCAGCCTGCAATATTTACTGGAGGGGCGGGCAAACTGACGCGACGCCGATCGACCGGCAGCGGCGCCAGCCACGTGGGACCCCGCCTCCGCCTCGCCGCCTCACCTGTGGCTGGCGCCACCCGCACCTGCTTCTAGCCACTCGCCGGCTGCCGGCTGCCACCTGGCGCCAGCACACTGCTCTGGCGTCCGTCTGAGGTTCCACTGGAGCGACCACTACTGCAGCGGAAGCGTCGTGGAAGCACTGAACCCTCTTATCGCTCTTGCACGAGTTGTACCGTGGGGTTGTAGCGCAACGCAATGATATATACGAAGAAGACTGGAGTATGACAGATTTGAAACCTGGAAACAATGGCAGATTTACAATGGTAATGGCATACAATACAATATCTGATGATGGGCAGGGTCCAAAATGTGTCAAAGCACTTCTGAAGAGCCAAGTGAATAATTTAGCGACCTATTGAGCATTGTATGAAAGCCAAGTTTACATAAGGGTCAAATGCCTCATACGGGAGTTGATAGCGAACCTCAATTTAACAATCCTAAAGGAAAATTATTTTACGCCAGTCCGTACCTGAAAGGTTCAGCGAAACAACCTTCTTTGTGAGAAACCTGTTTTTCTGAATCCTTTGAACTAACCACGAAAACTTTAGAGGATTTTTTCATTTATATATTCCATTTCAGTAATTATGTATCCACTATCCATTCGTTTATAAACTATCGACGTTAATTTATTAAGTAAAATCCAATACATTATGATTAAAGTATAAAATATTTTCCAAAATGAGTAAGATGCAAACTTCCTTGGCACCTCCAGCATATTTTTAATTGTTGCTAACAACTACAAAATAAACGAACGTGGGAGCTCCAGTTCACCCTTCCAGGTCTTCAAGTTAGACAATCCAGGGTACCCTTCTGTCAGACAGGAGAGCATTAGTATGTTGGGCACCATGGAACGTGTAAGTTTACGTAAGTGTAGACATTCCATCGATGGCGGGGGGGATGCTTAGTGAACCGTGCTTACATATCACAAGTTAACAATGTGTGTTATATTTTAACAGCAAAGTACTTACAACTAACCAGCTTATTGAAATTACTCTTCAGTTGCACATGTTTGTAGCCTGTCGTTAGAGCATCAAACCTACGTTTCCTAGTAACGATTAGTTCTACAAAATTTTGTAGATGGCTGCACGTTCAGAGACCGTGAATACTTACAATTTAAAGGATGTAACACCTATAAAGAAATGAAGAGAAAAGCTGAAAGACGCACAGAATGGCGACAAGCTGCCATTGTAGCTGTTGCAAACCAATCCTTGGATTGACCACTACAGGAGAAGATATACTTAATCACGACCATTAGGGGATTACCGAAGAAATTAAACAAAATGATAGTGAAAAGTGTAGAACTAATCACACAATTGAAAGAAAAACAGCCCTCGGTCACTATTTTTAACAAAGTAACCTGGTTTCAACATTGCTAGGAGTGTCTTCCTCAATTTAAGACAGAAGTGTGTATATTTTTGAACATAGTCACAGAATTATGATTAAAAATGTATGGTAGGGTTTAAGTACGGAATCATCTTTGACATGTAAGTACTGCCAGTCTTTAAAGTTCTGACGTAGACAAAATGTTATGGTGAGTGCCACTATCAAACCAACATTGCTTTCCGTTCTGTACCAAATACTGTTACTATTTCTGTCTATATTTCAATGTGAAGCAGCCTAATTGTATCTGCGGCTACTAGATGCCGTGCTCGTTTCAGTGCCATGTTCACCTGGCCGCATTTGTTAACGCGGGCACCTCAGTCCGTTTTGCAACCTGCACCACGCAAGTAACGAGCAGCCCATAGTGGCTCGCCATCATAGTTTTCTTTATCTTAAGTATTTTTGTGACAAATGCCCTTTTGGCATATGTATTATTTTATTTTAAAAATGGTTCAAATGGCTCTGAGCACTATGGGACTTAACAGCGGAGGTCGTCAGTCCCCTAGAACTTAGAACTACTTAAACCTAACTAAGCTAAGGACATCACACACATCCATGCCCGAGGCAGGATTCGAACCTGTGACCGTAACAGCAGTGCAGTTCTGCACTATAGCGCCCAGAACCGCTCGGCCACCCTGGCCGGCTGTTTTATAAATGACATAAGTACTGCCAATCTTTAACGATGATTCCATACTTATACCCTACCATACGTTTTTAGATATAATTCTGTGACCATGTTATAGGACATAGACCATTCTCCGTTTTAAATTCTTAAGAAGACACTCCCAGCAGTGTTGAAACCAGGTTAATTTGTTAAAATAGTGACTGAGGACTGTGTTTCTTTCAATTGTGTGATTAGTTCTATACTTTTCACTATCATTTTGTTTAATTTCTTCGGTAATCCCCTAATGGTCGTGATTAAGTGTACCTTCTCCTGTAGTGGTCAATCCAAGGATTGGTTTTCAACAGCTACAATGGCAGCTTGTCGCCATTCTGTGCGTCTTTCAGCTTTTCTCTTCATTTCTTTATGGGTGTTACATCCCACATCTTTCACAATTTGATCCATGTACCTCAGACGTGGTCTTCCTCTTGGTCTTTTTCCCTCGACGTATCCCTCTATGATTGTGTTCAGCAGTCCTTTATGTCTTCATAGGTGGCCTGTAAATAGCACTTTCAACAATGAAACTCCAGAAGCGTCTCTTCTCACCTGCTCTTTCGAGAACCACTTCGTTTGTGACCTTGTCGATACATTTTATTTTCAGCATACGTCTATAGCACCACATTTCAAAAGAATTTAGATTCTGGTCTTCCTCTGTCCCGGGAGTCCATGTTTCACACCCATAGCATGCCACACTCCACACATGATTTCAAAAATCATTTCCTGATTTCAAGGCTGATGCTCTTACTTGTTAAAATGTTTTTCTTCTTGTTTAAAGCAGCCTTTGCTTGAGCAATTTCTCCTCCTCACTTCTGCCTTGCTCCTTCCATCCCTGGTAACATTACTGCCTAGATAAGTAAATTTATCAACTTGTTCAAGCAGTTCATTGCCCACAGTATGCCCAGATACTGGAAAACGAATTAGTTCCGAAGGGTGTGGAAGGATTTCATACTGTTAGTTTTTTATCGTAGGATGGCATGATGGCACTTGCTGCCGAAACATGTACTCAGACAAGATTAAAGTGCGGCAACAGACCGAAGCGAATTTTTTTGCGTGTACAGCCCGCGCTCCGCTCCTAGACGGCGAGGCCGCCGTATCGACACACGCGGGTGCGTGCTGCGGCGGGAGGGCGCCGGCCGGCTGTGGCGTTGCGTGGCGTGGCGTGGCGCGGCGTGGCGCGGCGCCTGTCTGTACCTGCGGCCCGCCGCGCCGCGCCGCGCCGACGCCGGCGGCGCATCGATTGCAGCGGCGGGGGCGCCAGACAGCGCGTCTGCGTGGCCCGGCCCAGGCCCGGGGCAACGCCCTGCCCGACGCCCGACACACGAGGCACGAGGCCTGCCCCAACCGGCCGCTGCCGCCCGAGGACTACCGAAACGTTCTCTCCTTCACCACGCACCTTCGACACCTTACTGGCGACATGTGTTTTTATTTCGCTCGCACTTATTTACACTACTAGCCATTAAAATTTCTACACCACGAACATGACCTGCTACAGACGCGAAATTTAACAGGCAGGAAGAAGATGCTGTAATATGCAAATGATTAGCTTTTCAGAGCATTCACACAAGGTTGGCGCCGGTGGCGACACCAACGTGCTGACATGAGGAAAGCTTCCAACTGATTTCTCATACACAAACAGCAGTTGACCGGCGTTGCCTGGCGAAACGTTGTGATACCTCGTGTAAGCAGGAGAAATGCGTACCATCACGTTTCCGACTTTGATACAGGTCGGATTGTATCCTATCGCGATTGCGGTTTATCGTATCGCGACATTGCTGCTCGTGATCCAATGACTGTTAGCAGAATACGGAATCGGTGGATTCAGGAGGATAATACGGAACGCCGTGCTGGATCCCAACGGCCTCGTATCACTAGCAGTTGAGATGACAAGCATCCTATCTGCATGGCTGTAACGGATCGTGGAGCCACGTCTCTATCCCTGAGTCGACAGATGGGGACGTTCGCAGGACAACATCCATCTGCACGAACAGTTCGACGTTTTCAGCAGCATGGACTATCAGGTCGGAGACCGTGGCTGCGGTTACCCTTGACACTGCATCGCAGACAGGAGCACCTGCCATGGTCTACTCAACGACGAACCTGGGTGCACGAATGGCAAAAAGTCTTTTTTCGATCAATCCAGGTTCTGTTGACAGTATCATGATGGTCGCATCCGTGTTTGGCGACATCACGGTGAACGCACATTGGAAGCGTGTATTAGTCATCGCCATACTGGCGTATCACCCGGCGTAATGGTATGGGGAGCCATTGGTTAACGTCTGTCACCTCTTGTTCGCATTGACGGCACTTTGAACAGTGAACGTTACGTTTCAGATGTGTTACGACTCGTGGTTCTACACTTCATTCGATCCCTGCGAAATGCTACATTTCAGCAGGATAATGCACGACCATATGTTGCAGCTCTTGTACGGGCCTTTCTGGACACAGAAAATGTTAGACTGCTGTCATGGTCAGCATATTCTCTATATCTCTCACTAACTGAAAACTTTTGGTCAATGGTGCCCGACCAACTGGCTCGTCACAGTATGCCAGTCACACTACTCTTGATGAACTGTGGTACCGTGTTGAAGCTGCAAGGGCAGCTGTACCTGTACACGCCATCCAAGCTCCGACTCAATGCCCAGGTGTATTAAGGCCGTTATTACGGCCGAGGTGGTGGTTCTGGGTACTGATTTCTCAGGATCTATGCACCCAAACTGCGTGAAAATACAATCACATGTCAGTTCTAGTGTAATATATTTGTCCACTGAATACCCATTTATCATCTGCATTTTTTTCTTCGTGTACAAATTTTAATGGCCAGTAGTGTAACTACGAGGGTCATTTCTAAAGTCTTGCACAATGCACATGCACAACCCTTTGGCGTGATCAAGTTGAAATTCGTGTCCGTTGGAAGCGAAACTAGGCATAACGGTCGTATGGTTTCGATGGCTGGCGTGGCTTTGTCTCCTGTAATTCAATTTTCAAATGGAAGCTGGAATCAAATCAGGTTGCATTACACTTAATGACTAGCGCTATCGCATCAAAAACCAATCCCTACAGGAAAGGAACCCAACGGAAATTTACAACGTTCTTAGAAATATATGTGGAGGTAGTTTATTGGGTCTTAGCACAGTATCACGATGGTATGCTAGTTTCCGTGAAGATCACGTAGGCACCGAGGACAACATAACGAATGGAAGGCCACCAAAGGTAGCAGTCAACACCTCTCAGGTTATTGTTGTTAACATTTTGCCGGAGGGTCGACGAAAACATATGAAGAAATTGCGTAAGAGTCCAGAATGTCTGTCACTTCAGTTTTTGATACTGAAAAAGATTAGGAAAGTTACTGCCACACGGGTTGCGCGTGATCTGATAAGAGAAGAAAGAAGGACGACAAAGAATCACAGGAGACTTCCTTCCGCGTTATCGAACACAAGAACATTTCTGGAAAGAACTGTTGCCCTGCAAACCTGGATACCAGATTTCAAGCCACAACTGAAATCTCGATCGTCACAACGGGGAGTTCCGACTTCTCACTCCCGAAAAAAATTCGGCTGCCAACAATCGGAGGTAGAAAGTGATTATCTTCGCTCATGACAAGCACCGAATAATAGCTACAAAAAGTGTCCCAAGGAAGTCACAATCGTGTACAAGCTTTTTCTGCTTTTGCGCGCGAAAATGCGAATAAAGCTTAACATGCTTGCAGCTAGCGTCCTCGTTATAAACGATAATGCAAAATCGCATACTGCTGTTCCAGTAACAGAAACTCTCGATAAACATGAATGGGTAATCAGCTCGTAATCTTGCTGTAGCATACTCTCGTTCCGCGCACGAGGTTCCGGATTCGATTCCCGGTGGGGTTCACGGATATTCCATGCCTCGAGATGAAAGGGTGTTTTCTTCATCACCATTCATCCCCATTACGGTCGGAGGAAGGCACTGGCAAACCATCTCAGCTAGGGCCTTGCCTAGTCGCCGATGTGAGTGTGCGCAGCTTATGAAATGATCCACGTATATGACCACCATTATATATTTAGCGAGAACTTTTGGCAACAGTCGCTAAATATCTGAATTTCTGCAGGCGGCTACAAAAACGCTACACATTACTATGGCAGGCCAAATAACTTTCACTGATTGCCGCACTACACTTCAAAGTGACACAGCTGGCACTTTTTCCAGTCACCAAGTCCCTATAAACAACGGTCGCATCGTTCTACCCGTCTTAATTTCTCGACGACAGAGCTTTCTTGGTTACGGAGCCATTCGAGTACCGTTGTGCGAACGTCGGTATCGTCTGAAATCTGAAATCTGTGACTGTTCCGAATCTGTTCACAGATTGCCGGGCCATTGTCGATGGCCTTTCTTCCGCTTTAGCAGCAACCACGTCACTGCGGCCTTAATCGGATTGCTGGCATCCTTTCACTACGGTAAGAAACGACGCTGCATTTGTTCTCTCTCTCTCTCTCTCTCTCTCTCTCTTTCTCTCTCTCTCTCTCTCAAGAATTTTAAGACCTCAACCATTGCTGAAAGATATTGCAGAAGAACTCTGCAGAATCTTAGAATCATGCGCCCATAGGTTAAATCTATGTGACTACTGAGTACACATTTTATAAATGAATGTTACTGTTCCATACAAAATCCAAGGAAAGGAGTTGTGTACTTGTGAAATCTGGAGTGACTCAGGTTTAGTTTTTATAATGCTTCTAAACTCTACGAACGAAATTATCTTTCTTCCGACACTCTCAAAGGATTATCCTTGATAAAGTGAGATGTTTCACTGGTTAGTACGCATTCCTGGCAGGGTGTTGAGCTTAATGCTCGCGTAAGCGTCCTGAAACCATATTTTCGCATTACCAGTTTAGGTGTACGGTACTTTACCATTTAAGGCAAACTGAAAAGCGTCAATCCTCTCCGCGAAATCTGAAGCTGTAACGCAGTAGTTTGAAGCTACTTATCACGCCAGAGCTATTATTGCTGCACTGCTTGGTGTCTTCCGGTGCCGCTCTGCTGTCTAATGAATACAGGTTTAAGGACTTCATAGCTAAAAAAACAGTATTGGTAAAGGAAATACCGCCTGCCACACACTGAAACGGTTTGCTGCGTGTAGATGTGAAATAATCACATTGCAAAGTTTTTCGGGTATGACATGGCCACTACTATTTTTTATGAAAGGTGGGCATGACAATCTGGATAATGCTTGACCTGTATGTGATATCCACAAACAATGCTGTTCGACAGGCGAAGAATTTAGTCATCGTGGAAACAAATGGCATGTATTACGTATAAACCTGTGGACTGACTACTGCTCGTTTACACGATTGGCGATAAATCACTAATAATAAACAAAAGAAATATCGGAATATGGATTTGTATCGACTGAAGGTGGAAGGGCGAGAAACTAACTGTAAAGAAGGCAGATTCGTTGTAATAACCATAAGGAAATGTAATCCACTTCATCAGTGCGTTGTTTACAATACTATCGCTCGGTCGATTGTTTTTTATTGTACGTCTGGATCTGCACGAGGCAAGATTGATCACAGGAAAGATTTAAAGAGCAGCGCATTGTGTCAGCTGTTCAATTAGCAGGCGCAAGATAGAGATGCTTGTTCAACTCCAGTATCACAATCTACAAGTGGCGTTGTGGACCACGTAGACGATTACTGTTTAAAGTGCAATACACTACCTTTGAAGACAAATCAAGGAACACTACTACTCCCACATACACCTGGAAATGACCCTTTCAGAGAAATAGATCCTGCGACAGTCTCCACAGAAGCACGGACGAAGTTTCAGTGGTATCTGTTTTTTCCGCGGAGCGAAAAGTAACCAGCGGAGCGATCCTACATCCCCATGTCCCAGTTTGCCAACACAGGTCTTCTGTATACTTCACTCGATAGTATTCACACTAAACAGCACTACGACGTTCAAAGCGGCAATCATTGTCTGTCTTGATAAAGAGAGAGGGAGAGACATTTTCCTTAAAAATTAAGAAAGCCTCGTAAGTGGTGTCCCAACAGTGATTCAGAGCGAATGCTGTCCAATGTTTTCTCGGCATTAACTAGCTAGAGGACACTTATGTCTTAGCAAAGATGTAGATATGATAAACGTCGCTGTAAACAAGTGTGTATGCAAACGATATCATTTCACGCATTAAATTTCGGGAGTACAGACCTATTACATTTTTCCTATTTTCGGCCGTATATTTATTCTGAAGACGGCCGGAAGTGTAAACGACTCCACTCCAGTACTGTAATGGATGAATTGTAAGACTGAAAACAAGTTTCACATGAAACTCGTCTCTGAAACAGTTGTCAAATGTAGTTGACACCTCTTTCAGACATCCGATCGTCCTATTATTGTCCTCCGTGTCTTGACCGGCAAACAGACTTTATCACATACGTGCGGGAAGGATAATTTCGTGAAATCATGATGAAGGATAGACATAGTGCATCACAGCCACGCGACAGCACGCTCCCATCACGCTATCGAAGTGTGTTTTTCTCATTACATCTCCCACACGAAAATGGGCAACACTCAGACACGAGCGGGTGAAGTAAATAATGCAGTGCTGTTGATTTTTAGCATATCCACTCTGCGGTGTGCACTGGCTACGATATATTAAAAATGACTTAGTCATGACTGCATGGTTTCATCAAATCATTTTTATAGTCCAGCGCCTGAGAGCCCACTGAAACTAGAAAACATTGTTTTGTATGCACAAAATGAGTAGTGGATGCGGCCATACCTTACTACCCAATTATCTTCATCACATCTTAGTTTTTAAGTAATTAAGATTAGCTAGGAATGAAAAGTATCCGATAGTTTAAAAATGTGCTGTGTAGCGTGTAAATGCCTTCGGGTGTTCATTCGTGTTTGTAGTAAGATTAGCCGAGGATCATTTGGACTGGTAGGTCGCCTCGATTCGACAGTAGAACCACAACGCCCATCGATATGTTTGAACTGCGGACAACGGTAGTACATGGAGGAAGCATTGGGCTCTGTGGTGGTGTAAAGTTAGCCGTCAAGCAGCAGGCCTGATTGAGACTAACAGTAAGCTCATCTGCGGACGTGTAGACCGTGACGGAGCGCACAGAGCAACCTGTTGCCGCGGATTATCAGTGGCGGGGAGGAAGGAGCAACTGTGAAGTTGGCAGGGAGTAAACCATCGTTCCCGCCCTGCTCTCGGCCGCCGACCTCGGGGTCTAGGAACGAATGCCAACCTGCCGATTCAAATGCAGTTTTATTAACACTGCGCAGCAACTATTATTTACGCTCGTATTTGCAACGCGTATTTTATGATGCTGCCGAGCGGTATTCTTTTCTGTAGTTTAGTATTTTATTGGACAGAATTATACCGCCCGTCATTTTCCACGTAATAGCCCTCTGTCCCTACGAAGCTGATAACTTACCATGAACTGATAGGGTAACGAGAGAGAAATTGAGAAACAATTCTGACACACTGTACTAACTTAACTGTAAGGCCATATATTCACTAAGTATGACTAAAATGTCTTTATTACAATACATTAAGCAAGACTGATCCTCTTGCTTGCTTGCTTGATAACTATAGTAAGACTTGAGGTGCTTCCGTAAGGAAGACAATCTTTTATCCTCACGAATTTCGTTTGAATCAGTAGCAGCAACGCTTCACCATTATTGATGTAGCTAATGTGTGGAACGCGCAGTGAGTTACGCTGACTCCAGATAATTTGTTCTCTAGGGTGGCGACATTTAGTTGTTACATTATGGCTGAAGAAGCCGAAAACTAAGCCAAGAGTTGCAAAAATCAGAAACTTTTTGTTATTAATATGCAATCGATTAAGCTTCTTTCACTGTTTTATTATGACTTATATAATACTATTGCACTGCATTTTAATATAATTTCATTCTTTTCGTGCGTCAGATATTTGAGTGGAACGTATGAGATAGGACTCTCAGTGCTCTTAATATGCGGCAGAGCAATGCGGGGGGACAACGCAAATCAGTTTGCGCGAAGACCCGGCTCGCCGGCTGAATGGCGCGCTGAGTCAGCAGGCGTACGCCGGCCAGCCAGCCAGCCACGCAATAAGCGAGCGCATTCCAGCGGAGAGGCAGGACGGCACGGCACGGCACGCGCCGTTACCCACGGCCAGGCCCAGACAGGCACTCGCCCCCAGTAACTGCGCCGCCCACAGCTTCCAGTTCGTACCTAACTCCACGTCCTGGGCACTGTGGAACTACGTCTGTCCATTTCAGCTTCAACTTAACGACGCCTATCCTAAATCTACAGGGCAAAGAAAAAAATTCGCAGAGTAACTTCACAGCGCCATTCCTTACCTAGTAGCTATACAAAAATCTCCGACAAAATGTCGTCCCGTGCAAACTGGACGTCAGTGACTGGTGATTTATCAGTACTACAGTCAAATGTGAATTTTAATTGAAGACGTAACAGCGCTAATCAGTTAATGCGGTAGACTGAATACTGGGTTGGAATACTCTAACCGGAGGATTCAATCCCAATTAGTAACTGCACTTCTCAACTTTAGTGAGAGTTGATGACTTTCCTTTATAACGATTGAGACGACATATATCCTCAGCCTCATTCAGAGCATATGCAGTTAACACAGTAGAATAATAAAGTATTCTACTCTCGTTCCTCTATAAGCGTTCACAGTTCTTTTATCAATTACTTCATGTTTCTGATCCATTTCAGCAGTGCTTCCCTCCACAGTTTTCCCGTTATCGTAAGTTAAAAATTGTCCACGTGCGATGAGGACGCAATGAGGGTTCCGTACAAACTTAGTTATGTACACAGACAGCTCATGCATTCTGGGAATCCAGAATCTCTACAATTTTTGCCTCTTATCGATACTGAAACTGGCAAGACCTATGTCCCAGGGATCCCAAAATTTTCGACGTTTTAGTTTCAGTAATAAATGTGACAAATTATTGTTATAATCCGTAATTCTACATCTACATCGATACTCTGCAGATCACATTTAAGCGCCTGGCAGAGGGTTCATCGAACCACCTTCACAATTCTCTATGATAGAGTTGGTGATTGGAATTTCGTGGGAAGATTCCATCGCAACGAAATACGCCTTTTAATGATTTCCAGCCCAAATCCTGTATCATTTCTATGACACTCTCCCATATTTCGCGATAATATAAAAATCTGCCTTTCTTTGAACTTTTTCGATGTACTCCGTCAGTCCTATCTGGTAAGGATCCCACACCGCGCAGCAGTATTCTGAAAGAAGACTGACAAGCGTAGTGTTGGCATTCTCCTTAGTAGTTCTGTTACATTTTCTAAGTGACCTGTCAAAGCGCAGTCTTTCGTTAGCCTTCCCCACAACATTTTCTGTGAGTTTCTTCCAATTTAAATTGTTCGTAATTGTAATGCCTAGGTATAACTGAATTTACGGCTTTTAGGTTAGACTAATTTATCGTGTAACCTAAGTTTAACGCGTTCCTTTAAGCACTAATGTGGATGACCTCACTTTTCGTTATGTAAGGCCAACTGCCACTTTTCGCAACATTCCGATATTTCTTTTAAATCGTTTTGCAGTTTTTATCTTCTGATGACTGTTAGTCGATAAACGACAGCTACATCTGCAAACAACCGAAGACGGCTGTTCAGATTGTCTCTTAAATCGTTTATATAGTTAGCGAACAGCGAAGGGCCTATAACACTACCTTGGGGAACGCCAGAAATCACCTCTGTTTTACTCGATGACTTTCCGTTAATTACAACGAACTGTGACCTCCCTGACAGGAAGTCACAGATCCAGTCACATAACAGACGATATTCCATACGCACGCAATTTCACTACGAGTTCTGCAATCAGGCTGGCTGACTCTTTCCTTGCCTGAAGTTTGACTTTTACCTCTGAGACCCAATGTTTCACATACGATTTGGAAGGCCATATCTACGTGCAGTAGTCTCTCCTGCGTATTTGATATGGATAAATACTGGAACACGTCATATTAGAAAAAAGTCCTTTGCATGAGGTTTGACTTTTACCCTTGCGACAAAGTCAGCCTGAATGCAGAACTATTGATGGTTTTCATTTCAACTAGGACGTTGGATAATTACAAATTAACAGTTTTCGGTTTTTTCTTTTACTTGTACTGTGAAAGCTTGCGTTTTGCCAAATTTCATGATTGTAGACCAACGGGAAGTACTGCGTAGGATTTCTTGGGAGTTTGCGACTTCGTAGCTTCCCCATTTTACACCGCCAACGAATCGTCGGTCTTAGTATTTGACAATTTTTAATTGTCTACATCTACCCATTCCGGAGAAAAAGACTTAACAGTGAGACAAATGAACAAAGCAATTCAAGGGTTCTGCTTTATCGACTAAGGAACAGAAGCCTAAGAAATTATCATTTGCCTCCATCTTTGTGTATTCTTGGTTTTGTCGATTAATCCTCATTTCTCTTCCATTGCGAGCGTCACACATTAACAATGAAGCATATTGTTTCACACCACTTCATCACATTCTAACATTCCGATGTGTCTTCAACGGAGATATTTTTTCACGTTACAGCAGTGGTGCCATGTTTCCATTTTACGTCCACGTAAACGTATTTTATTAGACCTTTTTGTATCGCAAGGTTGCAATGAAACACGCTGTTTTCCGTTCGTTCTTTATGATCTGTTGATCCCTATCAATTAAAGCAGAAAGTTCCATTTTACCATAAACTGAGGTTTCTCCCTTTTCAGTTGGGAGGTGTGACTACTTTCATTCCCCCAATGTGTCCTTTCGTCACGCCCGGGCGTTTGAGGGGCAGGCTGAATATTTGACGCTGTCATAAACTGACACCTAAGATTCTGCGGAAATATGGAACACAAAGAACTTCAGTGTCCGACAGTTAAAATTTCTTTATCTTCCAGCACTCAGGATGCAAACGCGAGATCACTGATCGCGTCATTCCATTTTCAACCCTCTGTGGTAAGTACTCTTACCAAGTGACCTATTCGCACGAGACCTACCCTTCTCTCACTCTTCTTCCCATAGTATCTCTACACATTCGTGTGGCCCGGGAAACGCTGTATTTCGGGTTGGAGTCCCGCTCCAACACAGTTTTAATCTGCCAGTAAGTTACGGTACAGAGCACATTACACTGCAGAGTGAAATGCCCATACTGAAGGAACACGCTAGATGGCGTGTGAACGTCTCCTTGTATGTGTACAAAATAGCACATAATCCGGATTTAACTGACTCTATGCGTATCATTTCTGATTTCCTATACTATAGAAAGATCTCAGTTCACACTAGCGGCACCTGTACAACGCTGCCGGGGCAGTGGAGCTTCTAGATTTTACAAAAGGACTACGCCTGAATACTTTCTGCGCTGACAAGTTCGGCGGCCTGCGTTAACTGCACCACTTTGTACGAGACCAGTGGGCGCAGCAACTGTTACGCAACGGGGCACCAGTTGGATCGATGTGCTGCGTCTCTCAAATTAACGCAGCCAGACCCGGTTCTCTCTCTCTCTCTCTCTCTCTCTCTCTCTCTCTCTCTCTCTCTGCATGGCCAGAGCGCACGCTTCCGGCCGCGTCGATTTTTCTCCTCTCGCGGACGGAACGGCTCGGCTCTCGTCTTTCAAAGGCGATAGTGCCCTAATGAGTCACTGTGCTGAAAACCAGAGAGAGAGAGAGAGAGAGAGAGAGAGAGAGAGAGAGATTGGAAGTGGAAATTTCCAGCAGGGAAAGGGAGCAACTTACTCCCTTACTCGTCCGTTTTGGTAGCGTCGATGTGACGCTTACGACGAATTTATGGTATACCTGGTGACCTGCGTGGTGGGTAGGGGAAAGGGAGACCACGTCTCCACATCACTAGGTTAGTCCACACTGGATTCGAAGTTTAAGTGCACTGATGTGACTCGCTGCAGACCATAGTTATCTGTTTCTTATTTACTTTAGTGTGTATGGCAGAAATTTGTGCACTAGGAATGGATATCGTAAAGCCCAATTTCATTTACTCTAATGTAGTATGAATTAACACTTATATTTACTTATTGTCGTTGACTGTGTCGGGTAACTTTAAAAGTAATAATAATAGACCACATTCGACTTATTTTTCATCTTTCTTACATGCATTTCCACCTCTTATTTTCGCCGGTATCTTTCCTGCCCGTCCATGTAGGTATCTCCTGGAATACCCAAAATATTGTAACTTATTTGAGTTTACTTTTATTGACCTCTGTTTCGTGAGATTAGTTCATATTTCCAGAAACCTTTTGGTTTCTTTTTTCTTTGGTTAAACACACTGACATCCTCTGTCGAAGTCAGTTTTGTAATTGGAGTCCATAAAACCTTTTTTCTCATTGCAACCATTCCTCCTATCTACCGACAGCTCTTGTTAGCTTAATGCCGCTTCCGACCAAAATTTTTTGGGCATTTTTTTCTTTATGCTAATGTCCTCCATACTTCTTTCAGATCACAATGTTTCAACTACATACAAATATCCAGGGAGGGTTAATAACTACACCAACGTTTTCATTTAGGCACAAACAACCTTTGTTTATGTCCATAATTACTTGATAAGTTATTTCTTCACTCTTCTCCGATACGTCCTCTCGTACAAAATCAATCCAACGGTTGATTTGAACATGTTTTCTTAGGCATGCTCCTATTCTAGGTGGTAAGCACTTGTCTTTCTCATACTCTGACCGATTCCATTATATCGGACCTGCAGTTTTAGGCGGAAACAATGAAAATTATTTTCCACATTAGCGATTTGTCAGACGAAAGAATCAGCAAATGACATAGCTATATCTCCGTTATTTGAAGCTCTAGTCATGACGTTCACCTCTCCGAACTCGTGAAATGCTCATCACTGCATTATGATTTCAGCGACACTGGCGTTCCAACATTTGTCCTACAATATGTAAACAAGACTTACGTTTTATGAGAATATCATGAGGCGGCATTTCGATTAAACTTAATATTAACGAGTTTCGCCGCTTTCCGTGGCGAAAACCTTGCAACTAACACTTCACGCTTGCCTTAGTCTCACGTTTCCTCTAACTATTGCTTGGCTCAAACATTTGAATGCATCTGTCTTTTCTTTAATAAATTTTAGCCATCAGGAGGAACGGCGTTAGCAATACACTCACGCACCTTGGAAATACGTCTCTGAAATGTGCCGGTGGCACGAGAGGAATCTCTCATTGGGTGGGAAGCTGTTTTGTTGCCGAACTCTAATTTTAAGCCCTACGTTAGAAATTACGTAGATCTGACACACCGATAGTAAGTTAAGCTTCAGCAACATGCTCACAGACACATATCCACTAATCACTTTAAGACGAAATTTATAGATATTGACGAAAATAGTGACACCTAATAATGCTTTCTTTTAGTCTGTAGAATCATTTCGTTTCTTAAATACTTTGAGTCATCAGTCTTCTGACTGGTTTGATGCCGCCTGTCACGAGTTCCTCTCTTGTGTCAACCTTTTTATCTCACAGTAGCAGTTGCAACCTACGTCCTCTATTTGCTGGGTGTATTCCAGTCTGCTTTCCTCTACAATTTTTACCCTATGCCGCTCCCTCTAGTACCATGGAAGTTATTCCGCGATGTCTTAACATGTCCTGCCATCCTGTCCTTTCTTCGTGCCAGTGGTCTCCATATATTCCATTCCTCGCCAATTCTCCGCATAAACAACGTATTCCTCACCTTACGAGTCCACCTAGTTTTCAACATTCTTCCTTAGCACTACATCTCTAATGCTTCGAGTCTCTGTTTCGTTTTTCCCCACAGTCTCAAGTTTCACTACCATATAATGCAGTGCTCCAAACGTACATTCTCAAATTTCTTTGTCGAGTTAAGGGCTGTGTGTGAAAGCAGTGGACTTCTCTCGGCCAAGAATGTCCTTTTTGCCGTTGTTCGTCCGCTTCTTATGTCTTAGTTGCTTCCTCTGTTGTGCGTTATATTGCTGCGTAGGTAACAGAATTCCTCAACTATTTCTACTTTGTGGTTACCAATCCTGATAAGTTTCCCATTCTCATTTCTGCTACTTATTATTTCGGCTTTTTTCGATTTACTCTCAATCCGTATTCTGTACTCATTCCACCATTCATTCCATTCAGCAGAACCTCTAATATTTCCTCATTATCACTGAGGATACCAGTGTCAGATAATGGTACCATTGATATCCTTTCACCTTTAATTTTAATTCCACTCGTGAACATTTATCCCCCCCCCCCCCCCCCACACACACACCCACACATTGCTTCTATCTATAGACTGAACAGTAGGGGCGAAAGGTTACGTTTTATCTTACACCCTTTTTAATCCGACCACTTGGTTCTTGGTCGTTCGCTCCTATTTCCTGCTGGTTCTTGTACATATTGTACTCTTAAATTACCTGTCTCTCAGAATTTCTAACATCTTACACCATTTTACGTTGTCGACAAACCCTTAAGGCGTATTTTAGTTTCAATCTTGCTTCCATTATCAACCGCAACGTCAGAATTGCCTCTGGTGCCCTTACCTTTCCTAACGCCAAACTTATCCTCATCTAACAACATCAATTGTCTTCTCCATTCTTCTGTTTACTATTTTTGTCAGTGGACCGTAGCGGCTCTAATATTGGTGGTATGGCTTTACACTGGCGCCAGTAACCGTTTAGGTTGCCCATGCCCCGCATCGCGAGCTAGGGTCTGTGGTCGACGTGCGTGTCTTGTTGGTTTGGTGGGGCCTCGTCAGGCCAGTTGGCTGAGGAGCACGTGGCTGGCAAGTTGTGGCTTTTCGGAGACACAGGCGCGGGTCCCGAGGAAGGGCGTAAGGTTAAACCGGTCGGCGGCGTGCCCGGCCGGTTCGCTCAAGAATTGGTGGCGGCGGGCGGAGCGCAGGGAGACTGACGTAGCAGGCCACATGGTCGGCAGCTTACCACCCGGCACCGCTAACTGCACGTTTACGGCACCTCTGAGATCGCCCGTGTGAGATGGAGCAATAACGCCCTGTCTGGACTCCTGCAAGTCGCGGCTGCTCCTCACCTGAGCGCAGTGTTTTGTGTTCTTTTGAGTACTTGATAATGTAAGCCATGCCTGTGTTATATGGAACGGGGCCTGTTACATTAACGCGCCTACCAGGGGTCGAGTTTATGACGAACGGGCAACGTTACTAAGTCCAATGTGTGTTCTAGGCCAGATCTCGTGCATGAGGAAGTATTCCCTGTGATGGGTTTCGTGAAGGGAATAAATTGTGGCTCGATCTATGTGGGAGGCAAGGTGGTCTACGCGTGTGTGGTGGTTAATCAACAGACGCTGGTATCATCGGTAGTGAATACCAGTAATTTTAAAAAGCGTTAAACGTATTCGTACCCACTTGCCGTTATCTAATTTTTTTACTCCCTGGCCATTCCTGTGTGAAGCTTTGTTTGCGCAGATCAGATTGTTCCCTTTTTATGTATGTTGGCAGGGTAGCTTTGGTGGCAAACTACGTGTTGCTGTTCCCTAGCCCCGGAGCAGGGGTGTGTTGGCGTGGCGGCTTTCAGGTCGTCGCTTGGCTTCTTGGTTGACCAGCAGTCTGCTACGCGGCTGGTAGAGGCGGGGGCGTCAGTGGATCGTTAGGTTGATCGTTCCATGTGTGTCACGGCTGAGTGTCGTCGTTCATGCGGACACGAGTAGTTACATCTGTTTGGTGAATTTTAAGAGCTCAGGAGGTTAAGGCGTGTTAGCCAAGCCTTACATTTTTCCTCATTATACCTCTAACTTCTTTTGAGATTTGAGCCCTTTTAGTACTTCTCGGCGTGTGCAGTTTAAGACCTGTTACTTATCAAGAAACTGCCGAACCTTACCTTGATCCACAGTCATTAGCTACTGCACTTGCTTTATGTTCAAGTATAATGACTTTCCTGGAGACTAGAAGTCTACTTTGTAGGAATCAGCATGGCTTTCGAAAAAGACGATCGTGTGAAACCCACCTCGCGCTATTCGTCCACGAGAGACAGACGGCCGTAGACACGGGTTCCGAGATAGATGCCGTGTTTGACTTCCGCAAGGCGTTCGATACAGTTCCCCACAGCCGTTTAATGAACAGACTAAGAGCATACGGAGTATCAGACCAATTGTGTGATTGGATTGAAGAGTTCCTAGGTAACAGAACGCAGCATGTCATTCTCAATGGAGAGAAGTCTTACGAAGTAAGACATTTCAGGTGTGCCGCAGGGGAGTGTCGTAGGACCGTTGCTATTCACAATATATGTAAATAACGTTGTGGATAACATCGGAAGTTCACTGAGGCTTTTTGCGGATGATCCTGTGGTATATCGAGAGGTAACAGTGGAAAATTGTACTGAAATGCAGTAGGATCTGCAGCGAATTGACGCATGGTGCAGGGAATGGCAATTGAATCACAATTTAGAAAAGTGTAAGGTACTGCGAATACATAGAAAGATAGATCCCTTATTTAGCTATAAAATAGGTCAGCAACTGGAAGCTTTTAATTCCATAAATTATCTGGGAATAGGCATTAGGAGTGATTTAAAATGGAATGACCACAAAATTAATCGTCGGTGAAGCAGATCCCAGACAGATTCATTGGAAGAATCCTAAGGAAATGCAATCCGAAAACAAAGGAAGTAGGTTACAGTACGCTTGTTCTCCCGCTGCTTGACTACTGCTCATCAGTGTGGGATCCATACAAGATAGGGTTGATAGAGAAGATCCAGCGGAGAGCAGCGCTCTTCGTTACAGGATCATTTAGTAAGCGCGAAAGTTTTACTGAGATGATAAACTCCAGTGGAAGACTCTGCAGGAGAGACGCTCAGTAGCTCTGCACGGGCTTTTGTTAAAGTTTCGTGAACATACCTTCACCAAGGAGTCTAGCAGTATATTGCTCCCTCTTATGTACATCTCGCGAAGACACCATGAGGATAAAACGAGATTAGAGCCCACACAGAGGCACACCGACAATCCTCCTTTCCACGAACAATACGAGACTGGAATAGAAGGGAGAACCGATAGAGGTACGTAAGGAACCCTCCGCCACACACCGTCAGGTGGCTTGCGGAGTATGGATGTAGGTGTAGATGTAAATTTGGCTACTCGTTTCTTA
Organism: Schistocerca gregaria; assembly: GCF_023897955.1. NCBI lineage: Eukaryota > Metazoa > Arthropoda > Insecta > Orthoptera > Acrididae > Schistocerca > Schistocerca gregaria. The sequence continues at coordinate 654,746,054 of NC_064924.1, forward strand.
TTGACTGATAGCTGCGTGGCGTAAGCTTTCGGCTTATTTCGAATTTTGGACAATCATGTAATTATTAAGGATTGTGTCAAAGTTCCTGCTTGTCTGTATCAGTTGAAGTACATTTAAATGGTATGTACGTCAGCTTATCTTGAAGTTTGGGCAGTTGTATATGTAGCAAAACAAACTCCTCCCGTACAGGCCATGAAGGCCCAACGGTACCGATCGGCCGCCGTGTCATCATTAACCCATAGGCGTCACTGGATGCGAACGTGGAGGGGCATGTGGTCAGCACACCGCTCTCCCGGCCGTATGTCAGTTTCAGAGACCGGAGCCGCTGCTTCTCAATCAAGTAGCTCCTCAGTTTGCCTCACAAGGGCTGAGTGCACCCCGCTTGCCAATAGCGCTCGGCAGACCGGAGGGTCACCCATCCAAGTACTAGCCCAGCCCGACAGCGCTGAACTTCGGTGATCTGACGGGAACCGATGTTGCCACTGCGACAAGGCCGTATATGTATTAAGCGTCGTTAATTTTGGTAGCGATATATGGGTTGTCATTCAAGTTTAAATGTTATACCCATCCAGCTGGTCTGAGCGACTGTGCATTTTATTGTTTAAGGGAATTTTATTAAGAATTGTGCATTGCTAAGCGGCCTTCCAACAGCTACAATTAGTGGCGCGTATTGTGAGCAACCCAATATTTTGGTTTAATGTTGTCTAACTGTAACGGTCAGCTGGGCTTGCAATTTGTTAGTACATTTAACAACTGTTACTGTAATTCGTTTGGTTGATAAAATTGTTTATTTAACACGCTTGCACCCATGACGACTTGTTTTTGGGAATTCTGTGCTCCCGATTTTCATGTCTTCCTTATAATGGAATAACTTAGTTTTTTTAAGTGACTTGAGCCTGTTTAACTTTTGCTCAGATTTCTGATTCCTTTCTTATGTTTGTAAATTGAAATGTTAATGTTGCCATTATGTAATAAAGTATTTCACGAAACAAATGACAAATGTGTGGGTCCACTCTCCATATATTGCTCTTAAGATATCCCAAGCCTAGTTGTATCGGTCAACTTCGATGCACGAGCTGTTAAGCTGGTTGTGCGATAATCTCGCATTTACCGGCTCTTGCAATCTTCGGAATTTTATGGATGATTTTCCGGAAGTCAGAGGGGATATCGCCAGATTCCTAATCTACACACAAACGGGAATAGTCGTTTTGATGCCACTTCCCAATGACTTTAGAAATTCCGGTGGAATTCTATCTATTCCTTCTTTAGTCTTAAAGTCTACCAAAGCTGTTTTAAATTTTAGTTACAATTCTGGATGCCCATCTCTTCTGTACTACCTCCTGTGTCCTCTGTTACTTCATCAGACAAGTCTTCCCCCTGAGAGACCTTCAATGTACTCTTTCCACGTGTAACCACTCTTCTCTCTATACAGCAGTGGAATTCCCTTTGCAGTCTTAATCTTACCACCTTCGCTCCTCACCTCACAACAGGTTGTGTTAACTTTCCTATATGCTGAGTCAGTCCTTCTGATGATCTTTTTTCTATGTCTTCACTTTTTTCATGAAGCCACTTCGTCTTAGCTTCCCTGCACTACCTACTTATTTCTACCTTCTGATTTATTTCTGAATTTTCCTGAACATTTGTGTACTTCTCTCATGTATCAACTGAAGTATTTCTTCTTTTACCCATTGTTTCTTTGCACTTACCTTCTTTGTACCAATGTTTCTCTCTCCAACTTCTGTTATAGCCCTTTTAGAGACGTCCATTTCTCTTCAACTGTAGTTCCTATTAAGCTATTTCGGATCACAGTATCTATAGGCTCATAACTTCAAGCGTATCTCCTCATTCCTTAAATTCCATTGAGCCTTTATTCTTCCTGAAAAACTTTCTTTCTTTATCGTCAACTAGTGTGGACCAGTCCGGTATTCACCTAGCGGGATGTGGAAAACCGCCTAAAAACCACATCCAGGCTGGACGGCACACCGGCCCTCGTCGTTAATACGCCAGGCGGATTCGATCCGGGGCCGGCGCGCCTACCCGAGTCCAGGAAGCAGCGCGTTAGCGATCTCTGCTAACCTGGCGAGTTTCTGCCTACTCTTTATCATTACTAAATTTTGATCTGACTATCTGTTCCTTTGTACGCCTTATAATCCAGTATCTGATTTCGGAATCTCTTCCTGACCATAATGTAATATAACTTTAATCTTGCCCATCACTCGACCTTTCCCAACTACACTAGCTTTTTATGATTCTTGAATAGACTGTTTCCTATTACTTGTTGAAATTCACTGAACTCAGTCGCTCCCCTCTCTCATTCCTAGCACCAAGTCCGTATTCTCTCGTAGCCTCTTCTTCCACTCCTTCCCCTACAACCTGATTTATCGTTGTTGGTTTGCAGTCTAGTCTATTGAGAACAGCCCTGACTTCGAATTGTTCACAGTAACACTGCCCTGCCTTCCTATTTATAAAGAAGCACACTGTTACCCTGTACTCACCTGACCAAGAATCTGTCTTCCCATTTCACTGACATGAATACATACATATGTCAGACTTTCTTTTGAAAGTTTCTAGTTTGCCTACCACATTAGAACTTCTGACTTACCTAATTATCAGTAAGCAAACCACTGTATGACCCCAAAGCCCTGCATGTACAGAAATTCAAGTTGGGAAATCGCAAAGTCAACTAAAAATTATTAGTTGACCATGCCCTGAACAGAATGTATTTTATAAGACCGTAAAAATTTAAGTCATTCCGCTGAATGTATCTTCAACGTACAGATACTTCGAAGCCTCGTCCGTCATCTGCTCTTCTGCTACTGTATAGAAATTAGTCAGGTTCATACTCTACAGTTGGGAAGATTTGCAGCAAACAGCGTGAAAACAAAATGCTGAAGTCTTTGATAATACGCATGCTTTTGCTGCAAATACTTTACTGTAATTATTCGATAGTAAATTAAGAGTTATATGCACGCCACACTACACACAATGCAAAATCCATTATCAGTTAACGTGTAGACAAATTGGTGTAACATAACATTTGTTGTTGTTAGTCCTGAGACTGGTTTGATGCAGCTCTCCATGCTATTCTATCCTGTGAAAGCTTCATCTCCCAGTACCTACTGCAACCTACATCCTTCTGAATCTGCTTAGTGTATTCATCTCTTGGTCTCCCTCTACGATTTTTACCCTCCACGCTACCCTCGAATACTAAATTGGTGTTCCTTGATGCCTCAGAACATGTCCTACCAACCGATCCCTTCTTTTAGTCAAGTTGTGCCACAAACTTCTCTTCTCCCCAATTCTATTCAGTACTTCCTCATTAGTTATGTGATCTACCCATCTAACTTTCAGCATTCTTCTGTAGCACCACATTTCGAAAGCTATTCTCTTCTTGTCCAAACTATCGTCCATGTTTCACTTCCATACATGGCTACACTCCATACAAATACTTTCAGAAATGTCTTCCTGACACTTAAATCTATACTCTATGTTAAATCTCTCCTTCAGAAACGCTTTCCTTCCCATTGCCAGTCTACATAACATTTACTAACATTAATCTCAGAACACGAAGTGTACCTATCGACGATATAGTACAGCCGATGTGTGTGATTGAAAAGGAAACATATCGCATAAAACGTATCTGAGGTCGAAACCTAGTGATGTTGAATCATTCTTTATGAATTTCGGAAATTTACATCTGTTTTCCGTAAGTACAAAATTTCTTTTCGTGCTAATTCTATTATTTACGTATACAACTGCCTCGGTCTTAACTTTAGAGTTTTGTAACCTAAATTCGGTAACTATAGGATAATCTACGGAAAATAAGATTTTTAGTGCCGTATAAAACGATTGAATTACATGTTTGATACAGACGTGCCTGCCAAGTGTTGCCTCTATTCTTGGAAGACAACGTCAGTGATGGTACAGTGTGACCTTGCGTTAACTCGCCTGCATGGCCGGAAATTATGTAGTTCGCCTTCGGAGAGCGAGCGCCGTAGCGGTGTTGGTGTTTTCGGCCTATGACGTCCGCTATGGACGTATGCTGATGGCGCACTAAACGGCTGTTGAACTAGCGACATTTCGACACTGCTGATACCACCATATAGTTCATGTGACTGCTTTTCGATGTTACAGTTTTTCAGATTCTGTCTAAGTTATTGCCAAATTCAGGCTTAAACTAAATATTTTTGAAGCTTAAGTGAACGAACGCCGGTGGGCTAGGAAGAGGAGGGAGGTATTCAGAACTGTCCAATTAGCGTAGTAGTTTTTAGTTTTCGAACCTCTTTTATAGTATCTTGGAGCAGGCTAAATGCACAACTATGTCCACATAGAAGACCATGTGCAGTGGGTGATTAAACTTTCCGTATTTAACACGTTATAGCTCGGAAACTACCGCACGAGTACTAAACTGGTAATTTCAAGGACATGGGGAAGAGAAATAATGCAAAATCAATTTAATTTAAAGACTTAATGCGCTGCTACGTTACATCACAGTATTACATTCCGGAAACACTGTTCCAAAAGGGGCACCATCAGTGTCAAGAAGAGCCTGAAAGTGCAGGATTCCATTCTGCACAGCAGAACGAAGCATGTCTGTAGGTATGCTGGCTACATCTCTTGCTACGCTGCTATTCAGATCAGCACATGTGTTAATGTTCCCCTGGTAAACCGTGTGCTTCAGGTAACCCCTCGACCAGAAATCACAGGGAGTGATAAAGTGATCATACTGGCCAAGCATTTGTAAACGATCGGCTGATAATTCGATCATTTGCAAATGTGTTTCTGAGAAACAGGTTAACTTCACGGCCGACATGCGGGCGAAGCACATCGCACTAACGAGAGACAGTCACATTGCATGTCTATGGTCCTTGAGCGCCAATCTGTTCAAGAACGAATGGCCCGAGGTTTAAGTTGGCCGTGAAGCCACACAATACGGTGACTTGTTCACCATACAGAACACGTTAATGTACAGTGACTGGAGGTGAAGATCACCGCACTCGGCAATTCTGTGTGTTCACCTCACCAGTCAGAGAAAAATGGGAGTTTGTCCACAGAATGGTCTAGAACCAGCCCTTGTCAACTTCAGTCCTTGCGAGAAACTGGAGAGCGAAGTCAACACGTCGTTGTGCGTTCTGTGGTGCAAACTGTGTGCGATATGGATCTTTTATGGGTATCATTTGAGAATGGTTCGAAACACCTTCCGTAAAGTGGACCACGGGAGGTTAACAGTCGTGACACAGCACGCGCACTGCCTGACGACAGGGAACTGTGTGCAGCGTTGTCGGCGTCAGCAACAGCGACTTCTTCAACCACATGTGGTGCAACCGGAGCGACGCCCGGTTCGCCAGTTGACTAACGTCATACTCCGCACAGCAGGTGGGGAAAGGACTCCTCCGTAATCCTTTCAACCGGGGATGTTCTCCAAGTGCAGCTGCAGCATTACCGTTGTTTTTGTAATAGATCTTCACCAGTAATGCCTTGCTCCTTTTGTCCAAGCTCATGTTAACACGTCAAGAAGTGCATGCACTGAGAATGGTCAAATGTGTGGAATTGTGAATCACGGTGACATCACGGCACCTGGTGGCCATAATTGGAACTGGGCGGTGGCACTATGACGCATGAAAATCATGCATCCCATACTACGGACATTAAGTTTGGTACTCGTACGGTAATTAGTTTCCGTGTTGTAACGTGTTAAATAGGGAAAGCTTAACGATAACCACCCATTATTTGCAGTCACCGTCTTTGAAACCTCTTCAAAATTTGTCACAGTCTGCCGTATCAATGTTAGGAAGTTTTAACTACTTCAGTTATGCGCTGAAGTACATAATACATTAGCCTCTGCGGATATGTGGTCATTGGTCACTGTTGCGAACTACTGCTTAGGACCATTATTTTACCGTATTCATCTGTGGTCAGAATAGGACACTTAATGGGTAACGCTTGAGCCTCTAATCTTCAGCTGCGGAAAGTTCCATCAGTTACTTCGGTTCCTTTTAATGGAAGAAAGAATTGGTTTCTTGAGGCCACTAAGGCTTTCGTGACAGTAGTACAAATACTCCAAGCACTACATCAGTTAAATAACATCTGAGTGTTGCGTGCCTCCAGCGTACTTCCGAAATTATACTCCGAGGTAACTCAGTCACGTTGTCAGAAGTCAGACTGCCTAACTTCCAGATGAAGTTTTCATTCTGCAGCGGAGTGCGCGCTGGATTTGAAACTTTCTATATACTGTGTGCCAGAACGGTACTAACTCCCACGTTCCAGTTCCGTTAAGGCGCACAATCTGCCAGAGAGTTTCAATATACTATAATTTTTCTGCAGCGCAACAGGGAACTTAAAACAGTTCATCGCTTGTCAGTTGTCGGCAGTTTGGTACGAATTGTGTACCTGAAGGAGTGATCTATGCAGCTTTGAGGCAGTATCACTGAGACACATTATCCAAGTAGCCTCCACGGTGGGACTTTTCGAACACAATGGATGAAAACGCTGTCATTTTCTACGGATGAAAAACACGTACTCCATGAAAAGGAAGCAATGAACTGGGTTGTCTCAAGTCCCCTACGAAACTCAAGATTTGTTTCCGAAGCACGCAACGGTGGACAGTAACAGATCTTAATTTATAGATTAACCGGATCGCTAGTCCAGACTTGTTCCTGTACCAACTTCGCGGGCTAATTGGGTACTCTACTACATACAGTTTCTTCTCAGTCCGCTTATGGGTGTAGTGCCGAGAATACTACTTAACAGCCCTCATTTTTTATCTTCTCGGCGTCTCTTATCACGTTCTACTGGAGACAATATTCTGAGTTTGGCCTTCAGAGCATGCTTGGAATTTTTCAAGTAGGTCCTCGCGAGATATTTGGCGCTTTTGAACGCGTTTCTGCCAGTTCTTTTTTCCTTCAGGATTTCTTTTACACTCCAACTTAGGAACGTAGCGGGTGATAATTCGCGCTACCTTCAAAACGCACCAAGTCAATCTTCTGGTGGATCCACACTAGAATATTCTCACTAAGGTTTACGGAAGTGATCCCGTTCCTAGACTACAGTTTCTTAGTGTTATAACGAACCCAAACAATTAGTTTGCTTGTCCTGTAACTAAGCCTCTGTTATCATTCCTCTGATTTCCTGCAAATTGCTACACTACAGCTCCGTATAAGATTGATTTTAATTGAGATTCTTTTTAAGACGCTACCACTTTCTTTTTTGACTGTCACTTTCTTATTACTATGTATCTAGTTTATCAAGTATTAGCCCCGTGTATATACTAGGGTGTTTCAATGGTCTCTGATAATCTCGTAACCTTGTGACCGGTCAAAAAGCAACTAACATTCTCTTTCACTCTCATGAAAGTTAACGTGCTTCTTTCACGGCAGCAATGTTGCTACGCTTCAGCGAGTAACTCAGTTTCAAACTTCCCATCAATTAATTTCCCTCCGTAGGATTCCTTCGTAATTTTAACTCAAAGCATAACTTGCACGCTTATCCTCCCAGCCTTGTTTACTCTTTCTTAGACTCACGCAAGACAATCATAGTATTAACCCTCGTTGGCACCTGAGAGTCCATGCTTTATCTGCCACGTATTTTGTCTGCTTTGCATATTAGTGTTTTTTCTGTAGGTCAACAGCTGGGTTAACAGCCAACCATTTGTCTGCTCTCGCAATGGTCTTACTTGCTGAGAGAGAACTAGGTGCCCGCTTTGTAATGCGTTTGTTCAGCTATCTTGTGAGCCATGTATGTCAAGGGGCAAGGCACGGATAGCTTTACTGACATTCGAAAAATTCCTTCCAGGTGCTAGAACGGACAGTGGATATTTGAGTACGTATGTGAAGGAACTTTAAAGCAGCTATTCGGAAAACAGAAATCGTCATTAATTGTACGTAGTCTGTTGCTTCAGCTCCTCGCCTTGAGTTTACCTTAAGTTACCGTGTTTCTACATGGGTGGTAGCAGCTTTATTTATGCTTTGAAGGATCGCCTTAAGAAATGTCACCCGGGTTACCGAGTACTGAAAACTTCAAGCCAAGAGGTACTAGGGACGTTCTGGCCTGCAGATCTGGTTATTGTTCTATAAATCAATATTGAATGTATTTTATGTTAACTGGGGACCTAGAAACGACGGAGAGGCTCCGTCTCCGCCGCAGCCGCAGTGGTCCACAACCCCACGACGACTACCGCAGTCCACTTCACCCCTCCGCCGCCCCACACCGAACCCAGGGTTATTGTGCGGTTCGGCTCCCGGTGGAGCCCCCCCAGGGAACGTATCACACCAGAGAAGTGTAGCCCCTATGTTTGCGTGGTAGAGTAATGGTGGTGTACGAGTACGTGTTTGCGCAGCATTCGCCGACAGTGTAGCTGAGACGGAATAAGGGGAACCAGCCCGCATTCGCCGAGGCAGATGGAAAACCGCCTAAAAACCATCCATAGATTGGCCGCCTCACCGGACCTCGACAAGTCCGCCGGGCGGATTCGTGCCGGGGACCAGGCGCTCCTTCCCGCTCCGGAAAGCGGTGCGTTAGACCGATCGGCTAACCGAGCGGGCTTAAATCGGAATTAGTTGCAGTCCATCTTTGAGATTTGGAAATACCCAGTTTGTTAGGGGACTTCTGACAACCGAGTCTCTTCCTTTTTATGGAGCATGTATTTTTTTACCCGTAGAAAACGACGCTCTTTTCATCCATCGTGTTTCAAAAATACTCTGTGGAGACTACTTGGGTAATGATAAAGGACCACAGTGGAGTGTTTCCGTTTCGTTTATTACGCCACAATCTTTTGTTCTGAATGAACAGCTTCAGGCGACCGTTAGTTCGACAAGGCAGATTTGCTATTAGAGCTTGCACATAATGCAGGATTCGGACCTCACATCGAAAATTAACCGATCTTCGTACCTAGTCCACAGAAAATGCCAGGAATATGCCAGTGTCTTGACTATCCGATCGCTGTGTACTGTTCCGTATCATCATTTCTACTATTAGTGTGTAAGCTGGTCTGCTGTCTGCCTTTGTCTTACCTTTTGTTCTACACGTTGCGATTTAGTCAGTTTGATGGAGAACGGCATTTTTCGGTCACCTGGACCGACCACACTACCCCGTCACTATAAACTTTGTTGGTAGGGGACTGACGACCTCAAATGTTAAATCCCATAGTGCTCAGAGCCATATGAACCTTTTTGACCTGCTTTGCAAACATAGGTTCAAGACTGCACCAAGACCAAGCGCCTGTTGACACCTGGAGATGCTGTACATGTAACCGAAACGAAACAGGAAACTAAGTAAACAAAAATACATGCATCTAACAAGTTTCGTTGACGGACTGATTACGTGCAAAGTATGAAATATTTAGTAACACTAAAGGTGGTTTTTCTGTTTGCTTCAAAATTCCTTAAACGTATTTCACGGTCTGATGGGTATTGTTCCTATATGCTTGAAAGTATTACTTGAATGTCCTAAGTTTTTAGTTTATATCAATGGCTCCCAAGCTTTGTAACACCATTACCCCTAAGTCCAATCAGATGTTAGCTAACTACCCCGCTGCAGGTTTTATGTAATACTTGGTACTAAACATTTGTGAAAATTTAGACCGGAATTTGTTTGGACTCTAAACGTTCTGGTAAATCAGAGTGGCTAATGAACACTCTTCAAGATCTAGGGCACTGTCCGGTTAGATACAATCCGAACAGCCCTGAAAGATCGTAAGTGCAGAAACTAATATGTACTAAAATATACAAACCTTTTATTTTGGCACTAACAGGAAAAAACACTTTGGCACTTAATATTTATTGCCGTCTACTCACGTTTATTTACTGAGATAATGACCAAGTTTCTTTTCTTTCAAACTTGGGTGGCGTTTGAGCGCAGCAGTATCGCTTAGACGTTCCATTAACGTCAGTTCGGCTGGAGTTTTCACTGCTAGCGTTCGAAACAAACCATTTGTTTTTGTAGCTGCGCAGTTGCCTCCGTTTAAGGCATTTACCCCCTGAAATGCCACATTCGATGCCCACATCACTGTCGTCCTCTGTATCAAAACGGGCGGCAATAAATATTTCGTCATGGCTCCATTGTGTGTCCAGGATCACTATTACCCTGCAACCAGGCATCTACACCAGTGTCTGCTACATCCGAAGAACCGGGAATGTTTTCTAAAATTTCAAGGAATTCCAGTGTTCACAAATTTCGATGGTGCAATCAAACAGAAGGCCATACTATTTTTCCACGACTTCAGAATCAACAATGCTGTAGCATGATCCCAAGATGCTGGAATCAGAATCAGATCTCTTATAGTTGGCGATTTCAACAGTTAATGGCGAGAGTGGACACTATTTTCCTGCTATGTTTTTCATCAGGTCAAATTTGTTTTGTTCAGTGCCGCTTTGTCCGTCGAAACTTTCACTTCGAAGCCTTGTCTTTACGCAGACACTGAACACAAAGAACAGTACCGGTTCAGCTCAAACCCCTGATGTACAGATCCACACTAAACGTAGTGATGGTAGCTGGAAGCGTGGGACCGGTGATCTGTCACCTGTTGTGCGTTCATGACTGTACACAAACCGTTCCGTACCAGTTTCATACCGCACATTTTCGCGTTAACAAAGGAAAAGAAAAACGAAGTTCTTGTGGATAAATTTATCTACAGAAGGCGAACATTAAAAATTAAGTTCTTGAACCAGTTTAGAGTGTGTGTTAAGGGCAGTCAACGACACACTGGATGGACAATGAAAAACTGAAGCGTAAAACTAACCTGTAGTTTTTCTGGTAAACTAACTTCTGCTATCAAACCGAAGCTTTCCTATACAAATTTATCAGAAGCTTACAGTCAGCAGCGGTTTTGGCTTAAGGAGAGGATACCAACATTTAAATGAGGGAACATTCGTAAGTTGGAATTTGCTCAGCGAACACTGGAGATGGGGCTATCGAGAAACAAGAAAAAAGATGAACGATGAGACTGCAGGGTAATGAAAAGAAAGCGAATGGGACGGGAGCGACAGATGGTCCGGCGAATGGATGGCAGATGCACGGAAGTCCTTTATTGGATTCCAGCAGAAAAAAGATCAGGTAAACTGCACGATGGTAGGTGGGTAGGTGACAAAGTGCAAGAGGCACCAACGATGAGTGTTGCTGGATATAAGTATGGGAAGGTCTAGGAGGCCTTTATATACCATTAGATGTCATAGCTGGTAATGATTGAATTTGTTCTGATACCTCCATATTGTGTGTTTTGAGTGATTATTGAACACCAGCTCGGATAGGAAAGAGGACAGGGGGGGCTGCTTTCATGGTGGGAAAAGAGGAGTTAGTCCCATTGGCTGTGGCCTTGACTTTATAAGAAAACCTACGTAGTAGGAAGGGCTCATGGCGAACTGGACCCGCTCATCCTGCGTGCGTCGCAGCCGGCGCGTTACCTCGCTACGCTCTCTGCTTCCGTGCCTTCTTATCGGTACGCGCAGTTCCGTCACTCAAGTACCAACTCTGCTGACGTCACCAGCATCCTGCAGCAACGTTTTCGAGCTCTGCCCTCCTCGTATAAGAATGTTCAGCTGCTCATACAGTTATTTGTTTGTGTTGCGCAGAAGATCTGTTTCCAAAATTACGCAGCGGATTCTGCAAGAGTAAAAATCAACCGGTTTAGGTTTTGATAGTTTTACACTTTATTTGTAATAACTGCACAATTTTTCACGACAATACAGACATTCAAATCAAGTCGCGAATAAAATTTCTTATTCAGCACAATAGAAAATTGTAAGTTTTCCCACAGTAAGTAGCATTTCTAGTTAATAGGCTAGAGCTACACCACTGCCTGAAGTTCATCGTCGTTTTTCGTATTTGCGGCCTGCTCATTATATTTAGCATGTTGCCTAAGCTTTCCGTATATTTGGCTCATGTGATTTTGCGGTGTTAGTTTTCAGTATGTGATTACTGAATAAGTTCGTTGCCACATAGTGGTACGTGTGATAAATGTTGCAGTATGTGCGAGCATCCAGAGTTCAACATTGTGTTTTCTCGGTATTTGAGTCTTTCGGGTCGTATCAGTTCAGATATCTACATTTGTAGGGGTTATCCTGGCGGTCACTGACAATTGACGGGGAAAATTTCACAAATCACCTTTGAGTTTACAGGTAAATTTGTATCATTGACTCAACATTTCTGCATATAATGCAGTCGTCGCTCGAACTAAGGAGTATTTTGTGGAGTTCATTGGTCAGGAATTTGTCATTCACGTTGATGTACCATTTAGATTATACGGTCGACGCAACGGAACTGTATTAATTTCCTTTGTAATTGAAGCGAAGACCATCGTCGATCGAAACGATCAATGAGCTGTTGTCAATTGTGTGTTAAGTATTTTTGTTTTTCTCCATTTTGCTGTTTATGTAACTAAACTCATGGTAATATTTCCTAATGTGCTGACACAAAATGTTAATTTTAGCTAGGTTTTTCAATGGTTTGCTATTTACCGGCTTATGTTTGAGTACTATATTTTGGGCGAGGATTGGATTTTTTCCTTGTTATATGGTGTGTACAATTAGTAAGTCTTCGGCACGTATTTCACGCTAGTAAGATTGGGAGTTCATTCGCATATAGTAGAATCAATGTGTAGAATTAAACTTTAAACACTTTGCGTCTCGATATAAATCAGCGAAAAGCTCGTTGGATGTTGTTAGCCAGTGGGTCTGGGATACGCAATATTTGCGCTATGTGCCATAGTTGCTTGCTATTGAAATGGCTCCTCTTGACTTATTAGAGTCTAGTCCCCTTTCAGACAATTTCCGGGACAGCTCTTGTATTGCTCAGAATCTCCCTACAATTTTGGTTCATTTGAACTGGAATTGCATTTAGATACAGATGAAATGATTTATGCGATATCACAATTCTATGCCAATCCGTACTGTCCAATAGTGTCAGCGCCTAGTCCGATTTTTAACCGAGTCATCGTCTTTGTATTTAAGCTGGCACATGTCTTGACTCCAGGCAACAGGGAAATTACACAGTTATCTACGTACGTTCTGGAAGGCATTTTAATGTTATGAAGCGTTAGACCTTTGATGCTACATGAACAAAGGTTCGATGGTGGTAGAATACATCGCCATTGGCAACGGACACTTGCCTCACGCACTATCAATACACATCTTTGCACGCCCCCTACCGCCGGTTGTTAGAAAAGGCAGAAAACTCTGCTACGTCGTTTTCTAAAGGAAACGACCAAAAATTCATCTCAGAATATTCAGAAATAACTACGATGAACAAACTAGACCGCCAGTCGGGGATTTGAACCGCGCTGTTAACGAACGCTTGGGAAGTGGTTGCCACCACTGTGGTAAAGGCACAAGTTTTTTCTTACCGAAGGTACGAAGCGCGAGTGAAAGTTTTACCTAGAGGACAATGTTGCGTGGACTTATTTTCAGGCGGGAGATGCACGAAACGAAACTATTACCATAACAGCCTGCCACTTTTACTGAATTATGGATACGCAAATTTATCTGAGGATGAATCTGAAAGTAGCGCCCCCTAAGTAAAAAATTTGACCTTAGCGTGAACTGTCCTCTATACAACACTGTCGTTCAAGTCATTATGCTTTTGTGCACATTGCGTCATCGTTGAACCCACACATGAAAACTAGTTTAGCAAAAGTTTATGGTTTTGCTACTTAAGCTAAAGCGGTTTTAACTTTATCCGTGAAGAAAGTTTATGGGGTTGCTGTAACTCACGTTTAGCGATACGTCAAGGTGTTTGGTAACGGAGAAACAGACTGCGGATAAATCACACAGCGGCCGGCTGACTGCCACAGATGCCAATCGAGAACGTGCTGATGTGATCAGTAAAGAGACGAGTTAGAGTTCACGAACAATTGTTTCAAAATCATTGAGGAAAACGGGCCAAGAAGCACAACCCAGAATTTTCCCTAACAGGTTTTGGTGCCTGGGTTGAACTACGGCGTGAGTGTATACAAATGCACGAAGAAAGGTTGTTTTAGATACGTGCTCATGCCGGAGCTTCCTGCACACCATTCGCTACCGAACAGGAACGGATTAAAAGTGTGTAGCATCACTAAAATCTCTCAAGCTTGCGATAGTAGTAACTTCTACCGTAACGATTATAGTAATCTGCTCCCATATCAAACCTAGGAGAGTGAGATGCTCTAGGGAATCCATTTCGTCTTAACGAGTCACAGATTGGATTACTGTGTATAAGAAAACGCGCACTGTCAATGGAATTGCATCAGTTAATCACTCTTGTTATTCGAAGGGTCATATCTACTTTCCATGAACTAATTTTGTGTAAAAATTAGTCTCTTTCTGACGGCAATACTAATAGTTACGTTTAACGCTCATTGGATCATTCCCTTGTACTTACGAACCTGCGACGTTTTTTTCGAAAGATTAACTCAGAACGTTTCATTTCTGTCAGTCGTCGTGTAGTACAGGTAAATATTTAGAAGTGTTAAGAAGCTACTATCCACCTCACACTGGAAGTTTATTTGCCATTAAAACCAAAACATCTCTACCCTGCTTTATCGTGACTTACATTTCTAAAATTGTGACCTTGGAAGTCGCAGAGTGTACGGAGAAAATGTTGATTTAATAGTATCGACGTACATTGGTGAGAAGTAGATTTGGTCTTTAGTCGCTTATTTTAAAGACGAGTGCCATTTCCGATATTTCTTACAGATGAGGATACAGAAGTGGCAGTGTCCAAATATATACAACAAAAAAATGGTTCAAATGGCTCTGAGCACTATGGGACTCAACTGCTGTGGTCATTAGTCCCCTAGAACTTAGAACTACTTAAACCTAACTAACCTAAGGACATCACACACATCCATGCCCGAGGCAGGATTCGAACCTGCGACCGTAGCAGTCGCACGGTTCCGGACTGCGCGCCTAGAACCGCGAGACCACCGCGGCCGACAACAGCTGATAAATGTATTATATCTGTTGCACGTATAGTTTAAGGGTGGTAGGACATCAAACGGGCCGACTTTAAGCAGGAGAGGCACCGCAGAACATTTTAATCTCCACTGTCTGTACTTTTACAAATGAATTCATAAAACTTCGTCAGCATTACCACGAAAGATTCAGTATTCACTCAGTAGTGGAAATTCAAAAACAATTTTTTTTATATGTGAAATTCACTTGCTATTGGCTGCATTTGTTGCTATAGGTACACTTCTCTTCAAAAGTAAGAGATTCTTCGATGAATTTTGAATTTGAATTTTGCACAGCCTAGAAACCATACTTACAGGTGTATGAAACTCTAGAATTTTCCAAACCTATTTAAAACGTTGGTTAAATCTGAGATAATTAACTACAAGATTTGAGTTTTTCTAAACATGGAAGTTCAACAGCTCATTCATTTTAATAAAATCTAGAGTTTCAGACACCTGAAAGTATGGTTTGTATGCTCTGCAAAACTGATCGAAGACTTCCTTTTGAAGAAGTGTACCTACAGTAACAAATACAGCCCATAATACGTGAAAAGAATGATTAAATTTCACGTGTAAAAAACTTGTTTTTGAACTTCCACCGCTGTGAGTGTGAATCCTGAATCCTTCCTGGTCATGCTGACAGTTTTATGAATTTATTTGTAAAAGTATAGACAGTGGAAATTAAAATGTCCTGTGGTGCCTCGCTTGCTGCAAGTCGGCCCGTTTGCTGTCCTGTCCACCATCTCTTTTGCAGTATTCAGGTGCTTGAGAATGGTCGGTTATGGACTAAATTAGTTCAAATTTGATTCATGTTAGCAGCTACTTTTTCCAACATTACTTACAAGGGAACCTCCCCATCGCACTCCCCTCAGATGTAGTTATAAGTTGGCACAGTGGATAGGCCTTGAAAAACTGAACAGATCAATCGAGAAAACAGGAAGTAGTATGGAACTATGAAAAAAAATAGTTAAAATATACAAACGGAGTAGTCCATGCGCAAGATAGGCAACATCAAGGATAATGTGAGCTCAGGAGCGCCATGGTCCTGTGGTTAGCGTGAGCAGCTGCGGAACGGGAAGTGCTTGGTTCAATTCTTCCCTAGAGTGGAAAGTTTACTTATCTTTCGCAAAGTTATGATGTGTCCGTTCGTTCATTGACGTCTCTGTTTTGCGACCGCACCGCAAAACCGTGCGATTAGTAGACTGAAGGACGTGCCTCTCCGATGGGAACCGAAAACATTTGATCGCAAGGTCATAGGTCAACCGACTCCTCCTCAGGAAAACACGTCTGATATATTCTATACGACACTGATGACGGCATGTGCGTCACATGACAGGAATAAGTTGTCGACCCACCTAACTTGCACACTTGGCGAAAGGGGGGAAAAAAGATTCTTCTACCTTGCCCGATTTAAGTTTTCTTGTGGATATGATAATCACTCCCAAGAAAGTTATGAAAATATAAGAGTGTCACAAATTGCAACAAAATTTCACAGTCGCACAGTCTCCCCTCTGATCTGTCAAAACATGTTTTTAACGTTTTCAAATTTTTCCGTGTGTAGACCGTCAAATCCTGCATATGTCCAAGCAAATCCGAACATGTCCTGGAATTTTGGAGAGCGAAGTTTATTATGTGTGAGTGCCTGAACTTTGATAATTGTCACTCGAGGGAAGACTTGAACGAAGAACCTATCGTTTCGCACGTGCTCACGCTAACCACGGCGCTCCTGAGCTTATACTATCCTTCATGTTGCCTATCTTGCGCATGGACTACTCAGTTTGTGTATTTTGCTTATTTTTTCATAGTTCCACACAACTTACTGTTTTCTCGATTGATCTGTGTTCAGTTTTTCCAAGACCTATCCACCGTGCCAACTTATAACTAAATCTGAGGGGGGGGGGGGGGGGGGGGGTGCGCTGGCGAGGTTCCCTCGTTAGAGTTTGAATGTGCTGTTTTCCAGTGGTTCCATTCTTGTCCGAGTGCTTGCAAACCACCTGCTGCAGATTAGATGGCTGGCACCAGGTTCACCGTGCCGGCAACAGGTGACGCCGGCTCCGCTGCCGCGGTTTCCAGTTCCCAGTGGCGGGATGCAGATGACTCGACTCGGCTCGGCTCCGCCGTGCCGGCCAGCCCCATTCAGAGGGCATTACGTCGCTTCCTGCCCGCAGCCGGCACCGCTAATGGACTCTCAATCGGCCACCGCGGACCCGCAGCGTGTAATTCCAGACGGAGGATCACTTACCTCGTAGTCAGACCACTCGTGGAGTCCCCGAGTTAAGCGTCTGGCGTCTGGCGACTGGCGACTGCTGGGGCGGACCCGTCGAGCCTGGGGGTAGCTGCACCACGGTCGGTTCCCAAGGGACAACCCGAACAACTCGCAGCGCATCGTGACGTGTCGTGTCAAAACAGCTCCAGCAACGCTCATTCTGTTTCTAAAGTAACATTCTTACTGCGGAACGAAGTCTCTGACAGTTACCGACGGATGCTGAAGTAATTTCCGGTGTGCCCCCGGGAAGGGCGTTGGGACCTTTCCGTTCACTTTGCATACTAATGAACCTGCATAAAGTAATACAAACTTCACATTTTTAAGATATTGCAGTTTTCCACGCACATCAAAAGCTTTGCATCACCTCTGTTTCGAAAGTCATGGCACAAAAAACAAATTGGGTCTTAGGCATGCGTGTATATTCCTTTGCAGTAGGTCCAGATCAGCAAATAAAACGACAAAATTTGTCTTACCTACGGAAGGTTTTTCACGTCAATACCTTGTAGATGTCTCATTGCTGGGGTGCCTGCTTGGGTCCGGTGGCGGCTTACGGGCGACGACATCGAGCCATCCCTGGCCTAAATTGTCCCACTCTTCAATCGTTATTGTGCCCAAGTCGCATCCACCCCCACTTTGTCGTTGTGGAGCTTCCAGTCAGTAGCTCACATCTTGGTTGAATGCCCCCTTCTTTTGGCTCTGCGTGCTAAGTACAGACTCCCCCACACTTTACCTTTGATGTTGGCTGACGATTCCCGGATGGTCGATCTGGTTCTCGGTTTCCTCCGGGAAAGGAGTTTTTACTCTCACTTTTAAGGTTTTTAATCTCCCTCTGGTGTTGGGGCAGGGCGGTGACTGTTGGGGTATCTCCCACTGTAAGCCGTCTTTGGAGATTCCCGACTCCCCTCCCTGTCCGAGATCCTCTTTTCTTCCACTTTTACTCTGTTTTTATCTTTTTAGGGCGTTGGTTAGTTTCCTTTTCCCATACGCATTTCTACATTCTAGTGGTTGCACCTTTTAAGTCGCAGGTGGTCTTGCCTCTGCTGCTTCACAGGTGGGATAATTTCTGGCTCTAGCATAGCGTTGGGTTCGCTCTCTTGCTGACTTACCTCATGTTTTTACCATTGACAACATGACTGCCTTTTTACATTTTTTAGCCTTTTTCCCTTTTATCGTTCTGACTTTTGAGATGTCACTATCGGAATGGACCACATTTAAGAGAAGGAACTGATAACCTTGCTGTTTGGTCTCTTCAACCCCAACCAACCAAGTCGCATCGAGTACGTGGTTGGACGTCCGCGACTCTTCACAGAACGTTGGGTTCGGAGGCTTGCCTGGTCTGTGAAGTAAGGTAAGTGGTGATCTGTGGCATATCTACCGAAAGATCACATGGGAGTGCACGCACAAGTGTTTCGGAGCACACCGTTCGTCACTGTTTAACAAGGAGCTCCGCAGCAGACCACCCCTATTTGTTCACATGTCTAGTCAACGACACGGTCAATTAAGATTGCAGTGGGCACGGGACCATCGGGATTCGACCCTCTATCAATGGAAACGTTCGGCTCTTCGGATGACTCATTTTTTGCTACATTAGGTCGAAAGTAGTCTCCACAAACGTCGTCATCGATGTTAACGGCGGCTCGAAACAGGCTAGTGAGTAACGTTATGCTATGCTATGGGAGACGTTCTGAGCTTGCATGGGACCCTTCATGCATTATTTCTTCCCCGACGACGATGTCATCTTTGAGTAGTATAAATGTCCGTGTCTGAGTCAAATTCGTGCTACAATGGTTTCAGGAGCATTAGAGTGAACTCACGATTTCTCGGCGACCAAAGTCGCCTGATGTAAATGATATGGAGCCATCACCGCGTACGAAAATCAGCGGCCCGTTATTTACGCGAACTATTTGATCTGTCCGTAGACCTCTATTGCCATGTACTTCCACAAACCTACCAAGAAACTGTCACATCCCTGATACGCAGAATCAGTGCTATATTTCGTCCCAAAGACGGACGAACAAGCTATTAACGTGGTGATTAAAATGTTTTGGCTTATCAGTTTAATGCCACCACCACCACCACCACCACCACCACCACCACCACCACCACCACGTATGTGTGAGACAGTGGTGTTGCGTTCGGTATTTCGGGTTGTCTGCCAACACGTAGTTTGCAATTATCAAGGCACAAACAGACCCCAAATCCATAAACACCGCTCGACACCAACACTGGTGCGTCCACTCCACATGATTTCTTGCCCATCTGCAACCCAGTCCATGGTGGTGTGGTGGACGATATGGTGCATGCCACTGTTGTCGGGAACCGAGTGTGACATATAATCGACTAACAGTTTGGTGCGATACGTGATGTCCTGTAGCCCCTTCGAGCGCCGAATTCAGTTCTGGAGCACTCCGCCCACTGTTCCTTTGAAGACTTCGACATATCATTCCGTGCGCCTGTGGAACATTTCGCAACCCATCACTGATTTCGGTGCACACGTCTACCTACTTCCCCAGCTGACAAGCCCTCTGCGCGTAACGTGATGTTTATCATTGGATGCGACTGTTCCTTTTGGCATGAATGATGTTCACTACATTTGCTCTGCCGAGTTGCTTCCATTTTCTGCACAATATTTCGACGACCAACCCAATTCTCTTTCTGGACTTCAGACTGAACTACTGTTGGTTCCGCACCACTACAGTGTAGCTGGATTCTCGACCCCCACTACGATCTTTGAAGCCCTTGTTTCTGAAAGCTCGCACCTGTGTTCTGTGAAACGCCAATTCTTTACACGGAAGACTGGTCCATAGAGCTCTAGCCCTTACAGACAAAGAGCCTTGGCGAAGAACTGAAACGTCTACGAATAGTCTTCCGAAGGTATGAATACTCGGACATATTGAAAGGGCGATCCATTCAAATTTAAGAACACCTGATTGAGAGGTTGAGAGACCGGGGAAGAAGCTAAAAACCGCGTGTCTACTTTGTTGGCCCAGAATCTGGAAAGATCCAGATCCTACGGAACCACGCCATGCAGTTCATTTCGCTCTCTTCAACTATGATAAAAAGTCTTTGCAATGCTGAACACAATCAAGGTCTCCTAAAGCTCTGTGTGTGTCGCATGCGAATGTGGATTGTCTTACATGGGGGCACAGGCTGGGTGATGCAAGGAACACCGCCGACACACCAGACTAGAGCTACTAAGCGTATAACTGGCTGCAACCACTGCCTCTAATATACTCGTAATCATGAAATTAAACACGATGAGACCAGCCAGCATCGTGGTGCAGGTGGTCAAGTTTCTGCGACAGCATAATTAAGGAGTGTATTGAAATAAATGTTAGAAACCCTAACAGGGAGATTTCAATTTAAATAACGCTTGGGTGACCGGCACAATTAAAACCTCTCCGTTAGATAAGCAAACACTAAATGGGGACCTGCACTGTCAAAGTTAGCAATATCAAATCGTGTTGTGGTGATGCGATTTCTATTCCACATATAAATATTTCGAACTAGAGTGTATATATAATTTTATTCCTAATTCTTTTGAGATGAAGCTTTAAAAAATGTAAATGTTATTACCACCTTCTGCCACGTGGCTAATGTGTCAAAAATTAGACTGCGTTCTGTTCCTCTGTCGTTTACAGGAGAAAGGTTCGCAACACCCCTGAGCAACTTAGACCTTCCTCGTATCGGTTAGCAGTATGTTTCGCAATGTTGGCGGGGGAGAAAAAAAAAAGGTTTCGGGAGGCGCCATTATTCATGATGGCCGCCGAGTTCACGGACATTAATCCTTCAATACCGTCACACGTATACTCAGTAAGTGAAGCAGGTGACAGTGGTCCCACACAAGGAGCCTCGTATACGTGGACTGTTCCTCAAATCTTCTGTCAGTTGGGGGTGTGGTGGATAGTTACGGCACTAACCAATTTGTCTTCGGATCGCGTACATTATCTTGGCGCTCCTAGACGATTATGGTGATCGGCGTAAGGGCAATTCGGCCTTCATATTCGAAATTTCGCCAAGTTTTTCCGTTTATGTACACTGTACAATCTTAATCATGCATACAAGACTTAGTGATTCAATTAAAAATAATGGTAACCTACAATTGATTTATCATTCCCCACACAGTGCCAAAATTTTAACGCTTCCTAGTTACCTCAGTGGGAGTAAGACCGATCTTGATATTGAGCTAAGCATACAGTAAGCTCTATCATCTTACCACCACCCGCTGTGAGCGCTAGCCCTGAAACTAAAGATTTTTTACAAGGTGTTTGGAGGGAGCTACGAAGAAAGTTGAAACTGAGTCGTAAAATAGTGAAGTTATTCAGTAAGTTAATTACACATATGAACAGGACTGTCCGGCGCTCTTAGGGTCGTTTGAACTAGGCCGGAAGTACGGTAGCATATACCGTTGCTTGGTATGCGTGAGGCATAATTTTGCCATGGTCGCTATCGACGGGACCCTTTGTCCAGCTCCGGTTCAGTAAGCAAATACTGTATCTGCATTCTGCGGAACTGTGTCACTGGTCTCTGACGTGTCGCCGTCATGCTACGGTGGCGGCTCACGGCTCATCCCGCTGCACGACTCAGACCTCAGATGATTAACATGACTTTGTGCTATCTCATTCTGTCTCATATTGTATGTCAATATTAAACCGTTTACCCTTCCATTCTTGAAGACTAGGGCCACTGTTAGCATCGTCGTGATGGGATAAGTTCAGGCTTTGTCCGTTAACCCTTGCCATTGACTAAACAGCGTCTCAGTTTTCTTTACCCACTTTCCTCTGTTTTCGTCGCCAATGTACTGTGGGAATGTCTCACATTCAGTGTACTTCGAAACTAGTCTTTACAGTGTTTACAGTCACTGGTGTAACTAATTGCCGGCACTAGGTCGCGCTTTCTACGCATCGCACAATGCTGTTTACTTTTAGCTGTACACTAACACAAAGCGTGACTGAGCTAAATTCTGCGTCCGTCCCAAAATTTATACTTCTGAGCATGTAAGGAGTTTAGTCTGGTGATCTTGCTGGTATATCACCTTGATCAGCATGGGCGCCTTGCGAACCTCTGGCAAGCTAATGCTAGCTTTCTACAGAACGTTTCCATTTATTATTCCTTTGACGTACAAGATCAATTTATAAGAATTAAGAGTGTGTGAATACCTGAGCCATCCTCCAGGAAACCTCGAAAGTGCAATTCGTGGGAGAAACCTCTGACTCATTTGCGAATCACACTGAAGTCCGATAAGAAGAGTGCTTACCGCCACCTCAACGTCGTATTCGAAAGTTGAAAGGGAAAAAGCGCGTCAAAAGTACCAAAATTGGAAAGGCGAAAGGCAAGTCAAATGCTTGGCCTTTGCCTATGATGTGGCTATGTTAACGAACAAAGAAGACGAAGCCCAACTTGCACTAAAACTTCATTAAATCCTCTGTACACCCCAAGTCAAAATTTCGTATGAAAAAAATCAGTGTACGGAAACTACATCAACACAAAAACTCGTGTGTCACCAGTAAAACGAATTTATCGCCGATATACGTGGACTTAAATTACTGACGGTGACTAGGGCGGCCTTCTGGAGAAGGTGTCTGGCCGCAGTGCACTGATGCACTTTTCTTTTATCTCTGTATGTCATCTCCTGCGGAGGTTAATACTACATTATCTTGCCGGAAATACGGGTGGACCTGCAGAGTGACGTGAGGGAACTATCTGATAACAGGTTCCTGGACTGTTCTGCAGTGCTACATTCTAGTTCAGCTTACCTGTCAGACTATTTTCTGCCATGTTAAGTACTCTGCACTAGAGTATCCGCAAACCCTACCTGAGCAGTGTCCAGGCGGGATGCATCGCCTCACGTAGCTTTCGATGTACCCTCCCCTTACTACAGTACCTGAAACCTGTTTACCAATGCGTCGGGCATCCACAATTTCGCCGCTGAACGCGTGTCATCCGCATCTGCATGCCCAATGCCAGTACAGCATGTGTGTACACACCCTAGCGACGAACACGCCCGACTAACATTTCTTGCGCAACAGAAGCGCACATCCCGGAAAGAAAATCTCCGATTCAGTTGCTCAGCGTACGTTATCCTGTATTTTTGTCAACACTAACTTTCGTAACTGTCGAAATTTGCATCTGTCCCATCAAACTCCACTCACCTACCAGATGTTTTAAATAGAAACCCGCAGTTTGAATCTTTTTGTTCATGTTTCCTTTATTTCTCCTAGCTTAAATTTGTAGCAGTTTGCATACTTTAAGAGCATTTAATTGTGACTCAGTTTGCTGATATGTTATTGCAACCCCGATCCTCAACTGCCCTGCCTAGGAAATGACTGAAGCAAAGTAAAAGCGTAAAAAATGGAAATAAAAGACATGCATATTAGCCAGTTCTGTACAAACCTGTCATCGGTTTCCTACCTGTTCTAGCAGCACGGAACCCGTCAGCAACCAGTGACAGTCGAAGCTGATTTCTCGCCAAACCACTTTCAACCTGCTATTGTCTGTAGGACACCCTGACGACCGACTGACTCCTAGAAGGCTTAAATGAGTAAGCTAAGGAAACACCACGAATAAACGAGCGCACTACAGAATAAATATTTTATTCTGCAATGCACTACACGCTCTATCGAACTGAGAACGAAGCCAGGTGCAGTAACGAAGCTGTAGCCACGTCTCGTCCGTTTGCACACCCACGGCCGATTCGAGTTCACGTTTCCAGGTAAGTGACATTTGGCGCCACCCCTTTTCCCTCCCTTATTGTCTGTGCGCTATTGATAAATCTAGCAATCGTGGAAACGGACCGTTTCCTTTAAAATTAGTTTTACACAGATCTATTAAATTTCTGAATGTCATTATAGTGCTAAATTTTTAAAAATAAACTTTTACATTTAAGATATGAAATAATCTTCACTACCGCTTTCATTGTTCTAGCTACAGTAAGTGCTCTATTAAGTGCTTGTGAGAAATATAAAATATCTTCTCCAGTTTAGTGATTTAACTTTTTAATCCTGTTAATTCTAAATCATTTAACCTTGTCTCAAAAAGCAGGACAAAGTCAGCAAGTATCTAATTTTATTTTGAGTTTAACATAAAACACTGTATTTATATTTTGTTACATGTGAGGAAAACTTAACAGAAAGTCACCGAATTTTAGAAAACTCACCATGAAATTAGTTAAGGGTTGATTAACATGTTTGACCATGTGACTTTTACAACTGAAAGGAAAAAATTGGGCAATACGAAAGAAATCTATTAATAAGGTCATGTTTGATTCCTATAGTTCGGAATAGGAAATGCCAGTTTTTCCTTCAATAAAACAGTTCGAAACTTGTGTATTCTTTAACGTATCAGAAGCTTACAACATATTACTGAATTTATTAACTACGGTACAGCTTTCAGTGGCTGAAGTTGACAGTCCACCCAACTTTTCTTGAGAAAGTTTATCTAGGATATGTCAGTCAAGCTGAGTTTTGAAAAACTCCTTTCGCCAACACGTAACGTGTTGAAGTAGTAAAGGTAGGCCTTGGGTGAAATTTGAGCTCAAATTTGGAATTAATAGATAAGTTTAAGTACATTTATAGTACCTAGGACAACGATGGGTACTGAAGTGAGTACACTACATCTCGTTTGTGGAACCACGTTTACAGGAACATTCTTACTTTCAATATCTTTTTGTTCCATCGGTCAGTTTTCGCAAATAATTACGATAACCCTGTACGTAAGTTTTGCTCTTACAGCGGCCATGCACACGCCTAGGATACTACGCATAATTAAGCACGTAAGACAACGTTGTCACTGATATTTCTTTTATATTCAGATTTACAGATAGGACCGTAACTTTACTTTTAGTGTTATCTATTTCAGTGATTATAACAAGTTGCGTAATCATGTGCAGACCGAAGTTTGGAGCTTATTCGCATCTACGGAACAGACGTTCCGTAACTACAAATGACGATTTTGAAGTTACTGCTTCCGAACTCGATTACCTCTCTTACTGATAGGCTAATTAATGCTTTTTCAAGGAACCTTACTTCAGTAATTCTATAATCATTCTGTAGGAACGAAATTACAATCACATATTACTAAAAGATACAGGTCTCTATAAGTATCATGTTAGTGAATACAGTAGTAGAGGTATGAAGCCATGGCGTGCTACGGTAGTGGCTTTACTTTGTTGGAAACGCTGTACATATTTCTGGGTTATTGCCCTAAAGGCCGCATCGATCCAAACGCAAGTTCATTGGCACCAATTGCTGGAGGACATCAATTGTTCAGTTCCCGACTGATCGAACTACATCCTTGTTATTTAGGGGACGACAAACTGAGAAGAATGAAAACGGAAGGACTCCGCTATGAGATAAAATCACTTTCTGAAGAAACGTAGGAACTTTAGGCATTACTGACACTACGACAATTTTGGACGATAAAAGGGAGACATTCGAAAGGTGCACTCATGGCTTTTGTGAATTTGGGGAAAGCCTTGGCCATTGTTGACTGGAGTTCATTCTTTGAAATTCTGAAGACAGCAGGGTTAAAATTAAAGGAGCGAAAGGTTATTTACAGCTTGTACAGAAACCAGACTGCAATTATAAGAGTGAGAATATGAAAAGGACGCAGTGACAGAAAGGAGCTTTGCAGCCGTCATATTGAGGTACAGGAAGCTGTTCTTGGAGCAACTGAGGAGGCAAAAGTGGCAAGATGACGTAATGTAGTGTGAGGTACCGATAAAAGATTGATTTGTTCCATATGGTCCTCCTTCGCGATTGGCTGCCGCATTCGGAAGTTCAGCGCCAAAATGATGATCTGTTATTTAATATTAGACACTCTAAACAACGTATTTACTTGCATATCAAATATCGTGCTATCATTCCATTATTTTACAAGTATTAAGAACTAACAGAATAACTGGTTTTCGATAAAGCAGACTAAGCACTTCGGTGACCTTCGGATCGCGCCTAACTCGGATGGCGGGCGAAGTAGCTGGTTCGGCAATAGCGGATGACAGACACGTTGTCTGCCGCCACACTAGTTAAGAGTTAATTTGCAATGTCTAGTTTGTAAATGTGATGGTTGGCACGGCAGTCTGAGGGCAGGCATATCTGCCGCAGTCGGTGTTAAAGACTATTAGCAATGTATGGTTATTTGGACACACATTGGAGGGCAGTGATAGTTATTCCGGAAATACGAAGTTCATTATTTTGTTAAAGAATGGAAAGTATATGACTCAAGTTTAATGTAATTGTGCAGTTTCTTTTTTTTGCCAATAAAAAAGCGAGTGGCATCCCGTATGAACAAACTGATTGTAAATTTAATTAGCGCTAAAATAAGACTGGTACAGCGCGAAGAAAACTGACTCACGGCATACATACTGTTTTCTGTGCAAGGGACAGCTACAGAACACTGCAGGTTGGTGAACATTTATCAGAACTTATGCATTCCACTGAGGGCGGTGGAAGCAATTAAGCACCTCGCGTGTACTGCAGTCTTACTACAAATGAGATCCATGACGTGTCATGTGTGGTAACGCAGAGGTAGTGTGAAGGAGAGGTACTGCCGAAGAAAAGGGTTTATGACACGCACACCTGTATACACCATCCCCACCCCCTCTCCCTCTCTCCCTCCCCCAACTGTTTTTCAATATGCCATATGTGGACAGTGTCTGCCCTATCCCATATGTTGTTTAATCTGTACAGCGAGCAAGCTGTGAAAAACTATGGAGATATTTGGAAAGGAAATTGAAGGTTCGCGCTATTCGTCCACGAGACGAATACGGCCATAGACACGGGATCCCAGGTAGATGCCGTGTTTAACTTCCGCAAGGCGTTTGATACTGTTCCGCACAGTCGTTTAATGAAGAAAGTAAGAGCATATGGACTATCAGACCAATTGTGTGATTGGATTGAAGAGTTCCTAGATAACAACGCAGCAGGTCATTCTCAATGGAGTGAAGTCTTCCGAAGTAAGCCGGCCGTTGTGGCGGAGCGGTTCTAGGCGCTCCAGTCCGGAACCGCGCTGCTGCTACGGTCGCAGGTTCGAATCCTGCCTCGGACATGGATGTGTGTGATGTCCTTAGGTTAGTTAGGTTTAAGTAGTTCTAAGTTCTAGGGGACTGATGACCTCAGAAGTCAAGTCATAGTGCTCAGAGCCATTTTAACAATTTTATTAATCTCAATGTAGACAAGTGTGATGTGCTGCGAATACATAGAAAGAAAGAGCTCTTATTTAGCTACAATATAGGTCAGCAACTGAAAGCAGTTAATTTCATTAATTATCGGACTACGCATTAGGAGTGATTTAAAATGGAATGTTCATATACAGTTGGTAAAGGAGATGCCAGACAGATTCATTGGAAGAATCCTAAGGAAATGCAATCCGAAAACGAAGTAGGTTACAGTACGCTTGTTCGCCCACTGCTTGAATACTGCTCGGCAGTGTGGGATCCGTACCAGATAGGAGAGAGAGAGAGAGAGAGAGAGAGAGAGAGAGAGAGAGAGAACAAGAAGAACCAACTGAGAGCAGCGCGCTTCGTTACAGTGTCATTTGGTAATCGCGAAAGCGTTACGGAGATGATAGATAAAGTCCAGCGAAGACTCTGTAGAAGACATTCAGTATCTCGGTACGGGCTTTTGCCGAAGTTTCGACAACGTACCTTCACCGAGGAGTCAAGCAGTATATTGCTCCTACGTGTATCTCGCGAAGAGACCATGAGGATAAAATCAGAGATTAGAGCTCACAGAGAGGCATACCGACAATCTGTTCCACTAACAATACGAAGATAAACACTTCAGTCAAGAGAAAGCAAACAACAAAACCAGCATAGTGAAGTCGATGGTGACTCATTTAGAAAATTCAGCGAGGCTGCAATCCCAAAACAAGTACGATTATTGATGTAGAAAGTTGAGTCACAGGAGCAGTTCTGGGGCTGAATGAGGCAGATAGTCGATGATGTAGATGGTGACAAATATGAGGATAGCTGGAAGACTAGAGGAGTGGATGTATGGACGAAATCAGCCGAAGGGCTGACAACCGCAACGAGCCTGACGTGTGTTGGGGTGGTGGAGACGTCATTAGTCAGAGCCACGACGTGGCAGAGCCAGCAGCAGCGGCAAGGGCCCCGCCCCGGCAGCTGTGGCAACAGCGCAGCTCCTGCCCCCCACACCCCGACAGCAGTTGCGAGGGCGAGCCCGCCCTAGGGACGGGCGAGGGCGGCTCAGCCACGCCGGCACACGACGCCTCGTGCCGGGCGCCTTCTGGCCGACACTGCACCACACAACCGCCCAGTAGCCATCGTACGGCTGTACTGACCGACAGCTTACTCAAGCGAGGAGTAAACTAGCTAGCGGTTGGTATGACCTCTACTATGCAATCGCGGTCTACTCGCCAGTGATTGCCGCTATCCATTTAACTGCAAACTCCTCACTATTGTTCATTTGTCTCGTGCACGTAGACTAACAATGCTGAAAGGAGAGTTAGTACACAAGTTCCGAAGTATAACTGATGAATCGCCGCAGGTTCGAATCCTGCCTCGAGCATGGATGTGTGTGATGTCCTTAGGTTAGTTAGGTTTTGGTAGTTCTAAGTTGTAGGGAACTGATGACCTCAGAGGTTAAGTCGCATAGAGGTCTGCGGGAATGCGGATATCCGCGGTATTTGTTACTTGGCGGATAAAATCGCGACCGGCGCGGATATCCGCTGGTCATCTGCGGATAATAGATCAGGTCCTATCAGTGAACCAGACGGTGCCTTCAGACAGTGTTTCTCGTCTACGTGAAGAATTTGCAGACATTTTTGTACCAGGCCTCGGTTGCGCTAAGAACTATAAAGCACATTTGGAACTGAAAGTAAACGCGCAACCGAAATTTTTTGCACGCTCTCAATAATAATGAACAAGGCATCTGCACAGTACGTATGTTGCAATGTTAGTTGAAAATTTCGAGTATGTTGACATTCTTGGAATCTTGCTGGGCCCGGTTAGAGCGGATGTCTGTTGTCCTTAGCCCCTGGCTATGACCGATGTAGCTGTACCCAAGAGATCTGCGCTTAATCCGTTTCGGCGACCGTCTCTTGTATGGCCTCTGAAGTGCTCTCTGGGTGGCAAACCTGCCCACTGTCTACCAGACAGGCGCCCGTTGCAATTTTCCGCTGCCTGCAGTTAGTGCTCTGTAGTGACCGAGTGACAACGTGCATCGTAACAAATATGAGAGAGTTCTTTCTTCAAACGAACACCATATCGATGGATACAATTTCGTGTAAGGTGAAAAAAGGTTATTTTATATTAGTAAAGGAAAACAAATTGAAATCGCCAGTTTGGAAAAAAAAATTGCATACTTATTTGATGTCAAGGAGAAGATAAAAGATATAGTGGCTTGTTTTGCATGTAAAAAAGTATATTCCTACACTGGATACAAAAGCGGAACTTCAAATTTTGTAAAACATTCGTGTGAGGCTCGATAAAGTAGCATAATTATATAAATACCAAGAGGCGTGAAAGTTCCTGAACTTCCGCCAAATTTGAAGGCAGCCGTGACAGGAAAACATAATCTTGTCAGCAAAGACATTTTACCATTCGAAGTTGCGTGTGGATCTGAGTTTCTCGAGACGGCACAGTTTCTTATGTGTGGGCCAAGTACGGTGCAGTGAGTGCTAAGTAATTGCTACCTCATCCAACCACTCCTAATTTCTATAACCACTGATTTTGTTGTCACCCTTCGGAACACGAGTTATTTCTTCCAGACAACGTCAATTATTGCTGGCAGTTCAACTTTTTCACAGGTGCGCCAGCGTTTTGCTAAATGACGATGACTGAACGCGTAAGCTATAATATAATGATCAGCTGACACAAATGGCTTCAAAATTTGACACATCCAAACAGTGAGTACAAAAAAACTGTCGGTAAATTATGCAATGTGCTAGTAACAGTTTAAAACCATCGTCATTTTCAGCTGCCTTTGCACAAGAGCAGCGAAATATTTTTTATACACGTATTTTCATCATTTAATACTATTACATTGAATTTTATTTTTTTTAATAATGTTTCCAATGTCACGAGACCCGAGCCGCTACTGTGTGCGCTCCGGAGCGCCAATGCTTTCCTGTTTGGAATAGTCTGCTTTAGAATAGGTATAGAGCATGTCCTGTGATTTAAGAAGTCAAAAGTAGTTAAGTTGTCGCAGAAATGGCACCCTAACAATGTCATTACATACGATAATTCTAAGTAGTACTGTCTATTACTGTTAATTACTCATTCAAAACTTATATGCGGATGCGGATTGCACCTTTCTTATCCGCGCAGACATCTACCCATAGTGCTCCGAGCCAGTTGAACCGTTTTTTGAATGAATGAAGGTCGGAAAGCTTCTGTATTAGCCCTTATTTCTCGTATTGCTTCGTCGTGTCCATTTCCTGAACTGTATGTGGGACCAAGTAATGTTGTCCGACTCTTCCCATAAACAGTTATCTGGGAAGTTTAACAGTAAACGTCTCCGCGATGCAGAAACCTCTCATAACGGTTGCCAGGTGTTTTGGACACCTCTGTAACGCTCTCTTACTCATTACACAAACCCGTTACGACATGTGCCGTTCGTCGTTGGAGCTTCATCTCTTCAGTACTACCACATGAGGATCCCAGAAAAATGAATACTAAAGCCTTGTAGGCCACTTCCTTCGTAGACGACTTGCACCAGGTCATTGAGCCCCTTCCAGCGGTAGACTTCTGGAGCCTGACTTTGTCCAAATAGTCACTAAATAAACTGAGGCAGTGCCATTTAATCCAAGACAGTACTTATTTTGCATTTATCGACGAAAGAGAACTGTGCAGTCAGTCATCCTAACTGAAGTACTGATTAATGTGTCTGCTTTTTCGTATGATCACCCAACAATGATACGTTGGCCCCCCAGATAGCCGCTCGCGCTGAAGTGGTCGCTTCCGGGGTACGGGCAAGCGCGCCGCCTCCGGACCAATTTCGCCTGGCAGATTAACGATAGTGGACGTGGTTCTTAGGCTGTTTTCCCATACCTAACTAGTGAATACCGGACCAGCACTCTCCCTCTCTTTCCCGCAGATAACATCTTCGGCGATCTCTTAATGCTAAGTATATACTTCATAGTGGCCCTACGACGCTTTCTTGGGGAATATCCTACTTTACGGTACACTGAGTTGTCAAAAGTCAAGAGCGATAGGCACATATATAGACGGCGGTAGTACATCGTATGCAAAGCATAACAGGGCAATACATTCGTAGAGCTGTCCTTTTGCATAAGTTACCTGAGTACAAAGTATTTCCGAGATGATTATGGTCCCACAACGGGACTCCACAGACTGAACAGGGAATGGCAGTTGGAGCTAGATGCATGGGATATTCCATTTCAGAAATCGTCAGGGAATGCAATATTCCGAGAGCCACCGTGTCAAGAGTATGCCGAGAATTTCAGATTACGCTGATACTATAGCTCCCTACTTAGCACTCATACAACCGCTCGCTCACCGATAGATCTGTACCTACAGATTGGAAAATTGCGCAGGTCGCACCATTGTTCAAGAAGGGTAGTAGGAGTAATCCATTTAACTACAGGCCTATATCATTGACGTCGATTTGCAGTAGGGTTTTGGAGCATATACTGTATTCAAACATTATGAATCACCTCGAAGAGAACGATCTATTGACACGTAATCAGCATGGCTTCAGAAAACATCGCTCTTGTGCAACGCAGCTAGCTCTTTATTCGCACGAAGTAATGGCCGCTATCGACAGGGGATCTCAAGTTGATTCCGTATTTCTAGATTTCCGGAAAGCTTTTGACACCGTTCCTCACAAGCGACTTCTAATCAAGCTGCGGAGCTATGGGGTATCGTCTCAGTTGTGCGACTGGATTCGTGATTTCCTGTCAGGAAGGTCGCAGTTCGTAGTAATAGACGGCAAATCATCGAGTAAAACTGAAGTGATATCAGGTGTTCCCCAGGGAAGCGTCCTGGGGCCTCTACTGTTCCTGATCTATATAAATGACCTGGGTGACAATCTGAGCAGTTCTCTTAGACTGTTCGCAGATGATGCTGTAATTTACCGTCTAGTAAGGTCATCCGAAGACCAGTATCAGCTGCAAAGCGATTTAGAAAAGATTGCTGTATGGTGTGTCAGGTGGCAGTTGACGCTAAATAACGAAAAGTGTGAGATGATCCACATTAGTTCCAAAAGAACTCCGTTGGAATTCGATTACTCGATAAATAGTACAATTCTCAAGGCTGTCAATTCAACTAAGTACCTGGGTGTTAAAATTACGAACAACTTCAGTTGGAAGGACCACAGATAATATTGTCGGGAAGGCGAGCCAAAGGTTGCGTTTCATTGGCAGGACACTTAGAAGATGCAACAAGTCCACTAAAGAGACAGCTTACACTACACTCGTTCGTCCTCTGTTAGAATATTGCTGCGCGGTGTGGGATCCTTACCAGGTGGGATTGACGGAGGACATCGAGAGGGTGCAAAGAAGGGCAGCTCGTTTTGTATTATCGCGTTATAGAGGAGAGAGTGTGGCAGATATGATACACGAGTTGGGATGGAAGTCATTACAGCATAGACGTTTTTCGTCTCGGCGAGAGCTTTTTACGAAATTTCAGTCACCAACTTTCTCTTCCGAATGCGAAAATATTTTGTTGAGCCCAACCTACATAGGTAGGAATGATCATCAAAATAAAATAAGAGAAATCAGAGCTCGAACAGAAAGGTTTAGGTGTTCGTTTTTCCCGCTCGCTGTTCGGGAGTGGAATAGTAGAGAGATAGTATGATTGTGGTTCGATGAACCCTCTGCCAAGCACTTAAATGTGAATTGCAGAGTAGTCATGTAGATGTAGATGAAATTCTACATTTCAGGCATTACTTCACACCATGGACAACGCAGTGGCCGACGCCCTTCACTTAACGACCAAGAGTAGCGGCGTTCGCGTAGAGTTGTCAGTGCTAACAGACAAGCAACACTGCGGGAAACAGTCGGAGAACCAAATGTGGAATGTAAGTCGAGCGTATCCGTTAGGATAGTGGGGCGAAACTTCGCGTTAATGGGCTATGGCAGCAGATTACCGACCCAAGTGCCTTTCCTAACAGCACTGCATCACTTCCAGTGCCTCTCCTGGGCTGTGACCACATCGCTTGGACGCTAGACTACTGGAAAACCGTGGCCTGATCAGATGAACCTACTGTCAGCTGTTACCGCCTGGACTCAAGTGTGGCGCAACCTCACGAAGCCATGGACCCAAGTTGACAACAAGGTACTGTGCAGGCTGGTAGTGGCTCCATAATGGTGTGGGCTGTGTTTACATGAAATAAACCAGCTATTGACTGGAAATGGTTATGTCCAGCTACTTTGAAATCATTTGCAGACATTCATGGACGTCGTGTTCCCAACAACGATGACACTTATGGACGAGAGTGCGCCATGTCATTGTCACAATTGTTCAAGATTGGTTTGAAGAACGTTCTGGCAACCCAGATCACCCGACGTGAATCCCATCGAACATTTATGGGATGTTATGGAGAGCTCAGTTCGTGCACAAAATCCTGCACCGGCAACACTTCCGCAATCATGGACGGCTACAGAGACAGCGTGGCTCAGTATTCCTGCAGCGGACTTCCAACGATCTGGATCCATGATACGTCCAGCTGCTTCACTACGCCGGGCGAAAGGAGGTAAGACACGGTATTAGGATGTATCCCACGATTTGTCACCTCAGGGTATGCTGAATACCCACCGTATAACAGTTCATGGTGTGTTTTGATAGTCCAAAATTCGTACACCCAATCATTTGTGGATACATTATGACCGCCTAGTGGCTGCTGACACGGTACAGCCTAATGTGTTTCGGGAATCTAGAAGGATTACGTGTTATCTGATTACCAACTATTACCAAGATATCGTGTGTGAGAAGGGAAGCTGTATCTCGCAAGGCTTGTTTCTTTCTAAACTCCGAAAGTTATCCATGAACGCCAAAGTTAGAGCTTTGAATTCTTCCAGTATTCTCGCCAAGCAAGATTTCAACTGAAACTTTGACGCAATGAGAGTTCTCGATTCGCAAATAGACGAATCCTTTTTTTACTCACATTTCATGCGAACAAATTTAAAGATTACGCCCATCTGACGTCCCTGTTCCGAGTATTTGAGGAAAGGGACTATCCCATTCGCTTTTAAGCAGCAAGGGATTCGCGAAGTTTGTAAAGCTCAAGGAATCGCCCGTGACTAAGGCTTAATGCCAATATTTGACTGGAAAGATTTATAGAAAAACAAAATTCAAAATCAGGTTCGCACGTTTGTGTTTTAAGCCAGCTCATACTGAATACGATTACAGTGCATTTATACATGTAATACCTGCCTTGGGAAACTTGAAATGACGTTGCTGGAATTGCAGCATGGCATACGGGTCTAAGGGAAAGACAAGCGGTGGTTTAAAGAGTGAGACATGGTTGCAGCCTACTGCGATGTTATACAATCTTTACATTAAGCAAGCAGTAAAGAAAACCAAGGTCAAATTTGGGAAGGAATTTTAAGTTCATGAAGAAGGAATAAAACTTGAGGTTTTCCGATGACAATTATGTCTGACTTCAAAGAACTTTGAAGAGCAGCCAAACGAAATGGAGTGTCTTGAGGAAGACTTAGTAAGCTCAGTATTCAACAGAATGAGAAAAAATAACGAGACTTGACTTCAAAGAACTTTGAAGAGCAGCCAAACGAAATGGAGTGTCTTGAGGAAGACTTAGTAAGCTCAGTATTCAACAGAATGAGAAAAAATAACGAGATTTAGTCTCAATCAGTCCATGCTGAGGGAATTAGAATAGGAAATCAGCAAAACAGCAGAGTAACCGACGGTGGCCGAACTATATGAAAAGCAAACTCGCTATAGCAAGTTAAATATTTCTGGAATTGAGTAATGTTTACATTTAATATAAATTTGTGTGTTAGGAAGTCTTTTCTGTAAGCACCTGTCTTGGGTGTAGTCATGCACAGAAGTGAAACGAACTATAAGCCGATCAGGCAAGAAGAGAAGTTTCGTAATATGATGTCATAGAAGAGACCCGAAGGTTAAATGAGTAGGTCGAATAACTAAGTGCGAAAAAATATGGCACAATTTTACCACAAAGAAAGACTTGTTTGGTTGGACGTCGTGAGCCATCAAGGAATTGTCAGTTTGATAATTAAGGCAAGTGTGGAGAGTAGAAGTTTTAGAGGGATGTCTAGGCAAGAAGTAACAGGTTCAGCTGGTTATAGGTTGCAGCAATTATTCCGAGATAAAGAGGCTTGTGCAGGAGAACCTAGCGCCGAGATCCACATCAATCCAGTCTTCAAACGGAGGACATCAACAGTGCTTGAGTTCAGTCTTTATTGCTTATCGATTGCGGATTACAGGCAGTTATCTTCAGATGTTTACTGCAAAGTTTAGTTTGTATGTATCTTTATACATTATCAACATCAATCTTTCATATGAAAATGTCAAATTCTAATCAAAATCGTGTGGTTAGGACCATTTATAAATATATTGTATTCGATCGGGTTTTCACAGTCCAATGAACAGCGTACATCAGCTTTTGCCCATTGGTGATAACCCAAAGTTGCTCTTCAGTGTCACGTGGCTAGTTTCTTAAACCATTTAGCGCTGGATGCAAATGCTATGCTGCAGCCGCCGCCGCCTACATTTATTGCACCGTTGCGTTTGCGCCAGGAAAGAACGGAATGGGTGTATTTCACTTGTGCAGGTCATATTCTCATGCGTTATCAGCTGGTCACTTGTTGACAAAGATGTTCCACGCAGATCGCTACTGCATGTGTTTCCAAACGAACTCACGCAGCCTTTCCTGGAAGTGTCACGTCCGGCAGCGTTACACATATCCCAAGTTCTTCAGAGCTCCTGTTCTGGAAAGCCAGCGGAATGCCTGTGTCGCAGCGCTGGCTGCAATCCGGTAACCAGAACCGAGTTAGTTCGTGTCCCGTATCTGTTCCGGGAACTCTTCACCGCCTCCGTTCTCGCGTGGAACCCACGCCCCGACTTCTGCTTTTATCGAAGCACCGGATCATTTACTACTCTGGATGCCTTCTCACTCTGTAGATCCACAAAACTTTTGCGCAGCACTTCGGCGGCTACAGCTGCAGAGTCACATTTCCGAGAACCTTCCGGCTATATCGAGGCGTACAGAGCACAGTAGGCAACTGTGCAAACCCACACTTAATGATGCAGTGAAATGCTATTTGTGAAGTTGTGCAATAGCTTCACACGTCCATCCATATTGTTTTATGACAGCGTCTTTTTTTATCGCGATGTATTACTGTTTCTTCTCGTTCCATTCACGGATGGGGAATGAGAAGAATGACGTACAACTGGGCCTACGTTGTCGTTCTGCATCTACAACTTAATCCCAAATATCTTTGATATTTGGTTTGTGGGTGCTCAACTGCGTGGTTATCAGCCCCTCCTTGCAAATTCCCAATCTTTGCGCTGTCCAGTCTCGCTATTTTCCGAACGATGAAATGACAGCAAAAACACCCAGTCCCTGGGGGGGGAAATCCCTAAACCGGCCGGGAATCGAATCTGGGACCCCGTGATCCAGAGGCAGCAACGCTAGCCACTATCATGAGATGCGGTACCTTACAATAGTAGTGGCTTAATACTACCATGAAAGGATACCACAGTTTGTGAAGTGGATACTTTTGCATTTAACGGTAACACCTATTTGCTAACCTTTGCCCCTGACTAGTATTTCGTCTCGAGTTGAAAACTTATTACATATTACCGCAGTTATTTCGTCATAGGTATCTGCATTACCTGGAAAAACCTTAGAGGGCAACAAATGCATAACATACATAACGACTAATACATTCCCTTCGGGCGTATCAGATATTAAATACCTGCACGTGACTTTCCAAGGGTGACCTACCCTGTCAGACAAATTTTCGATTCGGTCGCCGGCTTGTTTAAGCAACGCATGGAACCACAGTTTGTTCAGCAGATTTCTGTGTGAAAAAAGCTTCTGGAAGTCTAGAAACACCACCTCGTTTCATCAATGGCACTTATAAGGGTGAAGAGCGAGAGTCTCGCGTCGCAAGATCAATGTTTCCTTAACTCCTTTCGATTACCATGGAGGCTCTTTTCTTCAATGCGATTCGTAATGTTTGAACTTAAGCTGTGCTCTAGCATTCTGTTGCAAATGCTTGTGTATGAAACGTCGCTAGTTCTGTGGATCGGTTGAACCTTTCTGCTGATTGTGTGTGCAGTTTCATGTATTACGAAGATTTTTTTACAAATGTTCGATGACTTTTCTGGTATTACATTTCATTATGTTGGACCAACTGCCTTGCCGCACTGGTAACACCGATTCCGTCAGATCAGCGAAGTTAAGAGCTCTTGGGCTGGGTTAGCACTCATGGGTGACAATTCGGTCTGCCGAGCGTTGTTAGCAAGCGGGGTGCACTCAGCCCTTGTTGGAAGTAGCGGTTCCTATCTCGTGAACAGACAAAACGGACGGGAGAGCGGGGTGCTGACCACATAACCAACCATATCTGCATCAAGACGCCTGTGGGTGATGACGGCACGGCGGTTGGTCGGTAACGTGGGTCTTCATGGTCTGTTCGGGCACAATTCAGTTTATTTCATTGTGTTGATTACTGAAAGAAATGTAGTGTCGATAATAGTACGTCAGTTGGTAGAGCGGTTGACTATGGCTAACAAGCATTTTGTTAAGAAGATTTTAACTTGGTTGTAAAGGCCTCAGCAATCTTCCTATGAGAAAAACAACATTTACAGAACTTCACAACACCGGTCACAAAAACAGTGTTGAGTTTTCCTTGCTGTCCACACACGTCGTCCTCAAGAAGATTTCTAAGGTTAATGTGACCACACTTTACTTTAGTGGAAACAGTCCTTTATTTTTGTACTGTCCGACCAGGATCGTTATTATTTAAAGTTTCATCATCTTACATAAATATAATGTGAATTTGCGTCAGACACTAAACATCAGTTTCCCCTCAGAACCAGCACAGGCCGTACGTTTGTGTTACCCGCATGTTGTACATGCTATATTTCTCCACAAACAAAATCTCTACGTCCTACACTTCGTCGTACTGTAGGCGTGTGTGGGATACCTTCACGATTAGCACGCTTTCCAGAAAAGCAAATGTGTGTACGCAAATCAAATGCATTTTTCCTCAATTGTCCATTTCTCCGACTAAATTTAATACGGAGCTATATGTAACAGATCATATCGTCGAAACGCTTGAAAGTTTACTATCTTGCCAGGATTCGAACCTAGAATGTCTATAGTCAGGACCGTTATCCATTGGCCAGGGAACCGCTGCACACTGAAAATAGTCTGCTCATTGTCTTGTAAACGAGGAAATCAGTACTAATGTTTCTCAAGAATTTGTTGTACTTTGGGTCGTAGTTCAGTCTGCAGTGGTGGTGAACGGTGGTACGTTTTACAGCTTAAACTCATCTTAGTTTCAGAAACTACGTCAGATGAATCTGGTACTCCACAGTCTAGATATGACCAGTTGCAAAACGTTCTGTAGTTCTTTACTGGAGAAGTTTAAATGATGTTGCAGGGAGCAGGAAAAATTACGTCCGTTCTTCCAAGTATCGCCGCTAAATGATTGGAGTATAAACGCATCAACTTGCGGAAGGTTTCCACTACCTGGTTCAAAATATTCGTTTCCATTTTTACTTAGGAGCTGTAAATATGTTTACCATCACTGAATACCTATAGTGTCGCTGAGAAAGCATGGAAGAATATAGTACCTTCGACTAGCACTCTTCTAACTCTTATCTTTGTCATTCCTAGTCTGTGACGTCACCACGGCTTCAGTCAGCAATACTTATCGATCACGTAACCAAATCTTGGAATTTAATGGTTTTTAATCTGTAATCACTTAAAAAAACATTTTGTGAATGTATTGACCAAAAATGCTATTTGAGTATTACGATCACTCAGAATTACAATCCGAGGCATGTTTTTGACATAGGGTGATATAATTTAAATCCCAACCCTGGTGCTTCAGCCAGTACATGAAGCTCGCATTCCGAGGTGATGCGCTCAAGTACGTCGTCATTAAGTGGGTGACCTTGCGAGAGCGACTGCACGCTTCCTGCTTGAGCGCAATTGCTCCGCGCGCATTCTTCCGTTCGTGTTTTTCTTCATTCTAGAACGCTTCCAAGAGGCGCAAAGGGATCGCCTCGTTCCTCTTTCTTAACGCTACACTGAATACCGAGCTGTATGGATTTCTTGTCGGTCGTTATGAATAGCTGCCTGCTTCCCGTTCACACCTCAGGATGACTTCACTGAGACAGGTTCTAACATGCGAGGGGAATTGTGAGTCATACTTCTTTCTGTTGCGTGACGCCGAGTATACTTGTGGTGGCAGCAGCTCCCGAGGCAAATTCCGCACTACGGCGCCACGGATTTGGATAAAGTTTCACAGATGTTAGTCATACCTTGGGTTTAGAGCTCTGCGTGCGTTCAGCGTGGCTCTGTGGCTTGAGAAAATCTACGTTGCTCAAGGCCTGATGGCTACACAGGTTAGCGAGCTACTCCGATGCAAGTCTTTATTTACCATAGTCCGCAACTGCAGACTCGTTTTCGAGGCACCATTGCGATTTGGACTAAACTTCTCGTTGGCCTGCTACTATCAGCCACAGAATGAGTACCTTTCTATTCTCTGACAGCACTCAGCAGTCTGTGGCACTTGCTAATAGCCTAAAGCAACTGTCCCACAACGAACTATCATATTGACGTGGCATTTGGAATGTTCCACGCACGGGTAACGTAAGTTATGCCAACCTTTTATCTCAAGTCTTATACATATTGCTTTGAAACACTGTGAGGAAGGTGAAAGATGCAGCAACCGATATACACTGCCAGACGAAAAGGAAGCATCCAGGACTTGGACAGCGACGATCTGTATTCCTAAATGTAGACACCATTGCCGGTAGGCAATTTATAACAATTACTGTGACAGAACGGCCGCTACAGCACATTTAGTATTACTGGTGTTTAGTGATGTTACTACGCCAGGTAGGATCATTAAGGGGCGCAGTGTTAGTCACCGAGTGATCACAGGGTAACACTGAGATGCTGTGAGATTTTTAGAGGAGCGTTATTTGTACCTGACAGTTTGAAAGGGTCTTATTGTGGGCCTCCATTTGGCCGACTTGTCTAGTAGGGCAACATCCGTATTTGTGGGCATTCTGATGTCGCCTGTGTTTTTGAATGGGAAATTGAGCGTTCGTATACTTGTTAAGCTTATACTCGACCACGTCTGATCCCAAGGTAGGTCACATACATAACGCACACCAGCGGCAAGACTGAATCAGTACAGTCACTGCGCGATAACAACGGTGAAGCAACTGATGACAGTGCCACTACAGCAAAGTTTTTAAACACGGTATTCCGAAACTCCTTCACCAAAGACGACGAAGTAAACTGCCAAGATAAGAAACACAGAAGTAGATATCCTCGGGGTAACAAAGCAGCTTAAATCACTTAATAAAGGCAAGTCCTCCAGTCCAGACTGTATACCAGTCAGGTTCCTTTCAGAGTACAGTATGCTGATACAATAGCTCCATAGTTAGGAATTACACAAAACCCCTCGCTCATAGAAATATCCGGACATGAATTCTGGAAAACACCCAAAACGGGAAATAGTAATTCGCTGAATTACAGGTGCATATCACTAACGTCGATTTGCAGTAGAGTTTTGGAACATTATGAATTCGAAGAAAACCATTTGACACGTAGTCAGCACCAATTCAGAAAATAACGTTCTTGTGAATCATAGCTGGCTCCTTATACTCCTGAAATAATGAGTTCTATCGGCAGGGGATGTGAAATTGATTCAAAATTTTTAGATTTCCAGAAGGTTTTCGACACCGTTCCTCACAAGCGTCTTGTAACCGAACTGCGTGCCTATGGAATATCGCCTCAGTTGTGCGACTGGATTCGTTATTTCCTGCCAGGAAGGTCGCAGTTCGTAATAATAGCTGGAAAGTCATCGAGTAAAACAGAAATAATATCCGGCGTTCCCCAAGGAAGTGTTAAAGGCCCTCTATTGTTCCTGAGCTATACTAATGACATAGGAGAATCTCAGTAGCCGTTTTAGATTGATTGCACATGATGCTGTCATTTACAGTCTTGTAAAGTCATCAGATGACTAAAATAAATTGCAAAATTATTTAGATAAGATGTGTGTGGTGGGAAAAGTAACAATTTACCGTGAATAAAGGAAAGAGTGAAGTTATTCACAGGAGTACTAAAAGAAATCCGCTAAATTTCGACTACGCGATGAGTCACAAATCCTAAGACTGTAAATGCAACTAAATACTTAGGGATTACAATTACAAATAACCTAAATTGGAACGATGACATAATGTAGGTAGAGCCAACCAAAGACTGCTATTCATTGGCAGAACACTTAGAAGGTGAAACAGGTCTACTAAAGAGTGCTTACGCCACGCTTGTCCGCCCTATTCTGGAGTACTGCTAAGCGGTGTGGGATCCGCATCAGGCGGGACTGAAGGATGACATCGAAGAAGTTCAAAGAAGGGCAGCTTGTTTTGTATTATTGCGAAATAGGGGGAGAGTGCCAAAGACATGATACGTGAATTGGAGTGGCAATAATTTTTTTTAAAAAACGCCGCTTTTCGTTGCGACGGAATCTTCTCATGAAATTTCAACCACCAGGTTTCTCTCCGATTTGCACCCACCTACAAAGGGAGGGATGATTACGATAAAATAAGAGAAACCACGGCTCGCACAAATAATTTAAGTGCTCATTTTTCCTGCACGCCATTCGAGAGTGGAACGGTAGAGAGACAGCTTGAAGGTGGTTCATTGAACCCTCTGCTGGCTCTTTATTGTGAATAACAGAGTAATCACGCAGATGTAGATGTATTTCGCACCAGTCAACATAGTCCCTTCACATCTGCGCCTGCGATATGATAAGCAATGGACTCGACATTTTGTCATCCCGCACCACTGGTCAGAGACCAACACCAGTCGGACTAATTACGGCCCTAAGCTTGCCGTGACTGGGAAGCGTCCACCACTGATGAATCAGCACTGAATCGAAGTTCTGCATTGCCCGGGACGAACGTCATCGGCGAGTGATCCTGTTCTTCCAAAATATTTGAGACAACGGTGTTAGTCCTGGTGTCAAATTGGATGGTGGGAGGAGAACCGTTGGTATGAGTTCAGCTCAGATCATGCCTGGTACTGACTGCTTAGAACTGACGGCACAACGCTACGCCAGACACCCTGCGTTGTGTATTAGCTCTCATGCTACAGTATCGTAGTGCCATTTTTCAACAGGACAACGGTCATCCACACACGGCACTTGTCTATGAACAGTCTGCTTGGTGTTCAAGTTTTACCGTGGTCAGCAAAACGCTCACCTCTACTCCAGACAGAGCACGTGTGAGACCAGCTGTGAGATCAATTCTCTCCAAATTCCAGCACTCAGGATGTGAGTGCCTCAGGCAAAGCTACAACGGATTTATGACACTATTCCCAAAGGAATCAGTGCGTGCGTCCAAGGTCAGAAGGTGTGCAACGCCATACTGACATTGGGTTCACACTGCCAAACTTTTTGTGAATTTGACTATTTAGTGATCACTCAATGAAATATCCTCTCAACCCCTGAAGTTTCATTTCGTTTCCTCCTCACTTTTGGGTGTTTGTATCAGGTACTGTAGTTTTATTCAACTGTTGCTGTCGTTGTCTTCAGTCCTGAGACTGGTTTGATGCAGTTCTCCATGCTACTCTATCCTGTGCAAGCTTCTTCATCTCCCAGTACTTACTACAACCTACGTTCTTCTGAATCTGCTTAGTGTATTAATCTCTTGGTCTCCCTCTACGACTTTTTACCCTCCACACTGCCCTCCAATGCTAAATTTGTGATCCCTTGATGCCTCAGAACATGTCCCACCAACCGATCCCTTCTTCTAGTCAAGTTGCGCCACAAACTCCTCTTCTCCCCAATCCTATTCACTACCCCCTATTAGTTATGTGATCTACCCATCTAATTTTCAGCTTTCTTCTGAGCACCACATTTCGAAAGCTTCTATTCCTTTCTCGTCGAAACTATTTGTCGTCCGTGTTTCACTTCCATACAAGGCTACACTCCATACAAGTACCTTCAGAAACGACTTCCTGACAAATCTATACTCTGTGTTAAATTTCTCTTCTTCAGAAACGCTTTCCTTGCCATTGCCAGTCTACATTTTATATCCTGTCTACTTCGACCATCAGTTATTTTGCTCCCCAAATAGCAAAACTCCTTTACTACTTTAAGTGTCATTTCCTAATCTAATACCCCAGC
This sequence comes from Schistocerca gregaria, assembly GCF_023897955.1. Classification (NCBI taxonomy): domain Eukaryota; kingdom Metazoa; phylum Arthropoda; class Insecta; order Orthoptera; family Acrididae; genus Schistocerca; species Schistocerca gregaria. Next base: position 654,789,574 of record NC_064924.1, read on the forward strand.
ATCACCCAACTTAATTCAACTACATTCCATTATCCTCATTTTGCTTTTGTTGATGTTCATCTTAATCCTCCTTTCAAGACTATCCATTCTGTTCAACTGCTCTTCCAAGTCCTTTGCTGTCTGACAATTACAATGTCATCGGCGAACCTCAAAGTTTTTATTTCTTCTCCATCGATTTTAATACCTACTCCGATTTTTTTCTTTTGTTTCCTTTACTTCTTGCTCAATATACAGATTGAATAACACCGGGGAGAGGCTACAGCCCTGTCTCACTCCCTTCCCAACCGCTGCTTCCCTGTAATGTCCCTCGACTCCTAACTGCCATCTGGTTTCTGTACAAATTGTAAATAGCCTTTCACTCCCTGTATTTTACCCCTGCCACCTTCAGAATTTGAAAGAGTATTCCAGTCAACATTGTCAAAAGCTTTCTCCAAGTCTACAAATGCTAGAAACGTAGGCTTGCCCTTGCTTACTCTAGCTTATACAACTACCAGAACGTAAATCTACCTGTGCCAGGCATATATTGGAAGAAACGGAAGGAGATATGCTTCACTCATGATAGAAGAACCCTACAGAACTCTAGTCCGACCAGTTTAATACTGTTCTTCTGGGGCCGTAATTGAGTTCGACTGACAAGACGCACAAAGGGATAGAGAATTAGCACGACAGTGTCATTCCAATACAACGATAGACGCTGTTCATTGCGGGGCCTAACTCCAAGTCTTCAGGACCCTACGTTAAAACGCGAGGGTACGTAATGAACGCTAAGACTGAACAGTAGACTGAGACGTCTACGACGTTACCAGGATATTCGTAAATGTAACAAGGGAGGAAATTGTGGCTCACCAAGTGCCGTGGAGGGTACGGAATATTGAAGACTGAGGAGAGCGTTTGTGCAACAGAAGGATCGTTTGGATTTTGCTGCATTGGCAGTTCAACAGCATGCAGGTTCTCGTGTTCGCTTCTGGTGTCTCGCGCCTTCAGTAACGGATAGCCTTATACAGTTAATATTGAAGGAGGTTCGCCGTCGTTACTACCACTATTAGGTGACTGGTTTCTCGAACTGCTCACCGAGTTCAGACTGAAGAGTATTCGAGGAGACGGAAATATTCACCTACTTGGTGATACATGACACGTTGCTCCGTTGTACGCTGATGTTTTAGCCGAAAATGAAGCCTTTCATTGCCGAACTGGAATCATAAATCGTCGGACATGATTTACAAGCACCATACTGCAGTTCCTGTGTTATCTCAACTATGATGCATGCATGTCCAAAGGAACAGGCACTGTGACGACTACAGCCGTCATGAAATACATTAAATGTATTCGCATTTGCGAATATGGACAAGCATCAGCTATAGAATGGAATAACGAGAGTGAAAGTTTGTCCCACATCGGGACTATAACCCGGATACTCCGCTTATCGCAGGCGGTCACCTTACGATTTAGCTATTCCTGCCCGACTCAAGGCCATATGTCGTCAACCATACACCTACAGCCTGTACCCGTACATGCACATGCACGCATGTCTAATGGAACTTGGCATCGCAGTTTAGAGCGACACAGGCACTGCAATATCGTATTATCCGCCGACGCCGGGCAAGCAGGTTTGTGTCACGTGTACGGGAATATACATATTGGATGCGAAAGATCCGTACCCAAAGACTGGAAAGTTGCACAGGTCACACCAATATTCAAGAAAGGTAGAAGGAGTAATCCAATAAACTACAGGCCCATATCGTTAACGTCGATATGCGTCAGGATTTTAGAACATATATTGTGCTCTGACAATGAATTACCTCGAATAAACAGTCTATTGACACACAGTCAACATGGGTTTAGAAAACCGTTCCTGTGAAACACAACTAGCTCTTTATTCACATGAAGTGCTGAGTGCTATTGACGTGGGATTTCAGATCGATTTCGTATTTCTGGATTTCCGGAAGGCTTTTGACACTGTACCACACAAGCGGCTCGTAGTGAAATTGCGTGCTTATGGAATACCGTCTCAGTTATGAGACTGGATTTGTTATTTCCTGTCTGGAGGTCACAGTTCGCAGTAATTGACGGAAAGTCATCGAGTAAAACAGAAGTGACTTCTGGCGTTCCCCGCGGTAGTGTTAGTGTTATAGGCCCTTTGATGTTTCTTATCTATATTAACGATTTTGGAGACAATCTGAGCAGCCGCTTCAGTTGTTTGCAGATGACTGTCGTTTATCGACTAATGAAGTCATCAGAAGACCAAAACAAACTGCAAAATGATTCAGAAAATAGATCTGAATGGTGTGAAAAGTGGCAGTTGACCCTAAATAAGGAGAAGTGTGAGGTCATGCACATGTGTGCTAAATGTACCTCAAACTTCCGTTACACGATGAATCAGTCTAATCTAAAAGCCGTGAATTCAACTAAATATCTAGGTATTACAATTACGAACAACTTTAACTGGAAGGAACACACAGAAAATGTGGGGAAGGCTAACCAAAGGCTGCGTTTTATTGGCAGGGCACTTAGAAAATGTAACGTATCTACTTAGGAGACTGCCTGCACTAAGCTTGTCCGTCCCCTTTTAGAATACTGCTGGGAGGTGTGGGATCCTTACCAGATAGGACTGACGGAGTACATCGAAGAAGTTCAAAGAAAGGCAGCACGTTTTGTATTATCGCGAAATATGGGGGAGAGTGTCAAAAATGATACAGGATTTGGGATGGACATCATTAAAAGAGAGGCGTTTTTCGTTGCGACGGAATCTCAGGAAATTCCAATCATCTTTTCCTCCGAATGCGAAAATATTTTGTTAACACCGACCTACATAGGGAGAATCTATCACTAAGATAAATAAGGGAAATCAGAGCTCGTACGGAAAGATATAGGGGTTCATTCTTCCCGCGCGCTATACGAGATTGGAATAGAGAATTGTGAAGGTGTTTCGATGAATCATCTGCCAGGCACTTAAAATGTGATTTGCAGAGTATCGTAGATGTAGGTGCACGAGACTTTTTTAGACGTATGGTTGGCAACATGGAAGTTTGGGTCTGGCCGTCAGACGTGCACGCATAGTCAAATGCTAAGGCGACCGTTCGCGACGACCGAGAAATCCGAGTTTGAGTCCCTGCCTTGCAGAAATATTCACTGCCTTTCCATTCTACAGCTGATTGTTTTCATATTCTCAGCTGCAAATAATTTTAATGATTTATAGGTGGCTGATTATTCAAAGGCGCTTTTCTGTATTTACAAAGTTTTGTCCTAAATTTTTAGAAATTTATCATCTCATTGCTTCCTTGAGTTATTTCAACCTTTTTTCTTATTATCGCAAGCTTAAATTACCGATAAAAGCGCGTTGCATCTTGAGGTACTACAGACCTACGTTCACCTTATCTTACTACCCGGTAGAACAGCTGACTGCTACGTCCATGAATACGAGAAACATGCAGAGCAGAGTTTCTAAGGCAAGAAGCCAGCCGCGAGACGTAGTGTGCGGTTCAGCACTTCCTAGGGACGCGGCCTTATCTGGGCGGGGCCAGCGATCCCGCGGTAACTGGACGGACGGCCAGCTCTGGCACGCTGCGCGCTTTTACGTAACGGACAGGAAACACTCGCCGCCTTTTTTGTGGTAGTCGCGCTTGGCGGGACATCGTAAGATGACCAGTGGACAAGAAAAGAGCGCGAACAGCGGTCAGCCACCGCGGGACAGACTGGCCCGCCTAACAGAGCGAACCTTACCAGCTGATCTTACTGGCCCTCAATGTACAATATCGGCCATTAAAATTGCTACACAGCGAAGATGACGCGCTACAGACGCGAAATTTAACAGGCAGGAAGAACATGCTGTGATATGCAAATGATTAGCTTTTCAGAGCATTCACACAAGGTTGGCGCCGGTGGCGACACCTACAGCGTGCTGACATGAGGAAAGTTTCCAACCGATTTCTCATACACAAACAGCAGTTGACCGGCGTTGCCTGGCGAAAAGTCGTTGTGATACCTCGTGTAAGGAGGAGAAATGCGTACCATCACGTTTCCGACTTTGATAAAGGTCGGATTGTAGCCTATCGCGATTGCGGTTTATCGTATCGCGACATTGCTGCTCGCGTTGGTCGAGATCCAATGACAATATGGAATCGTTGGGTTCAGGAGGGTAATACGGAACGCCGTGCTGGATCCCAACGGCCTCGTATCACTAGCAGTCGAGATGACAGGCATCTTATCCGCATGACTAACTGATCGTGCAGCCACGTCTCGATCACTGAGTCAACAGATGGGGAAATTTGCAAGAGAACAACTATCTGCACGAACAGTTCGGCGACGTTTGCAGCAGCATGGACTATCAGCTCAGACCGTGGCTCCGGTTACCCATGACGCTGTATCACAGACAGGAGCGCCTGCGATGGTGTACTCAACGACGAACCTGGGTGCGCGAATGGCAAAACGTCATTTTTTCGCATGAATCCAGGTTCTGTTTCCAGCATCATGATGGTCGCATCCGTGTTTGGCGACACCGTGGTGAACGCACATTGGAAGCGTGTATTCGTCATCGCCATACTGGCGTATCACCCGGCGTGATGCTATAGGGTGCCATTGATACGCGTCTCGGTCACACCTAATTCGCATTGACGGCACTTTGAACAGTAGACGTTACAGTTCAGATGTGTTACGACCCGTGGCTCTACCCTTCATTCGATCCCTGCGAAACCCTACATTTCAGCAGAATAATGCACGACCGCATGTTGCAGGTCCTGTACGGGCCTTTCTGGATACAGGAAATGTTCGACAGCTGACCTGGCCAGCACATTCTCCAGATCTCTCACCAATTGAAAACGTCTGGTCAATGGCGGCAGAATAACTGGCTCGTCACAATACGCCAGTCAGTACTCTTGATGAACTGTGGTATCGTGTTGAAGCTGCATAGGCAGCTGTACGCGTACACGCCATCCAAGCTCTGACTCGATGCCCAGGCGTATCAAGCCCTTTACTACTGCCGGAGGTGGTGGTTCTAGGCACTGATTTCTCAGGATCTATGCACCTTAACTGCGTGAAAATGTGATCACATATCAGTTCTAGTATAATATATTTTGTCCCGTCTATCATCTGCATTTCTTCTTGGTGTAGCAATTTTAATGGCCGGAGTGTACAATGTAAACCGCCTGAATTTTTCTCCTTTAATAGTGGCTCCAGAAATTTAGACATTTTCTCAACCCTATTTTTAACCGATATACAGGTTTTTTGTAAAAAAAATCTGGTATATTTTTGCGCCACAGTATCACGTCTGTACTAGGCTGACCCAGTGATCCCTGTATCTTCGTTTGAACTATTAGCAATACATTACTGATGACAGTAACAACCACAAAATACCTAGAAGTAATTGAAGCAACCTGAAGAACGGTAACTTACTGCTCGTAGGAAAACAATGGCAGGCAAAGTTTCCCCTACAAAAAAAAAACTTTACAAAATTTAATTTAGCCACGAAAGCGGCATGCAAAACCTTCATTAGACCGGTTTATTGTTACTGCTCTCCAATATTAGGACCCTTACGAGGTATTTTAGTGATCGGCGTATTGTCCCATATTCGATTAGCAGGTGAAAGGCCGTTACGGACATCCATGAAACTTCTGGCAGGCGCTGCATGAGGCGTTAAGTGTAACTGGACGAGTTACTGTAATTCAGAGAGCATACCTGCTATAGTCAAGCAGATATTACTTCCTCAAACATCTCGTGAAATTACGACGAAAATATTAATTACAGCTTGTACGGATGCTCTAGCCCCTCCCCGTTCCCTGTTCCACACACCGAAAGGGATGTATGCATGACGGGACGAAGGGTCGCGCGGGGGTGGATATGGTAGAGGAGCGCAACTTCCCGGAAGGGAGTGTAACATGTTCCCGTCATTTGCTGCAAGACTTCCATCGAAATATCAGATCCCATTTACATATCACGAAGTGAAATTTAAGGAAAATTTAGTATTAGTCTGTCGCTAACGTCAAAAACGAGACAAGTTGCAAATGAAATACGTATGTCTACTAAACCCCACATGCTACCAGTGTGTAAACGTGCTGTAGAAAAAAAAAAATGACTGCAGATAAATTTGCTTTGATGTTTCACTTTTACGAAAATTACGGCTTTGGTGCCTACAGACAACCGCTTTGAGTTATTGACAGCTTTAGTTATGGGGAAACATTGTCTTGTTTAAGCTCTGGGCATCCATTCTCAAATTGTGACGAATTATTTCTGTTCAATTTCTCTAGTGAATATCTGTCGTACAAAAGAAGGCTTAATTTCTTGACCAAGCGCTTACAAGACGTGATTATTAACACTTCATCCACATTATACCGTACTTCCTACCAAACAAGAGTTGGTTAAGAACATTATGCCGTAACACCGAGTGGTGACTAGAGAAATTAAACGTATGTATGTTTGCCTCCAAAACAATTAACTGTGGAAGAGCAAAATCTTCTGAAAACCAATGAGAAGCTCTGTAACTTCAGTTATGCAATAACTATATAATTTCGAGCACAAACGCATTCACCGAATCCTGCTCATGTGTAGCATTGTCGGCGTTATTTTTCGTTGCACAAAACTTTTACAGCTTAGTTTGCTGAATTAAGGAAGTAACATCAGGACTTCTCTATAAAATCCATTTAAGCCAAAGTTTGTGCAGCGAAGGCCACCTTCAGTCATGCGCTTTGATAACTAGTTATGTTGTTTGCTCTACTTATGCTCTGTGGACCCTCTGTGGACGTCAGCTATCATCGCTATTTTTGAATGCATTCTTAGTACTGTCAGAAAACTACAGGGCCATAACAAAGTTGATGGGAATAGGATGATTCCCCGTAAGAACTATAGCCGATTGTATGTGACAAATTAATGCCTTCTGCAGGAAAGACTAAAGTTTGGAGTTGACCAGTGAGACGTGTACCGATAACGGAGAATCAACGATGTGGATTCGAGAGTTTAGAAGCTTGTCTCGCTTAATAATTAAGTTTCATTTTTACAATCTGCTTCCATTTTTAACCGAATATTATCACATGCACATCCATTGAATTGGCAGACACCCAAAGGGATATCGTTCGATTGCAGATCCATTCACGTTAAGATCTTCGCTGATTCCATTCTTGAATTCTGAATGTTTCTTCAGTTGCCTTTATATTTCAAACCAAGTTTTTCAAGATTGAATTTTTCACAGCTAGATTCTTGCAATTAAGCCTGGCTCAACTAACTCGCAGTTCTTCCGAAATCTGATCTAATTTGGTGGCACAGTTTTCCATTGAGTTCTTATGTTACCTTTTGAGTACCAATTTAAGAAAATTTACAGAGCTGTATTTCCCGACAAGACTAGAAATGAAGATACTAGAAACGAAAGCAGAAAAAGATCACTGGACTACAAATACAATAGCAATATATAGGACAGGTGACAAAATCTGATTACAGATGTAGCAGATTAACGACGTACGGGTTATCCCTAGGAAAAAATAATTGCGTGATGAGCTGTATCACAACGAGGGCCATTGTAGTCAGTGTTAGTAAGGGACAAAAGTAACGTCTCCTAACAAGTTTCTGTACACTTCCTTGTATGTTGGACGACAGCTACTCAGATTCGTCACAGCTTCTAGCTTCATTTCCACTCCGTACGTACACAGTTTTGCACAGTGGTGCAGCTAAGTCAGACAACGCACCTATTTGAGCGCAAGTGCGAAGAAATACGAGGTAGAAGATTAGTTCTTGTAACTAGTTTATTATAAATAGGTTGCAACTGTCTGAAGGTTATGGCTCAACACGTGTTTAAACAGCTACCCGTTATATCGGCACGCAGCTCGCCTTGAGTTTCGAAGTTTGTTTTTCCTATTTATTGTGAGAAGCTTCGAGCCTTCGTCGCCATTCAGGAAAACACACACAAGGTCGCTCCACACGATAGAATTCTACCATCTCCGTTCATTAGCAGAGCTGTAGTTTGCCAGCATCAGAAGCCTCAATCGTCGCTTCCTCCCGCTGGACAGTGTCTAGAGTTCACCTTAACTATCACAACTACATAGTCCAGTTAATAGGAATGTGACGGTACAGCGGCATACATCAGGTTTTGCAGACAGACTTTACGTAACTGATTTTACTATTCTTAATTACAAGGACTGTAAAAGGGTCATTTTGTTTGGTACCAGGGAAACTTTAATACAAGGGGGTTTACCTAAGGTAATTCCGAAGTTAATAAGAAGTAACCGATACAGGTTCGGTTTTTTATCCTGGGTCGGATGTATGTCTGACGCCTGTCACCTCATCTCAGACAAAATGATTTGCCTGCTGGAAAAATAGCAAATCTACAGTTTGTCGTCAAGTTTAATTTGTTCGGCCTGAGTTTAGTCTGGTAAGTCAGTTGACAGTTCTCCATCTGCATTAATACTCTCAAGCCATCTGTGTGGCCTAGGGTATTTTCGGTCCAGTAATATTTCCTCTTTCCTGATTCGTGCAGGGGAGTTTCCACTGAGTTCGAATTCCTTACAAGTCACGGTTATTTTGTGATATTCAAAGTAATAGGTTGCCCGACTTCTTCGAACGTATGGTATCGCTATATCGAATAGCGAAGCTAGGTCCCTGACGCAGAGAAACTGCCGCCGCAGAAGAGCACCGGCTTGGCCATTATCAACCAACTACTTTGAAACTAGGGTTCAATACCTCGATTAGTAAAGTCAATGTACTGCCGTAACGACAAACGACTCTCTGCTACAATGACAAAGTTCTTTTACGTAACTCTCAACATCAGATAAACGAAAAAGTGACCAACTTACTGAAAAATTTTCATAACGTAGAATTCCTTGTTCGTACAAATCAATTTACACGCTGAAGGAAATCCATCTGAACCTGCCTACACTTAATAACAGTCTAAACGACTCCAGATATTCTAGAGTACATCTGTTAAACATTTTCGCTTGTTAAAGTCAGCCCTAACTTCAGTATGTTTGACATTACTAATGAGTATTCGTTGTTTCAATCTCTTCTACAGTTAACCCCAAACTTGTGGCAGCATTTGGTAAACTAAAGACCTGTATAGCTCCGTCATGTTATGAGCCCCTCTCCACACTGTTCAGTGGAAGCGTTCAGAGTGCCACAAAATGAGCGCATCTGAAGAAATCTATCCACTTCAGACTGCCGACAACAGTACTCCATAATCAAAAAATTCGAAAAGCCCTCCTAAAGTACTGTTTCGACGCTTACAGATGTCAAGCACCAGAATACAAGCACATATGATTACGAAAATCAAGATAGTACAGTTACTCCGATAGCAGGCCGAGTGGTTCTAGGCGCTTCAGTCCGGAACCACGCGGCTCCTACGCTCGCAGGTTCGTATCCTGCCTCGGGCATGGATGTGTGGGATGTCCTTAGGTTTAAGGAGTTCTAGCGCTAGGGGACTGACGACCTCAGACGTTAAGTCCCATAGTGCTTACAGCCACTTACTCCGATAACCCATCCCTATAGCCATAGACGGGACGCATCGTAAGCTGTTCTCCAGTGCAGTTATTATGGCTGCTAACTTATGATTCGTTTACGTCCTGTGCTTTCTTTTGTGCTGATTTTCTTGTAGAACGCAGAAAGTGTCTACAGCTAACAGCTAAAGCGAGCAGAAAAGGCAGACTCAGTAGCGCAGATTGATAGGAAACGAAGGGATTGAGTACGGAACTTCGCAGCTGTTGCTGCAGCGGGCGCATTGGGCGTGCGCGTGTACAGGAAACTACACGAATGCCAGGTCCAGTATCTGTATCTGCAATTATTCGCAAATGTCTAAACCATCATTGCCCTGCACTTGCTGATCTTGCAATCTGTTCTATATCAAGCAAGATGCAATTCAATCTGCAGAGACGTTACATGGATTAGCGTCAAAATCCGGATTCCACATTCTAATTAAAAGATTTAATACACGGAGTGAACCAGATCCATATTAAAGATTTAATAAACCACGAGACAAACTTTTTCCAACTCGGCACATTCGGATAGAGATTAACTGGTAGGAAAACTACTGGAAACTTGCGAAATTTTAGAGCACAGAAATTCATTTAGAACAAATAAAATGAAAATACTGTTTTATAGTTAACAGAAATACTTAACGCATCTTAAACAGTCTCAGATCCCAAAAATCGAAAAATTTACACTAGGAAAATCGTTGACCAAATGTAAAAATAAGTTTTTTAAGAAGTCCAAGGAAATCTACGAAGTTACACAAAGATACACGAACCTTCATACAAAGGGACACACAGGATGTATGCCAAGAGGGTCACAAAGAAAGTTTTGTATACAGCTTTTTCGATGAAATACTGAAATCAGAAGCATATGTATGCCATATTTACAGGTCTACCAATGATGACGCATTGAGGGTAAACGCGAAACTCGTTTATTGTAAGACTGAAATTTAAGTACACTTTAGATAGAAAAAACGACTGAAATGAGGAAAATGACCCTACGCGCATTACGAACTGAAAGCATGAAAGCCATAAGGTAATTGAAAACCTGAAATCTTAAAACTGAATAGAACTTCGACCATAATATTATCGATGATTTGTTGACATGCCTTAGGCAAGTTACAATATGTATGGTAGAACATAAGAAAGCCAGCGAACGGACGGACTGCTATTGGAAAGAATGCGGGCCACCACAACTTCTCCTGGCTCAGTCTATCTCAGCAGTACCGAACGACCTCTGTTGGATCCAATCTATTCTCCCTACAATTTCTATCTTAAACAGTGCACTATAGTGCCATGATCGTTATTCCCTGACTTTTTAACCCATGTTCTATTATCCTGTACTTTGCTTCTGATCAGTTCAGCATCTTTCTGCACCACCACGCCCCAAACGCTTCTATTAGCTGTGCCCCAGATGTACATTTTCAGAAATTTCTTCCTCAGATAAAACCAATGTTTGATACGGTTGGATTTCTTTTGGTTAGGATGTCCTCTGCCTGTGATCGTCTGCTCCTTAAGTCCTCCTTGCTTCAGCTTTGTAAGGTACTAGAATTCCTGACGGTCTACTTCGTGATCAATTCTGAATTCGAAGTTTTTTGCGATTCTCATTTCTGCTGCTTTACTCTCAATATTCTGTACTCACTGGACTCCATTCCATTCAGTATATACTGTAATTCTTCACCTTCACTGAAGATACCAATGCCATCGACGAATCTATTTCCGTCACTGCTGCTTCGATGTATCGCACCTTTTCATCCGATAAATTCTTTAGTGGTCGTCCATCATTGTTCCTTCTTGGTTCTTTAAATATTATCCGCCTTCTCTATACCTCACACCAATTTTTCTGAGAATTTCTTACGCCTTTCACCATATTCGATTGTTAATAGCTTTTCTAGGAAAAACAATCATATGAAGGTTTCTGGCGTTCTACACAAATTCACAGTTACTCCCTCGTGGATACAGCGAATAAAAACCTACAGGGCGTGTAACACGTGCCTTTCGCTTTCAGTTGTGTGTAAGAATTGAAAAACGTTTTAATAAAAAGTCAAATTAATAATCAGATTAAATTCGGCCTGAGAGTATTAGTCACAGAAGTTTGACTATCTCTGCATAGTTTGGACTGAGGTGACAAAAGCCATGAATTACCTCCTAATATTGTGTCGGACCTTCTTTTGCCTGGCTTAGTGCAGCAAACGGACTCAAGTCTCTTTAAGACCCTTGCTGAAATACTGAGCCATGCTGCCTCTATAGCCGTCCATAAATGCGAAAGTGTCGCCGGTGCGGGATGTTGTGCACGAGCTGACCCCACGATTATGTCCCATAAATGTTCGATGGGATTCGTGCGGGCGATCTGGGTGGTCAAATCATTCGCTCGAATCGTGAAACCGCGAACAATAGCTGGCCGTTGACAATTCCATCGTTGTTTGGGAACATGCGAGACTATGTATGGCTGCAAATGGTCTCCAAATAACTGAAGGTAAACATTCCCAGTCAATGATTGGTTCATGCAGGCAATGTCGTGTCCTTAACAAAGACACTCGCTTCAGTCGTCTGCTGCCATAGCCCATTATCGCTAAATTTCGCCGCACATTTCTCTGATTATTCGTCCAGTTCTGCTGGTCTGTTAGCACTGACAAGTCTCTGCAAACGCCGCTGCTCTCGGTCGTCAAGTAACATGTAATGCATGATTTTTTTCCTTGGCATACTTCACACTGTGGAACTCTGAATATAGAACACCCGAACCATTTCCGAAATGTAATGTGCAACTGTCATTCCGAGTTGAAGTCCCAATTCCCGTCGTTGAGCTATAATCATGTTGGACACCTTACGTGACTGATCGGAGTCCAGTTACAGCTCCGCTAATGCACTGCCCTAATACCACGGGTACGTGATACTACCGCCTTCTCTATACACAGGGTGGTCCATTGATCGTGACCGGGCCAAATCTCACGAAATAAGCGTCAAACGAAAAACCACAAATAACTAAACTTGTCTAGCTTGAAGGAGGGAATCCAGATGGCGTTATGGTTGGCTCGCTAGATGGCGGTCCCATAGGTCAAACGAATGTCAGCTGCGTTTTTAAATAGGAACCTCCATTTTTTATTACATATTCGTGTAGTACGTAAAGAAATATGTTTTAGTTGGGCCACTTTTTTCGCTTTGTGATACATTGCTCTAATATTCACAAACATACGGCTCACAATTATAGACGAACAGTTGGTAACAGGTAGGCTTTTTCAATTAAAATACAGAACGTAGGTACGTTTGAACACTATTTCGGTTGTTCCAATGTGATATATGTACCTTTGTGACCTTATTTCTGAGAACGCATGCTGTTCCAGCGTGATTACCTGTAAACACCACATTAATGCAATAAATGCTCAAAATGATGTCCGTCAACCTCAATGCAATTGGCAATAAGTGTAACGACATTCCTCTCAACAGCGAGTAGTTCGCCTTCCGTAATGTTCGCACATGCATTGACAATGCGCTGACGCATGTTGTCTGGCGTTGTCAATAGATCACGATAGCAAATATCCTTCAACTTTCCCCACAGAAAGAAATCCGGGGCAGTAAGATCCGGTGAACGTGCGGGCCATGGTTTGGTGCTTCGACGACCAATCCACTTGTTATGAAATATGCTATTCAGTATCGCTTCAACCGCACGCGAGCTATGCGCCGGACATCCATCATGTGGAAAGTACATCGCCAATCTGCCATGCAGTGAAACATCTTGTAGTAACATCAGAAGGACATTACGTAGGAAATCAGCACATCCCACCATTTAGATTGCCATCGATAAAATTGGGGCCTATCCTTCCTCCAATAATGCCGCACCATACATTAACCCGCCAAGGTCGCGAATGTTCCACTTGTCGCAGCCATCGTGGATTTTCCGTTGCCCAATAGTGCATATTATGCCGGTTTACGTTACCGCTGTTGGTGAATGACTTCATCGCTAAATAGAGCGCGTGCAAAAAATCTGTCATCGTCCCGTAATTTCTCTTGTGCCCAGTGGCAGAACTGTACACGACGTTCAAAGTCATCGCCATGCAATTCCTGGTGCATAGAAATATGGTACGGGTGCAATAGATGTTGATGTAGCAATCGCAACACCGACGTTTTTGAGATTCCCGATTCTCGCGCAATTTGTCTGCTATTGGTGAGCGGATTAGCCGCGACACAAGCTAAAACACCTACTTGGGCATCATGTGTTGCAGGTCGTGGTTGACATTTTCCAAGTGGCTGAACACTTCCTGTTTCCTTAAATAAGGTAACTATCCGGCGAACGGTCCGGACACTTGGATGATGTCCAGGACACCGAGCAGCATACACAGCACACGCCCTTTGAGCATTTTTATCACAATAGCTATACATCAACACGATATCGACTTTTTCCGCAATTGGTAAACGGTCCATTTATTTCGAGTAATGTATCACGAAGCAAATACCGTCCGCATTAGTGGAATGTTGCGTGATACCACTTATACGTTTGCGACTATTACAGCGCCATCTATCACAAAGCGAGAAGAGTGGTTCAACGAAAACATTTCTGTACGTACAACGCCAATATATAATAAATGGGCGTTCCTATTTCAATAAACGCAGTTGATATCCGTTTGACTTACGGCAGCGCCATCTCGCGGGCCAACCATAGCGCTATCTGATTTCTCCCTTCAAGGTAGACGAGTTTCGTTTTTTGTAGTTTTTCGTTTGACGCTTATTTCGAGAGATTTGGCCCAGTCACGATCAATGGACCACCCTGCATACGTATCGCTATTCCATGACTTATTGTGTTCGAGTCTTAAATAGGAAAAATATAACTGTACGTGTATGCTGTATCATTTAATGAACAACAAATACTACATTTTTTATTGTCGATTCTGGAACTTCATGGTTTTAGGGCGCACAACTACAGTGGTCATTAGAGCCCAGATTGAATTATGAATGCAGGCACAAGGTTAAAATAGCAACTAAAAAGGCAACACTATAAAAGGCACATTAAGAGGCAAGGGATTCAAAGAAAACCGCATAATCAAATGTCCTTAGACAGGTTTGTCAAGTGGATAAAACGAAGAACGCGAGCAGCTACTTCTGGGTCATCCGCTAAAATTTCATCCAGAGTACGTGGAAGGCCAAGATCAATGCGCACTGTATTAAAATTCGGACAGGACGTTAAAATGTGGCGTACCGTCAGCAATTGCCCACGTGGGCAGAACGGCGCCGGCGCAGCCGTCAGCAGACGGCGGTGGCGGTGGCTGAACCTGCAGTGTCCAATCCTTAACTGGGTCAAAACGACCTCCTCCCGCCGAGAAGGGCGTGAAGAGGTCGTCCAAGCCGTTGGGAAAGGTTTCAAGGCCCGAAGCTTAGTTTCAGTAAGTGTACACCAGTCGGCATTCCACAGCGATAAAATGCGCCGACAAATGACCCTGCTAAAATCAGATGAAGGGACACAAGAAGAAGCTGTCCGAGGCTGGAGGACCGCACTCTTGGCCGCGGCATCTGCAGCTTCCTTCCCAGGGATACCGACATGGCCAGGAACCCACATAAATGTAACCTGAGAACCGTCGTCCGCCAGCTGCTGAAGAGAGCGTTGGATCCGGTGCACGAAAGGGTAAACCGGATACGGATCACTGAGGCTCTGCATGGCGCTCAGGGAATCAGAGCAGATGACATAAGCAGAATGTCCGTGGCGGAAGATGTAAAGAACAGCCTGACAGAGGGCAAATAGCCCAGCTGTGAAGACCGAACAATGGCCATGGAGCCGGTATTTGAAACTTTGTGCCCCGACAATAAAAGAACACCAGACACCGTCATTGGTCTCAGAGCCATCTGTATAAATGAAGATCGTCTTAATGAACTTCGAACGAAGTTCGACAAACCGCGAGCGGTATACCGAAGCTGGGGTAACCTTTGGGAGCGAGCTGAGGTCAAGGTGAACGCGAACCTTAGCCTAGAGCCAAGGTGGCGTTAGCCTCTCGCCCACTAAATGTTGCAGGGAGGGGAAAATCGAGGTGCTGAAGGAGGCGACGAAAGCAAACTCCAGGGGGTAGCCGGGCAGATACATGCAACCCGTATTGACGGTCGAGAGTGTCGTAAAAAAAGGAACGGTAAGTTGGGTGGTCGGGCATTGACAGTAGCCGACAGGCATACCGACAAAGCAGTATATCGTGCCGGTAGGTTAGTGGCAATTCACCGGCTCCAGCATGAAGACTCGACGGGACTAGTATAGAAAGCTCCGACCGAAAGACGTAACCCTCGATGTTTTAGAGAGTTGAGGCGGCGTACGATGGACGGCCGTGCAGAGGAGTATACGAAGCTCCCATAATCCAGCTTTGAGCGGACGATCGGCCGATATAGGCGAAGTAGGACGGTTCGATCCGCTCCCCACGACATACCGCTGTGAACACGGAGGACATTTAGGGAACGAGTGCAACCAACACCTACTCAAAGGAAGGCCTCGGCGCTTGTTGGTGACGTCACGTCAGCTAGGCACGGCGAACGTCAGGTCTGTTGCAGGCAGAAACCCCTGGGCGGGCTTATCACTATAAATCTCTTATTTTGGACAAAATGTTTGGTAGTTTTGGATTCTGCAGTTTTACTTAGATGAAAGATTTTCTTACTATCGTAAAGCTACAAATGAAGATCAGTTCTGTATTACCGAATACTGTCGAAACTTAGATCAATATGAGAAGATGTTTTGCCCCACTGCAAAGTTCCGAAATTTTACATTAAAGTAACTATATTTACTTGATCCATTTTGTTATCGAAACTTACAACTGCCTTACAATGAACTCGTTTCTTTTATTTATTTATTTATTTTCGTTTGACATCGTCACTGGAAATGCGAACTAATTTACATGTGTAAATGTTCAGCTGTTGCCAGTCAGATTACAGTCGTTTTCAACGAAAGGAATTCTGAACAGGGAACAATATAGCTTCATACATCGAAAATACTGTTGAGCTTAAACTTTTTTAAACATGCAGATTAGGAAAGAAATATTCCCTCTTGCGACTGAAAAACTTTTTATGATAAATTTTTATTTCATAAAACAAGTATCTCTTTGCCTCTTCTGTCCCCCACCCTGTACAATCGCAAGATATTTCATTAACATTCAGTGCTCCACACCCCATAGTCAACCAAGATACCTAAAGAAGAGCACCAATATGTTCAGTTTCTTGTAAAAGCAACCCAGTACAAACGTAACTTCTTTAGATTTACAAATAAGGTAAAGAAGCTCTAATTCTGTTGCTGCTGGACCATGAAGTTTTTGTATGTCAATCCTTAAAACAGGTGGAAATTTAAGTTCAAGAGTACACTATTTGTTAAGAAGTGTAATGAATTGCACAATTAATTGATTGCAGAAATCTCAGAACAATGTGTGTTGGTCAACTACCGCCAATAGTTTCACATTTTCCTGTGTCAGAGAGGGAGACAGCACCATTACGAGTATGCCTGCAACAGACCTGGCGTTCGCCGTGACTAGCTGACGTGACGTCACGAACAAGCGCCGAGGCCTGTCAGTCTGTGGTGGTGCAATGGGCAGCCAAATAGGACACCTGGAGACCAGCTAAGTTTCCTGTCAAATGTAGGACCTAAAAATTTTGTTGTCTCTACGAATGGGTGAGCAACGAGACAGATGTAAGGACGGTGGGATGAACACTTTGTAGCGCCAGAAGTTAAAACAGACCGTCTTCCCGGCAGAAAAACTGAAGCCACTGGCGACACTCCAGGAGTACAGACGGTCAAAACAACGCTGAAGACAGCGCTCCAGGAGACATGTACGCTGCGCGCTGCAGTAGATGGTAAAATCGTCCACGAAAAGGGAGCCTGATACGTCAGCTGGGAGGCCATCTATTATTGGATTGATCGCTATGGCGAAGAGGGCGACGCTCAAAGCTGAGCCCTGTGGCCCCCCTTCTCCTGATTCTGGAACGAGTCGGTACACTCATTACTATGCTATGAGGGGGGGGGGGGGGAAATATGTTACGTTAGTGTAGGCAAGTGCAGGTGGTTTTACGGCCTCGTGGCCTCACCCGAGCAGGGCCAGTGAACAGAGTGCGTGGACGGCGCCCGCTGCAACAGGAGCCGCGGTGGCGCTATTAGGCCGCCGAGCACCGGGCCCCCTGCCGCTCTTCATCTGCGACGCCCGGCCTTTGTGACTGACAAGTGGCCGGCGGAAACTCTGCAGGCAGGGGGCGGCGGCAAGGGGCACCCTCGAGAGCGCACAATGCCGCCACACCCCGGCGCCAGCCTTCCTCACTTCCTGCTCTGTCAACGCCACGCCGCCAGCTCTGGTTTCAGAGTCGGGAAGCTAACAATCATGGAGCGGTACGTACCACAGACGAGGAACTGCGTTTGTTGACCGCTGGAATGTGCCTCCAGGCACGGCAGTACGCAACGATAGGGTCAAAGCGATGCTCCTTACATCGTGTGCTCATCTACATCTGCATGGCTACTCTGCAAAGTTCCTGGAAGAGGGTTCATCGAATAATTCTCTATCGTTCCATACTAACCGCGTGTGGAAAAGACTAACATCTTTCCGCGCGAGCTCAAATTTTGTTGTTGTTTTCAGTCCTGAGACTGGTTTCATGCAGTTCTCCATGCTACTCTATCCTGTGCAAGCTGCTTCATCTCCCAGTACTTACTGCAACCTACGTTCTTCTGAATCTGCTTAGTGTATTCATCTCTTGGTCTCCCTCTACGAATTTTTACCCTCCACACTGCCCTCCAATGCTAAATTTGTGATCCCTTGATGCCTCAGAACATGTCCCACCAACCGATCCCTTCTTCTAGTCAAGTTGCGCCACAAACTCCTCTTCTCCCCAATTCTATTCATTACCTCCCTATTAGTTATGTGATCTACCCATCTAATTTTCAGCTTTCTTCTGAGAACCACATTTCGAAAGCTTCTATTCCTTTCTCGTCTAAACTATTTATCGTCCGTGTTTCACTTCCATACAAGGCTACACTCCATACAAGTACCTTCAGAAACGACTTCCTGACAAATCTATACTCTGTGTTAAATTTCTCTTCTTCAGAAACGCTTTCCTTGCCATTGCCAGTCTACATTTTATATCCCTACTTCGACCATCATCAGTTATTTTGCTCCCAAATAGCAAAACTCCTTCACTACTTTAAGTGTCTCATTTCCTAATCTAATACCCCAGCATCACCCAACTTAATTCAACTACATTCCATTATCCTCATTTTGCTTTTGTTGATGTTCATCTTAATCCTCCTTTCAAGACTATCCATTCTGTTCAACTGCTCTTCCAAGTCCTTTGCTGTCTGACAATTACAATGTCATCGGCGAACCTTTCTTCTCCATCGATTTTAATACCTACTCCGATTTTTTCTTTTGTTTCCTTTACTTCTTGCTCAATATACAGATTGAATAACATCGGGGAGAGGCTACAGCCTTGTCTCACTCCCTTCCCAACCGCTGCTTCCCTGTAATGTCCCTCGACTCCTAACTGCCATCTGGTTTCTGTACGATTTGTAAATAGCCTTTCGCTCCCTTTATTTTCCCCCTGCCACCTTCAGAATTTGAAAGAATTCCAGTCAACATTGTCAAAAGCTTTCTCTAAGCCTGCAAATGCTAGAAACGTAGGTTTGCTTTTCCTAAATCAAGCTTCTAAGTCGTAGGAGCAGTATTGCCACACGTGTTCCTATATTTCTATGGAATATAAACTGATCCTCCCAGAGGTCGGCTTCTACCAGTTTTTCCATTCGTCTGTAAAGAATTTGCGTTAGTATTTTGCATCCGTGACTTATTAAACTGATAGTTCGGTAATTTTCACACCTGTCAACACCTGCTTTCAATGGGATTGGAATTATTATCTTGAAGTCTGAGGGTATTTCGCCTGTTTCATCCATCTTGCTCACCAGATGGTAGAGTTTTGTCAGGACTGGACTTCCCAAGGCAGTCAGTAGTTCTAATGGAATGTTGTCTACTCCCGGGGCCTTGTTTCGACTCAGGTCTTTCAGTGCTCTGTCAAACTCTTCACGCAGTATCATATCTCCCATTTCATCCTCTTCTACATCCTCTTCAATTTCCATACTATTGTCCTCAAGTACATCGCACTTGTATAGACCCTCTATATACTCCTTCCACCTTTCTGCTTTCTCTTTGCTTAGAACTGGGTTTCCATCTGAGCTCTTGATATTCATGCAAGTGGTTCTTTTTTCTCCAAAGGTCTCAGTTTTCCTGTAGGCAGTATCTATGTTACCCCTAGTGAGAAGCCTGTACATCCTTACATTCATTTTCTAGCCATCCCTGCTTAGCCATTTTTCACTGCTTCCCCTATGTAGGTGAGCAACATTTCCACAATCTGAGGAGGTTGGTGATTTAAATTTGTGAGAAGATCCCGCCGCAACGAAAAACGCCTTTGTCTTAATGTTATCCAGGGGCCCCGCACCTACGATACGTCTAAACCTGGACAAAACTTCATAGTGACGCAGCCTCCCCCTCCCTCCCACCCTGCCCCCTCGAGCTTTCGAGAGGTCAATAATTTTGAAAGTAGACTTTTCGAAAGTACGTTCATTTTGCAGCGACCACATTTCTGAAGTGGTTGATATGTTAAATATGTTTGAGAAAATGTAAGGCATGTTGGTTAGTTTTAAGTTGGCCAAAATGCACTGCCTCATCTCTTCGCTCTGTGAAACTCAAACGTGTATATTTTCTAATGGAAGCCATCAGAAATTTATTCAGGACAGTGGACATTAGATGTCCTGTGGTGCCTCTCCTGGTAGTGTCGGTATGGCATCCTGACCCCGCCAGCAGGTCGTGGTTTAGTGGCTGCTAGCGTTGCTAGCTCTGGATCGCGGGGCCTCGGGTTTGATTCCCGGCCGGGCTGGGGGGTGGGGGGAGGGGGGGGTGGAAGAGACCGAACTCCGAGGTCATCGGTCTCATCCGATTAGGGAAGGACGAGGTGGGAAGTCGTCCGTGCCCTTTGCCTGGAGCGATTTAGGGAAATCACGGAAAACCTGAATCAGGATGGCCGGACGCGGGAATGAACCGTCGTCCTCCCGAATGCGAGTCCAATGTGGTAGCCACGGCGCCACCTCGCTCGGTCGGCCGAGTTGGGGCTTTTCTCTACTCGAACTGGGTGTTTATCATCCTACCCCCTTAAAAAAATTCAATACTGGGTGGGATTACTTGTTACCGGGAGAATAAGAATCCTTCACAAAATTTGCACTCTTTATTTCCTATTAGCTAATAACTTTATCTTTTGTGTGACTAAATATAGGAAACACAAAACCAGTAAGAGACAAGAGGCAAGCAAGACAGTACACATTTATTCAATCCTCAGGTCCCAACATTTTTCTCTGTCATCGTTCTACAACTTTACAAGGCGCGCTTTCTTTTCTGCGAAAGAATATTACCTCATCAAAGTTCGTCAAACGTGAAAAATCTAAGTGTCGTTATTTTAATATTGAAAAAGCTGTTAATACTAGTAGTACCCACGAGTGGCGTTATTGCTCGATTTAATTACGTCTTATGTTGTCACTGTTTGCTAGATAAATATAAACAGGTCTTTAATGTCGCAGCAGTTTTAACACGCCAAATAAGCGAGACTTGACACAAATGGTCATTTTATGTACCTACTTTACATAAATAACGACAGAATGTAATTCCCGAAGTACCAATTTCAAATGCCTATAAAGCCTACAAGCAAAGAATCAGGAAATAGTTTCACATTTCTTTCATACGCTCCAGTTTCTCAAGCTTGAAATCAAAAGTAGTACTAGTATGAAATTTTTATATAAATTTGGAATCATCTTATTCTTCCATATAATTTGTTTGATGCCCCGTTTCTTCTCCTTCCTTGTAACAAACAATTTTATCACTAATTCCCGCCATCAGAACTTTTTCTCGGGTTAGCTTCGCTAACCCTGCCAGAATCACGGCTTAGTTATCCTCCGTTTAATTTCCTGTTAGGAGAATACAACTTAAGCGGCTGCTAACAGTGGACTGTTCAAGTGGCCCTTAAGAGTAGCAGCCTGGCAAAAAAATTCTCAAAATTTTATTTTCTTGGATATACCGAGAAGGTAATATGTACTCGTTCTTACCTGTAACTCCTATTAGCCCTTTATTTCCACTCTGGGAGTCTATCTGTGGATTTCAGCAGTAACTGAAACAGTGATCACTTTCACACCCAGTCAACCACATAACGAAACAGCTATTGGGATTCACCCGTTCGGGTTTATTCGTCTTGGCTCGTATAGCCCCATCCGCTTTCTCTATGGGAAAGCTTTTTTATTTCTAAATGCGACCGGTATTCCGTAGCAGAGACATCACGTACAGATGCGCATTCAAAAATCAATTTATGATTCGTTCAGAAATCAATTTCGAATGTGTTCGAAAATGTTCAGAAACCAACAGAGATGCGTTTAAAAAATCATAATTACATGCGCTGGATGCGAGCTGCTCAAAATTTATAATTTCTGGGATGCGGCAAGGATACCTGGAATAATGGCATGTAGAATCTCTACCGGTGCTCCCGTAATTAATATTGATCAATCTTCGTGGATAGTGTAGTCCCCTTTTTCGTGAACATTCCATGCAAACCTTCAGCGTTAAACCACTCCAGTCAGCCACTACGACATGTTTAACTGGATTCACAGACAGTTATCACGTTTACCCGTTCATAAATTCAATTCGTCTCTTTACTACATTGTCCGACTCGAGACCTTCCTGTCTACGCGTGGCTTGTTATATGTAGTCTACATCTACATCTACATGACTACTCTGCAATTCACATTTAAGTGCTTGGCAGAGGGGCTCATCGAACCACAATCATACTATCTCTCTACTATTCCACTCCCGAACAGCGAGCGGGAAAAACGAACACCTAAACCTTTCTGTTCGAGCTCTGATTTCTCTTATTTTATTTTGATGATCATTCCTACCTATGTAGGTTGGGCTCAACAAAATATTTTCGCATTCGGAAGAGAAAGTTGGTGACTGAAATTTCGTAAAAAGGTCTCGCCGCGACGAAAAACGTCTATGCTGTAATGACTTCCATCCCAACTCGTGTATCATATCTGCCACACTCTCTCCCCTATAACGCGATAATACAAAACGAGCTGCCCTTCTTTGCACCCTCTCGATGTCCTCCGTCAATCCCACCTGGTAAGGATCCCACACCGCGCAGCAATATTCTAACAGAGGACGAACGAGTGTAGTGTAAGCTGTCTCTTTAGTGGACTTGTTGCATCTTCTAAGTGTCCTGCCAATGAAACGCAACCTTTGGCTCGCCTTCCCGACAATATTATCTATGTGGTCCTTCCAACTGAAGTTGTTTGTAATTTTAACACCCAGGTACTTAGTTGAATTGACAGCCTTGAGAATTGTACTATTTATCGAGTAATCGAATTCCAACGGATTTCTTTTGGAACTCATGTGGATCATCTCACACTTTTCGTTATTTAGCGTCAACTGCCACCTGACACACCATACAGCAATCTTTTCTAAATCGCTTTGCAGCTGATACTGGTCTTCGGATGACCTTACTAGACGGTAAATTACAGCATCATCTGCGAACAACCTAAGAGAACTGCTCAGATTGTCACCCAGGTCATTTATATAGATCAGGAACAGTAGAGGTCCCAGGACGCTTCCCTGGGGAACACCTGATATCACTTCAGTTTTACTCGATGATTTGCCGTCTATTACTACGAACTGCGACCTTCCTGACAGGAAGTGTGTTGCCTGACAAATCTTTTGTTCACCGTCGTAAAGCAACGGAGAAGCCGAACTGCATCACAAACATGTCTGCATAATGAATTACTTATGTACGATACAACCTCTTAACTCTCAGTAATATTTCGGTTGCTTGACGAATTTCCCCCTCAGGTTTTTCGTTTACAGGATTAGGACGTAAGTCACCAGGTGTCTTCTTAAACACGTGGGTGGTGTAATTCGTGTTTACTCAATTTTGTGTATCATCTTGTACCGCGGCCACCATCGACCTCCTACGCTATCCTTGGCGGACCTTTGATGGCCACGTCCGCTCGTTTCTCGTCTTACCGGTTCCGCCACGCTGACCCCTCGCGTAACTACACGAATCCTGTGGTGGTTACTTTTAGCAAGGCGCCGCACCTGCCTCGGCTATCAGGCGTCAATTTATGAAACTGACCGCCCGAATCAGTTATGTTCCGTAGCCCATCTGAACCACCTGTAGTCTAAAATCCTAGAAGTTTTGGAAAGGTAGCACCTAACCACCCTCCAACTATGGATCACAGACCCCGGACGTTCTAAGTTTATAGCTACAAGCAGATTTAAAAATGGTCTTTTCTGATAGTCACCATACTCTGAAATCTTAGGATCCTTCCTACCCGTACTCTAGAAATAACGCAGTGTGTCGTAGTACGTTTCATTGTGTCTGATCTATTTTTGTTCGAGTCATGGATGTAGCTAGATACAGAACTTAAGCATTTGCAGTTTTAACGTTATGTAAACTGTCAAAGGTAAAGCTGCTCTGAACACGGATGTTGGTTTGAACAAAGTTCTATGGGAAGTGGTACGCCCTCCGTTTCCTCCACTTTTTGACTTAGCTTACCCGAGGCAGTTGTGGGGGCCTACAGTTTAATGTACACTCTGAACCATTGTGCATCTTGGTATTTCTCACAATTGCCAGAGGTGAAAGAAACCTGGAAGCGATAAAATCCTAAGACCTATTGGGTAGTCATCCCTAGACCTTTAAATTTGTAGTGACTTCTAGCCACTGAGCAACATTTATGGCCTTATAGTAACAGTACTATTCGCAAATTCTGTCCTCAGCACCGTGTCTGAATATTAGCTGTCGATTTCAGCGAGGTATTGAATGCTCGCCAGTTTAAATTTCCGCCGGCCGCTGTGGGCGAGCAATCCTAGCCGCTTCAGACCGGAACCGCGCTGCTGCTATGGTCGCAGGTTCGAATCCTGCCTCGGTCATGGATGTGTGTGATGTCCTTAGGTTAGTTAGGTTTAAGTAGTTCTAAGTTCTAGGGGACTGATGACCTCAGATGAGTCCCATAGTGCTCAGAGCCATTTGAACCATTTACAACGCTACTTGTAGTGGCGATGCAAAACATTCAGATAGCACTTTCCTATGACGAGCATACTATTTGCCAACGCAAGGCGCGTACGAAAGAAACTTATTTTTACAGAAGTTTTCCCTTATTGCAAAATTTTGCACTTACGTCAGTAGAAGATTTTTCTCTTATTTGTATCGCAAACGAGGGGGAAAATTTCGAAGCAGGAAACTAATTACCGACCAGCAGTATCACCTGAAGAAGGGCCAAAATTTACAATTTATAAAGTTTAGGTAGTACTTGTTTCGCATTCAGCTATATGTCTTATCTGACTTCGGAGGATGCTACATGCTTTAATAAGTAAGGTAATGTATGATCTATCATCGGCTGCTTGATAAACCCGGTATAAAGTTTTCTGAACGCGAGTGGGTGTGAGGGGGAAATGTTTATTCAATTGTTACTGTAAAAGCTTTTAAAGCAAAAGCGATAAATCATCATTACGGCTGAAGCTTTCCTGGCAGATTAAAAGTCTGTGACGGACCGAGACTAACTCGGGACCTTTGCCTTTCGCAGGCAAGTGCTCTAACATCTGAGCTACCCAAGCACAACTCACGCGCCGTCCTCACAGCTCTACTTCCGCCGGTACCTCGTCTCCTACCTTCCAAACTTGACAGAAGCTCTCCTACGAACCTAGCAGAACCAGCACTCCTGGAAGAAAGGATATTGCGGAGACATGGCTTAGCCACAGGCTGGGGGATGTTTCCAGAATGAGATTTTCATTCTGCAGCGGAGTGTGCGCTGTTATGAAACTTTCCTGGCTGATTAAAACTGTTGGTAGAGCACTTGCCCGCGAAAGGCAAAGGTACCGCGTTCGAGTCTCGGTCCGGCACCCAGTTTTAATCTGCCAGGAAAGTTTCATAATAGCGTACACTCCGCTGAAGAGTGAAAATATTCTGGAATCATTACGGCTACCTCTAACGTGAACCAAGGAAAGGAACAGTCATTTTAATTTTTACATAAGTGAACAATTTGTATTTGTTTAGTGTCAATGATATATTTTCCATTCCTTTAGGTGAAGAACAGAAAATCTTGCGCTTCTTCCCGTCCCTCATGCCACCAGTTAGTCGTTTTAGAGCTTCGGCAATTTCCTACCTATTATATTTTTGTTCAGCATTAAGTTTTGTGGATCTTATCTGCTCACCGCATCGCTCATACAACCAACGTTCAACCATTCACACGTGAAAAACTGCAGACTACGAAAACTGATGCTCTATTCACACCGAGGCGACCGAAGAACTGAAGGACGCGCGAAAAAGAAAAAAAATTAACACAAGAGATAACGATTCCTTGCTTTCGTTTCTACGTTAACCGAGCTTGGCAGCCTGGTTTATCTTTTTCAAAATTTTAAACATGGCCGAAACAGCAATTGTTAAAATTTTTCACGGTAAATGATGACAGCCGAAACAGTTGCAGGGTAAAGATTTATTAAATTTCTTGACCACGGTTTCGGTATATCTAAATATACCTTCATCAGAAGTAAAATACCCTGAACAGGAAGACTCATTAGCATCGGGAATGAGAAAGAAGAAACGCTATAGCTTAAGTAAACCTAAAATTACCAGAGAATTACAGGCACAAAAACTTTGCCACTTACTAAAATTACATCCTGCAATGGAGATTAATAAAACAGTTGTGCCAAAGGCGTCGTCAGTATTTAAAACATCTCCATTTATACAACATGATTATGGACAGAGGACCGATGCGAACAGCTTAGCATCAGTACTTCGCCTATATATCGCCTGTATCTGTGCTGATGCTGAGCTGTTCGCATCGACCCTCTGTCCATAATCATGTTGTATAAATGGAGATGTTTTAAATACTGACGACGCCTTTGGCACAACTGTTTTATTAATCTCCATTGCAGGATGTAATTTTAGTAAGTGGCAAAGTATTTGTGTCTTGTAATTCTCTGGTAATTTTAGGTTTACTTAAGCTTTAGCGTTTCTTCTTTCTAATTTCCGATGCTAATGAAAGTGTCTTCCTGTTCAGGGTATTTTACTTCTGATGAAGGTATATTTAGATATACCGAAACCGTGGTCAAGAATTTTAATAAATCTTTATCCTGCAACCGTTTCGGCTGTCAATTATCTTTTTCAATTAATGTCAGATTCGAGTACTGCGCAGGCTTTTCACTTAACCGCCATTTCGGCAGCTCGCGTATTAATTTCGGTACTTCATTACATCTACACGATTACTCTGCAATTCACATTTGAGTGCTTGGCAGAGGGTTCATCGAACCACAATCTTACTATCTCTACCATTCCACTCCCGAACAGCGCGCGGGAAAAACGAACACCTAAACCTTTCTGTTCGAGCTGTGATTTCTCATTTTATTTTGATGATCATTCCTACCTATGTAGGTTGGGCTCAACAAAATATTTTCGCATTTGGAAGAGAAAGTTGGTGACAAATTTCGTAAATAGATCTCGCCGCGACGAAAAACGTCTTTGCTTTAATGACTTCCATCCCAACTCGCGTATCGTAACTGCCACACTCTCTCCTATTACACGATAATAGAAAACGAGCTGCCTTTTTTTGCATCCTTTCGATATCCTCCGTCAATCCCACCTGGTAAAGATCCCACACCGCACAGCAATATTCTAACAGAGGACGAACGACTGTAGCGTAAGCTGTCTCTTTAGTGGACTTGTTGCATCTTCTAAGTGTCCTGCCAATGGAACTCAACCTTTGGCTCGCCTTCCCCACAGTATTATCTATGCGGTCCTTCCAACTGAAGTTGTTCGTAATTTTAACACCCAGGTACTTAGTTGAATTGACAGTCTTGAGAATTGTACTATTTATCGAGTAATCGAATTCCAACGGATTTCTTTTGGAACTCGTGTGGATCACCTCACACTTTTCGTTATTTAGCGTCAACTGCCACCTGCCACACCATACAGTATTCTTTTCTAAATCGCTTTGCAACTGATACTTGTCTTCGGGTGACTTTACTAGACGGTAAATTACAGCATCATCTGCGAACAACCTAAGATAACTGCTCAGATTGTCATCCAGGTCATTTATATAGGTCAGGAACAGCAGAGGTCCCAGGACGCTTCCCTGGGGAACACCTGATATCACTTCAGTTTTACTAGATGATTTGCCGTCTATTACTACGAACTGCGACCTTCCTGACAGGAAATCGCGAATCCAGTCGCACAACTGAGATGATACCCCATAGGCCCGCAGCTTGATTAGAAGTCGCCTGTGAGGAACGGTGTCTAAAGATTTCCGGAAATCTTAATACGGAATCAACTTGAGATCCCCAGTCGATAGCGGCCATTACTTCGTGCGAATAAAGAGCTAGCTGCGTTGCACAAGAACGATGTTTTCTGAAACCATGCTGATTACGTATCAATAGATCGTTCCCTTTGAGGTGATTCATAATGTTTGAATACAGTATATGCTCCAAAACCCTACTGCAAACCGACGTCAGATTCACCTTCCCTCCCAACCAAGACCTCTGGCTATGCTACAGATGTAACCACAGCCAGATGTCCAGTACGACGCTGTAATCCTGAAAGTTGTAAAATTTTTGAAATTGTTGTGTACACAAATAATGAAGAGCGAATGAGATGGCATCTAACAGTGCCCTTTCCGCCACGCACTGTAAAATGGCATGTGGAGTAGCCATGTAAGTGAATATATATAGGAACTAGCGCGCTCAGAGCTGTGAATGTGCAGTCATCGGGTAAACCCGTCGGCCACGCCTTACATGTGAACAGCTAATTTCCTTATGCTAGATAGAATGTGATCCCCCTTCCCTTCTCCTCCCCCCCCCTCCCCCTTGCACGCAAACTCGCCGACCGTCCTAATCCCAGAAAGGGGAAATTTTGGGTGGTCATCGGGAATCGGAGCTGAGCCCTGAGTTGACAGCTACGCTAATCGCTAGAGCGCGCAGTCTGCGCGTTAACAGCTACAGGGTGGGAGGGAGTCAGGATATTCGGCGCGGTAGCGACAAGCCCGCTTCTCCAGCCGCGGTGACGTGCGGGCAATCCACGCAGCGTGACTCACCGGCGCCGGACGATTCGCTTCGCATCGATTGGGGCGCGCGTGACAACTCACCTTCCACCGCCATCCCCCTTCCGTTCCGCTTTCACAAGTAAGGCGTGGCCAACGGCCACCCTACATGCCATTTTTACACTGCGTGGCGGGAAGGCGCTGTTAGACGCCATCTTATTCGCCCTTCTATATTTTTACGCACAATTAAAAATTTTACAGCAAACTTTCAGGCTTACAGAGTAGTACTGGACATCTGGCTGTGGTGACATCTGTAGCGTAGCCAGAGGTCTTGATTGGGAGGGAAGGTGAATTTGGCTGTCAGCTTGTGTGGCCAACTAATATGAATGTGCAATAAAGGTTGTAATGGACAGATCTGTAGAGCGTTGACTATGTTCGCGCCATATTCAACACTATGCCATTTACAAACTCACTGCTCGTTTTGAGAACTAAAACTGCAAGGTGAATTCAGAATGCCTGCATTAGATGGGCAAGCCTTCGACTAATACTTCGATGCACATGTTACATAGACCGAAATGCAACAGGGTCCACTATGTATCTTACCAACTTAACGGAGAATAAAACAGCGTGCAACTAAGCTGCGTCAGTTTTTTCAAAGAAAACCAGTACATTGTTTAAAAAATAATTGTAACCTTTGTCCGTATGACTGCTTATTAGAGTCTTGTAAAAGTCTGAAGCAAACTGGTCTAGAACTTGAGATTTTTGGTGACAACGCTTGATTTGTTACGAGCGAGATGGACTGACCTTCCAGGAGGTGTTTTTTTTACATTTACGCTTCTTTTCTGCGCACTTAAAAAGTTTTACATTGCTTCAGTTGCAACAAAATCAAGCTATATAATCGCCCCAGTAGGTATACAAAAATGTGCATATTCGAATGCAACATTGTGTATTTCTAAGCAGAAGAAATTTCAGCAATTTAAGATTTTGAACCATATTATATTTTTATTCATGTAGAATTTACATACTGAAATCTTACAGTGTGGCACATTAAAAATGGGGGTGCCGGAAAGTTACGTGTGAGGGTTGCCCGTGCGCCTCGTGTGTGTGTGTGTGTGTGTGTGTGTGTGTGTGTGTGTGTGTGTGTGTGTGTGTGACACACCCTTGGCCTGCACTTTGTGCGAGAAAAACAACATACGTGTAGTTACTGATTTTCCTTCTCATCCACACAGTGAACAAAAAAAAAAAAAGAATTTGAGTCGTTTAAGGGCCTTTTGTCTGGTAGCTCATTATAGAGTAAGATTATTTAAGACGAGGGGCGCTCGACATCATGGTCATCAGCGCCGTGACGAAAAGTCAGCATGCCAATCTCATGGAAGAAAACAAAGTTGTAAAAACGTAGTCTGGAGTAGAAGTTTTCTTCCACCATGTCAAGCTTGAAATCAGTTAGGGCCTCTGAAGACACCAATGCGGCGATGTTTTCCATCCCTGGGTGTATATTTGGAGGTTTGATAGATCCAGATCCTTTGAACATTATCACGTACCCAAATGGCTTGGTCGCAAGAGGCCGATTCAATGTTGGGTTGGACAACTGCATTAAATGTCAATGACTGAGGTGACGCTGAGATTTTTAGGAGCTGTCGAGAGAGAAGGATATGTCGCCAAATCCAGAGTGGTGGTTCACCAGCCTCTGCACACAGACTAAGAACAGGGAGAGTCCAAAAGGCTCTAGTCTATATCCAAATGCCCTCATGGTGGACAGAATCTAACATCTTGAGGTAGGAAATACAGGCTGATCTATAGACCACGCTGCCATAATCTAAACGTTATTGAACAAATACCTAATAAAACATAAGGCAGGACCTGTCTGCTCCCCATGCTTTTCACTAAGGTATTTCAAATATTCAATGTCTACAAGTCCTTATTTGTAGGTCTTTCAGGTGTGGGTGTCAAGTTAATTTGAGTCCCTTGGTGACGCCTGTGGTATGAGGATGACACGGCGACCGGTCGGTACCGATGAGTCCGCCAAGGCCTGTGAACGGTGTCCAGAGGCGTTTACACATTTCGGAGGAAGTGTACAAGAATTTCCTTATTCGTGAGCTGAGCGTCCACAATTTCCACATGTAGCCCTCCCATTACATCCCATACTGGTATGGCCAAATCTGACATTTGAAACAACACATTGGGTTAGGAAGAAACGAGCGAACCTTAAGACGGAAATAGCCTGCAAGGATGTGTACAGGTATTTCTGGAGTACTAAAAGTTAAAATAAATGTAGAAGATTTTTATAATTTGGCAATGATTCCTCAATTCTGCACTTCCAGGATGCCCTTTTTCCCATTCTTCATATAGGTCTGCAGGGTGCATTTCCATTATATTCGAGCACGTAACTACGCATTTACTAAAGTTAAGGGCGTTATGCAACTCAGCCTCGATTGGGCTGTCACCTAAGGCCTTACATCCCAGAAGCTTAGGTATTTGGTTTGAATTAGCAGTTTTATTTAGAAATGTTTCATTACGAAACCATTTGACACTTTAGGGACCCAGCAATATCCTCCAATGCCTTGTGAATATAGAAAGGGGATATCTTCTCAAAGCTTCCCCCTGTTCTTTTCATTACAATGAAAGTGTTATGGCACACTAGTGCCCTGTTATCATTCTGAGACTACTTCTCAGGAGGAGTGACCAACCGAGCAGTTTGATGAGTGGGTGGAGGTACTACCTGAGTGGACAACCATCCCATCAGAAGTAGTTTGATGAGATCATTCTACAGGCATCCCACGAGACGCTAGGCAAACAACCGTCGACCCAGACAGAGCCCTCCATACGGCAGGTGCCTCAGAGGTTGCCTGATAGTGATTTTTTACCTCAATGGCCATTCATCTCATCAGCATGTAGCACACTGAAGTTGCGGATTTTTTTTTTTTCCTATAGGGGTATGTACCTTCCTCGCGATCCAGGCGGTGAAGGCAAGGCCCCCATTCTCTGAAACCCACAACATTCCACCGCCACACTGAACGGTGGTCGCTGAAGCATGTCCGGAGCTTATGGTAACATAACTAGTGGCACTTACCAGTCCCCAGTTTAGGAACCTGGAGTCACCAAACCTGTACCCTGCAAATGAATGCTGAGCCCCTGGCGGTTCGTTATAGAGTAAAAGTTGTCTCGGTTAACTGTTTCCGTAAGAATACTTTTATGAGATGCCTGTAAGTCAAGAAGTACAACAAAACAGGTTTACTGATGCAAAATCACTTATGTGGTCACTGCAGTCGCGTCGCTGTCCCATTACATTTAGTGAATACACGAGGGTATATTCGCCAATTCATTACTAAACCTATTAATACTGCCGTGAACCAACGCATAATACTGAGAAAACCAGTACCAGTTTGACATCTGAGAGTAAAATGGGCAATACTCTTAGCAGCAACCAGCCTGTGTGAGTGGATCAAGTTTGTTCCGAAATATATACAGTATTCCGTTAACATTTGCGCTACTGTGCAGATAGTTTCAGTGCAGTAATTTTACGAAGATAAATGGGGGATAAAAGTAAGAAAGATGAAAAATTAGGGCCTGCTCCAACGAGCCACCAGAGATACTAAAATATTCCGAAAAAAATATCTGAAGAATTTCTGAAAACAGTTCCTTGTATGCGAAGTAACGTGACCGAGTGTTCTAATGTACCAAATATACTACCGTTTTTTCGCATCCCACTAAGTGCTATAGGCCCTCTGTTCCTGATCTACATAAAGGATTTAGGAGACAAACTGGCAAGCCTCTGAGTTGGTAATGCTGTCATTTATCGCCATGTGAAGCCCACAAGTTAATCAAAACTGCTAAATGATTCAGACATGATATATTTGTAGTGCAAAATGTTGCAATTTACTCTAAATCATGAAGAGTGTAGAGTCATCCACATGAGCACTAAAAAGAATCCGCTAAATTTCAGTTATACGATGAATCACAAATCTAAAGGCTTTAAACTCACCTAAATAATTATGGATGGAAATTACTACTGACTTAAATTTGGGCGATAACATAGATAATCGTGTGGGGAAAACAAACCAAAGACTACGATGTACTGACGTAACACTTAGAAAATTTAACAGGTCTACTAAAGAGGCTGCTTACATTACGCTTGTCTACCCTCTTCTGGAGTATTGCTGTGTTGTGTGAGAACCTCATCGGACAGGATCGACGGAGGACTTAAAAGTTCAAAGAAGGCGGGTCGTTTTGAATTATCGCGAAATAAGGGAGAGTGACGCAGATATGATACATGGATTGGGATGGCAGCCATTGAAAAGTTTTTTTTTTTGCTGCAGCAGGATCTCATGAAATTTCAGTCACCAACTTTCTCCTCAGAGTTAATATTTTTTGCGCCTATCTACATAGGGAGAAATAATCATAAAATAAAAGAAATCGGAGCTGACACCGAATTATTCCCACGCGCTGTTCGAGAATGGTATAATAGAGAAGTACCTTAAAAGTGATTCGATGGACCCTCCATCAGGCATTTTATTGTGTATTGCAAAGTAATTACGTAGATGTAGAATGGAGAGCGAACACAAGACTGCTTGTACGCCTCTATGCAAGCTACAGGCTAGCTCAAGAGTGTTCTTAGTTTCGGGACAAGCGATTCCTTAAGTCCTTATAGAATTGTATGACTTCTTTCCACGTGTATCAGTTAAGATTATTAGCACTTTTGTTACACAGACGCCACTCACACGGCCGTTTTCATACTGTCGTTAGTCCGTCCTGATACAGGATTTGCAGACATTCTTTTGTACTCCACCGTTTCCCGTATTCTGCCAATCTGTCACTTGCTTCCCCTACAACTGAGCCAGCGTCTTTTCGAAGAGCGGACCCAGGAAGCCCGGCCATACAATTCAGTATCAGTTTGAAGGAAGTCAGAACATGCGAGTGTTGCCTAGAAGAAAGACGTTTCATAGCCATCTAAATTTGTGCCACTCTTCTCCTTACAGCTGCAAATGATACGTTGATGTTCTCAGACCACTTTGCGTTCTAAAGGCCAGAACAAAACTGCTATTGTAAGTACAAAATGTTTGATTTAACTGAAAAAGACGATTTTAACCGGAAACTATTACATTATGCACAAATCTCACACGAACCACACTGTTTAGTACCTCTTAAATGGTACACACCTATTATGCTCGGTGATCAATTCTTAGTTATTCTGTACGTAATTTTGTTTCCCACTCCCCTTTTACAAAACTAATTTGTTGCCGCCCCTTCACTGTGCATCACAGCGTACCTTATCCTGGAACTTCCTGGAAAATTGAAGTGTGCGCCGGACCAAAACCAGAACACTAACTTCCGCGGCGACCTTATGTTGAGCTGGTAAGACAATCCCCAGGGAACCCAACTGTTCGAGGCCTAATACGTTCCAGCTTGTATGTATGACGCCAAATATATTTTTTCCTTCGGACTTATTTATGGCGAAAATCAGATTAGACATTTCGCACTCATTATCTACAGCCACTATTTCTGCTTTAATGTCTTATTAGTTTTTGGACACTAAGTGTCTAAAGATATGTAATCCAGTTCCATTCTTGCGGATATGGCGCAAGTCACAGACACAGACTTTCGAGAAAATTGCTTTCCTTCGTCTGAGTAATCTTTACACATTCTGCAAAAGTACCCTCCCGCCTCCTGACAGATTAAAACTGTTTCCCGGGCCGGAACATAAATCTTGAATCTGCCTTAGTCAATACGCTCATACCGAGCTGAGTTACCAAGAATGACTCATAACCGTCCCTCACAGCTATTCCGCCAGTGTCTCCTCCCACACAGCGTACACTCCGATGCTGACTCGGAATCAATTCTGTATTTTGAAATACTAATTTTAGCACAGTATCATACATTCTCAGTCTTTTATAGGCAAGAATATTTTCTTGATAAACCGATGGCCGAAGTTTGGCAAAACGACTTTAGTATGGCGTGTAAACCGTGGATCCCACACATCAAGGGAAGGTTAATGAATGCCACCAACAGAACCACGCCTAAGTGAAGTATCTATCAACTTTGTTTCCCTAAAGCACTGCAGATGCGTTGATAGACGACCTCTGAACAATGTTCTTTCCCTAGTGGATTTCGTATCAGCGGTCCAGTCGATCATATTTCCTCCTTTGACATTTCCCATCACGAAAACGAACTCCCGACTCCGTCTTAAGATATTCTAAGTCTTAGCTCAGGTTGTATAATTTCTAGGCTCTTAATAATATAAAGTTGCTGTAAGATCAAACACTACAAGCAGCGTTAGTTTAATAATTTAACATGTGCAAATGATACCAGAATTCTACCAAGTCTATCCATCTGTGCGATGAATATTCCTTCGTTGTCATACCGCTTGAGTACACGTATTTTACATTTGATAGTGAATAGCAGATGAGTCACCGTTTCGATAGGACGGTCTCCGCTAGCTGCCGCAATAGAATCCTTCAGACGGAACTCCTTACTATATTTCCTTTCTAATCTGGGATTAACGCAAACAACCGCGAAAAACCAAATGCTACAGCAAATCAGCTAAACGTCAAATTGCCTGTGCTCTTGACACTACAAAACATTCAATTTTATTAGACGCAGACATTCGTGACAATCCAGTTTCAGCAAGCCAGGAATACGCAATTCAGTTTAAATGTACTCTCTCGACGACAGAACACTTCCTGCTGCCACTGAAATCAAGCATAAAACGCTATACATCCACGGATGCGAAAGAAACTTGTTGAATGAGAAGCCATCCCGCATGGGATACAGGCTTCACGCAGAAGAGAACATGTATTGATCGGGCAAGGCGCCACACCCTTCACAAGTTGACCTGCGTCCCTTCTTTAGTGTGATTTCCTTCAAAAATACTTTTTTTTTAAATCATGATTTTACGAAAGTAATTCCATGCCTGCTATAACTAACCTGTTGTACTGTGGAACCGGCGCCACCTGTTGAGACTGCTGGACAACGGCTAACAAATTAGGCACTTTCCATATGGTTTGCAACATTCTTTATGATAGGAAATATAATCCAGCTTACAGTAATTCTAAGCGAGGAAACATGTGTCAGAGGGAAACGTGCTTTTCAGAATACTCCGCACAAACCAAATGGTAAAAAAAGCATGAACAAAGGCACAGCTGCTAACAGTGCCGCTTACGAAAAATCAAATTTTTACTTACCAGGCCTTGACGCGGATCAGGATTTCCCCTTCGCCGAGTGTTGGCTCTGGTTTCTTCAAAACCTTTACTGACTTTAAGCCACCGAACCCTGTCAGAACAACTGCTCTCATTTCTTTCGGTGGCTGTTCTGAAGCCTTTTCCGTTGATTCCGCTTCATCGCTAGCTGCGGGAGCTTCCGCCTGAGACTCTGGTTTCTCCTGAGCCTTCTCTTCAGTTGGCTTATTCTCAGGCTGATCAGACATGATGAATCCCAGAAAGATGCTGGAGAAATGTCACTCTCAAACCGGCCCGCTAAGCGACAGGATAGGAAGTGGTGGCACGGAGCCAAGTATTAACAGGTGCCGGCGCCCCACCACTCCCACACTGCGCGAGGAAAAATAGTTCAGAGTTCTACATACAAATTCATTTAAAGATAAACTTGATTATATAAATTTAGGACTTTTGATAAATCGTTGTTATATGTTAGATTCTTTTTATTCAATACTAACGCGAGTAGTGTTATAAAGTTGCGCATTAATATTATACTTCGATATATCGCTTTCGCTTTTCAACGCGCGATTCTCATCATTCAACAAGCGCAAAAACGATGAATAAGCAGTATATAAATTAGAAAGCTATAGTTCTGGTGAATTTATAATAAATATGACTTTCTAAGACACTGGGTAGACAAATATTCAAAGGAAATATAGTGGCATTAGTTTTTTTCATTTGTCATCAGCAGTTCTTCTATAATTAAATTCATAATAATATATAGTTCATAATTAAAATAAAATATTCTAATATTTTATCCTTATTTTATCGTTTTGACCAAAAAATCCGAAGTAGTGAAATTTGGCTTAACTATGATGTAGTACAGAGATGTTATTTCACTAACATAAAGATGTGAAGGACAGTGGCTGTGCGCTGTTTTTGTTGTTTGTAAACATGAATAGCTTCATAATGTGTTTATCTATTGTGTTCCAAGCTGTTTGCAGAAATAACACGCATTTACAGGAGGTGACTTTTGGAATATTCTGTTGTGAAAGATTTGTAATTAAGGCAGTTACGAACACTGTATTGCATAAGGGAGACATACACTGAAACTGTTGTCTGCAGGTAAAATAAAAATGAAATCTAAAATGATGTTGCTTCATTTAAGTGCAGTTGCTGTTACAGTTGCGATGTATTTTTATGTATTAAACGAGGACTTCCACAAGACGTGGTGTGAGCTAATGTCATGCACTCGTACTGAAAAAACTGATCAGCACATTGTCAATGGTTCATCTGTTTGGTGTACTTTCACAGAGCATGGTAAACGGTTGTGCAGTTTTAAGAACTTGTATTTTAAGCCACAGGAAAATTTATTTTTGTTTTTGCTCAGCGAGGATTCTGTTGTCTCTGGTATTGGAGGAAAAGAGGATCTCAAGAGTTTTGACGCCTCAGCGGTCTTAAATCACAACAGATTCCATCTTCAAATAGTTCCAGTTTCCGCAGATGATAACATTATTGGAAGAAACTTAAGCTTTCTTGATTCAGTGTTCGCTCTGTGGCGTTTCAAAATGGACAATATCATGCATGTTTTGCATGACGATTTACTGCCCCTTTATTACACATACTCACATATATGCAACGGTGACATAGAACTATGTCGTGAAAAGTATAGATTGTTTTTCGTAGATGATGGTGGAATTGGTACGTTGCATGAATGGTACAAATTGTTTTCTACCAAAGAACCTATCCAAGCAACAGAATTGAAATCTCATGACGTGATCTGTTTCATTCATTGTCATGTGGGGCTTGTTTCAAACTCTCTATGGTACCAGTACGGGTTTGGGCGGCCCCAAGGACCTATTAAAAATCTCAATCTACATGGACATTTGTTATTACAGTTTTCTGCTTTCATTAAGAAAAAATTAAATCTATCGTCTGTTAAGAAGTCAGAAAGGCAAAAGCAGGGTGTTTTGCTTAGTAGACAAATAAACCGCCGGATTTTGAATGAAATGGAGCTGATAAACTCAATGAAACAAACATATCATTCCATTTTTCATGATGAAAGTCTCAGAATTCACAAATTAGATTTGTCCACAAATGACACAAAGACATTAGTGTCACTTATACATAATTCAGACATTGTTATTGGGATGCATGGCTCTGCTATGATCCTTTGCCTTTTTGTGAAGCCAGGGGCTTTGGTTATTGAAATCTTTCCCTTTGGTATTAATCCCGATTATGTTTCACCAGTAAAGGCCCTTAGCAAGGTTGCTGGCTCATTTTTCAATTATTTCCAGTGGGTTAATGAAAAAGAAAATAATTCCTTTCCAAATGAGAATGCACACCAATTACATGGTGGTATCAGTCACTTGTCTGAAGGACAAAAGGCGTATATTAGAAGTATCAAGGAAGTGCCTGCTGTTGAATGCTGTCATAATACAGTCTATTTATATCGTATGTTCCAGGATACTGTTGTTGGTCAAGAATTTCTAGCCTTATTTTCAAAAGCTATCCTGGAACACAATAGTTCTGCACATACCACATCTGGCACAAAGGAAAATTTGATTGAACACTGGTACTTCCCTGCTCAAGTAAGAAATTTAACATGTGTAGTTAATAATCAGAAAATTGCTGTCAAATGGATGACACCTCTTAATGTGAAGACTAATCATAAGTATGAAATAACTTTATCAAGTGGAGATTGGCACTTGTCAGTTACAGCAGAAAAAACAGATGTATTAGCCACAGTCCCACCAAACGCAAAAATGAAAACTATACAGGTGTGGGTAAAATGCATAGCTCAAGGTGCTGAGAGCTTGGATGCATACACTGAATGTAGCAATGGATGATTTTGTCATTACATTGTTTCATTGAAAATAGTTGGCTGTTTTTCATATTCAGATGATTCATGTCAGCACTGTATGGATTGTATCCTTTTTTGGTAATATTTATGGTATATTACATAAAGGAGCCCAGATCATTGAATTTTGGCAGTTTTTTAGAGTTTTTTTGTCATAATGTTATGCAATTTTCATACAGTTTCAGCTGTAAATTAATATTTCCTAAATTACTGTTTTTTTTTTGAGAAACTTTTGTGTGCAGTGAGCAATACATATTACATGAAATGTCTGGAATTTACTTGTTTTTTTATATACTCTTCAAAATATAAGCATACTATTGCACTCATGAATGCTGACAGAAAAATAAAAAATCATCTGCAGAGTTATATACAAAGTTTTAATGTTTTCAAAATAATAATAATAATAATTGTTTTTGTTTTTAGGTTCACATATTGTGATAAGAGTTGAAATATGGACAAACACAAATATAATTGTAATTTATACACACATAATTTGTCCAGTGAAAAATAAAATTGCCTCACTAGTGTATATTAAATAATTAAATACTGGTATCTGAAAATATCTGTACAGGTCGTGACTTAGAGGAAAATAACCTGTCAGGAGCAAGATCATTTTAGACAATTCAGATACTTTAGACCAAAATTTTACACTTTTGGTACCAGATTAATGACATTACACTTGACTAGACATGAGATATAAATAATAAACTCACCAAATATCAGTTTATGTGTAGAACAATAGGATACATGCTAAGAAAGTAAACAGCATGAGAAATAAGTTTTACAAAACTGTGCCTGTCCTAATGCTTGCATACTGCTGTGAAACTTGATTGTTGACAGATAAAGACACAACAAAAATCTGAACTTTAGAAATGAAGTTTCTGAAAAGAGTAGCTAGCCCTAAATAATAATAAAATCAGAGTAAATGGATAACACACACACACACACACACACACACACACACACACACACACACACACACACACACAAGAATGGTATAAGCAAAAATAAATAAACACAGTCACACAGATGAACAGGTGTCGCTTGAATGACAGAGGACAGCAGCAACATTTTGTAAAATTATAAGGGATGGTAAGATGATATTCTTCTATGATAAATGAATACATTACACCACACAAAATATGGGAGATATACAAATTAGTCTAACATTTATGCAATCATCTTGTTAACTTTGAGATGGAGCAAACATTTTTAGATATGCCCAAGCCATGGTTATATCTACACTCTGGTTAACCCAAATTGTATCTAATTCTTCGCATACATGACCAACTCTGTCCACATCCACAACAATTACTTCTTTTCATGGCAGAGCTAGAATCATACATGCACAACACTACAAGTGTTTGCATGGTTCATTCTTTTGCTGATTCATGAGAGATGTAAAGGAATCCTTTTCAATGTATCAAAATCCTAAATCACTTGTCAGGTGCAGATTCATTACTGACACCTTTATGGCCCTGGCCTAGGTTTTAGACACTTTGATATAATTCATCCACAAACTCTTCATCTTATCTCCAATCTATTTCACTTGGTCCATGTTTGTTCAGCTAGCAACTTTCTACTTCATTATCTCCATATTTATACTTGCCACCCCTGTCTTAGTCTCGCCATCTGTGGGCAATGTATTTTTACTGGTGAGCACTTCCTCTTCCAGTAAGTTGAAACCAATCCTGTGATCTCCAACACGGGCATTTCTTCAGCAAACATTGTACACAGACAGATACCTTTTGCCATAATTCTCTAATACTCCTAAAACTCCACCAGAGTAGTAATCCCTCACTACCATTTTGAAGTGAAACAACTGAAATACATTCTCCACAAAGAGTCTGACTACCTATCAGCATGCATGCAAGTGGGAAGTATTCTTCTGAAAATCCATTCTGCACATCTCAGAGCAGTACTCTAGTACCCGCTCAGCATACACAATATTGATCATACTTGCATTGCTTCTGCTTCCAAGCCATTAACACAGTAATCATTTGCATGTTGAGGATGTTGATAATGGAAGGAATTAAGGCACTGCAAGGAGGAACTAAGTGGTCAACAAGCACATAAACAGAATTCCAAATGTTGCTAAGCTATTCATTTTCACTGAATAGAAATTCAGCTTTAAAGTGAAACATGGTCTACAAGCTGAGTAAATTGTGTGACAAAAACAGAAAAAATGAGACGCACTCAAAATAACTTCATTTACCTTGCAAATAATCACCATTGGCTGCAATACCCCCTGGAAAGATGATGAAACTGTTGGGAATTATTAGTGAAAGCTTTTTTCTCTCTAGGTGAAAGAAATGATGACACACATCTTTGGATATCCACTGAAATACGATGCAGACAGATTTACACAGTAGCCATTCTGGTTTACCATGTACTGCATTGATAGATCAGGTCTCACTCCACTGTGATATTGGTTTGCAGATAATATTATGAGAAGGAAAGTTGCCACTCACCTTATAGCAGAGATTCTGAGTCACAGATAGTCACAACAAAAAGACTATCACAATTATCATTTTGTTGTGCCTGTCTGTGACTCAGCATCTCCACTATACGGTGAGTGGCAACTTTCCTTCTCATAATGATTGTTAAATTCCAGCCCAGATTTTCCATGGTTTGCAGATAAGATGGAGCTTGCATATATTCATGAAATCTCTGACAATTTGCATTCATTTCTCTAAAACTTGTCAGCAAATATTTCAGCACAAATGGGGAACAGGTCTTCTACAAACATAAAAAAAAAGTTTTGCAACACCCCGGTTCCCAGAACTCCTGAAGACAGACCTTGACTATGGATACTGTATCACAGGCACAGTCCCTTTGACTGTTCAGAGATGTCACAAAACCTGACCAAAGATGTAAACAACCATGCATGAGCAGTGCCTATTAGATGGAGAGGGACCAACAGCCGATCAGTTCCGGTCATTCCATCAGGAAGGAGGTACACATCTCATGTTGTCTGTGTGGTGTCACCGCCAGACACCACACTTGCTAGGTGGTATCCTTTAAATCGGCCACGGTCCTGTAGTATACGTCGGA
This sequence comes from Schistocerca gregaria, assembly GCF_023897955.1. Classification (NCBI taxonomy): domain Eukaryota; kingdom Metazoa; phylum Arthropoda; class Insecta; order Orthoptera; family Acrididae; genus Schistocerca; species Schistocerca gregaria. The sequence continues at coordinate 654,831,115 of NC_064924.1, forward strand.
CCCGCGTGCCGCCACTATCAATTGATTGCAGACTGAGCGCCGCCACACGGCAGGTCTAGAGAGACTTCCTAGAACTCGCCCCAGTTGTACAGCCAACTTTGCTAGGGATGGTTCACTGACAAATTACGCTCTCATTTGCCGAGACGATAGTTAGCATAGCCTTCAGTTACGTTATTTGCTACGACCTAGCAAGGCGCCATGAGCAGTTTCTGTTGATATTGTAAATCATGTAATGTCAAGAGCGACGTTTGTCATTAATGGATTAAAGTTAAGTATTCCACCAGCTACGTCCGTTTTTCACAATTCTAATTCCCTTGTCATGTTCCAGACCTCATGCCAGCCTGCGTGAGCTGAGACACGTGCATTTCGGCCTACTTTAGTTATACGGTTGGCTCTCCTGCCAACCACAACAGTCTGTAGTTCAGCCATGCCCAGACGGTCAATACCATAGTTCAATCGTGTCCGTACTGTTACTTTGTGCCAGGAAGGGCTCTCAACAAGGGAAGTGTCCAGGCATCTCGTAGTGAACCAATGTGATGTTGTTTGGACATTGAGGAGATACAGAGAAAGAGGAACTGTTGATGGTAAGCCTCACTAAGGCCGCCCAAGGGCTGCTACTGCAGTGGATGATGGCTACCTATGGATTATGGCTCGGAGGAACCCTGATAACCTTGCCACCATGTTGATTGATTGATTGATTTTAACTGGGTAGCTAAAACAGCTTAGGTCTGACCCGTCACTGCCCGCACCAAAACTAGGTTTATTGTGCATTATCATTCCCTGCATATCTAGTAAAGCCAATCAGTGCCTTTAAATAGTGCAAGGAGTCCCTCTCCCAGTATTTTGTTAGACACAATTTCTTCAGGTCTAGTCGTCCCGAAGATTCTGTACCTTTTACTCTCCAGTGCCATGCATTCAAAGATTAGGTGTGATGCAGTTTCTTCACCCACATCACAGATCCTACATTTAGGGTCCTCTATGATTATACCCATTGTGTGTAGTTGTTTTTTGAAATTTCCTTGGCCGGTCATCAGTCCAGTCATGAGTTTGATCGCTTTCCTGTTCAATCCCAGGATTACAGAGCTTCTTTTAAAACATGGCTTGGACATCATTACGTTACCATGTTTTTGTTTTTGGACCTTGGTCCAATATCCTATGTGCTGTTTTCTAAGCCAGTTCCGTAGTTCTAATTTGATCATAGCCTTGGTGATTGTCAGGACAGGTTCCGCTCCAATAAATGGAGTTGTTGCCCCCATCCTAGCCAATCTACTGGCTTGTTCATTGCCACAGATCCCTGAGTGGCCAGGGACCCACCCTATTGCTTCCCCCTAGCTCCACCAGAGCCCTGTGGCAACAATCTTAGATCTTGTTACAGGAGCTGCCAAAGGTTTCAGGGCTACCTGGCTGTCTGAATAAATGTAGATGCTACGGTCATTGTAGTGCCTATGCATATTCCCCTCCACACATGCCCTAATTGCTGTAATTTCAACTTGGAATGCATAGGCCAGTTTTCCTAGAGAGACAATGCTCTCCAGTCTTGGCTGAACCCCGTACACCCCTGCCCCAATGCCTTGGTCTGTTTCGACCCATCGGTGAATCAAATGATGTCCCCCGTACAGTGTCGAAATGTTTTTTCTCACTGGTCCCTACTTCCAATTATTATGTTGTAAGGCTTGTCGAAGCAGTAGGGAGTTATTATATAGTCAACAGGCATTTCCCCAGCCATTCCTATATTTACCTCACTCACTATTTTAGTGTGTGATTCTGGATATCTGAATGAGACCCAGTTTTTGCCAATTTTAAGTCTATGTGTCCCAGCTGCTGCCTCCATCTTGACCCAAAGGTGAAGTGGACGCATATCCAGCATGGCTTCCATTCCAGTGGTTGGTGTGCAACTAATTCTGCTCGTTATGGCTAAGCAGGCCAATCTCTGTACCTTAGCAAGCTTCTTATCAGCAACAGGTTCTATCTTCTTGCGTCACACTACGGCCCTGTAGGGAATCCTAAGTCTAACCACTGTGGTGTATATCCAGTGCATACTCCTGGAGCCTAGGCCTCAGTTTTTGCCTCAAGCCCTCGTAGTACTTACTAGAGTACTTTTTGCTTTGGAGCAGATGCTCTTAATGTCACAGGTCTAGCTTCTCATCCAAGGTTACCCCTAGATACACTCCTGGAAATGGAAAAAAGAACACATTTACACCGGTGTGTCAGACCCACCATACTTGCTCCGGACACTGCGAGAGGGCTGTACAAGCAATGATCACACGCACGGCACAGCGGACACACCAGGAACCGTGGTGTTGGCCGTTGGATGGCGCTAGCTGAGCAGCATTTGTGCACCGCCGCCGTCAGTGTCAGCCAGTTTGCCGTGGCATACGGCTCTCCATCGCAGTCTTTAACACTGGTAGCATGCCGCGACAGCGTGGACGTGAACCGTATGTGCAGTTGACGGACTTTGAGCGAGGGCGTATAGTGGGCATGCGGGAGGCCGGGTGGACGTACCGCCAAATTGCTCAACACGTGGGGCGTGAGGTCTCCACAGTACATCGATGTTGTCGCCAGTGGTCGGCGGAAGGTGCACGTGCCCGTCGACCTGGGACCAGACCGCAGCGACGCACGGATGCACGCCAAGACCGTAGGATCCTACGCAGTGCCGTAGGGGACCGCACCGCCACTTCCCAGCAAATTAGGGACACTGTTGCTCCTGGGGTATCGGCGAGGACCATTCGCAACCGTCTCCATGAAGCTGGGCTACGGTCCCGCACACCTTTAGGCCGTCTTCCGCTCACGCCCCAACATCGTGCAGCCCGCCTCCAGTGGTGTCATGACAGGCGTGAATGGAGGGACGAATGGAGACGTGTCGTATTCAGCGATGAGAGTCGCTTCTGCCTTGGTGCCAATGATGGTCGTATGCGTGTTTGGCGCCGTGCAGGTGAGCGCCACAATCAGGACTGCATACGACCGAGGCACACAGGGCCAACACCCGGCATCATGGTGTGGGGAGCGATCTCCTACACTGGCCGTACACCTCTGGTGATCGTCGAGGGGACACTGAATAGTGCACGGTACATCCAAACCGTCATCGAACCCATCGTTCTACCATTCCTAGACTGGCAAGGGAACTTGCTGTTCCAACAGGACAATGCACGTCCGCATGTATCCCGTGCCACCCAACGTGCTCCAGAAGGTGTAAGTCAACTACCCTGGCCAGCAAGATCTCCGGATCTGTCCCCCATTGAGCATGTTTGCGACTGGATGAAGTGTCGTCTCATGCGGTCTGCACGTCCAGCATGAACGCTGGTCCAACTGAGGCTCCAGGTGAAAATGGCATGGCAAGCCGTTCATCAGGACTACATCCAGCATCTCTACGATCATCTCCATGGGAGAATAGCAGCCTGCATTGCTGCGAAAGGTGGATATACACTGTACTAGTGCCGCCATTGTGCATGCTCTGTTGCCTGTGTCTATGTGCCTGTGGTTCTGTCAGTGTGATCATGTGATGTATCTGACCCCAGGAATGTGTCAATAAAGTTTCCCCTTCCTGGGACAATGAATTCACGGTGTTCTTATTTCAATTTCCAGGAGTGTACTTCACTATCCCCTTCACAGGTAGAGTTTCAGACTTAAAACTGGCAAAAACTGGGTCTCATTTGGATATCCAGAATCACACACTAACATAGTGAGTGAGGTAAATATAGGAATGGTTGGGGAAATGCCTGCTGACTATATAATAGATTCCAACTTGAGCGTTGAATATGTCTCTTCGTACATGGCATCACAACAGTCTTCTTAGGATTAACTCTCAGATCCTGTTTAATGCACCATTTTTGCACAATGTCCAATCCTCCTTGTGCCATATTCCTTACTATGTCAGTGAATTTGCCAAGTATTACTATGACAAGGTCATCTGCATATCCTAAGCAGAAGGATTGTCTAAAATTTAGTTCCTCAATGAGTTCATTCACCACTAGTTCCACAATAGAGGAGACAAAACTCCTTCTTGTGGGCAGCCTCTAGTGGTGTTAATTACCATCTTTTCGTTCATCATGGTAGCCTCTACCTTCCTTCCACTAAGCATGGCCCTGGCTCACCTACATATAGTGGTCCCCAGGTCATGTATCTCTACTGCCCTTACCATGGAATCGGAGGCCATGTGTCTGAATGCCCCCTTGATATCCAGGAAGATGCAGAGGGCTATTTCTTGGAAGCGAAGTGCATTTTCCACCTTCCCAACAAGTTGGTGGAGAGCTGTCTCACATGATTTTCCTGGTTGGTATGCGTGTTGGTTCGAGTGTAGAGAGACCCTACTTAGCCTCCTCTCCCCAACATACACATTAACCAGTTATTCCAATGTTTTGAGAATGAAGGAGAACAGACTGATTGGTTTCATATCCTTGGTATGATCAATTCTCCCTGGCTTTGGAATGAAGACAACCTTCACTGCCCTCCAAGCATTGGTAATGATTCCTGCTGCTGCTAACCCTGAATAGCCTGCATAGGACTCTTATGAGCTTTCCTCCTGCCTCTTGTAGGAGAGCTGGAAAAATTCCGTCCGGGCCAGGTGACTTGAACGGTTGAAGTGTTCCCATCGCCTACTGGATTTTATAGAAGTTCACACTGTCCTTGGCCAATTCCCAGTCCTCTCTTCGAATGCCTGAGAACCATGTCTCTCTGGGGTCACATGCTGGTCTGTGTTGTGCGACAGATCATGTTGAGGACAGTGAGTTTTGAGAAGCATTTTCAATATCTTGCTGTCTTTGTATATTCCCCATCCTCCTTCCTTAACATATCTCCTGGATTGGTTGGTACTCAAGTGAGAATCTCGTGAAGTCTGGCTTGTGCAGCCATGCCCTTCACTTCCTCACAGAATGCCTTCCAGGATGCCTCCTTTGCTTGTCTGATTGCAAGATTGTAATTGACAAGGGCCTCATGATATTTAGCCCATTGTCCTTTACGTCTCACAATATTGAACAATCTCCGTACCTGTTTTCTTTGCATTTCCAGTTTGTTATTCCAGCAAGGAACTCTCCTATTTGTGCACTTCCTGATGATTGTGCAGTTGTCCTGATATGAGGTCACTATGGCAGAGGTAACAGCCTCTGCTACTTCCTCAAATTCTACTGGATTCCTTATTGAGGTTTTAATTTCCGATAAGCCTAAGTCAAGGTCCCTGCTATATGTCTCCCAGTCTGTTTTCCTGGGGTTCCTGTAGGTCATGGCCTGTCTGATTCCCAATTCAACCTTGAATTTGACGTGCATGTGGTCCGATGAGGATGGCTCCAACACCACATGCCATTGTTTGACATGGTTACCCATTGTCACGGAACCAAAGGTTATGTCAATTACTTCTTCCCTTCTGCTATTCCTGAATGTAGGTTCATTCCCCCTATTCAGGAGCTTTAAGTTGTTAGCTAAAATAAATTCAAGAAGGTATTCACCTCTACTGTTGGTGTCTTTGCTGCCCCACACTAGGTTTTGGGCATTGGCGTCACATCCCACCAGCAGTTGATCACCTTGCTGAAGGCAAATCTCTACCAGTCTCCTCACCTCAAAAGGAGGAGGAGAGCTGTCTTCATAAGGAAGGTATGCTGAGGCCAAAATAATTTCCTTCATGATACCTTCCTCACATTGCTGCAGTGTAATGATCACTAAGTCCCTAGAGCAGAAATCCATCACTGGCAAAAAAGAAATATGCCATTTCTTACATAGATGCATGTTCTGGAGTTTCTTAGATTCCTAGCATAGATCAGCTTACCTCCAGTGCCACCGAGGCCCGATACAGCCCCTTTTTATAAATAGGATACTTGTATCAGGGCCACGTCCATTCCTGTCTCCCCAGACAGCGACTCAGGGCAGCAGAGGCCCCTTTACTGTGCTGCGGATTAATCTGCAGTACCTCCAGGCTCTGTCTTGGTGCCATCTTTGAGGTCTTTGAGAACCCTGACGGTCACCTGCAAGAACTCTAAAAACAGTTTCAGCTCCTGCTCCTGCATCACCTTCAGGGACTTGTCGCCAATCTCCACTATCAGGGTTCGTCCTTCCAGAGCAACCTTCTGTTTAATCATTCTCCAGTCTTCTGATGAGACTTTTGGTTCTGGGTCCCTATTTTCCTGAACAGAGTCTTAGGAGAGACTTCCTTAATGATCTTAGATACTCATAATGATATCTTTGCGGTCTTAAGAAGCTCGGCTGCCGTCTTAACCAGCAGCTTCGCATCTTCCCATGGAGATATCATGGACACCTTGTCCTTGAGCCATTCCACCTTGTGCACCCCTTCGCAGACAAAAATGAGGGCACCACGATCTACATAGACCCTCCTGAATTTGGGTCCTGGGCCAGCGTTCACCCCAATCTTTTCTAAGAGGGCCATCTGTACCAGTTCCTCCTGCTGCGAGGTGATGGCCACCAGTGGATAACCTTCCAGGATAACTACCATCCTAAAAACAGAGACTACAAGTACTATCGATCTGTTTCCCTATTTCTTACCTGGGTTTTTTCTGGACTTGCTTATCCAGGGTGGAGGGAGTCTTTGATTCCTCCCTTATCCACTTACTACCTGTCTTTGATGTTGCAGGGGTCTGCATATGCCCTTGAACCTGAGACTGTTTCTTGCTGGGGGTCTTCGGTTCCCTTTAATTCCCTCCATTTGTCTTTAGGGAGCGATTCTTTCCCTTCTTTTTCCCTCTGTTCCCTAAGTAGCTTTCTCCTCTGGACCCCAGACAAGGCTTTGATCTTAATCTGGTCTAGCTTCTCGGTTACAGTTCCCACTTATGGCCCAGGTCTAGACCCTGATTCAGTTGTGGGAATGCCTTCCATTGGTTCTGACCCCAATATTTGGGTATCTGAGATCTCAATTTGCCTCTCAGTTTGTTTTTCTTTATTTTCTTTAATCATGTCCTTATTGGTCCCATCAGATTTGTTGATCTAGGAGGTCCACACCAAGAATACCCCATGCGTTGTAAGGCTAACTGCTCAGGGAGGTCGCCTGGTATCCCTGAGGCTCCGTTTGCGACACATCTTTCCATGTGCCATGCACCCCTCGGCATGGATCGCATCACACCTTGGGTTGGGTCAGGGAATTGGGTAGGGCTAGGAGTGGATATGGAAGATGGGACATTGTGGGACACTCTTAGTCTGTTCCATCGGCTGAGGCCATTCCGGCAGTAGGTCCTCTACCTTCGGCCTAGGTCTCAGCTTCCTGTGGATATGCAAGCCTCTCCACATGCACAGACAGTGCTTTGTTAAGTTAGTGTCCCCCGGAGAGGCCACCGTGTTGAATAACCCTTTTCATGCAGCCTCAGGACATTGTGTTAAGACTCTAAAACTGTGAGCAATAGGCTGCATGATGCGCAACTTCACTCCCGATGTCCGTGGCGAGGTCTATCTCTCCAACCACGACACCATGCAGCACGGTACAGATGGGCCCAACAACATGCCGAATGGACCGCTCAGGATTTGCATCAAATTCTCTTCACTGATGAGTGTCGCATATGCCTTCAACCAGACAATCGTCAGAGACATGTTTGGAGGCAACCCGGCCAGGCTGAACACCTTAGACACACTGTCCAGCGAGTGCAGCCAAGGGGAGGTTCCCTGATGTTTTGGGGTGGCATTATGTGGGGCCGAAGTACGCCGCTGGTGGTCATGGAAGGCACCGTAACGGCTGTACAATACGTGAATGCCATTCTCCGAGCAATAGTGCAACCATATTGGCAGCACATTGGCGAGTCATTCATCTTCATGGATGACAATTCGTGCCCCCACCGTGCACATCTTGTGAATGACTTCCTTCAGGATAATGACATCACTCGATGAGTGGCCAGCATGTTCTCCAGACATGAACCCTATCGAACGTGCCTGAGATAGATTGAAAAGGGCTGTTTATGGACAATGTGACCCACCAACCACTCTGAGGGATCTATGCCAAATCGCCGTTGTGGAGTGGAACAATCTGGACCAACAGTGCCTTGATGAACTTGTCAACAGTATGCCATGACAAATATAGGCAAGTGTAAAAGAGGACATGCTACTGGATATTAGAGGTATGAGTGTGTACAGCAGTCTGGACCATCACCTCTGAAGGTCTCGCTGTATGGTGGTACAACATACAATGTGTGGTTTTCATGAGCAATAAAAAGGATGGAAATGATGTTTATATTGATCTCTATTCCAATTTTTCGTACAGGTTCTGGAATCGAGGTGATGAAAAACTTTTTTTGATTTGTGTTTTTTCAAAGATCTTTGTTAAACCTCTAGTTCCTCCCTCATCTGTCTCGCAAAGAGTTTCTTAGTTTGTGCTTGATCCATAGTGACTGTCATTGTTTGTTGGTGATTTACTTGAAGTTTCCTTTCTCTCCTGGTAGTGTTTGAAACATTGTCAACTACATTTTATGCTTGTGTTAAAAAATTGGTTTTGTCAACACTGTGTGGCATTCCATATTGCAGAGAATTGCCACTGTGGGCCAACACCTTCAGCCTATTACCGAGAACCTTCCTTCCTTTCGTCTACTGATTCTCAACAGATTCTGTCCCTTTACGTCCAGCACCTCACTCATCACTGTTGGTGTCACCTGCCTTTACATCATGGTTTGTCAAAATGTGTTCTGCAGTACACTGGTGTTCCATTTTGACAATACAAAATATTTTTTTAAATTTAATTATGATTTCTGTGTTATTAGATTTGATTTAAAATTGAAGTAATTCTGAATAAAACAAGTTTTTACTCATTTTTCAAAATTTTACTAACCTTCAAAATAAACAAGGTGTTTCATTAAAGTACTGGGATTCTAAGTTTTCTGTCAGACGAAAAGTTCGGGAACGCCTCCTCTATACCACAGTCCTTGATGCCCATGGCCTTGTCGCCATTACCTTTCTCAATGCCCAAATTACCCCAAACCTATAAGCTTATTACTTGTCACCCATAATTACTTCTCCTTTGAAGTCATAATCTACAAATAAAGCCACAGTACAGCCATGGGCAGCTGTGTCTCATCACCCTATGCCAGCCTATCTGTGGGCCATGTATAGGAATCCTTCCAAGGCACCCGGAATCCCAAACCCCTCACATGGGTCAGTTTTATTGATGGTATCTTCATGATCTAGAGTGAGGCACCTATCCATATTTCTCCAGAATATCGACACATTCCCTTCTATTCGCTTCACATGGTCCTCCTCAGGTCAACAAGACACCTTCCTTGATGTCGACCTCGACCTCACGCATGGCTCCATTTGTACCTCTGTCCACACCAGGCCTATCAACCATCAACAGTACCTCCATTTTGACAGCTGCCACCCATTCCACACCAAGAAGACTCTTCCATACAACCAAGCGACCTGTGATCATCACATCTTTAATCGGAGCAGTCCCTCTCCAAATATGCTGGGAGTCTCGCTAAAGCTTTCACAGATTGAAAGTACCCTGTCCACCTTCTCTAGAAACAGATCTCCTGTGCCTTATGTCCCCAGTCACACACTATCCCTCACTTACCCACTAACCGACCACAAAGAAGCAAACCCTTCATAACTCGGTTGCATCTAGCAGTGGAGTAGCTGAATCACATTCTCCACCAGTGTTTCATCTACCTCTCGTCATGAGAAATATCCTCTCCACTGTCCTCCCCACCTACCTATAATGGTATTCCTCTGCCCACCCAATCTATACAATATCCTTGTCCATCCCTTTACTACTGCTCCTTGGGAGCATCATATCACTGCAATAGACCTAGAAGCAAGATCTGTCTCGTACATCATCCTAATATCACCTTACTACAGTCATGTTACAGGGGTTTTCTACACCTGGGAAAGCAACCATGTTGTCTACCAACTTAGCTGCAACCATTGGGGCGTACTCTTTATGGATATGCCTACTAACAGCTTGTCTCTCCACATGAATGACAATTGCCAAACTATGGCCAAGAGATAGTTAGAGTACCCAGTTGCTGAGCAGCAATATATCTTAATTCGTATTGTTATTCTGTCCCAGATTTTGTATTTTTTAAATATACTTTCGCACTTATTTGCAGGATAACACAGCATGAGACACTGGAAGTAGTAAATGAATTTGGGTATTTTGGCAGCAAACTAACCTTTAAATACAAATAAAATATGTACATAATTTCCAAATTTACAGACATATTATTTATATGAATTATGAATATGTTGAAGTATAGCACATATTCAGAAAATATTGACCGTTTTAAACCCAAATAGTTCATTAATCAGTAATGAGTGCTTTTGACAGGGGATCTCAAATTGATTCCCTGTTTCTAGATTTCCAGAAGGCTTTGGACACCATTTCTCACACAAGACTTCTAATCATGTGCCTGTGGTGCATTGTTTCAGTTGTGTGATACGATTAGTGATTTCCTGTCAGAAAGGTCACAGTATGTAGTATTAGACAGAAAGTCAAGTCATTGAGTAAAACAGAAGTGATGTCTGGGATTCTCCAAGAAAGTAATATAGGCCTCTGCTGATCCTGATCTGTATAAACAATTTAGCAGACAATCTGAGCAGCCCTTTTACGAGGGTGAGTCAAATGAAAACGTGAAATTTGTAATAACAAATAGAAATTTTGCGCCGTTATCCTGTAAGTTGGTAAGTGTGCTACAAACAGCGTTCAGAATGGCCTGTAGGTGGCAGTATAGTGCAGATGCACACATAACATCGCAATATCAGTATAAAGATGGCCATCCCACTTGCGTCTTGCACCAGGGAAGAACAACATTCTGTTATTCAGTTTTTGCGTAGTGAAGGTTGGAAACCTATTGAAATTCATCGACGAATGAAGGTTCAGTATGGTGTTGCATGTTTGTCACAGCAGCAAGTCTAAGAATGGAGTAGGAAGTTTGCAAATGGTGTGACTTCAGTGGAAGATGCTCCTCGTCAGGTCAGGCACAATGAGTTGTGACTCCACAGAGCATTTCAGCAGTTGAAGCCTCCTAAAAAATCATCTGCGGCCTGCAATCAAATCAAAGCGATGTGGATTGCTGTCAGCAGGTGTCCTTTTGCAACATGACAATGCAAGGCCCCACACTGCCCGTACAACAGTTGCAACAATCACAGACCTGCATTTTGAGTGTCTTTCTCATCCACCATACTCACCAGACCTTGCCCCAAGTGATTTCCACATGTTTGGACCACTCAAAGATGCAATGGGAGGAAAGAAGTTCTGTTCTGATGAAGAGGTGCGCCACGCGGTGCATGAGTGGTTGCATGGACTACCAAAAGAATTTTTTTCTAAAGGAATTTATGAACTTTGTAAATGCTGGAGTAGTTGCATTGAGCATGGGGGAGATTATGTTGAAAAGTGATATAGCTTTGTACCACTTCCGCACAATAAATAATATTTAAGGTTTTCATTTGATTCACCATCGTAGATTGTTTGCAGGTAATGCTGTCATTCACCATCTAGTAAATCATGATATGATCAAAACCAGTTTTAAAATGATTTAGACATGAGATTTGTTTGGTGCGAAAACTGGCAATGACCCTGAATAAGGAAAAGTGTGAGGTCATCCACATGAGTACTAAAAGAAATCTGTTAAATTTTGGTTACAAGCTAAATCAGACAATTCTAAAGGCTAAATACCTAGGAATTACAATTACAAACAACTTAAATTTTAACAGTCACATAGCTAATGTTATGGGGAAGGCAAACTAAACATTGTGTTACACTACATTGTTGATCCCCTGCTGGAGTATTGCTGTACGTTATGGGATCCTTATCAGATAGTAGGATTGATGGAGGACATCGAAAAAGTCTAAAGCAGGGCAGCTCATTTGGTATTATTGTGGAGTACAGGAGACTGTTATGGTAACTGAGTTGTGGTGGCAATAATTAAAACAATGGCATTCTTCATTGTGATAACATCTTTTCACAAAATTTTGATCATCAACTTTATCCTCCAAATGTGAAAATATTTCATGGTTGCCAACGTAGGTAGGCAGAAGAAATCAGAGCTCGTATGGAAAAATTTAAGTGTTCCTTTTTCCCATGTGCTATTAGTGTGTGTAATGGTAAAGAAATAGCCTGACGGCGGTTCGAAGAATCTTCTGCCAGCACTGAAGTGTGAATTGGAGAGCAAGAGCAGTCATGTAGCTGTAAATGTAGATGAATTGATGATTTCTGCTGTGGTATACAAGAAGTCCGAGGGTTTCAGAGAATGGATTTCGAGGGCACTCTTAAACAATGTGTCTGACAGTCTGTCTTGGAAAGCCACTGGTGCACTCTGCAATGGTAATCTTTCCCCAACTGTATAACAAGTCACCACATCTTCCATGTTTAGTTCAGATCCATTTGAGCATACTTCATAACCTTTGGGGCAGATCAAGCTCCCATGGTTTGTCATTGCCTCGGAGGAAACTGTGGAGCTCTGGTGAGTGGTATCTACCTTTCTTTGTGGAGATTGAACTTACAGGCTACTAGGTTGCTAGCTTTTCTCTGTTGGGGATGTCTGAGTGGAGTCTGTTGATTTGGCAACAGGTAAGTCCTCATGAACTGACAGCTGTTCGTTGCTGCAGATTTTCTTATATTCCCACAGAAGGATATTCTTTCTTCTCAGGTAGGTGACGGAATGCAGCCCATGACAAGTAGCCAGAATATTGAAGTGGACTGAATTGTATCAGTAACAATCTGCATTGTTTTATTTAAGCTTTGTGTGGCTGCTGTTTATCCAGATAGGGCTGCAATATTCTCTCTCTTCACATTTGTATGTATAACCTTAAAATGTCATACATGGGACCCATGCGATGGACTAGGTAAGCAACAAGATTGGCTGCTTGGCAATCACGATCTCCTAGCGCCACACATCATTGTGCTTAAATAGCAGAATAACAGATGATGACCAAATTAGATAGGATATCAGATGCAGACTGGCAGTAACAAGAAAAACATTTCTGAAGAAGGTAGATCACCACATCTCCCATGGTTAGTTCACATCCTGCTGATTGTACTTCATGTCCTATGGGGCAGATCAAGCTCCCTTGGTTTGTCATTGACTTGGAGAAAATTGTATTGAATTAATTGGTAGAAAGTTGTTCCTCAAGATATTAATCTAAGGTGTAATCTTTTACAGGAGTTAAACATGGATGATAAGCAGTTCAGATAAGAAAATAGCAGCTTTTGTAGTGCAGTGTTGTGGAAGAATGTTGACGATTAGATGGGTAGAATAAATAACTAATGAAGAGGCACTGAATCAAAATGGAGAAAAAAATGTGATGCAGCTTGACTAACAGAAGGGATACATTGATAATAATTTGTGATACAGGTTGACTAACAGGAAGAATAGGTTGATAGGACACTTCCTGAAAAATCAAGGAATTGTCAACTTGGTAATGGAAGGAAGTGTGGGAAGGAAAAAGATGTAGAGGGAGATCAAGGCTTGACTATATTTAGCAGGTTCAGGTGGACGTGGGTTGCTGTAATTATGGAGAGGTGAAGAGGTTTGCAAGAGAATAGACTAGCATAGAGAGCTGCATCAAACCAGTCCTCAGACTGGAGATCACGACAACAATATGACGGTCAGAGAAAGTAGAAAAGTAAGTAAAGTTTTTTATATAGTTTCGTCTACAATATGTGCTGTTAGAAATTAAATATTTACAGTAAACTATCTGCACTTTGCAAACCACTGTGAAGTACATGGCAGAGAATACACCCCATTGTACCACTTATAAGGACTTTTTCCCATTCCAACATATGGATCATAAGAATGACTGCTTAAAAGACTATGTGCACATTGTAGTTGTAGGATAGTAGGTTTTTTATTCTTGGAAGTGCTTAGTTTTACATTTTAAATAAGTTGCTTCTCTTTGCATGACTTTAAAATCTAATGAAGATCTGACTGAATATTGATGCAGTTTTTTTTAGACAGTACTTCATTGTAGTTAACTGCACCATCTGCAAAACATCTTAGGCTAATACTGATTAATAATTTTATCTGCCAGGTGCTTAAACCACAATATAAACTGCAAGTGTTCTAATACATTTTACTGGGGCATGCATTACTTCAATTGTCAAGGCTCAATGGTGCATATAGTGATCAGCGATCTTTGCTGGGGTGGTTAGTCAGAGTACAGAAGAAGCATTGGCTGGAGAGGAGGAGGGTTGCAGGATAGGGGTGGAGGAAGGTGCTAGTGCTGCCTATGCAAGTGTGCAGGGACATAGTGGGCTGTGCTAGGGGATGTGGAGGCGATGGGGCATAGGACAGAGGGGAAAGAAGAGAAGTAGAGAAGTGAAATGACTGTATCGGTGCACTGGTGGGAGAGGAGGCATGTGTAGGACTGGAGTGAGGACAGCGAAAGGGGTAGGCAGGTGGACAGGGACTAGTGAAGCCTGAGGGCAGTGTGGTTACAGTAACAGATGATGTACTGCAGGGGGAGGTCCCTCCTGTGAAGTTCAGAAATGCAGGTGTTGGTGGGAAGAACGCAGATGCCACAAGCTGTGAAGCTATCTTTGAAGTCAAACACATTGTGCTAGATGGCACGCTCAGCAACTGGTCGATCTAGCTGACCATTGGTCACAGTTTAGTGGTGGCCTTTCGTGGGGAGAGACAGCTTGTTAGTAGTAATGCCGATGTAGACTGTTGCATCATGCCCAAGTAGAATGTAGCGCACTGATAACAGCTACATTGGTAGACCACATTCACAGATTTTCTTGCCTCTGATGGCATAGGAGATGCATATGACAGACCTGGGGCATGTGTTAGTGAGAGGCTGTATGGGACAGGTCTTGCATGTAGGTCTGTTGCAGGGATATGAGTCATGGGGAAAGTGGTTAGGAGTAGAAGTGGAATAGGGACAGATAAAAGTATTGCTTAGGTTTGTTGGGTGGCTGAATACCTTTCTGGGCGTGATGAGATGTAGTCAAAACCCTGGCGGAGAATGTGATTCAGTTGCGCCAGTCCTGGGTTGTACTGAGTCATGAAGGGGAAGCTCCATTGTGGCTGGACAGTGCGTATTTACAGATTGTTAATATCTCATAAGTGAATCTGAACCAGGTGAGGGGTTTGGGATCCTGGTTGGTTAGGAAGGATTCCTCTAGACGGTCAGTGAACAGGTTGGCGTAGGACGGCCCCATGCAGGGTGTAGGACGGAGCCATGCTGGTACGCGTTGCTGTACCATGGATGCGTTTGTAGGTAATGCCTTAAAAGAAGAATTAATTGTTGGTGAGATGTAGATAGTCATGGTGATCAGGAACAGATTCACAGATGACATCTTCATAATATAAGCTGACAGTGAGGACAGGATTATCCACATTCCTCCATAATCTCAAAACCTTCTGTCCCATTCAGTTAACCTGTTCCTCCCCATCCCAACAAGCCACCTTCCTCGATGTAAACCTTCAGCTCAAGAATGGCAACATTAGTACTTCTGTTGACATTAACCTACCAACCAGAACAGTACTTCAAATTTGACAATTTCCATCCATTATACAACAAAGAAGTTCCTTCCACACAACCTAGCCACCTGTGGTTGTTGCATCTATAGTAACGAGCAGCCCTTCCACATAAATGCAAGGGATACCACTGATGCCTTCACAGACCAAAATTGTCCTTCTGACCTTGCCCAGAAAAATATTGTCTGTGCCTCGTCTCCCTAATCATCTTTCATCCCACACATACCCACTGTCTGATTGCAAAGAAGCACCCCCCTTGTGACACAGTATAACGCAGAAGTGGAGCAACTGAATTATATTCTCTGCCAGGGTTTCAACTACTTCTCGTTTTGCTCTCAAATGAAATATATCCTCCCCACTATCCTCCCTACTATACTTCCCACCCTCGCACAGTGGTATCCCACCACCCACCCCACCACGCAATATCCTTGTCTGTCGCTATTCCACTCCTACTCCCAACCCCTTTCCCATGGCTCATATCCTTGCAATAGACCTAGATGCAAGACCTGTCTCATACAACATCCCACTACCACCTACTCCAGTCCTCTCATAGGTACCTCATTCCCCATCAAAGGCATGCAACCTGTGAAAGTGGCCTTGTGATCTTCTAATGTATCTACAAAGCTGGCATGATCACTGATGAGCTGTCGTGTCTGCATGAATGGCCACTGCAGAACTGTACCAAGAGACAGCTGGACCACCTAGTATCAGAGCATACCACCCAACACTATGTGCTTGACTTCAGTGACTGCTTCAAAGCCAGAGTGTGATCTGGATTCTTCCTGCCGACACCAGCTTTATTAAATAGCACAGGCAGAAACCCTCTCCAGAGCATATCCTTCAGATCGCTTAGCCCAGTGGCCTCAAACATCACTAGTTCCTGCCTTCCACCAGCCTGTCTTCTTCTGTTCTTCCACTCTTGCCCTATGTACACACACACACACCATCTATCCTGCCAGTGCACCAGTACATAGTCTGTCCCCTTTGCACTTCTCTCCCTTTTCCTTTCCCTTCCCCTCCCTGGCACAGTCTCCTGATGCTGCACATAGCAGCCCACTATCCTGTCCCCACCACATCCCTGCACACTCTCACAGGCAGCACTAATATCTTCCTCATCCCATGCTTCTTCTGTACCTCCACAATTGTTCACCTGAAATACAGTTACATTGGAGCCTTAGTGACCACAGACACCAGTGGCCATATGTATATGAGCTATGCATGTGCAACCGTGAGACTGTTTTGTACTGTCTATGTCTGATGAAGAACTTGCATGGAGCTGACAAAAGGTATGGGATAGCAATACACAGGTATACAGATGGCAGTGCATTGGTGTAGCTGTAATTCGTACTCAGGCAAGTCATGTAAAAAGGTTTCTGACACGATTATGGCCCCACATCGGGAATCAACAGACTTTGAATGGGGAATGGTAGTTGGAGCTAGATGCATGGAACATTCCATTTCAGGAATTGTAAGAGAATTCAATATTCTGTGATCCATAGTGTCAAGAGTGTGCTGAAATACCACATTTGAGGCAATGGCTAATGGCCTTCACTCAACAAATGAGAGCAGCAGTGTTTGCATACAATTGTCAGTAACAACACACAAGTAACAATGTAAGAAGAAATCGCAGAAATTAGTGTGTGATGTATAATGAACATATCCATTAGGACAGTGTGGCAAAATTTGGCTTTAATTGGTTTTGGCAGCAGACAATCGATGTGAGCGCCTTTACTAACAGCACAATGTCATGTGAAGGGCATCTGCTTGGCTTGTGACCATATGAATTGGACCCTAGAGAGTGGTAAACGATGGCCTGGTCAGAGTAGTCCTGATTTCTGTTGGTAAGAGCTGCTGGTAATGCCTGGGTGTGGTGTAGTCCCCATGAAGCCATCGATCCAAGTTGTCAACAAGGCACCATGCAAGTTGGTGGCGGTTCCATAATGGCATGGGCTGTGTTTATATGGAATGGACTTGGTCCTTTGCATGTTCGGCCACTTGGAGACCATTTGCAGCCATTCATGGACATCACGTTCCCAAACAATCAAATTTGTGTGGATGACAATGCACCATGCCACTGGGCCACAGTTGTTTACAATTGGTATGAAGAACATAATGGACAATTCGAGAAAATGGTTTGGCCACCCACATCGCCTGACATGAATCCCATCAAAAATTTATGGGATATAATCGAGAGGTGAGTTCGTGCACAAAATCGTGCACTGGCAACACATTCGCAATTATGGATGGCTATAGGGGCAGCATGTCTCAGTATTTGAAGCAGGTACTTCTAACAACTTGTAGAGTTCATACTACCTGCACTACACCGGGCAAAAGGAAGTATGACATGATATAAAGAGGTGTTCCGTAACTTTTTACACCCAAATTGTAACAACAACAACGCTGTACTATTGTATCAATAAATATTTTTTATTCTTATAATTTTTCGAAAGAATTGTGTAATTAATGTTCTGATTTCATTTCTTTTTTGTTTCATGCCATTGTGTTAAGAAAACTGTAAACGAGTTTCAATGTGAAAATTAATGTTTATGCCAAATGTCAAGCAATATTGTAATAGAATAGAAATGTAACAAATGTTGAAACTGTTGTAAGATGTTTAAAATTGTAACTGTGCGTATGGTCCATACATAGGCAATGTGTTAAGATATGTAGAATGCAAAACCTCGGGTGAATACCCGGCCTGTAAGGGAGCGGTAAAAGGTGGATGGCAGGCGAGTGCGGGAAAATGCACACGGGCACTGCATGGCACAACGGGCTCAGCAGTTGTAGTTGGAGTTTGGCATTGGTCTGAGCAACACCTTCTGGAGCGAGGAGGCTCTCCTGGAAGACGTAGCTTCACTGAGCCTCGGGTACGCTGTTCCAACGCCCACACAGCATGGCAAAAGTCCATAGGCACTAAATGGAAAAGTATAGTGACGCTAAGAAGAATTAAAGTGTCGATACGTCAAGAGCCATAGCTGTGGTTGTATGTGTGCTCTGTGCCTCACCATCTCGCCGCTCACCAACCGCTGCATCGATACAAGCAGGTTGAAACTTTTAGTACCGTATTCGTATGAACCACAGAGTGAACTGTTCAATAATAACCTAAATTTTACCAGAACTTTCCCCTCATTTAATTATCCTCACAACTAACCTAGACAGGGTCCTTTCCACATGTTGTGCAATCCGAGTGTCCCGAAATGAAAAATTAAATTTTGTGTTAATAATAATTACTTGCAGACCTACTTATGTTAGAATGGTGTTTAAAGAACTGTTTTGTTAATGAACTAGTAAATGAATCACAAAGGTCTAACGAAGTTGAAAAATAACTTTAATATTGATATAGTAATGAAGTTCGAGACAGATATAAAAGTGTTTAAATGAGAAGTAAATAAGATAAAAAGAGTAGTAACTCATATACTGGAAATGTTGAACGCATGATAATTTCAGTAATCAGTTTTTTTAATATAGTGATCATAACAGTTTCAGCATCTCCCCCTCCCCTTTTTTTTTCCTTTGAATTCTTAAGTGTTCTAAATTGGTTTGACCAGCAAAAGTTAGTCAACATAAAAGCCAAAATTTATCAGTGTTTTATCTTTATCAAAATTGACAGTTTGTGTGTGTCACGAAAGTGCTATTGCTAGGGTAACCTATGCCCGATTTTAATCAGATTAATAGACAGTATAAAGTTTTGTAGTATACATTAGTGTGTAGTGTTATGTATTCATGGTTTTCCCATATCAGTACAGAACGTGAAACTATCAGTTCAATAGATTTTCTGGTTCTAAAATTCTACTACATTATGCAGTGTTACTACTTGTTATTTTGCATGAATATACACCAACTTGTACAGGGAAGAAACTCAGTTAATGCCTAATTAGGCTGGCGACCGTATTATTAACAAATTGGTAGCATCTTCTGTGTTGCTTTTTGTCCGTCCTGACATGTAGTTGCATTTTGAACTTACTTGACGGATCATTGTATTTACAGTCGGTGTAAGTCTGATTTGCCACCATTCAGGTACATGCGGTCGATATCTATACGAAAATCCTTTCTCATAAGGTGAAGCTCGTTCACTTACCATAGTACAGGCTTTAAGGAGTATTGTGTGCCCCACAACCACGTTACAAGTGGTTCCCGGTGACAGGACATCCAGTTGTTGTCGGTCACAAATTAACGTGAATACCGAACAGTGGATGTTCAGTGGCACGAATTGCAATATTATTCAGTAAAGTAAATAGCAGTGAATGTCAAGTACAGTTGTGAGGTTTAATTTGCGTTCAGTATGGACAAGAACGTAGACACAGTAGATGTGCCAAGCGTAATGGAAGATGCGGCTGGCAATGCCAGGAGTTTACGTGGCCGCCAGATAACAGATGGCGTTAGTGGAAGACAATTGGCGTACATACAATACCACGAACATGTTAGCGAACAGATTGAAATGTTGAGATTGCGTAGAACACAGCAAGGAATAAAACAGGAAGTAGAGGATCACTTTGTAGATGATAGTGGGTATGTGAACGAATCCACTGACATGTTAGATTCACCACAGATAAAAAAAGAACCGAAAGAAAATTTTGAAGTAGGATCGGAACACACCGATTCCGTAGAACAAAACAGTGTGAAAATTTTAAGCATGAATGACTTATTTGAACGATTAAGCAAACAAATTGTAGGACATTATGATCAGCTTAAAACACAGGTCGAAGAACAAGGAATTAAAATTAGTAAACAAATAGAACAGGTAGAGCAAAAAGTGGGTAATTTAAGTTCTGCAGTAATTACTATGAAGTCTGAAATTGACACAGTTAATAAAAATATATGGTAGTTCATGGTGTGGGTTCATGGTGTGGGTTCCTGTAGTCATGTCCTAGTTCATGAATCACGGGCAATGTATGAGTGGCCAAGTAAGTGGTCCCGACAGTCGGGATACCAGTTACTTTGGAATAAGGCTGGGCATCTCTGACATATTCTGAGTCGTGGTCACCTTTGTGCTCATACGGCAAAGACTACCAAATCCACCGGTTAGTCCCTCAACCGTTAGGGGTAAAACTCAATGGGACTCGGGGCAAGTAAGGCTAGCAACCTGCTTCCCCGATACTTTAAATATGATGCTGGCAACAATCAGAGCAAAATGCCTCGGACCTTTGGAGGTGATGGAGTCCCACCTCTAACTGACAAACCAGGGACTCCTTAGACACGACTTGGCAAACAAATGGTAATGAGATGGGGAGCTATTAATATCAATGGGGGCTACTCTGGGAAGAAGGTAGCGCAGGCAGAGGCTGCAAGTAAGATGGGGCTGGACGTTTTAGCTGTTAGCGACATTCGGGTAAGGGGTGAGAAAGAAGAGGAAGTGGGAGAATACAAGGTCTACCTGTCAGGAGTCAAAGCAGGAACAGCACAATGGGGTGTAGGGCTTTACATCAGGAAAGAAATGGAACCCAGCGTAGTTGCAGTAAGGTATGTAAACGAACGACTGATGTGGATAGATTTGACAGTGTCTAGCAAGAAAATTAGGATTGTGTCAGTATATTCGCATTGGGAAGGGACAGATCAAAATAAGATGGATAGTTTCTATGAGGCACTCAGTGATGTAGTTGTTAGAGTAAAGGACAAGGACAGTGTTGTGCTCATGGGTGATTTTAATGCCAGGATTATAAATCGAACAAAAGGGTATGAAAAGGTTATGGGTAAATTTGAAGAGGATATGGAGGCCAACAGGAACGGGAAACAACTCTTGGATTTCTGTGCCAGTATGGGCTTAGTAATCACAAACTCCTTTTTTAAACATAAGAACATTCACTGGTATACTTCGGAAGGCAGGGGAACCAGATCTGTCATTGACTATATAATAACAGATCAGGAATTCAGGAAGGCTGTGAGGGACACACGTGTATTCAGGGGATTCTTCGATGACACTGATCATTATTCAATCTGCAGTGAAATTGTGATTTTGAGGCCGAAAGTGCAGGAGGTCAGGTCAATATGTAGGAGGATAAGAGTGGAGAAACTTCAGGATAAGGAAATCAGGCACAAGTACATAACAGCAATCTCAGAAAGGTACCAGTTAGTTGAATGTAGTCAGTCATTGGAAAAGGAATGGACAAGGTACAGGGACACAGTACTAGAAGTGACTAAAGAATGTCTGGGAACAATAGTGTGTAAAAGTAGGATGAAGCAAACAGCTTGGTGGAATGACACAGTCAAGGCAGCCTGTAAAAGGAAAAAGAAGGTGTATAAAATGGCTACATACTAGAACTCAGGTAGACAGAGAAAGCAATGTTAAAGAAAGAAACAAAGCCAAACAGATAATTGCAGCATCCAAGAAGAAATCTTGGGAAGACTTTGGAAACAGGTTGGAGACCTTGGGTCAAGCTGCTGGAAAACCATTCTGGAGTGTAATTAGCAGTCTTCGAAAGGGAGGTAAGAAGGAAATGACAAGTATTTTGGACAGGTCAGGAAAACTGCTGGTGAATCCTGTGGATACCTTGGGCAGATGGAGGGAATATTTTGAAGAGTTGCTCAATGTAGGTGAAAATACGATCAGCAATGTTTCAGATTTTGAGGTAGAAGGGGATAGCAATGATGATGGAAATAGGATCACATTTGAGGAAGTGGAGAAAATGGCCAATAGATTGCAGTGGAATAAAGCAGCTGGGGTGGATGAAATTAAGTCGGAACTCATCAAATACAGTGGAACTTCAGGTCTTAAAGGGCTACACAGGATAATTGAAATGGCCTGGGAGCCGGGACAGGTTCCATCAGACTGGACAAAAGCAGTAATCACACCAATCCTTAAACATGGAAACAGAAAAGATTGAAACAACTACAGAGGTATCTCTTTAATCAGTGTTGTGGGTAAAACCTTCTCAGGTATTGTTGAAAGGAAAGTGCGAGTTTTAGTTGAAGACCAATTCGATGAAAATCAGTGTGGGTTTAGGCCTCTTAGAGGTTGTAAGGACCAGATCTTTAGTTTACGGCAAATAATGGAGAAGTGTTATGAGTGGAACAGGGAATTGTATCTGTGCTTTATAGATATAGAAAAGGCATATGACCGGGTCCCTAGGAGGAAGTTATTGTCTGTTCTACGAGATTATGGAATAGGAGGCAAACTTTTGCGAGCAATTAAAGGTCTCTACATGGATAGTCAGGCAGCAGTTAGAGTTGATGGTAAATTGAGTTCATGGTTCAGAGTAGTTTCAGGTGTAAGACAAGGCTGCAACATGTCTCCACTGTTGTTCATATTATTTATGGATCATATGTTGAAAACAATAGACTGGCTGGGTGAGATTAAGATACGTGAACACAAAATAAGCAGTCTTGCATATGCGGATGACTTAGTTGTGATGCAGATTCGATTGAAAGTTTGCAAAGTAATATTTCAGAGCTAGATCAGAAATGTAAGGACTATGGTATGAAGATTAGCATCTCCAAAACGAAAGTAATGTCAGTGGGAAAGAAATATAAACGGATTGAGTGCCAAATAGGAGGAACAAAGTTAAAACAGGTGGACGGTTTCAAGTACTTAGGATGCAGATTCTTACAGGATGGCAACATAGTGAAAGAACTGGAAGCAAGGTGTAGCAAAGCTAATGCAGTGAGTACTCAGCTACAATCTACTCTCTTCTGCAAGAAGGAAGTCAGTACCAAGACTAAGTTATCTGTGCACTTCTCAATCTTTCGACCAACTTTGTTGTATGGGAGCGAAAGCTGGGTGGATTCAGGTTACCTTATCAACAAGGTTGAGGTTACGGATATGAAAGTAGCTAGGATGATTGCAGGTACTAGCAGATGGGAACAATGGCAGGAGGGTGAACACAATGAGGAAATCAAAGAAAAACTGGGAATGAACTCTATAGATGTAGCAGTCAGGGCAAACAGGCTTAGATGGTGGGGTCATGTTACACGCATGGGAGAAGCGATGTTACCCAAGAGACTCATGGGTTCAGAAGTAGAGGGCAGGAGGAGTCGGGGCAGACCAAGGAGAAGGTACCTGGATTCGGTTAAGAATGATTTTGAAGTAATAGGTTTAACATCAGAAGAGGCACCAATGTTAGCACTGAATAGGGGATCATGGAGGAATTTTATAAGGGGGGCTATGCTCCAGACTAAACGCTGAAAGGCATAATCAGTCTTAAACGATGATGATGTTGATGAGGATGAATAAAAATATGAATACTATGCAGGGGGAAATTGATAACATTAACAGTAGGTTTGATGCTGAAATTCTCAACATCCAAGAGAAAGTAGAGCCTCTAGTTGAAACAAAAGAAGACGAAAAAGTTTTTGGTCTTAAAACAAATATCGTAAACGAATGTCAACATGGAATCTCAAAGTTGAAAAATGCAGTTTCAGATACTCGAAGAAATTTAGGCAAAAAAGTTATAGGATGTGTGCAAAAATGTGAACAAAATACATCGAAAATTCAAGGCAAAATTTTCGATCTCGAGAGTAAAATCAAAGATAGGCCTGATGGTGTCTGTAATGGCGCGCCACTTAGGAAGCTGTTGGAAGGTGAGGAGCGCTTCGATCCCGCCAAGAAACATAACGGATAGCATCAAAAAATGTGAGAGGATGTTTCCTGAACACTTGTCTGGTCAGGAGAAGATAAATGTAGTAATTAGCACCTTAGCACGTGACGCTAAGTGCTGGGGAATTAACTTGAATACCGAACTAATGACGTTTGAAGAGTTTAAACAAAAGGTTACGGAAGAATACTGGTCCGAACAAAAACAGTATCATTTGTGGCGCGAGTTTATCATGGCCAAACTTCATGATAACAGGGGCAGGAATTCTTTGAAAGATTTCTGTGACTATTGGTACCGAAAGTTGACACATTTAAGAGGGAGAAGATCCGATTCTGAAATCGTATGGAAGCTATATCAAAAGCTTCCAGAAGATTCGAAGAGATATGTGGGAAGCAATCATCGCAGCTTCCAAGCGTTTCTCGAAAGGGTTGAAGACGAAGACCACTGGCGCGAAAGTCGTGCCAATTATCAGAATTTTAGTAACAGGAATAACCGCAATAATGACAAGAGAAATGACGGTGATGGCTTTCGTTCAACATGATACAGGGAGGTAGAGGCAGAGGAAGAGGGGGTTATCTAGGTCGCGGTAGAGGATACACCGCGCAAAATAATAACAACACGGAAAGCTGATTTCCGCTAACGTTGCGGGCCAAATGGAAGCGGACAAAACATACCGGCCCCGATTTAAGAAACATTACCAGATTGATAGTAAAGTTATGAGACAGCTTAGAGACAGGCGTGGAACAACGCAGCATGTTGTTGCGAAACAAGCGTCAGGTGCGTGCGCAGATGACTCATCTTCGCCACGCAGAGCGCTACATGTTAACAGGCGAGTGGAGCATCAGAGAGCAACGGCCCACCCTAGCAGAACAGCTGTTCAGAGAGAAGCCATTAGCAAGATGGCAGAATTAGGCACAAACACTGCCGTAAGAGCTGGTGAATACATTATGAGTGGTAATTCCATGGCGAAGGAAATAGTAGGTGGAACAGTGGATACACAGAGAGGTGCGGTTAGCAATGAAGTAAATGGCGAGAATGAATAAGCAGAAGTAACTGATTGGCGTGTGAAGATCGACGATCTGTACAAGGGCCTCAAGCAATGTGAGTGGGAGGATTTTAAGAAGGAATATGAGGCAAGGAGGTTAATTAGTGAAAAAAGAAATAGTAGGGACGTCGATAAGGTGACATGGCCCGAATTTGAAGAGGAGAGAGTAAATAGCGCCGTGCAAAGTACGCGTGCTGTCGATAGGACGGTGGTTAAAGATAGGAAGGAATTGGAGGATGAAATCCTAAGCATTGATGAGGAAGTAACTTCTGTTAACGATCTGCCAACAGTACAAGCTGTTACTGAAAGGCACCGTGGGGAAGGGGCAGGTAATTACCTAAGAGTAACTGAAGTCCACGAGGATTACACTAAATGTGAAGTAACAGTGGATGTGAGTAAAGCTGATAATGAGGTCGTTTTGACTAAAGAGAATATTGAGTTAAAATCAAAGCCTGATGAAAATGCAGAGGAAGAACTTAGTGCCTGTCTCAGAAAAGCTTTTATGTTAGAACCTGTAAACGATCCAGAATGGTCGGATTCTGACAATGGTTCAGATGACGAGTATTTCGGTACTAGTGAAAATAATGGGAATACAGCTAATTGCGATACTATACCTACTGATGACGAAGTTTCAAAACAAAACCCAGATGTTGAGACTGAACACAGAAAGAAAGAGCCACCTGACGACTTAGTGTCTATTTTGCAAAGAGTTCAAGTAAGCAAAGACTTTGAACTCCAGAAACCGAAAAAACCACCAGATGTAAATGGTTCATAGGTCAGGAACATATCTTGGGACTATGTCACAGTCGGCCAAGGTGCGTTGTGGAAAAAACAAGAAGGGGCATGATTTAGAGCCTGGGGCAGGTTTATGAACACCTTACATCATGAATCTACTGGGTTCCCACTGGAAGACATTTTGTTAGGCAGCAGAAGTAAACGTTTAATTCAGGAAAAACTAGAGTTTCCGCCTTGTACAAGCTTGGGATTGAGTCAAAAGAAAGAATTAGTCAGAAAAAGGGCAAAGCAAAAAGCTGAATCTAGATCTTAAAGACATGATAAAAACCTGAAAGTTTCAAAATTTAAAATTGGGGATTATGTTCTTTTGAAAACCCACGAAAAATCTAGTGAACTGAACCATGAAATTTCCAAATTTAAATATATTTATAATGGACCGTATATAATACAGAACATTCCACACGATAATGCTTACTACCTGATCTACCCAAAAGCCAAGAGACCTTTAGGTGTAAGAAACGTTGTGGACCTGAAACTGTATGTTCGTAGGAGCGAGTGACCTAAGTACAATCAGAAATCAATCTGCAGTAAATGTGCTGTACCTTATGCTGAAACTATTTTATTCTAAATGTAACATATCTTTGTAAATGTATGTATACCAATGTCAGTGTGATAAAGTACTTATGTGAGTTTCAGATCACCAAGTGTACTATAAATATAAAGGTGTATGGAAAACAGGGCTGAAAAGAAAAAGCAAATGCTGCAAGCCAGATAAAAGATGGGACTGCCAAAAATCAAAGTGGGCAGTACGTGAGTCATTATATAAAGGACTGCCAAAAATCAAAGAGGGCAGATAAATAGTCAAGGGAGAATTGTAAGTGTGGTACAGGTGATGTGATAAAATGATGTGAAATGGACTGCCCAAATCTGAATAATAGGCAGGAAATATATGTAGTGATTTTTCTAAATAAAATTGTGTGTTTATTAGTAAATAATGAAATGACTGCCATTCAATGCAAGCACCAACAAATTGTTTTATAGTGTATATAGGTATTTGTATCTGCTTTGTAGTTAAGTGTTTGTGTTCCAGATTTTGATTTTTATTTCTCTGAGAAATTTAATAATAATGATTAACTTGCTACTTAAATCATGTTGTGATAGGAGGTTGGATTGTGCCAAAGGCACTTAAGTAAATGGTAGGTACATGTTCTCGATATATTAAAAAGTATAGACCTTTATGATGTGAGTGAAAGGAAGTTTTGTGATATAAAATTTTATGATGGCACATTCACACAAAGATTCAGAACTGCTGTATAAATATAAAGTTTAGTGTTCCCATCAAATTTTCACTTACTAAAATTTACTGGAAACAGAGGCATGTGTAACAACAACAACGCTGTACTATTGTATCAATAAGTATTTTTTTTCTTATAATTTTTCGAAAGTATTGTGTAATTAATGTTCTGATTTCATTTCTTTTTTGTTTCATGCCATTGTGTTAAGAAAACTGTAAACGAGTTTCAATGTGAAAATTAATGTTTATGCCAAATGTCAAGCAATATTGTAATAGAATAGAAATGTAACAAATGTTGAAACTGTTGTAAGATGTTTAAAATTGTAACTGTGCATATGGTCCATACATAGGCAATGTGTTAAGATATGTAGAATGCAAAACCTCGGGTGAATACCCGGCCTGTAAGGGAGCGGTAAAAGGTGGATGGCAGGCGAGCGCGGGAAAATGCACATGGGCACTGCATGGCACAACGGGCTCAGCAGTTGTCGTTGGAGTTTGGCATTGGTCTGAGCAACACCTTCTGGAGCGAGGAGGCTCTCCTGGAAGACGTAGCTTCACTGAGCCTCGGGTATGCCGTTCCAACGCCCACACAGCATGGCAAAAGTCCATAGGCACTAAATGGAAAAGTATAGTGACGCTAAGAAGAATTAAAGTGTCGATACGTCAAGAGCCATAGCTGTGGTTGTATGTGTGCTCTGTGCCTCACCATCTCGCCGCTCACCAACCGCTGCATCGATACAAGCAGGTTGAAACTTTTAGTACCGTATTCGTATGAACCACAGAGTGAACTGTTCAATAATAACCTAAATTTTACCAGAACTTTCCCCTCATTTAATTATCCTCACAACTAACCTAGACAGGGTCCTTTCCACATGTTGTGCAATCCGAGTGTCCCGAAATGAAAAATTAAATTTTGTGTTAATAATAATTACTTGCAGACCTACTTATGTTAGAATGGTGTTTAAAGAACTGTTTTGTTAATGAACTAGTAAATGAATCACGAAGGTCTAACGAAGTTGAAAAATAACTTTAATATTGATATAGTAATGAAGTTCGAGACAGATATAAAAATGTTTAAATGAGAAGTAAATAAGATAAAATGAGTAGTAACTCATATACTGGAAATGTTGAACACATGATAATTTCAGTAATCAATTTTTTAATGTAGTGATCATAAAAGTTTCAGGGTCTCTCTCCCCCCCCCCCCCTTTTTTTTTCCTTTGAATTCTTAAGTGTTCTAAATTAGTTTGACCAGAAAAAGTTAAAGTCAATACAAAAGCCAAAATTTATCAGTGTTTTATCTTTATCAAAATTGACAGTTTGTGTGTGTCATGAAAGTGCTATTGCTAGGGTAACCTATGCCCGATTTTAATCAGATTAATAGACAGTATAAAGTTTTGTAGTGTACATTATAGTGTAGTATTATGTATTCATGGTTTTCCCATATCAGTACAGAACGTGAAACTAACAATTCAATAGATTTTCTGGTTCTAAAGTTCTACTACATTATGCAGTGTTACTACTTGTTATTTTGCATGAATACACACCAACTTGTACAGGGAAGAAATTCAGTTAATGCCTAATTAGGCTGGCGACCATATTATTAACAAATTGGTAGCATCTTCTGTGTTGCTTTTTGTCCGTCCTGACGTGTAGTTGCATTTTGAACTTACTTGATGGATCATTGTATTTACAGAGTCGGTGTAAGTCTGATTTGCCACCATTCAGGTACATGCGGTCGATATCTATACGAAAATCCTTTCTCATAAGGTGAAGCTTGTTCACTTACCATAGTACAGGCTTTAAGGAGTATTATGTGCCCAACGTGCATGTTACACAATGTACTCTGGTAGGCAATAATATCAACAGTCTTTTTTTTTTCAGTGTGCGTATCTGCCACTCAAGGTCTCTTCTGTGTGATGAATAGCTGCCTGTCATTTTCATATTGCAGTCACAAATTTTGGTTGATACCTCATATGCCCATAATTGCCTTGAAAAGTGTTAGTGTTTCACTGACTCAAATACTTTTCAGAAGTCAAGGAATACTGCATGAATATTCATAAATATTGCATACAAGTTCTTAGAAAGCTGTATCCAGGTAATAATTTTGTGTTCAAGTTGGGAAGTTACTATTACAGAAATTTAAGAGTAGCAAATGCCTGAGACAAGGATGCCACATAGCATCTATATTTTTAAATGAAGCATTGAAAAATTGGGGAAAAAAGAATATATTGCTCTGTATGGTGCTGAGCTGTGGGAAGTCTCCAGGGTCAGTGAGAAGAAATTGAAGGCAATTGAAATGGAGTTTTGGAACAAAGTTGTGAAGCACCAAGAAGAGGCAAAATAAGAAATTACGTGATACAAGAACAGATGGCATTTACCAAGGATATTGTAGGCACAATTGAAAACAAATGCCTAACATGTAAAGTATCCGCTCCAGGCAGCTAAAAAGTAAAGGTCGGGATACACAGTGAACACCAAGTTTATTGGAATTTATAGAACAGAATTTTCCATCTTGGAACATTTATCAACAAATAAACTCTTCAGGATTTGAAAAAACGAAATTTGAGGCAGAAGGTCTGATAATGGGGAAAGAAGAAGTCCTAAATCAAAGTTTGTAGCACACTTAGAGCTGAAACTGTCTAGAAGGGACCAGTTAGGGTCAATTTTCATGAGGAGAAAAACTTCGAAGTCCAGCAAAGCTAAGTTAAAGATGAACATAGAAATATTACAAGTCCTCTGGGTGGTCACCACAGCGGGGCTGTGTCTTCTTCTGGAAGGCAATGTTGCAGGATCTGGAATGAGAAGGCCGATTCAGATGGCAGTGACAGTATAGTGATGGCTCCAGAATGAACTCCTGATTTAAGAAATGCATAAGCATTGGAGTGAACAACCTCTCAGGCCCCATGTGCTAGCCTAAGTACAGCAGTACAGGAAAGAGGTTTGTGGGACCAGTGACATATGCTGGTGCCTCGGTCACCATCTGGTGGCCATGTGTAGAATGGCAGTCCTTTAGTGTCAGTTGCCAGAGAGTCGACGGCCCATGTAATGTGGATTGCAGGCAGAGTAGGTAGAAGCACAACACAGCATACCTCCCACTCTCTCCCCAGTGGGGTGAGATAATGGAGACCTGCGCAATATCTGCAGGCAGTGTTGGGCACATACTGACTGCAGTGGAGGCCAGGGAAGTGAAATCCACTTCCAGGGATGTTGGAACAGGCTGTGCTGGTGTGTCCTCTGGCAACACTTCTGTGAGCACTGCAGTCTGGCAAGGCTGACCATTGCCGACGTCATCCAGGACAAGAAGGTGAGGCGGTCCCACGTTGGAAACAAAAGAAGATAAACGGAGGGCTCAAGGAGTGGATATTGACAAGGGTGCAATTGGTTGACGTATTTATGGCAGGTGGTACACATCTGAAAGTTTCATTTCCACTACAGAGCGTCCCATGAGTTGGGAAACAATGGCTGGAAGGCAATGCTGACAATCTTTAGAAAAAACAAGGGTCCAAACAGGGTCGAGGACAGAAAACTTACGGCAGGCCGAACACTGAGAGGGTTAGAGTAGCATGAAGAATGGAAACCACTGGGGGTGGCCATGCAATTTTTCATCTGGGGTTAAGCCATCCTGAGGGTTGGAGTGGTACGACATGAGAAACAAGATAAGATTGTCCTCAAAGAAGCGTTGGCGAATCAGATTGGAGACTTGACTTTTGAACGTATGGACAAAACATTTGGTCAGCCCATTAAAGGCTGGGAGGATGTGGGCTGTGTGAATGAGTTTCAGGTCGTTGGGTTCACAGAAAGTGGTAAACTCTTCAAATGTTAATTAGAGGCCATTGTAAGTGACAATTACTCTGGGAGCCTTTCAGTAACAAAAATATGTGATAAGGTGAGGATGGTTTGTGTGGTGAGTGTATTAGACATTCAGGAAATGCGACGAAAACTGCTGCCTGCGTCAATGAGGATCAGTCAAGAGTAACCCAGGAAAGGCCCCGCTAAATCCAGATACAACTGGTACCAAGGCACAAAAGTATCTGACAGTGGGAAGAAGTGATGCAATGAGGCGGCTTGTTTTCTCTGGCAGGTAAGGTGAACCATGTGGATGATGGCAGCACCCATTTATCTCCAAAATACATGCTTGTGGGCCAGGTGCTTTGTGAGAATTATGCCCTAGTGCACAATGTGTAGTAAGTACAGTGTACACTGTTGGAGAGTGGCCAGAATGATGGCACTGGTGTGACGTTTGTCCTCTTTGATCAAGAGGGACCCCACTGAGTGTGGACAGTTTGTGATTGCAATGCGAGTATGCCTGGACCTTGGGATGGTGAACGCACTGACAGTCCTGAAGCCAGTCGTGATGTACTAGGCTGAGAAGCTCACTGAGTAGTGGGTCCTCAGCTATGTGACACGTGGCGAGCCTGGCGTCGAGTGGCAGACCGACCACTGCTTCTTTGAGAACAATGGCCGGGTGGAAGCAAACTTCAGGATTGGTGTCAAAGGCTGGATCCTGTCCCAGAGGCAAGCGAGAGAGTAGATCTGCTTTAGTATGGTGAGTTGTAGACTAGAATTGAGTGATGTAGCTGCACAAAAATAGTGCCCCAATGTTAAAAAGAAGATGGCGTGCCATCTTCCTTCTTTAAACAGAGGAAATATGGGCTTGTGATAAGTAAAAAGGGTAAAATGGGGGCCATAGACTTAATTACATTTTTTTCCAGATCAAAAATAATGAGCAGAACTTCTTTTTCAATTTAGTTATAATTGTGTTGGGCCTCAGAAAACATCTTGGATACAAATGCAATGGAACATTCAACTCCGTGGATGACATGGGATAAGACCACTTCCACCCTATGATTAAAGGCATCTGCTGCCAGATGGAGAGATTTGTAGTGGGTTTATGTTGCCAACCATGTGAGGCTTAGGAGGCCTCCTGTAACTCCCGATATGCTATTTCACATTCTGGGATCCAGTTCCAGCTAACAGTTTTTCAGAGAAGGTGGAGTAAGGTTTCAGCAAAAGCTTCTGTGGAATGAACTTATGATAGTAGTTAAGCTGACCCAGTACTGGCTTCAGCTGACTGGTGTTAGTGGGAGCAGGGAAGTGCTGTATAGCCTCCACATATTGAAGGGTGGGACAGATACTTGAGGCAGTAAAAATGTGTACCAAATATTCAACTTGGGGCACAAACAGATAACACTTTTTTATACTTTAGATTTGTTTTCTGAAGAACTGTGAAGAGGATGCAGAGGTTTTTGATCAGATCCCAGGTGTTCTTGCCAGCCACCAAGATGTCATCCACGTAATTTGCCATACTGGGCACCTGGCCTGTAAGTTTCTTCAAGTACCACTGAAAGATCGGTGGAGCACTGGCAATACCGAAAGGTAGCCTTCTGTACTGGAAGAGACCAAATGAGGTGTTGATGACTAAGAAACAGGAAGATTCCACATCCAGCAGAAGCTGTAGATAAGCATCTCTGAGATCGATCTTAGCAATGAACCTACTGCCAGAAAGCAGGTCAGAATTTCTTCTCTTGAACAATAAGATACCATCAACAACATACTGGATATTGGTGGTGGACTTGAAACTGCCAGAGCTCCACAATGCCCCATTGGGCTTCACAGTGAAGACTATAGGACAGGCTCATTAGCTGTTAGGAACAGGGGAAAGAATGCTGTTATCCTGGAGCCACTGGAGCTCTTGTCACAGCTTGTCATGGAGTGCAAACAGGATATTCCTCATGTAATAGAATTTCAGGGTTGCAGGTGGGAGGAGGGCAACATAGGTATCAAAGTCCTTAATCCTAGGCATGAAACCAGAGAAAACTGAACTAAACTCGGACAGGAGAGCGTTTAGGTGAGCATTAACCCTCTATGAGTGGACAGCAAGGTTGGAGTCATGGACATGCAGGCCCAGTGTGCCTCATGAGCTCATTGTTCATTGCTGAGACTGCAGAGAGGGATGGAATAATAGCTAGCTGTACAAAGTCCAATCAGTGATAGTTGCCAAGGAATCCATATATATCTGCAGCTAGATTTGGTCATTGTTGATGTGAACCTTGATGGCCAGTGCCTCCCACTTGTAACAAAGGACTGCCTGGATGCAAACAATGTCCAAAAAGACATCTGCAACTTCACACCCTTCAGTTTCTGGGGCAATCCCATGGCCAATGTTTATCAACATCCGGAGTGACAAGTGGCATACTTGTGTGCAGTGACCAGATTTCTTACAGACAGAGCACTTAGCCCAATGGGATGGGCACTTGTGACGTTGATGACACATTGACTGCAGGATGGAAATTGCTGAGGGCAGCACCAAACCATCGAAGGCATGCGCCCCTCCTGAGTTTCCAGCTGGAGCTGGGAAGGAGTGTGAGCCGGCATGGGGGGGGGCATGTCAGCTGGGCTAGATCTAGGGTGTCCTGCATGGCAGCTGCCAATCTAAGAGATTGCTCAAATGTCTTAGTAACTGGGAGACAAGTTTGCAATGCTGGATCCTTTTACTCGAGGAAGTCCTTACAGAGCCCTTCACTGGAGGCTAAATGAGGATCATGTCTCTGACCAAGGTGACCACATATGATTGCTTGCACTATTGATTGCTACATCTTCTGAAAGGAGTATGAACATTAGTGAAGCATGCACTTTCAGTGATGTTGGTCATTATGCCCCACCTTTCTTCATATACCCCAGGGTGCGGATGAAGCAGCACTTTATAAGCAATTCAACATCCAGTTATGTAGGTGTGTGTAATGAATCTGGGTAGATGAATGCTGAAATCTTTATCCTGTGGTTAGAACATTTCATAAACAACGTAATTCCAAACAAGGAAAACTCAGTGGATAACCACACATCGTATTACATTGAATGCTGTCAATTTATGTTGGAAAAATCATATTAGTTTCCTGGGTTTTCCCCCACATACCAGCTACTGTATGCAACCACTGCATGCAGCTTTCTATGGCCCATTTAAACCTGCCTACAACTGGGCTTGTGATGATTACTTAATGGGACATCCAGGACAAGTGATAACAATTAAAGACATTGTTGGGTTATTTAATGTAGCATACAGAAAGGTTGCTACAGTAAGTAATGCCATAAATGGCTTTAAAGCAACTGAATTAGTTACACTGAATTCCCAAATATTCAGTGATTCTGACTTTGAGCCATCAATGACAGCAGAGAGACTACACAATGCCTCAATGTTTAGTATGGATCAGAAAGGCCATTTGACACGCCTGCAGGTAACGCAGATGATGCCGCAGTAGGCCTAACTGGACTGTCTTTTGCTCCTGAAGTTAACACCGATGAAAGAGCAAAGCTTGGATCATCTTGTGTGGAATCATCCTACTTTGTGCTGCTTATACCTAATGCAGTTTGAAAAGAAAGGAAACAGAGGAAAAAATTGCCTTCATTCCACATCACAAGCAGCCTTGTCAAAAAAGCTTTATAAATTAAAGAAACTGAGAAAAAACCAAAGAAAAGAATAAAACCAAAAGAAGAGGAAAAACAGAATGCCAAAAAGGTGGTTAAGGGAAAAAGAAAACGTAAATGTGATATGGAACACTTTGTGGAAGATTCCTCTATATCTGCCATTTACAATGGAGATGATGACAATATTGTTCTTGTCGGAGAAGAACTTTGTACCATCTGCAGCGACTATGGAAAATCAGAGACTTGATATGCTTGTTCTTGCTGTCACAAATGGGCCCATGCTGCTTGTACTTGGCTCACTGCTGCAGAAGCAAACTGTATGTGACCACTGTACTGAAAATAAAATGATTTTTTATGTTATTCATATGTGTTTTCCTTTGCCATCTTACCCACCTACATACATCAACTCACCAGCAAACAAAGGTAGGATGACAAATTTGACATCATTACTTAAAAAATTATAAAATCTTTAGGAAAAAATAAAACTACAACAGCTGCTTTAAATTATTAATGTAGGCAGTTGGTTCAGAAACATAAGGATAAAAGAATTCGAAAGCTTACTGTCGCCATCTTACCCCCCCTTTCCCTACATATTGTATGTTAACCCCTTGTCCCTACGGTTTACACCTATTTTCCCAAGAAAATTAAATATTTTGTGCCATTTTACATTTTTAAGTGCTCTTTCTTGAATGAAAAATCCTTTGAATGTGTCTTGATTTTTGCTTCCATTATCAAGTGCCTCTCTGGTGCTTTTACCTTTCCGTAAAGCCAAACAGATCATCTGTTTTCTGTTGCATTCTCCTATAGCTTTTGCTTGTCAGCGGCTTGGATGCTTGAGCTGTTATGTTGGGTGCTTGAGGTGTTATGTTGATAGTGCTATATATCTCGTAATTATGTGCCTTGCTATCTTTAGGATTGATGGATGATATTTTTCTGAAAGTTTGATACTATCTTTCCCAAATCGTATATTCCACAAACCGACTTGAATAGTCATTTTGTTGCCACTTCCCCCAATAATTTTAGAAATTCCAAAGGAATGTTGTCTTTGCTTGTGCAAGGGTCGTTTCCTCATGGAAGTAGCAGCTTTCTCCAGGACTGGTGGAGTGTTAAGATATAGTCTTATGGCTCCCATGCCGAGTGATTATGTACTGGCCTCTCTTGTGGTTAGCTTCATGTAGACCATTTTCAGGTTGTTGTGGCTTCTGGTGTCAGTGCAGCAACATGGAGGTGGTCATTAGACCAACCAATCGCACTTCTCATGCACACAGAGTGATTGCAGATACGCCACCCACTGCTGAGCAGCTGATTACGGTTGGCAACTTTAGCAATGCCACTGTTGGCACCATCCAAAGTGTTGATTTAGTGGGTAGTGGCTGCTGAATCTCTGCACCATCAACTAGGCCCACTCTGCATGCAACCTGAGGTGCATCTGTGCAGATTACAGACAGCACACTTCCTTCTGCTGATTGCATCTTGCCCCTAGCTGGGGCACAGACAGCAGTTGGAGTGTGCTGCTTTTGTCTTCCTTGGCACACTGTATGGTATGCCACATGTGCGAGCTAACACAGCTTTGAAAATTTCATAGCTGTGATAACTCACCACATGTGGCCCACTACAATTTGCGTACTTCAGCTTTTCTTCATGCTTCAGAGTACAAGAGCATTGATGGTTTGGGTGGCCGGTAGCACACTTCGCACAGATGCAAGACCATGAGCAGTGGCATGCTACATGCTGAAAGACCTGACATCTGAAGTATTGCGGCCACTGAGGCCGCAACTTCACGACTTCAGACCCTCGACAGAGACATGTTTTCAGGATTTTTGTGATGCCGAACAACCCCAGGTTCACAGTATTGTCTATGGCAATGGCCAACAGGATAGGTCCATTTTCTTCTGGTGTCTGGGGATTTCACACATGCTGCAGCGTGCACCACAAATTCCCAGTTCTTCTAATTCTTCTTTCAAGTGATCAGACTGCATCGTCCACCCAAATCAACAAATCACACCCTTGATCACTCCGTTTGGTTCTGTAGCATAATTGTAGGATGGCAGTTGGATTGTGGCTGCTCCACCCATTATATTCTCTCACTCTTCACAGTGTTTGAGGTGTTCCTGGTGCTCTTTTTCAAGCTGAAACTCACTGAACTGCCATTCTCTGCTGGAGGGTCTTGCCTTTTGGCGGGTTTGCTTTCCGATGGTGAACGGGGTGCTCCCGTTCACATTGAACCTCACTGTAAGGATGGGTTGTTGATCCTTCCTGCTGCTCAATGTTGTCAGTGCCTTCCACCTTATTTGGTAGCAAGTCTTCCAGTGTTCTGACTCCAATACTGGATTCCCTGTCTCCCAAACTGACTCCTGCTTCTTCAATCACATCAGACCCTCCACTCTGTACAAGCCTTCAATGTACTCTTTCTATCTGTGTGTCTCTCCTCTGTGTTTAACAGTGGTGCACTTTTTTTAATTCGACCTTGGTATACAGGAAATATTTAGTTTGATGGTCAGTCTTTTCTTCTTCTCCCAGACTCTCTTCATTCTTTCTCTGAGGTTCCTCTTCCTTCCCTGTCTATATGATCTGGTACTTTATATTAAAAACAAAGATTCCAAGACTTACCAAGTGGGAAAGCGCCGGTAGACAGGCACAATTTTATTTATTTATTGTGCCTGTCTACCGGCGCTTTCCCACTTGGCAAGTCTTGGAATCGTTGTTTTTAATATATTTTCCCATGCGGAAGTTTCTTACTATTTTATTTTGATCTTGTACTTTGCTTTTCCTGGAACCTCTTCCAGTTGTCAACCTCCAGTTAAAATAATTCTTTATCCTAGGTCTCAATCTGACTGATCCCAACTTCCTCCATGTCCTTCCTCATTTCATCAACTCCTTTTGTGGTTCGAATCCTGCCTCGGGCATGGATGTGTGTGATGTCCTTAGGTTAGTTAGGTTTAAGTAGTTCTAAGTTCTAGGGGACTGATGACCACAGCCGTTGAGTCCCATAGTGCTCAGAGCCACCATTTTTTTTTGTGGTTGCCTTTAGTTTGCTGACATAGTTGAAAATTTCCTTCATCAATCTGCATTCGCTCATTCTGAATAGGTGCCCATAAAACTTAAGCTTTGTTTTGTGTGTGGTAGCTGTGACCTTCTCCATTTGTTTGTACAGAACTTTGTTTTTCTTATTCTTCCTTGTACCACTGTTTCTTCTTTGAGGTCCATGGATATTCCTTAAAATTTTCTCTCCCTCTACTCTACTTCTTTCATTTCTCCATTCTTATTCAATATCAGACATTCTGGGCTGTTAAGTGTTTTGGCTCAACAACTATGGTGTACTGCCTAATCTCTGTATTATTATGTCTCTTCTGTTCTAGCTTGTTTGTTAGCTGTATCTTTCTGGGTGGTCCTTTTTCTGCTTCTTTATCAATCCCATTCAGTTGGATACATTCACCAGCAACTTGAATTTACCTATCATCTGTTTTTTTTTCCAAACCTTGTCTTTAGATGATTTTCTCATTGACTAACAGCACCTTGCATATTTGGACATAATCAAATTCCTTCTATTCTTCTGCCTTTTGGGGCTTCTTTCCATGTTCTCATTATCTTTTCCAGGGCAATATTATACAAAGTGGGTGACAGTCTATCTCCCTGCCTAGCGCCTGTCGTAATGACAACAGATTTTGAAATTTTCTCATTAAATTTTACTGATAATTGCCTTATTTTTTCCATCTATTCTGAATTTGTCCAAAACAGTGAAGATCTCCTGCTACTTAATTGAATGTTATGCTTTCTTTTTTTTTTAAGTGAAAGAACATGACTACAGTAATTCTACCTCTTATTGCTCTACTCTATAGATACTTTGCAGGCAGAAAATCTCTTCCACATACGATCTCCATTTTCTGACGCCTTCTTGGTATTCATCTGTTTGATGATCTGCATGTTCTACTATTGTAATTAATAAGGCTTTAGACTGTACTGAGTGAGAAATTGATAATAGCAAAATTCTTTTGCACAAGTTACATCATGTAAGTTTTCTGCTGCCTATCCTTTTCAAATTTCAGTATCTCAGCTACTATTCCACCCCCAGATGCTTTATTGTGTTTGGTCCTTTGATGAATATTTTTATTTCCATGAGGCTTGGTGGTGGATCTGTGTTCGATTATCCCCTGAAGTGTAGTCTTTTTAGGTTCCTGAAGTTTAGAAGAGTGCTGAAATAATTGACTGAAAGTTGGCAATTCTCCTTTTTACTTAATGCTAGGGTACCATCCTCCCTTTTCAGACAGAGAATTGCAGGCTGGTACTATTATAGTTCTTCCTTGAAGGTTGTGCATGTAAAATCCCCTAGGGTTATTTTTCTTGGAGTCTTCCTCCAGATTTCCTAAATGGCTTCTCTCATTCCTTGCTTTTTCCCTCCACTATTAGTCTTTGCAGTAGTTTTCTTTTATTTACTGAAGTCATTCCATTTTCCCCGAGTTTGGCTGGAATATCATCCCTTGCAAGACCTTATTCGCTTATCTAGGACATTGTGACATAGTTTATTCCACCATTAATCTTTCCCCATTTCTGTCCGGGCCCATATGTGATGGACACTCTCCAACAGTCTTTTGATATTTTTTCTTGGGGAATTTTGGATGTTTTGTTTTTGTACTTTCTCCTTGTTACTTTTATTGTCCTGGTGTATTGAGGAATGGGAATTATTGAGTGTGTGAGCTTTATTTCCAGATCTAAATGGCAGAAATTAACTTTCCCCTGAGGGCGAGTTAAAATTTGTTCTCAACCCTGTTACAAATTTCTTCACCACCTGGACTTGGCAGTAAGATCATCTAGCCAGGTTTACAGTTGTATACTCTAAAATCATCTGAATCCATTGTGGTTTCATCTACAAATCTTGTTCCTTACCGTGCCAAAATGTATACATTCCTTTCTTCCAAAACTTCATTCAATTGTTTTAGCTCCACTATTTGAAGAAGTGTATTGATATTCAGTGTTCCAGGCTGATGCTTTCATTCGGGTCTTATTTTTGTGATGGGGTTCCAGGAAGCTCAGATTCTTCCGTACATGATGTTTCAGACTCCCCAAAATTCAATGGTCTAGTTGCACCACCACTGGTGATGACGGCTTGCACTGGAGTATTTTTCATGGTAAAAGTTTCTGTCATGCCAGTTGTTGAAATTTTGGGTAAACATGATAGCCTGTTTTCAAAAACTGAACTGAGGTTGAGCCCACAGAGCCTTTTTATCTTAGGGTATGTCCCCAAGCCTTTGACAATCCCCCCTCTGTCCACAATGCAGTGACCTCAATTGACCAAGCAAGTTTAAAAGGGTTGTCGCTTCCACCAGTTCAGCCATATTGATAACCTTCATCTGGAGCTTCAGTGCCACTGAGATCTTCAACATAATTCTGCGAAGGTGATCTCTCAAGATAACGCCTCCTTTGTCCTTGTTGTGACAGGCAGAGCCTGGCTCCTCAACAGGTCCAGGTTAGCAGAATTGCACTCTTACTGGTGACAATTTTGCTTTCAAATTCACTTAAGGCTCTGTTGCCTTTTCCTTATGATGAACCAGTCCTCCTGATAACCATTTCATTTTTAATTTCTCACTTTTTCCTGCAGCAATTTTAACTTGGCTTTCCTGCTCTTACTATTTATTTCACTCATAAGTGACTTATATTGCTATATTCTTGTCTTTTCCTGAATATTTTTGTATTTCCTTTTTTCTTCCATCAATGAAGTATTTATTCTGGTACCCAAGCTTTCTTCATGTTACCAGCCTTGTACCTCTATTTATCTGTCAAACTTCTGGTGGCCTTTAAAGTATCCATTCTTCTACAACTGATCTGCCTATTATCACTGGTACAAAGCTGTAGCAAATTTCAAACGAACTTCTTTCCACACTGTTTCTTTAAGATGAGTCTCTTAAACTTCCTTTCCAGACAAATACTGGACAAACTGACAGGAATTTCGGAAACATATTAAAGAACACACGCAAAACTGCGAAAACAACCAACCCACAGTGTACCGGCATTCAAGAAGCCATGAACATAGAGCAGAAAATATTGAAACTGCCCTATAAAGTCTACACAAAGTACGTAAATGATATACAGTGAACATTTTGGAGGAAATGTAAATATACATTCACACAGAAAAATGCCCGGAAAATGTCCCTAATGAACAAACAGATTATAAACATAAAAAATACATCGAAAATTTTATTGACATTATAAAAGAGAAAGGGTACATTATTGTGACTGACACAAAACAGTGATTTGCCCAAAATCATGAGATACTATCTCTGAAAAGTTAAATGTAATCACTGACTTTTCTGCGAAATAGAAATTCCATTGCTAACATATAGAATTACTGGAGCCGAAGCAGTCAAAAATAACTGCGCAAGACTACACAAATAAAAAGTAAACTTATCAATATCATTATCAGAACATAACTGAAAGACAACTGACATTTACACTTCAAGAGGAACAGTATTATACATGTTATTCCATCTTCACAGGAAGGTCGATAATGACAAAACACTGAAATGAGCTTGTCGAGTAACTTGTACCACTACGAGTAAATAAATAAATAGTGTGTGCAGCTTAAAACTTGTACTTAAAATTTGTCGTCTTAAACTTCAGTCAACCCTTCATAAATATTAAATTGTGATCTGAGTCTATATCTGCTCCTGGGTACACCTTACAATCCATCTGATTTCGAGATCTTTGCCTGAATATGATGTAACCCAGTGAAACCTTCTCATGTCTCCAGGCCTTTTCCAAGTGTATCTCCTTCTGTTGTGACTTTTTTTTAAACAGTGTACTCACTATTACTAGCTGAAATTTATAACTCCTGCATTATTCCCATAGCTCTGTCTTCTATTAGTTCTAGTATTATGGAGATCCAGTCACCCATGATCATTAGGTTTTAATCTCTTTTTACATACGGCATTACATGTTCAATGTCCTCAGTGTAATTTATCTATTTTCTCACCTTCCACTTGTACACCAAACAGTTGTTGCTGGAGTTGGTTTGCTGTTGATTCTGATGAGAAAAACTCTTCACAGTTACTCACTCTCTGCCTTACCTTCCTCTTTAATTCTCGACTGCTGCTGCTGCTATATTCATCTGACCAATCACTTCATAACCTCCTCCCCTCCCCCTATAGCTCAACTGAGTCTTTTCATTTGCCTTTTTCTTTTCCAATTTTCTAGCTTCCCTACCACATTCAGACTTTTGACATTTCACACTCCAACTTACAGAATGTTATCCTTTCATCATCCGTATAACGTTTTTTTCTTATTGTCACATCACTCTTGGCAGCCCCTCCTGGAGATCTAAATGAGGGACATGAAACCAAGACAATTTCTTCAATTACTGGCCAGTTGTCCTGTATAAAGGCATTGTGTGTCTTTAATGTAGTGGTTTCCATAGCCTTCTGCACCCTCATGCTGGTATCATTGCTAATTCTTCCATCTTTCAGGGACAGCTTTCTGTTCCACCACCTTTTTCCACACCACCATTGATAGAACAGGGGTGACTCCTCATACTGAATATTTTCAGCTGCCATTACTGATTATTTTTATTCAAAATTTAAGCAGTGGCTGGGATCAAATCCAGTAAATTATAAATACCACTCAAATATGCTATCCCAAGAGCATGGTGACAACATCCTATAGTAGAAAAGAATGGGTTCAGGATAAATATAGATGAGTTTCTGATGCTCATTTGATAAAGGGCCTCCAGTGATAGGATGACTTTAGTAGGGAGAGAGCTAGAGGAGGAGAAACCTCTTTGTAGAGATTATGGAAAATAAGTTGGTTACGTTATAACACAGGGTGCAGACCAGAAAGAGTCATTCGATTTGGCACATCTATATTTCTGAAACCAATAAACATGTACAACAAATGTTGTTTTTTGTTGAATGAGAAACTTAAAGTTTTTTTTTTCTTCACACCTTTTCACAGGTGTTCAGTATGCCCCCTAGAGATGCACGGCATATGTCAACGATGTATTCAAATTGTTCCCATACTGCAGCGAGTAGGTCTTCAGTTGCAGTTTCAACAGCTGCTGTTATGCAATGTCTCAATTCATTCATTGTTGTTGATAAGGGAGGCACATAAACAGAGTCTTTTATAAACCCCCACATACTGTCAGATCCAGTGACCTTGGAGGCGAGTAATGTAAGGCCAAATCATTCAGTCCAGTACGACCGATCAGTCGTTCAGTAATTCTTCGATTTAAAAATTTCCGACTTCCAAATGCCAGTATCCCATTCTGTTGGCAAATGAAGTCATTTGAATCTCCAATGGTGGGAAACGGAAGAGTTCTCTAGCTTTTTGAGATATGAGCTTCCTGTAACAGTGTTCTCGGCAAAGAAAAACGGACCATACACCTTTTTCTGTGAAACTGCATAAAACACATTAAATTTTGGAGAGTCCCTCTGATGATGTACAACTTCATGTGGTTGTTCCATACCCCATTATGATGGTTCACCTTATCATTTGAATGGGATGTTGCCTCATCACTAAACACTAAGCATTGAAGAAAACTGTCATCCTCCATCTTGCCAAGAACAAAATTGCAGAACTCCACACGTTGTTGTTTGTCACCTTCACTAAGAGCTTGCAGTAGCTGAATTTTGTAAGGTTTCATGTGTAAAAGTTGACATAACACATGGCAGAAAGATTAGGGGACATGTTGAGCTGTCGAGCTGTGCGACAAATGAATTTCTGTGGACTCCTCCTGAAACTATAGTGGATGCATTTGGTATCTGTGTCAGACACTCAGGGATGGCCCAGCGATTTGCCTTTACACAAACAAGTTGTTATCGGAATTGTTCATGCCATTGTCTAATGCTCTGTGCTGTAGGTGGATCCACATCATTTCTAGTACAAAAGTCATGGTAAACAGTTATTACTGACACGCACTGTGCAAAATGCGTAACACAAAATCCTTTCTGATGTCCGAAACCATTTTTATTAGAACTGCAGTGGGGACACACTGCTACCTAATGGGAACCATGTACAACTTGAAAGTTTGCTCTTTCTAACAGTATGTTGTTCATACATGTATCTCAAATAACGTAATAGTTACAATTTTTTAAAAATTGGACTGTTGACTAGCTCTTGAAAATAGTAAACATGTTCTTTTTCTGTTCTTCAGGCATGTACTTCTGCACCACTTATATTTTCAGTATTCTTTTAAGTATATGGAAGGGCTATATAACTTTTGTGCAAAATATATTTGTATTGATACACCCTGTATCATTGCAGAGATAAGAACATCTACTCACCAAGTGGCGGCAGGAGAAAACACACAAAAAAGATTCTGGCAGTGGGATTGAAGGGGAAGGAGGAGGAAAGAAGAAAAAGGAGTGACAAGATTTAGGATATGGGGAAGTTTTGGAAAAGTCACCCACAGAGGAGGCTTACTTTATGGGGAGACAAGAAAAGACTGATTGCTGGAGACTGCATTGGATGAGATTTGAAAACCTGAGCACTTAAAGGTGGAAGATAATGATTACAGACAAAACATCATGCAAGACTTAATAAGAGTGGAAAGCTAACTGCCTGACATATGAGGAGGGACAGTGAACAATAGACAGGTCAGAAAAT
The DNA here is from genome assembly GCF_023897955.1 of Schistocerca gregaria. Lineage (NCBI taxonomy): Eukaryota > Metazoa > Arthropoda > Insecta > Orthoptera > Acrididae > Schistocerca > Schistocerca gregaria. Next base: position 654,875,125 of record NC_064924.1, read on the forward strand.
AAAATATATATAAAATACAAGAGAGTGAAGAATGGAATAGTTACTAAAAGCAAAGTAATGCCAGTTCCAAACTGTGTAGTTCTGAGAAACTGGTGTCAGGCGGAAGAATCTAGATGGCTTATCTGGTGAAAGACATACAGTGAACATTTTGGAGGAAATGGAAATATACATTCATACAGAAAAATGCCCAGAAAATGTCCTCAATGAACAAACAGATTAAAAACATAAAAAATACATCAAAATTTTTATTGACATTATAAAAGAGAAAAGGTGCATTATTGTGACTGACACAAAACAATGATTTGCCTAAAATCATGAGATACTATCTCTGAAAAGTTAAATGTAATCACTGACTTTCTGCGAAATAGGAATTCCGTTGCTAACATATAGAATTGCTGGAGCCGAATCAGTCAAAAATAACTTCGCAAGATTACACAAATAAAAAGTAAACTTATCAATATCATTATCAGAACATAACTGAAATACAACTGACATTTACACTTTAAGAAGCATATGAACCATGTCATACCAGCTAAGACGTAAGCTTAAGTGGCATGTGTAGACATAGACTTTTTTTTTTTACACACACCCACCCAAGTTTTTTATTGTATTTATTCTTTACTGGGAGTGAATGCTTCTCTATTTTTCTATTTAAGTCTGTTACAAATTATATTTTATGGAAGAAATATATTGTTAAAACATTTCCTCTTGAAAAATTACTGTTTTAGCTTCTTTGGTTACAAGTTAGATGGAAATGGAAGAAAAACTCTAGGAAGGTCTTACTTAAGTGTACTGGACATACAAACAAATTAGACTTCTCAGTCCTACAATTCGGCATGGAAGGAAACAACTTTTTGGGTGGCAAAGTAAAAGAACTCCTAAATGGATTGTCTATTCCATAACAGCAAAAAGGTAACTGGAGACATTAGCAGCTTTTACAGCAGTATGCTTCAATAACCCCTATGCATTCCCTGTAGCATTTTTTCCACAAGAAGGGATTGAGTTCAAAGATTTAGAAAAAGCTTTAAAATTGTTTCACTTAAGTTAAAATATTTGCACAGATCACCTGTATGGGGAGTTCAGCTGTTACTGAGATTGCCTTAGCAGCAGTGTGAACAAAGGTGGTGATTATGTTGTACATTGGCCTAAATTCTTTTCCTCAGTACCTGAGCAATGCGTATCACAAAAATTTCCACAGTGGTAGGATTTTTGTTCAGTATCCTTGGCGCCAATGTCTTTGTGGAGTAAATCTTTTCATTCATGAAGAATAAGTGATGTGACACAAGAAACAGATGTTCAACAGATTTACTCAAGGCAGAACTCCAGCTGAAAGTTAATTATAAAATGTTTAAATTTTCAAAGAGTGATATTCGGTTGTTAAAGAAGCACCAAAGGTTCAGTAAAATAAAATTATAATCAAGCCGAATCTGTTGACTAGCTCTTGAAAATAGTAAACATGTTCTTTTTTTGTTCTTCAGACATGTACTTCTGCACCACTTATATTTTGAGTATTCTTTTAAGTATATGGAAGGGCTATATAACTTTTGTGCAAAATACACTCCTGGAAATTGAAATAAGAACACCGTGAATTCATTGTCCCAGGAAGGGGAAACTTTATTGACACATTCCTGGGGTCAGATACATCACATGAGATCACACTGATAGAACCACAGGCACATAGACACAGGCAACAGAGCATGCACAATGTCGGCACTAGTACAGTGTATATCCACCTTTCGCAGCAATGCAGGCTGCTATTCTCCCATGGAGACGATCGTAGAGATGCTGGATGTAGTCCTGTGGAACGGCTTGCCATGCCATTTCCACCTGGCGCCTCAGTTGGACCAGCCTTCGTGCTGGACGTGCAGACCGCGTGAGACGACGCTACATCCAGTCCCAAACATGCTCAATGGGGGACAGATCCGGAGATCTTGCTGGTCAGGGTAGTTGACTTACACCTTCTAGAGCACATTGGGTGGCACGGGATACATGCGGACGTGCATTGTCCTGTTGGAACAGCAAGTTCCCTTGCCGGTCTAGGAATGGTAGAACGATGGGTTCGATGACGGTTTGGATGTACCGTGCACTATTAAGTGTCCCCTCGACGATCACCAGAGGTGTACGGCCAGTGTAGGAGATCGCTCCCCACACCATGTGCCGGGTGTTGGCCCTGTGTGCCTCGGTCGTATGCAGTCCTGATTGTGGCGCTCACCTGCACGGCGCCAAACACGCATATGACCATCATTGGCACCAAGGCAGAAGCGACTCTCATCGCTGAAGACGACACGTATCCATTCGTCCCTCCATTCACGCCTGTCGCGACACCACTGGAGACGGGCTGCACGATGTTTGGGCGTGAGCGGAAGACGGCCTAACGGTGTGCGGGACCGTAGCCCAGCTTCATGGAGACGGTTGCGAATGGTCCTCTCCGATACCCCAGGAGCAACAGTGTCCCTAATTTGCTGGGAAGTGGCGGTGCGGTCCCCTACGGCACTGCGTAGGATCCTACGCTCTTGGCGTGCATCCGTGTGTCGCTGCGGTCTGGTCCCAGGTCGACGGGCACGTGCACCTTCCGCCGACCACTGGCGACAACATCGATGTACTGTGGAGACCTCACGCCCCACGTGTTGAGCAATTTGGCGGTACGTCCACCCGGCCTCCCGCATGCCCACTATACGCCCTCGCTCAAAATCCGTCAACTGCACATACGGTTCACGTCCACGCTGTCGCGGCATGCTACCAGTGTTAAAGACTGCGATGGAGCTCTGTATGCCACGGCAAACTGGCTGACACTGACGGCGGCGGTGCACAAATGCTGCGCAGCTAGCGCCATTCGACGGCCAACACTGCGGTTCCTGGTGTGTCCGCTGTGCCGTGCGTGTGATCATTGCTTGTACAGCCCTCTCGCAGTGTCCCGAGCAAGTATGGTGGGTCTGACACACCGGTGTCAATGTGTTCTTTTTTCCATTTCCAGGAGTGTATATTTGTATTTTACATTTTAAAATATCACTATAAACAAATGAAGGAGGATTGACAATTAGTTATTTTTACAAAATCTGACAACCCTAACGGCACGTCGTTTACAAGTGTTCTCCCTTTGGTATTAAATATTTTGCCAATTACAGGGCTGGAGTACGTGGTGACAGTGGGGTGTATAGGGCAAAGTCTTACAGCAGGGATGGGAGCCTAGTTCCAAAGCAAATTCCCAGCCCATAACATCCAATCCTGATTGCTGACGCCCCCAAAAGTTGTAAGGAGTCCACCTCTTGTCATTCAAAACTATCCTGATGTTAAACACATTAATCAGCTACTTCAACAAAACTATGACTTCTTAAAATCATGGCCTGATGAAGTCCACTCTGTCAGACATGGCCCCTCTCCATTTCTGTAATATCCTGGTCAGAACCCATGCTGCTCCTCCACCCACCCCTCTGCCCTTTGGCTCCTATCCTGTGAGTGCCCGCACAGTAAGACTTGCTTTATGCACCCTTCTACCATCACTTATACCAACCCTGTAACTGGCAAAACATATACAGGGTGCACAGAAAGTCCAGGAACACTTTCAATTATTTATTGCACAAGAACTAAATATTGTATAGATGTTATACATATTGCATTTGAAGATAAACTCTGAAAGGTTTTTTTTTTTTTTTTTTTTTTTTTTTTACAAACATTCGATACACGAATCATGAGTGACCCAGCAGACATCAATACGGTAAGCAAATTCTTGCCATACCCGTCCCAGCATGGCATAGTCAACCGTGGCAGTCACTTCCCGTATTCTCTCCCAGAGCTCTGCTACAACAGGTGGTAGAGGCTGTACATACAACAGATCTTTAATGCGTCCCCACAGACAAAAGTCACACAGAGTGAGATCTGGTGACCGGGTAGGCCATTTCATGAAAAAGCTGTCCGCTTCTGTAGCACGGCCACCATGTTTGTGGCTAGCACTGACTATCAGCAAATTACCAAACTACGCTGTGGCGGTATATATGGGGGGGGGGGGGGACTTTCAGGGTTTCTCTTCACGTATGATATCTGTACAATTTTTAGTTCTTGTGCAATAAATAATTGAAAGTGTTCCTGGACTTTATGTACACCCTGTACTATCAAAGTTCGAGCCTCCTGTGAAATAACACATTGTGTACCAGTTATGTAAACATTGCTTGGCCTTTATACTGTTATGACTGCCACCAAGTTAACCATTCGGATGAATGGACATAGAGGGAGTATGCTGCCAATGCACAGTATCCTGTTGCAAAGCATGCTGTATATGACAACTGTGACCTCAGTGTCTGCTTCACCACATGTGCTAACTGGATTCTCCTCCCTTATGCAGTTTCTTATAAATACACAGGTGGGAACTGAAGTTACAACATGTATTCAGTTCTCACCACCCATCTGGCCTTAATTTACGTTAATTTCTTTGCTCTCAACCTTTCCTTTGAGTAGCTATTCTTTTCTTCTTGAGACCGAATCAGATTAACTACTTTTTTGATATTTTCCATCTGTTTTATATGTGAAGGGCCAGTCATCTTCAAAGTCTTCTCGAATGTAAGACTTCATGTCAATTCATTGCTCTATGATTACACTTTTATCATTTTTTCTGGCAAAACAAAATAAGAGCTGTAAAACAAATGAAAACCATGCCTATACTGATTTGTCTACAGACACCAGAAATGCATCATTCACCTGAGAAGGCTTCATGCTTCACAGCTATTGGTCATTCATCTTCAACGCAGGCACAATTACTCTGAAACAGTCTCATTCCTTTTATAGCCACACCTTGTATAGAACAGATACAGATAAAATTCACTTTCTGTATTGACAGTGATAAGAAAAAGTTGGTTGGAACACCACAGTAATTTACTATGTATGGTGCTGTTTGAAGGTATACCCTTGTCATCCTCTAACCTTTGAACTGACACACTGAGCCATCCATGGGGACCAACTGTTTAATGTTCTATACAAGGCGTGGCTATAAAATAATTGGAGTTGTGCTGTCAAGGAATAAGTATACAAATACAAAAGATGAATGATCAATAGCTGTGAAGCCTCAGTCGAATGTGGCATTTCTGATGTTTGTGGACAAACCAGTGTGGTCGAGGCTTTCATTTGTGTAAGAGCTGTTTGTTTTTCTGGGAAGAAATGATAAAGTGTAATAACAGAGTAATGAATTGTCTTTAAGTTTCAGATTAGACTTGGAAACACTGTCACTAAACCATATACTAAAAGAAGTGTATGTCGAAGACTGTTTATCATGTACACCAGTTTTTGAGTGGCTTAAGCTTTTTCAAGTTGGCGAGAAGAGGTCGAAGTTGACTCACACTCAGAACACCCTTCAACATCAAAATCGGATGAAAATACAAAAAAGTGAGTAATCTGATTCAATCTGACCGTCGGATGATTATTCAATCGATTGTTGAAAATATAGGAATTGACAAATAATGCATAAAGCAAGTTTTACATACCCAATTTAACATGAGAAAAGTGTGTGCAAAACTTATGTCAAAAATTCTCACACTCAAACAATAAGAAGGCTGTGAAAATGTAATTCTGGCACTCTGAGCACCATCCTAGTTTATTGAAAAGATTGATAGTGTGACAAATCTTGGTTTTCCACTTATGATCCAGAAACTGAGAACCAATCCACACATTGGAAGGACTCAACTTCACTGATTGTGGAAGAACAAGTCACGAGTTCTGCATCAAGACAACACACTGGCTCTTAGTGAATTGCCCGTGAAGAGCTTTCTATCAAAGTACAGCATCCCAGTGTTAGACCACCCACCTTGTTCGCTTGACCTAGCACTGTGTAACTTTTATCTATCCCCCAAGATCTACTGTGCATTAAAAGGAACACGATTTCAATCCGCTCAAGCAGTTAAACAAAAGTGACACCTGTCATCATGGAGCTTAAAGATGAAGACTTACACACAATGTTCATCAATAGAAAATTCATATGGAAAGTTGTAGGGATAGAGGGGTTTATATTGAGGGCAACAATAAGTAAATATTTATGTCTTTCAAATAAATGTTTGACAGCAAAGTCCCATTATTTTATAGCCACACCTTGTACACAGTATGTAAGGTCACTGTGTGCTCCTAAATGACATTTGTGTTACTATATGAGCTCAACTGAATGTCCTTTAATAGAAAAGTAAAGTTCGAGTACAAATATATGGAGCTGTCAGCAACCAGTTCATGCACAGATAGAACTGTATTTTTGTTTTGACCAGAGTATCTGTCTGATGCTAACCTGGTCTTACTGAATCCTGTTTATATTCTGTAAGCAATGATAAAGGACAGAGGAGACCTGATTAGCTCCTTTGGGGAGCTGATAACTCCAAATGTAGCTGGAACAATTGCTAGATGCCCGAGGAGCTCTTGATGTCCCTTTCACTACTGTAAAATTACACATGTAAAGTTGCCTACAGTGATTAGCCTGTTGATCTGGCACTTTAAGCAACACCAACTTTTTCTATGTATCACTAGAACATATCAATAAATCTTCAGTAGGGCAATGCAGTGCACCATTAAATACTTCAGCTCTTTTAATAGCCATTAGATCAGTTTCTTTTTAGGATAAGTTTTTTTCCTTACCTGCACTCTTAATGATATACATGTTGAGCACTTATCTGTTCTTGGTACTCCACAATCCAGGATTAAATTTTAATGAAAACACGTTCCTAAAAAGGGACTTCTTTATGATTAGAGCATGCGTAGCTTGAGCATTGTACATCTTCTAGAGTTCAGTAATATTAAGAGTGTACGACAGATTCTTCTGGACAGTTGAACCTCTGCAATAATGACTCCACACATATAAGAGAAGAAAGGAATCCAATAACAGCATTCGTACACTCCATGAACTTTGTCTTCTATCTCCACCTCTTCTTTTTACAGGGAAAAGTCCAGTAACACCAAATTGTTTGTCTCATAGTCCATCCTTGATCAGGTTATTTGAAATATGTTATGAAATGTTTTCTAGCACACTGGCAGGGGTTCAGCTCTCTTGTGTTTAACTAGGTATGTGGTTTGATGTGCCTTACATTGATGCTTTCCATTTTTTGGCCTTTTGCATGCAACTGAAGTGACAACAATATTTCTTGATATAAAATTATCTTGACCAATTTCCTGGTTAGAAGCATAATAATCTTTTGAGTGTCATCATTCCAGACATCCCGAGCTTGGTACACTACAGAGCCTTGGTATTGTGTTTGCACTTTGGGAATTCTGGTAGATTCTTTGGCACATACCTGGGAAAGAGTAAGGCTTTAGTCCAAACAAATGGATTTACATAAGAGCCATCACATGCAGCCATTGTACCAGTATGCACGAGGTAACATGATCATTTTTTTTTTTTTTCGGTGCTAATCTCTGTTTCTTTGCCATTTGTCCAGTTGTCTAATCTGTTTTCCGGATTTTGATGATGAAACTGGAGGAACTGTTGAACTACAAGTTTCACTGCTGTCCATTTTACACAACAAAATTAAAATTTACTTAATTACTCACATCAATGAATGTAAAATCTTTGAAGCACGACTTTAACTCACCATAACAACCAAGTAGTGCTTGGCATGCAAGGTGGCCACCATTATTCAGCCATCACTGGTCGATTTGGAGATTGAAAAGTTTGAAGCCGTGAAATAGTGGAAATTGCAAGGTTTGGTAATGACAGCCCCTTTTATTAACAGCAATAACTTAATTGGAAGAAAATCCCCCCCCCCCCCCTCACTAATGTCATTGTGAATACACAAAACTTTGCAGTTCATAGGGCACAGAAAATGAATTAGGGTGATGCAATAACCAAATGATAATCTAATAAAGTTATATCTAAAGATTTATTTCAAAATAAATGTAACAATGCATCCAAATGCCAAACAATAACTTCAAAAATTATTTTTTCTGGTATAATAGAACTAAAAAATTACATATTCAACATTTGTACATCTTGAACTCAAAAACAGTTCTATAAAATTTTATCATCACAGCTTACTAATATATTTTAATATAAATAAAATCTTTGTCACTGTGATTGAAAATTTACACACATTGTAAGCAAAAAAGAGAAGAAAAAAGAAAAATAACACACACTCTTCATTATTATGTACATAATTTAGACAGTGCACAAAAGGGCTTTTTTCTTTTCAATTGTTTGCTGCATAATTTGCAAACAGTTACAGGAACTTAAAATAAGGCTGACCACCAAACAAGGAAATTTTTTTACAATTTTCCTCTGTTGCTTAATAAAAGAAAGAGGGGAGCTTTCAAAGTGTACACGTATTTGAAAGAGACTTATAAAGTGTAGTAAAAGACTACCCTTGCAATGTAAAACATGCTATATTTAATATATATCTCAAAATTTTAAATTTATTCTTAAATTGATAGATGTGGAGCATATTGCTTTGGAGAATTCCTGGCAACATTACACTTTCTGAGAAACTTGTCTTTCACAACAAAGGAATACATCTATCAACAGTGTGTCTAGTTTCCAGGCATTATTTGTTACTGTAATTTCACAGAACAATCACAAATGAAACTTCTCTTCCATAATTAACTTTTCAGCACTTACTTAAGGATACGCAGTGACATACCACATGCTAGAAACACCTAAGTTATTTGCCAATTTTTGGTCACTTCTGCTTGAAAATATTGAGCAAATATAAAATGACCAATAGCTCAAAGCAACAAGTACTCTAAAAAATATGCAAAAGAGAAGAAAGAAGGTCATCATTATTTATGCATAGGAATATTTTCCTGCACTTACATAATCATTGCCAGTCAAATTTACACAACACACAAAACAAAGTGTCAACTAATTAAAACTCATTCATCCCTTTGCTTAATGTACAACAACATCTTTAGCATCCTCCTCCCTCACCCCAAAAAAGATAAATGTTGTTAGACTAAGGTCAGCCTTTAGACCATTACATAAATTAATGTTCAAATTTTTAAAGTCATACATCATAAAGAGTAAATCTCAAATACAAAAGTAATGAATAATTTTCCACAATGAAATCTGAAGTAAAATATTTTTGTCATTGTAATACAAACATGGCAAATGCCAGTAAAAATAATTTAATAAGACAAGTCATTCACAATTTTGCTTTGTCTCCATTTTTGACATGAACTGAAAATTAATATTAAACATTTTTTTCCTCAGGCATTTTCTGAGTGTATGTCTTCTATTACACATTCTGACAGAACAACAAGAGGCAGCAAAACATTTTTATCATCTTCAGTCTTGAACCTGCCATCTATCACCCATAATATCTTGCAGTTTCTTAGCAACTCCTGGGGTTGGCCTCTTGCTCGGAACTCCGTCAGTAGTATCCAAAGTATCATCTACTAGCAACCTCTTTCCCACCTTTCGAGCATCGATCATTTTATTTATTTCTCGAAGATCCTGAAAAAATTTCTAAATGAAAAATATTATCTTAACTCATAAAATTACCAACTGCACATTTCTACCTGAGACATACTGATAATTTACTGACCTTAGCTGGGCTTCTGCTGAAGCAATAGCTGAGTGGCCTTATAGGCGATGTGGGATGTATTTTTGGTTCTAAGGATCTAATATAAACTGAATGTTTTTCTGAAACTCTTCGAGGTGACATTGGCTGATTCTTCATTAATGGTAAAGGTGAAAGTGTGAGATTTTCTAGCTGTAAAACATTCAAAGAACAAAACATCACTTATTACATGTTAACATACATCAAAGAACTGTCATGCCAAGAACAAGTTTTTTTAGATATTCCTAGTAGCTATTAAGATGTAAAAGAAATTTCCGCAAAAGAAATGGTTACACAACTCTTAGGACAAAGGACTTCACTGAGCTAAGGGCCATTTATCAATGATCTGCAATAATGTCTGATATATGACTTTGTATCTCATTCTTATATACTTCAAATATCAGGGCTGTTCAAAAAGCATCAGCCCTTATATCTTATTGTTGAAACCAACAATGGTACTGTGGCACTTGCGCTATGTTTGTAGGCATACATAGTGCACATGCCTTTCATGTCCCAGTGTATGTATGGTATTATGCATCAAGCAAACGTCACATTACAACTACGAACTAAAGTTCATTTAAAAAAAGTTATCACACTTCTCCTACCTCAACAGTGGTGGCTCTCACCTCCCCCCATTTTCCCCATCCAACTTATCTCCTTAAACACTACCTTGCCAAGCATTTCAATCTCAATGAAACAATTTTTTAAAATATCTTTTCATAGGCTCTCTCTCTCTCCCTCAAAAGTTTCCCATTCAAATTTCATCACACTGTCTGAGTGAAGTATCCGCTTTACTTGAGTAACAAATCTTAAGTAGATATTTCACTTTGCTTCACCATCCTGAATGTTTCTACAGTACTAAATCTGAAATTACTATGCAGAAATAGTTCACCTATGAACACAATTTGATTCTCATCAACTGTCATAGAACTAACCTGAAGAATTTATTATGTCACACATCACTTTTCCCTACCTTCTCAGTGCCTCAAAAAATAATTTCATCTTTTTCACTGTCTACATGCCTGTAGGACTGGTGACTTAACAGTAACTTTCCCAGTGGGCAAGTGTCTAACAGTGTGCTATTTATTAGAATGAAGCTTATGATCAGAGCGTACACTAGCTGTCTGACACTGCACTCCAATCATGTACGGTAAGAACCCATCTCGTATTGTATCACTTCTCCCCATCTCAGTTTCATTTTGTACAGCCCTTTCCTATTTTATGCAGCAACTGTTCTACTACTGTGTGAGGTAATGGGCGAGTTGTAGTGCCCTGAAAATATTGTAAGTTCGGAGTTGGCGTGGCCACACGGACCTCTCGGCAAGCCGGGACTTGTCAGCAACCACGTGGTTCCAAACGTTAGCTGGAGCAAGACAAGTAGCCCCAGCGCGAGGTCCAGGCCGACCGCATGGCTGAGAATTCCATGTTGATGCTGTGACAATCGTTCTTTGTGTCGATGAAAGAGATTTGTATGCCAGGAGTGCCAAAGATGGTGGACTTTGTGAAACCATAATAGTAGACATTTCACAGTTCACGTAGAAGTTAATAATAGTCAGAAGAATCATGATACCTTAAAAAGAAACATGTACGTTACCATTATTTCCACAATTCTGATGGTGTAATCAGATATTCAATATCTTTATTAGTTTAAAATTTAGTATCTTACTGTAAATTATGAAAGTAACATGCAGCAACGAATTTCCAAAATCTAAATGGTTCATCCGATTTTGTCGATCGACGTGTCTTTAGAAAGCTATTAGTGTAAACCTAAATTGGTATGAATTACAGGCATGTAACTTGAGTAGTATATGAGTTATTGGAGGTCAAAGTGACCGATTACTATTGATCGTATCAGGCAGTAAGTACTCCACAGTTACACGAAAACATGGTAGCAGCATGCTTATAAATATATTTTATTGTCTATATCTTTGTTTATATCAGAATATACTATTGATGAAGAAACTTGTCAAATATTTACTGTGTTTTAGAAAGCACAGACATTAGGCTACCTGTCTACTTTTGCTTCTATTCCTTTGATATATGTTTATTTAATTTGTTTATGTATTTAATCATGTGTGTTAGAGTGTGTTTATGGTCCAGCTGTAGGAATATTTATTTAATTTCAAGTTATTTAAATGTAAATCCAGTATTTTGTTTGTGTTTCAATATGTTTGCGAGTGTGCGCTGGCTTGGAGACATGGTGGGAGAGCTTTAGCCAATCACAGCACTCGTTACTACAGTAGGCGAGACTACTGAAGAATGGGGAAACTGTACGGAGGTGGGGGAGGAGCATCAGGATACGAGGAATGCTTGACGGGAAGACGTGACGGACGGTCGTAGGAAAAACTGGGAGAGTGGAGCAGTTTGCCCCCGCATGATCGCGGGAGACAGAAATATTTCGTAGTGCCGACTTGTGCACTTGTGAGATTTCCATGGCTTCTGCAGTGAACACATAGTATGTGTTTAGAAGTGAATATCTCACGAGCTATGTTGCTGCTCAAAACTAATTATGTAAAGTACGACTCTATTGTTTCCCTGTTATCAACTTATATTTTATTTAATTGCTGGATCATTGACACAAATAATTGTTTTTCAGTAATAAACGGCATTCTTAAAGGTTATACTGCTATCATACTCATCATTTAAAGTCATTAAAAAAAGTACCTGCAGATTTTATTTAAGTGCAATCTTTCATTTATAAACTCCTATGTTACATTCAAAATTCGCAACTGCCGAGTGATAGGAACCTTCGACCATTCAATTTATGTGTGTATTCGTATTGTTTACTGTAGTCTCAGCAGTATTTGGCTTGTAATGCGGCAACTACATACCCCAGCCCCTAGACAATGAAACCAGCCAAAACCTTTAATATTTCAACTATGGATCAGAGGGCACATAATTGAGGGCCACCACATAATTTTTTACTGAAAGCCCACAACTGGAAGACCAGCTCTGCCCTCAGCCACTGTTTGGACATTCATTCCAATAGAGAGGTGGTTGTTGCTCATGCCCATATAAAATACTGTTCGTTCAAATGAATAACCAATGGAAAACTGTAGCCTAGAGAAGAGTTGAGCACTCAGCAGGAGAATACACTGCTGAGCACAACATACTGAATTTCAGTTGGCTGCTTCACAATCTATGTCAGCATCCCCCATCCACCAATGTCTCTGAATTATGTAGCTGGGATTTGCCCTTTCAGCACACCCTTCAATCTTCCAACCCTCCTCACCTCTATTTCCACTAGCTTGTCTCACATCCACCTCTATCAGTGCGTCCCACTTCTGTTGTTCTACGCTCACCCTCCCCTCTCCACAGACTTCCTTTTCCTCTGTTCTATTTTCCTTCCCAATTCACTCTGGCACTTCACTGTGTGCCATACCCAACTCACCTTGGCATGGGGCATGGTGAGCTAACCATTTCCACATTCCTGTCCTCCCCCTTTTGCTGCTCCTCTGTCCCATTCGTGAACCACCCTTCCCTCGACTCCTCACTCCTTTCTTCACTCACCGTCTCTTACACACTCAATCCCACCCCAGTGGAGCTACAACTTCAATAGAATGTAGTTGGCACGGACAATGTATCCATGCACATGTATGTTAGCTCTGAAGAACGATGCTGCCTGAAAGCTTAGTCTTCTTTATGTGTCTCTTGATTGCTCATTGGCTCAATTATACACTGAATTAATACCTTAAACCCATTCATTATTTGTATTCCACCCACAATCCTCCATTGCCATATTTACTTTTAATTATGGTACATAAAGTTAAACACATCTAAGATCATTGTAATATAGACTATGAAGAAATAAACAACTGCTATAAAATGTATACAATTAGGAATAGAGGTAATGCAAATAACGTTAAGGCCTACCTGGGATCCTCGATCTGAAAATTTAACTGCAAAGGCTTGAACTCTCTGCACATAGACAGTGTTGTAAAACTTTATGAGGTCTCCTCGGTCTCCCGATTCAAAAGACGTTGACGTGCCAGCCAGGTGAGTTGGTGTAGGAGGAGCTGATGAGGGCTGCGTGACAGGTAGAGTGCTTGATGAACGCACATTTACATTGGCATCTTCTGAAAAGGAAAAGTTACTTTTTGATAGAGAGTGGATCACAAATTCTGATTACACAAAACTGCTGTTATAGACAGAAAAAGACTTCCTACCTATTCAAATCCTCGCAGTCATTTCCAGATTTTTTTTTTCTTTCTTTCTTTCACATATGTAAATAACTAACTGAGAAGAGAGTTTTGTCAGGTGCCAGAAAAAATTCCATATGTGACCGGTGACTAAATCCTAAATCTTCAGATTTCTGATTTTCACACTTAACTACAGAACACTACTGATTTCCTGCAGTTATATAAAATTTCAAATGTGGCGCACTTCCTTGACATTGTTTCTTCCGTCACTCTCTTCCCTATGAGATTGATGACTTAATGGGCACATGAAGATTTTTGGTAAATTATCTTAATGAAAGGCTTTGCTAAGAGACTGGCTTCTCACAGCAATTTTGACAGATGAAGGCTCCATAGCTGGAGGCTTGGAGGGACATGCATTCTTACAGGTACACTTGCATATGCTGTTGTTAATCTATGTGTAAACTGCTGTCACTTACAGGCACCCAATTTTGAAACAGGCTTCTTAAAAAAATGCAAAATTTGTATACAATGTACGATGTTGCTTAGCTCTAGCTAAGGGAAACCAGGGTTGCCAAATGTAAAGTCAACCTTATTGGTCAAACTTCGTGAGGTGTTTACCAATTGGCAAAATCCAACAAATACTTTTAACTTATGCAGCAAGTTTTATCAATTATGAGAAGGCAAATAAGTACGCCTAGAGTTTAACATCTGATTAGTCTCATGAGCATTGGAAACAGGGCTATAGTTCAGATGAAAAAGAAAGGGGGAGCAATTCTACAGGTCACACTTTAGAATTTGTAATTTGGGTGAAGTGATTTCAGGTGTATTCACGTGCTGTGCTGGAAAGCAAAGCTTGTGGAGATTCTTTGCTGCTTAATTGAAAGAGACAAGCAGAAAGGTTTATAACTACAGAAGAGATGATTGCAGGCATGTGTGGACTTGTGTGTTTCACTTAGATGGTGAAAACCAGGTGGTAATAATTACACCAATGTGCATTTGTATCAGACCTTGAATGCAGTTTTTTTCTCGTCGAGAGGAAGAACACATGTACTGTAAATTTTTTCATCCACTGCTACCAAGTTGACTGATTTTGATGAAACTTGTCACAGTGTAAGGACAGTACAAGATCAAATCATAGTCATGCACTAATACACCACTACAAATAGTTCCTTAATAACATTAGCAGTCTTTATATTTTAGGGTACAGGTGGTACATTATTTAGACTTGAGCCTAAAGTTGATAGAGCCATGAAAGTTACCAGCTCAAAATATGAAGTATCAAAAAGGTATTTTCAGAGTTACTCAAAGAAACAGTAGTAAGTGAAAAGGATTGTGTTAAGGAACTATGTAATCTGATGTCAGTGATTTATGGAATGTGTTTACAGAAAATCATATTATTACTAATGACACTGATGTTAAGTGGCCACTCACCAGCCTCATTACGGAGTTTGAGAATAGGGCTGCTTCTACTTCAAAAGCTTACAAAAACGTCTGTAGCTACAGAAGAATAGAAAGGAAAATTGAAGATGTACTCGATAAGCATTAGTTTGCTTGAAGGAAAGAGAAAAGGTACCAGGGAAGCAATTCTGACACTACACTTGGTAATATAAGATAGAAAGAAGAAAATTCAGTATAACTTCTTAGCATTTGTTGACCTAACGAAAGCCTTCAACAATGTAAGCTGGAGTAAGATGTTCACAACACTTTAGGAGATCCCATTTTAAGTATAGAGATGTGCAAATAATCTACAATGTCCACAAAATCCAAGTGTGTAGTAAAGGTGGAAGATGAAGGAAGACAATTTCGTGTTGATAAGGATGTAAGGCAGAGCTGCAGGTTATCTCCTTTGCTGTTCAACTCACACACCAAAGAAGCACAACAAATTGTTCACGTGATATTCATTGGACTGCTGCCTGTAAAGACGTGCCACTTCAGTGCTCTTGGAAGAGAGCTGTGGCAGTGACGTGGCTCTGTTGTTGTTTCCACATAGTGACTTGCAAAGGTGGTGAGGGGGGGGATTCGAGCAGTGATTAAGTACTTTGTAAAGAAAGGTATGAAAGCAAAGGACATCCATGCCGATTTCCAGAATACACTGGGGGACTCTGTTCCTTCATACAAAACTGTTACCAAGTGGACAAATGAATTTAAATTTGGTAGGGAGAACTTGGATGGTGACCTGCACAGTGGTTGGCCAAGATGTGTCACTACTCCAGAAATCATTGCAAAAGGGCACAAAATGGTCATGGACTGATTGAAGTGCATGAAATTGCTCCTGATTGCCAGATGTCATATGAAAGGGTATATCAAATTTTAACAGAAGAATTAGAAATGAAAAAAGTTTCTGCAAGATGGGTGCCTCGACTCTTGATGCTGGATCAAAAACATGTGCCATCGCCATGGCAAAATTACACAAATTAAGGTATGAATTGTTGCCACATCCACCTTATTCACCTGATTTGGCTCTATCAGACTTCCATCTCTTCCCCAAACTAAAAATTTTTCTTGGTGGACGAAGATTCGCTTCAAACGAAGAATTGATAGCCAGAGTAGACAACTATTTTGCAAGCCAGGAGAAAACTCATTTTTGAGATGGGACCAAGGCACTGGAAAATCATTGGACCAAGTGCAGTAATCTACAAGGAGACTACATTGAAAAATTAAAAAAAAGTTTCACTGATGTAACTACTTTTTTTCTATTCCATTCCGAGAACTTTGCAAACCACCCTCGTAAAAGAAAATTTCAGAGAGGAATAAAATTTTAAGGGGAACAGATTCCACTGCTAATGTTCACAGACAACAAGCCCATTGCTTTCATTTCACCAACACTGTCCAGCAATGACAAAACAAGCCCACTGAGTCTCACCAGAGCATTTAACCTGCAACATTGCAGCTTATTCAGATACACACCAGGAAAAGATATCAAACTGGTCTGTGTTTGTAGCAATGACCGTCAATGGCAATCCCGACATGAATGTGATTTGCTTCAAGGTCATCACAGCCCTGCTGCTGCTTAGAGAATCACTCCACATTTACAAAGTTTCTCTGGTATCCTGCACCTACATGTACATCCACATGCTGTATTCACTGTGAAGTTCGTGACAGAATACTTCGCACTGTATCACATATTGCTGTTTTTTCCTCGTCTATTTGTGTAAGGAGAGGGAGAAGAGTGAGTATTAAAATGCCTCTGTGCACACTATAATTATCCAATCTTGTCTTCAGAATCCCTTTAAGAGCTAGGAGCTGTAGTATATTTCTCAATATTGGTTTTTCAAATTTTGAAAGTAGGCTTTTCCAGGATGGTTGGCAGCAGCTATATTCAAGGGTCTGACTATTCAGGTTTTCCTGCATTTCTCTCACACTCTCGCAAGAGTAAAATAAACCTGTGACCATTTGTGCAGCATTACTTTGTCTGCTAACAGTCCTCTCTGATATGGATGCCATACATTAAACCAGTCTTTGGACTGAAGACCACTAGCATTTCACTGAACAGTTGTGTGAGTTTGTTTTGATATAGATCACCTAAACCATCTTAAATCTTTGGTATAAATTGTTTCGTCTTTATTTTTTGTCTGCTTGTTCCATCTTGACCACAGCTGTAATTTTGATTTTCACATGTTAGTGGTCTGTATTTATATTTCTTCCTCTATATATACCAGTGTCAATTAACCTTGGACCTAACCATCGTTTAACTATCCTAATATCATGTTGGACCTCCTTTTGCCAGACACAGTGCGGCGACTCGACTTGGTATGGACTCAACAAGACGTTGGAAGTTCACTGGAGAAATATTGAGCCATGCTGCCTCTATAGCCATTCATCATTGTTAAAGTCTTCCAGTGCAGAATTTAGTGCATGAACTGACCTAAGAGTCATGTTGGGCGATCTCGATGGCTATGCCATTCGCTCAAACTGTCCAGAATGTTCTCCAAACCAGTCTGGGAACAACTGTGGCCCGGTGTTTTATTAAATAGAGGTACGCAATAGGATGGCCATAAATTATGCAGTGAACACCCCACATGTGGCAGGCAGCAAGAGATGGCATTCTGTGCCAACAGAAGACAAGAAGGCATATCCCACATGATCGGCAGATTTAGAGCCATAGGCGTAAAACACAGTGGCATCCTGAAACTCCCATAAGGACATTTGGAACATACAATGGAACACTATTGGAGTGATGGAGGTTTTCAGAGCCCAGAAGATATCCACTTGAATATGGGGGCAAAGAATTAACCAAAGAGGGGTGGTCAGGCATGGAGACGAGGACAAGGAGGGGAGATGGAAATCACAGCACAGAAAAGTAAGGCAAAGCTCAACTGATAAACCTACCTGAGAGGCAAGAAACAGCCCGAAGCTGTGAAAAGAATGGAATAGGAGGGGTGAGCAGAGGAAAAGTGGATAGCAACTGCATATGAAACAAGGAGCCAGGACCACCGAACCAAAAGGGAATGGAAGGGAAGGGATCCCAGCATGAACCAGAAGATTATTGACAGAGCTAGTGCAAAAGGCACTATTGGCTGAACAGATACCAGGATGTGAACTGGGTCCAAGAGGAACAGTGTGGAACGGGCAGCTGATCAAAAAACTTGCAACAATAGTCCAGTTGAGACAGAATGATGCCCAGTAAAGGGATGAGTGATTTGCACCCCAAAAGGTGCGGGCTAGAACGCAAAGGACATTGGGTTTAGGAAAACAGCCAACCTTCAGATGATGGATATGGGGCAACCAAATAAGCTTGCTGTCAAAAACATGATCCAACAAATGTAACTGGGGGACCACAGTCAGGTGCTGGGCATCGAGATAGAGCACAGGATCAGGATGGACCATAATACAGTGACACAAATGTGCCACCCCTGACTTAAGGAGAGAGAACTTGAAACAGTGCGAGAGTGTCCATGTTAATGAATGCCGGGTGGCATCATTCCACACAGGGGCTACCGAGGTAGAGTTAGTGGGGGCTAGTCAAATACATAAATCATCCACATACAGGGCAGGGGTGACCAATGGTCTGACAGAGGCCTAAATCCATTGATAGCAATGAGAAAAAGGACACTTAATACACAGACATGTGGAATGCCGTTCTCCTGGGTCTGCAGAGAGCTGAGAATGGTGCCAACCCAAGCTCTGAACAGCTGGTGGGACAGAAAACTGGCGAATAAAGGTCAAGAGGGGGGCCACGAAGACACCACTCATGGAGCATAAGGAGGATGTGATGGCACCAAGCTGTGGCATAGACCTTATGAAGATAGAAGAAAACCGCGACAAGTTGACTATGCTGAAAAAAGGCCCGCCAAACTGCAGTTTCCAATCGAAGCACATGATCAATCGGAGATCTACCGTCCCGAAAGCCGCACAGGTAGAGAGATAAAAGGTTCCAAGATTTGAGGACCCAATTCCAATTGAGCCGACGAGCCACCATCTGTTCTAGTAACTTGCAGGAGCCATTGGTCAGACTGACTGGCCGGTAACTATCAAGAGCAGCCCTCTATTGAGAGGGGAGAATGCCTTGGAGCCAGATATGGTTGAACATCCACAGGAAATATTGTCATTGTGGAGAACTAAGGTGCTGAAGCAACTGGTTATGGATGGAGTCAGGGCCAGAGGCTAAATAGTGTGAGAAAGAGAGGGCTAGAAATCTCCCATTCAGAACAGAGTTCATTATGGGATGCCTCCTGAGAAGTGGTAAAACATGAGTGGGAAGCTTCAGCCCATTGTTTTCAGAGGAGGAAGGCGGCTGAAGAAGAGGCTGAAACTGATGCTGTCACAAAATGCATCACAAGGGGTATAGCGAAAACTGATGGATCTGTACAAAAGGTATGTAGAAGGGCAAGACACGGAATGCAAAATAACCTTTGAGGGTATGGAGTGCAGCCCACACCCTTGAGAAAGGGACAGAAAAAACTAGAGGGGAGAGAAAATGTTCCTAACACACCCACTTGCTCTGTTTGATAAGTAACGGGCTTTGGTGCAAGGACGTTTAAAGGCAATAAGATAGGCGAAGGACGCGTGCCATTTAAGATATTGCAAAATGTGACTACTATTGCGGATGGCAGTGGCAATGGCCATGCTCTACTAAGGAACTGGCCGACAGCGAATGGGGACTGTCAAGCGTGGAACGGTGATGCTGGCAGTGCAGATTATCCTACTGGATAGATCACGGATGACTTCCTCAATACAATCTGACGAAGAAGGTGTAAACATGAAGTGGAAAGTGTATAGATGCTAATCAGCATGAAGGAAAGCTCAATGGATAATGTGGTCACCAGGAGGTGGCAAGGGAATGAGAGAATCAATGGGAAGTGGTCACTATCACAGAGATCATGTGTGGCAACCAGTGTACAGAAAGAAGAAGGGGCCAGGAAGTGAGCGAAAAATCAATGGCACAGGAAGTGCCATATGCAGCACTAAAATGAGCAGAGGAACCATGATCCATATCTGTAGGGACCAACATGTAAACGCCACCAGAAGCTCTAAAAGGGCTGATCCAATTCTGACAGAAAGCACGGAACCCACTGAGGGCCGGTGAGTGAGTATAAGTAAAACGAGATTCCTGGAGAACGACACAAGCTGCTGAATAAAGGCAATAAGGGATTGCCAAATCCCGGAGGTGATGGTAGTATTCATTACAGTTCCACTGAACAAGCACAGAGCAGGTATCCATATGGGAGGCAAACGGGATGGTGCCAATTGTGCCACCAGGTCACCACTCGTCACCAATGACGATGGGGTGACATCCCTAAATAAGAGGTCAGGCTCAGGTTGCAAAGGGGGAAATGGAACTTCTGGGGGGCACCAGGGGACTTATGTTTATTTTTCTTTTCTTTCACAGGTGGAGGCAGGCAGGGCACAAAGGGAGAGCAGGCTTCCACGAGATCTGGAAACCTTGTGGCACAGACTGTGTGTCCTGTGGCGTGAGAGATGCTGGCGTAGGGGTCCTGGGAGGGAGCCCTATCACTGGCTGGCACTGAAGAAAGGGGACACTCCCTTGTCCAGGGAGGGGGGGGGGCTGCACCTGAAGGGGAGGGCATGGGAACTACTGGGGAAGAGGAGAGGGGGACAGGACTGGGGTAAGGAAAAGGGAGGAAAAGACTTGACAGAGGCAAAGGTAGAAGTTGTCGACACAGAGTGAAGTTGAAAATATTTCTGACAAGCCTCAGTGTAAGATGAATGATCAACGAACTTTTACTCCTGTATCCTGGAAATCTGATGAGCAGGTTTTGTGTGTGTGTGTCAGTTGTGACAATTAACACACATGGCCCACTGGGGATCCCCTCATGGAGTAGGTATCCATATTCACCACAAAGAGGATCCACTGTACAGCAGGAACACATGTGCCCCTAAAAACACCTCATGAATGGGGGGGGATATATATACGGCTTCATGTCACACTGATAACATGTAACCCTGACCTTCTCCAGGAGGGTATCTCCCTCAAACGACAGAATAATGGCGCCAGTGTTGGTGCGCTTTCTGAGCATGTTGAACAACATGAAAGCCTCGATGTTCTATACGGGCCCAGAGTTCCCCATCAGTTTGAAGGGGAAAATGACTGAACCATATTCAAACCACGACGTAGCCAAGATGATCACAAGCATGAAGGGTTGCAAATTGGATGGCAGAAGTAGGGAACCTGACCACATGTTACTACTTTCCACAAAAAGTAACAGCTTTGTGGCCATATACAGGCCAGGTGGTGAGGAAAGTGTTTCACCCCAAGCCATTGTGCCCAGCCCTCCTACCAAGGTGTAGCTGTGGAAAGGGAGCCCAAAGGGTCATTAAAAGTAGCATTAAATGATTCATTATGAACTGAAGAAACGACCACAGAACAACAGCCAATGTTCTGGAGCCTGATACATTCAGACGCAAAGCATGTGTCCCAATACCAACCATTCCAATCAGGGACTCTCCCTATGGGTACCAACAAGCCACAGAAAGGGCTATCCGGCACGGCGGCTGTTGCCAGGAGTTCCAATTCTCCAGAATGACAAGCAACCACTCCTAGGTATACATGGGAAGGCAACAGCTTAGGCATCAGACGTGTGATCCCTGTGTCATCATGGTGCTCAGCCAGATAGCACACGTAATGGCCCCTCTACACAGACTGGCTACACATGCTAGTGACCTAGGGGTGGAAGGGGGTTACAGCATGGAAGGAAGGGGGGCAGAGGAATCCACACTGTAGAGTCTACAAAGGAAGTTCTTCCCCAAATGGCTGACACTACAGAGAGAAAATTTAGAAGTGGAGGTCAAACCCCAAAATAGGACACTGAACACCAAAAAAAGAAAGACGAAAAATGAAAGGTCATGGGAACAAAACCTCAAGAAATACAGGAAACCAGGTGGACAGCCAGGTCGACGGAAGTACAAACACTGAGAGACGGGACAGAGGGCAAGAAGCAAGGATGGGGAGGGAGAGCATGTGGAAGGAAATGCAGCCTGGGAAGGAAGAATGGGCTGCATTAGCTCAGGGCCCCCTGGGTGCAAAGCACGAACTCACAAAAGAAACATGAGCCGCCTGTGTGTCTGTTTCTTGGTTTCTGTGGTCATGACAGTATTTATTTTATACTCTTCGAGAATTAATCTAATTCGATTTCATTTAATCCTAGTCCCTGTACATGCTCCATGGCCATATTTACTACATATGCCAATCCTTTCTTCATATATCATCTTTTATGACTGGTCTTGTTTCGAGGCTCTGTGTTTAATTTATCTGGTTCAATAATTTTTAAAATAAACTGAATAATTTCTTGTGGCATTTGTAAATGTCTGAAAAACTGCTCTGGGTAATTTTTAAGCTGCTGTTATAGCTGGTGAAAGTAGCTGCAGTGTGAATGTTCTGCATTCGAAGAAAAGGGTGCACTGTCCTCTTTCTCCTTGCTGATATATTTTTGTGTGAACAAATCAGTAATAGTTATCAGAGAACGTAGAAAATTGCTTTTCACTTCATATAACAGCAAGTAATCCACTCACTCAGGGTAAAGACTCCCCGCAAGCAGCAGTATGCCTGCACGAGCAGTAACGTGATAGAAACATGTGGTAATGTGACAGCAGCAAGTCGTGAAGTGCCAGCAGTGTAAATGTAGCCTTAGAAACATTCTGGAAGGAATCGGTAGCATAGTTACCACTCTTCAAAACAAAACTGACCACAGATGGGGCGATAAAGAAATGATGAAAGGAGAATAACAGCTTGCTAAACATCAAAATTGGAAACAATACAATAGTTGGAAGATGTGCTACCCAGGGAGCAAGACTACACATGATGGCCAATATAAGAAAGATATCAAAAGGAGGTTTACATTTAGAGAATATAATTGAATAGATGCGAAATGTGGACAACTGGAAATCCACAGAAGAAGCTGAAACCTTTTGAAATATGGTGCTTTGAAGAGGCGTAAAAAAATTAAGTGGACAAATAAAGTATGAAATGGAGAAAGTTCTAGAAAAGAATAGTTGGTTAAAGATGTCAGCAGAAAACCATTACCAGGAGAAGGGGCAGGTTAGTACAGGATCCTCCAAGGCATACAGGAATAGTTAACCAGGTACTAAAATGAGCATTAAAATGGGAAAAAAATTAGAGAGACCACGATTAGAATATGCAAAACAGATTACAGTAACTGTTAGGATTAATGGTTATGTTGAGATGAAAAATCAGCACAAAATAGAAAAGATGGAGGACAGTATCACCAGTAGAATTACTGTGGCATTATAGAGGAATTCATATTAACATGCAAACTAACACAGTATTGTAAAACCTTATATTAGTGAACCAACTCTTCTGACATTTCAGCTGTTAACAATACATTTTTCAGAAAATTGTGCTCTATAACAAAATCCAATTTTGATGAACAAATAGAAAACATACTGCATGTTGAAACCTTTGTGATGGAAAAATCTCTAACAGGTAGCGATAAGATGATGATTAAGACTCACTTTCACAAAGATCTGCCAGGACTCTGCAAAGGCTTGATAGTGTCTGGAGTTGCTTCACCCCCTTCAGTTGTGGATGAGTTGGTTCTAACACTTGGCATCAATACCTTGTCCGGAAAGGAAGTAACGAATAAACTACTCTTCCGGATTATTTTTAAATATACAATGAGTTCTATGAAAAGTTTTTGGTGAAAATACATATTTTAGGGTTTGTGATGGTAAATTAGTACAGTAGGAATTTTCCCATATTTTTAGCTTGGCACAGTTGACAGTCAGACAGCTTTGAGAAACAAAAGAACCACCCACTGTGGCACATCATCAATAACAATTGTCTGCCTCATGTTATATTCTTGCCAAGAGAAGCCGGATGCATTGATAGCTTTGTGCTAGTATCCAAGGATTCTAAATTTACAATACTTACATTTGCATCAGTGCTGTGCATTTTTATTTAATAAAGCCATTGTGCTGAATCAGCATTCAGCTACTTGTAAGATTGTTAAACTATAGAGCAGTAAAATTTTCGTGTGTGCAGTGAATACGGTTTACAAACAGAACGGAAGTGTGCCTAAAACAGCAAAACAAGATGTGACACTGATGTCCCACCAAAAAATCTTGCTTCAGATACAAGTTAGATGCCAGGCAAATTTTAAAAACTTAAGTTAGAAACTATAGAAAGTCTTTCCGCTCCCGGGATTGGAATGACTTCTTACCCTCTCCCTTAAAACCCACATCCTTTCTTCTTTCCTTTTCCTTCCCTCTTTCCTGACGAAGCAGCCGCCGGTTGCGAAAGCTCGAAATTCTGTGTGTGTGCTTGTGTGTTTTATTCATTGTGCCTATCTACCGGCACTTTCCCGCTTGGTAAGTCTTGGAATCTTTGTTTTTAATATATTTTTCCCATGTGAAAGTTTCTTTCTATTTTATAAACTATAGATGAAGCTTTGTATAAGTGGTTCAGCCCTAAGAGAGCAGAGAAAAAGCCAATAACAGGGCCTATGAACATAGAAGAGGCCAAATCTTTCCCACAAGCAATTTGGTCTACCTACAAAGAAGTCTTTTCATCTCAAAAGAGTGGCTTCATAATTTCAAAATTTTTCATGGCATCCAAAACCTATACGTTTCTGGTGAAATAAAATCTGCTGGTAAGGCTGATGCAAATGAAAACTAAACACCATTTCAGAAGCTTGTTGATGAGCATAAGTTGTCCCCTTACCAAATTTACAACTTTGATGAGACTGGCAAATTACGGAAGTGCTTGGCAAATTCAACACTGTGCAAATGCTTCAGGTGATCATAAATTGCCTTTCTTTATGGCTGGGAAATATTAAAAGCCTAGACCTCTAATAACCCATATGCAATTATTTATGGTGTACAGACTAACACCTGGAGGAAAACTGAGTCGTTCAAAGATTGGTTCTTTCACTTTTTTTTCCAGCTGTGGGGAAAAAAAGACTACCTTAAAATTCTAAGACAATTCTCATTCCTAATAATTGGCGAGCTCACCCTCCAGAAATGGAGCTTGTGCTACGTAATACTTTTTTCATATATCCTCCTGTGTTACATCACTAATTCCATGTATGGACAGGCGGTCACAGAAAATTTCAAGAGCTGGTACAGAATAATGTTTGTGCAGAAGCTGCTGAGTTCAGGCTGCAGTGTCAAGGAGTTCCAGTGCAACTTTCACGGCTGCTAATACTTGGACCTCTGTGAAAAATACATCATTGCACTGGCCCTGGACAAAATTATGGCCTAAACTGGTTGAAGAAGCCGAGATGTGATACCATAAAGTGTTTTCAATCCACAGGAGGCACCAGAAAGAGAGTGATGAAGAAGATACACCTGCAATGGACGTCTCGTGGACTGAGGCTTTAGAAAGCTTAAAAACTTTTTCGAAATTCGCTGAAAGTAGCCAGCAATACAATGATTCTAGAGTTATGAATTGGCACATTGTACAGTTATTTGTGTCAAGTAAGAGCTCTGCAATGATGCAGAGTGCTCAGGAGAAAATTTCAGCTAAACTGTCAGTGTTAGATACCTGCCTGACATATTCCACACCCTCAACGACTTCAGGCATCTGTGCAGTTCCTAAAGACTGTGATTCCAACTGAACTGCAATTCTTGGTAACAATTTTTATTAATTATCATGTGCATTTATCTCTCCTGTGGTTTTTAATAACTTAACAGCTACTTGTTTTTAAAAAACTTTAGGCTTTGCTCATAGCCTCTTTCTTTTTTTAAAAAAATCAAGTTTTTATAAAATGACCTTGATAACTGAGCTAGATTATCAACGTCATTTTAGGAAAGTAATTTCCAGGAAACATTTATGTTCACTTGTTGTTAATTTGTTAAAATTAAAATGAACTTCATTTAACAAAACTCTAGGTTCAAGTTACCTTTGTTTTCTGCGTCTGTAGGTACTGGACTTGATGTACTGGACGTTCCATTGCTTGAAGACCCAGAACCTCTCCGTTTTTTTGATGACAACAGCACACTTCGATACACATGAGAAGATGCTTGAGGTTGAAAACGATAGCATCTCATTATTTCTGTGAATGTTTTGTCACTCCCAGACACCTAGGAAACACACAGAGAGAAGTAAAAACAACGAATTCCAAGACAGAAATGAACAATAATTGAAAATTTAAAGAATAAATACTTAAATATTTTTAAAAAGACACTGGAAAGTAGGATTACACAAATGTCACATCACTTGAGATAACTTCGTCAGCACGAAAGGAAATAGCAGTGGACGGATGTTAAGGAATATACGAGATCCCAATGAAGCAGAGCTAAAACAATTAATTTAGCATTTAGTAAAAAGAGAGTGTTTAAGTATTAAACTATAATTTCCAAAATCATAAATGTGGTAGTAATGCAACTGTTTTCCTGTTAGTGGTGTGATGTGTCATCTGGGGCAAGATTTTGATGCACAAATATGAAAAACTATCTGCGAAGAAAGTACTGCCCCCTCGCCCAACAGCTGCTCCCCTGGGGGCACAACTTAAGAGTGGATGGAAGATACAATCAGTTACCACTCATTCAAATGTTTAATTTTGGTTCTTTGTGAACATAATGTTTTTTGTGACCAGTCCCAGGTTGAATTTCTACTGCTGCTTTTATTACATAGTTCCAAGAAGACAAAGCATGAAATAAGATCTTCAAAGGTGATATTATGTCCTTCTGTAAGGTTAAGTTCAGCCAACATTATTTTTTCTAAGTTTGCGTATCTCAGGTATCCTCAAACTCTTGTAATCCTTCACTGGAGGCTGTATTTCTTTAATTATCCACAGTGTGTATGCACTTCATTTTGCTAAAGGTTGCTCCTTGAACTGCACATAATGCTGCTGGATGCTTTTCCCATTGAATGAATGGGTCTGGCCATTCATTTGATTTCAGATATCTATTTTGGTGTCGTTTATATCAACTTTTTTCTTAATACACACTTAAAACAGTCTAATTTAGACTGCAGATTATCACAATCTGATATTGTCTGAGCTCTGAATATTAAAGTCTTAAGGACAGAATTATTCTGGGCCGAGTCGGGAAGACTTGTTCTAATTAAAGAAAGGTAAATATGCGTGGACTTTCTGTATGTGGAATGGCTCTTGTCCAAAAATGGCAATTTCTCCATTTCTGCAATCGGCAACAAACATTACAATAATTCAACTAACTTTTTCATCTTCATTTACATGACTCCCAATTCTTTCCAAAGCAGGATCTCATAGGATTTTGTAACAAAATGACTCAATACATTTCTTTGTGTCAGTGATCAGTTCAGTCCCTCCAGAGTCTTTCTCAATTCCCTGACTTCTTCAGTACATTCAGTTCCTGTGGTCTGAAAAATATTGCACAGATAATGACACAACAGGCTGCTGACACACGAACGAATGCTTCATACTCTGATCTCTTCTTCCTCTAAGAGTAAATAAGTACTAAGTTTTGCATCAACAGTGATTTTTGTAACAAATTGAAACATATGCTTCATATAATTAATCTTCTTGATGACAGGCTTAAGAGTACCGGTAAAATTTGAATCGGCTCTTATTTTCCGAGGTTTGCTTCATATGAGTAACACAGTAGTGGGCTTGTGATTGCCTTATCTTCTTTAAGCTTAGATCATCAAGAACTTTATATAATAATGATGTAGTTAAATAAAAACATATTTAAAAGCACCACTTGCTGTCCAATCTAATCAAAACAGTTTACACGACCATTCAGAGGGGCTGGCAGTGGCAAAATGCGATTCAATAGAAGAGAAGACAATTTTATTTGTTTACCAAGATGGAGGACATGATATTTACATATCACATACTTATATTTTTAGTTTGTCCTTCTGCAGTCTCCCCTGTCATACTTGACAGCTGTCTTATATCTAACTTTGAGTCCGTTATTTGTCTATCACATTGTTTCACAACATTGCTTCATCATATTCTCTATTCTCATTCATAAGTTACTGTCATCACTCTGAAAACTATGTAACAGACAAATATTTTTGCTTACACTTACCTTACACATGACATAAACAGCACACATAAGGATTTGATCGAGATGCCGATCTTGCATGAGATCTGTCTGATGAATTATTGAATGTTCAAAACACGTCCAAATCTTTCTTTTCAGTTCTTTATCTGAGATATCCAACTGGGTGCAAAGCTCCTGCATGCGAACTGATGCTAGGTGATAAAACTGGAAATAAGAACACTGCATCACAGAAGTTGAAAGAGAATAAATATCTTATGCAAATACAATTTATAGGCAGTTCTACTGTTTACAGATAAAACAGAAGAAAAATGATGCAGAAATGAAACACGCAAAAAATTAAACATACTGATGAATCCCAAAAATACAAGCTTTAAATAAATTCACTAAAATGCCAACATCAAAATAATGATGGGGACTAGATATATGCACAGACATTGACAGATAAGAAAAGTTACTCCAAATCCTGTATTTGTAGATGTACATGATACACAGGAACTGAGTGGAAATAACAGCAGACAATCATCACAGATTCAAATCTGTGGATTATACTGATAATGAGCTGATGATGAAATTCCATATGGAGGAAAAGAGGTGTTTCAACAAATTATAACAACGAAGTTAGTGATACACAAGGCACAAAATGGAGACAAATGAAACACTGCAGTATTCCATAATGAGAGACAGTGTTGTCACCTCCATCGGGTGCCGAACTAATAGGTTTCACTCAGTTTTCAAAAACTGCATTTTCTCACAAGATGTATTCTATTATTGAATCACTTGGGTATAACACTTACAATTCTAAATCTATTTACTCCACCAAATGTTTCATAGAAACATGTGCGAACTGTAAGTACCACATAAAAATAAACTGTAAGATTACTTTAGTGCAGGACACCCAAACATTACGAAAAGTAAAATGAGAACAATATTTCATGTGCAGATGACTAGGTGTAATAATAGAGTGGCAAGGCAAACTCTAGCAGGTTGCACCAAGTGTAGCAAATTTGTGTAATGTAATTCGCTTATCTTGATATCTGTTGGTGAAAACAGTTTTAAACACCGTCAAGAAGAAAATACCAGTACACAATCTGACACCTCCAGCTCAAAATGTCATGCAGACTTGTAAGATTATAACTTAATCAAGTTAATAATTTAGGAGTAAAGTAGAAATGTTGAATCAACAGGTACACAAAACAGAATGAGAACTTTACTAGCTTTCAGATGAATCTTTTAATGAGCTTTTCTGCGCAGCTACATAGTGCCAGCTGAACACACAATGCTGAGACTGCCGTTTAGCAAATAGACTGGAGTGCCACCCCACCCTCTATTCAACAGTCTCTCATTTCTGTGTCCTATAATCCCCTCCCAATCCACTCATCCACGTTGTAATCATGTTCTGTGCAAACTCACTGGCTCCGGTAGCATTCTCATCCTGTGCAACTGCTGCCTTTCCCTCATACATTACTATCCTGCACATGTGCTGCCTACCTCCCAAATATTATCATCTTGTTATATAGCAATAGCTTTTTAACATAAATTGACAAACACATCAAAAACAATTATATTTCTCACAACACAATTATATTTTCACAAGTTTCAAGCAATATCCACTACAGATAGCAAACTGGTGAAACCTGTATAAAAATAAAAGAAATTAATTAATAAACTCTGTACTTTGCACTAGATTAGATTTTGGTTAGACTATGTGCACTCCACCTCCAAGCTTGTGTGCAAGAATCAACAGATGTGGTCAACAAAGAGTTGATGACAGGAGTTGCTGCTGAGTACTGCAGACTTCAACAGTGTGTACACGAGACATAGAAGAAAATTACTCGCCCATTCAGTGGTAGGCACATTTGGTGAGAAACCAATGTCCAACATTTGTAGTTCTACTCACTGCACATCAAAGAACAGAGGCAAGTATTGGTGAAAGAACACTGCTGTTGGGATCTCAAAATATGGTTAATGATCACCTAGGCTGGTGGAAGTGTGGATGTACGTACTTAAAAATACAAGAATCGATGCACTCCACTTGCCTACACAACACAGTTTATCTTGGTGGCAGAAATATTCCCATGTGGAGAATGTTAGCACTGGATTAAGCGATATAATTTACATGTCTGCCGTCACTATGCACCAATGAACGAAACAGCACCTGGCAAACAACAAACCTCCTCGAAGCTCCTGAACTTGTGTCAGTGGTTTGAGGAACATGCTTCCTCAGGGGCTTGAGGATGCTTGCATGCCACCTCAATACATTAATTATATGTATATACAAACCAGTGATTTTAAGTTCCAATGATACTATTATTCAATACTATTACTTAGAACATATATATTTAGCATAAGTGAATTCTTATGACAACATGTACAAGTTGGATCACTTCTGCGTGCAGGCTTTTACAACTACTGACTAACTTCAGAAATAATAAAGTAAGACTTGTCACTAAACACTACTAGTCTATATGTATCAGCCTGAATCTCTGCCAGAATAACCATTTCTTGGACTTCTGCACCACTATCAAATCCTTTCTATTCACCTTCTAATCACATTCTCAACCCTCACAACATCCATCTCCAATGCTATGCTCCTTCTCAGCTCATTTACAGTTCACATTTTTATGCGTGCAGGGAAGTTCGTCCAAAGCATCGCCTTTAGCCCATCAGTGGTAACACCCACTTCGTCAAAGGGAAAGTAACCTGTGGCATGTGTGACATTTTATTCAGCCATTTTACATCAGGACAACCATTAAACTCGCAGTGAAAACAAGCAGATATAGGCAGACTTTTACTGGTAACAATACCCTGTTGCAGATCTGATCTCTGTGACTTGTTTCATCATACTGGCATATAACACATACATGTACTATACTGATTATTTATTCATTTGGG
The DNA here is from genome assembly GCF_023897955.1 of Schistocerca gregaria. Lineage (NCBI taxonomy): Eukaryota > Metazoa > Arthropoda > Insecta > Orthoptera > Acrididae > Schistocerca > Schistocerca gregaria. The sequence continues at coordinate 654,906,074 of NC_064924.1, forward strand.
TTTGCTAAAGTACTTCACTAATTTTTGGATAACACAGGAGCTCAGTGCACTAATGATGTTGACACTTCTCGTTTATGCATACTTTTATTGGCAGTAAACTATTGTTTTGTATAATACGATAAGTTCTGTAAAATCCCTCTGTGATACTTCACATGAGTATGGAAGATACAACAAAAATTTATTCATAATTAATGATTAAATACTGCTGCTTATTTTCTGTAATAAGTTGGGACAGTTATTATATGCAATATATTCTTATGTGGGATTTCTTCAATAAGATACTCCTGTTAAGATAAATTCTCCAAGAAACTTTTAAAGCTACGAGAAATAATTTCTGGATAGTATTTACACTCAGCAGAATGCCAGTGCTGCTGATAGACACACATAAAAGTACATACACTATCCTAGCTTTCCAAATTAAGTATTTCTTTCTTCGGGAGGAGAGATGGGTGAAAAAAGATGTACAAGTAACTCACACCCCAGGGTGAGAGAGACCCACTTGTTATGTGTTGTGAGGATAATGGGAGATAAGATGAGGAGGTCGATAGTACACTGATAAGAACTTAGAGAAAATGAGTACAAAATTGATTACGAGAAATGAAAGGTCCAATTAAGCACTAGAGAAAAGAAAGGGGAAGAGAGAGAGAGATGGGCAGGGGGAAAGTGAAAGAAATGATACATTGCCCAGGAAGGAACTAATAGTTCCAAAAGCTAATAATAGCTTTTTTCACTTTTAAATGTTTCTTGTTGGCAGTAGTAGAAATGAACGCAAGTACTGACCAGTCATTCTGTGTCTTCATTATTTTATAGTTTTCTCAAGTGAAATTTAGTTTTGATGGAATCATATACCTGTGCATTAATACATGTTAACATGAAAAGATTATGATAAAATTTCAATGACAATAATATAATTATGAAATAGAATTTCTGGGCAGCGCTTACCTTCTGGAGAGACGTCAGTACTGCTTACAAAACATAAAAAATTACACCCACTTTCCTAGCTTTTTGGGGAATGGCAGGTCACTCCGACTTAACATACATGGATAACAGAAAAAGGGGGAGGGGGTGATGGGTTAATGGAGGTTAAGTCCAGGAAGGGGTCAGAATGCAGATACCTACCAGAAGGCCTCATCACAAAAAGTGAGGCCCTACGTGTTTATTGGCAGTACTCATATTTTTTCTAAAGGTAACTACTACCCAGTAATTGTGTCCCATAATTCTATTATTGTCAGTGAAAGTTCATTACAATATTTTCATGCTAGTATGTATAAATGCAAAACTATACTGTTCTATTAAGAGGAAAATTCATCTAGAAACAATAAAATTACGAAGACACAGAATGGCTGGCCAGTACTTACCTCCTTCAAGTATTTTGTGTCCTAACAGCAACTACAAGTACATTCTTAACTTGAGTAAACAATTATAGTGGAACTTCAACATTTACACTTTTCAAGAGACTTTAAAAATGATGTAAAATGTGGGGAAATGTAAAATATGGGAAATAACTTTTTAAGTAATAGTAGTAAAAATTATGTATAGGATCCCTCCTTGCATTTTTGTACTTCATGTATGATATTTGTATGTATCAGGCATCAAAATACTCATCTGTGGCTTGTTTATTGTCTAATAAAGATTATCTGTATTTATTATTACGTTTACCACTGGTGTAACTGGAACTAATAACTGTGGGAAGTAGAAATGTTTGACTTAATTTCATACATCATAATAGATGATTTCGGTAAGCCTGCTATTAGGGCAATCATTATTTAAATACTTAAACACTACACCAGTTACATATTTTCTCCAGCTTGGCATGTTACATTTCGAGTATTTATTCTCACTGTCAGATGTAAATATTTGCATAAGTATTTTTTGTGATGTTTGCACATACATTGTTCTGTATCTCTTGTACTGTATCGTCGTTGTGAGGTTATAAGGTACTGTGCCTCTTCCATTATGCAGAAAACCACAAACACATAAATCATCATGCAAATTGTTTGTGAAACATCACAAAAAAAGCTTAAGTAAATATTTGCACTTGACAATGAGAATAAACGCTCAGAATGCATCTTGACAAGGCACATGGAAAAAACAGATAATTGGTGCTATTTTCCTTGAACATTTTCCGTAAATTGCTCAGTTCCTTTGGCAGGTTTTCAGCATCTGAGGTAACTTCCTCTTGATGCACAAAGGTCTTCGGTAGCTGTTAGTGTGCAGATATCGGTCCACATGGGTTGGGTTCTGGTAAATAATGTGGCTCAGACATCCATTTGTTTTGGGTGACGAGGATTCAAGGAACAGCGAAGCACCACACATCTGTATCTCCATCCTGAACTTGATGTTGTCATGGATATTGTTGTTGTGGTCAGAGAATTCTCCCAGCTTTTCATGTCCATGAGGCCACAAAACAAACGTGTCTTTGATCTAACGATAAAAGCGACTAGGCTTTGCAGGAGCCATGTTAAGGGCAATGTCCTAAAAGTAATCCATAAACACATTATCTATTACTGGAGTTTATCAGCTCTTCATCACAATGCCATCCATCTGGCTAAAATATTCTCTATCATACAAAAAATACAATGAGGTCAGAATGTACTTAAATAACTGGGAGAGCAGATCTATAGAATCATTTATGGGAATACACTTGAATAATTACACCACATTAAAGCTGCCATAATATCTCCTCCTCCAAGAGAGAGGCATTTCATCTGACTGATCAAGTCAGTCGTACTCTTGATGTAGTGCACACGGTGACCAACGTGTGGAGTAAGGAGGCTGGCCAAATGTTTCGAGACTCTGTATGCCTGTGATGTAATGGTGCTCATGATGGAACACAAGAGTTGCATTTTTCTTACGAAACTTTGTACAGTCATACACTGTAGGTGGTCTAGGTGACTGAGGGAGGAGATTTTTAATGACATTCTCTTCCAGTGAAGACCTCTTGAGGAGCTCAGACATCTTCCTCATTATTATTGCGTCCCTTGGTAATTTTCGATATGTCTCCTGCTACAGCATTAACCGAATCTTTGCATCATAGTTGGCTTGCTCCATAATGACGGTTATATTGTCCTTGTCAGCTGGCAGGGCTACAAAGAGAGGATCGTTGCAGAGTTTGTTAAGACCATTACCCTCACCTGTTGTCATGTTAAAGGTTGGCGGTTTGGATTTTAAAGAATGTGGCTCATTTCTCAACATTTTTTTTTTTCTGCTGTTTCACTGGGCATCTTTTGAACTGCTTGTTCCACACTACTTATTAGGTCAGCGAAATGGATACTCCACGGCAGTGTTGCAAAATTGGGTCCCTCCTTACGACTTGACATGGCACCTGCGACAATGTTTCTCATTATCATATTGCTAATGGAGCATTCTGTTGTTTTCTGTTTTGCTCCATGGCATTGCTATGAAGTGGCCAGAATAGAAAACAACAGAACACCTCGTTATCAACATGATGAAGAGAAACATCAATGCAGGTGCCACATAGGCTCTTATGAAGGAACTTAATTCAGCACCATCTCCACAAAGTATCCTTTTCACTGATCTAATGATATAAGGATGAAGAAACTTAATTCTGCACCATCTCCACAAAGTATCCTTTTCACTGATCTAATGATATAAGTGGTGTGGAACAAGCAGATCGTGAGATTCCCAGCAAAACAGCTGAAGACATCTGTCGAGAACCCAGCACCAGTCTTTCAGAATCTAAGCCACCAACCTTAAACATGACAACATCTGTGCATAATGGTCTTAATGAACTCTGCAATGATTATCTCTTTTTGTAGTCCTGCCTGCTTAAAAGGGTAATACAGCTCTCATTGTGGAATGAACTGACTATGATGCAAATATTGGGTTGGTAGTGGAGCAGGAGACCTATCAAAAGTTACCAAGGGACCCAATGTCTAGAATAGCGAAAACGAAAGAGCTTCTCAAGAGGTCTTCACTGGAAGAGAATGTCACTAAGAATCTCCTCCCATCTACATTGGATGACTGTCCAAAGGTTCACAAGAAGAACACATCTCTGTATCCCATCATAAGCACCACATGATCGCTGACATACAGACTATCGAAACATCTTGTCAGCCTCTTTACTACACAAGTTGTTCAATGTGTGTACCCCATCAAGAATACGATAGATTTGAGAAGGAGATATTATGGTAAGCTTTTTTGATGTTGTGGTGTCACCGCCAAACACCACACTTGCTAGGTGGTAGCCTTTAAATCAGCTGCAGTCCGTTAGTATACGTCGGACCCACATGTCGCCACTATAAGTGATTGCAGACCGAGCGCCGCCACACGGCAGGTCTAGAGAGACTTCCTAGCACTCGCCCAGTTGCGCAGCCGACTTTGCTAGCGATGGTTCACTGCCTACTACATTCTCATTTGCCAAGAAGATAGTTTAGCATAGCCTTCAGCTACATCATTTGCTATGACCTAGCAAGGTGCCATTATCAGTTACTATTGATATTATGAACTATGTACCATCAAGAGCGACGTTCATCATTAATGGATTAAAGTTAAATAATCCACCAGCTACGTCCGTTGTTTCTAAATTCTAATTTCCTTGTCCTGTTCCAGGCCTCACGCCAGCCTGCGTGACTTAAATCACGTGACTTTCGGCCTCCTCTAGTAACTTGGTGTTGGCTCTCCTGCCAACTACAAAAGATGTGGTGTCATTATTTGTGGATTTATTTAAACACACTCTGACATCTTCATATTCTTTGTATGCTAGATAATATTTCAACTACACAAATGCTGTCTCAACAGAGAACCAATTACCTCCAGTTATAGCCAACCTGTTTGATATCCTCGTCCACTGTAAAGCAAATGGCTATCTCAGTCGCAGTGTTTACCGGACACCCACCCATCCACCCACACAGACAGACCGATATCTGAATGCTAACACCTACCACAATCTGGCACCTACCTGTCCTTTGCGGTGCATCAAGTGGAAGCCAACTCAGACACTGAAAACTTGCCAAAAGAACTGAGCCACTTACGCAAAGTATTCAAGAAAAACAGCTACAACAACTGCCGGATTTTGCAAGTGATCTTTCTGAAAACACATAAGCAGAAGGACCCTAAGATAACCCCCTCTTAAAGAGGCAACCGGTCTTCAGGGCTCCAGCAAAAATTCAACAACTCACAAGGCCTGTGAGGGATCATGTCAGAACGTCAGCAGTATACAAAATACCATGTCGATGTGGACAGTTTTATGGTGGACAGACTGCATACTATTGATTATCACTATGTAGAACAAAAGAGATGCTTTCGCCTTCAATGTCCTGAGAAATCAGTGTGAGTAGAGCATGCTCTACAAAACGGACATTGTATTGCATTTGACAAGACATCTGTTGTTACATGTACTAATAGTTTCTGGGACAGTGCATAATAAAATATATGATAGAGATGAAAGTTTGTGAGGACACCCTCAATAAACAAGGCGAGTTGCCCTAAGCACAACTTGGAACCCAACCATCAGAAAGTGGAAGCGGGCGTGGTGAGCTCGCAACAGAAACGTTACCTTACAAGTCAATGGAGAGAGCACCAGTGACATCACAGAAGGCAGTGCTGCTATATAAGGACAGTAACAGCAAGCAGAAGACATTAAACGTGTGACAATGGCTGAGAAGTACTTGGCTGAAAGATTTTGGGTTTTAAACCACTTGGCATGGCTGGAAGCTTGAGAGAATTTTGCTACAAACATTTGAGCAATGCAAAGGATAGGCATCTAGGGCCAACAACTACCGAGCAATCAGACAGATGTATCTACGGCCACACTACCACATGAACATTTGTGAGCCAAGGATGCCCATTTCTGCTGTTTAGTTCGGGAGAAGCCAATTCAAGGCAACAGTGCGTTGTAGATTTATCACAAATACGTCACTCTTTTTAACAATTTGTTGTAATTAAATGTCAGTTCATGACATTTCAGCATTAAAAAGCATTCAGATTATTGTTTAAACATATACAGCTTAGCACAGTGCGAAGAGTGAGGCATTACAGAAGCAGAAGGAAGTATGTTCGAGTCACACAATGTAATAATTTTTTCCCCCATTTTTGTGTTTGTAACATAGTCTTGGACTTCATTATTAAGGTACTAAAAGTGTGTTTTGCAGTATTCGATTTTATTTACATATATCACCACCTTCCCATATAACCTAGAACTCTGGCTATGCTACACATCAGTGACAACAACCAAGATTTCAGGAGGGAGGGGAGTCAAATACTATGTATCCTAGACCCTTTTCATAAATCAGTTTCGCTGATGTCTGGCTGTCCAATTGTGTATGCATCACATAACATTTTAACACATTCTTTTCAGCAGTGACATTCAGCTGAAATTGTGAGCTTTCCAAGTGAATTTCCTCATGTAATATGCTGCAAACTACAGATGAAGAGCAACAGGCAGATTCGATATTTCTAGAAGACATTATGCCCCCTTGCAGGCTGTTGAAAAATGGTAGAAGTGCATGGAATAAGCCGGCAGATATGTGAGTGGCTCAAAGACTTCTCAAGTAATAGAACCCAATATGTTGTCCTTGACAGTGAGTGATCATCAGAGTGACGAGTATGGTCAGGAGTGCCCCATGGAAGTGTGGTAGGACTGCTATTATTCTCTACAAACATAAATGATTTGGCGGACAGGAATCTGCAGTTGTTTGCTGATGATGCTGTGGTGTACTACAGTAAGGTGACGAAGTTGACTGACTCTAGAATACAAGTTCACTTAGAATGGTAACTAGTTCTAAATGGAGAAAACTTTAACTTAATGCGGACGAGTAGGAAAAACAAATGCGTAATGTTTGGACACAGTATTAGTAGTGTCCTGCTTGACACAGTCACATCATTTACATTTCTTTGCTTAACACTGCAAAACTATATGAAATGAAACAAGCATATGAGGATTGTGGTACGAAAGGCAAAAGGTCGACTTTGGTTTACTGGGAGAATTCTAGGAAGGTGTGGTTCATCTGTAAAGGAGACAATATATAGGACGCTAGCACAACCTACTTTTTGAGTACTGCTCAAGTGTTTGCAATCTGTACCAGGTCAGATTAAAGGAAGACATCAAAGCAATTCAGAGGCAGGCTGATGGATTTGTTATTGATATGTTCCAACAACACACAAGTATTAAGGAGATGTTTCGTAAACTCAAATGGGACTCCCTGGAAGGAAGGCGAAATTCATTTAGAGGAACACTATTGAAAAAAATCTAGAGAACTCCTATTTGAAGCTGACGACAGAATGATTCTGTTGCCCCCAAAACAAAATGCACGTAAGAACCTCGAAGATAAAATATGAGAAATTAGGCCTTGTATGGAGGCATACAGACAGTCATTTTTCTCTCTCATTATGTCTGCGAGTGGAACAGAAAAGGAGATGACTAGTAGTGGTACAGGGTACCCTCCACCACAGGCCATAAGATGGATTGGCGAGTTGATGTAGGTGAAGAAAGCTTGCAAACTGTAATACCTTTTATATGTATGTTTTCCCGCCACCGCTTTGTGCGTGTGTGTGCGTGTGTGCGTGCGTGTGTGTGTGCCCCCCTCCTGACGATGCCCTTGGCTCATGAACACGCACCATCCAGGACAACATACTAGGTTCTATTACTTAAAAATTTTTCAAGCCACTCATGATCTGAAAACTTATTTTGTATCCTTGGACTTTTTTCGAAGTCCGCAGTGGGACTATGTCAAATGCTCAAAAATATGGAATCTGCCTGTTGCCTTTAATCCAGAGTTCGCAGGATACCTTATGACAAAAAGGCAAGCTGAATTTTGTACGACTGATGCTTCTTAAGTTTGTGCTGATCTGTGGAGAGTAGCTTTTGTCTCTCAAGTAAATTAATTATGTTCAGTTTTAGAATATGCCCAAGAATTGTGAAGCAATGTTAAGGGTAAACGCAAGCCAAATAAGGGGCCAATGCTCTCTAAAACAAAATTAGCATTCCATCCGACGTGGTGACTCATGTGTTTTCAACTTGTTCAGTTGCTTCTCAACACTAGGGGCCACCATACCAAAATCCGTGTGACAGTCAAACAACTGTATGTCCATTGTTGACGTCTGGTGACATTTCAAACCAACTGCAAGACTTGCAATTTGGCCCAAATGGTGCCTATCGGGGTATACGTGGCTCCTATAGAACACACAAAAAAGTCCTCTTAAGCTGCATGACAGGACACCTTAAAGTCCCTGTTCATACTGCTCAGTATTCACAGTGGATGGTCAGACTTCACATTAGCCAACAATTACATTTCTAAACAATAGTCAGCCCTCACTGTGGATTAAGAGAATGTGAAATAGAAACCTAAAATAAAGGCCTCCATTGCAATTACACACACACACACACACACACACACACACACACACACACACACACACAAGCTCAACTCACAGACATGACCATAGTCTTTGGCTGCAGAAGCCAGACAGGGGACAGCAGTCCATTCGATTAGATTAGATTAGTACTTGTTCCATAGATCATGAGTACAACACTTCGTAATGATGTGGAACGTGTCAGGTTAATAAAAGGTGTCTATACAAAATATTACATTAGACAAAATATTACATGACACTCAATATTTTTAATTATTATCTTTTTCTTTTCTTTTTTTGTGGGGGTTGGGAAATTACCCACTTACCATATACAAAAATTCATCTAATGAGTGGAAAGAGTTGCCATTAAGAAATTCTTTTAATTTCCTTTTAAATGCTATATGGCTATCTGTCAGACTTTTGATGTTATTAGGTAAGTGACCAAAGACTTTTGTAGCAGCATAATTTACCCCCTTCTGAGCCAAAGTTAGATTTAACCTTGAGTACTGAAGATCATTCTTTCTCCTAGTGTTGTAGCCATGTACACTGCTATTACTTTTGAATTCGTTCGGATTGTTAATAACAAATTTCATAAGTGAATATATATATTGTGAGGCTACAATGAAGATTTCTAGCTCTTTAAGTAAGTGTCTGCAGGAGGGTCTTGGATGAGCTCCAGCAATTATTCTGATTACACACTTTTGTGCAATGAACACTCTTTTACACAATGATGAGTTACCCCAGAATATGATGCTATACGAAAGCAGAGAATGAAAATACAGCGTGGTAAACTAATTTACTCAGATGTATATCACCAAAATTTGCGATGACCCTAATAGCCTAAGTAGCTGAACTCAAACATTTCAGCAGATCCTGTGTGTGTTTTTTCCAGTTCAACCCCTCATCAATGCATACACCTAGAAATTTTGAATATTCTACCTTAGCTACTGATTTCTGATCGAAGTCTATATTTATTAATGGTGTAATTCCATTTACTGTGTGGAACTCAATATACTGTGTTTTGTCAAAGTTTAATGAGAGCCCATTTGCAGAGAACTACTTAATGATTTTCTGAAAAACAACCTTTACAATTTCACCAGTTAATTCTTGTCTGTTGGGTGTGATAGCTATACTTGTATCATCAGCAAAAAGTACCTGTTTGCATCTTCGTGAATATAGAATGGCAAGTCATTAATATATATTAAGAACAACAGAGGATCTAAGACCGAACCTTGCGGCACCCCATTCTTGATTGTCCCCCAGTTTGAGAAATCACCAGTTTTTCGCCTATTATGTGAACTGTTTATTTCAACTTTCTGCATTCTTCCAGTTAGGTATGATTTAAACAATTTGAGCACTGTTCCGTTCATTACACAGTACTTGAGCTTATATAGCATTTTCCGTTGAAAAACCTTTGTGGAAACCAAACTGACATTTTGTTAAAACTTCATTTTTACAAAGGTGTGAAGCTATTCTACAATACATTACTTTTTCAAGAATTTTGGATAAGGCAGTCAGAAGAGAGATTGGGCAGTAGTTGTTGACATCAGACGTATCCTCTTTTTTATGCAGTGGTTTAACAATGGCATACTTCATTCTATGTGGGAAAATACCCTGCTTCAGAGAGCTATTACACATGTGGCTAAGAATCTCACTTATTTCTTGGGAACAAGCTTTTATTATCCTGCTGGAAATGCCATCAATTCCATGTGAGCTTTTATTCTTGAGAGAGAGTATCATCTTCCTAATTTCAGAAGGAGAGGTGGGTGGAATTTCAATTGTATCAAATTGTGTGGATAAGGCCTTTTTCATTAACTGCCTTGCTTCTTCTGATGAACATTTATATCCTATTTTCTCTACAACATTTAAAAAATGATTACTCAAAATGTTTTCGACTTCCGGCTTGTTGTTTATCAAGTTTCCATTTGCTCTAATGGTGATGCTGTCATCCTGTACTCTTGGTTGTCCTGTCTCCCTTGTAATAATATTCCAAATTGTTTTGATTTTATTCTCAGAGGTATTAATCTCAGACATGATGCACATGCTTCTGGAATTTTTAATAACCTTTCTTAATGTAGCACAGTAGTTTTTATAATATTTGGTTGTTTCTGGGTCATTACCCTTTCTTGTTGCTAGATACAGTTCCCTTTTGGGGTTACAAGATTTTTTTTTTATTCCTTTAGTAAGCCAAGGTTTTTTTGCATGGTTTCTTATACTTAGATTTAACTACTTTCTTTTCTAATTCTCTTACAAGTGTATCATGATATAAGTTATATTTTAAATTAGCATCGAGTTCCTTGTACACCTCATCCCAGTCTAACTGCTGAAGATTTTCTCTGAAATTTCTAATTGTCGAGTCATTAATTAAACGCACAATTTTAGAGGGTAGTTTTGAATTACTGAATGGAGCTATGTCATATACTGTAACTAGCTGAGCATCAGGATCAGAAAGCCCATTCCCAACAGGACAAGAATTTAAGTTATTAAACTTATCTTGGTCTATAAAAGTGTTATCTATCAATGTGCTGCTCTCCTTTACTACCCGAGTAGGAAAATTAATGACAGATGTCAAATTGAAAGAACCGAGCAAGACTTCCAGGTCATTCTTCCTATTACACTCTTTCAGTGAATCAACATTGAAGTCCCCACAAATAATAATTTGCTTTCCCCTATCTCACAGACAGCACAACAAAGCATCCAAGTTTTCCAGGAATAAATGAAAGTTTCGTGAAGGGGACCTATATATTGTTACAATTATAAAAGAGCCCTCCTTCAGTTTAAGTTGACAGGCACATGCTTCTATATGTTGATCTAGACAAAACTTTTTTGTATCTAAGCTTTCTACACAGTGATAACTTTTGACATATCTGGCAACTCATATCTGCAGCTAGTTTATAACCACTGATATTTACCTTTTCCATATCAGATACAATGTGATGCTCAGACAGGCATAGTGTATCTATTACATTATCAGATTTAATGTAATCTAAACAGACCAGGAGCTCATCTACTTTATTCTTCAATCCCGGAATATTTTGGTGAAAAGTGGTAACATATTTTTTTTTTTTTACTTTACTTTTGTGAGAATCAACTTTTTTCTTTAATCCACCAATATTTTGGTTAAATATGGTGTGAGAATTTTGTGAGTTTTGGACCTCTCTAGCACCTGCCTGCCTGAACTTCTCATTGGACACTGATATTAGTCTAAAAAAGAGGTACATCCATGAGTACTAGTGTCGCCCCCTTATGGATTTCGCTAACAACCCTGCCAATTTACCCTTCCCTTTCCTATTGAGATGTAGGCCATGCCTTGTGAAATCCCCCCTATCAATAGCCTCGACAGGAACCAATCCAATGTCGGACAGAGTGGCTGCCTTATGCAACTGACCCAACTCCATATTTACCCTCCTGACAGAGTGGTTCAACTGGGGCTGATCATGCCACACGAAAGCAGGCACCAGCCCAACATTGGTATGGGTCGTTGCCGAGGCTACTTTCACCATCTCACGCTCAATGCTGTAGCCCTGATCCCTGTCAATACTGTTTCCCACTCCACCCACTATCACCACATGATCCTGCTTTGTGAATCCCTTGCACAAGGAACCTATATCCTCTACCACCAGGCCAAGACTTGCACTTGGCTTGAAAAAGTTTGTGACCTGCTACCTGTCACCTAATTTTTCCTGCAAAATTTGGCCCACACCTCTTCCATGGCTGCTACCTAGCAACAGAACTTTTCTCTTTACTTTCTACTTTTTTTTGAAACAGTTGGTTTTCTAGTGAGATTGTGTTGCATCTTAACTACATCTACTTCTACTGGAGCCTCTTCCATACTTAACTGTGGTAGCAAGGCAAATCTATTGGTTGTGCCAATTGGGGAAACTGTCGGACACTGTCCTCTTTCTATGGCCCCTGTTCCCAGCTACCACTTCCCATCACTGTTTGCCCTCCTCCCCCTTTAACCTCTTCAGTTCCTCCCTCGCTCTATCCAAATCAGCCTGAAGGGCTCTAATTTTCTCCTTCTGTTCAGCTATAATCCTATCTCTTAAGCAAACCCTGCAAGAGAATGGAAGAGTCTCATTTGCTTCCCCAATTCCCACGCCACTACAATTTCCCCAATGAAACCACCTGTCATGGCAGCTGCACAAAACCCCTGAACTAACTTTCCTACTGCAGCTCACACACTTAGTATCCATGGTAGTTTGGAAATTATTTAAGAGATTTACTAAGCGATAACGATAATATATTAAATACAGATGCAAAATGACACTACATATGTTTTGGAAACTAATATGTAAGTAAACTATTACAAATGCACTTAAATTTGTGGCATAACTCTAAATTTGCACGATCAAGAATTAGGCCTAAACAGCCGAATGTAACCAAAAAACGATGTGAGAAGCAACTGGATGGTGGGGGTGAGAGGAGGATGGGGTGGGGAGGGGGAGAGGTAGTGGGGTAGGGGTGGAGGATGGTAAATTGTTGCTTGTGGCAGCATACAGGGACAAGGTGGGATGAGGGTAGGGAAGCTAGGTGCAATCGACAAGTCAAATGGAGGGTTGGGGAAGAGGGAGCGAGGGTAGCTTAAAAGGAGAGAAGTAAACAGACTGTGAGTGTGTTGGTGGAATGGAGGGCTATGTAGTGCTGAAATGGGAACAGGGAAAGGAATAGGTAGATACAGAACAATGACTAATGAAAATTGAGGCCAGGAGGGTTATTGGAATGTAGGATATATTGCAGTGAGAGTTCCCACCTGTGCAATTCAGAGAAGCTGATGTTGGTGAGAGGGATCCACAGGCTGTGAATCAGTCACTGAAATGAAGAACGCTGCATTGGGTAGAGTGCTCAGCAGCTGGGTGGTCCTACTGTTTCTGGGCCATAGTTTGTCGGTGGCCATCCATGTGAACAAACAACTTGTTGGTGGTCACACCCATGTTGAGTGCACCACATTGGTTGCAGCTTAGCTTGTAGATCACATGACTGGTTTCACAGGTAGCCCTGCTGCTTGTGACCAGACTGGAGGAGGAGGAGGAGGAGGAGGAGGAGGAAGTGGTGGTGGGAGGATGTATGAGATAGGTCTTGCATTTAGGTCTATGACAGGGATATGAGCCATGAGACATGTGGTTGATTGCTGGGGATGTGTATGGATGAACAAGGTTATTGTGTAGGCTTGGTGGGCAGTGGAATACCGCTGTGGAACAAGTGGGAAGGATAAAGGGCAGGACATTTCTCATTTCAGGGCATGGTGAGAGGTAGTTGAAACCCTGGCAGGAAATGTAATTCAGTTGCTCCAGTCCAGAGTAGTACTGAGTAATGATGGGAATGCTCCTCTGTAGCCAGATGATGACACTTCGGGAGGCAGTGGGTGACTGGAGAGAAGTTTTGGTAAAGGTTGGGAGGGTAATTATGATCCGTGAAAGCCTCAGTGAGACCCTTGTTATATTTCAAGAAAGACTGCTCATCAATGCAGATGCGATGGCGTCAGGTGGCTAGGCTGTACAGAAGGGACTTCTTAGTACATAATGGGTGGCAGCTGTCCAAGTGGTGGTTGGTAGGTTTGATATGGATGTAGTACTGATGTAGCCATCTTTTAGGTGGAAGTCAACATCATGGAAGGTGGCTTGTTGAGTTGAGATGGACCATGTGAAGCAAATGGGGAGCAGATATTGACATTCTGGAGGAATGTGGAAAACGGGTCCTCATCATCAATCCAGATCTAAAGGAGTCATGAATGCATCTGAACCAGGTGAGTGGTTTGGGATTCAGGGTGGTTAGAAAGGATTCCTCTAGATGGCCAATAAATAGGCTGACATAGTTGGTCATGGCAACAAGGAAGGAGGTTGTAGGTTTGGAATCTATCAGGTTTTGAGAGGTGGGAGGTGGCAGCAATGGGCGACGAAGGCCTTTCTGGCAGAAAGTTTGTGTGACAGTCTTTTGGCGGAAAGCTTACTTGTGTGACAGTCTTTTTGCTGTGCCTATCTGCGACTCAGCATCTATGCTATATGGTGAGCAGCAACTTCATTTTTCATATGATCATCATTATTCCAACCTGGATTTTCTATTGTTTAACCTTAAATAAAGTAAGAAGTGATGAGGAAAGTACCCGGATGACGAACAGTGACCAGTAACTATTCGATTATTTATACAAACTTCTGCAAAGCACGACAGTCGATGCTTTATTGAAAATAAAAAAAACGTGTTTTTCTGCAGCATAGCCTGCATATACTGGAAATGCAATTTTAAACCAATAATTACTAAGAAAGGGATAAAACATACGCACAAAGGCAGGAAAGCATTCCTATCCATCAAACCGGCTGTCACCCTTTGAGCCACTAACCACCCACACCCTATCTCTCTTCCTGCCTTCCATCTCTCCCCCTGTCCACCCCACCGAACAAACCCCCCACCTCAATCTAGTCCAAAAAGCAGCACTGGCATTGTGCGTCCAGTCAGCGCCATGTCGAGGAAGAGCCATGGGCACAAGTGACTATTCCATTACATGGCACTAGTGTGTGTGTGTGTGTGTGTGTGTGTGTGTGTGTGTGTGTGTGTGTCGCTCTGAATGCTATAAAGTTTTCTTTCTTTTTTTCTTTGTGACTGTCGATGTCTTAACGCTTCTGCTTTGTGCGACTGTCGATACCTCAACACTCCTGCTTTTCGGTGAGCGGTCTCCTTTACTCCCTAAGTACTTACATCATACTGGAACTCTCCTAAAAATTATTAGTTATCCAATATGTTCAGAACACATACATACCTTCCTAAAAAACAAGCCTAATGATCCAGTTCTTCTGGGTTTTTTGTCCCTGTTTGCTTGTGCTTGCTGCTGGTGTTGTTGTTGTTGTTGTTGTTGCTGCTGCTGCTGCTGCTGCTGTTGTTGTTGTTGTTGTTGTTGTTGTTGTTGTTGCTGCTGCTGCTGCTGCTGTATCTGTGCCATGACATTTGTGGGCACGGAGGATTGTGCTTGTATAATTACACTCCCTGTGCCTGGTACATATGATATGGGAATGTAACGCTGCCCATTGTCTCCTTCAATAGCTGTGAATATAGAGAACAGGACATCTCACAAAAATCACAGTTTACTTTAATAAATTACTCTGAAAACTGGATGAAGATTTTATAGGTACCCTGTAATTGTTAGTGTATATAGGGTCTCCCACAACTCCTATCAAACATTTCTGAAGGTCATGGAGGGAACTTGGCAAATTAAAATTTCACAAACATACAAGTGGTACGTTTTCATGTCACATGGACAACTAGTATGAGATTTGAAAACCCAGACCATTTTTGTTTTCATTGCCAGGTAAGACTCCAAGGGGAAACCTATGTTTTGCAACTTCATGAAGTGTGAAGCAAGATGAAGATTTTGTGGGTATCTTCTAATAAATTAAGTAGTACTGGCGCTGCAATTCACACACAATAAGAAGGCTCTGCAATTAACACAAAGTAAAATTTAATATTTCTACATCTCCTCAACAATAGAATGGCACAATGTGTTGTTTGACTGAGTATGATTCACTGTTACATTACATAAATTGCATGACATTTATGAGAGATCAATGAATAAATTTAACTTTGTGTGAGGTCGACAAATAAATTCAAATAAATTTAAGAGTGTTCTAAATTTGTTATTTCTACAATAGTGTATACTTTAAACCAAGCAATCAAAACTCCAGGTTGGAATATCAACAATGTAGGAAAAGACAGATAGGTATTTATGGTAAAGATGACACATTAAGTTGCAGACAGGCACAATTAAAAGACACTTACACACAATCTTTCGGCCACAATCTTTATCAGATAAAGAAACACACACCTTTCATTCACACAAGCGAGCACACCTCACATTTGCACGACTGCTAACACCGGCAGCTTGGACCAGAATCAATGTCAACAGCAGGCAAAAAAACCATCAGACTCCTCGATTCCCAGAACGGATGAACTACCTACACATGTATATCCTCAGCGTGCGAGTCCTACTTGCACGTGACCAATTTTTATACTGCTCAAAGTTATCCATTAATTTGTGAGTTCATGTTCAGCTTCAGGAGGTTGCTGTAATCCAGCTGACAACTCTTGTTACACTTCAATAGCTTCACAGTCCAAAAATAGTAAGGAAACATCAGCAACTTTGAGAAGAAATTATACTATGTATACTTTTGTATGGCAGCTGATGATGCAAATTGTTACTATGCCCCATATAAAGCATGCTCTATTTGTGAAGAAAAGCCCAGACAATGGCCTCAAGGTTCTTTTAATTTCTAGATACTTATGATTTGGCAGAAATCATGACTACGCTGCAATTCATAGGCAAGTGCCTAGCAGAGGGTTCATTAAACTACTTCCCCATTATTTCTCTACCATTCTGCTCTGTAACAATATGTGGGAGAGCAAACACTTAAATCTTTCTGTGCAACCTATGATTTCTCTTGTTTCAGAACAACGAACATTTCTCCTAATGCATGGGGGTGTTAACAAAATATTATCACATTCAGAGAAGGAATTTGGTGATTGAAATTTTGTGAAAATGTCTCCTCACAATGACAACGCCTTTGTTTTAATGACTGTCACCCCAACTTGCACATGATGTCCATGACACTCTTTCCCTCTATTTTATGATAATACAAAACAAGCTGACCTTTTTTGAACTTTTTCTATGTCCTCCATAAATGCTATCAAGGAAGGATCCCATACCGCACAGCAATACTCTAGCAGAGAATGGACAAGGGTAGTGTAGGCAATCTAGTGGATTTGTTCCATCTGCTAAGTGCTCTGCCAATAAAACATAAGTCTTTGGGGGTTCGCCTTCCCCACATTATCCATATAACTGTTCGAACTTAAGTCAGATTTAACCCTGCATAGTGAAGATCATCCTTTCTCCTAGTGTTATAGCTATGCACACTGCTATCACTTTTGAACTGGGTTGGATTATTAACAACAAAATTCATAAGTGAATATATATACTGTGAGGATCCCTAGATCCTTAAATAGATGTCTGCAGGATGACTGTGGGTGGGCTCCAGCAATTATTCTGATTACACGTTTTTTAGCAATGAATACTTTTCTACTCAACGATGAATTACCCCATAATATGATGCCATACGAAAGCAGTGAATGAAAGTAGGCATGTAAGTTAATTTACTGAGATTCTTATCACAAAAATATGCAATAACCCTAATAGCATACATAGCTGAACTCAGACGTTTCTGCAGACCATCAATGTGTTGCTTCCAGTTTAACCTCTCATCATATAGATTAGGAACTGCAGTGAGTCTCTTACACTTTCTTGGGGAAAACCTGTTTTACTCCATGGCTTTCCGTCAATTACTATCAACTGTGACCTTCCCGAGAGGAAATCAAGAATCCAGTTGCACAACTGTGCAATTTGATTAGATTTGATTAGAAGGTGCTTGTGAGAAATGGTAATAGAAGTCGTCTGGAAACCTCGACATTTGGAATAAATTTGAAATCCCCAGCTGAGAACACTCATTACTTGATGAGAACGAAGAGCTAGTTGTGTTGAACAAGAATCCGTTTTCTGAATCCATAAGGACCATGTGTCAATAGCGCATTTTCAGCAAGGTAATGTTCAAACACAGTAAACAATAGAAAATCCTACTGGCAATCGATGTCAGTGATATGCGTCTGTAATTTAGAGGATTACTCCTATTTCCTCTCTCAAATATTTGTGCGACATGTGCAGCTTTCCAGTCTTTGCGAAAGGATCTTTTGTCGAGAGAGCAGTTGTGTATGTTTTTTAAGTATAGAACTATTGTATCAGCTACTCCAAAAGGAACAGAACTATAACACAATCTAGACCATACGACTTGTTTTTATTAAGTGAATTCAGTTGTTTCACTACTTCAAGAGTATCTACTTCTAAGTTACTCATATTGGCAGCTGTACTTGCTTTGAATTCTGAAATATTTACTTCAACTTCTTTCGTGAAGGAACTATGGAAGGCTAGGTTTAATAACTCTGCTTTAGCTGCACTGTTATCGATAGTATTTACATCACTATCGCACAGAGAAGGCACAGACTGTCAGCATACTTTACAGATGACCAGAATCTCTTTGGGTTTTCTGCCAGGCTTTGAAACAAAGTTGTATTGTGGAAACTATTATAAGCCTCTCACATTGAAGTTCAGACTAAATTTCAAGCTTCTGTGAAAGATCACCAATCCTGGTGATTTTGCGATTCATTTAAATTTGGCTCATTTTCTTTGTTGCTCCTGCAACAGTGTTCTGACCTGTTTTGTACAACATGGGGGATCAGATCTATCTTTCGTCAATTTATATGCATAAATCTCTGAACTGCTGTAATTAGTATTTCTGTGAATTCAAGCCACATCTGGTCAACACTTTCATAGTTAGTTCAGAAGGAATGGAGACTGTCTCTTGGGGAGGCACCAATGTAACTTTTATCTACTTTATTAGATATATAGGGTGTAACAAAAAGGTACGGCCAAACTTTCAGGAAACATTCCTCACACACAAAGAAATAAAATGTGTTATGTGGACATGTGTCCAGAAATGCTTACTTTCCATGTTAGAGCTCATTTTATTACTTCTCTTCAAATCACATTAATCATGGAATGGAAACACACAGCAACAGAACATACCAGTATGACTTCAAACACTTTGTTACAGGAAATGTTCGAAATGTCCTCCGTTAGCGAGGATACATGCATCCACCCTCTGTCGCACGGAATCCCTGATGCACTGATGCAGCCCTGGATAATAGCGTATTGTATCACAGCCACCCACAATATGAGCACAAAGAGTCTCTACATTTGGTCCCAGGGTTGCGTAGACAAGAGCTTTCAAATGGCCCCATAAATGAAAGTCAAGTGGGTTGGGGTCAGGAGAGCGTGGAGGCCATGGAATTGGGCCGCCTCTACCAATCCATCAGTCACCGAATCTGTTGTTGAGAAGCGTACAAACACCCCGACTGAAATGTTCAGGAGTTCCATCATGCATGAACCACATGTTGTGTCGTACTTGTAAAGGCACATGTTCTAGCAGCACAGGTAGAGTATCCCGTATGAAATCATGATAACATGCTCCACTGAGCGTAGGTGGAAGAACTAAAATGAGCTCTAACATGGAAATTGAGTGTTTCTGGACACATGTCCACATAACATCTTTTCTTTATTTGTATGTGAGGAATGTTTCCTGAAAGTTTGGCCATACCTTTTTGTAACACCCTGTATTTTGTGTTTATTTTTGGTGGGTTTAGATGTTATGGTATTCAGTCTTGCAACAATAACCTTGCTGTCATTAATCCCTGAATCTGTGATCATGCTCCCTACTTGCTTAAGAATATTTATTGCTAAGAGATCAAGTATCTTTTTTGCACTTTACACTTTGAGTAGGCTCTTGATCAAATTACACAAAATAATTTTTGGAGAAAACTTTTAGTACACTTTTGGAAAAAGGTTTGGGCTTACCAACAGATCTGAACAAGTATTTTTACGAACATAATGAGGATAGGTTAAAGTCACCACCAACTATAATATAATGAGTGGGTTATTTATTCAACATTATATGCAAGTTTTCTTTTACCCTTTCAGCAAATGTATCATCTCAGGGTTCAGTAAAAGGAACCACATAATTTATCCCGGCTGTCAAATGTAACCTCTACCCATACTCACATGAAATATCTACTCCAATTTCACAATATAAACTACTTCTAACAGCAACAAACATGCCACCACCTCATGTGTTGATCTATCCATTCTGAACACTGTTAGGTCCAGCTGCAGCAAGCTTTCAGTACTCGCAATGATTTGAGCTTATTAAGAGGAACCCTACACTACCACTCTATGATGCAAGTCAAAGAACCTCCAAGACTACATGGTCACAGAACTGTCTGAACCTTTGATTCAGAAGCTATGCCTGGCTCTGTATCAAAGTTCTGCAATCGGCCCTGCCAACAGTGCTACAGAACCTGATGAGCCAAGTATAGTGATATCACCGAGAAAAAAAGGTATCAAATTCTGAAGAGGACTGACAGAGATGTTGCACAAAACAACATGCCCAAGGGATTCACACGAGATGTACTCATTGATGTAATCAGAGACTGGTAATATTGTGATTCTCTTGCTGTTCTACTCTTTGAATTTCTTCTATTCAATGGAGTATAGATGGCGGCTGCAGTGTAACACGCGTTAAGTTCAGCTCGGGAAATTTAGTTCAATTCGACGGCGCTCTCGTGGGTGGTGTTGTCTAGTACCAGTGGAAAATGTGTAAACAACAGTGTTCTGAGCAGTAGTGCTATTTTTTTCTGTGCTCCACCAATATCTATGAGAAAATGGTAAACAGAAGAGTCAACAGCAGCGTGTCCAGCAGCGGGGAGGCAGCAGGTATGACGGGCTCGCACTTGGCGGAAGGTGTGGCCGCAGCTCCCGGTACAGCGGAGCTGGTCCGCTCTGAGGTAAACGCTGCGCTTGGCGATAAAGACAATCTCATTGTGATAGCAGGCACTATATCAGATACAGTAATGGCAGCAATATTGGCCAAAATGCGTGAAACTGTTGAGGCCAATACTGCCGAAATTACAGCACTAAAAAAGTCTGTGTCTGAATATGAGAAAAAGGCACGAGAGTTGGAAATAAAATTATCTGCCGCAACAGACGAGCTAGAACAGTACCCAAGGCGAAATAGTCTACGACTGTTCGGAGTAGCAGAAAATAAGGAAGAAGACACAGACAACCTGCTTATACAGGTTGCGCGTGAAAAATTAGGTGATGAAGTGACTAAGGCAGACATTGACGGGAGCCATCGGTTGGGACGAAAACTACCAGGCGCTACCAAACCTCGTCCAATAATAATTAAATTTGTCTCATACCGAAAAAGGGCAGAGATTTTTACCCAGAAGAGGAGGTTAGCAAGGACAGGGCTTACAATAAGGAAAGATCTGACACACAAACGGCTAAAGATTTTAAACAGTGCCATATCCAATTTCAGTCTTCAGAATGTGTGGACTCAGGATGGCAAAGAAATCATTAAGACAGCATCTGGAAAGAAGACAGTCACAAACATGACAGAACTGAATAGTATTAAGTGAAGCTACTCAAGCCAAAAGTGCAAACTTAACACCATTTGCAAATTGTAACAGTCCTTACCCATATTTGTACCTTCAACTAATTGTTTTTGTAATTGTAGTAACTTTGAACTATTTTTTATAACTGTAGCTCTAACGTTTACTTAATTTTATTTACTGCTAATACTTTTTTTTTCATTTTCTCAGTTTATTTTCTTCCATTCTGTAATAGTACAATTGCAATTATTAGTCTCTCCTTTAGTTTATTAATTACCCATCTCTTCGGCTTAAACTGTTGCAATCCAATTGTAGCTTCCTACGATAATCACTATCAGTATCACTTTAGAAAATTTCAATTTAATTCTAGCTTCCTACGATAATTTAATAGTTATTAAGCTTACTTCTCTCTGCTGGCAGCATCGGCCTCTTAAATTACTCCCCTTTCCCTTATTTCCACCCTAAGCTGTTTCAAACACACTAATTACATCTCACCTCTTACGACAGAGCATACACAGTGACACACAGCCGACACTGTTTTGGCCATATTCTCCTTGCACTAATCCATTTTCTATACTCCAGCAACCTCAGGAAATCTCTTGCGGTCACCTTTCTTTTGGCACTTGTGGAGTCACAAACAGGGTGCTCAAAATCTCAGATGCCCCTGTGTTATGTCACTTCGCAAAAACAGCGGCCAGTGCCCCTCGCGGCAGGTAGTGCCAAACAAAGGGACAAACCAGTCTGCCACCCCACTCCAGGCTGCTCAGCGGAATGCGTCAGAGCTTTTAGTAGCACACTGCAACATCCAGTCTTTACCTGCACATTATGAAGAACTTAGCCTCCTCTTCAACCAACTAAACTACCACATAATCCTCTTATCTGAAACGTGGTTAAAATCACACATATCCTCTGCATCTATTCATCTCCCAGGGTACACATTTCTTAGGACAGACAGATCAAGAAAGCGAGGTGGCAGGGTCGGCGCATATATACGAACAGATCTGAAAGCGAAAGTCTTTTGTATGTCAAACCCTGTTGAAGAAAAGAGGCTGAATTCATGTTAATTGAAATAAATATACTAAGACGGAAAATCTTCACTGGCGTCGTGTACAAGCCGCCAAAAATAAGCTCAATGAGTTCCTTTCAGTCTGAATCACATTCACTTCAGTGTCAATACGAACATGTCATCGTAACGGGCAACTTGAACATAGACTTGCTAAGGGACACTTCCTCTGCAACAAACCTAAGAAGATTGTTTAGTTGCAATAGCATGAACATTCTTCCATTACAACCTACACACCATACGGCACACAGTCACACTCTTATAGACATGATCGCAACGAAACAGACTGACAGAGTAAGAGATGTTGGTTAAACACCGGCCCCTGGCCTCTCAGCACATGATGTATTATTCCTGGCCTATTCTGTGCAGCCCCCCCCAAGGATCAAATCGCGTTACATTACTTGTAGGAAAATGAAACGTACTGACCTTGATGCTCTAACAGCCGATTGCTCAGAAATCTCATGGCATCAAATAATCAAAGAACCTACAATTGACGGCAAAATTAATGAACTTTGTGATAAACCCACTGCCCTCTATGACAAACATGCACCTGTACGCACAATCCGTGTAAGAAAATCTCTTGCTCCATGCCTGACAGCTGAATTACGTCAAATGATGAATAATAGGGATACTGCCCACAGGCGTTTCAAGGCAGATCCAAAACCCGAGCGTTTCGAAGAATATAGAAAACTACGGAACAGAGTGAAACAATGCATTCGCAATGCTAAAATCAGGCATGCTCGCTCGCTTGTATGCAGCGATCTGACGCCCACGACTCTCTGGAAGAATCTCCGTAGCTTAGGGGTCGGAAAGGCAAAATCGGAAACTACTTTCCATGTCTCAGCTAACGAATTAAATGAATGCTTGTCTGCACCTCTGAATACCCACACGGCTGATAATTACCGTCCACAATTATCCTGAAACTGGATAACTAACAATGGTACCTTCCATCTAAAACATGTAACAATAAATAGGGCAAGAAAAGCAATAATGAGAATCTCTTCTGATGCAATAGGCAATGACAGTATCAGTATAACCATGATTAAGAATGTTGCCGATATCTTAGTACCTGTCTTAACTGACATATTTATTTTTTCCCTCGTGAATGGAATATACCCCACTGCATGGAAAAGAAGCAAAATTCGACCCATCCCTAAGATCGTAAACCCGTAACTGCCTAGTGATTACCAACCAATTAGCATACTGCCTGCTGTTTCCAAAGCACTTGACTATATTGTTCATGATCAAATCACTGAACACCTGCAAGAAAATATGCCATCGACAACTGAAAGACAACAATACTGGTGCTACTGGAATTCAGTACAGCTTTTGACACTGTTAACTTTGACTTATTGCTCAGAAAAATGCAACAGCTTAATTTCTCAGATTGTGCAATGAGATGGTTTGAAAGCTACTTTAAAGACAGACAGCAACGGGTTGTCTGCGTAAATGAAAAATCTTCCTGGAAACACACTTCCTCAGGAGTGCCACAAGGATCAGTCTTAGGAACACTTTTGTTTTCTTTATATGTCAACGATATTTCGTCGGTTCTGTCCTCCTGTAAATATCATTTCTATACCGATGACCTCCAGCTCTACCTAAGCATCAGAACTGAAGATATAAACACTGAAATCGCTCAGATGAATGATGATCTGTCTTCAGTAGTGACATGGGCGAGAAACCTGGGGCTTAAACTAAATGCAAAAAAGATGCAAGTAATCTTAATAGCCAATCAGAAATTAATAAGTTCATATTTCCACGAACAGCTGCCTCCTATTCTGCTCGACGGTACTCCAATACCATATCAGAAAACAGTTAAGAACTTGGGTGTAACTTTGGATAAGCATCTCAAGTGGGTGGAGAATACAGTCGTAGTGTGCCAGAAGACGTCTGCTTGTCTCTATGCTCTCAAAAACGTTCGGAACATATTTCCACAGGACTTGAAATGCCAGCTCGTGCAAGCACTCGTTCTTTTAAACCTCCACTATTGTGATGTAAGTCAACAACGCATGAGTAGTGAAAACAACCGACGGCTAGAACTAACCATGAATGCCTATGTGCGTTACACCCGCAACATTCACCGATATGACCACGTTAGTGTTTCATACTCCCAGCTAGGGTGGCTGCGGCCGGACAAATTGTGTGACTACCACACACTATGTCTACTTCATTGACTCCTCGGCGCACAAGCACCCCAGTATCTTGCTTCAGAGATTAAACACCTGTCATGCCATCATAATCGAAACACACGGGCCCTCTTATTTGGGATCCTAACTGTAGCCACTCACAAAACAAAAACTTCTGCTAACTCCTCCTCAGTTGCCTCTGTCCATGTCTGGAACAAACTGCCCCTAACCTTGCACAAAATTCAATCCCCTGCTGCTTTTAGGAAGAAGTTGAAGCATTTCCTACTATCATCCTCATAACGTTCTCCACAAAATTAATATACAAGGCCAATCCTCACCTCTGTCAAATAGCAAACCTAGCGTCTCCTATCCTGCTCCTGAGATGCCTTCCTCTTCATCTATCTCTATTAGCCACACAATCTTCTTTTCCTTTATATTTCCTTAATTATGTTTCATCATGTCTCTATTCTTCTCCTCCCTTCACCATGAGTCTCCCTCATACTCCCTGTTGCTAGCACTCCTATCTAAAATCTGTCTGTTCAATAATGTCTAATTATAACAGTACTTATGATCTATGAATATATTTTTCCAAGTGTGCCTTTGTAATTGTTTATTTCACTTTTTGTACTAGATCTAGTTTAACATGCCTACTAAAACATATGAATGTAAAATAAGTAGAATCCCTGGTTATATGTCTTGCCCAGTTTAAATAAATAAATAATGAACAATGTTAAGAAATGGCTAGTTGCTACTCACACATCCATGATCACAGTCTGTGTGTGTGTGTGCGCGCGCGCGCGCGAGCGCGTATTTTGTCCAATTCTGATGAAGACCTGTTCGGCCAAAAGCTTTGTTTGAGTCTGTGACTCGGTTTCTGCACTATATGGTGAATAGCAACTATCCTTTTCATAATACTGTCATTATTCCATCCTGGATTTTACAGTACTCAACACTTGAGGACCAATTGGATGAAAATCAGTGTGGGTTAGGCCTCTTAGAGGTTGTCAGGACCAGATCTTTAGCTTACGGCAAATAATGGAGAAGTGTTATGAGTGGAGCAGGGAATTGTATCTATGCTTTATAGATCTAGAAAAGGCATATGACCGGGTTCCTAGGAGGAAGTTATTGTCTGCTCTAAGAGATTATGGAATAGGAGGCAAACTTTTGCAAGCAATTAAAGGTCTTTACATGGATAGTCAGGCAGCAGTTAGCGTTGACGGTAAATTGAGTTCATGGTTCAGAGTAGTTTCAGGGGTAAGACAAGGCTGCAACCTGTCGCCACTGTTGTTCGTATTATTTATGGATCATATGTTGAAAACAATAGACTGGCTGGGTGAGATTAAAATATGTGAACACAAAATAAGCAGTCTTGCATATGCGGATGACTTAGTTGTGATGGCAGATTCGATTGAAAGTTTGCAAAGTAATATTTCGGAGCTAGATCAGAAATGTAAGGACTATGGTATGAAGATTAGCATCTCCAAAACGAAAGTAATGTCAGTGGGAAAGAAATATAAACGGATTGAGTGTCAAATAGGAGGAACAAAGTTAGAACAGGTGGACGGTTTCAAGTACTTAGGATGCATATTCTTACAGGATGGCAACATAGTGAAAGAACTGGAAGCGAGGTGTAGCAAAGCTAATGCAGTGAGTACTCAGCTACGATCTACTCTCTTCTGCAAGAAGGAAGTCAGTACCAAGACTAAGTTATCTGTGCACCGTTCAATCTTTCGACCAACTTTGTTGTATGGGAGCGAAAGCTGGGTGGATTCAGGTTACCTTATCAACAAGGTTGAGGTTACAGATATGAAAGTAGCTAGGTTGATCACAGGTACTAGTAGATGGGAACAATGGCAGGAGGGTGTCTACAATGAGGAAATCAAAGAATACCTGGGAATGAGCTCTATAGATGTAGCAGTCAGGGCAAACAGGCTTAAATGGTGGGGTCATGTTACACGCATTGGAGAAGCAAGGTTACCCAAGAGACACATGGGTTCAGCAGTAGAGGGTAGGAGGAGTCGGGGCAGACCAAGGAGAAGGTACCTGGATTCGGTTAAGAATGATTTTGAAGTAATAGGTTTAACATCAGAAGAGGCACGAATGTTAGCAATGAATAGGGGATCGTGGAGGAATTTTATAATAGGGCTATGCTCCAGACTGAACACTGAAAGGCATAATCAGTCTTAAATGATGATGATGAACACTTTGATAACAACACAGCCATCACTAAACACACCCAGAATACAGTCAAACCTCACATAGCGGTAATTCGTTCCAGAATCTTACCCGGAATGTGAAATACTCTATACAATCTATCCTATATAATCTAATTAAGGTAAAATATGGTAATTAAGGTAAAATACGGTAAAGTTACTAAAAGTTTTATCTTATTCATTCCATTTATTCAAAGAAAATTATATGTATAGTATTATGTACTTTATATATTAAAAACAAAGATTCCAAGACTTACCAAGCGGGAAAGCGCTAGTAGACAGGCACAATAAATAAAACACACACACACACACAAGCGCGCACGCGCACGCAATTTCTAGCTTTCGCAACCGACGGTTGCTTCTTCAGGAAAGAGGGAAGGAGAGGGAAAGACGAAAGGATGTGGGTTTTAAGGGAGAGGGTAAGGAGTCATTCCAATCCTGGGAGCAGAAAGACTTACCTTAGGGGGAAAAAAGGACAGGTGTACACTTGCGCACGCACACACATATCCATCCGCACATACACAGACACAAGCAGACATTGTCAAGGCAAAGAGTTCAGGCAGAGATGTCAGTCGAGGCGGAAGTACAGAGGCAAAGAAGTTGTTGAAAGACAGGTGAGATATGAGCGGCGGCAACTTGAAATTAGCGGAGGTTGAGGCCTGGCGGATACCGAGAAGAGAGGATATACTGAAGGGCAAGTTCCCATCTCCGGAGTTCGGATAGGTTGGTGTTGGTGGGAAGTATCCAGATAAACCGGATGGTGTAATACTGTGCCAAGATGTGCTGGCCGTACACCAAGGCATGTTTAGCCACAGGCTGGTCCCCATTACCAACAAACACTGTCTGCCTGTGTCCATTCATGCGAATGGACAGTTTGTTGCTGGTCATTCCCACATAGAAAGCGTCACAGTGTAGGCAGGTCAGTTGGTAAATCACGTGGGAGCTTTCGATCGTGTACACCTTCCGGGTTAAAGGACTGGAGTAGGTGGTGGTGGGAGGGTGCATAGGACAGGTTTTACACCGGGGGCGGTTACAACGGTAGGAGACAGAGGGTAGGGAAGGTGGTTTGGGAATTTCATAGGGATGAACCAAGAGGTTACGAAGGTTAGGTGGACGGCGAAAAGACACTCTTGGTGGAATGGGGAGGATTTCATGAAGGATGGATCTCATTTCGGGGCAGGATTTTAGGAAGTTGTATCCTTGCAGGAGAGCCACATTCAGAGTCCGACCCAGTCCCAGGAAGTATCCTGTCACAAGTGGGGCGCTTTTGGGGTTCTTCTGTGAGAGGTTCTGGGTTTGAGGGGATGAGGAAGTGGCTCTGGTTATTTGCTTCTGTACCAGGTCGGGAGGGTAGTTGCGGGATGCGGAAGCTGTTTTCAGGTTGTTGGTGTAATGGTTCAGGGATTCAGGACTGGAGCACATTCATTTGCCACGAAGGCCTAGGCTGTAGGGAAGGGACCGTTTGATATGGAATGGGTGGCAGCTGTCATAATGGAGGTACTGTTGCTTGTTGGTGGGTTTGATGTGGTCGGATGTATGAAGCTGGCCGTTGGACAGATGGAGGTCAACGTCAAGGAAAGTGGCATGGGATTTGGAGTAGGACCAGGTGAATCTGATGGAACCAAAGGAGTTGAGGTTGGAGAGGAAATTCAGGAGTTGTTCTTCACTGTGAGTCCAGATCATGAAGATGTCATCAATAAATCTGTACCAAACTTTGGGTTGGCAGGCTTGGGTAACCAAGAAGGCTTCCTCTAAGCGATCCATAAATAGGTTGGCTTACGAGGGGCCATCCTGATACCCATGGCTGTTCCCTTTAATTGTTGGTATGTCTGGCCTTCAAAAGTGAAGAAGTTGTGGGTCAGGATGAAGCTGGGTAAGGTGATGAGGAAAGAGGTTTTAGGTAGGGTGGCAGGTGATCGGCGTGAATGGAAGTGCTCCATTGCAGCGAGGCCCTCGACGTGCTGGATATTTGTGTATAGGGAAGTGGCATCAATGGTTACAAGGATGGTTTCCAGGTGTAACAGACTGGGTAAGGATTCCAGGCGTTCGAGAAAGTGGTTGGTGTCGTTGATGAATGATGGGAGACTGCCTGTAATGGGTTGAAGGTGTTGATCTACGTAGGCAGAGATACGTTCTGTGGGGGCTTGGCAACCAGCTACAACGGGGCGGCCGGGATGTTTGG
This sequence comes from Schistocerca gregaria, assembly GCF_023897955.1. Lineage (NCBI taxonomy): Eukaryota > Metazoa > Arthropoda > Insecta > Orthoptera > Acrididae > Schistocerca > Schistocerca gregaria. The sequence goes on from NC_064924.1 coordinate 654,935,009, forward strand.
GTTTGTGAATTTTAGGAAGTAGGTAGAAGGTAGGAGTGGGAGGTGTCGGTGGGGTCAGGAGTTTGATGGAGTCAGGTGAAAGGTTTTGTAGGGGGCCTAAGGTTCTGAGGATTCCTTGAAGCTCCGCCTGGACATCAGGAATGGGATTACCTTGGCAAACTTTGTATGTAGAGTTGTCTAAAAGCTGACACAGTCCCTCAGCCACATACTCCCGCCGATCAAGTACAACGGTCGTGGAACCCTTGTCAGCTGGAAGAATGATGATGGATCGGTCAGCTTTCAGATCACGTATAGCCTGGGCTTCGGCTGTGGTGATGTTGGGAGTAGGATTAAGGTTTTTCAAGAAAGACTGAGAGGCAAGGCTGGAAGTGAGAAATTCCTGGAAGGTTTGGAGAGGGTGATTTTGAGGAAGAGGAGGTGGGTCCCGCTGTGATGGAGGACGGAACTGTACCAGGCAGGGTTCAACTTGGATAGTGTCTTGGGGAGTTGGATCATTAGGAGTGGGATCAGGATTATTTTTCTTCGTGGCAAAGTGAATCCTTACCCAGTCTGTTACACCCGGAAACCATCCTTGTAACCATTGATGCCACTTCCCTATACACAAATATCCCGCACGTCCAGGGCCTCGCTGCAATGGAGCACTTCCATTCACGCCGATCACCTGCAACCCTACCTAAAACCTCTTTCCTCATCAACTTAGCCAGCTTCATCCTGACCCACAACTTCTTCTCTTTTGAAGGCCAGACATACCAACAATTAAAGGGAACAACCATGGGAACCAGGATGGCCCCTCATAAGCCAACCTATTTATGGGTCGCTTAGAGGAAGCGTTCTTGGTTACCCAAGCCTGCCAACCCAAAGTTTGGTACAGATTTATTGATGACATCTTCATGATCTGGACTCACAGTGAAGAACAACTCCTGAATTTCCTCTCCAACTTCAACTCCTTTGGTTCCATCAGATTCACCTGGTCCTACTCCAAATCCCATGCCACTTTCCTTGACGTTGACCTCCATCTGTCCAACGGCCAGCTTCATACATCCGTCCACATCAAACCCACCAACAAGCAACAGTACCTCCATTATGACAGCTGCCACCCATTCCATATCAAACGGTCCCTTCCCTACAGCCTAGGCCTTCGTGGCAAATGAATGTGCTCCAGTCCTGAATCCCTGAACCATTACACCAACAACCTGAAAACAGCTTCCGCATCCCGCAACTACCCTCCCGACCTGGTACAGAAGCAAATAACCAGAGCCACTTCCTCATCCCCTCAAACCCAGAACCTCTCACAGAAGAACCCCAAAAGTGCCCCACTTGTGACAGGATACTTCCTGGGACTGGGTCGGACTCTGAATGTGGCTCTCCTGCAAGGATACAACTTCCTAAAATCCTGCCCCGAAATGAGATCCATCCTTCATGAAATCCTCCCCATTCCACCAAGAGTGTCTTTTCGCCGTCCACCTAACCTTCGTAACCTCTTGGTTCATCCCTATGAAATTCCCAAACCACCTTCCCTACCCTCTGTCTCCTACCGTTGTAACCGCCCCCGGTGTAAAACCTGTCCTATGCACCCTCCCACCACCACCTACTCCAGTCCTTTAACCCGGAAGGTGTACACGATCGAAAGCACCCACGTGATTTACCAACTGACCTGCCTACACTGTGACGCTTTCTATGTGGGAATGACCAGCAACAAACTGTCCATTCGCATGAATGGACACAGGCAGACAGTGTTTGTTGGTAATGGGGACCAGCCTGTGGCTAAACATGCCTTGGTGTACGGCCAGCACATCTTGGCACAGTATTACACCATCCGGTTTATCTGGATACTTCCCACCAACACCAACCTATCCGAACTCCGGAGATGGGAACTTGCCCTTCAGTATATCCTCTCTTCTCGATATCCGCCAGGCCTCAACCTCCGCTAATTTCAAGTTGCCGCCGCTCATATCTCACCTGTCTTTCAACAACTTCTTTGCCTCTGTACTTCCGCCTCGACTGACATCTCTGCCTGAACTCTTTGCCTTGACAATGTCTGCTTGTGTCTGTGTATGTGCGGATGGATGTGTGTGTGCGTGCGCAAGTGTACACCTGTCCTTTTTTCCCCCTAAGGTAAGTCTTTCCGCTCCCAGGATTGGAATGACTCCTTACCCTCTCCCTTAAAACCCACATCTTTTCGTCTTTCCCTCTCCTTCCCTCTTTCCTGAAAAAGCAAAAGTCGGTTGCGAAAGCTAGAAATTGTGTGTGTGTGTTTTATTTATTGTGCCTGTCTACTGGCGCTTTCCCGCTTGGTAAGTCTTGGAATCTTTGATTTTAATATATATTTCCCATGTGGAAGTTTCTTTCTATTTTATTTACATCAGTATTATGTACTTTATTATTCACAATACCTAACTATTTTTTTTTAACTAGGAAGCTATCTATAGTCATTTGTTTCTGCTGATGCTTCAATACTTGGTGCAAATGCAACACTGTATTATCATCAAATAAATTTGTAGTGTGATTCCCATGCTTTCAGAATTTCTTTTTTTAGTGCGACAAAAGTTTGCTGCTTTGCTTTTACCACCTTCTCCTGTGAAGAACTCCTTTCCACAACCTCCTGTGGTGAAACACACTGCAACTCCATAAGCTCTTCAGTGGTCAATCTCTTCTCTGTGATCTCCAACGAAGTCATCGATATCACTTTTATGCACTTTTAGTCCCATGCTCTTGGCCAAAGACATAATTTCATTGACTATAGGCTTCACAGGTAATGATTCAAATGCCTCAAAGTTACATTCAACAATGCACTCCAGCCAAAGTTTCTTCCAAGCAGAAGAGAGAGTTTTCTTAGTAACACCTTCCAACGCCTTTCAATCATCTTAATGCAGGCAACAATGTTGAAGTGATATTTTCAAAGCTCTCCGAGAGTGAGATTGGTAGCTTCAGTCAACTCAAAGCAATCCTTTAAGTGTGCTTTAGTGTACAGCTTCTTAAAGTTAGAAATAATCTCCGGTCAATAGGCTGGAATAACAGAGAGGTGTTGGGAGGCAGAAACTGGATCCTGATGAACTGAAATTCTTCAAGGTGGTGGTTTTGTAGGCCTGGAGAATAGGCAGGAGCATTGTCCATAACAAGCAAGACAGAGTGGCAGATTAATCTCAAACAAATATTTGTTCACTGAAGGACCAAACACTTCATTGATCCAATCACAAGAAAGATCACGTGTCACTGAAGCCTTGTTGTTGGAGCTCCACATCACATTTAACCTGTTCTTCTGGACTTCACACTTTTTCAAGGCTCATGGAGTTTTCGAATGGTGAACAAGCAGCAGATTAATTTTCAAATCGCTGCTTGCATTGGCACAGAATAGCAGTATGAAACGGTTTTTCATCGGCTTGTGTCTGGGCAACGCATACTCCTCTGCTGTTATGAAGTTACCCTTTGGCATCTTTTTCTAAAATAGACCTGACTAGTCATGATTAAAAACATGTTGCTTCAGATAACTCTCGGAATCTATGAGCGTCTTGAAGTTACTGATAAAGTTCTCTGCTGCCTTTGTGTCAGAGCTGACTCCTGCTGTGGCTCACAATGCTGCGGATGCTGGTGGTTCACTTAAACTTCTTGAACACAACCGGCTTCCCTTTAACACTTACTCAGCTGCTGATGATTGTGGCATCATCTTAACAAGGTCAGCGAAAATCATTCTCACCTTCTTATGAATAACGTTCTTGTTAACAGTGTCACCTTGCAATTGCTTTTCGTTCATCCATATAACGACCAACTTTGCGACATCATCCAGAATACATAACTGTTGCTTAGGTACTCTTGTCAATCCCTCTGAAGCCCCTATTTTCCTTCATCTTGTATTTGTTCTTGAGGATGGTGCTAATAGTTGATGTAAAATTATTGTATGTGTGTGCTATTTAAGCAATGCCCACACCACATTTACGTTTTTCCATGTTTTTGTTTCATTTGTAAGGTCATTTTCTTTCTCTTATGGTGGGTCTTCACGCTGCTTTATCTTTAGGGACATTTCTACATAGGTTATTAAAATCTGCATACAAAAAGCACAGTGTGAACTCAAGTATAGAAAAATGTACAATCACAAGCTGCATGCACTAAGATGGTAGCAAAAAGAGCACTAAACCCAGTGTGCAGTACGTACTAAAGACACTGTTCATATGGCGCTGCCGACAATGAAAAGTGTTCAAATTGTTTAACATTTCCCCTGCCATGTGCGAACAGATGGCGACGTCACAGTAAATCGTCACTTATTATGCAGAACATCGTTCTTTAAGCTAGTCATTCGTTTACAATTTGTTTTGCTCACTACGTGAATTGTCCGTTAAGCGAGATTCTACTGTAAAAGATAAACGTGACATACACACAGGGCACATGTTAACTGATATATCAGTTGAGAGAGGTTCCTGCAATTTGCGTGTCTAGTGACTGAAATTCTCAAGATGCTTCCCCTTCCCTCTAGTACATTCTTATTTCTCTATCACTCGTAAGGTATAATTACAAACAAGAAAACAATGTATATAAAAGATACCTAAGATTTTCTTGTAATTGTGCAAGGAGTGAAATAAATGTAAAGTAACAATTGATTGTCTCTGAACCAAATAATTAGTTACACCCATTTCAGCTAATTAACAGTTGTCTCTGACCTTCCAAGGTAAAATTCATTTCCTTGTGTCAACACACCAAACATAGACTAAACTGAACAGCACTGAAGTAGTAATAGTGACACATCCTCCACCATGCTTATACAGTTACAGACTTACTTTGAATATTAAATGCTACAGGTTTTGATGACTGCAGCAATGACTGGCCAGGTCTGATGTTAGCCTGTTGGATTACACCTGTATTTACTGTTGATCCATCCACAAATAAACGTTTTTTTGCTGTACTATTTGGCGGGACAGGTGACTGGAATCTTTCTGATACAGATGACACTGGAGACTGTGCAGAATCTGAAATAAATATCAAGACACAGTAATTACTGATTCAGTTTGCTCTCTCATCAAAATCATTTACAAATAATTACAGATGGCTGTGTCAGTAACTAAATTTTTGACTACTCTGCCAGAAGCCTAAGCCATAGTATAAATTGGGATGTAAAATCAAATTTAAATGGTGGAGAAAACTAAGAAGCTGACCAGGAAGCAGAGAAAAAGCAAGAAATGAAATAAAAATAAGTACGGGACTGTTACATACAGTATAACTATAGGACACATTTTTAGAATAATACCATCCAAATTTCTTTTTATTATAGCATATTTTGGCTACTGCCTTCTTCAGATCCTGTAACAAATCACGGTAACACAAAAATTAAAAGTAAAAAATTATGTATCCATTATCAGATGATAAAGGTCAAACATTATCTAGCAAAGCTTAGAACTATGAAAAAGCTTAGTGTCCTATGCCTAAGTGGGTTATAAACTGTCAACTCAGTTGAAACGTTTACAGAGCTGCAAGTGCTAGCTGATATGTGACATTGATGGGATACTCCTCCTTCTGTTCATGGGTCTGCAACTCATGTCGGCTGCCCGATGATGACCCTGTTGGTTGCACAGCAACCTACTGCTCCTCGGAAAGGTAGAGTTCTTCGTTCTTCCAGACAAATGTGATAAATGACACACCTATAGTGCAATTAAAACCACTTTGTACCTGACAACTATCCGAGTGTGTGACCTTGAGAGAATGCAGGCCAATCCAATGCTGAGATTCAGCATCCTTCACCCTATGCCACTACTTACTCATTAGCACTCAGTAACTGCTAACACCTGGTCTTGTGCACGTCATGTGTGAATTACATTATCTTACTGTCTACTTTTCGTCTGTTTCCATTGCGTGTGTGTGAAGAATTACTGCAGTGGCTTGTCCATACAAAATGGACTAAAATAAAAAACAGGGCAGTCCTAGAATCCACAGTCCGAAATCATCTTTGAAGAAAGTGGGAAAAAGAATACCACTGTGAAAACAATCGCGTGAATACATCTGCAACGTCAGATTATATTTTGAGATGCAAAGGGAGAAAGGAGGACCTCTTATTTCCATAAATAAGGTAGTCCAGAGGACTGTGGTGGCATTAAGAATAAGCAGAAAAACCATAATAAATATAAGCAAGAAACAAAATGAAAAACTGAACACACACTCCAGACCATCAAATCTTAATTCAGAATTACCTAGTCTGGGAATTCTGGGGAAAAAACTGTGTCAAGAAATGTGTGACAAATTTTAATTCTTTGAACAGGATACGATTTGCACACAACGTTATTAAGACAGCAACTAACACTTAAAGAAGTTGATCTTTTTGTTGGCAGTAAGTCATCTCATCAGTTAATATTATTAAACCTGGAGTTTAATTATGAAAAAGTCTCTGGTTGTAAGTTACTCTCAGAACAACAGGATATTGCCGCACGGTGATGCTGATCTTTGCGGCATATAAAGGACATTGCTTTCGATTATGTAGTGTGGCAATATGAAACATGGGTGAATTTTGGTCATCTGCTGAAGCCAGGTTGGGTCTGATGGATCACAAGAAGGAAGGCAGTACCTGTTGACAAAGGAAGCGGAATTATTGTTGTCCATGCAGGTAAGGCCCATGGGTTTGTTTCTGGCTGTTTACGCACTTTTCAGGTCGAAGAAAACATCAAATTTTCATGAAGAAATGAACGACACCATACAATGGTTTGAAAATTCGCTGTTATCAAATTTAGAGAATCCGCCATAGGTTATTATTGACAACGAGCCATCCACACTATTGTAAAGGACAAAGCCCCAAACGATATGTAGAAAAAAAGAAATCACACAGTGGTCACGACAAAATAATATAAAATTCGATGGCAGAATGAAGAGAATGGAACTATTAGAACTTAAGTCACAACGTAAGCCAAGGCACCCAATATACCATGTAGACAAACTTGCCAACAATCAGGGACATTCTGTAATTAGTTTACCACCCAATAATTGTCGCTTTAATACTATAGAGCTCATATAGACTCAAATTAAGGGGTACACAGGACGTGAAAACAAGAAATTCAAACTTTCACAAGTGGAAAGACTTTGACATGACACTATTTCTGAAGTAACTTTGGTAAACTGTAGCAATGTTGTAGCACAAACAAAAGGTGTTATTCAAGAAGAACGGAAGAATGAATACTTATTGGAAAATACTGTTTCCGAAAATAATTATTGCTGCCAGCGAGTCATCTAAAAGTTCCAGCGACACAGGTATAGGCGGCATTTTCAAGTTGTCAGAGGCAGAACACGTCAAGTGATGGTATGTTGCAACAAAATTTGTATCTTTTGGTGATGCGGGTTTCACTGTTTTGTTATTTTGAGTTTTATGATCTGCTGCAAAATTCATGTCACAAGACAAAAACGTAACAATAACCCTCTCTAAGCAGCAGTACATGTGCTTCTTTTCCCCACCCTGCATAAGTTGTGTCAGCACTTCAATGGTACTGCGCTAGCAGAAGCCTACACACAGTGGCAGCTGGCACCACTGCATGGCTGCTCAGTGAACCGTCACGCACAAAGTAGTTTTAATTGCACTATAATACAGAAGTATGCTGCAAAGGAAACCAAAACTCCACTCACACCCAAATACTATGAGACACAGTTTAAGAATAAGAAAGAGAGAAAAGGAAGAACACCATGCAAACTGTGGCGTGTGAGCTAAAAGTGTCCATCAACAGTGAAATTATCCAGCAGCAAGGCATAAATGCAACAATGGACAAACGAAACACTAAACAAATAGCAGAAATACAAGTTCTGTCCTAAGATGAAACAGACAATACAATAATGACTCCAAATTGATTGGAATAGAAAGGGAAAGGAAGAAAGGCAGAAGAAGTAGAGGGTGCGGGAGTAGTGGTGGGGCACTGTCAACAAATGTAAATAGCTCACTAAACTAATGAGACAATAATAATAGAGGATTATTAATTTACTACAGTTAAAAGGATAATAAATCCTGAGAATTAGTGTCACCTTTCATGCAGCAATTTTGTTGATAAGTGAATCTTCATTATTTGGAAAAATGTAATAGAAGGAAACTGAAAAAGTTTAACTTGGACCAATATTACACAGTTTTCAAAATCCTAAGAGAAGAAAGGACATACTGAAAAGGTAGTCAAGAATATTTCGTGACTTTCATGTGGCAATAGCCTTGAAAAGCGAATTCACAATATTTCAATAAATTCATACTACATGGTTACTCATTGGAAGCACAACAGTAGGATGGTCAAAGCTGAGTGACTATACAACCTGAAAGGAACTGAAGACTTTTTTTTTAGTCTTGGTCCTTAGGCAGGTTCCATTGGGATGAGTGCGCACTGGTTTCAATATAATAACCACATACCTATGTCTCAATGCCTGTTGTAACCTTTATTAGAAGTTCTGTATCGCTGTCAACTTGATTCAGCAATTCCTTAGCTATGTCTATGTGTCATCGTTTTTGGTTGAAATTCAACAGTTCTGAAACAAACTTTGCTGCTAAGGTTTCATTCCCAAAAAATCTGAAAAACTACTTGGCATGAGCACAAGGTTATGCCAATTACATCAGCAACCTCTCTGATGGTGATACGATCATTTTCCAGAACCATATTCTTTACTTCTTTTACACCATTGTCAGTAGTTGATGTGATGGGGCATCCAGGGCAATCACTGTCTTCAAAGCCTTCTCAGCTCTCTTTGAAATGATTGCACCATTTGTAAACTCTTGTCTTACTCATGACAGATTCACGAAAAGCCACAGTCAACATTTTGAGTTCAATGCTGCACTTTATTCCATTTTTTGAAGCAAAATTTAATGTCACTTCTTCGACCCATCTTTTTTGAAAATAAAAATTCACCAAGCACTCAAAAACACATATGTCATTTTCAAGTGTCAACAATAAACTAAATATCCAAAACAGCTGAAAATGTAAACCTACTTCAAGAACATGTGTACCAACAAGACAATTTTTCTTTTAAAAAAATCGAATGCTTAAAGACTGCAAAATTAAAATATTTCCATTACTTTTTGATCACAGCTCATATCTGTGTGTGTGTGTGTGTGTGTGTGTGTGTGTGTGTGTGTGTGTGTGTGGAGGGGGGGCGGCGGCACACCCGTGTTTTCCATATCTGCTAAACCATTAGACCAATTCCAACCATACTTGGTACACAAATCCCATTGTAGGTAAGAACCACCTACCTATCATAATTGAGGAGATATAAAACAACGGAGAAAAGGGCCTTACCTTTCCCTCCACTCTTTGGTTCAGTGTGCTAGATTTGTTAAAGACCTTCTTTCCTTCTCCTGGTCCCTACAGTGGAAACACTCTTTCGCTATCAATCAGACTCCACTTGAAGACAATACTGAACTCTGCCTGACTCAGTTCACCTCTCCATTCAACTGTGATACACCTCCATTGCCCCAAAATCACCCCATTAACATTCCACAATTTCTTAACCTCAAACTGTGCCACATCACCATTTCCCAAACCTCTCAGCATGGAAGGTAACCTTACATCTGCTTAAAAAACCGTAATCCACCACCTAAAAACTGATTCCAATCTTAGGGCAGGGAGTTTTTAGTTCTCAAAGACAGTACCTGCAGATTTGTTTACACCAGGAGTGCATTTTCACTGATAATTACAGTGTGATAGTTCCTTGTGAGTAATTTCGTATGTATGTGCCCAGGAGTCTTGCGAAAGAAGATGTCCGAAGCATTTACCCACAGCAGGTAAGAGCATCTGTGAGAGCTGAGAGATCGCTCTCTGCAAGATTTTCCTGTCATAGATCTGTGCATGAAGGAAAATGTTGTGATGGAAGATCGTTGGGATGCAGCTGCACTTTAAATACTTTTAGTGGTAAAGAAAAAACTTAAACAACCGTATTTGTGTTGGATAAGAGAGCGGGATAAGTGGCAGGATGATTTTGGATCATACTGGAAGTTCCACTGTAAACCTTGTAATGGGTAATCCACATCAATATCGAAATGTTAAGAGACTAACAGCGGTGGAGATGGAAGAAATACTCTTTATAATTGGGCCCTAATCTGCCAATCTATATACTATTAGTGTGTATGATGGGCTGCTAGTGATACTAATATTTCTACCATCAGCTATGTTTATTCTCTTTAATATTCGATAAAGTAACAATACGAAGAAATACATGACACTAGTTTCATTTATTAACTTCACTTGTTTCTTTATGTTACTTACTCTATACTATAAAATTAGTTTGCCTGATTCTTTGAACTGTGGATATTCCGGTAAATTTCTTCTGTGAAGTTTTCAAAAACTTTAGGCATTCCAGCTAACTAACTTTGCTTCTTATCCCCGTTCCCGTAGCCTAGTATTGTACATTCCATAACGCTGAGCTTTCCTCGTACAACTTAATTAAACACACAACTTGGTCACAAGTCCACTTCCTAACAGCTTTCTTCATCACTTTTTTGCCAACACATCGCTGACATTCCCACACAATGCTTATCCATTGTAACAGCAACCTCAACTGGCCTGATAATGCTGGTACACATTTATAGAACAGCTCGTTGTAATGTTGATGAAGCACAGTGGCTAGAGCGCTAGTCAGACATTCATGCCGCGGAGTTTTGTTGAAGCCAAGAACTTTCAAACTAAACTAATTGCTCATGCTGTTCGTTTAGGAGCTAAAATTGACACTTTCTTCACTGAGAAACATTCCATGACTACATATTGGGGCTCAAAATGTACAGTTCCATGGATACTTTTAGTCAATAAGTGGAAGACTATGGCAAAATATATTATCAAAATTTGGTAGTGTATGAACTGTGAAATACGGAACAAATATGGAATGCAATATGGCCACTCAGCACTATCCGAGTACTCTCAGCTCTCCTAACAATGCCAGTACAGTTTTTCTTGTCTAAGAGCTCCTGCGAGGGGCTCTCGAGAGATGGAGCTTGCAGTATACACGAGAGATCTAAACTTGTCCCCCCCTCAAACTCTGCTGATGAACTGATTTGTGGCACTGTTTAGACAAAATTTATTACCCGCAAAAGCTCTCCAAGAGTGAAAATCTCTTACATGTATACCTAGCTTTGTAATCCAAACATCCAACAGAGGCTCCACCACTATTACTTTGAACTGCAGTGATTCTCAGGCGGAAGGAGACCACCAGCTGTCAGATGCGTCCACCTACAGACCCTGCCACAGCGATCCAATTCCAGAAATCGAACAGGATCTCCATACTTTCCTCAAATCCTTAGACTCATCCCAGAAACTATCCCCCTGAGTCTATGCCTCCCCTCATTGTTACCAATTCCTGCATTCCCACCTTCTAAATGCTCCAGGAGCCCATAAACATAATCACCTAGGATGCCTCACTGTGGCCATTTACTGTCCCCCTACTGACAGAATCTCTCTTGTGGTGGACCAACACCTTCAGCCTACTATCTCTAATCTACCCTCCTACAGAAGAGACACTAACCATTTCCTCCATCGACTTTCAATCGTTCGTGTTCCTTTACCACAAGGCACTCTGTCTGTCACTACTCATGCCACTTCCCTTTGCACTAACATCCCTAATGTCCGTGGCCTTGCCACTATTGATCTGACTCCATACCTACAACATCCTTCCGGTCTCCATGACCAACCATAAACTCAATCACAATTACTTCTTTGAAGCCATCACGTTCAAACAAATGTGTGGTATAGCAATCGGCACTACATGGCACCGTCCTATGCCAATTTATGTAAGAACCATCTACAGCAATCGTTCCTAACCACCCACAATTCCAAATCCCTCATCTTGTTCGTATTCACTGATGACATTTTTGTGATTTGGACTGAGAATGAAGACATACTATCAACATTCCTTAGCACCTTCACCCACAATTACTTCACCTGGTCCTCCTCAAGCCAACAAGCCACCTTCCTCAAAGTTAACCTCCTCCTCAAGGATGGCCACATCAGTACCTCCATCCATATCAAGATCAAATCTACCAACCACCAACAATACCTCCACTTTGACAGCTGCCACGATACCAAGAAGTCCCTTCCGTACAGCTTAGCCACCTGTGGCCACAGCATCTGTAGTGACAAATAGGCCCCCCATCTAATGAAATTACTCTCCCAAACTTGTACAGAACAGATCTCCTGTGCCTCATCCCTCCAGTAACCAGTAACCTCACATTTCTCACTTACCCGCTGTCTGGACACAAAGGAGCACTCCACTTGTGACTCAGTGCCAACCAGGTCACATTCTCACCATGCCCTGAAATGAGGATTATCCTACCCACTATCCTTCTCACCCCCTCCACAGTGGTATTCCGCCACCCACCAATATGCAACATCCTCGTCCATCCTTATTCCACTCCTATCCTCGTCCATCCTTATTCCACTCCTGAGTCCAGCCTTTGGCCTCATGGCTCATATCTCTGTAACAGACCTACGTGCAAGATCTGTCCCATACATACACCCACCATCACCTACTCCACTCCAGTCATAGGCATCTCCTACCCCATCAAAGTCGTGGCAACTTGTAAAAGCAGTCATGTGGTCTACTAACTAAGCTGCAACCACTTTCCTACTTTCTACTTGGGCATTACACCAACAAGCTGTCTGACTACATGAATGTCCAATGACAAACTGTGGCCAAGAGACAGCTGGAACTCCCAGCTGCTGAATACGTTTCACTTCAATGACTGCTTCACAGCCTGTGCCATCTGGATCCTCCATACCAACACCAGCTTTTCTGAATTGCGCACGTGGGAATTCTCTTTGTAATATATCCTACACTCTCACAGCTCCTACAGTATTTCCTACATTCCTCTAATGCCCCGGGCCTATATTTTTGGTAATCCCTGTCCTTCACCTACCAACCCCTTACCTGCTCCTACTCCAGCACTACTCAGTCTTCTATTCCACCAGTGCACACACTAGTCATTTTCACCTTTTCTACTCCCCCCCCCCCCCCCCAATCTACCGACTGCACCTAGCAGCACCCTATACCCAACATGTCAGTGCATGTTCCCACAAAAAGGTCCCCTACCCATACCCTGCTATCCATACCCCTTCCCACCCAAATCTCTTTCTTACCCCCACCACTCACATATTGCTTTCCCATCAGGTGCAGTTGCTGTGTGCACTCTGTCCTCAACAGACAGTGGTAATACGTGTGAGAGTTTTGTTTGTGTGTGTGTGTGTGTGTGTGTGTGTGTGTGTGTGTGTGTGTGTGTGTGTGTGCACTTTGGAAGAAAATCTGAAGAAAGTTATTTTGAAGAGAGGAATAATAGAAGATAATTAATTAGTTATGAGGTACAGTGGAATTGGTGCCACCTTTCAACAGACAAGGAGACTGTTGTTAACAATATAGCAAGAAACCCTTATCAACAAATGTTCAGCATTATACAGGTAATTAAGAAAAATATTAACTACACCTATGATTAGAGACATGAAAATATAGCATATATTTCTGGCAAAATCAGCTATTTTTTTTTTAAATGGTCAGATTAAAAAAAACTTGGTTATGCTACATGCCTGAAGACGAACCTGATGGTGGGGCAGCAGGGGTGGGTATAAGTAGTGAAAAGAAAAAAAAAAAAAAGTTATTGGAGATAAACGGGGTGGTGACAGGAAGGACATCCAACCACCTCTAAAATTAACCTTGCCAAATCTAACTAACCATGCCGACCCTGCGAAATTGCCGGAAAATGGCACAACCGAAAGAAGAAGAAGAAGTTATTGGAGATCAAATAATAACAGAAGAGAATAAACAGTTTTTATTCTCTGTAATAAGGGCTTTTTGAGAGGAGTCTGTGCTTGCTTTATTTTTTCCTTTTGACTCTATCGAAGCGTTCAGCAAATCACTGTCTCTCGACAAGCAACATCATTTTCTTGCCAGTGAGCAGAGTCTGCCGATTTTTTCTTGACATCATCTGTGCGTTTCTGTGAAAGCAGATCCGACACATGGATCACCGATCCCTTCTGGTGTCGGGAGAGCCACACTCGAACTCTGTGACAGACCAGACTCTTCGCTCATTTCAAAATAAGACAGAAACTAATGAGCTACACAGAATACAAAGCATTCTGTAACATCTACTGTGTCATTGCTTACTGAGGTTGCCAACATCGTAGACGAGGTTGTTCAGACCTGAACCCTGACTGTAACTTATGCAACCATAGTTCAAAACACTTGTCACCTAAAATTGCCACGTTATAGCATCCAAAATTTCACAAAAAGCCAAATTTAGATAGTAGATAAATGTTCCCGTTTCTTTGTACTAAGATGTTAAGTCCTAGGGCTGAGTCGAGTCTTGTCATATGCAGAACTTATCTTGGAGATGATGCAACCGCCCATTGCTTGACATGAAACCTGAGCGTACCTTATAAGTACGCTGATATGTTGTGTAGACAATATTATGGAAATGGAAGAGGATGTAGATGAAGATGAAATGGGAGATAAGATACTGCATGAAGAGTTTGACAGAGCACTGAAAGACCCGAGTCGAAACAAGGCCCCGGGAGTAGACAACATTCCATTAGAACTACTGACGGCCTTAGGAGAGCCAGTCATGACAAAACTCTACCAGCTGGTGAGCAAGATGTATGAGACAGGCAAAATACATTCAGATTTCAAGAAGAATATAATAATTCCAATCCCAAAGAAAGCAGGTGCTGACAGATGTGAAAATTACCGAACTATCAGTTTAATAAGTCACAGCTGCAAAATACTAACGTGAATTCTTTACAGACGAATGGAAAAACTGGTAGATGCGGACCTCGGGGAGGATCAGTTTGGATTCCGTAGAAATGTTTTACCCCATGAGGCAATACTGACCTTACGACTTATCTTAGAAGAAAGATTAAGAAAAGGCAAACCTACGTTTCTAGCATTTGTAGGCTTGGAAAAAGCTTTTGACAATGTTGACTGGAATACTCTCTTTCAAATTCTGAAAGTGGCAGGGGTAAAATACAGGGAGCAAAAGGCTATTTACAATTTGTACAGAAACCAGATGGCAATTATAAGAGTCGAGGGGCATGAAAGAGAAGCAGTGTTGGGAAGGGAGTGAGACAGGGTTGTAGCCTCTCCCGGATGTTATTCAATCTGTATATTGAGCAAGCAGTAAAGGAAACAAAAGAAAAATTTGGAGTAGGTATTAAAATTCATGCAGAAGAAGTAAAAACTTTGAAGTTCGCCTATGACATTGTAATTCTGTCAGAGACAGCAAAGGACCTGGAAGAGCAGTTGAACGGAATGGACAGTGTCTTGAAAGGAGGATATAAGATGAACACCAACAAAAGCAAAACGAGGATAATGGAATGTAGTCAAATTAAATCGGGTGATGCTGAGGGAATTAGATTAGGAAATGAGACACTTAAAATCGTAAAGGAGTTTTGCTATTTAGGAAGTAAAATAACTGATGATGGTCGAAGTAGAGAGGATATAAAATGTAGACTGGCCATGTCAAGGAAAGCGTTTCTGAAGAATATAGATTTAAGTGTCAGGAAGTCGTTTCTGAAAGTATTTGTATGGAGTGTAGCCATGTATGGAAGTGAAACATGGACTACAACTAGTTTGGACAAGAAGAGAATAGAAGCTTTCGAAATGTGGTGCTACAGAAGAATGCTGAAGATAAGGTGGATAGATCACGTAACTAATGAGGAGATATTGAATAGGATTGGGGAGGAGAGAAGTTTGTGGCACAATTTGACTAGAAGAAGGGACTGGTTGGTAGGACATGTCCTGAGGCAGCAAGGGATCACAAATTTAGCATTGGAGGGCAGCATGGAGGGTAAAAATCGTAGAGGGAGACCAAGAGATGAATACACTAAGCAGATTCAGAAGGATGTAGGTTGCAGTAGGTACTGGGAGACGAAGAAGCTAGCACAGGACAGAGTAGCATGGAGAGCTGCATCAAACCAGTCTCAGGACTGAAGACAACAGCAACAACAACAACAACAATGTTGTGTTGTGTGTAGATGTGCACTTTATTTTGCAAATGCACTCCTATTCACATTCTCTTTCCAAGTTCAGCTTTGCCAGATGATGTACAATACCAGTAACTTAAAACTGGTTACTTTTTTATATTTATATTCAGAAGGTAAAGCTATTTCAAATCATCTCTGACAAAATAGTTCATCTGGACACAATTTGTATGAATCAGCACCTATTATATAAAACTGCATTTTCACATCAATATTCGCATTTATCACCAATGCGTATTTTATGGTTTCTACCTGACACTGGTCAAGGCATCATTGTGAGGTGGTAAACAATAGTCTGCACCAACTACAATTAGCTACCATTAGTTACTTCTTGAATTTCAGTGAAGGAAAACTGTTGAATCATAGTTAACTACAGTAAATGCAGCTTAGACAGTTAATGCTACAGATTCTAGATGGTGAAGGTATGCACAGTTTATAAAAAGACATCTTAATAAAACAGCAACACTTGATGAAAACCAATTAACAGTCATAAAGAAACATCAAAGACTGAAGACGAATGTCACTGTGAATCATAGAGATATGAAGACGCAAGCAACAGCGTCAATCAATTAGCATACTGAACAAATAGTTTTTGCAATTACTGTCTTATGTGAGCTACACAAACTGCATATTCCCAGCCAGGTGACAATATACAGACCTCTCAGCACCACCAGGAATTGCTACATTGACACAAAAAACGCTATGGTCATGCATCACAAACAATGATTTGAAGAAAGTGATATGGTCCAAAGAATCATCACTTGTACACTTTCTAATAACTGCTTCAGGAGCCAAAATATTTTAGTCATCAGAGGATGACTTAACAGACTGGGACGCAAAAGATTATGAAATATGAATACTAATACCAGAAGATGATAAAACAAATACATAAATAAAAGAACTTGGCCAAGTCAGATTTACGTTGATTACAATTTTTTTTTCATTAGTCTTTGTCAGTTATTATTTTCAAATCGAAAGCGGATAGAAATTGCACGATTCTGGAACATAAAAATCTGGCTCTCTTTCATTCAAAATACTGTTCAACTTTTCAAGTTTTGACCTGTTTTACATTTCGCAGTATCTCCACACTTCCCAAAAGACTGTAACAAGCAACGTAAATAAGGTGCCAAAATGTATTGTGCAGATATTATCGCAATAGATGGTGAACTTACTGGACTCCGCAGTATCTACTCTGTGGGTTGCCTGATCACCAGGTACCCTATCAACACCCTTGGCAATGCGATGAACAACTGAATTTTGGGATGAGGCCACAAAGTCATCTGTTTGCCCAGGAAGCGATACATCTTCATATGATGGTACAGGCAATCCAGAATTTTCTATACTTTCCCAGAGAGGACTTCCATTGTGCCAAGCCCTGGACTCTAATATCTGTTCTTCAATCTAAAGAAAGAGACATATCTCTGTTATTACTAATAATTTCGTTTCTTTAGTAAGAATAAAACAGTTAAAAATTATGGAAACTTTCATTCTGTGACATCAATTCCAGGCCTAACAGCCAAAAGTAACTGAGAACACTTTCATAATCAGAAGCTATTTTTCTTTTTTTTAATACCAGTAACTTACAAGATTCAGATGTTTCACCATATCACGAGAGAGTTGATCTTCGACACGTACGATCACCTCTATTACTTTGTAGAAATAATACGATTCCAAGTTTAATGCTTCTAGAATCCATGGAAAAGTTCTCTGTGAGTTATAGGAATAGATCACAATTTCTAGACAACAAGCAAAGAGTGAATGGTGGAATATTTCCTGTTCCAGCAAATTCTGTAAGAAAAGTGGATTAACATTAAATATTGGTAATGTAAAATGCATCTGAGAAGTCATCTTGTAACAATAATTCAAATCTACAACTTACACTGACAAATAAAGTAATGTTTCCTGCATGATTAAGAATGAAGCTGTGACTATAACACAAATATAATCAAAGGCTTTGTCACTTACTGAGCACTCACATTTTCACTGAAAAGCCATACAAAATTGGAACAGATACAACAGAAATTGGACAGAGGGAGGAGGTACAAGACAAAGGGGAAGGAAATGGGGGTAAAAGTTTGAGGAGGTGAAGTGAGATTACGATTTGGAGGCGGAGGAGGTAGAGTTAACGGGTGAGGGAAAGGAACTGGAGCTAAGGGAGGAGGCAATGGTTGGAAAGTACAGCAAAATACACACAGCAAACAAAGATGGAGGAGAGAATATGAGGGGGCAGGACAAGTTATGTACATGAGTAGGTACAAAATAAGAATGAAAGGGGAATGTGGGAGAGGAAGAAGGGGGGCAGGGGAAGGCACAGAGGGAAAGAATGCAATATGCCAAATTAAAACAATCAAATTATTGTTCATTCAAATACTTACAGTCATATCATAACCTGGTTTCTTTTTACTTTCATCAATCAAAATATTTTCAAGTAATTTATAATACAAGCATTCGCCTAACTGCAGCCTCTTTCTAGCAAAATCGATATTAGCATTTTGTGTCTTGTTCATCTGCTGTGTATACTGCTGACAAAATAAATTACCGAGATCTTTTATCCAATGTTCTATAGTTTCCTGGGGATTGCGGGCACATTGCCTGAAAAAGAAAAACAATTTGAAAATTATATTGCAAACCTTACCCATACCCTAAACCCAAAACTGTCAGCTTTAAGATAAAAATGTACTGTTGATTTAAGAGAATATAAAATCACAATAAACTTTCAATGAATCTCACTGTAGATGTGGAATGTGGCAATTTACATCCTTCAGAAGAAACTCTTAATTGTCAATATTGACTTGAGGACTTTTATATCATGTAAACTGATCCTGTTGGCCTTGGGTTCTTAGATACAGAAGCTCTGCACTAAGCTGCATTCAGATTGATGTGAGCACAAATGTGTCAAACTTTAGCACTGTTTAAGTGTATCAACACAACCGTTGGGCACCGGCATGGTAGTGTATCATCAGTATGGTAGTAACAGGTTTTTCTGGTATTTCTGTGTTCTTGGAAAGTCAGTTTTTTATGCAGGTGAGGTAAATGTTGACAATATTTGAGCTGAGGAAATTTGGATGACAGTTTCGGTTCATGGGACATATCTACGCCTACACTTTCCTGCAAGACATTTGGCAAACTAAACAAACAATAGTGGATCTTAAGATTACAACTGCTTCAATGATTTTCCTATTTAGAGTCAATAAACTGTGCAGCTTTACAATCCAAAGACAGGTCAGAGGATGAAAGAGTATTTCAACATCAAACAGAATACAGTAGATTATCAGAAGCGTAGTGAAGATAAAAAGACTGTTTATAATTAAAAATCAAACTATGAGTTATATTACATAAAAAATTGTGAACAAAATTACAGTATGGGCTTTATCATAAAAAGAAAATTAAGAGCAGTATTATAGATGTTGAACAAATACCTGACTGAACAACAAGTACCATATTAAAAACAACCACTCCAGCAGTATCATTCAAACCTGTGTACTAACATATGTTTTGATAACATGATAGAAGGCCTCTATGAAGAATTACTGAAACTGATGAATTAAAGCAAATCCCACATTAAGTCACTCATGTGGTACTTTAAGAGGAGAAAACGGCCTTCAATGGGAAACTTTGCATACAATACCAGACATGAAGATACTTTACATTACTAGAATTTGCAAAAAAGAACATGTGTGGCCATAACACATTCTTCCAGAAGAAAACAAACTGCAAATGGAATTGGCAAGGATCAAATTGACCAAAAAGTGAAACTGGTGACACACTAGCTCATCCAGTGTATCTGGATACCCTTTGCTTGTACTCTGCTTGGGACACTTTCAGTGAGGTGTCTGAATGTCTGTGGAGGAATGATAGCCCATCCTTTCTCAAAAGCCGAAACCAGAGAAGTAGTTGATGTTGAACACTGGGTTTCTGAGTGTCATAAGGAGACAACACATAAAACACCCCCATAGCACTACACTATCTCCTCCATAATTCACTTCTGGTACTGCACATATGATGGCAGGCAACTTTCTCCAGGCATTCTCCAAACCCAAACTCTTCCATCAGATTGCCAAAGGATAAACAAAGGGTATAGTGTGATTCATCGCCCCAAATCACTAGTAGCCAGGCATCCTTGCCCAATGGCGCAGCCCTTTACACCACCTAAAGCGTCGCTTAGCACTGAATACAAAAATGTGTGGCTTCTGAAGAACTGCTCGACCTTGTACCTGATCCTTCTTAACTCCCTGAGAACAATTATTTGCTAGCTGGACTGCTGACAGCAAATTGGAACTCGCAATTGATTTCAAGCCATTTTTTGCTATTACCCACCGCAATATTTGACATTCCCTGTCCAACAGTACAAGAGGTCTACCTGGTTCTGTTTAGGTGTGGTTGTTTCTTTGCACTTCCTCTTTCACATCGCATCACCAACAATCAACTTGGGCAGCTTTGTAAAGGTTGAAATGTCCCTAATGGATTTATTACTCTAGTGATGTCCCATAAATAGCCCACATTTGAAATCACTGAGCTCTCCTGACCAAAGTATTTTATCTATCAATACAGAAATTTTACAAGACTTGACAGTTTGAAACTTAAGAGTTTGGAGTAACTGTTAAACAGTAATAAGAAAATAAAATGTTCCAGAAAAACAAACATCATAAATTTAAATTAAGTTAAATATCTTCGAAAATAAAGATTATATCAACATAGATGAAAGGGGCAATTATTTAACAACGGTACTTCTGCAAACAGCAGATGTTGCAGGTACAAAGGAAAAAATCTCAAACAGAACATAAAACAACAGAACATGATGGGTTAAACAAAACTACTGTGAAATATATTTTGGATAATGTGACGAGATACATTGAAAACTTGATAAGCATAACGAATGATGATTGGGGGAAAGAAAAAAGGAAAAAACATATGTCATCAAGGTGGCAAACAGCACAGTACTTAACAAAGAAAAAAATTTAAAACATTTCAAGTTTTCTTTAGTTCCAGAGATGAATGGGAAATGTAAAGCATTAATATGAAAATAATACTGTTGTGACTCGCCGATCTTTCAAAGTGCCGCCGCGCAGTTACATGTGTCCTCTACCTTCAGCACTGCCTGCCAGCCATGCAGCAGCAGCGCCACCTAAGCGGCCAGCCAGCCAGCAGCCGCTAGACTCGCACTCAGTTATGATTTGACTGTTAAAGTGTTCACACGTCTTACTCTGTTTACTTGGTCTGTGACTTCATGTATTGCATCGTCCTTGAAATATATTTGTTCAACTTGAAGTTATAACAATTGGTGACGAGGTAGTGAATTTTTCCTTTTCATCGTTGACCCACATGTTTCCATGGCTACTTTAGTGCAACTATTGCAAAGTCTCACAGAACAGCAAATGCTTCTCACAAATGCGATTCATGATTTCGTCGCGGCATCCAATGTGGGGCATCTCTCGTCGTCGTCTGTACCTCCTTTTCCTCCTTACGATGAGACAGCGGAAGACTGGTCTGATTACGAAAAACGTCTTCGACAGCACTTCTTGGCATTTCATGTCGTGGATGACCAAACATGTAAGTCTCTGTTCTTTTCATGGATTTCATCTCAAATGTATCATTTGTTGTCGCAATTGGCTCCTTTGGAAGATCCTGTGTCCTTGTCCTTTGCTGAAATGTGCTCACTTCTGTCTGTCTATTTTAAAAGCATACGCATGTGGTAGCCTTTCATGTTGCATTTTATCGCTGTCAAAAACAACCGAATCAATCCTATTGCACTTGGGCTGCTGAACTTCACGGCCTCAGTAGAAAGTGTCAATTTGTTACTGAAGTTCACAAAGAATCATATGCCGATTCCATGGTACGGGATGCTATTATCCAGTCGGCACCCGACAAAGAAGTTAGGCAACGTGCCCTTCAGTTGGCAAATCTGACTCTGAATGAAGTCCTCTCCATCGCTCAGTCTTTTGAAATTTCTTGCGCCGCTGGAACGCAAATAGAGGCATGGGGTGACGTCGGGTAAGTACTAACTCTTGTGCGCTGTTGACGAAGCATGTGGCGTGTCCCCGCCGGCCACGTGGCCACTGTACGCTCCCAAGCGCTGCCTCGGCCTAACCGTAAACGAACCCCTAAGAAACCGCAGCAAACCCCACGGCAACTTCCTTCATGTCCGCGGTGTTTTACGAAACATTCGCGAGAGCATTGTCCACAACATTGGGCCAATTGTCACAAATGAAAAAAAGAGGTGTCATGTGTTATCCGTTTGCAAATCCGACCGCATACATGAGGTTCATGAACATGACGCTGATTCTAATTCTGTGTTGTCTGTCAATTGTACTTCTTCCCTTTCAGGGAAGTTATTCCTCACTGTCCAAATACTTGGTCGAGAGTTTCGCATGCAGGTGGATACTGGTTCTGCTACCACTATCATCAATTCTCATACGTGTCTTCATTTAGGTTCTCCAATCCTGTCACCTGTCACTAGGCAATTATGGACTTACAATAAACAGAAGATTTCTCTCTTGGGACAATTTGATGCTGAGGTATCTTACGCATCTGTCGTTCGCTCTGTTCCCACATTTATGGTCGCCATAGTAACACGGAGACTTTTTGGTTTCGATGCCTTTCGTGTTTTTGGGTTCTCCATAGATGACTCCGTCAATATCGTCTCTGATGCTATTCCTTATGCTCGATTGGATTCCTTGTCGACGACATTTTCGTCTCTTTTTTTTTTTCTCCTGGGTTAGGCCGTGCAAACGACTTTGAAGCTCATATCACACTCAAACCCACTGCTCGGCCTAAGTTTTTTTGGGCCTTTGAGTTCAGGTAAAACGGGAGCTGGATTGTCTCACTGCTTCGAGGATCTTGCTTCCTGTTACTTCCAGTGAGTGGTCCTCTCCTGACATCGTCATTGCTAAGCCAAATGGTGATACTCCTCTCTGCCGCAATTCCAAAGCCACTGTAAATGCTCAATGCCTTATCGACACTTACCCTATGCCTCGACCTGAAGAATTGTTCACTAAACTTGCTGGAGGCCAGTATTTTTCTAAACTTGACCTGTCAGAAGCTTATCATCAACTTCCTCTCGACGCTGCTTCCTGGCAGTTTCTGGTCCTTAACACGCCTTTCGGCCTCTATCAATACCAACGATTGCCATTTGGGGTTGCCGGCGCCTCTGCTCTCTTTCAGCAATTTTTGCAACAATTATTGCTCACTGTCCCTGGGTGTATAAATCACATGGACGACATTGTTGTCACTGGCTCCACCACTGAAGAACATCTTCAAAATCTCCACACACTTTTTCATGTCTTACAGACTGCTGGTCTTAAGTGTAATCTTCAGAAATCAAAAATTTTTGAGGCATTTATCACATACTTGGGGTTTCAACTCTCTCGGGATGGTATTCGTCCGCTTCAGCAAACTGTCGCTGCGATCAATGCCCTTCCTCGCCCTACATCTCTTAAGGAACTGCAGGCCTTCTTGGGGAAAAGAGCATACCATCACAGGTTTTTACCATCTGCTGCTTCTGTGGCTCAGCTGTTGCATCGCCTGTTGCATAAAAACGTGCCTTTTCACTGGTCCACGTCATGCGATGTGGCTTTCCAGAATTTTAAGACTATGTTGAAACAGGCCCCATGCCTGGCTACTTATCGGCGTGGCCAACATCTTGTCCGTGGCACGGACGCCTCTCAATACAGGGTCGGTGCAGTCCTTGCGCACTGTTTTTCTGACAGTTCTGAACAACCCATAAACGCTCATGGATGCCCAACAAAAGTATAAACAAATTGAAAAAGAAGCTTTGGCCATTATACTCTTCATAAGTTTGGTGTTTTTCTCTATGGATCCAAATTTCATCTTGTTACAGATCACAAACCACTTGTTTCCTTGTTTCATCCATCAACGTCACTTCCCAACAAGGCTGCACACTGCCTCCAGCGTTGGGCTCTTTAGTTGTCTCATTTCAATTATGAGATTCATTTCTGGCCGACAGCTCAACATGCGAATGCTGATGCACTGTCTCG
Source organism: Schistocerca gregaria (assembly GCF_023897955.1). Taxonomy (NCBI): domain Eukaryota; kingdom Metazoa; phylum Arthropoda; class Insecta; order Orthoptera; family Acrididae; genus Schistocerca; species Schistocerca gregaria. Next base: position 654,958,947 of record NC_064924.1, read on the forward strand.
CCTTCCCATGGGTCCTGATCTGGCATTCAATAGGGACGAACTTTTGTGTTTCCACCTGGATGTTGCCGAGTAGCGGGTTGTGGATGGGTTCCCCATCACCTGGGACCGGCTGGTAGCTGCTATGGGTTCTGACCAAACCCTCTCCCGGGTTTTATGCTGTATTCAAAAGGGTTGGCCAGATCGTCCGCCCGCTAAGACTTCTGATCCATTGCAGAACTACTATACTTTGTGTTCCCGCCTCATGGCTAGGGATGGTGTTATACTCCTTTCCACCGAAAATGCTTCGCCGCGTGTTGTGGTGCCTCCATCTTTGCGTGCTCTGGTCTTGCACATCCTTCACCAAGGGCAATGGGGTGTCTCTCGCACAAAATCTCTGGCGCGCCGTTATGTGTACTGGACCGGCATTGACTCTGAAATCGCACACATGTTCGCTGCCCCCCCCCCCCCCCCCCCCAAAGTCATCTTTGTCATTGAGGCCTTCGACTGAGAAGCCCTGGGAGCGTATTCATGCTGACTTCGCGGGACCTTTTTTAGGTACTTATTGGCTTCTCATTATTGATGCCTACTCGAACTTTCCTTTCATTGTCCACTGCACATCACCTACCACTGCGGAAACCACCAATGCTCAAACTCGCATTTTCTCTTAGGAAGGCCTTCCCTCTACTCTTGTTACTGATAATGGTCCGCAATTTGCCTATTCCGATTTTGCGAATTTTTGTCCCCGTCACGGTGTCATGCATGTCACAGCCCCTCCGTTCCATCCACAGTCAAACGGTGAGGCTGAACGACTGGTCCGCACATTTAAGGCTCAGATGAGGAAACCCCCGACTTCTTCTGCTGCTGCTGATGTGCTTCTGCAACTTCTGGCTTCTTACCGTTTCACCCCCATGAGCGACCACAGCCCGGCTGAGCTCTTACATGGCCGCCAGCCCCGCACGCTACTTCATCTTCTGTGGCCTTCCAACTCACGGCCGCGGGTGCCTTCGCTTGGCCGGTTCACCGCCGACGACCTTGTATGGGTACGGGTGGCCAAAATGGAGTCCCGGCCGCATCTTACGACACCGTGACCGATACCTGTATGAAATCCAGACGGACACGGGTGTTGCGGTGCGTCATTCAGACCAGCTTCGGTCCTGTGTGCCGGCAACGCCGATTTCGGATGCTGTTACACCACCTTCGGCTCTACCTGACGCTCGGGATCCTGGAATCTCTCATTACTCAAAACACAGTCCTCTGATCATCCTATCGGTGTCAGCGTAAGAACTGACACCAATAGGAGACTTGCCTATACAGGAACCGGATGACCATAATCTGTCGGAGCAACTCTATCCGCCTCCTCCTCCTCCTCCTACGGACGCGGACACATCGCCCATGTCTCCTGTTATAACAACCGGACTTGCCGCAACGGGCAGATTGGTGCACGGGGCCCCAGCAGATTCGACCCCCACGTCTCCTGTCATCTCGACCCATTATCATCGGGGACACTTCAAAGGGGGGAAAAGTGTTGTGACTCACCGATCTTTCAAAGTGCCGCTGCGCAGTTACGCACGTCCTCTACATGCGGCGCTGTCTGCCAGCCACCAGCCATGCAGCAGCAGCGCCACCTAAGCGGCCAGCCAGCCAGCAGCTGCTAGACACGGACTCAGTTATGATTTAACTGTTAAAGTGTACACACGACTTACTCTGCTTACTTGATCTGTGACTTTCATGTATTGCGTCTTCCTTGAAATATATTTGTTCAACTTGAAGTTATAACAAATACCTTTCCAGATATAACACTGGCTGAAGCATAAAATGCCATTGATATATGAAGAAAAGAGAAGGCATCTGGAGATGACAACATTTCAATACAAATGGTCAAAGTCACAGGAGAAGTAGTACAAAAGGAAATTGTAAAATTATTAACAGAATGCCTGCAGGAGATGGCAATTGCCCAAAAGTTGGAAAATGCTATAATTTCCAAATTTCATGACAAAGGAGGGCAGTTTATTTTCTATTTGCAGAGCTGAGGGCTTCTCCTAGTTCTTCCATTCATAAATCATCTAGCAATTCAATTTTAATTTCACCCTCTTCTCCTCCGTGGAGCATGTTTCTTCATACCACATGTTTTTATAATGTTCTATCATTTTTGCTTGTTAGATGCGATTTATTTGAACAACTTATCTTTATGTTTGTTTGAATATTTCCACTATTTTATAAGCTATTGTTTCCCTTCTTTGGATATTGTTTTCTATTACACTTACAAATCCAGTCAATGATTCTTGATTGAGCATGTTTCATTTCTTAATTTTCTGCAGTTCTCTCTTGTTTGTAAATACGATTCTCCTCTGTTGGTTCAGAGAGTGTAGTGTTTTTTCATTATATCTTTAATTTCAGTGCATAATTTTTTCAACCCTTCCTTTTTCTGAGGGCTTCTTCAGTTGCTTTTTTAATGGCAGTTTCTACAACTTTTCATTCTGTCTCTGTTTATACCAACTGGTTCTCCCTGCTCTAGTTTTAGAGCAAAGACTCTAAACTATGGCCCACAGGCCAACACCAGCCCGCAAATGCCATCAATCCAGCCTGTGTTAATGGGTCAGATGTGAACGGTGTTTGGCTCGCCACAATTTTTATTACAACCAAACAGTTTATTGAACCCCCTCATAATGAGCGATTCACATGATATACAATATTTCACATAAAGAGTCTCTTCAGTGTTATTTTTCCAGTCTTTAATAACCATTTCAAAAACTACCTTCTGACCTGAATTGGCCTCTCTGATCATTGTAAATGAACACTGAATCACACATTATCCTATAAATTACCACTCTGTGATGCAGAAGCTCCAATACTGCTGTACTCAGTCAGCTGTATTGATTGCAATGAACCTCGCACTGCAATTGTTGTCACCCTTACCACTGCTCGGGATTACATGATGACATTACAAATTCTCTGCATGATGTTGCAAGATCTTTTCCTTGGCAGCACATGGTAACCTTTTCCCTTGCAATATCTGTTTAAGAATTTATATTCTGGTATATCATTGTTAACTAATACAAATTCATTAAAGATACCCACAAGGCAGTACCTATGCATGCTATACATTTTATCAACAACAATGCTATGTACCTTATTCGATAAATTTTGAAGCACAGGCATAAACAAATTTCTTAAGAACTTTCTCCTAAAATAGGGTGTACTGTAGTATACATAGAAATTACAGTACTATATAATACAGCTTTTTTGAGTACCTATTTTTTCAAAATGGGATGCACTAACCTATTCTACACAGATTCCTGTGGAAAAGATGTTTCACTTAACAAGTATTAATTAGGAGTAAGATTCATGAACAAATCACTGTAACACTGTACAGTGTAAAATTTACAATACAAATAAATCATATGAAGTACGTACAATTATCAGCTGTTTTTATTTTATGAACAATTACAATAAACATTAACTGACGTATATAATGTAACTGAACATTTTAACTTAATTAGCTATACGAGATTTCCTGGAAATTTACTGCACAAAAGTAACACACACAAACACAGGCAATTCAACTAAGGAAATAAAACATTGTAATGATGATTAATGAGATTTAGGTAGCTGTAACTGTTTGCAGTTGTGGATCAAGTTTACTAGTGGATATTATCAGCAGCGATTTCAAACACTCATTAGTTACCTTAGATCTGTAAATACTTTTTGTATATTTTATTTTGGAGAAAGTTTCTTCCCACACAGATACACAGTACATAATATGGTGTGTGTGTGTGTGTGGGGGGGGGGGGGGGCAGACCATGAGCACACTTATGCAACTGATCAAACTGTGTGAGTGGATGACATTTATAAAATTCCAGCAATATGAATTTAAATATTTACCTTTATAAAAATCACTGCACTGTAAATCAACCATTTCCACCTGAAGCTGGGACAAGAGTTTCTACATCAATATATATATATATTTTTTAAATCTTGATACTGTGTGCAACAGCATAAAAATCAAAAAAGAAGACTCTAAATTTATTTTTAAGGCACTCAACATTTCATTTGTGAAATTTGCCGGAAACTGAATCACTGAATACTGACAATGTTCTGCACATATTAAAAGGTGTGAAAATTTTTTTGTTTAACTGAGACACAAAACAATTTTTTGTCGAAAGGCTTGAAACTGAGTGTACAAATCACACAGTAGCTGGTTTTCTTGTTGCGATTTTAAATTAAGATAGTTCATACATTTAATTAAATCTGTATAAAATGGTAACTTCCAAACCACTCATTATTCTGTCAAAAAACCACATCACAAGTTTTCCACAACTATAATATAGTAATTTTCTTCAATCTATTTAATAAACTCATGGAACTGACAATGACTGACAGCATGTGTTATTACATAATTAACTGCTAACATGAATGGAATTTAAAATGTTTCGCGTATGAGGTCTGTTAGAAAAATTCCAGCTTCACCCACAACATTTTTCTGCACTTAACCTTTTACTTATTGTGTATGGTCTCCTTTGAAATACTCTCCTCCACAATTGATACACTGCCCCCAACACCATTTCCACTTCCAGAAGCAGTCATGGTATACCTCTTGCTAGATTACACAAAGTGCTGTCCGCGAATTTTCTTTCGCCTTGTCAATCATTGCAAATTTCCGTACTTTTAGCGGGGTATTCAACTTTTTTATTTCCAAAGTCTGCAGGAGCCAGGTCTGGAGAGTACAGAGGATGAGGCAGCACAATGCTTTTGTACTTTGTGCAATAGGCATATACCACCAGGGGTGAATATCCGTTACCGTGATGCAAGAGCCATGAATTGTCTCATCTCATTACAGGACATTTGCTTCCCACATTTTCTCGCAGGCATCGCAACACGTCCTGATAGTACTATCGATTAGTTGCACAGTTCTCTATGTGCATTGCTACAGGTCTGTGTGTACATAATTGGTTCCTGTAGAATGGTACTTACTGTCTTCAAGTTGTTAATGCTTCCATGGACTAAAGTTGTGTTCAGTCTAGTGGTCATATAGCACTCATAACTAATTACAACACAATTTTCTACTCTGGTTGGTTGGATGGTTGAACAACAAGAATCATTCACAACTGTGTTGCACTACCAATCACAGGTACTGGGCAATCAATCTCAGTCATTGGCTTCTGCTTTGTCTAGTTGGCATGATCCTCATTTTGTGTCGCCTGGTTTCGCCCTCCGTGGCTCCATGGTTTACCCACCTCTCTTTTCTACATACAGTAGAGGAATGGGACGCATACAAGAAACATCAGCAACAACACTTTTAAGTCATTTGTATTACTGACACTATTTTATGTTGTGCCTTGCTCCTTTCATGGATATCAACACGAATGTATCCAGTCCTGTGTCAACTCACCTCACTGCAGAATCCATATTCTTTAACATGTGTCCAAAAATGTGACCTCCTTTCAAAGTGCTACTGTAAGCACACCCATGTTATTGCAACCCGAGTTGAGTTTTACAGCTACAGGAAGCAACCACATCAATCCTGTTGAGCATGGCAGCTGAACTTCACGGGTTAAATGGTTGTAATAATTTTTTGTCTGAGCAGTATGCTGATCAGCTGGTGACACATGCTATTACTCGTTTAGCTCCAGATCATGATGTGCAAGAGCATGACCTCCAGCATGACAATCAATCCCTCTTTGAGGTTTTAGCTACTGGATGGTTGTGTGAGGTGTCATGAGCTGCAGCTAACCAAATTGAGTCGTGGTGTAAGGTATCAGCAATCCAACCCTCTCCTGCACACCAATCTTCAGACAGTTCAAAGGGGGAAGACAATGGTCAGGGCATTCCACATACGATCACAACATCATGGTGACTGGCCACACTCCCAACAGTGGCCACACCAACAAAGTAAACAGACCAGTAAACACCAATGTACGCGTTCCACACTTCCATCCCGCTCAAAATGCTGGTCTACCTTCAAAATTACAACAAAAAAGGTCACACTGCTTCTGTTTGTAATACAAAAATTCAGCACAACGATCCTGATGTGGATATGGATGTAAACATTGTATCGGCTATTTCTGTTGCACCAAACAAACTTTCCATCGATGTTACGGTCTTTCATAAAGTTCTGCACATGCAATGTGAATACAGGAGCTGCAGTAGTAACCTCGTTAAAACTCACAAACTTATATGGCTTCCCCCCGCTTCTCACAGTTTCACAGAAGTTTAGTAAATTACATAAACAGAGTATTCCTTTCTCGGCAAAATCTCTGACCCAGTGACCTGTAAGTCAGTAGTCCGGTCACTTACATTTCTTGTTGCAGATAAAGCACGTATGGAGAATCTTTTTGGATTAGATGCTTTTAAGTTGTTTGGTTTTACCATTTCAGATAAAATGAATTTAGTGTCTGAACAAGTGCCATACATACAGTCAGGAGCATTACGTTCTGAGTTTTCCTCTTTGTTCGCTCCTTGATTGTGGTGTGTCAACAATCTTCAAGCACACAATACTATGAAACCATCTGCTCGGCCGACTCCTTTCCAGCCCGTCCAGTTCCAGTGGCACTTGGGAAACAAGTCAAAGATGAATCACATCACCTCGCGGAATCTGGCACCATTCAGCTTGTTGCATCAAGTGAGCAGTCTATCCCCTTAGTTATCGTACAGAACCTATCGGGCCGGTTACGTATCTCCAGCGATTTTAAAGTTTCAGTGAGTGCACAGTCTATGGTGAATACATATCCAATACCGCATCTGGATGAAATTTTTGCTAAGTTATTACATGTGGTCAATATTTCTCAAAAATTGACTTGTCGTATGCCTATTCACAACTCCCTTTAGCTACAGTATCACAATGTATATTAGTTGTCTGTACCCCTTTTGAACTGTACCAATACTTGCTGTTGCCTTTTGGAGTTGCCAGTGCTCCCATTATTTTCCATTTTTTTTTTTTTAACAACTTACAGCATTTGTGCTGAGTTGTGCAAACTATTTGGAGGAAATTGTAGTTTCTGGTACCTCTACTGAGAAACATTTACGAACTCTCCATACAAAGCAGCCAGGTTGAACTGCAATCTAGAAAAATTTCAATTTTCAACATTCTATCGTTTCTCCTGATTTTGAAGTTTCTTACAAGGGTCACAAACCCCTGCATCAACATGTTTGTGCTATTGTGTCGCTCTAGAAAAACCTGAAGTTCTTTGAATGATGTAGGGCGTGGAAGCGACACAATAGCAGAACCATGTTGTTGCAGGGGTTTGTGACCCTTGTGAGAAACTTCAAACCAAGATAAATGATAGAAGGTTAAAAAATTGACACTGGCAATATCGTGTGCCACCAAATTTTTGCCTGGGGCAGTGATAATGGCACAGCCACTACATGCACTAATGTGAAAAGCGACACAGTCTCGCTGGTCTCTGACCTGCAAAACTGTGTTCTTCACCCATAAGACCATGTTGAAGCCTGCGCCCTGCTGCTTACTGACATACCAACCACGTCTCTACTTGGTCCTTGTGACTGATGCTTCACAGTACTGGCCGGGGGCTGTACTGGCTCATAGACAGCCTGATCGCTCTGGGTGGCCTATTGGTTACACCTAAAAATGCTGACCCCTGCTCAAACTACGTACTCTCAGATAGAAAAGAAAGCTTTGGCCATTGTATATGGTGTGAAGAAACTCCATGTTTTTCTCTACGATACCAAATTCTATCTGGTCACCGATCACAAACCATTGGTTTCCTTAGTCAGTCCTCCTGCGTCCTTACCAGAAAAAGCGTCACATCGCATTCAATGCTGCACTTGTTTCCTTTCACGTTACAATTACATGATTCAGTTCCACCCTACAAATCAACAAATAAGTGTTGACGCCTTATCCTACCTGCCAGCCATTTCCAGCTCAGGATTTGATCAGGAGGAATTTATTTGTTTCCACATTGATGTCCCCACACAGCAGATGGTTTCCCTGTAACTAACACACAGACTGTGAAGGCTGCAGCTTCGGATCCCGTTTTTCGAAAGGTCGTCACAACCTTTTCGTGCATCCAGCCCCCTCCATAATTATTACAGCTTTCGACACAGATCCCGTGTTGTGGATGGTTTTCTGCTTTTACCCATGGATCGTGCGCCCGTTAGCTAGTGATTATCTCAATGCTTCATTTGGAGATTCCCCATTTATCAAATGCAGATCACTTTGGTGTATCGTGCACAAAAGCATTGGACCACTGGTACGTGTTTTGGTCTGGCTTTGACAGTGATATTACCCACTTGGCTGTCTCCTGCTCACTGTGTGTGACGCATCAAGCAGCTCCCCGGGCAACTTCGTCATCTCCTTTGACTTTCATTTTCAATATGTTGTTTGTTGTGTTTTCATATCCACAACTGCCACAATCATAGCTTCGATGAAAATTTTTCACTCTAAGGCTTATCCACAACTTTCAGCGTCTGATGATAGTCCACAATTTTCATCACAAGAGTTTGCCGCATTTTGCAATTTCAGTGGTATCCACCATATCCTTGTCCCACCATTCCATCCACAATCTAATGGTACGGTGAAATGCCTAGTGAGAACATTAATAGCTCAGATGAAAAAATATGTAGTCAATTCTTTGTCCGATGTTGCCTTACATCTATCTCTTTCCTTGTACTGTTTCAACCATTTGATGAGAAGAGCCAGGCAGAGATCCTCCATGTGCGCCAGCCAAGGACACTGCTACAACACCTGTGTCCTCCACCTGGAGATCAAATCATGCAGCTGCTGCATTTCTTCCACTCAGGTGTGGTTGTCTGGGCTCACTGTTTCATCAGACGTCACCCTACATGGAGCCGCATTTCTTCCACTCGGGTGTGGCTGTCTGGGCACACTGTTTCGGACGTCACCCTACATGGATTCCAGCTATCATAGCCAGATGCCGGGGGTGGTGTCGCTGCGACATCTGCATGGAGGACGTTATCTGCTAAAGGCACCGCGATCAGCTTCGCCTCTACACGGACAGCCAGGCGTCCCCTTGTTGGTTAGTTGATTTGGTGGAGGGAACCGAACAGCGAGGTCATCAATCCCATCAGATTAGGGAAGGAAGTTGGCCATGCCCTTTCAAAGAAACCATCCCGGCAATTGCTGAAGCGATTTTAGAAAATGAGAAAAAACCTAAATCAAGATGGCCGGACGCGGGATTGAACCGGCATTCTCCCAAATGCAGGTCCACTGCACTAACCAATGCACCACCTCGCTTGCTCTGGGCACCCCCTGATGTCACACCATCTCCTCTGAGCCTGTCCATATTGCACTTCATATCACCTGCTGATGCCACCAGTTCTCCTTTCCTGTGAGGGTGAGAGCATCCATCTTCAGTTGCCAAAGCAGCATTTCCTCTATTACATCCAACACCACCATCAGGGACTCCATCACCTGTTCCTGAGCAATGCTGATCCTATGGTTTGGCACAGGAAGATGTGTGCAGAATATGTCCATGCCCGAAGCACTTCAGACAGTAGGCTCCCATTGCAGCATGCCACCTTAGCCACAAAGTAATGGATGAGGACAGATCTGACGTCTCAATAATCTGTGATCTCCCTAAGAGAGGAGGAATACAGTGGCACGTGCATGGGTGCACGATTTCAAAAGGCTGTGCATGTGGCAGTGCAATGTCATCCGCAGAGGGCACCTTAAACGTGTGTGTGTGTGTGTGTGTGTGTGTGTGTGTGTGTGTGTGTGTAGTTATGTTCAGCCTCCTAGTCATGTTGTACTTATACCTAACTGTAACAGTCGTTACTATACAGTTAGCATTGTAGTAATGCTTTCTTACTACAAGCTTGTTTCGGCTAAAGTGCCACTCTCAAGTAAACCTGTAAATGTAGTAAGCTTGTAGCTATAAGCACTACTAATTAACTTTTTGCGGCGTACCTAGAATAATTCAATATAAAATGTCGTATTATGACGTATTCTATGCTGCAGGCCTAGCCTAACAGAAAATTTAAACTAATTAAAACTTAAATTCAGCTGTGTTCTTTCAAGTTATTTGATAAACATTCAAAGCAATTATTTAGTAATCAGTGTGACAAGGTAATGGGAAAAATACACATATTAGGAAGATTTTGGATGTGCAGCAACATCTACACTGAATATTTTCATAATATGAAAATATAAATATGAATTCCATCAAACACAGCATGTTAGTTTCCAGAGCACTGAAATTGAAATTGCAACGAGCTATTGTCAGTCAATCATAGTTCACGTCAGGTGATGTCGCCAGCCAGTGACATCAGATATTCAGAGCATAAGACACATGATGTAGTCAGCAAATATCAACATCACATGATGTAATCAGCAAATAGCAACATCACTGTTAAGTACCGCGAGCGCACAAATAGGAGAAGTTCATGGTTTAAATTCATATACATATAGTATAGCTACACAAAAAGCTGAAATTTCAAATATAATATTGGTCTTTTTTGTGTGTGTTATCCCTCAACATAAATCAAACAACAATTTTTTTTTTGTAAAATTTTAAATGGGGACTTAAATGTCATCTTCTGGGGCGAAAATTTTCTAAGTGACTGGTCCTCAAAGTGTTAAGTTATGGATGAAAGTCAGACATTCTGTGATTTAAGAAATTAATTGCACATTCTCACATGTAACATAATTCATCTTGCATAAAAGGAAAGCAATATTTCTCAAATCACCATTTGCAATACTTTCCCCACAGTCTGTTAGAAACAGGTTTGTTTGAGCAGTTGCCATAGTGCACCAGAATACAGGTGTTACTGTGCAAGCACAACTACAATGATGTAGGAAGCCCATGAGTGGTATTTGCACTACTCACATACCTTTTGCCGCATTTCCATTTGGAATTTCGTGTCTACTGGGACATCACGTGACCATGTTCAGCATATTGTTACGAGGGGACATACAGAGTTACTGTACTTAGAATAAGTGTTTTATCATAGCCTACCCAGGTAAGGAATGTAAAATTAGAGAGCCGTCCTTGACACTTTACTCATTTCAGAACTAGATTCTAAAACTCAAAGTACCCTAATTTTTGCTACGTGGTGACTTTAACAAAGATTTTTTTTTCTTTTATTCATACTCTACAATATTGTTTTGTAGCGTTTCCAATGAATTTTACAATCACACAGCTCTGAAAAAGCTAGTAAGAAGGACTATAAATTTCTTGGGAGGAGGGGGGAGTTGTTTGTATACACCAGAACTAAGAAAATTTAAGCTTTTTATTACTTTATCAAACTGTATAAAAATTAACAATGTTACTTCTGAAGCCAAGAAACTATAATTGGCGGTTTATATTCTACTCCAGGAGTAAATATGAAGACTTCATGAGAGTTATAATGATAAAACATGGTGTGCTGCCACTATATTATTTACTAAAGAATAGTGCTCTGTACATTTAATACATACATGACACAAACCAAGAAATAATGTCAAGCCTAGAGGAGGTACCAGTCAGGTGTTGAAACATTTCCCGTGATCAAAAAAAAACATTACCTTTCACAGAAGGCAGGTATGTAAAATTCTGTTAAAGCGTTTCAAAGTAGTTTTTGAGAAGTTAGTTTTCTTGGAGTGTCATTACTTTGTTATCCCATGTTTGGTTTTTTATGGCATAAGGCCATACGTGCCAGAAGATGAGAATGTGCACCAGAAATTCAGTGAACAGCTTAAATTAGCTAACACTGTGGAATGAAACACTTCCTTTCAACTAAATTGACTGCCTCTATGGAAAAGATAAATAAAAGCCAAATTTCTTTAGCAAAACGTCAAAAATAACTTCATCGTTCTGCAAAGCGATTAATGCTTGATTACTAATAACGTGGAAATAAATCAGAAAACTGAAACCAATAACACATTTTAGTCTTTCGTAGTTATGTAGGTGTATTTTAATTCATTTCATAGCTTCTGGTCAGAAAATGTACAGGCGGGTCACATGGAAACTATTTCCCACTACAACTCTGACTGCTCTGTGCATGCATGAATCTGGTAGCTTGAGTGTTCCAGAAAATTTTATCCAGGTAGCATCTGGCCTCTTTCAGCTGCTGCTTATCTATCTAACAGTCACACTTCAAGCAGTGAGAAGCAGGAAAATGTGCTGCTCAACTGACTTCAGCTCTGCACACGCCACATGAGCCCACTGACAATTGCCCAGTTCTGACACCATGCTCATTGAAAGCAGTTAGCTGTTATGAAGTATTGCATAACCTCCATCCTAATGTCTGTGACACATTCTGCTGTCGGCAAATTCTTGTGCGCTCACTGTGTTTTGTTGTTGTAAACGACACATTTTCTCGGCTACTTAAAAGTTTTGTATTGGTGCTTTTCTCTCATTTATGTATGTTGCAGTGTTATTCTACTGTAGCATGCTAGAGCAAAATTCTTAGTTAGAGTATCAGTTTTACCAGTCAAAATTACAAAAACTTAACTCAAAATAAAACAATGAAAAATTGCCAGAATAAAAAAAAAAAAAAAAATCCCAATTTTTCCCGGTGTGTATATATCCTGTACGAGGCATCAAAATAAACAGGTCAGTAACCTTGTAAGATGATCTTATAATCTTCAGTAAATAGAATCGAGTAGCTTGCCATTCGTTGAGAAAATCAACATATGAAACATCAATATTAGAGAGAGGTAAAATTATGAATGATTTTGTTTTCACTGTAACATGGAATGGACCGTTTCCAGGCATACACTTTAACCCAGGACTGATGATCAATATTCAGGGATATGGCAGGAACAATCAATCAAAGCAAAAGAGTGAACACAGGCTCTAAAACGTATATCTTAAGAGCTTTGAGCACTGTGGCCTAATTTAAATTACTTAATAGGTGACACTCCATACACTGGAGTCGGTTTCATCCAATCAGAGCACTCAACATCAGGCCTGAACCATTTGCTGTTGCCAAACTGCCACTGCAATTGGTCATTTTACTTATAATTCACTGTCCGGCTTTCTTTCTTGAAGTCTTTGGATCCCGATTCATAGATCTGGCACTTTTACTTTGTATTTTATCAAACATGACACACACACACACACACACACACACACACACACACACACACACACACACACACACACACAATGATGCTAATGAAATACACAATTTTCTTATGCAGCACTAACCAAGCACTACTGGATACTTCAGCACAAGATGCGATTCAACATCACGTGTAGAGTTATAATAACCACAGAGATCCGCTTACGTTAGAAAAGCTTCACATGACACTGCATGAAACCGAATTTTGAAGGATGCAATTCATTGTTGTGATGGGGTGATGACCGTTATAAATATAACTATGTAACCCACTGTTATAGCATAGTGCATTGGTTAGCATAGAAAACTGACACACAGAAAGTCATAGGTTTGACTCTCCTCACATCTAGCAAATTTATTTTATTTCTGAATCTTATCAGAAGAGTTTGATTATTACTTTTTTTAAAAATTAATTTGTTCCAGTGCAATTTTATATTTCTACTACTTTGCCACATCATTTAAGCCATCACATTGACTCCTTTTATTTGATCCTATTTTTCTTCATCTCGTTCTTTTCTCATTCTGAATCTGCCTATGTCACTTACAATCTGCAAACAAGTGCCAATGAGAACTTCTCATCACTTGGTAAGACAGTAGCTCTTGTGGCCAATGTAAGGATACTTTCAGGCAATAAATGATAGCAAAAAATTACAGTTTGCTTTTAGTGCCAAAACAGAATTTTTTCTATCTTAGGTTTGCTCTTATAGGTTAGCTTTAATCGTAGTGAACAAAGCGACTGTGTTTTTACTTCTGCTGCAGACTGTCAATTGCAATTTTCTTGGATCCATTGCCAATCAAGGGCTTGTGTCGTCTGGCACAGTTTGGTCATTGGTCACTTAAAATAAGCCGTTGACAGAGCATCTCGCATTTCCGACATACCTCATGGCTGCCACTTCAAACATTGCTTCATGTTACATATTAACAGTATTTGTGAAGTGACCCAGCAAGTGACGAGCTAAGAAAAGAATCAGATCACAAATTAATTCAGGAAGTATTTACTAGATGGAAGATTCAATATGACAAACTTTTTTGCAGCTGCATCCAGTGACTGACAATATCATCAATTCCCACAGTGGTTAATAATATCATTAATTCTCAGACCAGGGCACCAACCATGCTAACAGTTGCAGACACTATAGATCTGACAGACTGCTCTGACATTCTCCAGCCTATAGAACTGATTATTTGCGAAATTTGTGTACAAAAAGTATGTTGCAAGCAATAAAGTAATCTCAATAACAAGTATGTCCAATATCAAAATATATGGCTTGCAACCAATGATGTTGGATGTTGGAGAGAATTTGAAGAGTAGCACATAACAGAAATTAAGAAACACTTACTAGCAACTTAACATGTTAACATTTTAATATCAACGTTGCTCACTCAGATTCAAGAACTTGCAAATGCTTCACGATAATACATAACAGGAAAATGAAAACAGAGAAATCAAACCTGATATATGGAGTGAATATTATAACATAGCACAAGAAAGAAATAATTTGCAAACTGGAGCAGAAACAGACCTACAATCACAGTTCAATTACGTGAAAGATTGTCTTCTATTTCTTAAACAACATCCATTAGAAGAATGAAGTCACATTATTGGCACTATCTATCCAAAACTACACTTAAATACTTGAGTTGTACAACCACATCATCAGCTTCTGAGTGTCCATTTTCAAAAGCGGGATGTGCTTCCTGTCAACAGCACAAAAGACTAAGGGGAAAGTTCTCTCAAAAATTTTATTTTTACGTCTGTAAACAAGAAGTTATGGGTTATGTAATGTTGATTATTGTTGTATTTATTTATAAATAAATATGGTATTAAATCAGGATGTGTATGCGACAAGGGAAAAAGTTCCCGGATTTCTCGGTTAAAAATACTCTTTCTCTCGGATGAAAATACATTTTTTCAATCTTAACTGGCAGTATACTTTTCCTCTGCTGTAAAACTTTTCAATCTTTTGAATGGTTATGGTTTTATACACTGGCGTAGAAATTCCCAACCCTTTAGAAAACAAAACTCATGGGAAAAGACACGTTTTGGAAAGATGTCTGATGTGCATCAATATGTACACCGCAAATTTCATTATTATGAAAGTATAAATTCGAATTCCACCAAACAGCGCACGTTACTTTCCGAAGCATTGAAATCAAGGTGCGATGCACTTTTCTAAGCCAGTCATAGCTCGTGTCACGTGATCTCGCCAGCCGATGACAGCTTATATTCAGAGCATAGGACACGTGATGTAGTCGGCCAATAGCAACATCACTGATAACTAGCGCAAACATACAAATAGAAAAAGTTAATGGTTTAAATTAATATACATACAGTTGTTACAAGAAAAGAAAAGCTTTCACATATAACATTGGTCTCTAAGATTAATCAGCTGCAACAGAAGCTAAGCTTTCACACATAATGTTTATCTTTTTGGCACACGTTACACATTAAGATACACCAAACAAACATGTAAAATTTTTAATAACGACATAAATGTCTGATTTGAGATCAAAATTATTCTAAATAGTCGTCCTCAAAGAGTATATTTTTAAATGAGAGTCAAACGCTCTGTGATTTAACAAACTCATTGTGCATTCTCGCACGTAGTTCATCTTGTGTAAAAGGAAATTTACTTTGAAAGTAACGCTTTTCAAACAACCATTCGCAACATTTTCCCATTACCTGTTAGAAATAGGTTCATTTTAGCAGTTGCCAGAGAGCACCAGATAACAGGTGTCACCGTGTTTGCCCAGCTACAATGACGAAGGATGCTTGTATGTTCTTACATGTACAGCATTAAAAGATCTTACGTATGTCATAAAAGAAACAAGACATTACGGGATACTTCAAGAGCATCGGAATTTCATGAACCATGCTGAAATGCATAATTTGGCTTAAGGTACACACTCTTATGTCCAGATAAAATTTCTTTCTTAGAGTACCAGTACTGTATTGTGTTTGGTTCTTTATTATGGCATATGCGATAGAAGATGGAAACATGCACTTTAAATGCAGCAAACACATGAAACTAGCCAATAGTGTGGAATTAAAAATTTAGTTTCAAATAAATTGACTGCCTAAGTGGAAAAGAATAATAGAAGCTGAATTTCTTTAGCAAACTGACAAAAATAACTTCGTTGTTCTGCAAGGCGATTAAAGACTGACAGTCAGAAAGGTGGAAATAAAATAAAATCTGAAACTAATAACATATTTTAGATATGTGATCTGAAGTTTTCTGGGCGTATTTCCAAATTGAACAGTTCTCAGGTATCCGACGAGGTAGTGTCATAATTTCTCCACCATATTTCAGCAGATGTACACGCTACCGTCTTCAGGTGGTTCCTGACGAATGCTGTGCTGTTCTTCTTGGATCCTATATATACTAGCCGTTACCCCCTCCACCATCCCCCTCCTGTTGTCTTTGGTGCGGCCGGCGCGCATGCACTCAGACAGACTGTGCCAAGAGAACAAGAAGAAGAAACAGAAAAACACACGTCATTGGTGTGCATTCCATTTGTCGGGAACACCTCAAGAAAAATAGGTAGAATCCTGGGGACACACAATGTGAAATGTGTATTCCGACCCCCCGCAAAAACCTTGACTCTACTGGGTTCAGTGAAAGATGACCTAGGCCTTCGAAAAGCAGGCGTTTATCAAATTCCCTGTCAGTCCGCACTGTAGAAGAGAGGTGCTGCGAACACAAGTGCCATACTGAATTACACCAGGCCACTAAATCAGCCGTGGCTGACCACTGTATAGACTGGCCATACTATGGACTATGAAAAAACAAAAATACTCTGTCAATCCTCCTACTTCTGGGACTGCGATACTAAAGAGGCCATCGAAATTTGACTACAGGATGATCTAATTAATAAAAACAGCGGCCTTCAACTTAGTCAGGCTTGGAACTCCGCACTCAGTCTAGAGAGAAAGATGCGATCCCAGAGATCGAGGACCACCCCCGATGGCAGCAGCAGGGAGACTGCAGACCCCAGTTCAGACCCAGGCACCGCTTCCCCCACCACCTCCAGTAGCCACCGTACCGGCCACACCAGACACCAGGAGATGAACGGTGGAGGGGGTAACGGCTAGTATATATAGGGCACCAAGAGGATCAGCACAGCATTCGTCAGAAACCACCTGAAGATGGCAGCGTGTATGTCTGCCGAAATATTGTGGAGAAATTATGACGCTTCCTAGTCGGATACCCGAGAACTGTTCAAACATATTTTAGCATTTCTGTAATTATGTGAATGTATTATAATTCACTTGATAGATCTCGGTCACAGAAATCAGTTTTGTTTTCATTTGACATGAGAGCAATAAATGAAGAGGAAACAGAAAAATCATTAAATGTAAACACGAGTCACATGGAGACTCTCCACTACAACTCAGCCTGTTGTGTGAATCAGCCCCAGATTTACGATATTTCTGAACCAGGGAAACACTATATAGTGAGATAGTGGCAACCCCCTCCCTCGAGCGTTTGAGGAAGGACACCACAAATTTTAAAAAATCGACTTTTCAAAAATATGTTCATTTTGTAGCCCACATCTTTCTGAAGATGTCTGATACATAAAACATGTGTGTTTGAGGAAATGTAAGAGATGTTATTTGGTCGTAAGTGTGCCAAAGTGCAGTGCCAAGTCTCTTCACACAGCATTCTTCTATCGCACGTCACTGTATTTCTCTCTGTGAAATTCAAACATGTAATATTTTGTAATGTATGTCATCAAACTATATTCAGGACAGTGGAAATTAAAATGTCCTGCAGTGCCTCTCCTGTTCCCAGTTGGCCAGTTTGACATCCTGCCCTCTTAAAAAAACAACCTCACAATTAATAATGGATGGGATTGTTTGTAACTGGGAGAACAAGAACTCTTCGGAAAATTTGCACTTTTTATTGCATAGTAGCTAATAACTTGCTGTTTTGTGTGACATAAAATTAAATATAGGATACATAAAACCAGTGAAGATAAGAGACAAGGAAAACAGTACACATTTCTTCAATTCTTAAGTCCTAGCATTTTTTCTCTCTAATCTTGCTACAACTTTACATGGAGTGGTTTCCCTTCTGGGAAAGAATCTATTACCTCATCAAAGTTTGTCAAACGTTTTGCTATATGAAAACTCAAAATGTCGTTATCTAATACTGTTAGTCTAAAATTGTTAATACAAATACTCAAAACTGACGTGGTTTCTCGATCTTATAACAGGTATTTTGTCACTGTCTGCTAGGGGGCAAAAAACCCGAAATAAGCCTGTCTAATATTGCGGAAATTATAACACACACCAAATGAACGAGATTGTTTTGGCACAAAATGGTAATTTTTATAACACGACAGATATAATTCATGAAGTACCTTTATCAAATGCCTATTAGGCCTACTACAAGCAAAAAGTTTTATGTTAGGAAATAGTTTCACATTTCATTCACACACACTAACTTCTGAAACATTTTTATATAAATTTGGAATCGCCATATTCTTCCATGTCCCTGTTTCTTCTCCTTACTCGTTATAACAAACAATCTCGTCATCACTAACTCTGCAACTATTCCTGCCAGTGTAAAAACGTATTCTCCTGACAACTTCACTAACTCTGCCACAATTACCGGTTTAGTTATTTCGCACTTATTCTCCAGTTAGCCATTGTTACATGTTCATACAATTTTTCCACACTGCTCCCAGAATAGAACTTTAGTGGCTGCTAGCCATGGTCTGTACCACTGACCTTTGCTAGTGTAATGGCTGGCCAAAAATTCTCTGTCAAAATTTCATTTTCTTGGATGCACCAAGAAGATAATACGTAATCTTTCTTACCTGTTATTCCTGTTAGTCATTTACTTCCACTCTGCTACTCTGAATCTATGGATTTCGCCGATAATTATAACAACACTGATCATTCGGAAACTCAGTCAATGACATAAACAGATAGCAATTGGCATTCATCTGTTCGACTTTATTCCGCTCAGCTCGTATAGCAGGAAAGCTTATTTCTTGATGGGACCGGGAATCCCCCCAGCAGACATATTACGTACACTATGCACACATTCAAAACTAAACTTGTGATACTATCAGAAATCAACTTACAATATGTTCAAAGTATTCAAAACCAGCAGGGATGTGTTTCAAAATCATAAGAATAACTGATAGACCAATGTGCGCTGGATGCTAGGCACTTTGTGAAACAAGGCTTTTCCCCTTCAAGAATATGAAATTGGCGCCCCACTCCCTTGAAAGTGCCGCTGGGGCAGATACCCCAGTTTGCCCCCCGGGTCCCCGTGTGAATGTGGCACTTTGGGCGCGCCAGTAAAATTTTTTCGGGTAGCATCTGGCTGCTTGCTGCTAATGCTTTTACAGCTAACTGCCATGCTTCCGTAGCCAGAAGCGGGAGAAGGTACCACTGATTCGCAACTAACTCCGCATGTGCCTGGGCTTTCTTGCAACTGCTCGAACGCATCTAATGTACGCAATTGTGATGTCACACTCATTGCAGGCAATTTGTTGTTATAAAGAATTGCATAGTCTTCCTAAAGCTTTTGACACATTTTGATGTTGCCAGGGACTTATCTGAGCACTGGGTTTTGTTGTTGTATATGGTACATTTTGTTTACAACCTAAGTTTTATTTTCGTTCCTCCAAGGATCAAGTAGGTAAAAAGACGAGGGCTAGAAGAAATCCTTGGGTAACAGAAGAAATATTGAAGCTGTGATGAAATTAGCGGAGGTTGAGGCTTCAGTTCCTTTCACCCATTATCACAGCTTCAGTTCCTTTCACCCACTAGCCTCAACCTCCGCTAATGTCAAGTTGCCGCCGCTCATACCTCACCTGTCTCAACAACTTCTTTGCCTCTGTACTTCCGCCTCGACTGACATCTCTGCCCGAACTCTTTGCCTTTACAAATGTCTGCTTGTGTCTGTGTATGTGCGAATGGATATGTGTGTGTGCATGTGTGCGGGCGCGCGCGCGCGCGCGCGCGCGAGCGAGTGTACACCTGTCCTTTTTTCCCCCTTAAGGTAAATCTTTCCGCTCCCGGGATTGGAATGACTCCTTACCCTCTCCCTTAAAACCCACATCCTTTCGTCTTTCCCTCTCCTTCCCTCTTTCCTGAAGAAGCAACCGGCAGTTGCGAAAGCTAGAAATTCTGTGTGTGTGTTTGTGTGTTTTATTTATTGTGCCTGTCTACCGGAGCTTTCCCGCTTGGTAAGTCTTGGAATCTGTTTTTAATATAGAAAAAAAATATTGAATTTAATTCATGAAAGGAGAAAATATAAAAATGTAGTAAATGAAGCAGGCAAAAAGGAATACTAACGCCTCAAAAATGAGAGCGACAGGAAGTGCAAAACGGCTAAGCAGGGATGGCTAGAGGACAAATGTAAGGATGTAGAGGCTTATCTTACTAGGGGTAAGATAGATACCGCCTACAGGAAAATTAAAGAGACCTTTGGAGAAAAGAGAACCACTTGTATGAATATCAAGAGCTCAGATGGAAACCCATTTCTAAGCAAAGAAGGGAAAGCAGAAAGGCGGAGGGAGTATATAGAGGGTCTATACAAGGGCAATGTACTTGAGGACAATGTAATGGAAATGGAAGAGAATGTAGATGAAGACAAAATGGGAGATACAATACTGCGTGAAGAGTTTGACAGAGCACTGAAAGACCCCAGTCAAAACAAGGCCCCTGGAGTAGACAACATTCCATTAGAACTACTGACGGCCTTGGGAGAGACAGTCCTGACAAAACTCTACCATCTGGTGAGGAAGATGTATGAGACAGGCGAAGTACCCTCATACTTCAAGAATAATATAATAATTCCAAACCCAAAAAAAGCAGGTGTTGACAGAGGTGAAAATTACCGAACTATCAGTTTAATAAGTCACAGCTGCAAAATACTGACATGAATTCTTTACAGATGTATGGAAAAACTGGTAGAAGCTGACATCGGGGAAGATCAGTTTGGATTCCGTAGAAATATTGGAACACGTGAGGCAATACTGACCTTACGACTTATCTTAGAAAATAGACTACGGGAAGGCATACCTACATTTCTAGCATTTGTAGACTTAGAGAAAGCATTTGACAATGTTGACTGGAATACTCTCTTTCAAATTCTAAAGGTAGCAGGGGTAAAATACAGGGAGCAAAAGGCTATATACAATTTGTACAGAAACCAGATGGCAGTTATAAGAGTCGAGGGGCATGAAAGGGAAGCACCGGTTGGGAAGGGAATGAGACAGGGTTGTAGCCTCTCCCCGATGTTATTCAATCTGTATATTGAACAAGCAGTAAAGGAAACAAAAGAAAAATTCGGAGTAGGTATTAAAATCCATGAAAAAGAAATAAAAACTTTTAAGGTTCGTCGATGACACTGTAATTCTGTCAGAGACAGCAAAGGACCTGGAAGAGCAGCTGAACGGAATGGATAGTGTTTTGAAAGGCGGATATAAGATGATCATCAACAAAAGCAAAACGAGGATAATGGAATGTCGCCAAATTAAGTCGGGTGATGCTGAGGGAATTAGATTAGGAAATGAGACACTTAAAGTAGTAAAGGAGTGTTACTATTTGGGGAACAAAATAACTTATGATGGTCGAAATAAAGAGGATATAAAATGCAGACTGGCAATGGCAAGGAAAGCATTTCGGAAGAAGAAAAATTTGTTAACATCAAGTATAGATTTAAGTGTCAGGAAGTCCTTTCTGAAAGTATTTGTATGGAGTGTAGCCATGTATGGAAGTGAAACATGGACGATAAATAGTTTGGACAAGAAGAGAATAGATTTCGAAATGTGGTGCTACAGACAAATGCTGAAGAATAGATGGGTAGGTCACATAACTAATGAGGAGGTATTGAATAGAATAGTGGAGATGAGGAGTTTGTGGCACAACTTGACAAGAAGAAGGGACCGGTTGGTAGAACATGTTCTGAGGCATCAAGGGATCACAAATTTAGCATTGGAGGGCAGTGTGGAGGGTAAAAATCATAGGGGGAGACCAAGAGATGAATACACTAAGCAGATTAAGAAGGACGTAAGTTGCAGTAAGTACGGGGAGATGAAGTAGCTTGCACAGGATAGAGTAGCATGGAGAGCTGCATCAAACCAGTCTCAGGGCTGAAGACCACAACAACATGTTTTTTTTTGTGCCAGTCTACTTTTCGGGTCAGTTATTATCAGTCACTGATGTCTAGATGAAATCAAAACGAATCTTATTGATTAACTATCACCACCCACTCCTAATGCCAACTATTTTTCTCAAATAATATGACTTGTTTAGAAATTAAATTCATTCTCAATTAACCTTAATAAAACTAATTACAATCAGTCAGCCTGGTCATAGAAGCTACAAGACATCGTTATTGCACTTATAATTCTCAATGAACATTAATTTTATTTTTTCACCTCTTTTCTTTTCCAACGGTTACTGTGACTTTCTCATCTGACAATGCTTTGAATAGGTAAAACTGACACAGCCAGATTTCATTGGAACAATGTAGTGATTTACTAGGCATGATCTACTGGAGGTGGTACACCCTTGCCTTTCTTCAATCTTAGCTCTTACTTAACCAGCTAGTCATAGGGAGAGCAACAGTTTAATGTGGACTCTTGAACTATGGTGCAGTATTGCATGTATCACAGTAACAAAGTAAAAGAAATGTTAAGTGACAGGAAGAATCCCAGGACTTCAGTTCAGACATCGGATTTATAGTGTGGCACTTATGGATCACTGTGGTACGCTCTGTTCAAGTGAGCGATTTTAAGTTGCACCTCAGATTAGATTATTACATTCAGCTCTACGTACCCTGTACTTGGCTTGGTCTCAGGTCACATGATCTGTTATAAGACTGATGCTAGTCAAGTACTGTGGTGTTCAAATCAGCCTTAAAGTACAAAGTGCATCTAGATATCTTTCAACAGACTAATTATCTTTATGTTATCTTACTTATGAATATACACAATGTATCAGGACTGATAATATAACCAAGTAAATTCAAAAGCATTACAGTTATAAGACACACAAACCTGGTTGCTCGTATTTGCATTTGTGGATGAGCAATGACATAAAAAACATAAGTACAATATTTAGGAAACATACCTGAAAATTTCTAGTAAAGGTTCACTGGGAGCTGCCTGACGACCAGAAAGGAGTGTCTGCAGTCGGCTGACACTCTGCGTTGCTGTTGAAAGAGGTGTGACATTAGGTTGTAGATCTTTGGTCTTCAAATACTTTCTTCCTGTGAGCGGTGTTGAAGGGGCCAAGTGGTGCATCTGCTATTACATTAATGGAAAAATAATAGAACCATGGTATTTTGTGTAACAGATATATTAATGAAGGGAAAAAAATATTTTTCACTTACTCCACCAAATGGCTGACCATTCCTTTTTGCTTGTAACTGTTCAGCAAACTCGCCTAGGCCCCACATTTTTGTAGGGGTGCCTATATCGGCATTGGCATCTTCACCTTAAAAATAATGTACAACATATTTTCAACTATGGCAATAAAAAAACTATTTCAATAAAAACTCACATTTACATATCAGACAGTAGAAAGAATTTATTATTTATTTTTGAGTTACTGAATAAATGCTTAGAATAATGTTGTTAAGGCAGTGTTTGGTTAACATTTTCCAAAAAACACATGGAATCATAACCTCCTTATAAGCAATATCCAAAATGAGATGCTTATAAATTATTGTTCTGTTTAAAAGTAAAATATTATTGACATGCGCTACTAGAAAATGAAAAAGGAACACCAAGAATTTGTTGACACAGCAGAGGGAAATTTTATTGATACACTTTTGAGGACATATACAACAAACAACCACACTAACAGAGGCTTATGCATCTGTTACAGTCAACAGGGAATGTAAAATATCAGTGCTAGTACTATGTAGGCTCTGTGTGGCTCTGTTGTATACACACCAGACATTGGTGCTCACCTTCACGACATTGCACACGTGTACAACCATTACGGACAACAGGGCAGAAGCAACTCTCATCACTCAGGAGAACAAGCCTCCATACATCCTTCCATAAGCACCTACTGCAGCACCACTTCAGGCGGGCTACACGATGCTGGGACATAAGTAAAGCCACTCTAACGGCAATGCAGGATTGTAGTCCTGCTTTGCGGAGATGGTTGTGAATGGTCCTCAGTAATATCCTCACAACAAGTGTCCCTAATTTGTCACGAAGTCGCAGTGCGGTCCGATACACCACTTTGTAAGACGCGACGGTCCTGGTGTGCACCTGTGTAGTGCCGCTATCTGGACCCTGGCTGACGGGCACGTGCACCTTGTGCTGACAACTGGCGACAACACCGAAACACTGTGGAGACCTTGCGGCATGTGTAGTGCAGTTCTATGGTATAACCGCCTAGCCTCCCAAATACCCACTACTTGCTTTCGCTACTCTGTCAACTGCACAAACGGTTCACGTCCGTGCTGTTGTGGAATGCTACATTGCAGAGACAGATGGAGCTCAGTGAGAAACTGCAAACTGGCTCTGGAGGTGAACAACTGCTTCAAAGCTTGAAACATTCCATGGCTGATAATGCAGTTCATGCTTTGTCCACAGCACTGCACATTTGATTATCATGAACTGCCCTATCATAGTGACCTGTGCTAGTATATCTAGCCTTAAGTCACTTGCGTCAAGGTGTTATTTTTTCATTAAATTCTAAATACTACAGCTTTCACAACAGTAATAAGTATTTGATCCAACTATCACAATCTGGGTTTCATACTTTTTCCCAAAGCATTCCAGGTAGATGTTAGCGTAGTTCTGAACTACAGAGCCTGACCAACCCCTTTCCCTGTACATTAAGCTCCAAGTCCAAATGAGTGAAAACAAAACATTATTACAAATCTACAAGGATTAGCTAGCATCTCATCCCTGATGTTCCACTTGGAAAAGTATCAGACATATTCGGAGGTGTGGTACTCCTCCAATGGCCATGAAGATATCCACTGCTAAGAGGAGAACTGCACCTCTGAAGATGCAGTTCCAGATGGCACTTCAGGGATGAGATGTAGCTCTGTTGGACAGCTGCTGATCAGCCTGGAAAGGACATGAAAACAATTAAATCTTAATAGTGCTAGACATGAACATCCTATTAGTCTTGCAGAAATCAGTCCTGTAGGTTCTGGATGCATCATTGTGTTAAATTGGGCAAGGCAAAGCATCAGTTGAAAAGATACATATTTTTTCCATTCAACAGCAAATGCAGCAGTCGTATTAGAATACAATATCTGTAACAGAATTTAAACTAACTAACTACTCAGTTTGCATTATTCCTCGAGTTTCTTGTCTATCACATGCACATTATAATGTCTCTTGGGAATAGCTTACAGCTATTAAAAATGTTCATTGTCTGATTGCGAATTTCCCTAGGTTCCTATACAACAGGAACACCCAAACTGATGGAACACTGAGAATCCTGATAGTATGACGCAACACAATGTTTACTTTAAACGTTAATAAAATTTTAACAAATCAGAATCCCATGTTAATAAAATTTTAACAAATCAGAATCCCATGTTTTACTATGTGATTACTTCAATTTTAAATGATAATGAAGGAATCATAAAAAAATTTAAAAAAGTAATTAGTATCATCAGAATGTTCGAGTAGGGTGGTAGTGGTGGGGAAAAGAATCACTATTATTAGTTTTTCATGAAGTACTTATTCATTTCCCACATAACACCAGTGTTCCACAGAAGACAGTTGGAGAAACCTTATCTACAAAATACTTGCCAACTTTCAGAAACAAAAATCCGAATGTTCATAAAGTGAGAAAATGTAACAAACATCTAATTTTCTGATTTCTTTCGTTCAACTTTGTATTTGATTTCCATAAACTTTGCATATGGTTTTCAAAAAATTAACATGAGCAAATCAGCACATAAATCTGCTGTCTGTCAGTTAACGATGTTAATTTTTAGGAATTACATGGGACATAAAGGAAAAACCCACTTCACAATCGAATATCACAAGAAAACTCCGCATTTTGCATTTCTATAGAACTGATAACATTGTTTCTTGGTTTTATTCATCAAGAATATAACATAACAACTTTATTGCTCACATATTCATGACAATTCCAATGCCTCACTTTCACATACGCATCATAACTTCAGTACACAAAACAGAGCTGCACTGCTGTGACCCCTAAATATTGCCACCAAAAGGAAGGACAAAAGCACAGCATGACAATAAATCAACGTAAGTGGCTCTTTAAATACTAATCGAGTTTTGACAAAAATTTGCATACCAGAACATAAGCGATTATCAAAATTTTAAACTGAAGTGTCTCAATACAATGTAAAAACAACAAGTGAAAATATTGGAAATGCAGGCACTGTGAATCATCTGTGCAATCGTAAAAAACGCCACAAATCCACACATTTTGCACATATTTGGAAATCTTGACAGGTGTGGCACAATTTAAAAAAAAAATTGTATTGAACAAAACTAAACTAATAATGAATATCTTTTTAAAGAAGCACATCAATGGTGAAGTACATCAGTTCTAACAAGGTAGCTGGCAAAAGATCTAGTCATATTCTTTAGCAATGGAAGAGAGTTAGTACGCATGCTCTTATGAAATGCTAAAATATATTGTAAATCAGGCCATGCAAGTTACGTTGCTGCTAAATGCAAGGAGTGGGATATATCCCAACTGATTCAAAAGCACTTACTAGAACACAATGAGGGTATGCAGCCATGCATAAAATCTCTCAAATATTGATTACTAAAAGTCTGCATACTGGTCACTGTCAGGCATATCTTAACAATACTATAATTTCCCAAAACACTGCAGGAATAAACTGAAACTATAATCACCAACATCAAAGGAAAAATCAATCTCATCATATAACATCCTTCAAACTATGAGAACTTTATGCTGAGAAGACAACAATTAACATCCATTACATTCAGAACCTACATTTAATACAGTTTTGCAATTCCTCATTTGCTTCTGCTGACAACCTGTATCTCACAAAAAATAATCAAAACTGTGAAACTGATGAATGAAATGTGTCAACAAGCCACTGCCTGGAAACCACATACATAATTCTTTATCAAAATAAAGTCTATACTAAACAACTCAAGATAAATTTCACTTTTCATTTCAAGAGACATAAAAACAAAAAGAAATTATAAAAGTGTCCTATTGAAATCCACAATGGGGTTAAAATGGCACAAACTGATCCAATGGGTACATACTTCCCATCCTACAACACAGCAGCTGTAGTCAGGAAGATCACCAAAAGTAAAAAAAAATAAAAATAAAAAAATAAAACACTTTCCAAAATAATAAAAATGTTATTCCAAGACTAAGAATTCATCTTGCAGATACTTCAGGTGTTTTCCCAGTCCTCACCTTGAGAATTCCAAGCTCTGAGTACAGGTCTTGGATCAGCAGAGATTATAGCAGATATCAAGTGGCTCCGCCTAGCACCCGGCATCGCTTGCAATCGCCTATATTCAGCTGAGGAAACCCATGCCTCTTAGATAAGTTCGTACTTCAAAAAAAGACATTAGAATGATTGGAGGACTCTATAGAAAAATAAACAAAAAACCTCCTACATTAACTAAATTAAAATGAAAGTTACTTAAGTTGTTCTGCTTTATGTAAAGCAATGTATAACAGCTTCTACACACAATTCAGCAGCATATTAACATACAAATACAAAATTCTGAGACAAATGGTATTGACATTTTAAACAGGGAATAAGCAAATAGGTTTGAACAATCATCCACACCAAGGCAAGCACCACGGAGATGTCCAGCATATACAGGGTGTTACAAAAAGGTACGGCCAAACTTTCAGGAAACATATGTTATGTGGACATGTGTCTGGAAATGCTTACTTTCCATGTTAGAGCTCATTTTATTACTTCTCTTCAAATCACATTAATCATGGAATGGAAACACACAGCAACAGAATGTACCAGCATGGCTTCAAACACTTTGTTACAGGAAATGTTCAAAATGTACTCTGTTAGCGAGGATACATGCATCCACCCTCCGTCGCATGGAATCCCTGATGCGCTGACTGGAGAATGGCGTATTGAATCACAGCCGTCCACAATAAGAGCATGAAGAGTCTCTACATTTGGTACCGGGGCTGCGTAGACAAGAGCTTTCAAATGCCCCCATAAATGAAAGTCAAGAGGGTTGAGGTCAGGAGAGCGTGGAGGCCATGGAATTGGTTTGCCTCTACCAATCCATCGGTCACCGAATCTGTTGTTGAGAAGCATACGAACACTTCGACTGAAATATGCAGGAGCTCCATCGTGCATGAACCACATGTGTCGTACTTGTAAAGGCACATGTTCTAGCAGCACAGCTAGAGTACCCCGTATGAACTCATCAAATGGGCATCTGCCAACTCCGCATTTGTAAACATTGCACTGACTGCAAAACCACGTTCGTGATGAACACTAACCTGTTAATGCTACATACTGATGTGCTTGATGCTAGTACTGTACAGCAATGAGTCGCATGTCAACACAAGCACCGAAGTCAACATTACCTTCCGTGAATTGGGTCAACTGGCGGTGAATCGAGGAAGTACAGTACATACTGACGAAACTAAAATGAGCTCTAACATGGAAATTAAGCGTTTCCGGACACATGTCCGCATAACATCTTTTCTTTATTTGTGTGGGAGGAATGTTTCCTGAAAGTTTGGCTGTACCTTTTCGTAACACCCTGTATGCAACAAGAAGAAAGCAGCACACTTCTGCTCACATTACACACTCAAGAGCACGGTCAAATGCAAACTTATTTGTCTTCTGTTAAATTCTGAAAGTGAAACACAGAGGCAGAGCTATCTACTACCAAATACTGCATACCTCATCCCACAACCATGTTCAACACCATGCATACATACAGGTACAACAACAACAAAAAATCAATAAAAATTTAAAGTCTGAAACAAAATAGCCGGGAACACTTAGTGTGTGTCAGGAAAATGAATGTAAGCAATTATGAATAGGCACTGGAGCACAATTATGAAGGAAGAAGAAAAAGTTTGATGAGAACATCCAACACAGAAATGTTAAAATTACTATCACTGCAGACAGTAGAAAACTTTATAACAGACAAAACACAGTATTATATGTGATGAAGTAAAATCAGTTACGTATCTATGAAGGGGACATTATATTAGTAACAATCCTGATTTTAAACAACTGTTAGCAGACTTTATGTATGCATATGGTGAAAATTGTATTTCCTTGCATTAAATAATGAGAATGAGATTTCATCACTGGAGATGGACTGTACATTATATCAGTTTAATCTGCATTATGGTTACAATTTGACATATGCATCGACAGTAACTTCTTCTCATGAGGCTGGCTCAAAAGGCAAAAGTAGGTTCAAGCAATAAATTGTTACAAATATTTGTAGAACAAAACTTATGACAGTCAGAAAACATTACTAAATTTTCCTTAATGTCATGAACAACTGATGCAGTAGAATTAAAAGTTTTTTTTTAAGAAGACTAATTGTAGGAAGTGTGAAAATGATTGTATCACCTTTTTACAAAATTGCTGGGAAACGTAGGGAGAAATGAAAATCACAACTTTATGTTTGTTCATAAGAACTGTGAGAAATTGCCTTGGTACATACAGCGGAGGACATAACATGTTATGTTGGATGTAGAGTCATCGTCAAATGTAGAAGTAGCATTGGGTGTACCCCAGGTAGGACAGTGTGCTGGGACACATGCTGTATAATAATGATTTTGCAAACAATATTAATGACAACATCAGGCTTTTTGCAGCTGATGCAGTTATCTACAATGAAGTATTGTCTGAACAAAGCTGTATGAATATCTGAATGTCAATGAGTCACTGCTGAAATTGGGCAGCTCATATAAACACCTGGGTGTAACACTCTGTAGGGATATGAAATGGAATGATCATATAAGCTCAGTTGTGGGTTAAGCACGTGACATACTTCCATTTGCTGGTAGAATATTGAGGAAGTACAATCAGTCTACAAAGGAGATTGCTTGCAAATCACTCTTGCAACCCATGCTAGAATATTGCTCAAGTGTTTGGACCCATACCAAATTGGACTAACAAGGAACATTGAATTTATACAGAGAAGGGCAACATGAATGGCTACTGGTTTGTTTCATCTATGGGAAAATGTCACAGAGATATTGAAAGAACTGAACTGGTGGACTCCTGAAGATAGGCGAAAACTATCCCGAGAAAGTCTGTTAAAATTTCAAGAACTGGCTTTAAATGGTGATTCTACGAATATGCTACAATCCCCTACATAGATCAGAACAATTACTCCATGCACAGAGACATTCAGGCAATCATTCTTCTTGTGCTCCTACAGGAATAGAACACAAAGCAAGCTTCTACAATGCGAGTACCTTCTACTATGCACTTCATGGTGATTTGCAGATTATAGAGATGTAGGTATTCAGGTAGAATTTCAAACAACAAATGCATTCAGTGCAAAACACACACACAGCATCAAACCACACATCCTGGCTTTATAGTGTTTAAGATGTTGAATTATGTGGTAATTAAAATATTTTTAAAACACCAACAACTCTAAATTAATATTTTACTGAGGAGTTGTAAGAATGTTTTAATACACCAGCACATTCAGAAATGCACAATACTACTAACAATTTTGTGTTTTGTGGGCACATTCTAGGCACGACTCACAATCTGCCTGACATGTAGCGCATGAGTCATGAACTCACTTAGGAAGACTATTGCCAACAAGAGGCTAGTGTCCCGGTTATTACCATAGTCTGGCACACAGTACTGATGTGTCACTGAGCCACTGATAAGAGCACAACAATAATGTAGAGACTTAGCCACTGATAAGAGATAGGGTCAGAAATCAAAGGACGAGCAATACTCATCTACAATTACTACAATTCAAGATCTGAATTCCATTATCAAAACAGCAATCAATACAAATTATGTACTGCAAGTACAAATTTAAGAGTGTAAAAGGATAATATTTTGGGACCTTTAATGATAAAAGAAATTAAAATAGTAACTGAAATAAAGCAAAAATCGTCTGTTTCTTACATATTGAGTTTATCTTCTCAGTGAAAAACAAATGGACCAACTGTTTTTTATTTCAGGTATTCTTTTAGATTTTTTTTCCCTTAAATTTTCCATTGTAGTTTCACTTCACACTTCTGGCTTTCAAATTGTTTTTTCAGAAATTTTTTTTTTAAGTATGAGAAATCAAATCTTGCACTTTTTGCAACACATTTCCTCTCACAGTAACATAGAATTGATACTCAAACAACTACAAACACTTGTAATAAATAGAGTGGATCAGTTTAACAAAAATTAACATGACAATAAAATTAAGTCAAAAATGAGGAAACATCACACACTGTTTGTCAAGGTTCCATATCTTCTTCATAGTCGACACCAGTCATGAATTTGTCAAATGAAGGTTACATTTTTCCCACATTAGCTGTATTGCATAACCAATTTAGCTTACAAAGCCTACACAGTGTCTGCACAGAGCAAGGAATCATATACATGAAAATGGTAGCAAACTTTCATGGTATGTTACCATTTAGCACGCATAACAAATTATAGTGTTGATGGTTTATCAGTCAGTGGACTTAAGGAAGGGAAAAAGCATTAAGTTTTCTTTGTAAACACTTGCCTGAACTAAGAAGAGGACTTATAAATGCAGAGCCTAAGTGGAAAAAATGTCACCAACATTCAAGGCTCAATACGTGATTGCCTAGTCTTTTTTATGTAAGTACATTGCAAAATTTTGATAAATGAACCAAATTATTTCTTCATTGGGTTCCAGAACATACAAAAAGACTGAGAAAACAAACCAATGAGAGGTGAGTATCTGGCGTTAGAAAACATGTGGGAGTCGCATGGTTGAATGTAACTGAAGACCTTAATGCAAAGAGAAGTCCAGAGGCAGCATTTATTATGCAGTGAATATCTACATCTACATACATACTCCGCAATCCACCTGACGGTGATTACTGCTGCTGTTGTTGATGACGATAACTGAGCATATCATCTTTATCACAAGCTGCGGCATGTCTCATAACAACAATGTCAAAGTGTGAGAGGTTGGATCGACACAGAGAAAAGATAAATGAAGGCAACAAAAATGAGAAAAAAAGATGGATGTGACAGAAGTGGACACTATACTCAAGGTGTCTACATGGACAAGGAAAAAAAATTCCTGGACTTTTCCCAGACAAAAATACACCTTCTCCCGGGCAGAAATACACTTTTTCCGTATACTATTCTTTGGCACTGTAAAACTCATCAATGCTTTGAATGTTTATGGTTTTATATACCAACACAGAATGTCCCGTCACTTTAGAAAACGAAACTCGGAAGGGGGGGGGGGGACGTTTTTGAAACACCTCTGATGTGCAGCAATATGTACGCTGCATATTTTCGTACTACGAAGGTATAAATTTGAATTCCACCAAATACCGCATGTTACTATCCGAAGCATTGAAATCGAGTTTGTAAGCCACTCATCACTCATGTCACGTGATCTCCCCAGCTGATAACAGCATAGGACACGTGATGAAGTCAGCCAATAGCAAGATCACTCTTAAGTAGCGCGAAAACACAAATAAGAAAAGTTAATGGTTTAAATTAATATACATAGCTCTCCAAGATTAATAAGTTGAAAGAGAAGCTAAGCTTCCATATATAATGTTCATCTTTTCTGCACATGATACACTTTAAGATACATCACACAAATGTGCCAGTAAAATTTTTAATAACGACGTAAATGTGTGATCTTCTGAGTTCGAAATTCTTCTAAATGGCTGTCATCAAAGAGTTGATTTTTAAATGAGAGTCAAACACTTTCTTATTTACGAAATTCATCCTACATTCTCGCACATAGTTCATCTTGCGTAAAAGGAAATTTGCTTCCAATGTATGTAACGCTTTTCAAACCACCGTTTGCAATATTTTCCCGCTACCTGCTAGAAATAGGTTCGTTTCAGCAGTTGCAAGAGAGCGCCAGGTAACAGTCGTCACCGCGTGATGACGCAGGAAGGCCAGATGTCCGCACGTGTAAAACATTAAAAGATCTTACATTATGTCATAAAAGAAACAAGACAACAAAGGATACTTCAAGAGCATACTAAAATGCATAATTCAGCTTAAAGTGCACATTAGTATGTCCAGATTCAGATGTAAATTTCCTTGGAGTACCAGTACTGTATTGTCTCATGTTTGGTTCTTTATTATGGCATAATGTCATACGTGCACTTGAAATCAGCGAACAGTTGAAACCAGCCAACAGTGTGAAATTAAACAGTTCGTTTCAAATAAACTGACTGCCTCAGCAGAAAAGATTAATGAAAGCCAACTCTTTCCAGCAAACCAACAAAGATAACTTCATTGTTCTGCAAGGTGATTAATGATCACTCATACGCGACTCAACTGCACACGCCCAAGAGCCCGCCCACAACTGCTCAAGGGAATCTAACATCAACAGTTGTCACATCACGCTCATCGGAGGCAATTTGTCGTTATGAATCATTGCATAGTCTTCCTAAGGCTTTTGACACACTTTGCTGCATTTCCTTTGCAACTCAAGTTTATTTTACTTTTTTTTCTTCTTCTCCCGTTCATGTTTCGTAGCAGCAATGTTATTCTGCAATAGCAAGGTACAGTAATATCCTTTGTTGAGTATTGGTTCTTACCACTCAAAATCACAAAATTTAACTGAAAACTAATACAACGAAAAATTTCCGGAATTCTAAACAATTCATTGGTTTTTCCCGGTTTTCTCCCGGATGAAAAAATTCCCAGATTCTTCCCGGATGTCCCGGGTCGTATACACCCTGTATACTGTAAGGAGTAAAACAACAACCTGAAAAATGCAACAGGAAATAAATGTAGATATGTAATGGTCAAAGGCTTGGACGCAGCTGGCATGTACGGGTACAAATGCGAGCTGGCGTTATCAGGGAATGCTGACGAACTATGGCGTCTGTGTAAGTGGCTGCAGGGCGCCTCACACACGCAGCTGTCATGTCGCAATGCTGGCCGCCTGCACGGGCACAACAGTTTCCAACACGTGTGGTTCCGACTCAGAATTACGCCTATTTCAACTCACAATGGAGTACTGACAAATTCATTTTGGTTCATAGTAGGACATCAGACACAGTCATTATGGATTGGCATAGTGAGCACGTTATTATGAAAGTCTCCATTAAAATAAAATGGTGATGGCTAATAACTCATAGCTCGTGTATTTCTGTTCCTCACGGACCCAATGCCCACAATAATCCTGAAAAATACCAAGGGAGACCCTCAGATGAGGATACGAACCTCAAACGCCATACAGAAGTGGTGTCAGTGTGGGAACCAATTGTGGAATGTTACAGTCCTGAGGAGGTGCAGTTATGTCTGAACTTTCGAGAATTTCCAAGTTTCTGATAATCTGTCTCCATGGTGAATCATCATCATCATCAGCAGCAGCAGCAGCAGCAGCAGCAGTGGGGACCTCATCTGACAATCGGGAATCCTGGTTAGTCTACTTAAATTTGGCTCCAATACGAAAAGCAGAAATGGATTCCTATAACTTTTGCCTTAATAGTGTGATTTTGCTGGCATACATAAATCAGTATGAAGAATCTCAAACCGTTATGAACAATTTGAGGAAAGAGATTCAAAGGTTAAAGCAGACAAAAATAAGCGCAGCCTTTCACATGACTTGTCAAATGATAGCTCTTGCAATGCTGGCCCCATAAAGCATTTCTCATTATTGCCACGAGTACCAGTGTTTACCGGTTAACCCGAGGAAGATGTACAAGTATTCTTCCGTAAACTCAAAGGACCTGCCCTGTTGGTTTTGTGGACTGATTCAGATAAATTGGCAGTTGCTAAATTAATAATTCAAGGAGCCGCACAAGATTTCATCAGTGCAAAGCCCACTTGTGTGAAACCAGAAGATTACAATGAATTCAAAGTGATGGTTGTACAGAGATTCATACGCAAAAATGCTATCAGATTCTACAGAGAGCAATTCCATAGTCTACGAATGGGACGGGACGAATCTATTGAGCAGTTTACTGACAGAATTCAAAACTTTAACTCTCAATTATAAGAGCTGCTCGAAGATGCATTCAGTTGTTCAAAGCCAATCAGAGAGCGTTAGACACATGCATTCATGGGTTGTATGCCTAGGAAGTAGGCAAGGCAGTCAGTCTGGGGTGATGGAAGACCTTTCAGGAAGTAGTAGAAGCAGCTGTTAGCTTCATGGAAGCATTAAGACAACTAAATGATATGCAAAAAGAAGAACACCATGCATTCAACACAAAAGCAGAATGTTACAGATGTGACAAGACAGGTCAATGCATGTAAAGACTACGAAAAGACGACTTTGTGACAACTGTGGGATAAACGGTCACATATCAAAATATTGCCACAATAACGGAAAGAGTAAAGCAACCAATAGACAACTTAGCACAGCATTAAATGAGTGCTGCGACATACAGGCCACCACATCGTCTGCCCCCTGCCCTAGACAGTGATTCCTGTTAGCTCAATCGAAAATTAGATCGACAATGACTTTGAGATGAATGCAGTGTATCGTGGATGACAGGTCAAGCTACTTATTGACACAGGAGCACATATCTCACTGATGTGGTGTTACATTGACAAAAGGGATAAGTTAAGACTGCCATAGCTAAAGGTGCATGGGTTAAATGGCAGGAACATACGTAACCACGGAGATGGTGACAAAGAATTACGTTTAGGCCAAGAAAAATACACGCAAGAGTGCGGGTAGTTACAAATAATGAAACGCGCTACAGTGGTGTACTTGGATTTGATTTATTGACTGCTAAGAGGGCTGAGATATTTGTCACTGATAGAAGGATAACACTAAGCTGTAGAAACTATGACCTACAAAATCATTCTTCAGATTGTACTCAAAGTAGCAGCAACACTGATGTCGTTGGATCAATCAACTGACCGATGCAACAGCTCAAATCCTTCAGTCAATGTAAAGATTGATCAGCCTCAGTACATTCCCCAGGGAACAGGAATAACAATCTATATCAAAGTCAATTCACCCCGATTCAAAGTAGGAACTTCGTTATTGACCGAGCTGTCAGATAAATGTGAGTTACTGGACAAAATGCGTTGTTATGTTGCCGGAAGTGTTGGCGTAGCTACAATGGTGAGACATAATGTAGCTAGAGTGCCAAGAACAATAACGAACATGAGCGACAAAGGAACTGTACTGAAATGAGGAACGAAAGTTGCTGAAGTGTCAAGCATAAATAAAAGTGATCCCAAGTGAAGTTTCAAACTTCACAGTTACAAAGACAGATTTTACTAGCAGTACTGAAAAATTGCAGCAAAGATTCGAAATTAATAATGAAATATAGAGCAAGATTTGGCAGAAAACGGAACATTTGACAGCTGAAGACTAGAAGATTCTAGTGCTTGCGTTATTGGAGCATGCAGATCTTTTCCAAGAGCATTAAAATTTATGTCACTCATCTGGTTCAGCATCATATAGGTGCCGGAAATGCATCACCAATCACTCAGAGACCCACAGAATACCATTCAGTCAGAGAGAGCTGGTAGAAGAAATGGTTAAAGAACAACTGGAAACCGGAGCTACAGAACCAAGAGATCCTGCAGATCCACCATGGTTTTCACCAGTTGTCATTGTCAAGAAGAAATCTGTTTCTGGAGAAACACAGTTCCGTTTCTGAGTGGATTATCATGCTCTGAATACAGTAACCACACCAGACATTTACTTCATACCAAATCTGGTAGACGCCCTGTATTACTCCAGATGTTGAATTTTTTGGTTTGTTATCTAACAAGTGGATATCATCAGCTGACACTGCATCCAGTTGATTGAGTGAAAACTTCATTTGTTACTACCATAGGAGTGTATAAATACTTGCATATGCCATTTGGATTTCGCAATACGCCAGCCACCTTTCATCACCAGATGGATTCCGTTTTACCAGGGTTCACACTAACACAAGCTCTTGTATACCTCGAAGATGTAATAATTTTCGATGAAAACATGAAGCAGCATACAGAGAGACTTCAAGCAATTTTCGAACTTATAAGCAGCGCAACCCTCTCCTTGTCTATAGATAAATGTTACTTTGCACAAAAAAGCAACTGAACTGCCTTACACATGTTATCAACTAGTGAAGGCGTCTGTCCCGATCCAAAATAATTGAAGCTGCCAAGAATTTTCTGGAACTACAGAATTACAATCATTCTTAGGATTAGCAAATTTCTATAGGCATTTCATAGCCACTTATGCAAATATAGCACATCAAATGACACAGCTACTGAAAAGGGGAAATACACAATTGGTCATCAGAATGCATGAAGGCAATGGAAAACCTTAGAACTGCCCTAACCACAGTTTCAGTATTAGCCTATCCACATTGCAGCAAGCCCTTCATTGTTTCAACAGATGCTCCAAAATTTTCCGTTGGTGGTATTTTGTCTAAAGAAATTGATGGCCATAAACACCCAATATTATTTGCATCCAGACGATTAAACAAAGTAGAATGTAATTATACTACAACAGAAAAGGAGCTTTGTGCTTTGTTTTTTGGTATAATACATAACAGATGTTTTTTGACAAGAAGAGAATTCACAATGGTTACAGATCATGCCACACTTAAATGGCTATTGAGCTTTAAGACCCAAGTTCCACACTACGTAGGTGGGCATTGAGACTGAGTGAGTTTCAGTTTAAAGTTATTCATTAACCTGGTAAACTACACATAAATGCTGATGCAATGAGCTGAAAGGTACATGTCTGTGTTACAATAACTTGCAAGGAAGAGTTAAAAGCAGTTCAGGAGGAGCATCCACAATGCAAAATATCGGAAAATGATCAATGTTTTGTCGAAATAGGTGGATTGCCATACAAGATAACTAGTAAAGAAAACCACCTAATTATTCCGGAAAGCACTGGAAAGTACAAAATCATGATTCTTCATTATCTGGACACTGTGGTAAGAAAGCAACAAACATTAACATAGCTGAGGTATATTGGTGGCCAAGATGTGAAGCTGACAGTTCTGGGCTTGTTTCACAGAGTGATTCCTGCAACAGACATCATAATTAGGGAAAAACTAAGGCATTATTACAAGAACTGCCAGAGACTATTGAACCACATGAAAGTGTTGGACTTGATGTCGCTGGACCTTTGCCTAAGACTACAGATGGGAATAAATACATATTGACCATGTTAGATCATTTCTCCAGACATCATCTGTCGATACCAATACCCGATCAGAGTGCCAACACTGTGGCTACGGTTTTTGTAAAGGAGTGGATTCTGAAGTCTGGATCACCATTAACAATAACCAGTGACCAAGGATCAAATTTCATGAGTGAATTGCTTAAACAGACTTGTAAGCTAATGCAAATAACACAACTACGAACTACACCACCACACCCATTCGGAAATGGACACATTGCGCGAGTTCACAGAGCTATCATTAAGATGATTAGCAACTATGTAAGTAGCAAGCATGACAATTGGGACATGTGTCTTCCGTACTTTGTTGAGCGCTTGCAATGCAAAAAGGCACACATCAACTGGTCTAAGTCCATACTAAATTGTATATAGAAGAAGAATGCATACACACTTGGACTTTCCACTATTAACCACTGGAATTAGCAACGAATATATAAGGAATTAGCACATAAGCTAAAGAAGGCATGGAAGGGAATGAAATGGCGGAATCATCGACCTTTTCTGCACCAAGCAAAACAACATGATCACCAAACAGTTTTGCCACAGTATCAAGTCAGAGATCTGTAGTGTTAAAGAAGAGCTAGGTCAA
Organism: Schistocerca gregaria; assembly: GCF_023897955.1. Classification (NCBI taxonomy): domain Eukaryota; kingdom Metazoa; phylum Arthropoda; class Insecta; order Orthoptera; family Acrididae; genus Schistocerca; species Schistocerca gregaria. The sequence continues at coordinate 654,997,807 of NC_064924.1, forward strand.
AAAGTTAAGAAGTTTTGAAAAGGGCCATACCTGATCTTGGAGGTGTTGTCACAACTGCCTTTTTATTTGACTGTCATTCATGTCAATTGTGCAAAGCCATTTCTGAGTAGACTTCCTGCAGCATCACGAGAAGACGACAAGGACAGACCTAGGGCCTAACCAGGTGTTCCTAAATCCAGGACACAACCAGCTCAAGGTCACAGTTCATGCTTCCAAGACCGAGGCATGGCTATACATTGAGTGATCAAGTCCCAGACACCCCTACAATCTTTGTAAACGTGTGTAGTGTGAGTGAATGTAAAAGATGTGTTTATTTCTCAGCCATTTGCATATATGAATGTGTTGTGCAAATATAGATTGCAGTTACTACCTAAAGTGTGCACATGTAACTAAATCTTACTCCACAGGTTACCACAAGAAACACATTTGTATTAAATTCATTGTTTATTCCTAGTGTTTAGAAATAATTAACCATGTTTGCTGTAATTCTAATTTCTATTATTACAATGTGTTTTACTAATGCTATTATAGTTGTGCCAAAGCAACAGGTGCTGTGTTTGAACCACAATCAAACATGTCGTTGTTGTTGTTGTTGTTATGGTCTTCAGTCCTGAGACTGGTTTGATGCAGCTCTCCATGCTACTCTATCCTGTGCAAGCTTCTTCATCTCCCAGTACTTACTGCAACCTACATCCTTCTGAATCTGCTTAGTGTATTCATCTCTTAGTCTCCCTCTATGATTTTTACCCTCCATGCTGCCCTCCAATGCCAGGTTTGTGATCCCCTGATGCCTCAGAACCTGTCCTACCAACCGGTCCCTTCTTCTTGTCAAGTTGTGCCACAAACTCCTCTTCTCCCCAATTCTATTCAATACCTCCTCATTAGTTATGTGATCTACCCATCTAATCTTCAGCATTCGTCTGTAGCACCACATTTCGAAAGCTTCTATTCTCTTCTTGTCCAAACTATTTATCGTCCATGTTTCACTTCCATACATCTACTTTCAGAAAGGACTTCCTGACACTTAAATCTATACTCTATGTTAAAAAATTTCTCTTCTTCAGAAATGCTTTCCTTGCCATTGCCAGTCTGCATTTTATATCCTCTCTACTTCAACCACCATCAGTTATTTTTCTCCCCAAATAGCAAAACTCCTTTACTACTTTAAGTGTCTCATTTCCTAATCTAATTCCCTCAGTATCACACGACTTAATTCGACGACATCCCATTATCCACGTTTTGCTTTGGTTGATGTTCATCTTATATCCTCCTTTCAAGACACTGTGCACTCTGTTCAACTGCTCTTCCAAGTCCTTTGCTGTCTCTGACAGAATTACAATGTCATCGGCGAACCTCAAAGCTTTTATTTCTTCTCCATGGATTTTAATACCTACTCCGTTACTGCTTGCTCAATATACAGATTGAATAACATTGGGGAGAGGCTACAACCCTGTCTCCCTCCCTTCCCAACAACTGCTTCCCTTTCATGCCCCTCGACTCATAACTGACATCTGTTTTCTGTACAAATTGTAAATAGCCTTTCACTCCCTGTATTTTACCCCTGCCACCTTTAGAATTTGAAAGAGAGTATTCCAGTCAACTTTGTCAAAAGCTTTCTCTAAGTCTACAAATGCTAGAAACATAGGTTTGCCTTTCCTTAATTTTTCTTCTAAGATACGTCTTAAGGTCAGTATTGCCTAATGTGTTCCAACATTTCTACGGAATCCAAACTGATCTTCCCCGAAGTCGGCATCCACCAGTTTTTCCATTCGACTGTAAAGAATCAGCGTTGGTATTTTGCAGCTGTGACTTATTAAACTGATAGTTCGGTAATTTTCACATCTGTCAACATCTACTTTTTTGGGATTGGAATTATTATATTCTTCTTGAAGTCTGAGGGTATTTCGCCTGTCTCATACATCTTGCTCAACAGATGGTAGAGTTTTGTCAGGACTGGCTCTCCCAAGGCTGTCAGTAGTTCTAATGGAATGTTGTCTACTCCCGGGGCCTTGTTTCAACTCAGGTCATTCAGTGCTCTGTCAAACTCTTCACGCAGTATCATATCTCCCATTTCATCTTCATCTACATCCTCTTCCATTTCCATTACATTGTCCTCAAGTACATCACCCTTGTATAGACCCTCTTTATACTCCTTCCACCTTTCTGCTTTCCCTTCTTCGGTTAGAACTGGGTTTCCATCTGAGCTCTTGATATTCATACAAGTGGCTCTCTTTTCTCCAAAGGTCTCTTTAATTTTCCTGTAGGCGGTATCTATATTTCCCCTAGTGAGATAAGCCTCTACATCCTTACATTTGTCCTCTAGCCGTCCCTGCTTAGCCATTTTGCACTTCCTGTCGATCTCATTTTTGAGGGGTTGGTATTCCTTTTTGCCTTCATTTACTGCATTTTTATATTTTCTCCTTTCATCAATTAAATGAAATATTTCTTCAGTTACCGAAGGATTTCTACTAGCCCTCGTCTTTTTACCTACTTGGTTCTCTGTTGCCTTCACTACTTCATGCCTCAGAACTACCCATTCTTCTACTACTGTATTTCTTTCCCCCATTCCTGCCAATTGTTCCCTTATGCTCTCCCTGAAACTCTGTACAACCTCTGTTTTAGTCAGTATATCCAGGTCCCATCTCCTTAAATTCCCACCTTTTTGCAGTTTCTTCAGCATAACCAACAGATTGTGGTCAGAGTCCACATCTGCTCCTGGAAATGTCTTGCAATTTAAAACCTGGTTCCTAAATCTTTGTCTTACCATTATATAATCTATCTGATACCTTCTAGTAATAGAAGGATCAAACATGGTAGTTTCAACAAATAATGCTAAGCTTGTACTTAAATACAATTTGAGTGAGATTCCACAACGATTCATTTCTATTAAAATGCAAATTGATTTGACTTGTTCAGTCAAAGATAATGAGACAGTTTTGTAAATAGGAATGTCTTGGTATAACAACTGGATTCCCGCCAAAATGCATGCAGAGTGTACGTTTGTTAATTATGAAAAAGAAATTAACTTTTTCTTAAACCTTTTGCCACATAAAATATTGATTAAGCACAAACGTGCCTGGTTTGGTTTTGGAGCTCATGATACACCACACCTTTCTGATCCCACCAAACACAGAGCACTGTCTTCTTGCTGAATCGATCTGGTTTTGCAGTCGAAGTTGACGGTTGTCCCGGATAAACCCATGATTTTTCCCGTTTAGGATTCTTAAAATAAATCCACTGTTCATCGCCAGGGCTCAGAACTGGACGTTATCAAGGGATGCCGACTAACTGCGGTGTCACTATACGCTGGCCGCAGAGCACCACACACACACACACACACACACACACACACACACACACACACACACACACACACACAGAGAGAGAGAGAGAGAGAGAGAGAGAGAGAGAGAGAGAGAGAGAGAGAGAGAGAGTAGTCGTGTCGATGGCCACCTGCACAAGCAGAACAGTTTCCAACACGGAATTGTGTGTCTTTTGACTCACAATGGAGTATTGACAAATCCATATTTATTCATGGTAGGACATCTGCACAGTTATGACGCGTCGGCGTGGTGAGCACATTATTATAAATCTCTTCATTGAAATAAAGTGGTGATAGCTAATACCTCTTAGTTTGTAGATTTGTGTACCTCATGGCCCCCATATCTGCAGTAGTCCTGACAAATATTAAAGAACACCCTCAGCCAAGGATACAAACCTCATAAGCACCTTACAGATATAATAAAATAAATTAAATTGTTGCTACGGTATATATTTACATTAATTACATTTTTGTCCTAATGACTTGTCTATTTTTTCTCATATTTCAGCTCCCATCTGTGGCCTCTACCCGTGACCTATTAATTGCCATCAGCTCATGATCATGAACACTAAGTAATCTGAACATACCCTGGTAATTCCGATTGTTTCCTGCGCCTTTTCTCTCCTAATACATTAAGTGACTTTTCTCTCTTTAGAGAAAAAAGTCACTTTCTGCTTACCTTATTTCCCTGATGAAAGTGTTAAAAAATTGCTAAAAATACAACAAAGATTAGTTTTTGTTAAATCTTCAGTAATATAAGATTTAATCTCTGACAGCAAAAAGAATTATTATTTGCGCAATGAACATTAGACTGGCTCATTTAGTAGAAGAGCTCATCACAACGAATTTGCTTGACTGTTGCAACAATGAAACCACACAGCCACACAGTACTGTCACCTTAACAGGTGCGAGTTAAGCACTCGCAATCTCAACAGCATGCTGCCACCACCATGAACATATGTTCGAGTGTCAATGAAAGCATGAATAGTGCTTATCACCCTCTGATATATGTGTTTCACTCAATGCCTAGTTTCATACAAAAGCCTAGGAAAGATATGGTCAGAAAAAAACAACATGCCCATTTAATTTTTGTGCTTTATGTGCATGTTTCAAGCAATGTGTGTGTACAAAATCCTTATAGTTGGTACATTTTTTTCCTCTCTGTAATTCAAAGCTACAGCTCTAGAAGTAGGCCAGTCTGTGACAGCAGCCACTAGAAACTTTAGACGCGAATATGAGTACCGATCATCTGCTACCTTATGATGACCTAATTCCATAGTACATTTTTCAGTACAACCAGATCAACTTCACTAGTTGCTTCAACCTATAGCATTCAGTTTGACCCCTCTGCCTCACCATGAATCCCTGCCTCTAACAATCTTCTCCAAATTGTTTACTTGAGAATTATTTGTCAAACAATCTCCTTTGACTCCCATTGCATCTGTTCTCCACAGACCTCTGTACTGCAACATTACATTTTGCTCCTCTCCGAAATCCCTTCCCACTAAATTTCTTGCTTATCTCCGCCCCTCCCTCTGGCATGGTAGCTTCAAATAATTTTACAATTTCCAGCATCTCCATCTAGCCCTTCCACTTCCTAAGTTTCTCCCTTTTATCAATAAATACAAAACATGCTTTATCGAATTCAACCATTTTCCAAAGTCAGATTTGAGAACCGGGGTGGGGGGGGAAGAGGTGGAGGGGGTGCGACGTGGAGGGGGGGGGGTGACGTGGAGGGGGAGGGCGACGTGGAGGGGGAGGGCGACGTGGAGGGGGGAGGGCGACGTGGAGGGGGAGGGCGACGTGGAGGGGGAGGGCGACGTGGAGGGGGAGGGCGACGTGGAGGGGGAGGGCGACGTGGAGGGGGGCGAGAGAATGTGATCTGCTCAATGCTTTCTCTGTTTTTGTGTGATTATCTGAGACTAACCAAGAAAGACAGACTGCATTCATCTGTGGGCAAGGGCCCCCTGTGCAGAATAAAACTAATGTGGCACAAGGAAATCCTTAAAGTTAGTAGTGAATCTCTTTCTTTTTTTATAACACTTTTTAGTGTTGCTGGAAAGCTATTTAAAGAGTAGATTAGCACATGCTATTAGAGTATTTTACAACAGTGGCCTGCAGCTGCAGAGACTGCCTCTGCCAACTGATGTATGATCTGACTTGTTCCACACCACTGAAGGGTCTCCTTTTAGGTGTGAATTATGGAACATGATGTATGGATGTACATGGATCCTGCAGAATAATGTACACCTTTCTGTACATGAGTCAAGAAATTGCATCCAGGCTAATTTCTTTTTCTGGCTAATGTTCACCGAGTGAATGTTGCAGCTCCTTTTGAATCAGTACATAATCTTAGACAGCTGTATGAACAGGGATAAAAGAGTTACTGTTCCAAGTTGCTTGGACAATTGCCTGCACTCAGTTCATGAAGTGACACCATACATTGTTCTGATATCCTTTTCTGACCTAAGAAATTCTGCTGTGATAGCACAGTTTTGTCCCAAAGCAAGATTTGCACACTCTCATGTAACATAATATATCGTTTAAGTAACTGGATAGATAACAAAATCTACCCACCAAGCAGCGGCAGGGGAACACACATAAAAGGTATTACAGTTTGAAAGCTGTAAGAGCTAGTAATTCCTTCTTCTGGCACAAGGGATTAAGGGGGATGAAGAGAGGTGAGTTTCAGGAAAAGTGGTAGAGTTCAGAAAAGTCATCCAGAACCTTGTGTCAGGGAGACTTACTGGACAGGATGACAAGCACTCCACTGGACGAGATTTGAAAACCTGAGAGCTAACAGGTGGAAGATAGGGTAATATGCAAGACAGAGATTGGTGCTGAAACATCGTACCTAAGTTAATATGAGTGAAAAGCTAAGAACATTGTATGTAATAGAGGTGGGAGGGAGACAGTGAAAAATAAACAGGTTAGAAAATAAAATATGTAGGAAACTAAAAAGTAAGTCAAGAAAGGTATAGCTAGTGTGAAAAAGAAATGAGGCAAAAGAAATTAATGTAAATGAAGAACAGATGGATAGCAAGAACCAAGGACATAGTGTAGCACCAGTTTCCACCAGCAGATTTCTTAGAAACTTGTGTCTAGTGGAAGAATCCAGAGGGCATGTGTGGTGAAACAGGCATTGAAATCACGACTGTTATGTTGTAGAGCATGCTCTGCAACAGGATATTGTGTGTTGTCAGGTAGAGGGTGTATACTGGGAACACACACTATTCTGTTGCAGATCGTGCTCTACAACATGACAGTCATGATCCCAGTGCCTGTTTCCCCACACATGGATTCTTCCCCGAGACACCAGTTCCTCAGAACTCCGCCAGTGGGAACTGGCGCTACAACTTGTCCTTTTTTCTCTCCACCCATCTTGGTTTAATTTACATTAATTTTTTCGCCTCAGCAACTCTTCACAGTAGCTATTCCTTTCTTCGCTTCATCTTTAGTTTTTTCCATTTTTTATTTTCTGTACTTTCAATTTTTGCTGTTCCCTCCCACCTGCATCACATACACTGCTCTTAACTTTTCGTTCTTATTAACTAATGTGCAATGTTTTAGGGCAAATCTCTGTCATGCATATTACCTTTAAGCTCTCAGGTTTTTAAATCTCGACCGCTGCAACCCCCAACTGTCTTCCCTTCTCATCCCATCCAGTAAGTCTCCTCCAACCCAGGGCTCTAGGTAACTCGAACTCTACCCCTTTTCCTAGAACACACCGGTCATGTTCCTTCACCCCTCTTCCTTCCTCTTCAACCCTTCTGATAAAAGGAGGTATCATTGGCTTGCTTGCAAACTTTAATACCTTTTATATATGCGTTCTCCTGATAATGTTCGGTGAGTAATTTTTTTTATCTGTCCAATTACTTATATTTTCAAAAATTGGTTATTTTTGTTAATGTATCATTTAAGTATGTCTACTTCTATTCTGCTAAACAACTAATGAGAGGGTGCCACATGGTACTTCAGGTAAAACTGTAATTCTGTCTTTTATGTTCCATTTTCGAACAGTGTTCAAATGTGTGTCAATTCTTAAGGGACCAAACTGCTGAGGTCATCGGTTCCTAAGCCTATACACTACTTAACCTAACTTGCACTAAGGATAACACACATAACCTCTGATGGGGGCAGCTGCCTGGACCGTGACACGACGTCTCAGATCACGCGGCTTTGAACAGTGCACAGGAAGAACAACTGTCACTATGCCTCCATATGAGCACTAATTTATTCATGGCCATTTCACAAGATCTTTGCGAGACAAAATAATGTATTGCCAGGCTTCTTGTAATGTAGGCTCTTGGAATATGAACAGTAATTTTCTCTGTGATGCTCTCATGTTTATTAAATGAGCCCATGATAAAATGTTCCATCCTGCCTTGGAACTTCCCTACCAATCCTACATGGCAAGGGTCCTTGAATGGCAAGTACTTGAGACTCAGTCAAACGAGTGTTTTCTAAGCAACTTCTTTCACGAATAAGTTACAATCAAAATTAAGAGAAAAGTATTTTTTATAGAAAAGAAAGAAAATAAAGATTACGTAAGCTGAAGTTAAGACATGAAGACAGATCACTGATGATCAAACATGAATATTTCCAAAAAGAAAACGCCTGGAATACAATGTCTATACCAAATATTTCCTACCTACCTGTCAGTTTTGCCACAGCAGTTTATAACTGAAATTATCTGTTTTCCCTTTCCTTTACTTATATTTTCCCCTATTTATTTCTAGACTATTTCAATTACTATTATTATGAATTCTTTTGGAGTTCTCTCTGTCAGCATAGATCCTTGCTTCAATGATGGACTGCTATCACAGTCTTCCAACTAATCCCTTAGTCCCAGAACTCCACTGACAAAATTTGATTTTGCCAGGAGTTTCTCTTCACTTGACTATCAGTAGAACTAGATTCAACATGTTTTACCATCAGACACTACTTCCCCCAATTGCTTTATTACATCTAGATCAGAATAACAAAGTGACAGACCACTAGCTGCTTAAAGCAACAATCAATTAGAGAATGTGCTCTGTTGCACCTTCCGCTCCATTCACCATTGCCCAATCACTCTACTATGCCAGGTAGTGGCAAGAGCCAATTGCAGGCTACGCTTGCAGCTTGTAACCTAACAGTTGTGATCCATTTTCATTGTGTGCTTTTTTCTCTGGGTGGAAAGTTTATTTTAAAATCCAAAATGTCTGAAGCTTGTGGAAGTGTGCAGGAATGTGTGGTTGCTAAATGGAAAGTTTAGTGATCTGCTAATATTTGGCTTGGTCAGACACGTGAGTCTGTGAGCTTGGTGTGTGAATATTTTGAGAAGGAGAAAGACAATATTGCAGCTCTGCTGCCTATAGCAAAGGTAACTGAAACAAATGCAAATCCCTTGAAGATTCATAAAAACACTGCTGTAAACATTTGCAAAAGCTATGGATGGCTGGTAAAAAGATTTGGGGGGGGGGGGGGGGGATGAGGAAAAAACATGCAACTATGAAAAAACTGTAAGTTACTTTTTGTGAGGAAGAATTATTAAGTCTCAGCAAGATTCATTGTTAACAGTTCTCAGTGGTCATGGTTTCAAGTATAAAAAAATTAATGGATGCAAAATTATAATGGAGACAATGGATTTTGTTAAATGGCATTGTTGATTCTTAAGGGACATTGTCAAGATAGCATTTGACCCGCCAAGGTAGCCGAGAGCGCTAATGTGCTGCTTCCTGGACTCGGGTAGGCGCGCCAACCCCGGATCAAATCCACCCGGCGGATTACCGACGAGGACTGCTAAGCCAGCCAGCCTGGATGTGGTTTTTAGGCGGTTTTCCACATCCCGCTAGGTGAATACTGGGCTGGTCCCCAAGTTCCACCTCAGTCACACGACTCTCAGACATTTGAACAAGTTCGTACTATTTCATGGCTTATACTAGATGCAGACAGCTGGGGTACACTGGTTACGTCCCGGAGGGTTCAGGGTGGCGGCAGGAAGGGCATCCGGCCACCCTCTGCAACTAACACTGCAATATCGGTAATAATAAGGCCGACCCCGCGTTGGCGCAGTACAAGGCCCAAGGAAAGACAGATTGTTAAGACAACATCTGAAGACGTAGTGTGGCTCAACAAAATAGAAATAAATGCTGGCCATTTCATCAGAAAAGACTGAACAGATGAAAATGTCTGTGGAAGTACTGCACTTCCCATAGTATAAGGCGCAAGAATTATTGTTTTGTAAGCTGAAACTACTACTGGTTCTGCAACAAACTGTCTCCTTGTTCACCAAACAAAGAAGACAAGCAACTAACATGAGATGAATCACGAAAATTATCTAAAGCGATTCAAGAGCCAACTATTGTAACACTTAAATCATTCGCCTGTCATCATTATGGATAATTTCCCATACCATCCAATCACTAAAGATAAAGACCTAACAATGGCAACAAAAAAGCTGACATCTTTGAAAGATTAAAATATCCCAACGTACAAGTTTGGGATGAGCAATCTAAGGAGGAACTCTTGGAATTGTGAAACAAAATAAGCCACAGTTTCAACAGCATGTAATTGACAAGGTGGCTAAAGAACACAGTCATATGGTTCTTAGGACTCTACCATATCACTGCCACTTTAACAACATTGAAGTGATTTGCGAGCAGATCAAACATTATGTGACAATCAATAATAAAAGCTTCTCTGTGGCAGGAACTCAGAAAGTGTTAGAGGAAGCAGTGACACAAATAATGCTGGAGAAATGGAGTAATGTTGTAAGCCTTTTAATTATAAAAAAAAATATAAAAAAAAACCACCACCAAACAAACAGATGCAGTGGCGTGAAGGAGGTGACTTTGAACTAAGTGGCATTTACCCTGTGCTGTAATTGGTCTTTTATCAGTGTTTGCAGACAAGGTCTGTGTTTCATATTTTGAATGAGTTACATCTACAGCACTTCCAAAATAAATCTCATCTTGTTGTTAAGGAAACCCCGTCTGCACAAGTATGATGTAATGCGTAAGTCCTTTAGCAGTGTATTATTTAACCTATTTGAGCATCCCTTTCATACAGAGTATATCACCTAAAATGAATCATCCTTATAATTGTAGAGGACAGTATGTGACCTGTGGTTTTCATTGAGCTATACAAATATCAGGAAAATGGTATCTTACACACAGGACTGCATTCACTAAGCAACACGGATACTACATGCTGCAAAGTGAACTCAATACTGCATGTTAACAGAGAGTATGACAAGTTAGTTCGTACAGAACCACATAGCTGTTGACGCTACAACCATACTTCACATACAACCACTGATGAACTGACATCACCAATCTCTTTCACACTTTACACGAAACGTGCTTCAATGTCAATCACTTGTTTCCTGATCAAGGTATAGAGCAATAAAACTGTGGAAGGTTAAGAAAATTTCTTTATGCCTGTCAGTCATTTTTGACCAATCTCAGAATTTTCAATGAATACAGTCACTGTACATTTTAATTTACAGTTCAGAAACTTTCATCGTAGGCCTGTTAATTCAATGTCATTTTCTACAAGAAATAGTTGACATTTTTCAACACCCAAAAAAGGCTTTTGGAATATTAGTTTCATGGGGACGAATTAATTTATATGCAGGAAGATTTGTGCGAAATAATTTTTATGTTATCCAATACTTACAATTTACACATGCCAGTCTATATCAAATATGGAAATTCACATAAAAACATATTTTCTCAGTAAGAATCACAAAAACAACTATATAGACATAAACATGTAACAGAGCGATATGAACTTGCGACAACTCAACTGATAATTATTTGTGACACAATACATCACATGAAACACATTTTGAGTGTGAGTCTTTTTAAGAAATATCAGCTTTTAAAACATGGCATTTTCTACACAGGTGAAGCATGAAGAATTTTCACATCCTAGAGGGGATAAGAGCCACACGGAAAGCTGCATAAAAAACTTTTCTCCATGATAGGATTTTTTAAGACAATCTTGCTCCAAAGCATTCATTGTTAATGAGTCATGATCACTTACATCACTATTGAAAGACAGATGACCACAGCAGATAGAGAGAGGTCCCTTTTGAGTAAAGTTATCTTCAAAAGTGATACGATAAATTTGCACCATTTTTTAAACTCATTTCCACTTTTCAAAACTTGGGAACTATTTCTGCCACATCTTGAGGAGTGGCAACACGGTGAAAATAATGGAGTATGTATGTAGCTCTGGGGTAATGTTTGAACTGTCACTTTACAGGTCCACATTCTGTTTTCAGATACAAAATGTATTTCAGCAAGATCCAGAATGTCCAATCTGGCTCAAATGGCTCTGAGCACTATGCGACTTAATATCTGAGGTCGCCTAGACCTTAGAACTAATTAAACATAGCTAACCTAAAGACATCACACACATCCATGCCCGAGGCAGGATTCGAACCTGCGACCATAGCGGTCGCTCGGTTCCAGACTGTAGCGCCGAGAACCGCACGGCCACTCCGGGAGGCTGTCCAATCTGTTTCAAATACTTTTTACCATCTTATCTTTAAAGCAGCAAATGGTAATGACTCCTTCATTTCCGTAATTAGTGGTAGCACCTTTCCAAGACTGACACACTGCATTGCTAGGAACACTCTATTGTGAACTATATGTTTAGCACTGCCACACCTTAATACAGTATTCTGCAAAAGTATTCAAAAATGGGTTTTTATTTACTTATTTTACAAAACTATATATGAAAAGGGAATATCAATTGCATCTGCTATACATACAGAACCAAATAAACTTTAGGAGGATAAATTACGGTCACAGACTTCAACATTGAAAACGTCTTTATAACAATTTCTTAATTATTCGTAATTTGCACCTGAGTTAGCCAGTAAGTTCAAAGTAAGATCAATGGAAGGAAGATGGCCGGTTGTACACAAAATGGACTGAAAAGCGAAAATATGCTTAAAAGCATATTTTTGTACTAAACACTGAAACTTAACCTACCTAAAATATGGGAAACCAACCTCTGACCTGCATAATATTGATGTGTGGCACACAGAAACATGTAATATGAAACAGTTAACACTAGCTTTCAAGAACTCCCTACTTTTCACACACACAACCTCACAGACACCCTAAAGTATGTGCTCTTGGTAGCAACGAGACTTGCTGCTACTGCAAGTGTAACTTTTGGGTAGCTGTATGTACTCTTACTAGAAAAAGAGCAACATCATGAAAGCAAGTGTTAAATGTCTTCCATTATATGCTTCTGTGTGTCACACACCTATCACCTATAGGTAAGTGATTTTACACATTTTTCCACCCAGGAATTTCCATTATTGAAATTTAACATCTATTAATATGGACAAAAAGTAATACAGAGCAACGGCACTTATGACACCACATAACCACTATACATGGAATACCATATACTCAAGACTGATTTTTCTTAAAAATTGGTGAGCATTGTGTTCTTTCATTATATGTTCACTTTACTTAGAAAAGCACAATCTTATACAAAGTAAATCTTCAGTTAAGAGATCCCAAGTTCACATTACAATGGAGATTGAAAGTAAAGTTTCTGAAGGTAATGCATGACAGTGACCAGAAAGCACACACAGCTAGTTTAGACAATGCCTGTACAGCAGGTGCCAAGAATAGGAAATGAACAACATTCTGGAATTCCACAACAAAAATTTCTCTACAAGGATGAACAAGCTCTTGTTGCTTTCAAAACTGCTACAACTGACTATACTGTCCCAGATACAGTATGTGCTCCATCGCCAATATAAACCCACAGTTAATAAACATGTAACAGAAGACAATGACAGCTCAAGGTACAAGATCACAAAATTGAAAAACTTACCAAGAAATATCCTTTCATCAAAATCACCAACATTCAACACATATTCTTCATAAGCCTTATTTACAGCCTTTGAGTTCAGCTCAAAGATACCTGGATCTAAAATCCCACTAAATTTTGATGCGTCGCCTCTCAAGATCTGTAATAATAATTTCTGATTATTAATAACATGAACTCATGTGTAAAATGCATGAAATGTAACCTAAAATTGGTCATACTAAAAGGAAGAGAAGGATCTGCTTACAAATGTAATATGCAATAGCAAACAAGGAATTAGTATGAAATGTGTTTCGCTTTCTAGATTTAGAGAGGAAAGATGAGAATTAAGTGAAGAGAGAAGCTCGATTAAAACACGTTGACAGACATCCCATGAGTGAAATTTAAAAATCTGAAAGCCATCACTGTGAGTAGCTTCAATGAAATCCTAATGCACTGGAATTAAATGCAGAGTTTATTATCTTCCTAATTCCAGAAGGAGAGGTGGGTGGATTGGATCCTATTTTCTCTACAACATTTAAAAAATGATTATTCAAAATGTTTTCGACTTCTGGCTTGTTGTTTGTCAAGTTTCCATTCGCTTTGATGGTAATGCCGTCATCCTGTACTCTTGGTGGCCCTGTCTCCCTTGTAATAATATAATTGTTTTGATTTTATTCTCAGAGGTATTAATCCCAGACATGATGCACATGCTTCTGGACTTTTTAATAACCTTTCTTAATGTAGCACAGTAGTTTTTAAAATATTTGGCTGTTTCTGGGTCATTACTCTTTCTTGTTGTTAGATACAGTTCCTTTTTGTGGTTACAAGACATTTTTATTCCTTTAGTTAGCCAAGGTGTTTTTGCATGGTTTATTATAATTAGATTTAACTACTTTCTTGGGGAAACAATTTTCAAATTCTCTTACAAGAGTATCATGAAATAAATTAGCATCGGGTTCCTTGTACACCTCATCCCAGTCTAACTGCTGAAGATTTTCCCTGAAATTTCTAATTGTCGAGTCATTAATTGAATGCACAACTTTGGAGTGTAGTTTGGAATTACTGAATGGAGCTATGTCCTACACTGTAACTAGCTGAGCACCATTATCAGTAAGGCCATTCTCAACAGGACAAGAATTTATGTTTTTAAACTTATCTTGGTATATAATAGTGTTATCTATCAATGTGCTGCTGTCCTTTACTACCTGAGTAGGAAAATTAATGACAGATGTCAGATTGAAAGAACCAAGCAAGACTTCCAGGTCATTCTTCTTATTACACTCTTTCAGTGAATCAACACTGAAGTCCCCACAAATAATAATTTGCTTTCCCCTATTGTTGATTTTCAAAGACGACATAAATACAATCATTACATTAATGTTATGAACAAGTGAACAAGTGTCTACCTCCAATGCATGTGTTTGTACTGACATAGGAGTGCAATATTTTGCAATAATTATTGACCACTTTGTGTATGACAAATATGCAGTCTGGAACTTCTTGCACAATGTAACATTAGAGCTGAAAGAGAAACTACCTGAACTATAAACAATTTTTGTCTTCTATGACAGGGCGGCATCCCAATTTAAAAATACAGTTATCATAAGCTCATTACATTACTCTGAAGATGAGCAGTGTAAGGCTTCACTGTTCTTGTTCTGCAACATTTCACACAAAGGAGAAACTAATAGAGTTGGTAAGAATGTTACAAGAAAAGTTTGGACACATGTGGCATACAGAAAGAGATGAAATCGCAAAAAAGAAAAGAATGCATTAAGTTTACTCTTTGGATGAGTCAGATGATTTAGGCTGCGATATTCCTGAGATTCAAAACAGCAGTGACATTACTGATTCTATGCAAGTCGTTTCACATACTGCACTGGGGAAATGTGTTACTGTGACATATGAAGTAAAACATTATCATGGTGATGTGATTTGAGTGATTTTTCCAAATAAATTTTATGTATCAGTGATGGTAGAGACATGTTTACCATTCCTGTATGAATGGGCATGGTCCATATATTGTATATGCTATAACAAAGATGGAACACAATTTTTTTCCTGCAGTTGTGGTAAATAGCAGGGGGGTTTCAAGTTAGATCACTTTTAAAGCAAATTTTGTATTTCCATAATTTGGCCTGTGGACTGTTTTCAAGACACTATTGTTTTAGTGAGGTTTCAGCTATGTTATTACTACCATTTTGTTTAGTTTTATCTATCTCAAAGGTGCTTAATATTATTTTAGAGGACCAGTCATTGGGTATGTCCTATTCATCAAATCACTTGTCGTGTCAATCACATAACGACATAAAAGCTTAAGTTTATTAATGGTCTTACATTAACATATGCTATGTATCATTCTTGATGCTTCAAGTTCACGTAAATGTTACATTTAGTTTTATATGCATACATAAATCAAAGAAATGATGCAATATACAGCAGCTTGCTACACCTGAGGCTGAATTTTTTGTCCCTTCCGCCACAGAAAACTAAAGGGGGTGAAGACCTTACCAATGAACTGTAAATGTCTTCTTTTTCTCCCCCTATTCCACCTCATCACCTGTTTCAAATCTTCCTGAATTACAGAAATTACCCACTAATTTTGTTTGCCAAATAATAAAAGTTCAGATTTCATAAAGAAACCAAGAATTTACATAAAAAATAAACATTTTATCTTTATTTCTAAAACTTTAAATGTCCCATTTGTCACTCATGGAAAGACTGTCAAGCAGAAACTAAGGATAACTTCAACCACCTTACAAACTTTTCTTCATTATCTTTTTCCTCTAAATTTGATAAAATGAATGATAATGATCAGTCTGCAATTTTTCTACTGTCACTTAGATACTTTTATTAAACTACTGTGAACAACAATTTTTTGGCCAATAGACCTTTCTCCAACTCCAGTTAGTTTAAGACTACTTGAGAACAAATGTTCTAAATACCTTTCTTTCAAAGAGTTTTTTTATGTGGTTTTTCCAGTAGTACTCTTTGATAGCTTTTGCTTCTATTGGTATTCCATCATGATTTGTGCACAAATGATCAATAATACATGGAGCCACCTCAGGTGGCTTATAGTTTTCATCCCAAAAATCATTTGGAATACCTGTATGTACACACAAAAATTCCAATACAGTACATTTATACCTTTATTAAAGAACAATATGAAAACTAATGCAAATGACATAAGAACAAAGTAAAGCTGCAATGAACAGAATTTTCACAATTCTGTATTTCTGCCAAATCAGGATTCTAGTTTCTATTGTAAAACATGAATAAATCAGTAACTGCTATTACACCATCATTTACTGAATACAGGCCACACTGGTCAGAGTAACAAAGTCTCACACATGCAGATATATATTACGTATTATGAGCAATAAACTTTGAAGAGAAAACATTCCATCTTCACTATCATCAGAACAGCTAAAGAAGAAACTCTGTAGTATCATTTTCACTCACTCAGCACTCACAACACACAGAGCTGTCATTCCAAAATGAAAAGACAAGGCATATTTAAAAGCAGACACACTGGCCACCACAGAAAACTAAAGGGGATGAAGAACTTATCAATGAAATGTAAATGTCTGTGTCTTCTTTTTCTCCCCCTGTTCCCCCTCATCACCTGTTTCAGATCTTCCTGCAGTCTACTTGGGACCAATCTTTTTTCAGCATTCTTTAACAGTCTTTCATCTTAATATTATTGGTGAAATCTCGTTCCTTGAATGTGGTGTGTGCAATAACACCTATATATAATCAAACCTCATCTACATGTAACAACTTGGGAAAAGACAATTTGGATCAACATGCCACTGATGTGAATGCTTCACCCACCTGTTACTAACAGGCTTCTTTGTGTGGAATGGGTAACAGCAGTCGAAGTGGAAGTATTGTTGGCGGTTGCTAGGTTTGATAGGGATGGAGGTACCGATGTAGTCATCATTTAGGTGGAGGTCAACCTCAAGGAAGGTGGTTGTTTGGTTGAGGAGGATCTGGTGAAGTGAATGGAGGAGAAGGTGTTGAGATTCTGGAGATTGGTGGGGGGTATAAAGAAACCAAACTACAGGGTCATCAGTCCCTTTTTCCCAACGCAAGAAAGGTTCAAGGCACAAAAACACCCAATACCACACCTAAAAAGAAAACAAATGGAATGAACAAAAAGTGGGGAAAACATAAACCACAAGGAAAAGTAGGTGGAGGTATTAAAACCATAGAGCAGATTGTCTGGGCTAGCTGATCACAATAATAAAAGAGGATGAGCCAGCCACTTTGCAACACATTAAAATGTCCATTCCAAAAAGACAAGGCGAGGTGAACACGTGTAGGGAAAAGACAACCACCAAGACAAACAAATGCAAAGAAAAAGCGACCAAGTTAAAATAGCAGGAGGGTGGCGACCTCAGAGAGAAGGGTAAATGCCCCTCCTCAGATCGTATGATAAAAACCTCCCTCATGAATAAAACATAAAACTAAATCTGCTGTAGAGGGTTTATCGCTCAACATTGAAGGAAGGGTGCTTGGAAGGTTAAAAGCCTGCTGCAGGGCGGCTGAAAGTGGGCAATCCAGCAAGATGTGGATGACAGTCATATGTGAGCGACAGTGACATCGGGGTGAGTCCTCGCGACAGAGGAGGTAGCCACATGTTAGCCACGTACGGCCAATGCTGTGCCGACAGAGAACCATAGAGTTCCTACAAGATGTCTGCATGGAGGTCTCCCACACATTCGTAGTCTCCTTAAGGTCATGCAGTTTATTGTGTGTACTGAGATTATGTCAATCCATCTCCCAAAGCTGAAAAACCTTGTGGCATAATAAAAATGGCAGGTCAGTTATAGGGGTGCCGATCTCCAGATGAGGTTTCCGTATAGCCTGTTAGGCTACCCTGTCAGCAAGTTCATTTCCTGGGATTCCAGCATGACCTGGGGTCCACACAACCACCCCGGAACGAATGGACCGTTCCAGGGCATAGATGGTCTCCTGGTGGGTTGCTACCAAAGGATGGCGGGGGTAGCACCGGTCAATAGCTTGTAGGCTGCCCAAGGAGTCAGTACAGAGGAGAAACGAAGGAGAAGCAACTCGCCAGGGCAGGAGTGGATCCACTCAAGAGCACAAGAAATGGCTGCCATCTCTGCAGTGAAAACACTGCAGCCATCTGGCAAGGAGTGCTGTTCAATATGTCCTCCATGAACATATGCAAAGCCAACGTGAACATCAGCTATCGAGCCGTCAGTGTAAACCACTTCATGGACCTGGTTTGTTGTGGTCTTCAGTCCTGAGACTGGTTTTATGCAGCTCTCCAAGCTACCCTATCCTGTGCAACCTTCTTCATCCCCCAGTACCTACTGCAACCTACATCCTTCTGAATCTGCTTAGTGTATTCATCTCTTGGTCTCCCTCTACGATTTTTACCCTCCACGCTGCCCTCCAATTCTAAATTTGTGATCCCTTGATGCCTCAGATCATGTCCTACCAACCGGTCCCTTATTCTTGTCAAGTTGTGCCACAAACTCCTCTTCTCCCCAATTCTATTCAATACCTCTTCATTAATTATGTGATCTACCCATCTAATCTTCAGCATTCTTCTGTAGCACCAGATTTCGAAAGCTTCTATTCTCTTCTTGTCCAAACTATTTATCGTCCATGCTTAATTTCCATACATGTCAAGAATCGAGGGGAAGTGACAGTGGAGAGCTGCGGGGTTAAACGAGTCCAGACAACCATGTGAAAGGTCCAGGCGAAGCTTCGGCCTAGGTGTACACCATGGAGGCGTACATGAATGGACCTCGAGTATAGGAGGTAAAGGCAAGGACTACACTTCAGACTGAAGAGATTGGACGTGAACTGCAATTGTAAGCCCTGACCTGGGTGTCCAATGCCAGAGGTGAACCGCTGTGGATGGGAAAAGAAGACAGTAATTTGGATGCTCAGGAGAACTATAAATATGTGCAATGTAACTGGCAAGTAGTTGTGCACGCCCAACCTTCAACGGAGGGTCTCCAGACTCCACCAGTACACTGATCACCAGACTCGTCCTAAAAGCTCCTGTTGCCAGTTTAACACCACAGTCGTGCACTGGGTCGAGTCAACGCAATGCTGAGAGAGACTCCCATAGTCAAGGAGGGGTTGAACAAGGGCTCTGTAGAGCTGCAGCAGTGTAGAGCGATCTGCACCTCAGTTGGTGTTGCTCAGCCAGCACTTCTGTTTAAGCTGAAGAAGATGAGGGAACCACGTTAATCGGGCATCTAAAAACAGTCCTAAGAATCAATATGTCTCCACTACCATGAATGGATCGTCATTAAAGTAAAGTTATGGCTATGGATGAATGATAAAACGCCAACAGAATGCATGACACGCAACTTTGCAGCTAAAAACTGGACGCTGTGGGCTAGAGCCCACGACTGCGTCTTGTGGATAGCTCCCTGTAGGTGCCGCTAAGCAATATCAGTAATGGAGGAGCAGTACGAAATGCAGAAGTCATCTGCATACAGAGAAGGTGAGACCGACAGCTAGATAGCTGCTGCTAGACCTTTAATGGCCACTAAAAATAGAGATACACTCAATACAGAGCCCTGCAGGACCCCATTCTCCTGGATATGGGGGAAACTATGGGAGGTACCAACTGGGACACGGAAAGTATGGAGCAATAGGAAAAGAAGAAGAAGAAGAAGAAGAAGAAATCTGGATTGGACCCCGGAGACTCCACTCATATAATGTGGCAAGGATATGATGTCGCCAGGTCGTGTCGTAAGCTTTTTTGTAAATCAAAAAAGATGTCAACCAGGTGTTAGTGTCTGCAAAAGGCTGTTTGGATGGCAGACTTGAGGGAAACTAGATTATCAATGGTAGAGCAACTCTGGCCACTTGACTCCAGGACCCAACACTACCACTGACTTACCAAACGTTCTAACATCTTACAAAGAATGTTGGTGAGGCTGATGGGCTGATAGCTATCCACTTCAAGCTGGTTCTTACCGGGTTTGAGCACTGGAATGATTGTGCTCTCCCACCACTGCGACGGAAAAACGCCATCGCACCAGATCCAGTTGAGGATGACGAGGAGATGCCACTTGTAGTCATACGAGAAATGTTTGATCATCTAACTGTGGATCCAATCTGGGCCAGGAGCTGTGTCGGGGTAATGTGCAAGGACGCTGAGGAGCTCCCACTCTGTAAATGGAGCATTATAGGGGCACTGTGATGTTCAGTGAATGAGAGGGCTTTCTCTTCCATCTGCCATTTGGGGGTGCGAAACGCTGGGGGATAATTCTCTGACGCAGAGGCTCGAGCATAGTGCTCAGCAATCACGTCTGTGTTGGTAGATGACACGCCATTGATGTTAATGCCAGTAACACCTGTCGGGGTCTCGTACCCACAAACACGTCTGATCTCCATCCAGACTTGGGAATGTGACGTATGGCACCCAACAGTCAAGACGTACCTCTCCCAACACTTCTGTTTTTATAAGCTGGCGAATGCGGGCACAGAACAGTTTAAAAGCTGTTACGTGCTCTGGGGAAGGGTGCCACTTATGTCACTGTAGAGCTCACCGACGCTCTATAATGGCTTCAGCAATTTCCGGCGACCACCAAGGTATTGACTTTCGGCAAAGGACACCCTAAAGAACAAGGGTTCGTGTTTTCCCCAGTCTGCTTTGTTTAAAGCCCATCTTAGTAGATGTCCAGACGACGGAATAGCTCTGGGGGAGTGACAGGAAGATGGGAATTGGTCACTACCACACAAGTCATTCAGGGCTCTCCAGTGGACAGATGGGAGAAGTCCTGGGATACAAAGGGATAAATCGCTGGCCGAGTAAGTGTCAAGAGTCACACTGAAATGTGTGGGGGCTCCAATATTTAAGAGGCACAGGTCTTGTTGAGAGAGGAAAGTTTTGGCATCTCTACCTCAGCCAGTAAGCATGGTGCCACCCCACAAGGGGGTTATGGGTGTTAAAATCTCCCAAGAGTAGGAAAGGTTTAGGGATTTATGAATCAATGCAGTCAACGTGTTCAAGGGTACTTCATCATCAGGAGGAAGATAAACGTTGCAGACAGTTATTTCCTGTGTCATCCTTATCCTGACAGCCACAGCTTCAAGAGGGGTTTGAAGGGGCACACGTTCACTGCATACTGAGTTCAGGACATAGACACAAACTCCAACTGACGACACACTATTATAGTCGCTACAGTTCTTGTAATATCTCCTATAGCCACGAAGGGCAGGGGTCCGCATTGCTGGCAACCGTGTTTCCTGGAGGGCAATGCAGAAAGCAGGTGGAAAGCTTAACAGTTGCCGTAGCTCAGCCAGGTAGTGGAGAAAACTGCAGCAATTCTACTGGAGGATGACGTTATTGTGAGGCTGGGAAGGCACGAAGCATGCAAGGAGGCAGGTTATGCCTCAGGGTCACCTGCTTCCACCGATTGAGTCTTCATGTCCATTCCTATTGTGGATGAGGCAACAGTGAGATCCACGTCCTCGGGGGAATGCTGAGAACTCCACCTCATCTGCAGGTGCAGAATTGGTATGGAGTGGTGGTATTGGGGCCACTGGAGGGATACTTTTTCTTAGCAGTCTTCTGTGTTTGCTTGCCCTCTCGCTTCTCTTTAGGGGCTTGCTGCGAGGACTTGTCCGAAGTAGTTCAGGTGCGGAGGAAGACCGTGAAGCTCTTCGTCTAGCAGCTTTTGCCTCCTGTAGCCACAGGCGAATGTTCGCTGTGGCATTAGTGGAGACTTTGTGACAAAGGGTTCCAAGGCACCCCTCCGCATGAGAGGAGCCGAAGGAGGCTGTTGCTTCTCCAGCTGGAGGGAGAGGACCAATGTTCCCTAAGTAGGTACTTTGGAAGCAATGGAAAGAGATTTTCCCCTACCTCCAAGGGAGCAGATGTATTCTGGAGGCCCAGAGGGCCCACTGTTCATAGCACAGTGTGGTATGACTGGTGATGGTGATGGTAATGTAGCGTGGACATCAACAAACAGGCTGTAATCGTTCAAAGTTACGTTTAGCCTCTTGGTAAGTCAAGTGGCCCAGGGTCTTGTACTCCATGATTTTCCGCTCCTTTTGGAGTACTGTGTAGTCTAGCGAACAGGGGAGTGCTGCTCTCCACAGCTGATACAAGTGGGAGAAGGCGCACAGAGAAGATCTGGATGCAGTGGATGTCCACAGTCTCGACATGTGGCGTTGGAAGTGCAGTGGGAAGACGTGGCCGAATTTCCAGCACTTAAAGCACCATATACGGGGAGGGACATCACAGCGCTAAACCATCACCTTGACCTTTCCAGGCAATGAATCACTCTCAACGGCCAAGATGAAGGCACCGGTAGCAGCCCTGTTGTCTTTGGGTTCCCTGTAAATGCGCCAGATGAAATGCAACACCCCGCTGTTCTAGATTGGCATGGAGCTTGTCGTCAGACTGCAAGAGGAGGTTGCAATGGAAAATAATCCCCTGCACTATGTTGAGGCTTTTACGGGGAGTGACGGAAACAGAAATATCACCCAGCTAGTGACAAGTGAGTAACACCTGGGATTGGGTTGGGGATGTTGTCTGAATCAAGACTGCACCACTTCTCATTTTGGACAGCACTTTCACTTCCCCAAACTTATCCTCAAGATGTTCAACAAAAAACTGAGGCTTCATAAGTAGAAAGGAGTCCCCATCAATTCCGCTACAAACTAAATACTGAGGCGAATATGGCTCTCTTCTTTCTGTAGCCCTACGTTCCTCCCATGGTGTAGCAAAGGAGGGAAACAATTTAAAGTCGTATCTGTCAGAATTCTACAAGATCCTGCCTTTTTTAGAGACTGCTGGCACCTTATGGTCACCACCAAGAGATAACTTAGTCCACTTCATTGCAAGTCATCTGCCCTAATGCCACCCACTCCGATCAGGGGCTCTCCCCACAGACGCCACCCAGCCACAGCAAAGGCCACCTGACATGATGGTCGTTGCTGGGAGTCCTGATGCCCCAGGAAGACACACATCTACTGCTTTTCATACGTGGGGAATTTACTGCTCAGCCATCAGCAGTGTGATCCCTGTGTTGTCAGGGGGTTACCACCAAATGGGTACGTGACAGCCCCACCAGAACGGACTGGCTACCATGCTGGATATTGAGCACAGAGAAATCCAATACTGTCATGGGGACGAAAGAGGACAGGAGACAACGGAAGAAGATGACATACCCCAGAAAGGTGGAGATGCAAAGCCATGACAAGAGGTTCTGGAGATTGAATCTAAGGGCACTATGGATAACTCATGCACCATTTAAGGTGTCCTTCCTCATATGGCCTGCACTTCTGTAGAATTTGGAAAGTGGCAAGTCACACCATAAAATGGGACCTGAACTCACAGCTGCGAAAAGTGTGAAACTCCTTTATGACAGGCTGGCATACTTCAGCCCTATTCTAACCCCCGGACCCGCAGGGGGAGATTATGGAGGAATACGGATAGAGTCCCCCATGAACCATGGACCTTGCCGTTGGTGGGGAGGCTTGCGTGCCTCAGCAATACAGATGGCCGTACCATAGGTGCAACCACAACGGAGGGGTATCTGTTGAGAGGCCAGACAAACGTGTGGTTCCTGAAGAGGGGCAGCAGCCTTTTCAGTAGTTGCAGGGGCAACAGTCTGGATGATTGACTGATCTGGCCTTGCAACATTAACCAAAACGGCCTTGCTGTGCTGGTACTGCGAACGGCTGAAAGCAAGGGGAAACTACAGCCGTAATTTTTCCCGAGGACATGCAGCTCTACTGTATGGTTAAATGATGATGGCATCCTCTTGGGTAAAATATTCCGGAGGTAAAATAGTCCCCCATTCGGATCTCCGGGCGGGGACTACTCAGGAGGATGTCGTTATCAGGAGAAAGAAAACTGGCGTTCTACGGATCGGAGCGTGGAATGTCAGATCCCTTAATCGGGCAGGTAGGTTAGAAAATTTAAAAAGGGAAATGGATAGGTTAAAGTTAGATATAGTGGGAATTAGTGAGGTTCGGTGGCAGGAGGAACAAGACTTCTGGTCAGGTGACTACAGGGTTATAAACACACAATCAAATAGGGGTAATGCAGGAGTAGGTTTAATAATGAATAGGAAAATAGGAATGCGGGTAAGCTACTACAAACAGCACAGTGAACGCATTATTGTGGCCAAAATAGATACGAAGCCCACACCTACTACAGTAGTACAAGTTTATATGCCAACTAGCTCTGCAGATGATGAAGAAATTGAAGAAATGTACGATGAAATAAAAGAAATTATTCAGATAGTGAAGGGAGACGAAAATTTAATAATAATGGGTGACTGGAATTCGAGTGTAGGAAAAGGGAGAGAAGGAAACATAGTAGGTGAATATGGATTGGGGCTAAGAAATGAAAGAGGAAGCCGCCTAGTAGAATTTTGCACAGAGCACAACTTAATCATAGCTAACACTTGGTTTAAGAATCATGAAAGAAGGTTGTATACGTGGAAGAATCCTGGAGATACTAAAAGGTATCAGATAGATTATATAATGGTAAGACAGAGATTTAGGAACCAGGTTTTAAGTTGTAAGACATTTCCAGGGGCAGATGTGGACTCTGACCACAATCTATTGGTTATGACCTGTAGATTAAAACTGAAGAAACTGCAAAAATGTGAGAAATTAAGGAGATGGGACCTGGATAAACTGAAAGAACCAGAGGTTGTACAGAGTTTCAGAGAGAGCATAAGGGAACAATTGACAGGAATAGGGGAAAGAAATACAGTAGAAGAAGAATGGGTAGCTCTGAGGGATGTAGTAGTGAAGGCAGCAGAGGATAAAGTAGGTAAAAAGACGAGGGCTGCTAGAAATCCTTGGGTAACAGAAGAAATATTGAATTTAATTGATGAAAGGAGAAAATATAAAAATGCAGTAAATGAAGCAGGCAAAAAGGAATACAAACGTCTCAAAAATGAGATCAACAGGAAGTGCAAAATGGCTAAACAGGGATGGCTAGAGGACAAATGTAAGGATGTAGAAGCTTATCTCACTAGGGGTAAGATAGATACTGCCTACAGGAAAATTAAAGAGACCTTTGGAGAGAAGAGAACCACGTGTATGAATATCAAGAGCTCAGATGGCAGCCCAGTTCTAAGCAAAGAAGGGAAGGCAGAAAGGTGGAAGGAGTATATAGAAGGCTTATACAAGGGCGATGTACTTGAGGACAATATTATGGAAATAGAAGAGGATGTAGATGAAGACGAAATGGGAGATACGATACTGCGTGAAGAGTTTGACAGAGCACTGAAAGACCTGAGTCGAAACAAGGCCCCCGGAGTAGACAACATTCCATTAGAACTACTGACGGCCTTGGGAGAGCCAGTCATGACAAAACTCTACCAGCTGGTGAGCAAGATGTATGAGACAGGCGAAATACCCTCAGACTTCAAGAAGAATATAATAATTCCAATCCCAAAGAAAGCAGGTGCTGACAGATGTGAAAATTACCGAACTATCAGTCTAATAAGTCACAGCTGCAAAATACTAACGCGAATTCTTTACAGACGAATGGAAAAACTGGTAGATGCAGACCTCGGGGAGGATCAGTTTGGATTCCGTCGAAATGTTGGAACACGTGAGGCAATACTGACCTTACGACTTATCTTAGAAGAAAGATTAAGAAAAGGCAAACCTACGTTTCTAGCATTTGTAGACTTAGAGAAAGCTTTTGACAATGTTGACTGGAATACTCTTTTTCATATTCTAAAGGTGGCAAGGGTAAAATACAGGGAGCGAAAGGCTATTTATAAGTTGTACAGAAACCAGATGGCAGTAATAAGAGTCGAGGGGCATGAAAGGGAAGCAGTGGTTGGGAAAGGAGTGAGACAGGGTTGTAGCCTCTCCCCGATGTTATTCAATCTGTATATTGAGCAAGCAGTAAAGGAAACAAAAGAAAAATTTGGAGTAGGTATTAAAATTCATGGAGACGAAGTAAAAACTTTGAGGTTCGCCGATGACATTGTAATTCTGTCAGAGACGGCAAAGGACTTGGAAGAGCAGTTGAACGGAATGGACAGTGTCTTGAAAGGAGGATATAAGATGAACATTAACAAAAGCAAAACGAGGATAATGGAATGTAGTCAAATTAAATCGGGTGATGCTGAGGGAATTAGATTAGGAAATGAGACACTTAAAGTAGTAAAGGAGTTTTGCTATTTAGGAAGTAAAATAACTGATGATGGTCGAAGTAGAGAGGATATAAAATGTAGACTGGCAATGGCAAGGAAAGCGTTTCTGAAGAAGAGAAATTTGTTAACATCGAATATAGATTTATGTATCAGGAAGTCGTTTCTGAAAGTATTTGTTTGGAGTGTAGCCATGTATGGAAGTGAAACATGGACGATAACTAGTTTGGACAAGAAGAGAATAGAAGCTTTCGAAATGTGGTGCTACAGAAGAATACTGAAGATAAGGTGGATAGATCACGTAACTAATGAGGAGGTATTGAATAGGATTGGGGAGAAGAGAAGTTTGTGGCACAACTTGACTAGAAGAAGGGATCGGTTGGTAGGACATGTTTTGAGGCATCAAGGGATCACAAATTTAGCATTGGAGGGCAGCGTGGAGGGTAAAAATCGTAGAGGGAGACCGAGAGATGAGTACACTAAGCAAATTCAGAAGGATGTAGGTTGCAGTAGGTACTGGGAGATGAAGCAGCTTGCACAGGATAGAGTAGCATGGAGAGCTGCATCAAACCAGTCTCAGGACTGAAGACGACAACAACAACAACAACAACGGATAGAGTATCCCTTATGGCTGTCCACTGCTTTACCACGCATACATTTGTAGGTGATGCCTTCAGAGGAGAAGTAGCTGTGGGTGAGTATACAGTTGGTCATGGTGATTGAGATGGAGATAGTAGATTTGGAGTCAGTAGGTTGTTGTGAAACACTGTCCAGTAGAGACAGGACCAGGAGCAATGGAGATGTTAATGTAGATAGACGTGGCATCAACAGTGATGAGCAGTGAACTGGGTGGTAAAGGAACAGAAACTGTGGCAGTTGGTAGACGAAATGGTTGGAGTGTTACCTGGAAGGGTAGGTTATGGGTAATAGGCAAAAGGTGTTGGTCCATGAGAGCAGAGATTCTCTCTGTGGGGACAGTAACGAGCCACAATGGGGCATCCTGGGTTGTTGGTTTTAAGAACTTGAGGAAGCATGTAGAAGGTGGAAGTGTAGGTGAGAAGGGAGAGGTTCTGGGATGGGCACAAGGATTTGAGGAGAGACTAGAGATCTGCTGGATTTCTGAAATGGGATCACTGTGGCAGCATTTGTAGGTGGACATGTCTGACTGCTGGCTGAGTCACTCCAACATGTAATCCTTGTGATTCCTAACTATAGTGGGGGAACCCTTGTTGCCAGCCGCCAAGATTATAAGGTCGGGATTAATTATAAGGTGGTAGATTGCGGTTCCTTCAGTGGATGTGAGGTTGGTTTCCATGGTGAGAGATTTGGGGAACAATGAGAAGGCAAGGTTCGAGGTTAGGGAATTCTAGAATGTTAACAGGTGATGATCACTGTTGAATTTTTTAAAGTTAACAGCCTCTCCACAGCACGGCACTGTAGATGAAGCACATTTCAGAAAGATGACAAAAGAATGAATTAAGGGAGAGAGAATAAAAGTTAAACATCTTACATACATCAACTATAACAAAAAAAGAGCATTAGCTGGCTGAATCAATACAGATTAAGGGATGGATGACAACATTGTTGAAGAAATGGTCTTGGCATGTGACACCTCAAACCAAATGACTGCATGGGAATTTTGACCTCACTCTTCCATTCAGTCTTTGAGTTTAATCAATGGACCATGTGACTTAATGGAAGAGAGCAAAGAAAAATTACAGCATGTTGGGTAATTACAGATAATGTGAATAACTAAACAGTGATATTTAAATTAAGAATGAGAGAGGGAAGATCATATGAAGACAGGCAATAAATATGACACCTGCACTGCTGGCAGAAAATATGTTTACGATTACTATGCAATCCTGCTATAGGTTGAAAAAGACCGAGTTTCTGGTTTTGTAGGAGTGTTTGCTGTAAAGGCATGTCAAGTTATCAAGGCTACTCATATAAATAAGAATGGTTGTTGACTTCGTGAAACTTACCCACATGTTAATTTTTGTTCCTAAAGTTCTTCAGTTTAAACAATTTATATTTCACTGTCACAGCTGCAGTCATTTTGATTTGATCGCAGCTGTACAACTTCATCGGGCTTGTCTAAGTTTAGAATTTTGCACAGCAGACCTGCATTCTAGATTTCCTCAAGTGCTAAATACTGCCAGAAAAGTTTATAGTTATCACAGACAGCAGATTAGTTTATCTGTAGGAATTGAGGCTGTTTTTTTTTGTTTCACTAATTAAACAATGGAAAGCCTAGGATGAAATAACAACAATGTTGTAAGGATAGATTGCAACCCACCATAGAGAATCAACAGCAAGCGATTCAATGCCTCCTCTAAAGGCGAGCAATCTATGCTTTCCACTTTGCTGTTCCGCTAATTACTTATTTTTGTGACCTACTATATTATCTCCCTGGATTTGTTTCTCTTAAAACTCAACAATTTGCCCTACCTCACTTAGAAGGGTAATTGGTGTGTACAAGACAGGGCTGTGTTTTGGCTTGTCTGGCTTTGAAAACATCCTGCTCTTGGCTTGCTTTCATTGTATGAGGACTGCGCAGGTGATTCCATCTGTCGTAGGGGGTCGGAGTTTGTACTGATGAATATGACTGTGTAGATTTTTGCTTTCCAATTTATTGCAGAAAGAAGTGGATGCTCAGCTGGTGCTTCCATTTTTTTCAAGCAGTAGAGGCAGTTTGAATGCTATTGTTTCTTCATGTACCTTAATTATTTTTTCCCTCTGGATGTTCATAAATTTTTTAGTACATTTCAAAAAAGTTAAGCTTTTTTTGCAGTTGTCATAAGTTATGTTATTGTAGACAACTGCTTGTTCTCTATTATGTGACCTCATTAAAAATTTTGCAAAGAAAAATCGGACTGTGTAAGTTCCCCCCCCCCCTCCCCCAATGTGCTTAGATCTAAATTATTCCACACTGAAATGGTTATGCCTATGATACTTCCAGTGTCATTTCATCACATCTTTGCTTGTTTGTATAAGAGACAAGTGATCAGTTGATATGCTCTCAACAATTTCAATATCCCTACATTGCCTGGTGATCTGTGCTGAGACTGATATATATTTTTTTTTTTTTTTTTTTTTTTTTTTTTTTTAATAGTCGGAGTCACCAACAACAACAGTTGAGGTTAGGCTTATTCTGCACACTCATGTCACGTATTCAACAGTCAATAGCGGTCTGTAGTGCTCTTATGGCTCTGTCATAGTCAATACGAGCATTAAATAGGATTGTACTAGGCCTAGGTTGTTTAGTGAATTTTTATTCCATTTGTTGTGAGTTGTCATTTCTGATGGTGGTGGTTAAGTGACAAATTCTAAACAAACAAGTGAGAACATAATTTGCAGGACACGTGCTTTTTTCCACAGCAAAAAGTTCAGTATGCGCATACAGCAACAGTTTCTTGGAACCAGCAACAATGCAATTACTGCCTGTGCCTCAACATATGCGAACCACCATCACTCGTGAGTCGGATTACAGCAAGAGGAGATTTCCTTCCAGAGTCTTCTCCATTTTTACTGTTTGTTGTCAAAGTTGGTAGTTCTGGCTTTAGCAATTAATACTGAGCTAGCACCGGAAAAAAGCTTGTTAAGCAGTGATTTATGATTGTCAATTTATTTGTTTTAGATGCTGCTTTAAATGTATTGTGGAAGCCAGTAGAATGCGAGAACTTGTGCAGCACTATTATAACTTCACAGCAAAATGCAAATTGCTGACCATTACACATTACTAGACAGTGGTTGAGTGAAAAGTCTCAATATTTTATTAAAAATTTTAATTTAACTGACAGAAGCACTGTTACTAATGCTTCAGTGGTTAATTAAATCTGTAAAGAAAGTACAGTAACAGACATAAAAACAACATTCATTAAATTACAGCCATCTGTGTTGGAGCTTACACCTAAGAGCTGATATGCTCGTAAACTCTCTTAATCCACTAGTTGAAAAATTGTCGCACAAATATTAAAAGATTCTCCATAATATGATTTACAATTAAGCATAAAAATTTGAAATGTTTCAAGAAATCACAAAGTTTATTAAACCACATATCCAGAAAGTTAGTTATCCTGATCAGCAGTTCCGTAAAGCAGTAATTAATTTCGCATCACCTAAAGGTGTAACCTACAAATCCTTAATGTCATTTTTTTCCTCTACAGACAAGTGTATGTGCATATGGTTTCCATCTCTTGAGATGTGAATACTGTTGGTGATTTGGATTATTTTATGAATCATAAAACCTCCTTGAAGGTATGGCATGGTAGCATGGGTCATGTGGTGTGTATCTGGGATAACAGGACAGTACATGCATACATGCAATTACCAACCACTGCCAGCAAACCTTGTGAAAGCCTCGAAAAATTGTCAAGGAAGAGATGTATGGTGAACTATTTCATACAGCAGTTTATGAAACTTGCTGTAAAAGTAATTCCCATTTTCTTACGTAACAGCTGTTGAGCTGCCTACAGCCTGAGGAGTTCAATTTGTATTTTTAACGTAATTGCTGCCATGTCTAATAAATATGATGTTCAATTACTAACAAAGAGATAGAGGGGCTGGCTAGTACTTACCTCAGCTCAGTACAGCCGATAGAAACACAAAAAAAACAACCGAAAATTTAAGTTCCTAGCTTTCGGAATAAATGTTCCTTCATCAGGGAGGAGAGAGGGGAAAGAAAGGGAAGAAGGGAAAGTGGATTTAGTTACTCACAAACCAGGTTATGAGGCAACAGGGAAAGGAAAACAGGGAGGGTAGCAAGGATGGAGGCATGGTTGTCAGAGGGAAGCCAAAGATATTCTACTGTAGGTACTGTGCCAGCTTCAAACCAAAGAGGATGCATACAGAAGTAAAGAGGTGTATAGTATAAAGATGTAGGATGAAAAGATGCATGAATGGCAAGAGGAAAGGGAAAGAGGAGAAGACTGAAAAGTAAATGGGAGTGAGCTTGTTTAACGTAGGTTCAGTCCAGGGGGATGGTGGGATGAAAGGATGTGCTGGAGTGCAAGTTCCAATCTCCGCAGTTCAGAGGGACTAGTGTTGGGTGGGAGAAGCCAAATGGCACATACGGTGTAGCAGGTTTCTAGGTCCCTAGAATTATGCTGGAGGGCATGTTCCGCTACTGGGTATTGGACATCTAGGCGGACAGTTCGTCTGTATCTGTTCATGCGCTCAGCCAGTTTAGTTGTTGTCATACCAATGTAAAAGGCTGTGCAGTGCAGGCATGTCGGCTGATAAATGACATGTGTAGTTTCACACGTGGCCCTGCCTTGAATTGTGTATGTTTTACCAGTAGCGGGGCAGGAGTAGGTGGTTGTGGGGGGATGCACAGGGCAGGTTTTGCAGCGGGGTCGGTTACAGGGGTAGGAACCGCTGGGTAGAGAAGGTAGTCTGGGAATATTGTAGGGTTTAACAAGGATGTTAGGGGGACGACGAAAGGCAACTCTGAGTGGTGTGGGGAGAATTTTGTCAAGGGATAATCTCATTTCAGGGGTTGACTTGAGAAAGTCATATCCCTGGCGGAGTAATTTATTGATGTATTCGAGGCCAGGATAATATTGGGTGACAAGGGGGATGTGAAGCTCACATCCACACCTCTGTCCATATCAAACCCACCAACAACCAACAGTACCTTCACTTTGATAGCTGCCATCCATTCCGCATCAAACGCTCCCTTTCCCTACAGCCTAGGTATTCGTGGCACCTCTTTGGTTTGAAGCTGGCACAGTACCTACAGTAGAATATTTTTGGCTTCCCTCTGACAACCATGCCTCCATCCTTGCTACCCTCCTTGTTTTCCTTTCCCTGTTGCTTCATAACCTGGGTTGTGAGTAACTAAATCCACTTTCCCTTCTTCCCTTTCTTTCCCCTCTCTCCTCCCTGTTGAAGGAACATTTATTCCAAAAGCTAGGAACTTAAATTTTTGGTTGTTTTTTGTGTTTCTATCGGCTGTACTGAGCTGAGGTAAGTACTAGCCAGCCCCTCTATCTCTTTGTTAGTAATTGTTTCACATCTTTATATGAGATTTTCCATTAATTAGTTAAATATGATGTTCATGTTAATGGTGGTGAAAGTTGTTGGGAATTCAATAATTTCGTTAATATTTGAAGTTTGGAGTTGGTGAGGTTCAACCATTCAGATCAGCGCAGGCAAACTACTGAATAAAATGCAGGTGCACGATGCAGTTCATTTGATTTCTAAAACACTATCACACTACTGAATAAAATGCAAGTGAAAGTGTC
This sequence comes from Schistocerca gregaria, assembly GCF_023897955.1. NCBI lineage: Eukaryota > Metazoa > Arthropoda > Insecta > Orthoptera > Acrididae > Schistocerca > Schistocerca gregaria. Next base: position 655,030,335 of record NC_064924.1, read on the forward strand.
GTTCATATGATCTTAAAAGCAGGAGATTGTCTGGTGAGTTTGATATGAGCCTGGAAGCTTGCATGCTGAACCTGACATTCATGAACCCAGTCTCCCAACTATGACCAGGTGTGAACTGAGACTGTCTTTCCTGGTAATCTCGGCTGAAGTAAGCAACACGGTTCTTCCATCAACTCAGAACTTCATGTGTCACTTTAGTCCAATGGCAATAGCCAAGACATCTTCATGAGAGACTGAGACCTTTGTCACTGCATGGAACTGCCAATAATAATTCAAGATGAAAAGTCGAACTTTATCTATAAGCATATATTTCTTTGCATCACACTTTCACCAAGCAGTGTAATGACACAGAAGTTTACACAGATGTCTTCCAAGTAAATAAGCTTAGTTTCCTGTTATGTTGTTTTCCTAAGCAACATCCTAAGCATTTACCTACCAACAGAATTCACCATTTTCGTTGCTCATTTAAGTGGAATACTGATGGCCTTCATGCACATGAGATATGCCCCAACTGATCAGACTCCCACAGTGTTCAACAGAGGATCCAAAGACGGTACACAGCAGAGAACCTTGTCTAGAACATCCAGGACAGGCTCAATTTCTCTACATAAGCAGGGTAAAGAGATGCCATTCTGTTGGGCACAGGAAAATAATAGAATTTGCTGTTACGAGATTTCAGACTCGGCTGCCAAGAAAGTTTATTATGAGAATTCAGTGCAAAATCTCACTGTGGTTAAGTATGTCACTGATAGAAAGGACAGTCATGGAATGTCTGAGTGAGTATCTGAAAACCAATGAAAATTAAAAAAAAAAAAAAAAATTAAACCTCTTTGACATCTAAGGTGACCACATCTATGATGTACAAACATCCAGACACACAAACACAATGAAATCATTCTAGCCCACCTCTGTCAAGGGCACTGCTGTTTAACCCATGGCTTTTTACATTATCATGAAAAACCTCAATTTATTAGACCCTTGCCATCTCGACATGCCAATAGTGCTCAAATATGGACAACTAGGTAGGAAAATCCAAATCATTAGAACACTGACTTACAGTGAAGGGAGAAAGGAGAATTGGGGCTTTATGTGTAGTCAAAAGTGGTCATTAGACGTAGAATGCAAGATTAGATTGGAGATGTACATCAGCCACACCCTTTCAAAGGAACCATTTAACTTCAGCGATTTATGGATATCACAAAAACCTAAATCCTGATGGTCAGATGGGGATTTGGATGGTTGCCATCCTGAATGTGGGCCCAGAATCTTAACCAGTGTGCCATGTCGCTTGGAACTTGTGGTGAAAAAGAGCTTGGTATTTGTGTTGAAAAAGACTATATTTCAGATATTTAATCTAGAAGTCTTACCTGGAAAATTATGATTAAAAATATCTCTTCTGTCTGCAAGAAGTGCATTTCCAAAAATCAGATCACAGCATGCAAGCAGCAGGTGATATGAGTTGACTAAATCATCACTTATATCTCTAAATTCACTCTTCACGCAAACAAATAACGTCCAGCTGAAGTCAAATAATTTAGAAGGTGTGCAAGGCAAACTCCTGGAAAAAGAAACTGATGTATGATTATGAAAAAAATCTCTATTATGTAAGCTGAACAGAATACTTAAGACTAGAGTACAGGAATTTCTTTTTAATAAAAGCATTACACATTCACAGATGCTGACAAATACAAACTTGATAGCTAGGCCACAATCATCGACCTTGTTTGTGTCCATACTCTATTCTTTTCTGTAATATGAGTGGCTGTCTTTTCTTTTCTAATTTACTTTACACTGTAATAAAGCAGTTGGTCCGGTATACTACCTTTGCTTTCTTGACCTCTGCTGTCTTGGCTGTTCATCTGCAGGCTTTTGGAACATATCTACAAAAATTGGTTGAAACTTCTTGAAGATTACCATTGACACAGCAAAGTTTCTTTCCAAACGTTCAATCTTGCTGCGAAATTCTGGTGGCATGCTTGCCATGTCAGCCCATTTTTTGCTTTTATTGAAAAACTGAATCAAACTGGAACAAGAAAGGGTTGTTTTTGATTATTCTCTCCATGGAAAGTAGAAACAGAATGTACAAAGAACTTTCAACAGGTACAGCATCTTTTATTGTGAAGTCTCTGTTGAGAAACTCATATTATTGTTATGATACATTCATCACATCAACAGCATGAGCGGAAAACAAATTTTCAAATGGCATGTTATTACTGATTTTATTCATTTCACTCCCTAATGCTCCTTATGCAGCCCATATATTCATTTCCTACCTTTTCCACTCTTCTCGGGCAATGTCCATCAACCTGACAGTTTGTCATTCCCTACAATTTCATCAAGCAATTACGGATTTGGCCCCTATAAAAGCTGCTGTTTATTTTATATTCACACTTGTTTGAAATTCCTTGTTCTAAGTTTAATAGTGAAGTAAAGTGTTCCAAAAACTGGACTACATTTTATAATAGGGGCAACTCTAGCTACACTGTTTTACTTGCATGGTACAAATGGTTGGCAACTCGCCTGCTTCATGTAGCCTATGTGAGGACTTATCTAAGGTAACCAATGAGATGTGCTGTACTCTGAGTAATGAAATTAAAATTACACAATATTTAAGATCATTCGGGGAGATACTGAATTATGAACAATTGCCTTTAAATTGCCAATGCCACAGTTTTCTTTTACTTTCTACGTTTTGGAATAAATATGCCGTGACAGACAGGTCTTTGGTAAAGTGCGGTGTTTAGGATAGGTTGTAAAGTAATTTAGTTTGGTTGTAAAGGCTCAGCTATAGTCCAGTCCAAATATTAATTTCAGCTGTATATAACATGATAAAAAATGCACTTATTGTTACAGTGCATCTCTTGCAATCTTTTCAATTGTGACTGCTGTTTTTCCAAATACATTGCATATATTATGAGACAGCCCAGACATGAAAAGGTGACAAAGATAAGCAATCTGCTGTTACCAAAACATATATTTTTTAAATTATCTTGATTGCAATAATACAGAGTCCACCAGAAAAATGAATACACTCTTTGTTAGGCTCTATCAAGGTATCAATATGGTCATTCGATTTGAATTAAGAGTGTGTTGTAGTATGGTCTTTGGCTCAACAGATGTTAGTATTTTAATCTCGGTATTGAGGAAACAAGGTGGCTGGAGCACGCGTAACATACAAGCAACGAAAGGGTATTATGAAGCGGTTTTTCAAGTTTGGTAACGTTGAGGTGAAACGTCAGTGGAGGTGGAAGTTTGGAACCGAACCACCAACCCGCCTAACAATTAAATGCATCATTGACAACTTTGAATTATGTGGAACGATTTGTGATATTCACAAAGGAAGATCACAAAGATAGCGTACAGCTACAAGTCCTGCTTCGTCAGGTCTCATTTTGGAAACCTTTGTTAAATCTCTACAGAAGTCTGCTATGCAATATACAAGTGAGGTGGGGGTTAGCAGTACAAGTGTACAAAGAATTCTGAAAGCTGAAAGTGGAAAGTTTACATTCCACGATTACTGCACGCGATTAATGATGACTAGCCTGATCGCCGAATGCAATTTTGCGAATGGTATCGGCAAATGGTAACTCATGACAAACAATTTGTGATTAAGGCAGTGTGGAGTGACGAGGTACAATTTAAACTTAATCCGCAGCTCATGGTCTTGCAGTAGCATTTTCACTTCCTGTGGCTTCCCGCGCACAAGGTTCGGGGTTCGGTTCCCGCCGGGGTCAGGGATTTTTCCCTGCCTCGAGATGACTGGGTGTTGTTGTGTCCTGTTCATCACCATCATCATTCATCCCCATTACAGCAGAAGGAATGCAATGGCAAACCATCTCCACTAAGACCCAGGCTAGTACGGCAGTGAGCGTCTCCCCAACGAGTTCCCTCCACAGTCACCATAGCTAACACCTATGGACTTTTACTTGTGGGGAACTGTGAGAGATTATGTCTATCGACGTAAGCCATGCACACTGGAGGAAATTCGCCATGACATTACAGCGACATGTGCAGCAATCTCCACTGTAACACTGACTGATGTAGTTGCGGCAACCACTCGTCATTCTGTGAACATTTAAAGTAACCATGTGCTAAACTGAAGGTTGTACAATGTGTGTGATCAATTATTAAATGTAAAATTAACACATAAGTAATACTTTTCATTCCTTAAAGTGTGTATACATTTTTCTGGCAGACTCTGTATATTACTTTACAATTGGTTACTAATTTTGGTTGCTAGAGAGCCCCTTCAGATCACTCATGCTAGATCCTGTTATTTACGTTCATAATAGGTTACAACACCATCATTTGAAAGTGTTTCTTGGAAAATTCTCATCAGTGAGGCAAGCTTTCAATAAACTGTTGGATATACCAACAAGGTTACAAAGGGCAAGTCTGAACCACTGCTTAATAAGTTATTAAGAGGTGTGCCCAAGTACAATGTTGAAACGTTCTCATTACAGAATGCAACACTTTCACATAATAAAACATAGGCATTCAAAGTTGGCCAAAGCATGTCTGTCACCATTTGCACCAATCAGAATATTCAACTACAGGGGCCCGTTGAAGAGCATCCACTGCCATCTGTGGTGATCACACACCCAGCCTTTTGTAACGTCTGGGGCCAATTACATATTGCAGTGACTTTAGTGTAATTACTGTCTTTGAATAAAAGTATCATTTCTGTTCGTCTCCTTGTGTATTTCCTTCAATTACCTTCTGTACTACATTCTAGCAGTTCTTTCTAAATGTGACCTAAGGTTCACTGAGCTATGGTACTTGGTAGTGACACATAATGCAAAAGTTACTTTCATCATTAAGTTTTGCACATCAGTGTAGAAATTATTTTTATCATATAGTAATGTATTACTGCAATGAGGCAGTTGAAGTATAGACATTGGGAGTATGGGAAAGATCTGGTAATGATATTTCTTGACCTAGTGAAAGCATATGACAGTGTTCACAGGGAAAAGGTATGGGCAACCTTAAAGAGAAAGGGAGTTGGAAAGCAAATACTTGAAGTCATCCAGGTAATGTATGAAAAAGATCTAGTTGTGTGCAGACACCAGTTGGAAGAACTGAATGGTTTAAGAATGTTACAGGACTAAGACAAGGAAGTGTGATATCACCACTACTATTTATAATGGTGATGGATGAACTAGTCAGAGAGACGAAAGAAGCCCATAAAGGAAGGGAAATGAAGCTGTTACTATTTGCGGATGATACTGTGGTGTGGGAAACAAGCAGTAAGGAGGTACAAAAACAAATAGACATCCTAAATGATAAGGTTGAGAAATATGGAATGAAATTTAGTGTAGAGAAAAGCAAGATCATGGTGGTAACCAGAGGGGATAGAGAGAGCAAGGGACAAATTCATATTACGGGATGGGATATTGAAATAGTGGACAACTTTAAATATTTTGGAAGTGTATTAATGGGGAATGCTCGTTTGGAGACAGAAATTAGCAAAATAATACAACAGTGTGTGAGAGGGTTTGTTGTGGGGAAGGGAAGTACCAATGAGGTGCAAGCTGGTGCTATACAAGACGTACTTCACACCCATACTAATTTACAGTTCAGAGACTTGGACTATGACTAGAAGAGAGCAGAGTGGGATACAGTCCAGTGAAATGAAGTTTCTGAGAAGTATGCCAGGGAAGATGAGGAGAGACAGAGTGAAAAATGAAGATGTTAAGAAGGAAATTGGAGTGGGGACGTTGACTGAGAAAATTGAAAAGAATAGATTAAAATGATCTGGGCATGTGAAGAGGATGGGAGAGGGAAGAATACCAAAAAAAATGATGGAGTTCAAGATTGAGGGCAAGAGGCCAAGAGGAAGACTGAGAACAAGATGGATTGATACAATAAAGATGAGTTTGAGAAGGAGAAACCTGCTATGGAACCAAATTGTGGAAGAAGAATGGTAGAAAGACCAATTAAAGTGGCAAAGTACCACTAATACCTCAATCCGGCCAGATGTTGGATAGAGGGGAAAGAAAGATGAAGTAATGTATTACTGTAATCAAGACAAACATTTTTTATGTTTTAGTATGCATTATGATTACATTTGACTCACTATACAACACAATTTTCAGCTTATTACAACAAACATTAATAAGCCACAGCTGCCAAATACTATCACGAATTCTTTACAGACAAATGGAAAAGCTAGCAGAAGCCGACCTCGGGGAAGATCAGTTTGGCTTCCGTAGAAATACTGGAATACATGAGGCAATACTGACCATACGACTTATCTTAGAAGAAAGATTAAGGAAAGGCAAACCTATGTTCCTAGCATTTGTAGACATAGAGAAAGCTTTTGACAATGTTGACTGGAATACTCTCTTTCAAATTCTAAAGGTAGCAGGGGTAAAATACAGGGAGCAAAAGGCTATTTACAATTTGTACAGAAACCAGATAGCAGTTAAAAGAGTCGAGGGACATGAAAGGAAAGCAGTGGTTGGGAAGGGAGTGAGACAGGGTTGTAGCCTCTCCTCGATGTTATTCGATCTGTATATTGAGCAAGCAGTAAAGGAAACAAAAGAAAAATTCGGAGTAGGTATTAAAATCCATGAAAAATAAATAAAAACTTTGAGGTTCGCCAATGACATTGTAATTTTGTCAGAGACAGCAAAGGACTTGGAAGAGCAGCTGAATGGAATGGATAGTGTCTTGAAAGGAGGATATAAGATGAACATCAACAAAAGCAAAACGAGGATAATGGAATGCAGTCGAATTAAGTCGGGTGATGCTGAGGGAATTAGATTAGGAAATGAGACACTTAAAGTAGTAAAGGAGTTTTGCTATTTGGGGAGCAAAATAACTGATGCTGGTCAAAGTAGAGAGGATATAAAATGGAGACTGGCAATGGCAAGGAAAGCATTTCTGAGGAAGAGAAATTTGTTAACATTGAGTATAGATTTAAGTGTCAGGAAGTCATTTCTGAAAGTGTTTGTATGGAGTGTAGCCATGTATGGAAGTGAAACATGGACGATAAATAGTTCGGACAAGAAGAGAATAGAAGCTTTCGAAATGTGGTGCTACAGAAGAATGCTGAAGATTAGATGGGTAGATCACATAACTAATGAGGAAGTATTGAATAGGATTGTGGAGAAGGGAAGTTTGTGGCACAACTTGACCAGAAAAAGGGATCAGTTGGTAGGACATGTGCTGAGGCATCAAGGGATCACCAATTTAGTATCGGAGGGCAGCGTGGAGGGTAAGAATCATAGATGGAGAACAAGAGATGACTACACTACGCAGATTCAGGATGTAGGTTGCAGTGGGTACTGGGAGATGAAGAGGCTTGCGCAGGATAGAGTAGCATGGAGAGCTGCATCAAACCAGTCTCACGACTGAAGATAACAACAACAACAACAACAACAAACATAGTATCTCTCTGCTCCCCCTCAGTGACTACTCACAAGCAGCTGTTGGCACACCACATACGGTTTATTCGAGTAAACATATCACAAACAAGTGCAACAGTTTTCAAACTGTCTCTAGCAAGTATTTGCACCTTTGTGGTAATTTCAACCACCAGAAACCTTTGCTTTACTTGAGTGCGTATTTTGCATGTTTCGGCGTTTGGCCATCTCTAGCGCTATTTGACTCCTTTGCTGTCTTCACATTCCTCAAATGTTTATGATTTAAATAATGAAACACTGCAGCTCATTTTTTTTTTTTTTTTGTGCTTTGTACTACGTGTTTTGATAATTTATTCTCATTTTCAAGTGCACATATTTACGTAAGTGTTTTGTGTGATGTTAGCCTGTGTTTTGTGCCTCTTTTGTGCCATTACTGTGGCACCTTTTTGAGGTTATACGGTACTGTGCCTCCTCCATAATGCAGAAAGACAGCGCAAGAGAGGCAGAACTACACAAAATACGAACATAACATTTGATCGTGACACTGAGAAATTTTCAAAACACGCTGTGCTAAGAATGAAAAAAATACATAAATTGTACAGTATTTTGTTATTTTAATAATGAATGACAGCTTCCCATTTTCAAAAAAAAAAAAAAAAAAATTAATATGATGAATGAAACTGAGTCAAATGTTTCCACTTCCCACTTGTGATCAGCTCTTCTTGGAGAAGCAGTGACACGATGTTAACTGAAGGAGGTCTGAATTATTCCTCACACTTACCCACTTTTCCTGACACTTTTTACAAATTTTGATTATATGTACATGATAACAAATTAAATAAGCTTGTCTCACTGATATTAGTAACATAAACTTTGTTGCCGATTGATAATACATTGCAGATAATTAGTACCAGTGTTAATAAACTACAAAGTAGTGAATGCCAAAACATTACAAATGCAGGAAATTATTTAATTTGAAGACAAATGTCACTGCTGTAGTTGGTAGGGAGTAGCAACAAATCCAGTGGTTGTAAATCTGGTATGCAGGTTAATATCACTAATATATCTTTAACAGTATAGTACACATATTTCTACCTATGCCACCCCCTCCAAAGTTAGCCAAGTTAATGTGTGCATGTCATTTATAGCAATGAGTATAGTATGTGACTCACAATTATTGTGTTTTGGAATCTGATCCTTGTATGGAAGACAGAAAATTTATTCATTCTGAAAGTGAAGTTAACAGAGGATGTTGAGATCCATGAGACTGAAGTGTACTGTTCCTTTAAAAGACAAGCAGAAACCTAATACTTATTTTCTTCAATGAGAAGGTGACGAGACTGAACACAAAAAGCAACTGCAATGTGTGCACTGATCCATTTGGAGCAGGGTAATTAAACGATTTAAAAAGTCAGTCAAAAGAATTTCCTCTCATCAGGCGAAACTGCTTGCAACTGTCCACTGGCCATCACTTCAACAGCTTTTGTCCAGTCTCAAACTATGGGGAACTAGGAGAATGCCTGTCTCTAACACAGACACGTGGTTCCAACGGCTGCAACCATATCTTGAGTGAACCTATTGTGTTTCCATTACACCTCATGTCAGGTACTCTCCTAAATTGAGTGTTAATTACCCAATTTTTTCAGAGTTATGATCATTTAGTCAATACACACTGCCATCCAAAATTGGTTAAGTGTGTGTGCTTTTGTAAAACTCTGTTTTCAGTTTCAACATTTTGTTGACAGGGAACTGGCAAATTTATTTAATTTCTTCAAGTGTTTATTAATGATTCTTCAAGTGTTTATTAATGATTCTACCTACGGTTGCAGTACTTGTATTAGGCGACTAGTTTCAAACCTTACAGGTTAATTTTCCAGCCGGGCTTACTGAGGCTGCGCTGACACTGCCCAGTCTTAATAATAAACATCAAAGTGGTGACAAATGCTTTATAAAATGTTTGCAGAATAAATGCCACAAACCACATACGACACTTACCAAGTCGAATTGTGACAACCATTGTGTATATATTTTATGAAGCATGTGTTGCCACTTTGACATATAATACTAAGATCAGGCACTATCAGTACAGGCACATTAGGCCAGGCCTGAACATGAACCTGCACAGGGTGAAACCAGTAAGCACTGCAACTGTTTATAGCAACATTAATAAATATTTTAAGACACTCAAACTAAGTTTAACTTTTGAAAATGGACAGTATGCAAGCTTGTACTTACAAGTGAAAAAATACTTTTATGTGAAAATTATTAATGGTGCACTTTCAGGTGTTCTGTTTCCCCCATTTTAAACAGAATATTTCAATGATAACCAAGCAGTTTTCATTGGATGCTGTAAGTTTTGCAGTTACGTGTACTTACTGCCTGGACGCCAACCAGTCCGTACAGCGAGTACACTTTACAGCAATACGCACAGAACCGAAAGAAGACGACTGGGTTGGTCATTGAAATAACATGCATAAAATGGAAACATCAACTTGGCATGACACCTGGAAGCATACCATTAATCAACCACACTGAAAAAACCTGAGAGATTACATTAAAATTAGCTCTGTTACTAGCAAGAAGAGCAATTTTCGACAATCTGAGGCAACATGTTCAATGCAAATCATATAATCTAACTAAATAATCACACCCATCTCTAAACCTATTCTTCAAACAGAGAGTGTGAAACTAATGCTACACGAGACATGGTCTGTGTCACAACAGGAATGAGAAAGGGAAGGTAGTGGAGTTAATCAGTGAGGGTGCAGTAGGTGGATGGGGTGCCACACATGGTCAAATACTTGGTGTCATCGGTAGGAGGACTAGGGCTTTTTAGGATAAATCACACTAACAGGTTCCCCTCCCTCAGAAGTATCTGAACAAGCTTAGAGATTTTGTCAATGTGTACACAAAAGATAGGCTGTATCTCACTGATGTACACAAACACCACATAAAAATGTGTAGTCTATTAAAAATAAGGCACGCCAGTTTAAACAGCATAGTGGTCTGCTATACATAGCAATTGTCTTCAACACAATGAAATACAGCATTTAAAGTTGCTATTGCAGAACTATCTTCAAGGGTGGGGCATCATGTATTTACACCAGGTAGCACATGTTACAAAGATGGGCAAGATCTTATCACAATTAATGCAGATAAACAATTCAAATTAGTAGCAGTTGAACTAACAACACTAGACGGGCATAAAAAATTACTGATTCTGTATGTGCACCACTCAACTGGTGGTAATGTGGACACACTCTTCAACCAATTAACTGAAATCCTGAAAAGAGTTTTGGCCCCCAAAACTGACAAAATAATATGTAGAGACACAGTTATTATCACATTTTCAGAGCATAAAATTAGTAAGAACTTCGAGCACTTCTGGTGTGGCATGATAGATAGATGCTGCTATTAGAGTATAAAAAAGTTCAGCATTTGTCTTCATATTTAGTCAAGGGCACTGGCAAATCAAACCTGGTATGAAGTGTACTTGCAAAAAAATAAGATGGCAAATTCTCTAAATTCTGCACATCATTTAAGTTCATTTTTGAGGAGACATTTCCAAAAACTAGCCCCTTCAACAGCAGTAGCTAAGGTGAAGATGGATAACTGTGGGTATAAGGAAGTCCTGCCAGACACTAGAACTTCTCAGCTCTTTACAAAATACTACACTAATGAACAGTTCCTAGATTCGTATCTCAGGTATAAAAAAAAAAGGATACAAGAGAGCACTGCCTACTGGAAAAAAAAGTAAAATAGTGCAGAACATGATAAAACATGAAACGAAAAGGCAGGAACAAGAATAGCTACTTACAAATCAAAGTTGGGGGTAAATTAAAAAGAAAATCCAAAGGAACTGTCAAATTTGTAAATTACTGTTTCTCTAATACTGCAGAAAAGTTCCCGAAGTATCTTCCCAAAAAGACATGTAGCACCCACAGTGATAATGTTCTCCCAGCAAAGCTTGAGATCAGGAAAACAATAGAGAAATTAAAAAATAAAGCAAGTATAGATGAGGTTCTAGTCAACTATTCGGAAGGCGTGCAACAAAGTACACAAGGCCCATTAACAAAAAATAATAAAGGTACTTATCCAGAGTCCCTAAAGCAAACACGAGTACTGCCTTTGCTACGGGAAATGTAAAGCAGATAGTATTGAAAACTATAAGTCAGGTTTACTACTGTCTGCATTCTCAAAAATAATCAAATCAACCACAAAAGACAGACTGCCGAATTACATGAGTATATACAAGTTTCTTTTTCTTTCCTTTTTTTTTTTTTAATGAAACGCTCTTTAGTTTTTGAAGTGGAAGAAGTACAATGTCAGCCTCTTACAGATTTCACAAAAGTGGTACTTGAAGCTCTTGGCAAGGATGACTGTGTTGCAGGTACATTCTTAGATCTGTCCAAGGATTTTGACACTGTTGACTGTAACATACTATGGGGTTGTTGCATACATTCTAAGCATTCTTTCATAAGATTAATAAACACAACAGATACATATAGCAGAGACTTTAGTCATCAATAATATATTCCCTTCACTGTTTACAACATCCTGCCTATACTGCAGTAACTTTTTGATTTTGCAACTTAGAAATCATATGGTTTTGAGGTAAAGAACTCGTGGAGCCATGCTGGGAGTGCATTTCATCCCGAAAGGAAGTTCCCTGAAGAGAGGGCTAAAAGGTGAAAATCTGAGGCCGCAAGATCAGGGTAATAAGGTGGGTGCAGAATGACTTCCCAACCCAACTCCTATATAGCGTTTTTTTTTTTTTTTTTTTTTTTTTCCTGCCTAGAAGAATGTGGATGGGCCTCATTGTGGAGTAGCATCACTTCTTGTAGTCTCCCTGTTCGCTGTTCTCGGATTGCATCTGCGAGACATTCAGTTGTTGGAATGTCAGCAGCGATGGTTACACGTCGAGGAAACAATTCGTAGAACACCACACTATAGCTGTTTTACCAGATGCATAACATTATCTTTTATGGATGTACGCAGGCCTTTGTATGGGGAGTTGCTATGTTGTTTGGGCTCAGCCATTCCTTTCTTTTCTGTTAGTACAAAGAAACCATTTCAGGTCACCAGTGATATACAAGATAGGAATGGTTGATGTTGCTCACAAAGCCAACTGATGATGAGCACACAGAGATGCACATATGGCCACTCGGTGATTTTGGCTTAGAGGTTGCAGTGCCCATACACACAATTTTTTAACCTTCCCCATTGCATGCGAATGACGCATGATGATGGAACGATCACAGTTCATCGCATTTGCCAGTTCTTGAGTACAATGACATAGATCAGTGTGGATTAGTGCATTCAAATGATCTTCATCAAACCCTGAAGGTGCTTGTGAACATAACTAACCACTTATGTCAAAAGATTCCTCCTTAAAATGAAAAAGCTGTTTTCTTGCCAAGCTCTGTCCAATACCATTAACGTCATACAAGGCGCAAATTTTTCTGGCTGCCTCCACTGAACTCAAAACAGAAAAATAAGAATGAAATGTTCCGATTTCTCCGCTTGGCACTACTTTTTATAGCACCCACAGTTCCACTCAGTAACTCCAAATGATAAAATGATAATACGTAAACTGAAATAGCAAGGGTGAACAACAAATGAAAAATGACAACTGATAAATAAACCCATAGCAACCAGATGCAAGACAAAACAATATTAAACAAGCTAAAAGCACTAGGTGTAAGAGAAATAGTTAACAATGATGGATGGATTGAAAACTGATGAGCAATAAAAAGGGTGGTCATCAGCACCTTTTCACATGATAGTGGTACTGGTGAATGAGTATTCACTCATTTTAAAATGACAGGTCAAGGCCACACAACTACAGTCACAGTAATGGAACATACCACATTTAATCTACTATAGATTTATTAATAAACATGGAAGTCTGTAAAATTGCTAGTTGGCAGTAGAACTAACCAGATGAGTAGGCCATTCAATAATAATAATAATAATAATAATAATAATAATAATAATAATACATCCAAATGGCTGAGGGAGTCAAGGACATGTGGCATCAGGATAATGTTGATATTATACCAATTATACTATCAACTACAGGAGTTATACCACACAATATCCACCAGTACATCAATGCAATACAGCTACATCCAAATGTATATATACAACTACAGAAATCAATCATTATTGATACATGTTCAATTACCCGAAAGTTCCTAAATTCTATGTAACATATACTATACAGGTAAAAGGAAGTCACACTTGATCAAGGTCCGAGTCACTTTCCATTTTCAACCAGTCATAACGTGTGAGAAAGGAAAGAAATAATAATAATAATGATAATAAATTACAACCTCCGTCCAATTAAATTGGGCATGAGACCTGACACCACACAAAATGTCAACAATTTTCTTGCTGTTGTTTCATCAGCACCTAAAATCAAGACTAGGTCACTTGGTATACCAAAGGCTTCCCTTCTAACAGCATAAAAAGGTACCATGGTGTACTGTGTATGTGACTCTGCAAACACTGAATTTCAGTGGGTCTTCTAGCCGCAATTGATAAGCATGAACCACTGGGCAGAAGTCCACTTCGGCCCTTTGCAAAGTCTTTAAGGAAATGCGCCATGGGCAAATAATTGGTGTGATTGACCCACGACTTGCTGTTGGCCAGTTCCAGCTATTGCGTTTCCCACTCAGGCAACACACTGTCACCAACGACAAGACAGCCTGCAGGGGTACGTTAAGTTGAACTGTGGCATTTTCCTGGAGCACTACTTTTGCTGCTTTGCTGGCTTCCTCATTCCCTTTAGTTCCTATGTGTTTGGGGACATAGTTGAAGGCCACCTCCTGTTTCTGCCTGTGAAGGATGTGGACAGTGCCCTAGAGCACCTGAACCACTGTTTAACATAACAATTGCAACACTTCGCCTGAATTTTATTGCCTCCTGCGCCAGCAGTGCACCAATCGGACAGTAAGTAAAACTGCTGAGTTCGGCATGATCATGAAAGGGAATGGTAGTTGTTTATTTTGGTTTGTACAATGGTTTTTACAAACGGGAGCGTCAGTAGTGCAATAAATTGCAGCAATAATAAGAAGAACATATCACATTTGTCTTTTTATAGACTTCTTACGGACCCTGAGAGGAATAAACCACCATGTTACTGAACTGTATCGACAGGATTCGCTTGCAAACTACATGTGTATTAATGATTAATGTTTCATTTTAGGAGCAGAAAATGGCTAATGAATAGCAGACGAGAAGATTTTATGAAAAAATCCCTGTTCACCTTTATAGAAATGTTATGTTTTGTTTGCTACACTTCGAATCAAACCAGTTCATGAATGCAGGCAATAATAAACCCATGTGGAATGCAGTACCCATACTGTTTGACATACTGAATAAGCTACCTCAACTTACGAAGAGGAAACTGCCACAATGGTTCCATAATGTGTCTAAAGCTGTAGAACAGCCCTATGGCACAGAACCAGCCAGTTCAACGCCCCATACATCAGTGCCAGATTCATCTGAATTGTGAACACACATCTCCTTCGATGATGAAGTAGTTAGATTAAGTGCAAAAGCTTGTGAAGGGTCAGAATGTGCAGAATTACGGAAGAAGGAAAATGCCTATCATTTTAAGTACAGACAGCAACAGAAACTCTATCAGAAGGATCAAGTGAAGGGGAAAAAAATTTTGAAGACTACAGGATCCAGATATTTAAAGAAAGATGTCCTTGACTTCTTGTTAAGTCAGATTAACATTGAAAGAGAAACATGCTGCAAGATGGAAAGACAAAAATAAGCTGTTTGTTCTAAATTTATTATATTACAGCACTCAGGCATACAGGTTTTGTCACAATGTTTTATGCTTAGATCAGTGCATACATTACAAAGGGATGTGGAAGGCACACAAAATCACTATATGCCCACAATACTCTCATAAAATACTGTTGAAAATCCTTTTTAAGACCCATCCCTGTTTAAAAATTGATGTGTTGCAACACAAAGCTGCTCAAGTTAGTCTTAGCTGCAATTAGGTTGCAAAAGATTGATATACACCATGTTATCAAAAGTGTCCGCACACCTGACTGAAAATGACTTAAGAGTTTGTGGTGCCCTCCATTGGTGATGCTGGAATTCAATATGGTGTTGGCCCACCCTTAGCCTTGATGACAGCTTCCACTCTCGTATGCATACATTCAATCAGGGCTGGAAGGTTTCTTGGGGAATGGCAGCCCATTCTTCACGGAGTTCTGCACTGAGGACAGGTATCAATGTCAGTCGGTAAGGCCTGGCACGAAGTCGGCATTCCAAAACAACCCGAAGGTGTTCTGTAGGATTCAGTTCAGTACTCTGTGCAGAACAGTCCATTACAGTGATGTTGTTGTTGTGTAACCACTCCGCCACAGGCTGTGCATTACGAACAGGTGCTCGATCGCCATCCCCAAATTGCTCTTCAACAGTGGGAAGCAAGAAGGTGCTTAAAATATCAATGTAGGCCAATGCTTTGATAGTGCCACACAAAAGAAGGGGTGCAAGACCCTTCCATGAAAAATACGGTCACACCATAACACCACTGCCTCCAAATTTTACTACTGGCACTACACACCTTGGCAGATGACGTTCACCGGGCATTCGGTTTTTAGCTCAAAGTAGAATTTTCTATCGGGGAATGAAATAGTATAATAAATTGCCCACAGAGATGGAAAAAAAGAGGATTATTGAAACACATATCTGTTTGAAAAGGTGGCTAATAATAAGTAATCCATACTACACAGTTAAAGGTTACTCAGGGAACATGCAGTAATTGTTAATAATGAAAGGGGATAACTAACATCCAGTCAGTAAAACTGCACTTAAAAGAGTGTTGGTTGCTTTTTCTGTTTTGCACTGCAGTTGATAATTATTGGCGTAGTAAATAATGGGAAGTAACAATTGGCGTAGTAAATGATGGAAAGTAACACAACAAATCATTGGACAGTTAACACAAGATGGTGTGGAACCAATGAGAAAATAGAGTTAGGTGATTGTCATGATGTCTAGAGTATGAAATTATGTAACGGCATAGCTGAAAATGTAGTGCACAATGCTGTTATATATAACAGAATATTGTGTAAAATGTAAACTGTACGCTTCCTGCTTACTCCTATCAAAAACTGGAATATTCTGAAAATATATCAGAAAGTTTTTGAAATGATCATCAGGCTGCATTCTGCTACAGTCACATTTGTTGGCTATGCCAACTCACAATGATACTATAACACTGGAAAATGAAACACTAGCTCAGGAAATCCTGTCATATTCTGACAAACATACAATAACACGATTAAAGACAAAAACCAATAACCAACCCTATGATCCATAATACCCAGTTCAATAATAGTCCATCTTGCACTCTCCATGTCGAAATCAAAAAGCAATCAATTTGTATCTCCACCAAAACAAAGCATTAGATTCAGCAACTCTCATTGGTTATAACATACTATCAACTGATTGACTACGACCAATGGAAATGAATTGCCAACTGCTGCACAAAACAGAAGAGCTACATACACCATAAATGCTTTCACAAAAAAGCATGTACCAAGATATACAATAGATGACAATAATGTATTGTCATTCTCCTGAGTTCAACATCTCATGAGGGGAAGATGCTGACTCAATTTTTCAGGTGGAATGAGGTGAGGTCGTGAAAACGTCAAATAGTGCATAGCTGTATGAGGTGTTATCCAAAACATCTGAGACTTTCACTGCAATGGTCAAACTTTTAGCAGTATGACATGCTACCAAAACATGTTTCAAGGTACACGTCTTGGCTACTGAGACACAAACTTGTGTCATCTTTGGCATATGCAGTTGTGAGTTGCAGTAGTGGGTGTCCGGATGTGTTTCAGTGCTTCTGTGAATTGTCACACGGATAATGTGAAGGAGAAACAGATTTGCATTAACTTCTGTTTTAGATAGAAGAAAACTACAGTTGAAGCCCACCAAATGCCGACAGAGGCATTTCGTGAAAGTGCAGCATGGAGTCAAGCAAAAACATTCAAGTGTGTCATGGAAGGAAGAGAATCTGTGGAAAATAATAAACATTCTAATTGACTGTCGACATGCACAACAACAGAAATGATCATACAAATGTGTGATATGGTTCACAAAGTTTGTAACAGACTTGGGCTGTTGTACGGTATCAACAAATTCTAATTGATGGACTGAACACTAGATGAATTGCAACAAATTTTATCCCTTGCCTTCTCAGCATCAACCAACAAAACCTCAGGATTCAGACATGCATTGAGCTGCAACAAAGAGTTCAAGGGTGCCCAAAGGTTGTATCCAGAGTCATAACAGGTGATGAATCTTGGGTCTACGATTTTGACCCTTAACAAAGCAGAAATCACAATGGAAAACGCCATCTTCTCCAAGGACAAAAAAAGCTAGACAGGTTCACAATGAGATGAAGGCAATGCTCATCATTTTTTCGACATTCAAGGTGTATATCTACCTGGCCAAACTGTCAATGGGCAGTTTTACTATGGAGTTTTGAGGCGACTGAGTGAGCACAAAAGGCCAGAGCAGTGGAAAAGGAAGACTGGTTGGTGCACCATGACAACACAGTCACACACATCTCACTCATTGTGAAGAATTCCTAGCTACGCCCAACTTTGCAACAGCCCCACACCCTCCCGACTTACCAGATATACCCCATGCAACTTCTGCCTGTTTCTAAAGATGAAAACTTCATTAACAGGGGACGTTTTGATTTGATTGAAGACATCCAAGTGGAATTGCAATGGGCCCTGAACACCTTTCAACCTGCAGACTTCCAGGAGTGCTTCCAAAAATGGGAACAATGGTGAGATCATTGTTTACGTGACCAGGTCGACTACTCTGAAGGTGACGGAGGACATTTTCTGTATAAAATTCTATATAAATCTAAAATCATTCTACAATAGGGATCAACTGAATGAGGCAGTGCAGTTAAGGCACTGACATCATATTTGGGAGGTTGGAGTTTCCTCTGTCTAGTCATCATGATATAGGTTTTCCTAAACCGTTTCAGGTAAGGGCTCGAATGGCTCCTTCATCAAGGTTGCGGCCATACTTATATATTGTGTGTGTCTGTATATTTTGAACTACTTATTTTCACTGTGTTTACAATGACAAATACATCATCAAATGCCTCTTTGATGATAAACACACACAAAATGTCACTATTCTGAAATCTATGTGAAAGAAAAACAGGCGTGCAGTGCTTAACTGTAACAACTGCTGCAAAAGATGGCTACACAAGCAAAAGTAGGCTATTAAGGACACTCTGCAAACTGAAGGTGCTGATAATTCCTACACTGTTCACAAACTTTCATTTTAAACTTGCAGCATACATCGTACAAAAATAGTTTACTAATGACAAAATATTTCGCTGCCGTATATACTGGTTGCGAACAGGCAATATATTTAGACAAAAAAAGAGAGAGAGAGAGAGAGAGAGAGAGAGAGAGAGAGAGAGAGAGAGAGAGAGAGAGAGAGAGAGAGAGAGAGAGGAAGGAAGGAAGAAAGAAAGAAAGAAAATTGGTTCAAATGGCCCTGAGCACTATGGGACTTAACATCTGTGGTCATCAGTCCCCTAGGACTTAGAACTACTTAAACCTAACTAACCTAAGGACATCACACACATCCATGCCCGAGGCAGGATTCGAACCTGCGACCGTAGCAGTTGCGCGGTTCCGGACTGAGCGCCTAGAACCGCTAGACCACCACGGCCGGCTATATTTAGACCTAAAGGCATTAAAATTGTTTGGGTTTTAAGGGCATTTAAAAGAGCTAAGCAATCTTTCAAGTCAGTACACATACCACATGAGGTAATTCAATTATATCACCATTCTTACATTGAAAGGTCATAGTATTTAAGAAATGAGAAGTTAGAAACTGCAAAAGCCTAACCACATTTTTTTCCTTGGACAATTTAGGTTAATAATAATTAACAAAAGTGAGTTCAATGCCTTAAACACTGTAACATCTTCCTCTTAAGGATGATGCTACACAGCAGACATGACTAGTGATTACATTCTCTTATACAGCATTTCATTTGGACTATGCAACAACGCCCAGTGGTTAAGTTACAGCACATATATGTTGGAGGTGTTGGTTACAAAGCTCTGTGGACGAATCCTCATTTAGGTTATCTGTGGTATTTGTAAATCACTTAATGATACGGAAAATTTCCTTTTAAATGTGTCCATTCTCAACTTTTTCTGTATGCCTAATAGCAACAACATGATGTTCAGGTCTAGTCTAAATTCTCTGACTAATTTCGATTTTAACCGTTTGAAATGTCCAACTATGTTCTCAATCATCAAGTGTTATCTGGGCAGTCTTCGACTGTCAGTAATGAATATTTTACTTCATGAATAGACTCCATGGTGAAAGAAGCACATTTGGTGCACTGTAAATAACTACGTAAAAGATCACACCCCTAACATCTTTTGGAACACAGGATTTCACTGCTGAAAGTTAAACAAAAGAAGGTGGAAAAAGTATAGAGAGATGGCAGAAAAAACAGAGGCAATTATAATAAGTTAGAGACATAGTACATGACTGATCAATTTTAGACATAAAAAAGAATCTCACATATGCCATCAACTACTTACGACAGTTGTTACAATTTGTCTACTACTATGTTTTAAGATGAACTGGGACATTTACACATCCAATATGCAAATATGTTTCAGTGCACTGTCATCTGCCTACAAATCATCTGCGGAATGGGCACGTTTGGCAGGCTATTCCCAAAACAGAAACAATGTATACTTTAAGAGACACTTACTGAATAGCAACGATTTGTTTATTATGCCTAAATGTGATGGTAGACTAATTTTAAGGTAATGTATCACTTGTTATTTTAATGGCACAGCTGTTCCTAATAATTGGTGGTTTTCTCCTTACCTCAGTTTGCAAAGTCGAAGTAATCTAGTTAAACTCACACAGTTGCCTTCTATTACAGATCCTGGTCTTCCTACTGTTGGCAAGGATGTTCTTCGACAGGCTACATACAGGGCACAGCCTAACCAATGGATCTGATCACCCTATTATAAAAAAAGGTTTAAAATTAAAAATATATTACTTTACAATGCCAAATGCCAGAGACAGACACACACAATTCACTGTGAAGAATCGGTCACTAACTCGTATGTATCTAACCACAAACACAGTTCTGATTAATACATTGTAAACACTATAAGAAAACATAAGAGGTACTGCTTCCCCAATATAAGGGAATAAGATACAAGTAGAGCCTCATACACCAGGTTTATGAAAATTTAAATGCAACTAAACTATGCTCTTTTGAAATATTGCTGTAATGAGCACTGCATGCTTAGCAGGAGCAAATGTAGTAGTAAAATTCTTTACATCTGAAATCATTTTCAGTTTGATGGACGCGCGGAGTAGATAGAAGTGTCACTACAAATCAGATCTAAAAATCGCATATGCACTAGGGGTACACATAAAACTTTTCACACAAATATTTCACACTGCTGCTATGTGTATACTGGCCTCTAATGTATAATTCTGCCGTATCGTTTCGTAACTCTGCCATGCTTCTTCTGCGGCATCTTTATCCATATTCAGGTTCGTACATAATTCTTGATATCTTTTAAATGTGTTTTCTTCGGGATTGTCCAGTAACCCCATCGTCGTTTAGCCACTTCCCAAACACACACCCACACCAACACCTCCTACAGCACCCACTCGCTGTCGTCAAGCTGGCGGGAAATGAAACCGCTTCGCGCTAGTGTACGAGAGCGACGGAAAAGTAGTCCACTACTTTTTAACTCCTATACAAAGATATTTCGTTGCAATACCTGCATGACCAGTTTTAAGACTTAAACTAATAATGGACTGAGATCCACTGAAGTTATTGTGCACAAATTTTTTTCGAAATACAGATATGGCATTTTTATGACCCTAAAACGGGATTTCATTACGAGGAATAGCTACGTATTTCTGCATCTCTAGTAATTACAAATCTCCCCAGAGATTTTTGCTCTCCTCTGGTACGTCTCACGTTAATTTGATGATTCTGATTGTTACCAGAAGGCGAAAACTTATTTTGTGCAGACGAAATCCACGAGCGCGCCAATTCTTGCGCGCGGACTACGCTGCGTGTATTCAGGCGCTGATTTTAAAATACAACGCTCTCTATTCATAAACACGTAGCTTTCAGCACCGACGCTGTGATGCCTTCATTTAACACCCATAATATGGAGGGTAATTGCTGTAATGGGCAATGTTTCTGTAAAATGTGAAGAAGAAGCTGTTCAATACGACGAGCTCCTAGTCATTCAACCGGTAACTGTCTTCTCTTGACGGTTTGGGAACAAATATGAACTTTGGCTTTGAATAGCCACCTCGTGCAGACGATCAACGGACGGATATAGCTTAGATTACCGAAGTTACATTTTCTATTTAATTCCATTACTTTCATTTACCTAACGTTAGAGTGCGCCCTGTTTTAACTCACAATCAGTATTCTAAGTTACAGTGAGATTGTACCGGTAGTTTTCAACATTTAACGTAATTTGTAAAATTGGCGTTGATAATAGCTCATTTTCCCATTTATCTTTCAAAATGTTTTCATCGACTGACTGACCAGGGCACCTGCCTATAATTAGTAGTTGCTCTGTCTCTGTTATCTCACATTTGTTCGACGTTTTTCCGTGAAGTTTCTACGCGTATTTGAATTAAGTTCGCGAAGTAAACACAATTGTTCCTTTTTCTCGTAACGTTTAGTGTAATCCGTAATAACTGACGCGTAGCTAGAAGATTGGCGTTTGTAGTTAAATTACTATAGTTACGTGATTGACTCGCATTCACGAATAGCAGGTGGACCCGCCCCGCGCAACTGAATTAATTCTTAGTCTAGAGTCGTAAATATGACTGTCGAATGACATTTGATCAATCAAGCATTCATAAACTAGGAAGATCCCGTTCTCTTACCTACCCCTTCCGCCATCACCATAGCTGTCAACGTAATTGGTAATTTGGAAGGGGGGAAAAATGGTTCTGGATGCTACAAAAATAACCGGGAAATAAGTGGACGTGAGACCCGTGGTCGACTATCTCGTTTGTTATACAGGATTCTGGAAATCAGTTTGATGATTAGCCCAGCAAAGCCATACATACATTCTGTTCTCTGTCAAAAACATATAATGTTTCAGCTCCAGTGATTCTGCCATGATCAGATGTTCGCTTCCTACAAAAAAAAAGAAAAAGAAAAGGTGATCAAAAGGCAACACAGACAGAAAATGTCTGAGGAGTAGTTTAATATTTCTTCCTTCACGGTTGCTATTAAGTGTCGTCGATGAGGGACTGCTGTTCAGACCACCAGGAATACATTTGAGGTGCGGCGAGTAGTCATCTGTGGAGGTAAGATAAAAATCACAATTATTTTGCCAATGGAAATAGTCAATAATGAACGTAGAACATTGCAATGGTATCTATAGCACTATATTCAATATTTATCCGTGGACTAAACCGTCCATTAGTGTAATAGGTTTATTTCATGTTTCAATGATAATTTAAAATGCTATTAGCAGGATTTTAGCGATTGTGGACTACTAATAACTGCTGGCCGGTGTAGCCGAGCGGTTCTAGGCGCTACAGTCTGGAACCACGCGACCGCTACGGTCGCAGGTTCGAATCCTGCCTCGGGCATGGATGTGTGTGATGTCCTTAGGTTAGTTAGGTTTAAGTAGTTCTAATTTCTAAGGGACTGATGACCTCAGAAGTTAAGTCCCATAGTGCTCAGAGCCATTTGAACTACTAATAACTACGGTATGTTTTTGAGCGGGATGTTAGGGTATCCGCCTTCATTATAACAGCGTCTGTTCAGTAAGAAGCTGTTCCAAATGACGCTACTTTAAGTAATTTTCGTTACCTGAAGTTTGAGTTTCACCTTACATACGTTAATTCCACCGGCTGTGACAGATTCTCGCACTAGATTACTCCATATACACTGATTTCATTTTCACAATTCTACATAGCCTAATAATACAAACGCAACAGTCGTATCAATATCTTTCATCCTACTATCGGGGTGTCTATATCAACTGAAATTTGGTTGAGACATGGTTCTGTATTTGTATTGAGAAACATATTTGCTGTTTTGTATTCTCCACCCTTATTGTCTTTTAGCGCTCTCTCTCTCTCTCTCTCTCTCTCTCTCTCTCTGTCCTCCTCCCCCCCCCCCCCCCCTCTCACACACACACACACACACACACACACACACACACACACACACACACACACTTCTATTTTCCTCTGACGTTCTGCATCTATTCTCTGAAAACGACCGAGAAGTGCGTGGCAGAGGGTACGTCCCATTGTACCAGTCGTTACGGTTTTTCCCGCTCCATTCTCGTGTGAAGTAGAGGAGGAATGATTGCTTAAATGCTTCTGTGCTTGCGGTAATTAGTTCAGTTTTGTCTTCACGATTCCTAAGGGCGCCATGCATATGGTTTTGTAATGTATACATAGATCGTCACTTGAACTTGGCCCTGGAAACTTTCTAAGTAGGCTTTCCCAGAATAATTTGTATCTATATCTTCAAGCGTGTGTCGGATTAGTTTCTTCAGTATCGTCGTTACTTTTCCAAGGATGGAAAGAACCTGTGACCATTTGGGTAGTCCTTCTCTGTATCCGTTGAATACCACCTGTCTGTCCTGTTTGGCACGGGTTCCGCACAGTTGAGCAATATTCAACAATGGGTCTCTTTTGTATACTGACTGCATTTCCCTAGTGGTTTACTAATGAAACAGAGTCTATCAAGATTTGCGACTCACTCAGGGGATGGCCAGACGTTACACGGCCAAAATATTAGTCGAAGGTAGTTGTCTCTGCGTTACTGCACGCCCGAAATTTAATGGAGTATTAATTACACCACAAGAAATAAAAAATGTACATGCTAAACCCAGATATTTATAAGAGTTAGATTCCAACTGTGGCTCTTTGATATTATCTTCATAGGATCCTATGTTTATTCGTTTTGAAGTACACAGTTTTATATTTCTGGACATTTAAAGCAAGTTGTCAATCTTTGCACTACTTTCAAATCTTATCAAGATCTGGCTGAATTTTCAGACAGTGTTTCGCCATTGACAACTGCAGCATCCGGAAAAATCTAAGGTTACTATTAATATTGTCTGCGAGGTCATTAACAACATGAACAGCAAGGCTTCTGACACACTTCCCTGAAGAAACCCGAAGTTACTTCTACATCTATTGATGAATCTCCCATCTAAGATAATTTGCTGCGTCTTCCCTACCAAAGAAATCCGCAATTCAGTCACAAAATTTCGCTTAATACCCTATACTATCGTACTTTCGATAATAACCGTAGATATAGTCCATTGTCAAATGCTTTTCGGAACTCGAGAAATAATGCATCTACCTGGCTGCCTTGATCCTTGGTTTTCAATATGCGAAAAGTGCGAGTTGGGTTTTACATGATCGATGTTTTCGGAATCCACGCTGACTGGCATGAAGGATGTCATTCTGTTAGCGATAATTTTGAGCCCGGAATACGACTAAGACAGTACAACAAATGAATATCAAGTATATTGGCTGGTAATTTTGTAGCTCAGTACTGCCAATCTTCTTGCAGACGTTGTGATCTCTGCCTTCTTCCGACTACGAGGCATTGTCTTTTTTTTGTTCGAGGGATCTGCGGTAGATTATAGTAAAACTCCGCCCAAATTCAGTATAGTATATGATAGGGATTCTTTCGGACCTAGGAGCTTTTTTCAATTTTAGTGACTTCAGCAGTTTCCGAGCGCCATTGGCACTAATTCGTAATTCACCCGTCTTTTCAATGGTAGGGGAATTGAATTGGAGCAACACTTGTCTTTGTAAAGGAACATTTGAAAATGGTGTTAAGCATTTCTATTTTTGCTTTGATACTCTCTAGCTCGGTTCGTGTCTCGTCGGTTAGTGACATAACACTGACCTCGGTGTCACCAACAGACTTTACGTACGTCCAGAAGTTCTTTGACTTTTGTGCAAGATCTTTCAACAATATTCTGCTACGGTAGTCGCTGAAGATTCACGCTCTGCTCGTCTGATAGCCAAACGCGTTTCGTTCGGTACCTCTCTCTATCTAAAGCTATGTTTTGTTTTCCGCCTATTATGCAGTAGTATATATTTCATTTGACGTTGCTTTATTGTGCCTGTACTCCATGGAGCATCCCTCCTCCCATTATGAAGTACCCTGCTAGGTAAATATCTATCAAGTGTATGGTAAACTATTCTTCTAAGGCTGTGTTACAATTCTGTTACATGCTCCTCTCCACTCTAAATATTCTAACTTCCTCGCTGAGAGGCAACACTACTGCTTTTTGTGTAGTTTGAGAAAATATAAATCCTTCTCCTTGTTTTAACTGCCCTTTGTACTTTCGTTGCTGCAACTGCCTTATGGTCAGTGATACCAGTTTCGACGTAAACATTCTCAAACAGGTCAGGTCTAGTTGTTGCCATTAGATCTATTCTGTTTCCATTACGAATGGAGCTCAGAACCATCCGTTCTAGGTGGTTTCCAGAGAAGGCATTTCGTAATTTTTCACAGGGTGTATCAAAAGAGTATTTATATCAACGGATTGTTGGCTCCTCCAATGATTACGGTATGACTGGGGTACTTACGTACCAGTACACTGAGATTTTCTCTTAAATCTAAAGTTTTCAGTTATACCAGGAGGTGTGTACGTTGGTCGATAAAAGGATCCAGCGTTAATGTTGTGTTCACATATAATGCTGAGTTTTGCTCAAACAATCTCGCATGCATCTTCAATTTCTCTCTATTGGGTTTCTGGCCTACTGCGGCAACTACATCACTACGAATGAAGCGCGGGACAATACGTTGAGAATGTGGGTTTCGCGGGAGGCGTGCCAGAGATAAATCCCTGCAGTCGCGCTATCCTCTGTGTCCTCGGTGGCTCAGATGGATTGAATCTCACAGACGTGTACAATAAAGCACAAGCATTGTACGTCTGTAAAACACATAAACTGTGGAAGCGGTCAGTCAACAAAAGTGCGGTCATTGTGGTACTATTTTGTGAATAGGAAATTTCCAACGAACTCCAGATTATATTCCATTCACCTGGCTGATTCCCCTTTGTGTACCACTTGCAACCTGATTGATACAGATGAACATCAATTTGTCTGTGTAAATGCGAATAATATATGGTTGTCAATCAGAAAAAAATTAGCAACTATGCAGAGACAACCGCCGTATTTGATAACGCCAGCGTGCCTTTTATACCCGGAAGAAGAGCTATATCCCATCTGGAAGAAAAATGCCGTCAACTGGTTGAAGGGACACGCGGTATTTTACCTGCTGTCCAGTAAAGAAAGGAGCGAAGGAGATTTTTTGACGTACATTTCCGATCAGCATCACAAGCTACTACGCATGAATAATTATTATGATACATACGCCAACTTTCTCAGAAGAACAGTCATGTGAACTCCATTTTCGATTATGCGATTCAGAACATGAAGAAACAAGAGACAATTTGATCTTTGAAAAATAAATACGATCAAGTGACGAACATTACTATCTGGTTTAGACTTGGATTTTTTTTCTAAAATGCCAAGGAAACTGTAATTAATTTTAGTTTGTTTTATTACTTTTAAATGTCAGTTGAAAATTATGTACTACTGTGGAATGTTATGACTAATAAATCGAAAAAATAGAGATGGATAGAGCATCTGCAGTGTAAGCAGGAGATCCCGGGTTCGAGTCCCGGTCGGGGCACACATTTTCATCTGTCAACACCTGTAAGCAGCTAATGGTGTTCATTTCATGGTAACTACGTCACCTCCATTTTCCAAGTCGATATATGCGCTTAAATTTCCCTCCCGTCAGTTTCGGGTTTTAACCAGCTTCCTGCCCCCTAGTACGTAAGTTTCACTGCGCTTCCATCTCTGGCATTTCGTTGCGAGTTCTTCGGCAGTAATTTCGGTCAAACACGGACTTGTTAGCGGAAGACGGGGAGAGTAGGTCAGGATGATCGGACAAGAATTTAAGGCCAGTTTCTCCATAGATTTCTCCCGGTGTCACCTTGCCCGATAGTTCAAATGAGAAAATAACCGATCTAGATGTTTTTATTAGCACCGGACCGACGTTCGGAAAGAGCGGAGAGCAAAGTGTTGTTCGTGCAGAATTGGGAATTTAATGGTTGCCCGACAACAGCTAAGGCAAATGTCTGGGCTGGGTCCTCGAAATAGCTACGGTTGATTTTGTTTATCATACTTTACTTTTTCGAGGAATATGTATTTATGATGTGGAAGTGTCATGCACCTTACAAAACTGGTGAAAAATATGGTTACATGTTGGTGATTTGGGAGTGGTTTTCAATTAGGTATTTACATTATATCTAAACTACGGTATTGTTTGCACTGATTAACCATAACACATGCATAAAATACTCGTACATTTACATTTGTACTCTGCAAACACCTTTCGATGTATGAGGGAGAGTATTGCTGGTACCGCTATGATTTACCTGTTCCAATCGGTAATGATGATCGGGAAGAACAGCTGCCGGTAAGTCTCCGTATAAATTCGAATTTTTCTGATTTACATCTAATAATTATTTTGCGGGGTACACTATGTTGGCGGAAGTAATATGTTGCCTGACTCTGCATGGAACATACTACCTTTGCACAGAACATCTTTACACAAACGACTTATCACTTAGTACCGTGCCCCCTCGTAACACTGCCCTTCCTCCTTTTTCCTCGTGCACTTTCACTCGTGTATGTTTTTTTACTAATTGTAAAATGCATTGTATTCGAATGGGAGCTCCTGTAAGTTTGATGATACCAGCGGTCGCTAATAACTGGGATACGTCCCGTATAGAAATCATGGCACCTCTCACAGTTTGGCTTGCGTCACTTGGGTCTTAAACCGACCCTGTATGCACACTACCTGTCTTACAGTGTCTGCCACTACACTTTCAAGACTGTCTCCATAAAATTCTCACGCTTACCAAATAAATCCGCAACGAAATGCGCCACTCTTCTTTGAAGGCGAGGACCCAGGTGCGGTTCTGGTGGGGAAGGGGTGTCCCCACCCAACAGCTTTTGATTTTCTGCTTAGGAACATGAGAACTCGTGTCTCTAGGCAAGATACTATATTTGGTAACGCAATTCCTGCAGATAATAAGGCTGATAGTATCATTTCATTATCTGGTGACTCATATAAGAGTTCGAGCTGGTTATTTTGCATTTCAAAACAAAGCATTTCATTGTGATGTTTAAAGCTTTCCCGACGTACTGATTGTTCCATAAAACACGAGAGAAGTGCTGGATATCAGTAACGTTCTGCCACTGTAGTAGTACTACTACAGTGGCATTCACCTGAAGATGGCCAGAAGACTCTGCGCCGAAATATCGTGGCAGAACTTTACTGATATCCGGCAGTTCTCCCGTGTTTTTATGGAACAGGGCATGTCATTGATTGTGCCTGAAACTGGGAAATATTTAAGAGATGTTCTCAGCGATTATGTGATGATTAGTTGGATTTCATAACGTAATATGTATGTTATTTAATTTAAAAAATATTTACACAACTTCGCTCACAAAAATAGACTACAGATTAACATCGTCGTACAGGACAAATTGAGGAATGTCACAGACCCCAAATTTACTACATACGCCAGTCAAAACGTACACAAAAAAATGCTAAAATAGCAAAGCAGGATGTAGTTCTGATTTTTTGGTAGATTATTGGGATCAGTTATGGTAGTAAGAATCCAAGCATCGAAAAAACCTGTGCTTCCTGCGTAATACGCGAAAAACTGGGAGTTTTTTAGTTGTTACCTTATAACTCATAACTTTGGTTTTTCCGATATTAGTCGTTATTGCCGTCTTTGAAGTACATTAAATATGCAACAGTTTAAGTACAGTTGCAGCTCTATACGATCAGTAGTTTGCGACATATAAAACTTCAGATATTGGCCATTTTTTATCAACAATGAAAATTTTAAATTTGCTCTAGTTTCGGCCTGAACATCGGCATAACTGCTCATCCTGCGAGAAAATACACTGATGAAAAAAAAAAAAAAACCGCTGCGCCAATACATCACTAATGTAAAGAAATTTCGGGAGTACATTCGTCAAGGTAAAATATTTGAGTGATTAACACAGCAAGATCACAATTTCATGTAAGCTTGAGAGAAGCCATTGCAAACGTGAAATGCTGATACATAATAGCCGGTGTAACCGACAGAATGTTGAATGCAAGCATGCAAACTTGTATGCATTGTTGTACAGTCGTCTGAGGTCAGTTTGCGGTATGGAGTTCTATGGCTGTTGCACTTGGTCGGTCAGTACAGGGACGGTTAATGTTTGTGGATGACACCGGAATTTTCGTCCGACGATAAAAGTCATGGGATACCTCCTAAATACGTGTCTGGATATCCTTTTCCCCACCGTAGTAAAGCAACTCAATGTGGCATGGACTCAACAAGTCACTGGAAGTCCTCTTCAGAAATGCTGAGCCATGCTGCCTCTATACCCGACCATGATTGCGAATTTTGTGTATGAACCGATCTCTCGAATACGTCCCATAACTCTTTGATGGGAGTTATGTAGGGTGATCTGGTTGCTCTAATTCTTCAGAATGTTCTTCAAACCAATTGCGACCATTGTGGCCCGGTGACATTGCACACTGCCATCCACAAAAATTCCATCGTGGAATGGCTGCAAATTTTCTCAAAATATCGGAACATAACCATTTCCAGTTAATGAGCGGTTCAGTTGGACCAGACGAAACAGCCCATTGCATGTAAACACAGCCCTCACCATTATGGAGCCACCAACAGCTTGCACACTGCCTTGTTGACAACTTGGGCCCATGGCTTCGTACAGTATGCTCGAACTCTACCACCACTTCTTACCAACTGAAATCGAGACTCATCTGACTGGGCCACGGTTTGCTAACCGCAAGGCCCAAATGATGTGGTCATAAGCCTAGTAGAAGTGCTGCAGGCAATATCGAGCTGTTAGTAAAGGCACCCACGTTGGTCATCTGCTGCCATAGCCCATTAAGGCCAAATTTCTCTGCACTGTCATAATTGATACATTCGTCATACGTCCCATATGATTTCTGCAGTTACGTCACACAGTGTTGCTTGTCTGTTAGCACTGACAACCCTGTCCAAACACCACTGCACTCGGTCGTTAAATGAAGACCGTCGTCACTTCACTGTCTGTGAGAGGTTATGCCTAAAATCTGGCATTCACGGCACACTCTTGATACTCTGCATCTCGATATATTGAATTCCCTAACGATTTCCGAAACGGAGTGCCCCATGCGACTAGCTCCAACTACCGTTCCGTGTTCAAAGTCTTTTAATTCTTGCCGTACACCCATAGTCATGTCAGAAACCATTCCACATTAATCACCTGACTGAGCCTCCTTCTAAACAACGCACGGCAATCACTGGCACCGATGCAGAACCAGCTTACATCAGGAAACACAACGGACCTCCTCCGTGCCCTCCAACGAGCTTTCGCTGGACACAACTGAAGTCGCAAGTGGCAGTGGTTTGGGATCAGTGGAATGCAGACTACAGGGCTTCTGGCTCGAAGGTGTCCTTGAAGTACGCTATTTGTGACATTTCTTTGTGTCACTGTGGTGCCAATTGCTGCTCACATAGCAGCTGCACATGCAGTACGATGCTTCAGAGCCATTTGCCGAACACGATTGTCTTCACTGTCAGTAACGCCACATGGCCGTCTGGAACCCTATATTCTCGCGACCTTAAATTCTCGCGACCACCACTGCTAGCAATCACGTACAGTGGCTACATTCCTGCAAAGTGTTTCTGCAGTTTCGCAGAAGGAACATTCAGCTTCTCATAGCCCTGTTACACGACCGTATTCAAACTGAGTGACGGAGTGAGGTGTTGATAATTGCGTCTATGTTATCTTAAAGGCATTGTTAACGAACATCAGGTCATCACGTCCAATTCCATAGGTAACTAACGCTCGCGACCGTGTTTAAAGCAAACCTGGTGTTGATTCATCGTAGTGGTGGGCACTAGCGCGACTCTTATGCGACTGGCGCGAAATGTGAATACATCTTCCACATGTAGAAACATGCTACCAAATTCTGTTATGTCGCGCAACTCTTTCTTGGTGTTGCGATTCTTTTCCGTCAGTGTAGTTGAAGTGGATAAATTTTATTAGCTTTAATTTAAGCACAAAGTGAAGTCTCCAGACCCAGGAGTTCCCTTGAAATCGTACAAAAACAGAATGTCAGAAAATTGAATTTATGAAAAAATGAGCCTAAAGACGCCTAATAACAAATTGAGCGCATTCAACGAAAGCAAATGCATAGCATCCTGTTTAAAGGTTGGGTTCTACATTTACACGAATTACTTGTATTACAACAATTGAAGGACATAAATATGGACAAACAAAGTAAGCCATCGCTTCTTTATGTTGTTGTAATGCTGCTCTATTTATTGAAACAATAAGTTCCTTATTAAAGTTATGTTGCCCTTTCCCTCGCCTAGTTAACTTTTCAGTATCATTCGGTTCTCTGCTCCGTGAGTTTCTCAGCGGGTTATGTAAAATGTCTATTGCGTCAGGTGTTTGTTTTATGTGTCAAAGAGCACTTGAGGACAGGAAAGTAAAAAAACAAAACAAAAAAACTGGAAAACGTGGCGTGATTTCGCTATTTGAAGTGAGTGTGATGTGTGGCCTTCAGAAGAATCAACAGTTTTTACAAGTGTTAGATAAAGTTCATGTGCAGGAGGAGATACACAGTTCAAAGTAATGCAGCGACTATTGTCGTTGTGGCAATACACTTCCTGAGCCACCATTTCAAGATTATCAAGGGCATTCATGGACCTCCAAATCTTTGCTTCCTCTTTGGAGAGAATATGATGGAGGCATGTATCAATTATCAAAAGAAACTGCTCAATTATGAAGGAATAACATGTACAAAGTGCAAACATTGGGTGAAAAGGAAACGATTTTTGAAGTGGCAAATCATCAATTTGATGTCCTAGTCGCTGCTGATTCCACATAACACTCTGCATGTCACAAAAAGTTGTACAGCATGCAAACAATTGATTGAAAAGAAACTATTCAGAGCCAACAAACATTGCAGAATGCATGGAATATATTTATAAATACATTGCTTAAGACAGGGAAGATGGTCAGTTCTTGTTTAATGACCTCATGGATAAAATAAAAAGCGATTGCAAGCCTGACAACAGAGCTGTCATAAGTCACCTCATGAAACAGTATAATGATAAGGCCATAATCACAGAGGCTGGTCGTGGCTGCAGCCATCACTTAGATTAGATTAGGTTAGATTCAGTTTTCATTCCATTGACCCAAAAAAACGAGATAATTCTCATGGGAGTGGAATATGTCAGAAAGTATAACATGAAACATTTGGATGTAATACTTACTACCCTGAACATTTTTCAGGAGATAGTCGAAATAGGTTAATACACTGCACTAAACTGGAGCAGCTAATATTTACAGAATTAACACACTGTCATATTGAAACTCTGTTATGCACTATTAATAAATTTATGATACACAAAATACCTAATCTTGACTGTTGTGACCATGTATTGTCAGAATTGAAATCTAACCGACATTTTTACTTAAAATGGCTCAATAGTCTCTGTTAAGATACTCACCTATGGAGTAGGAGGAGTTGCCTATCAAAAAGACTTTCAAACCCTGTTTAAATCGTGCTTTATCTCAAACAAAGTTTCTAATGGTTGCTGGCAATTTATTGAAAATGTGTGTTCCTGAATATTGGAGCTATTTTTGGACCAAGGTATGTGATTTTGGATCTTTATGTAAATTGCTTTTGTTCCTAGTATTGATACTATGTGTGGAGCTATTGGCTGGAAATAGAGATGTATTACATGCAACAAATTTCATCAAGGAATAAATATATTGAGACGCAGTGGTTAGAATACAAAGTTCCTTAAACAGTTTTCTATAAGATGTTCTTGAATTTTCACCACAAATGATTCTTATCACACGCTTTTGCACCCTAAAAACCTTTGCTTGGTATGATGAGTTGCCCCAGAATATGAATCCATATGACATAATAGGATGAAAGTAACCAAAGTATACAAGTCTTTTTTATATTTATATCTGCTACATCTGACATCATTCTCACAGCAAATACAGACTTGTTTATGCACTTAAGTGATTCTGTGGTACTCCCTTCCCAACTGAATTTATTATTGAGTCGTAATCCCAGAAATTTAACACTGTTAACCTCTTCATTATCGTGTCTTCATATGTTATGCAAATGTTGGAGGGAAATCTCTTGCAGGTTCTGAACTATATATAGTAGGTCTTTTCAAAGTTTAATGACAGTGAATTATCCTTCAACCATTTGTTAATGTCTGCGAAAATTTGATTAGCAGCTATTTCTAAATCTTTACTTGACTTGCAACTTATTGCAATGTTTGTATCATCTGCAAGCAAAACAAACTTAGCATCTGGCAATGTGGCAGATGAGAGGTCATTAATGTGCACAAGAAAAAGCAACAGACCCAAGATGGTCCCTTCACTTACTAATTCAACATTACTAGACCACATCACAATATTTTGTTTGTGGTTTCCTGGAACAAAATCCTGAAGCCATGTTTTTCTTGAAGTCAGTAACCCACTCATTCTGGCTGAAACCCAACGAACCAAATGCACAAAACAAAGATTTGTCTGCTGCATTGGAATCCTTCTTTGATAATTCTTGCTTATGGGGACAGTCGGACCTGAAGTGACCGTACTTTCAACAACTGAAACATTTTATTTTCTTCTTTTCTCGCATGTATTTGGAGAAACCCTGCTCAGATTTCTCAAAGAGCTTTGTGATTGAAGCACTACCACTTCCATCTTTGTCCAACTTGAGGCATTCTTTCACACTTACATTTAGCAACTTTGCTTTGATGTTTTCTGACATGAAATTTTTGATTGTTGTAAAGGCAAGGCAGACAAACTTTTTGTAAACCACTAAGCTTAATGAGTACAATTAGTCCACCAGTAACTGGCTTGCCCTTGTTCTACTGTTTGTTGGCTACATCCAGGATATGAGTAATGTAACTCTGAACATTCCCTACAAATTTGTATAATGTGGTATCCAACAGAGATTCCCAGTGATTCATACATCTGGTTTTATTCTTACTGACAAGCAGAATTTCCAGGATGTCTCAAGCTTCCTTTGCCTGTGTTGAGTTTTACACAGGTCCACACAGACTTTTATCCATGTGTAAAATAAGAAGTGTCAAACATCATTCTTCCCTGCATTCGTAGCATGATTTGCAACAATGACATAATCCCATAATTTTTCTCACATTAAAATGAGTTTCTTGCAAACTTCCATGTGTTGTAATCATCCTTATTTGTCAGTCTTTCTACCACTGGAGTAGTTGTTTTGGTCAAACTATCATTTGAAGACATTTACGGAAACCCAGATCTATAGGCACTAAATCAGTAACTGATTTCTTTTGAAAACTACGAGTTCAAACAGTGAAGACTTTGAGAAAACACGAATCAAAATGAGCATCACTCACAACATGGTCACATACCCTAAATTGCTTGTTCAGTTATCTATCTTCCTTCCCACAAAACATACATAGTTCAGCACAGATTTACTGTTTTGGGCTAATAACCTGTTAGCAGAGGAAGGTAAAGTAATGGACCTGCAAAATTACAGACCAATATCCCTAAATTCAGTTTGCTGCAGAATCCTTGAACATATTCTCAGTTCAAATGTAATAAACTTTTTTGAAACTGAGATGTTTATCTGTAATGAATCAGCATGGTTTTAGAAAGCATCACTCACGAAAAGTCAGCTTGCCCTTTTTCTCACGTGATATACTGTAAACATTGAATGACGGGCAACAGGCAGATTCCATATTTCTAGATTTCCAGAAAGCATTTTCCACAGTGCCCCATTACAGGTTGTTAACGAAGGTACAAGCATATGGAATAATACAGACTATTGACTAAGGTATGAGAGTACAGAATAAGTTCACAGATCGTGAGTGGGTCAAAGACTTCTTAATAATAGAACCCAGTATGTTGTCGTCAATGGTGAGTGTTTGTCAAAGACTAGGGTATCATGAGGAGTGCCCCAGGGAAGTGTGATAGGACTGCTGTTGTTCTCTATACACATAAATGATTTGGTGGACAGGGTGAGCAGTGAACGCCAGCTAGCAGTAAATGTGGGAAAATGTAAGTTAATGTGGAAGAGTAGGAAGAACAAACCTGTATTGTTTGGATAAATAATTAATAATGTCCTGCTGGACACAGTCAAGTTATTTAAATATCTGGGCTGGAAACTGCAAAGCGATATGAAATGGATTGAGCATGTGAGAACAGTGATGGGAAAGGTGAATGGTCAGCTTCAGTTTATTGGGAGAATGTTAGGAAAGAGTGGTTTGCTGGTAAAGGAGATGGCATATAGGACACTGATGCATCCTAGTCTTGAGTGCTGCTAAAGTGTTTGAGATCCACACTAGACTGGATTGAAGGAAGACATTGAACATTTCAGAGGCAGGCTGCTAGATTTGTTACTGGTAGGTTTGGACTACATGTCAGTGTTGTTGAGATGCTTCAGGAACTCAGATGGGAGTCCCTGAAGGGAAGGTGACATGATTTTTGAGAAACACTGTTGAGAAAATTTAGAGAACTGACATTTGAATCTGACTACCAAACAACTCTACTGCCACTGACATATGTTGTACATAAGGACCATGAAGATAAGCTACAGGAGATTAGGGCTCATACAGACAGCTGTTTTTTCCCTTGCACTATTTGTGAGTGGAATAGGAAAGGACACGACCAGTGGTGGTACAGGGTACCCCATGCACCTCATGGTGGCTTGGGGAGTATCTATCTAGATGTAGACATAGACGTAGGTTTTTAGGTTTTTCATGGAAAGGTGCATGGGACTAATTATGAGAATTATGGCTCTAGCAGTGTTGTGTTAGTTAATCATGAACTGTCAAGGAGGAACACATTGAAAGTAGAATTAAATGTGAAGGTGTCTGTGATCAGTGATTACCTGTTTAATTAATGTGAAAATGCAACATAGCAATGATCAAACAATGGAAAATCCAGGATGGAATGTAACAATATTGTAAAAAGCAAAAAGTGTCACAAATGTAGCTTTCAGCTACTAAGTACTTCGTCAGAAGTAGACAGCAAACACACACATACAAACTCGTGCAAATGCAACTCACATACACATGACTGCAGTCTCGGGCAACTGAGGCCACACCGTGAGCAGCAGTGTGGGGACTGGGTGTGGCGAATGGGTTGGGTTGAGGAGGAGGCTGGGGCAGAGAAGGGGAGGGATAGTGGGTGAGGCATGGTGGACAGTGACATGCTGTGAGGGAAGGCGGAGGGACGAGGTGGAAAGAGTGTAGGGCATCTATGTGCAGTCAGGAGGTTAGATGGAGGGAGCAGAGAGGTGGGGAGGGAGTGGAGATAGTGCAAAAGGAGAGAAGTAAAAAGACTGGGTGCAATGGAGGAATGAGGGCTGTGTAGTGCTGAAATGGGAACAGAGTAGGGACTGGATGGGAGAGGACATTCACACTATTTTAGTGTGAATTTGAAACAAGCATAAATGTTAATACGAGACTGGATAAGCTTAGACATTGCTAGAAAATAATCTTACACTCCAAAAGGACAATAAAACTAAGTAATTTGACTTGTACTGTTATTCAGAATGAGATTTTCACTCTCGTCTCCTACCTTCCAAACGTTACAGAAGCTCCCCTGCGAACCTTGCAGAACTAGCACTCCTGAAAGAAAGGATATTGTGGAGACATGGCTTAGCCACAGCCTGGGGTGATGTTTCCAGAATGAGATTTTCACTCTGCAGCAGAGTGTGTGCTGATATGAAACTTTCTGGCAGATTAAAATTGTGTGCCGGACCAAGACTCGAACTTGGGACCTTTGCCTTTCACAGGACACAGTTTTAATCTGCCAGAAAGCTGTACTGTTATCATTTCAAACTGAGATTTTTCCAGTTTTTAACAGAATAACTTCAGTATTTGAAAAGTGTAAGACACATGTTTTTGTATTAGGGAACATGGTCATGTCTCTTTAGTAGTAAAGCATGTTCTCTATGTAAAACTCTCACACTTGAGTCTGACAGTTTGACAGCCACAAAAATTAATATAAAAATAAACATTAAGTCTATAGTCTTATCCCTCTCATTCTGGAATATATGGCAGTAAAGGCAAATGATGATGCAGGTGGTATGTTGTGTAGGTGGTAAGTGTCATACAGTAAGCTTAGACATTTACACTGATCAGCCAGAACTTCATGACCATCGACCTACTATCAATACAAACCCAGGCCATAGCAGCATCACCTGGTGAGGAATGACTGCTGGTCAGACACACGTGTGGTACAAGTAGTGTCAGTGAGTGTGCTGTTCCTGTGTAGAATGGGGAAAGCACGTGATCTGTCTGAGTTTGACTGAGGTTAGATATTGATGCCCAGAGGCTTGGCATGAGCATTTCATAAATTGCACAACTTGTCAGGTGTTAGAGGAGTGCTGTGGTGATTGTCTTCAACACTTGATGAAAACAAGTTGAAACCACTTCCAGACATCATGGGGTTGGGGAGCCACCCCTCATTATGGATGTCAGATGTTTTAGGCTGTGCAGGATAGTGGCTGACACACAGCACATTGAACAGTCCTAAAAATGGGCCTCTGCAGCCGACGACCCATGTGTGCGCCAATGTTAATACCATCACATCTGCAAAGATGACTGAAATGGGCATGTGATCATTGGCACTGGATGTTGGCACAGTGTTGCATGGTCTGATAAATCGTGATACCTTCTTCATCACATGGACGGAAGGGCATGAATTGGTCGTCTCGCGGGGACTAGCTCCTTGACACCCGTACTGTGGGGAACATTCATATGGGCATCCATGATGGCCAAGGAGTATCTTACACTGGTTGTCAACTATGTACACCCCTCTATGATGATCATGTTTCCTGACATAAGTGACATTTTTCAACAACATAATGCACCATGTCATGGCCAGGAGTGTGATGGAGCGGTTCAAGGAACTCGGTGATGAATTCCAATTGATGTGCTGCCCCCCCCCCCCCCCCCCCCCCTCCCAACTTGCCAGGTCCGGGACCAATTGAAAACATCTGGGATGTCACTGAACATGGCATCAGAGCTCATTAGCCCCCTCCGCAAGAATTTATGGGAATTAGGTGACTTGTATATGCAGATGTTGTGCCAACACCTCCAGCGACCTATCAATATCTCATTGCTTCCATGCCATGACGAATCACAGCTGTTATCTGTGCCAAAGGTAGACATACTGGATATTTGGTAGCTGGTCATAATGTTCTGGCTGATGAGTGTATAAACCTAATGCTAACAAAATAGCAGTCAATTTGTGATGGTGTCATAAAGTTATTCTCGATTGAATATATTAACTCACAGGCCTAATTCTCATCACTTGTGAGAAATTTAATTTTCTGCTTCAACATGAAGAAATCTGCAGCTGAGGCTAATAAAATGCTGGGTAAGACCTAAGGTGAGGCACTTATTACTGCAAGCACTTATTACTGCAGATAATAGTTCCAGCACTTCAATAATGATTATTTTGATGTCAAAGACCTGCACAGCAATGGAAGATAGTATGTTTTTGAAGCTAATGAAACTGACAGAAACGATCTCGGAGATTATTACAGAAACGAATTGATGTGCTTGAACTGACAATTGAAAGACAAGTGGCCATAATACAGAAGTAAACAAGAAAAAGTGATTTTTGTGGCATGACAATGCTCAATCCAATTTCACAAAACCCATCAAAGCATACTTATAAACCCTGAAATGGGAAGTTCCAACCAACTCACTGTCTTCCACAGACATTGCTCCCTCTGACTACCAACTTTTTTGATCAATTGCACATGGCCTCACTTATCAGCACTGCCGATAATATGGATAAGTGTAAAATAGTACCATTAATGAATCCTCTTAAAAGAAGATCAGTTCTTCTGCTGCAGATTTTTATGCTGCCCAAAAGCCTGAAGACAATAGTGACCACCAATGACCAGTACTTTGAATCAGAATTTTTTGTATGGTTTTTACAATAAGGCCTTGAACTTTGAGAGAAAATGTCAGAAGGAAAGTTGTAGACCTAACAGAATAAACATTCGATGAGACCAGTGAAGCTCACATCGTACTAGGTACAGAAATTTGGTTACAGCCCAAAACTGACAGCAGTGAGATGTTTGGATAATATCTGCTGAGATAGAAATTGAAGCTACATAGGATAGTGTTTGGGCAAGCTTCAGTATCAGTAATTTCTGATTTATTTCAGTTACGGTATAGTTTTTGGAAAAACAGCCATACAACACTGGAACTCAGTTGGTGGTTTAATAGTGTGGTTCTCAGAAGGGTTCTGTGTTGGAGCTGTGGTGTTTTCCTTAGAGGTGTATGCTTCATCGATTTTCTGTACTACACCATTAGCACTCAGCACGGCTGCCTCTGGTCCCTGATATTGCACTGTTGTCCTCAGTAAGCATGTTCCCTGCAGGTCAACTATTAGTGCAAAGTGTACGAGGAATCTGGCAGCTATATATGATCAAGTGAAAGGACTGAAGAGACCAATGTCTACAGTGAAAATGTTTTGGCCATAAATGTTAATTGTAGAATTGTTTACTGCTTTTAACCGGGTTTCAGCATCCTGTTTACTGCCTGATATGAAGCTGACAGGCAGTTTGCTAACATCACAGCCATGGTCTATGAGAAAAGTTGTGCATGTATGCCAGTCTGATACAAAACCTTATTAACGCAGCAGAATGTGCATGTGAAGGTGGTTGCTGATAATAGCTTGTGGACACAGCACTGCTACTGTGGTTGCATTAGCACACTACTTTTTGAGTAACTGCATGCTGAAGCATGTTTTGGAAAGTGCTATGGTAAGCAACAATAAGTTTCACAAACAAACTCGCATGTACTGTTTCCACTGTATGTCCAGCTGCACATCTCAATTGTGCAATATCAGAGCTTTAAACCGTTAGCATCAGTATATCCAGTCACCAAAACACAATCGGATTTCTGCTATATGAAATCTTCTGGAACACTGGTCATACCATCTGACAGTTAATTCCTTATTCTATCGTTTTAACATATGTACATCGTGTCATATCTACCACTGCTGCGGGTCACACGTGTTTCTGACAGCTCATTCCAACTTACTCCGTGCCCGTCCTTCACTCCTCTCATCACAACCTTCCAATGGCATTTGTGTTGGGACCAGCCCTTGCACTGTGAAGATGTCAGTCCCACAACACAAGCAAAAAATGTGCCAACTTATGGCACATACTGCCCCCCCCCCTCCCCCTCCACACACACACACACACACACACACACACACACACACACACACACACACACACACACACAACACACAAACAGAACCAGAGGTTCCAAAGAGTAACTGTCTTGATGGTAACTATTTATGGCTCTAGGCATCGGCATCATAGGGGAGAGATGAAGTCTAATTCTTCCCCCCCCCCCCCCCCCCTCCCTCCCCTGTTTGGGAGAAACAATAACAGGGTGACAAGAGTTAAAATTTCTGTGGTTTACCAGTGTCCTGTGTCCCTTGGTAACAATTTCTTTGTAATATTGTCAGGTGCCATACTAGTTACTCCCAGGTTTTGCACCATTATGCAATCATCAACCCAGTAGGGGTTTGGTTGCCGGTTTTTGTCATACCTCTCCTTTCCATCTGATGGGCTTTTATAATATTATTTCTGGCCTGCCTCCACTGATCGATTATCCTTCAGGCAAAAGGTCATTTGTGAATCACAAATTACTCAGTGGGATTGTAATCTTAAATGTGATGAACGACTTGGTTGTGGTGGGCCAGTAACTTCCATGTTTCACAGTACTGAAGGCCAACATAAGCCACAGTAGCGATTGATCCAGTAGTATGGTAGGCTATTAAAGCAGAGCACAACTTCCTATCCACTCTTCCTGTGTAAGATGGA
This sequence comes from Schistocerca gregaria, assembly GCF_023897955.1. Taxonomy (NCBI): domain Eukaryota; kingdom Metazoa; phylum Arthropoda; class Insecta; order Orthoptera; family Acrididae; genus Schistocerca; species Schistocerca gregaria. The sequence goes on from NC_064924.1 coordinate 655,071,765, forward strand.
TTGGAATAATATGGGTACAGAATAAGGAGGGTGCGCCTTTGATTTGAATGAAGTCAAGCATTGTGCATGATGCCATACTGAAATTGAGTAAATGTGAAACAACAGCTACTTAACATTTCAGCTCAAAATAGACATTCTCAGAAAATGGATCTAATCTAACTGAATAAATGAACACTTTTATAAACAAGAATGCTAATGAAACAAGTTGTGACAAATCTTTAGTTACAAACTTATCATGTATGCTTTTAAATTCATTTTGTTCCTATGGAAGCTGTGAACTGCTGCTGCTGTTTGCTTCAGACAGTGAATCTTTTTTGTTTTGTAAATATTGGGTTTTTCCTTGCAGCAATTGTTTTTCTTGTAATTTTTCTTTTCTGGGGCTGTGAGCTTATAAATCAGCTTCATTTCAAAGAGAAACAGCTGTTAAGGAACACTCTGAGGAGTTTCAGTGCTTCTATCACTACTGGAACTTTCATTTGTGTTTTCAACCTGAATGTAGCACATAAGTATTACTTTAAATGAAGACAGAACACTACATTAAAATTAAATTGTACCAATGTTTTGAATTAGGCCAGACCTATTAGTCAACTCTAAAATATTATGTAATACAAATCATATTCATTTAGTGAATGATGACTGGGAAGTATCGCGTAGAAACTTTTGTTACACTTTGTCCTAAATACAAAACATGTTTCACCTTTTCCCTTATTAGCAGTAAGTACAACAATAAATCCTGATCACAAATTAGAGAAATGTCCACCTACTTGCATGAACTGTTCCAGACTGTGCTGCAGGCTACTTGCTCATTGTGCCACCAGACGGTGTAGTGAGATGTGGCTTTCCTTCCAACTTTAAAAACAGTTTCAAAATGCTAGCTACATTTAGTACACAGCAGTGAATCACCTAAAATGAACCAAAGCCAGTGACCACATTTTTCACTGCAAACCCTTCAAATCTTATGACACAGTGTTGGTACAAGCCATTCAGACTATTGATCAACTATTAGAATCTGCATGTACTCTATACAATGGAACCAAACTACACAAAAACTCCTTCAAACAGTTAATGGTAGCTTTATTGACTGCAGTCACAGGAGACCACAAAAAGTACATTGCTTGTTCAGAGCTTGAAATTCAAAATCGCATAAAATGCAGAGAACAAAAAATCAGTTACTCCATAACTATGCACCAACTTATTACACACATGAAATATGGTGGAAGCGAAGCATTCATCCAAATACTGGACTGGAAAGTGTATGTGGTGACCAACACATTGGCAGGTCTGATTTTGTAACATGCACAGTGGCTGTGGAATCAGTAATGGGGCAGCTGTTGAGTGAGGCTATAGTCTTGGAAGCTCTGGCATTGTTGATTCTTGGAAAACATAAGCCGGTTTAATCCCACCTATAGAAATAGTGGTCGCATTTCTTTTAGTTGAAATGTCAGTTGCTTTTCTACCCTTGTGACTAAACAGTAGGCTCCTGTGTATGGCAGCTAAAATGACAGTTTGATGCCTTCCTGGTTTTCAAAGCTTGATGCACGAAGGTGGTAGTGGTACCATGTCTGTTAGGCTGGTGTGGGGGTATTCAGGCCATGTCCTCTAGCAGTCAGTGTAGGAATTCTGGCTGATCCTCCTTTGGTTGTGACAGTGTTTGTTTCCACAAATTCTCCTAGGAGCTTCAGCTTCTTGCTGTACATCCGTTCCACTGAAAAATGTTTAGATATGGTTTGAAAGTGTTTCTGAGGCCGAGTAGTACCATGGGTAGGGCCTTTTCCCACTCAATTCAGTGGCACATTAATGCTGCCTTAAATGAGCAGTGGAGTCTCTCGGTAAGCCCATTACTGGCTGGGTGGTAGCTCACTACTTTGAGGTGAGTTATACCACAATACTTTATGAGCTGACTGAACAGGTCAGTTTCAAACTGTCATCGTCTGTCTGTCAGGACATGTAACGGACAGCCAGTATGCAACATCCAGCCTGACACAAAAACGAAAGCCAGAGTTTCTGCTGTAATGTTGCCCACCAGTGCAGCTTCCAGCCAGTAGGTGTACCAATCTATCATCATTAGTATGTAACATTGGCTGTCGGAGATGGAAGTGGACTATTGATGTCATTGTGCACATGACTTGAAACCGGCTGTCATCATTGGAAAATACCCTATCAGTGCCTGCACGTAGCAGTGTATCTTCCTGCATTGGCATTTAAGACAACACCTAACCCTTCAATGCAGTATTTCTGTATTCCTGGCCACAAATAATGATTCGTCACTAGGTGAGATGTTGATCAACTACCACAGTGACACAAGTAATGTAGCATACTGAAGAGGTCCCTTCCAAAGGAAAGAGTTAGGAACAGCCCTCAGGTTTGATGTGGACATGTTACAATACAGCTTGAAATCACTCCATGGAATCTGGATACGTTGGAGATCCAATGCTGATATTCCTGTTGCTAAAAGTCCTTGTAGTTCTTGATCTCATTGTTGAGCAGCAGTGGGTTTGGTGTAATCAATCTTGCTAGTAATGCCTCTGACCTGAGACAAACAATCATCCATCACACTGTCAATGCCACAGATGTGCCAGATGTCCATGATGAAATGCTAGATGAACATTAGGTAATTGTATTGCCTAGGTGAATAGACTGTATTATTCTGGTGAAAGGCATAAGTTAAAGTTTTCTGGTCAGTGTAGATAATGAAGTCTCTAGCTTCTAGGTGAGGCCTAAAGTATTTGACTGACTCATAAATGGCCAGAAATTCTCTATTGTACATGTTCCACAGCTTTTGTGAGGGCAATAGTTTGCATGACAAAAACAGTAGCAATTTCCATTTGTCACCAAAACATTATTGCAATGCTGCACCAGTTGCTGTATGGTTAGTGTCAACTACTAATATCAAAGGTGCAGTAGGCTTCAAATGCCACACACATGCTGTCAGTCCATACTTTTAGGTGAGTTACCCTTGTTCTTCGGCTCGGTGGTCACTGTGATTAAAGGTTCTTGTAGCTCAGCAGTGTGTGACAAGAGAGCGTGATAAAAACTTTGCATGCTGAGAAATCACTGCAGTTCCTTGGCTGTATTTAGGCATAAAATTCGTGAGTTGGCTTCACTCTCTCTGGTTGCACTGGTGATTCTGTCGCTGTTATCCTATGTCCTAGGAAATTCACTTGTGGCTGGCCAAAGACACATTCAGTGGTGTTTAGGACAATGCTGTGGTGTTCCAACAACTTGAACACTTCTGTTAAATGCTGCTGATGTTGAAGCACTACCATGTTTGAACAGCATTCCTGAGTCCTAAAGATAAAAATTTTCTCTTAACAGGCTGAAGGGAGTCATGATTATTGTCTTTGGTATATGTTGTTCAGCTGCAGGGATCTATGTGTGTACACACAGTCTAGGATGCTAAAAATAACTACACCACCCAATGTGTAATTATAGTCATGTAAAAATGGCATTGGATATCTATCCAGAATTGTTCTGGCATTCAGGGCTCTGTAGTCACCACAACGCCACCATGCACCACACTTTTTCAGGAACAAATGTAGGGGTGAGTGCCAGGCTCTGTTGTAAAGCCACATTATCCCTTCACGAATAATACTGTTGAACTCTGCCTTTGCAATTTTAAGACGATCGAGAGCCAAACATTGTGGTCTGAAAGACTTGGGGAGGACTGTCAGTTTGCCTATCTGCTGTGGCAATAGATCCACAATGGGTGCCAAGACATAATAATCTTCACCTGAAACAGTGTCATGCTAGCACACAGCGAGGTGACTATGCTGACAGGAGCCAGTGTCATAACATCATGGATTTTATTGACCAACTCTGCTTCTGTATCAAAGGATGTGTCAGCTTGTGACACTAAGATTGCTTTGAGAGGCAGTGGCAAATGACTGCTCCGTATTGTGTGCAGTTAAGCATTCTAGATCAGTTCCCACATCTATCTTGCTCCTTAAGTACCGCTAGTACTGCAAAGGCTTTTATGTCTGTGATATATTCCTGGATGAGAAACTGATGGATTAGCTTTCCTGCAATGCTGACACTTGCCATTTCAATTCTGCCTTAAGCCAGTCATAGGAGTTATCCTCTGGTGGCAAGGTAATTATATCTTGCACTTCTACAGCGTACTGGTGGTTTAATTGGCTTACTACTAGCACAAACAGGGTAGTGTCTGCTGAAATTCCAGAATAGAAAAAATGGCCCCCACCTACACAAACTACAAAGCCGTGTGGCCAGGTAGGTGATAGACTGTAAGACTTACAGTCATTCATGACACGGTGGGATTAGTGTCAGTAATTTTACAAATCTCTTTCATAAGTGGTCATTAATCCAATGTTACTATCCAGGTAAATCACATTGGGGTCACCACTTCCAACTGCTGCTGCCACATACAAAGCACTTGGAAAGTATCATAGTGACTATGACCAATATCCAATGAGAGACACTTCATTATCAAGCTGTGATATAAAACTATAAGACACAGAAGAAATCAGTTTTACGTGCCTGTTAGTTTCCCCAGAGTCGAGTGAGAGATATTATCTACAGTAGTGAAGAAAACGTGCACATGTGAAATGAGTTCCTTTTACTTTTTTGAAGGAAAAGCGGAACATCTACCAAAGAACTAACATCAGGATTTGATGTAGCTTTGCTATGTTTGCATACAGTACTTTTTACAGTTCAATGAGCTCGTATTGTTTACAGAAAGAAAATCAGGAAACACACACTTCTCCTGTAGGCCCCTACTGCTATCAGCTGTTCTGTGGGCACCATTCATTGCTTTCCTGTGTGGTTTTTTCTCTTACTACTGCTCATTATATATTTCTAATTTTTACAGTACATAAGACAATGTTCACTTGTAGGTAAGCCAAGCAGCTGAATGTAGAATTAATAAAATAAACAAAATGTATGTGTTTGCCTTTGGCTTCAAACACAGCTGTTTACTCAGTTATGAAATGGCAGACTTTGCCACTGCTCACTAAAGTTTGGCACAAAGATTGCAGATGAATTTAAATCCTGTATATTCTCTATTCTGCGGTATGGGGTAGTCCTACTTTATAGGTACCTAGGTCAATACAAAAGTTCTTGATGGTCAGCCTGCACATTGTTATTATACTCTTAAGAGCAGAAATGGCAGATTAACCATGGCATACCTTATTGGGAAGAACCATATGAAATGTGAAAGGCAATTACACAAATGAGGATATACCAGTCCTTCCCAAGGGACCCATAAAGTTGACATAAAACTTGTCAAATACCATGCCAGCCAATTTAGATGCTAATAGACCAACCTTGGTATTCTGAGCCAGTTTGCTTTCAAATGTCACGCACACATCAGTTCTGTTGCAAATGTCAACACCCGTATGAGGCCATAAACTTCTCATGTATTTTATTCCAAGTTTTAAATACCCCCAAGTGTCCACCTGAGTAAAATTTAATAAAGTACTGCAGCAGGTCTTGCAGCACTATTATTTTAGGTTATTGTCGTACTGAACTGTGAAACCCCCTTCCCCTGTGTCATCAAAAACGGCTTAACACTCTCCTCCTTTTGAAGCTTCTCCTTGATGTTGCAGATCTCATTATTATTCTGGTACTCCTAGATACCTTCAAATAACTAGAATGTGTCAGTCAGAATTAGGTTAATACTTTCAGTAGGCAGCTTTTCTGTTTCCCCAGACAGTTTTCTTGTTGCATGCCTCCCCACTGAAACTTTCTGTTCTTTTTATGTAACTCATTGAGTGTGGCTGCTTTTTGAGCAAATTCTAGAATGCACAAATAAACATAAGAAAAAAAAACATTGCTATGAATTAAGGTACTGCTTTCACTGAGATCCGAATTGTGAAATGATTTGGGTGAAGGTCACGGTTAAAGCAGGCTCAGACATGGTAATTGGATGTCTCTATAGGCCCCCGGGCTCAGCAGCTGTTGTGGCTGAGCACCTGAAGAATAATTTGGAAAATATTTCGAGTAGATTTACCCACCATGTTATAGTTCTGGGTGGAGATTTTAATTTGCTGGATATAGACTGGGAGATTCAAACGTTCATAACAGGTGGCAGGGACAAAGAATCCAGTGAAATATTTTTAAGTGCTTTATCTGAAAACTACCTTGAGCAGTTAAACAGAGAACCGACTCGTGGCGATAACATATTAGACCTTCTGGTGACAAACAGACCCGAACTATTTGAATCAGTTAATGCAGAACAGGGAATCGGCGATCATAAAGCGGTTACTGCATCAATGATTTCAGCCGTAAATAGAAATATTAAAAAAGGTAGGAAGATTTATCTCTTTAGCAAAAGTGACAAAAAGCAAATTTCAGAGTACTGGATGGCTCAACACAAAAGTTTTGTCTCAAGTACAGATAGTGTTGAGGATCAGTGGACAAAGTTCAAAACCATCGTCCAATATGTGTTAGATGAGTATGTGCCAAGCAAGATCGTAAGAGATGGAAAAGAGCCACCGTGGTACAACAACCGAGTTAGAAAACTGCTGCGGAAGCAAAGGGAACTTCACAGCAAACATAAACATAGCCAAAGCCTTGCAGACAAACAAAAATTACACGAAGCGAAATGTAGTGTGAGGAGGGCTATGCGAGAGGTGTTCAATGAATTCGAAAGTAAAGTTCTGTGTACTATATTGGCAGAAAATCCTAAGAAATTTTGGTCCTATGTCAAAGCGGTAGGTGGATCTAAACAAAATGTCCAGACACTCTGTGACCAAAATGGTACTGAAACAGAGGACGACAGACTAAAGTCCGAAATACTAAATGTCTTTTTCCAAAGATGTTTCACAGAGGAAGACTGCACTGTAGTTCCTTCTCTAGATTGTTGAACAGATGACAAAATGGTAGATATCGAAATGGACGAAAGAGGGATAGAGAAACAATTAAAATCGCTCAAAAGAGGAAAGGCCGCTGGACCTGATGGGATACCAGTTCGATTTTACACAGTACACGAAGGAACTTGCCCCCCCCCCCCCCCCCCTTCTTGCAGCAGTGTACCGTAGGTCTCTAGAAGAGCGAAGCATTCCAAAGGATTGGAAAAGGGCACAGGTCATCCCCGTTTTCAAGAAGGGACGTTGAACAGATGTGTAGAACTATAGACCTATATCTCTAATGTCGATCAGTTGTAGAATTTTGGAACACGTATTATGTTAGAGTATAATGACTTTTCTGGAGACTAGAAATCTACTCTGTAGGAATCAGCATGGGTTTCAAAAAAGACGGTCGTGTGAAACGCAGCTTGCGCTGTTCATCCACGAGACTCAGAGGGGCACAGGCACGGGTTCCCAGGTAGATGCCGTGTTTCTTGACTTCCGAAAGGCATTTGACACAGTTCCCCACAGTCATTTAATGAACAAAGTAAGAGCATACAGACTACCAGACCAATTGTGTGATTGGATTGAGGAGTTCCTAGATAACAGAACGCAGCATGTCATTCTCAATGGAGAGAAGTCTTCCGAAGTAAGAATGATTTCAGGTGTGCCGCAGGGGAGTGTCATAGGACCGTTGCTATTCACAATATACATAAATGACCTGGTGGATGACATCGGAAGTTCACTGAGGCTTTTTTCAGATGATGCTGTGGTGTATCGAGAGGTTGCAACAATGAAAAATTGTACTGAAATGCAGGAGGATCTGCAGCAAATTGACGCACGGTGCAGGGAATGGCAATTCAATCTCAATGTAGACAAGTGTAATGTGCTGCGAATACATAGAAAGATAGATCCCTTATGATTTAGCTACAAAATAGCAGGTCAGCAACTGGAAGCAGTTAATTCCATAAATTATCTGGGAGTACGCATTAGGAGTGATTTAAAATGGAATGATCATATAAAGTTGATCGTCGTGGTAAAGCAGATGCCAGACTGAGATTCATTGGAAGAATCCTAAGGAAATGCAATCCGAAAACAAAGGAAGTAGGTTACAGTACGCTTGTTTGCCCACTGCTTGAATACTGCTCAACAGTGTGGGATCCGTACCAGATAGGGTTGATAAAAGAGAGAGAGAAGATCCAACAGAGAGCAGCGCACTTCATTACAGGATCATTTAGTAATCGCGAAAGCGTTACGGAGATGATAGATAAACTCCAGTGGAAGACTCGGCAGGAGAGATGCTCAGTAGCTCGGTACAGGCTTTTGTTAAAGTTTCGAGAACATACCTTCACCAAAGAGTCAAGCAGTATATTGCTGCCTCCTACGTATATCTCGCGAAGAGACCATGAGGATAAAATCAGAGAGATTAGAGCCCACACAGAAGCATACCGACAATCCTTCTTTCCACGAACAATACGAGACTGGAATAGAAGGGAGAACCGATAGAGGTACTCAGGGTACCCTCCGCCACACACCGTTAGGTGGCTTGCGGAGTATGGATGTAGATGTAGATGTCAGAGAAGATAGTTTGGCAATACACTGTACCCTGCTGGGCCAAGAGTCGCTCCTTCCAGTGCTACCTCTTGGCCTAAAAAGTGTGTAGTCATACTAGCTATTTTCATCTTTTCAGGGTTAGCAGTAAATTTGCTTTTCTGAGCCTCTTAAACACTACAATGTACATTTTCTGAGAACAGGAATGCCTTGTCCATTATAAGCCATCAGGTGTGTGCTATTTTTAGATGGACATGGGGATCCTAACCGTTCATATGTGTTAAGATTCAGCACTGTAACAGAGGTACCCATATCCAACTGAAATTTCACATGTTTTCCACAAAGGAGCAAATGAAAAAAAAGTTTGTTGGACTGGCATAGCACTGAAGAAACTGGATACGTTGCACTTATGACATGGGCCTTGTGAGTAGGTCTTTGTGAGTTGGCAGAAGTTGTACATTTGTTCCGTTGCAAACATTTGAATTGTACGAGACCTTTCTTGCCACAAGCGTTAACACTGTGCTTGTTACGATAGGCAGGCCTGGTGATTGTGCCACGAGTAGCACCGAGAGCAGAACTTAATTCTGTTCGCCTGTGTAGCCACTTGCTTACAAGGCGTGGAGAATCGTTTATGCGGCGTGGCGTGCACAAGCTGTTGCTGCCTAATGGGCCAGTCACTAGCAAGGAACTCAACTGGACAAACTTATTGACCAACAACACACCTGAATCGTACTGATCTAGTATTAGTATAACATACTGGAATGATGGATCGGACTGTTCCAAAATCTGTTCTCTTAGTCTGACATCCGTTACATTGTACACGATCACATCATGCAATATTACATCTGAATATAAATCACCACAAGCACACCTGAATTTGCATTTCCTCGTCATACCCTCCAAATCTGTTACCCACTCATGACAAGTTTGTTCTGACCGTTTCTTGCAATTAAAGAACTTTTACCTAGCTGCTAGCACATACACTTGTTGGTCATGGTAGTTAGTGAACTGACAACCTGATTATATGGAATTTCAGCGGGAGTGGTGTTGGGAAAGAGTTTTTGAATGAGGAGAAACACTGCACTTCCTACTGTTAAGAGAAAATAATGGCATTTCACAGTACCTAGTACGTTGTGAGCAATTATGTGAGCTTGAAACTATTGCAACCACTCGAGCCATTCCTCTTCTTGTTCTGAAACTAGCAAAAAGTCAGTATAGCACTTGGAGTCACTGTAGGTGCCTGTTGTACTGCATTCGTTTGATTCACCAGGAGCTGTTGTATCGTATTTCGTAGAGATTCAATCTGTTGCATGTGAAACTGAAACATCTGTGTTAGGTGCATTGCATCTAACACTTCCTGCTGTGGTGGCTGAGTGTGGGTTGGGATAGTTGAGGTGGGCATGGTAGAAGAAACAAATGCAATAAACAGCAAGGCAAGCAAGAACAATAAGTACAGAAGCAAAGAAAATTTCTGCAACACCCACCTGAAAACACTGATCAGCAAAAACACTGTAAGTGACTGTTAAAGCAAGTAAACACCCCTACAAAGAAAAGACAAGAGAGAATTAAGACGTCAACTAAACACAAAAGAAAATTTCTGGCAGCTAGGCTCTTGGTTGTCACTATGGAATCCATGGACCTCCTCGTCACCTATGTTGTGTTCTGCAAATTTGTCTAATATAGGGTGCTTCGGAAGCCTGCTTTCCTGGATCACTAGACAACAGTTCAAGTAAATAGTATTATTAGATTTTTATTACACTAAAATAAATGACACTACTTAACTTTTGAGACTTTACAATGGTGAAGTCGCAAGCAGTGAGTGACATTGAAATAACACAGGCCAACGAAAAAAAATAATTTCAAAAGCTTTTTTACTTTGATAGCTGATCTTTGTAGATTTTTATGAGCTGAATCCAAATCTAGCCTTAGTTTTTTTGTATCGCCCATAGTTTTTTAGCAATATGCTTTTTATTATATAGTATAAAAATCCTATGCTATACGGTAAATGGGGAAATTAATAAAACACTTTATTACAACATAAGCATGGCTTGTATTTACAGTAAGCTACTTAAAACAATGATATGTGTTAATAGAGGTTTCACTTGTCAGCTGGAACTGGTTTGCATTATCTTTCTATTTTTTTTTTTTTTTTTTTTTTTTTTTTTTTAAAAAAAAAAAGCTTCTTGTGTAGCTGTTTCTACGATGAGTCACCTGCTGAACTTCTCGGTGAGGTGACCAACAGTAGTCCCACATCATGTTGGTCCTCCAGCAGCCTTGGTACCATTTTTTCATCACTTTAATGTCCAGGAGGTAATCAAGGTGACCATTCAAAAAGTGAACTTTCAGGCTCATTAAACATCCTAAAGTCTTAAACTTCTTTAACATTGTAGCTATAATAGAAACATATTCTGAGTGTTTTTCATGTTCTAAGAATTTTGTAACAATTTTCTTGAATGATACCCATGCTTCTTTCTCATTTAAAGGTCATTGTGAATTCAAAGTTAACATCAAACACCAATTTTGTAATGTCAGGTCTGACAAAGATGCCTTCGATTAGTTTAGCTTCTGAAAGATGTGGGAACTTTTGGAAGAGATATTTAAAACATGATCCATCTTTAGGCAAAGCCTTTACAAGCTGTTTCATTAGGCCTAACTTTATATGTAGAGGTGGCAGGAGTACATTTTTGGGATCTACAAGGTTTTTGCGCATAAAGTTCTTCTCGCCAGTTTTAAAGACTCCCTCACAGGTCAGTTCTTTCTCCGCCAGTGTTGATCCCTAGCCCTACTGTCCCATTCACACAAGAAACATGGAAATTTGGTAAAGCAACCTTGCTGACCAAGGACCATGCATGTTACTTTTAGATCGCCACATATCATCCAACCATGAGCACAATAGACTATTTTATTTAGCACTATTTCTAGGGTTTCATAGCTTTCTTTCATATGTACAGAATGTTCAATAGGTATAGATGCATACATGTTACTATTGTGTAATAATACAGCCTTTAAACTAGTTTTGGATGAATCAATAAACCACTTCCAGTTTTCCTTTTTGTATTCAATACCAAACTCATTCATCGGACCATAAATGTCTGAACAGTACCCTAAATCACCTTCTCGTTGAAAAAAACTTAAAAACTTGCTGTTCTCTCTTCCTATACATGTATATGCTGGTTCCAACTGCCAATCAGTTCTTTTCTTTTAATCTAGAGCCAAGCAATTCAGCTTTTTCTTTTGTTAAGCCCAGATCCCTAACCAAATCGTTAAGCTCAGTCTGAATGAACAATTTGGGCTCTAGACTTTCTGTATTACAATTGAATTCATCATCATCATCTGGTTCATCTAAGTCACATTGTACATCAGAAAATACTTCTGTTGGAATAGAATTTAAATCATCTGGTAGTTCAGGAATTGGCATATCTACACCGTGCCCTACTGATCGGATGGCGGATGGAAGGTAAGGTTATTTTATTACCTTATTTTTCGAATTACGACCAGTTATATCAACACTGGAAACGTAGCAATCATCGGAATGATTTCTTGGCTCCCTCCATATCATAGGAACAGCAAATCTAAAGACTTTTTTCTCCTTTTTGGACCATTTTCTGAAATCTTAAACACACACATAACATAACATACCTTATGTGGCACCCAAGATTTATCTTGATCACCAAGTTTGGATCTAAAGTATGATAGATAACCTTTTTCCCAAAGTCTGTAATGTTTCTTTGGTGTTTTTTAATCACAAATTCACCACAAATATAACGAAAACTGTCAGCAGAGTTTTTACAACCACGATGAGACATAGTACTGAGCACATGTACAGGAAGTGAGAAAATGATGTTGAGTTGACAGTAAACAAAACACCATCTGTTAACACAAAAATAGACTATCTTTTTTGCCAGAAAATGTTTTTCAGCAGTGCTAGCAATGCCATTTACATTCATTATACCTCCTTTTTAAAGTATCACTTAATTTAATAAATTAAACTGTAAAATGTGAAGAAATAGTGGGTGATACAGTTTTTGAAGTATCGTATTTGGATTTCCCACCCTAAAAACATAAGAATAAGGTATTTTCAGCAAAAAAGTTTTTCCATCATTGACCTGTGTAATCAGTGTCCTCCAGTACACACAATTCCAATACAGGACCTACCACACAAACAGCTACTGCTGACAAGCCAGGGAAACTTGTAAGCCCCGCTGGACAGCCTGGTAGCTCTAAATCTCCCTGTATGGTCCAGCAGGAGAAACTCAGCCCTAATATCATACAGCGGAACCCTTGTAGTCTTAAAAACAATCAGCCTGGTAGGGTGACACCCCCATCAAGTGTTCAACAATCCAAACTCACATTCAAATTAATTCAGCAGAACTTTCAAAGTCTTAGCAATAAGCACAATGAGTTGGATACCATTGCAGCAATTGATAACCCAGATGTTTTAGTTATAAGTGAACACTGGTACACAGATGAGCTAATCAGTGTATGTAAGCCACTCTCCATGATCTTTTGCTCTGCCTTCAGTAGAAAAGAGAAACGTGGTGGTGGGGTAGCTATCTTTGCTACCAGCAGTAGTAATTATAGTGTAATAGATGTAAGTGCCTTCAGCATTGAGGGAATAATAGAACTAGCAGCAATTAATTATAAGTGGGGGAAAGAGAACTTAATTATTATAGGCCTATATAGACCTCCATCTGGTAGCCTAGATATTTTCTTTGATGTTCTTAACGACCTGCTTGTTGACATTGACAGTAAACACTGCAGTAAAAATGGCTGGGTTAACATAATACTAACTGGAGATATAAACATTGACCTGTTGTCCAATGACTCTATCTCTAAAAAACTAATGCTAATACTAGCACAGTTTAACTTAACATTTCTGATAAATGAGCCCACTAGAGAGGTCAATAGTATCAAATCATGCATTGACAACATTATAACTAACATGTCCCACTTTACATGCAGTGCATCAGTTCTGAAGCTTGCCATTTCTGACCACCACGCAATACAGGTATTGATAGAAGCTGAAAATCCTCATGTCAATAGAAAAGAGAAACAATATGTAACAAAAAGAATCACCAATGATGACAATGTTAAAGATCTCAACAGTTTGCTGAAAAGCTTACAATGGGGTGAAAAAAACAGCATTACTTTCAGTGAATTTGCATCAGATTTTTGTTATTGCTTCAGTATTTCATGCCCAGAAATTACCTTTACAGTAAATGACTGCAGAAAGAGACAAAAAAATAACTGGATAAATCATGAAGTAAAAACAGCAAGAGAGAAACTTAGACTTTTCCAATATGCAATGGTAAATAATAACAATAATAATAGACTAAAGGTAGAATTTAAGAACTATCATGATTATTATAAAGATCTGCTGCTAGAAACTAAAAGTAAATATGTAGCCACAATGTTAAGGAACTCCACTAACACTTGACTAGCTGTTTGGAAAGTAATAAATAGCTTTAGGGATTGTAAGGACAGATCTACTAGTGATTTTACTATAAACCATAAAGGGCGTATCATGAAACTTCAATGTCAGATTGCAAATGTTTTTAATGAGTACTTTTCTTCTGTTGGAAAATCTGTCAATGACCATTTTAAGAATCTTCAGTATAGATATAAGGGCATTCCAATCAAACAAAGCATATACTTGGCCCCAACCAATAGCAAGGAAATCCAAACCATAGTAAGGTCATTAAAAAATACAAAATCAGCAGGCTATGATGGACTGTCTATCAGTACACTGAAAAGATGCATAGACAACATATCTGATGCCATGGCCACAGCAGTAAATGATGTAATTGCATCAGGTTGTATCCCAGATAGTCTAAAGATAGCACAAGTAACCCCGATTTACAAGAAAGGTGATAAATCAAAAATTGAGAACTACCGTCCCATCTCAATCTTACCTGCATTTTCTAAGGTAGTTGAGAAAGTTATTTATACTAGATTAATGACATTCCTGAGTCAACACAATTTAATATTTGAAAATCAGAATGGCTTTATGAAAAACAAGTCAACTTCAGTAGCCGCAGCACAATTAATAGACAAAATAATAACTGCCATAGAGAATAAGGAGTATGTAACTGGAGTGTTCCTTGATCTAGAAAAAGCTTTTGATTGTGTCAACATCACCACATTACTTGACAAGCTATGGAACCTGGGTGTTAGAGGAACTGGCTATGATCTAATAAAATCCTATATGTGCAATAGAAAACAATTTGTCTTGCTTAAAACAAAAAGTGGATCTTTCAAATCTAAAATTACTGATATCGAATATGGAGTGCCTCAAGGTTCTGTCTTGGGACCCCTTCTTTTCTTAATTTATGTTAATGACATACAGTATTGTTCCCCTAACTGTAAAAAAATATTGTATGCAGATGATACATCAATTGTGTGTAGACACGAAGACTATGACAGTCTGGAGGTGCTGTGCAACAGTGTAACTAATGAAATAGTGAAGTATTTTAATGAAAGCCATCTAAATGTAAGTGCTTCAAAGACTGCAATGATGGAATTTAACACAAGGAAACAAATAGAATTTGGTATGAAATTATCCATAGGAAATGACATTGTGAAAAAAGAAAAATGGACAAAGTTCTTGGGAATTACAATCCAGGACAGCCTCAAATGGGACATGCATATCGATTCCTTAGCCTGTAAGCTGTCGAAGAATGTATTTGCTATAAATATGATGAGCAAATATTGTAAGGATATGGGTGTACTAAAAACTGCTTATCATGCACTATTCTCATCAAATTTAAACTATGCTGTAGAAATATGGGGTGCAACAACTCAAGCCAACCTAAGCACATTATTAATACTACAGAAAAAAGTTATCAGAATTATTTGTGGTGCCAAACCCAGAGAATCATGTCGAAATCTGTTCCAAAAATTAGGAGTGCTTACCATTATAGGTTTATACATATTGAAAGTTATATTGCTCGTTAAAACAATAAATCCAAATTTCAACTGTGACCTGCACCAGTACAATACAAGGCAAAAGTTCAGATACCATGTAAATAGCCACAGAACAGCTTTATATGAAAAAAATGCACTTTATGCTGGGCTGAAGCTAGCTAATGCCCTACCAAAAAGTTTCACAACCCTTCCTAGTAACAAATTAAAAGATCAGCTAAAAAAAATTCTAATTGAAAACCCTTTTTATTCCTTAGACAAGTACTATATCTATATGAAAAGTGCTTCATAAGTATGTCAAGCTCATAGTTTAAAGTAACTTACAACTAATACGATGTTGATAACAACAATATTTGTAATATTGTGATTGTATACTACCAAATGTAAAATGCATCAAATGTAAAATTTATTAATACAAACAAACCATTAGTTTTTAAATTTATAAACTGACGTATTCAGAAGAATAATCTATATGATGTCCTGAAACTGTATTATTTCTAGGGATTGTATTTGATTATTCGATGTTGAATAAATATTATTATTATTATTATTATTATTAAGTCCAGTATAGTTCCTGCTGTAGACCTCGTAGATCGGCTAGACTTCAACTCAGGTGCAGCCAGGCAGAGAGGTGCTTATATTATCTTGCGACAAGATTCTTGTCCTGGATGCCGTTCCTGTCCCGGTGTCATCCTAGACGGGTCTGTTAGTCTACTATTGACTGATGTTGAGACACAGCCCCCTCTCTTCTTCCGTTTTGATCACCGTACTGGCACTTGACATTATGCAGAAACAATTTTGTTCATAAAACTAAATGTAATGTGGTACGCAGCTGGTGTTGCGTTGAAAGGGACTGAACCATCATGAATTTATGTAAGTTTTCAAAGACACCAATGAATTTATTTTTAAAAGGAAACATCCAAAGATAACATTAACTGAAAAGACCAAATTTCAATAACCAACTGCTAGCAAAGACCTCAGAAAGACTACAAAATTACTTCCTTTTTCTAAAGAATGTCAAATGAAGTACACAAATAATACATTTACATTACAAACAGCTATTGCCAGTAATTATTAAAACGCCATTGCCTTCAAAGTAGCCAAACTGACTGACGAAAGTGGTTCAAATTTATGACGATAGAGGCGGCAGCAGAGGCAACGCCAGTAACAATAATTCCTCCTTTTCTACTACCATAATACGGCAGTTGCTGCTACCACAGTACTAGAAACCTTCATTAAATTTCAGTCATGGCACTCGGGCATCTTTATCAAGACCACAGTTAACAAGAAAAACAATCACCGTGATTTTTCATAAAATCCATCACCCATTGACAAACGCTTGCTTAGAGAGTGCCAAGAGAAGAATCTCCAGCAGACGCCACTGCATCCAGTACTTGCAAAGGTCAGACCGAACTCCAATCCTGCCCCACAATAGACACAAACTGCTTGCAACTTCAATAGCAGAGGACACACAGAATACTGTGAATCCTGCCAAGGTAGCCTTTAATGAGCAATATTCCCTGCTGTGACCAACACTCGGCCCCGCCAAAGCTGCAGTGAACATGGGCACCGCTCCTGCCAACGGGCCACTGCAGATGCTTGGTCACACCAACACGTCACCTCACTTGCACTCTTAGTCGCCCATGTCACACTCTCCTTTTCTCCAGGTCGCCGCAGTCCTTAACTACCTTGTCCTCTGACCTCCCATCTACTGGCAGTCAGCCGCAGTGGCCGAGCGGTTCTAGGCACTACAGTCTGGACCCGCGCGACCGCTACGGTCGCAGGTTCAAATCCTGCCTCGGGCATGGGTGTGTGTGATGTCTGTAGGTTAGTTAGGTTTAAGTAATTCTAAGTTTTAGGGGACTGATAACCTTAGAAGTTAAGTCCCATAGAGCTCAGGGCCATTTGTTTTCTACCGGCAGCAATAACACTCCATGCATGTGTGCGGCTAGAGGGATTCAAAATCCATGGGAATTTAGTGAAATTAAAGACTGGCGCACGGCACACTAAAGGAAAATGGATTGCGCCTATTTTCGTGAAAATAGGACATTTATTATTGTCACGATTGTTTTTTTTTTTTTTTTTTAATGCTCGCTTATGGGATGTGTGGTGGTGTTCAATAAACGTGTTCTCCATCGCAGAATGGCATGCGGTTGCAGATGGAGCTGCTGGTGGCATGTGGTCAGTGTGGGAGGTGGTACGGCGCAGAGACAAACAAGTTGCACTCAGCACGGCTGTCATTTACCTCGCTTTGTTCAGTAGGGCCGCTGGCTTTGAGAGTTATTGTGTATACTGGCATCGTTAACGCAGGCTGACTGCCTGGACCGTGCAGCCACTTGCTTGCTGGAGATGCATTGAGCTGAAGATTCTGCCCCCAAATATGGCTGCAGTCAGCATAGGCGGCACACAGAAGCCGTAACAGCTGACCATTTGAAAAAGTGATGAGAAGAGTTCTCTGGAATTTCGTTGTTGTGCCAGTTTCTCTGAGAAATACATTTACCAGTTGGCTCTCTTTGCAGACCATCGACTACAAGATGGAAGAGGCTTTTATCCCTACCTACGGTGGCGTGAAGAAGAGGTGAGGGGTGAGGGGTGATAGGGTGGCTCTAAGTTGGGTAGGCCGTGACCACACATCGATGAGACCACACATGCAGCTGCCACCCCTCTCTCGGGGTGCAATCTTTTGGGGCGGCGATTTCCCCCCATCACCAGTACATTTGATGCATTATGAATTGTTGATTATGAGTGCTGTTTTTTTTAATTTCGATGTGTAATTAGAACAATGAAGCATTTTCCATTAGTTGTGGTAGTGCATATTAACGTCCGCGATTTTCGATTACCTGGACTGCAGAGTGATTGTGGAGCAATGCAGAGGGAGGCGACTGTGGTGATCTCTGACGTCAAACGCCTGTATGGTTACATGTATTATTAAACTCTTTCTGTCCAACGCCACCATCTCGCCAGTTGAACTATTTCCCACCAAAAATTAGATAGTACCGCTCGCTCCAGTCTTTTTCCGACAGTTTGTAGGTGAAAGGTAGAGTTAGAGTACGTCTGCTTCTAGTTTCCAGTGGTATTGTGATTTTTTTTCCCCTGCAGGATAACACCAATTTTTGAACTGTATTGTGATTTTATGTGCTCCTGGTCTAACAATATGCATATAATTGTGCAGTTAGAACCGATATTTATGATTAATTACATAATGAGGACCAATCTATACTCCTGTTACCCAACCAAAACGAATAAAGTACAGTAGCCTAACCTTCGTGTCATGCACCTGGACAGTTTCCATGTTTTGGGGTAGTGCACGTGGGCTTCCCATCCAGAAGAACTGGGGTTTGAGTCCCGGAAAGGCACTGCCATGTTTAATTTCCTGCCAGTTCCCAGGTGGAGGGGGGTGGAGTGGGCTATCAGCACAGATCTTGAACAAAGAAACTCCTAGTTTTGAAATTCCCGCCAAAACTCAAAAGTCCCGCCAAAATTCGTAATTTCCAACATTAGTGAAGGTGTGGGTGAGGAGGAGGAGGAGGCTCGGGGACCCCCGTTCCGCTTAGCAAAACGCATGGCGTCATCTGGGGGTGGGGTGTGTGGGGATAATTAACTAATCAATTTAATTAATCAGCATATCTATTTGAAATCAAAAGTACACCCACGCCACCATCATCCCACTGCTTTCGCATTCTTCCTCCACTGTCCCAGGCTTTAGAATATGTTGTCCAAAAAAATGGTTCAAATGGCTCTGAGCGCTATGGGATTTAACATCTGAGGTCATCAGTCCCCTAGAACTTAGAACTACTTTAACCAACCTAAGGACATGACACACATCCATGCCCGAGGCAGGCTTCGAACCTGCGGCCGTAGCGGTCGCTCGGTTCCAGACTGAAGCGCCTAGAACCGCTCGGCCACGACGTATGTTGTCCACAAACAGCTAACAAACGAACTACAAACAATCCACTAGACAAATAGCAATCAGAGTTTCGTAAACAACGCAGCACGAAGTCTGCCTTAATGAAGCTAACATATAACCTGAAGCTTCCCATGGATACACAAGAGGCGACATCATGTGCTCCCTAGACTTCAGGAAAACGTTTGACATTGTCGAATTCAACATTTTACTTGCCAAACTTAGCAGCCTGTATTTCTCGACACGTGCAGTGCAACGGTTTCACTCACACCTATGTCTCGCTAGCAATGCATCATGTACGACACCATCAAGTCACAATGGAGGAAGGCAGTATCAGGCGTCCACCAGCGTTCGGTATTAAGTCCTATATTCCTTTATTGTATATCAAGTGATGTGTCATCAGCTTTGTCCTACTGCAAGCACCACATGTACGCTGATGGCCTCCAGTCACATTTTTGTGCAAAGCCAATAAACCTGAAGACAGAATGAGATTTTCACTCTGCAGCGGAGTTTGCGCTCATATGAAACTTCCTGGCAGATTAAAACTGTGTGCCCGACCGAGACTCGAACTCGGGACCTTTGCTTTTCGCGGGCAAGTGCTTTACCATCTGAGCTACCGAAGCACGACTCACGCCCGGTGCTCACAGCTTTACTTCTGCAAGGTTCGCAGAAGAGCTTCTGTAAAGTTTGGAAGGTAGGAGACGAGGTACTGGCAGAAGTAAAGCTGTGAGCACCGGGCGTGAGTCGTGCTTCGGTAGCTCAGATGGCAGCCGGCACGGTAGCTCAGCGTGTTCGGTCAGAGGGATACGTGCCCTCTGTAATTAAAAAAATAACTGAGTTAATCGATCAATAACGAACTTAAACGGTTGTCTTACGACGTCCGCCCTGAGCAGATGCAACGAACAACAGCGAACAAAGTGAGAATTAAAAAAATATATAAATAAATAAATAAAATGGTAGAGCACTTGCCCGCGAAAGGCAAAGGTCCCGAGTTCGAGTCTCGGTCGGGCACACAGTTTTAATCTGCCAGGCAGTTTCATATCAGCGCACACTCCGCTGCAGAGTGAAAATCTCATTCTGGAAACATCCCCCAGGCTGTGGCTAAGCCATGTCTCAGCAATATCGTTTCTTTCAGGAGTGCTAGTTCTGCAAGGTTCGCAGAAGAGCTTCTGTAAAGTTTGGAAGGTAGGAGACGAGGTACTGGCAGAAGTAAAGCTGTGAGCACCGGGCGTGAGTCGTGCTTCGGTAGCTCAGATGGTAGAGCACTTGCCCGCGAAAAGCAAAGGTCCCGAGTTCGAGTCTCGGTCGGGCACACAGTTTTAATCTGCCAGGAAGTTTCAAATCTGAAGACAATTACCAAGAATCTCAGTGTCGGCCATCCAAAACCGAAGAGCCACTGGTTGGACATCCCAAGCCCCTTAGCCCGAATTATTGGGAATCCCTTCAATCTTTGACCCTAAATGGGGCAAATATCAACTTCTCTCCTTGAGCAAAGAGTCTAGAGGTAATAATAGATGAAAATATAAAGTATACTATGCACTTAATTCAGGACGTAACTGCAATGTGCACGAATGCATCAGTATTTCTCCACGTCCTACAAAAATATAAAAAGCTCGCTCTCTCTTGACCTGAAAAAGAAACTTGTATAAATATTTATACTTCCAATTACTGATTACAGCGATGTTATCCTGCAAGGCCTTTCTCAGGAGAGCTCATGGCGCCTAGAACTGGTTATCACTGCCTGTGTCCGTTGTATCTGTGATGCTCGACTCTTTGATTGTGTTTTATCATCATATGCACAGCTAATCTGGCAAGCGGAGAGATTTCCATACCCTCTGTCTTCTCTACTGTATAATCAACATACACTATCCCCCATATCTCTCCCGACCTACAATTCTCTTGTCTACACTACGTGGCGGATTCCTATCAGAGCAAAATCCTTTCTGCCCCACTCCATCGTTGGGCCACTTTCTCGAAGTCTTTCTCAGTAGCAGGAACCCGACTGTAGAATAATCTCCCATATTGTATTATAGGACTGAATAACATCTCTAGCCTTGTTGTTGTTGTGGTCTTCAGTCCTGAGACTGGTTTGATGCAGCTCTCCATGCTACTCTATCCTGTGCAAGCTTCTTCATCTCCCAGTACCTACTACAACCTACATCCTTCTGAATCTGCTTAGTGTACTCATCTCTCGGTCTCCCTCTACGATTTTTACCCTCCACACTGCCCTCCAATGCTAAATTTGTGATCCCTTGATGCCTCAAAACATGTCCTACCAACCGATCCCTTCTTCTAGTCAAGTTGTGCCACAAACTTCTCTTCTCCCCAATCCTATTCAATACCTCCTCATTACTTACGTGATCTATCCACCTTATCTTCAGTATTCTTCTGTAGCACCACATTTCGAAAGCTTCTATTCTCTTCTTGTCCGAACTAGTTATCGTCCATGTTTCACTTCCATACATGGCTACACTCCAAACAAATATTTTCAGAAATGACTTCCTGACACTTAAATCTATATTCGATGTTAACAAATTTCTCTTCTTCAGAAACGCTTTCCTTGCCATTGCCAGTCTACATTTTATATCCTCTCTACTTCGACCATCATCAGTTATTTTACTTCCTAAATAGCAAAACTCCTTTACTACTTTAAGTGTCTCATTTCCTAATCTAATTCCCTCAGCATCACCCGATTTAATTGGACTACATTCCATTATCCTCGTTTTGCTTTTGTTGATGTTCATCTTATATCCTCCTTTCAAGACACTGTCCATTCCGTTCAACTGCTCTTCCAAGTCCTTTGCCGTCTCTGACAGAATTACAATGTCATCGGCGAACCTCAAAGATTTTATTTCTTCTCCATGAATTTTAATACCTACTCCAAATTTTTCTTTTGTTTCCTTTACTGCTTGCTCAATATACAGATTGAATAACATCGGTGAGAGGCTACAACCCTGTCTCACTCCTTTCCCAACCACTGCTTCCCTTTCATGCCCCTCGACTCTTATGACTGCCATCTGGTTTCTGTACAAATTGTAAATAGCCTTTCGCTCCCTGTATTTTACCCCTGCCACCTTTAGAATTTGAAAAAGAGTATTCCAGTCAACATTGTCAAAAGCTTTCTCTAAGTCTACAAATGCTAGAAACGTAGGTTTGCCTTTTCTTAATCTTTCTTCTAAGATAAGTCGTAGGGTCAGTATTGCCTCACGTGTTCCAACATTTCGACGGAATCCAAACTGATCCTCCCCGAGGTCCGCATCTACCAGTTTTTCCATTCGTCTGTAAAGAATTCGCGTTAGTATTTTGCAGCTGTGACTTATTAAACTGATAGTTCGGTAATTTTCACATCTGTCAGCACCTGCTTTCTTTGGGATTGGAATTATTATATTCTTCTTGAAGTCTGAGGGTATTTGGCCTGTATCATACATCTTGCTCACCAGCTGGTAGAGTTTTGTCATGACTGGCTCTCCCAAGGCCGTCAGTAGTTCTAATGGAATGTTGTCTACTCCGGGAGCCTTGTTCCGACTCAGGTCTTTCAGTGCTCTGTCAAACTCTTCACGCAATATCGTATCACCCATTTCGTCTTCATCTACATCCTCTTCCATTTCCATAATATTGTCCTCAAGTACATCACCCTTGTATAAACCTTCTATATACTCCTTCCACCTTTCTGCCTTCCCTTCTTTGCTTAGAACTGGGTTGCCATCTGAGCTCTTGATATTCATACACGTGGTTCTCTTCTCTCCAAAGGTCTCTTTAATTTTCCTGTAGGCAGTATCTATCTTACCCCTAGTGAGATAAGCCTCTACATCCTTACATTTATCCTCTAGCCATCCCTGTTTAGCCGTTTTGCACTTCCTCTCGATCTCATTTTTGAGACGTTTGTATTCCTTTTTGCCTGCTTCATTTACTGCATTTTTATATTTTCTCCTTTCATCAATTAAATTCAATATTTCTTCTGTTACCCAAGGATTTCTAGCAGCCCTTGTCTTTTTACCTACTTTATCCTCTGCTGCCATCACTACTTCATCCCTCAGAGCTACCCATTCTTCTTCTACTGTATTTCTTTCCCCTATTCCTGTCAATTGTTCCCTTATGCTCTCCCTGAAACTCTGTACAACCTCTGGTTCTTTCAGTTTATCCAGGTCCCATCTCCTTAATTTCCCACATTTTTGCAGTTTCTTCAGTTTTAATCTACAGGTCATAACCAATAGATTGTGGTCAGAGTCCACATCTGCCCCTGGAAATGTCTTACAACTTAAAACCTGGTTCCTAAATCTCTGTCTTACCATTATATAATCTATCTGATACCTTTTAGTATCTCCAGGGTTCTTCCACGTATACAACCTTCTTTCATGATTCTTAAACCAAGTGTTACCTATGACTAAGTTGTGCTCTGTACAAAATTCTACTAGGCGGCTTCCTCTTTCATTTCTTAGCCCCAATCCATATTCACCTACTATGTTTCCTTCTCTCCCTTTTCCTACACTCGAATTCCAGTCACCCATTACTATTAAATTTTCGTCTCCCTTCACTATCTGAATAATTTCTTTTATTTCATCGTACATTTCTTCAATTTCTTCGTCATCTGCAGAGCTAGTTGGCATATAAACTTGTACTACTGTAGTAGGTGTGGGCTTCGTATCTATCTTGGCCACAATAATGCGTTCACTATGCTGTTTGTAGTAGCTTACCCGCATTCCTATTTTCCTATTCATTATTAAACCTACTCCTGCATTACCCCTATTTGATTTTGTGTTTATAACCCTGTAATCACCTGACCAGAAGTCTTGTTCCTCCTGCCACCGAACTTCACTAATTCCCACTATATCTAACTTTAACCTATCCATTTCCCTTTTTAAATTTTCTAACCTACCTGCCCGATTAAGGGATCTGACATTCCACGCTCCGATCCGTAGAACGCCAGTTTTCTTTCTCCTGATAACGACATCCTCCTGAGTAGTCCCCGCCCGGAGATCCGAATGGGGGACTATTTTACCTCCGGAATATTTTACCCAAGAGGATGCCATCATCATTTAATCATACAGTAAAGCTGCATGTCCTCGGGAAAAATTACGGCTGTAGTTTCCCCTTGCTTTCAGCCGTTCGCAGTACCAGCACAGCAACGCCGTTTTGGTTAATGTTGCAAGGCCAGATCAGTCAATCATCCAGACTGTTGCCCCTGCAACTACTGAAAAGGCTGCTGCCCCTCTTCAGGAACCACACGTTTGTCTGGCCTCTCAACAGATACCCCTCCGTTGTGGTTGCACCTACGGTACGGCCATCTGTATCGCTGAGACACGCAAGCCTCCCCACCAACGGCAAGGTCCATGGTTCATGGGGGGGGGTCTCTAGCCTTAGAAGACGCCTAACGACATATCTAGTAAAGTAACATTACCATTTTCCCTGTACACACTCGTTATCCTTTACATCCTTCATTCCAACCATATCTTCCTCATTTTCCCAGTATTCTTAGCTGACGCAGTCTTCTTAAATTTCCTTTCGCCAGAACTCGCTATGTCGGAAAACTTCTATTTTGCACACCTATAAATTCTTTTCATATCTGCCACTGTTATTAATG
The DNA here is from genome assembly GCF_023897955.1 of Schistocerca gregaria. NCBI lineage: Eukaryota > Metazoa > Arthropoda > Insecta > Orthoptera > Acrididae > Schistocerca > Schistocerca gregaria. The sequence goes on from NC_064924.1 coordinate 655,096,525, forward strand.
TTATTATTGCCATATTATTATTACTGTTATCACTATCAATGACAGCAGTACCAGTGCAAGTACTGTCAGTTTTGTAATATTAAAATTTTGTTTCCGTAGGTAATTATGATGTAAAAAGGAACTGTATGTGCGAAACGCTGGTCCGGTGCAAGAGAGGGCCAGATGGCCATAGTCAGATCATGTTGAAATAAGTAAAGCGAGCCGTTGTGGACGTGCGGTTCTAGGCGCTACAGTCTGGAACCGCGGGACCGCTGCGGTCGCAGGTTCGAATCCATGCCTCGGGCATGGATGTGTGTGATGTCCTTAGGTTAGTTAGGTTTAAGTAGTTCTAAGTTCTAGGGGACTGATGACCTTAGAAGTTGAGACCCATAGTGCTCAGAGGCATTTGAACTATTTGAACCAAAATAAGTAAAAAAATAAAAGTAAGGAGAAAAACAAAACTTAGTTGCTTGCAGACAGGACTGTACGGAGTGGCTGGCGAATTAGGTCAAGAAGAAAAAACAACTATAAATGAAGATGGTTTAAGAATTAACAGGGAAAACAAGGCGTCTACGCGAGTTCCTCTACGTCCCCTGTTGTTACTTTATGCCATGGGCGTCGCCAATGCGGGGTTGAGGATGGGGCTGGGGACGTTATGTTCCCCCCACCCCCCAAATTTTCTGAATAGCAGTTACAATTTTTTTTAATCTTAGTTGACGAAAAACGACACTGTTGGACAAATATATCCAAGCTTAACTAATTACACGTACTAAAAACTCTTGTGCAATAAAAATTAATGGTTGTCAGGATTTATTAAGATGCCATTAAACCAAATCCACTTACATTATTCACCAAAAAAATTTAATATTCCATGTTTTAATGAACTGTGTTTGCACGACTACGATTGATGAAAGAGCGTGATATGCACGAATCTGTCAGGTTTTGCTGTTAAGTTTGTGGGAGAGGTGCCCTGGCCGTGATGTAGGCGGTTAACAATCGAACGCCACACGATAATGACACTCCAGGCTAAAATGTGCACGCCTTAGGAGTTTCACAAGTGCCACTGAAATATATGATCCATCCAGAATGAATCAAAAAGCGGCTTTACATCCAATTTTTTTTCAACTTTTATCAAGTCAACCCCCGGTAGCTGAGTGGTTCGCCGGCACGGTAGCTCAGCGTGTTCGGTCAGAGGGTTACCTACTCTCTGTAACAAAAAACTGAGTGAACAGATCAACGAAGAACCTAAATGGGTGACATCGGACGTCCGCCCCAAACATATTCAACGACCAATATGGAACAAAATGAGATCAAAAAGAAAAAAAAAGTGGCCAGCGCGACAGACTGTCAATCCTAAGGGCCCGGGTCCGATTCCCGGCTGGGTCGGAGATTTTCTCCGCTCAGGGACTGGGTGTTGTGTTGTCCTAATCATCATCATTTCGTCCCCATCGACGCGCAAGTCGCTGCAGTGGCGTCAAATCGAAAGACTTGCACCAGGCGAGCGGTCAACCAGGCAGGAGGCCCTCGTCACACGCCATATATATCAATTTTTTAAAGGGTTTTCCGGTTTAGACGCCTTTGCAATGTACACTATAGCGAGTAGACCCCTCCCCAAAAAAAATTGCTGGTTACACCAATGCTTCATGCCGACTAGAACACGCCTTCCTTCGGTGCGCGACTGTAAACGCACGTTATTTCCACAGTGTCGTTTTTACAGTACCACTTCGCCCAATTACCAAACGAAAGAAAGACTGCTATCCAGCAGACGTGTTCGCTAACATGGTTCCTGTGACAACAGTTCGCCTGGTTCACGCGGCTGCTGTCGGCACAGATCGCTCATGTCCAACAATTGAGTTGTTAGTGGTACTTCGCAATCGTACGGCGTTGTAGGATCTCGAAACACTTGCGAGCAAATATGCTATTTGACCGAAGCCTCCCGATTTTTGGCGATTTCTGCCGACGGAGGACTGGACGAGACGCTGTGGTGAAAGGAGCGAGCAAAAATGATGGTAGTGATGTGTAATGCCCCTCCTGGCAGTACTTTTTCTGCTCTCAAGTTTCGGTTGGTAGGATCTGCCGAGTTGTTGGTCGTCGTCCCAACACCCAAGTTGAAACGCCGTTGAAACACAGGTAAAAGCAACATTTTGTGTTAATTACGACCTTCCTTTTATTTCTTTTCAGCAATTGATACAAGATTAACTCATGCGGAGCGAGCAAAGTCTGTTGTTTATTACGCATAATATTAAAACCAGTGTGCAGTAGCTGCCATAAATATTAAGATACAGATTTTCTTTTACTTATGTAAAGCCCCGGTCGCATAACGGACCGCTGCAAATAAAAACATTCTGACCTCCTTTGTTGTTGTGGTCTTCAGTCCTGAGACTGGTTTGCTGCAGCTCTCCATGCTACACTATCCTGTGCAAGCTTCTTCATCTCCCAGTACTTACTGCAACCCACATCCTTCTGAATCTGCTTAGTGTATTCATCTCTTGCTCTCCCTCTATGATTTTTTTACCCTCCACGCTGCCCTCCAATACGAAATTGGTGATTTCTTGATGCCTCAGAACATGTCCTACCAACCTATCCCTTCTTCTTGTCAAGTTGTGCCACAAACTCCTCTTCTCCCCAATTCGATTCAATACCTCCTCATTAGTTATGTGATCTACCCATCTAATCTTCAGCATTCTTCTGTAGCACCACATTTCGAAAGCTTCTATTCTCTTCTTGTCCAAACTATTTATAGCACATGTTTCACTTCCATACATGGCTACACTCCATACAAATACTTTGAGAAACGACTTCCTGACACTTAAATCTATACTCAATGTTAACAAATTTCTCTCCTTCAGAAACGCTTTCCTTGCCATTGCCAGTCTACATTTCATATCTTCTCTGCTTCGACCATCATCAGTTCTTTTGCTCCCCAAATAGCAAAACTCCTTTTCTACTTTAAGTGTCTCATTTCCTGATATAATTCCCTCAGCATCACCCGACTTAATTCGACTACATTCCGTTATCCTCGTTTTGCTTTTGTTGATGTTAATCTTATATCCTCCTTTCAAGACACTGTCCATTCCGTTCAACTGCTCTTCCAAGTCCTTTGCTGTCTCCGAGGTTCGCCGATGACGTTGTAATTCTATCAAAGTTTTTATTTCTTCTCCATGGATTTTAATACCTACTCCGAATTTTTCTTTTGTTTCCTTTACTGCTTGCTCAATATACAGATTGAATAACATCGGGGAGAGGCTACAACCCTGTCTCACTCCCTTCCCTACCATTGCTTCCCTTTCATGTCCCTCGACTCTTATAACTGCCATCTGTTTTCTGTACAAATTGTAAATAGCCTTTCGCTCCCTGTATTTTACCCCTGCTACCTTTAGAATTTTAAAGAGAGTATTCCAATCAACATTGACAAAAGCTGTCTCTAAGTCTACAAATGCTAGAAACGTAGGTTTGCCTTTCCCTAATATTTCTTCTAAGATAAGTCGTAAGGTCAGTATTGCCTCACGTGTTGCAATATTTTTACGGAATCCAAATCGATCTTCCCCGAGGTCGGCTTCTACCACTTTTTCCATTCGTATGTAAAGAGTTCGCGTTAGTATTTTGCAGCTGTGACTTGTTAAACTGATAGTTCGGTAATTTTCACATCTGTCAACGCCTTCTTTCTTTAGGATTGGAATTATTATATTCTTCTTGAAGTCTGAGCGTATTTCGCCTGTCTCATGCATCTTGCTCACCAGATGGTAGAGTTTTGTCAGGACTCTCTCTCCCAAGGCCGTCAGTAGTTCCAATGGAATGTTATCTACTTCCGGGGTCTTGTTTCGGCTCAGGTCCTTCAGTGCTCTGTCAAACTCTTCACGCAGTACCGTATCTCCCATTTCATCTTCATCTACATCCTCTTCCATTTCCATAATATTGTCCTCAAATACATCGCCCTTGTATAGACCCTGTACATACTCCTTCCATCTTTCTGCTTTTCCATCTTTGCTTAGAAATGTGTTTCCATCTGAGCTCTTGATATTCATACAAGTGGCACTCTTTTCTCTAAAGGTCTCTTTAATTTTCCTGTAGGCAGTATCTATCTTACCCCTAGTGAGATAAGCCTCTACATCCTTACATTTGTCCTCTAGCCATCCCTGCTTAGCCATTTTGCACTTCTTGTCGATCTCATTTTTGAGACGTCTGTACTCCTTTTTGCCTGCTTCATTTACTGCATTTTTATATTTTCTCCTTTCGTCAATTAAGTTCAGCATTTCCTCTGTTACCCAAGGATTTCTACTAGCCCTCGTCTTTTTACCTACTTGATCCTCTGCTGCCTTCACTACTTCATCCCTCAAAGCCACCCATTCTTCTTCTACTGTACTTCTTTCCCCCATTCCTGCCAATTGTTCCCTTATGCTCTCCCTGAAACTCTGTACAACCTCTGGTTCTTTCAGTTTATCCAGGTCCCATCTTCTTAAATTCCCACCTTTTTGCAGTTTCTTCAGTTTTAATCTACAGTTCCTAACCAATAGATTGTGGTCAGAGTCCACATCTGCCCCTGGAAATGTCTTACAATTTAAAACCTGGTTCCTAAATCTCTGTCTTACCATTATATAATCTATCTGATACCTTCTAGTACCTCCAGGATTCTTCCATGTATACAACCTTCTTTCGTGATTCTTGAACGAAGTGTTAGCTATGATTAAGTTATGCTCTGTGCAAAACTCTACTAGGCTGCTTCCTCTTTCATTTCTTATCCCCAATCCATATTCACCTACTATGTTTCCTTCTCGCCTTTTTCCTACTCTCGAATTCCAATCTCCCATGACTATTAAATTTTCGCCTCCCTTCACTACCTGAATAATTTCATCATACATTTCTTCAATTTCTTCATCATCTGCAGAGCTGGTTGGCATACTTGTACTACTGTAGTAGGCGTGGACTTCGTGTCTATCTTGGCCACGATAATGCGTTCACTAAGCTGTTTGTAGTAGCTTCGCATTCCTATTTTCCTATTCATTATTAAACCTATTCCTGCATTACCCCTATTTGATTTTGTGTTCATAACCCTGTATTCACCTGACAAAAAGTCTTGTTCCTTTTGCCACCGAACTTCACTAATTCCCACTATATCTAACTTTAACGTATCCATTTCCCTTTTTAAATTTTCTAATCTACCTGCCCGGTTAAGGGATCTGACATTCCACGCTCCGATCCGTAGAACGCCAGTTTTCTTTTTCCTGATAACGACGTCCGCTTGAGTAGTCCCCGCCCGGAGATCCGAATGGGGGACTATTTTACCTCCGGAATATTTTACCCAAGAGGACGCCATCATCATTTAACCATTCAGTAAAGCTGCATGCCCTCGGAAAAATTACGGCTGTAGTTTCCCCTTGCTTTCAGCCGTTCGCAGTACCAGCACACCAAGGCCGTTTTGGTTATTGTTAAAAGGCCAGATCAGTCAATCATCCAGACTGTTGCCCTGCAACTACTACTGACAAGGCTGCTGCCCCTCTTCAGGAACCACACGTTTGTCTGACCTCTCAACAGATACCCCTCCGTTGTGGTTGAACCTACGGTACGGCCATCTGTATCGCTAAGGCACGCAAGCCTCCCCACCAACGGCAAGGTCCATGGTTCGTTAAGATTTCACCTTCAGTACCCAACAGTTCTAGCCTGCTACCCAAGCGGCGACGTGATTGCTGAATTGATGGACCAAAGTCCAAGTGCAGTACAGAGCGAGACACCCATACGACAGCTTTTTTTTTTTTTTTTTTTTTTTTTTTTTTTTTTTTTTTTTGTGGGGGTCGTGTTGGTGATGGGGGGCTATATGGGGGGAGGGGTATGCAACATTTTTAAAATTTTGGAAGACGAATGGCGGCTTTTAAGCAGCCATAAAAAAATCCGGTTCTGTCGAAGTTAAAAACCTGTGAAATACCGACTTTTAAATCAATTTCTTTAAAGGAAAACACTTGACTGCATTATATTTTGTCCTGCCCCTGAGTGCAAGGGAGGGAGGAGGGGAGACCTGCCTTCCCCCGTTACCCACGGGCAAGTGAGCCCTGCAGACCCCGTACTAGAGCTATGTTTCGTAGGTGTGGAAATTTACCGCAACGTGCTGCGGAATACGCTTGCGTCTTCCACTATGAGAAAATGGCTGCATGATGCTGCGTAAACACAGCCGCGGGGCTGTGCGCGTCACAACATAAAAAAATGAAAGTGTTTTTTTATAAATTGACAACTGTACATGAGAGCGGGAAGTGTTTTTTTTTTATAAATTGGCAATTGCACATGAGAGCGATACGAAAACATCTTTTTTTTTTTTATTCAATGACATTTTTGTGCTAGTGATACAGAGAAATATTTAATCTTTCAAGAAAAGTTGACTTTTCGCGCTATTCGATATTTATCACACTATTATCCTAAGCCAACGGCCTTGCCGCGGTGGTACATCCACATCTGCATCTAAATTTATACTCCGCAAGCCATCCAACGGTGTGTGGCGGAGGGCACTTTACGTGCCACTGTCATTACCTCCCTTTCCTGTTCCAGTCGCGTATGCTTCGCGGGAAAAACGACTGCCGGAAGGCCTCCGTGCGCGCTCGAATCTCTCTAATTTTACATTCGTGATCTCCTCGGGAGGTATAAGTAGGGGGAAGCAATATATTCGATACCTCATCCAGAAAGGCACCCTCTCGAAACCTGGCGAGCAAGCTACACCGCGATGCAGAGCGCCTTTCTTGCAGAGTCTGCCACTGAGTTCGCTAAACATCTCCGTAACGCTATCACGCTTACCAGATAACCCTGTGACGAAACGCGCCGCTCTTCTTTGGATCTTCTCTCTCCCCTCTGTCAACCCGACCTGGTACGGTTCCCACACTGATGAGCAATACTCAAGTATAAGTCGAACGAGTGTTTTGTAAGCCACCTCCTTTGTTGATGGACTACATTTTCTAAGGACTCTCCCAATCTCAACCTGGCACCCGACGTACGAACAATTAATTTTATATGATCATTCCACTTCAAATCGTTGCGTACGCATACTCCCAGATATTTTACAGAAGTAACTGCTACCAGTGTTTGTTCCGCTATTATATAATCATACAATAAAGGATCCTTCTTTCTATGTATTCGCAATACATTACATTTGTCTATGTTAAGGGTCAGTTGCCACTCCCTGTACCAACTGCCTATCCGCTGCAGATCTTCCTGCATTTCGCTGCAATTTTCTAATGCTGCAACTTCTCTGTATACTACATCATCATCATCCGCGAAAAGCCGCATGGAACTTCCGACACTATCTACTAGGTCATTTGTATATATTGTGAAAAGCAATGGTCCTATAACGCTCCTCTGTGGTACGCCAGAGATTACTGTAACGTCTTTAGACGTCTCTCCATTGAAAACATGCTATGTTCTGTTTGCTAAAAGCTCTTCAATCCAGCCACACAACTGGTCTGATATTCCGTAGTCTCTTACATTGTTTATCAGGCGACAGTGCGGAACTGTATCGAACGCCTTCCGGAAGTCAAGGAAACTAGCATCTACCTTGGAGCCAGTATCTAATATCTTGTGGGTCTCATGAACAAATAAAGCGAGTTGGGTCTCAGACGATCGCTGTTCCCGGAATACATGTTGATTCCTACAGAGTAGATTCTGGGTTTCCAGAAACGTCATGATACGCGAGCAAAAAACATGTTTTAAAATTCTAGAACAGATCTATGTCAGAGATATAGGCCTATAGTTTTGCGCATCTGCTCGACGACCCTTCTTGAAAACTGGAACTACCTGTGTTCTCTGTAACACCGGTTCCCGTCAGATCACCGAAGTTAAGCGCTGGCGGGCTGGGCTACCACTTGGATGGGTAACCATCCGGTCTGCCTAGCGCTGTTGGCAAGCGGGGTGCAGTCAGCCCTTGTGAGGCAAACTGAGGAGCTACTTGACTGAGAAGTAGCGGCTCTGATCTCGGAAACTGACATACGGCCGGGAGAGCGGTGTGCTGACCACATGCCCCTCCGTATCCGCATCCAGTGACGCCTGTGGGCTGAGGATGACACGGCGGCCGGTCGGCGTCTTTGGGCCTTTATGGCCTGTGAGGGAGGAGTTCAGTTTAATATATACTAAACTACATGTCGTACAACAATGCCTTTAGTAGCATACGTGGATAACGTCTGCAAACTTTCTGGACAATAGAGACAGTGACAGTGAAGAAATAAACCAAAATCTCCCGTGTAATGCAGAGTTTTTACCGAATCAACATCCGAAATGTCGTAAGCGACAAATATTTCCCCTTTACATTTTTGTTGTGTCGGAAGGGGTGGGGGGTGAACGCGAGAAAAATGTTCGGAATTGCAGTTTGTTGAAAGATTCTACAAGACGAGAGCAATACTGTGTGGTTCAGGACGCGACGCGAAGTCCAGCGCGATCCGAGTAACATTTTGCTAGTGTGGGGCAGTGTGGCGCGACGGTAGTAGCGGAGACAGCGGCAGCTAAGCACGCAGCGCAATGCTCGATCTAAAAAAGAACTGTTGATTTTGGCACTGCGAAAGTTCAGGGAAGTTAGGGAAGAGCAAGAAGACTGTATATGATTGGGGAAGAGTACTTCCACAGCTATCTTAGACAGGAATGGCAGTTCCCACTGCCTCATAATGCATACGTATAAGAAATTAATGAACTGCCAAAGGATAATATGATGATGATGATGATGATATTTGTTTTGTGTGGCGCTCAACTGCGTGTCATCAGCGCCCATACAAAGTTCCAAGTTTTACGCAGGGCAATCTAGCCACTGTCACGAATGATGATGATGAAATGATGATAGCACAAACACCCAGTCCCTGGACAGAGAAAATCTCCAACCCGGCCGGGAATCGAGCCCGTGATCCAGAGGCAGCAACGCTAGCCAATAGACCACGAGGTGCGGACAGGACAACATGATACCATTGGTACGAGTCGGCGGTTACCCCAAAGCTCAGGGATACACTGTGAGGAGCGGATTAATTAATTACTCCAGAGGACCAAATTTTGATCGTCGTTCAGTACTCATCACAATAATAACATCCAATTTATTGTTTTGGTTACATAATCAGTAAAAATGTATTTACAAATGTACTACATTGGACGCAATGAAGACATTTCTACTTGTTTTGCTCATTTTCTTCCAATTTCTGCCCAAATTAACTCCTTGTTTATTTGGTTTCCCTACTCGATGTCACCCATGTTCCACAAAATACGCTGTTCGGATATCAACTCGATAAGGTGCTCATCCTCAAAGGGAGAGAAGCGTCTGCCGACACTTCCGCTGAATGTGTCAATAAGTAGATTGGAGTAATTAGCTTCTCCGTTGCTGTCTGTGCTTGCCAAACAAAAAACGCAGCTGTCTCCAACACGGCAGTTGCTTGCTTCTCACTTCGACTTCCCACAATCCTCCAAACAAGCAAATCAAATCGCTACGAAGTTCCGGACAACCCCTCCTGAAGCACGCAAGTGTCTCACGCAGGTAGCTGTTAGTGCCCGAAACGCGGGCGCGGGTGAAGAACGTGTCGTAGCCGCAGATCTAGGTAGCGGGGCCACCAAACCTTGCACCTATTTCAGAGGGCGCCAAACTCATATTCTTGAAGAAAAAAGCCTAGTTTCACGCCGCCCGTTGGTGGCCGAGCGGTTCTAGCCGCTACAGTCTGGAACCGCGCGACCGCTACGATCGCAGGTTCGAATTCTGCCTCGGGCATGGATGTGTGTGTGATGTCCTTAGGTTAGTTAGGTCTAGGCGGTTCTAAGTTCTAGGGAACTGATGACCTCAGAAGTTAAAAGGCCAATGGTGTGCTCAGAGCAATTTGAACCTTTTTTGAACCTTGTTTCACAAAACACTCAGCATCCGTCGCACGTTGGTCTATCGATTATTAATACGATTTTGAAACACATCACCGTTGGTTTTTGAACACATTGTTGATTTCTGAACGAATTGACTTTTGAATGCGTGCCTAATGGACGTGATGTCTCTCCCAGGGGAATCCTCGTAGCATCTAGAGAGAGAGAGAGAGAGAGAGAGAGAGAGAGAGAGAGAGAGAGAGAGAGAGAGACAACTTTCACGTAGACAAAAAGGGACGGTACTGTATGGGCTGAGCCGAACTCCGAAAGGGTGAATGCCCATCGCTGCTTGTTTATGTGGTTGATTGGGTGTGCGAATAATAAGCGTTATTATAATTATTAGCGGAATCCATGGATTCAGACTGCAATAACACGTAAGAAAGATTACATATAATCAGTGCTTTTTTTTCTAAAACAATTTTGTGGGTATTCCGACGTCGGTTATAATGCAGCGAAAATTAGTGATAACTGAAGCATGGGATACCGCCCGTCTGCTCTTAGGCATGACGTCATCAACATGTCGAGCTAAAAAAAAAATTGCTGTTGGACTCTTCAATTGACTTTGCTCAAATGAAGCAGGCGATACCGAGAAACACACATACAAGAGAATGTGGTATCGAACACTTCAGTTTACATCACCTCAAATGAAGCATGCGATTTGAGCGTACGTATATCCGTTTAGCACTACCATCGCTCACTTTTAGCCGGCGAGGGCACTACATGCTTGTCGAAGTGGCTGCCAGCGATTCAGTTGTTGAGAACGGTTGTCGCAGCTTCGAAATGCTTTAAACAGTCAATGACAACGATTTTCCCACCAAAAACTGCACTAGTATCATTCGTATTACAATTACAAACACGAAAAAATGAAATAAAAAATTTACATCAGTGAAATAAATCGTTGGCAGTCTAAGTTCTTAACATCGAAAAAAAAATTACTTTGTCGCCGAAAAAGTTTAGGGGTACGCATCCCCCAGCGTTCCCCCAGAAAAACAGTTGTGCATATAATCTTCTCGGTATATGCAAGAGAATGAAATTTTGAGAAAGTCTTTGCCATATCGCTACACTACTAAGAGCCAGTTGTACAGTCCCCGGTTAGCAGCCGCTTCAAGTTCTATTCTCGGAAAAGCGCCGAAAACGCGTTGTACGAAAACGTAATAACGCCTAGCCGGAGAATAAACGCGGGGTAAATGAACCGATGATTCTGACTGGGTTAGTGAAGTTAGCCGGAGGATACGTTTTGACAATGGCAGGAATAGTTATAGAATTGATGACAAGTATGTTTTTTAGACCGAGGAAGGAGAAGAAACGGGGATATCACACAAATTATATGGAAGAATATAACGATTCCAAATACCTATAAAAAATTCGTACAGCTACTATTTTTCGATCTAATGCTTGAGAAACTGGAGCATATGAACGCAATGCGAAACTATTTTCTAACATAAAACTTTTTGTTCCTATTAGGCCTAATAGGCATTTGATATTGGTACTTCGATAATTAAAATCTGTCGTATTACTTATGTAAATGAGGTATATAAAAACGAACATTTGTGCCAAAACAGTCTCGCTTATTTGACGCGTGCTACAATTGGTGCAATATTAGAAAAGCCTATTTCGTTTTATATAGCAGGCAGTGATAAAATAGACGTAATCAGATCGAGAAACCACACCAGTCTTGGCTACTATTCGTATTAACAGCGTTTTCAGTTTTAGACAGCAACATATGGATTTTTAATGTAGCAAAACGTTTGACGAACTTTGGTGATTTAACAGATTCACTCGCAGAAAGGAAAGCACGCCGTGTAAATCTGTAGCAAGATTAGAGAGAGAAAAATGCTGGGACCTTTGGATTGAAGAAATGTGTACTGTCTTGCTTGTCTCTTGTCTTCACTGGTTCTGTGTTTGTTATATTTAATTTTATGGTATATATCAAAGAAAGTTATTAGCCAGTAGGCAATAAAGAGTGGAAGTTTTCTGAAGAGTTCTTATTCTGCCGGTCTAATCCCACCCAGTAGCAATTGTGAGTTTTCTGTAAGGGGGAGGGGAGAGGGCGTAGGATGTCAAACCAGCCGACTGGGAGCAGGAGAGGGCCATAGGACATTTTAATTTCCACTGTCTTGAATATGAGCTTGATGGCTTCCATTACACAATATCTAGGCTGTTTACGTTTTCTTATTGGTAACGCCACGTAGCGCTCTGTATGAAAAATCACTGGCTGTGCCGTGTGCAGTCTGTGGCTGGTTTGCATTGTTGTCTGCCATTGTAGTGTTGGGCAGTGGCAGCTGGATACTAACAGCGCGTAGCGTTGCGCAGTTGGAGGTGAGCCGCCAGCAGTGGTGGACGTGGGGAGAGAGATGGCGGAGTTTTGAAATTTGTAAGAACTGGTGTCATGAACTGATATATATATTATGACTAGTGAGTTAAATACATTGTTTGTTCTCTATTAAAATCTTTCATTTGCTAACTGTGCCTATCAGTCGTTAGTGACTTCCGTAGTTTGAATCTTTTAGTTAGCTGGCAGTAGTGGCGCTTGCTGTATTGCAGTAGTTCGAGTAACGAAGATTTTTGTGAGGTAAGTGATTTGGGAAACACATAGGTTAATGTTAGTCAGGGGCATTCTCTTGTAGGGATTATTGAAAGTCAGATTGCGTTGCGCTAAAAACTATTGTGTGTCAGTTTAAGCACAGTCGTGTATAATTTTTCTAAGGGGACGTTTCACTTGAATACCACAGAGCGAAATACAGTTACGTGCGGTAGAAGAATTCTGTGTAAAGAAGAGTGGCACTGCACTTTGGCACACTTAAGGCCAAATAACATGTCTTCCATTTCCTCAGACATATATGTTTTATACATATCTTCACAAAGATGTGCGCGACAAAATGAACACACTTGTGAAAAATCCGTTTTATTTAAAAATTTTCGATTCTTGTCTCAAACGGTCGAGTGTGTGGAGGAGGGCGGGGTCTCTATCAAGTTTTTGCCCCAATTCGGAAATAACGTAGATCCGGGGCCGGCGCGTGGTCCCGCACGCATTTCGCGCAGCACTTTGCAGGAGATTCCCGCAGCTGGGGAAACGTTGCTTAAAATGCAGCAGAGTCCAGCATTATTTTACATACCATCAGGAGGCGTGGGAGTTTACCGCTTACGAATTACGCTCTCTTGTATTTTAGCTCTACTCCAGAGCAGATGACTTGACGCATTTGATCTTGTCTTTCTTGTAACTCTCGTCTGCCCTTTTCTGCATCATTCGGTATTCACTCTGTAATAAATTTTGTAGTATGTTTTAACTTTTGGTCGCCCTGACCTGTCGCCTTTCCAACTGGTATATGTATTAGCGCATCAATCCTGCAGAGTCCTGGCGTAAACTCTAAACTATAGACTAATAAAAGCAGAATTTTCCATGAAGGTATGACTTTGAATCGCTCTTGACAATCCACCCTTCCATTCCACCCGCATCCCACTCACCGTCCTGTAGACTTAACAATTTTTTCGGAAGTATAAATTAATTACTACAGTGATAGGGCTAATTTAATTTGTGTTGTGCAGTATTTCTCGTCAATATAATTCATTAAAGTAATATTTCCAGTAATGCTGCAGTTTTATTAAAGTCCAAAATTACAAAATGTCCTAACTAGGCCCATATACATAGAGAAAAGAACAAAAGTTATGACTGAGCAAGGGCAGGGGGGGACCTTCATTATCTATGGAATGCAACTTCGACACGGCGAACGCTGCAGACGACACGAACCTGTAGGCATGCTCAAGTTCCCTGTATAGGCCCGATCGCTACCTACGTCAGCTCAGTAAGTGATAGTTACGTGATTGGCTGCCAGGCGGGAGAGACGCTCCAATGGCAGTACCCGTAGCTGACCTGGCCCCCTCAGCTCACACGCCTCGCCAACAGTCTCGACACAGGCTGTTCCGGCAGCGAAGTCCGAAACCCACAGCCGCCGTAATATCGATAGCTTTGTAAGCCAATAGCAGCTCTGTCCCTTGTTGCAATCAGAGAGTATGAACAAATGTAAGAGAAGATGTAATATATCTATTGTTATTCAGTTTGCAAACGCTTTCCCTTCTCGTATGTTGCACCGAAAGGAAATAAATATTATCAATGCAGTCTTTTTTTATGCATGTCTTCCGCAGTTGTAGTTTCACAAGTAATATGGGAGTTATTTGATATGGTACAAAAGTATAAAGTCTTAACTGGACTGGATGTTTTTCACTTTGAATAAACAGTTTCAGCGGTTACTGTAAGAAACGCCATGTTGTTTACCAATCGATTTAATGAAATCATAAGCGGTTCTCGTGTTTAAAATCACTTTTAGTATTCACGCCTTTTTGGTTCACATATTACTTCCACGCGTTCTTCGGTATACAAGCGTTCGAATCTTAACACACCGCACTGTTCTAACGCACAAACTCGTCTCGTTTGCATATTTTATGTATTCACATTCACTTCGTGAACTTTGCTTTGAGAGCGCGGAGAGTGATCGCCTTTTGTTTTGTTATTCTGGCTGTAGAAATGCCCGTTAAGTGGTCTGCTGTGAACAAGGGCGCCCGTATGATGCCTTGTTGGGGGAAAGGGCGATGGAGTATTTTTCATATTTTGGAAGACGAAAGGCGGCTTGTAAATGGCCATAAAAAACTTCAAGTTACGACCCTGTTAATAAAACCTGAATAGTATCAATTTTTAAATCGTTTTTCTGAAAAAAAACCTGACTATACATTTTCTTTTCCCTGAGAGCCGTAGCCCCCGCTTTCCCCTGTGTGTAGGCGTCCTTGGCCGGCACAACTCCAAACGCAGCCATTTGTGTTGTTAGTGGTGATAACGGCAGCCTACACAAGGGACAATAATTCCTAGTCAGGCTCCTGCTAATCTCAGAGCAGTTGTGCAGAATAACACAGAATGTCGCAGGGAGTCCTTTGCTTATTCTCGGATCTGAAGGAGTTAATATGTGGTTGGTGGCCCGTACGTTCCAATGCTGTCCAATATCGGTCCACTGTCACATCCGAATGCCATACAAACCCGGATATCCAGCAGGCAAAATGGAGACCCACTATGAGGCCTCATTCAAACTCTCTCAGGTGCTGATAGCACTGTCTCACAGGAGTACGTGGCATAATCTTGTAGTTCAAATGGTCACTTAGCATATGACGCTGTTCACGACCGTTTCATATGCCCCATCAAGCCTGACAAAACACGAATAACTGTAATGCACTCTGCTTGCCTTTGTTAACTGTCAGAGAAAATTGCAAATCTAATTATTTACACAGTTGCCGAAGGGTGTGTCCTTGTACTACGTTACACTGACACCTGCTACGGGAGGAGTACTCCCTGAACGAAACGCGTGGGGAGTAGGTGGTAATTGTGGCTTTCTCAGGTAAAATAGAAAGTAATGCTAACTTTGATGATGTACTTTTATTCCTTACGCTTTTTTCTTTAAGAAATTATTTTTGAACATCGGACATCGGCGGGAATTCTCGAAGATCTCTTACTGGACCTGTAACAGTAATATTGTAGAAGTCAGTTTTCTATCAACATACAGACGGTTATGAAACAATGGTGACCTGTTGAAACAATTGCCAGATTCTTCGCCCACGAAACGGAATCAAAGCGTGCACCGTGCGTTTGATCAAAAGTAACGTGACACCTGGCTAAAAAAGACTTAAAACTTCGTGGCGTAATGCTGCAATTCAATATGGCGTTGGCCTACCATTACCCTTGATGACAGCTTCCACTATCGCAGGCATACGTTCAGTCAGGTGCTGGAAGGTTTTTTGGTGAATGGCAGCTCATTCTTCACGGAGTGCTGTACTGAGGAGAGGTATCGATGTCGGTAGGTGAGGCCTGGCACGAAGTCGGCGTCCAAAACATCCCAAAGGTGTTCTGTAGGATTCAGGTCAGGACGCTGTGCAGCCCAGTCCATTACAGGGATGTTATCGTCGTGTAACCACTCGCCACAGGCCGTGCATTATGAACAGGTGCTCGATCATGTTGAAAGATTCAATCGCCATCCCCGAATTGCTCTTCAACTGTGGGAAGCAAGAACGTGCTTAAAACATCAATCTAGACCTGTGCTGTGATATTGCCACGCATAATCAAGCACCTTCCATGAAAAACACGACCACACCATAACACCACCGCCTCCGAATTTTACTGTTGCCACTACACACGCTGGCAGATGACGTTCACCGGGCATTCGCCATACCCACACCCTGCCATCCGATCGCCACTCTGTGTACCGTGATACGTCACTCCACACAACGTTTTCCCACTGTTCAATCGTCCAATGTTTACGCTACTTACACCAAGCGAGGCGTCGTTTGGCATTTACCGGAGTGATGTGTGGCTTATGAGCAGCCGCTCGACCATGAAATAAAAGTTTTCTCACCTCTCGCCTAACTGTCATAGTACTTGCACTGGATCCTGATACAACTTGTAATTCCTGTGTGATTGGCTGGATAGATGTCTGCCTATTAGACGGTATGCCCCCCTTCAACTGTCGGCGGTCACACGTGTCCCTTAACGTTTCCACTTCACTATCACATCGGGAACAGTCGACCTATGGATTTTTAGGAGTACGGAAATCTACTGTACAGACGTATGACACAAGTGACACCCAATCACCCGACCACGTTAGAAGTCCGTTAGTTCCGCGGAGCGGTCCATTCTGCTCTCTCACGATAGATAATGACTATTGAGGTCGCTGATATGGAGTACCTGGTAGTAGGTGCCAGCACAACGGACATTGCGGGAAATGATTTTGCGTTTGGTGCGTAATACACCTCTTGTAGCAGTGTATGGAATTTAGCTAACATGTGGAATTTTTCTTTAGATCTGGGATAGGATCTCTATCTGTCTCCGATCTCGAGGAAATGGATAATATGTAGCGTGCTCAGTCCCGATCTCACGCCCACGGGAATGAAATATTTATAACATCCTTCGTATCTCCTAAACCGTTCGAGACATCAAACCCAGATTCTGGAGAATCATAACACACAAGGAGGAGATTATTTTGCCGATTCGTAAACACACAGAATTTTTTATCTATTGCAATATATGAGTAATTATACTTCCTTTTTTTATCTTTGTAACTCCAGTGACTAATTTTTAAAAAAAAATATGGTTCAAATGTCTCTGAGCACTATGGGACTTAACTACTGAGGTCATCAGCCCTCTAGAACTTAGAACTACTTAGACCTAACTAACCTAAGGACATCACACACATCCATGCCCGAGGCAGGATTCGAACCTGCGACCGTAGCGGTCGCGCGGTTCCAGACTGTAGCGCCTAGAACCGCTCGGTCATTCTGGCCGGCGACTAATTTTTTAAGAGTTATTGACAACAAGTGAAGAAAGAGTTTCCTAGTACGAAAATAAATATGAAATTTCTTCTCTTATGTTACCACAAACAAACAGTACGAGGTTTTTCGTAAGCTATTGAGCTCTCAGATTGCCAATTACTTGTTTAATGAGGCACTATATTTAAGAATTTTGTCGCAATAGCTGGTGTGAGATGAGTTTGTGCAAATTACACTGTGTTTTGCAAAGGACTTTTAGTTAAACCTGTCAACAAGAGAAACGTGGCCGTTACTCATAAATGACGATGCTTCTTCAAATGAGAAAAAGTTAACAATTCACACAAAAATAATTTTCCAGTTGTGTTGGAATTTTGGTTGAATCCCCGTAACCCGTCGTATTTTTGTAACATTGAAATGCTGGAATTGAAACTTACAAAGGACTTTATTCCTTTTCTTGATCTGAGCAGTATTAAAATTATGAAGAGCGTTCCCTCAGGCGGAATCATAGGCAAATGCCAGATGCCGGTTACTTGCCTATGGCTTGCCAAACTGACATTGTGTGATTTTCGAATAAAATAGCTGTTATTGAGAAAAATAAACAATTGTTTTGTCGCACAACACAATGGTCAGTCAATTGTCAGCAACGGAGAATAATGCGCGCAACAGGAATGCGGAAGCCAGCCAAGTGTGCTTTGTGAGAGGAAGAGTTCAGTTTTTCGAAAAAACATTGTCATGAAAGTAGATCTGCATTTGTCAGCAACACATTTCAATAAATTAAATATATCAGATAAGTACACAGTTTCAGGATATTCATACTTTCTTAATAATACTGACCGCTACTTCATTTGTATAGTCTGTTGTATAATTAGTTTATCAATGCTGATAGTGCATATGGAACCACTGAAACGCTTTTTATCGTCACGACGAGCTGATTAAAACGCCGTTGTTCGATAGGGCTTCTCGACTGTTTCTAGCTTGCAGTGGAAATGTGATGTCCACATGTACGTAGGATAATGTCTCTTTTTCTATCCATATCCAAACAATGATAGTGAAACTTACGTAGTTCATATTTCGGACACTTTACCAGGAGCACAAAGGGGCTATACCCGTGGAAACTAGGCCTTTTCGACCTTTTGTAACAGATCGTGGAGATACGTCAGCATAACAGGCAGCGAGTACATAACCTTTTTATACTTTCCTGCCTTGCTTCTAGATCACATGATTTTATAATATCCTATACTTCCGTATATTGACCCTCAGCAAGAATCGTCTGTCCTTTCTTAAGATCTGGAAACATTGTAAAGGCAGAAGGTATACTTCCAGTGGCTAATGGCTCACCATTTATTGAGCTGTGCATTGTTCTTAACAAAAGAATAAATAAAACAAAAAAGTATACAGATGTATGAAGCTGAAAATAATTTACTAACGGGAAAATATGGTGCGCTTAAACGGCGGAAAACGAAACGCTACTCAGTGACAACAGAATTCTGTATACCGTAAGGCTGATTTTTCGGATGGGCAATACTTCCGCCATGCCGAAGTGAGCACGTGGCAGAACTGCCTACCCGTTTCCCGCCTCACCCCTTCCCCAGTACTCGCGTGGTGCGCGGCGCTAGAAACTGTGCCACAATCTCAACGCTGCGCAACCTGGCGCAGGCGGGTGTCGCAATTTACACGATCACATTTGAACCTGTGAAGTTACAAAAAAAGCGCACTGCGCAGAGCCACTCCACACTCGTTATACGTGTCTCAATTCGCGCCTAGCTTTGCCACGCGAGTACTGTGGGGTGGGTGAGGCGTAAAGCGGGAAGGCAGTCCTGCCGTATGTTCACTCGTCTAAGTATTGTCCATCCGAAAAAACGGCCTTTCTGTATACTGATTTTTATTATCACTGAGTATTGTTTTAGCGCTCCATCTCTTTTCGTTAGTATATAATAGTTTTCAGTTACATATATCTATACAATTCTTTTGTGTTGTTTATTGTTTTTTCAAGAACAATACACAGTTCAACAATTTGTGAGCTATTAACCACTGGGTTTATATATTGTGCCTCCACAATGTTTTTGATCGTAAGAAGAGAGAGACGATTCATCGTGGAGGTAGTGAATAAGGAAGTAAGGAATGTCATAAAATCACGTGATTCAGAAGCAAGGCAGGAAAGTAAAACAAGGTTATCTATTTGCTGCCTGTTATGCTGACGTATCTCTACGATCTGTTGCAAAAAGTCGAAAAGCGTAATTTCCACAGATACGATCCCTTTGTGCATCTGGTAAAATGTGTCCAACGAATGAAGTACATAATTTTCACTGTCGTTACTTGGATATGTATGTAATAAGAGACATTATACTATCTACATGTGGACAACACATTTTACTGCAAGCTAGAAACAGTTGAAAAGCAGTGTTTTAATTGGCTCGCCGTAATTTCAACGCACATTATCAGCGTTATTAAATTAGTTATACAACAGGCTACACAAAGTAATAAATGGTCGATCTTATTACGAAAGTAGGAATATCCTGGAACAGTGTGGTGATTAGCTATACAGGGTGAATCAGGAGCAAAGGTACATGCTTGAAGACGCGATAGTTTTAGTGATTCTGAACAGAAAACTTCATATTGACATATGCCCTATTACGAATGGTTTCCGAGATAGAACACATTTAATATCACTATTGTACGTTCTTCTTTAAAAACTCGAAAACAGCACACTCTAACGAAAAAGTATACATTAAACTAAATTGAATTTTCTACAAAAAAAGGTCCTATCTATTTTTCGTGTAGGACTAACAGTTGGCGCGAAGAGAATGCGAGAATATTGAAAATTTCGCGCGACGCTCGTGCGCTGTAGCTGAGGTACTTTTTGTAGGCCAGATTGAGGTAGTTTTCCGACTTGATAGACCACTGGAGTCCTGTATCAAAATGTCCTCTATACTACTGCGGTACGTTGTAAACAATGACAATGAATAATACGGAAAATAAATAAAAAATGGCTCAGATGGCTCTAAGGAGTATGGGAATTAACTTCTGAGGTCATCAGTCCCATAGACTTAGAACTACTTAAACCTAACTAACCTACGGATATCACACACATCCTTGCCCGAGGCAGGATTCGAACCTGCGACCGTAGCAGCAGCGTGGTTCGGGACAGAAGCGCATAGATCCACGCGGCCACAGCGGCCGGCACATTAAAATGGTTTTATCTCGGAAACCATTCGGAATAGGGCATATGTCCACGTCACGGTTTCTGTTCAGAATCACTAATGTTCTCACTGTACTGATCTACTTTCATGACAATATTTTTCGAATTCCAGCACACATGGCTAGCTTCCGCACTCCTGTTGCGCGCTTTATTCTCCGTTGCTGACAATACTGTAACCATTGTGTGGTGTGACCGATCAATTGTTTATTTTTCTCAATAACAACTATTTTATTCGGGAATCACACATTGTCAATTTGGCAAGCCGTAGGTCAGTAACCGGAATCTGGCATGTGCCTATCATCCCGACTGAAGCGAACGCTCGTCATTATTTTAATACTGCTCAGATCAAGAGCAGCCGTACAGTGTTAAAAATACGATGGGTTACGGGGATTATACCAAAATTCCAACACAACTGGCAATTTATTTTTTTGTGAACTGTTAACTTTTTCTCATTTGAAGAAGCATCGTCATTTATGAGTAACTGTCACATTTCTCTTGTTGACATGTTTAACTGTACGTCCTTTGCAGTGTAACTTGCACAAACTCATCTCACAACAATATTGCGACAGAATTCTTAAACTGAGTGCCTCATTATAAAAGGAATTGGCAATCAGACTGCTCAATAGCTTACGAAAAACCTCATAGTGTCGGTTTGCAGTAACATAAGAGAAGAAATTTCGTGTTTATTTTCGTACTAGGAAACTCTTGTTTCACTTGCTGTCGATAACTCTTAAAAGTTACAGTCACTGGAGTGAAAAGCATTAAAAATGAAGTGTAATTACTCCTATATTGCCATAGGTAAGAAAGTTCCGTGTGTTTACGAATTGCGAAAATAATCGCCTCCTTGTGTGCTATCATTCGCCAAAATCTCGTTTCGATGTCTCGATCGGTTTAGGAGATACGAGGGATGTTGGGAATATTTCATTCAAGCGGGCGCTAGGTCGGGAGTAAGCATGCTGCATAGGATCCATATTCTCGATATCGGTGTCAGATAGAGACCCTCTAGATCGGAGACAGATAAAGAACCCCTCCCGAGTCTAAACAAAAATCAATATGTTAGCTAAATTTCACACGCAACAATATATGATGTAATATGCACGAAACGGAAGATCATAGTGACCCCTATTTTTTATTGTAAACTTTACGACTTTTGCGTAGCGTCTTACTAAAATGTGTATACCACAATAAGTATGACCTTAGAGAGATGATGGGAGCTTCGCCATGAAGCTGACATATAACGCTACAAGCAAGGTAAAAATGAAATATTTTTACTGAATAGAAACACCTCCCCCCCCTCTCTCCCTCCCTGCGTCCCATCACACTCTTCAGTCGCCAGATAAACTTTAGAATGAAATAGAATTTTCTTTAAGCTCTATTATTTCTAAAATGACGAAAGATGAATTGTAGTTAGTTTTTGTGTTTTATTAAACCACCGACTAGCGATTCAGTGATACGATTCGTACTTATTGTGTCTAACAAGCTCTATTATATTTAAGTGTTTCTCAATCACTACAGATCATAAATTATGCTCCCAATCCATTCAGTCCCGTGTTTTTATCTTAACTGTTATCGTAATCAAAAATCTACTTCCACATCTATAACTCTAAATGGCACATTTCTTTTCAGAGCGCGGGCGCTTCTGTGCGTGTTTTTACAATGAGTGCCGGCCGTTGTGGCCGAGTTGTTCTAGGCGCTTCAGTCTGGAACCGCGCCACCGCTACGGTCGCAGGTTCGAATCCTGCCTCGGGCGTGGATGTGTGTGCTGTCCTTGTGTTGGTTAGGTGTAAGTAGTTCTAAGTTCTAGGGGACTGATGACCTCACATGTTAAGTCCCATAGTGCTGAGAGGCATTTTTTACAATGAATAATGAAGCAGTTCCTGGTTCATCGCGACTGCTACTACATATCCTTCTCGGATAAGAAAGCTAATTATGCACAGTGTGGGTAGACACTTGTCACAGAACACGCTTCCTCTGCACTGCTTCTTTCTCTAGCGGCAGCTGCTCCACTTACCTCATTTCAAATCAACCAAGTTAAAATGTGTGCTCTATACTGTTTTTAAATCACTTGAGTGAGACTCTTTACTTCCACGCTGACAGAAACTGAAAGACTTCAGGGTGTTAATGCTTTGTGTCTGGTCATAATAATAATAATGATGATGATGATGATGATGATGATGATGATGATGATGATAACATTAATACTGTGTACGTCATTATAGTAGCCCTTATGTAGTTACTGTTATGTCATGCTGTCAAATAATTCATTTACCTGTTTAGAAGTGAGTAATGAAGTAATTTCTGGTCTCTTGCATGAAATATCTACAACTTGCAGGAGACATTTTCAGCACAGGCCTATATCTAGCATTTGTTATGTATAGGCCCCTATGTGTCGTTTTACAGTCATCGATGTAGAAAGCAAAAAGTATGTGTGTACCTGGTGAAGTTATGAGGAGCCTGTACCCTCTACCGCATAGTGTCACGCATTAAAGCAAGTGATTGAAAAAAAGTAATTATTAATAACTTTCGTAATCAGTAACGTCTCTTTTTTTTAAAAAAAAAAAACACCTGTAGCTCCACGACTGAAACACAGTCAAACCCATTTCGTTTTTACCCCTGAGAAAATCAGATTTTACCCTCTAAGCCAGAGGGTGACGTGATCCCTGTCCACAGGTTCCGGGCTGTCGTGCTGTCGCTTGCCGTGCCATGCCCCGCGATGCGGCTTTCGCCTGGGGCTCTGACCATGCTGTGGCGCCCTTGTCGCTGAGCTGTCCTCCCAAGGCGGTGAATGGCAGACCGTGGCCATGTCGCCCGCCGCCGTTCAGGAGGTAAGTGAGATTGTCATCAGTCTGACTTGCTGTGCTGCTGTTGTGCTTTGGTCATCGACGGTGACTTTCATAAGATGCAGCGATTGCAGCGCGCCGTTTCATTGACAATCTGCCGGCATCGCCCATTACCCAAAGACGGTATTAACAGACATTTTTGCAGATGGCGCAGTTGTGAATAATGAAGCAGTGTCTGAAAAAAATGCACAAATATCCCTGCCAAATTTTGATAAGATTAACCGCTGTCGCTGTTGTAAATCCTTTATTAAAGGCACGACCAGTTTCGTTATTTTAAATTACATAATTAGGTGCAAATCTGAATAAAATGGAGAGAGAGATCGTAAACAGCATTTTACAAAGACCATAAGACAGTGATGAAAAGTCTTCAGAAGACTGAATACTTGCGTTAGCAGTCACATTACTTCTACTGCCCGATCCCAACATTTCTTTAAAATTTGGGAAATTTCGAAAGAGCAATGCTCGTGGATTAAAAACGGAGCATGAAACTGGGGCCGGTTTGAGTGCCCGTTCGGTTCTAGGCCCTACAGTCTGGAGCCGAGCGACCGCTACGGGCGCAGGTTCGAATCCTGCCTCGGGCATGGATGTGTGTGACGTCCTTAGGTTAGTTAGGTTTAATTAGTTCTAAGTTCTAGGCGACTGATGACCTCAGAAGTTAAGTCGCATAGTGCTCAGAGCCATTTGAACGATTTTTTTTTTTTTTTTTTTTTTTTTATACTGGGCCCTACGAGCAATTGGTACGAGAGAAAAGATTATAAGACGCACCAGAAAGAGGGGGGGGGGGGGGGGGGGCGGCAGGAATGAGGAAGACAATGTGTAAACAGTAGCTCTAGCTCAGCTGAAACCGCGCCGGGACGCAACGCAACTGCCATACAGGGACTGACTGGATATCGAAACATAGGCTCCCAGCGAATGAGCACATCCGGAAGCATGAATAACAACCAATAAACTTTAAGAAAATGCTTGGGAACCGGGTGTGCAAAAATAAACATATTAATAAAAACAGCAACTGTCAAGTGAGTGACTCATAGGTGTAGGGATAATAGCTAGAACCTGTTCTAGGCTGCTTATAAGCATAGCTTTTAGAATGTAAACATCTTAAAATTTTGTTACAATTTTTAAAATTGTTTAAAAATCGTTCAAAAGAGGAATCGCCCTAGTAAAAGCGCCAAGGAAGAGGAGGTAAGGGGGAGAAATCGAATGCTTTTTGCGAAATTTCCCAAATTTTGAAAAAAAGGATAGTGATAGGGTTGTAAAAGTGGCTTGACCACTTAATTATTCAGTCTTCCGAACATTTTTTATCGCTGGCATATGGTCTTTGCGTAATATTGTTTACGGCATCTTTCTTTTCTTTTATTCAGGTTTGCACCTGATGATGATGATGATGATGATGATGATGATGATGATGATGATGATGATGATGATGATGACCCATACTCCGAGGAGCGTAGGGGACGATGCGGGAGACCCACACTGCAGTACTAGGCAAGGTCCTAGGGGAGGTGGTTTGCCATTGTCTTCCTCCGACCGTAATAGGGATGAATGGTGGTGGTGAAGACGACACAAGAACACTCAGTCATCACGAGACATGAAAAATCCCTGACCGCGCCGCGAATCGAGCCCAGGACCCCGTGCGCTAGAAGCGAGAACGCTACCGCAAAACCACGAGCTGCGGACCGCACCTAACTATACAATTTAAAATTACGAAACAGGCCGTGTCTTTGATAAAGGTTATACAACAGCTGCAGCTATTTTTATTCAACGTGCAAAAGTTTGTCTGTGGACAACCGACCAATAACCTGTTATATTGGTATCCTGTGACTATAACGTCAATGAAACGAAATTGGAATTATTCATTTCATAGAAATATCTGGTTGTAACAGCTTCTACGGATGTGAAATGCACTGATCTCATGGACTTAGTCATAGGTAAATCAGGTGGCAGATTTCGGTTCATTGGTAGAATACTGGGAAATGCAATCGGTCTATAAAGGCGACCGCGTTCACAGCTGTCGGCTGACTCGTCCTAGACTGTTGCTCTAGTACGTGGGACCCGAATCAAATAGGAGTAACAGGGGATGTTGAACGTATTCGAAGAAGGGCAGCACAAATGGTCACAGGTTGGTTTGAGCCACGGGAGCGCGTTACCGACTTGCTGAAAACTTAACTGTCAGATGCATGATAACATAGTTGAAGAAGAAGCCGAGTAGCGCAGTTGCATAGTGGTTATGATACTGGATTGTTGCATAGTGGGTCGTGAGTTCAAATCTCACCTGAACTGAAACAATTTAATTTCTATATTCGGTTCGAATACATTCTAGAAGTATCCACAAATGGCAAGAATCGTTGTTCTGGAATGTTCTGTAGCTATATATACAGGGTGAGTCGCGTAAGACGTAACACCCCCATTATTCCGGGGGCGATTGCACGTATCGACTAGCGGTGTTAGGCGAATCATAGCCGACTATGAGGCACATACTTTGGTACAAGCATGAGGCAAGTACACGTTTTTTTTTATATGGGACGCTATACTTTTTTTTACCATCATTCGGATGTTCTGCAAAAGACGCATATAGTGATGTAACGCATGTTGCTATTGTGATTCAAACTTCGTTTAAGAGACGCTGGAAAATATTGTACGACTGAAGGTCGAGGCGGTCGGAAGCGGCTACAGACTGTAAACACGCCTAGCGCGACCCACAGGCCGAGTTGCCGTGCTACAGGGTGTTTCAAAACTGACCGGTATATTTGAAACGGCAATACAAACTACAAGAGCAGCGATAGAAATACACCGTTTGTTGCAATATGCTTGGGACAACAGTACATTTTCAGGCGGACAAACTTTCGAAATTACAGTAGTTACAATTTTCAACAACAGATGGCGCTGCAAGTGATGTGAAAGATATAGAAGACAACGCAGTCTGTGGGTGCGCCATTCTGTACGTCGTCTTTCTGCTGTAAGCGTGTGCTGTTCACAACGTGCAAGTGTGCTGTGGACAACATGGTTTATTCCTTAGAACAGAAGATTTCTCTGGTGTTGGAATTCCACCGCCTAGAACACAGTGTTGTTGCAACGAGACGAAGTTTTCAACGGAGGTTTCATGTAACCAAAGGACCGAAAAGCGATACAATAAAGGATCTGTTTGAAAAATTTCAACGGACTGGGAATGTGACGGATGAACGTGCTGGAAAGGTAGGGCGACCGCGTACGGCAACCACAGAGGGCAACGCCCAGCTAGTGCAGCAGGTGATCCAACAGCGGCCTCGGGTTTCCGTTCGCCGTGTTGCAGCTGCGGTCCAAATGACGCCAACGTCCACGTATCGTCTCATGCGCCAGAGTTTACACCTCTATCCATACAAAATTCAAATGCGGCAACCCCTCAGCGCCGCTACCATTGCTGCACGAGATACATTCGCTAAGGATATAGTGCACAGGATTGATGACGGCGATATGCATGTGGGCAGCATTTATTTTACTGTCGAAGCTTATTTTTACCTGGACGGCTTCGTCAATAAAAAGAACTGGCGCATATGGGGAACCGAAAAGCCCCATGTTGCAGTCCCATCGTCCCTGCATCCTCAAAAAGTACTGGTCTGGGCCGCCATTTCTTCCAAAGGAATCATTGGTCCATTTTTCAGATCCTAAACGATTACTGCATCACGCTATCTGGACATTCTTCGTGAATTTGTGGCGGTACAAACTGCCTTAGACGACACTGCGAACACCTCGTGGTTTATGCAAGATGGTGCCCGGCCACATCGCACGGCTGACGTCTTTAATTTCCTGAATGAATATTTCGATGATCGTGTGATACGAAACATTCAGGAGGCAGCGTGGATTGGCCTCCCTATTCGCCAGACATGAACCCCTGTGACTTCTTTCTGTGGGGACACTTGAAAGACCAGGTGTACCGCCAGAATCCAGAAACAATTGAACAGCTGAAGCAGTACATCTCATCTGCATGTGAAGCCATTCCGCCAGACACGTTGTCAAAGGTTTCGGGAAATTTCATTCAGAGACTACGCCATATTATTGCTACGCATGGTGGATATGTGGAAAATATCGTACTATAGAGTTTCCCAGACCGCAGCGCCATCTGTTGTTGACAATTGTAACTACTGCAATTTCGAAAGTTTGTCTGCCTGAAAATGTACTGTTGTCCCAAGCATATTGCAACAAACGGTGTATTTCTATCGCTGCTCGTTTAGTTTGTATTGCCGTTTCAAATATACCGGTCATTTATGAAACACCCTGTATATGCAACACGCGCGGCCTACGCTACGTAGGCAAACCCTCATCCACCCTCTTTTAAGCAAAGTTTGAATCACATTAGCAACATTCGTTACAGCACTATACGCGTCTTTTCCAGAGCGTTCGGATGATGGCTAAAAAAAACTATAGCGTCCCATTTAAAAAACGTGTACGGGCCTCATTATCTCGGTCAATATAAACGATGTGATTATTGTGCAAGTACCAAAGTATGTGCCCCATAGTCCGCTATGATTCGCCTAAAGCCGCATGCCGATACGTGCAATCGCCCCCGGAATAAAGGGGGTGTTACGTCTTACGCGACTCACCATGTATACAGTATGTGCTCTGGCCGGAGGCAGTTCGCTCTGCTCTCTTGTATGTGCAAGTGCTGAATAAACCTTCGTTCAGTGAAGTTCGTCATTCATCTACTTCCACCTTCCTCTACGCGACATTTTGGTGGAGGCGCCGGATAAGGATAAACATACACACCAGGTATGCCGTGATAGCCTCCGTGTAAGAGGCAGTCAAATGAAAATGACAGACCATATAACAAGCATGGCGCTGTCGTTGGTAACGCAGGTAGGTGGGATCAGGAAGGAACTGCGCGAACTTATACTGCTGTATAAGTTATCTTCTAGGCCCGTTTCACACTGGGACACTGGTGATGGTCACCAACAACTGTCACCGGCAGGGATACATTCGTTTGAACCGAAGCGTTCACACCGGGACACAGCACCAGCTCACCGAGCCACTGTGACCCAGCAGTGACTTGCCGCCACCACATGTGACGGACACCGACGCTATGTTCACAGCAGTCACCGCATGAATTTGAAACGGAGTGTTCGCACAGATCACAGACACAGCGCTGCAGATTTGCCAACAGACAGACAGTCATTTTTGAGACAGTGACGCGAAACATTCAATGTCCATTATGCTGTAAACATTGTGGCTATGAGTTTAAATTTTATTAACACGGAAGACTTTATAAGTGAAGCAGATTGTCGTCCTGCTATTTTGGATGTCAAAATCGATGACTATAGCAACAAAATGGTCAAAACGAATACTTGGTAAGAAATTGCAACGACTTTTGTGCCTGATTTCAATGAGAAAGGCAGGGATGGAAAAAGAAAACAAAATTGTTAAGTTATATGTTGTCTTTCAAATTTAATAGACTACCTTATTTTTCGGACCATAAAAGACTAGCGAAATTTAGCTGCTACGCCTGTAAAGGCTAGGAGGATAGTAGCCTTCAAGCACATTTGCATCCCTCACCACTTTTCTTTTGCATTTAGCAGTATTAAGTGTGTCTTTGCGCAGTCTTAATGAGACAAGAAGGAACAAAATGGATGAGCGTGGAAACCATGAACTCACCCCTACAGGGCGAATGAAGAATAATACTTGTATTTCAAAATTTTCATAACAAAATTATGTGTGCGTCTTATCGCCTTAAGGCGCTCCTTATGGTCCGAAAAATACAGTTAAAATATTATTGTCCATTCCTTTGATTTCTTCTTTCACTTCTCCAAGCAGTTTATCAAATGAAGTTTTCGACATTCGAAAATACTTAAAAAAACTTCTTCTCATCTTGTCTCAGATCGACATAAAGAGGGTAAAATAATATTTTCTCCAGCCGAGCTCGTAGCAGTGGATGTAAGTGTAACGAACGTTTTGTCTTCATTCTCCTCCTCCTCGCTCGAGTCCATTTCACAAACTAATCAGTTGGATTGTTTGGGGGAAGAGACTAAACAGCGAGGTCATCAGTCTCATCGGATTAGGGAAAGACGGGGAAGGAAGTCGGCCGTGCCCTTTCAAAGCAACCATCCCGGCATTTGCTTAGAGCGATCTAGGGAAATCACGGAAAACCTAAATCAGGATGGCCGGACGCGGGATTGAGCCGTCATCCTCCCGAATGCGAGCCCAGTGTGCTCACTAACTAATCAGTTGACGATACTTGCGGTGTCGGACACCCATGATAGAGGAGTGTTCGTCACAATTACCGGTGACTGTCACTGGTATACCATCACCAGTGTCCCAGTGTGCAACGGGCCTTAGACGTGCTCGAAGTGAGGCCAGCGAGTCGTGCATGATTCAGACTTCATTACGGAGGCCGGAAAAGAAGAACAGCGAAATGTAGCGCGGGTTTTGATAGAGGAACGAGTGTCAAGAAGTGAAATTGGTGCCCCAATGTTTGTGGAGTATGGCGAACACAGGGCTCGAGTATTTGCGTGGGATGGACGATTCCGAGAAGGTTGTATGTCACTGGAATGTGTCAAGTGTGTGTACACACACACACACACACACACACACACACACACACACACACACACACACACACACCCGAGGGAGGATTTGAACCTCCGGCGGGGGGGGGGGAGGGGGAAGGGGGGGGCGCAATCCTTGACATGGCACCTCAAACGGTGCGGCCACTCAGCGCGGCAGGTGTCAGCAGTTAGGTAGGGCAGGCGCATCTTATGATCAGCCCTTCTGCTGAGGCTGCTGCCGGCAGGAATGACCGACGGCGGACGGTGGAGGACATTCGCCTTATGTAGGGCAGCAGTCGATACCACTCACGCCATCGTGACAGAGCATCTGAAGTTCCAGAAAATCTGCGCGCGGTGGGTTCCCATGGTCTGACAATGGGCAGAAGTTGCAGAGAATGTCGGCATCACTATAGCACCTGGAACAGCATCACCATGAAGAATATTGTTACCTGTCTCGTATTGTCGCGGGAGGTGAGACACGATATCATCATACTGAGCCGGACAGCAACCGTCAAAGCCAACAATGGAAGCACATGGATTAATCCCCATCGTAAAGTCCAAAACCGTGCACTTCTTCTCCGTGAAAGTCATAACGAGTTAACGACATTTAACTTAGATTGAAAGGGCCCGCTGCTCATTGACTTTCTGGAACATAGCCCTACAGTTAACACACAACCGTACGTGCACTTTATACTATTACTAATATGTAAAGAATAGCATTATAAAACTTATTTATAAAAAAAGGTTCAAAAGGCCCTGAGCACGATGGGACTTACCTTCTGAGGTCATCAGTCCACTAGACTTAGAAATATTTAAACCTAACCAACCTATGGACATCACACACATCCATGCCCGAGGCAGGATTCAAACCTGCGACCGTTGCAGCAGCGCGATTACAGACTGATGCGCCTAGAACCGCTCGGCCACAACAACCAGCTTTATTTATCACGTCTGCTGGTGGCAGAGCTTCTGAAATGGTAAAATGGTGCATAGCAGATTTTTACTTGCTTAGTAATGAAGTTTCATTGCGTCATCCAGTTTCAGATTCCCATCAGGGGGACGAGAACGTTGACCGACCGGATTGTTTTGAGGCCAGTGACTAATCTCAAAATTACATAGTTTGCCTAATTACCTTGCCCGGATGCTGATAGAAAAGTACGGTAAGAGAGACCTCAGGGACGCTGAAATAAAAGTTCGATAAAGTAAATGCCGATTGAACACTAGCAGCGTTCGGCTGTGGCCACAAAACAATCCGTTGTCAACTCTCCTTCGCTGCAGCCTGAAAACGTTCTAAACTGCAGCGTAATAAACTGAGATATGGCATTAAAGGAACGGGAAAGCAGGTTCTTAATTCAAACACGGCTTTTCTAATAAAATTAACGTAATTATTTAACCAAAAGTTACAGATACGAGAGCGACACTTAACATTTTATGAAACAGCCATCGAAAACAAACGAGAGAGAGAGAGAGAGAGAGAGAGAGAGAGAGAGAGAGAGAGAGAGCGCTTACAGCTTCTGCTTTTATACAGAAAGGACCATTGATAGTGATCGGGCCAAATATCTCACGAAATACCTACAAAGAACAAAACTCGTCTAGCTTGAAGGGAGAAACCAGATGTCGCTAAGGTTGGCCCGCTAGATGGCGCTGCCATTGGTCAAAAGGATATCATCTGCGTTTTCTTTTCTTTCTTTTCTTTATTCTTTTTTTTAAAGTGTGAACCTCCATTTTATTACATATTCGTGTAGTAGGTAAAGAAATATGAATGTTTTAGTTCGACCACTTTTTCGCTTTGTGATAGATGGCTCTGTAATAGTCACAAACGAACGTATAGGTACGTGGTATCACGTAACGTTCCGCCAGAGCGGACGGTATTTGCTTCGTGATACATTACCCGTGTTAAAATGGGCCGTTTACCAATTGCGCAAAAGGTCGATATCGTGTTGATGTATGGCTATTGTGATCAAAATGCGCAACGGGCGTGTGCTATGTATGCTGCTCGGTATCCTGGACGACATCTTCTATGTGTTCGGACCGTTCGCCGGATAGTTACATTATTTAAGGAAACAGGATGTGTTCAGCCACATGTTCAAGTGGCTCTGAGCACTATGGGACTTAATATCTGAGGTCATCAGTCCCCTGGACTTAGAACTACTTAAACCTAACTAACCTAAGGACATCACACACATCCATGCCCGAGGCAGGATTCGAACCTGCGACCGTAGCGGTCGCGCGGTTCCAGACTGACGCGCCTAGAACCGCACGGCCACACCGGCCGGCACAGCCACATGTGAAACACGTCAACCACGACCTGAAACAAGTGATAATGCGCAAGGAGGTGTTTTAGCTGCTGTCGCGGCTAATTCACACATCAGTAGCAGACAAACTGCGTGAGAATCGGGAATCTCAAAAACGTCGGTGTTGCGAATGCTACATCAACATCGATTGCACCCGTACAGTATTTCTATGCACCAGGAATTGCATGGCGATGACTTTGAACGTCGTGTACAGTTCTGCCACTGAGCACAAGAGAAATTAAGGGACGATGACAGATTTTTTGCACGCGTGCTATTTAGCGACGAAGCGTCATTCACCAACAGCGGTCACGTAAACCGGCATAATATGCACTACTGGGCAACGGAAAACCCCATGATGGCTGCGACACATGGAACATCTGCGACCTTGGCGGGTTAATGTATGGTGCGGCATTATGGGAGGATGGATAATTGGCCCCCATTTTATCGATGGCAGTCTAAATGTTGCAATGCATGCTGATTTCCTACGTAATGTTCTACCGATGTTACTACAAGATATTCCACTGCACAACAGAATGGCGATGTTCTTCCAACTTGATAATGTCCGGCACATAGCTCGCGTGCGGTTGACGCGGTATTGAATAGCATATTTCATGACAGGTGGATTGGCCGTCGAAGCCCCATATCATGGCCCGCACGTTCACCGGATCTGACGTCCCCGGATTTCTTTCTGTGGGGAAAGTTGAAGGATATTTGCTATCGTGGTCCACCGACAACGCCTGACAACATGCCTCAGCGTATTGACAATGCAACTATTCGTTGTTGAGAGGAATGTCGTTACACGTATTGCCAAATGCATTGAGGTTGACGGACCTCATTTTGAGCATTTATTGCATTAATGTGGTATTTACAGGTAATCACGCTGTAACAGCATGCGTTCTCAGAAATGATAAGTTCACAAAGGTACACGTATCACATTGGAACAACCGAAATAAAGTGTTCAAACGTACCTACGTTCTGTATTTTAATTTAAAAAACCTACCTGTTACCAACTGTTCGTCTAAAATTGTGAGCCAAATGTTTGTGACTATTACAGCACCGTCTATCACAAAGCGGATAAAAGTGGTCCAACTAAGACATTCATATTTCTTTACGGACTACACGAATATGTAATAAAAAATGGGGGCTCCTATTTAAAACAAACGCAGTTCATATCCGTTTGACCCATGGCAGCGCCATCAAGCGGGGCAACCATAGCGCCATCTGGTTTCCCTCTTCAAGCTAGACGAGTTTCGTTCTTTGTAGTTTTTTCGTTTGACGCTTATTTCGTGAGATATTTGGCCCAGTCACGGTCAATGGACCACCCTGTATAGTGCAAAACAAATGACGGCGACCACCAATTTACTGTACAAAGCAGTATATAAACTCTTCTCTGGAACATTTTTTTTTATCGGAACAGCACAAAAATACATTCCCTATATCAAATGATGACCCTTTCTCCTTACTTTACAGATTTATTTACATTTGGCGCATATTCTACTATGTATTCAGAAAGCAACAATGCAACTTCGCAAAAACTGGAGCCCATCAAACACATACGCCGAGGAATGTTAAGGGGCGGCATCATTCTGTTGTAGGATAATGCCCGCCTACATGTTACCAAGGCTGTTTCGACAACGCTGCAAAAGTTTTCCTCGGAAGCCCTTGGGCCCCAAATATTCTCCATACCGTCCCGATCTCTCTCCATGCGATTACCATATGTATGGAACCCTGAAGAAAGGAATCTGTGGTCGTCGATTTGCTTTGGAAGAAGATGTGCACGCCTGTCAGTTATGATTCCGTAGGCAACCACAAACGTTTTTCCACGAACGCATTGACCGTCTTGTCTCAGGGTAAAGGTACACTATATGATCAAAAGAATGTGGACACCCCCAGAAACATACGTTTTTTATATTAGGTGCATTGTGCCACCTACTGCCAGGTACTCCATATCAGCGACCTCGGTAAATCAAATGGTTCAAATGGCTCTGAGCACTATGGGGCTCAACTTCTGAGGTCATTAGTCCCCTAAAACTTAGAACTAGTTAAACCTAACTAAGGACATGACACACGTCCATGCCCGAGGCAGGATTCGAACCTGCGACCGTAGCGGTCTCGCGGTTCCAGACTGCAGCGCCTAGAACCGCACGGCCACTCCGGCCGGCGACCTCAGTAGTGTTTAGACATCTTGCGAGAGCTGAATGGAACACTCAGCGGAACTCACCAGCTTCGAACGTGGTCAGGTGACTAAATGTTATTTGTGTCATATGTCTGTACTCGAGATTTCCACGCTCCTAGACATCCCTAGGTCCACTGTTTCTGATGTGATAGTGAAGTGGAAATGTGAAGAGACACGTACAGCACATAAGTGTACAGGCCGACATAGTCTGTTGACTGACAGAGACCGCCGACGGTTGAAGAGGGTCGTAATGTGTAATGGACAGACATCTATCCAGCCAATCACACAGGAATTACAAGTTGTATCATGATCCACTGCAAGTACTATGACAGTTAGACGGGAGGTGAGAGAACTTGGATTTCACGTCCGAGCGGCTTCTCATAAGCCACACATCGCGCCGGTAAATGCCAAGCGACGCCTCGCTTGTTGTAAGGAGGTTAAACATTGGACGATTGAACAGTGGAAAAACGTTGTGCGGAGCGACGGATCACGATACACAATGTGGCAATCCGATGGCAGGGTGTGGGTATGACGAATGCCCGGTGAACGTAATGTGCCAGCATGTGTAATGGCAACAGTAAAATTCGGAGGCAGTGGTGTTATGGTGTGGTCGTGTTTTTCATGGAAGGGACTTGCACCCCTTGTTGTTTTGCGTGCCACTATTATAGCACAGGCCTATATTGGTGTTTTACGCACCTTCTTGCTTCCCACTGTTGAAGAGCAATTCGGGGATGGCCATTGTATCTTTCAACACGATCGAGCACATGTTCGTAATGCACGGCCTGTGGCCGAGTGGTTACACGACTGTAACATCCCTGTAATGGACTGGCCTGCACAGACTCCTGACTTGAATCCTATAGAACAGTTTTGGGATTTTGTTAGAACGCAGACTTCGTACCAGGCCCCAACGACCGACATCGATACCTCTCCTCAGTGCAGCACTCCGTGAAGAATGGGCTGCCAATCTCCAAGAAACCTTCCAGCACATGATTGAACGTATGCCTGCGAGAGTGGAAGCTGTTGTCAAGGGTAAGGGTGGGCCAACGCCATACTGAATTCCAGCATTACCGATGGAGGGTGCCACGAAGTTGTACGTCATTTTCAGCCAGATGTCCGGATACTTTCGATCACATAGTGTATCAACAGTTATGGCGTTTAGTTTTGAAATAATAAATAGTTTACTTACTTTTTACCATCTATCTTGTTTTCATTGTCTACCTCTTACAGATAGTCTCAAGAAGCAATAATAATGTAGTAAGGTACCACAACCACCCACGGATCGCTCACTTAGCGACCTCAAAGACAAAAATAAACACACAAGCATTTCAGCAATCTTTCTTCCCGCGCTCCATACACGAATAGTGCTGAAATAATGATATCGCGTGATGCAGTGGGAAGTACCCTCCGCCATCACTTCGCAATGGTTTGCAGAATACAGATGTAAGCATCTCACACCTCCGATTACAAATACCGCTGTTTGTATTTGCGTGTACAGGAAGATGAATGACTTCTTAAAGTATAAAGTCATTGGTTAAGGATCTGTTCCAGGTTTCATTCCTTCTAGAATATGCTACAGAGTTCTTTTCTCCTAAGCTTGGAGTAAAATGTCAGAGGGACTGTCTCTAGTCAGCCTAGCGGCATCAGAGGCTGTGGGTTCGACACTGGTATCTGCCTTTTTCGATTAGTTTCGCTTATCATCTCCTGTTCACTCTCATCCCATTTCGTAGTGTGCTACGTGTCTCTTACCTCGCATTCTGTTTTCTTAGTACTAAGCCATCAAATGAAACAATAAAATGTAGGTGCGGAACTGATATTTCCAGAAAAATATTTTGTCAGCTAAGGACTTACAAATACATTTGTTTCGAAAATAGCTGAGAAGGGCACGAAAACAGAAGCAAATAATACTTTCCGCGCTGTATCCTATTAATTTTTCGTTGGGTAGGCATAGCAGCATAAACGCTACTTATTTCGATTCACCTCGTTTTTTAGAAAGGAATGGAAAAACTATTCAGTTTTTCGTTGTCGTTATGTAGCATACAACACACGAATGTGCGAATGTAAACCATAGCCACGCGTTCCTGGAGTCCGGCTCCCACCACCTGGCTGTCTGCAGTCAACTCTTCATAACTAAATAAAGATATTAGTCCTCGCCTTACTTATCGGCAACAGCTGATACTCTGTTTTGCTACTTTGTACTACCGCCTGTTAGCCACATTTCTCCCGTTTCTGTTGTGGTAACACAGATCACGGTTGCGTAATATCATACATGCTGCCTTCCATATAATGCTTCGCGCGGTAGACAAGTCTAATCTTGTCTTCGCGGTCTCAATAGGAGCGATTCGTCTGACGCTGAAGTGTATGTCTGAATTCTTCACTTAATGCTTAATTTTGGTGATGGTCTTTCGCGGAATAGTTGGCGTCTATCTTGAAGGGTACATCTCTTCAGGTTTTTCAGCATTTCCACGAATCTCTCCTTGAAGTCAAATAAACCTGTTGCCATTGAAGCTGCCTTCCTTGAATACATTCAGTACCCTCTGTCGGTGCTCCTTTGTAAAGGTTCCTCTCAGTTCAGAAATATTCCAGGATGGACTGCACGAGTGTTTCGTAAACAGTCCCATTTGTATACTAACTGCTTGTCTCTATTATCCTACCAATTAATCGAAGTATGCCACCTGATTTGCCTGTGACTGAACATATGCATTCATTCTATTTCACATTCCTTCTTCTGGGTAGTTAACCTATCTTTCCGATATTGTTCTACGTGTCGACAATTTCCCTGCGCTCTTAGGATTTCAGCTAACTCTAGTATGAAGTGGGGCAACTGCTTGCTAGGAGAGACAATAGCTTTGGAACTTTACTGCGAATTCTCCGGCGATCAACAACCATTACTAGATAATAATAAGGTTCATGGAACGTTTAAAAAATTGATATTGGTAAACGTCTAAA
Source organism: Schistocerca gregaria (assembly GCF_023897955.1). Classification (NCBI taxonomy): domain Eukaryota; kingdom Metazoa; phylum Arthropoda; class Insecta; order Orthoptera; family Acrididae; genus Schistocerca; species Schistocerca gregaria. Next base: position 655,133,622 of record NC_064924.1, read on the forward strand.
CATAATGTAACAAATGATACAGTAAGTAAAAGACAAACTGTCAGTCATTTTTGATAGTGGTACGGCAACTTAGTGTGTAAAACTGCCGACATGGGCGCCACCGACCACAGTTATTGGAAAAAAAGGGAGAACCAGGCAGAGTTAGCCAAATTCTACCACAAAAAAATGCTGTTGCCAATGGTTAGTGATTATGCAAAGAGCTTTCCGTGGTAAGTTTCACTGGACACAACCATTTTGCAGCAGTACAGTGAAGTGGTACAAGAAATTCGAAGATCAGGATTATTTGTGCGATGCAAATCGTTGGGGACGACCGGGCGTATCGTAAGACAGTGGACCGTGTACGGCGCGTGATGTAAGTGCCACGAAGTCTACCAACTGAGCTAGAACAGAACTGAACGTTCCTCGGCCAGCAGTGCGCAAAATCTTTTATAATCGATTAAGAATGTAGCGTGCAAGTTGTAGATCCTGCAAGTCATAAGCTATGACGACAAACTAAATCATCTGCAGTTCTGCACTGAAGACTATGCAAATGCCGAAGTCACATTTCATCTCTTAGAATAGGTCAACCGGCTCATCACACACGTGTGGGACAGAGAATACACGTGCAGCTATCGAACACGTCCGGAATTAAAAGAAATTTAGTGTGTTCTGCGTCATGTCCAACGATAGTCTATGTACCCTTCTTTTTTTGAGGGAAATGTCAGTGGTGATTTCTGCATCGACATGCTGCAATGGTGGCGTGTGCTACGATCTGAGACTGATAGCAGGGATTTCATCTCTCAACAGGATGGCGCCTCTCTACTTTTCCACTACTGTGTATGAGACTACCTGCCTGACTGAGATGTTGCCACGTCGCTGGATGTGCTGTGCTGAGGACGCTGACCTCGTTCTACTTGAGCTGCCACCTAGGTCTACGGACTTGACGCTTTGCTATTTTTTCTTATGGATGTAAATCTAGTATAGCATTTATGTTATACCTCAACCACAGATAGGTTTGCTGGTCGGGTATGGGCAGTATTGGATCACCGATTACATATTCCCATCTGACACTCTAAAAATAGCCTTAGGAATTTGGCTTTCACGTTCTTCTTGGCCGTTTACCTGTAACTATTTTTTTGAAATGTTTCATGTGCTTTATACACTACTGGCCATTAAAATTGCTACACCACGAAGATGACGTGCTACAGACGCGAAATTTAACCGACAACGAGAAGATGCTGTGTATATTCCAGAATTTGAAACACGAACATCTGCCAGCATGAGTTTCTTAGAAGTAGATACCTTAGGGGTTGCGAAGCAACTCAAATCGCTTAATACGGGCAAGTCTTCAGGTCCAGATTGTATACCGATTAGGTTCCTTTCAGATTACGCTGATACCATAGCTCCCTACTTTGTTCACTCATATACAACCGCTCGCTCACCGATAGATTTGTACCTACAGATTGGAAAATTGCGCAGGTCGCACCAGTGTTCAAGAAGGGTAGTAGGAGTAATCCATTTAACTACAGACCTATATCATTGACGTCGGTTTGCAGTAGGGTTTTGGAGCATATACTGTATTCAAACATTATGAACCACCTCGAAGGGAACGATCTATTGACACGTAATCAGCATGGCTTCAGAAAACATCGCTCTTGTGCAACGCAGCTAGCTCTTTATTCGCACGAAGTAATGGCCGCTATCGACTGGGGATCTCAAGTTGATTCCGTATTAAAAGATTTCCGGAAAGCTTTTGACACCGTTCCTCACAAGCGACTTCTAATCAAGCTGCGGAGCTATGGGGTATCGTCTCAGTTGTGCGACTGGATTCGTGATTTCTTGTCAGCAAGATCGCAGTTCGTAGTAACAGACGGCAAATCATCGAGTAAAACTGAAGTGATATCAGGTGTTCCCGAGGGAAGCGTCGTAGGACCTCTGCTGTTCCTGATCTATATAAATGACCTGGGTGACAATCTGAGCAGTTCTCTTAGATTGTTCGCAGATGATGCTGTAATGTCTAGTAAGGTCATCCGAAGACCAGTATCAGTTGCAAAGCGATTTAGAAAAGATTGCTGTATGGTGTGTCAGGTGGCAGTTGACGCTAAATAACGAAAAGTGTGAGATGATCCACATGAGTTCCAAAAGAAATCCGTTGGAATTCGATTACTCGATAAATAGTACAATTCTCAAGGCTCTCAATTCAACTAAGTACCTGGGTGTTAAAATTACGAACAACTTTAGTTGGAAGGACCACATAGATAATATTGTCGGGAAGGCGAGCCAAAGGTTGCGTTTCATTGGCAGGACACTTAGCAGATGCAACAAGTCCACTAAAGAGACAGCTTACACCACACTCGTTCGTCCTCTGTTAGAATATTGCTGCGCGGTGTGGGATCCTTACCAGGTGGGATTGACGGAGGACATCGAAAGGGTGCAAAAAAGGGCAGCTCGTTTTGTATTATCACGTTATAGGGGAGAGAGTGTGGCAGATATGATACACGAGTTGGGATGGAAGTCATTACAGCATAAACGTTTTTTGTCGCGGCGAGACCTTCTTACGAAATTTCAGTCACCAACTTTCTCTTCCGAATGCGAAAATATTTTGTTGAGCCCAACCTACCTAGGTAGGAATGATCATCAAAATAAAATAAGAGAAATCAGAGCTCGAACAGAAAGGTTTAGGTGTTCGTTTTTCCCACTCGCTGTTCGGGAGTGGAATAGTAGAGAGATAGTATGATTGTGGTTCGATGAACCCTCTGCCAAGCACTTAAATGTGAATTGCAGAGTAGTCATGTAGATGAAGTCATGTAGATGTAGATGCAAATGATTAGCTTTTCAGAGCATTCACACAAGGTTGGCGCCGGTGGCGACACCTACAACGTGATGACATGAGGAGTTTCCCACCGATTTCTCATGCACAAACAGCAGTTGACCGGCGTTGCCTGGTGAAACGTTCTTGTGATGCCTCGTGTAACGAGGAGAAATGCGTACCATCACGTTTCCGACTTTGGTAATGGTCGGATTGTAGCCTATCGCGATTGTGGTTTATCATATCGCGATATTGCAACTCGCGTTGGTCCAGATCCAATGACTGTTAGCAAAATATGGAATCGGTGGGTTCAGGAGGCTAATACGGAACGCCGTGCTGGATCCCAACGGCCTCGTATCACTAGCAGTCGCGATGACAGGCATCTTATCCGCATGGCTATAACGGATCGTACAGCCACGTCTCGAACCCTGAGTCAACAGATGGGGACGTGGTGGTGGTTAGTGGTTAACGTCCCGTCGACAACGAGGTCATTAGAGACGGAGCGCAAGCTCGAGGTTAGGGAAGGATTGAGAAGGAAATCGGCCGTGCCCTTTCAAAGGAACCATCCCGGTTGGAAGACAACAACCATCTGCACGAACAGTTCGACGACGTTTGCAGCAGCATGGACTATCAGCTCGGAGACCATGGCTGCGGTTACCCTCGACGCTGTATCACAGACAGGAGCGCCTGCGATGGTGTACTCAACGACGAACCTGGGTGCACGAATGGCAAAACGTCATTTTTTCGGATGAATCCAGGTTCTGTTTACAGCATCATGATAATCGCATCCGTGTTTGGCGACATCGCGGTGAACGCACATTGGAAGCGTGTATTCGTCATCGCCCTACTGACGTATCACCCGGCGTGATTTTATGGGGTGCCATTGGTTACACCGCTCGGTCACCTCTTGTTGGCAGTGACGGCACTTTGAACAATGGACGTTACAATTCAGATGTGTTACGACCCGTGGCTCTACCCTTCATTCCATCCCTGCGAAACCCTACATTTCAGCAGGATAATGCACGACCGCATGTTACAGGTCCTGTACGGGCTTTTCTGGATAAAGAAAATGTTCGACTGCTACCCTGGCCAGCACATTGTCCAGATCTATCACCAATTGAAAACGTCTGGACAATGGTGGCTGAGCATTTGTCTCGTCACAATACGCCAGTCACTACTCTTGATGAACTGTGGTATCGCGCAGAAGCTGCATGGATGCTATACCTGTACGCGCCATCCAAGCTCTGTTTGACTCAATGCCCAGGTGTATAAGGCCGTTATTACTGCCTGTGGTGGTTGTTCTGGGTACTGATTTCTCAGGATCTATGCACCCAAATTGCGTGAAAATGTAATCACATGTCAGTTATAATATAATATATTTGTCCAATGAATACCCGTTTATCATCTTCATTTTTGCTTGTTGTAGCAATTTTAATGGTAAGTAGTGTAAGTACCCTATATTGAGAGATTCTCGTTCCCCTGATTTGATTTGCTACATGGTGAGTTCAGATAACTGGTTCATCTGGTGCTGAAATTACGTTTGATGTCTTAGAGTACTTAAATTAAAAAAGAAAAAAAATCCACGTGCATTTCATACATGCTCTGTCACTCTGCCTGCTGTGTATAGCGTATAATTTTCGGCTATCCAAGGCAGACTTTGCAAGTCTGCATCTATTTCTGTATGATTACTCTGCAATGCACAATTAAGTGCGTAGCAGAGCGTTCAGCGATCTTCAAGCTATTTCTTGCCGTCCACTCTCGAACAGCGGTGGGGAAAAGGATCACTCAAATATTTCTCTACGAGCTCTGATTTCTCGTATTGTATTATGATGATCATTCTTCCCTACATTGGTGGGCACCAACAAACTATTTTCACACGCTGAGGAGAAAGATGGCGATTGAAATTTCACGAGAAGATCCTGCCGCAACGAAAAACGCCTTTGTTTTAATGTGTGTCACCACCAATTCAAGCGCCATATCCGAGGCGCTCTCTCTCCTATTTCGAACCGTTTCGATGACCTTCGTCGATCGTGTCTGATGCGGATCCCACACCTCACGGAAGTACTCCAGAAGAAGACGTAGAAGAGAAGTGCAATATCCTTAGTTCACCTGTAGCATTTTCTTAGTGTTCTGCCAATAAATCGTAGTCTTTGGTTTGCTTTGCCCACAACATTATCTGAGTGATCCTTTCAACTTCAGTTTTTAGAAATTGTAATTCCTAAGTATTTCGTTGAATTTGTAGCCTTTAGATGTGTGTGATTTATCGTGTAACCGAAAATTAGCGGATTCCTTTTGGTATTCAAGTGGATGACTTCACATTTTCCATTATTTAGAGTCAACTGCCACTTTTCGCACCATATATATATCTCGTCTAAATCGCTTTGCAGTTTGTTTTGATAAGCTTATGACTTAAGATAGAAAACAATAGCATCATTTGTAAACAATCTGAGTGCTACCCAGATTGTTTCCTAAATCGTGTATGTAGGCCAGGAATAGCAGAGGGCCTATAACATTTCCATTGTGTAGCGAAGGTGAAGGTATATACAGCTGGGCCGTCAGAATCTGTTGTGTACTTTCCAGGCCATGGAGCCCCAATGGACATCATCTACATCTAAGTTATTATTCTGCTATTTACAATAAAGTGCCAGGCAGAGGGTTCAATGAACCACCATCAAACTGTCTCTCTACCGTTCCAGTCTCGAACGGCGCTCAGGAAAAACGATCATTTAAATTTTTCTGTGCGAGCTCTAATTTCTGTTATTTTATCGTGATGGTCATTTCTCCGTATGAAGGTGGGTACCAAAAGAATGTTTTCACAACCGGAGGAGAAAACTGGTGATTCAAATTTCACGAGAAGATCCCGTCGCGGCGAAAAACGCGTTTATTTTAATGATTGTCACTCCAATTCACATATCATGTCGGTGGCACTATCTCCCCTATTTCGCGATAATAAAAAACGAGCCGCCCTTCTTTGAACTTTTTCAATATCTTCCTACAGATCCACCTGATACGGATCCCATACCGCACAGTAATACTCCAGAATAGGGATGACAAGTGTAGTGTAAGAAGTCTCTTTAGTAGACCTGTTGCGCCTTCTAAGTGTTCTGCCAATGAATCGCAGTCTTTGGTTTGCTTTACCCACAACATTATAGATGTGATCGTTCCAAGTTAGCGTATTTGTAATTGTAACCCCTAAGTATTTAATTGAATTTACAGCCTTCAGATTTGCGTGACTTAACGCGTATTCAAAATTTGGTGGAATTTTTTTATTACTCATGTGAATAACTTCACACTTTTCTTTATTCAGGGTCAATTGCCAAGTTTCACACCATACAGACATCTTATCTAAATCATTTTGCACTTCGTTTTGGTCATCTGATGACTTTACAAGGCGGTAAATGACAGCATCATCTGCAAACAATCTAAGACTGCTACTGAGATTGTCTACTATGACATTATATAGATCAGGAACAATAGAGGAACTATAACACTTCCTTGGGGGACGCGGGATATTGTAATGACTTTCCGGCTATTACTACGAACTGTGACCTTTTTGACAGGAAATCACGAATCCAGTCGTACAACTGAGGCGATATTCCATAGGCACGCTTTTGAGGAACAGTGTCGAAAGCCTTCTGGGAATCTAAAAATATGGAATCAATTTGACATCCCCTGTCGATAGCACTCATTACTTCATTAGTATAAAGAGCTAGTTGTTTAACAAGAACGATATTTCCTGAATCCATGCTGACAATGTCAATAAATCGTACATAATGTTCGAACACATGGTATGTTGCAAAACCCTACTGCAAATCGACGTTAGTAATATGGGCGTGTAATTTAGCGGTTTAGTCCTACTTCACTTTTTGCGTTTTGGTGTGACTTGAGCAAATTTTCCAGTCTTTGGGTACGGATCTTCCTGTGAGCGAGCGGTTGTATATAATTGATAAGAATGGAGCTATTGTATCGTTATACTTTAAAAGGATCCTGACTGGTAAACAATCTGGACCGGAGGCCTTGCCTTTATTAAATGATTTAAGCTGCTTTTCTACAACGAGGATATCTACTTCTGTGTATCACAGCTTGGCAGTTGTTGTTGATTGGAATTCAGGAATATTTAGTTTGTCTTCTTTGGTGAAGGAGTTTCGTAAAACAGTGTTTAATAACTCTGCTTTGGTGACACTGTCATCAGTGACTTCACGGTTGTTATCGCGCAGTAAAGGTATTGATTACATGTTGCCACTGGTGTGCTTTATGTATGACCAGAATCTCAGGGAACACCTGATGAAGACGCCGAGTTACGACGTCGAAATATCGTGTTGGGAAGACGCGGACCACCGGCAGTACACCCGATTTTACGAGATGTCAGCAAATCGCCGGGAAAGTCTTAGAAATTACAGAATCTCTTTAGGCTATCTGCCAGTTTCCGAGACAGAGTTTTGTGCAAATTATTAAAATCATCTTACATTGAAGCACGCGCTATATTTTGAACTTTTGCAAAACTTCGCCAGTCTCGGGGATTTTGTATTCTTTTAATTTTGGCATGATTTCTTTGTTGCTTCTGCAAAGCGATCAGATCTGTTTTGTGTACTTTGGGGTATTCGTACCATCAATTATTAATTTATGTGGTATATATCTCTCGGCAACGGCCTTGCCGCAGTGGATACACCGGTTCCTGTCAGATCACCGAAGTTAAGCACTGACGGAAGGGGTCGGCATTTGGATGGGTGACCATCCGGGCCGCCGTGCGCTGTTGCCATGTTTCGGGATGCACTCAACCTCGTGCTGGCAATTGAAGAGCTACTCGAGCGAAGAGCAGCGGCTCCAGTCAAGGAAAACAATCATAACGATTGGGAGAGCGGTGTGCTGACCACACGTCCCTCCTATCCGCAACCTCGTCTGAGGATGACACGGCGGCCGGATGGTACCGATGCGCCACTCGAGGCCTGAAGACGACGAGAGTTTAGTTTTTTTAACATATCTCTCAATTGTCGTCGATACTATCTCTTCGAAATCGTTCCACATTTTTTCTGTGCTTACGTGATCAGATCGGAAAAAGTGAAGGCTGTCTCTTAACAAGGCGTTAAGAACATTTTCGGCAGCTCTTTTTTTTTAAAAAATAGATATACTTTGCGTTTCTTTTTGGTGGTTGTAGGTGTTACGGTATTCAGCTTAGCAGCAACTGCCTTGTGGTAGTTAATCCCTGTATTTCTCACAATAATCCCTACATTCATACTTAGCAAACAACTGCAAAATGCATGGCAGAGGTACTGAAGATGGTACCACATATTATGCTTCCCCTTACAATCGGTTGCGGAGCGCTGGAAGAATGCTTAAATGCCTCTGCGCCTGATGGAATTGTGTCGGGCGTGTATCTGTGCAGGGTAGAACACGGTGATGAGTGCCTGCTCCCTGTGGCTCAAATGGTTCAAATGGCTCTGAGCACTATGGGACTGAACATCTGAGGGCATCAGTCCCCTAGAACTCAGAACTACTTAAACTAACCTAAGGATATCACACACATCCATGCCCGAGGCAGGATTCAAACCTGCGACCATAATGGTCACGCGGTTCCAGACCGAAGCGCCTAGAACCGCTCGGGTACAACTGCCGGCTGCTCCCTATGTAACGGTTTGCAGGAAGCTGAAGAAAACCTCTAGAAGCCAGAGTCTAGATACAGGGGTGGACAAAAATGTGGAAACAAAAAAGGCACACAACACATTACCATGCATAATACGGTCACGAAATTTATAAATACAGGTCCTCTATGGTCTTCACACGAATTTTATACCACCCTTTACTGCAAAATAGTGGCAAGCTGAGGTGACGATGATGGACAGCGATCAGGCACCCTTCTCTTCAAAGTAGACCACTTTAATATTGAGATCTGGAGACTGTGGTGGCTGTAGAAGACGCGACAGCTTAATCTCGTCCTGGATTGTGGGAACTGTGTGAACAGGGGCTGGCCGTGTCCTCTTGGGACACAGCATCATCATTGGGAAACAAAAATTGTACCGTGGGATAGATCTCCTCAATCTAAATGGTCACATAATCCTTGGCAGTAATGCGATTGCAGAACACCCATATGGTGCACGGAATATCGCGATATGGCTGCCTAAATCATCACCGAACCGCCGCATCGTTTCGCTCTTGGGACAGAAACTCGACTAGAAGTTGGAAACAGTGTGAAACAAGACTCGTCCGACCTAATCATATTCTTCCATTGCTCCATAGTCCAGGTTTTGTGGTTTCGGCACCACGTTTCCCTGTTAGGAGCATTTACATCACTGATGAGTGGCTTTGGAATTCCAGCTCACTTTGGAATTCCCTGCTTATAGCTTAGTCAACGAAGGCCAGAAAAGGACGAATAGATAAATAGATTAGCTCAGAGTCAAATGGCTTCAAGCACTATGGGACTTAACATCTGAGGTCATCACTCCCCTAGACTTCGAACTACTTAAACCTAACTAACCTAAGGACATCACACACATCCATGTCCGAGGCGGGATTCGAACCTGCTACCGTAGCGGTCGTGCGTTTCCAGGCTGTAGCCCCTAGAACGGCTCGGCCACCCCAGCCGGCCTAGGGGGTGGAAAAATCGCGAGTTATAAAACATTACGTTTCAATAATGCAAAAGCAATGTTTATTGTTAAATTAAGTGGGCTAAAATCAAATATTAAATGACTGTACAATATCTGCGTACAGTAGAGGCATATTGAGAGATATATTGTGTTCTGGGGATGGGGCTGCTGGCAGTGGGAGGGAGCGGGGTAGGATGGTAGAAGTGCAAGGGAAGACAGGTCGCCAGAATGACGTCACTTACTCTCCTCATTTGTGCGTCTGCAAAACCGCGAGCGAGCAAGTGAGTCACCACTCTCTCCATGCCATTATGTCGCAGGAAACAACTGCATGCTGTTTCACAATCATACTGACCCTTTCGCAGCTCTCATTGTAAATCACTGGCGACGCAATACGTAGACACACCTGGAGAGATTTTATTTTCACAAAATGCACTGTCAGGGAAGCGTTTATTTTCCACAAAATGCGTTAACAGTAGGTGGGTTACTAACAAAACTGCACATACGAAGAGAATCTACGTAAATCTCCGTACACCGAGTTGCACAGCTAGTGGAGAAATTGATTGTTGGTCATCCTGTAAGACTGTTGCGGCTTTTTCTGGGAAATGTCAGTTTCCCCGCCACCACAACTGCTCGTTCTTCAGTTTACACACAGAATAATCGACCTTGCCATCCCCATCATTTCCTGTTCAGTTCTGTAATGTGAGTAGACAAAATAACTTCACCGTGTTGAAGTTTAAATAGTAGAGTGACTTTCGTTTGAGTGTGCACTTATTTGCCGTAATCAAGAGAGTTTCTTTAAAAATAAAATATATTCCTATAAACAACGACAGATAGGTGTTCATTCTGCGTGAGTGATACTGCTAGTGACCTTTGCGCTGCTGGTGAGAAAGGAGTATGTGGATTGGTAAATGGCAGTTATTTGAGACAGGATGAGCATGCTGATACTTCCAATAACAAAAAATACGGTTTTTTAATGCATCTCGCATAAAAGAGTACACCAGCGCTAAGTCAGTTAAAATAAATCTAAGGGGGGCTGTTTCAAGGGAACAATCTTCAACGGAACTCGAAAATAAATAGCAAGCCCTTTAAACTGGTACTAGAACCATGCAAAATCATATTCGTTGTAACTTTGACGACGTAAAACACTATAAGATGTATGTGGTGTTGTCTTTGGTTAGTAGGAACAGCGTCATAAAAGTGCACAGTGAAACAGTAAATGTATACCCTCTGAATATTTTCTAAAGAACAGCCATGCAAAAAAAGAGTGATGAAGACGGTGCAAAGCTTATGCAATACGAATTACCTCAATTCCCACTGGCCCCTTTTAATGGAGGTTGGTGAGAAAAGGAAAGAAATGTTTTGTCTATGGTCCGAGGACAGTTACGACTCAAGACCTAAGAACGAACGCGAATGTTGTAGACTGAGGCTTTCTCGTTCACTATGTGGAATGCAATGTGGCAATCAAGTTTTGCGTACTTTGCAATCAGTTCATAGCTAAAGCATTATGGTCAAAACTTATTGCGATTTTCCATGGTTATGTTGACGTCACCAGTATAAAACGAGCAGAGAAGAAGAAAAGCGTGCACACAAAACTTCAGTTGACACCAGTTGTAATGAAAGGATGACTGTCACTGTTTAATAGTAGCTTTTTCTGGCAAGTGAGAACTTCTCAGTGACAAAATGACAGGGAGGGGAATAGAAACAGCAGTTACTACTTTCTGCTCTTATATAATGCTTTTTACAACACCGTTTCTTGTTACTTACAGGTATTTGGTTGCCAATTTAATGATATAGCAATGGCTCACTAACGCCCTGCCGCAGACCGTGTGAGGATTGAATCGAGGGGAGGATGGATTGGTCTACACCCTGACAACAAAGACCCAGTGGCACCTGAAGCTATACTGAACATCTTTTGCCGATGTTCTGCTGAACCTGGGGGACGATGTGGATGCCAAAAAGCTGGCATTACGTGTTCCATAGATAGCGGCACATGGAAGAGATTAGCGTTTAACGTACCGTTAGCAACAAAGTCATTAGAGACGGAGCACAGACTATGATTAGGAAAGGATGGGAAAGGAGATTGGCCGTTGCTTTTCAAAGGAACCATCCTGCCATTTGCCTGAAGTGATTTAGGGAAATCGTGCAAAACCAAAACCAGGATGGCCGGACACGCCTTAAAAAAATAATAAAAAAAATCATAGATCAGGGGACAGGGTGTCGTGGGGTTTCCTACAGTGGGGTTTCCTACGAGCAGTGGCACACTAAACGTGTCAGAGGCCCGGGCCGGCAGAACAAATAGAGGCTCCCCTTGCTGCCCCTCCCACCCTCCTCACCACACAGGATTTCTCCCAGAGTTTCAAATGCAAACGGAAGGAAGTCCCACATTGTTTATCATCTTCATTTTGTGTCGTGATAATTTATAACGTATAACGTTATTTTACGTAACATTGAAAGTGACTGCTCTCGTAATCTCGTTACTGTTATTTAATAGCTATGTTGCTCCTTATACGACAGAAATCATTACACGATTTCTGTTGTTCGAATCTATTATTTATGATTCGCAACTAAGTTGACATAGAACGGGCGGGGTGTATAAAAATGAATTCCTATTTCCCAAACCAAGAGGAAGGTCACTGTGTACATAACTTCGTTCAGTGCATCGTGGAGCGTACTTTATTTACGGATTTCAACAAAAGCCACACTGTTGCTCCAATCTTGATGAAATTTTGTACATTTGATCTTCAAAGCCGGCCGGACTAGCCGAGCAGTTCTAGGCGCTACAGTCTGCAACTGCGCGACCGCTACGGTCGCAGGTTCGAATGATGCCTCGGGCATTGGTGTGTGTGATGTCCTTAGGTTAGTTAGGTTTTAGTAGTTCTAAGTTCAAGGGGACTGATGACCTCAGAAGTTAAGTCCCATAGTGCTCAGAGCCATTTGAACCATTTTTTGATCTTCAAAACAAGGGGAACCTCACCGTCTACGTGAAATTTCATACGGTGTATGGCGGAGGGTGCCTTACAAAAGAATTACATACCATTTGACTGATCAGCTTCGGAGTTGGCTCACGTATGGATGTTTTCGTGGTGAAGGCATTTACTCAAGCGAACTTATGCTGGATGGCGGATGGATGGCCTACCTTTAAATAAATTCAACATCATCTCGTCAGTCAGCATGAAAGTCGGCATATATACGTATTTTTTCATAGACAGGGAAAGAGCAGATGGCATGACGGAGACGGAGGAGGAGACATACGGAGAGAGGAGAACGTGATGGGGGTGGGGAGGGGGGGAAGAGATGCATCCAGAGAAGTGAGAGAATCAGATTAAAAGAGAGAGGGAGCAGCTGGTAAACAGAAAAAGGAGGAAGGTGATGAATGACTAATGGAACACTGTAAATTCGGGGTGTTATTGTGAATTTGATGTACTATTATAAAAGAAGGAGGTAGACAGAGACGGCAAGATGGAGAGGAGTAAGGAGAGGAGGAAGAGGGAGTGTTGTGAGAGGGGGGGGGAGGGCAGATGGAGGAGATGGAAAGAGAGACGGATGGGCGGAAGGAGGAGTTGGATAGAGAGACGAGAGAGGAATAAATGGACAAGAGAGATGAGGGGGAGGGGATGAACTGACAAAAAACTGTGATGAATAAATATCCGGGCAACGCCAGGTTTACAGTCAGTAATTGGATAAAGATTTACGCGACAATGGGCGTGTTCATCTGAAAGAAATTACAGAATATTTCCCTATGGTTAGATGGGCTGTATAAAGTCTCGATAACTAGAGTGTTGTTCTTGATGAATACAGATGATAAAATTCGTTCCAACCAAAGTTCATCTAGTTGGAATTTCATCTTTGTAAAATGAACTTATTATTAATCACCTGGAAAATGCTCCTGTTGAAGAACAATAACGGCAAATATGATCGTGTTTAAAAGACTCTGCTAGAAAAGTGGGCAACCAGCTGTCTGAGTCCTCATTCCGCCTTCATCAACAAAAATTCTGGAAGCTTCCCAGGACGAGTGACCATGTTATGTAAGAAATTTACCAAGTACAATTTCAGTTTTGTTGATATAAAAATTCAATAAATAGCAGATTGTGTATTAGAACTTTAGAAATACCGTTAAAAGCGTACTTTTGTGAATGAGATACGCCAAATACGAATAATTAGTTTCATATGACATATCTACATCTACATGACTACTCTGCAATTCACATTTAAGTGCTTGGCAGAGGGTTCATCGAACCACTATCATACTATCTCTCTACCATTCCACTCCCGAACAGCGCGCGGGAAAAACGAACACCTAAACCTTTTTGTTCGAACTCTGATTTCTCTTATTTTAATTTGATGATCATTCCTACCTATGTACGTTGGTCTCAACAAAATATTTTCGCATTCGGAATAGAAAGTTGGTGACTGTAATTTCGTAAATAGATCTCGCCGCGACAAAAAATATCTTTGCTTTAATGACTTCCATGCCAACTCGCGTATCATATCTGCCTCACTCCCTCCCTTATTACGTGATAATACAAAACGAGCTGCCCTTTTTTGCACCTTTTCGATGTCCTCCGTCAATCCCACCTGGTAAGGGTCATACACAATATGTACAATAACCAAGAGGGAATAATAAGAGTGGACGATCAAGAACGAAGTGCTCGTATTAAGAAGGGAGTAAGACAAGGCTGTAGCCTTTCGCCCCTACTCTTCAATCTGTACATCGAGGAAGCAATGATGGAAATAAAAGAAAGGTTCAGGAGTGGAATTAAAATACAAGGTGAAAGGATATCAATGATACGATTCGCTGATGACATTGCTATCCTGAGTGAAAGCGAAGAAGAATTAAATGATCTGCTGAACGGTATGAACAGTCTAATGAGTACACAGTATGGTTTCCGAGTAAATCGGAGAAAGACAAAGGTAGTAGAAATGAGAACAGCGAGAAACTTAACATCAGGATTGATGGTCACGAAGTCAATGAAGTTAAGGAATTCTGCTACATAGGCAGTAAAATAACCAATGACGGACGGAGCAAGGAGGACATCAAAAGCAGACTCGCTATAGCAAAAAAGGCATTTCTGGCAAAGAGAAGTCTACTAATATCAAATACCGGCCTTAATTTGAGGAAGAAATTTCTGAGGATGTACGTCTGCAGTACAGCATTGTATGGTAGTGAAACATGGACTGTGGGAAAACCGGAACAGAAGAGAATCGAAGCATTTGAGATGTGGTGCTATAGACGAATGTTGAAAATTAGGTGGACTGATAAGGTAAGGAATGAGGAGGTTCTACGCAGAATCGGAGAGGAAAGGAATATGTGGAAAACCCTGATAAGGAGAAGGGACAGGATGATAGGACATCTGCTAACACATGAGGGAATGACTTCCATGGTACTAGAGGGAGCTGTAGAGGAGAAAAACTGTAGAGGAAGACAGAGATTGGAATACGTCAAGCAAATAATTGAGGACGTAGGTTGCAAGTGTTACTCTGAGATGAAGAGGTTAGCACAGGAAAGGAATTCGTGGCGGGCCGCATCAAACCAGTCAGTAGACTGATGACAAAAAAAGGATCCCACACCGCACAGCAACATTCTAACAGAGGACGAACTAGTGTAGTGTAAGCTGTCTCTTTAGTGGACCTGTTGCATCTACTAAGTGTCCTGCCAATGAAACGCAACAACCTTTGGCTCGCCTCCCCCAGAATATTATCTATGTGGTCTTTCCAACTGAAGTTGTTCGTAATTTTAACACTCAGGTACTTAGTTGAATTGAGAGCCTTGAGAATTGTACTATTTATCGAGTAATGGAATTCCAACGGATTTCTTTCGGAACTCATGTGGATCACCTCACACTTTTCGTTATTTAGCGTCAACTGCCACCTGCCACACCATACAGCAATCTTTTCTAAATCGCTTTGCAGCTGATACTGGTCTTCGGTTGACCTTACTAGACGGTAAATTACAGCATCATCTGCGAACAACCTAAGAGAACTGCTCAGACTGTCATCCAGGTCATTTATATAGATCAGGAACAGAAGAGGTCCCAGGACGCTTCCCTGGGGAGCACCTGATATCACTTCAATTTTACTCGATGATTTGCTGTCTATTACTACGATTTGCGACATTCTTGACAGGAAATCACGAATCCAGTCGCACAACTGAGACGATACCCCATAGGCCCGCAGCTTGATTAGAAGTCGCTTGTGAGGAACGGTGTCAAAAGCTTTCCGGAAATCTAGAAATACGGAATCAACTTGAGATCCCTTGTCGATAGCGGCCATTACTTCGTGCGAATAAAGAACTAGCTGCGTTGCACAAGAACGATGTTTTCTGAAACCATGCTGATTACGTATCAATAGATCGTTCCCTTCGTGGTTTTATTTATTTATTTAATTTTTGTCCCAGCAAAAAATCACATATATGTCGAAACTCCAGAATCGGCAAGTTAACTTTGCGAAATTATTGATGCTAATCGACGACGACACTGTCTTAGAAACGGTGACAACTCCTGCACTGAGGGTGAGCGACTGGGGTAGACAAGCAGCGGGGGAGGCTCAGTTCGCAAACACCTCGTTAAGGAACCGGTTGCTCTGGAAACCCCACGTAGCCGGGGGACGGGGCGGGAGTCGTACGTGGAGGCCTGGCCACGGTGTCCCCGTCCGCTGACAGGATAAGGGAGGGGCAGCGGGAAGGAAACACTGTACAGGTGTGTAATTCTTTTTTATTTATTTACTTTTGTCACAGAAAAAAATCACATATGGGGAAGAAAGGAATGAAATATAGAACCGGAGTGACATCCTCGTCACTCCACTGGGAGTAATATCCTATCCCTCGAAACTACGTAAACCTGGGAATCCCCAACCGCTGCGGGGTGGTCATGAAACATGATGCCTAGAAAGTTCGCAAAGTGCGTTTTGTATTTAGGGTGACGTCGGATGATTTCGTGTTGTTGTAGTAGATAATGCCAATAGTCCATGCTCCATATCAGGGTCCTCCAGCCCAGCGGATAGCCGACGTTTTCTGTGACGGGGAAAAAGCGACTGGGAAAAATGAAGCGTCCGTCGTGATCGTGGATTCGTCGGTGCATCGCAGGAGTGCCATGATGCGTTCGTCAGCCGCCAAACATCCTTTGCCTCACCGCACTGCAGAGAACGTTCGTCTGTGTCCTGCAAGCCAGTATAAGGCAGAGCGGGAACCTACCACGTGAATGTCGTACAATTGTCGGCGGTTGACTGTCTTGCGGTTGATTAATGTATACCAAGGCGATCTCGCTGCCATGGTGAGGAGAGGCGTATGGACAGCTCGCCAACTCTGTCTCCAATCCATCGTTGAATATTTAAGACCGACAACATTGCTGCCATGATGACACCTCTAGTATCGATATATCTCATGGGTAGTGGGGATCCTTGTAGAAGGTATCTGTAACTCAATGTAACTGAAATCAATAAAGAATCGCGTGACGTGCGGTTCAAAAGACGGGGGAAGAAGCACGTCCAGGGTCGCCGATGTGATGGCGTGTTGCCGTTGGTTCCAGAGCCGTAGCGTCGCTCGCAGGTATGGAGCTAGTGCCGTGTTCTGCACATTTGTGAGACTAAGTCCTCCAGAATCGCGTGGGAGAGTTAAAGTCTCGTATTTGATCTTAAAGTGGTTCAAATGGCTCTGAGCACTATGGGACTTAACTTCTGAGGTCATCAGTCCCCTAGAACTTAGAACTACTTAAACCTAACTAACCTAAGGACATCACACACATCCATGCCCGAGACAGGATTCGAACCTGCGACCGTAGCGGTCGCGCGGTTCCAGACTGCAGCGCCTAGAACCGCTCGGCCACTCCGGCCGGCTATTTGACCTTAAACAACATACGTTGGCTAACATAGTATGCAAAGGCCGCCATTAACCTGACAGCAGTACCATGTGGCATTGGCAGTACCTGTGCCAGGTGCGGCAGTCGCGAGGTCAGGTTCCACCCTTTGGAGCAGGTCGTGGGTTCGGAGTGAATTGTTGCGTATGTGCAGGAGGACGTCCTGGAGCAGACGTCGGTAGCTCGACGCCGCTGATTGTCGTAGCGATCGGGTGAACAATACTCCTACGCATCGCAAGATGTCCACCGTCGTAAACCGGCTGTGCAGAGCGTCCAGCCGTCGTCCGATGTGCACAATCTTGGTTTTATTCATGTTGACCCTGCTACACGCCGCTCCTCCGTACGCAGTAAGAAGGGCAACAACCTTACTTACTTCGTTCTCCGACCGGACGAGTATCATCAAGGCGTCGGCATATGTACGACACGTAAAGGTGCTCGCACGGAGTCGGATGCCTGTTAGAGTCCGCCTATGAGGCTGCATCAGTATCCGAGCGGTATTGTAAACAGCACCATAGACGAGAGACACCATTGCCTAACTGTGTGGCAAACAGGAGTCGTTCCTACATCCCTGGCATTGACTCTCACCGTGGAAGGAGCGCCGCGAAGGATGCGCGGGAGGAGGTAATAAAATCCTGAGGTATCGCCATGCATCGCATGGTCGAGTCGAGGAAATCATAGTTGATCCTGTCAAAGGCACGTTCAAAATCTACTTATAGGAACGCCGCTCGCATGCGAAAAGCTTCCGTCAGGGAAATTATGTCACGGCATTCACCTAGGGTAGAATGGACGTTGCTCCGAACGCCTAGACAAGCCTGGTCTGGTGGCAATGTCTTGGATATTACAGTCTTGAGCCTTGCCGCCAACATTCGCACAGTCAGTATTGAGCATTGTGAGCGGTCGAAATTGTTAGGTATTGGTAAAAGTAGTCCCGCCATGAATTACAACGGAACGTCCGTGTCAGGGCTCAATAACTCATTGTACATGAACGCCAATTAGGACATCATTAAATCCGCAAATTCGCAATGAAATTCGAGTGTCAACCGATTTTGCCCAGGGGATTCACGCACCGCACCCTTCGTGAGTACCCTCCGTATGTCATCTTCCGTTAGGGGTTCCGATAGCGCTTCTGTATCTGGAGCATCAACCTCCGTTTGCATCTGTAGCAAAATTTCTTCCCCTATCCGAATGTCTTTCGGCGTCCCAACGAAAAGCACGCGGTGATGCTCCAGGAACCAATTAGCAACGTCCTGTTGTGACGTCAAGGGCCGACCATCACCGTCATGGAGCACTGTGATCAATGATAGGCGATTACGCGCAAGTCTCTTGGACACGCGATGCATGCTACTACGTTCTCCATCGACGTTCTCCAAGCACTGACCACGGATCGAAAGTCCCTCGAATCGACATCTCGTGATCGATAAAATGCACGCCTGAATTCCGCTTGACGCTCGGGCGATGGGGCCCTGGAGGATAGGTCACGGAGCACCATGTAGTAATAATCAAGTGTATCTCAGAGCCATTTCACTTTTTCCTTGCCATACGTTATGAGAGCTCTTCGTATCGCCGGTTTTGCACATTGCAGCCACCTTGATAGTACCCTACGGTGCATCGCCTGACGGCGAGTACATGCCTGCCTTGTTTCTTCGATCCACTTGCGACATTCGGGATCCACCAATAAGGATGAATTAAGTTTTCACTAAGTACGGCTCCAGCAAACCCGTTGCCGTGGGACGGTTAACGTGGTGCAAAGTGATCCGTAAAGCTTTGGGCCAACGTTCAGCTGCCAACACGTGATCACTTGTTCCATCAGAAACGTAAATCCGATCCAGCCTGCTCGCCGAGTGGCTAGTAAAAACCGTGTTGCCCTCTCGCTGCCGATGAATCTTATCCCACGTGTCCATTAGTACCATGTCCCAGCAGATCGTGTGCAATGCGTAGCAGGAACTGAAATTAGGTATTTGATGTTTCGGTGTGAGAACGCAATTACAATCCCCTCCTACCAAGATGTGGTCATATCTCCCGTAAAATAGGGGTACAGTATCCTCCGAGTAGAATCGCGCTCGCGCCCGCGCCCGTCGATTGTCAGATCCGGAGGGCGCATAAATGTTGACAAAACGAATGCCGTTCACGGTCATCGCCAAACCCGGAGCCGAAGGGAGGTAATCGAGATCACACATCGGAATCTCTTCCCGGACTAATATCGCTGTGCCACAACCTCAGTCTGGAGTCGGCGCCAGGTATGTGTTTTAACCACCTCCTTCGGGGAAGGCAGCATCGCAGCATTCCTGCACCAGCGTAATATCCACGTCTGTGGCGTAAATCATATCCCGGAAAAGTTGCATCTTTGCAAGCGAAAGTGCAGTGCTAATGTTCACTGTTTCCACCTTATAATCTTGGTCCGTTGTCGTTGTCATGCTCGTGTCATGTCATTGTGAACTCCAAGGGCGTTAGTCCACTATTCGTGCTGAGAGGGGTGACCGCCAACGGGCTGCCTCCGTTGTTTTCGTTCCGTAGTGTGCATCCTGTGAGTGAGTCGTCATCAATTGGGGGTGACAGCTACTGTATCTCTTCGACTGGTTCTGCCCAGTCGCAGCGCTCATCAACCCCAGGAACGTCCTCTGATGCATTTCTGTGTGGCTGCCGGGACATTGTCCCTTACTCCTCCCGTCGGCTGTACTGGGTCAGTCGGTGCCATTGAAGAGCGATCCTGTGAAATGCATCATCTGAAGGAATCCTGTCAGCGTCTTCTAAAGGCACGTGTTCCGTGTCTGACATTCCTTCGGCTCGAGTAACTTCCGTATCCTCTAGGCTAGGGGAGGACGTGTCACCCGAACTGCCCTCTGCTGCCGTAGGCGGCACCCCACTGTATTTGTCGAGCGCTCGTTGGTCCGTTGCTGCCGCCACTGTCTGTCCTCGACATCCACTACCACGCCGCGTGCTGCATGTGAGGGTGCGGAAAGGTCCTCCCTCATCTCACGTGACGTGGGACTAGGGGCATCCTCCGTGTCACCTCTATGCTCTCCTAACTCGTCTGCTCTTGCGTCTTTACGTCAAACTCCGAACTTGGCAATACCTCCCGGTGGGCCACCGACACGCACGTTCAGATGGTTCAAATGGCTCTGACCACTATGCGACTTAACTGCTGAGGTCATCAGTCGCCTAGAACTTAGAACTACTTAAACCTAACTAACCTAAGGACATCACACACATCCTTGCCCGAGGAAGGATTCGAACCTGCGACCGTAGCGGTCGCTCGGCTCCAGACTGTAGCGCCTCGAACCGCACGGCCACTCCGGCCGGCGACACGTGCGTCATCGGCAGTTGCGTGGCAACTTACCTCTGTGACGCTTCTCCATGTGGAAGTTGCACGACGCGGCGTTGATGCACTCCGAGCGAGTATGTCCTCCACGACAGCCGGAACAGGTGCGTGGCTAGCCCTCGTAAATCACAATAGCTCGATATCCTCTAACATATAAATAAGAAGGGATATGAAACTTCCTGGCAGATTAGAACAGGAGAGCTTCTGTGAAGTTTAGAAGGTAGGAGACGAGATAATGGCAGAAGTAAAGCTGTGAGGACGCGGCGTGAGTCGTGCTTGGGTAGCTCAGTTGGTAGAGCACTTGCACGCGAAAGGCATAGGTCCCGAGCTCCAGTCTCGGTCCGGCACACAGTTTTAATCTGCCAGGAAGTTTCGTATCAACGCACACTCCGCTGCAGAGTGAAAATCTCATTCTGGAAGGAGGGATATGTTTGTTAAGGACGATCCGCACCTGTCGCACGCCGTTTAGCACGGGATAGGTGCTAAAACTTGCCCAGCGGTATTTCACCGATTCCCGTAAGAGCACAGTGGTCAGCGCATGTGCCTACTGAGCAGAGACCTGGGTTCAAACCCGCCGGCCACGGTGGTCTCGCGGTTCTAGGCGCGCAGTCGGGAACCGTGCGACTGCTGCGGTCGCAAGTTCGAATCCTGCCTCGGGCATGGATGTGTGTGATGTCTTTAGGTTAGTTAGGTTTAAGTAGTTCTAAGTTCTAGGGGACTAATGACCACAGCAGTTGAGTCCCATAGTGCTCAGAGCCATTTGAACCATTTTTTTGGGTTCAAACCCCATCTGGCACAAAATTTTCGCCGGCCGCGGTGATCTCGCGGTTCTAGGCGCGCAGTCCGGAACCGTGCGACTGCTACGGTCGCAGGTTCGAATCCTGCCTGGGGCATGGATGTGTGTGATGTCCTTAGGTTAGTTATGTTTAAGTAGTTCTAAGTTCTAGGGGACTACTAACCACAGCAGTTGAGTCCCATAGTGTTCAGAGCCACAAAATTTTCGACTTCCTTCATTGATTTAAATCAATGCCCATTGGCAGCTGATGTCTTTAATACCTGTATATATTCATTCCTACTAGCTCCAGGATTAAAAGGTGTTCGTTCTTTCGGACATGGCCGAAAGAACAGACACCACATATAATTTAACAAATTATCTCATTATGAAAGCATTTTAAAACCTAACTGTATGAATATTTCTACTTGGCCTCTCTGTTACAAATTAAAAAAAAAGTGTTTCACTGTTTTTCGAAATTCCACTCCTAAGGGGGGCGAAGTAAAGGATGAAAATATTTAAGAAAATATTTCGTTATATTAAAAAAATTTGAAGCTAAATATATGAAAATTGGTATTAGACTTCAAGGTTAGATAGAAAGAAATAAGTGTTAGGGGATGAAAATTTATATGGAAATAACACGACAAGAACGGAAAAGGCATGCTTAGCAAAAACCTCGGACTGCAGCTACCGCAATAACTTTTTGGTCAGAAGTACATTCGGTAAAAACCATGCTTCTCTTAACTTAATTAGCGTGAAGAGATTAGAAAATGTTGCAATTTTGTGAACAACACACAAATTCGATTAAAGAAAAACGACAACAACAACAAATATATCTTTACAGAAATGGATCGAGATTATATGACCACCCTAGACAATAATTTATTAACTTATTACGAACCAGATAGATTAAAATCAAAATTCAAAAAGATCCAGACGGTGGACAACTCGTCCCATGCTTTTGCGAGAGTGTCTGAAGTTACTGCACTCACTGCTGTTGCACTTACTGTTGTAGGAAGAGCAAAGAAATACAGTGTCTCACAAACCGAAAAGCCGGCACCTGTGACCGAGCGGTTCTAGGCGCTTCAGTCCGGAACTGGGCTGCTGATACGGTCGCAGATGCGAATTTTGCCTCGGGCATGGATCTGTGTGATGTCCTTAGGTTAGTTAGGTTTAAGTAGTTCTAAGTCTAGGGGACTGATGACCTCAGATCTCGGATGTTAATTCCCATAGTGCTTGGAGCCATTTGATTTTTGGACAAACCGAAAAAAATTTCCTACCGTGACACGAGGCAACTCTGCAGGCCAAAAATGAAGCGCTAGATCTTTCCGGCACTTATGCTTAAGAGCTGTCACTCTCGACGAAAATGGGACAACAAAGTTGTAACAGAGCTGCATCTGTTGAAAGGAGAACGCCAAATTGCGTTTGTTGCTGTGGCAGCGGCTCCTCTAGTCGAAGTACATCTGGATAAGAGTGATGGTGCGAGCCACCTGCAGAGATAAACCTACTGGCATCTCAAGTACGGGGGTTGAACAACTAAAATACGGAAACACCGCGAGAAATGCATGCTTGAACATAAATGCATATGTTAGCCAAGATTGCAGGTTGCTCTGTTGTATTTGACCACAAGCGCCAACTGGGCAGTGTTCTCAACGCGTTGCTTTTCTCAGTCGTGGTTCTGTGTAGTTATGGGTGAGTGCATTATGTCGGAGCTGAGTGAATTCAAACGTGGGCAAATTATTGGTGCTCCTATGGTGTTTCCTCCGTAACCAAAGGAGACGAAGCTTTTAGTGTTTCAAAAGGCGCCGTATCAAAGATTTATACCGCATACAGGGAAAGCGGAATAACATCATTAGACACAACGTAGACGGAAGTGTGTGTTGAATAATCGTGACAGGTAGTCGTTGAAGAGGATTGTTACTGATAGTAAGAGGACGACAGTTGCAAAAGTCGTTACACAACTGAAAGTCGCAGGCGTGAACCCTGTCAGCACCATAACAGCACTAAGCGAGCTCCGCAAATTTTTATACAGTGGTAGTGGAGAGCGCCATGAACAACATACTACAAAACCTCCACACGTGTGGTGTGAACGCAGGGTGGTGGTAGAGGCATTTAACTGTCACTTTTTTGCGTTTTTCTTGAGTACATCGAAAACCGTGGCTTCTATGGAGAATGTATCCCAGAAAAAATTATAATTTTTTTCTCTAGAGCTAATAATTTCCTGTTGCAGGGTGTGGAAAAATTGCGAATTATTAAAAATAGTCTTCTGAAGCATGAAATTAATGTTTAATGCCCACTAAGCTTTGAAATAACAGAAAACTTCATTATTTATTATAAATTAGCATCTTATCTTGAATAGGGTTAGCTGTATCATCATTATCATTTACATCTATGTACATACTGCGCAATCCACCATACGGTGCGTGGCGGAGGGTACCTCGTACCACAAGTAGCATCTTCTCTCCCTGTTCCACTCCCAAACAGAACGAGGGAAAAATGACTGCCTATATGCCTCTGTATGAGCCCTAATCTCTCTTATCTTATTTTTGTGGTATTTCCGCGAAATGTAAGTTGGCGGCAGTAAAATTGTACCGCAGTCAGCCTCAAATGCTGGTTCTCTAAATTTCCTCAGTAGCGATTCACGAAAAGAACGGCTCCTTTCCTCTAGAGACTCCCACCCGAGTTCCTGAAGCATTTCCGTAACACTGGCATGATGATCAAACCTACCAGTAACAAATCCAGCAGCTCGCCTCTGAATTGCTTCCTCCTTCAATCCGACCTGATAGGGCTGATAGGGATCCCAAACGGCCGAGCATTACTCGAGAACAGGTCGTATTAGTGGTTTATAAGCTGAGTCCTTTACAGATGAACCACATCTTCCCAAAATTCTACCAATGAACCGAAGACGACTATCCGCCTTCCCCACAACTGCCATTACATGCTTGTCCCACTTCACATCGCTCTGCAATGTTACGGCCAAATATTTAATCGACGTGACTGTGTCAAGCGCTACACTACTAATGGAGTATTCAAACGTTACAGGATTCTTTTTCCTATACATCTGCATTAATTTACATTTTTCTATATTTAGAATTAGCTGCCATTCTTAACACCAATCACAAATCCTGTCCAAGTCATCTTGTACCCTCCTACAGTCACTAAACGACGACACCTTCCCGTACACCTCAGCATCATCAGCAAACAGCCGCACATTGCTATCCACCCTATCCAAAAGATCATTTGTGTAGATAGGAAACGACAGCGGACCTACCACACTTCCCTGGGGCACTCCAGATAACACCCTCACCTCCGATGGACACTCACCATCGAGGACGACGTACTTGCAGATCGAGTAATGCTGAAGCATTCGCGTGAGGTGGCGCAGTGTTTAGCACACTGGACTCGCATTCGGGAGGACGACGGTTCAAAAGTCTGCTTTAGGCGGTGGGCGGCGAGGCACGGACCTGTTATCCGGGCCGCGGGTGCTCTTGGATGAGGAAGTGTTTACACCGCCGGTACTCGCGCGTGTTGTTGTCTGACTAGATCGCCATGGCACACAATTTTGGAAAGACTACGCTCCAGTTTACGTTTGACGACAAATTGTCACACGAAAGGCTTTCGAAAAAGAGCGTCTTTTGAGAGAAGTAGTTCGCTTACCTCCTACAGACCTAAATGGAATGCACCTACCCATTGTAAACAGTACAATGTACGTCAAGATGAACGGTGAAGCTGCGTGTGAAAGAACCCTCGCCGCTGCTCAAAGAGTATTTAAATTTCGACATTCTGATGGCCGTATCAGCGATGTAGAAGTAGCTGCTTCAGGCTTGGGCGTGAGGTTCATTCTGATTTTTGAATTGCCGTTTGAGGTACCAGATTCGATGGTTACTGAATAGCTGCGACCATATGGGATGGTAATGGGCGAGTTTTAGCACTTATCCCGTGCTAAACGGCGTCCGACAAGCCCGGATCGTCCTTAACAAACATACCCCCTTCTTCCAGAATGAGATTATCACTCTGCAGCGGAGTGTGCACTGATATGAAACTTCCTGGCAGATTAAAGCTGTGTGGGCAAGAGGCACCACTTTCGAACATGTCTAGACACGGATGCACACCACGCTCACACTCTTACGCGGATCTGCGAAATACTGCGAGTCATGAGGACGACGGGGAAGGGGTACTACTTCAATAGTGTGTGGATAAGTGGAGAATTTCCGCCTGGCAAGAGACGTGCAAGCGTAGTCCGTGCAGCTGCAATAACCTGTGTCCGGACGGCTCAGTGGTTAGACCATCTGCCCAGTAAGCTGGAGACCTGGGTTTGAATCCAGGTCGTGAACAAATTTTCAACTTCCTCAATCGATTTCAATCAATGCCGACTCGCAGACAATGCCTGTAATTTCTTTGTGTCATAAAAGATTAAAAGTTGTTATAAGAATGTAGCTACAGCGAGTTTGGGGATTTAAGATGTTTAAAATCACTGACTCTTTTACAAAAAAAAGTGAAGAATTGAAGTTCAACAAGTAAAACAAGAAGTGTAATAGTTTGCTGCAGTAATGTTGCAGAAAGAAAAAAAGATAAAATAATAAAAGAATAAAAAAGGTAAAAATGAAAAAAATGCAACATGCGTTTGTACTCTGTGCATGTTGTTGTTGTTGTGGTCTTCAGTCCTGAGACTGGTTTGATGCAGCTCTCCATGCTACTCTATCCTGTGCAAGCTTCTTCATCTCCCAGTACCTACTGCAACCTACATCCTTCTGAATCTGCTTAGTGTACTCATCTCTCGGTCTCCCTCTACGATTTTTACCCTCCACACTGCCCTCCAATGCTAAATTTGTGATCCCTTGATGCCTCAAAACATGTCCTACCAACCGATCCCTTCTTCTAGTCAAGTTGTGCCACAAACTTCTCTTCTCCCCAATCCTATTCAATACCTCCTCATTAGTTACGTGATCTATCCACCTTATCTTCAGTATTCTTCTGTAGCACCACATTTCGAAAGCTTCTATTCTCTTCCTGTCCAAACTAGTTATCGTCCATGTTTCACTTCCATACATGGCTACACTCCAAACAAATATTTTCAGAAATGACTTCCTGATACATAAATCTATATTCGATGTTAACAAATTTCTCTTCTTCAGAAACGCTTTCCTTGCCATTGCCAGTCTACATTTTATATCCTCTCTACTTCGACCATCATCAGTTATTTTACTTCCTAAATAGCAAAACTCCTTTACTACTTTAAGTGTCTCATTTCCTAATCTAATTCCCTCAGCATCACCCGATTTAATTGGACTACATTCCATTATCCTCGTTTTGCTTTTGTTGATGTTCATCTTATATCCTCCTTTCAAGACACTGTCCATTCCGTTCAACTGCTCTTCCAAGTCCTTTGCCGTCTCTGACAGAATTACAATGTCATCGGCGAACCTCAAAGTTTTTACTTCGTCTCCATGAATTTTAATACCTACTCCAAATTTTTCTTTTGTTTCCTTTACTGCTTGCTCAATATACAGATTGAATAACATCGGGGAGAGGCTACAACCCTGTCTCACTCCTTTCCCAACCACTGCTTCCCTTTCATGCCCCTCGACTCTTATGACTGCCATCTGGTTTCTGTACAAATTGTAAATAGCCTTTCGCTCCCTGTATTTTACCCCTGCCACCTTTAGAATTTGAAAAAGAGTATTCCAGTCAACATTGTCAAAAGCTTTCTCTAAGTCTACAAATGCTAGAAACGTAGGTTTGCCTTTTCTTAATCTTTCTTCTAAGATAAGTCGTAAGGTCAGTATTGCCTCACGTGTTCCAACATTTCGACGGAATCCAAACTGATCCTCCCCGAGGTCCGCATCTATCAGTTTTTCCATTCGTCTGTAAAGAATTCGCGTTAGTATTTTGCAGCTGTGACTTATTAAACTGATAGTTCGGTAATTTTCACATCTGTCAGCACCTGCTTTCTTTGGGATTGGAATTATTATATTCTTCTTGAAGTCTGAGGGTATTTGGCCTGTCTCATACATCTTGCTCACCAGCTGGTAGAGTTTTGTCATGCCTGGCTCTCCCAAGGCCGTCAGTAGTTCTAATGGAATGTTGTCTACTCCGGGGGCCTTGTTCCGACTCAGGTCTTTCAGTGCTCTGTCGAACTCTTCACGCATTATTGTATCACCCATTTCGTCTTCATCTACATCCTCTTCCATTTCCATAATATTGTCCTCAAGTACATCACCCTTGTATAAACCTTCTATATACTCCTTCCACCTTTCTGCCTTCCCTTCTTTGCTTAGAACTGGGTTGCCATCTGAGCTCTTGATATTCATACACGTGGTTCTCTTCTCTCCAAAGGTCTCTTTAACTTTCCTGTAGGCAGTATCTATCTTACCCCTAGTGAGATAAGCCTCTACATCCTTACATTTATCCTCTAGCCATCCCTGTTTAGCCATTTTGCACTTCCTCTCGATCTCATTTTTGAGACGTTTGTATTCCTTTTTGCCTGCTTCATTTACTGCATTTTTATATTTTCTCCTTTCATCAATTAAATTCAATATTTCTTCTGTTACCCAAGGATTTCTAGCAGCCCTCGTCTTTTTACCTACTTTATCCTCTGCTGCCTTTACTACTTCATCCCTCAGAGCTACCCATACTTCTTCTACTGTATTTCTTTCCCCTATTCCTGTCAATTGTTCCCTTATGCTCTCCCTGAAACTCTGTACAACCTCTGGTTCTTTCAGTTTATCCAGGTCCCATCTCCTTAATTTCCCACATTTTTGCAGTTTCTTCAGTTTTAATCTACAGGTCATAACCAATAGATTGTGGTCAGAGTCCACATCTGCCCCTGGAAATGTCTTACAACTTAAAACCTGGTTCCTAAATCTCTGTCTTACCATTATATAATCTATCTGATACCTTTTAGTATCTCCAGGGTTCTTCCACGTATACAACCTTCTTTCATGATTCTTAAACCAAGTGTTACCTATGACTAAGTTGTGCTCTGTACAAAATTCTACTAGGCGGCTTCCTCTTTCATTTCTTAGCCCCAATCCATATTCACCTACTATGTTTCCTTCTCTCCCTTTTCCTACACTCGAATTCCAGTCACCCATTACTATTAAATTTTCGTCTCCCTTCACTATCTGAATAATTTCTTTTATTTCATCGTACATTTCTTCAATTTCTTCGTCATCTGCAGAGCTAGTTGGCATATAAACTTGTACTACTGTAGTAGGTGTGGGCTTCGTATCTATCTTGGCCACAATAATGCGTTCACTATGCTGTTTGTAGTAGCTTACCCGCATTCCTATTTTCCTATTCATTATTAAACCTACTCCTGCATTACCCCTATTTGATTTTGTGTTTATAACCCTGTAATCACCTGACCAGAAGTCTTGTTCCTCCTGCCACCGAACTTCACTAATTCCCACTATATCTAACTTTAACCTATCCATTTCCCTTTTTAAATTTTCTAACCTACCTGCCCGATTAAGGGATCTGACATTCCACGCTCCGATCCGTAGAACGCCAGTTTTCTTTCTCCTGATAACGACATCCTCCTGAGTAGTCCCCGCCCGGAGATCCGAATGGGGGACTATTTTACCTCCGGAATATTTTACCCAAGAGGATGCCATCATCATTTAATCATACAGTAAAGCTGCATGTCCTCGGGAAAAATTACGGCTGTAGTTTCCCCTTGCTTTCAGCCGTTCGCAGTACCAGCACAGCAACGCCGTTTTGGTTAATGTTGCAAGGCCAGATCAGTCAATCATCCAGACTGTTGCCCCTGCAACTAGTGAAAAGGCTGCTGCCCCTCTTCAGGAACCACACGTTTGTCTGGCCTCTCAACAGATACCCCTCCGTTGTGGTTGCACCTACGGTACGGCCATCTGTATCGCTGAGGCACGCAAGCCTCCCCACCAACGGCAAGGTCCATGGTTCATGGGGGGGACTCTGTGCATAGCCAGTCTTAAATGTTCAAATGAGTGTGAAATCTTATGGGACTTAACTGCTAAGGTCATCAGTCCCTAAGCTTACATACTACTTAACCTAAATTATCCTAAGGACAAACACACACACCCATGCCCGTGGGAGGACTCGAACGTCCGCCAGGACCAGCCGCACAGTCCATGACTGCAGCGCCTGAGACCGCTCGGCTAATCCCGCACGGCTAGCCAGTCTTAAGTCTGGATAAAATGTGAAGGGATGTTCTCATAACAAAACTGTCGGAGAGCCTCCCCACTGTGGCAACTTCATTTGTTGTTGTTGTTGTCTTCAGTCCTGAGACTGGTTTGATGCAGCTCTCCATGCTACTCTATCTTGTGCAAGCTGCTTCATCTCCCAGTACCTACTGCAACCTACATCCTTCTGAATCTGCTTAGTGTACTCATCTCTCGGTCTCCCTCTACGATTTTTACCCTCCACGCTGCCCTCCAATGCTAAATTTGTGATCCCTTGATGCCTCAAAACATGTCCTACCAACCGATCCCTTCTTCTAGTCAAGTTGTGCCACAAACTTCTCTTCTCCCCAATCCTATTCAATACCTCCTCATTAGTTACGTGATCTATCCACCTTATCTTCAGTATTCTTCTGTAGCACCACATTTCGAAAGCTTCTATTCTCTTCTTGTCCAAACTAGTTATCGTCCATGTTTCACTTCCATACATGGCTACACTCCAAACAAATACTTTCAGAAACGACTTCCTGATACATAAATCTATATTCGATGTTAACAAATTTCTCTTCTTCAGAAACGCTTTCCTTCCCATTGCCAGTCTACATTTTATATCCTCTCTACTTCGACCATCATCAGTTATTTTACTTCCTAAATAGCAAAACTCCTTTACTACTTTAAGTGTCTCATTTCCTAATCTAATTCCCTCAGCATCACCCGATTTAATTTGACTACATTCCATTATCCTCGTTTTGCTTTTGTTAATGTTCATCTTATATCCTCCTTTCAAGACACTGTCCATTCCGTTCAACTGCTCTTCCAAGTCCTTTGCCGTCTCTGACAGAATTACAATGTCATCGGCGAACCTCAAAGTTTTTACTTCGTCTCCATGAATTTTAATACCTACTCCAAATTTTTCTTTTGTTTCCTTTACTGCTTGCTCAATATACAGATTGAATAACATCGGGGAGAGGCTACAACCCTGTCTCACTCCTTTCCCAACCACTGCTTCCCTTTCATGCCCCTCGACTCTTATTACTGCCATCTGGTTTCTGTACAAATTATAAATAGCCTTTCGCTCCCTGTATTTTACCCCTGCCACCTTTAGAATTTGAAAAAGAGTATTCCAGTCAACATTGTCAAAAGCTTTCTCTAAGTCTACAAATGCTAGGAACGTAGGTTTGCCTTTTCTTAATCTTTCTTCTAAGATAAGTCGTAAGGTCAGTATTGCCTCACGTGTTCCAACATTTCGACGGAATCCAAACTGATCCTCCCCGAGGTCTGCATCTACCAGTTTTTCCATTCGTCTGTAAAGAATTCGCGTTAGTATTTTGCAGCCGTGGCTTATTAAACTGATAGTTCGGTAATTTTCACATCTGTCAGCACCTGCTTTCTTTGGGATTGGAATTATTATATTCTTCTTGAAGTCTGAGGGTATTTCGCCTGTCTCATACATCTTGCTCACCAGCTGGTAGAGTTTTGTCATGACTGGCTCTCCAAAGGCCGTCAGTAGTTCTAATGGAATGTTGTCTACTCCGGGGGCCTTGTTTCGACTCAGGTCTTTCAGTGCTCTGTCAATCTCTTCACGCAGTATCGTATCTCCCATTTCGTCTTCATCTACATCCTCTTCTATTTCCATAATATTGTCCTCAAGTACATCGCCCTTGTATAAGCCTTCTATATACTCCTTCCACCTTTCTGCCTTCCTTTCTTTGCTTAGAACTGGGCTGCCATCTGAGCTCTTGATATTCATACACGTGGTTCTCTTCTCTCCAAAGGTCTCTTTAATTTTCCTGTAGGCAGTATCTATCTTACCCCTAGTGAGATAAGCTTCTACATTCTTACATTTGTCCTCTAGCCATCCCTGTTTAGCCATTTTGCACTTCCTGTCGATCTCATTTTTGAGACGTTTGTATTCCTTTTTGCCTGCTTCATTTACTGCATTTTTATATTTTCTCCTTTCATCAATTAAATTCAATATTTCTTCTGTTACCCAAGGATTTCTAGCAGCCCTCGTCTTTGTACCTACTTTATCCTCTGCTGCCTTCACTACTACATCCCTCAGAGCTACCCATTCTTCTTCTACTGTATTTCTTTCCCCTATTCCTGTCAATTGTTCCCTTATGCTCTCTCTGAAAGTCTGTACAACCTCTGGTTCTTTCAGTTTATCCAGGTCCCATCTCCTTAATTTCCCACATTTTTGCAGTTTCTTCAGTTTTAATCTACAGGTCATAACCAATAGATTGTGGTCAGAGTCCACATCTGCCCCTGGAAATGACTTACAACTTAAAACCTGGTTCCTAAATCTCTGTCTTACCATTATATAATCTATCTGATACCTTTTAGTATCTCCAGGGTTCTTCCACGTATACAACCTTCTTTCATGATTCTTAAACCAAGTGTTAGCTATGATTAAGTTGTGCTCTGTGCAAAATTCTACTAGGCGGCTTCCTCTTTCATTTCTTAGCCCCAATCCATATTCACCTACTATGTTTCCTTCTCTCCCTTTTCCTACACTCGAATTCCAGTCACCCATTACTATTAAATTTTCATCTCCCTTCACTCTCTGAATAATTTCTTTTATTTCATCATACATTTCTTCAATTTCTTCATCATCTGCAGAGCTAGTTGGCATATAAACTTGTACTACTGTAGTAGGTGTGGGCTTCGTATCTATCTTGGCCACAATAATGCGTTCACAACTTCATTTATTAATGGAGAAGTCAGATGTGAAACATATGTAGTTGGGGAACAGCACACTGGCGCCACGAGTCATGAAGCCGACTGTCGGGAAGTCCACGACATTCATCTGACTGTAAGCAGCGGGTGGGAAAAAGGCAACGCACAACTACCTCCACCAGAACGTCGCCCAGGAGAATGCACAATTCACGCCGGCAATATTCACTTACTGTGACTTGAAAATTTACAATTTTGACGTATTACACTTGCAGGAACTGGTTCTATAGATGATAAAACCTAGAGACCGAAACTAGTAAGCAACGTAATCACTTTTAGTCATCTAGACGTAAATTTGTTTTCCATTATCATACGATCCCTGGCGCTTAGAAAATCCTACGAGTTTGTTACTATTGCTTCATTGATACTTTTATTCGAAAGAAAAGCAAGGTCCCATTATCCATCTATCTTTAAACGCAATCAAGAATCTGGGCATCGCATCATCGCCACACTGGTGCGGAGCCTAGTGCGTTTCTGCCGGCCGGCGTGTCCGAACGGTTCTAGGCGCTACAGTCTGCGACCGCTACGATCGCAGATTCGAATCCTGCCTCGGGCATGGTTGTGTGTGATGTCCTTATGTTAGCTCGGTTTAAGTAGTTCTAAGTTCTAGGGGACTGATGACCTCAATTGTTAAGTCCCATAGTGCTCAGAGCCATTTGAACCTAGTGCGTTTCTGTTTTTCTTCAGACGAACATGTAGTCGAGACTAATGTTCATTATTTCAGTTTCCACACAGCCCGTTGCTTTCCCAATTTCTTACAAAAACCAACTCGTTGCATATTCATTTATTTATCGAGTGGTCTTTTAAGCACAATATTAAATAAAACACGAACAGTAGAGAACGTAAATCACAAACAGACATTTAAATGTTTAATGTAATCAGTTGCGTCGTTCGTTGCCATCACGAAATCGTTGGAAGTTCCACGACATTGGACGCTTAAAGTAGTAAATGAGTATTGCTATTTGCGGAGCAAAATAACTGATGGTGGTCGAAGTAGAGAAGATATAAAATGCAGAATGGCAATGGCAAGGAAAGCATTTCTGAAGAGGAGAAATTTGTTAACATCAAGTATAGATTTAACTGTCAGGAAGTCGTTTCTGAACGTATTTGTATGGAGTGTAGCCATGTATGGAAGTGAAACATGGACGATAAATAGTTTGGACAAGAAGAGAGTACAAGCTTTCGAAGTTTGGTGCTACAGAAGAATGTTGAAGATTAGATGGGTACATCACATAACTAATGAGGTACTGAATAGAATTTAAGAGAAGAGAAATTTGTGGCACAACTTGACCAGAAGAAGGGATCGGTTGGTACGGCATATTCTGAGGCATCAAGGATCATCAATTTAGTACTGGAGGGCAGCGTCGAGGGTAAAAATCGCAGAGGGAGACCAAGAGATGGATACACTAAACAGATTCAGAAGGATGTCAGCTGCAGTAGGTATTGGGGGATGAAGAACCTTGCACAGGGTAGGAGTAGCATGGAGAGGTGCATCAAACCAGTCTCTGGCCGCGCGGGATTAGCCGAGCGGTCTCAGGCGCTGCAGTCATGGACTGTGCGGCTGGTCCCGGCGGAGGTTCGAGGGACTGCTGACCTTAGCAGTTAAGTCCCATAAGATATTACACACATTTGAACAATTAAACCAGTCTCTAGACTGAAGACCACAACAACAACAATAACAACGACGACGACATGATCTGCTCGGACATTCTCTTAACAATGTGACGAATGTTTTGCAGCAGTGCTCCACGATAGCATTTTGGAGATGTAGCGTTGACCCGTCTATAAAGAGAGTCCGCGCTTCTGTCCTGATTGGTACGTATTGTGTTAATCGTTGTCGATACTCTGCGCGATCGGTCGTAGGCGGGGGATTTCTTTCGCATGCAGGGCAAGTGTTGGCAATGTTAATCCATTTTTCGCTAGACAGTGTCCGTGTGTTACACTTCGTTACACCTCAGCCGATCTACCTGAGTAGTGTCGCAGTGGACGAGTTCATGTTCACCATAGGAGATTTCACCGGAACAGCTTTTCTGACGGGCGGAGACAGCAGGCACCCGGAAGATATTTCAACCAGGTTCTTTGCACTAGAGTCGTAGAATGGATAAAACAGATGTTAGTTCTCTTGTTACACTACGTATTTAATTATTCCTCTGTTGGAAGCTGTGTCACTGGACAGTAAACGTGGAAAGAAAACGTTATCTCATGTCTCCACACGCAGGATGAAATAATAAGTTGTTGTCCGTCGTTATAAAGGGGGCTCGTAGTAACTGAATCATTCCAGCATAATGTCGGAGATGTACAAATTCTGCTTCCAGTCTGCCTGCCCTATCTGCGCCGCAAGCATTAAAGCAGCTAAACCTGCCGCAAAGGAGACGCGAGAGTACATGTGTACTGAAGCGCAGTGGTTAAAGCGCGTCATCTTGGGTTTCCTCAACCCTAGCAAACTTAACGGGACTCCTTCAGACTTCCGCTGTATCACTGCAACGTGATTAGTCAGGTACATGTTTGTTTAGATAGTTTCACTGCAGCTCATTTAGCATAACCAGGGGAGCAGCAAAATGAACAAACCAAACTTAGGCATATTGACGGGAAATTTAAGAATTGTGGCATGTACACCAGTCTGGAAACAGACCCAGGTGCAGCAGGGGAAAACCTGTTTGTTTACGAGGCAACGTCAAACAAATCGGTATGTGTCTTGCAATACAAACTGTGAAAAAAGTTTCTAAACATATTCGGGAATCTCGAACTTGTTACGTCATGTTTGTAAATTTGAGCAGCAGTTTCGTAACTCCAGAAATATTTTGAAAGAAGACAAAGGCTTTCTGACTGACAAATGTGTGGAAACGTGTGCTAAGGACTTGAGGCCCTATAGCAGTACACAGACATTCAAAGTTTAGGGTAAACGTGGACTGAAATAGGAAAAAATGAAGTTTATTGGATATTAAAAGCCACATTCTTATAGTATGCAACGTAGTGTGAAGAAAGCTTTGTACCAAAGGAAAGCCGGCCGGAGTGGCCGAGCGGTTCTAGGCGCTACAGCATGGAACTGCGCGACCGCTACGGTCGCAGCAGGTTGGAATCTTGCTTCGGGCATGGATGTGTGTGATGTCCTTAGGTTAGTTAGGTTTAAGTAGTTCTAAGTTCTAGGGGACTGACGTCCTCAGATGTTAAGTCCCATACTGCTCAGAGCCATTTTTTTGTACGAAATGAAAGCTTCTTCTTTCAGACATATACTTCTTACATTAACGTAGTATCAAAAACCAACTTCGTGCTTGCTAAAATGCAGTTGCGGACTTTATTATAAACTATTTTGGCGACTTACAAAGAGTTCAACAAATCGGAAATATACTTCCTGGAAAAGAGTAATTAAAATGGTATAACTGGGGTCATATTTGGCTGGAAAACACAGTGGTTACAGAAAATAGACCTCCAAAACTTCATTTTAGTTGTTATAGTAAATAGGCATCTTCCAGGGTCTTAGGTGCAAAGGATCCAGACATGCAGAAATGGTTCTCACTACTACAGAAAACAGGTATTAGAGGTAATCTGATGTTTCGAATTGAGAATAGATAGCAGTAGTCGCAGGAAGCGTAAAATTGCAGAGAGAACCGTTCCTATCGAAATAGGTAAATAAATAAGCCCGAAATACGCCGAAAACGAGAAAGAACAAATAAAACCACCAGTTTATGGCCAACAATGACCAAAAACGAGCATATATTTCATCGAGCCACGTCTTGAGATTGCCAGGTAAAAAAGACTTTTCATCAACTTCCAAACCCTACTAATAACACTACAGCGAAAGCGTGCAGAATAAACTGCTACTTTCCGTAGCCCAGCGGGAAGTCGTGCAGCCCAGCAAGATTCCTGTAGCCTGTTTGGGTTGGGCACAAGCTGTCCCGGATGGGAGTGAAACAGCCTGCCCGTTTGCTGATAACGTGAGGCAGCTTGCTTGGCTGGCTAACAGGCAAGCGTGGGCAGATTAAAAGCGGTTGGAACAGCGACCAGTACAACCAGAAAACAATTATTTCTTTTAGTCAGTCGCACTTTTATTTTATCTAATGATTCCTGCTTTCGATACCAAGCACATAGGGCCTTCAGGAAGTAACTGATGCACATCATTCCACGCTGAGATATTGCGCAACAAGAGTGGCATATTGTCAGGAGAGAGGACGTTTTCCGGACCACCTGAATACGGCCCCGTTGCGGATAACAGATGAGTCACAGTGTGGGAGTGAAATGGGGCGCCAGCTGGTAACTGACTCCAAAGTACACGGTGCAGTACTATTATTGTGAGCGAAAGGTCTTGTGAAATTCTGGCGGAATGAGGGCCAAATCCAGTGTCGCGTCCAGCGCTAGTTCTGTGGTGCCAACAATTTCACCGAGGCCGCACAGGGGTGGCTGGTGCTAGTTGGGAAAGAAGGCCATTGATATCTCCGGCAGATGACATTATACAGGCAGCTGAGGAACTAGTTCGTAGCACTCCCATATTTCTCGTCGATGAGGACGTTCACAAAGCGATTCTCGAATGGCTCCGTGACCAAGGAGCGGATCTACATTTACTTTTACACAGGTAATCTGCAGATCACACGCAAGTGCCTGGCAGAGTGTTCATCGAAGCACCTTCACGATAAATCTCTATTATTCCAATCTCCTCGCGGAAAAAACGAACACCTGTATCCTCCCGTGCAAACTCTGATTCCTCTTCTTTTAGCATGATGTTCGATTGTCCCTATATGGGTCGACATCAACAAAATATTTTCACATTCGGAAGAAAAACTTGGTGACTGAAATTTCGTCAGAAGATTCCGGCGCAAGGAAAACCGCCTTTGTGTTAATGATGTCCACTCCAAACCCTGTACCTCGTCACCTACACTCTCCCCTATTTCTCGATAGTATAAAACGTACTGCTTGTCTTTGATCTTTTTCGACGTACTCCGTCAATTATATCTGACAAGGATCCAGACCGCGCACCAGTACTCGAAAAGAGAACGGACAAGTCTCTTCAGTAGATCTGTCACCTCTTCTAGGTGTTCTGACATAAAACGCAGTCTTTAGTTTGCCTTCCCACAACATTTTCTGTGTGTTCTTTTTCAATTTAATTTGTTCGTAATTGAAATTCCCAGGTGTTAGTTAAATTTACAGTCTTTCGATTGGACTGATTTGCCGTGTAACCGACGTTTAACAGATTCCTATTAGCACTCATGTGGATGACATCACACTTTTCATTATTTGGGGTCAATTGCCAACTTTCGCACCACACAGCTATCTTTTCTAAAACGTTTTGCAACTTGTTTTGATCTTCTGATGCCTTTACTAGACGATGATGCTTCATCCGCAAAAAACCTAAGACGGCTGCTCAGATTGTCTCCTAAATCGTTATATAAATATAGAAACAGCAGAGGGCCCAAAGACCGAGGTTTTCTAAATCCGTGTTGACTGTGTGCCAATAGACCGTTCCATTCGAGGTAATTCATAATGTTCGGGCACAATATACGTTTCAGAATCCTGCTGCATCTCGACTTTAATGTATGCACCCGGAAATTAGTGGATTACTCCTTCTGCCTTTCTTGAATATTGGTGCGTTCAAAAAATGTTTAAATGTGTGTGAAATCTTATGGGACGTAAGTGCTAAGGTCATCAGTCCCTAAGCTTAAACACTACTTAATCTAAACTATCCTAAGGACAAACACACACACCCATGCCCGAGGGAGGACTGGAACCTGCGCCGGGACAATGTTGGTGCGACTGGAACTTTCTAGTCTTTGGATACGGATCCTTCGTTGAGAGAGCGTTTGTGTGTGATTAAGTATGGAGCTATTGCGTCAAAATACTCTGAAAGGAACCTAGTTGGTATACAGTCTGGACAGGAAGACTTGCTTTTATTTAGTGACTTGAGTCGCTACACTACTCTGAGGATATCTACTTCAAAGTTACTCAAGGTGGCAGCTCGTCTTGGTTCGAATTCTGGAATATTTACTTCGTCTTCTTTGGTGAAGGGATTTCAGAAGGCTGTGTTTAGTAACTCTACTTTGGCAGCACTGTCATCAATAGTATTTCCACTGCTATCGTGCACTGAAGGAACTGAACGATTGGTAGCACGTTCTGACCGTTGTTACAGAGCCTTTGTGACTATTTTGAAAAATAGTGTCATTTATCTGTGTTGTTTTGAGTTTAGAGCAGCATTCAATAAAAGTTACTTGGACTGGTGTACTACCATCAGGCCATTTCCTGGTGCCGTATACAGTACTTTCACGCACATCTACGTATGAAACAATTCATTTAAGAAACCGTGCCGGTTTCAACACCATTATTCAACACAGTGACTTCAGTTCGATTTAATCCAACTGTTGAATGGAATAAACACGACAATGAAAATTAGAACTCATCTCCCACGCTACCGTATGAGCACAGTTAATCGTCATTCATATTGACGCACTTACAGAATAGCATATCTCCGCCAATACAGTTAAACAATAATGGTCAGCAGCGACAGCGCAATGTTAATGTTTCAGTTTCTATCTAGTAGCTGCTGGTGCAATTAATCACCGAATATTGTTAGATATTTTATAAATTTGAGTGCGAATAAAATCATCTCTTGTACAAAATATAGATCAGTCGCGCATTATAGCAGTTACTGGATTTGACTGTTGTTCCGCACATAGGAACCATATTGTACTAGGTGAAATTATTTAGACGAATGTACATATTAGATTCTTAACTTGGTAGTTAACATATTATTCCAAATTCAGTGCGAATGAAGTGAGTGGTCAAGTTTACAACACAAGTTTTGCCCCTATGCCGTTAACACGAAACTGACACATTACCAGAGCGATTTAATATAGCCATTGCAGCAGACTGCCCATTCCAAGATATAGTAAATGCAATTTAACAAAAAAAAGTGTGTTACTGCCTCTGAATGGAGCTGGAAGAAAACAGAACGTATAGTGCAATGAAAAGTAGTCTTCACTACACATTTTATAAAGATTTGTACAATCTTGCTGCTGTTGTTGTCTTCAGTTCAAAGAATGGTTTGATGCAGCTTACCATGCTACTCTATCCTATGTGAAACCTATTCATCGCCGAACAACTACTGCAACCTCTTTCTGTATGGTTGGTGCATGTGAAAAGACGCTGATCACCACGCTGTTTAGTGCCCAACAATTTTAAATCCATCTAGCCATCGTATACTATTATTTCTTACAACTAGTGCGTCTAGCTTGTTTAGTATTAGGCTGTTGCATTAGCTCGTAGCGTTCTCGTTTTGCATGTTGGTATTCGGGTTGGTATGTGTTTATTTATCAATTGTCATTATTTATTTGTAGTTCATTGTTGCTGTTGAGTTTACACGTCGTCATTTTGTCATTTGGAGACATGGAGGTGGGTGTGGGCACTAGAAAATTGAGTGCCGAGTGGAGAAACCAGAACATTTCCGAATACTCTTCTGTTTGAGTTGAATAGAGGGATGACAGCAGCGAAGGCAACCAGAAACATTTGCATTGTGTATGGGGCATAATACCATGGAACGGAGCATGGCAAGAATATGGTTTTCTCATTTTAAGGGGCGGGGGGTCATTTTGACATTAGTGACTCGCACGTTCAGCAAGATCCTTCAAATGCAGTAATCCACAATGGTCTACGGCGGTGTACTCGAGAAATGGCAAAAATGACGAACTGTGAACGTTCCAACATCGTGCGACATTTGCATGCAATGGGGAAAGTTCTATTGTCGGATACATAGGTAGCACACTGTGCTAAAGAAGAATGCTGAAGATTTGATGAGTAGATCATATAACTAATGAGGAGGTGAATTGGAGAAAAGAGAAATTTGTAGCACAACTTGACTAGAAGAAGCCATGTTCTGTGGCATCAAGGGATCACAAATTTAGCATTGGACGGCAGCGAGGAGGGCAAAAGTCGTAGAGGGAGACCAAGACATGAATACACTAAGCAGATTCAGAAGGATGTAGGTTGCAGTACGTACTGGGAGATGAAGAAGCTTGCACAGGATAGAATTTAAGTTAAAGTAGGGTGCAATTCTAGTGACCGATGACCTCAGCAGTTTTGTCCCTTAGGAATTCATACACATTCGAACATGTGAACTGAGACGGTTTGCAGACGCAATTTAAGCACAACGACCAGGAAGCCTGTCTGGAGCGTTGCTAGTCCACGATAACGCCGTCCCGCATTCTGCTGGACTGGCAAAAAGCGCTATAGAGGGACTGGTCAGTCATTCCGCACCCACCTTATTCACCTAATCTTCAGCCCTCAACTTGGCCGCTCTCTATTTAACAATCTTCAAAGAATTTCCTTTCCGGATGAAAATGCACTCCGAACATGGCTCGACGTGCCCTTCGCTTCAGAACACGTGGTTTCTATAGTCGCGAAATCGAGAAATTACCCCACTGTTGGCAGACTGTTGTTAAATAGTGAATACATTATTGATTACTGAAGTCTCTGTTAGGAGTTTCTGTTGTGTTTATTAAACTTCTGGAAAAACGCTATGAATTTATGCAGCAACCTAATATTTCAACCAGCCTACTTTATTCATCCCTTGATCTCCCTCTGTAATTTTTACTACCCTTCCTTCCGTCTTCCGCCTTCCCCCCCCCCCCCCCCCCCCCACCCTGCCACACAAACACTCCCCCTCATTGCCAAACCGAGGCGTTTCCTTGATGCATCCTATCGACCAGTCCCTTCTTATAATCAAATTGTGCCATAGATTTTTTCGGCGATTCGATTCAGTAACTCTTCATTAATTACTCGATCTATCCCTCTATTATTCAGCGTTCTTCTATATAGTATATTTCTAAAGCTGCACTGCTTAAGGTCCACGTTTTACTTCCGTATAAGGCTACACTCCAGATACTTTCAGTAAAGACTTCCTAACACGTAAATTTATATCAAATAAAAACACATTCACCTTTTGCAGAAACGCTTTTCTTGCTATAGCTCTGCTGCATTGTATAACCTTCGGCCACTGTAAGATATTTTACTGTCCAAACAGCAAAACTCATCTAATGTATTTAGTGTCTCACTTCCTGAATTAATTCCCTGTCCGTAGGCTGATTTCACTCGACTACACTCCTTTAACCTTGTTTTAATTTTTTTATATCTATCTTATAATCTCATTTCAAGATCCTACCCATTCCGTTCAACTGCTGTTTACTCTTTTGCCGTCATTGACAGAACTGCGATGTCGTTGGCAAACCTCCAAGTTTTCGTGTCTTCTTTCTTAACTTTATGTCCTTTCCAAATTTCTCCTTGGTTTACATTACTGCTTGTCCGATGGGCAGATTGAACAACTTCAGGAGATAGGCTACAACCATGGCTAGTTGTCTTGTCAACTAGGAGTTCGTTTCCTGTCCTTCGACTGTTATAACTGCAGTCTGGTTTCTGTAGAAGCTCTAAATGAACTATCGGTCTCGTGTTTTATCATTGTTACCTTCAACATTTCAAAGAATATGGATCAGTGCACTTTGTCAAACCCTGTCTCTAATTATACAAAATGCTACAACAGTAGGTTTCCCTTTCTCCAACCTATTGTCTAATGTAGTGTCAGTATTGCCCGCTTGTTCCTACATTTCTCCGCAACCCAAACTGATCTTCCCTGAGATCGGCATCTACCAGTTTTCCCATTCGTTTATAAATATCTTGTGTCAGTAATTTGAAACCATGACTTTTTGAAATAGTAGATCTGTAATATTCGCACCTGTCAACATCTGCCGGTCGGGCGGCCGGACGGTTCTAGGGGCTACAGTCTGGAACCGCGCGACCGCTACGTCGCAGGTTCGAATCCTGCCTCGGGCATGGATGTGTGTGATGTCCTTAGGTTAGTTAGGTTTAAGTTGTTCTAAGTTCTTGGGGACTGATGACTTCAGAAGGTAAGTCCCATAGTGCTCGGAGCCATTTTTATTACATTCTTTATAAAATCTGAGCGTATATCATCCATTTCGTATATCTTGCACACCAGGTGGAATAATGTTGCCATGGATGGCTTTCACAAGCATCTCATTAATTGTGAGAGAGTGTCGTCCACTCCTAGGAGGACAAGCAAAGGTTGGACAAAAATATGCAAACACCGCGAGAAATGCATGCTTTATCATAAATGCGGATACTAGGCAAGCCTGCAGGTTGCGCTGTTGTATTTGACCACAAGCAGCAACTGTGCTATGTCCTCAACACGTTACAAGTGTCATTCGTTTACAGAACAGTAACAGAAACGCCCGAAACGGGAATACGTTGTGCCCAAGCCATAAAATCTGGAGTAAGGAGCAATGAAAGAAAGTCATTTAGTCGGATGAGTCTCGTTGCACACTGTTTTCAACTTCGGGCCGTGTTTTCATCCCACGAGTTAAACGTCGCGGGGTTCGGAGATGATTCGGGCAACAATTCGTTGGTACTGGCTGGAATTCATGGGTGCTTTGCAAGGTCGATTTACTGTCAAGTATTATCTGAGCCTTTTTGGCTGATCAAGTCCGTCCCACTGTACAATGTTTGCTTGTCCATGGTAAAGTTGCATTCTAAGACGACAGGGCCCCTTCCCACATAGCTCGTATCATCCGGGACTGGTTTTATGAGCACGAGCACGAATTTCCGCCTGTCACGTGCACACCACAATGACCAGATTTCAGTGTTATTTAGGTTTTTCTGGCTGATTTGGAGAGAAGAGTAGGTTGCCGTCACTGACCTCGATCATCGATACCTGAAGTTGCCACTATTTTGCACGAAGAATCGTGTGAGGTTCTCTTGAAAACCATAGAGAATGTGTTCCGAGGCGACTGACACCCGTTTTGAATGCCAACGGTTTTCGTACACTCATTAGGCATTTTAACGTGTTTTATTATAATTACTATTATTATCGAGTTAAGCCTCTGTGGAATGCGTGGTTACAACCAACTTCACTCCAGTATCCAGGTCTTGGTCTTGTTCTTGTTCCAGCTTTCACTTCCTCCCATTGTCTTCTGAGCCGCCCCCCCCCCCCCCCCCAAGAAGTGCCTGTTCATGCTCTTCATGTCTACATCTACGTGATTACTCTGCTATTCACAATAAAGTGCCTGGCAGAGGGTTCAATGAACCACCTTCATGCTGTCTCTCTACCGTTCCACTCTGGAACGGCACGAGATCAACGAGCACTTAATTTTTTCTGTGCGAGCCCTGATTTCTCTTATTTTATCGTCATTATCATTTCTCCCTACGTAAGTGGGTGCCGACAGAATGTTTTCGCAATCGGAGGAGAAAAGTGGTGATTGAAATTTCGTGAGAAGATCCCGTCACAACGAAAAACGCCTTTCTTTTAATGATTGCCACGTATCATGTCTGCGACACTATCTCCCCTACTTCGCGATGATACAGAACGAGCTACCCTTCTTTGTACTTTTTCGATGTCATCCGTCAGTTCCATCTGATGTGGATCCCACACCGCACAGCAATACTCCAGAACAGGGCGGACAAGCGTACTGTAAGCAGTCTCTTTAGAAGACCTGCTGCACCTTGTAAGTGTTCTGCCACTGAATCACACTCATTAGCTTGCTCTACCCACAATATTATCTATGTGATCGTTCCAATTTAGGTTATTTGTAATTGTAATCCCCAAGTATTTAGTTGAATTTACAGCCCTCAGACTTGTTTGACTTATCTCGTAATCGAAAACTTCACACGTTTTTTTTTTCTTTTAATTCAGTGTCAATTGCCACTTTTCGCACCATACAGATTTCTTATCTAAATCATTTTACAAGTCGTTTTGATCATCTGATGACTTCACAAGACGGCAAATGACTGTATCATCTGTAAACAATATAAGACGGCTACTCAGATTGTCTCCTACGTCGTTAATATAGAACAGGAACAGTAGAGCATCTACTATGACACTTCCTTGGGGAACGGCGGATATTACTTCTGTTTTACTCGATGACTTTCCGTCTATTATTACGAACTGTGACCTTTTTGACAGGAAATCACGAATCCAGTCGCACAACTGAGGCGATATTCCATAGCCACGCAGTTTGGTCCTCTTCGTCTTATGGACGTTGATGCCATTTTAAAACCTTGGTAGTTGTTCACCAGTCTTCTAAATTTGTTCCTGTCAGGAATTTCTCTTTCTGAGATACCAATCTGCCTAAGATCTTTTTCACATTCTTCGAACCATATTGGCCTTATTTTCTTAAGTTCGTTGAAACTTCATATTCTTTTTGTTAGTCGGTCACTGTCCACCCTCATGAGATTACCGTAAAATAACAATCGTCTCTTCTTAATGGATGCTGTGACAGGTTGTGTCTTGCTGTAAAAGTCCTCATTTGCTCTCATTCGCCATTGCCCATTAACCCATCTATTACCTAGGATTTTCCTAAATATTCTACGCTCTCGCTTTACCAGCCGCTCCGCTTGACCTTGTCTATTCGTGGTCAAAGTTTCGGACGCGTATAAGCCTTCAGGTTTTACAACTGTATTATAATGTAGGAACTTGGCCCCTATACTCATAGACTTTTTGTTATAGATATTCTTTTTCAGTTGATATACTTGCTCTAACTTCCTCATCCTCACATTGCTTCTTCTTCTAATCCATTCTCCTGGATGACTTCAC
This sequence comes from Schistocerca gregaria, assembly GCF_023897955.1. NCBI lineage: Eukaryota > Metazoa > Arthropoda > Insecta > Orthoptera > Acrididae > Schistocerca > Schistocerca gregaria. Next base: position 655,178,404 of record NC_064924.1, read on the forward strand.
CGAGATACCCGAAATTCTTAACTCGTCCGATTTTTCCCAGATTGGTTATCATCCATTCAGGTGCATCACAGATGTTCTTCATATATTTTGTCCTTTGAATAGAGATCTAGAGTCCAACTTTTTCAGCAGTTTCGGACAGCCTATTGATCTTGTTGATTGCTGACTATGTTGTTAGCAAAAATGACCAGGTCATCCGCAAAGGCCAAGCGGTCAATGTACACCCCTTTGTTCTTACTACCAAGTGTGAACCGCTCTTCATTTGTTTCTTCTTGGGCTAACTGCTTTCTCCACTCTCGAATGGCCTTTTCCAAGACGCAGTTGAGGAGGAGTGGGGATAGTCCATATCCTTTCTGACGCCCATTCTGATTATAAAGGGTAGTGATATCTCACCCATAAATTTTATTTTTGACGCTGTGTTAGTGGCAGCTTCTTTGATCAGCTTTCTTGACGTATCATCCACCCCAAACTCTTCCGAAATATTCCTTAATGCCTGTCAGTCGATGGAGTCAGATGTCTTATGAACGACCACGTGATGATGTTCTTCAGGTTAAAGATCTGTTCTGCGCAAGAACGGCCCTTTCGGAAACCAGCTGGATAATCATCTTCATCTACATTTACACTCCGCAAGCCACCCAACGGTGTGTGGCGGAGGGCACCTTACGTGCCACTGTCATTACCTCCCTTTCTTGTTCCAGTCGGGTATGGTTCGCGGGAAGAACGACTGCCGGAAAGCCTCCGTGCGCGCTCGAATCTCTCTAATTTTACATTCATTATCTCATCGGGAGGTATAAGTAGGGGGAAGCAATATATTCGATACCTCATCCAGAAAGTCACCCTCTAGAGACCTGGACAGCAAGCTACACCGCGATGCAGAGCGCCTCTCTTGCAGAGTCTGTAACTTGAGTTTGCTAAACATCTCCGTAACGCTATCACGCTTACGAAATAACCCTGTGACGAAACGCGCCGCTCTTCTTTGGATCTTCTCTATTTCCTCTGTCAACCCCGGCCTGGTACGGATCCCACACTGATGAGCAATACTCAAGTATAGGTCGAACGAGTGTTTTGTAAGCCACCTCCTTTGTTGATGGACTACATTCTCTAAGGACTCTCGCAATGAAACTCAATCTGGCACCCGCCTTACCAACAATTAATTTTGTATGATCATTCCACTTCAAATCGTTGTGTACGCATATTCCCAGATATTTTACAGAAGTAACTGCTGCCAGTGTTCCGCTGTCATATAATCATACAATAAAGGATCCTTCTTTCTATGTATTCGCAATACATTACATCCCCCAATCAGTTGGTCAAGATGACCTATTCTGTTCCGTATCGCTTTGGAGAGAATCTTATATGGAACAGATACTAATGAGATGGCCCTTTAGCTATTGACATTTTTTTTATCGCCTTGTTTTGTGTAAAGGATGGATTTAAGCTGACTGACATTTAATGTGTTGTTTTTGGTGTATCCATATTTTTTGTCAAACCCTCCCACCGTACACGCAGAAAGAAGCAGATACACGGTCAAATCCGGCGGCATCGGTGTGTGTGTGTGTGTGTGTGTGTGTGTGTGTGTGTGTGTGTGTGTCCAGAACCCCTACATGAGGCTACGAGATGTCGATATTCCTCGTTTCAGGTAGCTGTCATCACAAAGAGCTGATAGGTGCGAGGTGGAGGTCCGTTATCTGCTGTTCGCAGAACTCGGGTTGAAGCGATAAAGCAACAGCACTCGCGAAGAGTCCGGCACAGATGATTGCGGCGCAGACAGTCCAGTTTAGCAGAATTGTATGACTCACCGCTCACTCGAGCTGTTCAGCTGGCTTTCTTAATGTCTTCTAAATAACGGAATCGCGAACAAGCCACAACGAATAAGGCAGTCCAGTATCAGTGGAAAACCGTAATTATCGCCCCGCGTATTTTACAAGCATCAGCGTCTCGGTACTGCCAAGTGGAAGTGAATGTGTTACCGCTTGCCGTGCTTATCAAAGAGCGTTATGTGCCGTGAAGTGTTGTGAAACTCGAGTTGTCGCGGAACACTTTTCTTTTGGCAATCTCCATTCGAAACCTGATAAGAAAAGGGTAGAGCGGGAATACATGAAACTTCGGAGGCTATAGCACAACAATATGGAGACAGAACAGCGTGAGGAACAGTTTCGCGTTTTGCATTTGTATCTGCAGATAAAGTGTGTCCCATTTGTGTTGACAACCCGAGCGGTTCTAGGCGCTTCAGTCTGGAACAGCGCTGCGGTCGCAGGTTCGAATCCTGCCTCGGGCATGGATGTGTGTGATGTCCTTAGGTTAGTTAGGTTTAAGTAGTTCTAAGTTCTAGGGGAATGATGACCTCAGATGTTAAGTCCCATAGTGCTCAGAGCCATTTGAACCAAAAGGACGTCACACACATCCATGCCCGTGGCAGGATTCGAACCTGCGACCGTAGCAGCAGCGCGGTTCCGGACTGAAGCGCCTCGAACCGCTCGGCCACAACGGCCGGCCATGACGCTACTCACAAGGAGCTATGCGCGTCGATGATGATGATGATGATGATGATGATGATACTGAGGAAGTGTTATAGCTACTAGCCGGCGAATTCACTGTCCGATAGTAAGCTCACCCAGTGTAAACGTGCTCAGTAGCCAACTGGCAGACTGTAAACAATGTACGAAAAAAGTTGACAGTCAGGCTGACGTGTGGATGGTTAGCCAGTAAACCAGCCGTGTGTCATCACAGCTGCTAGTGAACTAGCTGCGAGCTGTCTCGGTATTCCATAAAATGTTGACGGAACTACACTGTTCCGCAAAACTTAGGCACGAGCTAGATAGTGTACCATAACTTTTTAATTACTCTTTGGAAAATAATGAAAGTGCGAGAGCATGTTGCCAGAAGTCTCCGGTAGCTCACAGAAATCTGGATGTCACATAGCGTGATGTTAACATGATTATAACGGCAAATGGGGCTGGCCCCGCAACAGGAGACAACTGAACCAACTAAGCAACTGGAAAAGACGTGTATACAAGGTGAAAAGTAATTAAACCGACAAACTCTGGGAGGTTGTAGGGGACATCAAAACAAATATTTTCCCATAATGTCATTCTTTCCTACGAGGAAACACTCTGCCTCTGCCAATCCATGTTTCTGGGAACCGTCGGTCCAGAAATCGGACCACACGATGACTGAAATGTGCCGGCGCCCCGTCATGTTCGAACCACATGCGTTGTCTTGTAGGGAGTTGGACGTTTTCCAGCAATTTAGGCAATGCTCTGGCGAGAAAATTCCAATAGTGCTTGCCATTTAATGGCCTATGTAACAGATACGGCCCAATTAAACAGACCCCAACAACACCGGCCCACACCTTAACGAAGAACCACACTTAATGAGCGCTGGTAACTGTGACATGTGGGTTATCCTCACTCCAAACATGCGAATTGTGCATGTTGAAGACTCCATCACGCCCGAACGTTGGTTCCTAGGTAAACAACACAGAGGATGGAAATGTAGGATGCATTTCACACTGTTCCAGGTACCACTGCGAAAACTGTGCTCTGGGTGGATAATCAACTGGTTCCAGGTTGTGGACACGCTGTAAGTGAAATGGACATACCAATTGCTCTCGAAGGACTGTTCTTACATTCGTCTGATTCGTCCCCATGTTACGTGCAATTGCACGAGTGCTGATTGAAGCATCCCGCTCCACATGCTGCAAGACAGCTTCCTCAAATTGCAGCGTTCTTACCGTGCGACGGCGCCCCTGTGCAGGTAATCTGCTAAATGACCCGGTCTCACGCAGACGTTGGTACACAGCAGCAAAGGTCGTATGATGCGGGATACGGCGATTAGGATATTATTGTTGATAAACCCTCTGTGCAGCTCGTCCGTTGTCGTGCGCTACGTAGTACGCACCAACCGTTTCAGTGCACTCACTCCAGGTGTATCGCTCTATTAATAAACAGAGACAATGCACTACTACACTGGTGGACAGAAGTTTCCTACAACTGAAGAGCGCAAACCGGCCTCTATCAACTGAAAATCGTAATCCTGCCTCTATCAACTGAAAATCGTAATACGGCCTCTAACAACTGAAGAGCGTAATACGGCCTCCACCAGTTTAAATAATCCTCATAGGAAAAAATGACATTAGGAAAAAATATTTGTTTTATGTCCCCTACAACCTCCCAGAATTTGTCGGTTTAAATACTTTTCACCCTGTATATGTGATTTCTATTCTTTAGGACATGCTCGAAAGAACGGACACCGCGCATATAATTAAGGCGAGGACGGCCAATGATCCTTCCAATGCAGACGCGCATCAAGCTCGGTCTCTTACGAGAATCGTCAAAATGTCACACGTAATGAGGACAATGGACAAGGTGCACAACATCAGCACAGCTGATACGTTGGGTCTGACGGGAGGCGTAGTAGGGTAGTCCATGCTGCTGCGATGAACACTCTCACCAGATGGCGTAGCGGCCGGCGTATCTGCCTGGCCAGCAGGAGATCTGGGTTCGAATCTCGGTCCGGCACAATTTTTTAAGTTTCCCCATTGATTTAAATAATATCCATTGGTAGCTAATGATTTGACACCATTGTCTTCAAGGCACGAAGGAATTAAACAGCGAGCAGTTGACGGCCGTTGTAGCCGAGCGGTTCTAGGCGTTTCATTCTGGAACCGCACGACCGTCTACATGTATACTCCGAAGCCACCTTGCGTTGTGTGGTGAAGGGTACTTCGTGCACCACTGTCTCTCTGCTATTTCTCTTGTTCCAGTCGCATGTGGCTCGCGGGAACAGTGATTTCACGTAACCCTCCGTATGGGCCCGAATCTCTAATTTTATCTTCATGGTCTTTACGCGAGATGTACAGTCTTAGGCAAAAAAAGTGATCGCCGGCAGGCCGCCACAGAGGCTAAGTCCGAGCCGTTCACTGAAGACAGCGAAGTACAGTCGATCGGCCCTCAAAATTCTAAGGCCGGCTATATGCACGATCTGGCAACACTGTACAATGCTGGTGTCTAGCGGACGTACTGTCCTTTCCTCTAGGGGCTGTAAGGCTCGTGGCCTAGTGAAGCCGGCACGGTAGCTCTTCGTGTTCGTTCAGGGGGCTGGCTGCCCTCTGCAAAAACAAAACTATTGTTAGGTTGACTGACTGGCGGACCCTCTAGCACACGCTAAGATACAAACACGAAGATATTGTCTTGGCTCTGAACGCAGTGTGCCGACATCACTATATGCACATTCATCGCGTAGCCAAAGTGTAACTCTGTTCTTAGATCCGGTGGAGGATATGGAACCAGTATCACGTTGTAAGTCATCAGAATATTAAACAGTGGTTGCCGACTCTCTTCTTACCACAGTAGGAAGAGAACCTACTTGCAAAGGAAAAAAAAGTGACATCAAGATATGCGCAATATACACAGACGGATTGAAAGAACTTATCTGCACACGATATTACTGCACACAAGTAAATAGCTTTTCTGAAAAGCGTATACTTCATTCCCCTCTCTCGCATCGAGGCACTAGTTTTTGTATGAAGTGAGAAAAATGTTTTAGGGTGTGAAGCATAATAAGATACCAGACTCTAATTGCAGTCCCGATTGGACACATTATAAGACCCAAGAGTCTTTCCTTTCATACATAACTGCCGCTCGCAAACTCTTCTTTATGAATTTGCAGATATCGAGTTTTTTCTTGTGATTGAACCTTGTGTTACTTTACTCATTATGGTACGGGGATAATGGATCTTTAAGGATGGACAGTACCCTCCTCTCGTTTCCCCTTACCTCAGTGAACATCTCTGCATATGGTGCATTCAGCACTGACTCAACTGGATCACATTTGCCACAACACTTTAGAGTTCATACATGAGATAACACAGTTGACAGGTCATTCAGAGAGCATGCAGTAAGTCGACAGGACACAGATTCAAAATAAAATTAACGTCGCTCTCTGTGTCATATTCATCCCAAAATGGAGTATTCATCGAAGCAGTCGAGTGTTCCAGAGACTGAAAATTAGGTAATTCCCATTCGAATAATTCGATAGCCGAAAGGGCCAGTTAGTGTGAAACTGTCCTGAATTTATGCAGATCAAACTCAAGAATCGAGGGACACTGAAAATATAAATTCTCACCTATAAGGCGCCTTACACGTTTCTTGACAAAGCATCAGCAGCATTTACATTGTACCCATCGCTAATAGATGGCAGTGACAACTGTATAATCAAAATGCTACGGTTGCTCAGACAATGTGGCAGCGTCACGCCGTCCACCAGCTTTGCAAGACGTTAGTGTTGGTGCATTTAATGTAGCCTGACTACTTGAATAAAGACAGCTCTTATGAGGCTCTGACTGTTACCATCCTTCCCCACAAGCTATACACTGCTGTGTGAAAACTAACACCTTCGCTGCTATGTCGCAACATGTTTCAATCAAGATGAAGCAGAGAATAGAACCAAAAACCGTTAACACTTGGAGGGAAACACCCCCAGTCTGCTCAGTCCAATATGCGAGGCACCTACTCATTATTAGTAACCAAACATAGAATTAATTCTATGGTAAATACATTAATTCTGCATATAACTTCTTAGGCAAATTACCGTCTGCTGAAATAACTACCATTACACGTGTTCTGCATGTTACAGTTAGTTAAGTAAGCAGTTTGATGTAGTATTGCTGATGTTGTTGTTGTGGTCTTCAGTCCTGAGACTGGTTTGATGCACCTCTCCATGCTACTCTATCCTGTGCAAGCTTCTTCATCTCCCAGTACGTGCTGCAGCCTACATCCTTCTGAATCTGCTTAGTGTATTCATCTCTTTGTCTCCCTCTACGATTTTTACCCTCCACGCTGCCCTTCAATGCTAAATTTGTGATCCCTTGATGAAAGGAACATGTCCTACTAACAGGTCCCTTCTTCTTGTCAAGTTGTGCCACAAACTCCTCTTCTCCCCTATTCTATTCAATACCTCCATACAAATACTTTCAGAAATGACCTCCTGACATTTACATCTATACTCGCTGTTAACAAATTTCTCTTCTTCACCAACGCTTTCCTTGCCATTGCCAGTCTACATTTTATATCTTCTCTACTTCGACCATCAGTTATTTTGTTCCCCAAATAGCAAAACTCCTTTACTACTTTAAGTGTCTCATTTTCTAATCTAATTCCCTCAGCATCACCCGACTTAATTCGACCACATTCCATTATCCTTGTTTTGCTTTTGTTGATTTTCATCTTATATCCTCCTTTCAAGACACTGTCCATTCCGTTCAACTGCTCTTCCAAGTCCTTTGCTGATTCTGATAGAATTACAATGTCATCGGCGAACCTCAAAGTTTTTATTTCTTCTCCATGGATTTTAATACGTACTCCGCATTCCTTTACTGCTTGCTCAATATACAGATTGAATAACATCGGTGAGAGGCTACAACCCGGTCTCACTCCCTTCCCAACCACTGCCTCCTTTTCATGCCCCTCGACTCTTACAACTGCCATCTGGTTTCTGTACAAATTGTAAATAGCCTTTCGCTACCTGTATTTTACCCTGCCACCTTTAGAATTTGAAAGAGAGTATTCCAGTCAACATTGTCAAAAGCTTCGCTAAGTATACAAACGCTAGAAACGTAGGTTTGCCTTTCCTTAGTCTAGCTTCTAAGATAAGTCGTAAAGTCAGTATTGCCTCACGTGTTCCAACAAATCTACGGAATCCAAACTGACCTTCCCCGAGGTCGGCTTCCACCAGTTTTTCCATTCGTCTGTAAAGAATTCGCGTTAGTATTTTGCAGCTGTGACTTACTAAACTGATAGTTCGGTAATTTTCACATCTGTCAACACCTACTTCCTTTGGGATTGGAATTATTATATTCTTCTTGAAGTCTGAGAGTATTTCGTCTGTCTCATACATCTTGCTCACCAGATGGTAGAGTTTTGTCAGGACTGGCTCTCCCGAGGCCGTCAGTAGTTCCAATGGAATGTTGTCTACTCCCGGGGCCTTGTTTCGACACAGGTCTTTCAGTGCTCTGTCAAACTCTACACACAGTATCGTATCTCCCATTTCATCTTCATCTTCATCCTCTTCCAATTCCATAATATTGTCCTCAAATACATCGCCCTTGTATAGACCCTCTATATATTCCTTCCACCTTTCTGCTTTCTCTTCTTTGCTTAGAATTGAGTTTCCATCTGAGCTCTTGATGTTCATACAAGTGGTTCTCTTATCTCCAAAGGTCTCTTTAACTTTCCTGTAGGCAGTATCTATCTTACCCCTAGTGAGATAAGCCTCTACATCCTTACATTTGTCCTCTAGCCATCCCTGCTTATCCATTTTGCACTTACTGTCGATCTCATTTTTGAGACGTCTGTATTCCTTTTTGCCTGCTTCATTTACTGCATTTTTATATTTTCTCCTTTCATCAGTTCCCTTGTCTAGCCCTCGTCTTTTTACCTACTTGATCCTCTGCTGCCTTCACTACTTCATCCCTCAAAGCTACCCATTCTTCTTCTACTGTATTTTTCCCCCATTCCTGTCAATTGTTCCCTTATGCTCTCCCTGAAACTCTGTACAACCTCTGGTTCTTTTATTTTATCCATGTCCCATCTCCTTAAATTTCCACCTTTTTGCAGTTTCTTCAGTTTTAACCTACAGGTCATAACCAATAGATTGTGGTCAGAGTCCACATCTGCCCTTGGAAATGTCTTACAATTTAAAACCTGGTTCCTAAATATCTGTCTTACCATTATATAATCTATCTGATACCTTTTAGTATCTCCAGGCTTCTTCCATGTATACAGCCTTCTTTTATGATTCTTGAACCAAGTATTACCTATGATTAAGTTGTGCTCTGTGCAAAATTCTACCAGGCGGCTTCCCCTTTCATTTCTTTGCCTCAATCCATATTCACCTACTACGTTTCCTTCTTTCCCTTTTCCTACTACCGAATTCCAGTCACCCATGACTATTAAATTTTCATCTACCTTCACTATCTGAATAATTTCTTTTATTTGATCATACATTTCTTCAATTTCTTCGTCATCTGCAGAGCTAGTTGGCATATAAACTTGTACTATTGTAGTAGGTGTGGGCTTCGTATCTATCTTGGCCACAATAATGCGTTCACTATGCTGTTTGTAGTAGCTTACCCGCATTCCTATTTTCCTATTCATTATTAAACCTACTCCTGCACTACCCCTATTTGATTTTGTGTTTATAACCCAGTAGTCACCTGACCAGAGGTCTTGTTCCTCCTGCCACCGAACTTCGCTAATTCTCACCATATCTAACTTTAACCTATCCATTTCCCTTTTTAAATTTTCTAACCTACCTGCCCGATTAAGGGATCTGACATTCCACGCTCCGATCCGTAGAACGCCAGTTTTCTTTCTCCTGATAACGACATCCTCTTGAGTAGTCCCCGCCCGGAGATCGGAATGGGGGACTATTTTACCTCCGGAATATTTTACCCAAGAGGACGCCATCATCATTTAATCATACAGTAAAGCTGCATGCCCTCGGGAAAAATTACGGCCGTAGTCTCCCCTTGCTTTCAGCCGTTCGCAGTACCAGCACAGCAAGGCCGTTTTGGTTATTGTTACAAGGCCAGATCAGTCAATCATCCAGACTGTTGCCCTTGCAACTACTGAAAAGGCTGCTGCCCCTCTTCAGGAACCACACGTTTGTCTGGCCTCTCAACAGATACCCCTCCGTTGTGGTTGCACCTACGGTACGGCTATCTGTATCGCTGAGGCACGCAAGCCTCCCCACCAACGGCAAGGTCCATGGTTCATGGGGGAAGTTCCAGACATTTATGTCTACATCTTGCGTTCCTTATTCCTTGTCCTGACAACAAGTGCTTCTCCTCTCAAGTTAGCAGCAGCTCGAGTCGAACTAACAATTCACATATTCGCTGGAGTCAATTTTTACACAGTTTTATGAGCCCGCTTTTCAGGCAATTCTTGGTTTGGAGCATAACGTTATTCCTAGCATATGAAGATTCTCCTTGGATGTTCAAGTTTTACAATGAAAGCTGAGTTGTTCTTTGATTTGTGTTCCTCTGTTTTGGGTGTCTGTTCCAATGACAGCATTCCTATGAGAAACATTTTAAAAGTCTGCAACTATCAAAAGACGTGTTACTGTGTCATAATGTATGCAACAAAACCACTCGAGAGGCTCCAGACATGAGGATCGCGTTTGGTGAATTATCTTTTCAGTTTTCAATGTGCTTACGACAGTATAACAGAGATAATTGTAACAGTTACTGATTTATGATGTTTTATCTGCATACGGAGCATCTGAGTACCATTAGTAACTACACTGTAGTTCAGAAACGCGAATTAAACCCATTGACATACACTTTCGGTATTCAGGCCCCCATTCGCCTCGTCTTTCAGACACAATAGGTGCTCACTTCCGCGCTAGCTTTCATATCGTCTGGTGAAACTAATTCTTACTGATCGCAGTGTAACTGAAACTTGGAAACAACGTAGAACATGTTTGGCAACGGTATAACAACCGAGTTACTTCCTGGGTGACATATAAATATTCTGTCAGATTCGCGTGATATTTCCGTGTCAGTTCGATTGAATAATCTGAGTGAAAGGTATGACATCGGCATATCACTTTATACGTTTGAGTCCGGGAAGGTCATTCCATGCGGAAATTGCAACTAATCTAATCTTTTACGTTTGCAGTTCATCACTTCTAACCTCCACTGGGACAATAAGGAAGAGGCAACTACAGCAATGATTCAGTGGCATTAAGGTAGCCGGAACGGTAGCTCAGCGTGTTCGGTCAAAGGGTTACTCGCTCTCTGTAACAAAAAACTGACTAAAAAGTTGAACTGTAATGGAGGTCATGGGACGTCCACATCGAATAAATGGAACGAACAATAACGAACAAAATGAGATAGTAAGAAAAATAAATAAAGGTAACGTAATTGCTTCTGAAGCGAAGAGTGCTTTGGGCCACGGTTTCAGTCTCGCCGAAGGCCAGGTTTCTTAGCCGTTGCGTGACGGAGCTACAGGTAGGCAGATTCAAAATCAATAAATAAATCATGACTGTGAAATGCCAAATTTTCATACTGTTCCAGTTTGATGTAGGTCAGCAAATAAACACAGATCCTTTCGAAGTCCAGAATGAGTAATATCTTATTAATTCGTGCTGTTGTAGGCAAAAAATGGCTCTGAGCGCTATGGGACTTAACATCTGAGGTCATCAGTCCCCTAGAACTTAGAACAACTTAAACCTAACTAACCTAAGGACATCACACACATCCATGCCCGAGGCAGGATTCGAACCTGCGACCGTAGCGGTCGCGCGGTTCCAGACCGTTGCGCCTAGAACCGCTCGGGGTTAACGTGGTAATGAATCACAGGTTTTAATTGCCGGCACGAAACACCAGCTGCCGTAGACACGGCCTGGGGAAGGCACCGTAGTTCACAACGTACCTATTGTGCCACCAGCTGCAAAATGTTATGTTCACACTTTCCTTTACTCCAGGAGATATTCTTTCTTACTGCTCAACCATCAATTTCCTCTTGAGAGATTAACAAAAAAATGTTGAAATGTGTGTGGAATCTTATGGGACTCAACCGCTAAGGTCATCAGTCCCTAAGCTTACACACTACTTAACCTAAATTATCCTAAGGACAAACACACACACCCATGCCCGAGGGAGGACTCGCACCTCCGCCGGGACCAGCCGCACAGTCCATGACCGCAGTGCCTCAGACCGCTCGGCTAAGAGGTTAACATAAAGACGCCATAACTAGACACTAGTAACAATATTGCATAGGAATTCTCAATGAACGAAATGATTGCGTTCAAACTAAAATGCAGAGTCACTCCTTTGATTTGTGTTGCTTTCAATCAGAGCCTATTGTACTCCTACACCCGACTTCCGAACCTTATCTATTGAATGCAAATTGCATTTAGTACTTAAAGGGCCGCGGTTCATCACGTATGACAATTATCGAGACTTCCTAAATACATATAATAAGTCATCAGACGACAAGCGAAGTTTCAACAAACAGTACAATCTTTTACTGGCATGTTTTGTCCAAAAGCACTCGCTCCAAACACAGTGAGTGTTCCAACCTGCCTTGCTGCCTTCACGCCCCTGTTATACCCAGGACAAACATACGTTGCAAATGTTCAACTTTTTCCACTTGCGACTCTATTTTACAAGCCTCGAACAAAATTGTAAGCTTCGAGAATGCAAAATCCGATATGTAACTGCAATACAAGAGAACTTAAAATTAGAAAGTGACAGTTGATTAACACAATCATAGCACCGCCTCCACCTTGTCATACGACGCCTCATGAAGGGGCCGCTGTATAAGGCGAAGAAACTCCCGAGCATAAACCTGGTCTTGACACAGCTGCCACCTGTATGGCGGGCTTCTTGTGCAGATTTATGGTATTACAAGTGGTTCACAAAGTGAATTATTTTTAAGCTCCATCAGACTAAGTACTTTCGCAGACAAGGAATGAAGTGGATTCGATTACTCTACTTATTGGCTACACTGCGCAATGTTTACCACTTTTTTTTTTAGCGGACCTATCTTCTCATATAGCTAAGTTTAATCTCCGAAAATAGAAGAAACAAAAATCGAATCTACCCCTAATTGGGACCGCCGCTTTAACTCTACCACAAAAAAATGGACTATCCCTCTTCCGGCGTTAACCCTAGCTATTCCCAAAAATTCTCTCAAAGGGTAGGTCCCATGCGTCTATGATTTGTTTCTTTTAATTATTTTATTTGTTTTATGTAGTTACATGATTATAATTAGTAAATCTGTACAAATGACCGAGCGAGGTGGCGCAGTGGTTAGCACACTGGACTGGCATTCGGGAGGACGACGGTTCAATCCCGCGTCCGGCCATCCTGATGTAGGTTTTCTGTGATTTCCCGAAATCGTTCCAGGCAAATGCCGGGATGGTTTCTGTGAAAGGGAACGGCCGACTTCATTCCCCGTCCTTCTCTAATCCGATAAGACCGATGACCTCGCAGTTTGGTCTCTTCCCCCAAACAATCCAACCCAAATTCTGTACCATTGAAAATGTTATACAACAAAATGTTACAATAAAATGTGATTCAAAGTATAAGGTAAAATAGCTTTGTGTATTGCTTGCGCAACTTCAGCGATAAGAATCTTTCTTCAAAACACGGTGCAACTGGAGTTTTCTTGTCCACTGCCACTTGCGTTTTCTATGTTCATCATAACCGTCTAAAATAGCTTCAGCATTGCTAAGGCCTCACTAAATACTGCATTCCTGGAATCAACTAATCGCTTTCCTTTCGCACTGCTTGGAATTCAGGTAATTCTGTCTTCGATGAGATGCTGCGCCGTACGTTACACTGAGCCTGGAACTTCCCAACTAGCGTGGAAGCGATGGCAAGGGGGGGGGGGGGGGGGGAGGTTACGAAAACGCTGAGTAAAGAATTATCACGGTGTGCGTGGAAGAGCGGTGTGAGCGTTTTGCAGATACCACCAGTAATAAAGTTCCACATTCTCCTGATCGCCGAAGATGTACGCGATTGTCATTTCTTTGAACCATGTAAGCACATGATTATGGCAAGGGGAAAGTAACAGTGATTCGGATACAGGAGGAATAGAAGCTCAGTCTCGTCAGGTAGGCGACATAAAAATGAAAAAAAAACTTGCATACTTTGCCTACTTTCATTCTATAATGTCATATGGTATTTTGGGGTAACTCCAAAAGCGTGTAATACGTATTACTTGTGGAGTTAACTCACGGACGTCCTGTAGAAACCTCTTCAAAGAACTGGGTACACTAACTACTGCCTCTCAGTATATTTACTCCTTAATGAAATTTGTCCTAAATAATATATCTCTTTTTCCAACAAACAGCTCAGTTCATATATACAATACCAGGAACAAAAATGATCTGCACAAGGACTTAAAAGCACTTACTTTAGTTCAAAAAGGGGCTCACTACTCAGGAACACTCACCTTCAATAATTTGCCAGCAAATATAAAAAATTTAGTTACAAATAAAGATCAGTTTAAAAGGAGCCTGAGAGACTTACTAGTGGCCAACTCTTTCTACTCCATTGACGATTTTTTTAATAGAAAGAAATGAAGTAGATATTCATACTATTAGTATTGTTATTTCAGTTTTAAAAAAATTGACATATTCCACATCCACGATGATCTCTTCAGCACGGATCTATGGAACGAAAATCTAATCTAATCTAATCTAATGAAAATGCCGTGTGACTAGGGCCTCCCGTCGGGTAGACCGTTCGCCTGTGCAAGTCTTTGGAGTTGAAGCCACTCCGGCGACTTGCATGTCGATGGGGATGTAATAATGATGATAAAGACAACACATCACCCAGTCCCTGAGCGAAGAAAATCTCCGACCCAGCCGGGAATCGAACCCGGGCTGACATTCAGTCGTGCTGACCAGTGAGCTACCAGGGGAAGACTAGTCTCGTCACGTGGAACACGTACTATGTAACAAGCTAAGGAGGAGGAGCTTAGTGTTTAACGTCCCGTCGACAACGAGGTCGTTAGAGACGGAGCGCAAGCTCGGGTGAGGGAAGGATGGGGAAGGAAATCGGCCGTGCCCTTACAAAGGAACCATCCCGGCATTTGCCTGAAGCGATTCAGGGAAATCACGGAAAACCTAAATCAGGATGGCCGGAGACGGGATTGAACCGTCGTCCTCCCGAATGCGAGTCCAGTGTGCTAACCACTGCGCCACCTCGCTCGGTAACAAGCTAAGGGGTGTCTAAGTCGCCATACGCGGACGGCGACATGCACGTGAATCTATGTTCATCAGTGTCCAGTAGGCCGCAGTCGAGGCAAAGTGGGGAGTTGGCTAATCCGATTGCGTGGAGCCGGTGTCTCGTCGAAGATTTATTGCAGGACGGAGTGGCCGTGCGGTTCTAGGCGCTACAGTCTGGAACCGAGAGTCCGCTACGGTCGCAGGCTCTAATCCTGCCTCGGGCATGGATGTGTGTGAAGTCCTTAGGTTAGTTAGGTTTAATTAGTTCTAAGTTCTAGGCGACTGATGACCTCAGAAGTTAAGTCGCATAATGTTCAGAGCCATTTGAACCATTTTTGAAGATTTATTTATTTATTTATTTATTTATTTATTCACCGTGATCAGATTAGGGCCATCAGGCCCTCTCTTACATCGGACCAGTGTTCCACACATGCAGCATTTCACACTTTAGAGTTACATCATAACACTAGTTTAAATAAGAAAATTACTCTAGTGACAGTATGAATAAAGACATAACAAAGTAATGCTGGCAGTATTTTTACAACAGGTGCTATTTACATACAAATTGTGATAAAGGCAATAATAATAACAGTAAAAAACAAATAATAATGATAAACATGAGAAAAATTGGCAATAGTAATGAGGAATTGTGCAGATGTAGCCGGCCGCGGTGGTCTCGCGTTGTAGGCGCGCAGTCCGGAACCGTGAGACTGCTACGGTCGCAGGTTCGAATCCTGCCTCGGGTATGGCTGTGTGTGATGTCCTTAGATTAGTTAGTTTTAAGTAGTTCTAAGTTCGAGGGGACTGATGACCATAGCAGTTGAGTCCCCTAGTGCTCAGAGCCATTTGAACCATTTTTTTGTGCAGATGTACATTAATATCTTGGTGTGTAAAGTAGATGTTTAGCAGATTAGCGAGTTTTGGGGAAGGGAGGGGGAAAGAGGGAAGTGATGAGGTGAAGTGCGTTCATGTACAGAGGAAGGCATTACTGTTGCTTAATTAGATAGGTCATTAACTGTTTTTTGAAGCCTGACATGTTTTTAAGTTCTCTGACATAACGAGGGAGGTTATTCCAGAGTCTAGTTCCCGCTACTGTAAAGGACTTGGCGAAGGTGACGGAGCGATGCAGTGGAACAGAGAGGATTTTATTATGATGGGAACGTGTGTTTCTGTCATGTTGTTCCGACATAAGCGTTAAGGACGAGGAGAGATATGAGCGACAGTGTACACTTATAAGGCAGTAGATGAGACAGTGTATGGAAATCTCTGCGTTTGTCTGAACGCAGCCAGGACAACTTGATACCCCATCGCAATTACGGCGGTTGGAAGAAAGTGGTGGTGTATCGTTATCCACCCTTGTGGCTAGTTAACATTTGAGTACATGGTTTCTACCACTCTTCGCGCAACTGCCCGCAGAAGGCTAGTTAACATTTGAGTACATGGTTTCTACCACTCTTCGCGCAACTGCCCGCAGAAGGATGGTGTAAAAATCTCTCGCCTCGGCGGGGGCGTTTTAGGGAGACCCGAGGCCACATTGCAGCTGTTTTCCAAAGCAGAGGTTAAAAATAGCGCTTCAGTTGTAAATTACTTTATTTTCACACGGCTGGTTTCGGACTGTTATAAGCCCATCCTCAGGTGTCGTAGCTGTGCCGTACAGCGAGTTCTGCGCTCATAGGCAGCACATCGCGCCTGGTACACGCGGCACTTGGGGACCACAGCACAGCAATGACACCTGTTGTTGTTGTTGATGTGGTCTTCAGTTCTGAGACTGGTTTGATGCAGCTCTCCATGCTACTCTATCCTGTGCAAGCTTTTTCATCTTCCAGTCCTTACTGCAACCTACATCCTTCTGAATGTGCGTAGTGTAGTCATCTCTTGGTCTCCCTTTAGGATTTTTACCCTCCACGTTGCCCTCCAATACTGAATTGGTGATCCCTTGATGCCTCAGAACATGTCCTACCAACCGATCCCTTCTTCTGGTCAAGTTGTGCCACAAACTCCTCTTCTCCCCGATCCTGTTCAATACTTCCTCATTAGTTAAGTGATCTACCCATCTAATCTTCAGCATTCTTCTGTAGCACCACATTTCGAAAGCTTCTATTCTCTTCTTGTCCAAACTATTTATCGTCCATGTTTCACTTCCATACATGGCTACACTCCATACAAATACTTTCAGAAACGACTTCCTGACACTTAAATCAATACTCGATATTAACAAATTTGTCTTCTTCAGAAACGCTTTCCTTGCCATTGCCAGCCTACATTTTATATCCTCTCTACTTCGACCATCATCAGTTATTTTGCTCCCCAAATAGCAAATCTCCTTTACTACTTTAAGTGTCTCATTTCCTAATCTAATTCCGTCAGCATCACCCGACTTAATCCGACTACGTTCCATTATCCTTGTTTTGCTTTTGTTGATGGTCATCTTATATCCTCCTTTCAAGACACTGTCCATTCCGTTCAACTGCTCTTCCAAGTCCTCTGACGTCTCTGACAGAATTACAATTTCATCGGTGAACCTCAACGTTATTTTTTCTTCTCCATGGATTTTAATACCTACTCCGAACTTTTCCTTTTTTTTCTTTACTGCTTGCTCAATATACAGATTGAATAACTTCGGGGAGAGGCTACAACCCTGTCTCACTCCCTTCCCAACCACTGCTTACCTTTCATGCCCCTCGACTCTTATAACTGCCATCTGATTTCTGTACAAATTGTAAATAGCCTTTCGCTCCCTGTATTTTACCCCTGCCACCTGAGGACGAGCTTATAACAGTCCAAAACCGGCCGTGTGAAAATTTAGTAATTTACAACTGGAGCGGTATTTTCGACCTCTGCTATAATGCTCAGTTGCGGATGTTCTGCCAACAGGATTGTTTGTACTCCAAAATGATGTCGTTACGTGGGAGAGCTGTGACGTCAACCGCCGTCACTCTCAAAGGATTGCACTACCCTCAACTGGCGGACGTATAATCCGCCTAAATACATTTTGGGATGTTCCTTAAAAGTAAAATGCTTTTTTATTCCAGTCTCTGATCACAGTATGAATTCTTTAAACGATGACCGGTTACAGTCTAATGACCATCCTCAGATTTTTTTTTACACCATCTCCTAAAGTGATACGGCCATAATGGCATTGTCAAAACATATAAATATAATCAGCATATCATCGCCACATAGATCTAAAATAAGGTGTAGAATAGGCCACATCGTCCACATAGTGATTATTGCAACTAGCTACTTAAAAGTGACTGGTTGCAGTTATTTGTGCATTTCAAGTGACTTTCATAAGTATCGTAACCCTCATCTAAAATTTTCGCAATTAAAAATAAGCCATAAAATAGGTTACGTGAGGTCAGTGGTAAAGAAAAGGCGATTGAGTATTTTCTCGTTTACTGGTTTATTCCAACTAACATTTTTAGTTTAACCGTTATTTTAGTTTCATGTCTGTGGCACGATACATCGTTCGCGACATATGTTTAGTACTTGAACAGTGTGCCGACCGCGGTGGTCTCGCGGTTCTAGGCGCTCAGTCAGGAACCGCGCGACTGCTACGGTCGCAGGTTCGAATCCTGCCTCTGACATGGATGTGTGTGATGTCCTTAGGTTAGTTAGGTTTAAGTAGTTCTAACTTCTAGGGGACTTAAGACAACAGCAGTTGAGTCCCATAGTGCTCAGAGCCATTTGAACCATTTGAACTTAAACAGTATATGTGTATTAGACACATGACGAACTACGGTATCAGAGGATAAAACCAAGTTTACTCGGAAGATGGCCACTCGACGAAACTGTTTATTTGGGAAGGCTGTTGTTGTGGTCTTCAGTCCTGAGACTGGTTTGATGCAGCTCTCCATGCTACTCTATCCTGTGCAAGCTGCTTCATCTCCCAGTACCTACTGCAACCAACATCCTTCTGAATCTGCTTGGTGTATTCATCTCTTGGTCTCCCTCTACGATTTTTACCCTCCACGCTGTTCTCTAATACGAAATTGGTGATCCCTTGATGCCTCAGAGCATGTCCTACCAACCGGTCCCTTCTTCTAGTCAAGTTGTGCAATAAACTTCTCTTCTCCCCAGTCCTATTTAAGACCTCCTCATCAGTTATGTGATATACTCATCTAATCTTCAGCATTCTTCTGTAGCACCACATTTCAAAAGCTTCTATTCTCTTCTTGTCTAAACTATTTATCGTCCATGTTCACTTCCACTCATGGCTACACTTGGGAAGGCTATGAATTATTATTGCGATCTTGACTGTGCGTTATAATAAAGTGCTATTACTAAAAAAACGCGTAGTATTATGTAGTCATCGTACCTTCAACTGATCTCTGATCTGACGTTTCTCGTTGTGAGCTACCTAATGAACACATTTAAGTCGAACTCAGCTACAGCTGTACGTTTCTGTGACTGACTTATTGAAATATGTTTAGTAACTTTTTTTCCATGAAACGCAGCATCCTCGAGATGGACGGAATTGGCTACATCGCAACTAAACTCTTTTCTGTAGATAAGATGGGAGATCCTTATTGAGGCTGTTTCCAAATGAGCCAGAAATGATCTCTAAAGCATGCTGGCCTGCAGAGTTCAGGCTCGGGACCTATTCGCCGGCCGGTGTGGCCGTGCGGTTCTAGGCGCTTCAGTCAGGAACCGCGCGACCGCTACGGTCTCAGGTTGGAATCCTGCCTCGGGCATGGATGTGTGTGATGTCCTTAGGTTAGTTAAGTTTTTAGTAGTTCTAAGTTCTAGGGGACTGATGACCACAGATGTAAAGTCCCTTAGTGTTCAGAGCCATTTTTGGGATCCATTCTAAGTTGGATGCGCAAGAATGTATAGGAAGAGCAAAGGCAGTGTTCCTTTCTTGAGAGAATTCCGCCTCGCCTGTGCTTTCTTTTGCCTTGCTCTCTATGCTTGAGTAGGACCTAAATGACCTTGGGAAAATGTTTGATTGCCTGGCGCGCACCCCAACTCTGCCTCATTGTGGTGGCGCGTGCCACTGCGAAAAGGCCGGCCGGATAGAGGGGGCGGGGGAAAACCAGTTCTCTTATCGCAAGGGCCGCCCTGTTCTATGGCGGCCGGCAATCTCCCCGCGCACCAAACAAAGCCCTAATTGCCCTCAGCGGTATTCCCTGTTAGCGGAAACTTATACCTGCAAACTTATCTAACTTTCGAATTCCATGAACAGCCCTTCACAAGTAATGCTGTGGATGACAGCCAAACGGGTGCAGCTGTGGAATGAAATGGAGCGCCAGACCATACCTGCTGGATGTCGGGCTGTGTTATGGCGGGTGACGGTCATGTCGGCATCCCGTCCATGTCCAGGGCGTCTCCAAACGCGTATTCGCTGGACGAAGGGGCTCAGTTCGAAGCGATACTCATCACTCCAGGCCGAATGTGGTCGACACCAGTGAAAACGACTGTGCCGGTAAAGCGGAGTTATTGAACGCAGTTTTCCGAAATTCCTTCACCGCGGAAGACGAATGGAATATTCCAGAATTTGAAACACGAACAGCTGCTAGCATGAGTTTCTTAGAAGTAAATACCTTACGGGTTGCGAAGCAACCCAAATCGCTTGATACGGGCAAGTCTTCAGGTCCAGATTGTATACCGATTAGGTTCCTTTCAGATTACGCTGATACAGTAGCTCCCTAATTAGCAATCATATACAACCGCTCGCTCACAGATAGATCTGTACCTACAGATTGGAAAATTGCGCAGGTCACACCAGTGTTTAAGAAGGATAGTAGGAGTAATCCATCTAACTACAGACCTATATGATTGACATCGGTTTGCAGCAGAGTTTTAGAGCATATACTGTATTCAAACATATGAATCAATTCAAAGGGAATGATCTATTGATACGTATGGTTTCAGAAAACATCGTTCTTGTGCAACGCAGCTAGCTCTTTATTCGCACGAAGTAATGGCCGCTATCGACAAGGGATCTCAAGTTGATTCCGTATTTCTAGATTTCCGGAAAGCTTTTGACACCGTTCCTCACAAGCGACTTATAATCAAGCTGCGGGCCTATGGGGTATCGTCTCAGTTGTGCGACTGGATTCGTGATTTCCTGTCAGGAAGGTCGCAGTTCATATTAACAGACGGCAAATCATCGAGTATAACTGATCAGGTGTTCCCCAGCGAAGCGTCCTGGGACCTCTTCTGTTCCTGATCTATATAAATGACCTGGGTGACAATCTGAGCAGTTCTCTTAGGTTGTTCGCAGATGATGCTGTAATTTACCGTTCATTAAGGTCATCCAAAGACCAGTATCAGCTGCAAAGCGATTTAGAAAAGATTGCTGTATGGTGTGGCAGGTGGCAGTTGACGCTAAATAACGAAAAGTGTGAGGTGAGCCACATGAGTTCCAAAAGAAATCCGTTGGAATTTGATTACTCGATAAATTCAACTAAGTACCTGGGTGTTAAAATTACAAACAACTTCAGTTGGAAAGACCACATAGATAATATTGTCGGGAAGGCGAGCCAAAGGCTGCGTTTCATTGGCAGGACACTTAGAAGATGCAACAAGTCCACCAAAGAGACAGTTTACACTACAGTCGTTCGTCGTCTGTTAGAATATTGCTGAGCGGTGTGGGATCCTTACCAGGGGGGATTGGCGGAGGACATCGAAAAGGTGCAAAAAAGGGCAGCTCGTTTTGTATTATCACGTAATAGGGGAGAGAGTGTCGCAGATATGATACGCGAGTTGGGATGGAAGTCAGTAAAGCAAGGCTACATAGGTTGGAATGATCATTAAAATGAAATACGAGAATGCAGAGCTCGAACAGCATGGTTTAGGTGTTCGTTTTTCCCGCGCGCTGTTCCGGAGTGGGATGGTAGAGAGATAGTATGATTGTGGTTCGATGAACCCTCTGCCAAGCACTTAAATGTGAATTGCAGAGTAATCATGTAAATGTAGATGTAGAAACGGGCTTGTCTGGTGTACAGAGGTCAATGGTAGTTGACGCAAGGGGAGTGGTGAGCTCAGCCTCCTTTCTGTGAGCCACCTAGTAATGGTCCTTGTGGTCACTCAAGCACACGTTGCAGGGCGGATCGAGGGTGATGCTGGATCCGCGGGTCTGAGTGCCTCTCTGACGATTGCTCGTCTCTCACGTTCTGTCGTCTCTCTAAATCGACCGCTCCCTTCTTGACACTACCTTCGGCCATGGTTCACCCATTCCTGCCAACACCGTCGAATAATGGCATCGCTCCTATTCGAATGTTGAGATATTCGCCGATTACTCAAACCGGCTTCTTTGAGCCCAACTACACGTTCCCTCTCAAATGCTGGCATCTGTGTATACAGGGTGGTCCATTGATCGTGACCGGGCCAAATATCTCACGAAATAAGCGTCAAACGAAAAAACTACAAAGAACGAAACTCGTATAACTTGAAGGGGGGAACCAGATGGCGCTTTGGTTGGCCTGCTAAATGGCGCTGCCATAGGTCAAACGGATATAAACTGCGTTTTTTAAAATAGGAACCCCCATGTTTAATTACATATTCGTGTAGTACGTAAAGAAATATGAATGTTTTTGTTGGACCACTTTTTCCGCTTTCTGATAGATGGTGCAGTAATAGTCACAAACATATGGCTCACAATTTTAGACGAACAGTTGGTAACAGGTAGGTTTTTTTAAATTAAAATACAGAACGTAGGTATGTTTGAACACTTTATTTCGGTTGTTACAATGTGATACATGTACCTTTGTGAACTTATCATTTCTGAGAACGCATGCTGTTACAGCGTGATTACCTGTAAATACCACATTAATGCAATAAATACTCAAAATGATGTCCGCCATCCTCAATGCATTTGGCAATACGTGTAACGACATTCCTCTCAACAACGAATAGTTGCACTGCCAATACGCTGACGCATGTTGTCAGGCGTTGTCGGTGGACCACGATAGCAAATATCCTTCAACTTTCCCCACAGAAAGAAATCCGGTGCACGTGCGGGCCATGGTATGGTGCTTCGACGACCAATCCACCCGTCATGAAATATGCTATTTAATAGCGCTTCAACCACACGCGAGCTGTGCCGGACATCCATCATGTCAGAAGTACATCGCCATTCTGTCATGCAGTGAAACATCGTGTAGTAACATCGGTAGAACATTACCTAGGAAATCAGCACACATTGCACCATTTAGATTTCCATCGATAAAATGGGGGCCAATTATCCTTCCTTCAATAATGCCGCACCATACATTAACCCGCCAAGGTGGCTGATGTTCCACTTGTCTCAGCCATCGTGGATTTCCCGTTGCCCAATAGTGCATATTATGCCGGTTTACGTTACCGCTGTTGGTGAATGACTCTTCATCGCTAAATAGAGCGCGTGCAAAAAATCTGTCATCGTCCCGTAATTTCTCTTGTGCCCAGTGGCAGAACTTTACACGACGTTCAAAGTCGTCGCGATGTAATTCCTGGCGCATAGAAATATGGTACGGGTTCAATCGATGTTGATGTGGCATTCTCAACGGCGACGATTTTGAGATTCCCGATTCACGTGCAATTTGTCTGCTACTGATGTGCGGATTAGCCGCGACAGCAGCTAAAACACCTACTTGGGCATCATCATTTGTTGCAGGTCGTGGTTGACGTTTCACATGTGGCTGAACACTTCCTGTTTCCTTAAATAACGTAATTATCCGGCGAACGGTCCGGACACTTGGATGACGATGTCCAGGACACCGAGCAGCATACATAGCACACGTCCGTTGAGCATTTTGATCACAGTAGCCATACATAAACACGATATCAACCTTTTCTGCAATTGGTAATCGGTCCATTTTAACACGGGTAATGTATCACGAAGCAAATACCGTCCGCACTGGCGAAATGTTACGTGATACCACGTACTTATACGTTTGTGACTATTATAGGTGCATCTATCACAAAGCGAAAGAAGTGGTCCAACTAAAACATTCATATTTCTTTACGTACTACAAGAATCTGTAATAAAAAAATGGAGGTTCTTATTTTAAAAAACGCAGTTGATATCCGTTTGACCTTTGGCAGCGTCATCTATCGGTCCAACCATGGCGCCATCAGGTTTCCCCCTTCAAGCTAGAGTAGTTTCGTTCTTTGTAGTTTTTTCGTTTGATGCTTATTTCGTTAGATATTTGGCCCGGTCACTATCAATAGACCACCCTGTATTGTTCACGCGCATGTCTGCGAGGCATAGTTACTCTCAGAGTACACGGGATGACATTCGCAAAGACTTATGCCCTGCTATCGTTATATCCACTATCAACTATTCTTTCCAGCTACGCGGTGAAATAGTGCTGCAGCGTCACACATTCATTACGCTGCCCGACTCCTTCTGCAAAGTAATCCCTTGAAACTTCAATAATAAATGTCTCCGTGATATGCAACACCTTCTTTGTCGCGATTACCTCTAGAGTTCGTCCATCATTTTCGTAACACTTTCTCAACGATCCCGTGACGAAGTGCGCTACTCTTCGTTGGATCTTGTCTTTTTTTTTCTATTAATGCAAGAATTCGTGTTACTATTATTAGGTAAAGCACTTTTTTTATTGGATGACTCACATTTTCTTAGTGCTCATCTGATGAATCACAGCCTCATATCTGCTTTGCCGACAGTTACTTTTACGTGGTCATTCCACTTTCGGTCGCTCCTCTCACATAGGCCCCGGTATCTTTAACGTTGTTCCTGTTTTCCACCAATAGCGGAATCGAACAGTATGTTGGATTTAATTAAGCTAAGGGTCAACCGCCAGCCCCCGCACCAGATATCGATCTCACGCATATCTTCCAAAGAATTCCATGTAAATCCCCCGAGCATCTACGTTACACTTTCGTATTGTCTGCATCGACTTGTTACGATCTTAAAAATGATAAAAACACGCCGTATTAGAGAGTATTTAGTTTCAACAAAGAGAAACACATGGAGAAGTAAGAACAGATGCCGGAAGGAGTGGCCGAGCGGTTCTAGGCGCTACGGTCTGGCACTGCACGACCGCTTCGGTCGCAGGTTCGAATCCTGCCTCGGGCATGGATGTGTGTGATGTCCTTAGGTTAGTTAGGTTTAAGTAGTTGTAAGTTCTAGGGGACTGATGACCTCAGAAGTTAAGTCCCATAGTGCTCAGAGCCGTTTGAACCATAAGAACAGATGATTTTCTATTCTTATTTCATTAGCGCATTTAGCGAGGGAACAATGTCTATTTAGGTACCTGAGTACGCGCTCCCTCTCGTTTCACGGTCTGTACGCGAGACATACCATTGTGGCACTAGAAGTGCGGTGCTCTCTTCCTCGAATACCGCTTCTATGAATTTATCCAGCACTGTTTCTTGAGAACAATTTCGTCTTTCTCCCCTGTTTCCATTAAGGCTTCCTCGCCGCCTCTGTCTCAAGCTGGTATGCACTGTACCGGCGCGTTATGCTCCTAAGAGCGTTTCTCTGAATTCGTCCCGCGACTGCCGTCTAGACTAAGTGAGAACGTCAACCGAGCGAGTTGCGGCACGTCACTAGGATGGATCCGAGCCCGGGAGGACGACGGTAAAAACCTGCGTCTGACTTTACAGATTTATGTTTCTCGTGATTTTCCCAAGTCGCTCCAGGCAAATACCAAGATGGTTCCTTTGAAACGGCACAGCCATATTTCGTTCCCCATCCTTGCGCAGTCAGAGCTCGTGTTCCATCTCTAATGACCCTGTTGCACCAGGGCGTTCAAACCTGATCTCCATTCCTTGATAAGGCCTGTAACCGTTGGATCGTTACTCTAGAATTTGGCTTACAAGCGTTTTGTTCCGGCTTCCTTTACATATACACTTCACTTTTTCCGAATCCTCCCAATAAGTCAGACTGCAGTCACATTTCGTACTACTCGTTTTACGTGTTTGTACAGTTTCATATCGCTTCTTGGTATTCCACCTCAGTACTTGACTTCAGAAATTTGCCACGAGTTCACGAAATTAATGAATAATACTATCATAGCCACTGTTAGAACAGTTTTTAATTACTTATTAACATGAGTGGTTTCGAGATGTTAAAAACATGGATCATTACATCGGAAAGCTCAAAATTACACAGAGTGCTGCAGTGCAGCTGAATGCGCTTTTCTCGTGAGTTACGGTATTGAAACGAACTGCATCCCACCCGTTGCATACACGCTTCGTCAAATAATGTAGACACAGTACGATTTGGTTACTGTAGCTTTATTAACAGTCGTAATGTACGAAAAGAGTACGTTCAGTTGCAGTGTGTAGCTTCGTTTAATTTTTGTCTGTCCTATGCATTGATCTACACAACCTATTATAGTGAGATTGAATATCTCGAACTGGTAATGTGAATGAACGAATAAATAAATAATATTCTAAATTGTCTGTATAATTTCATTGTTTTCCTAGAGAGATCCTTAAAAACATGCGTCTTTCTGCCAAGTTTTGATACAAAATAGCGAAGCGCACTATTATTCTGCAGTTTTAAAACTCACCAGATAGTGGCTGCCCAATTTCAAGCCGAAATATCGATGCAAGTGGTCAAAATCATTCGGCTGCAATCCCAAATCTTTTGTACTACTCATAAGGCCGGGGACACTTCGAGATATGTGGTCAAGATGAATAAAGGCTTTACCACCAGTCACGTAATCCT
Organism: Schistocerca gregaria; assembly: GCF_023897955.1. Taxonomy (NCBI): domain Eukaryota; kingdom Metazoa; phylum Arthropoda; class Insecta; order Orthoptera; family Acrididae; genus Schistocerca; species Schistocerca gregaria. The sequence goes on from NC_064924.1 coordinate 655,204,769, forward strand.
GTGCTGATGAGTTGTTTGTATTTGTTATGGGCATTGTCTTGCATTTATCCTCGTAGGTGTAGGTGTTTATTGAAATGTATGTGTGCTGTAACACTGAAGCCATTCGATGTTCTTCCGTTACTCTCTTCATTCATGCGAAGACGCCTGGGACCGTTCGCGGTAACCTTCTCTACATGCCCTCGATGTTCCGTATTACTCTGACCTGATACTCACATCTACATGAATACTCTGCAATTCATAGTTAAGCGTTTGCCAGAGGGTTCAAGAAAGCACTTTTAGACTGTTCCTCGACTGTTGGATTCTCGAACAGCACATTGCATAAATGAACACCAAATTCTTTCCGTGCGACCTGTCATTTATTTTATTTTATCAAAATGATCTTTTCTACCTATGGTGATTATAAGATCTCGCCGCAACGAAAAACTCCGTTGTGTCGATGACTGAAACACTAACTCACTTGACCTATCCATGACACTCTCTTCCTTATTTCATGCCGGCCTGTGTGGCCGAGCGGTTCTAGGCGCTTCAGTCTGGAACCGCGCGACCGCTGCGGTCGCAGGTTCAAATCCTGCCTCGGGCATGGATGTGTGTGATGTCCTTAGGTTAGTTAGGTTTGAGTAGTTCTAGGTTCTAGGGGACTGATGACCTCAGAAGTTAAGTCCCATAGTGCTCAGAGCCATTTGAACCTTGTTTCATGAAAATACAAAACGAGATGTCCTTCTTTGAGCTTTTTCGATTCCTCCGTCGATCCTCTGGAAACTATGGCGTACCGGCCAGCGGTATTCCAAAAGATGTTCGACAAGTGTAGAGTAGGCAGTATGTTTAGTAAATTTATTGCATCTTCTAAGTGTTCTGTGGCTTGCCTTCCCCACAACACATTGTGTATGATGGTCTCAGTTTAAGTTGTTCGTTACTGAATACATAAATATCTAGTTGAATGGACAGTCTTAGAGAGTGTGTAATTTGTTATGTAGGGGTATCGTGCGGAATTTGTTTCTGGATGACCTCACACTTCTTGTAGTTCAGATTCTTGTCTAAATTATTTCGTAATTCTTCTTGATTTTCAGATGATTCTGATAGAGGATAAACGACAGCATCATCTGCAAAAAATCTGAGTGGGCTACTCAGACTGTCATCTAAGTCGTCCACGTAGACTGAGAACTACAGAGGACGCATTACACTTTGTAGGGGAACACCAGATGTAACTTTGGTTATATAGTGCTGCCTGTCTCGAGAAGTATCCCAGCCAATTGTTTTGTAGGGATCTATTTCGTGGACAAACTGCAGGTGATGCTACGTTATACCAATAACTCGGGACTTTCCGTTTGTTTTACCTACAACTGAATATCTTTACTTCATATTTTCACACTTTGTTGCTTTCAGACGTTTTCACGTAATACTGACTCTCATTTGGATTCCTTAAAAAATTGTCAAAGGCAAATACCAAAACTGGTAATCTCTTTCCAATTTATCCCAAGTGGGAAAACTTGTGCCCTAATAGCAGTTCGCCTCCTGAACGAATTAAAAGAACTGCGACTTGGTAATGGGGGCCTTCTCAGCCACCCTTACATACGCGTATCATGCCATAAAATTCCTGACGGGCGCAAAAGGTAAATCTACGGACTACACATGTTCCTTCTGAGCGATTAATGTGACATTTGATAATATTTATTCAGCATTCTTGTATCTTACCGTATTGCGTAACAGCTATGCATTTCATTCTATCTTTAAACGAATTTTTCCACTGGTGTATAAACTACGAGTAAACGGCCAGCTTGCATACATAACAAAACACGAATTACGTTGAACAGCATTCGAATTAGTAACTTCTACGCCACTACCCAATATCGTACAAATGTCCCACGGAATAAGTACCTACCTGGCCTAAGCTGGTAAACAAAGATCACACCCCTCCCTCCATTGCACTCACACCACGACGGGCTGATAACCATTTACCGTTATAGCGGCACAGGGGTTCCCGCAGGTATCGGAGGTACTGACAAACAGGGGGAAGACAAATTTCCTCAACCTTCGTGACAGAAATGTGCTCATTTTTGCTTATGCTGTTATGTAAAATCCGCAAGAATCACTGTCAGCATGTATAACTAGACAATCAAATCAATTTTCGCATACTGAAATGTGTACCTCTCTCTCTTTCCTCTGTCTTTTTTCTAACTTTTTTAAAAATTTATTTGTAAATTGTTGCCAGCCGGGGTGACTGAGCGGTTCTAGGCACTATAGTCTGGAACCGCGCAACCGCTACGGTCGCAGGTTCGAATCCTGCCTCGGGCATGGATGTGTGTGATGTCCTTAGGTTTAAGTAGTTCTAAGTTCTAGGGAACTGATGACCTCAGAAGTTAAGTCCCACAGTGCTCAGAGCCTTTTTTTGTAAATTGTTACTTCTACTTTACGCAACACGCAGTATTCTCCAGTATTCCGCTTCCTCTTGATAAAAATCTTTGCAAAGACCTGCACAGAAATACCAGATTTACTTTTACGTAAAACGTAAAAAAATGCAGCATTTTGGGCAGTACCATTATTTCGACCTGCCAAATTATACCGTATCTTTTACTGTCGAGTAATTTGTGATAGAGAATACGCTTTTCACTTTATCCAAAAAATGGTTCAAATGGCTCTGGGACTTAAAATCTGTGGTCATCAGTCCCCTAGAACTTAGAACTACTTGAACCTAACTAACCTAAGTACATCACACACATACATGCCCGAGGCAGGCTTCGAACCTGCGACCACGGCATTCGTGCGGTGCTGGACTGAAGCGCCCAGATCCGCTCCGCCACCCTTGCCAGCCACTTTATCCACATCGGCGTGGTACAGAACACTACTCGTGCACCATTGTTTTCTTAGTTGTTTCTTCCCATCGTAGCTCTTTTATGTTCATATAGCTGCTTTTTTTTCTCGAAAGGTTTATTTAATTTTCATGTATGTAACATCTACTTGTACTATAGCCATACATGTTTCTACAGATTTGTAATTCTCTTCTAGCGATCCCTGTTAGTCACTCGCAATGGAATGTGAGGAAAATCATCACCTTCTGCGTAAATAAATTAAATGAGCACTGAATATTATGCACAAAACAGGTAAAATGAGCGTAGGAAATGTCAGATATTGTTTGTGTAGCTGTCTGAATTATATACGAAAAACAAGATTGTATGTTTCAGCTGTGTGAGCAATGAAATCGCGCCGTAAAAGCTTGTTAAGTAGTTTTTAATACAAGGCGATTCGAGAAACAAAGTAAGATTACTCGCAAATCGTTGCTCTCCTTGTAGGGCTGTCATGATCAGTACTGGTAAAATGAAGATCTTGCTACGGGGAAATAGCTGGACAGCTCCAAAAGACTAGATACGGTTAGATCATTACACATTCGTGTTGAAAAGAATTATGAGAATTCGTGCCACCTGGCAGATAAGATGGTAATTTCCAATATCTACATGAATACTTCAAATGGAACCTTTTAGGTCATGGCGGATAAATGTTGAAGAATCTTTACTGGCAGACATTGTAGGAAAGGTGGCATACACAAGGCAAGACGCTACGTGGAAAACTTAAAGAACCGTCTTTCATTGCAGAAACTAAGATTATTACTACTTTCCGAGCATTTCACTCTGTAAACTTATTGAAACTCCTAGGCGGTGTGTTGTTATCTGAAAAAGTGTAAGAGATCGAACACTACTCAGTAACGCAAGGCCTCCTCCTCCGGCGAGAACTTCAGCCATTTATGCGAAGCTTGTGGCAAGCAAATTTCAGTACGACACATTTCGGTAGGCGATTACTGGTCATACAACGATCGGCATATCTCGGTGCTACAACGAAATTTTCAAGGACTGAAATTCCTTCAGACGATTAGGAAGAAGTTTTTTTGCATGTTTTACAGGATGACCGAGCCATCGATTTAGTTGGTAAATGCTCAATGAAAAATAATTTTAAGATCTGGAACTTTAGCGGGCGTACCGGTCCCGTCATATTTTTGTATTTTAATGGAAAGTTTTGAAAACTGTTTGTATTCTTCATTTTATAATTTACAGTTTGATATTTGGCTGGAGACATGTGACCAAAGGAACGAAGACGGGACTGCACAACTTTTTCATATGTCGGTTTACGAATTTAGATCTATAGCACTTGTAATTATTATAGTAGAGCAATTGTATAACGTGTCGCTATGCCAGTTCCACCTCTAGCATTAAAATTATCGACATATGAAAAATGGAACTTGAAATCTGTATGCCCATTGCCCGACGAATGTTTGATTCAGCAACAAGTGTCGTGTAGTTAATAGAATGAAACACCTGCAGCCGTCGTTTTGATGTTATTTTGTTATATTTTAACCAGTTTTGGTGACTCAGTACACCATATTCTCGCCTGCCTGTATAAATATTGATGATAGCATCATCAACATAGCAACCATGCAAATACAAAGACCAGAATAATTCAAGGAAAATACTATAAAAGTAAATTTACAGTAATAATTTGATAAAACCATCTGATACCTAAAATATAGTTTTATGTAGTACACCGTATCAAATTTTCACTCTATTCGTTGTACAAATGAACCATGACTAAAATTTTTCAATTGAGTAATAACTAAACTGCAAAATCCTGAAGTAACCTACGAGCCTACAAAAATAACTGTTGAAAATATTGGATTTATGAAAGAAACTACATCATCAGAAATAAGTAAACCAAAGAAATATGCATCTGTGTGCAAGTATTCCTTCCAAAAGGACAACATAAAGAATATTTAAGTGTCAGCATAGGTAAAGCTATCAAAAATAAATCTATATATCACATCAAAGTTATAAAATGCTGAGGTGAAAGTTGTATATAGGCATATTTATGTCATATGCATAGAATGAATATCCAAGAAATTGTCAAAAGACCAAATATATAATACTAACTATGTCATACCATACACAGAGTATACAAAACCCAAGATAATGTTCAGGATGAACAACATATACACATGTATTATCTATGAGCAAGTAGCCCTTGAAAAAGCCTCATTAAAATCGAAGTATCAAAATAGGTGAAACTATCAAAAAGCAGTTTCAGTAAATCTATATACCATGTCAAATTTATAAAATGCTGAGCTGCAAACTGTAGAGGGGCATATTTATGTCATATGCATAAAATGAGTGTCCAAAACGTGTCAAAAGTCCAAAAGTAGAAAACCACCTATATCATAACATATGAAGAACACTTCAGCCCTCCCCCCACAAAATACTACTCAGTGTGAACAACATTCATGTGGGAGTGCATCCATATATCATGTAATACTGTAAAACGAATGTCAAACAAGAACCACTATCTAACTTATGTAAATTTCAGAACCTAGTAATATACAAACATATAACATGGAGTATATTCTGCGTGTGGTATGGCATAGGTTTTCTACATTTGGTCTTTTGACACGTTCTTGGACATTCATTTTATGTACGACATAAATATACCCATGTACAGTTTTCAGCTCAGCATTTTATGATTTTGATGTGACATACAGATATGTTAGATATATTTATACTGCCATTTCGATGGCTTTAGCTACATTGACACTTAGATATTGTTGATGATGTCCTTTTGCAACGACTACTTGCACTTACACATATTTCTTTGGTTTACTTATTTCTAATGTTTATTTCACAAATTTATTATTTTCTAAGCGTTATTTTTGTAGATTAGTAGCTTACTTCAGGATTTTGCAGTTTAATGAATGACCTGACAAATTTTGATCGTGAGCTGTTTAATTAGTAATTTTATTAATAAATAGTACATTTATACAACGAATAGAGTGGAAATTTATATGGTATACAACATATAATTTTACTTTAGGTATGTGACAATCGATGTATTAGATGATTTTATCAAATGATTACTGTAAATTTACTTTTATAGTATTGTTCTCGATTCTTAGTCTGGTTTTAGTATGTCTCTATATGTGCATGGTTGATAAGTGGAAGATGCTGTAATTATTGTTTATGCTTACAGACTTGAAGATGGTGTACTGAACCAACGAAACGGCGGCCTCAGGTGCTTCATTTTATTCTGTAAGTGAACGGTCGAAGTCCTGCAGACCATCATTTAGAAGGATAGACATTCAAAAAAAGTGTTGTATGTATATATCCCCGCCGACGATTTTCTTCAGCAACGAGGCTTTACTGATGAGCGATAATTTTCTACAGATAAAAACATCGAGACTAGAGGTTTTGTAAAACTGCCATCAGAAACAGTACATACAGTGACTGCAGCGTAAAATAATTGGCGGAGTGGCCAGTGTACACTTCAGCTCTTCTCCTGTTTGATCCGTGTATGCAGATAAATGAATTTAGGAATTGTGAGTTTGCTTTTGTTTGTCATCCCCAAAGTGCTTTTGCCAATATTGCGCCATCATCCGTTTTCTTTTAAATTCTTTTTCTGTTCTTTGCATCTTACAACATCACTAACATGCTATATTTCTTCAAATACATGTCATGTGACAATACAGTACATCGAGACCAGCTCATGACGTGCTTTATCATTCATGTTGTAATGTGTAAGGAATAGAAAAAAAATCTAAAAAATCCTCTGATGAAGGTGAAGAATGGCCGAAAGTACTTCGAGGACAGCAGACAAATTGCTTATTCAAGGCGGAACCATATTGCAAATCGTAGAAAATAGCTTTGTGTCGCTGCTTCGGCAGTGATGATGAAATACCTTTATGAGGGGGTGGGTTGGCGTGGGGGTGAGCTTGCCTAGCGGTAAGGGAGGGGTAGCAGAGGTGGAGGGGGTAGGTAGTTGGCTATAAGTGAACGCTGGTGCGTAATACCTTAGGAGGGGGTGGTTGTGGGTGGGGTGAGCTTCTCTAGCTAGGTGAAGTTGAGGTGGAGGTGGAGGGGGTAGATGGCTGACTAGGCGAAGCCGCCTGCCTCCTCAGTTGTAGCTCTGACGCCGCGCCAGCAAGTCGACAAGATGACTACGCCTGCTGCCGATCGCAAGTGCTTCAAGGACGAGATCAGACCTAAGGTAAACTGCACCCACTTTCCACTACCCCTACGACCCTACGTGTGTCATAAGCATTTTTTCCGTGTCATAGGCATTTTTTTCTTGGTTTGCTGCTAACTTCCCCTGGTTGTTTTGATAGTATTCCAACCAATGATGTACCTTCGTTGGTGCGAGACCTTTTTCTTAGACCAGAAGCAAATGTCCATAAAATTCTTCTGGGCTGCAGAACGCGTCCACTCATAAACTGAGACCCAGCGTTTTAGGTCACTATCTCATCATTTTGCAACTTGACGCAGTCTATAACTCAGAAGAAGTTTACAGAAATTCTGCAACCTGAATTTGGCGGCTTCATCCGGCTATTGCTATCATTTCTTACTTCCATAATTTTTTGTTCTTCCTGATTATTCATTTCTATTTTTTTAACTGTCAGTGTACAAGCGACTATTATGCTTTGTCGTTGCGATGTGTGATCATTTCAGAATTACAAACCAGCTTCCGAGCGCTGGATTGCAAGTTTCGGGATATAAATATCTGTCCGTTATACTGCGAGATGGCAGGTTCTCATACGAATCTTTAGCTTCCAAATTATTGCTCCAAAATATTTCCTAGGAACTGTACGTAGGCTGCACAATGCTTTCTAGTTGATACGTACTTCGCATGTATTGACAAGTGTGTAGTTGTCTCCTAGAATTGAAGATAATTTATGGGTTGAAACGTGCTTATTTTATCTTTTATCAGATCTTTAATGTTTACTGGAACCAATATAGACATCGTTCATGCCGATTTCTTGAATTCAGTACATATCATTGTTCGTGTCGAAGGCACAAGTTATCTTCAGATGTGTTTTTTTTTTTTTCGGTACTAGGTGCCGGTGTACATAATATTCCAGATACTTGTGTGGTATTCTTTCGATGACTGCTAGATCGAAAGCTCTACCAGAAAAGTCGGACATATTAAAATAAATATTATTTTGTGCGTTTTTACTTATATTAACTTAGATGAACTCTAGAGTTTTCATCACGAAAGCAAAAATGTTTATTTCTTGCAAAATATTGGCCTGTTCACTCAGTTTTACTTTGGGATCTGTTGTCATTTGCCGTTTTAATTATCTTCCTTTATTCTCCGTTTTCATAGTGCGGCACTTACAATTTTGCTAACGACAACATGTTGCATATAAATAAATGAATTCCGTCTTTATGACAGACACTAAACTTTTCCGATGGTACGATTCTCAGTTTCAGGCTATCAATAGCCGCCCGATATTTTGCAAGATAGTGGGTTCTCGTATGAATCTTTACTGTTACAGATGATTGCTACAAAATATTTCCTAGTAACCACATAAACGTGATACAGTGCTTTCTCCCTCGTTGATAGATACTTAAATTGAAGATTATTTGGGTTTCAAAGGAGATTATTTTATCCTTTTACCAGATCCTGAGTGTTACTGGAAGCAATTTAGATACCGTTCGTGTTAATTTCGCGAGAATTCAATACATCTGTGCAATTTTTTTACGCACGATGTAAAGACCTTGCGCTGCCCACCGTATCTGTGCACAATTGAATATATTTTTACTTAACTCTGTCTGATACTGCTAAGTGCGCGTTTGTTTATAATTTTACAAATGCATGAAAATGAGTGTATATCTACTTTTTTATGTACGTACGAAATACTTTGTAACACATCCGTGTATGTTCACTACCAAAAATGATAAATAAATAGATAAGAAAAACTCATTTATTGATCAGGTTCCGTTGGTATCGTAACGAAAGAGAATTTTTACTGAGAGAAGCAGACAGCTTATAAAAACTACATTAATAATAAACTATTGTTAATCTATTGGGGCTTATTCAGCCAACTTTCAACGAAGCACCGTTATCTCTTGTTTCCTCAATTATGTTTAGATGTGTTCTTCTTTGAACTTTTGTGGGGGTTCCCAATTGCTTTCTTTGTGTATGATGGTAGCTGGTTGGAGAGTTGATACCAGAATTTGGTATCTCTGATTGTGGTTCTGTGAGGTGCAGTTCATGTATGACTTATTTTTATTTTTAGCAACTACATCTATTTAAGAGATAAGCATGCTAGTATTGGGTGTAAGGGTTTCAACTCCCTTGAAGTTTCTACAAGGAGTACGTTTATTTCGTTCACGCCATATTCTTGCCATGTCTGTGGAAGCGTAATAATGTTCCAGCGATCGAATATTTGCAGAACTAGAGTTTCGTCCTTTCTGTGCTAATCTATGAGCGTGAATAAATGAAGCCAATTAAAACGCATATTTTAAATGACTTGGTAACTGCTTCTTTAATTGCGTTTCCAAATTTCTCCTTGGTTTCCATTACTGCTTGCTCGATGGACAGACTGAATAACTTCAGGGATAGGCTACAAACATGGCTAATTGTCGTGTCAACTATGAATTCGTTTCCTGTCCTTCGACTCTTATAACTGCGGTCTGGTGTCTGTACAAGCTGTAAATGAACTAGTGGTCGCGTATTTTACCACTGGTACCTTCAAGATTTCAAAGAATGTAGCTCAGTGCACTTTGTCAAAACCTGTCTCTAAGTTTACAAATGCTACAACAGTAGGTTTCCCTTTCTCTAACCTATTGTCTAATGTAGTGTCAGTATTGCCCCTAGTGTTCCTACATTTCTCCGCAACCCAAATTGATCTTCTCCGAGATCGGCATCTACCAGTTTTTCCACTCGTTTACAAATAACTCGTGTCAGTAATTTGAAACCATGGCCAAATATAGCAAACAGACTTAGAACGTAATCGTGGAGGCCTTACTTCCTGTGGAACTTGCTTGGATTCTCCTCTGCCTGCTTTTTGAATTTTGTACAATGTGTGCGTTTTTGTATGTCTGACCGCGTCCTCTGTTCGACAGGAGCGCTCGGCCGGGGACGCTAAGGCAGATGAGAAACGGCGCGCAGCCTGCGTGCAAGGGCGGCTGTACCTGCTCCGGAAGGCGACCGGGCGCTGCACCGATCAGCTCCTGAAACGCACGAGCTGCGCGCCGGGCGGGAGTCGCGTGCTAAAGAAGTGGGCTCGCGAGAACGAGGGCTTCTGGGGTTTCGTCGTCCGCCACTGCAGCATCGGCGAGCAGCTCCTGGAGGCGCTGCAGGCGCGCCGAGAGCAAGAGGCCGGCCGCTCTGGGGGCTCCCGGCCGGCCACGCCCCCCGCCGCCGCCGCCGCCGCCGCCCGCCCTCAGCCTTCGACGGTGAACCGGCGCCGTTCCGGCGGGCACGGGGCCCCGTCGCCTCAGTTGAATCTCGCCGTGTCGGTGATTCGCGGTACGCGCATGCGCAGCAGAACGGCTCCCGCTCAGCCGCCTCTGTCTCCGCGAGTGCGGGACAGGCTGTACAAGAGATGAGGGGCTGTGCGACTTCCGTACCTGATGTGCTTCGTGAGCAAAGACTGATACTCTTGACGTGGTGCGTATGGTGTCTGAGAAGTGGACTGTGTCTCATGTTATGGTGTACACTGTTACATGTTCTGTATCCGTCTTCACAGAGTGCAGAATAAAATATTGATTCAAATTACAGTCGTTTCTTTTTTTCTTATTATTTCACTCAACCACCTTTAGCAACTATTCTAAAATTTAATTTCCCTGTCTCCTGACATAACTTTGATGTCTGGTCTTTTCTATGCGGTTGTTCTAGTTCAATACGTCCTATATATCTGTTGACAATAAATATTGTATGGATGTTGTCAAGGGTACATGTAAGCCATTTCGAAGAAATGGGGCACAAACAACATATATATGTAAAAAAGTACAAAACAAAAGAATACAATGAAATTAATATAGCCTATATACATCCCTGCTTGTTATTTTAAATGCATAGTATGTTTTTCATAAGGTTTTAGTTTTGTTCTCCCTAAACGGCAAGTCCTTATATATATACAACACTGCTTAAGTATGTATTTACACTACACAACAGCTGTCCTTTAAGTATGTAACTGTAATGAATGATTAGGTACAGATAGAGTATTTTCTATTTTGCCTTTATAAATATCATCAGAAAAGATTTATTGACCTACATAGTCATTTACATAGTAAAAACATTGTTCTACTAGACATTTTTTAAGTTCTGTTTTAAATTTGTTATCACCTTCTAACTGCCTGATGTTGACTGCAAGTGCGTTGTACAGTTTTGCACCGATATGGCTCCCATGCCTTTGTGTATTCGTTCTTTATGTTCGCTGAGTATGGAGTACTGCGCTATTACAGGTATTGTAGTTATGAAAGTCGGCATTTGTCTGAAAATCTGCAATGTGGGTCCTGACATACAATACACATTTGTATATGTTTAAGACTCTAAATTTTCATTTTAAAAAGTAGATACACGATTGATAAATTTCTCCTTGCTTTTGTTCAAAATACACACTGCTTTTCATTAAGAGGAACAGAGGGTGCAGTTCAATTTAATGAAACAGACAGCAAATTGCACAATAATAACGCTCTATTCGACATCACGTGGCTTTGAGTTTGCTCAAATGTTGCAACTGTAACAGTTTCTACTCACATTGTAAATTAATTTTTCTGAATACATCATGAAAGTATCTTTACTTTTCAGTTTACAGCTTCTCTCTGTTCCTTTTCTTCTACATTAGTATATTATACATTTTTTAAATACTGAAACCTAATGCTGGAATCTGAAAACACACTACTTAATATTCAGGAGGACATCTTCTAACAGCAATGTTATTATGAAGTGATAGTACTCACCTAAGGAGAAACAAGAATTAAAGTAGTTTTCAAAATAAATTTTAAGTTTGAGTTGGATGACTTAAAGCAGCAAAGATGTAAAAATAATTAATGGCCAGCAGTTTTTACAGTAATTGTCAGTTTCTGTGTTCCAAGACTTATTAAAGCAGCACTGCATTTGATAATCTGCATGCAGTTTTCCGTTCCCATTTAATGCTGTCTTCTGGCTTTTATTGTGGTGTTTCTCCTCAATTCCTGTGTTTGTTTTGGAGTTTAAAGTTGATTCCATTGTTATGACCGATAAAATTACACCTACAAATACTAATTGCACTTAAGAACACCAGTTGTTTTCAACAGAATTGTTTTGTTTAACAGAATGGGTGACTAGCTGTATGGGTTTTTCTACTACACATTTTGAAACACCACTGTTAATTGGACATATGTCTATGTGAACTGTAGTACTTGTAATCTGTTGTGGCATGTGGCTTTATAGTGCTGGTCATCCTGCACTCAAAACTGAAAGACTTTTTTCACCTCAGTCAATATAACACACAGATTATTATTGATTTTTGTTGTACCATTGGTAACTAATGATTAAGGAGAGGAGATGCTAGCATTTCTATTGATGTGAGACTAAATGTTGCCTCCTACACCTTTTGTGTTTATCTTGTTAGGCTGACCAGTGAATTTTAATTTATACATGATATAAAAAAAGTGTATAGATTAGATGCTGGTGTCTGAAGAAGTAGGAAGCATATACTGAGTTAAAATAGTTTGTTATTGTTAAATATTTCAGTATAGGAGGTACATCCCTCATTTGTCCATAGATAATCAAATGTCATTTAGTCATATTAGCTGCACCTTGGGCATGATTGGGAGTACATTACATCAAACTAAAATAAAACTGCCTTTAATATTATGGCTTATGTCCTGGAGAGATATTAAACTGTTCATCGATCCACAAATTGTGTTCTGTAAATCCCATCATGAATGAGAGCCCTCAAGCTATGAGTCAAGTTATAATTGCTGCTAGATTACTTTATTATGTACTTTAGGAGAAAAATGTCTACTTTGCAGATGATACTAGTCCCCCCTAGACACTTTCTTCCCATTGTGTGATTTACTATTACTCACCAAGCCAGCCACAGCAAAACATCAGACAGAAATACGCAAAGACAAACTGAAAAACTTGCACTCCCTTTCATAGCCCATGCTGCCTGGTTATGTATAAATAGATATAACTGTTAGTCACCTTGCCAATGGTCTTGACATACAGGTAACACCGGTTCCTGCCGGATCACTGAAGTTCAGCAGTCAGACTTGGCTAGCACTTGGGTGGGCGAGCAGCTAGGTCTGCCGAGTGCTGTTGGTGAGTGGGTTGCACTTAGGTGAGGCTAAATGAGCAGCTACTTAACTAAGAAGCAGCAGTTCCAAACACAAAAAAAACCGACAACATCTGGAAAAAAATGGTGTGCTGACCACAGGCACATCCAGTGACACCTGACAGCTGAGAATGATACGGTGGTCAGTCGGTGCCATTGAGCATTCTGATGACTATTTTGATGGAGTTTAGTTTTTTAGTTAGTCACATTATTGCTAACTTCATTCCAGTCATATTTTCTTATTTGTTATGATATTATATGTTTTACTTCACAGAGAAAGGTTTATTTGTTCCTTTTACCTTGAAATTTCTCATAATATTTTACAAAATAGTATTTACGTTGCTAAAAATATACTCCATACGTTTGTTTTAGCTGTACAATTACATTTAATTTACTTGACTAATATTTGGCATTAACATTTGAGTGTGCGTATTCAGTGATCTACCGTTGTTCTATAATTGTGAACCTCTAATTTTCTTCAGATTAACTAAAAATTTTAAACTATTATTGCAAAAGCAATGACGTACACAAAAACAGCACATTTTTACTTTACACTCTTAACTTGCACATTTGCAAAATGGAATAAAAAATAAAGTAAAATCGTTTTGTTTACATCAGACAATGCTATCGCACACACTTCAACACGTTAAAATAATAGACACTCAATAAGAAAAGCTTTTTATGCAGGTATTGAGTACTTTGGTAGATCTTAGTATTAAGTACTGCACTAGTTTTGTACTGAACTGGTTCTGCTGTACAATATTTTTGTTATTCCTTTAGGTCATAATTTGTACAGAAAGTAAATTTGGTATCAGACAGTTTGGAATGGATGATATAATGGCAGATGATGGCGTGGGGAGGAGTGCTTTGATAGTTACGTTTAGGAAGTACTGGGAGGGAGAAATACAAACTAAAAGATTAAGACGGTACATAACTAAGAGGTATTTGAAAATACATTTAAAGACACATTGCTTCACTTTACAGGATATTAATCATAGATGAGGTACATAGTAAAAAGTTCACAGAATATATAACTTATAGATATTTTTTTAAAAAATACACCATGCAAATGAATAATTAAGGATTACCTTATTATTTAGTAGGTTTCAGACTCTAAGATTTACAACCATCAAATTTGTACTCATTTGTCAATTTATGCACATGTACATATATAACATTAGTGAATGAATTGACTTAAGACATACGCCTCACGTTGTTCAGGCATGCTGTTGCTTATTGTGTCAGGTCAGATTCTAAGCATGCCTGTCTAATGTAAAAGCAGTGCTTTATTATCACTAAATTATTTTAGCTTCATGATGTTCTTTATTAGTGATGGGAGGTGATTGTAAAATTTTATTCCCACATTTTTACATGTCAACTGAAAAAAAAAATTACCCGTAATGTTGAGTAGCAGAAATGCTCCACAAAACTGCAGTCCGAAACCCTTTACATGAAAAGCTGCAACATACTCATAAATCAAACAATGACCCAAACAATGACCTGTCTATAATTACCAAATGTTAGGTCCGCAGACTACAAGTTTTGGTCAGAGGTGACTATCTTCAGATCTGTTTTAAAAACTTATCCTAATATAATGGAGCCATAGTGGTACTGTCAGAAGATAAACACAACTTTCTGACATTCTTTTTGTTGTGTCTATCTGCGACTCAGCATCTCCTCTACTTGGTGAGTAGCAACTATCCCTTTCATAATACTGTTACATACCATCCTGAATTTTCCATTGTTTAATAATGTATATACTAGAGTCGTTTTTTTAACAGTGCCACTTTTCAAAACTTATGGACAACAGTGTTGTTAGCAAAATGACACTAGTATACATGATATTTCGTTTATGTGCAATGACGCAGAGCTGATTTTGTGTTTACCTTTTGATGATGCCACTATGGCTTCATTACATTACAGTCTTTAAACAGATCTGAAGATGGTCACTGCTGACCGAAACTGGTAATATGGGGACCTAACATTTTGTGATCATTTATGGAAATAAAAAAGTTTCTTTCTTTACATCAATGAGCTGTACAATTTTAGAACATATTCTGAGCTCAAGCACAGTGAGGTATCTCAAACAGAATGATCTCCTCCATACCAACCAGCATTGATTTCAAAAATGTCAATCCTGTGAAATTCAGCTTGCACTCTTTTCATATGATGTGATGAAAGCAATTGGTCAAGGCAGTCAGGCAGATGCAGTATTTCTCAATTTCCAAAAAGCATTTGACTCTGGACCATATCTCTTCTTATTATCAAAAGTACAATTGTAGTGGTTATCGAGCAAAATTTGTGACTGGATTGAGGGTGGATGCAGCAAGTTATCTTGGATCGAGAGTTATAATCAGATGTAGAAGCAACTTCAGGTGTGACCCAGGGAAGTGTGTTCAGATCCTTGCTATCCATGTTGTACGATGATGACCTCATGGACAATAATAATCTCAAACCTTTTTTTATAATGAAGAACTGACTGAGACAAGATGTACAAATAATCAGACACATTTCAAAGTGGTGCAAAATTTGGCAACTCGCTTAAAATATTTGTAAAAAATAAAATTTTATATTAAAAGAATCCATAGCATCCTACAACAGTAATTTGAAAGAGCCACAGTTGAAGTCAGTCAAGCCATACAAATAACCATTTGTAATAATTTGTAGGACATGAAATAGAATATCATGTAGTCTCAATCAAGGTAAACGGGATGCCAGACTGTGGTGAACTGGTAGAGGAGAGCTTCTGTAAACTTTGGAAGGTAGAAGATGAGATACTGGCAGAAGTAATGCTGTGAGGACGGGGCGTGAGTCGTGCTTGGGTAGCTCAGATGGTAGAGCGCTTGCCTGTGAAAGGCAAAGGTCCCGAGTTGGGTTTAAGTGTGGGTAGCTCCCTTTCCAACAATTTGGCTGACTTTTTTGTTAAATGTTTGGAGAACAAGTTTTTTCAGGACATTCCAGAGTTGGAAAATAAAATAATATACTACTTGACATACATCACTGACACTTTGTTGTTAATTATGGGGAATGATGATGATTTCAAAACAGTTGTATGTGCAACAGCCTACATAATAAAATAAAGTTTAAATATGAAATGCAATCAAAACGATCCATTAATTTCTTAGATTTGAGAATTAAAATTGAAAATGAGAAACATTTCTTTGTTGTCCACAAGAAAATCACAAGCACTGTTGATATTGTTGTTTGCATTTTGGGGCCAGTCCTAGAAGGAGCCTATTTTAATTTTGCCATCTATCAGTTATTAAAAATTCCAACATTGAAGAGCAGAGCATGATACTAAACTGCACATGATCAAATACATTGGTAAAAACAATAACTACCCAAAACATAAGGTAAACAACGTTAAAAGCAGCATAAAAGGCAAAAAGAAAATAATTTTGAACAAATTGATGGTAGCAATAGGAATTTCATTTGTGTACCATACAAAGTTTAAATCACTGATATAGTGGCTTCTGTTTTTATAAATCAAAAAGAAAATGCTGCTTTTGTAACCAAGAATAACATGGATAGGGTGTTGAAAAGCAGTGTTTGCAATATTTATTGACAAGTTCTATGTCATTTTGATGATGTACTACAAGGACACTAATAAATTGAACTGAATTGAATTGTAATATTTATCACAGATCGTGTTTTTATAAGATAGTGTGTCCTGATAGTGAAGTTTTTTTTATGTAGGACAAACTGGAAGGTGACTTAATGTTGGATTTAGCAAATATGTTGCTTTGCATAGGAAGAATGTGACTGCTAAATCCAACTTTGATGCCCACCTAACAACAAGCGAACTTAACATTTCAGCTGTCTTCGAATGTGATGATACGTCAGGGTGCATACGAGGACAAGGAAAAAAATTCCGTTATTTCCCATTTAAAAAATACATTTACTTCCGGGTGAAAATACACTTTTTTCTGTCATGTGACAGTTTACTTTCCCTCGGAATCGTAAAGCTTATCAATCCTTTGAATGGTTAAGGTTTTATAAACCAGTGTAGAACCTCCCTCCACTTTAGGAGACGAACCCCAGAAAAAAATGCGTTTTCAAAAGATCTTTAATTTGCAGCAAAATGTACGTTGCATATCTTCGTATTATGAAAGTACATAGTTAAATTCCACCAAACACGGGGCGTTTGTTTCCGAAGCATTGAAATCGAGGTTGCGATATGGTTTTGTAAGCCAATCATTGCTCATGTCACGTGATCTCGCCAGCAGATGATGCAGATATTCATCGCGTTTACATGGGTCTCCCAATCGCTGATTTCGTAAGCCGATCTTCCAATACCGCTTCTGGGTAGTCATGTATACACTTCAAAATCGATTCTGGAAATCTGCTTCTGGTTGCCGGTTTTCCAGTTCTGCAATCGGTTTTCGCTCCCGTGTAAACGCAACCTGTATTGAAACCTACTTGGACTGTCAGGTTTCGTCTTGTTTTTTATAAATTCCGGCTAATATTGACGGAGTGGTGTTTTGTACAGTGAAAGATAAGCAGAAATGTTAGACTGAAGTTGTTTATATCTCGTCTAATTGAAGAGAAATAGTGATTGTGTTGACTAAATCATAAACTATATTAGCTGTTTTCCAGGCGCCGTAGTTAACTGGGCTAGCAAATCCGCTTCCTTAACATGTAAATATGACAGTGAAAAATGGTTTCCGTCTTTCGGAACATGTGTCGCGTGTAAACGTAGTGATTCAGAGCGTAGGACACGTGATATCAGCCTACAGTAACATCACTGTTAAGTAGCGCGCGCGCACACAAATAGAAAAAGGTTTAAAGAATGAACATAGCGGAGCTACAGGAAAAGCTAAGATTTCACATACAGTATCTGTCTTTCTGCGTATATTGCAGTTCGATTTATCACACAAATGTGCCAGTAAAATTTTAAGTAACGACGTAACTCGTCTGGTCTTCCGGGATCGAAATTCTATGTGATTGGCCCTAAAACTGTTAAGCTTTAAATGAGAGTCAAATGCTCTGTGATTTTAGAAATTCAAAACACGTTCGCACACGTAACATAACTCGCACTGCGTAAAATGAAATGTACTTTGAAAGTAACGCTTTTCAAACCACCAGTCGCAATATTTTCCGTCATCTTTTACAATTCGTTTCAGCAGTTGCCAGAGCCAGAAAACGGCATTACTGTGCTTGCGCCCGTATATTCGTAAGTGTAAAGCATTAAGAGGTCTTACATTACGTCATAAATAAAACAGGACAACAGAGGATACTCCAAAAGTATCGGATTTTCGTAAGGCGTAAATCAACTTAAAGGACACATTCGTATTTCCAGATTCACAAAAAAGTAGGACCCAACCTGATATTAAACTTTGCAGTGTAGTTTACGGGATGCAAATTTTCTTGGAGTACCAGTTCTGTAGTATCTCATGGCATTATGCCATAATAAAGAACTAGAGATAAGTCCCAGAAGATGATAACGTGCTCTTGATATTCCGTGAACAGCTGACGCTAGCAATAGTGTTTCAAATAAATTGACTGCCTCTGCAGGAAAGATTAAGTAAAGCTAATTTTTTTAGCAAGTAGACAAAAATAAATTCATTGTTCTGCAAGGCAATTAATGTAGGACTGCCTAAAACTTAAAAATAAAATAAAATCAGAAAACTGAAACTAATAACCATTTTAGCCTTCCATAATTATGTGAATGTATTTTAATTCACTTTATAGCTCCTGGCCACAGAAATCCGCTTTGTTTTAATTTGACGTGAGAGATGTAAACCAAAACGAGACAGCAAAATCACAAAAAGTAAACACGATTCCCATGGAGATTACACCTCAACCCACTACAACTCAGACTGTTCTGCGCATGCGCGAATCTGGCAGCATGGGCGAACCAGAAAAGTTTTTTCTGGGTGGCATCTGTCTGCTTGTTACAGCTGATACAACTATAACAGCCGCGACTCAAGTAGCCAGAAGCGGGAGAAGGTGCTGCTCATACGCGACTCAACTGTGCATGCGGATAAACCCGTTGAAAATTGCTCAAACGAACCTAATATAAACCGTCATGACGTCACGCTCATCGGAAGCAGCTTGTTGTTATAAAGTATTGCATAGTATCCGTCTTAAACGCTTTGACAGGTTTTGCTGTTGACAGACGTTTGTGTGTGCACTATGTTTTGTTGTTGTAAATGGCAGATTTCCTTTGCAACTTAAGTTTTATTTTTTTCCATCGTTTATGTTTTATTACTGCAGTATTATTTTGCCGTAACAGGCTAAAGTAAAGTACTTTGTTAGAGTATCTGTTCTTACCAGTACAAACTACAAAAATTTAACTAAAAACTAAAACAATGAAAAATTCTCGGATCCCGGGTTTTTCCCTGTTTTCTCCTGGACGAAAAACTTACTGGGGTTTTCCTGGAGCTTATAGACCCTGTACATTTAAGTGAAAATGGGAAATTTATGGACCTGCCGGAAATTTTATGTAACCAGCAGTTATCTCATAATATGCTGCTCAGTGAGCAGGTGACAATGAGGAGCTCCCATTTTTGGGAAATTTTTAAAAACTACCTTGGGTGTGACTAGTGACAGCAGATGCCATTGAGCATATCAATCTGCCTATATTTGGTTGGGTTGGGTTGGGATGGGTTGTTTGGGGAAGGAGACCAGACAGTGAGGTCATCGGTCTCATTGGATTAGGGAAGGACAGGGAAAGAAGTCAGCCATGCCCTTTCAAAGGAACCATCCTCGCATTTGCCTGGAGCGATTTAGGGAAATCACAGAAAACCTAAATCAGGATGGCCAGAGGCGGGATGCGAGTCCAGTGTGCAAGTCACTGCGCATTGGCCTATCATGATAATATCCCTCCAGGCTCACGTAGGGAAACATGTCCAGTATTATGTAACATCTACATCAACAGCCAGCATGCTGTAAGGCTCAATGAATTTCACTCCAAACTAAACCAATAATTACATGATCCTATGTGAAGTCTGCGTGTGAATGTGTTGCAAAGTGTAGCATTTCTTGTTTCTTCACTGGTATAGAAGTTTCTAAAGCTGCTAGTGTTTATTTTTATTTGGTACCTGAATTGAAATGAATCAATTGGTTATAAAAGGTTTTAGTTAAGTTTTATTCCTTCATGCAAGACTAATTGTATATTTTTGTTATTTTTGTGTGTGTTTGAAAAGCAGTATGTACAACCCACTGTTAGTTCACACAGAAACCTCCATGCAGATTGATCAGCAAATGGATTGTGACTGCCTTCTGAATAATACATTTCTAAACTATTTCTAACAATGTTTTTGTCTGTTGTGTTTGATGTTTTCCAGTTATTAGCCAACACTGTATGAACAGGGCAAGCAAATTTTGCAATCTAAACTAAATATTTATAGCGAGCTCTGCATGTCACTATGACATACATTGAGGCTATGTGCACAATAATTGTAACAGTGGCATCAGTGTGAACTGAAATACTGATACAGATAGCTGAAATGGGGCTATTTGTTTAGGGAAGTGATAGTGATGATCTGGCTTGCATCTTACCAGTACATTTCTTTATTATCTACACCTGTATCAAACTGATAAAGCTACAACATGTTTCAATTCTTTCATGTGTTTTGTTGTAATGAATTCTAGATTTGCAATAAACAGACTTTTAGTGGCTGACTACTATACATTTTCTCACCTCTATGTGAACTGTATATTAGAGCCAAAATGAGTGGTTTTATAGGAAACAAGTATTCCAGGTCTTAACAACAAGTAAAATGACTCTGAGTTGATTAGCTCCAAAATAGGTTACAATATGCAACAAAAAGATCTTTACACAAGTAAGATGATAAAATTGAGGTGAGCAACTATAGGCTAGTATGATTTCTGCCTGATTTTAGAAATGACCTTGCAACATATGCTTACAAAACAGTAGTCATTCAAAGCGGTCAGTCACTTACTCCCTGCGTCACACTGCAGCCAGACGCTACTGTACTGACCAAGCAAATTGTCAACATTTCAGACAGGTCGGTTGGCGAGCACGTGTTACGTACCATACGGCTGTATGCAACTCGTAGACCCTTACATCACTCTCCCCAGAGAAAAAGAACAACCATAGGTGGCTCAAAATGACCTCCTGGGTGTTATGAATCTATTTCGCCATTTGTGGCATCAGAAGGCACTGTAACATGTAGTTCATTTGCAGACACAGTAATGTTCAGTACAGAGAAGCGTGCCTTCAGGATAACAATTTCATACATGACAAATGCTTTTGACAAATTAATAAAATCAATAAAAACACAATACTAACAATCAAGTATGCATTAATATTTCTGGATGAATCGAAGGATTCTGTTTGCTGCTTCAATGAAGTTTAACTCATTATTGGAAGAAATCAAATTTTCATGGATATCCTTAATTAAATTATTGTCTTCAGAAAATCTTGGTAAGGAATACTTTCCGTATGTTAATATGTATGAATCATTGTAATAAACAGATAACATTCTCATTAATGGCAAGTATCCAGTTGTGTGAAATGTAGTTGGCAAATACACTAGGCATATTGAGTAGTTTACTTGATAAATCACAATGTGTGGCATTCAAGATTAATCCACTATTGTTCAGTTTGAGTGTAAAAGGTAGCTCAGGTGTATCATAACTTTTACACATAAATGTGATATCAAGGGTGGAGTTAAATGAGAAAATTATACCTTCAGAACATCATTTAAGAAATGGATGATAAAGATGCATTAAAATTCTAGGGCTGTCATCTGATAGCAGATAATTTATAAACAATTCTCTCTCACAGCTGTACACTCTACTGTCTAAGAATACTGCCAAATCAGGGCAAATTAACTTATGACTATGTTTACACCTAATTATTGTTTTGTGTCACAAAAGCATAAAAAACAGTAAATCTCTTGTTCATAATCAGCAAATGCAGACTCTACCTGCATTTTGGCTGTGACCCAGTTATTATACCATGATGTACCCATTTCCAAAATTGTATCTTTACCCTTAACAGAACGAATTAGATCAATTCACTTGTTTACAGAATTGTACTGTTGATGGATTTCACTCAGAATGTACTCGAGTGCAAGTTTTGCATTACTTGTTGAAACTATCATGTCTGATCATGGTTCAAACAAAACGCCTGTACGCTGTAGTACTATTACTACAGCATTGTAGAATATGCTATTATAGCAAATATTAGAATAAAAATGAACATGGTTAATTAGTTCTAAATACTAGAGTTAAGAATGAACATAAAATAAAGGAGTTTCTTGTGGTAACGTGTGGAATAAAAGATTTAGTTTCACTTGTGCACTCTTGTAATAGTAGCTTCAATACTAAATTTTCACAACACATTCACACAAGCACATGGCCGAAATAAACTCACGCATTCCACTCTCACCCACTACAAACATTTACACAGATTTTAGGGGTGTCTGGAACAGGATCGCTTGGACTGTGATGCCTCGGCCTCGAAGTCTGGACTGTGACCTTACGATCCTTGCTTCCTGGGTTTGAGAACAGCAGGTCTGCCTCTCGGTCGGTCCTCGTTGTCTTGCGATACTACAGGAACTCTACCCAGAAATGGCTTTACACGACTGAGATGAACGACAATCAAACCAAAGGGCAGCTGGAGCTTAAGAGTGACTGGCGACAATATCTCCAAGATTGGATATAGCCCTTTCCAAAACTTCTTAAACTTTTTGACTAAACTCTTCTTTAACACCACATTGCTCAGATACACAAGATCTCCAACTCGATACTGTGGCACTGCCACTTGGCGGTCATGTTGTCTTGCTTGCTGAAGAAAGGATTGATGATTTGACTGTTTCACTCCCCTCCATGCTTCCTTTAGCTTGCGTGCTAGATCCCTTACATGTTCATTGCTGATTCTGGCAGTTGATTGTGCAAAGTCCAAGGGTGAATGCATTCTTCTTCCATAGACGTTCTCATATGGTCTTAGGCCAGTTGAACTATGCATTTTGGCATTGTAACAACTTACCAAGTATGGTAAACAGACAACCCAATTGTCATGTTTGCTGCTCACATAATGGCTAACCATTTTAATAACTGTTCTGTGGAATCACTTGACTCTTCCATTTCCTTCAGGGTGTGCTGGTGTAGTCCTTAACTGAGCTATTTGCATGAGCATGAGTTTAAGTAAGGCACTCATAAAATTCATTCCTTAACCATTAATTATACTTAATGGTGATCCAAACTTAAGAATCCATTCTTTTACAAAACAATTAGCTGTGGTCTCAGAACTGTGATCAGGTATCGGAATCATGAGAAGGTATCTAGAGAAATCATCTAATATTGTCAATATGTATTTGTTTCCATCTGTAGTCTTAGGCAATGGTCCTACGACATCTAGCCCTACTCATTCAAATGATTCACTTGTCTCTGACAGTTCTTGCAATGGTGCTCTACTTTTATCTACATTATTCCATCTGTTACAGGAATCCCATTGTGAAACAAACCCGAAAACGTCAACTTTGCAGCTTGGCCACCAAAACACTTGAGCTATTTTAATGTTTGTTGCTATTTTTACTGTAATATCCAAATAATAAAGAATTGTGTTGTTCTCTCATGATTTGCTCTTTCATGCTTTCTGGATTAACTAGGCGGTTTCCTTTACTAGTGATTTTGTACAATAATCCACCTATTTCGACAAAACATTGATCATTTTTACATAATTTGCATTGTGGATCTTCTTCTGGAGCTGCCTTTAACTCTTCTTCTCATCTTATTGTAAAACAAATACTGACTTTTCAACTCTTTGCATCAGCATTCACATGTTATTTACCAGGTCGGTGAATATCCTTAAGTTGGTACTCACTCAGTCTTAATGTCCATCTTGTTAATCTGGAACTTGGATCCTTAAAGCTCAATAACCAATTAAGTGCAGCATGATCTGTAATAACTGTAAATTC
Organism: Schistocerca gregaria; assembly: GCF_023897955.1. Taxonomy (NCBI): domain Eukaryota; kingdom Metazoa; phylum Arthropoda; class Insecta; order Orthoptera; family Acrididae; genus Schistocerca; species Schistocerca gregaria. Next base: position 655,228,736 of record NC_064924.1, read on the forward strand.
TCTTCCTGTTAAGAAACATCTGTTATGTGTTATACCAAAAACCAAAGCACAAAGCTCCTTTTCAGCAGTAGTATAATTACATTCTTCTTTGTTTAATTGTCTGGAAGCAAATGAGATTGGATGTTCACGCCCATCAACTACTTGAGACAGGATTGCACCTATGGCAAAATTGGATGCATTGGTAGAAAGAATAAAAGGTTTACCAAAATCCGGATATGCTAACACTGGGGTTGTGGTTAGAGCAGTTATAAGTTCTTCCATTGCCTTTTTGCATTCTGTTAACCAATTAAATGTGGCTCCTTTCTTCAGTAGCTGTGTCATTGGACGTGCTATATTCACATATCCGGCTATAAATCATCTGTAGAAATTTGACGACCCCAAAAATGTTTGTAGTTCTTTCAAATTCTGTGGTTCAGGAAAATTCTTTATGTCATCAATTAATTTTGGATCAGGTCGAACACCTTCACTGGTTATAACATGACCAAGATAGTTAACTTTACTTTGTGCAAAATGACATTTTTCTATTGATAAAGACAGGTTCGTGCTTGTTATACACTCAAAAACAGCTCGTAGTCTCTCAGTATGCTGCTTCATGTTTTCACCAAAAATTGTGACATCATCAAAGTAATCAAGTGCTTGTGTTGGGTTGAGCCCTCATAAATCAGAATCCATCAGGCGTTGAAATGTAGCTGGAGTATTACGAAGTCCAAACAGCATACGAAGATACTTGTATACTCCTTTTGCTGTTACAAATGAAGTAGTAGTAGTAGTAGTAGTAGTAGTAGTAGTAGTTTTATTCATCCGTAGATCTCTTTTTACAAGGATATAGGACATGTCAAAGTATTTACAAGCTTAGATCAATTTACAATAAGCTAATTCGTATACACATATATTTACAGACTTCTAGTTAGAGACAATCATTAGATTTTACTCCTGGTATACAATAATTTATTTACAAATAACTCATTAAATAATGTAATGCCACACTATTCACTCATATTTCACTATCAGTCACTGCACACACTATACACACATTGTTTCATAACACTTCACTCACTACACACACACACACACACACACACACACACACACACACACACACACACACACACACACACACACACAGAGGTGATCCTTGGGCCATTTTCTGTACTGCAAGTTCCCATTTGCTATCCTGAAAAACTGAGTCAGCATCCCTTCATAATGAGTGAGATGTTGAGCTCAGAAAGAGGAAGAGGTGTTAGTATTATGCTATGCATAGCTTGAGGGGAGAGTGTCTCTAGAAAGGAAAAAAGAAGAAAAATAATAAAGTGAAGGTGTTATGTGGAATATTGGATGTTTTATAATCATTATTATTATTATTTGTTTGTATAACATTTTTTTATCAAACCCCTACTCTGCTTTATCTAAGTAATCCTTCAATGTATAAAATGTATTGCATAACAGGTACTTTTTAGCTGCCTTCTTAAATAAGTGTATTTTTGAAATTTCTTTAATCTCTTTTGGTAATTTATTGTACAGTTTTATTCCTTGGTAGAAAATGCTGTTTTGAGTTTTATGTTTATTTTTTCTTGGTAAATGTAAGTTGAGTCTATCTCTTGTTGCATGGTCATGGACAGAGCTGTTTGTGCAGTAATTGCCAATGTTACTTTTGATGTGTACAACTGACTGGTAAATGTGTTCACATGGAGCAGTTAAAATTCCCAGTGTTTTGAACAGATCTTTACAATGAGCTCGACTACTATTTCTGGTTATTATTCTTATGGCTCTTTTCTGGAGTTTGAAAATTGTGTTCATATTTTGTGGATTTGTTCCCCAAAAAAGAATGCCATAGCTAAGAATTGAGTGTACATATGAATAATATGTAACTAAAAGACACTGCATGTTACACACAGATGATAGAATTCTAAGGGCATAACATGCTGATGACATTCTGTTTGCAAGTACCTTTGTGTGTTCGCACCACTTCAGCTGAGAGTCAATATTCATTCCTAGAAATTTTGCATTTGTTACACAGTCTATAGAGGTGCCATCTACATTTAATTTAACATTGTCATTTTTCCTCTTCAAACTGAAGTTCATGGCATTAGTTTTCTTTATGTTTAATGTCAATTTGTTGCTTATTGACCAATCGTAAACTTCCTTGAGAGTTTCATTTGCTTTCTCGGTAAGGAGTTCTCTTGTTCTCTCAGTGACTATAATATTGCTGTCATCAGCGAAGAGAATTTTCTCACCATGAGTAACACTACTGGGAAAGTCATTGATGTATATCAGGAATAGTATTGGTCCTAATATGCTACCTTGTGGAACCCCTATATTAATATATTTTGGTTCTGATAAGTATTTTACTAAATGTTTAGATCTATTTGAAGTATGTGTTATCTCTACTCTTTGTACCCTATCTGTTAGGTATGATCGAAACCAGTCATTAGCTACCCCTCTTATTCCTAATGCTTCTAATTTATTTAATAGAATCTTGTGGTCGACTGTATCAAAAGCCTTAGAAAGATCCAAAAATATGCCTGTGACACACTCATCTTTATCAAGAGCATTAAGTACAACTTTTGTGAATTCTACTATGGCTGACTCCGTATTTTTGCCACTTCGAAAACCAAACTGTGATTTGCTTAAAAGATTGTATTTATTCAGATAATTCATTAATCTGTCTTTCATAATTGCTTCTATTATTTTTGAGAATGCTGACAGCAGGGAAATGGGCCGGTAATTTTCTATGTCTTCTGCATTACCTTTCTTAAGCAAAGGTACAACTCTTGCCTGTTTTAGCTGCTCTGGAAATGTCCCTGATGTGAAGGATTCATTTATTATATTTGTTAATGGGCCTTGTATAATCACTATGCATTGTTTCAGTACACACATTGGTACATCATCTAAGCCTTCTGACTTTTTATTTTTTAGCTTTTGAACAGTTTTATTGACTTCATTCTCTGTGGTTGGAAGTAACATCATTGTATCTAGTGCAACAATTTTTGCAGGTGTTATATTTGTTTTGGGGAATTTTTGCTGTAACTTCTCTGCAATACTTGAAAAATGCTCGTTTACATAGTTTGCTAAGTGTTGTGGATCATTTATTACCTTATCCCCCTCCCTTAGCAGTATGTTATTCTGCGTTTGTTTGCCTCTCCCCGTTTCCTTTTTTATAACATCCCAGACTGCTTTGCTTTTATTCTCTGCATTATATATTATTTTGTCATTAAATGACTTTTTTGCAGCAATCAGCACCTTCCTATAAATCTTTTTGTATCTATGATAGAAATTTAAGAATTCTGGATCATTGTGAATCTTTTTCATGGAACTGAGGTGTTTAAGTGTTTGGGAGGACTTCTTAATACCTGCTGTTATCCATCTGTTTTTGTGAGATGTTGATACAGTCATGCATACTTTTGGAAATGCTGTTTCAAAGTTCAATTTAAACAATGTGGAGAATTTGGAGAATTTCATATTCACATTGGTTTCCTTATACACTTCATCCCACCTTTGTTTTTCTAGTTCTTTTGAAAAATCTTTTATTTTGATTTCTGATAGATGTCGTTTATAGGCTTGTAGTTTAGGGAATGATTCGATGCCTGATTTTACTTTTGTTATTTGAAAGAGATGGTCTGATAGTCCGAGATCTTTTACAGCTACATCACATTTTTCCCTGTCTATATTTGTGGCCACATGGTCAATTACTGATGCAGTCATTGTAGTAACCCTTGTTGCACTATTGACCAATAGGGACATGCCAAAACTTTGAAGGATATTTATGAAGGTGCTGCTGGATTCATTTATGATATTAGTGTTGATGTTTATGTCCCCACACAGAATTATGTTGACCTTTGTACTTGAGACTTTATCTAGAACTTCTGTTAATTTATTGAAAAAAGTGTCCACACTACCACTGGGAGATCTATACACACACAAAATGATTAATTTCTTGGTGATATCGAGCCCTGATAATTCAATAGCTGATATTTCAATGTGTTTGTCTTCACTTACTGTACTGAGGTCATGTCTAGATTTGAACTGTGTTCCTTTTCTGATATAAATGCATGATCCTCCACCCCTTAAAGTAGTTCTGCAGTAAGAGTTTGCCCTTTCATACAATGATAATACTACATGTTGGATTTCTGTGTCTCTACACCAGTGCTCAGTAATACAAACTACTGTGCAGTTCAAAGATTGGAGCTCAACTTCTAATGCTTGTATTTTATTTTTTATTGGTTGCATGTTTTGATGGAGGATTGTTAAGTCTGTGAAATGCCCCATGTTACTCTTTCCGATGGTTTGTTTTTCTTTGTGACATCTGGTATGTGTGATTTTTGAAGTGTTATAATCTGTCTTGTGAGTGATTGTTTCAGTATTTTTTGAACTGCTAGAGATACTCTTTAGGCAGGGGAACCTGTTGTCTGGATTTATCCTAAAAAAGACCTACTTTTCCTACCTATGACAACAGGTATTTGACCATGTGTGGCCCGAGATCCACCCCCTATACTTTCATGAATCAGCTGTACCAATCTTCCCTTCCCAGTCCTGTTTAGGTGTAGGCCATGCCTAGTGAAACCCCATCTGTTGATAGTCCCGACGGGCACCAGAGAAACATGAGCAAAGTTGGCCGTCCTCAGAGCCATCCCCAGCCCCACATTGATTCGCCTCACAGCTCCATCAAGGCGTGGCTGATCATGACGCCGGAACAGCTCAACAAAGTGTACATTGGTGCCATGAGTCAGGGAAGCTATCTTGTCCAGGTCACCACCTATTTCATATGCCCCATCCCTGTCCAAACTGTTTCCCGCCCCACCCACTATCACTACATGGTCCTCTTTTGTAAAATCCTTACATAAAGACCCTAGGTCCTCTATCACATGACTTAGCCCTGCATTGGGTTGGAAGATACTGGTGGCCTGGTACGCTGCCCCTAAACTTTCCTGTAACTGAGGGCCTACACCTCGCCCATGGCTACTACCTAGCAGCAGCACTTTCTTCTTCCTAACACTTTGTACATTCCTAGGCTTCTTGGCCTCGGTTGAAGTGTGCTGCACATTTCCTGCTCCTCGTTCTACCTGAGGCTCTTCTCCACTTAACTCTGGCAGTGGCAGATACCTGTTTTTGGTGTTGATGATAAAACTATCAGATCGCGTTCTCTTTCTTCCTATCCTCCTACCAGCTGCCAGTTCCCAACCACCCTCCTCCCCCCTATTTCCCTTGATCCTTATCAGTTCCTTCCTTGCTTCCTCCAACTGTGCCTGAAGGGCACAGATTTTCCTTTCCTGCTCCCCAATCAAAATTTGCTTGATCACCTGGATACACTGTTAACTGGTGATAACCACTTGACATCTGCTCAAGTAATCCAATGTTTCTACTAAATTTGGTAAGGGGTAAATGTTGGGTATGTTGGGTGTGGTCACAGAATTTGAAGATTGGTAATCAACACAAAAACAGAACTCTCCAGAAATTGATTTCTTCTTTACAATTAGAACAGGTGAACACCATGGTGGGTCTGAATGATCTCTTAGTTTTATAATTCCGGCTTATAATTGTTCTATAACCATGTCTTCTACCAACTCTCTTTGACTAAATGGTATTTGGTAAGGTTTCTGTGTGATTGGGGCTGCATTCCCTGTATGAATATGATACTGAACTAAATGAGTGACAGGTAAATTTGCACATTCTCAGAATAAATCTGCATACTCCAGCAAAACAGGTGATAAAATCTTCTGTTCATCAGCTGTCAAATATTCTATCTTCTCCCAAATCTTATGTTTCAGTTCATTATTAACTTCATCTCCTCATTGCAATTTTGCGGTACTGTTATAAAAATCTGTGTTAATAACTGCAGCATTTATTACCTCATCTGAAATCTGTATTACGTCACTTTTACTTACGCTCAACACTTCAGCAACTTTCGTTCCTGATGGAAAAATAACATCCTCATTGCTCATATTCGTTATTGTAACCGGGACTTCTGCAACATTCTGTCTCACCATTGTAGTGACACCTACACTTCTAGCAACACAACAAGGCATTGTATCCAGTAACTCAGTTTTCTTGGATCGCTCAATTAATAACAAAGTCCCTTCCTTGCATCGGGGAGACTTAACTTCAACATAGATTATCTTTCCTGCTCCCTTGGGAATTTGCTGAGGCTGATCAATTTGAACATTGACTCAGACGGTTTGAACTGATGCATCATTTGGGTGGTCCATTTCCGTGACATCAGTATTGCTTCTCCTTTGAGTATGATCTGAAGAACGACTTCCTAGGTAGTAGTTGATACGTCCTAGTCTGATCTTTCTTTCTGCTACAAATATCTCTGTCTCGTTAGCGAACAAGAAATCAAATCCAAGTACACCATCGTAACGCATTTCATTCTTTGAAACTACTTGCACACTTGCTGTGTATTTATTTTTATCTTTAATTTCACCTTCATCTTGGCCTTGACCAAGAATTAATTCTACATCAACTTCTCCATAGTTATGTAGCTTTCCTCTGTTTAACCGTCACACTTTTAATAGTGGCAGTTTCAATTTATCCTGTTTATCTATGCCACACGACATTAATGAGATCTGTGCTCCTGTGTAAATAAGGAGTTTGATGTTTCTCCCACGATATACAGCACCTATCACAAAGTCGTTTTCGGTCTGATTTTCACTGGAACTAGCAGGAATCACTGTCTCTGGCAAGGGGCGGACAGAGTGGTGGCCCGTACATCCCCGTACTCATTTAAAGATCTGGTAGATTGTCTGTTGTTCACATTACCTTTCTTCTTGTTGCGACAATTTCTCGAAACACGACCATGTGTCCCGCAATGATAGCAGATTCAATTCTCTTTACAGTCCTTACACTTGTGACGCAGCTTATTGCACCTGTAGCTTTATACTGTTGTGTTGAAAACTCTTTGTTTTTATTTCTGCACACATTCGCTCATCTAAGTGCTTAATGAAATCAACAGCTGATTCTACTGCTTCCTGGAACATTTTACACCGTGCCAATCGAACAGCTTGCTTACTTCCTCTTCACCCATGAGTAAACGTGTCCAAGGCTCTCTGGTCAGCTTCAAACAACTGAATGCGATTTTCATTTTCATCTTCTACTAACTCGTATGTTTCATCATTGATGTTCCAAATTCCGTCGGCAAACTGCTTGATAGATTTGTCTTGTTGCATTAACAAACTATAAAGCTGCTCTCTGTAAAATCTGACCTCTTTTTTATGTTTAAATCTCTGAACAACAATCATTCTAAACTCATTGTAATCTTCTGTTTTCACACAAGTAGGCTCCATGCTAATGAAATCTTGTGCTGCTCCCTGAATTCTTAATTTGGAAACCACTAGCTTATCAGAATCTGTCCAGGATCCTAACAGGGCGGCACCTTCAAGTTAACGAAAAAACACCTTCACATCATCTTCAGGTTTCCCGCTAAACACTGGTACTGATGGCAATAATGAAAAATTCTTAATTGTAGTTGTACCTGTACAGCATGAACTATCATTTGACAAGTCTTTCGGAATGTTATGCTCACTTCTTTCTGTTTTTAACTGCCGAATCTCTTCTTGCAGTTTATTAATAACAGTTTGTATATCCCCAACATTACTCTGACTGGATTACGACATTTCGTCTAATTTAACTCCAATGAGTCACTCAATGTAAAATAAAAATCTATCACTGCCTTTTGTATTCTAACCAAACTGGAATAGACCAACCTGAATTCCAGAGTTGGATGTCCCCGTATAGTCAGAAGATGTTCTTGCTGCTGCTGTTCAAAGTTCATGTTTTGGTGCATTCTTCAGGACTGTATTTTTTCCACAATTATCCCCATGCTGACATCACTTCTACAAGGCGTTTGTTTGTGTTGTTGCCCCGGATGATAATTAGATGAAATATTTGTTGGGATTTGTAAGCGGTGGGTCCTTGAGGTACGGCAATACACAAACACCAATTTGTGATCCAGCTTATTGCATCTGTAGCATTATACTGTTGTGCTGAAAACTCTGTGTTCTTGTTTCTGCATCTCAGTTTAAACAGTTTTACTAACAAAGGCTGATTATAAAACATGCATGCTACACGCACTCATCATCACTGTGTCTGACATCCTAATTACTGTCATATCAAAAGGCTCCATGGTGAGCTAAGAAAAGAGACATATTCGCACCCGAGACCACGCTAGTTAATATGGCGTGCTGCAGATGGTGGTCAGTGGGTTACTCCCTGTGTTGCACTGTGGCCAGACACATGTGTACTGACCAAGCAAATTGTCAGCATTACTGCCAGTTTGGCTGGCAAGCACATTACATACCGTACGGCTGGGTGTAACTCATAGACCCTTACAGTTCACTACTTATTGCCCTTATACTTCTAGGACTACTCTTGATCTGTTTTTCATTTTGAGTGGTGTTTGGTCACATATCAATAGTAACAATGCACCTGTTGTAACATCATAGTAATTTTTTATTTGGCTTGGACCATTCTGCCAATCTGCACAACAGTCTGATATTGTGTGACATAAGGAGACATCTTGTAGATAAAGAACCTTGATATGACTTCAAATATGGCCAAAAGAGAATAAAGAAGGACATCTCCATATAGTTTAGGGAAAATAAGAAGACTACATTGTTAATGTAACAGATGATTATATAACAAAATTCATAATCATACATTACACACATATAAAATCGAAAAGGGCTTCATACACTACCGCTCTTTATTTGTAATACACCCTGGTATTTCAGATTTAAAATACAAAATATAATTATATTAAGTTTCACATATATAATACAATCAAAATCATTATATTTTACTTTCATCAAAGTATCCTCCTCTGGATTTAATAACTGCCTCACAAACTCGAGACATGTGGTTAATCAGTTTTTGTAGGTTTCATGAATCTATATGATCCCACACAACCTTAACAATATTCCAGAGATGTTCCTTGCTGGATATATTAACTTCCCTGATATGTCTGTCCACTTCATCCCAGACCATTTCAATGGGATTACAATCGGGGCTCTGGGATGGCCTTACCATATCTTTCAATACTTTCTGTTTTTCCTTTGATGCAATGTAGTTCATGCAGTATGCCAACCAGTGTTTTGGGTCATTATTCTGTTGTAAGGAGAACCATTTGCATATTAAGGGCAATCCACTTGGTATTTCATGATACTGAAATATGCAGTGGTACTGCTTTTGATCCATACGTCCTTCTATTTTCACAATGTTGCCAACTCTTATATCTGGCAAAACGTCCCCAAACCATAATAGAACCTCCATCGTGTTTAACTGTAGTTAGAACACACTTCTGGGCTACCCTTTCCCCTACAAATTGGCAAACAAATATTCTCCTTCTGGTTCCAAATATCTTGAACTTCAATTCATCAGTGAATAACACCTTCGTCCACACTTCCGATGTCCAATTACGTTTGTAGCTGTTTTAAGTCTCTTCTGTTTATTTATGGGCCTTAGAAGGGGTTTTCATGCTGTGGCACATTATTTCAAGCTGCTTTCAATCAGTCTCCTTTTTACTATTGCAACATATGTTGTTTTCATGTTCATTTCTACCAATTCTGCTCGAATTTGGGACAATGTTTTGAATCTATTTCTCTTGCAGGTAATTCTGATGTATTTATCATCACTTTTAGTTGTTGTACAAGGTCATCCTGGTTGTGGTATGTCTGTATTGCTACTTGTTGTCTTCTGTCAGTGAAGGGTGTATCACACTCCACCTGTGGACACAATACACTGTTTCGAAATTTGGCAAATAGATATACCAGCTTGGCTAAGTGCTACAATTGCAGCACATTTTTCTATGGATATCTCTACTCATGGAGCCATACTAGCGATGTGCACACTTCAACTGTCATGAAGGAACTGACATGCAGAAACCACATGTTATGTATCATAGCAATGCTTGCTGTTTGCTGTGGACACCACATCACTACAGGGAACAACACGTGTATCAGATGCAGCATCCGTCGCAAATAGGTACATAATGTTTATAAACACAGCATCATTTGTTGGATACTATTGTATCTCGATGGCCACAAACAAAAATCATAATATGTGTACAAATGTTGTACTATTCATTTGCTTCCTCAGCCATACCTAACATATTAGACCTTATCTACAGAGAACTAGCTGTCATTTATTGGGTGTATTGAAATTAATAAGCAATAGTTTACATTTGGATCTCTTCATGATATAACGAGACATGTACACTTGCTGGGAGGAGTACCTTTGATATCAAAAGGATTTTGGTATAAACTATTTTGCAGTGCTTTAAAAAAAAAAAAAACAGAAGTAAAGCAACAGGTGTTTGTCTCCAATTCTGGCTCCTAGCATTCACAGAGAGGTTTATCATTGATAATATCTGGTGTAAGGGGAAAGGCACTTAACATTGTGCGCTATGAATTCTTAGCTTCTATCTAACCTGAATGTTCAAAACCAGGAAGGGAATGTAACCGTATCATGAGAGTGACGCTAGGAATCAGTATTTCATAACACTATAACTTGTTTGCTTTGTTTAAAATAGACTTAACTTCCAATAAATCTTCATTCACTAGGGATTTTGCAAAATCTACACTCCTGGAAATTGAAATAAGAACACTGTGAATTCATTGTCCCAGGAAGGGGAAACTTAATTGACACATTCCTGGGGTCAGATACATCACATGATCACACTGACAGAACCACAGGCACATAGACACAGGCAACAGAGCATGCACAATGTCGGCACTAGTACAGTGTATATCCACCTTTCGCAGAAATGCAGGCTGCTATTCTCCCATGGAGACGATCATAGAGATGCTGGATGTAGTCCTGTGGAACGGCTTGCCATGCCATTTCTACTTGGCACCTCAGTTGGACCAGCGTTCGTGCTGGACGTGCAGACCGCGTGAGACGACGCTTCATCCAGTCCCAAACATGCTCAATGGGGGACAGATCCGGAGATCTTGCTGGCCAGGGTAGTTGACTTACACCTTCTAGAGCACATCGGGTGGCACGGGATACATGCGGACGTGCATTGTCCTGTTGGAACAGCAAGTTCCCTTGCCGGTCTAGGAATGGTAGAACGATGGGTTCGATGAGGGTTTGGATGTACCGTGCACTATTCAGTGTCCCCTCGACGATCACCAGAGGTGTACGGCCAGTGTAGGAGATCACTCCCCACACCATGATGCCGGGTGTTGGCCCTGTATGCCTCGGTCGTATGCGCTCACCTGCACGGCGCCAAACACGCATACGACCATCATTGGCACCAAGGCAGAAGCGACTCTCATCGCTGAAGACGACATGTCTCCATTCGTCCCTCCATTCACGCCTGTCACGACACCACTGGAGGCGGGCTGCACGATGTTGGGGCGTGAGCGGAAGACGGCCTAACGGTGTGCGGGACCATAGCCCAGCTTCATGGAGACGGTTGCGAATGGTCCTCGCCAATACCCCAGGAGCAACAGTGTCCCTAATTTGCTGGGAAGTGGCAGTGCGGTCCCCTACGGCACTGCGTAGGATCCTACGGTCTTGGCGTGCATCCGCCCCACGTGTTGAGCAATTTGGCAGTACGTCCACCTGGCCTCCCGCATGTCCACTATACGCCCTCGCTCAAAGTCCATCAACTGCACATACGGTCCACGTCCATGCTGTCGCGGCATGCTACCAGTGTTAAAGACTGTGATGGAGCTCCGTATGCCACGGCAAACTGGCTGACACTGATGGCGGCGGTGCACAAATGCTGCGCAGCTAGCGCCATTCGATGGCCAACACCGCGGTTCCTGGTGTGTCCGCTGTGCCGTGTATGTGATCATTGCTTGTACAGCCCTCTCGCAGTGTCCGGAGCAAGTATGGTGGGTCTGACACACCAGTGTCAATGTGTTCTTTTTTCCATTTCCAGGAGTGTAATATAAGAGAGACAACCATTCATCATTTACTTTGCTTTAATCACAATGGAGTGAATCACTATAATAGGAATCTGTTTATTTATTTTTAAGAATCATTAATTTTTAGGTATAATAGAATGTACAGGGTGTTCAGAAACAGTATGAAAAATTTGTAATGATGTTCCAGGTGAGGTTGTGCTGGAAATAATTGTTAAGAAAAAAAAAATTGTTATGTGTGCTATTTCCAAATTATTTAGCATTGGTATTAGCTAATCAGGTCATTGTGTGCACAAATTCAAGCACTTGCTTGTGTTAAAATATGGTAAAGCACAGACATCTGTGAGTTCGTGAGATACCACATGTTCAAATTCTCATTACCAGTAAAACTGTGCCTTTTTCAGAAGTGATAAATTTAAAGAAGTTGAGCAAAAGCTGTGTTTGTTCATTTTGAGGAAACGAAATGAATAACAAGTTTGGTAACACTGTCTCTGAAAGGCTGGGTGGATTAGCAATTGCAATGAACTGATTAGCTAACTACAATGCTAAATAACTCAGAAATGGTGCAACATCTCACTTTTTTTCTTAGCAGTTATTACTCAGGGGCAAAACCTCCACTGCAATACACTTACAAACTTTTCAGACTCTTCCTGATTGCCCTGCAGAGTCCACAGGGAAAAAAAAATGTATTTGTTATTTTCACTGGTCCTCTCCTGTGAATTGATTAGGCAATACAGTTTGACCTTTGGGATACATGCCAAATGATTCTTGTAGTCCTGCAACTGCTGTGCAGTGTAAAGAGGCCTCTAGGTAGAAACCAAAATTCTCAACTTATCCACACGCTACTGATGTACAGCCCCTTGCCCATTACCCTCATTATTTGTGACGTTTTACCAATTCCCGTAAGAGTCTTAGTACAGTGTGTGTCTGCACTGATGTGATCAAGTGATAGCCCTCATCTTAATTGTATATGTGGTGTCTCCTCTATTGGACACACCTGAAAGAACAGATACCACATAAATAAATTTAAGTGTTATGAAGCCTTTCCTGATACTGTTTGGAAAGTAGCCTTGTACGGAAGTGAAACATGAACAACAAGCAATAAGATGAAAAGTGAACAAAAGTTTTTTCAGTGTGATACTACAGTATAAATGCTGAAGGTTAGATCTTTAGGCCAAATAATTGATGAAAGGTACTTAATTGAATTGCGGAGAAAAGAAATTTGTGATATAACTTGACTAAAAGAAGGGATTAGTTGATAAAACACATTGTGAGGCATCAAGAAGCAGTGGAGAGAGGTGTTGGGGGTGATACTTTCAGAGGAATGTGACATTACAAGCTATAGCTCTTATACAAAACCTGATCGAAGAACAGAAAATCTTATTGAATTATGTGGCCAGACGGGTACGCAAGAGTCCTCACATGATCCAAAAGACCACAGTAATCTGAGTGGGGAGGTCAGTACATCCCAGTAATTGTATATTGTGAGGATTTCCCCATGGTGGAAAGGGTGAAAATGAACCACTGCACGGCTATGGACACTGGACAGTATGGCGAGATTCTGACTGTGCCAAAAGCTAAAGCACGTGTATTCACCCAAAACACTGAAATTATTTCTAGTAGAGCTATAGAAAATGTAATGATGGAATTAAAATGACAAAAAAGAGATGAGTTCAGTAACATTATCACTACATTTATACAATAAACATCAACAATAGTAACATTTGTATGTGAATTGTTTATAATGATGGTAACAAAAGCTGTAAACATGTTACAGGTGCATATGACACACTGTCCAACAGTGTTTGCAGACAGCTATAAAATGAGTATATTTGTTCCAGTACAGAACAGACTAAGTAGCTGTTATAAACAGATGTGTCTGACTCTCAAAACAATTTCTCTACATCTACACTATAAAAATTAGTAGCAGCATGAACAACTTACCTTAATGTCTCAGTTTATTTATATGTATCTAATGTGAAAATTTGATAATATAATGTTGTAGGAAAGTCAGTTGACTAGGGTGGTACCACAGGGTGTCAAGAATAAAGACTAGGCTCATGTAGCTCCAATTTGTAGTGTAAAGTAGTTAGCTAAGAACGTGATTTTTAGCTATGTATAAAATTAATCTGTGTGTTAATGGGATGCAAAAGAGTTGTAAAGACACATTTGCGTGATGTGAATGGAATGATTACATAGTTTCAGTTGCAGGTAAAGCAGATGGCAGAGTTTTGTTCACGGGCAGACTACTGGGAAAATGTAATCACTCTATAAAAGAAACTGTTTACGAAACACTTGAGTGTCTCATCCTGGAATATTAATCGAATTTGTAGAACCTACGACACCAGAAAGAACTAACGGAAGATGTTGAATCTATACAAAGAAGGGCAACACAAGTTTATTTTACTCTTGGGAGAGTTTCGCAAAATTGCTGAAAAATCACAACTGGGAGACACTTCAAGACAGACACCAACTATCTCATAAAAGTTATAAAATGTATAAAACTTCGAGAACTATTGTTCACCATAGAATCTAGGAATAAAGTACAGCTCCTTACATAATGCTCCCACAAGGACAGAAACACAAGATTAGACTAATTACAATGCATACAGAGGCAATATTTTCACGTACCACATTCAAAAGGAAATGGAAATTTTCCCTAAACTGTAGCAGAATGGGAAGTACTCTTTGCCATGATCTTCGTAATGATTTGTAGTCCCTGGATGTAGATGTAGCCTATCTCCTGTGTTATCTAGTCTGCACAATGAGCAAAAAGTAAAGGAAACTTCACAGACAATAAAAAAAATTAAGTTCACCAATGACACTGTAATTCAGTTAGAGATGATTAAGGGCTTGTATGGAGTGGAATGAATGATGTCTCAAAAGAGGTTATAATGTTAATGTAAGAAGAAGTAAATTAAAATTAATGAATTAAATCAGATAATGTTATGGATATCAAGAGTAGATTTTGTAATTCACAAGAAGATTAAAAGTCAAATAAATGTTATCAGCATAATCTTTCTGGTACAGATTTGAGACAATTACATCTCACTGAGTCTACTGCTACACATCCCATTATGCATTTGACTCCACATTTAAAAGCATATGCCAAGGGAATAGACATCGTGCAGCTTACAGGTTGTTTTTACAAAATAGTGAAACATCCAGAAGGGGAGGAGGAAATTATATGAAACTTCACAAGTTGGGAGAGTATGTGAGGTTATTTCATTGATTACAGTGTGGAATAAAATTTAAAAAGAACTTGGTGGCATGAGACCACTTGCCAGTATGTGATTGCACCCCCTCTGATCTAGATGCATGTACTAATTCAGCTGGATAGGGTGTCATAAGACCATTGTATTCTCTCTTGAGGCAAAGTGGCCCACAACTGTTGTAACTGGTCATTGATATCCTGAATACTGGCACCAGGATGAACTGGATGTCTCAGCTGATCTTACATATGTTCTGCTGGGGACAGATCTGGAGCTCTTACTGCCCACAGAGCTACATCAACATTGCATAGACAGTGCATAAAGGCATATGCCGTGTGAGGACGAGAATTGTCCTGCTGAAAAATAGTGCCACAATACTGTCACATGAGAGGTAATACATAAGGATGCAGGTTATCCATGACACAGCTTTGTGCCATCAAAGTTCCCTCAGCCACTACCAGCTGTGGCATGGAGTCATAACCAATCTCTCCCTAGACCACGATGCCAGGAATGGTACCTCTTCCCAGGTTGCTACAATATCCAGCACCGTTGGTCATTTGGAGCAGTGCAGAGCCACAATTTGTTACTGAACACACTGTGATGACATTCATCGTCAATGTGTGCGTACCATTCATAGAACCACTTTAAACACAGCTGCTTCTATTGTAGTGTTAATGGCACCCTGCCTGTGGGACAGTAATTTCCTAGTCCTAGTGCTGCTAGTCTGGTGTGGGATGATGCAGTATTTTGCAGAGAGTCCATTACTTGTTCTCGGATGGCAGGTGGAGATTAGTGATGGTGGTTGTCACTGAAACAACTGCTTTTTGGTTATATCAGTTTTATCCTATGCCAATTCAACCTGACTCTTGAACCACTTAAAGTAACGAATTTCTGAAATAACCAAGTTTTAGTTTTTTTATTCCAACTGCTTCTTGCGATAAATTTAGAAATGGAACAAAGAGTTTAAAATTTTGACTCACTCAGTTTCAAGATACATAGAATCAGAATAGTAAATTAAATACACAAATAAAAGAAAACTTAGTCTATCCACTATTCACTGCTTTCCTCAAAAAGTTGTAAGTGGTTGAAGACCACAAAAAATCACTGGTATTCTCCTGTCGATTCTAATTATTTGATACTCTGCTCAAAAATCATATTGCAGTATGGGATCATGCCACTATTTGAGCATTACAAATACTCAATGCTGAAGGGTGGAAACTGAAGTTCAGTTCTGTTTTTGAGTTGATTTGTCTGTTTTCAAGGGTTACAAGCAGGTAAAGGCATGTTATATAGCCACAGACAGCAGATCAGCTACTCTCTATTTTTATTGTATACTACGCATGAATTGTTGTTACAATTTTAACTGATTACTGTTACCATAATTTCCTTCTTATTTTATTATTTTATAGCAATGACAGACAAATCTTTAATTTTTAAAGTGAATGAAGCATTGTACTTCATTGCCATGTCACTCTGTAAAAATATTTTCAGACTAGGGTTGGTGGTATTCTGCCGTACAATGGATGTCCGGAGACAACAGTCAGAAATCATTGTATAGGCTGGATGGTGATAAGTATTGCACATACACGCTTACCTTAAGCCACAACACAGAGCAGCAGGGATATCATTGTCTCGACAATGCTGTACCAATTCTTGCACCATGTGTTGTTGCTTGTTTCTGTCAGCATTGGTATTAATGGTATTAAAATAGCACTGATTGCTTTTCCCATTTTCTTTAATAATACAATGTTTCAAAATAATGCAAATTTTACAATCAAAAATAGCCCTCTTTTAAAAGGTTTATTTAAAAACGAAAAATTTTAGCACTTCTTTTATGGCGAATTGATATTTTAATTTTTTACTCAATTTTTTAGTAAAAAATAAAAAAGATCTGTTATAACCAAGACCAAACAAATACCAGAAAATACCAATTACTCAGAAGTAAAATACTGGTACTAGTGTTAACCAATTGGTTTTTCCCATCCCTAGAGCAGAAATGGAGAGGCTGTGATGAGCTTGGTGCACAGTAAGGTAATTCTCTCTTGTGGTTGTCAGATGTGGTCAGCCAGAACCTTGGTGATGAGTACGTCTATCCTCACATTTCCATACATTCCAGCACTGGCCCATTGTGACATGTGACTGCCACCCAAATCTGGCTATTGCACTATTTGATCGACCGGTTGAATGGAGTCCTACAGTGAGGCCATTCTCAAACTCTGACATGTGCAGATAATGCTGTCTCATACAAATACATAGCATCCCCATGTCCTTCACAGCAACCATTCAACATCTGATGCTTTTTGCACCCAAAACACCCTATCGTGCCTGGTAACAACAATAATGTGCCCAGGTGGTCATCTACCTATCACAGGGAATTACAACTCTTATCATAATTTACATCCTGCTAATGTTGTGGATGTGTACAAACTTACACGCTATATCTCTTGGGTGCTTCACTTTTTTTGGCAAGCAGTAAATTTGTAAATGTTCCTTACATTGAGAAAGTACTGTCTATGATCTGTTGTTGATCTGTAATGTTATATCTGTAGGTCTGGTTCATTTGTGTTTCTGTTTGTGTAGTATGCATGTTATAGCCCTGTGACTCTGTGTCCGATTGTTTTTTTAATGAGAATGAATGAGCTGTGTACATGGTGATTAGCATGTGAGAGTTTTCACATAATGGGAGATTCAATATTCTGTAAGTGACATTACATTGCATTACTTGTATATTTACCAGTATGTGTATTAAAAAAAAAGGACAGAAAAGTGTATTTTTCAGCTTTTCAGTACAATGAGATTTCTGGAAAATAAAATAATAATACATGCATGTCAGTTGTTTTGATACTAGAAGTAAAATGTGGAGTACTTATTTTTTTTAAACTAAATGTGAACTTTCTACAGAAAATGTGCAGGCTGTTGCTCATGCTGTTACTGTCTTGTTATGCACTAAAAAAAAATATATGTCCTATTTTCGAATTGTGGAATTAAAGCAGATTCTTCAACAAATTTTCTCATTCCTAAATTTTTGTATACTGGTAATAGAATAGCTCAGGAATTGATGGAGGTCTCATAATTACAGTGTCTTAATAAAATGACCTACATTAATTCATTTATGTAGTACTAATTCAGAGGAATTGTTGACTTTCTGGAAAATATTTTGCAACTCCTCGAGAATTCCAGTGTCAGTACCCATTTCTGAAATGATCATAAGAGATGCTGATCTAGCTGTAATAGGTACTCAAAGCTTATTCAGTTGCACTGCTCTGTGGAACATCCTGGCAATGACAATAAAGTGAGAGCTTCAGCTAGTAGCATGTCCTTATCTGTTTGAGCTCTATGAGTATGAAAATTGCCATCCAAACAAAACAGCTATAGTTAGGGACTGTAGAGTAGAATGTGCCACATTTGACTAGCAAATTTTCCTAAAAAATGAATGTGTAAATTGTGTGACTCATTCATTTATTCATTCATCATGTCTATGGATCTCATTGAGAAGGAGAACCTTGACAGATGTGGGATGAGTCAAAGTCTGCATTAACAAAAGTCGAGTAACACATAGGATTTAAACTGTACACATTATTATCGTGAACTATCACTATAGTGCTTAATAATAATTAAGCCATGCTGCGGCTCATGTTGGTGCTGTTTGTAGGTTTCTGCCCACTCTTGTAGGACAGACGGTATCGTTTAGTTGGCATGGTTGCAGTTGTTTGCCTTCTTCTCGCGTTGACTGCTGCCACTTGGTTTCGCGAGCATGTCCTGTCCAATAGTGGCAGCAGTGGCGGTTATCAGTATGTAGTAACTGGAGCCCTATCTTTGGGGCAATATGGTTATTCTTCCGGGTTGTGTGAGTGTGCAAGTTCAGTTGGGGACTCAGGAGCAGCCATGTCCACGCAGTGCCAGAACACGCCGTGACCACTGGTGGCATGCATGGACTGCTGGATGGAAGGGCTGTGGCCACGAGGGTGCATGACCTCGTCGTAAACCGGATCCAGCATTCTTTAAGATGAGTGCATTGCAATACAAGCAGAGAAACCTCCACCACTGTGATATCTCATGATTCTCCAGTGACTCGGGTTTGTGTTGCTGGTCGTAGTGTCGCCGACATGAAGAACAGCGAGTGGAGTGCGAGTAGAGAGGCGGATCTGATTAGCTTTCCTTGACTTCTTATTACTATTTACTGCATTCAACTTGTTAAAATTCGTTAAGTTCAATTGGCGGTAATTTTCCTTGCCTGGTGGCTGCTAACACCCCAATTACCTGCCCTGGGGGTAAGTGTATGTAACAGCAGTCTACGTTTCCTCGCCTTGACACTGCTGTCCAGTAAGCCGTGTAGTTTTGACTGCTTTCTTGATTGTAGGCCGGTTGGTGATTCTTCTACTCTGGTGGTAGTGATTCCTTTCTCATTTTGGGTGCTCTAAGCACAGTATTCTGGGGATGTAGTGCAGACCGCCGGTTCCGGCTTTGGTGTATTGTTCCATCATTGCGTTTGGTTTACCAGATGTCAGGTAGCTTCAGCAAGATTGTCATTAGTCATTTGTTAGACTGCTGCTAGTCTGGGTTACCATCGTGTGAAGTGAATGCAACTCTGCCTATCTCATCAATCGTGAAAGTGTTTGTTGCCGGATCTTATCAGAAGGCGATTCCTGTAGCACTGTCGGTTACCCCTTGGTTCTTGTAAGGCATGTGTGTTCTAAAAGTAGGTCTGATGACCAGTACTTCAGTGTAACACTCCTTCAGTCCACGCCTTCTGCGGGTATAATCTGCCTCAGTACCCTTTAAGGAACTTATGTAGTGGTCCTTGTGTTTTATATTGTATTATTTATTACAATACCTTGCCATGCCTACATTAAAGGTTATATATGACTAGTTAATAGTTCTGGTCACTTTCTGGGATAAATATAGCAGTGCAGTCTTCAGTGGATGTTAAGGTTGTGTTACTAAGTTTACCATCATCTTATTTCACCCATTTGGTGATCAGTTGCTTGTTTTTTTCCTCTTTTTTCTTTTCTTTTTCTTTTTTTAAATTAATTAATTAACCTCTGATATTGTATTTGCTTTTTTACAGCAGGTTTCTATTTTTTTTATATTATTGCCATTCCTGGCATGATCATTTGCCCTAAAATTCTGATTTGGTATTTTTATTTTAACAGTAAGCCTTAAAACCTTATTTACTGCCATTCCTGGTGTCTGGTGCCTTCTGCTGTCTTTGTGAGGACTTTCCTTCAATATTTCAATAACTAATTTGTAGGTTGCAGCAAATTTTAAACAATTCTTAATTTACTGCTATTCCTGGCGTGTAAGGCCTTCTGCCCAGATCACAGTGGCTTGCTTTTAAAACATTATCTGCTGTATCTGTATTTAATGGCGATTTGGTAGCCCTGCGCCTGCTACACGGACGTCTGAGTCACAGCTCTTGTACAAGATAAGTAATTTAAGTAGTAATAAACTGTTTTTTTAACACTTTAAACTAATTTATTACGTTAATTATAGTGCTCTGCAAGCATACCATTAAAGGTTTTTGTCTTACTCGCGTATTTTCACAGTAATCACGTAAAGTTCATTTTGTTTACATATCGCGGCCAGGCCGAACTTTTGAGTTTTCAGATTAAACTTCATACCGCAATCTTAAGTGCATTTACTGATAGTTTAGTGTGCTAAATACGTTTGCTGCCCCTTTATATCTGTAGAGTATCGTCATCTCTTAAGTAATTTCCAGTAAAAAACTTCTGAACCACTGTTTACATAGTCGCGAGTAGGCCTAATTTTTCGTACACGTATTTTCATTGTTTTCCGGTAACTTAATTGTCTTTCTGTCACTAAAATAGATTTGTACCATGAGTGTAAAGTGCCTGACGTGCCGTAGGATCGTTAGCTCCGGGGTCTGGTGTGATGGATGTAGTAACTTTTTTCATTGGGGCGACTGTAGTGGCGTGGGAATTGGGAAAATGAGCGAGACTCATCAGTGGTTCTGTAGGCTATGCAGTAGAGATAGGAAGATTGTGGAACAGGAGGGGAAAATTGCTGCCCTTCAGGCTGAGTTAGATGAGGCTAGGCGAGAACTGGGCAGGTTAAGGGGGGAGAAGGGTAAACAGGGGTGGGAAGTGGCAACAGGCATGAGGAACAGGCCAAGAAATTCTTCTGACCGCTTTGTTACTAATGTACAAAATAGGTTTGACCTGTTGCCTCAGTCAGAAAATGATGAGCCTCTCACAGAAGTAGATGTAGACAGGGCTCAACAAGCTTTCAGCAGCAAATTGAATAAGAAGGTAGGGAAGTGTGCAAAGAGAAAGAAAGTCTTGTTGCTAGGTAGTTCGCATGCTAGGGGTGTGGGCCAACTTCTGCAGGATGAATTAGGGTTGGATTACCAGGTCACAAGTTTTTTCAAACCTAGTGCTGAACTTGGGCAGGTTACAGAGGATTTAGGTTCACTATGTAAAGGTTTTACTAAGGAAGACACCGTGGTTATTGTGGGTGGGCCGGGCAACAGTATTGACAGAGATCCGGGGTACAGCATAGAGTGTGACCTGGCAAAGATTGCATCGGCATCGAATCATACCAGTGTTGGGTTTGTGTCGGTTCTGGAGCGCCACGACCGACCTCATTTGACCTCTTCTGTCAGGAGAGTTAATTTGGAGTTGGAACGGCTACTTGGATCTGGTGCGGGGTCACACATTGGTGTGGTTCGTGTTGATTCACTCTGTAGGTGGGACTATACTAGACATGGCCTACACCTCAACAGGAAAGGGAAGGGTAAACTGGCTGGGCTGATAGCAGGAAATTTAAAGGGGGGAGGAACTACATCTCATGGTGGAAACTCTTTTTTAGTGTAAGATCAGTGTCCAGTGGGAAACTCAGCCATGCAAGTACTAAAGATGTCAAAAAAGTTCAAGATAGTTGCAAAAGTAAAATGAAAAATGTTAGTATATTTCATCAAAATATTGGGGGATTGAACAATAAAATTGATGAGCTTCTGCTTTGTTTAGAAGATATAGAAACTGAGAATGTAATAGATGTACTATGCCTGTCTGAGCATCACATTGTCACTGATATGCAAAAGGTTAGCATCAATGGGTACAAATTAGCTGCACATGTAAGTAGAGATAATATGATGAGAGGAGGAGTTGCCATATATGTCAAAAGCTTCCACAGTGCAAAAAATTTAGAAACTAAAAAATTTTGTGTAGAGCAACATATGGAAGCATGTGCTACTGAACTTAAACTAAAGGATGGCACTTTCATAATTGTAACAGTGTATAGGTCCCCCTCAGGGAATTTCCAGCTATTTCTGGAAAACTTGGATGCTTTGTTGTGCTATCTGTCAGACAGGGGGAAGCAAATTATCATTTGTGGGGATTTCAATGTTGATTCCCTGAAAGAGTGTAATAGGAAGAATGACCTTTTAGTATTACTCAGTTCTTTCAATTTGAGCTCCGTCATTGATTTTCCTACTCGGATAACAAAGAACAGCAGTACATTGATAGATAACTTTTTTATAGACCAAGATAAGTTTAAGGACATAAATGCTTATCCTGTTGAGAATGGTCTTTCAGATCATAGTGCACAGCTTGTTACAGTACATGACATAGCTCCATGCAGTATAATAAATCAGACTTTCAAAGCAGTGCGTTCAATTAACAATATAAATATTGCAAACTTTAGGGAAAGCCTACAGCAGCTAGACTGGGATGAAGTGTATAAGGAACCCGATGCAAACTTGAAATATAACTTATTTCACAATACATTTTTAAGGGTATTTGAAAATTGTTTTCCCAAGAAAATAGTTAAACATAATTCCAAGAAAACATATAAAAAACCTTGGCTAACTAAAGGAATAAGAATATCTTGCAACCGCAAAAGAGAACTGTATCTAACAGCAAGATGGAGTACTGACCCCGAAATTGTTCAATATTATAAAAACTATTGTGCGGTACTAAGAAAAGTTATTAAAAAGTCCAGAAGCATGTGTATCATGTCTGAGATCAGTAACTCTGATAATAAAATTAAAGCAATTTGGAATATTATTGAAAGGGAAACAGGGCAACCAAGAGCACAGGAAGACTTTAGTGCAATAAAATTGAATGACAAGTGCACTAACAAACAATCAGAAATTGAAAATATTTTGAATAATCATTTTTTAAATGTTGTGGAGAAAATAGGATCTAGATCTTCACTAGAAGAGGCAAGGCTATTAATAGAAGAGGCCATACCTGCACAGTTTGAAACAGCTGTAATTCCACCAACCTCTCCCTCTGAAATCAGTAAAATAATAAACTCACTGAAAAGTAAAAGCTCTTACGGAATTGATGGCATTTCCAGCAAAGTACTTAAAGCTTGTTCCCCACAGATAAGTAGAATTCTCAGCCACGTATGTAATAGCTCTTTGGAGCAGGGTGTTTTCCCTGATAGACTGAAATATGCCATTGTAAAACCATTGCATAAAAAGGGGGATATGTCGGATGTCAACAACTACCGCCCAATCTCTCTTCTGACAGCTCTATCAAAAATTTTTGAGAAAGTAATGTATTCAAGAGTAGCCTCCCATATTTGTAAAAATAAAGTACTAACAAAATGTCAGTTTGGTTTTCAGAAAGGCTTTTCAACAGAAAATGCTATATATGCTTTCACTGATCAAATATTAAATGCTCTGAATAACCGGACATCACCCATTGGTATTTTTTGTGATCTCTCAAAGGCCTTTGATTGTGTAAATCATGGAATTCTTTTAGATAAGCTAAATCATTATGGTTTGAGTGGGGCAGTGCACAAATGGTTTAATTCATACTTAACTGGAAGAATGCAGAAAGTTGAAATAAGTGGTTCGTGTAATGTTAAAACAGCTGATTCCTCAAACTGGGGTGCTATCAAGCACGGGGTCCCACAGGGTTCGGTCTTAGGTCCTTTACTGTTCTTGATATACATTAATGACTTACCATTCCACATTGATGAAGATGCAAAGTTAGTTCTTTTTGCTGATGATACAAGTATAGTAATAACATCCAAAAACCAAGAACTAAGTGATGTAATTGTAAATGATGTTTTTCACAAAATTATTAAGTGGTTCTCAGCAAACGGACTCTCTTTAAATTTTGATAAAACACAGTATATACAGTTCCGTACAGTAAATGGAAAAACTCCAGTAATAAATATAGAATTTGAACAGAAGTCTGTAGCTAAGGTAGAATTTTCAAAATTTTTAGGTGTGTCCATTGATGAGAGGTTAAACTGGAAGCAACACATTGATGGTCTGCTGAAACGTCTGAGTTCAGCTACGTATGCTATTAGGGTTATTGCAAATTTTGGTGATAAGAATCTCAGTAAATTAGCTTACTATGCCTACTTTCATTCACTGCTTTCGTATGGCATCATATTCTGGGGTAATTCATCGTTGAGTAGAAAAGTATTCATTGCACAAAAACGTGTAATCAGAATAATTGCTGGAGCCCACCCACGGTCATCCTGCAGACATCTATTTAAGGATCTAGGGATCCTCACAGTAACCTCACAGTATATATATTCCCTTATGAAATTTGTTGATAATAATCCAACCCAATTCAAAAGTAATAGCAGTGTGCATACCTATAACACCAGGAGAAAGGATGATCTTCACTATGCAGGGTTAAATCTGACTTTGGCACAGAAAGGGGTAAATTATGCTGCCACAAAAGTCTTTGGGCACCTACCAAACAGCATCAAAAGCCTGACAGATAGCCAACTAACATTTAAAAATAAATTAAAAGAATTTCTAGATGACAACTCCTTCTACTCATTGGCTGAATTTTTAGATATAAAGTAAGTAAAAAAAAAAAAAAAAAAAACTTAATCATTAGTGTCATGCAATATTTTGTGTAATGTAATTTCTTGTACAGACATCTTTTATTAACCTGACACGTTCCACATCATTACGAAGTGTCGTATTCATGATCTATGGAACAAGTATTAATCTAATCTAATCTAATCTAATTGTAAATCACTGAAAACACTATTATTTACACAGTTGTTGATTCCTTCATTAATAATGTGTGGTATTTTTATTTATTGTCGATTCTGGAAGTACTGGTTTAAAATAAATTGTGTGTAACTGTAAAAGGCAACCAATACTAACTGATTACTGCCCCATCCACATCGTAACCAAATCTTGCCTTCCTTTGACTACAAGGTTCCAACTGGTAGCAGAGCGCGGTTATGGTTGTAATATTGCCATTTCAGTTACTGTTGGCTTGATTTGTTAAAGTTTGTTAGTGTTGTACGATTTCTGCCTGTGGTATTGTGTTCTGTTTTAGGTGATCAACTCTGTAATGGCAGTCAGGCAGCATCCTGGGATCGGCCTATTGAGGAAGGACCACCTCACTTATGAGCTGGCTTAATTCACTGAGCTGTGGCAGTCGCACCTTTGGTGTCTCCCTCTGGTGGGAAAGGGAAAAGGTTGCCTGTTCACGTGCATTTAAGGGGTGCTATGAGCTCACAGTGATTGGTGGTATGTTGTGTGATTTGCTCGTCTGCATTTGTTAGGCAGTTAGTGTCTGTCTGTCGTTTGGAGCTGCCTCTGTCATGTTTGTCGGATTTGGTGTGTTAACGAATTTATTGCTTGGAGTGTAATGGACTAATTCCTGAAATATGTTTTGATATTGCCTATCATCTTGAGAGGCGGTATATGTGTACTGTAGAGCATCTTAGCTTGTTTGGCCAATCTGTAGAATTTTATATAAGATTGCATTTTATGGGCTTTTATTTAAATTATCATTTTAGTATATAAAGTTGCCACCCTTTCACCATAAGACTTTTCTTAGAAGTTAAAATCAAGTTGCACCTTCGGTGGCAAAGTTAATATTTTAATGTTAGTGTTTTTTTACCATTTCCATCCCTCCTACAGGGTGCATAGTTTGTCTGCCTCTGTGAATTGTTAAAACTTTTAGTTTAAAGTAATTGGGTGTGTTGCAGATTTGCACCAGTGTAGTCTTTTAGAGGTTGTTGTGAGCGGTTATAACTATGGCCGTATCAAAAGGGAGCAGCAAGGTCCTCAGCCTGAAAGCTCATACAGTCAAAAATTTGTTTCTTTCTGCCTTTGAATAAATTGTAACTTGGTATTTAGAGGGTGCTTTCTGATTATAATTTTAAATCTGTTTCTTTCAAAAAATTCTTTAGGCATCATTAAAGTGAATAAATTGCCATTTGTTAAAAAGGAGTTTGCTTATGATTTCATCAGTTACTCCCTGGCAACTACTACCACGCTTACAGAGTGTGATTTAATGTGTTAATGTTCTTGATGAATCGGTAGTACATAAAATAAATCCTTACGAATATTTTTTGAAAATAAATCACGGTTCATTATTGGTAGCAGAGCGTGGTTAGCGTTCTTGCTACTACTCTTTGAGTAACTGATGGAATTGTAGTTCTACTTATTTTATAATTTTGTAATATTTCGCTTTGGCTAAGTGACTGTTTAGCTGCGTGTTTCAGGTTGTCATGGCGGCCAGAGAATGTCCAGGATTAGGCCTGTTGCACAGAATTCAACTCGTATATGAGTTGCGTATTCATAATATAAACAAACAAGGCACTGTTCCTGAGTTGCTTGTGGACTTAAAAGATGCCATGCTCAATCTGGTCCAACATTCACGGGAAGTTGTTGGTTCCTTTCCGACAGCCATGGCAATGGTGGCAGGAGAGGTCGGTGAGTTACAACAACATTTAGACTGGTTTGTGTTGATCAACCGAGTTGCAAGTAGTTAGCTAGACTACATGCACATTTTAACCGGGTCTCTGATCTAGAACAAGTTGCTATAAATGAGGCTGATCATAATGAAGTGGTTGAGTTGCAGCAGAAGATGGCTGCATTGCAGATTATGCTAACTGGGTTAGACTCTAGCTCTGAAGAATCTAATGGGCACTGATAATCCATTAAGTTAAGACATTAGCTTCTGGTCTTAAGGTTCTGGTAGCTCATTGGTTGTCAGCTTTGAATAGACCCTTCAACATTGGTCATCTTGTGAGGCTTAGCTCGGTGCCTTCTACTGTGTAGGGATGTCGGATAGCCTGGGGCAAGCTTCCTCTGCATTGTTGAAGTCCGAGCGGGTATATCCCTACTTCCATTGCTGGCTTAGCAATGGCTGTGTATTGGTTGTGTGCTGGACTAAGGTTGGTCTCTTCCCAGGGCAGGGATGTCGGATAGCCAGAGGGCGTGTTTCCTCTGCAAGGGTGGGCCCAACCGAGTGTTTGCTTGTGGCTTTTCTCAGCCATTGTCTTGTGCCTTTTTAGAAGCTGCTAGTTAGTTTAATTTAGCATATCACCCCCAGGTTCTAGTTTGAGTGAAGGAGGTTGAGCCGTGGTAAAATTGCTGTTTTGAAGAGTGTGCCACAGCGTGTAGTGTAAAGCAGTCGTCCAACGTTTCTGGAGGTGGTGCCACTGTGGCAATCTCACCTTTGGTGTTTCCCTCTGGTGGGAAAGGAGAAAGGTTGCCTGTTCACGAACATTTATGGGGTGCTAAGAGCTTGCCAGTAGTCAGTCTGGGTCAGTCTTTTGTCCCCAGCTTGCTAGTCTGTCTCTCGCCTGAATCTGTGAGGCAGTTAGTGTCTGTCTGTCGTCCGGAGTGCTAGTATGTCTTTTGTTTGGATCCACTGAGAGAACTCAGCGAGTGGTCACCCAGTCAGGGCTTACTTCCTGCATCTGACTCTGTGCGTCAGACTGCCAGTCTGCGTGAGTTTGCTCAGGCAATGGTCATTGGCGGTTGGATCGATCAGTTGGTCGGTCATGCACTGAGACACAAGGTGACTTGTCCGTCTTGAGCATCGGCACATGTGAGGTTGCCAATTGAGTCCAGTGGGCCGTGCCGTATAGCGAGGGGTAGTGGCTTCGCGGTTGACATGGGAGCAACAGGAGTCAACCCACGACATCGGTCTGGCAGGTGTGAGCTGCGACACCGTGAGACGGGAGACCGGTGCGCCTTCCTGCGTCCGTTGAAGTGGCTGGCAGCGGACGGTTCAGGAGAGCGATTTGAGGGTGCTGCACCAGGTCTTCTCGAGAAATCGCAGTTTATTATAAATTAAGTGATTGGTGATATGTTGTGTGATTTACTCTTGTTAAATTCTATTTGTTTTCTTGGTCAGAGTCTCGTCCTCAGCATGCTCTGTGTCTCTCGTCCACATTTGTTAGGCAGTTAGTGTCTGTCTGTTGTTTGGAGCTGCCTCTGTCATGTTTGTCGGATTTGGTGTGTTAACGAATTTATTGCTTGGAGTGTAAGGGACTAATTCCTGAAATATGTTTTGATCTTGCCTATCATCTTGAGAGGCAGTATATGTGTACTGTAGAGCATCTTAGCTTGTTTGGCCAACTTTGTAGAATTTTATATAAGATTGCATTTTATGGGCTTTTATTTAAATTATCATTTTAGTATATAAAGTTGCCACCCTTTCACCATAAGACTTTTCTTAGAAGTTAAAATCAAGTTGCACCTTCGGTGGCAAAGTTAATATTTTAATGTCAGTGTTTTTTACCATTTCCATCCCTCATACAGGGTGCATAGTTTGTCTGCCTCTGTGAATTGTTAAAATTTTTAGTTGAAAGTAATCTAGTGTGTTGCAGATTTGCACCAGTGTAGTCTTTTAGAGGTTGTTGTGAGCGGTCATAACTACGGCCATGTCAAAAGGGAGTGGCAAGCTCATGCGCCCGAAAGCTCATACAGTCAAAAATTTGTTTCTGTCTGCCTCTGAATAAATTGTAACTTGGTATTTAGAGGGTGCTTTCTGATTATAATTTTAATCTGTTTCTTTTAAAAAATTCTTTACGCACCATTAAAGTGAATAAATTATCACTTGTTAAAAAGTAATTTGCTTACGATTTCATCAGTTACTCCCTGGCAACTACTTCCACGCTCACATAGTGTGGTTAAATGTGTTAATGTTCTTGATGAATCGCTAGTAAATAAAATAAATTCTTACAAATATTTTTTGAAAATGTATCACGGCTCAGACTTCAGCCTATTGAGGGTAGTGTTCTGGACTTAGCAGCCTGCTTGCGTGCTACCATTCTTCAGCTGGTTGATGTCTTGCCAGATGTTGTGGGTGAGACAAAGGCAACCACTGAGTTTTTGTTTAAAGCTGTTAGGAGTCCTGAGGGGATCATCAGCTTTTTAGAGGGCACTCAACCTAATGGCAGTCAGTTAGACAGGGTGTGGGCACAGTTGATACATGTAACCAATCGAATGTCTGATTTAAGGGCTTTAAAGTCAGAGGATCGTGATAAGGAATCAACCACTGAATTGAGGTCCTTGGTTAATAAATTGCAGTTACGGTCACATGTTTAGAGCTTGATGGGAGCAGGATTTGTTATCCTCTAGCGAGCCCAGGAATAATACCCTTATGTCCTGTGAGGGGTTAGCCGGGGTGTTTACTAAATTGCCTGATCCCCTAGTGCATCTGTTTTGAGACATCACAGAATTAGCTATAGACCAACTCAAGCAAATTGAAAAGTCATTATGGTTGTTGGTTCGCTATGAGCAGTATGCTGATGCATTTGGTGTTTCGCATCAGGTAATTTTGACTCTGTTGTGTCCTTTAACTAGAGGCAAATTGAGGAATCTGGCATCCAGAAAGATTTTTATTGCAGCAGATTAGGGAGCTTGTGTTCAGTGAAAGATTGACCATGTTCATAAACAGCTCGAGTGTCACTATATTTTTGCAAATGCAGCAAGATAGGGAGGAGTTGCATCAGTACGTGAAAAGAGTTAGGATGGCCTTTTTGCCGTTGTTAGTCGACTTGCCAGAATGGGAGTTAGTTTCAATTGTCCTGAGGGGAATGTGAGCAGCATATAAATCACATTTTGTTTTTCGTGGTCGTTCCTCAACTTGGAAAGAACTTTGTGCTGCCATTGTAGTGGTATCCATGTTGCCACTCTTCGATGGTAGACACCATGAAGTTAAAGTTCAGCGCGTGTATGTCACCAAGGGGAACTCTGGATTACGAACATCAGCCGAGTCTGCCAAAGGGGAATCGTGGAGTTGTTTCAGGTGCGATCAAACAGGGTATTTAGTTCATACTTATGTTCAGCCACAGACACCCAGAGTCAATAAACGACACCTGGCTGGGCAGCGACCATGGGGTCAAGCATTTAAACACTCGTGTTGCTGCCCGATCGTCACACCCACTGCCTTATATTTGTTCTCGAGTAGGTGGTGAACCTATTCATGCCCTTTTGGATTTTGGTAGCTCCTTTTCATTGTTGGGCTTGGAATGGTTTCTTGAATTTGTCCGCAGCTCGTGGTCGTGTGGTAGCGTTCTCGCTTCCCACACCCGGGTTCGATTCCCGGCGGGGTCAGGGATTTTCTCTGCCTTGTGATGACTGGGTGTTGTGTGATGTCCTTAGGTTAGTTAGGTTTAAGCAGTTCTAAGTTCTAGGGGACTGATGCCCATAGATGTTAAGTCCCATAGTGCTCAGATCCATTTGAACCTTGAATTTAGTCATCTTGCAAGACTTAGGCCGGTCCCTTTTTTGGTGCAGAGATGTCGGGTTGCCAAAGGGCAGGTGTTGCCTCTGCATGGTTGGGTCCGAGGGAGTATCTCAGTTGGGGATTTCTTGTGGCCCTTATCTTTGGCCTTGGTTAAGGAGCTGCTGGTCAATTTGATTTTGGGATGTGATTTTATTGGTAAAACTGGTCTCGTCTTGGATTATTTATTGTACACTTTTTCCTTTAAGTTTCCTTCTGGTCAGAAATTTGGGTTCTGTGAATGTACTAAACATAAAGTGAAGTGAGATGTGGGAATGCTGGCTGTTGATGCTAAGGTTAGTGAGTTTGATCTAACCCATATTTCTTCCCGCAGGTCTCTGAAGTAGGGGGTTTGTTGGAGATGTTTCCAGATCTTCTCTGTGATAGCCTGGGGGTTACTAATGTTCTTGCCTACCATATTTGTCTGCCTGACCATATTCCCGTCAGGTAGCCCCAATATCATCTCTCACTTCCTAAGATGAAGATACTAAGAGGAAAGACCTCCGAAATGCTTGAGCAGGGCCTTCTACATCTGCTTAAGCCTCCCCTATATTTCTTGTCCCTAAGGATGACAGGTGGGACTTTCGGCCTGTTGACTACCGTCACCTAAATAAGAATGTTCTCCTTGAATTGGTTCCTTTACCTGATCTTCATAACTCTTTTACTTGGTTTCCTGGGGCTAATTGGTTTACTGTGCTCGACCTGAATCAAGCCTATTATCAGATTCCCTTAGCCGAAGAATGTAAACACGTTACAGCATTTTGAACTGATTGGAATCTGTTTGAGTTTTATAGGGTCCCCTTTGGTTAGGCTACTGGCGCAGCCATCCTTACTCATTTGCTGGATAACATACTTGGAGACTTGAAATTAGTCTGTGTTTACAATTACCTGGATGATTTGGTAATTTATAGTTGTTCATTTCAAGAGCATTTGGAACATATCCAGCAAGTTCTTGCTAGGTTGTAGGGGGCCGGTTTGACTGTTAAACCCAATAAGGTGATATTATCCAGGCAGCAGGTATCCTTCTTAGGTCACCTAGTATCAGGTGAGAGTATTCGCATTGATCAGGAGCAGACTAAGGCCTTGAGAGCCCTTCCGCTGCCCACTGATAAGCAAGGGATTGCCAAGTTCATAGGGATGGTGAATTATTTTAGGCACTTTGTCCCTAATTTTGCTCAGCTGGTGGCTCTTTTAATTGAACTGCGCTGAAAATGGGTGCGTTTTGAGTGGGGACCTGCTCAAGAGGCCGTGTTTGAGCACATTAAGGTGGCTATAGCCAATCCTCCAGTTCTTGGAGTGCCTGATTTTAATAAGAAATTTATTGTCCAAACCGATGCATCTAATGCAGGAATTTTGGCAGGCCTACTCCAGGAGTTCGAGGGTCAAAGGCAGCCATTAGCATATTCATGTCATTGGTTAACCAGTGCCAAGCTTAAATATTCTGTTTACGAAATGTGAGGCGTTGGCCATCTTGTTCATGCTGGATAAGTAGTGGTTTTATCTCGAACATAGAGTATTTCAGCTAGAGACTGACAGTCAAGCCATAAGCTGGGTGCTAGCCAGGCTGTGTAAAACTGGCCATATCACAAGATGGGCAGTATGCATTTCGGAATTTCAGTTCGAGGTTAAGCACATAAGAGGCACTGAGAATGTGCTCGCAGACATCCTCAGCTGTATGTTTACTGGACAACCATCTAGTGAGGGCACCCAAGAACCTTGGGAAGGCAATCTTAGTTGTGTCATGTTAGGTGGTACTCCTCATTTGTTTAGTGACATTACTGACCATCAGGATCAGGACACCACTTGGGGAACCATTAAGAAACAGCTTTCAGCGGGGAGTGTTTGGATGAATACATTATCAGGAAATGCATTTTGTGTAAAAGGGTGGGACGTACCAAGGAGGTTAAGATCTGTGTTCCAGGCATCCTAGTATGCCCCATTTTCCACTATTTTCACAACTCGTTGATTGGCGGGCATTTAGGAACCTATAAGACCTTGCAGAAGATTAAGGAGCATCTGACTTGGCCGTCTATTGACTGATATGTTAGGGAAATGGTTTCTCAGTGTCAGTTGTGTCGTGTGGCAAAACCGGAAAATGCTCTTCAGCAGGGGTTCCTTAGTTCTGAGCATTTACCTTGCTCTATGGACAAACTCTATATCGATTATGTGGGTCTCTTACCTTGCACCAAAAGAGGCCTTCGGTATGTATTAGTTATTATTGACGCGTTTTCTAGGTTTACCTGGCTTCTTCAGAGTCGTAATGTGACTGCTGCCACACCATTGCACCTTTAACTAATGTATTTATGTTTTTGGACCTCCTAAGCAAATCGTTAGTGATAATGCGCCGGCCTTTCTTTCGGCTCCCTTCAAGGCCTTCTGTTTTCAAAGCGGTGTTAAGCATGTAACTACAACTCTGTATTATTCGCAGGGGTCCTTTGTGGAAAGGGTCAGTCATAACCTTAAATCTGCACTGATTATCTTTCATCAGAAGTCTCCTAGTAAGTAGGATTCTAGTCTGCCTTGGCTTAGGTATGCCTTCAGTACCGCCAGACATGAGGTTTTGAAGGCTATTCCAGTTTTCTTGATGTTTGCTTATCCTGATAATTTCCCCCTTTCGAACTTATGGGGGATTGAAGATCTAATGCCTGCAAAGATCACCCCTCAGGTTATCAAAGAAAACTGGAATCGTGTGAGGCACAATATTCTCAGGGCCGACAAGAGACAAGCTGGTCACTATAACCATAATCGACGAGCCTTCAGGGGTAAACCGGGAGGTCAGGTGTATGTCCATAAATTTCCCAGGAGGAAGGTGCGTGTTGGCAACCTTAGTAAGTTTACTCTCCATTTACTGGGTCCATGTATGATTATGCGGATTTTAGGTCCAGTTAATCTTCTGGTTACGGACAACAGTACCGGTAAGCAATACCAGGTCCACCTTAATCAAATTAAGTTTGGTTAGACTGTTAGTTGGGTTTGTCCACAGGTTTGTTCTTGAGAGGGGGAGGATGAGCTGTGCTGTATTTATTTATTTATTATTTGTCCCATAAATCAAATCAGTACAATGGCTTGTACAACTGATATGGGATAAGCCCCATGTTGGTGCTGTTTGTAGGTTTCCACCCTCTCATGGAGGCCAGACAGTATTGTTTAGTTGGCATGGATGCGGTTGTTTGTCTTCTTCTCGTGTTGACTGGTGCCACTCGGTTTAGCAAGCGTGTCCTGTCTGCTAGCAGCAGCAGCAGTGGTTATCAATATGTAGTAATTGATGCCCTATCTTTGAGGCAATGTGATGGTTTTTCTGTCTCGGGTGAGTGTGCGAGTTTGGTTGGTGACTCAGGAGCAGCCAGGTCCGCGCAGATTTTTTTAAAAATTAACCGTTGCTATTGTATTTGCTGTTTTACAGCAGGTTTTATATTATTGTCGTTCCTGGCGTGTAAGGCCTTCAGTGGTGATTGTGGTCATTTGCCTTAAAATTCTAATTTGGTTTTTGTATTTTAGCAGTAAGCCTTAAAACCTTATTTACTGCCATTCCTGGCATCTGATGCCCTCTGCTGTCTTTGTGGTGACTTTCCTTTAATATTTCAATACCTAATTTGTAAGTTGCAATGAGTTTTAAACAATTCTTAATTTATTGCCATTCCTGGCGTGTAAGCCCTTCTGCCCAGATCACAGTGGCTTGCTTTTAAAACATTATCTGCCGTATCTGTATTTAATGGTGATTTGCTAAACTGTAACTCACTGAAAACACTATTATTTACACAGTTGTTTATTCCTTCATTAATAACGTGTGGTATTTTTACTTATTGTTGAGTCTGGAAGTACTGGTTTAAAATAAATTGTGTGTAACTTTAAAAGGCAACGAATAGTAATTGATTAGGGCCCTGTCCACAATCGTAACCGAATCTTGCCTTCCCTTGAATACCAGGTTCCACAAGCAACTCATAGAATTTAAACTGTACACAATATTATTATGAACTTTCTCTTTAGTGCTTAATTATAATTATGATTACATTAGCCAAATGGAAATTAGAAGAAAGGCCACTACTTTGAAAAAAGCTGCTTCTTCCTCAGTTATATTAATGACCTGTTGTTTATCTTCTATTTGTGGCTTATTATTTTTTTGATTACAGTAGTATTTTTCAAATGGCAGTTAGTTTTATGTCCAAACACAGAAACCTGTTTACAAAACAATATTACAAAGATCACTGGTACTTGTCACACAGATAAAAGGAATTTTTCAATCCTGGAATCTAGATATTAGGCTGATTAGCGGTGATTTTTTTCCTAGCACTATACTGTCTGTTTGCCATAAAAACCAGTAAATCAAGGAGTGAACAAAAGTAGATCCCACAGTGATGCTGTAGCAGCTGTGCTGTCCATGACAGAGCATGTTAGAGAAATTGAAGCAACAGGTCCTCACTAACTCTCCTCCACAAAATCATAACTATTGATCTGAATGTGTAAGCTATTGCAGAAACATAAACACTAGCAATCTTAGCATAAATTCAACAAATTGTCACAAATATCAAATGATTGAGCATTTTTACATTAATTTATGTTGTCTGATACATTATTACTGAATCTTCCCACTGCTTGACAGAACATGACAATAACTTTAAATAGGAAAACTTCAGATTTTCTGAAAATGTTAGTTATTTGATAATGAACTCGCTTTTGACTGCCAACAACTTTTCATTCCATATTGTGTTGGCTCTTATCAGTTGCATTTCTGAATCTTCATTTCAAGCCAAATTATACACCATAAAACTTACCACTTTCAGTGATAGTGACAGCTCTGACCTGATTGATGACCTACTGGATCTACTGGAAACTGTATAAAATTGTATCGCTTATAGTAATGGTCAGTAACACCAATCAGTAACTGCAAAACTGTGGTACTATCTGACAAGTTAGCAAGTTTCAGGTACCTTTGCAAAAAAGTTAAGGCCTTGCAATTAAAGATCTGCATTTTACTACAACATAGCTAAATTATTGCACAATCATAGAGACAAAACAAATCTTCATTTCAGTTCCTGTCACACACAATAAAACTTATCACTTTCAGGGAAAGTTATAGCTCTGACCTGATTGATAATGCTCTAAAAAAAAAAAAAATAAAAAATAAAAAAAAGGAAAAATATCTAAAATTGTACCACTTCTGTGTACTGGCCAACAGCAACCAGTCAGTAGCTATGAAACTGATGCACTATCTGATAAGTTAGCAAAATCTGAGATGCCCTTGCAAAAAAAGTTGAAGTCTTGCAATTACAAATGTGCATTTTTCAACAATGCCAGTATAGCTAAATTATTGTTCAGTATTACAGACAAAATTAAATCTTTGCCACATAGTGATGAAAGTATTGCTGGTCACTCAGGTAGAGCTGTGGCAGTTAGGTGATCAGAATATAGGAGAAACTGGAGACTAAGAAAGACAAATTCAATCTTTGTGGAAAATCTTCTAGCAGAAAACCACCCACATGATGTTGACTGTGACATTTGGCACATGGTTAAGAAAACCACAGAGATTGCATTACAGGAAATACTTGAAGTCCATGAATGTATGACAGAGAATGCCACCTTAGTTTTAAATGACTGAACACAATTTCCTTTTTTACATTTCGTTTTTCCCTCCTATTAAATTGTGTTTCAGTTATGCAAATGCTAGACTGAATCTGTAAAACTGACATTACTTTCAATTTTTTTGTACTTGTAACAATTTCCAAATAATGTAAAAAATAATACTTTCCTTTATGAATAATCTGTGTTTGGGCATTTTATATGTCACCCATATTAGCAATATCTGTGCAGGTCATACATCATTTTATTTGTAATTGTGTCATTCAGTTGTCACCAGACACTGGCCTAAGAAACTAAAAGCTGGTTTGTGATCAAATAAATAATTCTTGCAGAACACTGGGAAAATGTTAACAGAATTACATAAGCAGTTACAAGAAAATAGGTTCACTGCATGAAATATGGTTGTATAATTCAGCCTGTTGTTTATTTACAACTTATAAGGATGAAAAATGTAAGTCATTTGTCACACAGTTCCTGAATTATTGAGGAGAGTTAAATCTCCTGATTGTCATTCATTTTGCAGTTCTAGTTTTAAATTCATTTATTAACACTGTGCTGGTGCTTTCAGGCAATTAGCTGAAGCAACTGTTCCAGATATTTGCCATCCACCACCTTAGCTAAGTGGCCAGCACAGCCAGCTGTTATGCAGAGGACAATGGTCCAGTTCCCAGCACTGCCGGGGATTTTTCCTCAGTGGGATGGCTGGAACAGGGTGCACTCAGCCTCATGAGGCCAATTGAGGAGCTCCTTCATTAAGTAGTGGTGGCTCATGGCTCTTTCAAAAAAACTGACATCACCTGGGGGAGCAGTGTGCTGACACTACATCCCTCCGTACTGCATCCAGTGACGCCATTGACAGAAATAGCATGGCAGTTAGTCACTACCAAACGTGCTCCCAGGGTGTATGGATACAGTTAACATTTTCACAGGTACATATTTGCCAGCCTAATTCACAGTATGTTAATTGTAAGTCCAGTTCTTTTGTTATGATCATGAACTAAATTTCTGTGAACATAATTGTTTGGGTTTCCCAATGCAGTTGCTACAAATGCAGCGTTATAAAAAGTCTGCATCAGAGTATAAAATAAACTTCTGCAGCTTGGAGAAAAATGTTACATAGTCACTGAAAAACTAGTAGAATATCACAGAAAAATATTATGTGCCCATTTGACATGGAAAAATATGACACACAATGTACAGACAACTTGCTCATACAGATTGATAATGAGAAAGAAAAGGAATATGAAAGTTATTGTGATTGATTTATATTTGAGCCCTTGGTGAGACAAATAGAATCAAGCACCATAAATTATAATGTAACTGTATAGATAGAAAAATCTACTACAAACTGTTAAGACTTTCGTGGCCATTTGTTGACAAACTGCATGTTGGCTTCTGTCTCGGGTTCTTCGGCCGAAGTTTGTCTGCTGATTTTTCCGATGTTTTGCTAGCACAAGTGATAAGCTGCATCAGATCTGTGCTTAGTTTTTGGTACATCATCAGATCTAATAGGTCCTAGATTGTCTACTCATAAACTTTGGTCTTCATTATGTTGGTCACATTACTTACATTTCAAGAACTTCGGTGTAGCACCTTCATCCCGACACCCTCTCGAAACCTGGACAGTGAGCTACACCGTAATGCAGAACGCCTCTCTTGCAGAGTCTGCTACTTGAGTTTGCTAAATATCTTCGTAACGCTATCACCTTACCAAATAACCCTGTGACGAAATGTGCCGCTCTTCTTTGGATCTTCTCTCTCTCCTCTGTCAACCCAACCTGGTATGGATGCCACACTGATGAGCAATACTCAAGTATAGGCTGAACAAGTGTTTTGTAAGCCACCTCTTTTGTTGATGGATTACATTTTCTAAGGACTCTCCCAATTAATCTCAACCTGGCACCCACCTTACCAACAACTAATTTTATAAGATCATTCCACTTCAAATCGTTCTGTATGCATACTCCCAGATATTTTACAGAAGTAACTGCTACCAGTGTTTGTTCCACTATCATATAATCATACAATAAAGGATCCTTCTTTCTATGTATTTGCAATACTTTACATTTGTCTATGTTAAGGGTCAGTTGCCGCTCCCTGAACCAAGTGCCTATCTGCTGCAGATCTTCCTGCATTTCGCTGCAATTTTCTAATGCTGCAACTTCTCTGTATACTACAGCATCATCCGCGAAAAGCCACATGGAACTTCCGACACTATCTTGTGAAAGCAATGGTCCCATAACACTGCCCTGTGGCACGCCAGAGGTTACTTTAATGTCTGTAGATGTATCTCCATTGAGAACAACATGCTGTGTTCTGTTTGCTAAAAACTCTTCAATCCAGCCACACAGCTGGTCTGATATTCCATAGGCTCTTACTTTGTTTATCAGGCGACAGTGCGGAACTGTATCGAACGCCTTCCGGAAGTCAAGGAAAATGGCATCTACCTGGGAGACTGTACCTAATTTTTTCTGGGTCTCGTGAACAAATAAAGCGAGTTGGGTCTCACACGATCGCTGTTTCTGGAATCCATGTTGATTCCTACACAGTAGATTCTGGGTTTCCAGAAATGACATGATACGTGAGCAAAAAACATGTTCTAAAATTCTACAAAAGATCGATGTCAGAGATATAGGCCTGTAGTACTGCGCATCTGCTCAACGACCCTTCTTGAAAACTGGAACTATCTGTGCTCTTTTCTAATCATTTGGAACCTTCCGTTCCTCCAGAGACTTGCGGTACATGGCTGTTAGAAGGGGGACAAGTTCTTTTGTGTACTCCGTGTAGAATCGAATTGGTATCCCGTCAGGTCCAGTGGACTTTCCTCTGTTGAGTGATTACAGTTGCTTTTCTATTCCTTGGACACTTATTTCAATGTCAGCCATTTTCTCATTCATGTGAGGATTTAGAGAAGGAACTGCAGTACAGTCTTCCTCTGTGAAACAACTTTGGAAAAAGGTGTTTAGTATTTCAGTTTTACACGCATCATCATCTGTTTCAATGCCATTATCATCCCAGAGTGTCTGGATATGTTGTCTCGATCCACTTACTGCTTTAACATAAAACCAGAACTTCCTAGGATTTTCTGTCAAGTCGGTACATAGAATATTACTTTCGAATACTTCACGCATAGACCAGAACTTCCTAGGATTTTCTGTCAAGTCGGTACATAGAATTTTACTTTTGAATTCACTGAACACTTCACGCATAGCCCTCCTTACGCTAACTTTGACATTGTTTAGGTTCTGTTTGTCTGAGAGGTTTTGGCTGCATTTAAATTTGCAGTGAAGCTCTCTTTGCTTTCGCAGTAGTTTCCTAACTTTGTTGTTGAACCACAGTGGGTTTTTCCCGTCCCTCACAATTGTACTTGGCACGTACATGTCTAAAACGCATTTTACGATTGCCTTGAACTTTTTATATAAATACTTAACATTGTCAGTGTAGGAACAGAAATTTTCGTTTTGATCTGTTAGGTAGTCTGCAATCTGCCTCCTATAACTCTTTCTTAACTTAACCTTCCTCCCTCTTTTTATATTCCTATTTACTTCCATATTCAGAGATGCTGCAATGGCCCTATGATCACTGATTCCCTATTCTGTGCTTACAGAGTCGAAAAGTTCGTGTCTGTTTGTTATCAGAAGGTCTAAGATGTTATCTTCACGAGTTGGTTCTCTGTTTAATTGCTCGAGGTAATTTTTGGATAGTGCACTCAGTATAATGTCACTCAATGCTCTGTCCCTACCACCTGTCCTAAACATCTGTGTGTCCCAGTCTATATCTGGTAAATTGGAATCTCCACCTAAGACTATAACATGCTGAGGAAATGTATGTGAAATGTATTCCAGATTTTCTCTCAGTTGTTCTGCCACTAATGCTGCTGAGTCAGGAGGTCGGTAAAAGGAGCCAATTATTAACCTAGCTCGGATGTTGAGTATAACCTCAACCCATAATAATTCACAGGAACTATTCACTTCTATTTCACCACAGGATAAACTACTACTAACAGTGACAAACACGCCACCACCGGTTGCACGCAATCTATCCTTTCTAAACACCATCTGTGCCTTTGTAAAAATTTCAATGGAATTTTTTTCTCTTTTTAGCCAGCTTTCCATACCTATTATGATTTCAGCTTTGGTGCTTTCTATCAGTGCTTGAAGTTCCAGTACTTTACCAACGCAGCTTCGACAGTTTGCAATTACAATACCAATTGCTGCTTGGTCCCCGCATGTCCTGACTTTGCCCCGCACCCTTTGAGGTTGTTGCCCTTTTCTGTACCTGCTCGAGGCCATCTAACCTAAAATCCACCCAGTCCACACCACAAAACCCCTGCTACCCGTGTAGCCACCTGCTGTGTGTAGTGGACTCCTGACCTATCCAGCGGAACCTGAAACCCCACCACCCTATGGTGCAATTCGTGGAATCTGCAGCCCACATGGTCGCAGAACCATCTCAGCCTCTGATTCAGACCCTCCACTCGGCTCTGTACCAAAGGTCCGCAGTCAGTCCTGTCGACGATGCTGCAGATGGTGAGCTTTGCTTTCATCCTGCTAGTGAGACTGGCAGTGCTCACCAAATCAGAGAGCCTCTGGAAGACAGAGAGGATTTCCTCTGATCCAAAGCGACACACATCATTGGTGCCGACATGAGTGACCATGTGCAGATGGGTGCACCCTGTACCCTTAATGGGATCCAGAAGGACCCTTTCCACATCGGTAATGACTCCCCCTGGTATGCACACGGAGTACACATTGGTTTTCTTCCCCTCCCTTGCAGCCATATCCCTAAGGAGCCCCATTTCACACCTGACGTTGGAGCTCCCAACTACCAGTATGCCCACCTTCTGCGACTGCCTGGATCTTGCAGACTGAGGGGCAACCTCTGGAACAGGACAAGCAGCCATGTCTGGCCAAAGATCAGTATCAGCCAGAGACAGAGCCTGAAACTGATTCGTCAGACAAACTGGAGAGGCCTCCCGTTCAGCCCTCCGGAATGTCTTTCGCCCCCTGCCACACCTCGAGATGATCTCCCACTTTATCACGGGTGAGGGGTCAGCCTCAATGTGGGCAGTATCCCAGACAACCCCAGTCTGATCGGGTAAATGTTGGGTATGGCCTTTCCGCCATACATTCCCAGAGTGATGGACAGAGTTGGCCATATATTGTGCAAACATGGAGTAAAGACTATTTACAAACCAATAAAGAAAATTAAAGTGTGTCTCAGATCAGCAAAGGGACCCACTTGTAATATCAGGAATCTACCGCATACCATGCACATGTGTAAAAGTTTATGTGGCAATGATTGGATGATCAGTAAACACCAGATCACGAACACAATTGACATTGCAGATTGGGGCAGGTGGAGAAATCAGCTGTGGCAGAGCACATGCTGTGTGAGACCGACCATATAGTAAAATTCGCTGACACCGAAGTTCTGTCTGTAGAGAAGAGCTGTCACACCTGTTTGTTCAGAGAATATGTAGAAATACACAGTGATGAGAACAGCTTCATCTAGAAAGAAGAAAGCCTCAAGGTAAACGTTTCCTGACTTCCTGTGCTGGAGCAAACGACCACTGCAGGTAGCAAGAGAAGAACTGGACTGGAAATGACAACAAAGAAGCCCTTGAATGTTCGCATGCCAGGTGAGTATAGTCTGTGGCCGTGAGCTCAGCTCCAGTCTGCCACCAGCAATGGAGGGTCAAACATTGGCAGTGCCAGCCCGTCATGCTGGCAAAACATCAGAAAAATCATCAGATGAACAATGGCAAGCTTTCAGAGCCAGTGGCTCCTTCTTCCAGCGGGAAGGAAGAATAGTGAAGAAAAAGGACTGGAGAGATTTATGAAAAGGGGTAGATATTAGAAGAGTCACCCAGATCCCCAGGTCATGCAAGACCTACTGGATGGAATGAAAAGGAAAGATTGATTACTGGGGACTGCACCGGATGATATTTGAAAACCTGAGAGCTTAAAGGTGGAAGACAGGATAATACAGAAGTCAGATATTACTGCTAAAACACTGTGTGTGAGTTAATAAGAGTGAAAAGGTAAGTGCACTCTGTGTAACAGATGTGGGAGGGGGACGGCAAAAAATAAACAGCTAAGGAAATGAAAGACATAGAAAACTAAAACAGAGTGAGGAAAGGACTAATTACAGAGAAAAAAATGCTGAGATGGAAGAAGTTAACATAAATGTAGCTGGGTGGGTGGTGAAAATGAAGGACATGTTGTAGTGCTAGTTCCCATCTGTGGAGTTCTGGGAAACTGGTGTGTGGGAGAGTAATCCAGATGGCGCGCATGGTGAAACAGACATGAGATCATGACTGTCATATTGTAGAGCATGCTCTGCAACAGGATATGGTGTGTTGCTAATATACACCCTCTACCCATGCTCATTCATCCTAACTGATAACATGGTGGTAGTAATGCCAATGTAAAAGCCCGATCAGTGTTTACATAACAGCTGGTATATGATATGTATCATTTAACAGGTGGCTCTCCCTTTTATAGAACATGTTTTGCCAGTTACAGGGCTGGTATAGGTGGATGTAGGAGGGTGCATGGGGCAGGCAAGTCTTGCAGTGAGGTTGGTCACAGAGGTGGGACCTGTAGGGTAGGGAGATGGGTACAGAAGGAGCATAGGGTCTGACAAGGATATTGCAGAGATTGGAAGGGTGACAAAAAGCTATTCTGGGTGTGTAGGGTAAAATCTCAGATGGAATGGACCTCATTTCAGGGCATGATTTTAAGAAGTCATGGCCTTGTTGAAATTGCTGATTAATACATTCAAGACCAGGATAATATTGTGTGACAAGTGGTGTGCTCTGAAGTTATTTCTTGGAATGGTCATCAGTCAAGGATTGGATGCGATGGCCCACAAAATCCGCTTTTGAACTAGGCTGGTGGGATAATCACATTAGTGAAGGTTGAGGTGAGAATGGTGGTGTAATGCTGTAAAGAGTCTGCATCTGAACAAATATGTTTGCCTTGAATGCCAAGGCTGTATGGGAGAGAATATTTGACATGCAGAGGATGGCACCTGTCAAAATGTGAGTGCTGTTGTTTGTTATAAGGTATAATGTGGACAGACTTGTGTAGCTGGCCTTTGGTGAGAATGAGATCAACATCAAGGAAGGTGGCATCAGATTTGGAACAGGACCAAGTGAAATTTAACTGTGCGGATGGTATTTAAAGTTGTCAGATATTTTAACAGGTCAGCCTCACCATTAGTCCGTATGGCAAAGATGTTATCAATTTATCTAAACCATACCAGGGGCTGAAGGCTTATGGATCCCAGAAAAGCTCCCTGTAAGTGATCCATGAAAAGGTTGGCATAGGAAGGAACCGCCCTGGTTCCCATGGCCGTACCTCTGATCTGTTTGTATGTCTGCCCCTCAAATTTGAAGTAGTTGTTGATAACTACAGAGCTGATTAAGCTGAGCAGAAGGATGTCATAGGTTTGGAATCAGGTTGCTGCTGACTGAGGAAATGTTCAGCAGCAGACAGACCATGTGCATGGGGGATGACAGTATGAGGGAGGTGGCATCAATGGTAACAAGCAAGGTGTGTGGTGGGAGTGGGATGGGCACAGAGTTCAGATGATTTAGGAAGTGGTTGGTGTCTTTAATATAGGAAAGAAGTCTTTTACTATGGGTTGCAGGCACTGACCAACCAAACCACGCACCCCTATCTTTTACCTTCTTCCTAATATCCACAAATCCCATCATCCCTGCCATTCTATAGTAACTGGCTTCAAGGCACCCACTGAATATATTACCTGCTTTAGTTGATCAGCACCTGCAATGTCTAGTACAAAGTATAACCTGTTTTTATGTGTGTGTTCTCTCACTGCTGCTTGGTGAGTAGATTTTTTTGTGTATCAAATTATGATATATTGTCAAAAGTTGATTATTTTCATTGTTATGTAAGCAATGTAGATTGCTACTCACCATAATAGTGGTAAGTTGCATTGCATACAGGTACGACAAAAATATTGCTACACATTTAACTTCCAGGCAAAGCCATCTTCAGAAAAGAAAAGAAAACCTTGTAATGTAATGGACTACTGAAACTACTGATACCACCAGCTGGCGAGGTGTGTGGTGCCGTCAATCAACTTGAAGGAGCAAGTGAACTTTAACTACGTAAACATAAATTGAAATATTATTATTTTGTTACAAAACTGTTAATATGAGGGCAATCATGAGGTATATTTCCACAGAACTATATAATAAACACTTTTCATTTTTCATACTATTTTTTCGTATATGTATAAATGCGATGTGTAAAATATCGATATGCAACCAAGGTTGGCAGTACTGCACAGTTTGTAAGCTCTGCGAACAGGAGCCGGTTGTTGGTGGGTGTAGAAACAATGGGCAGTTGCCAGTTAGTGTTGAGACGTCATGTAATACGCATGATTTGAGAAGGTCAAGGATAGAGGGAACGAAATGATGTATTGGAAAAGCTGTTACACTGAAAATTATTGAATGTCATCATGATCAGCATTTATAAAATAAAAGTTGGAAGTTTAATTGTGTGTCAGTTCTTACGCAGCAAAATACACACCCTGGACCTCAAATTGATTTAACAAACAGCAGATGGCGAGATTCATCACTGGACGACAAGCGTGCAACAATGACCAATAAAGGTAAGAAAGTTATATTACTCTAAATTCAAATTGTGATAATACCTATCTTTCTCCA
Organism: Schistocerca gregaria; assembly: GCF_023897955.1. Classification (NCBI taxonomy): domain Eukaryota; kingdom Metazoa; phylum Arthropoda; class Insecta; order Orthoptera; family Acrididae; genus Schistocerca; species Schistocerca gregaria. Next base: position 655,273,569 of record NC_064924.1, read on the forward strand.
TGTCTTCAACACTGTATGTACTCTGTTGTTAGAGTGAACAGCATGACGCGGACTGGTGGTTGACTAGGCACACCAGGGAGACCACACAGGTTTAAAATGATAATATGTAGCTTAATATACTGCTACTGATAATAACTAATATTTGTCCCCTGGAGAAAGAGGTGCATTGCAACCTGTAAACATTTTCACACATGGAAGTAAACCCTATACACCTCTCTGACCGCTATGGCAGTTTATTTTTAGAGCTTCTGTAGCCGTAGAAATGCTAGCATATGTGTGTTTAATGTAACTGAGAGTCACATACTGACAATAAACATGGTTTCAAGGACAACAAAGGTAAAACTGAGCTCCTATAATGAGTAGCCTTCAATATTTTATAAATAACTGTTTATCAATATCAGTTTCAGGCTTTTTAACAATTTAGAGTGTGAAAAGTAACTAACAGTGTTACTATATTCAATTAAAAAATTTGTTATGTTTATACTTCTACAGTGACACAAAATTAATTTAACCTCAATCTCTGGAGTAGTGCCATTTAAACCAACTGCAGGAAATGTCATCTTTTGTTGAAAAATATTTAGCAGCCTAGCATTTTTATAGTTCAGTATCCAACCTTTACATCAAATGTAAATCCTTATTCTATGAAATAAGTATCATAAGGCCACTATTTTTTTTTAAATATACGGTAACAGATAAAGTAATCATAATTTTTGTTGAATAACAGTTGCAAAACAGATAGTCCAGACTTTAAAAAGTTGTTACAATGAACAAGTGTGGAAACCATTGTAGAGCAGCAAGTAATGGTCAACAGTGTGGATCCCCCAGGGGCTCAGCATTCACTTGCTGATTACGGGCTTGGCGACCCCGGGGTCCTGAGCTGGGGACTGGTGTGCGCCGCCAGTCTCATGTCACCGTAACCCCTGGACATGCTTTGGCGACCACCGTACGGCGCGGCGGTGAAATGTTGTGCGCTGCGGGGAATGGTAATCTTGGCCTGACCGCCTGGATTCCAAGAAAGGCCAACCTCTATAAAAACCCCTCAATCTTTTGGTGTGCTCCGCGCCTAGAAGATGTATGGCTGTTGGGGTGGGACAGTCGCAAGCAGGCAACCTCTGGGGCACCTGCCGCACCCCAGTTGTATAAGACTTACTCAGGCACGCGGGGCTCTATCTCAGCGGACCTTTAGTTCCCTAGCTGCTCGTGGGACTGCAATGGACCCTTCGACCTCTACATTTCCCTCTACCAGTGGCTTGGGTGGGCCACTGGTAGGAAAACACACCCCATCGAAAAAGCGGCTATGCGCTGTGAGTCCTCCAGCACCTGGTGTTGCTAGAGATTTAACAGACTGTAGTAACGGAGCACATGCTGATAATCAGAATGTGTTTTTGATTATTAAATGGAAGGAGGGTAGCTTTGAGAGGGTTTCTCCCTTTTACATCCACAAGGGTCTTGAGGGAATTGCGGGGACACTGAAATCTGTGAAGTGACTGCGGAAAGCAACCTGTCTGGGAGCGTACGCTATCGAGACCGAGCTCCACTCCACTTTGAATTATAGCAAGGGTGTTGTGACGTGTAGGGACTTGGTGGATATCCCCATATACGAGTTAAAATCTGAGTGGGCTGACGAAGGTATTGTTGACGTGCAGCATATTATGAAACGAGTCAATGGGGACCTCGTCAAATCTGACTCGTTTATTCTCACGTTCAGTTGCCCGAGACTCCCAGAGCATGTTAAAGCGGGGTTCTTACGTTTGCCAGTACGGCCATATTTCCTCAACCCAATGCGCTGTTTTAAATGTCAGCACTTTGGGCATACTGCATTGGGGTGCAATGGGATAGCCACTTGTGGTAAATGTGGTCAGCCTGCCCATAACGGAGCCGATTGTTCATCGCCTGTGAAGTGCGTGAATTGCTCTGGGAGTCACCCTGTCTGGAGCCGGATATGCCCCATCTATCTCGACGAACGGAAGGTACAGGAGATTAAAACATCTAAGCGCATCCCCTATGGTGAGGCCAAGAAGCTCTTTAAGGCCATGCAACCTCCTGTGTTGTCAACATCTTTCGCTTCCGCTCTGAAAAAACCGGTACAAATGGCCACTGTTGCTACGCAAACGGAGGTTGCTAGTGTTAGCACTAATACCTGCGTTTGCCAGTGCACTTGTGCTGCTGCGGTTGTTTTGCAACTTGTGGCTCTCCCCGTTACGTCGGACAAGGCCGTGGTTGCGACATTGGGGTACTTCCTGCCTCTCCCCATATGGCGCCTTCTGCCCAGGCGAGTAAAGCTCCAACTGTTGACAAGGCTCTGCATTCTAAGCCCCCCAAGACAAAGCCGCAGAAGGTGAAGGTTTTGCCATCTGAGGAGACTAGTCAGCATCGGTCCGATGACGAGGCCATCGTACTGACTGACATCTCCTGTGTGTCGTCATCGGAGCTAATGGACATTGATGTCAACCGGGGGCGATCTTCTCGCCCCAGGAATAAATCTCCGGCCAGTATGGGCTCTCCTCCAAAGCACAGAGGCAGGGTGAAAGTTCAGCCACCCTGATCACTGGCTCCCACATTACAGTGGAACCTAAATGGGTTCAGGATGCATGTGGCCGAATTACAACTCCTTATACGAGAGTGCCCCTTGTGCTTATGTCTCCAAGAGACACATTTTCGGGCCACTGATGCTCCTTCTTTACGGGGCTATACCGTATATCGAAAAGATGATCTGACGGGGGAAAGGGCAAAGGGTGGTGTTGCGGTTTTTGTCCATGACAGGCACCCCTCATCTGAGCTCCCTCTCATCACCGACTTGCAAGCAGTTGCAGTTGACATTCTTGTGGGTCGGAGGCTCACAGTCTGTTCAGTTTATTTACCGCCTCAGGATGCAATGGACTCTGAGGCTCTCACAGACCTTATTAGCCAACTCCCCCGCCCATTTCTTCTTCTGTGGGACTTCAATGCTCATAATGTCTTATGGGGCTCTCCGACTACTTGCCCCAGGGGTTGCATTCTGGAAAGCCACATGATGTCTGAAGAACTGTGCATCCTCAACTCTGGTGCTCCCACTCATTTCTGTACTGCTTCTGGGTCGTCATTGGCTATTGACCTTTCCTTTTGCTCTCCAGCACTCGCGGATTCTGCTCTGTGGGAGGCTGCTGCTGACCTCCATTCTAGTGACCACTTCCCCCTTTGGATTCGCCTCCTGGATGAGGCTGTGGCATTACCAGTGCCGCCTCGGTGGCACCTCTGCAGAGCTGACTGGATGCTTTACAGCCAACTGGATGTTTTGGAACACCATGCCAGCGTCCACGAATGGGTAGACCATGTTACAGCCATGATCTCCCATGCTGCTGAATTGTCAATCCCACGGTCATCCGGTCATCCCAAGAGGCGTCCTGTCCCTTGGTGGACCACTGAGTGCCGCTCAGCCATCTGAGCCCGCCGTTCAGCTCTGCACCGCTTCAAGTGCCGTCCCTCAGCTGACAATCTTGTGGCCTTTCGGGTGGGAAGGGCCAAAGCACAGCGAGTGATTAAAGAGATCAAACGACGGTCATGGCAATCGTTCTTGTACTCCATCTCTCGCTCCAGTAGTTCTACGAAAGTATGGGAAGACATCAGGAGGATTTCCGGGAAACTTAGCCAACTACCTCTCACGGCATTGCTGCATCAGGGATGTCTCCTCACAGCACCAAGAGACATTGCCCAGACACTGGCCATGCATTTCGCGGACTCTATCGCCACTATTAACTGTGATCCAGATTTCTGCCGCTACCGCACTGCCATTGGGAGGGGTCACTTGGACTTCCGGTCTCCAAATTCTGAACCCTACAACTGCCCCTTCACAATGTGGGAACTGGATTCGGCGCTGTCTGTGGCTCATGATACTGCTCCTGGTCATGATCAAATCCGGTACAGCATGCTGCGACACTTGTTGCTGCCATCCAAGGAAGTTGTCCTGAACTGTTTTAATATGATATGGTTATCTGGCACGTACCCTGACTCGTGGAGGGAGGCGATTTTGATTCCCCTCCTCAAACCAGGGAAGGACCGAACGCATCCCAGTAGTTATTGCAGTATTGCTTTGACAAGCTGTGTTAGGAAGACGTTGGAATGCATGGTCAACCAACACCTGGTTTGGCTGCTCGAGACCAGGCAGCTCCTTAGCCCCTCACAGTGTGGCTTTCAGAGATGTTGTTCCAGTATAGACAACTTGACCCTGCTTGAGGCCGCCATCCAGCAGGCCTTCTTACGTAACCAGTATTGTCTAGGTGTCTTCTTTTACATTAATAAGGCGTATGACACTACTTGGCGCCGCCTTATCCTCAATCAACTCCATGAGTGGGGCTTTCGTGGCCGTCTCCCCATCTTCATTCGGTCCTTTCTTTCTCACTGCCTCTTTCGGTATTGGGTTGGTAATGTGCTATCTGATTTGTATGTGCAGGAGAATGGTGTTCCCCAGGGCAGCGTTTTTAGTGTCATCCTCTTTGCCGTCGCTATTAACAGTATCACATCCACTATATGGAGTCCTGCCCAATGCTCCTTGTTTGTGGACGATTTTGCTGTTTTCTGTTCTTCCTCCAGTCTTGTCACTGCTAGTCGGCAGTTGCAGCTTACGATAAAGCGCTTAGAGGCATGGACTGCAAAGACGGGTTTTACCTTTTCTGCAGACAAATCTGTGTGTGTTCATTTTAATCGTCCTCGGCATCATTTTACCTCCCCTGAATTGCGTCTGAGGGACACCGTTCTTCCTTTTAGAGACACTGTGAGGTTCTTGGGCCTCACTTTTGATTCCAAGTTGTCGTGGTTGCCTCACCTTAAAGACCTCAAGGTGCGGGCCCTGAAGACACTGAATATTTTGAAGTGTCCGAGCCATCGATCTTGGGGAGCAGATTGGGTGCGTCTGCTGCAGTTTTATAGGGCCTTCGTCTGATCGCGTCTTGACTATGCTTGCACCGTGTATGGGTCAGCAAGGCCTTCGTATCTGAAGATCCTTGACGCAGCACACCATGAGGGTATCAGGCTTGCCACTGGTGCCTTCCGTACCAGTCCCATCCCCGACGGGTGTTTCATTTCCTTGCCTGTCCTACCTCCCCTGCGTACCCTACTGTTGCCCGACCGCCTATGGAACGTCTCTTTTTCCAGTCATCCCAGGGCAACGAGACCATTTGGGATTCATGCCAAGCATTTGCTTGAGTCCCTTAGTGTGGAGCGTGTGGCCCCCCAATGACAAGGTTTTACTCGCCTGCCTCCCTGGTTGCTCCAGAGGCCCAGCATCCTTCTAGACATGTCGGAGAACCGGAGGAGCTGCATTCCAGCGTTTGTTTTTACCTCCTTATTTTACGATATTTTAAACCAGCATCCGGACCATGTACTTGTATTCACAGATGGCTCTAAACAAGGGGACTCTGTTGGTTGTGCTGTTGTTTTCCCTGATCGAGTCGTCAAGTTATGTCTTCCTGCGGCGTTTACCATCATTGATGCAGAATTGTTTGCAATCTTGCGAGCATTGGAGCAGATGAGATGTGTTCCCAGTCTTAAGTTCCTCGTCTGTTCTGACTCCCTGAGTCCCCTTCAGACCATGCAACACTTGTACCCAGCGGATACGGTCATCCAGAACATCCATGATGCCCTACTCCACCTGCAACGGCAGGGGAAGGAGGTTTCTTTCTGCTGGGTGCCGAGGCACGTGGGTATTAGGGGAAACAAACTGGTGGATGTGCTTGCCAAAGATGCATGTTCCCTCCCTCACGTTGTTGAATGTGCTGTTCCCCTCCATGCTGTTACCTCCCTTTTGCATTTTCGTGTTATGCGTCAATGGGAAGAGGAGTGGCTGGCAGTTGGTGACAATAAGCTGCATCTGGTAAAGGCCACTATGTGACCATGGTGTACGTCCTACCAGTCACGCAGGCGGGATGAGGTTCTCCTCACTCGCCTCCGCATCGGGCACAGTCCCTTAACGCATGGTTTTTTACTCCTGCGGGAGGACCCCCAATCTGCAGTTCTTGTGGCGTCCAGATTACTGTCCGCCACATTTTACTTGACTGTCTTTTATTCTCTGACCAGAGGGCAGTGGTTTCTTTGCCACCGGATTTGCCCTCTATTTTGCAAGACGACGCAACGACTGTGATAAAGGTCTTACAGTTTTGTGTCCTGTCCAATTTGCTGCCTCGGATTTTAGGGAGAGGTTTTTAATGTACTGCTGGGTGACTGGCTCACCCAGGTTTTAGGTAAGAGGTTCGCCAGTCATGATTACCTCCTTGTTTCCCTTCGGTTTCTGTTCTCTTTTCCTTGTGTTTCCTTTCCTTTTTTAGTGTGTTCCTTCTCCTCTTGTTTTGCCTCTGTATGTGGAGATTTGGAACTGCGTCAGGTCTGCGTCCTTTAGCCATTCTCCTTGATCGCTGTTCGTCTTAGTCCTTTCACTGCATGTGTTCCTGTTTTTATGTGCTTGGGCGCTGATGACTACACTGTTTAGTGCCCGTAAACCTCAAACACACACACACACACACACACACACACACACACACACACACACCCACGCACGCACGCACGCACGCACGCACACACACACACACAACAGTGTGGAGACTGCCAACACTTTTTTTTAATGTTACATGACGTGATGCAGCCATTGTGGTATAGATGTGGCTAGCCTCTGGGACTGTAGTGCTCCTGCTTATCAATCCAAGGCTTTGGAAGAGGAATTATTGATATTAAAACTCAAACTGTATCTGACTGGTGGGAATGTGGATTGCGCAACTGCTGCAGGCAGAAGGAGCTTGATAAACACTGGATACAAGCTACCACATTTTAAATGTACATTAAAAGCTGACTTAATGACTTCTAAAATCATGTTATCATTCCATCTGCAGTACAAGAAGGAATTCTGAATGATCTACAGGCAGACCATGTAGGTATCATTAAAATAAAGGCCATTGCACATGCCTTCATTGACAGACCATTTACACCAAGCCAACTCCCGGTACATGCACTTCTTGCAGACATTTTTGCATGGACAACAGAACCTGTGATGACATCGAGGATGAACTAATATCTGACACTATTCCTAACAACATGCAAATAAGGTAGGACTAGAAATGGTATCTCATTTCACACCATAGCAAGTAACTGCATTTGAGGTCCATAGAACATGCAAATAGCCAACTAAATGAATAAAAAAATATAAGAAGTAAACACTCACAGATTATAGAGGTTCAAAGTTGTGAAAAGCCACATAAATAAGACTGAGAACTTTGTTAGCGTAGGTTGACAATTGTACTCTCCCTTGTTGGAGGTGTAGCCAGGAATGGAAAGTTGTGTGGGCCTGTAATTAAATTAATACATAATGCTCATATTTAGAAAAAGAACCAATATCTGTGTTTTTGCTCTTGGAGATTACATGGTGGGGATTGCCAGGAGGATGAGAGAAGATAAGTCTAGTAGACCCCAACCCATCTCAAATGATAAGGGAAAATTGAAAGATGAAGGAACTAAGCCATTTGGCATCTCCTCTAAGTGGCAGCTTGAAACAGAAGAGAGAGGCTTTTTTGGTCATGGCTGAAAGAGCCCTCAGTCTCACCTGTCAGGTGATCTTGCAACATGACTTAATTGGCAAGGTGTCTTTGCTGATGATGATTCAGCTTATTCTAAGGTGAACTCCTTGATTGTTATCACATTAGCTGAAAGATGATGGATGAAATAAGTGGACTTTATGTAAAATTTAAATAACAAAAATTAGTACAACAGCTCATCTGATATCATGGGATGTGTTAGGTGGAATGAGTGAGGAGAGGAAGGAGGCAGGGAGAGGGAGGGAGGGTTGGGGAAAGTAGCTGATAGCTGGAAATGAGAAGCAGCAGGTACATGGGACAGCACCAATACTGGTGAATTTGTTCAGGCCAGGCAAAGGAAGCTGTATATGACACACGTGAAATATCTGCAAGGGAGCACCCCCTCGTCATCATCCTGGGCTGGAACAACTCCACCATATCCTTTGCCAAGACTCTGCCTGTTAATCGTTGTGTCCATAAATCCTATCCATAATCCTTTCCATCATTTCCAAATTGGTATTCTGCAGTCTGCACAATCTACAAAATATCCTATTCCATCTGTATGTCACACCCAGTCCCAGTCTCTTACCACATGGGTCACACCTCTGTGGAAGACTAAGGTGCAGGACCGGTCTAACACACCTGCTTAGTCTTGTCACAGGCTTATCAAATCCCTATCAGGGGAAAGCATTCAGGTTATATACTAGTTGTGCTGTAATTTCTGCGCACCATTTTATGTCAGCATGACCACCAACTAACTGTCCACCTGAATGGATGGCATCTGGCAAACTGCAGACAATGTAGATTTGACCAGTCACCAGTGGAACACATTGTGCTTGATTTCAGTGGCTACTTTACAGTGGGTATCATCTGGATCTGTCCTCCAGGACCAGTTTCTCTTAATTACACAGATGTGAGCTGTTTTTGCAACATACTTTCTCTTATTTACACAGATGTGAGCTGTTTTTGCAACATACTTTTCAATCTTGTAATCCTCTTGGATTCCCTCTCCACTAGCCCCTATGACATCAGTACTTTTTAATTATTTGATTTTACCTTAATTTAATTAAATGAACTGTAGATCAAGTTTTACTTAATTCCATTGGCATGTGAAGACAGCTCTATAATGGCTCTCTTGCAGCATCTTAGGTCATCCATGATATTGGACACCACAAGGAAATACCCCCTATAAAATGCTTCAACAGGAAATGGTACTACAAACTACGAACTCAATGTGCTGAAATATTCAGACCGGTGAACAGAGCAAAAATAAGCAAGCAAAAATAATTACGGTAGATACTGCACTGCTCCTCCCCACAGTTACTTCCACCACTGCCCCAGGATTCTAACTTTACTTGTACTTCATCCACACCCCTCTTCCCTGCATTTTCCCTTCCTGAGTTCTATCTTTCTCTCCCAATCCACTCCCTTGTGTCATAGTGTGCTGTGCATAACTCTCCCTGCCCGTGACCAGCAAGAGCTCACTGCTTCTCTCCCCTATACCTATTGCCGCTCCCCTCTACATTTCACCTACTGTAGCTGCTGTCTCTCACTCTCAGCCATCAGCCATCCTTTCAATGATTCAGTGCCTGTACTATTCAGTTAGTGTAGCCAATAAAGGAAAATCAGGGTATAAAGTTAAGTTGTTGCAAATTTTAGCACAGTGGTAGGAGGGAGTGTCCTGAACAACATATTACAAATCTCCACTGGTGGTGTGTGAGTGTGGGGGAGGGAAAGAGGGCAGGGGGAGGGGCGTTTAAAGGCCATTTTTTTAAACTTTTTCTTGAACAACTCAAAAACTGTGGCTTCTAGTGAAAATGGTTCCCAGTGCAAAATAACATTACATTGAGTTTCCTGCATAAAAGATCTTACTCACATTTCCTCTTGGACTAGTAGTTTCTATGTTGCAGGTGGCAGAAAACTGTCAGTTTATTAATAATAGTGTTTAAATGTTATATAATTAATGTTTATTATTAAATGAAATAGGTTAAGAAAAACTATTAAACGTGTATACTACATCTAACTGCAGTAGCAGCATATTAAGAGATAAATTGTACTCTGAGGTTGTTCCACTGTAGAGGGAGAGGGAGGGGTTTGACGGTAGAAGCACAAGGGAAGGTAGAGCATCAGATTGTGGTTATGTAATTCCCTCCTTGATAGACCTGCAAACTGAAGAACGAGCAGCTGATTCCCCACTCTCTCTACCTCACTACATCACACGAAGCAACTACTGGGTGGTTCACAAAGTTTTACTGACCCTCCACAGCACATCTTATGAGATACTAGTGAAGTATAGCACAGATATATCTAGGGATGTTTCTTTTCCTCAGCATGCATTAACACCACATGGAATACAGATATGAGCTACTGCTAATACTAGCTCAAAAAACACACATGGATTGAATCTATGTAAATCTCTGCACACTGTTCTACACTTCTAGAGGGGAAACTGATTATTAGTCATCCTGTATGGGAGCTGTAACACTCTTCTGGGAAAGGCAACTTCACACACCATGAACACCACTTGCTTGCATTTTACAAACAGACTAAACCTCCCCAACATTTCCTGCCTAGTTCTCTCATGTGAGTAGTCAAAATAACTGTACTGATCTTATGTTTATATAGTAGTTATTTTCAGTTTATTAAATGAATTGTTAAGTGAGCTTTCATGTAAAACACATTCCTATAATCAGTGGCTGAGAAATGTATAATCTGTAAGTCTGTTGTCATCAGTGACCTTTTTAGTGCTGGTGGGAAAGGCACTAGACTGGTAAATGTGGCACTTTACAGCTGTGTGTTGTCAAGAATAATAAGCCATTACACAATTTTTTCTCCTGTTTGACATTTTTGGTCTTCATTGACTAGGTTAAGTTGTTACCTTCCGTCTTCAAATTATTTAAATTTTACATTTCACCAGAACTTTACACTAACACCATTTTTGGAATTCCAGGAGCATAACTGCTCTTGCACCACTTGCAGATTAAGTTTGTGTGTCGTCTCACTCACTGCATCATTTACAGGAAGATACCTAATACACTCGATCTGATGAGCAAAAGAGAAAGCTAATTTTTGATTGATGATCTGCAATTTGAAATTAGATTTAACTGAATGTAATGTTTATTGAATAAGTGTGCTACCTGGATGGATTATACATGGTGTTACAAAAAGGTACGGCCAAACTTTCAGGAAACATTCCTCACACACAAAGAAAGAAAATATGTTATGTGGACATGTGTCCGGAAACGCTTACTTTCCATGTTAGAGCTCATTTTATTACTTCTCTTCAAATCACATTAATCATGGAATGGAAACACACAGCAACAGAACGTACCAGCATGACTTCAAACACTTTGTTACAGGAAATGTTCAAAATGTCCTCCGTTAGTGAGAATACATGCATCCACCCTCCATCGCGTGGAATCCCTGATGCGCTGATGCAGCTCTGGAGAATGGCTTATTGTATCACAGCTGTCCACAATACGAGCACAAAGAATCTCTATATTTGGTACCGGGGTTGCGTTGACAAGAGCTTTCAAATGCCCCCATAAATGAAAGTCAAGAGGGTTGAGGTCAGGAGAGCATGGAGACCATGGAATTGGTCCGCCTTTACCAATCCATCGGTCACCGAATCTGTTGTTGAGAGGCGTACGAACACTTCGACTGAAATGTGGAGGAGCTCCATTGTGCATGAACCACATGTTGTGTCGTACTTGTAAAGGAACATGTTCTAGCAGCACAGGTAGAGTATCCCATATGAAATCATGATAACGTGCTCCATTGAGCGTAGGTGGAAGAACATGGGGCTCAATCAAGACATCACCAACAATGCCTGCCCAAACGTTCACAGAAAATCTGTGTTGATGACGTGATTGCACAATTGTGTCCGGATTCTCGTCAGCCCACACATGTTGATTGTGAAAACTTACAATTTGATCACGTTGGAATGAAGCCTCATCCGTAAAGAGAACATTTGCACTGAAATGAGGATTGACACATTGTTGGATGAACCATTCACAGAAGTGTACCCGTGGAGGCCAATCAGCTGCTGATAGTGCCTGCACACGTTGTACACGGTACGGAAACAACTGGTTCTCCCATAGCACTCTCCATACAGTGACGTGGTCAACGTTACCTTGCACAGCAGCAACCTCTCTGACATTGACATTAGGGTTATTGTCAACTGCACAAAGAATTGCCTCGTCCATTGCAGGTGTCCTCGTCGTTCTAGGTCTTCCCCAGTGGCGAGTCATAGGCTGGAATGTTCCGTGCTCCCTAAGATGCCGATCAATTGCTTCGAATGTCTTGCTGTCAGGACACCTTTGTTCTGGAAATCTGTCTTGATACAAATGTATGGCGCCACGGCTATTGCCCCGTGCTGATCCATACATCAAATGGGCATCTGCCAACTCTGCATTTGTAAACATTGCACTGACTGCAAAACCATGTTCGTGGTGAACACTAACCTGTTGATACTACGTACTGATGGGCTTGATGCTAGTACTGTAGAGCAATGAGTCGCAAGTCAACACAAACACCAAAGTCAACATTACCTTCCTTCAATCGGGCCAACTGGCAGTGAATCGAGCAAGTACAGTACATACTGACGAAACTAAAATGAGCTCTAACATGGAAATTAAGTGTTTCCAGACACATGTCCACATAACATCTTTTCTTTATTTGTGTGTGAGGAATGTTTCCTGAAAGTTTGGTCGTACCTTTTTGTAACACCCTGTATATTTTCATTTGCCAACTGTGTTTGTCAGCCTTGATGGTAAGCATTCATTTATTTAACAGATGAACTGCACTGATGTGATCAGGTTTGCTTAATATCTCTTAGGTATTGATCTGTTCTTTAGATTGTGCCAATACTATAACTTGACCTGTTACTTGGATTGTGCAAAACATTTTTTCCTTACTTTGTATGTGCCACTTTTCACTGAATATATATTGCAGATGGCTTCATGAAATGAAAATTTGTCACATTTGTGTTGTTCTCTAGATTTGCAACAGGTAATTGCTGTTATTTTGTTTCATAGTGTCAGGGCTACATCGTTGACTCAACTTGTGTGACAATGATGATTACTTACTGTATTTCATATTTGATGGAACACTATTTAATTGATTAATACCTTCCATTATCACTGGAGACTTAGTTGTATGAACTTCAATAGTTGTATACTGTAATGCTTCAAATGTTACTGTGATTCCAACTGCTTCTGCAAATGTTGTTGGTTTCTTTGCAATAATTTCTTTTCATGCGTCACCATGTTCAAACTCACTTAAATTTTAGACATTATATTAAAATAATTCCTGCAACTACAATCCCTATTTGAGGGAATCAGTGGACCGATGCATGCAATAAGTATTTCAGTTTGAAGATATTGGCAATAGAACACTGACGAAATTCTTACGTCACCTGAGATACTCCATCAAGGAAGAAGCAGTGTCAGATTCAGTGCTACTTCACATTTGTAACAGTTGACACAACTGTCATTGCCAGTCAACAATAATGGAACAGACAAATACTTCAGTGGTGACACATTCAAGTAACAGTGTCAGTTCAGATGAGACTGCTAGTATACAACAGGAGCATTAATGAAAAGCTTCAAAGTTTACAATGTCAAATGGTCACACTTCAGAAGCAGCTATTAGTGTGGGGTCTTGCCCACTCGTTGCTAATAGGGGACCTAAAGGATGTTGCATTCTTGGAATGTTATACAACAATTCAAACAAATAACATTACCACATATTGAAGCATTGTCACAAAAGCTTAGTAAAACCTGCTATCTATTACGATCATTAAAAGAGACAGCCAGTGTAGATACCTTGGAGCTGGTGTACCATGCCCTGTTTGAGTCTGTCTTGAGCTATGGCCTAATCTTCTGGGGAAAGAGCTCTGATTCTCCCACAATTTTCAAGTTACAAAAACAAGTAGTAAGAATAATGAAATGTAAAAAAAGAACTGAACACTATAAACCACTATTTCAACAGTTAAAAATCCTGCCACTGCCATGCCTCTATATATTGGAACTAGCTTGTTTTACAGTACAGTACTTGGACACCCTCGACAGAAATGCAGCCCGCCACACACATGACACCAGAAACTAAACACAGTTACAAATTATAGCCCACAACTCAAAATTATATGCGAATGGGGTTAAATGTATGGGCATTAAAATATACAACCAACTCCCAACAGACATAAAAACAAGCAAAAACTCAAAAATAATGAGAACTAAATTAAAGGAATTGCTACTAAATCACTGTTTCTATTCCATACATGAATTTCTTGAAACAAAATTTTAATTACTTGCAATAAGCTGTTTATTCAGTTGTAGATGTTTCTACTTAGTAAGATAATTTAATTATTGTATTTTATCTATATTCTGTCTGTATCTCATATAGGCCTATGTATTCTGCTATGTGAACTATGTACCACAATATTTTAATTACTTGTAATAAGCTGTATATTCACTGGTAGATATTTCTACTTACAGTAAGATAATTTAATTATTGTTTGTTACTCCTATTCTGTCTGTATCTCTTATATGTATTCTGCAATATGCAGTATGCACCACTGTCACATCTCATCACACACCACCTTTCTTATATTTTGTCTATATATCCTGTATGTATTCTGCTATGTGAGTTATGTACCACTACTGTCATCTCTCATCATATACCATCTTAACATAATTTTCAAATTGACTTGTCCTGTATGATGATGTGCTTTGCTGTAGTAATTGTATGATCTACAGGACCAATAATAAATCAAATCAAATCAATAGTTTTATTTCTAGAAAGCAAATTGACAATACTTAACTTTGGTTACAGCAAATGTCGCTAGTCGGAGGCAATATGAAAACAGTAAAGTTCTTGCTATACGTGAAGTCCTATTAAGCACTTGATATGGATCACAACAATATGATAGCATAGCAGTAATGTCTGTTGCAGATTGGGCTGATCTGAGTGGCCGAGGCTAGCAGGAGCGGCGCTTACATTTATTTCTTGAAGGGGGCACTCCACACACCATTGGCCAATGTTTCCTCACTGCCTTCTCTGATCTTGCATTCTGCATCTTTGTTCTGGCACTTGTGGTTATGCCGGAACAATTAGTACTGACAATAAACAATACATTCACAGCAGACAAACTGAAGGAGATAGTCACTCATTCTGCCAGTGGAACCAATAGGGTAACCAAACAGAACAACGGAAACATCACCACCCAGTGTGTGGTACCACAGTATTTTGGTTGTCAGGTCAAAAGGTGAATGTTTCTGAATGGTCTCAGAGACCTGCACTAGGCACAACAGGCTGCACTGTTCCAGAAAAGCACCAAATCATAAACAAAGGAGCCATCATTAGTCCTGTAAGCACCACCGACCACATAACTAAAATTAACCCAGATGCTGCACTCCAAATTAGAACAGTTTGTAGCGACAAATCGATCACCACCACAGTCGCAGTGACTCAAACGTGTTTGTTTATAACACTAAGCCATTGGTATGTGATGGTTGGGCAAGTGAGTTACTGCTACATTGTCCACTCAGGTTCAGATGTAAGTACACTATCATACAGACAGAAGGGAGCACTAGTGAGCACACATTTGTTCCTTTCTGCAGCTAACAACTTGCCCATTACGACATCTGGTGAACATGAAGTAACAGTATGTGAGGTAATGAGCGGGTTGGGGCACCCTGAAAATATTCTAAGTTCGAAGTTGGTGTGGCTGTGCGGAGGCCTCTTGGTGGGTTGCGGCTCGTCAGCAAACGCGTGGTGCCGAACATTAGCCGGAGTAAGAGGGATAGCCCCAGTGTGTGGTCCAGGCCAACTGCGTGGCTGGGAATTCCATGTTGATGCTGTGACGAGGGCTGTGCTTTGTGTTGACGAAGAAGACTTGTATGCCAGGAGTGCCAAAGATGGCAGACTTTATGAAACCATAATAGCAGTCATTTCACAACTCGTGTAGAAATTAATAATTGCCAGAGGAATCTTGATACCTTAAAAAGAAACATGTACATTACTATTATTTGCACGACGATTCTGATGGTGTAGTCAGTTTTTCAATATCTTTATTAGTTTAAAGTTAGTATCTGACTGAATTATACAAGTAACACCCAGCAACGGATTTCCAAAATCCAAATGGTTCATCCGATTTTGTCGATTGACTTGTGTTTAGAAAGCTATTAGTGTAAACCTAAATTGGCATAAATTACAGGCATGTAACTTGAATAGTATATGAGTTATTGGAGGTCAAAGTGGCCGATTACGGTTCTATTTATCGTGTCTGGCCATAAGTACTCCACAGTTGCACGAAAAAGTGGTAGCAGCATGCTTATCAATATATTTATTCGTCTATGTCTTTGTTTATATCCGATATATAATATTCGTGAAGAAATTGGTTATTTACTGTGTTTTAGAAAGCACAGAGACATTAGGTTACTGGCCTATCTTTTGTTTCTATTCCTTTGATATATGTTTATTTGATTTGTTTATGCATTGAATGTGTGTCAGAGCGTGTTTATGGTCCATCTGTAGGAATATTTATTTAATTTCAAGTTATTTAAATGTAAATCCAGTATTTCGCGTGTGTGCGTTGGCTTGAAGAAATGGCGGGAACACTAGCCAACCACAGCGCTCGTTAACGGGGAGACGATGGAAGTGCATCTACATCTACATTCATACTCCGCAAGTCACTCAACGGTGTGTGGCGGAGGAAGGGGGGGGGGGGGGGGGGGGAGAGCAGGACATGCGGTGCTTGATGGGGAAGCAGCGAGAGAGACGCGGGAAAGACTTGGAGAGTGGAGCAGTTTGCGGGTGGTCATGGGAGATAGAAATATTTTGTAGTCTCGACTCGTGCACTTGTGATAGTTCCGTGGCTTCTGCAGTGAAGACGTAGTATGCGTTTCGAAGTGAATAGCTCGCGAGCTATGTTGTTGTTCATAACTAATTACGTGAAGTAGGAATCTATCGTTTTCCTCTTATTCAAGTTATATTTTATTTAATTGCTGGACCATCGACACTAATAAGTGTTTTGTAATAATAAACGGCAGTCTTATAGGTACTTCTGCTATCGTACTCATCTATTAAAGTCGTTAAGAATAGCACCTGCAAATTTTATGTCATTGCAAACATTCATTTATAAATGTCTGTGCTACATTCAAAATTCGCAATTGCCGAGTCATGGCAAACTTCGACCATTCGCTTCATGTGTATATTCATATAGTATACTGTAGACTAAGCAGTATTTGGCTTGCAAATGCGGCAACTACGTATCCCAGTCCCTAGACAACAAAACCAGCCAAAACTTTCAATATTTCAACGCTTAATCACAGGGAACGTAGTTGAGGGCCACCCACACCACATCATTTTCTATTTGAAAGCCCGCAAGTTTATCTGGGCTTAAGTCAAGTTCAGATGGGGATTCGATTGTGTGTTTTCACTAGCAAAAGGTATTTGGTGTGGATTCCATGCACCACTGAAGACTGGAAAGACTCCTTACGGTACAGCTCAAAATGGGTATGTGGTGGTGGTGGGTAAAATAGTCAAATACCACAATCTCACCCTATAATTGTGTTGTACTGGAAGCTAGACACGAAGTTAATGGCACACAGATGAAGTACAGCATACCATGATGCACAATGTTAAGACAACATGTGGCTACCAGTCTTTCAACAGCCATGGAAATTGGTACCTGGCCGTTTTCCTGCAGCAAAAGCATGATTTGAAGCAATTTTACAGATGTGTATCACATGCACAGCCAACAGCAGGTGGGCATCACTTTACATCTGGCGAAGAAGAAAGATGGCACATAGAGGCCCTGTGCAGATTATGATGCTTTGAATTCAGTACCATCCCTGACTATTACCCATTCACTAATAGAGCAGATTTCACGAATGTATTAGCCTGAAATACAGTTCTTAGCATAATCGACATCATCATCATTTAAGACTGATTATGCCTTTCAGAGTTCAGTCTGGAGCATAGCCCCCTTATAAAATTCCTCCATGATCCTCTGTTCAGTGCTAACATTGGTGCTTCTTCTGATGTTGGTTCATGGTGTGGGTTCCTGTAGTCATGTCGTAGTTCATGAACCATGGGCAATGTATGAGTGGCCAAGTAAGTGGTCCCTACAGTCCGGATACCAGTTACTTTGGAATAAGACTGAGCATCTCAGAAATATTCTGAGTCATGGTCACCTTTGTGCTTGTACGGCAAAGACTACCAAATCCACCGGTTAGTCCCTCAACCGTTAGGGGTAAAACTCAATGGGACTCGGGGCAAGTAAGGCTAGCAACCTGCTTCCCTGGTACTTTAAATATGATGCTGGCAACAACCAGAGCAAAATGCCTCAGACCTTTGGAGGTGATGGAGTCCCACCTCTAACTGACAAACCAGGGACTCCTAAGATATGACTTAGCATAATTGACTGTAAAAAAAAAAAAAAAAAAAAAAAAAAAAAAAATTATGACCAGATTCTGGAGGCAGAAGAAGACGTTTCCGAGATAGTAGTGGTAGAATCTTTCGGTCATCTCGAATATGTATGCATGCAATTCCTTATAAAATAAGGCGCCCAGTCATATCAGCATGTTGTAGATGAAGTGCTATGGGGATGGAATTTCTGTTTCGTCTATCCAGATGATATTTTGGTGTTTTCTCAAACAGCAACATTACATGAGAAACACCTCAATGCAGTGTTCGACAGGATATTATAACAATACAGCCTTCCCCAAAACTCTAATGAAATGTCTGATACCACCTCTTTTTATATGCATCCGGATAGTTATCGGACAATTTAGTGCTTCCTACAGCTTTGTATCTGTGTTTTTATACATATCATTCTGTCCAACTTGTTAAAACACTTGCCATTCATTGTGAAAGCATATAGAAGGTTATGGAAACTCGTATATTATCATGATTGTCAGGGGAATGTTGTCATTAACAAAATTATGTAGGTTTCAAATCAAAAACCTAGTTGAGAAGTTGAAGTAACAGATATTTAGTAACAAATGTAAAAAGGCCGTGGAAATGTTGGCATAAGTGGCTGGCGCCTCTAATTACCATAATTAGAATTGAATGAATAAACACAGAAAACATCTTTATCTTGAGAAATAGCTTAAAAGTTATTACCAAGCGATGTATTTTCATTTGTTATCAATTTTTATGACCTCCTATGTAATTAATATAATTTGTAATTACATTTTTAATTAACTCTTCAATTGTTTACGATTTTCAGAATCTGAGGCCTTATTTGTAAACTTTTCTCGTATGCAGTCGGATAAAGCACAAGATTTGTAATGGCATTGAATGTTGGTAACCAAATCCAAACTGTAATTAATTACGTAACTAAAATAATACAAGACATTATTCTAATTAAAGTTCAGATCGATTTTCATATTTAAAACTAGTGATGATACTAAAAAAATTACCGTACATCAATTAATATTGTATTTTTTACCTTATTCAACTGTAACATCTGTTTCTTTACGTTTCGTAAATTTTAATTGTAACATTGAAATTGTACAAATTTAATAATGGACTATTTTGTAATTTACTCTTAAAATTCTATATAAAGCAAAGCAGCGATGCTGCCAGTCAGTCAGTTTTGAAGTTAGTTTTGGAAGTCAAAGAGATCAGTGATGTCAGTGTTTCGTTAACGTGACGAGTGTGCAGTTAAGTTGTCAATAAATTTTGTGAAGTTGGTAACTGTTATTTTCATTCATCAAATCAACTCCAGGCCAAGTGAAGTTAATTTAAGTAACGTTCAAGAATATAGCGACGTTACAATAGGAAAATATAGTTTGATAGTGAATGAAACAAAATGTGTTCTACATAAAAAACAAGTAACGTTCCTCAGCCGCACTGTTCCAGTGACATGTGTTTGTTCAGTGAAAGAGAAGACATGGGTTCTTAAAAACATCTCACATCCAACGGATTTTCAGCAGCGAAGAAGATTCCGGGGAATCGTTAACTCCTACTGCTGACACGTGCCAGAAGCTGGTGGGCTGCTTGAATTCGTGCACGAATCAGCCTGATTGGCTAACTTCAACGCTAATGAACTTCGAAACGGCGCAACGTATAGAATTTTTTTTTCGTCATGTTTATTTCTCAGCGCACGACCTACCCTGCGACACCCCACCAAGCTTTTCAGACTATTTCTAACCGCCCTGTATATTTATGGCTATTGATAGATACCCTTGTTGGGCTGAAGCGCTGCCAGTCAGTGGCACCTGTTTAATCACGTTTCAGCTCATCTCACTACTGAGAAGTGAGTCAATTTGAGTTGACGTTGTTCCTCGAACTGTCCTAGTTGTGTGGGTTCCAACACCACCATACAATCAGCTATCATCCCGCAAGCAACAGGGGGGTCAAGTGCTGGCATAAAAGTCGCTCGTATGTGCCAACAAAACAGCTGGTTCTCACACTATAGCTGGTCATACTAGGCCTCCGAACAGCTTTCAAAGCAGAGCCACGCATCCCGCGACATTCGCCTGCCGTAACTCGCCTGCGGCTGACCACTGCCACAGTCTGACGTAACAGCCGCGACACTCACTGCTGTAAAACTTGTTACCGTTTGACACATGGAGCGACAGTAGCGCTCCAAGCGGCGAGTAAGATGAACGTCAGACGTGTCGTAAGCATAATGTTTGTTTTGCATCCATTTCCTACGTAATTTACGAAATATTTGAGTTATTTTCTTTCCTCTAAGGGTTTGTGTGGTATCAGAAAGCATATATGTTTCTAAAAATGATTCTAAAATAAGCGCAAGTGTGGACAAATGCCGTGAATCGAGTGGCAAGCTACAACACATTCGTGAAGAAACACTTGTGACATTGGATAGAACTGCAGTTTACCACGTTGATATCAAAAGAATGTAAACACACAGATTCACACGTAAGAAGCGCAGACATGTACCTCTACATGCAAAAGCGGTCGACAGCTTATTTATCGTTCTTTAGGCCTACTGTGCTTGTCATTGTTGTCACCTGTTGCCACAAGTACGACCTTCATCTTTACATTATTCTAAGTGGGACAGGCAACTGCCAAATAGTGGAAGAAATATGTTGAAAACATTATAATGAGCTGATTACATTACATTTCGCGCAAAATCAAATATTTGAGTAATTTTCAAACCATGTCAGTAGTGAACAAGGTGCTAACAAAACAATGTCATTGCACGAAGGAAGCAAGGAAAATTAAGTGACTAACAACAGAAGTGCATGAAATACATGCCAAACGCTTTTGTAAGACACTAATAACTCCCATTTAATCTAACCAGTTCATCGTCAAAGCATGTCTGTGTTGACGATTCACACGAATTTGCCACTGATACATGGAGAATTGAACTGGCTGCTTCTGTGTCACAGGACTGTTTTACAGCTTTATATGGGTTGTCGAATCTTTGTGGCAGTTTCCTCTTCATCGTCAGTTAGAGGTGGCGTATTTGGGATGTCAAATAGTGTGGGTACTGCATTCTACACGAATTTATTATTGTCTGCGTTGATGAACTGGTTTTGTTCGAAATGTAGCGAACAATACATAATATTATACAGGTAAACTGTGTCTTTTTTTCATAAGGTCTTCTAGTCTGCTACTAACTAACCATTTTCTGCTCCTAAAACGAAACATTAATCATTAATACACATGTAGTTTGCAAATGAATCCTGACGATACAGTTTAGTAACATGTTGGTATGTACCTCTCAGGATCCTTAGGAAACGAAAAAAGACAGCTGTGATGTCTTCTTCCTGCTGTTGTTTGCAATTTATTGCGCTAGAAACACTCCAGCTTGTAAAAACCATTGTAGAAATCAAAATAAACAACCACTATTCGCTTTCACAATCGCGCCGAACTCACAGTTTAACCTACTGGCCGCTTGGGGCGCTGCTGGCGCGGTAGGCAACAGAATCGAGGCGAAGTGTAGCGACTGTTGTGTTAGACTGTGACCGCTGGGTAGTCGAGCTGAAGTGTGCCGGGAACACAGTACGCGAGCCTCGATGAGTCTTCCAGGCCCGCGGCTCATTGTGGTATCTCGTCGAGCCCGAAAGTCAACTGGGTTCGGTCAACAGGGAAACAGGCAGCGCTGGGAAGGTGGGAATGACGAGTGACACATGAGCGGTTTTGTTTTCTAAATCGTCGGCGCTTATCTGAGAATCGTGAAGATCTGATGCGCTAGAAAGAGGGCATTCTTGATCCTTTGTAATGAAAAATAACTCGTGAAGTAAAATAATGTATGTAACACAGTAGTGCATAACACTATAGTGAACATTGCATAAAAAAGTTTTTATTGGTTTATACAGCTCATTCTTTCCATTTCCTGCTTCCTTCTATGGTCTCCACCTTTCTGAGCTCTTTTCCGAAACTTAATCTCAAATTTTATACGCTGGAATAGCGTCTAAAAAGTTTCAACCACCGATTTGTAAGCTCTATTTCTTATATTCTCGTTCTTGTAATGTACCTGAATGATTTTCCACAAATAGGGTCTTTTGCGGTACAATTTTTTAAGTTTTCCGGTGTGATAAGTGGTCCATTCCTTCACCTTACTGGAAACAACTAGAGCTCACTGTCACTTCAGAAACACAGGGAAGCTCACGGAATTTCTGAATGTAGCCTGATCCGTTGCTGCTGTAATCCTCACATATGCGCCAACTAATGAGACCAGACTGGCTGTTCTGAGAACTGCACCTGGAGGACTCTCGGTAGCGCTGTCACCATTGCAGACGGATACTGCAGGTGTTCCAGAATCCATCGGGAAAATCCATGGCCCTTCGCTAATATCCGCTCATGCGTGGCCAGCTAAAGCAGCCCTATACAGACAGCTGACCGCAAGACAGTGATCAGAGTGTTAACAACTCGCAGTAGTTTGGGTTTTCTTGACAGCACTTTTACTCTGGTGCGACACCTGAATTCCTGCAAAACTTCTAATAATCAGACCAATAGTAGTAGCAACCTTCAGGCGACAGCAAAATCCATTACTCTGGAGAAGTGTGCAAGGACCTATGCAAGAAATCTGTGGACGTTCAACACAGCTGCAGGACAAGGCTTTCAAGATCTCGTACAAACACTGCGAGAAATAAGAGCACAGTACTCCACTGCAAGTGCAAGACACGTGTTTCATCATCCTTCAACAATTTCTCGCGATCTATGCCCCCCCCCCCCAAGTGCTGCAAGATATGGAGGATGCTGTGCGTGTAAGTAAACTGGCACGGATACAGAGTTACAGACGTGTACACTACAACGCGTTATTGGACTCTTACTACGCATTGTACCTCGCGGGAGTTGCAGTGGAAAAATCGCAATCTTTTCTCTGCCAAGTTCCCGTCTCATATAGAGAGATAGATGCTGCAAACATACGCGAGGAGACTGAAACTAAAATGAGCAAGTAAGGGACATTTACAAGTCATCTGTCGAGGGTTACATTCGTAGCCGATTAGGGGCCAAATACTTTCACAAGGCACTTGGGGATCATTGTCGCCTGCTGTGGAACAGTCACCCCCATAGCATTGTTCTATGGCCCACTCTTGAGGATAAATGGTTGTATGAATATCGCCCTAATGTTTGCTCAGCTACTGAAGCAACGTTTACTGTCGTAACTTATTGAAAGAGGGGTGGCCATGTAAAAGACTCGTGATGCAATTTACCGGTAAAGCAGCAGTTTGAAATTCGCTGGACTACTTTGCGAGTCAAGCTAAAATCCATGTTTATGCAGCATAAACAAATTGCTGAAGTTTTTCGTACATTCGGAAAAATACACTTGTTTGGGAACTGCGATTACCAGGCCACTGACAAATTACTTCAGCTTTTCAAAGTATATATTTCAAGAGGTTACCGAGGCAATGGAAGCTGGCAGTGGTCCGATGCAGCAGTTGTTTGTGAAGTGGGTGTTTCAACTACAGGAACACTACTCCGAATGCAGCAGACAGTGAGGTAAGCACTCCCATTTACCTAAAATGATGCACCTACAAACGAACAAAATTTAAGTGTTTGGTTAAATATTTTAAACACCCAGAACTGTGTAAGTGATCATATTTAAAGATGACGGTGTGCCTCAATATTGTCGATCAATTGCCGAAAACAGCACTACTGAAAGCACACGCTTGGAATCTCTTCAGTGAATCAATGGAAATAGTCAGTGCATTTGCTCACATTGTTTCTAGTACCACGGCCCATCGTCTGAACTCTGCACAAGAGACAGAGGAGGTTTATACTACGGCACGTTCCCGATGTGTTGTGCTTAGTTGCCAAATGTACACTCCTGGAAATTGAAATAAGAACACCGTGAATTCATTGTCCCAGGAAGGGGAAACTTTATTGACACATTCCTGGGGTCAGATACATCACATGATCACACTGACAGAACCACACGAACATGGACACAGGCAACAGAGCATGCACAATGTCGGCACTAGTACAGTGTATATCCACCTTTCGCAGCAATGCAGGCTGCTATTCTCCCATGGAGACGATCGTAGAGATGCTGGATGTAGTCCTGTGGAACGGCTTGCCATGCCATTTCCACCTGGCGCCACAGTTGGACCAGCGTTCGTGCTGGACGTGCAGACCGCGTGAGACGACGCTTCATCCAGTCCCAAACATGCTCAATGGGGGACAGATCCAGAGATCTTGCTGGCCAGGGTAGTTGACTTACACCTTCTAGAGCACGTTGGGTGGCACGGGATACATGCGGATGTGCATTGTCCTGTTGGAACAGCAAGTTCCCTTGCCGGTCTAGGAATGGTAGAACGATGGGTTCGATGACGGTTTGGATGTACCGTGCACTATTCAGTGTTCCCTCGACGATCACCAGAGGTGTACGGCCAGTGTAGGAGATCGCTCCCCACACCATGATGCCGGGTGTTGGCCCTGTGTGCCTCAGTCGTATGCAGTCCTGATTGTGGCGCTCACCTGCACGGGGCAAAACACGCATACGACCATCATTGGCACCAAGGCAGAAGCGACTCTCATCGCTGAAGACGACACGTCTCCATTCGTCCCTCCATTCACGCCTGTCGCGACACCACTGGAGGCGGGCTGCACGATGTTGGGGCGTGAGTGGAAGACGGCCTAACGGTGTGCGGGACCGTAGCCCAGCTTCATGGAGACGGTTGCGAATGGTCCTCGCCGATACCCCAGGATCAACAGTGTCCCTAATTTGCTGGGAAGTGGCGGTGCGGTCCCCTACGGCACTGCGTAGGATCCTACGGTCTTGGCGTGCATCCGTGCGTCGCTGCGGTCTGGTCCCAGGTCGACGGGCACGTGCACCTTCCGCCGACCACTGGCGACAACATCGATATACTGTGGAGACCTGACGCCCCACGTGTTGAGCAATTCGGCGGTACGTCCATCCAGCCTCCCACATGCCCACTATACGCCCTCGCTCAAAGTCCGTCAACTGCACATACGGTTCACGTCCACGCTGTCGTGGCGTGCTACCAGTGTTAAAGACTGCGATGGAGCTCCGTATGCCACGGCAAACTGGCTGACACTGACGGCGGCGGTGCACAAATGCTGCGCAGCTAGCGCCATTCGACGGCCAACACCGCGGTTCCTGGTGTGTCCGCTGTGCCGTGCGTGTGATCATTGCTTGTACAGCCCTCTCGCAGTGTCCGGAGCAAGTATGGTGGGTCTGACACACCGGTGTCAATGTGTTCTTTTTTCCATTTCCAGGAGTGTAGTGTAGGTTTGCTACATAAATATTTTGTCTGCAATGACATCCGTATAGGTTGATCGTATAGCAGTGAAAAGACGTAAATTCATGTGTACAATGCACCAAATTTATTAGCAGCTATGCGATATAACATATTTATCCATCATGTAGGCATGTATTATTTGGAGAATGTCGTACAGAAGACGAAGTTCAGCATCGACACTTTCAAAATGTGCGAAGAGTGTCTTGGCACCGTGGCCGCAGGAGGGTAAACTGTCGATGAAGTTCCCATGTATCTGGTGATGGGAAAGTCAGGTGAGGGACAGTTGCTTCTGGAGTGGTGGAAAATCTAGAGCAACTTACGCCAGACTGTAAGAAGAGGCATTCGGTTCTATGTTCACCTGCCTATAGTGCCTATAGCGATAGGCTAGAGCTGAGGTTGTCGTTAATGATTAACGCAATGGAATATCCACGAAAAATGCAAATGGCCTGCAACACCATTGCAAGTTTCAAATACATTTACATAACGTCCATTTTCGTTATCACAGATCTCTGACAAATGTTTGTTTCAGGAATAAATCCATCCAGGAGGTCGATATAACATACGAGGTGAAGAAAATTTCTTTATTTACTTGAAGTAAGAACGTTTTCAATAATCTTCAAGTGTTTTTCGTGTCTGCAATTATGTATTCATTCATTATTTTGCTTTTAATTCTAACAAATATATCTGCATCCAACAAATAATTTAATGGCTGTATTGTACAACTACGATATCGTGTAGGTATTTTTGTAGATGTCTACAAGCAATGATTCCTAAACATTTTTGACCTGTAACCCCCGTTAAAAAAAAAAACAAAAAAAATCTGATATGTGCGTATCTCCACTTACAAAAAATAAAAATAGTGCTTATAGTAACAGGCAAGTAACTTAATTCCAAGCAAACTGTTTAATAGCCCAAATATTTTTATATGGTGTACGTTTGAGGTTATCATATAAAACAGCTGTCGAAGGCTTTTGCATAAGGGTGGGTCTAGTATGCAATATTTAAGTATTCTACACTTTTTCTGTTTACCTACCAATTTTCATTACGGAATCAACTTGCCAACTCTTTCTTGGAATTCCATGAGAATGATCCACCTGCTTTTCATGACATGTAAATTTGAAATCAGGAACTACGAGAGTTAAGGAAAGTCTTAAATTACTTTCCACGAGAAGTCTGCCTCTGTTTTTTTTTTATTTTTTACAATAATGCAAGAAGCAAAATCCTTTCCATACAGGGAATTCCGCCTGTAAGGTTAACCAGAAACTTCCTGGTGACAAACATTTATAACGCTTCTGAGACTTAAAGTTTCGAGAACATGCTCGTTTTCATTTACGCTTCATGTACGAGGGTAATCCCAAAAGTAAGGTCTCCTATTTTTTTATAAGTACATAGACCTGTTTATTTCTACTATGGTTTACATCAGTTTACAGCTTGAACATTTAGCTATTTTTCGACATAATCACATTTTCTGTCGATGCATTTCTGTAGACGCTGTAGCAGTTTTTGTATGCCCACGTCATACCAGCTCGCCGCCATGCTGTTCAGAAAGTTATGAACCTCTTCTTTCACCTCGTCGTCGGAGCTGAATCGCTGGGACCACAATTAATGCTGACAGGTACTTTGAGACTGAAAAAAATCAAACGGGCAATTCAGAACCGGAGAAGAGGAATGTTGAGCAAGGGCATACACATTCTCCATGACAACGCTCGCCCAGACATTGCTCGGCAAGCGGTTGCTCTCCTGCAACAGATTCAGTGGAACATAATCATCCACCCACCATGTAGTCCTGACTTGGTGCCCAGCGACTATCAGGTGTTTCGTAGGTTAAAAGAACATTTGGCTGGAAAGAAGTCCTTGCAAGCCCCGTGCAGAAATACCGAGCCACGCTGCCTCTACAGCCGTCCATAATTGCGAAAGCGTTACCGGTGCAGGATTTTGTGCACGAACTGGCCTTTCGCTTATGTCCCATAAATGTTCGATAGTGCCGATCTGTGTGGCCAAATAGTTCTCTAGACTTCAGGTTACCTTCCATTCAGAAGGCTGTTGCACGCAGCGACTGTTATATTGACTTGTAAATAACAGATTTCAGCTATCAGCCGTCTTATTTAAATTTTGTTGGCGGATCTAGATTTCAGCTAGAAACT
The DNA here is from genome assembly GCF_023897955.1 of Schistocerca gregaria. Lineage (NCBI taxonomy): Eukaryota > Metazoa > Arthropoda > Insecta > Orthoptera > Acrididae > Schistocerca > Schistocerca gregaria. The sequence continues at coordinate 655,300,938 of NC_064924.1, forward strand.
TGCCATTCTCAATGCACTATTATTGTTGATCAATGCATGTGATGCCTGTTGGTCGGGCTTCATCCACAGTTCTCACGACGTGTTCAGAATTTTCTTCAAACCATTCGACAACAATTGGACCCAGTGACATTCATAAAAATTAAGTCCATGTATGGCTGCAAATGATCTCAAAGTAGCCGAAAATAGCCATTTCGGGTCAATGAGCCACTCAGTTGACCTAGAAGACAAAATCCATTCCGTGTAAACAAAGCCCGCTTTGAATTCTGCGGTTATTTCAAGTAGTGTCGGTTGACTGTTAGCACTGAAAACTCTACGCAAACGCGTATCTCTTGGTCGTTAAGAGGAGGCGGTCGGCCACTGCGTTGTCCGTAATGAGATAATGCCTGAAGTTTGGTACTCTCGGCACACTCTTGACACGGTGGGTTTTGAAAGCCTACACCAGTACGAAGCCACCACTACCTTGCACATTGCCTTGCTGACAACTTGAGTCCATAGCTTCGTGGCGTTCCGCCATTACGAACCCTATCGTCAGCTCTTGCCAGCTATAATCTGGACTTATCTGGCCCGGCCACTGTTTCCATTCGTCTATTGTCTAACCAGTATGGTCAGACGCCCAGGAAAGACGCTGCAGGCGATGTCTACTGTTAGCAAAGGCACTCGCGTCGGTCGGCTGCTGGCATAGCCCATTAACTCCAAATTTCGCTGCACTGTGCTAACGGATAAGTTCGTCATACGTCCCATGTTGATTTGTGCAGTTATTTCACGCACTGTTGATTGACTGTTAACGCTGAAAAATCTACACACAGGCGCTGATGTACGTCGTTGAGAGAAGGCCGTCGGCCACTGCGTTGTCCGTGGTGAGAGGTAATGCCTGAAATTTGAAATTCGCAGCACAGTCTTGACACTGTGGATGTTGGAGTACTGAAATCCCTAACGATTTCCAAAATGGAATGTCCCATGCTTCTTGCTCCAACTATCATTCTGCGTTCAGAGTCTGTTAATTTCAGTCGTGCGGCCATAATCACGTCGGAGACATTTCCACGTGAATCACCTGAGTACAAATGACAACTTCGCTGACGCACTGGCCTTGCATATACCGTGTGTACCCGATACTACCGCCATCTGTAAATGTGCATATCACTATCCCATGACTTTTCTCATCTCAGTGTGAGTCAGATATTGATATGCTGAGAAGGTGCACGGAGATTTAGGCCCTGCTATTTTGTCTGCCATAACAGGCCATTTTAAGGGTGTGGGGATTAAAAAAAAACGTCAGCTAATTTCTCGACGAAATCTTCCTGGAATAGAACAAATCTGATTGCTGTATTACAAAACGTTATTACAATTATCAATATGATTACAAGTTGTATACTTGACATTCGTCTTAAGGCTTGGGAGACTCAGTTGACTATTTGTGCGTCTTATTGCCATCATGATGTTGATCTCGAAGTCAACTGTTATGATTAGCACTGTTGTGTTTAACCACGTGTGTCTGCGTTATCTGTGTGTTGTACATCAGCTAGTAATCATCCGAATACAAATAATTTACTAGTAGTTTTCATTTGCTTTCAGTTATATCTGAGTCGTTCTGAACAATGTTATTAGTGATAAAGTCTTTGTTTCTAAGAATTAGCCATGCGTAACTAAGTAGGGGGCCTTACTGGTGTCTGAATTGTCAAGAGAATTCAGCGTTACTCGATCTAGCGCTTTGTTCATAATGGTGACACTGCGTAGTAATTAAAAATATGGATGTTGATAACCCCGATGTACAAGTATGTTAGTAATGATTTTATTGAACTTTTGTGCTACCTCCGTTCATAAGTGACTTGTTGCTGCTTTTAATGTTTTATGTGGCTCTGTTCTTTCTGCGTAATCTCTAGGTAAAAGATTCTTAGGCTGCTGTTTTGAGATACTTGGTTATTTCTTGATGCGTAACGTATTTCTATGTTTTTCTCCTTACTTAAGTTTAAATGAGAAAGAAAGGTAAGGCTAAGTTTTGGTTAAACACTTTATTGGTTAAACAGAGGTGGAGAACTTTGTGCTAGAACTACATGGCGGTGCTAGTGTCTTTCTGGAAGTGAATACTATTCGGCGTTCAACTCCCTCAGCACCATGAAGTACGAGAAGGAAGCGTTCATCAGCTGCAACAAACGCAACTACACAGCTAATTAGGCACGCCTACCTATGCTGCAATATTTACAACAACAACAAAATAAAGGCCAGAGTCGGCATCCATTTTCATCCGGATTGCTGACAGATTTATGTTCTAAAATAAACTAAGACTTCTGCCATTCTTGCAAGCCCCTTTCATCAGGCAGGCCGTACGTCCTACATTATAACACTCACATTCTCATACAGCCCCTGTGTCATTTGTCATTCGCTCGAACCGCCATAAACCAGTATTCATATTACTATTTATTATTTAATGGTTATTTCTCTCTAAAAATCACAAACAAAAGCGTACACAACCAATAAAATAAATAAAACGAAAAAGTAAAGGCCAGTGTCCAGGTTTTCGAGCCGCTTGATTGTTTTGGAGCTTCCTTGATTAGTTTCTTATAAGGGAGCCAAAGCACGGAAGGTACAGTCCTATAGGGTACGTGGCACCGCATGCTATACTTCACTGCAGAAAATATCTCGGAGAGTTTCACCAAATACAGTTGTAATGAGCAGCTGTTGTTCTTCCTGCATCACATCTGACGTGGACGAGTTTGTGCCTGGTGACACAAGTAATACTGAAACCCAGAAAAGTTGTGCAGTCTGGGATTTGCATTACGGTATTTTTTCGAATCATACGCCTCTAAAGCTTTGATTCACACATAGAAGTCTAAAATACTACATCCTACAGTTACTGGTCTATTATTTTCAATCCTTAATATGTTACTACAAGATGAATCATGAGCGCAGGTTTGCTAACTAGCGCGCTTAAGACTAAAAGTTGATTTTTAATTCCCGTTACGTTTACAGAAATGCCTCTTAATTTGAACACTCGCATAATGAATAGATTATACATTGAAGGGCCAAAGAAACGTATACACCCGCCTAATATCGCGTAGAGCTCCAGCGAGCACGCAGAAGTGGTATGGACTCGACTTATGTCTGAAATAGTGCTGGAGGGAGTTGATACCATGAATCATGCAGAGGTGTCCATAAATCCGTAAGAGTACGGCGGAGTGGAGATCTCTTCTGAACAGCACGTTGGAAGGCATCCCAGATATGCTCAATAATGTTCATGTCTGGGGAGTTTGGTGGCCAGCGGCAGTGTTTAAACTCAGAAGAGCGTTCCTGGGACCACTCTGTAGCAAATCTAGACGTGTGGGGTGTCGCATTGTACTGCTGGAATTGCCCAAGTCCGGCCCAATGCACAATGGACATAAGTGGATGCAAGTGGTCAGACGGGATGCTTAGGTACGTGTCACCTGTCAGAGTCGTATCTAGACTTATCAGGGGTCGCATATCACTCCAACAGGCGAGGCGTAAGGTTTTGTGTCATGCAGGCATCAAGTATGCACGAGTAGGCCTCCGGTTCCGAAAGCCCATATCGATGATGTTTCATGGAATGGTTCACACGCTGACACTTGTCGATGGCCAGCATTGAAATCAGCAGCAATTTGCGGAAGGATCTCACTTGTGTCACGTTGAACGATTTTCTTCAGTCGCCGTTGGTCCCGTTCTTGCACGTTCTCTTTCCGGCCGCTGTGGCCAAGCAGTTCTAGGTCTTCAGTCCGGAACCGCGCTGCTGCTACGGTCGCAGGTTCGAATCCTGCCTCTGGCATGGATGTGTGTGATGTCCTTAGGTTAGTTAGGTACAAGTAGTTCTAAGTCTAAGCCCTAGGGGACTGATCGCATCAGATGTTAAGTCCCATAGTGCTTAGAGCCATTTGAACATTACTATTTCTCTCTGTTAATTGAGAATACCGCACTGAGGGCACAGTGCTACCAGCACAGGCTCGCTAGCTATGTGGTGATGCCACTGCCTTGTACAGGAAACACTGTCTCGCTGACTTCTTTTCATCTCTGAGTTTGATTTAACCATGTGACTGATTAGATTATATTGGGACATTAAGGTGTTACAATTAAATGCGGTATTATTCAAAAGTAATTCTTATGTCCTAAGATGATTTTATCCGTTGTCTTTTCTACATGTAATCTAATTTAGAACACGAATGAAACTAAAAAAAGTACACACAATACACAAAAAATGAGGCCAGACACAGAATTAACCTGTTACAAAATTTCAACTGAGTACATACTGCACGGAAATCAAGACGTTTTGAATATGAGGCTGTGGTGAAGTCATTTTCTTATCCATATCATTCATCTTAGGAAAGTGAGCAATGTGGCACAGTGTTTTAAACATTAGATTTTCTTTGAGGAGGATTGGGATTTAATCTCTATCTGGCGAACTAGATTTAAGTTTTCTGCTCACAATAAATACCATGATGATTCTTTGGAAAAGACGAAATTGACTTCCATCCTCATTCTGTATCTACATACATACCAACTCTGCAAACAACTGTGAAGTGCACAGCGCAAAGTACTTTCCATTGTACCACATATTAGGGTTTCTTCCCGTTCGACCCATACATGGAGCACAGGAAGATTGACTGTTCAGATACCTCTGTGCATTGAGCAGTTACTCTAATCTAGTCTTCAGGGCTCCTTCAACAACGATGCGTATGACTCTGCAATATACTCAGCGAGGCATACAGGACGGAAAACAGTTATTGCAACAAGGCATATGCAGCATAGTTACACAAAAATTAATAACAAATAAAGAAGTAGATACACTAAATTGTATAAAATAACTTATGGAGATTGCATTTTAAAATTTATATATACCCAACAAAACCAATAATAATCGACTGTGAGAAAATCGATAGCCATCCGTGGGTATTTGCCGAAAACTCGTAGATCGTATGCCACTCAAGAGGACGGCTAACTTACGCGCCAATAGTTCCTATGTAGACGGCATTGAGGTATCGATAAGCACCATCCAGCAGAAGCCGATTTCAGGGCTGCGATAGCGACTGGATGTTAAAAACGCTCTGGCATGTAGGCAGACTTGTATAATTGCATGTCAGGTATTGTAGGATGCTCCTAGACCGTAATAGCAGTGCAAATACTGCTCAAGCGATGCCGTTGTTTATCACGGAAGCGGCTCAGAAGTGTCGAAATGCACGTTTTGAGGAAGGCAATTTCATAGCTGCGACTGCGACGACCTGATACAGAATATTGGTATGCAAGTAAGACAGCAGTAGCGTTGTATGTCAGATCTACAAGATGACTGTGACCAAGAGACGAACAAGATAACAAGTACAATAGGTGTACATTAACATCTAACGTCCGATGATAGGTTACATCAAAAGCAGCTATGACACGAAATAAATTGGACCTATCAGGACAGTCAAAATATGAAAAAAAGAATAAATAGTCAAAATTTAGCAGATTCTGTAGATATAATTGTTTACAGTCAAGAAAAATTCCATATAATTGCAACAAACATGCAATTAAAATTATTATATGGAGAAATAAAAAATTGATGAATAAAAACGAACATAAGGGAAAATCTGATGATCTTGCTGTAGGCTTACTACAGAATGCATTCTCCCTTCTTTTTGTTTTTATTGCTCTTCTTATTTCTCGAAATAATAATTTTAATTTCATGTTTGTTGCTATTTTACAGTATTTTTTATGTCTGTAAATGACTATATTCACAGTTTTTTTTTTAAATTTAGACTGCTTATGTTTTTTGTTTTACATTTACGACTATCTTAATTCGTCACGATGTTTAGTGTCGTAGTGTTTCATTGATGTAACCTGTCTTTGCACGCATCTGACATTATGTGCGCACATTTCATTTAGTTTAATGGAAAATTCGTGATTGTAAACAACTATGTTTGCAGTATCTTTTAAATTTTCATTTCTTAAGCTTTTTGTTTCCTATTTTGAGTACCTTTAACGGTCGATGGTTTTTGTGTCATAGCATTCTTTTGATGTAACGCATTTTCACACAATAGATATTAATGTACGCCTATTTTACTTGGTATTTTGTTGGACGCTTGGTCGCTGTCATCTGAGGGATTTTAAATATAAGCGCTACCGTTGTCTTCCTTACATACCAGAATTCTGTATTAGCTAGTCGCTCTTGTAGCTTTGAGATCGTCCTCCATCAAAAAGCGCATACCGACACTTCCAAGCCTCTTCCATGCTAAACAGTGGCATCAATCAATCCAGAATTTTCACTGGAACTACGATCCAGGAGCACTCTGCAGTAAGTGATAGGCATTTCTACAAACGTGACTGCATGCCAATGTATTTTTAAACTCCAGCCGCTGAAATCGTCTTCTGCTGGATGGCGCAAATCGATAACTCAATGTCGTCTCCATGGGACATGCTGGCGTCAGTTAGCCACTCTCTTTGATGGCAACGACCTACGAGTTTTCGGCAAATACCCACAGACGGCTATCGATGTTCTCACAGTCGATAATTACTGGTTACCTCGGCTATATGCAGGGTGTACCATTTATCTTGACCACCCTAAATAACTGTTTGTCCAGATGCTAATTACAAAATGTTTCAAGCAAATGTTCTTTAGCCGTCAAGGGGACACCAATCAGTATGATTGCCTTCTTTGTAGCCTTGTTTTTTTTTTTTTTTTACAGAGATATGAACAGCGGTATGACTTTTTTAAAAGGCACCCTGTATTTTTTATTCGGCAATTCATTTCCTCTCCTAAAGACTTACTCAAAAATGTGTCACAGTGTACCATTCACTGAAACACAACGTTATTAATTACATAACACAACACTGGCCTTGACGCTCCCAGCGCTTAGTGCAGGTACTCGGGGTAATGGAACACATTGACGTGCTGAAATTGACAGAGGACAAATGGAAGCATAAGTAGAAAGCACACCAGTCATTCCGTCAACCATTGTCAGTTGAAGAGTTGTGTGAGTAGAATATACACTAACGAAGAGAAGGTAGAAATGCTACTCATCTATGGGGAGTGTAAGTTAGCAGAACAGTAATTGCAGTCCGGTTTTCTTATTTACGGGGACATTTAGTACAGTCCTTTTAAATAATGTTGTGTAGAGTAGGCATACAGTAAAGGCTGTACTTCCTACAAACTGCATCGACATAACGTTTCTTTTATTGTTGTTGTTGTTGTTCAAGGTAGGCGAAATGCTACGCAGGCAGCGGAACTGTACAGAGAGTGATATCCTGACAACAACTCACCTTCGCCACGGATGTTTTCTCATCTTGTTGCTACGCTTCAGTAAACGGGAAGTTTCAACCCACGACAACGCTATTGTCGTAGCACTCGCACACACGAAACTGCTTAAGCTACTGTTCTCGCTTCCATTACTATGAATCCACATGTGAGCACACGACATCTTGAACACGATGTTCGCATTCCTAAAACCAGTGTACATCGTATTCTTACACGTCACTGATTCCATCCTTACCTACATCAATAATTGCATGCGAATGATTTTCAGAATTGTATACAGCTTTGTCAGTGGGCACAGCAGCAAATCCTCGCCAACCCGAACGTCTTCTCCCGTGTTCTATTTACCTATGAATGTTCCTTCTCAAACAGAGGGCAAGTAAATACAAGGAACATGCATTATTATCTATGGCTTAGATAGGTGGAACATCAGCGTCAATGTAGAGTTAACGTCTGGTGTGGGATGCTTGGTACTACAGTTATTGGACCTTATTTCACCAATGGTAGTCTAAACGGCACAGCGTATCCCAACTTCCTCAGACGAATTCTTCCTCCTCTTCTGGATGAAGTGCTTCTAAGAACCAGAATGCTTTGTGGTATCTACACGATGGGTGTCCAGCACATAATGCCTTTCGTGCACATCGTGTTCTGAACCGAAGGTATCCTGCCAGACGGATTGGTCGAGGAGGAAAAGTTACTTGGCCTGATTTTTTCTTTGGGGATGCATTAAAGACGTTGTTTATCGCGATATTCCAACAGCTCCAGAGGACATGCAGGAACATATGGTGCTTGCTTGTAGTTCTCTTCAGCAGGCAGCCCTGGAAGCAGTAAATAATTCTTTCATTCAACGAGAGCACCAGTGTATCGGTGTCCACGGTCACCACTTTGAGCAGCTTTGAATGTTCTACTCCTGGGCAATGGTACAGGAGAGTCAAAGTCAATTTTGTGTCATGTTTTTACTTGGTTTTCATTTATTTTCTGACAACTCCAGCAAGTAGACGAGTTTGTGATCCGGGGCTCAGAGGCAATGTTGTGTTTGTAATTAATAACGTTGTGTTTCAGCAACGGGTACACTGTGATACATTTTTGAATAGGTCTTTAGGAGAGGAAATGAACTGCCGAATAAAAAATACAGAATGCCATTTAAAAAAGTCATACCGCTGTTCATATCTTTGTAAAAAGCAAAGCTACAACGGAGGCAATATGCTGACTGATGTCCCCCTGACGGCTAAAGAACATTTGCTTTAAACATTTTGTAATGTGCATCTGGACAAACAGTTATTTAGAGTGGTCAAGATAAATGGGACACCCTGTATGTCAGGTATTGACGAAATGCTGTCTGCATCTGTTATTTTATGTAATGTAATGTAACTATTTCGTCATTTGTCATTAACTTTCGTATAACTATTCAGTATATACCTTACTGCAATATTTGTTTTGCGTTCTGTGTGCCTGACTGGCTATTGCTGACGTAATGCGGTATGCGGTGGGTGGAGCACCGTACGTTTAAGCAACAGCTGCGTTGGGCTTCTCATCAGTTGGCGTTCGTGGAGCCACAACAACTGATCCGTTTGGTTATATACCATGTAATTTTCATGTTACTACTATTATCAGACTTCCCTCTAAAACCATCTTGTATTTACAGTACATTTGTGTATAAATGGTCTGAAGATGGACACATTTCGACTGAGGCCCGTTATCATTACAAATAAATATTTTTCTGTGGGCAAGATTCCTCTTAACCCATTTTGAAAGGTTCATTAGGCTCAACGTAATGTGCAGAGGTAGTAAGAGAATGTTTTCTTTGGATTCTTTAAGTTCCCGCGCAAAAAACTGGTCATAGTGGCAGCTCTAAGTTATATATAGAGTGCGGCGAACTAATTGATCTAAATGCGGTATTCAGTGGGCGAACACGGTGAAGGGACGGCGTCAATCTAGGCGGGAAAGTTTTTTTTATGATTCTCGTCAGAGGAGACAATGCTCGTTTGTCGTGGAGACCTACTTTTTCCAACGTCCGGTTGGTTGTCGCCGCGCAGCCTGCATTTCGCGTACCCGCCAGTATACCGTCCCAAGTCATGTTTCTGGTTTCCAGTCAATTGTTTCAATGTGTATACTTTCAGGGCAATTGGAGATTTACAACGAAGAGTAGTGGGGCAATCACGGCCTGTGAGATCAACACAAAACACCGAAAAAGTAAGACAGTAAGTTTGGTGAGTTCAAAAATGGTTCAAATGGCTCTGAGCACTATGGCACTTAACTTCTGAGGTCATCAGTCCCCAAGAACTTAGAACTACTTAAACCCAACTAACCTAAGGACATCACACACATCCATGCCCGAGGCAGGATTCGAATCTGCGACCGTAGCAGCAGCGCGGTTCCGGACTGAAGCGTGGTGAGTTCCTCGGCGCTCAAGACGCTAACAGGCAGCTACCTTTCGACTTTCTAAACACTCTGTGAGACACATTCATTATGGCCTCCATTTGCATCCATACAAGCCGGCAGTGATGCAACAACTCAGTGAACACGATTTTGTTGTTCGACAAACTGCCTGAAGAATTGCCTCACGACGCGCTGCTAATCGTTGCGTATTTTTCGGGAAAAATTCCCCGGGAGTCCGATCTTCTTAAGAGGGCATGTTCCGTTGCTGCCATCCTCGCATAGTTCAGCCCCTTGCGGCTTTTTTCATGGGGATGTACAAAATCCGTTGTTTACTATTGCACAATCGAGTGAAAATGATTACGAAGCAATAATCAGTATACCCACTGTTATGCAGGAAAAATTGACCAGTACTTCAGAATTCGAGTTAATCAGTGTATTGAAAATAGGGGACGTCGCGAGCGGTCTAAGGCGCTGCAGACATAGACTGTGCCCCTGGTCCCGGCGGAGGTTAGAGTCCTCCCTCGGGCATGGTTGTGTGTGTTCGTCCTTAGGATAATTTAGGTTAAGTAGTGTGTAAGCTTAGGGACTGATGACCTTAGCAGTTAAGTCCCACAGGATTTCACACATATTTTTATAAGGGACGAAGTTTGTGGATACCATATTCAAAAACGTATAAGTACCAATTACCGGTTACGTAGAAAGGAATTTAAACTATGAACACATTTATTTTTGTTCTGTTTTTTCATATCAGCAGATTCGTCATACGTGTACTAAACTGTGCACCGACTGCGACCATAGTTTCAACTATAAAGGGTGTAAATTTTAAGTTGACAAACCAGAATAACTCGAAAAATAAGCTTCACACGAAAAAATATGTAGAATAAAAAGGTGATTCTTTTCGAGGGGGACATTTGCAGGTGCTAAAATTAGCCCGCCTCCCTAGCCCGCTGGGGGTGGGGTGGGAGGCAACTTAAAAATTTCAAATGAGAACCCCCATTTTTGAATGCAGAATCAGTTTCCACATAAAAAACTACGTACATTTTGTCCTAAAGATTTGTTTTGATTCTTGGTGGTTAGCGCTGTAATTTAAGAAAATCGATGTTCTCATTTTTGCGTGGAAAATGGGTACGGATAAATAAAAAAATACCTATTTACTTCGTAAATTTTGATTCCCTAAAACTAAAACTCTCCCTCTCTCCCCATACGCTAGGATTAGAGTTTTACAAATATTGACCCAAATATTAATATATTCCACAGATTCGAACAGGTTTTGTTTGTTTCGTGGTCAACATTTGTAAAACTCTAATTCCTCTCTCTCAAACCCCAGCCTATGGGGAGAGAGGGAGAGTTTTAGCTTTAGGGAATCTAAATTTACGAAGGAAATTAGTATTTTTTATTTATCCATAACCATTTTCCATGCAAAAATGAGAATATAGATTTTCTTGAATTACAGCGCTAACTACCAAGAATAAAAACAAATGTTTAAGACAAAATGTACGTAGTTTTTTTATGTAGAATCTGATTCTGCAATAAAAAAATGGAGGTTCCCATTTGAAATTTTAAGGTTACTCCAAGCCCCCCGCCCCCTATTTTAGCTCCAGCAGATGTCTCCCCCCCCCCCCCCCCCCCTCCCCAGAAAGTAATCAGTTTCGGATACTACATATTTTTTCGTGTGATGCTTATTTTTCGAGTTATTCTGGTTTGTTAATTTAAATTTTACATCCTGTATATTACACGGTCCAGTCACATACATGTAACTACCGCCTACGTTCCACGACAACGTGTAATAACTACTCACAGACGGCATGTGAGAGCACTAGCAGCTGATGGTACATAAAACGTGTCGGGGGACGCCGAAAACAGTGCAGCCGTTTTCACAGTGCGGAAACGGAGCGAATTATCTGATGTCCAAAAGAGGATTAAAATACCGCTTCAGTTGTAAATATCTTTGTTTCACACGACCTGTTTCGGACTGTTATAATCCCATCTTCAGGTGCCGTAGCTGTGCTGTGGTCCCCGCGGGACGCGTGTACCAGGTCCCGTGTGCCGCCTGTGAGCGCAGAACAGAGAGTCCTAGGAGGCGAAGAACCGCTTGTACGAGGTGCATTCAAGTTCTAAGGCCTCCGATTTTTTTTCTAATTAACTACTCTCCCGAAATCGATGAAACTGGCGTTACTTCCCGACGTAATCGCCATGCAGACGTACACATTTTTCACAACGCTGACGCCATGATTCCATGGCAGCGGCGAAGGCTTCTTTAGGAGTCTGTTTGGACCACTGGAAAATCGCTGAGGCAATAGCAGCACGGCTGGTGAATGTGCGGCCATGGAGAGTGTCTTTCATTGTTGGAAAAAGCCAAAAGTCACTAGGACCCAGGTCAGGTGAGTAGCGAGCATGAGGAATCACTTCGAAGTTGTTATCACGAAGAAATACACTCCTGGAAATTGAAATAAGAACACCGTGAATTCATTGTCCCAGGAAGGGGAAACTTTATTGACACATTCCTGGGGTCAGATACATCACATGATCACACTGACAGAACCACAGGCACATAGACACAGGCAACAGAGCATGCACAATGTCGGCACTAGTACAGTGTATATCCACCTTTCGCAGCAATGCAGGCTGCTATTCTCCCATGGAGACGATCGTAGAGATGCTGGATGTAGTCCTGTGGAACGGCTTGCCATGCCATTTCCACCTAGCGCCACAGTTGGACCAGCGTTCGTGCTGGACGTGCAGACCGCGTGAGACGACGCTTCATCCAGTCCCAAACATGCTCAATGGGGGACAGATCCGGAGATCTTGCTGGCCAGGGTAGTTGACTTACACCTTCTAGAGCACGTTGGGTGGCACGGGATACATGCGGACGTGCATTGTCCTGTTGGAACAGCAAGTTCCCTTGCCGGTCTAGGAATGGTAGAACGATGGGTTCGATGACGGTTTGGATGTACCATGCACTATTCAGTGTCCCCTCGACGATCACCAGAGGTGTACGGCTTGTGTAGGAGATCGCTCCCCACACCATGATGCCGTGTGTTGGCCCTGTGTGCCTCGGTCGTATGCAGTCCTGATTGTGGCGCTCACCTGCACGGCGCCAAACACGCATACGACCATCATTGGCACCAAGGCAGAAGCGACTTTCATCGCTGAAGACGACACGTCTCCATTCGTCCCGCCATTCACGCCTGTCGCGACACCACTGGAGGCGGGCTGCACGATGTTGGGGCGTGAGCGGAAGACGGCCTAACGGTGTGCGGGACCGTAGCCCAGCTTCATGGAGACGGTTGCGAATGGTCCTCGCCGATACCCCAGGAGCAACAGTGTCCCTAATTTGCTGGGAAGTGGCGGTGCGGTCCCCTACGGCACTGCGTAGGATCCTACGGTCTTGGCGTGCATCCGTGCGTCGCTGCGGTCCGGTCCCAGGTCGACGGGCACGTGCACCTTCCGCCGACCACTGGCGACAACATCGATGTACTGTGGAGACCTCACGCCCCACGTGTTGAGCAATTCAGCGGTACGTCCACCCGGTCTCCCGCATGCCCACTATACGCCCTCGCTCAAAGTCCGTCAACTGCACATACGGTTCACGTCCACGCTGTCGCGGCATGCTACCAGTGTTAAAGACTGCGATGGAGCTCCGTATGCCACGGCAAACTGGCTGACACTGACGGCGGTGGTGCACAAATGCTGCGCAGCTAGCGCCATGTATGGTGGGTCTGACACACCGGTGTCAATGTGTTCTTTTTTCCATTTCCAGGAGTGTAGTTGCGTAACGTTAGCTCGATGTGCGGGTGCGTTGTCTCCGTGAAACAGCACACGCGCAGCCCTTCCCGGACGTTTTTGTTGCAGTGCACGAAGGAATTTCTTCTTCAAAACATTTTCGTAGGATGCACCTGTTACCTTAGTGCCCTTTGGAACGCAATGGGTAAGGATTACGCACTCGCTGTCCCAGAACATGGACACCATCATTTTTTCAGCACTGGCGGTTACCCGAAATTTTTTTGGTGGCGGTGAATCTGTGTGCTTCCATTGAGCTGACTGGCGCTTTGTTTCTGGATTGAAAAATGGTATCCACGTCCATCCATTGTCACAACCGACGAAAAGAAAGTCCCATTCATGCTGTCGTTGCGCGTCAACATTGCGTGGCAACATGCCATACGGGCAGCCATGTGGTCGTCCGTCAGCATTCGTGGCACCCACCTGGATGACACTTTTCGCATTTTCAGGTCGTCATGCAGGATTGTGTGCACAGAACCCACAGAAATGCCAACTCTGGAGGCGATCTGTTCAACAGTCATTCGGCGATCTCCCAAAACAACTCTCTCCACTTTCTCGATCATGTCGTCAGACCGGCTTGTGCGAGCCCGAGGTTGTTTCGGTTTGTTGTCACACGATGTTCTGCCTTCATTAAACTGTCGCACCCACGAACGCACTTTCGACACATCCATAGCTCCATCACCTCAAGTCTCCTTCCACTGTCGATGAATTTCAATTGGTTTCACACCACGCAAATTCAGAAAACGAATGATCGCACGCTGTTCAAGTAAGGAAAACGTCGCCATTTTAAGTATTTAAAACAGTTCTCATTGTCGCCGCTGGCGGTAAAATTCCTTCTACCGTACGGTGCTGCCATCTCTGGGACGTATTGACAATGAATGCGGCCTCATTTTAAAACAATGCACATGTTTATATCTCTTTCCATTCTGGAGAAATAAAATCAGAGGCCTTAGCACTTGAATGCACCTCGTATAAGGGCCAGAGGTGGATCAACGCGTTATTGCCTTGCTCAGTTTGTGAAGCTCTTTCTCTTGAATATATGACCCAGTTTTCCAGAAACTGTGATCATTTGATTGTCTGCACATGTATGTCACGTCTATCGATTTCCGTCCCATTAGGATAATTCCTTCCTGGTGTGGCGTTCTTTTTATCTGTTATGACGTCACGGGACGGTTGATGGGCCTTGTCTCTAGGTGGTGTTGACCGCACTCGGCTTGTCTCTTCAGATAAATAATAAATATGCCTGTGATTTCTCGTAGTGGCGCTTAGCGATTATCACACGAGGGCTGTAAGTTTAATGTTCAAACGAGTGTGCATTCCTAAAGGACCAAACTGCTGAGGTCATCGGTCCCTAGACTTACACACTGCTTAAACTAACTTAACGCTAATGACAGCACACACACGCATGGCCGAGGGAGGACTCGAACCTCCGGCGGGAGAGGCCGCACGATTCGTGACACGGCGCCTCTAACCTCGCGACCACTTCGCGCGGCGTAAGGTTAATAACGGTGGAATGTATGGTTCTTGGGAAACCGTCATTTCAACCGGCTACGATCATATTCCTCCCCCAGAGCTTATCAGGAACCTCATTTTGCAAAATACACAAGGTAAAATATTACAAAGGCTAGTGTGACATACTGAAGGTTATGTATGCGGTGTGTTTGATTCTGCAGCCACTATGAATGAAGAGACAATCGAATTAACGACATTAGTTGCTGGTGGGCATTGATTTAAAACAAAGCGGCAAATTGAAAATTTGTGCTGGACCGGGATTCGAAGCCGGGTCTGCTGCTTAGTGGGCAGATGCACTGACCACTATGACACCCGGACACAGTGGTCATCGCAACTGCACTGGTCGCGTCAGACCCAAATTATCAACTTATCCACAGACTGCTGGAGTAGTGCCCCTTGCCTACTATGCTCATTACTTGCGGCTTTCGCTAGTTACCTTAAGAGTTAAAGCTTGGTGTGCATCCACACTGAAGGGATCATTGGTAGTCCTCTCCTTAATTATTCAAGGTGTAAATTTTAAGTTGACAAACCAGAATAACTCGAAAAATAGGATTCACACCAAAAAATGTGTAGAATCCAAAGTTGATTATTTTCGAGGGGGACATCTGCTGGTGCTAAAATTAGCCCTCCACCACAGCCCCCTGGGGGTGGGGTGGGAGGAAACTTTAAAATTTCAAATGGGAACTCCCATTTTTATTGCAGTATGAGATTCTACATAAAAAACTACGTACATTTTGTCCTAAACATTTGTTTTGATTCTTGGTAGTTGGCGCTGTAATTCAAGAAAATCATGTTGTCATTTTTGCGTGGAAAATGGTTACGGGTAAATAAAAGTACTTATTAACTTCGTAGGATGTTGGTTTAGTTAGTTAGCTAATCAGATGTTTTGTTTGATAATTAAAAGTTGTGTGGGCTCATGACCACGAAACAAACAAAACATATTCGAATCTGCGGAAAAAAAATTAATATTTCAGTTAACATTTGTGAAACATAGTTTTAGAGATTCAAAATTTACGAAGGAAATAAGTATTTTTTATTTATCCGTAACCATTTCCCATGCAAGAATTTTCTTGAACTACAAAGCCAACTACCAAGAATCAAAGAAATGTTTAAGAGAAAATGTACGTAGTTTTTACGTAGAATCTGATTCTGCAATAAAAAATGGGCGTTCCCATTTGAAATTTTAAAGTTTTCTCCCGCCCCAACCTCAGGGGCTCGGGCGGCGGGCTAATTTTAGCACCTGCAGATGTCCCCCTCGAAAATAATCCACTTTGGATTCTACACATTTTTTTCGTGTTAAGCCTATTTTTCGACTTATTCTGGTTTGTCAACTTAAAATTTACACCCTGTATGTGTCATCATACAGGGCGTTCCATTTATCTTGACCACCCTAAATAACTATTTGTGCAGATGCAAATTACAAAATGTTTCAAGCAAATGTTCTTTAAGAGTCAGGGGGACATCAATCAGCGTAATTTCCTTCGTTGTAGGATTGTGTTTTACAAAGATATGAACAGCGATATGACTTTTTTTAAATGGCACCCTGTATTTTTTATATGGTAAATTTAACATTGGAGGGCAGCGTGGAGGGTAAAAATCGTAGAGGGAGACCGAGAGATGAGTACACTAAGCAGATTCAGAAGGATGTAGGTTGCAGTAGGTACTGGGAGATGAAGCAGCTTGCACAGGATAGAGTAGCATGGAGAGCTGCATCAAACCAGTCTCAGGACTGAAGACAACAACAACAACAACAATTCATTTCCTATTCAAAAATGCCTGGCAGGGTACTTTGAGTTATATGACTGGGACAAGTTGCAGATTTGTGCTGGATCCTGATTCCAACCCTGGTCTCCTGCTTACTAGGCAGATGTGCTGACCTCTGCTCCACGAGCATACAATGGTCACTGTAACTGCACCACTTACTCAGGATATAATTAACATGATGACGGCCAGCCGGCTGCTGTGGCCGAGCGGTTCGAGGCGCTTCAGTCCGGAACCGCGCTGTTGCTACGGTCGCAAGTTAGAATCCTGCCTCGGGCATGGATGTTTGTGATGTCCTTAGGTTAGTTAGGTTTAATTAGTTGTAAGTCTAGGGGACTGATGACCTCAGATGATATCTCCCATAGTGCTTAGAGCCATTTGAACCATTTGATTTGACGAGGCCAATGATCCCTTCAGTGCATATGCACATCAAGCTCACACTTTTTACAGAAAATGGCGAGACGCCGCGAGTAATGAAGCTAACAAGCAGGAGCACTACATCAGTGGTGTGCGGTTGTTGTTGTTGTTGTTGTCTTCAGTCCTGAGACTGGTTTGATGCAGCTCTCCATGCTACTCTATCCTGTGCAAACTTCTTCATATCCCAGGACTTACTGCAACCTACATCCTTCTGAATCTGCTTAGTGTAGTCATCTCTTGGTCTCCCTCTACAATTTTTACCCTCCACGCTGCCCTCCAATACTAAATTGGTGATCCCTTGATGCCTCACAACATGTCCTACCAACCGATCACTTCTTCTAGCCAAGTGCCGCAAACTTCTCTTCTCCCCAATCCTATTCAATACCTCCTCATTAGTTATGCGATCTACCCATCTAATCTTCAGCATTCTTCTGTAGCACCACATTTCGAAAGCTTCCGTTCTCTTCTTGTCCAAGCTATTTATCGTCCATGTTTCACTTCCGTACATGGCTACACTCCATACAAATACTTTCAGAAACTACTTCGTAACACTTAAATCTATACTGGATGTTAACAAATTTCTCTTCTTCAGAACCGCTTTCCTTGCCATTGCCAGTCTAGATTTTATATCCTCTCTACTTCGACCATCATCAGTTATTTTGCTCCCGAAGTAGCAAAACTCCTTTACTGCTTTAAGTGTCTCATTTCCTAATCTAATTCCCTCAGCATCAGCCGACTTAATTCGACTACATTCCATTATCCTTGTTTTGCGTTTGTTGATGTTGATTTATATACTCCTTTCAAGAAACTATCCATTCCGTTCAGCTGCTCTTCCAAGTCCTTTGCTGTCTCTGACAGAATTACAAAAGCTTTTTTATTTCTTCTCCATGGAGTTTAGTACCTACTCCGAATTTTCCTTTTGTTTCCTTCACTGCTTGCTCAATATACAGATTGAATAACATCGGGGATAGGCTACAACCCTGTCTCACTCCCTTCCCAATCACTGCTTCCCTTTGATGTCCCTCGACTCTTATAACTGCCATCTGGTTTCTGTACAAATTGTAAATAGCCTTTCGCTGTCTGAATTTTACCCCTGCCACCCTTAGAATTTGAGAGAGAGTATTCCAGTCAACATTGTGAAAAGCTTTCTCAAAGTCTACAAATGTTAGAAACGTAGGTTTGCCTTTCCTTAATCTAGCTTCTAAGATAACTCGTAAGGTTAGTATTGCCTCACGTGTTCCAATATTTATACGGAATCCGAACTGATCTTTCCAGAGTTCGGTTTCTACCAATTTTTCCATTCGTCTGTAAAAAAGTCGCGTTAGCATTTTGCAGCCGTGACTTATTAAACTGATAGTTCGGTGATTTTCACATGTGTCAACGCCTGCTTTCTTTGGGATTGGAATTATTGTATTATTGTTGATGGCTGAGGGTAAGTTGAGGATTTGGATCTGAGGGGAGCTGTGCTAGGGTAGTCCGTGCATTTGGGGTGACCGCCGTGTCTGGGCGGCGAAGTGGTCAGAGGATCTGCCTGCTAAGTGGGAGACGCGGGTTCGATTCCCGGTCCGGCACAGATTTTCAATTTGATAAGTCAATGTCGACTGGCAGCTAATGTCTCTAATTCCGTTGTGTACCGAATATTAACCGTAACTGTCACTTAATAAAAACAAAAGAACGTGTTCTAGCGCGGCTGTGGCGCTGGCCGCTGGCGCGGTCGGAGAGCGCTACCCACCGTGAGGAAGGTCTCCCTGGAGATGGTGTAGAACTTGCTGGCGGTGAGCCTGAGCGGCCGCTGGGCGCGGCACAGCAGCAGCCGCAGCTCTTTGCGGAAGCGCGGAGGCGCCGACGTCCGGCCGCTGCTGTACGCCGACACCTACAGGCGCTCGCTCTGACGGCACACACACACACACACACACACACACACACACACACACCTAACGTGTGACGCTGCGCACCCTCTGCTTTTGTTATAGACACTGCTGCAGCGCGCAGGCTGTTTACAAACTCATCGACAAGGTAAGAATCATAATCGGGAATTGGAGAAGGCGGAAAGAGAAAAAAATGGAAATTATGTAAGTGGAAGGTGGAGGGGGAGAGAAAGGAAAGGAACTAATGATATTAGTTGCATCGGGACTTCATGCGGAGTCAGAGGTGGCGAGAGAAAATGTGTATCGGACCAGTACGTTGTCCTCGATGGTGAGTGTTCATCGGAGGTGACGGTATCATCTGGAGTGCCCCAGGAAGTGTGGCAGGTCCGCTGTTGTTTTCTATGTACATAAATGATCTTTTGGATAGGATGGATAGCAATGTGCGGCTGCTTGCTGATGATGCTGTGGTGTACGGGAAGTTGTCGTCGTTGAGTGACTGTAGGAGGATACAAGATGACTTGGACAGGATTTGTGATTGGTGTTAAGAATGGCAGCTAACTCTAAATATAGATAAATGTAAATTAATGCAGATGTATAGGAAAAAGAATCCTGTAACGTTTGAATACTCCATTAGTAGTGTAGCGCTTGACACAGTGACGTAGATTAAATATTTGGGCGATATGAAGTGGGACAAGCAATCTGAGTATGCCTGGTTAGGTGTAAGAGAGGGCCTGAAGGCCCTAATCTTGCCAGGTAAAATAAATGCATAAATAAATAAATAAATAAATAATGGCAGTTGTGGGGAAGGCGGATAGTCGTCTTCGGTTCATTGGTAGAATTTTGAGAAGATGTGGTTCATTTGTAAAGGAGACCGCTTATAAACCACTAATACGACCTATTCTTGAGTACTGCTCGAGCGTTTGGGATCCCTATCAGGTCGGATTGAGGGAGGACATAGAAACAATTCAGAGGCGAGCTGCTAGATGTTTTACTGGTAGGTTTGATCACCACGCGAGTGTTGCGGAAATGTTTCAGGAACTCGGGTAGGAGTGTCTCGAGGAAAGGAGGCGTTCTTTTCGTGAATCGCTACTGAGGAAATTTAGGGAGCCAGCATTTGAGGCTGACTGCAGTACAATTTTACTGCCGCCAACTTATATTTCGCGGAACGAACCCAAAGATAAGAGAGATTAGGGCTCGTACAGAGGCATATAGGCAGTCATTTTTCCCTCGTTCCGTTTTGGGAGTGGAACAGGGAGAGAAGATGCTAGTTGTGGTACGCGGTACCCTCCGCCACGCACCGTATGGTGGATTGCGGAGTATGTATGTAGATGCAGGACTCGAACCTGGGATCTCACACTTGCTAGGCAGTTGCGCTGACAACTGTACCAGCCGCACATAGTGTTCGCCGCAATTGCACCAACTATCTCGGCACGTTGCCCAGATGACCCACATTCCCACCTAGCGCCATTTATCTGCAGTCCCTGTTCATGTCCTATATACTCGTTAATTTTAAATTCCTGCTGGAGGTCGAACGTAAATGTGCATCTGCACTGAAGCTTTCTGATCCATTGCCCATCGAGGTGTACTGATTGACCTCGACGGTCAGTCAATACACATCCTTAAGTGCTGATGAATATTTATGTTCGATCTCCAGTGGGAATCTAAAATCAGCAAGCGTGGAACACATCAACTGGGACTGCAGATGGGTGGCGCTAGTGGTAAAGTGGGTCATCCGGGCAACGTGCCGGGATAGTTCGCGCGACTGTGACGAACACTATCCCTGAGTGGTACAGTGGTTAACGCAACTGCCTAGTAAATGAGAGATCCCGAGTTCGAAGGCAGGTCCGAGAAATATTTTCATTCGTCGCCGCTGATTCTGGTGGAGTCCCGATGCAACTGGTGTCCTTAGTTCCTTCCCTTTCCTTTCCTTTCTCCTCCTCCGCCTTCCATTTACGTAATACGTATCGCAGCTGCGGATGGCCGAAAGAACAGACACCAAGCATTCATATAAAGGCTGGACAGTTACAACCCCCCACCTGTGATATTTTGCTGTTTCTTAAGTGAACGATTTTTCTTGGTGGCTATCGGACATGGTTTATTAGTCCATTGTTTCATGGCTATACCACCATTTCATTTCATCGCACAGTATCTGATGAAAAGTATGCCGGCACTGCTTTGCAGTCCGACACTGAGAACTATAATTCACAAGAGGTGGATCCGCCAGCGTAAAAGGAGGCGGAGGGTATTGCCTTCTCAATAGAGAAGCAGCAGTAAGGTTAGGAGAGCTCAGTGACTTCGAGTATGGACTAGTCACAGGATATCAAATCCAACAGCTACATTTCTACCCTTCTAAGGCTTCCCAAGGTGGCTTTTCGTGATGAGGCGGTGAAGTGGAAACGCGGAGCAGCACCCACAGGTAGAACGAGACCAGGCAGGCCTTGTGTACTGACAGGCAGGGGTCGTCAAGCAACGCAGATGTTTGTAAAAAGAATTTGCACGAGATTAGGTGAAGAAACCACTCTTGAGTTCCAAAATGCTATTACAATGCTTGTGCACAGGTGGTTGAAAAGACTGTGGTACAATGGCCAAGCACTCCTCGTAAGCCACGCATTTCTGTAGCCAATGCTACGTGACCATCGAGATGGTGGAAGGAGCGACGCCATTGCACAGTGGATGCCTGGAAACGAGTGATTTGGCGTCATGGATAACGCTATACCCTGTGACAATCCGATGGAAGGGTTTGCCCATAGAAAGTTTCCGCATCATGTTTAGTGCCAACAGTGAAGTATGTAGGAACTGGTCTTACGGCATGGGGTATTCTTTCATGCTTAGGGTGTGGTCCTCGTACAGCCTTCAAGGAAATGTTAAATGCCGGAGGATATGAACGCAGTGTAGAGCATTGTGTACTGCGTATAATTGAAAAACAGCCTGGGGACGATGTTTGTATCTGTAAGGCAATGGTTTGCGGTCAACAACATTCCTACCCAGACTCTCGACCTGAAGCCCACCGAACACTTGTGGGATGAGTTAGAAGGTCGTTTTCGTTCCAGACCTTAGCCTTCAACATCATTACCTTCTCCGGTTTCAGTTCTGCATAAAGGATGGGTGCCATTACCCCCACAAGCCTTTCATTGAAAGTATCCCCTGCCGAGTTAAAGACGTCATCAAGGCGAAGAGTGAAAACATGTCCTATTGATGTCTAATAAAAGGTGTCTGGATACTTTTCATCATCTATCTCAGATAATTCGTTTACTCATGGGCTATATCCAAAGCGCAACGGCCTTGCCGCAATAGATACACCGGTTCCCGTCAGATCACCGAAGCGCTGTTGCGCGTGGCCAGCACTTGGATGGGTGACGGTCGGGCACTGTGCACTCAGCCTCGTGATGCCAATTGAGGAGCTACTCGACCTAATAGTAGCGGCTCCGGTCAAGAAAACCATCATAACGGCTGGGAGAGTAGTGCGCCGACCACACGCCCCTCCTATCTGCATCCTTAGCTGATGGATGGTCCCGATGGGTCACCTGTGGCTGAAAAGACGCAACGGGTAGAGCCAGCAGATGGTACGCTCCTCTGTAACGATGTCATTTCCGAACCAGCAGTACAGCAACTGCTGAACTGCGATGGCGAACAGGTAGGATCCGTACTTGAAGATCCATGCAGAGTCCGCTTTCTGAAAGCAACACGTTACTGTTATGCTCCGCAGCTGTGCAAACTTCATATAATTTCTTAGGAGAGGTAATTAACCATTTCAGGGTGTTTCTATGATGAATATACGAAATTCCATGAAAAACTGAGGACTACAAGTACTTCAGTTTGAGATGGAGAACTCTTGTCCGGAAACGATGGAAATTTGTTATCGAAAACACAAAAATTTCAAGTAAATATAAAAGTGGAAACATTTTACTGTGAGTGGCGTTCAGTATTGACTTACACTTTTTTCTCCACCATTTCCGGTGCGCCATTTCACCCATCATTATAGCTGGAAGTACTTACTACTTCGGTCTAACTGTAGCTGCATTGTAATCACTAAAAGTGTAAACCCTACACAGTATAGCCCATTTTCCCAGCTGAGCGGACAACATGCAGTCTGACCATCAAGAACAGAGCTGGATGAGGTGCTTTCTGTAGAAGAAGAGTGTCAATACTACGGATATTCATGGGCGATTGGTGGCAGTGTGTGAAGAATGTGCACCATAAAAAATGTGCTCTTGAAACACGACAGCGATTCGTGAAACAAACGGAGTCCCTGGTACTGCCTCATCCACCGTATTCTCCTGACTTGGTCCCTTCCAGTTACCACCTCTTTGCAGCTATGAAGAAACCTCTGCTAGGACATAATTTCGTACACTTCCAAGAACTGCAAGTAGCTGTCCTGCGGCGGGTGCGAAAGGCTCCAGACAAGTGGTTGGAGGAGGGCCTATGGAAGTTAAAGGGGCCCAGACAGGAGAATAAAGGTGGGTGTGGCAGTAGCTGGAATTCTGTCTCAGCGATGGCAGACGTTGGTTTTCTGACACGTATGACCCCCCCCCCCCCCCCAATGATCCATGGACCTTGCCATTGCTGGGGAGGCTTGCGTGCCTCAGCGATACAGATAGCCGTACCGTAGGTGCAACCACAACGGAGGGGTATCCGTTGAGAAGCCAGACAAATGTGTGGTTCCTGAAGAGGGCCAGCAGCCTTTTCAGTAGTTGCAAGGGCAACAGTCTGGATGATTGACTGATCTGGCCTTGTAACACTAACCAAAACGGCCTTGCTGTTCTGGTACTGCGAACGGCTGAAAGCAAGGGGAACTACAGCCGTAATTTTTCCTGAGGGCATGCAGCTTTACTGTATGATTAAATGATGATGGCGTACTCTTGGGTAAAATATTCCGGAGGTAAATTAGCTCCCTATTCGGATCTCCGGGCGGGGACTACTCAGGAGGACGTCGTTATCAGGAGAAAGGAAACTGGCATTCTACGGATCAGAGCGTGGAATGGAAGATCCCTTAATCGGGCAGGTAGGTTAGAAAATTTAAAAAGGGAAATGGATAGGTTAAAGTTGGATGTAGCGGGAATTCGTGAAATTCGGTGGCAGGACGAACAAGACACCTGCTCAGGTGAATACAGGGTTATAAATACAAAATCAAATAAGGGTAATGCAGGAGTAGGTTTATTAATGAATAAAAAAATAGGAATGCGGGTAAGCTACTATAAAGAGCATACAGAACGCATTATTATGACCAAAATAGATACGAAGCCCACTCCTATCACAGTGGTACAAGTTTATATGCCAACTAGCTCCGCAGATGAAGAGATTGATGAAATGTATGATGAGATAAAAGAAATTATTCAGATAGTAAAAGGAGACGAAAATTTAATAGTCATGGGTGATTGGAATTCGATAACAGGAAAAGAAAGAGAAGGAAACGTAGTAGATGAATATGGACTGGGAGTATGGAATGAAAGAGGAAACTGCCTGGTAGAATTTTGCAAAATACTAAAGACTATAATACGAACATCAAAGCAAATATATTACAAGGAAAAGACAGTCATATCAGATAACAAAATAAAGACAATATGGGATATAGTGAAAGAGGAGACCAATAGATCCAGACATGAAGAGGGACAAATAACATTAAAAGTAAAAGATACATTGGTGACAGATGTGTACAGTGTTGCAGAACTCTTTAACAAACATTTTATAACTGTTACTGAAAACATGGAGTTGTCAGGTTCTGTGGATGCTGCTATGGAATACCTCAGACCAGATATTTCAAGTAACTTCCATAATATGTATTTGACCCTCACTACCCCAGCAGAAATATTGTCCATCACAAAATCTTTAAAATCAAAAACATCTAGTGGATATGATGAAATACCAACAAAGTTAATTAAAGAATGTGATTCTGAGTTAAGTAACATATAAAGCTATTTGTGTAACCAGTCGTTTATCAGTGGAATGGTTGAAATATGCTGTAGTTAAGCCACTGTTTAAGAAGGGAGATAAACAAATAGCATCTAATTTCCGTCCAATTTCACTTTTCCCAGCATTATCAAAAATTTTAGAAAAAGTAATGTACAATCGGTTTATAATCGTCTTATCTCAAATAACATACTATCAAAGTTGCAGTTCGGACTTCTAAAGGGTTCTGATATTGAGAAGGCTATCTACACTTACAGTGCTTAATTCAATAGACAAAAAATTGCAGGCAGCTGGTATATTTTGCGATCTGTCAAAGGCATTTCACTGTGTGAATCATAATATCCTTTAAGTAAATTATAATATTATGGTGTAACAGGAAATGCTGCAAAATGGTTCAAATCTTATATCTCTGGTAGGAAACAAAGTGTGTTATTACGAAACAAACCTGTATTAAGCTATCAGGGATCACCCAACTGGGAACTACTTACATTTGGGGCCCAAAAAGGTTCCATTTTATGGCCCTTACTTTTTCTTGTGTATATCAATGACCTTTCATCAGTAACATTACCAGATGCCAAGTTCGTTTTGTTTGCCGATAATACAAACATTGCAATAAATAGCAAATCAAGTGTAGTCTTAGAACGATCGGCTAGTAAAATATTTGCGGACGTTAATCACTGGTTCCTAGCCAATTCTTTGTCACTAAACTTTGAAAAAAAACACACTACATGCAGTTCAAAACTTGTAAGGGGTGTCCCACGAGTATATGCCTAACATATGATGACAAGCAGTGGACAGTGTTAGATTCTTGGGATTACAGCTCGATAATAAATTCAAATGGAAGGAGCACACCACAGAACTGCTGAAGCGTCTTAAGAAATCTCTATTTGCAATGCGAATTATTCAGGAACACACATTTTCAATAAATTGTCAGCATCCATGAAAAGCTTAACAACCAATAATTTTTATTATGTTTTATTATGTTTTATCCTCCTACCAAGACACTGTCCATTCCTATCAGTTTCTCTTCCAGGTCCTTTGCTGTGTCTGACAGAATTACAATGTCATCGGCGAATCTCAAAGTTTTTATTTCTTCTCCATGGATTTTAATTCCTACTACGAATTTTTCTTTTGTTTCCTTTACTGCTTGAATAACATCGGGGATAGGCTACAACCCTGTCTCACTCCCTTCCCAACCACTGCTTCGCTTTCATGTCCCTCGACTCTTACAACTGTCATCTGGTTTCTGTACAAATTGTATATAGCCATTCGTTCCCTGTATTTTAACCCCGCCACCTTTAGAATTTGAAAGAGAGTATTCCAGTCAACATTGTCAAAAGCTTTCTCTAAGTCTACAAATGCTAGACACGTAGGTTTACCTTTCCTTAATCTTTCTTCTAAGATGAGTCGTAAGTTCAGTATTGCCTCGCATGTTCCAATATTTCTACCGAATCCAAACTGATCTTCCCCGAGGTCGGCTTCTACCAGTTTTTCCATTCGTCTGTAAAGAATTCGCGTTCGGTAATTTTCACATGTCAACACCAGGCTATGGAACATGTCAGAAAAACAATAATATATGACAAATATTTATAGCTGAATCAAATAAGCTAATGCACCTTCCATAGGTCCCAAGTGGAATGATCGTCATTTTTTTAATGAACACTATACGAAACAATCATTTTACAAACACTAATGCACTGAATTTAAAATAAAAAATGTTTTTTCTTTATATGATAAACATGTAATTGGACCACTACAATACTTATTTACAATGATCACATCACTCCACTGAAATGGTGCGGAAGTTAGGTTGTACTTACAAACACACACACATACACACACACACACACACACACACACACACACACACACACACACACACACACACACACACACACACACACACACACTTATTTACAATGAACACATTAGTGCACTGAAATGGTGCAAAAGTTATATACACAAATCAGTTGGTTCTACTGAGAAATTCACCAATCGAGTAGAAGGAGTTGGCCACCAATAAATCCTTTAGGTTTCTCTTAAACTGAATTTCATTGGTTGTTAAGCTTTTCATGGCTGCTGACAAGTTATTGAAAATGTGTGTTCCTGAATAATGCACACCTTTTTGTACAAGAGTGAGTGACTTTAAATCCGTGTGAAGGTTATTCTTATTTCTAGTACTGATTCCACGAGTTGAGCTGTTGGTTTGAAAAAGTGATATATTTTTAATGTAAAATTTCATTAAGGAATAAGTATATTGGGAAGCGGGAGTTAGAAGCCCTAGTTACCTAAACAGGCTTTTGCAGGATGTTCTTGAGTTCACACCACATGTAACTCTTACTGCACGTTTTTGTGTCCAGAAAACTTTAGCTTGGCTTGATGAATTACCCCAAAAAATAATCCCATATGACATAATGGATTGAAAGTAAGCATAGTATGCCAGCTTTTTCATTTTTATATCCCCTATGTCTGACACAATACGAAGACATATCTGTTTTACCACCAATGAAAATGAAACTCTGTATCAGTTTACAGTCAATAGTTGCAGTTCAGACAATCAAAAGGCTACTGATCTTTTAAAACACACAGAACTGTGCACTATGAGCTGCATGTAAAATATTTACCAAATCAGCTTTTGGATACAGAGCCCCTCGTAAATGGCATCCGACACAGAGGGAAAATAAACTGTTGTATGCATAGCATACTTAAAACATACCGATGTACGTCGTTTACATATAGATATCTAAAACATATCGATACGCATACAGTTCTTTGTGTGTGTTGGATGGTACTGAGGATGGGTTCTATACTCATATTCAGGTCTGGTGATAAAATATTTTACATGCTGTTCATGGTGAACAGCAAGATGTTTTTTTTATAAATACTTACCAGCTGCGAACCACCAAATATATATCAGTTTTTCAAAAGGCTACAGAGGCACCAATGGCTGAAGAGACAATAGTGCACGAAAGACAATTATGGCCACCAGATTTACAAGAGCCATAAGTGAAGTATTAGTTGGCAAAAGGATTATCATTCGATTGAATAATGTATGTTGGCACATGCAGCGCTAACAGAGTTCTGTTTGCCAAAATAAAAGTTGCTGTGCTATCGCACATTCTATCCTTATTCTCATCGAAGTGCAAAAGTGCAATTTGAATGAAGAGATACAAAAACAATCGTCAGGGAGATGTCCACAACATAATAGCTATGGCTTGTGACACTGACCTGCTGCAATTCGGACACATGGAAAATCATGTAGCATGCACTCTTGTTATCCCTGTCAGTTGCGCATACCGTTCCATTCGGCTGAGTTTCAGTGACCTTAGATCAGTATTATGATGGGCACGATACCCATGCCTCAAACTAAAGCCACAGGTATTACAGAATGAGTCACAGGTTGTTGACGTATTGCTCCTAACGTTGATCAACGAACATTTTCGTGAAGCACGTCCTCCCATATTCCTTAATGATACCAAGTTACCCCATCATGAAACAGACTAAGAATCCGAAATGATCCTAAATGAGCATATAAATTAGGAAGCACAGTTTAACAAAGATACATAAAAATAACTGTCTAATCAGATCCGTAATCAATTCCAAAAATGTATCATCTTGCCGCCTAGCTAGACACATACATTACTACAGAAGTTATACACTTTCATAAACAACAGAAACCTAAACAATACCGCTCAACTGATAGGAAAGATAATACAATCAACAGCAACCCTGGTATCTTTTGACATCACTTCCATGTACAAAACTGTGCCAGTAGAAGGAACAATCAGCAATGTTAAAAAACTGCTGCAGTATCAAGGGCACATAACAGGTACACACATAGATGAAATAGAAGCCACCCTAAAGATTATAACAGAACAGAACTACTTCACTTTCAAGAAAGAGTTCTACCTGCAAAAAGATGGCGTACCAGTGGGCTGACCCATCAGTGGTCTACTTGCAAACATATTTCTAAACCACACTGAAAACAAAATATTCAGTGAAATCATACATCCAAAAGAGTACAAGATTATATACTGGTACCGATATGTAGGTGACATCATTTGCTTCATTGATGAAACTGATACCTGAATAAAACAACTACACAGTGGCATAAAAACAGTTCACCCAAAAATAAAATTCACCAATGAGACAGAAGAGGAAATAAAGCTTAATTTCTTACCCGTTACCATACACAGAATCAACAACATACATAATTTTGGCATTTTCACGAAACCTACAGCCACAGGTACAACCATTCACATCAACTCCAACCACCCCCAAGCACACAAACTCTCGATTTTCAGACACATGCTACACAGGCTCAACAGAACTTTACTGGACAAATTCAGCTACACACAGGAACTAAATACAATACACCAAATAGCCAGAGAGAATGGGTACAACAAACAAATAAACTAAGTAAACATCAAAATTTAAAAAAAAATTAAATGAGAACAAACCATCAACAAACCACCAGCCACAACATAGAACCAAGAATACAAGATCCAGTCAAACACAGGATACAAGGAACACCCTACAAAGAGTACAGCATGGCACATACTAACATACAGTAACAAACACTTCCACAGGGTGGGAAACATATTGAAGAAACAAGGGCTACAAATATCATTCCGCACAAATAACACAGTACAGAAGAATCTAAGATCTAAGAACACCTCTGCAGACAAATTCCCCAAAGCTGGAATATATCAGTTACACTGCAGTTCATGCCAGTCGGTCTACAAAAGCCAAACATGCAGAATTTCAAAACGAGGCACTCTGAACATCTCAGAGCCCTAAAAAGTGATAGTACACACTCCACTTTTGCAGACTATCTAATACATGAAAACCACCACCCAAAAAACATGGAGACTGAACTTAAGATTCTCAGAGACAGCAACAGTCTCTATCAAAAACTCACAATAGAGGAGAACTACCACATACAAAAAGCAATGATACAGGGAAAGAGAGTGCTGAAAGAAAATACAACACTCTTTCCATCTCTTTCCCTCCTCCCCACCCCTCTCTCTCTCTCTCTCTCTCTCTCTCTCTCTCTCTCTCTCTCTCTCTCACACACACACACACACACAGACACACACACACACACACACACACACACACACACACACACACACATATTCAAAATCAACAACGAAAATAATATAACACCTCTTAATGAGTGTGTTGTCAGAAGTGTCTGCTCAGGTCACATTTTGTGTAAGTGCATATAAGGTGAAGCAGTGAGCGGAAATTTGTGAAAACTGAGTGAAAACAATGCACTAAATAGCAGTTGATTGAGACACCAACCAGGGAGACGAAACAGGACGAAAAATATAATTACAGAAACGTACATAACCTCTAACTTCGAAACAGCTCTCCATAAATACGCAATAATTTTCTCCATGGCTATTTTGCAAATTACATGCTGTCAAAAAAACGACGAATACGAGCACTAAAATCGATGTATAATAATACAATTCAGTTGGCGATGTAATTTTAAGGTGAGTGTCTGAACCAAACGAATCAAATTGCAAATTTGCCTACAGCAGTTAAATTATTACAAGTGCGACATTGTACTGTACAGAAATAAAAATTTGACCCACAGAAGATGACACATTGGTGTCGAAACATGTCTGGGTAAATATAAAACTAAGCTAATTGTGTTTGCATAAGGCTGATTTCCAAAACAAGCCAGTTTTTAAATCGCAAACACGGAAGAATGAAAAGTGGAGCTTCAAATCTTAGTAAAACGAGGAAGGGCAGAATATAACGGCATGCAAGCAATTTTTCTCTTGCTTAAATGATATTCGCAAATTTAGGAAAATATTTCCACCTAAAATAAAACAAAAACTAGTCGAGTCGCTAGGCTTGCCAAATCTATACTACAGTGATATCATTCATAACGGCACAAATTCTGAGAACTCCAGACAACTCGAGGCAGCCATCAGTTCTTGCGTAATATATATGTGTAACATTAGGCTTTTTTTATCTTGTCAGTGCTTCTTACGCTCAGTTAGGATTAATTTGACGTTGAAAGAGGAGCTGAACATCGTACGGCGGTACTGCCTCTTACCAGCGTTATGGCGATGAAAGCGGTGGCGCTAATGGTGATAATATTGACGATGAACTGTCCCAGCAAGATAGGTCCCAACATACCACTCAGGAGCTGCACGCACCTGTAGCATTATAGTTAGTAAGACATCAACCATTCTGTGTGTCTGTTCCGTTCCTCTCCACGCTTCTAACAAATTCTTATTTTCGTATTGCATTTACACCCCACATTTTCAAAAACTGTATTTTATTCGTCTGCACAAGTAAGTTGGTTTTCATTTGTTTGTTAGTTAAATATTTTCATGTTATATGGATCATGTTCACGATATCTCACCAAGTAGTGCTAAGCGTCAACTGCCCTGAAAAAGTGATATGTTTTCTCAATGAAAAAAGGCTATAGTTGATTATTTAAACATACATACCAAAAAGAGAGAAAGAGAGAGATTTTATCCATTCATAAACGCTTTTATGAAGTTGTTGTTGTCAAGTAATAATGTTTCAGTTCGCTTATAATATTTTTGTTATTAAGTATATCAGCATCTTCAATCCGCTAGGGAGGTGGCAATGGCAAGGAAAGCGTTTCTGAAGAATAGAAATTTGTTAACATCGAGTATAGATTTAAACGTCAGGAAGTCGTTTCTGAAAGTATTTGTATGGCGTGTAGCCATATATGGAAATGAAACATGGACGATAAATAGTTTGGACAAGAAGAGAATAGAAGCTTTCGAAATGTGGTGCTACAGAAGAATGCTGAAGATTAGATGGGTAGGTCACATAACTAATGAGAAGGTGTTGAATAGAACTGAGGAGAAGAGGATTTTGTGGTACAACTTGATTAGAAGAAGGGGTCGGTTGGTAGGGCATATTCTGAGACATGAAGGGATCACCAATTTAGTATTTGAGGGCAGCATGGAGGGTAATAATCGTAGAGAGAGAACAAGAGATGAATAAACTAAGCAGATTCAGAAGGATGTAGGCTGCAGTAGGTACTTGGAGATGAAGAAGAACCTACAGCATTCGAAATTAAGCACAGGGTGTTTATAAATTAGTTGTGCAAAAGTAAACTTTAGTTGTGAAAAGAATAAATAACTTACAGACATGTTTGGTACAGCACGGAATGCAATATATCTCCACATTTTATTCCCACCTAACACAGTTAGTGCCTGAGTTTTCCGCTAGGTGGCATGTGCGAATGACTTATTCCAAAAGTTATCAAGGAGTTGTAGACTGAGACGACAGAAGTCATGGGGTAGTAATAGGCACATATACAGATGGCAGTAGTATCACATACACAAGATATAAGAGGGGTTGGGTTGTTTGGGGGAGGAGAGCATACAGCAAGGTCATCAGTCTCATCGGATTAGGGAAGGAAGTCAACCGTGCCGTTTCAAAGAAACCATCCCCGCATTTGCCGCAGAAAACCTAAATCAGGATGGCCAGATGCGGTATTGAACAGTCAACCTACCGAATTCAAGTCCAGTGTGCTAACCACTGCACTACCTCACTCAGTCAAGATATAAGAGCGCAATGCATTGGCGGAGCTCTCATTTGTAGTCTGGAGCAGTAGAACAAGGGCGGCGCCACCCCACCCTCCATTGTTACCAAATTTATTCAAGATTTCGGATCCAAGATGGCGGCGGTAGATATGGCAACGTCGCCATCAAATTCTGGCGGGAAAATAGGTCAACTGGGCTATCTCCACTAACCTAACACCCTCCCCTCATCCTCTCCCCCAGAAAATGGCGGGAAGTTCAAATTCCAGCAGGACAAGGCAACACACCATTTCTACCTCCACTAAACTAAGTCATCCCACCGCCACCTCTTCCTAGGAACTGGCGGGAAAAGGACTCAGCCTTTGCTGGATAGGATTGTTGTAAGTCTTTATTTTGCAGGCAGTTATTATTTAAACAATTAGAGGCAGTAGCTTGATCCAGTGTGTTCACCTTTAGGTCCAAAGTCCAACTGACATAGTCTGCAGTACTGCCACCAGAGGGTGCTGTCATCCATCCTATGATGTAATCGAAGATGGCTGTCTGGGGGTGGGGGGGGGGGGGGGGACGGCAAGAAAAGGACTCAGCCTGTGCTGGTCTGCTGGATAGGATGGACGTAAGTCTCTGTTTTGCAGGCAGTCTTTATTTAAACAATTTGAGACAGTAGCTCCACCCACTGCATCCACCATGAGGCCCGGCGTCCAACTGCCCTAGTACACAGTGCTGCCACCAGAGTGCACTTTTATTCCATGGCGGTCTGGGTGGAAAATGACTCTGCGTGTGCTGGGCTCCTGGAGTGAGGAAGGAGAGTACTTTATTTATTTTCGAGGAATTTATTTAGGGATGGATTTACCATGGTATATTTATTACAATGATACAAAACACTCGCTCTCACGTGCTTGGGTGTCACAATACACAGCATAGAGACACGCAAACAACTAGTAAATTACCGAAATAATGCAGTACACAGCAAAAAGACCTGCAAAATACTCATAAATCACCAAAATAATGTAGTACACTGAAGTGCAAACACGCAAACAACTCGTAAATTGTCAAAATAATGAACGTGAAATGCTGTGCAGACACGAACACTAATTATAAACTGTTGAAATAATGCATTACAATGATGTACAGACATGCAAACAACTCACAAATTACTGAAACAATGCATAGCACAGCGTACGGACCTGCTCGCAAAATAATGCAACAGACACGCAAAAAACTGGTTAATTTGCAAAATAGTGCAAGTAAAAGGATCTGCAAATATGCTCACAATGCTTAAACAGAAGAAAATAGTGCTGTGCACAAACACGCAGTGCACGTAGAAAACGCTTTTGAACTGGTGTCAACTACGACGTATCAGCGAACTTTTCCAACATGCACATATGTCGACGCCGCTGACACTGCACAGATGCTTTGCAGCCCACAGCTAGCAGGTGAAACCTGTGTCTATTTTCGGGTATACAGTTAGAGTTCTTCGAGTGTTATACGGGCATCACATGTCTATGCAAATAAGAGCCAAGTCACCCTCTGGACGTGCACACCAGACAGTGTATTCACACCGCTCCCATATGCAAGACACCTCTGGGCCATACGCATGTGTTACCGTTGCTGGCGCGATACCTCTCTACCTATGGATACTGACGTCACAGGTCGCACTACAGAAATCCGTTGCAGTGCTTCCCAGAATAGCACAGGGTGCAATGTTCCTAGTGACCCTAACGGGACATGCGAGCTGCATCTAGCCGTGCACCTGTTTACCTCCCTAATGCGGCTGATGCATCGCTGCAAAATATTCATGTGGCGCATGAAAATAGCTCAGAATAACAACGATTGCCTTCTTCATGATAGTTCCAATGAGACATCTCGTTCCTCACGTGTTACCCTTCCTGGAAATCGTTAAGTCCTGCCTTCAACAAACATCTCCGAAACACATACATTCTCACCGTTATGTAGAGGCTCCTATGCCCCAGCACAAACGATGTCTTGTGCGAATGAATGTAGTATTCTGATTGGCTCTTACTGAATTTACCCCCATATCACTGATGTTGCCGGTGTGGAAGCTCTATCCACCTTTTTTTCTCTGCAGACGAGACTTTCAGTGGCAAAAAACTATTTTGTACAGATTGCCATATTGCATGTTGCAAATATGAGCGTCTCGTGCAGATAAATGAATATTGTCTTAATTCTTCGATGGAACTACGTTACTGGTCTGTGGAACATGCACGAAATCAGGGACGACCTCTGAAAGCATTCCAAGAATTAAGTGACGCAGCAAGCGTCGAAAAATACGAGGGTCAGTCAAAAAGTAATGCCTCCTATTTTTTTTCTACGTTTAATTGTCAGGAAATTTAAATGCAATTACATAGGTTGAAAACCACAACATTGAGGATCATTTTGTCATTTTTCAATGTAATCTCCGCCCATCTCTACAGTTTTGGTCCATCTTTGAACAACGGCATGTATCCCAGCACGGTAAAAATCACAGCTCTGCTTCCTAAGCCATTGACGCACGGATGTTTTGACGGCCTCCTCATCTTCAAAATGAATCCCACGATGAGCTTCTTTTAGTGGCCCGAACAGATGGAAGTCTGATGGTGCCAGGTCAGGGCTGTATGGGGGATGAGGCAAAATTTCCCATCCAATTTTGACAATCTCGTCAGAGGTGTGACGACTGGTGTGTGGTCTTGCATTGTCATGCAAAAGAAGAACATCTGCCATTGATTTTGTTGGGCGAACTCGCTGAAGACGTGCTTTAAGTTTTTTGAGGGTTGTGACGTATTGAACAGAATTTATTGTGCATCGCTGCTCCAAAAAATCAACCAGAATCACACCCTCTGTATCCCAGAAAACTGTTGCCATAACTTTCCCTGCCGATCGCACAGTTTTGAATTTTTTCTTCCTCGGCGAGCTTGTGTGACGCCACTCCATTGACTGCCTCTTTGATTCGGGTTCAAAAAAATGCACCCATGTTTCGTCCCCGGTCACAATTTTTTTCAGAAACTCATCTCCCTCCAAACGGAAGCGCTGCAAGTGTTGGGAGGCTATTGTTTTCCTTGCCTCTTTATTCTGATCGGTTAACATTCTTGGAACCCACCGTGCACAAACTTTTGAGTACCCCAATTGTTTAATAATCGTGATCACACTGCCTTTACTAAGAGAAATAATGCGACACACTTCATCTGCAGTCACCCGACGGTCACCACGAATGATGTCATCAACTTGCTGAATGTTGTGTGGAGTCACTGCACTCACCGGCCTGCCGCTCCGCTTTTCGTCAGTCAACGGTGTTTGCCCTTCAGCTTCCTTACAACGACGAACCCATCGTCTAACAGTGCTGACATCCACTGTCACAACACCATACACCTTCTTCAGTCTTTCATGAATGCGTATGGGCGTTTCACCTTCTGCATTCAAGAATTCAATCACACAACGCTGTCTCAAACGAACATCGATGTCGGCCATCTTACAAACTTCTGCTGTGCTGCCACCTGTTGACACAGAAAGTTACTACTGCAGTGGATTGCAGAAGAAGGTTTGAGGAATGGCGCCAAATTCAAATTTTTCACTTAACTTAATTTTTTTAAGTAGAAAAAAATGGGAGGCATTACTTTTTGACCGACCCTCGTAGATCTACGACAGTAGCTGTTCGTTGAGATGACACACCCAGATGATCATTTGCCGACTCAGAACGCTCGGATCACTGCATTTAAATTAACGATTCAAAGTAATTCTGGAAGTGATTTCGAGTGGCAGCTGCACTGGTGCTGAGAAATTTGATGCGTACACAGATTTGTGTGTGACCAACTCTTCACAAAGTTTTAACGCATGGTGCTGAAGTCATATCTACATCTGTTTTGCCTATAGGCCAATTGTCAGAGGAAGCAGCTGAGGCCCAAACAAACACATGTAGCAATACAGAATAAATTTTGCTAGTAAATTTTCACGTGTGCGTTGTAGCATCGATGTACTAGTCAGATTGTTACTAAGCTCAGACTCATATTTAAGTTCTAGCAGGCCACAGCGTCATAAGAAAAGTATCTCGTTTTCGCAAGAGCCAATCAGTCTAATGGTCGCAAGCGCACCTTCCTTACCTCTAGATGTAAATGATAGCTACAAAAGTATAGAGGAAGGCAAATGTGACTAAGAGGACGATGGCCAACAATTTCACACTGAATAAAGATGTATTGTTGTAGTTTGCATGTCAAGTTCGTATATTTTTTAAATAAGTACATAATTAAGTTCAAATAATTTCACTTGACCCCAACGCCAAAAAATGCGTGAAAAAATGTTGACCAGTTTTTCAGTGCAAAGACTCCTCCGAGCGTTGGCTGGCACAGTCGCGCCACTTGCCTGAATCACTCATTAAAGCACTGTTGACTTTCCTTTACGGAGCAAACAACAGTTCCAGAATGAGATTTTCACTCTGCAGCGGAGTGTGCGCCGATATGAAACTTCCTGGCAGATTAAAACTGTGTGCCCGACCGAGACTCGAACGCGGGACCTTTGCCTTTCGCGGGCAAGTGCTCTACCAACTGAGCTACCGAAGCTTCGGTAGCTCAGTTGGTAGAGCACTTGCACGCGAAAGGCAAAGGTCCCGAGTTCGAGTCTCGGTCGGGCACACAGTTTTAATCTGCCAGGAAGTTTCAAACAACAGTTGATTAAGATCGAACAGAACGTATTAAAGAATTTTATTTTCACATAATTACTGTTCGTTTTCTTTGTGTAATGTTTTAAAATATGGCGGTGCACGGAAAGGAATTTCACGCTCTACATACCAATAAGATGTCTCTTCTCAGAGGCCTCTTCACTTCCATACTCAACACTTCCTTGACGGCCATTTGTTGGTTGTGCTTGGTAGAAATTCTGGGAAATGGCTGGCTATAAGGTGAGTCGCTTTCGGTGTTCGACGTCGGCGTCCGGGTAATGACCCCCTGTTGTGGGGGGGATGCTGCCAATTGTTCCCCGAGCCTAACCACCAGTTCCAATCTGTTTTCTTCGCCGGCAATTTTTTTGTACAGAAAGTAAGCACTGAAGCATGCAGCGTCCAGTAAATAGTGAAAATCTCTGCTGGTGGTCGCTTGGTAGCTTTGCAACTTGAAATCGCTCATCCCACGCCTGATATATACTTGTTGTAATCAATAAGAGCACTTACATTTGCACGACGTAATTACCTTCTGAAATGTGTCGTAATAGGACGCGCTGTCCATCAAAGTGTCTCCCTTGTCCTTTCACATCCTCAACATCTGCTTGTTTCTGTACGCCTTTACGTATTCGTGCTTTTCCTGTTTGTAATGTTTCGTGACGTCAGAGAACTCATATCTGTTCTGCTCCACAGTGCCGACAACGCCGGTGTTCTTACTCATTGGTTGGACTAGCATACCAGTTGCTGAGGCAGATACAAAACCTTTTCTGAGCAAATTGTGGACAAACCCCCAAAAAACTCAAGAAATTATTTTCCCTTCAGAATAACGAATGCCATAAATTGTGTGTTTACTGCCATAAACAATGAAGATGACATGCTACAGACGCAAAATTTAACCGACAGGAAGAAGATGCTGTGATGTGCAAATGATTAGCTTTTCAGAGCTTTCACACAAGGTTGGCGCCAGTGGCGACACCTACAACGTGCTGACAAGAGGAAAGTTTCCAACCGATTTCACATACACAAACAGCAGTTGACCGGCGTTGCTTGGTGAAATGTTGTTGTGATGCCTCGTTAAGGAGGAGAAATGCTGACCATCACGTTTCCGAGTTTGATAAAGGTCGGACTGGTAGCCAATCGCGATTGAGGTTTATCGTATCGCGACATTGCTGCTCGCGTTAGCGGAATATGGAATCGGTGGGTTCAGGAGGCTAATACGGAACGCCGTGCGGGATCCCAACGGCCTCGTATCACTAGCAGTCGAGATGACAGGCATCTTATCCGCATCGCTGTAACGGATGGGGCAGCCACGTCTCGATCCCTGAGTCAACAGATGGGGACGTTTGCAACACAACAACCATCTGCACGAACAGTTCGACGACGATTGCAGCAGCATGGACTATCAGCTCGGAGACCATGGCTGCGGTTACCCTTGACGCTGCATCACAGCCAGGAGCGCCTGCAATGGTGTACTCAACGACAAACCTGGGTGCACGAATGGCAAAACGTCTTTTTTCGGGTGAATTCAGGTTCTGTTTATAGCATCATAATGGTCGCAACCGTGTTTGCCGACCCCGTAGTGAGCGCACATTGGAAGCGTGTATTCGTCATCGCCATACTGGCGTACCACCCGGCGTGATGGTATGGGCTGCCATTGGTTACACGTCTCGGACACCTCTTGTTCGCATTGACGGCACTTTGAACAGTGGACGTCACATTTCAGATGTGTTACGACCCTTGGCTCCACCCTTCGTTCGATCCCTGCGAAACCCTATATTTCAGTAGAATAATGCACGACCGCATGTTGCAGGTCCTGTAGAGGCCTTTCTGGATACAGAAAATGTTCGACTGCTGCCCTGGCCAGCACATTCTCCAGATCTGTCACCAACTGAAAACGTCTGGTGAATGGTGGCCGAGCAACTGGCTCGTCACAACACGCCAGCCACTTCTCTTCATGAACTGTGGTATCGTGTTGAAGCTGCATGGGTAGCTGTACCTGTACACGCCATCAAAGCTCTGTTTGACTCAATGCCCAGGCGTATCAAGGCCGTTATTACGGCGAGAGGTGTTTGTTCTGGGTACTGATTTCTCAGGACCTATGCATCCAAACTGCATGAAAATGTAATCACATGTCAGTTCTAGTATAATATATTTGTCCAATGATACCCGTTTATCATCTGCATTTCTTCTTGGAGTAGAAATTTTAATGGCCAGTAGTGTAGCATCTAGTGCACAAAGTATTAAGTATAAGTACTGTAACACTCGGTAGCCTAAGACTAGTCATCCCATTAGCTACAAGCCACGAATGCTACGGACGGATATATCTGTCGGATCCACGGAGAACGAGCAGAACATAGACGGATACCTCCGTGATGCCCAGTGAAAATGTTGCGGTACACAAGCAACAGATACAGATGTAGGCTTGTGTCTCATGCACGAGACGGCAGCGCAGTTTCGAACCTGTCGATGTCGTTGTGGTAGCGGATGCACTCTCGAAGACGGGACCTCATTTGGTTGTCGAGGTCTGGTGATGCTTCCGCCTTCTTCCTCTTGTAGTCGCTGACCATATCCTTTCGAATAACGCCTGCGTACGTGTTTGCGAACATCATGTTGGGGAAGCGCAGGTGACTCGCCGAGTAGATGATGAGCGTGCAGAAGAATCCGTCCAGGCCGGTGGACACGTGGCTGCCGTAGAACAGCCCCAGTGACAGCACCGTGTACGACATCTGGACGATATTTCAGTCAGTCGCACACTCAGGCGTTGAGAAGAACAGTGTGGCACTGTTGGCGCCTCCGTAGAGGTAGGTGGGGATGGTAAATGCCCGTTTAGTGAAGAGAAACAGCCGAGTCACGTCTTGGGAGGGAAAACTCGCCGCCGGCGCTTGTCTGCTCGTGTGCAAGCTGGCCTCAGAGGGGACTTGGAGGCGTAAGTCCCTCAGCCGTTAAGGCACCCAAATCCTGCGGAGTCAGCCGCAACAACTGGTAATGGAGCCTGCTCTGCTTTGCGGCCTCCAAACAAAAGGAACAATTTCTGGCCGGCACTTGAATTGGAGATATTCTCTTTACCATAAAATGGTCAGTTAACTTCACTGAAACTACGTAACGAGAGGCCTTGTTCCAGTATGTCATCTGATAAGGTTCTTTTCCTTGTACAAACGCCAGTTTATATAAAAATTAATTATGAAGAGTTGAGAAATGTGGGGGATATGCCGGACCCCATTTGGCTAACGCAGCTACTGGTCGCGCGAGTGTGTCGGGAGATGAAGTCTCCAAAAGACACAAAGACACCAGTTACTGGAAGCTCGAGAGCAGCAGCGTACAGAGACACGATGTCCGGTTTGAGTGACGCGTTTCACTGGTGAGGTGTGGCTCATCCACAGCTTTGTTCGGTTGGCGTTGTGTTTCCCCCTCAACCATCCATTCGTGGCATAAGGAAGGGATTAGAATACGATGGAGTTTACGATTTTGATG
Source organism: Schistocerca gregaria (assembly GCF_023897955.1). Lineage (NCBI taxonomy): Eukaryota > Metazoa > Arthropoda > Insecta > Orthoptera > Acrididae > Schistocerca > Schistocerca gregaria. Next base: position 655,341,450 of record NC_064924.1, read on the forward strand.
TCCAAAATCTGCTCTTAGTTGAGTAAGAATTAATCTTCCAAGACATCCTGCGACCACAAAACCAAATAGGTTCTACTATTTCTGGCCACAGGATGGCTTCGTCCTTCCTAATGAGTGTCTTCGCAGAGAAATTATGCAGTATCTTTCTCTCCTGCTTGTGTCACCACGTGGAGGCTCCGAAAAAGGCTCCAGAGCTCTAAACCTGCCTTTGGATCACCATCTTGACCTTTTTCTTACCCGGCCTACTCTGCCTTATTGGATAATGAAAGTTGATCAATAAATACACACATGAGCTATCTCATGACTTCTGCCAATTAACTAAGTAAATTAGCATATGTTGCATGTGCAACGTGATGTGCAGTCAGTAGATCAACTACTACATAGGCCAAAAGGGTGAAAAATTTAAAAGCTCGTTTTCAAGAGCACACTGACTGGACTTTACAAGTGCAACAAATCTGCTATAGCTAAACTCTTCAAGGAAACAGGTCAGAGTTTTACAACGGAATACGATCGTCAAGTAATTAATACTTGACAAAAGAGCTGGAGAAAGGGCATATTAGAGGAAATGGAAGTAATCATCCATGGCCAAAAGCGGAAATATGAGATTCTGAATGACATGTAGGATCTCTTCATTGAATTTAGCCCAACACTGTTAACTTAGAAAATGCAAAATGATCAATGGTATGTATGAATATGCGTGTTCAGTAGCTATGTCTTGTAATATTAGAATAAGTATTTATTCACCAGTAATGTCGAATAACATGCGTTCTCTATCATCGTAAGAAATATCGTCTGCTCACATGAAAGATTATTCGGCATGTGCGCAGAAGGCGTAGGAAAACCGTTGTATTTGAGGACAGCTTCCAGTCGTCTCGGACTGGATAAATACAGTTCCTGTACAGTCTCCAGGAGAATCTTATACCATTCTTGCTGCAAACAATGGCAAGTTTCGGTAACGATGGAAATTGAAATGCCGTGTGGCTAGGGCCTCCCCTCGGTTAGACCGTTCGCCGGGTGCAAGCCTTTCGAGTTGACGCCACTTCGGCGACTTGCGTGTCGATCGGAATGAAAGGATAAAAACAACAAAACACCCAGTCCCTGAGGGGAGAAAATCCCAGACCCAGACGAGAATCGAACCCGGGCCGCTAGGTGTGACATTCCGTCGCGCAGACAACTTTTTTGTAAATCTCATTTTCTTTGTTTTCGTTCGTTGCCTTTGCTCGGGGCGGATGTCGCAACACACCCGTTTCAGTTCGTCGTTGATCCATTAACTCAGTTTTTTTTATTGCAAAGGGCAGCTAACCCTCTGACCGAACACGCTGAGCTACCGTCCCTGCGACCACTCAGCTACCAGGGGTCGACCCGGTAACGATGAAGGAGGTGGACAGAGTTAACGCACAGATCTCTCCAAAGTACATCACAAAGCTTCAGTAATACCGAGATCTGGTGCCTGGTGGTCAGAGGAGATGCGACATTTCATTTTCGTGCTGACAAAATCATCCCTCGACGATGCGAATTGCGTGAGCAGGGCCCTTTTCGTCTTGGAACACAGCACCATCATTGGGTAACAAACACTATACCCCGCAATGGACTTGAGCAGTCAAAATGGTCACATAACCCTTGGAAAGGATGCGCCCTTCGACACTAATCATGGGACTCGCGGATCATTGCGATATGGCCGCCCAAATAATCAACGAACCGCTGCGTGTTTTACTCTTGGGCCGTAAAACTCGGCCAGAAGTTGGAAACAGTGTGACACAAGACTGATGGGACCAGGTGACATTCTACTATTTCTCCATAAATCAGGTTCTGTGGCTACGGTGCCTAGTTTCTCTGTTGCGGCCATTTGTATCACTCATGAGTTGTTTTGGAATTACCTACTTATGAAGTTCCTTTCGTGTTTTGTAGGTGCTGATAGGGTTCGGGAATGCGACGTTCAGCTCTGCAGTGACTTTTGCAGCTGGCGTCCTCTTGTTTTTCTTTGCAACCCTCTTCAGCGACTCCCTGTCACGGTTACTAAACACACACGTTTGTCAGGGTTGGGACTTAGCGAAAGATGTCTGAGCCGTGCCGGCACTGGCGACAGTAGGATCTCTAACATGAGTACGATCGATTTCCTAGTGCACAGGTTTGTCTTTGGGCTTGGGCCGGCTCAAGGCATAAGGCAGTGCCGACCGCGAGTAGGAGAGACACAACGCTTTGAGGACGTTACGCCGCGGTGCGCTGGTCGGCGATTGGCTGACGGTCAGAAGCGAAGACGGCGCGCCTGAGGCCGGGCGGCGGTTGTCACGTGGTTGTACTGGAGTCTGTGGGAGTTGGTCCGCGCTGTGCATTCTCCGGCAACCCCGTGAGCTGTGAATGCGCCCGCTTCCTTGGGCGGACACGCTGATATGGTCTTGCGAAGCGATGGTTTGACATCTTCGCAAAATCGCCCCAGCATCATGACACCAAGTTAAATAGGCTATTTACTAAGTTCGCTTAGTTAACTGTCATTGTGATCGCTCTTGGTACAGTAAGACGTTGCAAGACGTGTGTTGTTAAGTTTGTTTAATTTCATTTGAGGCCTCTTACTAAGCGTGTGCTCTGCTTCCACATAATGTATATGTATTTGTAGATATGTGTCCTTAAGTTCTTGTCAGTCTCGGTTCTCGTGAGCCAGTTCATTGCCGACACTTAGTATCTATCAAGTACTGTTTCACTTGAAGGACCTGCGAATGAAATTAGTTGCTGTTTAGCCGTGGTTTTATAGAGTTAATTTACTGATCTATCTTAGACGTCAAAGTTAAGAAAAGTTTTCTGCCTCCTGTTGTCGTGTGTGGTCTGTGTTTCAGTGAGCTGAGGCAGCTGGCAACTGAAACTTAGAGCTTCTCTTTAGAGTACAAGTTTGGCTTACGGACGGTGGACTTCGCCTGAACTCGCGTGTTCCTCTTCGGTAGCGCTTGCCTGGTTCACATTTTGGTAGCGTACTAGACGTGGGGTTGCAAACGGAGCCACGTCTTGGTTCGAAGTTCAGTATTACTTCTCTCAATCGGTTCCACGGTTCGTGGTTAAACTTCGGCATTGCAAGCTTGGACCTTGCTTCGGTTGGTACATATTTTCTGTTGTGTCTTAACTAGAGTTGCTTTGTTAAAGTTATGGTCATATTTTGCCTGGGTGGCGGTTCTTAATGTTTGGCTAATGATTTATTAACTTGCTTACGATTTTATGAAATGTAAGTCTCTTAAATAATCTTGCCCGAGTGGCGCCTGTCAAATTTTATGTGGTTGTTTTGGGTTGCTAATAAACACTTCGGAATTGAAATGTTCTCTTTATTGGGTCAGCTCTTCCACTGCCTTTAGATTTAAAGGTTAAACAAACAGGTGTTAAGTAACATCCGTACCAATGTAATTCCGCTTTCGCTGTATGCGGTACAATTTTTCGATACAGCACACCTTGAGACACCAAACACTTCGGCTACCTCAGTTACAGAGACGCCCGTCATACGAGCAGTAACAATTTGCCCGCGTTCGAATTCACTTAGCTCCGACATAACGCGCTCACAACTTCACAGAACAGTGTTCTGACACCTGCAACGTACTGAGGACGTTGCACAGGAGTCGTCCGTGGTGAAGTACAACAGAGCAACCTGCATATTTGGCTTGCATCTGCGTTTACGTTCAAGCATGCATTTCTCCTGGTGTTTCCATATGTTTGTCCAACTCCCGTAGGGTGGGTTAAGAATGTGTTTGTTGTTTATATAAGGAAACATTACGCAGCAGGTATCTGATTAAGAAATCTCATTTGCGTATTGTTTGTTTGTGAAAAGATCGTGTTATGCCCCGTGTAAGAAAGAGAAACGTTCGTCGGCCCGTGTCGGAATTCGACAGCTGCAGGGCATGGACTGTCCAGAAAGCGGTTTATCGTTCTGCGATATCTCTGCTCGCGTTGGTCGCGATCCGACGACTGACAATCGAATACGGAATCTGTGACTTCAGCGGCGCCATACTCAACGACAACATGGCGGCCACTGTTGCAGCTTCCCTTGAGACGGCAGCAGGGAGAGGAGAGCCTACAGTGTGAGCTCAACAACAACAGACTGTTGTCGAATTCCAGATCTGCACACAGCATCACGATTTATGTATCCGTATGTGTTGCCCGGCAGCATCGTCCAGCGGCTAAGTCCCGTTCAAGGTCACCCGCATAGCGTGCAACGAAGAGCAGCACGGCCACCAAAACAAAAAGTGAATACATATTTTTAATAAAAAAAAAGGGAGGGAGATAAGGGAAAGAGATAAGGAAAGGACAGAACACACTTTATTGTCCATAATAAATCATACAATCACCGTTAACCTTCGTTTTACAATTGCCATTGCCGACTTTCGCCCATATAAACAGGTACTCATAATCATTTAACTTCTTCTTCCTTCTCGTAGTCTAAACAAATGGCATTCTTGGAACAAGAGTACCATAAGGCTGTTTAGCCAACAGTCCTGTAGTCTCAGCAGTACTCCAAGTCTTCCAAGCCAAAAGTTTGCATCTGGAAATGCTTCAAGGCCACCATAATCTGCCTGATTGCCCCATACAAAAGCAAGTGTCAGCCAGGTACTACCTCCAAACACTGTTTGTACATCACAGGTAAAGTTCATATGGAGTCCACGAAAAACATTTGGACCTCCAATCAACTGCTGTTTATTAAACTGCCCAGCCAAGTCAATATCAATCGCCTTCAAACTGCGATACACAGGTACACTGCGCCGCCAGCGACCGGGCAACGAACGGTTCCAAATCGCATTCGAAGTCGTCATAAAGCCCAGTATCTGGCATGGTGGTATGCAGTGCTATTGAGTATACAACAAGATCACTTCTGGCTCGCATAGCCCTGTGACATAGACAGAAGGTTCTCGAGTTCTCTCACCCAATGAAAACATCTGGTTATAAAGGGTGAGTCACTAATTATTGCCACCTAGAATAACTCCTAAAGTACGATAGTAGCTGAAAACTTTGAGGGACAAAAGTTGCATTGGACAACGGGGGCCATGATATGACGTTGGTTTGTTGTTGCTGGGTGGGGTTGCGTCAGAGATATGAAGTTCAACTTTGTTGTTTTCTTTTTTAATGGGATGCTATAGTTTGGTACTTATTTTTTGATAGCGGTTATCGAGACGAATCCAATGATGTGTAACAGTAAGGTCTCTGAAGGTCAACGAAGGTCACAAAGGTGGCATGAAGTCCAGTTACAGAATCTGTTCAAAGCGATGACCATTGGCATCAATGCAGTGCTGCAATCTTATTATCATGGACTGAGTGTTATTCCTTATCACTGCGGTACTTATCGAAGCACATGCTCTAACAATTCTCTGTCGTATATCGTGCAAATAGTAAATATTCGCCGAATATTGCGTATCCATCTAACGTGCCACTGACATGTGAACCCCCTTTGATGACTTTGCAATACGACACTAATAGGAACGGTAAGACTAGTGTCAACAAATCAAACAAATGTGAATGATGTATTCCTTCGACGAGCAAGTCGATATGCTTCTCATTTACGGAGAATGCTAACGAAATTCGGTGACAGCTAGAGACACACACGCTGAATGATGTTCTCAACGTACTCACCCTACTAGTCGTGCATTTGAATATGTGTATGATAAATTGAGAACAACTGGATTTTTAACGCATCGGAAACATATCCGGCAAAGGAAAGTTACTAACGAGGAAACGGAAATTGGTAGTCTTGCCACTATGATTCGAGATCCTTGTGTTAGTTCGCGTCAAATCGCAATGGAATCTGGCATGAGCCAGAGTAGTGTTGTTCCTGTTCTGCATCGCCATAAATATCAACCTTACCATATCAGTCTCCACCAAGAATTAACTGGTACGGATTGTATGCGTCCCGTTGAATTCTGCCGATGGGCTCAACTTCATATTCAAGGGATGACACATTTATTAATTCGATTTTATTTACTGACGAGGCTGCATTCAGGAATCTAGGAAATGTTAATTTGCATAACATCCATTATTGTGTAACTGAAAATCCTTGTTGGCTGCGGCAAGTTGCACACCAAAAACTGTGGACAGTGAATGTATGGTGTGGGATTCTGGAGGACAGAATTGGTTCAAATGGCTCTGAGCACTATGAGACTTAACATCTATGGTCATCAGTCCCCTAGAACTTAGAACCACTTAAACCTAACTAACCTAAGGACATCACACAACACCCAGTATTCACGAGGCAGAGAAAATCGAGGACAGAATTATAGGCCCCTATTTCATCGAGGGAAATCTTAATAGTAGGAAGTACACCACATTCCTGCAAGAAACATTAGGTCTGTTATTGGAAGAAATACCTTTAGGAGCAAGGAACAGAACGAGGTATGAACAAGATGGGTGTCCGACTCATTTTTGACTGGTGGCTAGAAACGAGTTGCAGAGACAATTCCCAGATCGTTGGATTGGACGCGGAGGAGACGTGTCGTGGCCGGCTCGTTCGCCAGACTTGACGCCTCTGGATTTTTTCTTGTCTGAATTCGTAAAAGACATTGTTTATACAGACGTTCCAACTACACCTGAAGATATAAGAGAGAGAATTGTCAGAGCTTGTGCTTCGATAAGTGCTGATGTAATAAGGAATACCACTCAGCCTATGATAAGAAGATTGGAGCACTGCATTGATTCCTTCGAACACAGCAGCACAGCAGATACAAGAATAGGGCGACATCTTGTGTCTGATACAAAGGAAGATCTTTAACTCCCTATGGATGCGTTTAAAAGGCTGGAACTGACAAAAGAAAGAAGGCAGTGAAGGACTTTGCGATGTCGCTGTTAGGGACTGCTCTTCTGGCCACGTAATTTACCCTGGGAGGAACGAACATCGAGGATTTACTTAATGATTTATTTGGCTCTGGGATATGACGATGAGGAACCCCAGGCTGAAGAAGAAGAAAATGTGCTACTGAACTGCCACGACTTGAAAGTGACGGTGAAGGTGCTAAATTGTGCTACTGCTAAAGACTCATTCTTTGAATGCTGTAATTTATGACTGCAACTATCGTTTACCTTATTTATGTCATTTCATTGTAGCCATTTTTGTTACTGTTTTTGTGGAATAAAAAAATGTGTTTGGCTGCTAAAAAAATACTAGATTATTGCATGGAGGGTAAAAAAAATTGTGGATAGCGGGCAGGTATGAAAAACGAAACGATCCCGGTTCGATCATGGAAGGGGTACATTTTTTTTCCTCTTCATATATGCAACACATTCTAAGACAATGTTATTCGTGTAAGTGAAGTTTTCTCTGCAATATTTTTTATTACCTACATGTAAGAGCGCACTTCCTCAGTAATGATTTCGTGATTTTTCGAAATATGAAATTTCTGTGAGCGAAACAACCGACAGTGACCTTTTTATGTTTTCTTGTCGGAAATAATTTACCATTTTTTCCGAATATGTAGCGATTTCCGAATATGCGGTTAGACAGGAATCTAAGAGCACAATGTAAATTACTGGGAATGTAACTAGCAGCAAAGATCTTCATAATCTTGCTTGCCAGAAGTATTTATCTGCGATCGAATCCTCAACAACAGTAGACAGAGAAGAAAGATTTCCGCCGTAGTATTTTTAGACTGTAGCACCATATACGAAACATTTTCATTCATGAGATGTGTGGTGTCACCGCCAGACACCACACTTGCTAGGTGGTAGCCTTTAAACCGGCCGCGGTCCGTTAGTATACGTCGGACCCGCGTGTCGCCACTATCAGTGATTGCAGACGGGGCGCCGCCACACGGCAGGTCTAGTCTAGAGAGACTCGACTAGCACTCACCCCAGTTGTACAGCCGACTTTGCTAGCGATGGTTCACTGTCTACATACGCTGTCATTTGCAGAGACGACGTCATTTGCTACGACCTAGCAAGGCGCCATATTCAGTTACTATAAGAACTATCTTCAAGAATGTATTCTGAGCAGATAACATTGTGAATCATGTACCGTCAAGAGCGACGTTCATTATTAATGGATTAAAGTTAAGTATCAAACTAATGACGTCCACTTTCTGAATTCTCATTCCTTGCCATGTTCCAGACCTCACGTCAGTATAGTTCTTTCCTCCCCACGCCAGCCTGCGTGAGCTAAAACGCGTGCATTTGGGCCTCCACTCGTAACACAGTGTTGGATCTTCTGCTAACACAAAAAGATGCATGTTATAAACTTCGACGAACTGCAGGAGCTCTCGAAACTGCGTTTTTTCAATTTTGTTTTTAATACCCAAATCGCTGACGTCTCATATAGGGATGTGGGCTACTTAATCATTTTGATCTATTGAAGCGACTTATAACCACATTCAGTTTATCTTCCTATTCGTTGAAACTCTCAGAGTCAATTTTTTGGTTGTTTTTATAGCTCTATTAGCACAATGTGGTACTACACACTATTCCTAACTCATTTTCCGAAACGGAAAATCCAAAACACGATGCCAGTGTGAATGAGAATAAGATGACATAATGCAGCATTTACGACAATCTGCAGAATGCAGTCAAATACGCTGTCTTTTCGGTGCTTGGAAGAATAGCGCGCCTGTGTCGTCTGCTACCCGCTTTGTATTCGTGGCGCTGTGCGCGCTGCAGTGCGCATGCGCGGATCTGCGGCCGCTTGCTTTTGATTGGCTTGCGCGATGCGAACCGACAACAGCGCTTCGGTTCTCTAGAGCCGAACGGTATCGCTTCCGAAACGCATACTGAATAATGCAAGGGCTCTGATCCGAGTACTAGACCGTTCGGTGCTCTTGAGTACCGAAACGATCGGCACAATAGTGGAAAGATACAGAATAGGCTCCCAGGCTCGGACGCAGTGCGCCGATCTGCACGGGAGTACCGTGTGTGGGTCTGTGCTGGGCCTGTCTCGGCTTTGCTCGTTACTTTTAGGAAGTATTCGATGCAGGGCGATATTTCATTAAGGATTGCGATCAGGCATGGTGGTTATCACTGAAACAACCGGTTTTCATTACACTGGTTCTGTTCGTCTCCAGTGTAACCCAGCTGTTAAAACCGCTCAATCAACTTTCAATGTACATTTTTAATTTCTTGCGACGTAATGAGTAATCCATTAAATTCTGGGCATGCAGCCGCAAATACTACTTCTTCCACTGACATTTCGGCCGCGTATCGTCCGACTGTCTTCATGGTGATTTGCAAGACTGACGGCAAGTTTTTCTTCCCCTTTATTGTAATTTCATTCCCGTGCCCCATGTGGGCAGGGGAGGGCTGGCAGCGGCACAATCCGCCGCTCTTCAGCCGTTTGGCATTACAAAATACAAAAAGTGGAAACTTATACAGCCACGCGGGATTAGCCGAGTGGTCTCTGGCGCTGCAGTCATGCACTGTGCGGCTGATCCCAGCGGAGGCTCAAATCCTCCCTCGCGCATAGGTGTGTGTGTTTGTCCTTAGGATAAATTAGGTTAAGTAGTGTGTAAGCTTAGGGGCTGATGACCTTAGCAGATAAGTCCCATAAGATTTCACACACATTTTTAAACTTATACATACAACTTATACATAAAAAGGGCGGAAGAAGGGGGATATAAAACACAGTAAATGGAGACAATGGAAGTTAAAATGTACATTGAGATGAGGACATTCATTGCTGGACAGCAGGACAGTTAGAAAAGTCGACATAAAGTTAAAATAACACAGTTGGCAAGTTGTGGGGCACTTTAAATACCCTGGAGTCACAGACAAAATGTCGGCCACAATATAAAAATGCACAGAGTGAGAGACAAAAAAAAAAAAAAAAAAGGAAGAGGAAGGAGGAGGGAAGAGTAGGGGAGAGGGTGCCCTGAGGAGTAGGAGGGGGAAGGTGGGGTTAGAGTTGGTGCCCTGCCCTTTTATACATTGTGTAAGTGATACTAGCACCACCCGTACGTGTGCATATCACTATTCAATGACTTTTGTCACCTCAGTGTATATAATGCAGCAAAGTATGTTGATTAAGTCAAGAGCCACGCCTGGAACGATTTTTCGATTTAAAATTCGCTTTTCTTCAGTTTATGAAGGAAAAAGGAGTACAGGAATGATGATTAGAACATGCACAGTGGATTGCAGACCTCGCATTTTAAGATGTCTTTGACTGCACACAACCCACAGCAAGAAATTGCAAGGAATAGAAACAGCGACAATTATGATGCTGAGGCACACGAGCTTATTGTGGTGAATTTCCAAGAAAACCTCACGAGTTGCACTGAACCGCCAATGGAACTGGTTTAGACATGCGCATTCAAATACAGAGATATGTAAACAGGCATAATACGGTGCTGCGGTCCGCAACGCCAATAAAAGACAAGTGTCTGGCGCAATTGTTACATCGGTTACTGCTGCTACATTGTAAGGTTATCAAGATTTAAGTGAGTTTGAACGTAGTGTTATAGTCGGCGCAAGAGCGATGGGACTCAGCATCTCCGAAGTAGTGATGAAGTTGGGATTTCCGCTTTCGACCGTTTCACGAGTCTACCATTAATACCAGGAATCAGATAAAACATCAGATCTCCGACTTAGCTGCGGCCGGGAAAAGATCCTGCAAGAACGTGACCAACGACGACAGATGAGAATCGTTCAACGTGTCAGAAATGCAACTCTTCCGCAAACTGCTACAGATTTCAATACTGGGCCATCAACAAGTGTCAGCGTGCCAGCCATTCAACGAAACATCGTCGATATCGGCTTTCGATGCCTAAGGCCCACTCGTGTACCATTGATGACTGCACGACACAAAGCTTTACGATTCGCCCGGGCCCGTCAACACCGACATTGGACGGTTGACGACAGGAAACACATTGCCTGGTCGGACGAGTCTCGTATCAAATTGCATCGAGCGGATGAAGACAACCTCATTAATCCATGTACCCTGCCTGTCAGCAGGGGACTTCAAGCTGTTGGATGCTCTGTAATGGTGTGAGGCGTGAGCAGTTGGAGTGATATGGGACCCTTGATACGTTTAGACAGCTGACACATACGTAAGCATCCTGTCTGATCACCTGCATCCATTCATGTGCATTGTGCATTCCGATGGACTTGGGCAGTTTCAGCAGGACAATGCGATACCCCACGCGTCCAGAATTGCTACAGTGTGGCTCCAGGAACACTCTCCTGAGTTTAAACACTTCCTCTGGCCACCAAACGCCCCAGATATGGACATTATTGAGCCCATCTGTGATGCCTTTCCGTGCAACGTGTGTTCAGAAGAGTTATCCACCCCCTCGTACCCTTACGGATTTATGGACAGTCCTACACGATAGCTGGTGTCATTTTCCTCCAGCACTACTTCAGATATTAGTCGAGTCCACGCCACTTCGTGTTGAGTCACTTAAGCGTGCTCGTGGAGGCCCTATACGATATTAGGCATTTGTACCAGTTTATTTGGCTCTTCAGTGTACGCCATGCAACTCTATAGACGGTCTGATGCGGTCAGACATTCGGGCGGCGCGGCCACCTGACAAATCGGACAACTGATCAGTCAGCCGACAAAGCTACATATGACTGACAATGCATCTGATCTGACAAAAGCAACCCGAGCGCCTGACCAAATTAGATCGTCTGTAGGCCGCCTGACAGCGCGAACAGTTCGTTGGCTCTCGAAAGTCCGTAACATCTTGGTCAAAAGTGTGCGACCCACGTTACTTCTGGATTTTCATTTTCATCCCTTCAAGTTCCAGGTGGTGCAATAATTACTGCCCAGAGAGCAGCAAGAATGTCACAAGTTCTATACACAGCCCGTGGAGAAGATCAACGATCAACCAGATTTTCTCAACGATTTCATAATGTCTGAAGAGGCCCGTTTTCATTTATTGGGCTGTTTGCACAAACAAAGCTGGGCGCCGGCGAATCTTCATCAAATGCACGAAAGATCGTTTCATAGCGCTAAAGTTTCTATATGGTGTGACATGTCCGTGGAAGTTGATATTGGTCCGTGCAAGTTTTTGAGAATGATGCATGTGACACTGCCACAGCAACATCAGACCATTATGTTTCAACAGTTCTTAATGCAGGGAATATTTCACGGTTCTAACACGATGGTGCAATCACTCACAGGGCTGGAGTGTCGAAGACCGTGTTACGCAGAATCTTTCTAGAGGGTGACTTCAGCTAGGGACCCCGTTTGCCCGATTTATTGGCTTGTGAATTTTTTCATTCGGTATTTCTGAAATCCAACGTGTATGCTAACACACCAACAACTACTGATGATTTTGCAAAAACAGACATAATGTGTTATGGGACAACAGCAATCAGTGATTTTATAATGTTACTTAAAAACCGTCTTGATTGCAATTTTTTTTTATTCATATGACCGGTTTCGGTTCATTCAGAACCATCTTCAGATCTGTAAAAATAATGATACTAATTTACTATTTCACGGAAGCAAATCTTTTTCATCCTATCTAATCAACATCAAATGTACCAGAGCGTACCTGATATTTCAGTTACAGGAGTAACCCGTCCAAATCCAGCAGTTTTCACATGCTACGTCACATAAAATTGGTTGGCAGAGTGCACGTCATTTATATTAATTATAACACTATTACCGACAGGTGGCGTCTGGTACATTTGTTACATTCCATTTTCACATACTATATTCAGTAGATCTTTTTTTATTAATTAAAAATAGTTAATTAAAATATGTAGATGTCAAGGTGAAAATCTGTACTTGTCAGCATTAATAAAAAAACAGTAAAATTATCGTTTTTATACGATCTAAAAAACATAGGACGATTTATATAGCTATGGTGATGGTGTGAACTTGTTTTCCTCTACGGTCTGCTTCCGCATTTCCCGCCATTTCGGTGTTGTGCCGCGGTCCGCTGAGTCGTCCGATGTCCATCGCCGCGGGCAAGAGGGCCGCACAGGAGGGCCCCGTCAACGACGCCAGGCGCTGCACGCGTCTTCCGGCTTCTCCACCGCGCACCATCTCTCATCCCTCGGCCTGGATCTCCACACGCAACAGTTGTCATCTTAGTAGGTCGTCATAAATGCTAAAATAGGCGTTATGATTGAATTCGCTTTGCTCTTTGTGGATTAAATCCGGATCTTTATTTTTGTGGGTGTATATTTCAATTTGTTCGAAAATGTTAAGAAACCGTCCCTTATGGGCTCTATGCAGGATGTCTAAATTGTGTTCAATGTTCGTTACTGAGTGCTTTGTCGCAGCCATATGCGCCCCAAAAGCTGTTTTGTTTTGAGAGTAGGTGTGCTCCCTGAATCTGGTTTCAAAGTTCCTACCAGTCTGCCCTATATATTGTTTACGGCGGTCATTACATTTGATCTTATATACACCTGAATCCTGAAATTTATTCCTACTATTACATATTCTATGCCGGAGCTTCAGTTTTAACGTGTTATTTGTTCGGAACCCTATTTTAACGTCGGATTTACGAAAGCATCTTTCAATTTTATCTGTAATTCTTCCATTGTAAGTGAGAGCTACATATGTTTTCTTGTTGTTCCTCTTAACGGCTACTTGACTTCCTTTCATTTGTTCCATTTGCCTCTACTTTATCTTCCTATAAATATTCATCACCTGCTTACACGTATATCCGTTCGCTACGGCCACTTGTTTTAAAACACTTAACTCCTTTTCTACTTCCTGTTGGCTTAGTGGCAATCTTAGTAGCCTGTATACCATCGAAGTAAAATATGCCCATTTGTACTGCGGTGGGTGACAAGAGCTCTCATTGATAACTGTACACGTAGGTTTTCTGAATATGCTAAATTCATGCTTGCCATCTTTCTTTATTAGTGTTAAATCTAAGTAATCTATACGGTTGTTTTCTTCAAATTCCATGGTGAATCTAATTTTCGGGTGTTGAGAGCTCATTTTTTGTGCTAAGTTTCCGATATCATTTTTATCTCCTTTGTATAATAAAATGGAGTCGTCAACATATCTCCTGTAATATACAATTTTCTCAGCGATATTAGGATTTTCATCAAAGAATTTGTTTTCTATGTGAGTTACAAATATGTCAGCCAGCGTCCCAGCTAAACTGTTTATCAACAGGAAGACGGGCTGGCAATGGGGAATTATAATTAATATAAATGACGTGCACTCTGCCAACCAATTTTATGTGATGTAGCATGTGAAAACTGCTGGATTTGGACGGGTTACTCCTGTAACTGAAATATCAGGTACGCTCTGGTACATTTGATGTTGATTAGATAGGATGAAAAAGATTTGCTTCCGTGAAATAGTAAATTAGTATCATTATTTTTACAGATCTGAAGATGGTTCTGAATGAACCGAAACCGGTCATATGAGTAAAAAAAAATTTGCAATGAAGACGGTTTTTAAGTAACATTAACTACTGATGACTTGACAAAACAACACTCACACCGAAATCGACGCCGTAACAAGTGACATTCTTCGCAAGGCTAAGATTATTGTGCGTGTTCGTGCCGAAAATTGCATCGCCAACAATGATGAACACCTGAAGGGTATAATTTATAAAAAGTGATATTTCTAATAATATGGTATGAAGTGATCTTTGGAACAATGTGCACTAATACAGCTGTATATCTTCATGGTGAAATAAAATGTTTAAAACAGGCCATATTTCTGGGGCGCGTTATATATGTAGGGTATTATGCATAAAAAGGGATGCAGATTTATTATTGCTCTATCACACTAATGGTATGGAAATGAGCGTTTGGCGTCATTGGCCGGGAGGTCCCTTACGGGGAAGGTCCGGCCGCTTTGCTGCAGGTCTTATTAAATTCGACGCCACATTGGGCGACCTGCGCGCCGGATGGGGATGAAATGATGAAGGAGACAACACAACACCCAGTCCCTGAGCGGAGAAAATCCCCGACCCAGCCGGGAATGGAACCCGGGTGGCTTAGGACGGCAGTCCGTCATGCTGACCATTCAGCTACCTTTCTTTCTTTTTTCATTTTGTTCGTTGGTGATTGTTGTGTTTGGTCGTTGCGGACGTCACATGACATCCATTCAAGTTCGTTTGTTGATCCTTCCACTCAGTTTTTTTTTATTTACTTATTTTTATTTTTTTATTACAGAGGCCAACCAGCTCTCTGACCGAACACGCTGAGCTACCGTGCCGGCAAAATATGATGATGTTTAGGACAACACAACACCCAGTCCCTGAGTGGAGAAAATCCCCGACCCAGCCTGGAATCGAACCCGGGTGGCTTAGGACGGCAGTCCGTCATGCTGACCATTCAGCTACCTTTCTTTCTTTTTTCATTTTGTTCGTTGGTGATTGTTGTGTTTGGTCGTTGCGGACGTCACATGACATCCACTCAAGTTCGTTTGTTGATCCTTCCACTCAGTTTTTTTTTATTTACTTATTTTTATTTTTTTATTACAGAGGCCAACCAGCTCTCTGACCGAACACGCTGAGCTACCGTGCCGGCAAAATATGATGATGTTTAGGACAACACAACACCCAGTCCCTGAGTGGAGAAAATCCCCGACCCAGCCTGGAATCGAACCCGGGTGGCTTAGGACGGCAGTCCGTCATGCTGACCATTCAGCTACCTTTCTTTCTTTTTTCATTTTGTTCGTTGGTGATTGTTGTGTTTGGTCGTTGCGGACGTCACATGACATCCACTCAAGTTCGTTTGTTGATCCTTCCACTCAGTTTTTTTTTATTTACTTATTTTTATTTTTTTATTACAGAGGCCAACCAGCTCTCTGACCGAACACGCTGAGCTACCGTGCCGGCAAAATATGATGATGTTTAGGACAACACAACACCCATCCTTGTGCGGAGAAAATCTCCGACCCAGCCGGGAATGGAACCCGGGCCTTTAGGAGCTATCGAGGCGGACAGACTAATGGTGATTAATCAGATCAATGCAAAATATCTAGGAGATAAATCGTACTTGAGATACAAAGAAGAGTGGTGGTTTCGACACGAGTTAATTTAATAGGAAAGCGAGCTCTACAGAGACGGTCATCAGACTCCAGTGACAGAGTCTACAAGAATAGTGCTTTGAATCAGGGAAAAAATACAATGGAAATTTCTAGAACTTATGCTCCGACAAGAACAAGACGAAATACACCTACGGAAAAAAAAATCGCAGCACCAAGAAGGAGCTGTGCGACATAAACGAGAGCAGGTAGGCGGGTTTCTACATCTGGAAGATGACGTCTATTCAGATTTTGCGCCAGTCGCACAAGAGCGATGCTAGCAGCGCCACTATAAGGATGCAGATCAGGTCTGCTTTAAATGTAAGTTTCAACGGCCGTGAGCATTAGTTATCTTTGAGACTGGATGCGGTTAGTTTATGTTAGTCCAGGAACGCCTTAAGGCCACATAGTGCTACGAGAAGGTGGATGTTCCTTCTGCAGAAAGACTCGGCAGGAATGTAGCCACTGTGCATGATTGCTGGCAGCAATGGTTACGAGTTAGTACGGTCGCAAGAAGACCGGGGTTTGGACTGCCACGTGGCATTACCGAGAGAGAACAACGTCGTGTTCGGCGTATGGCATATCGTACTACATCCGTAGCAGCAATTTGAGCATCAGTTGGCATCACAGTGACACAGTGAAGTGTTACAGATTGGTTACATCAAGGACAGCTCCGAACGAGACACCCTGTAGCGGACACTCCACTGACCCCGAACTGCCGTCGTTTCTGACTTCAGTGGTGTCAAGTAAGAGATAATTGTAGGGCTGCGTGGAGGTCTGATGTGTTTTCTGTTGGAAGTTGCTTTTACCTCACTGTCAGTGATGGCCGTGTGTTGGTTACGAGGAGCCAGATGAGGGGTGTAACCAACTACTCAGCGAGCTAGACACACTGGGCCTACAATGCGGCAAGACGCAGTCGGTGCCTTCGCTGCGCAGTGCCGATGGTACTGTTACCGACGACTGTGCCGCTAAAGCGGAGTTATTGAACGCAGTTTTCCGAAATTCCTTCACCAGGGAAGACGAATGGAATATTCCAGAATTTGAAACACGAACAGCTGCTAGATTGAGTTTCTTAGAAGTAGATACCTTAGGGGTATTGCTTCATATGGGCAAGTCTTCAGGTCCAGATTGTATACCGATTAGGTTCCATTCAGATTACGCTGATACAGTAGCTCCCTACTTAGCACTCATACACAACCGCTCGCTCAACGATAGATCTGTACCTACAGATTGGAAAATTGCGCAGGTCGCACCAGTGGTTAAGAAGGGTAGTAGGAGTAATCCATCGAACTACAGACCTATATCATTGACGTCGGTTTGCAGTAGGGTTTTGGAGCATATACTTTATTCAAACATTATGAATCACCTCGAAGGGAACGATCTATTGATACGTAATGAGCATGGTTTCAGAAAACATCGTTCTTGTGCAACACAGCTAGCTCTTTATTCGCACGAAGTAATGGCCGCTATCGACAGGAGAACTCAAGTTGATTCCGTATTTCTAGATTTCCGGAAAGCTTTTGACACCGTTCCTCACAAGCGACTTCTAATCCAGCTGCGGGCCTATGGGGTATCGTCTCAGTTGTGCGACTGGATTCGTGATTTCCTTTCAGGAAGGTCGCAGTTCGTAGTAATAGACGGCAAATCATCGAGTAAAACTGAAGTGATATCAGGTGTTCCCCAGGGAAGCGTCCTGGGACCTGTGCTGTTCTTGATCTATATAAACGACCTGGGTGACAATCTGAGCAGTTCTCTTAGGTTGTTCGCAGATAATGCTGTAATTTACCGTCTAGTAAGGTCATCCGAAGACCAGTATCAGTTGCAGAGAGATTTAGAAAAGGTTGCTGTATTGTGTGGCAGGTGGCAGTTGACCCTAAATAACGGAAAGTACGAGGTGATCCACATGAGTTCCAAAAGAAATCCGTTGGAATTCGATTACTCGGTAGATAGTACAATTCTCAAGGCTGTCAATTCAACTAAGTACCTGGGTGTTAAAATTACGAACAACTTCAGTTGGAAAGACCACATAGATAATATTGTGGGAAAGGCGAGCCACAGGTTGCGTTTCATTGGCAGGACACTTAGAAGATGCAACAAGTCCATTAAAGAGACAGCCTACACTACAGTCGTTCGTCCTCTGTTAGAATATTGCTGCGCGGTGTGGGATCCTTACCAGGTGGGATTGACGGAGGACATCGAAAGGGTGCAAAAAAGGGCAGCTCGTTTTGTATTATCACGTTATAGGGGAGAGAGTGCGGCAGATATGATACGCGAGTTGGGATGGAAGTCATTAAAGTAAAGACGTTTATCGTCGCGGCGAGATCTATTAACGAAATTTCAGTCACCAACTTTCTCTTCCGGATGTGAAAATATTTTGTTGAGCCCAGCCTACATAGGTAGGAATGGTCATGAAAATAAAATAAGATAAATCAGAGCTCGAACAGAAAGGTTTAGGTGTTCGTTTTTCCCTCGAACTGTTCGGGAGTGGAATAGTAGAGAGATAGTATGATTGTGGTTCGATGAACCCTCTGCCAAGCACTTAAATGTGAATTGGAGAGTAATCATGTAGATGTAGACGTAGATGTGGGTGTTAAGATTTGAGGCGCGATTTCGTATCACAGCAGGACCACTCTCGTGTTTATCCCGCGCACCCTGACGGGAAATCTGTACGTTAATCCGGTGATTCGGCCGGTTGTGCTGCTATTCACGAACGACATTCTAGGGGTGTTTTCCAACAGGTTAACGCACACCCATACACCGCTGTTGTAGCCCACCATGTTCCACAGAGTGTCTACATGTTGCCTTGGCCTTGTTGATTACCAGATCTCTCTCCAATGGAGCATATACGTGTCAATATCGGATGACGATTCCAACACTATCCACAAATAGCATCAACCGTCCTGCAACATGCATGGAACTCCATCGCACACACTTACACCCGGCACCTATACAATACAACCTATGCACTTTTGCAAGTTTGCAGTTAACATTCTGACAGTTACATCGGTTATTAATGTACCAGCATTTCATATTTGTAATGGCTTATCTTGCGCTTACATGTTCTTGGGAACTTGCAATGTTTATCACTTAAAATGTTACCTCATCATCATCATTTAAGACTGATTATGCCTTTCAGCGTTCAGTCTGGAGCATAGCCCCCTTATAAAATTTCTCCATGATCCCCTATTCAGTGCTAACATTGGTGCCTCTTCTGATGTTAAACCTATTACTTCAAAATCATTCTTAACCGAATCCAGGTACCTTCTCCTTGGTCTGCCCCGACTCCTCCTACCCTCTACTTCTGAACCCATGAGTCTCTTGGGTAACCTTGCTTCTCCCATGCGTGTAACATGACCCCAACATCTAAGCCTGTTCGCCCTGACTGCTACATCTATAGAGTTCATTCCTAGTTTTTCTTTCATTTCCTCATTGTGGACACCCTCCTGCCATTGTTCCCATCTACTAGTACCTGCAATCATCCTAGCTACTTTCATATCCGTAACCTCAACGTTGTTGATAAGGTAACCTCAATCCACCCAGCTTTCGCTCCCATACAACAAAGTTGGTCGAAAGATTGAACGGTGCACAGATAACTTAGTCTTGGTACTGACTTCCTTCTTGCAGAAGAGAATAGATCGTAGCTGAGCGGTCACTCCATTAACTTTGCTACACCTAGCTTCCAGTTCTTTCACTATGTTGCCATCCTGTGAGAATATGCATCCTAAGTACTTGAAACCGTCCACCTGTTCTCACTTTGTTCCTCTTATTTGGCACTCAATCCGTTTATATTTCTTTCCCACTGACATT
Source organism: Schistocerca gregaria (assembly GCF_023897955.1). Classification (NCBI taxonomy): domain Eukaryota; kingdom Metazoa; phylum Arthropoda; class Insecta; order Orthoptera; family Acrididae; genus Schistocerca; species Schistocerca gregaria. The sequence goes on from NC_064924.1 coordinate 655,361,143, forward strand.
ACTTTCGTTTTGGAGATACTAATCTTCATACCATAGTCCTTACATTTCTGATCTAGCTCTGACATATTACTTTGCAAACTTTCAATCGAATCTGCCATCACAACTAAGTCATCCGCATATGCAAGACTGCTTATTTTGTGTTCACATATCTTCCTTGAAACTACTCTGAACCATGAACTCAATTCACCGTCAACTCTAACTGCTGCCTGACTATCCATGTAAAGACCTTTAATTGCTTGCAAAAGTTTTCCTCCTATTCCACAATCTCGTAGAACAGACGATAACTTCCTCATAGGAAACCGGTCATATGCCTTTTCTAGATCTATAAAGCATAGATACAATTCCCTGTTCCACTCATAACACTTCTCCATTATTTGCCGTAAGCTAAAGATCTGGTCCTGACAACCTCTAAGAGGCCTAAACCCACACTGATTTTCATCCAATTGGTCCTTAACGAATACTCGCACTTTCCTTTCAACAATACCTGAGAAGATTTTACCCACAACGCTGGTTAAAAAGATACCTCTGTAGTTGTTACAATCTTTTCTGTTTCCATGTTTAAAGATTGATGTGATTACTGCTTTTGTCCAGTCTGATGGAACCTGTCCCAACACCCAGGCCATTTCAGTTATCCTGTGTAGCCATTTAAGACCTGACATTCCACTGTATTTGAAGAGTTCCGACTTAATTTCATCCACCCCAACTGCTTTATTGCACTGCAATCTATTGACCATTTTCTTCACTTCCTCAAATGTCATCCTATTTCCATCATCATTCCTATCCCATTGTACATCCAAATCTGAAACATTACTGATCTTATTTTCACATATATTGAGCAACTCTTCAAAATATTCCCTCCATCTGGCCAAGGCATCCACAGGATTCACCAGCAGTTTGCCTGACCTGTCTAAAATACTTGTCATTTCCTTCTTACCTCCCTTTCGAAGGCTGCTAATTATACTCCAGAATGGTTTTCCAGCAGCTTGACCCAAAGTCTCAACCTGTTTCCGAAGTCTTTCCAAGATTTCTTCTTGGATGCTGCAATTATCTGTTTGGCTTTGTTTCTTTCTTCAACATAACTTTCTCTGTCTACCTGAGTTCTAGTATGTAGCCATATTTGATACGCCTTCTTTTTCCTTTTACAGGCTGCCTTGACTATGTCATTCCACCAAGCTGTTTGCTTCATCCTACTTTTACACACTACTGTTCCAAGACATTCTTTAGCTACTTCTAGTACTGTGTCCCTGTACCTTGTCCATTCCTTTTCCAATGACTGTAATTGACTACATTCAACTAACTGGTACCTTTCTGAGATCGCTATTATGTACTTGTGCCTGATTTCCTTATCCTGAAGTTTCTCCACTCTTATCCTCCTACATATGGACCTGACCTCCTGCACTTTCGGCCTCACAATCCCAATTTCACTGTAGATTAAATAATGATCAGTGTCATCAAAGAATCCCCTGAATACACGTGTGTCCCTCACAGCCTTCCTGAATTCCTGATCTGTTATTATATAGTCAATGACAGATCTGGTTCCCCTGCCTTCCCAAGTATACTGGTGAATGTTCTTATGTTTAAAAAAGGAGTTTGTGATTACTAAGCCCATACTGGCACAGAAATCCAAGAGTTGTTTCCCGTTCCTGTTGGCCTCCATATCCTCTCCAAATTTACCCATAACCTTTTCATACCCTTCTGTTCGATTTCCAATCCTGGCACTGAAATCCCCCATGAGCAGAACACTGTCCTTGTCCTTTACTCTAACAACTACATCACTGAGTGCCTCATAAAAACTATCCATCTTATCTTGATCTGTCCCTTCACAATGCGAATATACTGACACAATCCTAATTTTATTGCTAGGCACTGTCAAATCTATCCACATCAGTCGTTCGTTTACATACCTTACTGCAACTACGCTGGGTTCCATTTCTTTCCTGATGTAAAGCCCTACACCCCTTTGTGCTATTCCTGCTTTGACTCCTGACAGGTAGACCTTGTATTCTCCCACTTCCTCATCTTTCTCACCCCTTACCCGAATGTCACTAACAGCTAAAACGTCCAGCCCCATCTTACTTGCAGCCTCTGCCAGCTCTACCTTCTTCCTAGGGTAGCCCCCATTGATATTAATAGCTCCCCATCTCATTAACATTTGTTTGCCAAGTCGTATCTTAGGAGTCCCTGGTTTGTCAGTTAGAGGTGGGACTCCGTCACCTCCAAAGTTCCGAGGCATTTTGCTCTGATTGTTGCCAGCATCATATTTAAAGTATCGGGTAAGCAGGTTGCTAGCCTTACTTGCCCCGAGTCCCATTGAGTTTTACCCCTAACGGTTGAGGGACTAACCGGTGGATTTGGTAGTCTTTACCGTACGAGCACAAAGGTGACCACGACTCAGAATATGTCCGAGATGCCCAGCCTTATTCCAGAGTAACTGGTATCCCGACTGTCGGGACCACTTACTTGGCCACTCGTACGTTGCCCGTGGTTCATGAACTAGGACATGATTACAGGAAACCACACCATGAACCTACCTAGTATGTTACCTAGACAAAAGTATTCCCAAAATTTCATTACTCTACATTAATTAGTTTTTTGGTGTTGCGATTTTATTCCGTCAGTGCATTACTTTCTCTCTCCTTTCCACTTTATCCTCTACGGAATGACCATGACGTGAAGATCGGAGAAAATCCAGATAGTACAGGATCTCCTCAAAGTCGTTCCTCTATCCGCCATTCGCAAACGGTGGAGGGAAATATTATAATAGAAGAAGAAGTATCCTCTGCGACACACCGTTATGTGGGTTACGGAGAACAGGAGCAGATGTACTTTGTTCCAGTTAAATGATTTGAACACCACTAAACTTTCTGCACGTTAGTAATAAGTTTTCCTCCTCGGATCAAAACGTCCGAAGGGAAGGACAATAAACAGCAATGACATCGTCTGACAACAGACCAGCTATACCTTCTTCGCGTATCTTCTCCATGGCCGCGACCACAGTTGCCGCACCAGAGACGATGTGGGAACTTCTCCGGCAAAACTCTCTCCGAATCCAAGGACTTTGACAATTTTCTATTCCGTTTGTGTCCACGGTCTCTCAGCGATGAGTCACTATTAATGTGATGGGACCTCTGCGTTTCTGAAGAACGCATTTAATGAAGCATTAACTTCTGTGTGTACGAATTCACCGCCAAATCTACGTCCACTTGAGAGGAAAAATCTTTCGTACTGCCTTGAATCGCTACTTTTTATTCTTCTTGTCGTGGAAGCAAATACACTCCTGGAAATTGAAATAAGAACACCGTGAATTCATTGTCCCAGGAAGGGGAAACTTTATTGACACATTCCTGGGGTCAGATACATCACATGATCACACTGACAGAACCACAGGCACATAGACACAGGCAACAGAGCATGCACAATGTCTGCACTAGTACAGTGTATATCCACCTTTCGCAGCAATGCAAGCTGCTATTATCCCATGGAGACGATCGTAGAGATGCTGGATGTAGTCCTGTGGAACGGCTTGCCATGCCATTTCCACCTGACGTCTGAGTTGGACCAGCGTTCGTGCTGGACGTGCAGACCGCGTGAGACGACGCTTCATCCATCCAAAACATGCTCAATGGGGGACAGATCCGGAGATCTTGCTGGCCAGGGTAGTTGACTTACACCATCTAGAGCACGTTGGGTGGCACGGGATACATGCGGACGTGCATTGTCCTGTTGGAACAGCAAGTTCCCTTGCCGGTCTAGGAATGGTAGAACGATGGGTTCGATGACGGTTTGGATTTACCGTGCACTATTCAGTGTCCCCTCGACGATCACCAGAGGTGTACGGCCAGTGTAGGAGATCGCTCCCCACACCATGATGCCGGGTGTTGGCCCTGTGTGCCTCGGTCGTATGCAGTCCTGATTGTGGCGCTCACCTGCACGGCGCCAAACACGCATACGACCATCATTGGCACCAAGGCAGAAGCGACTCTCATCGCTGAAGACGACACGCCTCCATTCGTCCCTCCATTCACGCCTGTCGCGACACCACTGGAGGCGGGCTGCACGATGTTGGGGCGTGAGCGGAAGACGGCCTAACGGTGTGCGGGACCGTAGCCCAGCTTCATGGAGACGGTTGCGAATGGTCCTCGCCGATACCCCAGGAGCAACAGTGTCCCTAATTTGGTGGGAAGTGGCGGTGCGGTCCCCTATGGCAGTGCGTAGGATCCTACGGTCTTGGCGTGCATCCGTGCGTCGCTGCGGTCCGGTCCCAGGTCGACGGGCACGTGCACCTTCCGCCGACCACTGGCCACAACATCGATGTACTGTGGAGACCTCACGCCCCACGTGTTGAGCAATTCGGCGGTACGTCCACCCGGCCTCCCGCATGCCCACTATACGCCCTCGCTCAAAGTCTGTCAACTGCACATACGGTTCACGTCCACGCTGTCGCGGCATGCTACCAGTGTTAAAGACTGCGATGGAGCTCCGTATGCCACGGCAAACTGGCTGACACTGACGGCGGCGGTGCACAAATGCTGCGCAGCTAGCGCCATTCGACGGCCAAAACCGCGGTTCCTGGTGTGTCCGCTGTGCCGTGCGTGTGATCATTGCTTGTACAGCCCTCTCGCAGTGTCCGGAGCAAGTATGGTGGGTCTGACACACCGGTGTCAATGTGTTCTTTTTTCCATTTCCAGGAGTGTAGTACGCTGCCAAGTGCCTGTCCTGAAATTTTTACGCCATTCTTCGCTAATTACAAACACTTGTTCCTAACTTTTAGAGACATGCCGTGCTGTTTCTTCTTTTATTTGATCAATGTTGGTCAGCGAAATACAAAGAACTGTTTACCTTTCATTAGATGCTTTTTGCATTATTGACGTAAACTATCCCCGTCAGTCGTTCGCTATTAAAAATGGATACTACGCGTCTGACAGGTGTAGCCATGAAGTAGTGAAGTTGTCGACTTTTAGATGTGTTACTGATATGCCCCACATCCTACACTCGAGTGAGGTGCCTTTGTGGTATGTCGCTGGGTCGCATCGTGGAGACCAGCAGTTTAATTTACTGTCCGGCAATCCGAAATTAGGTTTTCCGTGGTTTCCCCAAAACGATTAATGCAAACGCCGGCATGTTTCCTTTGATAAGACAACTTCTCTATCTTGCCATAATGGTTCAAATGGCTCTGAGCACGGTGGGCCTTAACATCTGAGGTCATCAGTCCCCTAGAACTTACAACTACTTAAACCTAACCAACCTAAGGACATCACACACATCCATGCCCGAGGCAGGATTCGAACCTGCGACCGTAGCGGTCGCTCGGTTCCGGACTGAAGCGCCTAGAACCGCTCGGCCACAGCGGCCGGCTATCATGTCATAACCGCAAACTTCCTTTCTTCCTTCTTACGGTGAATAAGGGGCAGATAAATGAAAACGAGACAAATGGAAAAAAGTAAATAAACTGTTCATTGTTTCACAAGTAATCGTCGTAACTGTTTTTATCCCACTGTACGATAAGATTGTCAGAGCCGTCATAGAAAAATGTTCGTGGTTGCCAATGGAACCATGAGGGCACCTCTTCGTCCTAAGCAGATAGACCTTTCTTCAGGGCTCCATAAATATGGAAATGGCATGGGGAGGTTCGGGACTCTGCGGAGGATGTCTAAGTGCTTCCCAGTGAAACTTCTGCAGCGTCTTCGAACAACAGACACTCTAGCTCCGGAAAAGTCGGATCTGCTGGAACACGGGCCCGCAGTTAACGCCCAGCGATACGTGGACACTTTGCAAAAATTGAAGGGCGCCATCGTTTCAAACGCCCAAGAATGCTGACTGAATGCAACATTCTTTTGCAAGACAATGCCTGACCATACGTTGCCAAGATTGTTCCGAATACGCTGCAGAAGTTTCTCTGTGGTGATTCCCGATATCTCCCCGGGTGATTTCCATAATTTTAGAACAGTAAAGAAAGACGTTCGTTGCCGTCCATGTGCTTCGGACGAAGAGTTGTACGCTTGGGTACAATCGTGGTTCCATAGACAAGAGCAAACATTTTTCCATGCAACACTGACTTTCATTGTCTCCCAATGGGATAACTGTATTGACAGATATGGCTATCACTTTTCAGTTAATAAACAGTTCTCTTACTTTTTCCGTATGTCTTGTTTTCATTTAAATGTAGTCCGCCTCCGGTAGCTGAGTGTTCAGCGCGACAGAATGTCAAACCTAGAGGCGCGGATTCGATTCCCGGCTGGGTCGGAGATTTTCTCCGCTCAGGGACGGGGTGTTGTGTTGTCCTTATTATCATTATTTCATCCCCATCGTCGCGCAAGTCGCCGAAGTGGCGTCAAATCGGAAGACTTGCACCCGACGAACGGTCTGTAGCGGAGTTTAATTACCCATTTCCCAGCCACCCCGTCCCATTCGTGAACGGTGTCTTGGAAGAATGATGGTCGCTAAACGTCCGCATGAGCTCTAATTTCTCTAACTTTCTCGTCGTGATCAACTCGCGAGACGTGCATGAGAGGAAGTACTATGTTGCCCGATTCTTCGCGGAACGCACTCTCTCGGGATTTCTGCAGTAGGTTAAAGTGCCATGTTACCGGGTACCGTTTTTAAATTTCAAATTACCAGTAAATTAGAAATCTCTAAATTATGGAAAATGTTATATACTGTCGCTAGTGAATATTGCAATAACATCCTTGCAAAAAAATGTTCCGAATATTTTTTCATTCTGTATAGGAGAACAAACAAATATATAATTTTTACCTCCGGAAAATATGTCTGCTAATTTCGGGTTTCCTAATTACGAGTTGTAAATGAACACTACAATTTAATCATCAGTATCATAGACTTCATTTACACAAATGTTTATTTCAAAAGTAAAGAGTGATGCATAACTTTCTGTTACTCTGCAGACGTTTCAACCATAACAAGAAAAATGCTCAGTATTCGTGCTTTTTGATACAGAAGTTACGTTTATATACTTTAAAAGTATCATCGTCGGTACCTGCACAAAGCTCATAACACCAGCGAAAGCAACCGATGCACTCAATCAAGGTCTCTTTAGATGTGTCAGTTGAACACAGATGGTCACAGTAAATCCACTCCTTGTCCTCTTCATATCAACAATGGTCCTGCTGCTTCGTGACTCTCTGGTTCTTTTTTGCGAAGAGCTTTCTCTTGGTACCCCCGAGTGCCGAAGGTGCATCATATGCATCGAATCAAGCTCCTGGAGCAGGTGGTGTCTCTTCTGTAGTCTTGGTACTTACTTTGTTTTTCCGTTTTGCCAGAGGTTCCTTTTAACATGAGATAAGGTCAGCACCAATAATTTACCTGTTGTTGGTGTTGGGTTTGACGGTGGAAGTAAGGAGGCGGACTGCTTTCAAAATAGGAGCCGCTGTGCATGCATTCCATTTAATGAAGTCGACAGTGGCCCTGCTGTGGCTTCTTAGGCCTTATCCGCATTTGTTGCAGGTTGCTGAGGAGGAAAATCCGTAGACGAAGAAACCAGGGGTCACAAGGACAGATCCCACATTTTTTGAAAACAACTGCAGCCACTTCCATTGTTGCGGCTCTGCAATATGCCCAGCCCCCAACATCTTTGTCTCTCAAACACCAGACAGGTGATATCTGGAGTACAATTCGGAACATCTGTTTGTACAAACTGACGTCAAACTTCGGGTACCCTAAATAGTGCAACCCATTAGTACACGCTATTGGGGACCAACCCTTACTCCTATTTAGGCACAACCTAATCCAGGACGACACATTTTATCGAGTAGATAAGAAAGAGCACGATTCAAACTACTGTCTCATATGAAATACTTTGAAAATAAGTTTTACGTGGCTTGATGAAGGACTTTCAATGGAACTCTGTAGAAAATGCTTATCTTGGCCACAACGAAAACACTGATGTGAAGAAGAAACGTTAACAGTACCGGCGACAAATTCACAATGATATATGAGAATGAACTTCACTACTGGTTGTGGGAGAGATCTACGGAGTGCAAAATCAATCAAGGTAAATATTATGCTACATGCAATTAGGCAACCATCCTAAATATAGGCACGTTACCTTAAATCTTTCCGTAATGATCATCGGCTTTCTTGCGGTGTATGCCACTGAAGTTAGTAAGCAGATCCTTAATGCTCTCGCACCGACTGAACGATCCCGTGACGAAACGCGCCGCTCTTCGTTGGATTTTCTCTATCTCTTCTATTAACCAAATCTGGTAAGGCTCCCAGACTGACGGTACCCAAGAATCGACGTTACAAGTGTTTTTCAGTACTTCTTTCGTTGTCGAATTACATTTCCTTAAGATTCTTCCAATGAATCTCAGCCTAGGGCTTGCTTTTCCTATAAGCTTCACCATTACACATTTAAGTCTCTCCAGATTATTACTCCTGGGTATTTTTCGGTATTTACTGTTTCCAGTGATTGAATACCAACCGTGTGATTATACAGTACATATTAATCTACATCTACACCCCGCAAGCCAGTTTACAGTGTGTGGCGGAGTGTACTTTGTGCGACCAGTGTCATTTCACCCTTTTCCTGTTCCAGTCGCGAGCGAACCGCAGGGAGAGCGATTGCTGGCAAGCCTCTGTGTGGGATCTAATCTGTATGAATTTATCTTCCTTGTCTCTTGGCAGAGATACACGTTGGAGGAAGCAACGTATCGGTTGACTTTTCAAGGAATATACGTTCTCGGAACTTTAACAGCAAACAACGCCGCGATACAGAACGTCGCTCTTGCAGATTCTGCAACTGTAGTTGGCTGAACATCTCAGTAGTAGGTTTTTCGCCTATTTATCCGCAAAACGTCACTTTCAGGGACAAAGGTCAGACCTTGCAGCAGGTGTCGATCCGTTGCAGGTCTTCTTGCAATTCGCTACAATCTCTTTGCATTACTACACTACTGGCCATTAAAACTGCTACACCAAGAAGAAATGCAGATGATAAACGGGTATTCATTGGACAAATATATTATACTAGAACTGACATGTGATTACATTTTCACGCAATTTGGGTGCATAGATCCTGAGAAATCAGTACCCAGAACAACCGCCTCTGGCCGTAATAACGGCCTGGATACGCTTGGGCATTAAGTCAAACAGAGCTTGGATGGCGTGTACAGGTACAGCTGCCCATGCAGCTTCAACACGATACCACAGTTCATCAAGAGTAGTGACCGGCGTATTGTGACGAGCCAATTGCTCGGCCACCATTGACCAGACGATTTCTATTGGTGAGAGATCAGGAGAATGTGCTGGCTAGGGGAGCAGTCGAACATTTTCTGTATCCAGAAAGGCCCCATACAGGACCTGCAACATGCTGGCGTGCATTATTCTGCTAAAATGTAGGGTTTCACAGGGATCGGATGAAGGGTAGAGCCACGGGTCGTAACACATCTGAAATGTAACGTCCACTGTTCAAAGTGCCGTCAATGTGAAGAAGAGGTGACCGAGACGTGTAACCAATGGCACCCCATACAATCACGCCGGGTGATACGTCAGTATGGCGATGACGAATATACGCTTCGAATGTGCGCATCGCGATGTCGCCAAACACGGATGCGACCATCATGATGCTGTAAACAGAATTTGGATTCATCCGAAAAAAATGGAAGTTTGTCATTCGTGCACCCAGGTTCGTCGTTGAGTACACCATCGCAGGCGCTCCTGACTGTGATTGAGCGTCAAGGGTAACCGCAGTCATGGTCTCCGAGCTGATAGTCCATGCTGCTGCAAGCGTCGTCGAACTGTTCGTGCAGGTGGTTGTTGTGTTACAAACGTCCCCATCTGTTGACTCAGGGATCGAAACGTGGCTGCACGATCCGTTGCAGCCATGCGGATAAGATGCCTGTCATCTCGACAGCTAGTGATACGAGGCCATTGGGACCCAGCACGGTGTTCCGTGTTACCCTCATGAACCCATCGATTCCATATTCTGTTAACAATCATTGGATCTCGACCAACACGAGCAGCAATGTCGCGATACGATAAACCGCAATCGCGATAGGCTACAATCCGACCTTTATCAAAGTCGGAAACGTGATGGTACGCATTTCTCCTCCTTACACGAGGCATCACAACAACGTTTCACCAGGCAACGCCGTTCAACTGTTGTTTGTGTATGAGAAATAGTTGGAAACTTTCCTCATGTCAGCAAGTTGTAGGTGTCGCCACCGGCGCCAACCTTGTGTGAAATCTCTGAGAAGCTAATAATTTGCATATCACAGCATCATTCTTCCTGTCGGTTAAATTTCGCGTCTTCATGGTGTAGTAATTTTCGTGGCCAGTAGTGTTCCTTCTTATAGACAATTGCAATCATTTGACAACAGCATCATGGAGCTTCCTACGTTATCCATTAGATCATTTAAATATACCGTAAACAGTAACTGCCGTCTCACACTCCCTTGGGCTACTCCTGAAATTATCTTTGCCTCTCTCGATTTTGTTCCGTCAATAGCGACGTGTTGAGCTCTGCCCTCTTATAAGTCCTGAAATGGCTCAAATGTCTCTGAGCACTATGGGACTTAACATCTGAGGTCATCAGTCCCCTAGAACTTACAACTACTTAAACCTAACGAACCTAAGGACAGCACACACATCCATGCCCGAGGCAGGATTCGAACCTGCGACCGTAGCGATCGCGCGGTTCCAGACTGAAGCGCCTAGAACCGCTCGGCCACACTGGCCGCCGGTTCCTGAAATCAGTCACAAATCCAGTCCGATAAAGGGTGAGCCGGTACTTTGTGCCCTAAACGCAACTGTGTAACTGTACTGAACACCTTCCTGATGTGAAGGAACACGGCATCAACATGGGCATAGAACTATGGGTCTCATGGACTAATAGAGTAAGCTGAGTTTCGCAAGATCTCTGTTTGCGGAATCCATGTCAATTTTTAAATATGAGGTTTTCGTTTTCCAAAAAGTCCTAGTAAGTAGGCAGAAAACATGTTCCAGACGTCTACGAAATATTGGCAACAGCGAAATGGACCTGTAATTACCAACATCTCTCCCACGACCGTGTGTGAAAACAGTGAAAACAACAATGACTTACGCTTTTTCCAGTCAGTTGTTACCCTTCGTTGCTCCGTTGACCTACGATAAACTAACGCTAAGGGGGAACAAGTTCTTTTTGCATGATTTCTGTATAACCTCACAGGTATCTCATCCATTCAAGATATCTTTCCAGTATTTGGCGATTATAGGTGCTTTCCTAATCTGCGATCAGATATCTGCTATTTCGGCGTTCCTGTGATTTTTTATGGAAGGAACCGCATTATGCTCTACCGCGGTGAAAAAGTTTAGGAAGACCGAATTCAGTATTTCGACCTTCTCTCTGTCATTCTCCATTTGGCTTTTAGTGTGGTTACTGAGGTACCAATAAATTATTTCCATCTGCTTTTGAATTTACATACCACAAACTCTGGAATAATTGCTGCACAGTTTAGGAGCGTATGTGTGAGTGTGTGTTTGCATGTATGAGATAGATAGATAGATAGATAGAGAGAGAGAGAGAGAGAGAGAGAGAGAGATAGAAAGAGAGATGCAAGGTGGCAACCTACGAGGGTCTTTCAATAAGTAACGCCCTACATTTTTTGTTTCAGAACATATTTAATGTGTTAAGAGTCAGAATTAGATGGCTATATACATCATCATGCCTTATCCATGTCCTATTTTTCTACGTAGTCTCCATCACGTTCTATGGCCGTACGCCAACGTTGTGGAAGGTCATGTATTCCCTGCTGGTAAAGGGTCTTGTCCTGTTGACGTAGCCATGTTTTCACAGCACCACTGACACTCTCGTCATGTTCAAAGTGTGTTCCCTGTAGAGAATCTTTAAGTGGCCGAAAGAGATGGAAGTCCGGTGGTGCCAAGTTTGGACTGTAGGGTGGATGAGGCAAATGATGTCCATCCCAATTTGGCGATGTGTTCCCGCGTTCTCACACTTGTGTCTGGGCGTGCATTATTGTTTTGAAGCAAGATTTCTGCTGGATTCTTCTCCGAACGAACGCGTCGGAAACTGTTCTTGAGTTTATTCGGAGTGTTTAATTATGCTTCTGAATTGATGGCTGACCCTCTTGGCATCACATCCATGAGAATAACGCCATTACAATCCCAGAAGACTGTCACCATGACTTTTCCGGCGGAGGGGAATGTCTTGAATTTCTTCTTTTGTGGTAAATGAGGATGATGCCATCCCATGGACTGCATTTTTGTTTCCGGCCCAAAGTGGTGCACCCAGCCTTCTTCCACCGTAACGATTCGTGACAGAAAGGCTTCTCCGTCGGTCTCAAAACGCTCCAACAACTCAGATGAAATGGCCTTTCTTTGAATCTTGTGATCTGCGAGCGTTCGTGGGCCCTCTCGCGAGCACCACTTCGAATATCCGAGAGTCTCGATCATCGCAGACGCACTTCTCAGCTGCCCGACAACTGTAGAGCCAACTGTCGAGTTGTGATGCGCCGGCCGGCACGAATAATGGCATCCGCGCTATTCAGCATGTCTGGAGCAGTGGCTGTGACTGAACGTCCCGAGCGTGACTGATCACGGATCTCTGTTTCTGCATTTCCTGAGGCTGTAACTTTCTTTACCCGTCGCCCAACTGTACTCCTATCAAGTGCAGCATCGCCGTACACTGCACACAAACGTTTATGGATGTTCACCGCGGTTTCTTTTTCTGCACACAAGAGTTCAATAACAGCACGCTACTTGTAATGTGAGTCGTATGTAGACGCCATTTTGACGCTGTACTACGTCTCTGCCATCTGCCAGAACGGTTCGAAACTTCACCGGCGCACAGAACAAACATCAAATGTGAAGCACTGACAAGGACGTTTGTCTGTGTATATTAATGGCTTAAAAAAAAGTGGGGCATTACTTATTGAACGACTTTCGTAGATTTACATGTGACCTCACCCAGTCCGGTTTCTCAACAGAGGCCTGGATTGCGTAGTCATGTGTCATTAAGCTCCTAAGAACCACATTGAATTCCGAGTTCAGTAAATAGTTCATTTGCGTATCGCTTCTCGGTAACAAATGTAATTCGGAGGTCGCTTCCCAGAGAGAGAAAGAAAGACCTGTTAGAGGATAATTAGTAAGGAGATCCTGTTTTGCATCCGAGATAAATATGACCATAACCTTTCCGCCACTGCTTTAATTGCTGCTTCGTTTTTGATTTGAAGTGCTTGACAACAAATTGACACAAAACCAGTCGAAGTAAGGAAAGAAGGAAGCCTAGGAGGATGAGATCATTAGTGACATAGGACAAACTCAGGCTGAGAAAAGGAATCTGACTGTATCCTTTTCAAGGGAATCTTCCCGACATTTGGGTTAAGTAATGTAGGGAACTCACAAAAAATTTAGTTCTGGTGGGCGGGATGGGGATATGGACCGCAGTCCTCCCGAATGGTGGTCCAATGCCTTACCAATCAGCCACCACCCCCATTGAAAGCAATCGACCTACTTTTGTTTCAAACCGAGCAATCGTTCTTGGGAAACGCGCTTTCGCATTTGCCTTCTGGTAGCATTTAACAAGTGCAGACCCATCCTGTACAGATCATCTAATAGCTGTTTCTAGCTATACTGTCTACCTTTAATCGCCAATTGTCGCATTGTATTGGGCATTTTCTTGATGTTTTTAGCTGTGGTTGCAATCTTGAGAAGTCCTTAACTTGTTCCAATCCATTTGTTCCATTCATTTGTTCTTTTTATAACAATTGGAAAGGATTTAGTAGACCATTTCAAACCTAATTATAAATTTTCCTCCGCCATAAACCGTCATTTCGTGTAGGCGTGCGTTGGTAAGGAAGTGGTAGCATAAATAATGTTCAAGTGATTTTCATGAATTAATGCCTGCCGATGAGCACTGGTGGTTCGTAACGTGTCAGTAATAAATGAATGCCGTAAGATGAACATAGAGGCTGGTTACGGCACATGTTTACATCTTTTATAATAACACAATCACGGAAAACAATCTGCCAACATGGCAGAGGAAGTAACAGATGCATCTTTAATCGCGGACTGCATTTACACAGCATCTAGATATTTTATGAAACTATCTCGTCCAGCTTCTGCTAGTGAAGAAACTTCAACACTTGGAAATAACTTCAATACTTAATAATTGGTTCCCTGCAAATTGGCATAAGGTTTGACCACAGCCATAGACATAATATAGAAGGGTAAACCAATAAACCGAAGAAAAAATTCTAAATTCTGAGGTGTTTATATTGATAAAAACCTGAACTGCAAGTCACGTGTTACAGACCTTATTTAAAATCTAAGCTTGTGTTAGTGTAAGTCAGATTTTGGGAATAAAAATGTCAAAAAGCTTACTTGCTTTTCCTATTTTTATTCACTAATATCTTTTTGTTGTGGACTTCCGTCCAAAGACCGGTTTGATACACTTCTCCATGATAGTCCGTCCTGTGGAAGCATCTCCATCTCTGCATAACCCCTGCAAAGTACAGGTAGGTCCATTTAAACCTGCCTGCTGTAGTCACTTTTACCACCTCATTCCCTTCAACATCAAACTGACAATTCCTTGAGGCCTCAATTTGTCTCCTGTCAACAGATCCCTTCTTTATTCAAGTTGCACCACAAACGTCTTTTCTATCGCATTAGATTCAGTAACTCTTCATCAGCTGTCCCATGTATCCACAGAACCTTCAGCATTCTTCTGAAGCAACATATTTCAAAAGCTTCTTGTCTATGCTGTTTATCGTGCAAGTTTCACTACCATACAAGGCTACACTGCAGAGAAATACATTAGAAGCCTTCCTAGTACTTAAATTTATATTTGATGTTAACTTTTTCTCCAGGATCTCATTTTGTGCTATTGGCTACCTTCATTTTGTATTATCACTGCTTCACCCATCTTCAGTGATTTTGTTGCCCAAACAACAAAACGGAAATGTTTTGTGCCATCATATTGTGAGGTAATTCGTCATTGAGGAAATAAGTGTTTGCTGCACAAAAACGTGTATTTGGGATAATGTGTGGTTCGCACTGTAGAACCTCTTGTAGACAACTCTTTATCGCAATACCAAGGGGGAGGGACACTTTACACTCACCTTTTCAAAATATTGTAATCTAGCCAGGTATTTTTTATTTTAAAATTTTCAAAAAATATTTATTATTTCAAATGAAGTCTTCTATGAGATTACATAAATTTTGTAAATTTTCCGTTAATGTAATTTTTAGTAGTAGGTGCGCCTTTCCACAGTGAATGTCAGGATCCTTCTTGCAGATAAGTATCTAAAAAAAATATTGCGAGTAGAAGTAAACGAAAATGAACGATTTGTTTTAAAATTTTCTTTGAGGTTGTCATCAAGTATCCATATCCCCTCGGTAGAACACGTTATTGAAAGTGCGTTGGTATTGCCAAGAGTGTGCTGAAACGTATTTTCATGTTCTGGGCCCTACTTACACGTCATTGGCTCTTTAAAAAGTATGTAGTATAATTTATCAACATTTATCAGATTAGATTGTTTTTACTTTTCTTAGGGTGGGCATTTAGTATCCCCTTTTCCTCCCCCCTCCCCTCCCCTTGGTAACACATGTTATAGAAATAGCGTTGATACTGCTAGGGTTAAAAAGTTGTGCTACTGGCAACAGCCTCACCATAAATTTACTCCCCTGCGAAGGTTGCAGTCAGCAATCCATCACAAGCAGCAAACATAGCAAGATTCATGAATATAAGACTATTTGGAGAAATCACGTACACTTTCCATCACTTAGCCTTAAATGGCATAAAAAAGTGAGGTATTCATCCATAAAAATCTTCCACAAACTAGCCAGTGAGCAAGAGTGTCCGCAGAAATTCATGCAGATAGGAGAGGGCAAAACTCTTGAACTGTCATTTTTTATATAAATGAGTTCGTGAGTTTCGAAATATGTGATGCCCCAAGAATCAGGTTTTATAGGTGATACATAAAACTAATTATATCCCAGAGAACTGATAGTTTTCTGCTCAATATTTATTACGGGTAGATTAGTTTTGAACCTAAAGAGATAAAGAACTTGTTGCGGAATTTTGACATTTTTTCGAAAAGAAAGAAGCAATCGACCTCCACCGGAAAATCTGTACTGTGAAATGTGGGCAAAAAACCGCAAATTGGCTTCATAAGAAGAAGAACAACACGAAAAGTGCAACAGGAGCGTAATATTTAAGAAATTGTCCACGCAACCTGCCACTGATGATGCCTCGCAGAAAATAAAGGCGAAACGCGTATGGCACTAAAATTGTGTTTTATTCAGTTGCTGTCAGACGGTCTATAAGTAAAAATTATCAATACACCGTAATATTACACACAACTGGGGAAGACAGGACTACATAAGTTGAAAATTAATTCATGTTCCTGATTCAGACGTCGAGTAGTTCCTCTCAATGATCGATTCAATCGATATGCTAATGGATGATGCAAAACAGTGGCAGAATAATAATAACAACCAATATTATGCTAAGAACAACGGTGGTAACAACTCGTGGAATAGTGGTAACCAATTTAATAATCATTCTGGGGAATTCAGCCGTAATAACGGTAATTCCAAGAATGGTAATAATTATTTTGGTCACTCCCAAATTAAGAATCAGAAAAGGATCTCGAATTATCGATATTAGAAAGGGAATGTGGTGGAAACCAACAATCATGTGCCAGGAACGAAAAATTTTCAGCGGGTTATTGTTGTAACCATTAATAGCAAGAGAAAGTATGGGGGAAGAAAACATTGAACCCTCAATATTAAGATAATAGTTGTAAAAATAGTTCAAATGGCTCTGAGCACTATGGGACTTAACTTCTGAGGTCATCAGTCCCATAGAACTTAGAACTACTTAAACCTAACTAACCTAAGGACATCACACACATCCATGCCCGAGGCAGGATTGGAACCTGCGACCATAGTGGTCGCGCGGTTCCAGACTGAAGCGCCTAGAACCGCTCGGCTACTCCGGCCGGCGATAATAGTTGTAGTAACAATTACGTTCCTATGAATCAACGGAATCGATCGAATTGGGGAAACTGTCTGATGCATAATGTAAGTTGGGCAAATTCAAACCTTTATCAGGTGAAAGAGGTGGAGTTACAAATAATTCGTATCCAAAGCCGGGGAACGAAATTCATGTAGTTGAGGTCCACGAGCAGCCGAGGAACCAAAACGAAAGTTGGTCAAACTAATGCCAGTCATTTTAGGTCTTCCTCGGGTCGTGAGCTAATAAATATATTGCACTACAATAAGGAGAGAGATATTCGTGAGGATCTTATGTTAGAACCGAGACAGGAAACAAACGAGAGTGGATGCATTTTACAAGCAATTGTAGAGGCAAAAATCAATGACGTACCGATAAACATGCTCATAGACACAAGAGCTAGTTAGCTTAATGACAATGAGTTGTCTAAACATGGTTAGTAAGCAAAGAAAGATACTCACCTTACCGTAACGGGCTGCGCGGTGTCAGGAGCGTTTATCGCAAAGGCGCAACGCATTATTAAACAGATACCGGTGACGGTAGAACTACAAGGTGTAGACAGTTGAATGCACTTTCTTAGTAGTATCTCGGATGTCAATGCCGTGTATTTGGGGGATGGGTTTTTTGTGTGCCAGCGATGCAGTAATAGATTTCAAGGGCGGTGTATGTACTTTCATGCTTAAAACTCATTAGAGGTAACTATATTAAAGAGAGAACATATTTTGGGAAAATATTGCCAAAATGTAACTGTTGACTATCTAACTGTAAACGCTTTACATTTGGAAAGTATTTCTTGTGAGGAACTAAACGATGCTGAGATAAATGTGTCAAGCGTCATGGAAAAGGTACGTGAATAGGAATGGCTGTCTACCGAACAACAAGACGAGGTGCAAAAAGCTTTGCAACGATATATGCTCGTGTTTAATAAGAAACCAGGCGTTACTAAAGATACTGGATATTGCATTCAAACGTATCCACACTCTACGTTTTGTAAACCCACTTATTCGGTTCCCTGGTCAAAAAGAGAAGCCATGTCCAGAGAAATAAAAAAGATGATAGACTGGGGAATAATTGGAACTTCGACTTGTGAATATTCGAGTCCATTGTTAGCAGTAACTAAACCGAACGGCCATATTCGGCTAGTTCTTGACGCTCGCGACATTAACAAAATCATAAAACCCGTAAGAACCAGCCCTGAAAACTTGGTAGAACTGTTGCAAAAAATTCACAGGCCGAAATTTTTAACCTCCCTAGACCTCCAAAGTTTCTACTGGCAGATGAAAATCTCAAAAGAATCCAGAAAATATACAGCATTTATTTTCGTGGGACGGAGTAACAGCATGTCATGTGTATGTGGGCGATCAGCTGATGACCACGGAGACCTGGAGCGAGCATATCGAGCTAATTGATCGAGTGTTTAGTAAATTTCTTGAATATGGAGTCACGATTAATTTAACAAAATCTAAATTTGGTAGGAATCAGATAAAATTCTTAGGACATAACGTAACGCCCATGTTACCGGTGACTATTTGGTTAATATAAGAAAACCAGGAATGCTTGTCTTATCCAACATTGGATAAATGTTATCTCGGATCACTTTGTCTCGTCCGGGTTTTAATCTTCGTAAAGCATATATTTTGAATTCTTTATTTAGAGTTTCATGCTTCGTAGATTAAATGATCATCTGATAGTCTTTCATTTTGTTCTTTCCGTGGAATAGATGTTGTTTGTTCCCTAGTATTTCTGTTGGTCAAACTTTCAATAGTGTTAATATTTTGTTGCCAGTAGCTACCGTCAAGGTCAGAATAACAATTATTTTATATCTTTTGCTGTCAAAAGGGATGTCATTAGGGGCTCTATATTTAGGGTGTTATGTATGCCCTGCGGATGATGAAGTGGGTACGTGACTTACCACTTCAATGACCCTAACCAGGTGAAGTCTCTTTTTAGAGTCCATACACATACACATGCTAAAAATCAAAATCATTAAAGTGTTCTTTTTACATCAATAATGAACCTAGATTTCATGTTCCTTAAATATTTCATTACTTCATTTTAATATAACACTTATATCTTCGGCGCATTGCCGCTGCAACCGCAGCAGACCTTGCGAAGCTGCGAACATGGCCCAGTTCGATGCCAGTGTCTTCTTATCGACCGACCAAGACGAAGCTGCAACAGCATCGAACCGTATACGGCAGTGAGTGCGATCCGATTACGCCCTCTAGTCTGGTTGCTCTCGTTGCTCAGTAGCTGCTCAATCATCAGACTGTACCAACATGTCAGCACAATCCATCCGGAGATATTCTTCATCACCTCTGTTGAGTGTGCTGAAACATATAAATCACTTCTCTTTTCGTGGTAAGTACTTTAGTTAATACTTTCACTGTCACACATGCACTGTCAGTTTGTGAAGACACACAACACTTTTTAAACCGGTACCGTTCCTTTGTTCCTACCAGTTAGCTTTTACTTTTTCAACCATGACTGATTCAGTCGTTTACTTCATATTCACTTTCATTCATCTCTTAGCATCTCACTCCTCAAAACAAGTGATTTTGTTAAATACATTCCCCTATTCTTGAATGACTATGGTAAGGTCTTTCACTGTGTTCGAATGAGCATTCTAAACTAGTACCTTGATAAACAAATTATATTGGGGCTTGTCAACATATAAACATAAACTGTTAACGTGACAACATCAACATAACAGTTTCTACTTAACTAAACAAAGATAAATGAATGCTGTTGTTGTTGCCTTCAGTCCTGAGACTGCTTTGATGTAGCTCTCCATGCTACTCTATCCTGTGCAAGCTTCTTCATCTCCCAGTACCTACTGCAACCCACATCATTTTGAATCTGCTTAGTGTATTCATCTCTTGGTCTCCCTCTACGATTTTTACCCTCCACGCTGTCCTCCAATACTAAATTGGTGGTCCCCTGATGCCTCAGAACATGTCCTACCAACCGATCCCTTCTTCTGGTCAAGTTGTGCCACAAACTCCTATTCTCCCCAAACCTATTCAATACTTCCTCATTAGTTATGTGATCTACCCATCTAATCTTCAGCATTCTTCTGTAGCACCACATTTCGAAAGCTTCCGTTCTCTTCTTGTCCAAACTATTTATCGTCCATGTTTCACTTCCATGCGTGGCTACACTCCATACAAATACTTTCAGAAATGACTTCCTGACACTTAAATCTATACTCGATGTTAACAAATTTCTCTTCTTCAAAAACGCTTTCCTTGCCATTGCCAGTCTACATCTTATATCCTCTCTACTTCGACCATTATCAGTTACTTTGCTCCACAAATAGCAAAACTCCTTTATTACTTTAAGTGTCTCATTTCCTAATATAATTCCCTCAGCATCACCCGATTTAATTTGACTACATTCCATTATCCTCGTTTTGCTTTTGTTGATGTTCATCTTATATCCTCCTTTCAAGACGCTATCCATTCCATTCAACTGCTCTTCCAAGTCATTTGCTGTCTCTGACAGAATTACAATGTCATCAGCGAACCTCAAAGTTTTTATTTCTTCTCCGTGGATTTTAATACCTACTCCGAATTTTTCTTTTGTTTCCTTTACTGCTTGCTCAATATACAGATTGAATAACATCGGGGAGAGGCTACAACCCTGTCTTACTCCCTTCCCAACCACTGCTTCTCTTTCATGTCCCTCGACTCTTATGACTGCCATCTGCTTTCTGTACAAATTGTAAATAGCCTTTCGCTCGCTGTATTTTACCCCAGCCACCTTTAGAATTTGAAAGAGAGTATTCCAGTCGACAGTGTCAAAAGTTTTCTCTAAGTCTACAAATGCTAGAAACGTTGGTTTGCCTTTCCTTAATCTTTCTTCTAAGATAAGTCGTAAGGTCAGTATTGCCCCACGTGTTCCAACATTTCTACGGAATCCAAACTGATCTTCCCCGAGGTCGGCTTCTACTAGTTTTTCCATTCGTCTGCAAAGAATTCGTCTTAGTTATTTTTCAGCTATGGCTTATTAAACTGATAGTTCGGTAATTTTCACATCTGTCAACACCTGCTTTCTTTGGGATTGGAATTATTAAATTCTTCTTGAAGTCTGAGGGTATTTCACCTGTTTCATACATCTTGCTCACGAGATGGTAGAGTTTTGTCAGGACTGGCTCTCTCAAGGCCGTAAGTAGTTCTAATGGAATGTTGTCCACTCCGGGGGCCTTGTTTCGACTTAGGTCTTTCAGTGCTTTGTTAAACTGTTCACGCAGCATCGTATCTCCCATTTCACCTTCATCTGCATTCTCTTCCATTTCCATAATATTGTTCTCAAGTACATCGCCCTTGTATAGACCCTCTATATACTCCTTCCACCTTTCTGCTTTCCCTTCTTTGCTTAGAACTGGGTTTTCATCTGAGCTCTTGATGTTCATACAAGTTGTTCTCTTATCTCCAAAGGTCTCTCTAATTTTCCTGTAGGCAGTATCTATCTTACCCCTAGTGAGATAAGCCTCTACATGCTTACATTTGTCCTCTAGCCATCCCTGCTTAGCCATTTTGCACTTCCTGTCGATCTCATTTTTGAGACTTTTGTATTCCTTTTTGCCTGCTTCATTTACTGAATTTTTATATTTTCTCCTTTCATCAATTAAATTCAATATTTCTTCTGTTACCCAAGGATTTCTACTAACCCTCGTCTTTTTACCTACTGGACCCTCTGCTGCCTCCACTACTTCATTCCTCAAAGCTACCCATTCTTCTTCTGCTGTATTTCTTTCCCCCATTCCTGCCGTTTGTTCCCTTATGCCCTCCCTGAAACTCTGTACAACCTCTGGTTCTTTCAGTTTAGCCAGATCCCATCTCCTTAAATTCCCACCTTTTTGCAGTTTCTTCAGTTTCAATCTACAGTTCATAACCAATAGATTGTGGTCAGAGTCCACATCTGCCCCTGGAAATGTCTTACAATTTATACCGTGTTCCTAAATCTCTGTCTTACTATTATATAATCTGATACCTTTCAGTATCTCCAGGGTTCTTCCATGTATACAACCTTCTTTCATGATTCTTAAACCAAGTGTTAGCTATGATTAAGTTGTGCTCTGTGCAAAATTCTACCAGGAGGCTTCCTCTTTCATTTCTTATCCCCAATCCATATCCACCTACTACGTTTCCTTCTCTCCCTTTTCCTACACTCGAATTCCAGTCACCCATGACTATTAAATTTTCATCTCCCTTCACTATCTGAATAATTTCTTTTATTTTATCATGCATTTCTTTAATTTCTTCGTCATCTGCAGAGCTAGTTGGCATATAAACTTGTACTACTGTAGTAGGTGTGGGCTTCGTATCTATCTTGGCCACAATAATGCGTTCACTATGCTGTTTGTAGTAGCTTACCCGCATTCCTATTTTCCTATTCATTATTAAACCTACTCCTGCATTACCCCTATTTTATTTTGTGTTAATAACCCTGTAGTCACCTGACCAGAAGTCTTGTTCCTTCTGCCACCGAACTTCACTAATTCCCACTATATCTAACTTTATTTATTTTATTTATTTATGCATTTATTTTACCTGGCAAGATTAGGGCCTTCAGGCCCTCTCTTACACCTAACCAGGCATACTCAGATTGAACGAGTTACAGTTTCTAAATAACATTAAGGACATTTAACGTATTATGCAGTATTGATGTTAAACAAAAAAATTGAGGTTATAACAGTAGTACAATGATGATTATAACAATAACAATAATTATAACAATCAAGAATGATAATAATAATAATAATAATAATAATAATAATAATAATAATAATAGTGACTATGTATATGAAAGTAAACATACTTTTCTTTTGTGAATGTCAGTCCCATTGTTAGTTGGGAATTTTCTCGTTATATTCTTGCAGCTTGTGAGTTATTCTCATCGAGCAGAGACATAAGACGATAGAATGGGGTAAAAGAGATATATAAGAGGTAGATAGGTTAGAGGAAGAGAAAAAGATTGGTAAAATTCGAATCTGTGATGGAGAGGAGAAAGAATGAGATGAGAGGGGCACAACAATGGTGGCTATACCGTCCCTAATATGTAAGTTTTGAGTTCCCTTTTGAATGTTGAGTAGTTCTGGATAAGACGCAGATCACAGGGGAGCGCGTTCCATAGTCGTATGGCTGAGATGGAGAATGACACGGAGAAAGATTTTGTGTTATGTGAAGGTACAGCCAAGATGACAGACGTATCCGATCTGGTATTGCGATTGTGGAATGATGATAGGTGTTTAATGTGAGAAGATAAGTATTGGGGGCACCAGTGGCTAAGAAATCAATGAAGTAAGCACATCGTGTGGAGATCGCGTGCCTTATGTGGGCGTATCCAACCTAGCTGGAAGTATGAAGGACTGATATGATCATACAACCGAATATTGCACACGTATCTAACGCAAGCATTCATCACTAGCTCGAGGCATCTAGAATTTTCACTATTTGTGCCGTGTTGAACTACATCGCAGTAGTAAAGATTAGGCAAGACTAGTGCTTGGACTAATTTTTGTTTAACATGGGTTGGAAATATTTTTCTAAATTTTTGAATTGCATGTAGGGAGGAGAGCGATTTCCGGCAAGCTGTGACTGTTTGTTCTTCCCAGTTTAGGTGTTCATCCAAGATTATTCCAAGGTCTTTTACTGTTTTTTGGTATGGTAGTTGGGTACCATTGAGGAGTATTTTAGGGACCGTTTCGCGAAAGTACCGGCTGATTAACTGTGGATGAGATATAAGTGTGACCTGGGATTTCTTGGGGTTTAGTTTCAGACCTAGGTTCTGTGCCCATCGAGAAACAGAGCAAAGATGTGCGTTCATACTCGCTACTGCGCCAGCAATGTTTTTGGGGCTTGCACTTATGTACAGTTGGATGTCGTCAGCATATAGATGATATCTGCAGGAGTGAATCACTGAAGAAATATCATTAATGTACAGTGAGAAGAGTAGTGGACCAAGGACAGAGCCTTGGGGAACTCCAGAGTGCACGCTTTTCCATGATGACTTTTCCGACCCACAAACGACTTGTTGACTTCTGTTTTTGAGGTAGCTGTCGAACCAGTGTATTGCGCTGATTGAGAAATTCAGCTGTTTCATTTTAATTAGTAATATATCGAAGTCAACTGTGTCAAAAGCCTTGCTAAAGTCAAGCAGTGTTAGGATAGTAGCTTCACGTCTGTCCATAGCATGTTTAATGTCATCAGTTACTTTGATTAATGCAGTTGCTGTACTATGGTGCTTTCGAAAGCCTGACTGATATTCGTCATGGATGTTATGAGTTTTGAGGTAATCCGTCAGCTGTTCATGGACGATGTATTCTAGGGCTTTAGATATTGCAGGTAGTATGCTGATCGGCCTGTAGTCACCTGGCGACTTAGGGTTGTCAGTCTTGGGTATAGGCTGGATTAAACTTTGCTTCCACTCAGTAGGATATATACTACTGACAAGAGACAGGTTGAAGATGTCTGTGATAACTGGAATAATAGTGTCTACGACGTTTTTAATCATGCCAATGCTCACTCCATCATTTCCTACTGCCTCGGAAGAGATTCTCATAATTGCCTTGTGTACTGTGCCGGTAGTGACATGTTTTAGGAAAAACTTGTCTCTCGAGAGATTGATATCTTGGGGCTGGTAATTTGTTGCTGCGTGGCAGATTACAGCTGTTGAGAAGAAATCGTTTAATTCTTCTGCAGACGCTTGATAAACAGCGTCATATCTTCGCTTCCCTATACCGAAACTGCGCAGTTTTTTCCACAGTGCAGCAGGTTTTGATATGCCGCATACGTCAGAGCGGGCATGTCTGATTTTGGCATTCCTCACGCTTTGCTTCGTTCTGTTTCGGAGTTTCCTATAAGCTTCGTACGCCTCGGGAGTTGGGTTACGCTTGAAGGCCCTGTGTGCAGCATCACGTTTATTCATTAACTGGCGTAATGCAGTGGTGAGCCACGGAGCAGGAGCTCTCTTTACCTTGACAGTGCGTTGAGGAGCATGTTTATCATACAGTGCAATAATTTTGCTACATAATTGCCGAATTTTTCCGTCTAAAGTCGGTTCATTGCTTATATCATGCCAAGGGATGTCTAAGCAATCCTTTTTAAGAGCGTCATGGTTAACATTTTTTAAGTTTCTGTAGGTTACCAGGTGAGATTTTTCTTTGGTAGTATGCACTGAGTAATTTAAGAATATCACGTCATGAGCAGAGAGTCCCGGAGCGGATGTCTGATTGGCGCGGATTATTTTATCTGGTCGCTTTGTTGCTAACCTATCCATTTCCCTTTTTAAATTTTCTAACCTACCTGCCCGATTAAGGGATCTGACATTCCACACTCCGATCCGTAGAACACCAGTTTTCTTTCTCCTGATAGCGACATCCTCTTGAGTAGTCCTCGCCCGGAGATCCGAATGGGGGACTATTTTACCTCCGGAATATTTTACTCAAGAGGACACCATCATCATTTAATCATACAGTAAAGCTGCATGCCCTCGGGAAAAATTACGGCCGTAGTTTCCCCTTGCTTTCAGCCGTTCGCAGTACCAGCACAGCAAGGCCGTTTTGGTTATTGTTACAAGGCCAGATCAGTCAATCATCCAGACTGTTGCCCTTGCAACTACTGAAAAGGCTGCTGCCCCTCTTCAGGAAACACGCGTTTGTCTGGCCTCTCAACAGATACCCCTCCGTTGTGGTTGTACCTACGGTATGGCTATCTGTATCGCTGAGGCACGCAAGTCTCCCCACCAACGGCAAGGTCCATGGTTCATTTGGGGGGGGGGGGGGGATAAATGAATACAAATTAATAATTGTTGAGAACTTGCTGCTCATAAAATTTCTTAATGAATTAACTAGATCCAACATATCTCCTGTTCCTTATTGGTATCTTTGGGCTTGACCCTTAATACAATTCTCTTCATTTTATTAGGAATCTCCCAAAGTGAACTTATACTAACGTAGCGATATTCTACCGCATGAAATCGTAACGTCAGTAACTCCTTTAGCAAGAACTACTTAAAACTAATTTACTGTCCACTAATTATAAATATGAAATAATCAAAAGAATTCACAAACACTATTGTAGCATATTTCTGCATCATGCCTTCTCCTTTGCGGAATTAACGGCTAAATCGTCAGTCAACTAAAGTATCTTTTTAACTCAATGTGGGCATACACCCACTTTTTCTTCTTGGTTTCTTCACCCTCTAATAAGTAGCTTCATTTATGTGAGATATTAATGATTTTATATGGTCCCTTATAAAGATTATTCCACTTTCGATTTATTTTTCTTAGCTTTGAAGACTTGTGGCTTAACATTATAAGTGACTACTAAGCCCCAGCTTTTAATAAATTGGTGTTTACGAATACTTGTTTTATGTTGCTAGTTCAGATAGACCTTCTTTATCTTTATAATTGCATGACGATCCTTTGGTTCATTTTAACACATGATAAATTATTAAGCCAATTATTAATATACGATTATTAAATAGAACCTCAGTGGGCGAATACCCAGTTGATATATTTGGTAGTCGTTGTACATCTTTTCAAAATCTTCAATTAATTTGATCCACCTATTGTGTTAATTTGGTACAGCAGCAAAACAACTGCACAGCAGCTAACGACACAAACTGCTAGCGACGTACACAAACCGTGCAACTAACTGAAATTTCTGCAGGTAATGAACTATGTCATACTACGCCGTCGGAAAACACCAACTGGTCGTAGTTAAGCCCCAGGCTCTTGACCTCTCAGAGAGTGGGGGCAAGGCAGCATAATAAACATGTTTCATAAGATTTGACAAACGAGGTGACATCAAGGATGATTTGTATCACCATGGGTTAGATATAGAAGATAAAGTCAAGGAAGAACAAATACATGCAATCATTAAGGTCAAAATATTTAACATTGACACACAGTTAATTTTAGATACAGGTTCAACTACAAGCCTAATGTCAAATGAATTTTTTTATTAATTGAATAAGAGAGGCAAGTTCCCAACATTTCTTCTACAAAATCGCAAGGAGCGAACAGCTGCAGGCAGTAAGACTAAATTGGTTAAACATTAGGCACTTACTCCATTACAAACTGAACATTTTCCAGTGAAGTGCAACTTTCTTATAACTGACAAACTTATAGTTAACTGTCTTATTGGCATGGACACGTTTAGAACATACAAAACACAGATTGACATAGGTAAAAGGTAAATGCCACTTTTATGTAAAGGATCAGGTTTTTTGACTTAGTCGAAGCACCTGATGAAAGTAACAAACACAAACCAGAGTCTAATAAAGTTGTACAATATTCTATTCCAGCTATACGTCACAAACAAATTTAATACTGAACAAGAAGAAGCACTGTGGTTAGTTTCGAAACAACAGAGCAGAAACTAAGTGAACCAGAGGTACTAAATGAGGTGCAACGACAAGAACTTTATAACTTGTTATTTAAGTATGCCAGTGTTTTCCGTTAGCATCCAGGAGTATTCAAAGAATATGAATATAAATTTGAAGTCTATCCACATGAAACATTTTGTGAAATGTCATATCCTATTCCGTGGGCAAAACGAAAGGCGGTAAGGGAAGGGATCAATTGTGTGATTAAATAACAATAAATATAACCTTCATTTTCACCTTATTGTAGTGCAATATTACCAGTAAGCAAACCAGATAGTTCTGTGAGATAAGTTCTCGATGCTAGAGGTAACAATAAGATTATAGTACCAGTACACGTAAGGCCAGACAATTTGGACCAACAGCTTCTAAAGTTTTACAATACAAAATATTTCAGTATACTCGATCCCAAAATGTCCTACTGGCAAATAAAACTCCACGAAAAAATTCGAAGATATACAGCATTTGTTTGTGGTAGCCGAAGTTACGAAGTCCGTGATCTACCTTTTGGACTGAACATTAGCTCAGAAGTGTTTATATCTGCACTGGACAAGGTTTTAGGACCAGAGTTGCTTAGCAAAGTCACTGTCTATGTTGACGACCTGCTAATCCACACCCACTTGGTTAGAACATATTGAATAGGTGCTTCAACGATTTGAA
The DNA here is from genome assembly GCF_023897955.1 of Schistocerca gregaria. Lineage (NCBI taxonomy): Eukaryota > Metazoa > Arthropoda > Insecta > Orthoptera > Acrididae > Schistocerca > Schistocerca gregaria. Next base: position 655,389,161 of record NC_064924.1, read on the forward strand.
GATTATGGAGTAACAGCCAGTTTAAAAAAAGTCTAGTTTTGGTCAGAACAAGGCATATTATCTGATCTGCAAAAACTTGATGCCATACGCAATCGTCCAGCTTCAAGGAATAAAAAAGAATTAAAAGTCTTTTTAGGACTAGCTTAGTTTTTTCGTAAATTCGTACCACAATAACTGATAAACAATATGCATTGCTCAACTTGTTACGAAAAAATAGGCTTCTCGTCTGCCCGCACGCTGTCGGCGCCAAATAATGTGGCGTGAGTGTGTCTCGGCTCGATAGAGAAGGTTGTTCGAGTCTGGGTGACACAGGTCGGCGTCCGTCGATCGCGACAACTCCGATCTGTAACTGTTGAAACAAAGTCATCGCTTTATTTGTTTAGTTTCAGATACTATCTCCCTTTAGCAGATATCCGCGTATCGATGGAGCAACACCCATAAGCGGCCCTCGCTTATAATTGAAGCAATGTTGTTCGAAGTATGTCTGTCTTCTTTACTGTTACACACAGCGTCTGCAACTGCTTGGTACCGCAAGAACTCACTTTATCTGAAACAATAAACAAAATATCCTTCGCGTGTTCGCGACGGACTTATAAGCTTACGGGAAACTTGATAACAGTAGTTTTTATGTAAACGTAGGCTTCTGCGGCCGTTGTCACAGTCAATAAAATTCTTCTGGGTTTGAGGTCACAATGTCATCTGTAAAATTTCTCAGTGTGTGTTAGCGCCTTGCAACAGTCGCCGAAACGTCGGAATTTTACAGATGGCAATGCGGCCTCAAACCCAGAAGAATTTTATTGAGTAGTATGCTCAGTTTGTAAATGAATGTTCAAACGTAGATAATATGATATCTGGAATTATAAGTTCCACCATTCAAGCCGATGCCACATTATAGTCTTGCGAGGATGTTGATTTGTGAAGTATTATACCGTCGTTAATGCGTCGCTATGGTGCTAATTCAACAACTCCTACGTCATAAGTCCAGGGATAATGTATTCTCTAAATAACGTACAGAAACCGTCGTAATACAATGTTCAATTAAATGATGTAGACGACACGAAGTATTAAAGTTATAACTGACTTTATTGAACTTCTGAATTACCTAACCACTGCACTGGAAAGCACACCGATCTGTCAATCAAGGAATCGAAGCTACGATTTACATCAGCAATTCTGATATTGACTACAGCTTCCGAGTACACGGCGCACCTATGAATTCTTCATGATTGCGTGTATATGTTTCCTGCTCAGGTCTATTTGTAGAGTTTATGTCGGCGTTTGGTATATTTCTGTGTCCTTCAATGTTCGTGACGGTCACAAATCACGACGACTAAGTCCCAGAACTAATTAAGTATCAGACGAGTTACTTTTCCCTCTGGTATAATATCTGTTCCTTTGTCTGGCTAAACGGTATATGCTCTATCACTTTTCTTCAGAACTTTGACTAATACGTCAAACCATACTTGAAAAATTATAAAATTCCAGATCGCTCTGGAACAGTCTAGTATCGGTCAATAAACGTGCTTCTATCGCGACGTAGACAAGAGAGCGAATTAACATCTCCATTGAAGTTTTTCATTGTAGTCCCAGCGAACTTACAGCTCGATTCGGCTATAACTCTTTTCTTAGATAAATGTTATCTCTGATCACTTTATCTCGTCCGCGTTTTAATCTTCGTAAATCATATATTTTGAATTCTTTATTTAGAGTTTCATGCTTCGTAGATTAAGTGATCATCTGATAGTCTTTCATTTAGTTCTTTCTGTGGAATAGATGTTGTTTGTTCCCTAGTATTTCTGTTGGTCAGACTTTCAATAGTCTTAATATTTTGTTGCCAGTAGCTACCGTCAAGGTCAGGATAACTAATTTTTATATCTTTTGCTGTCAAAAGGGATGTCATTAGGGGCTCTATATTTAGGGTATTACGCTGCCCAAAGGTCGGTGGCGGCACGGTGTAAGACATGGCATTGTTACCGGGCGTCGGCCATTGCTGCGGGTGTCTGTTTCTATTCATGTTCGGCATAGGGCCTTGTGATGGTGAATTGTAATTCGCTCATGTGATGAAATTACCCTTATTTTGGAAATTTCTTTTAAATCGTTTGTTTTTTCCGTTCCCGTTACGTTACTCGTTACCTCTGGGTACGTAATTTTACTGCGGTGTGTGTCAACCTTGCTGTGTGTTTAAAGCCGGCCGGTGTGGCCGAGCGGTTCTAGGCGCTACAGTCTGGAACCGCGCGACCGCTACGGTCGCAGGTTCGAATCCTGTCACGGGCATGGGTGTGTGTGACGTCCTTAGGTTAGTTAGGTTTTAAGTAGTTCTAAGTTCGTTTTAATTGGGTATATGTGCTGCAACGTTCGGACACTCCAGTTGCGTATAAAAGCACATCACCTTGCGTATATCCCACGACAAATCTGATTCTGTGCCTCCGTCCAGTTGCATGGAAATACATGACGAAAAGCACTAATATGTACTACGGGATTCATTCATTTTCCTTCAGTAGTGAATGCAGGAAATTGTCGATGTCACAGCAAACCTTCGTCTGCAAAAATAGTTGATAGACGCATGACATTTGCGGTCGTATTTATGTTGTTATTGTAGTTACCTGTAATTTCGACTGGTAATTGTCCAGGTATCGGAGTCGTGGGTATGTTTACATTTTGCAATCTGCAATTGTCACTAGTACCTGCTGTGGGATTCGTGACAATTTGTGAATAGATACCAACAGGTTGTGGTTTGTTCACTGTAGCCTGTATATTACTTACATGCATATTTCCAGATCGGGTAATATTTCTTCTAAAAGATTGCGGATCCTATTTTCCACGGCTTGTAGGTTAATGTTTACCTTGTACACGATTTCATTATCTTTTTTTCTGAATAGCCATTTCTACTACATCTGTGCATAACTTGCAACCGGTTACTAACTTCTCTGCAATGGTATTACACTTATCTAACGTACCTGCTTCAACTTGACTAATGATATCACTCAGATTTTCATTAATCTTGTCTCTCTCCTTCATAGCACATGCTGAGTCAACTTCTAATGTTGCTACCCATAACGTAAGCTCTTCTACAGCTAGAGGTACACGTTCTAGTCTCTATTTAGTCTGTTAACGACATGGTTACTTTTTTTACTGTCGAAACCAACTGGTTTTGTGTGGCTTCAGTCGTTGTGTTTGCCTCTGTGATTTTCTTTATCTGTTGTTCTACCTTCTGTTTTACCTCCGTAATGTTACTGTTAACTTCAGAAAGTATTTCATGCTTCATTTGTGTTTTCATATCCTTCAATGTTTCGTCGATGTCAGTGCGTAAATTTTGACTAAGTCATCGAATTTCTGAGAGACCGTCTCTTGCAAATCCTTGAATACTTGTTTTTGTTCTTGCTTCATTGCATTTAGATCTTGCGTAACAGTGTTTTGGTGCTATTTTACCGTGTTCATATCTTGTGTCAAATTATCAATTTTGGTATTCATATCTTATTTCATAACGCTGATATTGGTGTTTATGGTATATAATAACTGCCATAGGAGTGCGTCAGTTTTACTACCGTGGTTGCTGCTCGCTGTGCATCCCAAGTTAATGCCGGCCGCTGCGGCCGAGCGGTTCTAGGCGTTTCAGTCCAGAACCGCGCTGCTGCTACGGTTGCAGGTTCTAATCCTGCCTCGGGCATGGATGTGTGTGATGTCTTTAAGTTAGTTAGGTTTAATCAGATTAAGTCTAGGGGACTGATGACAACAGAAGTCCCATAGTGCTTAGAGCCATTTGAACAATTTGAACCCAAGTTAATGTTTGTGTTGTGACCTAGTGGTATTTGTAGCGTGTTGTCAGAAATGTTCAAATGTGTGTGAAATCTTATGGGACTTAACTGCTAAGGTCATCGGTCCCTAAGCTTACACACTACTTAACCTAAATTATCCTAAGGACGAACACACACACACACATGCCCGAGGGAGGACTCGAACCTCCGCCGGGACGTGTTGTCAAGATTCATATTTGGATCGCTCTCCGACGTTACATTCATGAACGAATGTTGCTCTGGGAAACGTGGGATATTGTCTCGTCAATGGTAAACATTGTGTCGTCAAGGTTATTCTGTTCTGGAACGTCGCTATCATTTGTCACTCCTGCTACACTCATCTCTGATCTACTTTAACAATCTGCAGTAGGCATGCATGGCGCTTCAACTTGAATTGCTCGATCTCGCAATTCTACGCCATCTTGGCTGATTGCGTTTACGCTATCGTGATCAACAATGGGCATACAATTTTCGGCCACGTTATATGAATATGACAAAAACAGAAATTTCACAAAAATGTTAAAATTTCATACGCTAATTATTACACTTGAGAAATGTAATTTACGTAATGTCTAAACCTGTTTTACGTCTATTATAATGTGCAAACTATTGTGTCACAATTCTTTATGTTTCACTGGCAATGCGTATCACACCAGTAAAATTCAAGGAAGGGAATAATGAGGAAAAGGTTTCTATCTACATCAACAGAGGCGCTACCAAGCGTAACCACGCAAGTAACTTGCGTAGCCGTTCTACTTTCGCTGCCCCGAACAAAACAGCTTACTATGGAAAATTTTACGTGGGTCCTTTCAAAAATTTTCTCCTCAGTTTTGCCAATTTACGTTACTTACTACCCGTCGTGATTCATGCAAACAGAAAATAAAGGCAATTAGTTTTTATAATTCATAACAATGTCAGAGAAATTTCTTACTATACCAATAGTTAACAAACACTACTCACGATCGGAGCTCTGAAGTCCTGGCACATAGGTCGACAGTTGTAATATAAAAAAACAACTTAAATAAATATAATTATTAAATAAATATAACTGAATATGATTATTAAAATGTCTGTGCTTATCTTAATTTTTCTTGGCGATTGGACTTTGCTTATTTCTTAGTTGAAGGTGCGTGCTGTGGACTCCGGGAACACCGGCGCTTGTCGTAATCACGAAAATCCTCTTACTATAGTTTTCCTCTTCACTTCAATAAATAAAATACTTGATACTGTTTTTAACATCATATTATTCACGTACACATATGATAGAACGAGATCGCAACATTTCATATCTAAAATCGCACATCCTCATCGGCCTTCTACATACGAGAGAGTCTGCGTGTCTCTCTCTAAAAAACGACACTGCACAAAAAAAATGAATGAAAAAAAGTCTTTTCATTTGTCTGAGCCTTACCGCGCATTCATAATTAATATCATTGCTAGTGCTTCCGTTCGATCGGTGTTTCATTTTTGTTTTGTTCTTAAATAAATACACTATGAGATCAAAAGCATCCGGACACTCCCAAAAACATGCGCTTTTCATATTAGGTGCATTGTGCTGTCACCTGTTCCCGGCGGGGTCAGGGATTTTCTGTGCCTCGTGATGGCTGGGTGTTGTGTGATGTCCTTAGGTTAGTTAGGTTTAAGTAGTTCTAAGTTCTAGGGGACTGATGACCATAGATGTTAAGTCCCATAGTGCTCAGAGCTATTTGAACCATTTTTTTGCTGTCACCTGTTGGCAGGTACTCCATATCAGTGACCTCAGTAGTCATTAGACATCGTGAGAGAGCAGAATGGGGCGCTTCGCAGAACTCACGGAATTCGGACGTGGTCAGATGATTGGCTGTCATTTGTGTCATACATCTGTACGCGAGATTTCCACAGTCCTCAACATCTAGGTCCACTGTTTCTTATGTGATAGTGAAGGGAAACATGCAACACAAGAGCTTACAGGCCGACCTCGTCTGTTGACTGACAGATACCGCCGACAATTTAAGAGGGTCGTAATGTGTAATAGGCAGACATCTACCCAGACCATCACACAGGAATTTCAAACTGCATCAGGATTCACTGCAAGTACTATGGCTCTTAGGCGGGAGGTGAGAAAACGTGGATTTCATGGTCTGGATAAGCCACATATCACACCAGTAAATGCCAAATGACGCCTCGCTTGGTGTAAGGAGAGTAAACATTGGACGATTGAACAATGGAAAAACATTGTGCAAAGTGACGAATCACGGTACACAATGTGGCGCTTCGATGGCAGTGTGTGGGTATGGCGAATACAAGCGTGTGTAGTGCCAATAGTAAGATTCGGAGACGGTGGTGTTATGGTGTGGTCGTGTTTTTCATGGAGGGGCTTGCAGTCCTTGTTGTTTTGCGTGGCACTATCACAGCACAGGCCTACAGTGACGTTTTAAGCACCTTCTTGCTTCCCACTGTTGATGAGCAATTCGGAGATGGCGTTTGCATCTTTCGATACGGTTCGTAATGAACGACCTGTGGCGGAATGATTACACGACAATAACATCCCTATAATGGACTGGTCTGCACAGAGTCCTGACCTGAATCCTAAAGATCACCTTTTGGATGTTTTGGTACGCCGACTTCGTGCCATGCCTCACCGACCGACATCGATACCTCTCCTCAGTGCAGCACTCCGTGAAGAATGGCTTTCTATTCCCGAAGAAGCCTTCCAGTACCTGATTGAACGTATGCGAGCGAGAGTGGAATCTGTCATCAAGGCTAAGGGTGGGCCAACACCATATTGAATTCCAGCATTACCGATGTACGGCGCCACGAATTTGTAAGTCATTTTCAGCTAGGTGTCCAGATACTTTTGATCATTTAGTGTGTTAACTTTGCGGCCTCCTGGGGGTCTTTCATCATGTACTTATACACAGCAAACTCCACTGTCCAAGCAATGGAATTACCTGTCCGTTGTAAGTAGTGAAGTGCTCGCTAGATTTAGAAAGGCATGGTGAGCCTAACTGTTCGTAAGTGGCACGATTAAGCAATGTTACTGAGGCACCTGTGTCTAACTGAAAGTTCACACGACGGCCAGCTATTCGTAATGAGACAAATAGTTTGTTAGAACGTCGTTGCACAGTACTATGGCGGGAGGGAGGCACAACCTGAACCCTACTTTTGTCGGAACCTGTTCTAGGTTTTGAAAACACAGCGTTCACTGGATGTGCAGGAGCCTGTTCGTTTTATGAAAGTGGGCAAAATTGGCGTTTTTGTGCCGTCTCAAACAAACTGCTTGGACATGGCCTTTCTTTACACGCGTGTAACACGTTGCATTACGTGATGGATAATCCTGTCTTTTACAGCGAGAAAAACATCTAGGGCAAGACTTCACTAAGTTCACAGGTCTGTTCACCTGTACAAGTGGCTGTTCGCGGGGCTATGTACGTGCTTATTATTGTGGCTGCTTGAGGCGGTCACGAACAAGACGCGACTCGACCGACAAATCGCGGCGTGGTCCAACTTATTTGCCGCTGTGGCAATCGAACCGTATTGCTCTAAGATTTGCAGTACTTCAGGGAGTAATGGATCAGAGTATTTTAAGGTCCGTTCCCATATTCTGCTATCTGCGACATTGAATGTTATTGCATCTCTTATTAACTCACTTTAAAAGTTTCCACAACTACACTTAAATTTACACTTCCTGGTCATGCCCATTATTTCTGTGTACCACTGACGGTACGTCTGTTCCGGCTTTTTCTGCAAGCGAAAAAGCTGATATCTGGCTGCAGCTACTTGGACAGTAGCACCATAGCTTAGACGCTGCATACCTTTTGTTGATTCATTTACCTTTCTGTTTTGTTCAACATCCCATCGTTGAACTTCTGTAATTAGTGTATGATTAATTCGATACTGTAATGAAGTGTAATCTCTGTAATATGCACAATATGAGCAATTTATATGTTTTGTCTTTCTCACATAATCTCTTTGGTTGTCTTTACAACTGAATAATTTTATTTAATTAATTTTGTGTATAAGTACCAATATGTGCAAATGATATGTTTTGTTTAAAGTGATTGTTTGCTGTTATGTAAACTGCTGACCTTCACTTAGGGTTCTTAGTTATTTCTTATGTAAAAGGTTTTGTGGTTCTCCTCGGAAATGGAAGCATGAAGCGCACGCAAAATGTGGTTGGCATGGATAGAAAGGTGAAACAAAGGGTCACTCGGGTATGAGCTACTGAACCACCAACAGCTCAGGAAAAGGTTGTGAACTGTGTTGGTGCTGAGAGGGGCTTTTTGTGCCGTTTTCCAATGTGCCAAAGACTCGGATGGATTCAGTAACTAGCTGGAATTATGTTGGAATTGATATCTATCGTCACCATCAAGAAATGACAGAGTCCAGCAATTCTGCCTGCAAATCCACCCACCAACATGCACTGGCCACCACGTTACGCAATCACTGTAAGGGAACCAGGGAATTGTAAAAGCGTGAAGGATCACCTCATGTGGATGATATATTTGTTTGCAAATATAAGGTAAACAAAAAGACTATCTATGAAAAATTACCTTGATTTATCCTCTATCACATATCCACTTAGGATCCTTCACATGCTAAAGTGATTACCGAGTGTCCTTATTGAACGAACATTAATATCCTGTGGTTTACTAATCAATGTCTCTTGAACATAGTAAAAAGAAAGGTTAATGTGGCAAAAGAGTGTGCTAAGGTAAATAATGTTTGCTGAAGGTAATTTTGTAATTAAAGCGGCTTATTAAAAGTTTGTGGGCTTGCTAAAAAACTGAAGTGAAAAATAGAATCTAAAGCAATAAAGTAGTACAAACAGGTATTAAAACAGCTGCTGCCAACTTTAAAAATTAAAAGTTCTTAAAACTGAGGCTTATAAAGTTTTGCTTAGTTAATGAGTCAATATTTTACAAATATGTTGTCAATTTTGTGTCTCACTGCAGTAAAAGTTGAGAACTGCAATTGTGGAAAGTTATATTATACTCATGCTTGCTGAGTGATTGTTTCTCTTGTGTACTGAAAGTGCGTATTAATATTGTAACAGGATCCACAGTTTGTCCATTGTGCTCATGATAGATAACAATTAACAGAAAGACCACTATCTATGAAAAACCGTAACTTCTTTTATTCAGAGGACAGTGAGCAATAGTTCGCTAGTGAATTTTTTTATTGCCATGTCAGATAGAAAAGTAATTGGTAAAAGAGAGACTAAACATATGTCCAAATTACTGTTTTGTAGTGAACTACATTTACAATATTTTGTCAGACAGGAAAATGTTTGAAACGTAATAATGAACCTATGTCCAATTTCTGATTGTACATTGTATATTAATAGTAATGTTACTGAGACCATTCTTTTTTTACTAAGTCCTGAAGGTAATGGTGTGTATCGTTATCTGTTATATTTTTGCAAATAGTTTGTTCTGCTCTGCCAGCTCCAACCTTAACGTGAACATATGCAGGTGCCAGAGTTCATTGCTCTCTCGTGTGACAAAGTGTAGGCTGTGTTTGCTCATTGAAGTTACTTATTTTCAGTTTCTTGAACAGGAATGTTACTCATTCTTATGCCTAATTAGGCTGGGGACCGTTTTTACCATCATTTGGACAGTGTGGATATATAAATTATCGTTTGTTAATGTTTAAATATTTACGTAATTCTGACTTTCACTTCCGATAAGCCGCCTCCGTTAAGTACATCACGGTCAACATAACAAAACTCCTTTCTTAGTGTAACACTGCTCTACTTCTTTATACTGTAATAGCTTTAATAAAAATCATTTCATTGTACTAACTGCCTCCAGCTTTGAGTTTGTAGTATAACAATAGCGGACGGTAGTGTTATAGGATTTGCTGGTCATAATATTGAGTTAATGGAGCGATTACTTGGCCATAACTGAGTTTGCCTGGAGACGCAGTTGGGAATAGTTTCTGTATTAACCTGAACACTGGGGGCCCCACAATCGAAAGAAAGTATTGTAGCTTCACAGTACCTCTAACTCAATGAACTTCACAATGAGCTTGGAACTGTTTCGGGTATTCAAGCCATTCCTCCTCTGTCTGTTAAATTGCCGGAACGGTGGTATGCTGATCAGCAGCACTGGTGAGCTGATTCGTTGGTAGGCTGTGCGGTCGACGCGGCCTGTGCAGCCAGTAATAGTTGTACCGTCGTCAGCAAGGTAGCAGTTTGTTGTTCCTGAAACTGAAAAATTTGTATTAGATCTAACAAATACGCTGTCTGCGGCTCAGGCGTGAGGACAGCTGGTGGAGAAGTCGGGGTAGCCATGGTTTACATGAAGACGCTATTGCAAAGAAAACAAGCAAAGACTGGGAAAAGAGAAATATGATTAGTTGTGCGGCTCCCCTCCTGGAATAAATGCAAGAACGCAACAACAAATTAGGCAAAATGATCACCCCTGCGAGCTAAAACATTAGAGAAGTGAACAAAATCTTCGGTCAAATTGAATCTGCACTGTTGAATTATCTTCGTCGTTACTTTTGTATCGTCACATTGCCACCGCATAGTCACGTACCAGGGGAAGGAAGGAGATGATGTTATTTGGTGGCTGGTATCCTCTTGCTACAACACAGCTGCATTAATAGGGTTCTGGATTCATAAGAACAGGAAACTACTTGTCTTTAAGCAGATTGTGGTACAAGCTCTTCCTTAATAGCCCACGTTGGCCTCACTGCAGGTTAAGTACAAGTCCTGCTATAAACACTACACTCTCGTAGCCGGTGATGTGAACTGACAGACGCCAACTAGAATAGTGACTGAGCTAGTTAGTGAACTGACTGCAACTGTGATTGACTCTGTCTGCGACTGGGCTGACTATCTGTGACTTACTGGGCCCTCCGGTCCGTAGCGGCGATCTAAATACTGGCAATTGAGAGGGCGTTGGCAGCGCATTGCTTGCGTGTTTGTCTTTGGCCTCTCTCCTGATGGGCGGGCTTGATTCAGCGCCTATTATCGATCTTCTTGCAACTTCTTTGCCGCCCATTGTGCTGGCGACAGCTTACGCCAGCACAGACGCAATGCAGAAACAACTGCTGGCACTAGCAACTGATAAGAAGACTTAGATGGGAAAAGATAAAACAGAGGGGTATCCATCCAGTGAGCAGTATCAAATAGATGGCCAGCTGGTACAATGAGGACAAAACTGCTGTGTGTGTTGGTACTTCAAGAGCTTTGGCGATCAGACCACGAGATGCACGTCTCCCTGCACATTCAAAATGGCCACAGCGGCTTGCAGGAGGAGCAACAGGCCACAAAGTTTCAGAATCGCGCCAAAGTGTAGATGAAGGAGTCGCCACTACTTTTGCAGACACCAGTGCTGGCGTAATCAGAGGCAACAGCACAGTGGTACCTCAACGATATTCTGCACTCCGCCTGGTTACCCTTCATGGTAAGGAACTGCGGGCTTACACTTCACCAAGATAATACACCACATGGTGAGAGCTTCTACTATTTGTCTTCGTGTTTGCTAAACGCTATCTTGACCAGCAATGTTGCTGGATCTCCCGAAAATTGAAAACATTGGAACATTATGGGCAGGGCCCTTCACACATCTATTGATTTTGACGATGTAATGCCCCAATTTGACAGAATTTGGCATGATATCCCGCAAGAGGACATCCAACAGCCCTGTCAATCAGTGCGAAGTCTTATTGACTTCCTCAATTTGTAAAGCTCTTTCTCTTGAACAAATCATCCATTTTTCTGAAACTGTAATCATTTGTTTGTCTGTACATGAAGACCATCCCAACCTATTTCTGTCCCATTAGGGTAATTCCTTTGTGATGCAGCGTCTTTCTGTCTTCAAGTGTATTGCAATCAGCACATAAAATGAAATTAATGGGCAACTGAGGGAATGAGGGTGTTTTGAGTAGGAACGTACATAAAAAGAGGAGGATATAAACCTAATGTACAGAAAAAGATCGAAAAATAGGGCAGGTGAACTCATCTAGAAGAAATGGAACACCTAAAAAGGCATGAAATATAAAACTAGAATCCAACAATTAGCTTGCATTGTACAACTCAAAGAAGACAACGATATCAGACATCCCGCTTCCCAAAACACAAGATAATCGAGAAATAACACACAAGGATCCGTCTAGATTAAATGAAGCATGAAAAAAAAATAGCACAATTCGAGCTGAATGTTTTGCTTGACCTTTGTAGTTCAAACGAAGACGGTGATACCAAAAAACTTGAAACTGAATCATGAGAAGCAATGTTGCAATTTTTGTTAAGTTTGTACAATTGAAACGCAGGTCTCGATACCAAAAACATACTCCTCGAAATGAAAGAAACGAAACACGAAATTTAAAACCATCAACTAAAGTAAATCTCTCTTCCAGAAACAAAATAGATGCTTAGAATAAATAAACATAATAAAAACGTGCTTACCAATCATTGTTTGCTCCAAACTAACCTTTGAAACATCCGTACCTCACAAACCTCTCCCATGTAACGACGAGACACATACTGACCCAGAAATATCGATGGCCAACAAAGTACCCAAATAAAATCATGAATTTGCATATAGGTTTATACGCAACATTCACAAATCCAAAACACATAAAGGACAAAATCATTGAATAACAAGACATACACATCAAGCAAACATCATCCCCAACCCCCTCCCCCCTCCCAATTGAAACTCTATACTTTAGCGGGAAAAAAACCAGATTCCATAACCCAACCCAAAGCCACTCCCCTCTAGCAATCCATGAAAAATCTTAACTAACTTCCCATGGTCTATACATTCTACCAACTGACATTACGAAAGCTATGAAAGGGCACAACTACAGTCTCAAAAAAAAAATGAAGAAGCTCATAACAACAACTCCAAATTAATCAAGGCTGGCCACAAAAATTTCTACACACACAGACACACTTACGCTAACAACAACCTGACCACCCTAAAAACAATCCATTTCAAATACACCACTACTCGTCCCACTCACAAGTATTTGAGCTGTGCACTTATGTTCCTGCCTAACCTCAACAAAAGTGTTATATTACAAAAACAGTCAAAGAATGTAAGAAACAACACTATAATCAGTAATCGTTAAACTCGTAACAATTTAATTTGTGCTCATAAGTTCGTGCCTAACTTTACCCTCGGAAATCATGACGAAAACGGAAATAAACATCGTAGTTTAAAAACATCATTGACAGGTAAGATTTAATGTGTTATTTTTTTACAATGTACTCTGTAATGTCCTTCAGACATGCATACACGTCTAAAAAAATGGGTACTGCTGCAACTGACAGATGTGTGAAATAACAGAAAATGTATTCGTAATTGTCAATATGACCAGACTCCAGCTGCACAATGTATTGGTAAAATGGCAGTTTGTGCAGCACTGGGACTCGAACACTGGTTTTCTGCTTTACATGAGCGATCGCCTTAACCGTCTTGACCATAAGAGCCCGTCTCCAGGATGGACCCAAACTTTCACATGTCTCCTGTGTCTATGTCCTGTACTCTGACAAATACTGTCAGACATTGTCGCGGCTCTGCCTTGGCATGAAAAACTCTTCCGCAGTGCGCGTGTTTTTCACAATGTACTCCGTAATGTTCCTCATACATGTCTGCGTGTCTCAAGGGACAAGCAGTGCTGCAACTGACAGCTGCATGAAATACAAGAAATGTAACCGGAATTGCAAACGTGATCGGACTCCAACTGTATTGGTAACAATGAAAATTTGTACCCGACTGGGACTTGAACCCAGATGTCCTGCTTTATGCAAGTGGTCGCCTTAAATGCCTCGGATATCAGAGCATGCTTCAGGACCGATCCAAATTTCCGAGGTGGCGCAGTGGTTTAGCACAGTGGACTCGCATTCGGGAGGATGACGGTTCGATCCCACCACCGGCCATTCTCATTTAGATTTTACGTGATTTTCCCCAATCTCTTCAGGCAAATGCTGGGAGGGTTCCTTTGAAACCGCATCGCCGACTTCCTTCCCCATCCTTCCCTACTCCAATGAGACCGATGACCTCGCTGTTTGGTCTCTTCCACCAAATCAACCTGAAACGTCCTCTAAGAAAAATTTATGGATGATTGTGCTGATAAACCTCTTACATTATTTGCTTTTCAAACAGCTGAGCAAAACTGAACGTACTCAGACATTACTTTCTTTACTTATTCTGATCAACACTAAACTGACACACAATATTTTTAGCGCAACGCCATCTGACTTTCAAAAATCCCTAAAAAAGAATGGCCCTGACTAACAATAACCTATACCTTTCATGAATCACTTACCTTACAAAAATCATCGTTACTCGAACTACTGCAATACAGCGAGCGCCACTACTGCCAGCAAAATAAAAGATTCTAACTACTGAACTCATTAACTACTGATAGGCATAGTTAGCAAATGAAAGATTTTGATAGAGAACAAACATTGTATTTACCTTAATAGTGTTCAAAAGTCATTATATATATATATATATATCCAGTCTTACAAATTTACTGTCTCTGATGGACACACGTCCAGATCATCTGCTCTTAAAACTCCGCCATCTCTCTTCCCACATCCACCACTGCTAGCGGCTCACCTCCGACTGCGCAAAGCTACGCGCTGTTCACATCCAGCTGCCCAACACTACAATAGCAAACAACAGTGCATACCAGCCACAGACTGCACACAGCACAGCCAGTGATTTTCATACAGAGAGCTACGTGGCGTTACCAATAAAAAACCTAAACAGCCTACTTACAAAAATCCAACCTCATGTCTCCGTGTGTCCGTCTCCTGTACTTGCACAATTGTTGTGATTCCTGCACAGGAAGAGACTTGTCATTATTGTCATAGCCTTGTCATGGTCTTGTCACGGCATGAAGTACCATATCGCAGTGCCTGTGGTTTTTTTTTGTTTTTTTTTGCGCTCATCAGTGTTCTTCAGACATGTATGTATGTATGCCTGAAGGAAAAGGCACTGCTGCAGTCAGCAACTGTATGAAATAAAATAAAAAATGTTTTCGCAGTTTGAATATGATCAGAGTCCAGATGCACAATATATTGGTAACAATGGCAATTTGTGCAGGACCGGGACTTGGACCTGGATTTCCTGCTTTACCTTAACTACTTCGACTGTCTGAGCATGCCTCCAGGATCGACCCAAACTTCTTGTGTGTACGTCCTGTACTCGGACAACTGCCATGATTCCCACACAGGGAGAGACTAGAGTATTGTCATGACCTTATCTTGGCATGAAGTACTATAGTGCAGTGCCTGTGTTTTTCGTGATGCACTCTACGATATCCTTCAGGACATTGTAGAGTACAAAGTGCAAAACACAGGACATTGCAGAGTACATCGTAAAAAACACAGGCACAGCAATATAATATTTCCCAAGACAATAATAATATATATCTCTCAGTGCGGGAATCACAGTAATTGTGCGAGCACAGGACGTAGACGCATGGTGACATATGCAAGTTTGGGTCAGCCCTGTAGGTGTGTTCGGATTGCTAAAGCAGTTAAGGCGACTGCTGGTAAAGAGCAGAAAATGTGGGTTCGAGTCCCAGTCAGGCATAAATCTTCACTGTCGCCAATACGTTGTGTAGCTGGAGTCTGATCGTATTCGCAATTGTGAATAACTTTCTTTTGTTTAACAACCGGTCACTTATATCCTCTCCATTGTAAACTCATGACGTCCTACAAAACGTCATGCGTCACGGTGAACAGGTGGAATAAGACCGTGTGCTTGAGCCTCACAACATAAGACGAGTATGAAGTGACAGTGGACCTGGACTTCAGTAAAAAGTTCAAGTGGAGGTTCATACAAGCAAATATTAATGAAGCGATATCACACTGCCAAGGACTGAAGATAAAGCTAAGTACGGCACAAATTGAGATGGACACTGGGGTTATAATTGGTACTATACACAGAAGTGCCAACAATACTGTCACTTCACCCAGTAGTTTGGTTAGTCCAGAAGCTAGACAAGAGGTTGTCTGCCAATTATGGAAAGTATTCGTTACCACAGTGCATGAGATTAAGACGACAACCGGACAACCGGTCTCTGAAGGGCCAAAGAGACAAGTATCCTACAGGTTCTCAGCAGCGAAAGCAGAATTTCAAGGTATGTTACAGGCAGGCATCATACGAAGGACTCACAGCCCATGTCCATTACCATTACATCTAGTCAAAAAGAGAGACGGCACCCTGAGGTCCTGTGGCGATTACTGCACTCTAAATGCACGAACAATCCCCGACCACTATCCTGTGAGTAATCTAAGGGATCCAGGAACGTTTTAGCTGGAGCTACAAATGGTTCAAATCGCTCTGAGCACTATGGGACTTAACTTCTGAGGGCATCAGTCCCCTATAACTTAGAACTACTTCAACCTAACTAACCTAAGGGCATCACACACATCCATGCCCTAGGCAGGATTCGAACCTGCGACCGTAGCGGCCACGTGGTTCCAGACTGAAGCACCTAGAACCGCACGGCCACACCGCTGGAGCTACAGTTTTCAGTGTTATAGACTGCAAGAAAGCTTATAACCAGATTCCAGTAACAAAGGAGGATATTCCCAAGACTGCTGTAATAAGGCTTTTTGGTCTCTTCGAATATATATCCATGCCATTTCGTTTAAAGAATGCACCTCAGTCATGGCAAAGGTTTGTAGACGAAATCCTATGGGGCTTGAATTTCTGCTACATCTACTTAGGCGATATTTTGATATTTTCAAAGACAGGAAATATACGCATGGTCTGATAATAAATGTCCTGTGCATAAAAAAAAAACAGACGGTATTTCTCTGTCATATTGTCTCAGCTATGCGTATTAGTCCTCTTAAGGAGAAGATAGAGGTCATTAAGAAAATTCATCGGCAGTCGAATTACCGGCGATTAAGAATATTCTTGTAGGTGATGAACGATTACCGACATTACCTACACAGAGCAGTAGAGATGTAGAGCTGCTAAAGGGCACAGTGGCAGGTAAGAACGCTATGGGCTGGTGTCCCCTGCCGTGGACACCTGCAATGCTGCAAGCTTTTGAAAAGGTTTGGGCTGGTTTGCCAAAAGCAATACTCTTATCCCACACAGTCCATAACGCTCCATTAGCGATAGTGGTGGATGCATCCAACAGGCTATTGCGTGCTATACATCAAGAATAGATGGGAACCTTTGGGGTTTTCTACCGGAAGCTGACAAAGGCCCAAACTAATTGGAGTGAATACGAGCAAGAGCTCCTGGCCATTTACAAAATTGCGTGAAACTACCGCCTTAATTTTGAAGTTAGACCCTTCACAATCTGCACAGATCATAACCCGATCACTTTCGCCTTTAGCAAGATCAAGGTAGATTTTTCGCGCCAGCGGTTCTGCCAGATAGATTTTATTGGGTAATTCAGACATAATATACCTAAGTGTGACAGAAAATGTAGTGGCTGATTTTTTTCTGGAGTCATTACAATTTCCTTTGGAATAAATTATGATCACCTTAGGGCAGCACAAGCTAAGGATTCGCATGACAGCTTAATAGCTCCTCAGATAAAAAAAAGTGAATTTGCTAGGCCCAAAGGAACTTATTTGGTGTAACCTGTCTAGATCCCCATTTAGACCATTCGTGCCTGGAATGCTACAAAGGGCAATTTTGACAGTGTTCACAATCTCGCCCATCTCATAGCAGCAGATAAAAATACATTCATTGTTAATACATCATTCAACCGCAAAGCACAAGAAATGAAAATGAAATAGAAATTTTGGCGTAAGATCTAATTACTAACAAAGTGAGTTCCCCACTGGGTGGATCGACTTTTGACGCCGTATGTATGATTTTGTATCCCAGGTAACACGTCCTGGAGCGATTCACCTTAGTGGACCCTCGTTCACCAGTAACGGATGAAGAAAAAAAAAAGTTTCGGATTTTAACGTGACACTATATAACATTAAAACTGAGAACAAGTACTGACAGCTGTAGTAGTGCAGTGGAGAATCTGTCTGCTTTCTGTCCAAGAGGTTATAGGTTTGAATCTCGTCAGCTGTTGTAATTTTTTTATTTTCAAATATTTATCGAAATGGCTTTGATCACTGTATTATCTAATCTTGTAGTGAGAAATACATTTTTAAACGCATTGCTCTACCAACAGAAACAGATTATTTTGCTTTCGTTTTTTAATCAATAAATCCGCATTTACATAGTTTAAGTATTATGACAGATAAATAAAAATTATTAAAATCACGTACAAAAGGATTCTAATAGATAGACCTTGAAAAACTGAACATAGATCAATCGAGAAAACAGAAAGAAGTTGTGTGGAACTATGAAACAAATAAGCAAAATATACAAACTGAGTAGTCCATGTGCGATATAATCAACATCGGGGATACTCGAGGCCCAGGAGCGCCGTGGCCCCGTGGTTAGCGTTAGCACCTGCCGAACGAGAGGCCCTCGGTTCAAGTCTTCCCTCGTGTGAAATGTTTTTTTTTAATTTTCAAACAATTATTATTTGTCCGTCCGTCCGATGCGAGGTAACTGCGCCGTAGTATGGGGACGTTGTATGAAAACGTTAAAAACATATGTTTTGACAGAGCACAGGGAAAACTGTGCAACCGTGAAACTGTTGCGTTCATTTGTTGCAGTTTATGTGACAAACTCTTATGTTTTCATCACTTTTTTGAGAGTGGTTATCACATTAACAAGAAAACCTAAATCAGGCTAGGTAGAAGAATCTTTTTACTCATTCGCCAAGTGTATGTCACGCACATGCCGTCACCAGTGTCGTATAGAAAATATCAGACGTGTTTTCCTGTGGAGGAATCGGTTGACCTATGACCTTGCGATCAAATGTTTTCGGTTCGCATTGGAGAGGCACGTCCTTTCGTCTACTAAGCGCACGGTTTCGCAAAACACAGACACTAAACTTATTACAGTGGACAGATACATCAATGAATAGACGGACAGATCATAACTTCGCGAAAATAAAGAATGTAAAATTTTCACTCGAGGGAAGACTTGAACCTAGGCCCTGTCACAGTTGCTCACGCTAACCACGGGACCACGGCGCCCCTGAGCTCACGTAGTCCTTGATGTTGACTATCTTGCACGTGGACTCCTCAGTTGGTATATTTTGCTTACTTTTTTCATAGTTCCACACAACTTCTTCCTGTTTTCTCGATTGATCTGTGTTCAGTTTTTCAACTGTGCCAACTTATAACTAAATCTGAGGGGGGTGCGATGGGGAGGTTCCTTTATTAGTGAAAAAATTAATACAATGTTTTCAACAACCCTTAATCCATATAAGGCTGAACACCTAGCTCCTCTGTACACAATTCTGCTCCATCTGCTGACTTGGTAGAGGTGTTGCTGATGTCCAAAGCACCTGTCTCTTTTGAGTCTGAATCTGCCTAATCCGCTCTATCCTTACAACCATGCGACGATATTTCACGATCACTGTCTAGTTGAAGTTGAATAATTACACTCAGAATAGCTTTGTCCATCAGTGAGTCTCTGTGCCAGTATTCATCCATAATAGTTTTCACTTTATCACACGCCTTCTTCCAGTCGTCTTTCGTAATGCTCTGTCTTGCTGCCATAGTCATTTGTTTAAGTTGAGAAGGGGTAATTCTGCTAACTCTGTTCTATGAAATTTTTGTTTCATTAAATTCCAGATACGTTCGATGGGGTTGAATTCACAATTGCAAGGTGGACAGCGTAATACTGTTAAGTCCTTTCTTGGATTCTTTTAGTACTCTACCTACTTTATATTTTGGCTCGTGTTTGTAATGTTCACAACTTACAAGAGCTGACCGCGTGTTTAATCCGCACCGAATGGAATTTTATGCTTAGTCAGCCATGTCTGTATGTCTGCTTTACGAGAAGATGCGTTAGGAGCTTTATTTTCATGAACGTAATGGTAGGTTGCATTGCCTAATACCACAATTAACGTTCGTCCAGAACTTTCATTTATCTGCGCACCTGCTACGTCACTATGCTGCCAGCATTTACCCGCAGTATAGTGCGTATGTACCCTCGTTTCGTCAGTATACAAGGCGGGTTTCTTCGCACCTTTCTCATTTTCTTTCAGAGTTGTAAGAAAGCATGTCATGCTACAATGTCCTCCCTCTCATCCAGAAATGTTCGTTTATTTTTAAATTTTTTAAAACAAACCACATATCCTTCAAAATTTTCCAGGAAGTGGTTCATTTCCCCGTGAAATTAATGTCTGTGTCCTCCTTCACCCAATTGTAAGACTTTCGAACAGCAGATATTTGTGTTTTAATGTCGTGATATTCCAAGATCTCGCTTTTCAGTAAACACTTATCAAAGTCGTCGAGACACTTCGTTTTTCTCCTCAGTCTCTTCTTCCTTATTGTCACAGTTTTCTGACCACTTTATCTAGCTTTCTTAACATCGTTCACAGCACTATGCATTATCCTTACACTCTTTCCTAATGTGGCTGCTGCTCACTCCAGGGCTCTTTCTAAAGGTATTGGCAAAACATTTCCCTTTTTGTTGGCAACATAACTGCACTACGTTACCAATCAACACTTATCCAATCTGAGCATACTCTCTGACAACATACATTTGCTCGATGAATGTCCACTTCAGCAGATGCTAAGAATACACAGCAGTAGTAATGCACTATGACAAATCGTGACTGTACAGTGCCGAGCCATTTCCCTCATTTGGTACTATCGAGTACTGTCAGAAGCCTTTGGTCACGTCAGTAGACTTAGTTCCATATTCTGCCATCGACAATTGTAAAATGAACAGGCAATAGTTAGGTCTATAATGTTCATTGAAAACGCCGCCGCGGTAGCTTAGCGTGTTCGGTCAGAGGGCCGCGTGCTCTCTGTAATTAAAAAAAACTGAGTCAAGGAATCAACGATCAACTTGAGCGGATGTCTTATGACGTCCGCCCAGACCAAACACAACGAACTATAACGAAAAAAAGAAAAAGTGTAGTCAGAGAGGCAGCATGCCATGCTGATCGGCCCAGGTTCGATTCCCGGCAGGGTCAGAGATTTTCTTTGCTCAGGGATTGGGTGTTCTGTTGTCTTCATCATCATCATTTCATCCACATCGACATGCAAGTTGCCGAAATGGTGTCAGCTAAAAAGACCTGCACCAGGGGACCAGTGTACCTGACCGGAGTCCCTAGCCACATGACATTTCATTTCATTTAACACTTTCCTAACTCATAAAGGCCAATTCACACTCTTCGTCACGGCACCATCACGTCACGCCACCGTTATGTCAAGGTGTATTGACACTGTCTGTCACATCACAGCACGTCAGGTCAATTCAAGTCACGTGGTCTCAGCTCGCATGGCTGTCCTCAACTTTTTTTCCGGAGGTATTGCGGCATTCGCTAGATGATTTTCAACTGCTTTTACACATGAATCGTACATACAGAGTGTTATAGCTTATATACACGGATATTTGAGTCCACATTTGTACCAAAATGACATTTATTGGAGTGAAATGGTTTTCAGGGGTACCTCCTGTATTAGAAAAGGAAGACAACAAAAAGAAAG
Organism: Schistocerca gregaria; assembly: GCF_023897955.1. Classification (NCBI taxonomy): domain Eukaryota; kingdom Metazoa; phylum Arthropoda; class Insecta; order Orthoptera; family Acrididae; genus Schistocerca; species Schistocerca gregaria. The sequence goes on from NC_064924.1 coordinate 655,410,455, forward strand.
AGTTCAGGTCCGAAAATTATCATTATGTGTTACAAAGAGGGTATTCCACACACTATACAAGGAGCTCAAGGAAGAGGAATCTTTATTTTATATTTGAGAAAGTCGAAGCATCAGGTTTTTTTATTTGTTACTTCAAATTGCATCCAGAATTACTCAAAGAAACACAGTATTACTAGCTGCCATCACATCCCATGAAAAACTGGTTTGTTTAAGGTTAAGTTTCGTAGTTAGTCCAGTGCAAAGTTATGTGCAATAATCACATCTCCCTCAAGAGCTTTCCCTGCAAGATTTATAGGTTTTCTTTCCGCCTTGTATTTGGCTTTTAATAGTTCAAGTGCTTTATCTGTACTGAGGTTAGCTAGTGAAATTACATAAATATTGACCAATGATACCTACAAAACTGTTCCACACACAATTCAGAGAGCTATTTAATAGTAAATAATCCTGCCACAAACACATATTCAGACAGTCAAGTCTGAAGAGAAATGCCTGAAATATAGGGTGATTCAAGAAGATATGCAAATACTTTAATACGTTTTTCTACAAGTAAAAGTAAGGAAAAATGTTCATATAATCATACGTCCACAAATGTTTAGTTACAGAGTTACAGCTAATAAAAGATTTTGCCTGAAATTTTGCAACTTCGCTAATATGAAGCCATTGCAAAACTGCAAGAGATTAAAGTAAAGCACAATTTCCATTTCTTTTGTTGTTATTGATCTGGTGAATCAAATAAAACATGTGTCAGACATGTACCTGTAGTAGTTTTCCAGAGCATCCAGATTATGAACGCTAGATAGAGAACCTGTCTTTCATAACATTCGAAATACCGTACTCCAATAATGGTTTGTGCATTCAGAATCCTCCAAGTTGAATAGTGTACACGATATTAGTTAACTGGAGCCGTAGTACTACCAAAAAATTTGAAAAAAAAGGAAAAAACCATATCGGCGTATTCCTATGTCGTAAATTTCAAAGGCATCCCTATTTCATAAATAATCTACAAACTGCAACAGTAACTTTGTGGTTTCACATAAATACACTGTTATTATGTTCTTTCACTAAACAATACAGAAAACTAACTCATTTCAAGATTAGGAAACGGCTGAAATAACTCACTAATGGTTGCCAACAATGGCATAAACGTTTCTACATTCTTAATGTAGACAAATTTACTCATATAATAATCTTTGCTTCTCTGGATGTTCTGAAAAACTGCTGTAGATTCACGTCTAGGACTTGTTTTATTGGATTCACCAGACCAACAACAACAAAATAAATGGAAATCGTGCTTTACTTTTACCTCGTACAGTTGTGTGATTGCTTCATATTAGTGAAGTTGCTAAATTTTAGGCAAAACCTTTTATTAGCCATAAGTCCATAACTAAACATTTTCGGACCTATGTTTGTATGAACGTTTGTCTATAGTTTTACTTGTAGAATAATATATTAAAATATCTGCATACCTTCGTGAATCACCCTATATAGGTGCTGGCATACAATGGCGCCAGCACACCATGTGGCATAGAGGTTATGAGAGTATCGATAGAGGCCAACGACAAGACTTGCTGGAAACTTACTGCCAATGCCGTCTCAGCTGCCAGTACTTAGGATCGCCGCCACGGGCAAGAGGGCCAGTAATAAGTAGCCAGGTAATTCGAGTCTGTATGCCATGGAGTTCCAGAATGTCACCAAAACAAAGCCACAGACTTAACCTCTAGCATAGAGACAGGCAGCATACATTAATCTTATAATGAACCTAGTGGACTTCAACAGCATTGAGGCTACGTGTACTATGCAGGGTGCCTATTCCGTATCTTTCCACCGTTGTGCTGATCATACTCAAGAGCACCGAACGCTCTACTACTCGAATTACAGCCCGCCCCTGCACTATTCAGTATGCGTTTCGGAAGCGATACCGTTCGGCTCTAGAGAACCGAAGCGCTGTTGTCGGTTCGCATCGCGCAAGCCAATCAAAAGCAAGCGGCCGCAGATCCGCGCATGCGCACTGCAGCGCGCACAGCGCCACGAAAGCAAAGCGGGTAGCAGACGACACAGGCGCGCTATTCTTCCAACCAGATTGTCGTAAATGCTGCATTATGTCATCTTATTCTCATTCACACTGGCATCGTGTTTTGGATTTTACGTTTCGGAAAATGAGTTAGGAATAGTGTGTAGTACCACATTGTGCTAATAGATCTATAAAAACAACCGAAAAATTGATTCTGAGAGTTTCAACGAATAGGAAGATAAACTGAATGTGGTTATAAGTCTCTTCAACAGATCAAAATGATTAAGTAGCCCACATCCCGATATGATACGTCAGCGATTTGGGTATTACAAACAAAATTGAAAAAACGCATTTTCGAGAGCTCCTGCAGTTCGTCGAAGTTTATAACATGCATCTTTTTGTGTTAGCAGAAGATCCAACACTGTGTTACGAGTGGAGGCCGAAATGCACGCGTTTTAGCTTACGCAGGCTGGCGTGAGGGGGGAAGAACTATACTGACATGAGGTCTGGAACATGACAAGGAATGAGAATTCAGAAAGCGGACGTAATTAGTTTGATACTTAACTTTAATCCATTAATGATGAACGTCGCTCTTGACGGTACATGATTCACAATGTTATCTGCTCAGAATACATTATTGAAGATAGTTCTTATAGTAACTGAATATGGCGCCTTGCTAGGTCGTAGCATATGACGTAGCTGAAGGCTATGCTAAACTGTGGTCTCTGCAAATGAGAGCGTGTGTAGACAGTGAACCATCGCTAGCAAAGTCGGCTGTACAACTGGGGTGAGTGCTAGTCGAGTCTCTCTAGACTAGACCTGCCGTGTGGCAGCGCTCGGTCTGCAATCACTGATAGTGGCGACACGCGGGTCCGACGTATACTAACGGACCGCGGCCGATTTAAAGGCTACCACCTAACAAGTGTGGTGTCTGGCCGTGACACGACACATCTCATGAATGAAAATGTTTCGTATATGGTGCTACAGTCTAAAAATACTACGGCGGAAATCTTTCATCTCTGTCTACTGTTGTTGAGGATTCGATCGCAGATAAATACTTCTGGCAAGCAAGATTATGAAGATCTTTGCTGCTAGTTACATTCCCAGTAATTTAAGTTGTGCTCTTAGATTCCTATTTATTCGCATACTCGGAAATCACTACATATTCGGAAAAAATTGTGATTTTTTTCTGCCAAGAAAAAATATGGAGGTCGCTATCGGTTGTTTCACTCACAGCAATTTCATCTCCAACAATTTCATACTTCGTTTTTCAAACACACAGAAATCACGAAATCATTACTGAGGAAGTGCGCTCTTACATGTAAGTAATAACGAATATTGCAGAAAAATCTTAACTTACATGAATAACAGTGTCTCAGAAAATTTTGCATATATGAAGAGGAAAAAACATTTTTTTTACCCCTCTGTGCACGAACCCATGGTCTTTCATTTCGCATCCTTGCGCACTAACTACTTTTTTTTCTTTTTTTGAATCCTCATTACCACTTGGCCACGCTAAACAACAGAAATTAAAGCTCAATTCCTGTACTATTTTGTAGAGGAATGTAGGCTGACTTCATTGCCAAACGGTGCTGTGTAAGGCATAAATGCGTGATAGTTTGAAAGTTTCCAATATCAGGCTTCACATGATTGCTTTCCATTGTTACCTGAAAGTTGTAAACACGTTTCGATAATTACTAACTAAACCATTTGTGGGAAATCACTAGTAACGTCAGTTCACACTCATGTAATATACGTAAGCACATCTGATGTCTTGATATTTAATGATCTTATTTGCATAAAAATAACATGTATTTTGAGAGAATATTGGTCGAAAACTTTTTTGGATGTAATCATTCACAGTAACGACCTAACCTAACCACAATTCTAAAAAAGGAAAATAGTCTACTATGTACTCACTTTTCAACCAGATGCGTCCTCTGGTGATTCTTTAAGAACACAATCACTAAATCCAAAGCTAAAACCCTAAATATGTTTAAAATAACAAATTATAGGTGTACAGAAACCACAGCTCACCGACCGACAGCCGGCCGTAGTGGCCGAGCGGTTCTAGGCACTACAGTCTGGAACCACGCGACTGCTACAGTTGGAGGTGTCAATCCTGCCTCAGGCATGGATGTATGTGATGTCCTTAGGTTAGTTAGGTTTAAGTAGTTCTAAATTCTAGGGGACTGATGACCTCAGAAGTTTAGTGTCATAGTGCTTAGAGCCATTTGAACCAATCGAAAGGGCCACACAGAAATCCAAAACCTCTCGGTACAATTGTCGTAAAATCAGTGGGAGGACTGTTCGGTAACAGATCTCAGAAGCTTACTGAATAGGATATTTCGGTAAAGAACCGAAAATGACGTCACTGCCGAGACAAACCTATTACACCGATCGGTATGAACGATACAGAATAGGGCCCCAGAAGAGAGCTTGTACCACAGCACATGGAAACTAAAGGTAAGTAACTCTTTGTTTATGAATAACGGACCTAGTTAATAATTGCATGCTGTTTGTGTTACAGAACGACAATACTGGCCATCAACCAACCTCCTCTCCTTGCTTCCCATTCTGCAGCTCTACAGGGACAACGAGGCGACATAAAAGTGGCTAAAGAGAATACAGCAATATACAAATAAATTCCTCCTACTAATAGATCTGATTCTATCCACAGTACTTTCCTAACTTTCAGCTGCAGCCATATTGCATGCATTTCATTGTAAAATATTACATATCATACTGGTAGGTAGAAAAATCCGCTTTATAAATGCAGTAGAGGGCAAGTAATTTAGTATGCTCTTGTCATACAATACAGACTGCTGTCTCACTGCTTCAATTAATCTCACATTATTTATTATGAATTTTAACGAAAGAAATAACGAAACAAATCAGTTTTATGACAAATAACAAACAGAAAACAACTGCACTAAAACCACAACTAAACGAAATATGGATGTCTGGGCATGGCAATGTAAGCTAGCTTGGGGATCACGTGATCAACATCAGATGAGTGTTCAGTCGTCAAAAATTCTTTGCTGAGAAACCTTGACAGCGTCTTGATGTGATATGATGGGACAGGATGGCCAGTGTGGATGTCATCATATGAAATGCATTGCAGAATGTTTTGATGGGATGGGACGTGATGTGATATGACAGCCAGTTTGAATTGGGCTTGACATGTCTCCAGTGTAAACACTTCCCAACTACTTGCAGCAAGTTCCTTCTCCAGGCGACAAGCAGAAGAAAACTTGCGCTAGTTCTTGTTCTACTGTAAACACATTGGTAAATATTTACTTCCAGAAGTGAATTAGGGCGAATTGTACGATCTCGGAGTAAATCCAGGAACCTTCTTTATAATCATGGAGCAAATATGTACCTATAGCACGTACCAAACGGGAAGATGTTATTGTGTGTGACCCTAAACATTAGACTAGCAGTAGCTATGTAATACATAACTTTTGCCTTGTAACTATTTCATACATAATTTTGGCTTGTGCAATCATCTCTAGCAGCTACATTTAATCTGAGAGGGAAGGGGAAGTAACTGGAGATGTCTCTCTCACCTTCACTTTGTTCTTCCTTCTTGTCTACAGTCACCTAAGTTGAGAACTGTCAGTTTTGTTTTCAGAACAAAAATCCCTTTTCTCAAATGTAAAAGAATTAGCAGAGTTGCAGATGGCGCTGCTGCAAAAGCAGCTTGAGAAGAACCAGAGAATGGAGGAAGAACTGTGTAAAGCTCAAAAGGAGGATCATAAAATGAAAACTAAAACAAATGATATCAGAATAAAAATATGTTAATCCATATACATTGGTTTATTTTATTTTCGTTTAATAGCACCAGAGAACTTAAACAATTAAAAAACTGTCTCTCATGCATGTTGTCCAGTGTCATATGCATCCCCTTAATAATTCTGCTGACTGTCCCCTTGCCAATACCAATGAAGTATCCAATAGACAGAAGGAAATAACCAGAGGCAAAATATCTGATTGTGTGTAGTAGCTGGTTCAAGGGTGGAACAAAATCATTTCTGAAAGAAAGAAAAGAATAACATGAGACAATTCAAGAGACATTTAAAAACATAGCTTGGCAGCCACTCCTTCTACTATTATGATTATGTAGACTCAATAACTAAATTGCTGAATAACAAGTACCTGTGTTCTTATAACACAGAGATAATAATTATTTTATGATAAATATGGATGTAGTTATGTGGATAATACTAATAACTGAGAAATGCAACAGCTATCTGCTATAGCTTTCTGAAAAAGATGACTTTCCTGTTAATTTTAATGTTAAAATTAGCTTGAGTAAGCACAAATAATTTAAATGTTTATGGGAATAATGCTAGGTGGTGGACAGCTTTGTTGCTCTGACGCATTCACCAAAAGACGGAAAGATGTCATCCCAAGGAGAGATAAGACTCAACAATATTTTCTGCCACAGATGTAGCTGAATGAATTCAGGACATTAGTGTCCTATCACACTTTTATGATATTAAACGATAGGAATAAGCCATCAATTTCATAAAAATGGTACTTCACACAAGTAAATATAAGATATTTCAATTAAAGTTACCTTCAACTAGCTACAACTTCACATGAAGGAAGACGCTGAAAAAAGTTGATATTTGAGAAAAGGTAAAAACAAAGCATTCTATGCACTCATTCATATTACAACTATGCAGATTCAATAACTAGATTCCTTTTCTTCTCTTACAAAATATGTATACAGCTATTATTTTGTGATAGATATGGTATGTGTGTAACGCCGGAAATGCATATCCTCCTATTTACATCTATAGTACTATAAATTTTTTCCTTTATTTTGTTACCTGAAGATATGACGTTTCTGTGTCTTTGCATATTGTAATTGTTTTACTATTTGTATATATATATATATATGCATTTATGTCGATGTATAATTGGTTTGTTTTGTAAATATTATTTGTCTTTTTACGCTGGGTCTGGCCGAGGGAAAACAATGCTATCGAACGACTACATTGATAGGTCGTGTGGAGAACCAAAGTGTTTAGGATCTTTGGTAGTGTGGAGCGCGGGCAGAACAGAGTCTGGCTGGAGGAGGGCAGTGGAGCAGGTGTATTGTGCGACGCTCCCGCGAGTTGCCGCGCTTTCGGGGTTTGGCCACATGTAACTGCGCTCGACTTGCTATGTTAGTTTTTGACACGGTGTCGCGGACAGGAGCGTTAGCTGGCACAAATCAAGAGCCCGTTTCGGCTGGAGACCGTGTCGAGAAGAAGGCGCGCCAACATCCAGCTTCTGCAACAGCGACGGTCGACAATGAGTAACTGTCGCCAACTCCTCGATCGACGGCTTCAAACCTTCAATCAACCAACAAGGAAGACTGATAGCACGTAAAGTTTTAGAACTGTATGGCAGACCTCAGCTTTTCAAACTGTTAAATTTTTATCACAAAATTACAGCAACTTAGCATAAACCTTTGTTGCTCATTGTCCCAATTGCATTACCAAGCAGGGTCCCTTCCTTTTCTGGAATGAACCTGAGTGTTGTTGAAATACAAACGCCAGCATTAAAGTAATATCATTCCATTTCACTGCTTTAATTTCAAAGTTCAGTTAAAGTATTCATAGCTGACTACAATATTTAGATTACACAATCACAAATTAAGAGTGTGAGCTTTGTTACCATATTTTAGCTTACCCGGGACTGCAGCTCAGCTTGGTACATACTAAATTTTACTATTGTTAATCGTTCAGAATCATTTAATTCAGGTTCAAAGTTAAATCTCTTTTTCTAAATTGCGTAGATTCAAGTAGCTTTTGAAATGATTGTTGAGGTAGCCCAAGACTAACCTTATTTTACTGAATTTCGTAGTGCTTCAGAAACAAAGCTCACTATTAATTTCAGTCACTAAATTAACTTTCAATTTTTCCGGTTTTATGAATTCTTTCGCTAAATTAATTCAGACTGTAGTGACATTTATTACTTCTGACAAACTTTCAGTTTTCACACAACACGTGTCAACCTTTAGTTGCCACACTTCTAGTGCTAATTATATGTGTAATAACCTTTCTTTTTCAGTTACTATAGTAATTGTCCATAGGACTGGCGACTGTAATTTCCCCCAAATCTCAAATATCTAATTACTGCTAGTTAATTGTTAATGTAACGGCCACACATTTACTTTCTTTATTAACTTTACTCATTTTCAAAATTAATTTCCAGCAGTTTCATTTGCATTTTTCCTTTCATATAGATGTAACCCTTTCCTCCTTCTTTACCGACAGATTAACTTCGGTGACGATTGCTTTACTCAAATTTCCATTAGATACACGCAGTTTAATTTTTCACTGTCATTAAGGTCGATAAGTGAGGGGGAGGTTACATGTGGATAATACTAGTAAGTGAAAAACTCAGCAACTATGTTCCATACTGGGGAAGCATCACATCTAACTTTCTTCTTAATCTTAGTGTGTTAACCTTAGCATGTGCACGCACAAATAGTTCACAGGCTTCAGTGAATAATGGTAGTTGGAAGACAATATTGTTGGTCTGAAGTATTAATGGACCTGTCATCCCTATATTTTCAGTAAATGACGGAAGTTGTTCCGACACTACTGTGGTCATCCCCAATAGAAAACAAAGTGGGACAATATTCTCTGCTATTGACGTAATGTGGCTGAGTGAAGTTGGGACGCTACTGTTTTATCAAAATGTATTGCAACACTAAAAGTCGACTTTTTGTCTAAAACAGAACAAGTTGTAAATATAGGGTGTTTATAAATGAGTACCAGTGTTTTAACGTTTTATAATATTTATTATACAGTATTAAACTTACAGATACAAATAATATGCCAAATGAAAGAGCAAGTCAAACAGTTTTACCAAGAACCTTATAAATGTTCAATGTGAGCACCATTTGTCACACGGCACACATCAAGTCTATAGCCGAGTTCTTCCCAAATTTTGATAAGTGTGTCTTCAGTGATTGTAGCAATAGCTGCTTCAGTCCGGTTTCTTAATTCAGGGAGATCTGCTGGTATCAGAGGCACATAGACACTATCCTTGATGAAGCCCCAAAGGAAAAAATCTCATGGCGTTAGGTCAGGTGAACATGGAGGCTATGCAAAGCAAGCCCTGTCATTGGGCCCCTTGCGGCCTATACAGCGCTTGAGTACAGCGAAGTCCAACCAATCTAGGTATGGGGCTGACATTGAACATTTTTAAGGTTCTTGGTAAAACTGTTTGAGTTGCTCTTTCATTTGACATATCATTTATAAATGTAAGTTTCATATAATAAATATTATAAAGCGTTAAAATCCCGATGTTCATTTATAGACACCCTGTACAGTTAGTATACCTAACTCATGCGGTTTTTCGATATGGTTACGCATATTACGGCTCTGTCTGCGAAATAAAACGAAACAGTCCTTTCCACTGCTGCAGCAGTTGTAAGACGCACCAGATAAACAAGGCTATTTTCGCATGAATAGTTCTTTTAGTGTGCCTGGTTTGCAAAAGTAATACGGCAGAATTCACGAAGTACTGAAATCAAATTCATATTGCTATAAACAAACAATATTACTTAAGAAAACAGAAAAATAGTCTCACCTCTGTGTCATATGCTCCACTTTCTCAGTTATAAGAATGGAAAGACGAAGCATGGCTTCCTTTGGTAAGCGAAATATGGACATAAATTCGGAATCGGCGTTGCCTCATTTCTTCTTCTTCCTCATTCTCTTGAACGATATAGTCAAAATGCCATCATCGCTGGCAGCATTCATCAGTATTTCCACCACCTTGAAACCTTCCTCCCCGGTTATGCTCGCTACCTGCCCAGAAATCGCCGATTAGTTATTCCTTGTTTATTCTCCGGTTAGGAGTTATTCCAGTTTCGTATAACGCGTATCTCGCACTATTCCAGTTGTAGAGAATAGTGCTTACCGGTTGCTAACCGGAGATTATACACCGGCCCTTACGGAAGTTTCTTATGCCTGTATACATTCAATAATATCGACCGTTTGAGGACGTCAATAGTAGAAATATGGACGAGCAGTATTGATAGCCTTCAAAATATTCTTGGTATTGTCAATACATATTGAACATTTGAGGTCAAGTACTGACAGTCTGACAATATTCTCCATTCAGATGTTGACAGAGCTTCATGTATCACCCTCATGGCGTTAGTGTGCACTGTTTGTTTTAATTCACCTTTTTCGATTCTATATCTTATATTCAATTTTTGAAGTGGTGTTTTTAACATAAAACGATTTTAATAGACTTATGCAAGAGTAATCATTATATATACCACTTCAGAATGGTCAACGGAGGATTCTCTATGACACTGCTTACTTCAGTACAGATTGGTGAATTAGATAACAAGTTTGGAAAAACGCTTCCATTTCAAAAATGCGTCATCTATCCGCAGTGACCAGTAGGAGGTCTGCGTAATGCATTCCAGTTCCACCAAATTATTGCAAAACGTAAAAAACAGTTTTATGTCGGTTGCCTGGACATATCCTTGTCAGGTGGATGTAACTCCTTCACAAGTGTCCATGGAATTTTAGTAATCGTGTTTGCTCATATTACACAACTAGACTTTGAGCATTCAAATGACATACATGTCACCAGAAATTTCAAAGTTAGGCTAGGCGATTTTCTCTGCTCAAGGTCAACGATTTTGGTTGCGCCGGAAATGGAACTCCATGCTGCAAACGGATGGTGCCACAATGGGCTGTAATTGTCGCTCCTTTAAGTTTCCGCGCGGGACTGTCGCTGTCGAATGGGCCCTGGCCTATTTTTGGCGGTGCGATTATTGCCGGCATGCAGCCACACTAAACTCTTATTATCGCCAATCACACAGCAGCCACAAGGGTACTGTGTTCAGTTCTGTTTGTGTGTGGCAATGTCTGAAAACTCTGCAAATGTCGTTCCAGTGGACCATTTGTACAGTGAACTGATAATAAAATCGCTAAAATCACAAGATTATAAAAATCGTCTACTGAAGATAAAAGCATGATAGAAGGTATGTGCAGACGTTGATGGGGTTGAGAAGTGGAACTCGTCATCACTGGATGCACACAATTCAATAGGTAAGATGATAGACATACATACCAGTATACAAAAAGGTACAGCCAAATTTTCAGGAAACATTCCTCACACACAAAGAAAGGAAATACGTTATGTGGACATGTGTCCAGAAACGCTTACTTTCTGTGTTAGAGCTCATTTTATTACTTCTCTTCGAATCACATCAATCATGGAATGGAAACACACAGCAACAGAACTTACCAGCGTGACTTCAAATATTTTGTTACAGTAAATGTTCAAAATGTCCTCCGTTAGCGAGGATACATGCATCCACCCTCCGTTGCATGGAATCCCTGATGCGCTGATGCAGCGCTGGAGAATGGTGTACTGTATCACAATACGAGCACGAAGAGTCTCTACATTTGGTACCGGTGTTGCGTAGACAAGAGCTTTCAAATGCCCCCATAAATGAAAGTCAAGAGGGTTGAGGTCAGGAGAGCGTGGAGGCCATGGAATTGGTCCGCCTCTGCCAATCCATCGGTCACCGAATCTGTTGTTGAGAAGCGTACGAACACTTTGACTGAAATGTGCAGGAGCTCCATCGTCCATGAGCCACATGTTGTGTCGTACTTGTAACAGGACATGTTCTAGCAGCACAGGTAGAGTATCTCGTATAAAATCATGACAACGTGCTCCATTAAGCATAGGTGGAAGAACATGGGGCCCAATTAAGACATCACCAACAATGCCTGCCCGAACGTTCACAGAAAATCTGTGTTGATGACGTGATTGCACAATTGCGTGCAGATTCTCGTCAGCCCACACATGTTGATTGTGAAAATTTACAATTTGACCACGTTGGTATGAAGCCTCATCCGTAAAGAGAACATTGAGGATTGACACATTGTTGGATGAACCATTCGCTGAAGTGTACCTGTGGAGGCCAATCAGCTGCTGATAGTGCCTGCACACGCTGTACATGGTACGGAAACAACTGATTCTCCCGTAGCACTCTCCATACAGTGATCTGGTCAACGTTACCTAGTACAGCAGCAACTTCTCTGACGCTGACATTAGGGTTATCGTCAACTGGACGAAGAATTGCCTCGTCCATTGCAGGTGTCCTCGTCGTTCTAGGTCTTCCCCAGTCGCGAGTCATAGGCTGGAATGTTGCGCGCTCCCTAAGACGCCGATCAACTGCTTCGAACGTCTTCCTGTCGGGACACCTTCGTGCTGGAAATCTGTCTCGATACAAACGTACCGCGCCACTGCTATTGCCCCTTGTAATCCGTACATCAAATGGGTATCTGCTTACTCCGCATTTGTAAACATTGCACTGACTGCAAAACTACGTTCGTGATGAACATTAACTTGCTGGTGCTACTTACTGATGTGCTTGATGCTAGTACTGTAGAGCAATGAGTCGCAAGTCAACACAAGCACCGAAGTCAACAATACCTTCCTTCAATTGGGCCAACTGGCGGTGAATCGAGGAAGTACAGTACATACTGACGAAACTAAAATGAGCTCTAACATGACCACATAACATCTTTTCTTTATTTGTGTGTGAGGAATGTTTCCTGAAAGTTTGGCCGTACCTTTTTGTAACACTCTGTATAGGTGTATGCAAATTTCTTAGCAACTTTCACCTAGACAACTACTAAAAAAGTAATTTAATTTTTATTTTTCATTCTCCCTCTAATAGATTGACATGCATACAAACCTGTTGAGCCAAAACAATTTCATTAATTGTGTTGAAACTTTGCATTATTTAACGCAATGTTTTTGCAAGTATTTTCAGACTATTTTCAATATTTTATCAAAGTAAGAAAAATACGTAAATACTCTGAATCTGTACAAATTTTTCTTACTAATATCATAATCCAATATTACTTAAGGTAAAAAATAACCGTTATGAGGATACAGTTGAAAAAAGTCGAAAACTTAAGGTTTCATGGAATAAGTTATTTCAAAAGTTAAAAGGGAAACTATAAGGGTTGTTTGAAAGAACGGTATTCTTGTGAATGTATTCACAGCATTATGTGTTTAAGTCATAAACTAAATAGTGTAACATGACAATGTGAACATGATATGTATCAACTATTAATACAACTAAGTCTGGCTTTTGACATCCTCATCTGTAGATGTCTATTTATCTTTATCCACAATCTATACATTTTTCCAAGGAACTGACTCTTCCACAGAGCAAAAGCAGTTGCAAAACATGTCTTTAATGTAACAACCATGATTGCTACCTCTTAGTCCTACGTTTTCCATAGACTCCAAAGAACAGGTTAAGGTATCTTCTAACCGATAGCCATCATGCTTCCAAACAAAGTTATGCTGCATGCAACAGGTTTTTATAAAACTTTCAGCCAAGTTAATATTAACGTCTATGTCCCTGTGGAAAATTCGCAAATTGTTAGCGAGGATGCTAAACGAACATTCTACTACATGCCTTGCTCTACTCAGCCTACAATTAAACACTCTCCTCGAGAATGTGTGTGATTTTCTTGCAAGAGGCTGCATCAAGTGTTTATCAAGAGCAAAACCTTCGCCGCCTATAAATACGAAAGGCGCATCTTCATTGTTTGGTTCATCAGTCAAAGGTTTGGCGTCTGGAAAAGGTAACCTTACATCATAAAGTGCTCTTCCGAAGTTATTCCATATAAAATCTTTGAATCATCATCGTGTTCATATCGACCTATATCAATTCATCCCGAAGCAATAGTCATTATCCACAAATGCCATAAGCACTATGGAATCAAACTTTTTAAGGCTATTCGAGGGCTTCACCAAATTTGTAGTTTTCACAAAATTCAGAAATATTTCTTGAATGTCCTTTTTCGTTGGCATTGACATGTACTTTGGTTGTAAGCTGTTCCATTTTTTTCTGCATGTATCTTCAATTATAAATGCAACAGTTGAGCGTCGTAGTAAAAACACATATTGCAGAGACTTCATGGAGCATCCCATTCCAAGGTATGTGTTATAAATAAGTAGAGACTAAGACACAATACAGGTTGGTGGAAATTTCAATGAGCAGGAGTAAGAATAAATGTTTTTATTCTTCCTACAGGAAAAGAAGTACAAAAGCGGCGGAAAAATGCGTGATGCATACAGTCGCAGCCTGAAGGAATTTAAAAAAATAAAATAAAAAGACTGGCAGCATAATGACTACAAAAATCATATGTCTACTATCGACAGATGTCTTTCCTGCAAGAAGCCATGGAATTGAGGCAGTAAGTAAAATTTTTCTTCTGTAATTTCATAACATTTAAATGTATTTCCATTGGGTATGATAGTTAATTACCTACTCAATGCCGACTTACTATTTGCTTATCACATCACACACATTTGTACTGTACAAAGTGACATGCGGGTTTTTCCAAAAAATTTTCTTTTAATTTCAGGACCTCAGGGAATATGATTGATGACTCTATTCTTGAGGATGGTGAAGTGGAAAGGCGTCATGAAGACAGTACATCGCCACCTAACACTGCTGCTAAGCCTTCCAGTGCTAAAGCAAATAAAAGAAAACTTCAGGATCCACTTGGAAGAGAGTTGGTAAGAGTTTTGACACATTGTTCAACTTGTGCTGTAAAACAAAAAGATCCTGATGAATTGTTTTGGACATCTCTTTTGCATTACTTAAAAGAAATTACTACTGACAATAAACTAGACTTTCAAATGAAAACATTACAATTAATAAAATTCTACAGTCGAAAGACTGTAGAGAGCAGCACTACTACTGACTCCTTCACAAATACTGCGCCGTCAGGTACATCGACATCGACAAGCACACAGAGCCCTACGTATGAGAGTCCAATCACTTATTTTTCACCGCTTACTGGACTGCCAGACGAAGACTCGATCTTGTCATTTGAAGAATATTACAAGTGATTAGGCAGCTGACATGAACTTGTAATGTAAACTTTCATTGTAACCTAGTATGTTGTTGTTGTGGTCTTCAGTCCTGAGACTGGTTTCATGCAGCTCTCCATGCTACTATATCCTGTGCAAGCTGCTTCATCTCCCAGTACCTACTGCAACCTACATCCTTCTGAATCTGCTTAGTGTATTCATCTCTTGGTCTCCCTCTACGATTTTTACCCTCCACGCTGCCCTCCAATACTAAATTGATGATCCATTGATGCCTCAGAACATGTCCTACCAACCCATCCCTTCTTCTGGTCAAGTTGTGCCACAATCAATACTTCCTCATTAGTTATGTGATCTACCCATCTAATCTTCAGCATTCTTCTGTAGCACCACATTTCGAAAGCTTCTATTCTTTTCTTGACCAAACTATTTATCGTCCATGTTTCACTTCCATACATGGATACACTACATACAAATACTTTCAGAAAAGACTTCCTGACATATAATCTATACTCGATGATAACAAATTTCTCTTCTTCAGAAACGCTTTCCTTGCCATTGCCAGTCTACATTTTATATCCTCTCTACTTCGACCATCATCAGTTATTTTGCTCCCCAAATAGCAAAACTCCTTTACTACTTTAAGTGTCTCATTACCTAATCTAATTCCCTCAGCATCACCCGACTTAATTCGACTACATTCCATTACCCTCGTTTTGCTTTTGTTGATATTCATCTTATATACTCCTCTCAAGACACTGTCAATTCCATTCAAGTCCTTTGCTGTCTCTGACAGAATTACAATTTCATCGGCGAACCTCAAAGTTTTTATTTCTTCTCCATGGATTTTAATACCTACTCCGATTTTTTTCTTTTGTTTCCTTTACTGCTTGCTCAATAGACAGATTGAATAACATTGGGGAGAGGCTACAACCCTGTCTTACTCCCTTCCCAACCACTGCTTCCCTTTCATGTCCCTCAACTCTTATAACTGCCATCTGGTTTCTGTACAAATTGTAAATAGCCTTTCGCTCGCTGTATTTTACC
This sequence comes from Schistocerca gregaria, assembly GCF_023897955.1. Taxonomy (NCBI): domain Eukaryota; kingdom Metazoa; phylum Arthropoda; class Insecta; order Orthoptera; family Acrididae; genus Schistocerca; species Schistocerca gregaria. Next base: position 655,426,410 of record NC_064924.1, read on the forward strand.
CCAGCCACCTTTAAAATTTGAAAGAGAGTATTCCAGTCAACATTGTCAAAAGCTTTCTCTAAGTCAACAAATGCTAGAAACGTTGGTTTGCCTTTCCTTAATCTATTTTCTAATATAAGTCGTAAGATCAGTATTGCCTCACGTGTTTCAGTATTTCTACGGAATCCAAACTGATCTTCCCCGAGGTGGACTTCTACCAGTTTTTCCATTCATCTGTAAGGAATTCGTGTTGGTATTTTGCAGCTCTGGCTTATTATACTCATTGTTCGGTAATTTTCACATCTGCCAACACCTGCTTTCTTTGGGATTGAAATTATTATATTCTTCTTGAGGTCTGAGGGTATTTCGCCTGTCTCATACATCTTCCTCACCAGATGGAGAGTTTTGTCAGGACTGGCTCTCCCAAGGACGTCAGTAGTTCCAATGGAATGTTGTCTACTGCGGGGGCCTTGTTTCGACTTAGGTCTTTCAGTGCTCTGTCAAACTCTTCACGCAGTATCGTATCTCCCATTTCATCTTCATCTACATTCTCTTCCATTTCCATAATATTGTCCTCAAGTACATCGCCCTTGTATAGAACCTCTATATACTCCTTCCACCTTTCTGCTTTCCCTTCTTTGCTTAGAACTGGGTTTCCATCTGAGCTCTTGATGTTCATACAAGTGGTTCTCTTATCTGCAAAGGTCTCTTTAATCTTCCTGTAGGCAGTATGTATCTTACCCCTAGTGAGATCAGCCTCTACATCCTTACATTTGTCCTCTAGGCATTCCTGCTTAGCCATTTCGCTCTTCCTGTAGATCTCATTTTTGAGACTTTTGTATTCCTTTTTGCCTGCCTCACCTGCTGCATTTTCGTATTTTCTCCAGTCAACAATTGAATTCAGTATCTCTTCTGTTACCCAAGGATTTCTACTAGCCCTCGTCTTTTTTCCTACTTCATCGTCTACTGCCTTCACTAATTCATTCCTCAAAGCTACCCATTCTTCTTCTACTGTATTTATTTCCCCCATTCCTGTCAGTTGTTCCCTTATGCTCTCCCTGAAACTCTATACAACCTGTGGTTCTTTCAGTTTATCCAGTTCCCATCTCCTTAAATTCCCACCTTTTTGCAGTTTCTTCAATTTTAATCTGCAGCTCTTAACCAATAGATTTTGGTCAGAGTCCACATCTGCCCCTGGAAATGTCTTTTAATTTAAAACCTGGTTCCTAAATCTCTGTCTTACCATTATATAATCTATCTCATACCTTTTAGTATCTCCAGGGTTCTTCCATGTATACAACCTTCTTCCATGATTCTTAAACCAAGTGTTAGCTATGATTAAGTTGTGCTCTGTGCAAAATTCTACTAGGCGGCTTCCTCTTTCATTTCTTAGCCCCAATCCATATCCACCTACTACGTTTCCTTCTCTCCCTTTTCCTACACTCGAGTTCCAGTCACCCATGACTATTAAATTTTCATCTCCTTTCACTATCTGAATAATTTCTTTTATTTCATCATACATTTCTTCAATTTCTTTGTCATCTGCAGAGCTAGTTGGCATATAAACTTGTACTACTGCAGTAGGTGTGGGGTTCGTATTTATCTTGGCCACAATAATGCGTTCACTATGCTGCTTGTAGTAGCTTACCCGCATTCCTATTTTCCTATTCATTAATAAACCTACTCCTGCGTTACCCTTATTTGATTTTGTGTTTATAACCCTGTAGTCACCTGACCAGAAATCTTGTTCCTCCTGCCACCGAACTTCACTAATTCCCACTATATCTAACTATAACCTGTCCATTTCCCTTTTTAAATTTTCTAGCCTACCTGCCAGATTAAGGAATCTGACATTCCACACTCCGATCCGTAGAAGGTCAGTTTTCTTTCTCCTGATAACGACATCCTTTTGAGTAGTCCCCGCCCGGAGATCCGAATGGGGGACTATTTTACCTCCGGAATATTTTACCCAAGAGGACGCCATCATCATTTAATCATACAGTAAAGCTGCATGCCCTTGAGAAAAATTACGGCCGTAGTTTCCCCTTGCTTTCAGCCATTCTCAGTACCAGCAGAGCAAGGCCGTTTTGGTTATTGTTACAAGGCCAGATCAGTCAATCATCCAGACTGTTACCCTTGCAACTACTGAAAAGGCTGCTGCCCCTCTTCAGGAACCATACGTTGTCAGGCCTCTCAATAGATACCCCTCCGTTGTGGTTGCACCTATGGTTCGGCTATCTGTATCGCTGAGGCACACAAGCCTCCCCACCAACGGCAAGGCCCATGGTTCATGTTAATGTTATGTGAAGTGTATGTTCATGCCCATAAATTACTTACTCTATTTAATTAAAAAACGTACCTCAATATTACTAGAAGTTTTTCTTCCGCACCAACATAGTCACTTAACTTGGTATCCTTCGTTTGTAAGTTAGTTTCTATATTCGAGAGCAGTAAGTCGAAGGATGCTACAGACATGCGATAATAATCAAAGAATTTCTCCGGATAAATCATAATTTTTTTGTCTAACAACACAAACTTTCCTTCACTTGGACGATTCATAATAATTTGATGAATCCACCGTTTTCGTTGGCTGTTACGCCTTCTGCGACGTTGAACTGCGTATAGTGCTAAATATTTCAGTTTTGAATGACAGGTAATCATGCATGATGCCTCTCGTGGCTGGTTGCAACACAACTGCAGAAGTCACCGATTTTTGCTGTTATTGCGACACCCAGTATCGTCGCAGCGACTTTATCCGCCACGATTTTAATCGTATCATGTGTGGCACCATAGGCAACTGTTCCAGCTGCGATTATTATAGAGGGGAGAAAATCGCCTAGTGGGGCATTCGCCTTACGCCCAATCTCTGGTTGACTGTGTTTGCCTCTCTCATTAACGCATCTTGCTTCTCTGTTTTACTTCGTTTCAGCATTAATAACTTGCTGTATTGGTACGTGGAGGACTCATCGGAAAAATATAAAATCTTTCCGGTGCATGGTTCTGATTGTCATTAAGTTAATATACTGCCAGTCGCTCCTTTTTTTTTCATCGAACATTCTCGAGCCCATTTCCTCTTTTTCGTAGTGTTCTGTTGCTCACCTGCTGTACCTAATATAACTGCAGCGCACGCTTTCTTTTGGTTGTTGGGCATCTTAGCCTTATGTTGCCAACAGACGATTTTTGTCAATATTATTGTTAGTGTGATGCTGTTTCATTATATTGAAGGATTGACAATCTAGTAAATCAACAAACCACAGCCAGTCTCTAGCGAGACGCTTTTATCCCGAGTAATCCGACTGTTCAAAGATGTTAGTCCATTGCCTAATCGCAGTTGTCAGTGGTTAATAACAACTTAAAACATTCTTGATGATGTATAGCAGTGGTTGTTTGTTGCTATTAGGGTTGATGGCGTGAAAAATTTGTGTTGTAAGTTTTGGAAAGGCGCAGATTGTACAGATGTGGCGGCTAATGTTTTGTAGTGACAAATGGCGATGTTCGAGAAGAAGAGCCAAAGGAAAATTTGTCTAGACGACACAGAAACGTTGACATGCGCAATTGAAAATTATCAAAACATACAAGGGCACACGGTAGGTAACTGTCAGAGTGAACTGAAATGACAGTTCCTAGTACAGAGCCAGCCATGTATTCGTATGTTATTTTACCACTTTCCTGTTAATGGCAACAAAATTGGGATAATGATTTATTTGCATGTTCCGAATCCCTTGTTGTGATGCGAAAAACTTCAGTTCAACGATTACAGAAGTCTTCATCGGTGAAAAATATGAGCTACATGTTGACCATGTATATGGTTTCTTAAGTTTTTCTACATAGGTGCAGTAATTTGTTATTTGCAATGTTTAGTCTCTACCCTACTTAATCGCAGAACACTAGAGGAGCAAAACATCATATTGTTACTAAACCATCGTAAATTTTACTACAGTTAGGAAATTTCCCATGGTATCCCACATACAAAATATGCGCAAGATACCCTGTTTTACGCCCTGTACTGACAATACCAGATTGGCGGGGACTGTGAGTTGGTACCAACTGCAATCGTAAATTTTACGAGGGTTTAGTAATCAAGAGTTAACCACACAAACACGCACACCACATACACGAGTTGTACTATGGAGTAGTTGTTAGCAGATATAAGTTCAATTTTTATTTGAAGTTAATTGTATTACCTATTAAATTCTTTACATCACTGGGTCAGGTGGTCAAATATTTGTGTGGCTTAATGCATTCGTTGTTTTTGTGTCACTTTACTGCTGAGTGATGGATAATGTCAATCATTTCCTCTTTTCTATTATTTCGTTTATGAATTTTGTTTTCAAACTGTAATTGATTGTTCACAATGAACTTAATAACGAAGTAAACATACCGTGAGGCTGTTTTTAGTATGCCCAATGTTTTAAAGAAATAACTCCCTTGAAACATTAGTGGTTGAAAGTAGGGCAAACAAGTTAACATTTTATATTATCCAAATGCTAAAAATTGATATGTCAGATGTTTAAGGTCTGAAATCATGAAATACAGTTCAGGTTCTTTTCACTATGAGTAGTACCCTTTACTGATATATAAAAAAAGTTACATCTAATATAAAATAGAGCTAGTTTTTGTACTATAATAAGCGCACAATGAAAAAGATGTACATTGAGGATTCACTGCAAGAGAAGTATTGTCGCACCATAAGAAGATGGTGTGGGGTAGTAAATTTTGATATTGCGTAATTTTATTGGTAGAGTTACAGAAATTTGATCGGGGAAAACACATTGACAACATTGTTAATTTTGCACATGTGTGTTTTTGATGAAAGCACAATTAAAGATCTTGAATATGTCTTGCATCAGTGATTGTGTATACATGGAATGATTGCAAGACAACTTTTTTGGAAGTATATTGTAAAGCAATTTATTAGGACTACTTTGAAAATGGAAGTAGCTAGTTAAAACGAAAACTTGTTGGTAGTCCTTGTACTGACAAAATTTACATCAACAGTTGGACTGAAATATTGCTGATTGCAACTGGAGTTAAATTTTAATAGTCCCTCTTCCATACAGGCTCCGAACAATTTACCAAAGTATTTTAGAACACTTTACCAAAGTATTTTATTGAGTTATGTTTTTGTATTTTATTTTTAAGTAGTTGTGTTTATGTGAATAGTAGCTTTCTTGTTACGGGATTACAGAACTAAGGAAAAATAATCATTCAAATTTCTTTTGGCCATCTTAATTATGTTAGTATTTGTCTCCAGTAAGAATACAAATGTGATAATTGTATTGAATTGCCAGGATATTTAAAAACTTTTGATTGAAATAAGATAATACACATAAGAACTTAAAAGGCATCACACCAATAGTGTATCAATATTTAAGATCTGAGCTTGTAGTGTTGCTGACAAGATGCTACTTTTTATTTGATACAGTTCTCCTACACTATATGAAAATTGAAATAAGCAGAATAACTGAAATGCTTGATACCACTTGATACCAGTTCCCAATCCAAGAGCTAAGTTGACATCACCTAGATGTTGAGCTATGCTACCAGTCAGTGTGTAATCGTTTCCAAGATTTCATATTCTTATTTTTTTTTTATTTGTCAACTCATAGAACTGTCACCAACCATACTAATCAAAGTTTTGTGGTACTCTACAGTCTTTCACAATTTACTGCATTTCAAAAACTAACATAAATGCAAAAGATATGTTGTGCCGTATTCTCTTTCTGTTTGCATACACATGATATCACATGCTACATCGTTGTCACATTAAGTGGTGAACAGACAGTATTGAAACGTTCAGTTTACTTGATTCTAGATAATTATGCAGATATGTCAGTGAAGTTAGGATCTCAGGTGCTGTCATCTAAAAAAAAAAAAATAAAAAAAAAATAAAAAAAAATAGTGGTTTCATTACAGGGCTCCCTGGTTGTCACAGTAGTGTCGTAATATTTTTTCAGTGTAGTTAAATACTGAGTGCAGTGGTGCTTTCCTTCATTTCTATGGGAGTAAATCATGTATATATATATTTTAACCTCCTTGTCAGGTTATAAATGAGTGCATAAGTAGAGACCATGTATATGGTTTCTTAAGTTTTTCTGCTTAGGTGCAGTAATTTATTATTTACAATGTTTAGTCTCTACCCTCCTTAATCGCAGAGCGCTAGAGGAGCAAACATTATATTGTTACTAAACCATCGTAAATTTTACTACTACATATTTTATTCAGAGTCAGTCAGTATTAGGAGATTTCCCATGGTATCCCACATACAAAATATGTGCAAGATACCCTGTTTTATGCCCTGTAACGACAATACCAGATTGGATCCTTATTAATTTAAGCAGTGACTGAAGCAAAATCTCACGCAGCCTCAGCCTGTACCAAGCTGAGTGATATCCCTGTCACTGTTACCCAACACAAAAGCCTTAATGCGACTCAGGGCATTATCTTTCAAAACAGATTTAATCCTCTAGTCTAACAAAGAATTCAGGCAAAATCTGAAATGTCATGGTATTGTTCATTCTGTACAGTGCACACAAAGGGCTAACAGAAAACAAGAGTTGACACAGGTCCCTTCATATTGGCATCCTGTTGGAAAAAGAAGTTTTGGGATGTAGATATAGTGTTGAGCCTTACTTCTGAACAACTGTAAGGTGCATTCAATGTTCCCATTTTGGTCACCTGTCATTCCACTGTTCTTCATATCCTGCCTGTAGCAGAACTCTTCACAGATATTGCCCCTGTGGACAACTTTCATTTTACACAACTTCTTGGACCATGGCATTCCCTGCTTGCAAGTCTAGCCCAATTTAAAAAAAATAAAAGAACAATCAAGAGTATAAGGCAATCACTTGCCATACTTTGACGTCTGAAAAAAAATATTAGTAACTTCATCCTATGGATATGATAATAAATTTTTCAGAAATTGCACCCAGCACTTTCTCTGTTCAAAGACATGAACAATTGTCTAAATAATTAAAACTTCTCTTTTACATATCCATATTGTACCAGTGGTGATCCATCTGGAGGTCTTACAGAAGCGTCAGATTCCATCCGTCTTGACCCATGATGTCATTACATAAACACGACAATACATATAAAACGAACAGACACATCTCTCTCCAAAAATATAATCAAACTGATGGGACCAACGCGGAAAATTGGGGATTTTTGGGTGGGGACAAACTAAATATAAACACATGCAGACACACACATCCAGATCCCAAACCACACAAAACGATGACATAAAAACACCACAAATTTCCCAAATTCCGCTACACTTACAATATTGACAGGAATCGGTCACTTCCCTTCACTGCATAGCTCAACCACAAGTGTCAAACCCACAAAATAAAAACCAACTACTTCAAAAATTATAATCACATCGCAACTATCGATACCACAAAACCAACACCTAAAACAACAAAAATTGTTATCGGACATTTCCCTTGACCTGTATAGGTCAACAGCAGCTCATGGTACCAAAACACCTAGCTACGACGACACATTGGAATCGAGCAGTTCCCTTGACTTATATGCCTCATCAACAGCTCATGATACCAAAACACACATAGCTGCCATGACAAATTGGAATTGGTCACTTCCCATAATCTATACAGCTCAAACACAACCCACAGCCAACTATACCAAAAAAAATTTGAAATCCAGTACTTCCCCTAAGATACGTAAATAAACCACAAGTGCCGATACCAAACCATCAACCACCAACACATGCAGTAATAAATGCAGTAAATACATGGAGTAAAAATAAAACATCATAACAGGCAAACAGTACACACAAAAAAAACCTACTTACCATAGAAAAGTTCCGGAACTACACACTAACCCCCAACTCGCATATTCTGCTTGCGTATACCACATTTCGCTATCTCCGTCACAAGCTCAAACATCTGCAGAAACTTAATGATGGACAACTTGTCATCCCCCATTTCCACTCGCAGTTGCGCACTATTAAACTTAGAAGTCATATCCGTACCTAACAAAAGAAGCCACAAATTGAATTAAACGACTTAACCGCGCTACGAACAGCAAACCAATAACATCAGAGGGCACTGCAATAACATAAACACAATGGAAACTTTATTTTCAACTCACTGAAACTAATTTCAGTTCTTCTATAATGGTCACGACCAGTAAATGCACACTCAAGCTCGGACGCCTAAATGAACCCAATACAACACATAACACTCGGACCATATACACACCACCAAGTGCAACAAGACGACATCTACAAACACAATACACTCACAAACTAAACTCCACGCCGTCATGACATCACACAACACCCTTACGTCACGGGTCAAAGCTGACTGGTGGGATCGGATGCCTCTGTTGACCCCACCTGGAGACCCTCCATTGTTCTCCAGCATTTAGGAAAGGTGGTGACCCTCACCTAAGATGTTATTGTTCTGTATTTTAACTGGCCCACATGCAAAGAATAGGCTGTGGAAGAAAGGTGTAAAAGTATCTGACCATAGAATGGTCCGATCGTCCTCTTACTTGGGTGTGTAACATGAAGCCCTTCAAGATTTAAAATCTTGTGAAGAAAAAGAGGGAGAGAAGGAAAAGAAAATAAAGAAGTCAGAAAGCTCTTTGATACTGCCCAACGAACCTTCCCCTACAGAACAACTACGTGTAGACGTGGATATTACACTACCTGTTGCTGCCACCAAAGTGAATGTGTCTCTTCTCCACCATATGTGTTGCACAGCAAAAATCCAAGATTTTGCCACAATGTGTTATCACATTATTCTCTATAACAATTTGAAACATCTTCATTCATTTTACCTGCAACAAAACCAATAGTCTTAAAAAAAAGAAAAAAAAACCTTGCCAGACCATCAGGCAACTTCTGATGAATTTCACTATGACTGTCAGTTTAATGTGACTGAGAAAGAGGCAGCTTTTTTAATGAAATAGCAGAATTCATTCTAATTAGTGATATTTTACTGTTAATACTGTGTACAGACTATGTTTCTACAAGTTTCTGTCATTTGTTAATGTATACCTAGACTCACTCCACATCTGATACTGGTCCCTGGCATGAATTTGCCTGGCAGATTAGTGTCGAGGTCCGGTGTACCGACCAGCCTGTGGATGGTTTGCCGTGCGGTCTGAGTGCCTTGTCACGGTTCGCTCGGCTGCCCAGTCAGGTTCAAGTCCTCCCTCGGGCATGGGTGTGTTGTCCTTAGCATAAGTTAGATTAAGTAGTATGTAAGCTTAGGGACCGTTGACCTCAGTAGTTTGGTCGCATAGAACTTACCACCACCACCACCACCACCACCACCACCACCACCACATCTGATAGTTCCGCTTGATGAGACCTATAGAACATGATCAAAGAATGACGAATGAATGAACACTAAGTTGAATACCATTCTTCAGGAATCTGAACACACTTTTTGTACCATAAGTGACCTATCCATAGATCTACTACATATGTCCACAGGCTACTGACTACATTGTTTGTACAGTTCTATGCAGCTTTGCACATTCATTCATTTATTCATACATACATACATTAATCCTTGTTCCATAGATCATGAATACGACATTTTGTAATGATGTGGAACATGTCACTTTAACAAGTTTTTATTACACAAAATAATTAATTTTCAGTTCCTGCTTCATATCTAAGAATTCATCTATTGAGTAGAAGGAGTTGTCATTCAGAAATTCTTTTAATTTGCTTTTAAATGTTGGTTGGCTATCTGTCAGACTTTTAATACTATTTGGCAAATGAACAAAGATTTTTGTGGCAGCATAATTACCCCTTTCTGTGCCAAAGTGATTTAATCCAGAATAGTGAAGATCATCCTTTCTTCTAGTGTTGTAGCTATACACTTCACTGTTATTTTTGAACTGGGGTGGGTTATTAATGACAAATTTCGTAAGTGAATATATATATATTCCGAAGGTACTATGAATGTCCCGAGTTCCTTAAATAAATGTCTGCAAGGTGATCTTGCTCCAGCTATTGTTCTCATTACATGCTTTTGTGTAATGAATACTTTCTCTCTTAATGACGAATTGACCCAAAATACGATGCCGTATGAAAGCTGTGAATGAAAATAGGCATAGTAGGCTAATTTCCTGATATGTTTATCACAGAAATTTACAATAACCCTAATAGCATAAGTAGCCGAACCTAACCAGTTCAGCTGATCGTCAATGTGTTTCTTCCAATTCAATTTCTCATCAATGCACACACCCAGAAATTTTGAGCATTCTGCTTTAGCAACAGACTTCTGTTCATAGTCTATATCTATCAATGGTGCTATGCCGTCTACAGAATTGTATAAACTGTGTTTTCTGAAAATTTAGTGAGAGTCCATTTGCAGAGAGCCCCTTGATAATTTTCTGAAAGGCATTATTTGCAATTTCCTCAGCTGAGTTTTGCTTGTTGGGTGTGATTGCTATACTTGTATCATCAGCAAAAAGAACTAGCTTTGCACCTTCATGATTATAGGGTGGCAAGTAGTTAATATATATTAAGAACAATAAGGGACCCAAGAATGAACCCTGTGGGACACCATTCTAGATAAACAAACAACCCCCCCCCCCCCCCCCCCTAGTTAGAGGACTCTGTTGGTTTTTGCAGACTATCTATACTGTTAATTTCAACTTTCTGCATTCTTCTGGATAAGTATGAATTAAACCATTTGTGCAGACCCACTCATATCTCAATACTTAACCTTATCTAGAAGAATTTCATGATTCATACAATCAAAAGCCTTTGAGAAATCACAAAATATCCCAATGGATGATGTTTGGTTATTCAATGCATTTAATATTTGATCAGTGAAACCATATATAGCATTTTCTGTTGAAAATCCTTTCATGAGTTCCCAAGTGCTATCAGCACTCCAGCTAGTATAACGACTGTGTGTAGGGAGTTAAAAAGAATGGGCTACAATGGTTGAGCATCTCTTCATAAGCCAATTTTTTCTATAGTCAGCGCAAAGTGCCACAATGAAGGTGGACAGAGGATGACTGTAAGCGAGTGATTTGGAGTAACGTATCAAGCTATATCCTGTGGAATTCCAATGGAAGGCTTTGGTTTTAGCAATTGTCTGGAGAACATTATCCACCATCATGTGTAACACCAACACTGAAGTAGGCAGGAAGTCCAGAGCCTCAAACATTGCTACATGGTTACCACATTACTGTAAAAGTTCATTCTTATTTGTATATTCAAAGCTTAAACATATCATCGTTTCAGTTATGTGGGAATTATACACAGTCACGGAAAATCAGAAAGGTCTATAAGTAAAATTGTCACAATAAGAAGGGAACATACACGGTGCTAAAAGCGTATTGCGTGTGGTGCTGCCGCCATTGCCAGTTTATGTTGTATTACCACTGGTGCAAGCTTTACACATCTGAAGGTACCTGAACTTGTCAGAATGGGTGAACAGTTTTGTTTTGTTGACCGTATATACAGGCATAGAAACTTTTCATTTTACTAACAAAAAATCAGTACAGAAAATTAGGGTAAAGTGCACTGATTTTGTTTAATTGACTGTGGCATCATGTATGAATTATTTTTTATTTAATTGAATTTTTCAGTGAATACTTCCATTCATGTAACTTGTTTCTATTGTTTCTAATAATGTGAATCATCCTGCTGCAGGAATATGTTATACGTGTGCAACGTGGACCAATACCAGAGAAATCGTGGCATGTCTGTAGGAGGTATAGTGATTTTGTATCGCTGCACAATGCGTTGCAGCAGTCAGGTCTCCCTCTACCACTACCTCCTAAAAAACTTATTGGAAACATGGATCGAGAATTCGTAGCTGAGCGGCAGCTTGGTCTTCAGGTAATTTAGATAAATTTCTCTTCATTTTGAACTTGTTAGTACAAACTACATTTACACACACACACACACACACACACACACACACACACACACACACAAAGTGTTGGACTTGAAACTAACAACCTCTTTCCCTTTTGTAGGTAGATATCAGTGTTTGTTCTAATCAAGGACACAGTTTTGTTTGTTTCAGTGGGATTCAGCCTAACATATGCTGCAGAGTTTCTGATGTTTTTGTGAAACAGAAGTTTTGCTTTTGCTTTTACCATTGATGTGATGCTCAGGTTAATATAGCCTTTAGGTACCTCTGTCATCAATTGATAAATCTTAATAAGGTATTATCAATTTCAATGGTCACATTGAGCAAATGTTCAGTATTAGTGTTAAAAGTAACAGGATTTTCTGTCTTGACCCCTCAGCATACTCGTGGCTATGTTGTAAATGTCTTTGTGGTGACCACGGCTCCTGAGCCATCACAGCATCCCATTTTCAGCTATCCTCACTTCTGCTTACTTTCATGTTCCTTTCTGACAGTCCTTAATGCCACACCTGCTACCCTTTAGGTTTCTCTTTCTTTACGTGGTCCCCTGCGGGTCCGGGGGTTAGAATAGGCCCAAGGTATTCCTGCCTGTCATAAGAGGCGACTAAAAGGACTCCCTCCCCCTCAAGGGGGTAGTTAGCGCTTGCGTCCGGAGACGGACGGTTCCACAACCTACGTTTGTGGTCATTTTGGTTTTTCACTTCTGGTTTCTTCCTTCCTTTGGTCGGCTCCTTTCTTTGTTCTTCTCCCTCTGTTTTACTTACTTTTTCCCTTGCCTTCTTCTTGCCTTCTCTGGTCTCCACCTCGGCGTTTGAGACAGTCTGTCCTTTCTCTCCCTTCTTTTTCCTCTTCTTCCTTCCTCCTTGTGCGTGCCTGAAGGCCGACCCACGCATTCGCATACGTAGCCGGTGATGGGGTAATGCGTAATTCCCCGCCCTGGGTAAACAAGGGAGGGGTGATTGCCTGAGCTGACACCTTCCAACCATGCCGATTGGTCCCTCCGGCTGTTTCTCGGGAGGTGTGACCTGAGGTGTAAAACATTCACCTAAGGCGGGAGTGCCCTCTGAGAGGGTCCCCACAAGGAAGGAGCGCGCCATCGGAGACACTGGCAATCATGGAGGGATTCCTACGGAATGGATTTCTCTTCTTCTTCTCTCTTGACTTCTGCCCAAAACCGGAAACTTGACCAGCCACCAGTGACAAAAGTACTACCGCCTGTCCCACAGTTCCTCATAGTTTCTCGATCTGAGGACGGAAAGGATTTTTCCTCTGTCAACCCTTTCATTGTCCAGATGGGTGTAGATGCCATAGCCGGATCGGTCAAGTCTTGTAACAGGTTGCGTAATGGTACCTTGTTACTAGAAACTGAGAGCGCCTTTCAGGCACAAAAACTGCTTCGGGCCACACTCCTGTCCACGTTCCCTGTCCGGGTGGAGGCTCACCACACTTTGAATTCGTCTCGTGGTGTGGTATATACTAGATCACTCAACAGATTGACTGACGAGGAGATTCAGTCTTTCCTCGCTGAGCAGGGCGTGACGGCTGTCGATAGGGTCATGAAAAAGGTCAACAATGACCATGTACCGACCCGGACACTTTTCTTGACCTTTGATAGTGTTCAGCTGCCATCGCGCGTCAAACCGGGCTACGAGGTTATTTCTGTTCGCCCCTATGTCCCGATACCTACGCGCTGCTACTAGTGTCAGCATTTTAATCACACTCGCCAGTCATGTTATAATGCAGCTAAATGTGTCACTTGTGGCAGGGATGCCCATGAGGGTCACTGTCCACCTCCGTCTCCTCATTGTGTGAACTGTCAGGGTGACCATGCAGCGTCTTCCCGCAACTGTCCCATCTGCAAGGAAGAACGCTGTATACAGGAAATTTGGGTCAAAGAGAAAGTGTCCACCCTGGCTGCTCACAAGCTATTTGCTAGTAGGAAGCCCACACTGCTTCCAGCGGGGAAATACAATACTGTCCTTGCCTCTCCTCGGACTACCAGGGAGGTGGTGACACAGGCATGTGATCTGACCTTCAGCACTATGGTCGTCCGTTCTGCCAGTGCTAAGATCGCCCGGTTGATGTCTCCTCTTCCTGCCGTCACCCCTCAGACACAAGCACCTTCATCAGCATATGCCAAGACGAAGACCCAGAAGTCAGATGGAGACCCAGAAGTCAGATGCATGGGCCTCCAAGAAGGAACCGTCCCGTGCAGACTTCCTACGTACCTCGAACTCCCAGCCATCGACCAGTACTTCCACTAAACAACCTTCCAAGAAGGCTCATAGGAAGCACAGTTCTCATTCTCTGTCACTGCGCATTTCCTCTCCTGCGCCACCCAGCAGTTGCCGCCCCAGGCCGTCATCCATTTGGCCTGGCCACACCGCTGGTAGCCGAACATCTGGACGTTCACCGGCGGAGGAAGCTCCCCCTCCCAGCCATCTTCACAAGATTGCCGAGGAAGCTATTGAACCAATGAACGATGACTCTCCGCCTACTGATAGCGGCGGCAGAGCTCGCTTAAAGCCAGGCCATCAGTGGCCTTCGAGGTGACCCCTTCTTGCATCTTCTTTTTGTTTTTCTTCTCACGATGGCGCTTATTCACTGGAATATTCGCAGCATTCGCTCCAACCGAGAGGACTTAAAGTTGCTGCTCCACTTGCACCATCCGCTCGTCGTAGCCTTCCAGGAAACGAAGCTACGCCCATGCGATCAAATTGCCTTGGCACACTACACCTCTGTGCGTTTTGACCTACCCCCTGTGACAGGTATTCTGGCTCATGGAGGGTTTATGTTGCTGGTCCTGGATGATATTTACTACGATCCCATCACATGGCACACCGGCCTGCAGGCAGTTGTCGTCTGAATTACTCTCCCCACTTTTACATTTTCCATTTGTACCGTTTACACTCCATCACCATCTGCCATTACCAGGGCAGACATGATGCAAATTATTGCTCAGCTACCTGCACCATTTTTGTTAACTGGAGACTTCAATGCCCACCATCTCCTTTGGGGCTCTCCAGCATCCTGCCCGAGGGGCTCCCTGTTAGCAGACCTTTTCAACCACCTCAATCTTGTCTGCCTCAATACTGACGCCCCTACTTTCCTTTCGGACACATCTCACACCTATTCCCATTTAGGCCTCCCTATATGTACTACCCAACTTGTACGTCAGTTTGAGTGGTCTGCACTTTCTGTTACATATTCGAGCGACCACTTCCCATATGTTATCCATCTACTGCATCATACCCTCTCTCTGTGCTCAACTAGTTGGAACATCTCCAAAGCAGACTGGGGGCTCTTCTCTTCCAGGGCGACCTTTCAGGATCAAACCTTCACAAGCTGCGATAGTCAGGTCGCACACCTCACGGAAGTCATTCTCACTGCTGCTGAATATTCCATCCCTCACACTACTTCTTCTCCACGTTGCGTACCAGTCCCCTGGTGGACCGCAGCATGTAGAGACGCTTTACGTTCTCGTCGACGTGCTTTGCGCACCTTTAAATGCCACCCTACGGTGGCGAATTGTATCAATTATAAACGATTACGTGCGCAGTGTCGTCGTGTTATTAAAGAAAGCAAGAAAGCCAGCTGGGCTGCTTTCACAAGCACCTTCAACAGTTTTACTCCTTCTTCTGTTGTCTGGGGTAGCCTGCGCCGGCTATCTGGCACTAAGGTCCACTCACCAGTTTCTGGCTTGACGGTCGTGAATGACGTCCTTGTAGCCCCTGAGGATGTCTCCAATGCCTTCGGCCACTTTTTCGCAGAGGTTTCAAGCTCCTCTCATTACCACCCAGCCTTCCTCACCCGAAAACAGGCAGAGGAGGCTAGGCCACCTAACTTCCGCTCCTCGAATCGTGGAAGTTATAATGCCCCATTCACCATGCGGGAACTCGAAAATGCACTTGCCCGGTCATGGTCCTCCGCTCCAGGGCTTGATATTATTCGTATTCAGACGCTGAAGAACCTTTCTCCTGCGGGTAAAGGTTTTCTTCTTCGAACTTACAATCGCATCTGGATTGAGGGACATGTTCCTGCATGCTAGTCTACTGTTGTACCGATTCCTAAGCCAGGAAAGGACAAGCACCTAGTTATCGACCCATCTCGCTTACCAGCGGTGTCTGTAAGGTGATGGAGCGAATGGTTAACTCTCATTTGGTTTGGCTGCTCGAATCTCGACGCCTACTTACCAATGTACAATGTGGATTTTGTAGGCGCCACTCTGCTGTTAACCATCTGGTTACCTTGTCAACCTTCATTATGAATAACTTTTTGCGGAAGCGCCCGACCGCGGCTGTGTTCTTTGATTTGGAGAAGGCTTACGACACCTGTTGGAGGGCGGACATTCTCCGCACCATGCATACATGGGGCCTTTGCGGTCGCCTCCCTCTTTTTATTCGTTCCTTTTTAATGGATCGACAGTTCAGGGTATGTGTGGGTTCTGTCCTGTCAGACACCTTTTGCCAGGAGAATGGAGTGCCACAGGACTCAGTTTTGAGCGTCGCTCTCTTCGCCATAGCGATCAATCCAATGATGGATTGCCTCCCAGCTGATGTATCAGGCTCCCTTTTCGTGGACGATTTTACCGTCTATTGCAGCGCGCAGCGTACATGTTTCCTGGAGTGCTGTCTTGACCATCTTTACTCCTGGAGTGTCGCCAATGGCTTCCGTTTTTCTGCCGAGAAGACGGTCTGTATTAACTTCTGGCGCTGCAAAGAGTTTCTCCCACCGTCCTTACAACTCGGTCCCATTGCTCTCCCATTTGTGGAAACAACAAAATTTTTAGGTCTTACATTTGACAGGAAACTTAGCTGGTCTCCACATGTATCATTTGGCTGCCTGTTGTACCCGTTCTCTAAATGTCCTCTGTGTTCTCAGTGGTATGTCGTGGGGAGCGGATCGAACCGTCCTACTTCGCCTATATCGGTCGATCGTCCACTCTAAGCTGGATTATGGGAGCTTCGTATACTCCTCTGCACAGTCGTCCATCTTACGCGGCCTCAACTCCGTACAACAACGGGGTTTCCGTCTTGCTATCAGAGTGTTTTATACTAGTCCCGTCAAGAGTCTTCATGCTGAAGTCGGTGAATTGCCACTAACCTACTGGCATGATATACTGCTTTGTCGGTATGCCTTTTGGGCTACTCTCAATGCCCGACCACCCAACTTACCGTTCCTTTTTTTACGACTCTCTCGACTGTCACTACGGGTTGTATGTCTCTGCCCTAAGACCCCCTGGAGTTCGCTTTAGTCGCCTCCTTCAGCACCTTGATTTTTCACTCCCTGCAACCTTTCGAGTGGGTGAGAGCCAAACGCCACCTTGGCTCCAGGCTCAGGTTCGCGTTCACCTTGACCTCAGCTCGCTCCCAAAGGAGGTTACCCCTGGTTCAGTATACCGCTCCCGTTTTGTCGAACTTTGTTCGAAGTTCATTATTACGATCTTCATTTATACAGATGGCTCTAAGACCAATGAAGGTGTCGGGTGTTCTTTTATTGTCGGGGCACACAGTATCGAATACCAGCTCCATGGTCATTGTTCGGTCTTCACAGCTAAGCTATTTGCCCTCTACCAGGCTGTTCTTTACATCTGCCGCCACCGACATTCTGCTAATGTCATCTGCTCCGATTCCCTGAGCGCCATCGAGTGCCTCAGTGATCCGTATCCGGTTCACCCTTTCATGCACCGGATCTAACGCTCTCTTCAGTGGCTGGTGGACGACGGTTCTCCGGTTAGCTTGATGTGGGTTCCTGGCCATGTCGGTATTCCTGGGAATGAAGCTGCAGATGCCGCGGTCAAGGCGGCTTTCCTCCAGCCTCGGACAGCTTCTTGTTGTGTCCCTTCATCAGATTGTAGCAGGGTCATTTGTCGGTGCATTTTATCGCTGTGGCATGCCAATTGGTCTGCACTTACAGACAACAAGCTTCGGTCCTTGAAATCTCTTCCTGCGGCTTGGACGTCCTCTTCATGCCCTTCTCGGCGGGAGGAGATCGTTTTGGCCCAGTTACGAATTGGACACTGCCGGTTCAGCCACCGCCATCTGCTGACGGCTGCGCTGGCGCTGTTCGGCCCATGTGGGCAATTGCTGACGGTCCGCCACATTTTAACGTCCTGTCCGAATTTTAATACACTGCGTGTTGATCTTGGCCTGCCATGTACTCTGGATGCCATTTTAGCGGATGACCCAGGAGCAGCTGCTCGCGTTCTTCGTATTATCAACTTGACAAACCTGTCTAAGGACATTTGATTATGCTGTTTTCTTTTAATCCTCTACCTGTCTATGTCTTTCATAGTATTGTCCCTTTTAGTTGCTGTTTTAACCTTGTGCCTCGCGGTGAACTCCTAACTTTGTCTGGGCACTAATGACCACTTGTCTTGTACACTCTCAGTAGAGCATCCTGATAACATGAGGATCATAGTTCAGATTATGCCTGAACTGCCAGTTCGCCACAACTGCCCAAGTGTAGATGTATGTTCCACTAGGATTCTCGGCTGTGACCATCGTACCAAATAAGCTTTGTTGTGGCTGGGTGGTGCACAGGGTGAGAGTCCTTGATTGGAGGAAGTGGCATCAGGGTGGACATTTGTCTGATGAAACAAATTAAATTAATGCCATAATAATGATGGTACTGATTCGGTTGTCTGCAACAGAGAGAGAAAATTCTGTGCAGAAAATTACAACCCAATAGCTTTCCCTATTGTGGCTGCCCCATGGGAAAAAGCAACAAACAGAAGACAATCAATAAAACATATTATCCATTTCTTAAGGGTCTTTTTGTTCTGTCATTGCAACTACAAAAATGCTGGATTCCCCCCCCTCCCCCCCTCCCCCAACCACCAGAGGGGTTTTGCTTTACTGTTTTGCTTTATACACTCCTGGAAATTGAAATAAGAACACCGTGAATTCATTGTCCCAGGAAGGGGAAACTTTATTGACACATTCCTGGGGTTAGATACATCACATGATCACACTGACAGAACCACAGGCACATAGACACAGGCAACAGAGCATGCACAATGTCGGCACTAGTACAGTGTATATCCACCTTTCGCAGCAATGCAGGCTGCTATTCTCCCATGGAGACGATCGTAGAGATGCTGGATGTAGTCCTGTGGAACGGCTTGCCATGCCATTTCCACCTGGCGCTTCAGTTGGACCAGCGTTCGTGCTGGACGTGCAGACCGCGTGAGACGACGCTTCATTCAGTCCCAAACATGCTCAATGGGGGACAGATCCGGAGATCTTGCTGGCCAGGGTAGTTGACTTACACCTTCTAGAGCACGTTTGGTGGCACAGGATACATGCGGACGTGCATTGTCCTGTTGGAACAGCAATTTCCCTTGCCAGTCTAGGAATGGTAGAACGATGGGTTCGATGACGGTTTGTATGTACCGTGCACTATTCAGTGTCCCCTCGACGATCACCAGAGGTGTACGGCCAGTGTAGGAGATCGCTCCCCACACCATGATGGCAGGTGTTGGCCCTGTGTGCCTCGGTCATATGCAGTCCTGATTGTGGCGCTCACCTGCACGGCGCCACACACGCATACGACCATCATTGGCACCAAGGCAGAAGCGACTCTCATCGCTGAAGATGACACGTCTCCATTCGTCCCTCCATTCACGCCTGTCGCGACACCACTGGAGGCGGGCTGCACGATGTTGGGGCGTGAGCGAAAGACGGCCTAACGGTGTGCGGGACCGTAGCCCAGCTTCATGGAGACGGTTGCGAATGGTCCTCGCCGATACCCCAGGACCAACAGTGTCCCTAATTTGCTGGGAAGTGGCGGTGCGGTCCCCTACGGCACTGCGTAGGATCCTACGGTCTTGGCGTGCATCCGTGCGTCGCTGCGGTCTGGTCCCAGGTCGACGGGCACGTGCACCTTCCGCCGACCACTGGCGACAACATCGATGAACTGTGGAGACCTCACGCCCTACGTGTTGAGCAATTCGGCGGTACGTCCACCCGGCCTCCCGCATGCCCACTATATGCCCTCGCTCAAAGTCCGTCAACTGCACATACGGTTCACGTCCAGGCTGTCGCGGCATGCTACGAGTGTTAAAGATTGCGATGGAGCTCCGTATGCCACGGCATACTGGCTGACACTGACGGCGGCGGTGCACAAATGGTGCGCAGCTAGCGCCATTCGACAGCCAACACCGCGGTTCCTGGTGTGTCCGCTGTGCCGTGCGTGTGATCATTGCTTGTACAGCCCTCTCGCAGTGTCCGGAGCAAGTATGGTGGGTCTGACACACCGGTGTCAATGTGTTCTTTTTTCCATTTCCAGGAGTGTATATTAAAAAAAAAACAGTTTGGTTAGAACAGTGAGCTGTTATTTTGATCTAAAAGCAAATAACTTAATTACAGACCACTAATGATGCTTTACCTCAAAAAAGCAAAACGCGTCTGGTGAAAAAAAATCAAGCATTTTTGTAGTTGCAACGATAGAACAAAAATACCCTCGAAAATTACAAAGTAACTATAGACACTGTTGTTGTTGTGGTCTTCAGTCCTGAGACTGGTTTGATGCAGCTCTCCATGCTACTCTATCCTGTGCAAGCTTCTTCATCTCCCAGTACCTACTGCAACCTACATCCTTCTGAATCTGCTTAGTGTACTCATCTCTCGGTCTCCCTCTACGATTTTTACCCTCCACGCTGCCCTCCAACGCTAAATTTGTGATCCCTTGATGCCTCAAAACATGTCCTACCAACCGATCCCTTCTTCTAGTCAAGTTGTGCCACAAACTTCTCTTCTCCCCAATCCTATTCAATACCTCCTCATTAGTTACATGATCTATCCATCTTATCTTCAGTATTCTTCTGTAGCACCACATTTCGAAAGCTTCTATTCTCTTCTTGTTCAAACTAGTTATCGTCCATGTTTCACTTCCATACATGGCTACACTCCAAACAAATATTTTCAGAAATGACTTCCTGACACTTAAATCTATATTCGATGTTAACAAATTTCTCTTCTTCAGAAACGCTTTCCTTGCCATTGCCAGTCTACATTTTATATCCTCTCTACTTCGACCATCATCAGTTATTTTACTTCCTAAATAGCAAAACTCCTTTACTACTTTAAGTGTCTCATTTCCTAATCTAATTCCCTCAGCATCACTCGATTTAATTTGACTACATTCCATTATCCTCGTTTTGCTTTTGTTGATGTTCATCTTATATCCTCCTTTCAAGACACTGTCCATTCCGTTCAACTGCTCTTCCAAGTCCTTTGCCGTCTCTGACAGAATTACAATGTCATCGGCGAACCTCAAAGTTTTTACTTCGTCTCCATGAATTTTAATACCTACTCCAAATTTTTCTTTTGTTTCCTTTACTGCTTGCTCAATATACAGATTGAATAACATCGGGGAGAGGCTACAACCCTGTCTCACTCCTTTCCCAACCACTGCTTCCCTTTCATGCCCCTCGACTCTTATGACTGCCATCTGGTTTCTGTACAAATTGTAAATAGCCTTTCGCTCCCTGTATTTTACCCCTGCCACCTTTAGAATTTGAAAAAGAGTATTCCAGTCAACATTGTCAAAAGCTTTCTCTAAGTCTACAAATGCTAGAAACGTAGGTTTGCCTTTTCTTAATCTTTCTTCTAAGATAAGTCGTAAGGTCAGTATTGCCTCACGTGTTCCAACATTTCGACGGAATCCAAACTGATCCTCCCCGAGGTCCGCATCTACCAGTTTTTCCATTCGTCTGTAAAGACACTATGGCCACACAAATGAAGAATATTATTCAGTACTGGGGACATACAGCATGTTTACTTACACATGTAATCAACTTCCGAATTTTCATTTGTGTGAAACCGTGTGTACCACATTCCTGCGCCGATTCAAAATTCTAGATTCTAACAATTTGCTGTTCATGTCATTTTTGCATAATCTTTCATTGATTGTGCCAATACTTGTGTATTGTGATAACACATTTTTAAACATTTGTGAGTGCCACAAGAAACTGATACTATGTTGTAATTGTAAAATTAATTTGTGATTTTTAGAAACTTTTTGCAACAGTATCCTCATTAAAAAAAAAAAAAAACCATTATTCTCTAATTTCAGTGTACAGTTACGTGAAAAATTGGTATATTTCTGAGAATTTTTTGTGGTTGAAAATCTACTTTTCTGTGAGTTGTGAGTGTTGTGTGTAGTCTGTTTTGTAGCAAATCAACATTTGTGTAGTTAGCTTCTGTAGCACACATTATAACTAACATATCTTGTTACATCTAGTATTCATTGTCATCAGAAGTGTGTATTATACGCATTTATCATGGAATAACACTATTTTCGAATTTGTTAGTGACTAAAACCAAAAAAAGTGTCCAGTAATTGGTAAGTTTTATACAGGTTTTTCTTTTGTTTTAATAGAAATCTTGTTTTACATATTGGTTTCTTCAGTTCTTAAAGGGAAGTATTAATACCTTTAGTTTAACACATTCATAAATTAAAAGAGAATCAGCAAGCTTTATTTTAAAGATAACTGTGTAGTGTTATGTAAGATATTGCACCAGCCACAATGCTGCCCTGGAACATAGGATGAAATAGTTGACCTTCATAAGCAGCTGAATATTGATCTGACTACTGTCAAGCAGTTGGAAACTGCTGCCAATGTGTGTGTTGGGAGAGCTCCTGAGAGGCATATACTATAGGTACCAAGGGTACCCCAAATTCTATCCTCTCCTGCAGATCCTCTCTCCTTTAAAGAAACTGTGTGATAGTCACTATCCATACACTCAGCTGTGAGTGGTGTGTCAGTGGTAGATTTAGGCACAGCGTACATTGTAGACAGGGACCAGGGAGAATGCATGTTGTTATACTGTTCCCCATAACCAAAAAGTCTGAGGTGCTGCCTTTCACTGCAAAAGAAACTATCAGTGAAACTTTCTTCACCCATTGGGAAACTTGCTGTGCACTGTATCAAAAGGAGGCGCACACACAAAAGGGTAGGAGTCTGTTAATCTATGGCAGTTCAAGCATATGGCGAACAATGGTACCCCTTATGAAAATGGCAACAGAGGTTTGGAAGGGACACCAGGTGCAGCCTGTGTATATCTGGGGGACTCATTCAACACATTTGAGGCTATTGTGGCAGCCTTTTAGGGGACATTGTGCAATCAGCTGCAAATAATGGTGCATGCCTGAACAAACTATGACTGTTGCCTGGGCTCCTAGGTCATATTTCGATCATTCCAGCAACTGATAGAAAAGGTTGGGAGGACCAAGCTTGTGCTTGGAGTTTCAATGAAGCTCGAAATATGCAGCTTTGTCGCCATAACTGATGGTGGTCTTCTGGTTCTGAACTGAGTGGAAGGATTGAGCTAGAGTCTTCAAAGGTTCTCTGTGACGTCATGAACTTGAATCATAGTGCTGGTCTCCCTACATGGGCCAGATGTGCACCACACGTCCGTGTCTGCTACCCAGGTGGCCAACTGTGTTGGGGTACACACAAGAGTATTTTAGATAACGATAACTGCAGTGGACTTGGAAACATCAATATAAGAGCCAACAAAATTCACACTACAGATGAGAGTATTACAGTGCTAGTGATGAGCTGCCGAAGAATTAACAACAAAGTGCCAGATTTCGAAGTTTTCATAAACAGCTATGGAGCTCACATTATACTATAGTCCAATTAAAATTAATTGGTTGATGATGTCTGTCACTGGGTACCACAGTGTGTCACCTCATAAAAGCTGAAATGCCATTCATATAATGCTGAGCAACAGTGGATGCTGCTGCCATCCAGTATGGTGGGAATGCAAGATGCTCTGTCCACAGCTGATTTTAAATGGCAAGTGTAGCCCTAAATTTACACTCGTGTCCTAACCACAGCCTCTTGACGGGCAATGTATCTGAGAAAACAATGGTTGGCAACCTGTGGCAGAGCTATTAATTGCATTCGCTTTGCTCAAAGTTGACGTGTATGACCAAACTCAAGACAGAGAAAATTCAGTTTCAGCGCAAAAAGTGAACTGTAACATCTCGCTTTTGCTATGCAAACTTACGAAGTACTGACCGATGAGCAGTCCTGGTTGGAGCTCATTCACACGTAATAAGTGACCCAAGCAGATTCCAAATGAAAAATGAATGATAGGAAGAAAAATAAGAGCAAATAAAAAAAGTCAGTACGATGATGATGAAGGTGATACGACGAGATTAAAAACAAAACAAAAATGCATTGAAACCAATTAATTGAATTAATAATATACTCAGTCATCTTCATAAAGATTTAAAAAAAAAAAAAAGAAACTATAATTACTCAACGCAATTTGAACCCATTACATTCAGTTTTGCAGGCAGTAACTTTACCATTTTGCTATGGAAGACCATCAGGTTTCAGTGTTATATTCATTTGTCTATAGAATCAGTTGAAACAATCATTTGCTGCTTTCAGAAATCATGGTTTTAAACCATGTCGTATGAAGCTTACGTACAGTAAGCAGATCTATGATGCTAATAATTGAATATGTGAAGCTGAATCATGTCTCTTGTGTGAACGAATCATGTAGTCGTTAGTTTGTGGTGTGAATGAAATGTGTGTTGTTTCATCACCATTGTTTGGCATGTATTATTTTGGGTGTGTTTATCATGTGTGATGAAATGCAAAATAAAAAGGCCAGGTCTAGGATTTGGAATCCAAAAAGAAGAAGAAGAAGAAGAAGAAGAAGAAGAAGAAGAAGAAAAAGAAAAAGAATTGTTGTGGCAGTTTGGCAATGGTGAAGAGTTTGGATGTGTTATTGAGTACTCTGATTGGAGAAGACACTCCAACACATGAAGTGTCAACAGTCAAGTAATTTTAGCAGTGAGATATTTGAGGAAAATTAAAGAGAGTGTACACTGAAGAGCCAAAGAAACTGGCATGCCTGCCTAATATGTAGGGCCCCCGCGAGCTCAGAGAATTTCTGTAGCACGACTTGGCATGGACTTGACTAATGTCTGAGGAGGTGCTGGAGGAAATTGATGCAATGAATCCTGCAGGACTGTCCATAGATCTGTAAGAGTACGAGGGGGTGGAGATCTCTTCTTTACAACACATTGCAAGGCAGTCCAGATATGCTCAATAATGTTCATGTCTGGGGAGTTTGGTGGTCAGCGGAAGCGTTTAAACCGGAAGAGTGTTCCTGGAGCCACTCTGCAGCAACTCTGGATGTGTGGGGTGTCTCATTGTGCTGCTGGAACTGCCCAAGTCCGTCGGAATGCACAGTGGACATGAATGGGTGCAGGTGATCAGACAGAATGCTTACGTACGTGTCACCTGTCAAAGAGTCGTATCTAGATGTATCGGGAATCCCACATCACTCCAACTGCACACACCCCACACCATTATAAAACCTCCACCAACTTGAACAGTCCCCTGATAACATGCAGGGTCAATGCATTCATGAGGTTGTCTCCATACCCGTACACATCCATCTGTTCTATACAATTTGAAACGAGGCTCCTCTGACCAGGCAACATGTTTCCAGTCACCAACAGTCCAATGTTGGTGTTGATAGGCCCAGGCAAGTCATCACGGGTACACTAGTGGGTCTTCAACTCCAAAAGCCCATATTGATGATGTTTTGTTGAATGGTTCACACATTGACACATGTTGATGGCCCAGCATTGAAATCTGCAGCAATTTGCACTTCTGTCATGTTGAACAATTCTCTTCAGTTGCCATTGGTCCTGTTCTTGCAGGATCTTTTCCCTGCCACAACAATGTCAGAGATTTGATGTTTTACTGGATTCCTAATATTCACGATACACTTGTGAAATGATCGTACAGAAAAATCTGTATTGCATTGCTTCCTCGGAGTTGCTTGTGTCTCACTGCTCATGCGCCGACTATGACACCACATTAAAAATTCCTTAAATCTTGATAACTTGCTGTTGTAGCAGCAGTAACCAACCTAACAACTGCCCAGACACTTGTCTCATATAGGCGTTTCCGACTGCAGTGCCGTGTTCTGCCTGTTTACATATCTCTGTATTTGTATACGTATGCCTATACCAGTTTCTTTGGTGCTTCAGTGTAGAAAGGATAGGCTAAAGGTAAGTGGAGGTGAGGTATTTGTCACAGTAGACAAGAAACTCAAATCCACTGGGATAAAAATTAAAACTGCATGTGGGATGTTTGGGAAAAGACGTAGTATCAAGAGTGGGCATAAACTAATAATTGGATCCTTCGATCACGCACCAGAATCGCCTCCATATGTAATGGAAAACTTTAGATAGAATCTAAGTTCATCAGTACATAAGTTCCCCAATCATACTGTTATCACTGCATAAGACTTTTAGTCATCAAACAATCAGCTTAGGAAATTACAGTTCCGTAATTGATAGGCATGGCAGAATGTTACATGAATCTTTACTGAATGTTTTTTCTGAAAGAAAAGATTGTTTAGAGACCTACTGACGATGGGCTCTACCTCCTTGACCACTTACTATTTTATCAGGTTCTTACTCTGTTTTAATTTCTTTTCAACGTAGTTAACCTACTTTTCTGTTGCTTACTATTTTATATTCTAGAAGTAGCACCCTTATACAGGGTGGTCCATTGATAGTGACTGGGCTAAATATCTCACGAAATAAGCATCAAGAAAAAACTACAAAGAATGAAACTCGTCTGGCTTGAAGGGGTAAACCAGACGGCACTATGGTTGGCCCGCTACATGGTGCTGCCATAGGTCAAACGGATATCAACTGCATTTTTTAAAATAGGAACCCCCATTTTTTATTACATATTCATGTAGTGCGTAAAGAAATATGAATGTTTTAGTTGGACCACTTTCTTTGCTTTGTGATAGATGACATTGTTAAAGTCACAAATGTATAATTACATGGTATCACGTAACATTCCGCCAGTGCGGATGGTATTTGATTAATTATACATTACCCGTGTTTTAAAATGGACCGTTTACCAATTGCGGAAAAGGTTGATATCGTGTTGATGTATGGCTATTGTGAATAAAGTGCCCAACGAGTGTGTGCTTTGTATGCTGCTCAGTATCCTGGATGACATCATTCAAGTGTCTGGACCGTTTGCTGGATAGTTACGTTATTTAAGGAAAAAAGGAATGTTCAGCCACATGTGAAACGTCAACCACAACCTGCAACAAATGATGATGCCCAAATAGGTGTTTAACTGCTGTCGCGGCTAATCTGCACATCAGTAGCAGACAAATTGTGTGAATATCGGGAATCTCAAAAATGTCAGTGTTGAGAATGCTACATCAACATCGATCGCACCCGTACCATATTTCTATGCACCAGTAATTGCATGGCGACAAATTTGAACTTCGTGTTCAGCACTGCCACTAGGCACAAGAGAAATTATGGGATGATGACAGATTTTTTGCACGCGTTCTATTTAGCGACGAAGCGTCATTCACCAACAGCGGTAATGTAAACCTGCATAATATGCGCTATTGGACAACTGAAAGTCCACAGTGGCTGCAACAAGTGGAACATCAGTGACCTTGGCAGATTGTGTATGGTGCAGCATTATGGGAGGAAGTATAATTGGTCCCCTATTTTATCGTTGGCAATCTAAATGGTACAATGTATGCTGATTTCCTACGTAATGCTCTACTGATTTTACTGCAAGATGTTTCACTGCATGACAGAATGCCGATGTATTTCCAACATGATGAATGTCCGGCACATAGCTCACGTGCGGTTGAAATGCTATTGAATAGCATTTTTCATGGCAGGTGGTTTGGTCGTCGAAGCACCGTACCATGGCCCACGCGTTGACCGGGTCTGACGTCCCCGGATTTCTTTCTGTGGGGGAAGTTGAAGGGTATTTGCTATCGTGATCCACCGAAAACGCCTGACAATATGTGTCAAGACTTACCAAGCGGGAAAGCGCTGGCAGACAGGCACATGAAAAAACACACAAACACACACACAGAATTACGAGCTTTCGCAACTGGCAGTTGCTTCGTCAGGAAAGAGGGAAGGAGAGGGAAAAATGAAAGGATGTGGGTTTTAAGGGAGAGGGTAAGGAGTCATTCCAATCCCGGGAGCGGAAAGACTTCCCTTAGGGGAAAAAAAGGACAGGTGTACACTCGCGCGCGCGCACACACACACACACACACACACACACACACACACACACACACACATCCATCCGCACATACACAGACACAAGCAGACATATTTAAAGGCAAAGAATAAGGGCAGAGATGTCAGTCGAGGCGGAAGTACAGAGGCAAAGAAGTTGTTGAAAGACAGGTGAGGTATGAGCGGTGGCAACTTGAAATTAGCGGAGGTTGAGGCCTGGCGGATATCGAGAAGAGAGGATATACTGAAGGGCGAGTTCCCATCTCCGGAGTTCGGATAGGTTGGTGTTGGTGGGAAGTATCCAGATAACTCGGACGGTGTAACACTGTGCCAAGATGTGCTGGCCGTGCATCAAGGCATGTTTAGCCACAGGGTGATCCTCATTACCAACAAACACTGTCTGCCTGTGTCCATTCATGCGAATGGACAGTTTGTTGCTGGTCATTCCCACATAGAAAGCGTCACAGTGCAGGCAGGTCAGTTGGTAAATCACGTGGGTGCTTTCACATGTGGCTCTCCCTTTGATCGTGTACACCTTCCGGGTTACAGGACTGGAGTAGGTGGTGGTGGGAGGGTGCATAGGACAGGTTTTACACCGGGGGCAGTTGCAAGGGTAGGAGCCAGAGGGTAGGGAAGGTGGTTTGGGGATTTCATAGGGATGAACCAAGAGGTTACGAAGGTTAGGTGGACGGCGGAAAGACACTCTTGGTGGAGTGGGGAGGATTTCATGAAGGATGGATCTCATTTCGGGGCAGGATTTTAGGAAGTCGTATCCCTGCTGGAGAGCCACATTCAAGGTCTGATCCAGTCCCGGGAAGTATTCTGTCACAAGTGGGGCACTTTTGGGGTTCTTCTGTGAGAGGTTCTGGGTTTGAGGGGATGAGGAAGTGGCTCTGGTTATCTGCTTCTGTACCAGGTTGGGAGGGTAGTTGCGGGATGCGAAAGCTGTTTTCAGGTTATTGGTGTAATGGTCGAGGGATTCAGGACTGGAGCAGATTCGTTTGCCACGAAGGCCTAGGCTGTAGGGAAGGGTCCATTTGATATGGAATGGGTGGCAGCTGTCATAATGGAGGTACTGTTGCTTGTTGGTGGGTTTGATGTGGACGGATGTGTGCAGCTGGCCATTGGACAGATGGAGGTCAACGTCTAGGAAAGTGGCATGGGATTTGGAGTAGGACCAGGTGAATCTGATGGAACCAAAGGAGTTGAGGTAGAAGAGGAAATTCTGGAGTTGAGGTAGAAGAGGAAATTCTGGAGTTGTTCTTCACTGTGAGTCCAGATCATGAAGATGTCATCAATAAATCTGTACCAAACTTTGGGTTGGCAGGCTTGGGTAACCAAGAAGGCTTCCTCTAAGCGGAAGCTGCTCCAGTTCTGAATCCCTCGACCATTACACCAACAACCTGAAAACAGCTTTCGCATCCCGCAACTACCCTCCCAACCTGGTACAGAAGCAGATAACCAGAGCCACTTCCTCATCCCCTCAAACCCAGAACCTCTCACAGAAGAACCCCAAAAGTGCCCCACTTGTGACTTCCTAAAATCCTGCCCCGAAATGAGATCCATCCTTCATGAAATCCTCCCCACTCCACCAAGAGTGTCTTTCCGCCGTCCACCTAACCTTTGTAACCTCTTGGTTCATCCCTATGAAATCCCCAAACCACCTTCCCTACCCTCTGGCTCCTACCCTTGCAACCGCCCCCGGTGTAAAACCTGTCCTATGCACCCTCCCACCACCACCTACTCCAGTCCTGTAACCCGGAAGGTGTACACGATCAAAGGGAGAGCCACATGTGAAAGCACCCACGTGATTTACCAACTGACCTGCCTGCACTGTGATGCTTTCTATGTGGGAATGACCAGCAACAAACTGTCCATTCGCATGAATGGACACAGGCAGACAGTGTTTGTTGGTAATGAGGATCACCCTGTGGCTAAACATGCCTTGATGCACGGCCAGCACATCTTGGCACAGTGTTACACCGTCAGAGTTATCTGGATACTTCCCACCAACACCAACCTATCCGAACTCCGGAGATGGGAACTCGCCCTTCAGTATATCCTCTCTTCTCGATATCCGCCAGGCCTCAACCTCCGCTAATTTCAAGTTGCCGCCGCTCATACCTCACCTGTCTTTCAACAACTTCTTTGCCTCTGTACTTCCGCCTCGACTGACATCTCTGCCCTTATTCTTTGCCTTTAAATATGTCTGCTTGTGTCTGTGTATGTGCGGATGGATGTGTGTGTGTGTGTGTGTGTGTGTGTGTGTGTGTGTGTGTGTGTGTGTGTGTGTGTGTGTGTGTGTGCGCGCGCGCGAGTGTACACCTGTCCTTTTTTTCCCCTAAGGGAAGTCTTTCCGCTCCCGGGATTGGAATGACTCCTTACCCTCTCCCTTAAAACCCACATCCTTTCATTTTTCCCTCTCCTTCCCTCTTTCCTGACGAAGCAACTGCCAGTTGCGAAAGCTCGTAATTCTGTGTGTGTGTTTGTGTGTTTTGTTCATGTGCCTGTCTGCCGGCGCTTTCCCGCTTGGTAAGTCTTGGAATCTTTGTTTTTAATATATTTTTCCCATGTGGAAGTTTCTTTCTATTTTATTGACAATATGTGTCAGCGCATTGTCAATGTATGTGCGAACATTACGGAAGGCGAACTACTCGCTGTTGAGAGCAATGTCATTACACGTATTGCCAAATGCATTGAGGTTGACAGACATCATTTGAGCATTTATTGCATTAATGTGGTATTTACAGGTAATCACGCTGTAACAGCATGCGTTCTCAGAAATGGTAAGTTCACAAAGGTACACATATCACATTGGAACAACCGAAATAAAATATTCAAACATACCTGTGTTCTGTATTTTAATTTAAAAAACGTACCTGTTAACAACTGTTGTCTAATATTGTGAGCCATATGTATATGACTCTTACAGTGGTATCTATCACAAAGCGAAAAAAGTGGTCCAACTAAAACATTCATATTTTTTTACATACTACACGAATATGTAATAAAAAAAATGGGGGTTCCTATTTTAAAAAACGCAGTTGATATCCGTCTTATGACAGTAAGATAAGTGACAATACCTAACTTGGAAAATTTACAATAGAGTGTCACAAGCGGTGGGGGACAGACAATATAAGAAAATATCTTCCGTATTCACAACTCCTAATACAAGTGAAACAATGCAGTTCCCAAGTCGCTGCTGTAGAGCTCGTAAAATGGCTAGTCTTCAACTGGGGCCTTGGTCAGGTGATGCAGTGCTTATGTTCTCTTTACCTAGAGGCCGCTGCTGTCTTAGTGTCTTCCTAGAGAGGGCTCGGTCAGCCTACCATTGGCTGATGTCTTCATCACAGCCCTCTCTGCTCTACCATTCCTGACCGTCGTGCCGGTGCTTGAATTGTACGTGGTATCAGGCATAATGTATACTATCAAAGGGAGAGCCACCTAAAAATAACCCATGTCATGTGCCAACTGTTTTGTGAACACTGTTTGGTCTTTTACTTTGGCATAACTACCACCAGTTACATAATTAGAGTGAATGGGCATATGTGGAGGGTGTATACCGGTAACATACCATATCCTGTTGCAGACCATGCTATACAACATGTCAGTTGTGACCTCGGTGTTTGTTTATCCACATGTGCCATCTGGATTCTTCCCTCAGACATCAGTTTTTCAGAACTCCACAGGTGGGGACTGACGTTTCATGTTCTTGGTTCTTGCCACCCACCTGGCCTTAATTTACATTAATTTCTTTGGTCTCGACATTTCTTCACAGTAATTATTTCTTTCTTCACTCCCTTTTAGTTTTCTATATCTTCTGTTTTTCGGACCTGTCTATCCCCCCTTCTACCCTCCCCCCTCCCCCCACCCCCCACCACTTAGCTTTCTACTCTAACTTGTGCTTCATGTTCTGGCAGTAATCTCTGTTGATCTCTGTCTTTGGTATTACCCAATATTCCACCTTTAAGCTCTCAGGTTTTCAAATCCTGCCCAGTGCAGTTCCCAATAATCAGACTTTCCCTCTCATCCCTGTGGGTAAGTCTCCCCTGACCTGGGGTTCTGAGTGACTTTTCCATAATTCTCCCAGTTTCTACATCTCACCTGTCCTTTTCCTTCATCCCTCTTCCTTCCCCTTCAACCCTTCTGCTGGGAGGGGGAGCCACTGGCTCTGAAAGCTTGCAGATTTTAATACTGTTATAAGTGTGTTCTCCCACTGCCACTTGGTGAGTACACATTTTGTCTGTTCAGTTACAGTATATTATTCTGCTTGTTGTATATTAGATGGAAGATCATTTACATGTATGATTAAGAAAAGTGGACCTAAGATTTGGTGTTGGGTAACCCCATATGTGGATTCTCCCCAGTCAGATTAACGTCTGTAGACTACATTGGTGGAGTTACTAGTTACAACTTTCTGCATTTTTTTGGTTTGATATGACATTATCCATCACTTGGCTATACCACCAACCCCATAAAATTTCAATTTATCTAGGAGAATACTGTGATTCACACAGTTAAATGTCTTAGATAGGTCACAGAAAATACCAGCTGGCACTGTGTTGTATTTAATGGTTGTAGAATTTGGTGAGTGAAAATGTAGATGGCATTCTCAGTAGAGCTATTCTTCTAAGTCCAAGATTGGCCGAGGACATTATTGTTATTCAGTTGAGATACTATTCTAAAAATACATTTCACCTTCTCAAAAATTTTGGAAAATGCCTGCAGTGGAATGTGTCAGTAGTTTTTAACGTCTCTCTATTCCCTTTCTAAAATAGGGATTTGAGAATGTCATACTTCAGTCTCCCTGGAAAAAACTTTAATCTGGGATGTATCACATATTTCAGATAAGTATGGGGTTATTACATGGGAACAAATCATTAGTACTTTGTTAGAAACACCATCAAAACCTGATGAGCTTTTATCTTTTGAAGAGAACAAATAATTTTCATAATTTCAGAAGAAGATGGTGATATATTCGCATGACTAAATTTTATGAAAATTGTTTTCTCAACAAACTCTGCGGTTTTTCTCTTGAACTGGTTGTCCCTATACTTTATACTATATTTAAGAAATGTCATTAAAACATTTTATACCTGTAATTCATCGTTCATAACTTAATTCAATTCAGTAGTGATGTTATCCTGTTCTCTCTCTCGTTTTATTACATTATATGTAGCCTCAAGTCTGTGGTCAGAACTATTGATTTCTGTCATAATTTGCATCTTCTTTGATGCCTTAATAATTTTTCATTGTAATTTTGAGTTTCTGTAGTGCAGAACTGCTGCAAGATCTCTCTTCGTTCTTGCCAACATATGCATTTCCCACTTCCTTTGGAAAGATACTGAAATCCCTCTGGCAATCAGTGTTGTTGTTTTTTATATGACCTTTGTGATAGTAACCACTAGGCTATCCAATTACTGCATAGGTCCCAAATCTGCAACACATTGATCAATGCAAAAAGAGCTAGTTTGGGAGCTTAAACTGCTAATGTGTGGACCATAAATGCAGAGAAGAGAATCAACAAAGTTGTTCAAGAAACAGCAGAAACAGTAATTCATGCTGAAGACATTACAATACCTATCTCTTCAGTTGCACTTAACACAAGACTGTTCCGTGGTGGTCCGAATACATAGCAGAGGCTATCACAGAAGACAAAGAACATTACAGTGCCATAGGTTCTGTCTGTCTACTTAACACTAATTCCATCAATATTGGTGAACTTCTAGCAATATAGTACGCAGAAATATCTGCATCCCATAAATATCACCGTAAATTCAAACAATGTCACCTATTGACATATTGTAATGCTCTATCTCTTGAAACGTACAACATCCCCTTGTCAGATTAGGGATTAACCCTTTTCCTATGCACATCCTCCTACACTATTCCCCAGGTGCTGTGGATGTGTATAAGCATGGTGCATTGGTTTTCGTACAGTGCTGTGGATGTTTGTATGTTTCCTGAGATACAGATTTCTCACTGCTGTGAACAGGTTATGTCCATATCCTGATGAATACATATGTTTCAAATATTTCCCGTGAACCATATGTGCCTCATTGCATGCTATCATTTGCAGAAAGCCTCATTTCAATGTCTTGAGTAATTCGAGATATGATGGTTGTTATGACCACATGACGCGATGCCCAAGGACATGAATGGGCACATCACGCTCTGCAGTCCTTTTGATATAAAACCCAATAACTCCAGAATGAAATGAGATATCTTCTTGCTGAGAGTTTGAAATAAATTTCGATATCTTATCTGCATTTCATTCACTGCAATGTCTGAGCTAAAATCAACTATACACACAGTTTATGCAGTATGTTATTACCTCTGCAAACTCTTAAAAATTTTGTGCACTGTATTACTTATTTGTTGCAGTGCAGTAAGTGTGACGGATAATAAAAAGCAATTGAGCAAATCAAGATATCAGGCTGTAAGATTTGCAAAAGTCAATTTTATTTCACAGAATAGTTTTCGAAAAATCAGGTAAGTACTTCATATTGGCTGGGGCACTGTCTGTTAGCATTTGGGGAGTGATACAGCCACAAAAAAAGACACAACAATGCAGAATGTAGGAAGCTTGCCTGTAGCAGTGAAATGGTTAAATAGTCCTTTATATCAGTCTAGATATATGTCCTCACAACCAGACAAGACATATACCGATGCAACATCTGGATAAAAATGATAAAAATGCTGTCTTAAGAATTTTAACAGAGTATGACAAGATTGTGAATTTTTGGACGTGAAGTCTTTTCATCATACTAAGTTACGAGCTAGTGGACCAGCTATACAAGGAAATATTACTTTTATAAACAATAGAACTAAACATCCCAAGTGCTGATATAAGAACATACACAATATGCTGCATCCTGATGAAATGGAAAGAGAAATGGCAAAACACTACACATCACAGTCAACCCTGAAAAAACAAAAGTACCTTTAAGGTCTGAGACACATTGCTACTGAGTGCAAGAAGACAAGCTATTACCTTACGCTGTCTCTGAAATTTATGTACTCATGAATTTATGCAAGAAGAACCTCGCAGCACATCTGTAAAGCAGTCCTAATGGTTTGCCAATCCCACAAACCGCATAGTTACCCAACACATGCAATGTTACTAAAAACTAGGGAAACCACCTACCATATATTACAGTAGTTGATGTAACAGCCATAATTGTGTGCTAAGCTTCCTATGAAACAGTGGATATTATGGCAAAATCTGAAGTCAGGTCTTTTACTTGTCGGCTTAGGGAGTGAGTACAGAAGAGGAACACTCATGTTGCTGGTATCTCCCTTGATTACCATTCAGTCTGTACTCTGCACCTGAACCCAATATGATTGATTATATACCTTTCTATTTCTGTTTCTAGAAAGAAGGTGCCCTGCAAAGCAGTTGTAATGCTTTATAATACACTCGAAGATAGCGCAGCTACTAGAGACATGCAACATCAATTGCAAGTAGGAAACTGCTTACTGTAGTTTCTGTTGGATGACATGACAGGCTTAAGTTATATAAGCTTGTCACTATTTTTAAACATGATAGATACAAACTAGATTGCCATTAACTTTGTTTTATCTCTGTGACAACTTAATTTCATGAGTTTGGCTAATGGTTTATGATAGTATTCTCACTACTGAGGGGAAAAAAGGGCTTTGAATCCACCTGTATATCTTCAAATGCAGTATGAGGATTAGGGTACTAATAACCAAGTAGTTAAGTACATAAATAATCATACATGATCATGTGCATCATAATCTATAATGTAGTGGCCAAAATACATTTGTTAAGTCACAATTGTTGCTATTAAGTCTTCTGTTATGAAATTTTGGGGTGCTAAATATTACAGTGCTATTATACAGGATGGAATAGTGATTATTATATTTGATGTCGAAAGTCTGTGTGATGGCAACTGTTTGGCTTTGTCTGTCAACGTGTAGAAGTTTCTGCACTTGACAGTGTCAGTATCAACAAGTATTATGGGGTTGCAGATCATCAAGGTGTATAGAAGGGAGAAACGATAGAGGTACGCAGGGTACCCTCCGCCACACACCGTCAGGTGGCTTGCGGAGTATGGATGTAGATGTAGATGTCTATGTCTATGTGTGATTATGACTAGTAAGGTCTTAAAGCAGAAGTGAAAATGCAGTTACGAAAAGATAAGAAAATTCTTATTTCGCATAGCTACCATTTATTGATGGTGTTACAGTTGTGCATGGTGAGACCTAGTTGACAGGAGGTTTGAAGCAGCTCTTTAAACAGCTATATTGTATTTAACAACTTACTGTCCATCTGTCTGTCAGATTTTTCCCTTCACTGTAGTTTATAGGTGTCAGAGGCCGAGTGAACATGATGACACAGAAAGCTGCTCAGTGATTGCTGCAGAGTTGATAAATGACAGACGTTTTTTCAAAAGTGTCATTGCTTCTAATGGTATGATACATGCCAGTAAAAGAATTGGAGTAGTGGTAAGAGGAGATGCATAGGGCAAGCTATTCTTCTGTTACCTCTGCAACAAGGATGTGACCCATAGGGTGATGGTTTGGGAACACGAATTGTGCAAGGGTGGATAAGAATAATATGTTGGTCGGATGGGCAGAGGATGAATATTTCTCATTTTGGTATGTGACTTAACTTTGTATAGTCAAAGCTCTGGTGAAGAATGTTATCGAGATACTGCAGTTTGTTGTATGAAGAAGACTGTGATGTGATTTTGTGTGTGTGTGTGTGTGTGTGTGTGTGTGTGTGTGTGTGTGTGTGTGTAAGTAAGTATATTGAAAGCCTGAACATATTAAAACAAGGCTCTACTAGTAGGATTGTTACTGTTTCCATTCCTATATTGATTGATGTTTCTAATGTACTTAGCATGTATATAGATGTAATTCTGTCACAATTGTGGTCACCTATTATACATTCTGTCTTTGTTTCAATTTCAGAGTTACTTGAATTTAATACTTATGAATCCCATATTAGCTTCATCTCTTCCTGTAAGAAAATTCCTAGACCCAGAGAATTACTCTACATCATTCCAAGGTATGGCATAATCCTAACTAATACTCGATACCTCATTTTATAGTAATCAAATGTTCATAGTTTTGTTTTCATTCCTAATGAAATCAAGGGCCATTAGCTACTAAGTTGTTTTGTTATACTGTTACATTGTAACCGCAATCAACTCCAAATCTGAAAGCAGGGACCTCAATGAATTACAGCATTTAGCAGTGAAAGTAAGTTTATTACAGACTGGGAAACACCTGATGTCAGAGAAAAGCTGCCTCGTAACCTTTGACCACAACCCATTCAGGAGGATTATTGAAATACCAGCCCACCGGCCCATCATATCCATACTGAACAAAAGACCCTTGTGCACCAGATACTGGAAACTGGCCCTACTGTCCACAATCGTGAACAGGATGAGCACATGGGTGTGGCCAGGACAGCTGTCTTAAAAGAAACCCTTCTTGATATTTTCAACTGCATATGATTTTTTGCTATAACTAGGTACATGGATTGCAGTCCTTAATGATACTACTACTGAAACCAGGCAAGGGTGATACCACCTCCTCAGGCAGTTACTGTAGTGTTGCTGCCACAAGCCATGTAGACCCTTGGGTGGGTGTAAACTAACCATTTAGTATGGTTAAAAAAGGGGAAGAAGATCATAAGCTTCTGACTCTTTGTTCAGAAGGTATCTTTCTACCCAGTATAACTGACACCACTACCCTCTGCAATATGTTTTCCTATGTAATCAATGCTGTTGAAGGCATGTTGTTGTTGTCTTCAGTTCTGAGACTGGTTTGATGCAGCTCTCCGTGCTACTCTATCCTGTGCAAGCTTCTTCACCTCCCAGTACCTAATGCAACCTACATCCTTCTGAATCTGCTTAGTGTATTCATCTCTTGGTCTTCCTCTACGTCGGCCAGAGTGGCCGTGCGGTTCTAAGCGCTGGAACCGATTGACCGCTATGGTCGCAGGTTCAAATCCTGCCTTGGGCGTGGATGTTTGTGATGTCCTTAGGTTAGTTGGGTTTAATTAATTCTAGGTTCTAGGCGACTGATGACCTCAGAAGTTAAGTCGGATAGTGCTCAGAGCCATTTCTCCCTCTACGATTTTTACCCTCCACACTGCCCTCCAATACTAAATTGGTGATTTCTTGATGGCTCAGAACATGTCCTACCTATCAATCCCTTCTTCTAGCCAAGTTGTGCCACAAACATCTCTTCTTCCCAATCCTATCAACACCTCCTCATTAGTTATGTGATCTACCCATCCAATCTTCAGCATTCTTCTGTAGCACCACATTTCAAAAGCTTCTATTCTCTTCTTGTCTAAACTATTTATCGTCCATGTTTCACTTCCATACGTGGCTACACCCCGTACAAATACTTTCAGAAATGATTTTCTGACACTTAAATCTATACTCAGTGTTAACAAATTTCTCTTCTTCAGAAACGCTTTCCGTGCCATTGCTAGTCTACACTTTATATTCTCTCTACTTCGACCATCATCAGCTATTTTGCTCCCCAAATAGCAAAACTCCTTCACTACTTCAAGTGTCTCGTTTTCTAATCTAATACCCTCAGCATCACCCAACTTAATTTGACTACATTCCATTATTCTCATTTTGCTTTTGTTGATGTTCATCTTAATCCTCCTTTCAAGATACTATCCATTCTATTCTTCCAAGTCCTTTGCTGTCTCTGACAGAATTACAATGTCATCGGCAAAATTCAAAGTTTTTATTTCTTCTCCATGGATTTTAATACCTACTCGGAATTTTTCTTTTGTTTCCTTCACTGCTTGCTCAATATACAGATTTAATAACATTGGGGAGAGGCTACAACCCTGTCTCACTCCCTTCCCAACCACTGCTTCCCTTTCATGTCCCTCAACTGTTATAACTGCCATTTGGTTTCTATACAAATTGTAAATAGCCTTTCGCTCCCTGTATTTTACCCCTGCCACCTTTAGAATTTGAAAGAGAGTATTCCAATCAACATTGTCAAACGCTTTCGCTAAGAGTACAGATGCTAGGAACGTAGGTTTGCCTTTCCTTAATCTTTCTTCTAAGATAAGTCGTAAGGTCAGTATTGCCTCACGTGTTCCAATATTTCTACGGAATCCAAATTGATCTTCCCCAAGGTCGGCTTCTACTAGTTTTTCCATTCGTCTGTAAAGAATTCACGTTTGTATTTTGCAGCTGTGGCTTATTAAACTGACTGTTCGGTAATTTTCACATCTGTCAACACCTGCTTTCTTTGAGATTGGAATTATTATATTCTTCTTGAAGTCTGAGGGCCTTTCACCTGTCTCATACATCTTGCTCACCAGATGGTAGAGTTTTGTCAGGACTGGCTCTCCCAAGGCCGTCAGTAGTTCTAATGGAATGTTGTCTACTCCCGGGGCCTTGTTTTGACTAAGGTCCTTCAGTGCTCTGTCAAACTCTTCACGCAGTATTGTATCTCCCACTTCATCTTCATCTACATATTGTCCTCAAGTACATCGCCCTTGTATAGACCCTCTATATACTCCTTCCACCTTTCTGCTTTCTCTTCTTTGCTTAGAACTGGGTTTTTATCTGAGCTCTTGATATTCATACAAGTGGTTCTCTTTTCTCCAAAGGTCTCTTTAATTTTCCTGTAGGTAGTATCTATCTTGCCCCTACTGAGCTAAGCCTCTACATCCTTACATTTGTCCTCTAGCCATACCTGCTTAGCCATTTTGCGCTACCTGTCGATCTCATTTTTGAGAGGTTTGTATTCCTTTTTGCCTGCTTCAGTTACTGCATTTTTATATTTTCCCCTCTCATCAATTAAATTCAGTAATTCTTCTGTTACCCAAGGATTTCTACTAGCCCTTGTCTTCTTACCTACTTGATCCTCTGCTGCCTTCACTACTCCATCCCTCAGAGCTACCCATTCTTCTTCTACTGTATTTCTTTCCCCCATTCGTGTCAATTGTTCACTATCATCACTGTGCTCCCATTACGTTATTTGACTATCTTCTGACTTATTTGATATGTATGACTCAATTGTTGTTGGATTTTGTGTGTTTATTTTGAAATATATATTATGTACATAAGAGTGTATGTATTTGTACCAACCTGTTGCAGTGCGGATGGTGTCACATTTCGCTTGCAATGAAAAAGTCAAAAAAGGAGGACACATTTCTTTCTTGTTTTATCAGGGTCGTTCAATAAGTAATGCAACACATTGTTTTTTCTTTCTTCCTTGTTTTTCCTTCTTTCTTTCTTGTTTTGCCTTTCTTGGCCAATGTCATATGAAAGAATGCAGAATTTGTTGTGGGACTTTGTGCAATATTCCTGCTTCAGCTCCTGTAGTTTCTCAAAGTTTTGTTAGGTGATGGCACTATACATACCCTTCAAAATGGTGTCTGTAATGGAGGTGCGTTTCAAGGAGAGGCGATCGATGGATCACAATAAAATACCACACTGCACAACTGGAGTTCTGTGTTTATAGTGCTGACACACTAGTCCAACAGATGGGGTACATAAATGTGTGTGGCTTCCTTGCCACAGAATACACTCCTGGAAATGGAAAAAAGAAAACATTGACACCAGTGTGTCAGACCCACCATACTTGCTCCGGACACTGCGAGAGGGCTGTACAAGCAATGATCACACGCACGGCACAGCGGACACACCAGGAACCGCGGTGTGGGCCGTCGTTGCAGCATTTGTGCACCACCGCCGTCAGTGTCAGCCAGTTTGCCGTGGCATACGGAGCTCCATCGCAGTCTTTAACACTGGTAGCATGCCGCGACAGCGTGGACGTGAACCGTATGTGCAGTTGACGGACTTTGAGCGAGGGCGTATAGTGGGCATGCGGGAGGCCGGGTGGACGTACCGCCGAATTGCTCAACACGTGGGGCGTGAGGTCTCCACAGTACATCGATGTTGTCGCCAGTGGTCGGTGGAAGGTGCACGTGCCGGTCGACCTGGGACCGGACCGCAGCGACGCACGGATGCACGCCAAGACCGTAGGATCCTACGCAGTGCCGTAGGGGACCGCACCGCCACTTCCCAGCAAATTAGGGACACTGTTGCTCCTGGGGTATCGGCGAGGACCATTCGCAACCGTCTCCATGAAGCTGGGCTACGGTCCCGCACACCGTTAGGCCGTCTTCCTCTCACGCCCCAACATCGTGCAGCCTCCAGTGGTGTCGTGACAGGCGTGAATGGGGGGACAAATGGAGACATGTCATCTTCAGCGATGAGAGTCGCTTCTGCCTTGGTGCCAATGATGGTCGTATGCATGTTTGGCGCCGTGCAGGTGAGCGCTACAATCAGGACTGCATACGACCGAGGCACACAGGGCCAACACCTGGCATCATGGTGTGGGGAGCGATCTCCTACACTGGCCGTACACCTCTGGTGATCGTCGAGGTGACACTGAATAGTGCACGGTACATCCAAACCGTCATCGAACCCATCGTTCTACCATTCCTAGACCGGCAAGGGAACTTGCTGTTCCAACAGGACAATGCACGTCCGCATGTATCCCGTGCCACCCAACGTGCTCTAGAAGGTGTAAGTCAACTACCCTGGCCAGCAAGATCTCCGGATCTGTCCCCCATTGAGCATGTTTGGGACTGGATGAAGGGTCGTCTCACGCGGTCTGCACGTCCAGCACGAACGCTGGTCCAACTGAGGCGCCAGGTGGAAATGACATGGCAAGCCGTACCACAGGACTACATCCAGCATCTCTACGATCGTCTCCATGGGAGAATAGCAGCCTGCATTGCAGCGAAAGGTGGATATACACTGTACTAGTGCTGACATTGTGCATGCTCTGCTGCCTGTGTCTATGTGCCTGTGGTTCTGTCAGTGTGATCATGTGATGTATCTGACCCCAGGAATGTGTCAATAAAGTTTCCCCTTCCTGGGACAATGAATTCAAGGTGTTCTTATTTCAATTTCCAGGAGTGTAGCATCAAAAGCAATAATTTTGGTCCAATGAAGGATTCACTTCGTGGGAAGCAGTAAGTGGATGATAGGGAGGTTATTGATATTGCAAGACGTTGGCTCTGAGGCCAACTAGTAGAATAGTACCATGTGGGCATACAGGCTCTCCCAGTAAGTTGGCATAAGCCCATCATGTTGAACAGAGATTATGTTGAAAAATAGGGGCTTGTAGCCAAAAGAGTGGGAAATAATATGTTGTGTTAGAATCCTAAATAAAACCAACCTGCTTTCAGAAAAAAGAAATTATTGCTTTACTTATTGATGCTTCTTTTACTGTAATAAAAGTGACTTGGTAGTTTCATAGTTCTAATTGTTATTAATCAGGTTTTTTTTCCAGTTGGTTTTGCTCAACATAAGTTTTTGAATTATTATCTTCATGAATTTAATATAGTTGAATTGATAAAAATCCTATTCACCCAGTAGGGGCAGGAGAAAACACACAAAAGTTAACAAAATGTACAAGCTTGCAAAGGAAGAAGAATGAAGGCGAAAGGCTAGAGATGTTAAGGAAATACAGAGAATTAGGGAAAAGTTGCCTAGAACACTGGATCAGGGGAGGCTTCATAGATGGGATGAGAAGGAAAGAATGATTTTTGGGGGTTCTGCACCAGTCCATATTTGGAAACCTGAGAGCTTAACGGATGAAGATACAGTGAGACTTCCCCAGTGTTCTTTCTACCACAACCTATACAAGCCCTGTAACTGGCAAAACATATGCTATCAAATGGAAAGCCACATGTGAAGCAACACATGTTGTGTACCGGTTGTTACATAAACACTATTCGACCTCCTGCATTGATATGACTACCACCAAGTTATCACACTCAAGTTTTAACTGTCCGTCACTTCCTGATGGAATGTCCATTTCTTAACTCTTTACGTTCTCATTTGGGTTTGCCATCTGAGTTATTGGCCGTTTTAGCAAATGATACGCTGTCTGTTGACCACGTCTTACTTTTTACCTGGCAAAGCAATATGGCAAAGGCCATTTACTTTTTAGTTTTGGACCTTCGCTTCTGTATTCTGTTTTTGTTTTAGTCCTTTTCCATGTGTCTGTTTTTAGCTGTCTTCTTTTATGTCAATTGGGAGTGATGCATAGTCATTTTTTAACTCCTCTGTCTTTGTATTCTATTGACTTTGGTTCCTATGACCCCAGTTATTTGTGCACCCTAAAGCGAAACTAAACCAAACCAAACCAAACCAAGTTTTCACTTAGGATGAATGGACATAGGCAGAGGGAGTATAGTGTGACACACAATATCCTGTTGCAGAGCATGCTTTGCGACATGAAAATCATGACCTTGGTGACTGTTGCTCCTCACATGCCATCTTGATTCTTTCCCTGACAGGAGTTTCTCAGAACTCCACAGGTGGGAACTGGCATTACAATATGTCCTTGGTTTTTGCTATCCAGCTAGCTTTAATTGATAAATGTAAATTTATTGGTCTCATAATTCCTTCTCCATAACTGTTCTGTTCTCCATTCCCTTTTAGTTTTCTATATATTTTATTTTCTGACTTATCTGTCTTTCCCTGTCCCCCAGCTCTGCCACTTAGCTTTCCTCTCTTAACTCTTGCTCAGTGTTTTGTCCGTAATATCTGTCTTGGTTATTAATTTTCTTCCACGACTAAGCTCTCATCTTTTCAAATCTCATCTGATGCAGCCCCCAAAAATTAGTTTTCCTTCTCATTCCATTCCATAAGTCTCCTTACTTACTTTCCCGAATTTTCTGGATTTCCTAAACCTCGCCAGACCTTTTTCCTTCATCCCTCTTCCTTCCCCTTCAACTCTTCTGCCAAAAGGAGGGTCCACTGGGTTGAAAGCTTCTACATTTTGTTAACTTTGGTGTGTTTTCTCGTGCCGCTGCTGGGTGAATACATCTTTTTATCTAGCCAGTCATATTTTCAAAAAACAGTTATTTTTGTTGATATAGCTTTGTGAATTGTTTGATAATGACTTGCCTTGTAGTTACTACATATTAAGTGGTGGTTTTATATTGCAAAAAACTATTCCATAGCCAAGATTGCATAAAATTTGTCTTTAT
This sequence comes from Schistocerca gregaria, assembly GCF_023897955.1. Lineage (NCBI taxonomy): Eukaryota > Metazoa > Arthropoda > Insecta > Orthoptera > Acrididae > Schistocerca > Schistocerca gregaria. The sequence continues at coordinate 655,470,360 of NC_064924.1, forward strand.
TTAAGACAACCCGTTTCAACAGACTATGTTGTGATGGTCAGGTCTTAAAATCTTTTCTTGTAAAACATGTTCACTTTATGCTGAACCTCACACACGAGATGTCAGGTGAATAAAAAAGCAGCACTTATAAAAGGTTTGTCATCGCTAAAATATTTAAAAACGTAAAATACCTTATGCAAAAGCATATGTCCATATACATAGTGCTAACAGACGCTTGTTACATCGTACAAACGCGGTAAACATAGCACATCTGTTTACATGTGATGGACATATCTAAATAGTGTGAATCCACTTCTTTATTGGTATTGTCAAACAATCTGTAAAGGTCAACTATGTGAAGTATGTAGTATATGTTACATCTCTGTATGTTTGACTTCTATGATCATTCATCTTTAATATCTGTTTTTCTGTATATGATCGCTACATCATGATCAGTTTTCAATTACTATCCGATGGGTTACTGCTTACTGTGTTAGAACATCTACTATTCTGCTAAAGATACATCACGATGAATGTATAGTCCATATGGACTCCATGTCTACATTTGTAATGATATGTGAGTAATATTAGTCTTCGTTTGTAAGTATTACTCGGGGTCACCCATTACCCTTATGCTGTTTTTGTATGTGTTTTTCTGTAGTTGGCTTTTTATTTTCATTGATATAGGTACTGTGATGATGGTGTTTTACTTACATTGATAATGATAATAAAGAAAGATTAATACAGTTTTATGTCATGCTCTTTCTCAAATATATAATGGTTGTTGAAAGTAACCTGGAAAAAAATAGGAACTTTACAAACTACTATGTTAGTTAGGCACAAATTAAGTAGTATATCATCAATAGAAATAAAGATTTTATATAAAAAATGCTGCAGATTCTTTGTCTTTCTTTACAGGATGAATGTGAAGATGTTAAATGGCTGCTGCGTTGCCTGTTTTGTAGGTTTATGCACAACCTTGTCACCTGTAGCTAGCTTTACTTCAGCAACACTGCCCTCTGTCAGTGATTCGTTAATCACAATGTTGTTTTATTCAAGCTAGAGAGTAAATATGACTGTGCCCTCTGACTAACTGCATTATAAAAAATAATTTTGGCAAAGAATCTATGGTTTGTGAAATAGTTTGTCATTTGAACAGCATACCACTCACAAGTTACGGAAGCATCTACAATGTTGGACATGCACTACATTTCATAGTAGGATTTAGTATTGTACAGTTCCTTTTGTATTGTAACATACTACTGGTTTAAATTTTAATTCAACAGTGAAAATAATCGACCTTTGACAATATAATGTAATTGTAGAGATGATAAATCTACTCACCAAGTGATAGTAGGAGAAAACACACATTAAAAAAAAAAAAGATTTTACTTATGAAAGCTTTCAGAGCCAGTGGCTCCTTCTTCTGGCAGAAAGTTTATATGAGAAGGAAAGATGTGAAGGGAAAGGAACAGGAGAGGTTTAGGAAAGTGATAGAGTGCAGAAAAGTCACCCAGAAACCCAGGTCATGGAGACGTACTGGACAAGATGAGAAGGAAAAACTGATTGTTGTGGGACTGCACTAGACAAGATTTGAAAATCTGAGAGCTTAAGGGTGGAAGACAGGGTAATATGCAAGACCAAGTTTACTCCTAGAACATTGAGCATGCGTTAATGAGATTGAACAGCTAAGTACATTGTATGTAACAGATGTGGGAGGGGGGTGGGTGGGGAATGAAAGATGTAAAAAACTCGGAGTGAAGAAAGGAGTAGTTTCTGTGAAGAAGTGCTGAGCTAGAAGAAATTAATGTAAATTAATGCTAAGTGGGTGGACAGAGCCAAGAACATGTTGTAGTGCTAGTTCCAACCTGCGGTGTTCTGAGAAGCGGGTATCTGGGGGAAGAATCCAGATGGCGAATGTATTGAAACACACTAAGGTCATGACTGTTGTGTTGTAGAGCATGCTCTGTAAAGGGATGTTGTTGCCAGTATACACCCTGTGTGTATGCTCATTCATCCTAACTGACAACTTGTTGATAGTCATTACAATGTAAAAAGCTGAACAACGTTTACATAACATAGCCATTGTATGATACTCCATAATACAGTTATTGTAGAAACTGTTATTTCAAGAATATCGCAAAGAACATTTTTCTATCTATAAGTGATTGGATACTTACTATTATCAGTGTTACTAATTAATGAAACAACTCTGAGTTTAGATGTTTAGTTAATAATCCACAATAAATCTCTGTAGTCTGTTTCTCTTGAATATATCTACTGCTGTCTTTACAGAAGTGGCTTTACAACATGTCTCAATGGCTCTTAGAGGAGAAGTTAACTATGAAATAATGAGGCCTATACCTGAAATGGGTTGGCGTATTCGGAAACATTATTTCCTGGTAAAAAATCATAACCAACCTAAAGATGAAATGGTGCTTTCTTGGGTTGAATACGGACCTGACAAACATTTGGATGACCGTGAAATGCTAAGTGCTTGCAAGAGCATTTCAAGTATGCAGGTATGTATCTAACATTATTCAGACAGTTTATTTTCTTTCTTTTTATTGTCATATTAATATTTGTGTAATACAGAGTTTTGCAGAAGATAATGAAATGTAGAAATGTATGTCATTGTTTTTGCAGTTGATCTAAGTGAATTGAACTGAAAACATTGAAGGGCATTCAGTCAAACATCTTGTTTGCACTAAATTATTTGATAATTGCAAATTCCATTCAACCCATTTTCACCACTTTTCCAAGAAAAGTAGCTGTGCAAGTGATTTATCTGTTGGCTCTTTATTCCAACAGCATCCATTTATCCAGAAACCAGAATTTATAAACTCCAATGAGATTGGAGGGTATGTAGTTCGTGCTCTAAATAATGCAGGAACCTTGCGTGATTTACTATATTGTTCAAAACCTAAATCAACGTTTCTGAGAAAGTACGGCAACCCCAAGCAGCGTAAGCCATTGTTGGTTGAAGAAGTTTCACTGTATGGAAAGCAGATCCTTGAAGCCCTTTCTTTCTTAAATTCTAAAGGTCTCCCATATGGTAAGTATTTTCATCACATTGTGTATGATCATTGTATGAATGTTACCACTGGTTGTTTAAGGTGTTTGTGTCATTTTACAGGCCATCTGCACCCAGGAAATGTAATCGTAGAAAATGGACGAATCAAGTTAATCGACATTGAAAATGGTATTTTGGGACTTCCATCTTTCTACAGGCCATATATACTACACCACAAAAAAATTAAGACAATGGAAGCCGTGGACGTGTATTGTTTTGGACATGTAATTTATGAAATGGCCTTTGCTTATCCTCTTTATGACTCAGTCTGTGATATTCTGCCACCACATTGTCCGCCATTGCTACGTAAGTGTAGAAGAAATACAAATTTTTTTACATAAGAAGCTCAAATGTCTGAATACAACTTCTTGAACTCTTAGGAAGATAGTGGAAATACTGTACTACTACTACTACTACTACTACTACTACTACCACCACTACTACATTTCTGTAATTATGTAGCATTAAGAAAATAGTTCTAGTTGCCTGACGAAAATGTGAAGTACTCAGAAGGCATGTTCAGATGTAACTTCACCACATTTGCACTCTTGGCAGGTATGTAAATGATTACTGTTTTTCAAATCTAATGTTGTTACCAGCCGTGGTAGGGTATATAAGACATTGGGGAGAGTGCTTGATGCTGAGTGATCAATGTAATGAACATAAAGATGCCACATACTCCTGTGAGACAGTGTTATGAGCACTTGATTCTGCAATGTGCCTCGTAAGTTTGGTGAGTTTTGACGTCGTTTCCTTGTTTACGAGGGTACCCCTGTGAGAGTCACTAGAATTGATTAGTCAGAAGTTTGACGAGAATACCACTGAACTTTTTAGGCACGTCTTGACTTCCACGTATTTTCTTTTTAATGGAGAATACTACGAACAAACGGAGGGAGTCGCCATGGGTAGCCCACTCTCACCGGTGGTAGCGAATTTGTACATGGAGAACTTAGAGGAGAAAGCCCTATCGTCAGCCGAATGGAAACCTACTTGCTTTTTCCGTTACGTGGACGACGCGTTCGTCATCTGGCCACATGTGATGGATAAACTCCTTGACTTCCTTACACATCTAAACTCCATACAACCCAACATCAAATTCACTATGGAGACTGAAACAGAGGGTAAATTACCTTTCCTTGACGTCTTGGTCAAGAGAAGGGCTGACGGCACCCTTGGTCATAGGGTGTATTGGAAGACAACGCACACTGATCTGTATTTGCACGCAGACAGCTGCCACCACCCTTCACAGAGGAATGGGGTACTTAAAACTCTAGTACATAGGGCGCGCACTATCTCTGACACAGAGAGTCTACCCCAGGAATTGGAACATCTGAGAACTGTATTTTGAAAAAATGGGTGGCAGATTCAACGTGCTCTCCGCCCAACCACTGCAGCACAACTTGTTGAGATGGATGAAGTCACGAGGGACGAGGTAGGCACTGCATTTATTCCATACAAAGGCTCACTCTCGGGGAAAATCGCCCGCATTCTGAAAAAACACCGGGTCGGAACTGTGTTTCGTCCTCCAAATAAAACTCGTGCACTGGTGGGGAGCGCCAAAGATGACCTCGGTTTGAGGAAGGCTGGCGTGTACCAGATTCCATGTCAATGTGGCAAGTCGTATATTGGTCAGACGATGCGTACCGTCAAGGATCGATGCCATGAACACCAGAGGCACACTCGACTGATGTATCCGAGCAAGTCGGCGGTCGCTGAACATTGTTTGTCGGAAAATCACGCTATGGAATATGACCGCACGAGGATTCTGGTACAAACGTTGAGATACTGGGACAGCGTTGTTAGAGAGGCCATCGATATTCGCACCAGTGAAGACCTTATAAACCGTGACTGTGGCTGTAATCTTAGCAAGGCGTGGGAACCAGCGATTGGGTTAATCAAGAGTAAATCGAGCAAACCTATAGTTGTGACGACCACGGCGGACAGAGCCATACACCAACGTCATATCAAATGCCATCGCAATCTGTTCCACCACGCGACCGTGGCGCGGGGCGCGGATGGTGGAGGGAGCGTGCCTGCGGGCGGAGGGTATTTAAATCGCGCCGCCGCCGCCACCGCGACTGAACCCAGTTCCCCCTGAGCAGCCATTGCGTGCGGGTCTCCGTGCGGGTCTCCGTGCCGGCACGTTCACAGGAGCTCAGTCCGTCAGTTCACCTGATGATGGCGACATGTTTGATCGCCGAAATATTGTGCCCGTTGGACACTATAGACCGGCAGTACACCCGTGGATATTTTGATTATAAAAATTCTGGTTAACCACATCTGACCACTGTAAGGGAAAATTGTCATTTTACCACTGGTAATCACTTCACATCTCTGCTTACCATCTGAGAACAAGTAACGGACCATGCAACTTCGTGTGTGTCGTCCTGCAGGATTTGCCAGAAACTATAGTCAAGACTGCATAAGAAAATTCCAGACAGCTCACATTGCTGTTGACGGCTTTCATCTGCGGAGTGCCAATGGCTGCAGGCAAAAACAGTATCCTTTTACAGAGCTGTGACAGCACTGAGGCATTGCCATAGATATGTTTACCAAGTCGTATTATGCTGTTGATTGAGGTAGGCCTGAGAAGCTGCTGCACCCAGACCACTGCAACTGTTAGGGATCAACTTGTGCCAGCTCAACTATAGCAGCAGTTGGACTCGGGAGTTACTGTCCCAAGTGTTGGCTGCTGTTAACATCACAACACAAACAGCTGTGTTTGGAGTGATTCCTTGTCATGGAAACATGGGCGGCTGATGAGTGGCATCACATTGTGTTCATTGATGAATCATGGTTCTGCATTGCCCCAGATGACCCTTGTCGGCAAGTATGGCAGCAACTTGGGGAGAGGTCCCATTTGTACAGTGTTTTGGAGAGGCACAACAATGTTAATTGTGGTGGAAAGTTGTGGTGAGAAATCAAGTGTGACTTATGTCATGGTTGGTGGTGCTGTGAGGAAACTCTAATCCTCTCATGTCGCCTTCGGGAGGACGACGGTCCAATCCCGCGTCCGGCCATCATGATTCAGGTTTTACATGATTCCCTAAATCGCTCCAGGCAAATGGCAGGATGGTTCCTTTGAAAGGGCATGGCCGACTTCCTTCCCCTACCTTCCCTAATCCAATGAGACTGATGACTTCGCTGTCTGGTCTCCTTCCCCAAAACAACCCGACCCAACCCATCTCTCATGTATCAGTATCAAGGTGGAATTTTTCAAAAGGACAATGCTCACCCACCTATGGCACATTCCTGTATGAACTGTGTGCACAATGTTAAGGTACTTTTGTGGTCAGTGATATCCCCAGATCTGTCACCAATAGAACATGTGTGGGATGAGCTTGGATGTCAGCTCTGTTATAGTTCCATTATCCAAGATATCAAGGATCATTTACAACAGTTGTGGCACACCTTTCCTCAGGAGAGGATACAACAGCTTTGTGACACCCTTTGCAACCCATTCGTTGCACATATTCAAGCCAGAGGGGTGCAACATCATACTGATAAGTGGGCTCATATTGCTAAGCTCTTTGCAAATTTGACTAGATTTTCTTATTGCTGAAACAACCCTCTGATCCCATGATGTTTCATTTTTTTCCCTTCTCTCCTTCTTGGTGCTGCACTACTTCTTGTTGATCAATGTAGATAGCAACAGACTTATTGGGTAAAAGTCATTATCACTATCATCTTGGAAGTGTTTTACTCCTAAAAGGACTGTTGCAGTCTGTCTCTTCATGGTATATCCCAGAACTTTCGTGCCATTTGGTCGCTGGGTTAGAACTGTGTTGGATTCCTGTGTTGTGCGCCTAGTTGGTGTATTGTAGCTGTTGTCCCTATACTCGTGCATGTTCTTCAATTTCTATAACTTACTACATAATGTGGCAGTCGCATGTTGGACTAAATATTGCACACTTGTTTTTATAATGCTTCATGGTACATGTGTTAAAAGTTGGTACCTTATATGCCAGGGGGGACCAAAACTGCCCAGAGCCAGTATAAATTGTGATTTATTGTGACATTTTCCTCATTTATTACTGTTGTGACAGTGCCACGACATTTAACAGTGCCGCCACGACAGTACGCGCAAACGGCGATAGAGGCGCTCCGCAAATCGGCTGAGCGCGGGAGCGCCACCTAGCTACGAATGGCGCCGGCCGCATGTCACGGCATGGCAGTCGAATACGAGAGACTGAGTTGTAATCATGTGATCAGCTATTGTTTCTAAGAGAGAGTGTTGAATATCCACGCAATTATTGGTGATTAAAGGTTATAATACTTTTTGGCGACGAGGATGGGATATTTTCACTGTGTTATGGATTTGCGTGTTCGTGACGGGGCAGACATGGAACAGCTTATGCAAGCGCTCATTGAACAACAAACACAGCTGACGGCTACTATTCAGGCTCAACGAACACAGCTGACGGCTGCGATTCAGGCGTTGTCGATGTTGCTTACTCATCGTCTGTCTTCCTCTTCTCCGTCTCCATTCCCTCCTTACGACGAGGCCGCTGAAGACTGGGAGGATTATGAGAAGCGTTTGCGGCAACACTTCTTGGCTTTCGGCGTTGTCGACGCTCCTATGCGTAACTCGTTATTTCTATCTTGGATTTCCCCTCGGCTCTATCAGCTGCTATCTCAGTTAGCCCCTCTGCAGGAACCTGCCTCCCTGTCCTTCCAAGAAATGTGTGACTTATTGTCTGACTACTATCAAAAAAAACACCCACGTCGTTGCCGCCCGTGTGGCGTTCTACCAGTGTCGTAAACAGCCCCATCAATCTTACCGGGCTTGGGCGGCGGAACTACACGGTCTGAGTAGGAAATGTCAGTCTGTCACGGACACACATCACGAGTCTTATGCTGATTCAGTGGTTAGGGATGCTATTCTATGGCTTTCTCCTGATAAAGAAGTTCGGCAATGTGCCCTACAACTGCCAAACCCGTCGTTGTCGGAAGTTCTAAGCATCACTCAATCCTTTGAAGTGTCTCACGCTGCTGGCGCGCAAATAGACGCGTGGTGTGATGTAGGCGCTGTACAGTCAACTCTCGACACGGACAATTTGCCTGTTTCACAGGAGAACGACGATGTGGCGGCAGTTCACTCGCGTCAACAACGTCGCGTTGGGCCGCAGCGCTCTCAGTGAAACCAGCAACCACAGAAGCCGGTTCGTTCCGCAATTCCTTCTTGCCCCCGCTGTTTCGTACAGCACGACAGGACAGCGTGTCCAAAATGTTGGGCCACAGGTAATTCATGTAGGAAAAAAGGCCACATTGCTTCTGTGTGTCAGTCCCCTAAAGTTCCTGTCGACGAGGACGAGGCGTCGGACATGGATGTTCACTGTGTGCTTTCTCAAACAAATAAGTTGTTTGTTACTGTTGGTGTTCTGGATAAAGACATCCGCATGCAAGTGGACACTGGCTCTGCAGTAACTCTCATTAATTCTCACACGTATTTGGCATTGGGCTCCCCTCCTTTGTCTCCAGTTACGCGAAATCTGGGGACTTATAATAAACAGAAAATTCCTATCATGGGCCAGTTTGATGCTTCCACTGTCTACAAGTCTGTTGTTTGGCCCCTCACGTTTTATGTGGTGGATCATGCGGGCACTGAAAACCTGTTCGGTTATGATGCTTTCCAGCTGTTCGGGTTCTCCATTGATGATGATGTGCACCTCATATCTGAGGATATTCCGTATCAACAGCTGGATGGATTGTGTTCCGAATTTTCGTCCGTGTTCTCTGCTGGTTTGGGTTGTGCCAAGGATTTTGAAGCCCACATTACTCTTAAACCTACGGCTCGCCCTAAGTTTTTCCGGGCACGCCCTATTCCGGTGGCGTTGTGTGCACCTGTCAAGGCTGAGCTAGACAGGTTAACAGCTTCAGGGATTCTCCTTCCGATTACCTCCAGCGAATGGGCATCGCCGATTGTGGTGGTTTCTAAACCAAACGGGAGTCTGCGATTGTGTGGTGACTTTAAAGCCACTGTCAACGCTCAGAGCCTCATTGACACTTATCCTCTTCCCCGTCCTCAGGAGTTGTTTACCAAGCTTGCTGGGGGCCAGTTCTTTTCCAAACTTGACTTATCGGAGGCGTACCATCAGTTGCCGTTGGACGCTACTTCCAAGGAATTTCTCGTTATCATCACTCCTTGTGGGTTGTATCAGTACCAGCGGTTACCATTTGGCGTCGCTAGCGCACCGGCCATTTTTCAGTGGTTTTTGGAACAGCTCATGGCTTCCGTTCCCGGCTGCATAAACTATCTGGATGACATTGTTGTCAAGGGGGCCTCCACTGAGGAGCACCTTCGTAATTTGCGTTCACTGTTTCGGGTTTTGCATTTGGCTGGGTTGAGGTGCAATCTGGACAAGTCACAGTTCTTCCAACCCTCCATTGCGTATCTTGGTTTCCACTTGTCCCGTGAGGGTATACGTCCTCTACGTCAGTACGTTGCGGCCATTAATGCTTTACCCCGGCCGTCTACGGTCAGAGAACTTCAGACGTTTCTAGGCAAGATTGCATATCACAAATTCATTCCATCCGCAGCGGCGGTCGCTTATCCTCTGCATCAGCTGTTACTCAAAAACTTCCCCTTCTGTTGGTCCGACGGGTGTGAGCAGGCTTTTGTCCACCTGAAGACTCATTTGCAGTCGGCGCCTTGTCTTGCCACATTCCGTCCGGGTCAGCACTTGGTTCTGGCGACTGACGCGTCACAGTATGGCCTAGGGGCTGTTCTCACCCATCGGTATGAGGATGGGTCGGAACGACCCATCGCCTACGCTTCCAAGACCCTCAACGAGGCGCAACGGCCTTACTCTCAAATCGAAAACGAGGCGCTCGCTATCATTTATGCTCTAAAAAATTTCAGCGTTTTTTTGTATGGTTCTAAGTTTCACCTCATCACCGACCACAAACTGCTGGTCTCTCTGTTCAGCCCATCGGCGTCGCTTCCGGATAAGGCAGCTCACCGCCTGCAACGTTGGGCCTTAGACTTGTCTCGTTTTCATTATGAGATTCACTATCACTCCATGGCCTAGCACGCCAGCGCTGACGCATTGTCGCCATTGCCGATGGGCCCCGCCCCGGTTTTCGATCGTTCGCAGGTCACGTCGGCTGCTGCGCGGGACCCAGTCCTGCGTCGGGTGATCGGTTTTGTTCAATGAGGTTGGCCGGACAGGACCAAGGGCCGGGCATCGGATCCCCTTCGCAACTACCATGCCTTGCGCTTTCGTCTGTCTGTTCGTGATGGTGTTGTTCTTCTGGCCACGGATGGCGCATCTCCACGGGTCGTTGTGCCAGCCTCTCTTCGCAAAGATGTTCTCGAACTGTTGCACGAAGGCCATTGGGGTATTGCTAGGACTAAGACCCTGGCCCGCAGGCACGTTTATTGGCCCGGTATTGATTCGGACATCGCCCATATGGTTGCTGCGTGTGGTCAGTGTGCTCAACAACTGGCTGCACCTCGTACAATGCCCTCTCCGTGGCCTGATCCAGCTCAGCCATGGGAACAGGTGCACGCAGACTTTGCCGGCCCCTTCCTCGGGACTTATTGGCTACTGTTGATTGACGCCTTCTCGAAGTTTCCGTTTGTTGTTAGATGTCCGTCACCCGCCACTGCGGCGACGACACTGGCTTTGTCCAAAATCTTTGCGCTAGAAGGTCTTCCATCCACGATCGTCACGGACAATGGCCCTCAGTTCTCTTCCCAGGCCTTCCGTGATTTTTGTACTGGACAAGGGATTCATCATCTTACAGCACCTCCCTTCCATCCGCAATCGAATGGGGAGGTTGAGCGCCTTGTCCGCACTTTCAAATGCCAGATGAAAAAATTCCTTAGTGATTTTTCCACAGATGACGCTCTGCTGCAATTTCTGAGTTCTTATCGCTTCACGCCTCTGGGTGATGGCAGCCCTGCTGAACTCTTGCATGGCCACCAACCGCGCACTCTACTGCACCTGCTTCACACTGTCAGGCCTTGCGCTGTGTCCCCTCATGCGGGAAAATACTCAGTGGGCGCCGGTGCCACCGCCCCATCCTTCGCCTCCACCAGCCCGAGAAGCCAGTCCTGTCGCTGCTGCCGATCTACCGTACGTGTTGATGCAGCCGACATCGCTACCGCTTCCGAGTATGCCGGAACCGGCCCCAGCCGCGACGCCACCTTCTCCGGGACCCATCTCGCTGGAGCACATTCCCAGGTCCATGACACCTATGGATGCTGCTCCGGAGTTTTCACCCATCATCTCATCCAGGAGGCACGTTCCACGCACGAGCTTCCGTCCTGGACATTTTCGACCATACTCTCGTGTCTCTCCTGGGGATCTCCTCGGGGCCTCACAAGAGGCCATGGATGTCTCCGCGCTGTCTGTGTCTCCAAGGAAGTGAGTGTTTCTTTTTTTTCCAAGGGGGGGGGGGGGGGGGAGTGTTGTGACAGTGCCACGACATTTAACAGTGCCGCTACGACAGTACGCGCAAACGGCGATAGAGGCACTCCGCAAATCGGCTGAGCGCGGGAGCGCCACCTAGCTACGAACGGCGCCGGCCGCATGTCACGGCACGGCAGTCGAATACAAGAGTCTGTGTTGTAATCATGTGATGAGCTATTGTTCCTAAGAGAGAGTGTTGAATATCCACGCAATTATTGGTGTTTAAAGGTTATAACAATTACCTTTAAAATTGGGGGTATATGCCGGGTGCAATGTGTTCTCGTGTTAACAAGTGTCAATAAAACTGTGTGACCAAAGTTGAATTGTCTTAGTATCGTAGTATAGATTTATATTTTTAATCAGAACTAAGCCGGATTTTTGTATCAAATAATAACAATTCTTAATATGTATCTGTGACTAGTGTTTTTGTTTGACTGGTAGTACTGCTGTATAGTGAAACACATATTTTATTATTCAGTGGTTTAGGTTGCTTTTAGTATATTCTTATCAACAACTGATATTTATTTATTTATCAACAAGTTATATTTATTATTATTTCACTTTTTTAAATGTGTGTCAGATCAACACACAAGTAGGATGGAACATCACACATTTCTTATGAAAATCTTACCTTGTTGCGTGTGATGTTGAGTCAGGAAAGTTCCCCTTAAAATTCAGCAGATTCCCTAGCTGTGGATAACTGACATCAAATGCTCAAAGAAATAAAACAAAAATTGGAGCAAATTCCTACGAAGCTCCACCTGTTTTTTGTACAAAGCAAATACATAGGCTTTCACCCCATTCATCCGTTACCTTCTAACCTGTACACTAATCACTGATTATTAATTTACAATATTCCACTACTAAGAAACAAGCATCCACGTCCACATTCAAAAGTCAAAGCACAGTACTTTGACTATATTACCATGTCGTAATATATAGTACAAGCTCATAATATATCACAAAGTTCAATGCTCTGGCTAAGACAAACTATTATAAACTCTCTTCAGTTTTAGTTTATATTTCATTTGTGTCGCAGTTCCTATTACTGCAGCTATCAACAATGATGCTGTAGTCTGGCAGCTGCATTGAAATGAACGTGCAAGATAAAGTTCAACAACATTGTCTATATGAAGGCTTTTAGAAAGTAAGTTCCAGTGCTTTCTGTTGTGCAGAGAAGTGGAGCAGTGGAGTGATTTTTGCATAGCTGCTAGTCTGGCAGTGTTGTGTAAAGATTATGGAACTGTTGTTTGCCCCACAACTGTAAATAAAAATGGCAGCTATCATCGAAAATTCTGCTGCCTGTGAGTTACATGCTGTACAAGTTGTAGAAAGGTTGGGTGAAACAAGTGGATGACAATTTTTTTTTTTGATGGATGAACTTTGAATGACAGAATCAGAGGAAATTGTCAGTTCATGTTTACAAAATTATCCGTCACTTCCCCTCAGGTAGAGCTGCTGTCCACAAAATGAATACCTTGGTAGCCACTATAACATTTCTGGTGCAGGAGAAGACTAAGTCCTTAAATCATGTTGTGATGTGGGCTGTAACATATATATGTCAATGTGGAGGGGGAATCGGATGGATTGGGGCCACAGTAGTCACCATGTAAGCTTTCAGAGTGCCACCAAACATTTTTTGCATGAAGACTGATGACAACTGTTTTTCCTGCCAGCATTGGATTGCTGTTAATTGATTTTATGAAAAGTAAAGTCTGAAATTTATGTGAGAACATAAACAAGTTTAGAATAGCCATCCAGAACAAAAGGTGCCAAATGTTGAGTTCTGGCATAGTTTCTATGCACAAAAAGTTAGGTCACATAGTGCAGCATGCACACCAAAGCTGCTGAATAGTTTTAACAGTTAATTCTTTGATTGTTCTCTGTGTGACCTTGATTTGATGCTCAGTGGCTTTCACCTTTTTCTGAAGATGAAACTATGGCTAGGCTCACAGCAGTGTGAAGATAATGAAAAGTTCAGCTTAGATCACAGACAGCAGAATCCTGCAACAAAGGCATAAAAAGCTCAGTTTGTCAATATGACAAGTGGCTGAATGTAGGAAGCAGTTGTGCAGAGAAATAAATGATGATTTTAACTTGGAATTGTATATTATAGTCATTGTACATTTGGATAAAGTCATTGAATTGACATATGCCTGTGAGAACCTATGTAATCGATGAGTAGCTCAACATTTTGATGGATGGAAATGTGCAAAGAAAATATCCACTAAGATTAGTAGAGCAAAGTGTTATCTCCCAACTGCAACTCTAGTGCCCACTTGCCGAGTTCTGACAAACTGGTGTCTGGGGGAAGAATCTAGACGGCGCATGTGGTGAAACAGACACGTGAGGTCACAGCTATCATGTTGTAGAACATGCTGTACAACAGGATATTGTGTGTTGCCGGTATACAACCTCTGCCTATGCCCATTCATCCTAACTGATAACTTGTTGGTAGTCATGCTGATATAAAGGGCCAATTAATGCTTACATAAGAGCTGGTATACAACATGTTGTTTCACGGGTGGGTCTCCTTTTGATAGTTGGTTTTGCCATTTACAGGGCTAGTATAGGTGGTGATGGAAGGATGCATAGGGTAAGTCTTGCAGTGGAACGGTGACAAGGGTAGGAGCCATAGGAGGAGGGGGGGGGGGACACCATATCTTAAAATCTTCTTAGCCCCCCCCCCCCATTGTTTAATCACTAAGCTACAATGCACAGGTAGATTAACACAATGTATCAAAAGTGCTTACTGCACTTCAACTGCCATAAACCAGAGGCTTGTGCTTGAGCAGAAGTTTTCATATGCTATAGGTACTGTACAGCAAACTGTACTATCTTCTTGGCACAGTAATAGGAACTGTAACTGTCATAAGAATATGTGCAATAGGAATCCAACACACATCTGTCAAATGTGCCCAGTGAAATGATCTTGCTGGTCATGCCGTGCCATGAAGTTTACTAATACGTCAGCTTAAGCTTCACAGCACTCTATGACATGTTTTAAGTACCATTTGTCATTATAAGTAGCAACAACAAAGCAACCTGGTTGTATGTTGCCACTTTTGCTTCTAATACGTCAGCTTAAGCTTCACAGCACTCTATGACATGTTTTAAGTACCATTTGTCATTATAAGTAGCAACAACAAAGCAACCTGGTTGTATGTTGCCACTTTTGCTTCTGAATCCAGGGTCAGTCACACCATAAACAGACATGTTTGAGTACGCATGTTGAGCATGCACATTATCAGAGGGCACTGAAGGAAGTGATGATGGTTCTTAGTGCCTGCAATAGTTTTAATGTGTTCCAATCTAATTTTTAACAACTCTTTGACAAATTTCACCTCATCTTTCAAAACGTAAAATGATTGTATGTAAGAGATATTTTTCAGTGTCCAGGTAAATAACTGAATAAATGTTAGAATGTGGCCTTCTGCAGGATGCTGCAGACTAGCTCATGATGCCAAGCGCTTAATGGTAGCACCAGTAACATCATGTACAGTTTTACCACAACTCGTTGCGAAAAAATTCCATTATGCGTCAATGTGAAAATCATGGTAATGCATGGATAAATTTTTGAAATTTTTACAGTTCATTATTCATGTGTTCTGCAAGTTTTGCCTTACCTGGGCACTTTTTACATCTGTGAGTCATGCTCTGATAGGAACTGATGTCACACAGCTATAGTTTCATTACATCTTCGTAATTCAGAACAGAATCCTTTTAGTAGCAATCATCAGTTTAGCATTTTGATGGGTCTCGCATAGACATACATTGTTTGCCCCCTTGTACTTACACATACAATCTGTTTTGACTGAAGATTGAAAAAACAAGATGATAAACCCACTTTGGTGTTAGGGTACTTTTTCTTGAATTCTAAATATTTAAGAAATGTTACATAGTTAGACACATTTTTGCATCTACACATGTATATTTTCCATTGTTACTCTAATATAGTCTTTCTTGCTGGGTGTTATTCTGCTGTAGTCATCATTTTTGTATAACTATGATACTTGCGCCTTTATTTCTGAACTCAGTTGCTTGCCCTGAGCGTGTTGAAGTTCTAGAAGCACTTCTTGGGTTGCTTTGATTTTCTTGGCTTGCCTTACTATTTGTCAAGAAACATTGAATTCCTTTGCAGTATGCTCGCTAGATCAACTGGAACGTGCAAGGGTAAGAATAGCTACCTTTTTATGACCTGCGGATAACACACACTTTCCTTTCAAATAATGCACAACTTTAGAGCACGATTTCTGTTTCTTTGGAGCAGATAATTCTTCCTCTACCACCATTAGTGTCCCTGCCATTTTGTGTTTAGTTTCCATTTCAGCTTCTTGTAGTTTTCTACTACCACGCTGGGTCTGTCTCTTTTACCAAATCTCTGTGTCTTCATGGGAGACTAAACAAGAGGTAAAGTATTTAATTGCTCGGCCACTGTGGCTGAAGGTGTCTGATACTCTTTGTCACTATCATATACATTATCAGAATGTCCTTCACTTTTTAGTAGTGTGACACACCTGGAACGTAACTTTTCATGTTAAGTCCTGTGCACTGATTCACTTTCAGTACTGTTTTTACATCATCAAAGGCTACACCTCACTGTCTTCTTATGGACCTGAAATGGGTCAAAACAACTTTTTTGTAGGAAAGAATACTTACCCGCAAGTACTTACATACAGTGATGGTAAATATTGATGTTCCCTGAAATTGTATTTCTTGCACCCACATGGCGATACCAAATCTCCATAGCAACAAATTTTGGTCTGATTTATCCAGAGGGTGTACAAAGCGAATACCATATTTAGGTACATATGTTGTTTTATGACATTTAGACTCTTGTTGTCTACCAATACTGCAATTTGTTGGAACAAAAGCACCACAGACACACTCTTCTGCCTCCATACTGCCCTTACCACAACAGCACTGTCCAGTCTGAAGTAGATTCTTGAAAACATAAGTAACCTGTGAAGCTTGCTTGTTTCTTCTGTTCTTCCTCTTTAAAAATGGCTCATACTGTTCCGGAACACTTTCATTGTTTAACATTCAGTTGCCAAATGGTTTCCAACACTTGCTGCAGCTTTATGTGAAACATGAACTGAATCTCTCAGATAAGGGAGACCAGATGTCATCATCATCATTATCTCTATTAATTGCTAAATCATATTAAACCAAATGGAACCAAATAAATATGTCAGTTTTCATTATACATAAATGCCTTGCAATAACATGTTGAAATTTTGAGACATACTACATTATCTTTTACACAGTGAATGAAACTTGGCTTGGATATCACTTGTCCCTTTTGTGCTACAACACTTTAAAAATACACATTTTTCCAGTGATTTTTCAATTTTTTATATTTTCCTGTACATGTAACTCTGTGTGTGTCAAAGATGTGAACACGATGTGTTGTGTGTGGTTTTAGCTCATATCAGGCTTACTACAAAAAGTATTATCCTCTTCCTGAGTGAATTATATTTGGCGTGGTTGGCAATATGTATCTTTTAACATGTTCGTTTTTATCACATTTTGACATAGTTTATTTTCCATCAGAAACATGTTGGTGTTTTGACACATTGAGTGTGTTCTCTAAGTGGATGTTACTAGGTGGTATAAATTTCACAGGAATGTGAGGAATAGTTCATAAGATATAAAGGCCGAAGTTTGCTCTGAAGATTGATTGCCAAATGTTGCCAAATGCCTGTTGCATTTTCTGGGTTGCACCACCTTCTTTTGCAAGCTATAATTCTGGAACTTATACTCAGGGGAATTTAATAATTTGTACATGAGCTTTCTACACATGATAGCATTGGTATGCTAAATTTCAGCCAAATCTGAGACTATGAGCTGGAACATATTCTCAATCTGGTTGAATTGACATGGAATGATCTCCCCCCCCCCCCCCCCCCCACCCTCCCTCTTTTTTCATGAGTTTCCTGACTTGTTTGATGCGGGCCACATGCAACCTATGTCCTCAGTTATTTGCTGGATGTATTCCAAGTCATTCCGAGATGTCCTGCCATCCTGTTCCTTCTTTTTGTCAGTGTTTTCCACATATTCCTTTCCTCTCAGACTCTGCACAGCACCTCCTCATTCCTTACTTTATCAGTCCACATAATTTGCAACATTTACCTGTAGCACCACATCTCAAATCCTTCAATTCTCTTCTGTTTCGGTCCCCCCCCCCCCTCCTCCCCCATCTTCATCCAGTAAGGCCTGCAATTCATTGTCTTTGAGCTTTTTCAGTGATTTCAAATGCTTGTCATTTCTCACGTCAAAATTACCACTTTTGAATTTTTTGAACCACTAGAAATACTGTTTTTTCCAAGAGCGTTTTCGCCGAAAGCTTTGACAAGCATTCGATGTGATTCTGCACAGTTTTCTTAAAGGCTAGCACCATCTACAGGGAAATTCGGGCTTCATACTTATACACCTGGTATACTGCAGGGCAATGATTGAGCACAATGTCTGTTGTTATTATTGTTATTATTACGTAAACATCAAATTCTTTAAAGAATCAAGTTCCTATGTATAAAATACCCTCAAACGTCTGATTGCTTTACAAATAAGTTAATATGCTAAATATTTGATAATAAGAGTGCACCTGAGAAAAAGTTTAGGAAAGATTTGAAACGGTTAAAGTTTGTTAGAAGATACTAAATGTTCTCATTACGAAACTCTAGATGAATAAAGTATTTGTGATTTGTGCTCTGTTTTAAACAAAAGCTAGTTTTTCAAGCTTCTCAATGTCTATATGACAACGTAACTCCAGAACTGTGTGTTCTACAATGATATAATTTTCCAGATACATTCAGTAGTAGAAGTGAATACTCTAAAAACTGTGTTCTGAATAGATAGTAAAGAAGTAATGAATTAAAATTTCATTCCTGATGCTGCAGTACGACTGCATGAATAGTGAAAATGAAGTAAGTGATAAACTTTTTTCTTCCATCATATTGTGCAGGTGTGTCTGTGAGAAAGAGTTTAACATAGCCATAACAAAGTCACAAAGGAGGTATGCAACCATGTTGAAAAATATATCTAGGTTGTAAACTGTTGAATAGGTCACTGAAGGAAAAATCGTTGACTTAATGCAAAATTACTTTATTAATCCATTATTATGCATTTCAGCATTTACTATAATCATATGTGTGTTGAAATAAAGCAAATCCCTTAACTATACATGAAATGAAATGAGTCACAAAACCAACATAGATGTGCAGTAAAAGCATTACGACCATAGCAAGAAACATACCCTGAAACTGTAAGCAACCAGCAGACTTAGTAGTTACATGTACCATTGCACACAATAGTTACATGTTGTAAAGGTAACAGACATGAGCAGCCTGATACAAGTTTACTGACCATCATATGAGGATACAAATTTTGAACACGGCCAATATTACAAGAATGGACATGGCACTCTACAGCGCAATTGCATGAAATTACATATGACTTACAAGCAGCATTAAACCAAGAAGAATAAAACAAAAAGTACAAGAACAGCAATAAAAATTTACAGTAGATGAGTTCAATGTAAAGAAAATTACATAGTAAAATACACAGCACTTTCCTCATCAGTATTGACGAGGGTACAAGGTTAGACAGCAGATGACATTGCATATGCAACTGTGACATTACATAGTGACTGAGTTGTAATTGGTGGTATATAATACCTAGAAAACTGACAATGGTAACAATAAAAATAAGCTTGGTTGCAGATGTCTAATGCAAAACAAATGTCATAAATAGTTACAATGAATTAAACACTTAGTGCCGACATGTATGCAGGATGAAATAGTCAAGTGTTGTAAAAGTTTGAGGTTATATGTAAAGTGGAGGTCAGTAAATGCTCTCATTCTCAAATACTGGATGAATATGGTTCAGATAATGGCATGCCGTTATTTAGGCTGCCTCAAGACAGAGTTTCTAACCGTATTACTTATCTTATTGTGTTAAACTTTAACATATTATTATTCAGCAAAGATGATACCAGTTTCATGTACATTGACTCAACTATGTGGTGGAAGATAAGGCCCAAGTCTTGCTGCAGTATTCCTCCACTTCTAAGTTTTCCACCTCCTCTTGTGTTATTTCCACCTGTGTCACCACTTCCACAATATTGTCAATTCGTCGACAGCCTCACTGGCCAGTGCATTTTTGAGCGATGATATGTCATAGTTTCCATCTTTAACTTTGGTTTCGCTCACGGGTTCAAAGTTAAAATGTCCACCTTCATTGTCTAAAAGAATTTTGCAAGACATTAAAAGTAATATGTTCAGAATCTCTTCCCATGCTTCGGCCAACTGTCTAATGACGTGTAACAAGTCAATTGCCTTCACACCGCTTACAAAGTTTTCATTGTTATCGATTGTTGTTATCAGCAAACTGAGACGATGATAGCAATACTTCTTCTTTAGCATTTCTAGGATGCCCTGGTTCATTGGTTGATAAAGAGGAGCCACATTTGGTGGTGAAAATCATGCTTTGATATCTCCATCTGTGAGTCTGTCAGTGGCAGGGTGCGAAGATGTGTTATCAGAAAGCAGCAGACCTTTTATTGGTAGATTGTTGTCTTTGAAATATTTCTCTACAGCTTATACAAATTCATTTTGGAATCAGGTTATAAAGATTTATGAATTCATCCATGTTTTCTATTGATGATTGTAATGTAGGGGCAGTGAGTCCTGATTTTCAGGTATTTCAAAGCTCCAGGTTTCCGTGATTTCCTTATTAATGTAAGCTTAAGCTTGTGGTTGCCAGGAATTATTGCAAGCCAATATAGTAACTCATTCATTACTTTTCTTGCATCCAGGTGCTGCACGTTTGTTTTTTGAAGCAAACATTTTTGTAGGGAGCATATTGAAATTTAAACTACTATCATTGTAATTTTACAATTGTTCACCAGAAATTCCCTCATTGCCAATTAACTTTGAAAGGCAGTCTTTGTACAGAGGCACAGCATCTGTGTCAGTGAATAGAACCTCTTCACTAACTGTAATCTGGCAAATGCAGAGTCTTTTTTTTTTTTTACCCCCTTTCGATACAACCATCCGTCACTGGCAGTAAATTCTGAATATTCTCCTCCCATTTTCTGCTGAAATTACAATGCTTTTTCCTGTGATATTGACCCAGTAACAGGCACCTTCTCCTTTTAAATGTTCATACCACAAAAATAAAGCTTCCTCAACTTCTTTATGCTTACCTTTCAACACTTGACACTCTTTCTTTTATTCCACTTCCACCAGCTTGGGAAGCACACCACTTTTCAATTTTTGCTCAATTTTTCTTCCAGTCTCTAACAGTAGTTTTTCTTACCTCTTAACTCCAAAACAGGAGTAAAATATTGTGAAGGGCTACCAAAGGTGGAATACAATACCTAGGTTCAAATCGATTTAGGTCGCAGCAGTTCAGAGAGGAAGAGGCTTGCATAGGATAGACTTGTATGAAAAGTTGCATTAACCCATCAACATGTGGAACAATTTGGTCTTGGTATGTCCTCCCATGGACATCAATAAATCTGATGGAGTATCATTTATTTCAGTTGCCTTGTCCCAAATTAAGTCTTTCATTGCTCTGTCAAATTCATCTTGCAGTATCACTTATCCCATTTAGTCTTCATCTACTTCCTCTTCCCTCCACAACAAGTAGATTTCTTTTTCCTTATACGGCCCTTCTATTTATTACTTCCAGATTTTAGTCTTTCCTTTTTTTGATTAGTACTGGCTTGCCATTTGAGCTCCTGGTATTCATATAGGTACTTTTCCTTTCTCCAAAGGTTTCTTTAATTTTCTTGTAGAGTGTCTATGTTTCCCATAGTTATGCCTGTTGCAGAGGGTTTTCGTTTCTTCCTCAACCATTTATGCTTTGCCATGTTGTACTCCTGGTCAACAAAATTTTTAAGCCTCTTTATTCCATCATGCCTGATTCTTTTGCTGTATTTGTGTATCTCCTCCTTTCGTCAGTTGAATTAAATATCTCATATGTGTTACATCAGTGTTTTCTACTGGTTTTTATCTTTTTGGTTATTTGATCCTACATTGCCTTAACTATTTCATCATTCAAAGCTATCCCTTTGTCTACCATTGTATACCTTTCCCTGTTCCAGTCAATCATCACGTAATGCTACCTTTGAAACACTCTAGAACCAGTGGTTCTTTCATCTTATCTATGTGATCTCCTAAATTTCCTATATTTTTGCAATTTCTTCAGTTTTGATCTGTAGTGGATAACCAATACCTAAATTATGGCTAGAATACATCAAAATCTGGTTTTGTGATCTCTGGCTTACCATTAATCTGTCTGAAACCTTCTGTCACATCCAACTCTTTCCCACTTAAGGAACCAACTCCCAGGATTCTTAAAACAAATGTTTGCAATGACTGAAGTTTGCTCTTTGCGAAATTCTAGCAAGTGGCTTCCCATTTCATTCCTATACCCAAGTCCGTGTTGTCCTATGACATACCTTTTCTGACTATTGTATTTGAATCCCCCCCATCACAATTGAATTGTCATTTCACCCAACCATGAGAATTTCTTTTATCTCATCATATATTCTTTCAATGTAATCATCATCTGTGGAGGTGGTAGCCATCTAAAATTGTGCTACGATGGTGGGTGTTGGCTGCGTGTCTGTCTTGTCTTTGATAATGTGTTCACTATGCTGTTCATAGAAGTTCACACACATTCTGTTTTTTTTTTAATTTATTTATGATTAGACGTATTCCTAGATTACCCTTGCTCAATTTTGTGTTGATAACTTCGTGCTCAAGGGCATCCACTATTCTGCTCCAAACATTACACTCCAACCCTGCTGAAGATCATTTTAACACATCCAATAATCATTTTGTGAGTGTTCGAAACTCTAGCATTGTGAAGCATTGATCCATCAAAAAACACCACTTTGTGGAAGAAAGTTGGCTGTCACAATGTATGAGAAACCAGATGTCAGATGGATATCTTAAACCTAAGAAAAAAACGTAAATCTTCTCAAAATTTCTCCCTTGCTCTACGGAGGCACAACAAAATATTATGGTGGCACCAAGAAGAAACTTCGAAAGTACTGACCACAATGAGTGAGCAAACTTGAGGTTTACTATAAAGAACAGACTGTGCTTCAGTCTGCATCTGCTACATAATTTATCACTCACCACAAGTGTACCTAGTGCAGTTGTGAATACGTGTTGTCTGTTGTGAACAACACAGTTATCTATGAGGAAATTATCTATCCTACTGAGTTTCCTGTAGTGTCACAGACACTGCTGCTGGAACACCCAAGAATGAGCACACATACAACACTTACATTTGATGCCAGTCAAACAGCTGTGGACACAGTGCTTCAACAAAAATTTGATGGCAAATGGCAGCCACTCACTTTCTTTTCAAAAAAACTTGACACAACAGTAGCAAAAATGGAGTGCTATTGACTGTAAGTTGTATGCTAGCTATTTAGCTATCAAGCATTTCCGAGCATTTGTTGAAGGGAAGGAGACACTTTTGCAATCCGTATGGATGACGAACTGCTAGCAGTTATCTTTCAGTAAGTCATGGACCTCAGTTCACAATGTCAGTGCAAGCAGGGCAAGCATATCGCACAGTTCACATCTGTTGCATGGCACATAGCAGGCTAAAACAATGTTGTAACAGATTTCCTTTTGGAAATGTGTCAGTTTAAGCTCTCCATCCACTGGGCAGAGGGGTGTCTGAGCAACAGGAATGATAATCTCTTATGGTGTCTTATACAGGAGCAGCGAGCAGCTTTGCTGTTCAGATATATGTTGGGTCCTAATGTGCCGGATGAAATTTGGTGCAATGTAACAAAGGGGAAGAAGTGGCCTTATATACAAGAGAAATATTGCCATGATGTTTTCAATGCACCGCATAATCTAGCTCATCCAGGAATCAAAGCCACAGCCAAGTTAGTCTCCAACAAAGTACAAAAAGCTAGTCGTATGTGGGCATGTGCATGCCTGATATGCCAATGCAACAAGATTGGCAGGCGTGTCTTAGCTTCGCTCATGCTCTTTCCAATCCCCTCATCAAGATTTTTGCATATACGTGTAGACATTGTGGGCCTGCTACCATACTCATCAAGACAATGGTGTTTACTCATGATCATTGAATGCTTCATCAGGTGGCCAGAAGTCGCCACAATCCATGAAATATCTGCCAAGTCATTTGTGAGAGTGATAGCTCACTCATGGTTCTCCAGGTTTGGCATTGAAATGTAACTTTTCTGCAAACTTCTTCTATTGTGCAGCTGCAACCACCTCTGCACTGTAAGCTATATCCCACCAGCAACGAGATGGCAGAGTGGTTACACCACATGCTCTAAACTGCCCTTCATCGTAGTCTGAAGCACTGCCTCTGGTTATGCCAAGCAGCTGTTGATTCCAGGAAAGGTAATAATGACAGCTTCCTTACAGCTGGCTGTCCCTGAGCTATTTACACAGTTTGCACAACTCAACACAAGAAAGAGGAACATCCAACCTACTAACCCAGTCAGACAAGGAGACCAGAGAGAGTTTGTGCACGAAAATTTACAGAAAACTGCAGAAGTGTAGCCCAGGGCTAATGTGGTGTGTCTACAACCGATTTTATTGTACTCTGGACCCTACAAGGTAATCTCAAGAAGAAGCCACAATTTTAAAATGGATAAGAATGGTAAAAAGGAAACAGTTTCAATAGAATGGCTCAAACCTGCGTTCACCTAAGAGTAAGCTCTCCGTACCTAGCCCACAACACTGTACTCGAATGTTTAGGCTGTCACATCTACAGATAGTGGACAACAAAAAGGGGGAACCCAGAATACAAGAGCTGCCAGTACCTGCACCAACCGTCTTCACAAGAGCTGCCAGTCACAGTGTCCTTAGTGCAAGTGTGAAAAAATTATCTGTTGTAGCCATTATGTCTGAAAAAAAAGTAATTAAAATGAATTTAAAATTTTTTGGAAATTAAAGATTTCAAATTGTTATAAGTTGAAAAATACTGACCAGAAAAACATAAAAAGTTTCCAGGAAATTGAATTCACATTGCTTTAGCAAAATTTTTATGCAGATGAGAATTTCTTTATGTAAAATCAACATGTACAATTAAAATAGAGGTTCCTATCAAGAATTATACTACCCCAATTTTTACAGATTGCAGCACCATCAAGGATGAAATGGTTAAAATATTTGCTTATCTTAGACCCACCTTTGTGTACAACATTCTAGGCTCATTGTAATTACAGCAGTCACTATCTATTTGGCGTGTCAGTTTTCCATCTCATTATGAAATCTGATTTCCGACATATCTAGATTTAGGGAATCATCAGTTTGATTGTATGCTTTTCTTTTTGTATTGAAAAGTCGGAAAGGCCAGTGTTCATTTGCACGGAACTTTCTAGTTAGGTACTATAGCCCTGTGATTACACTTTAATTATAAAAAATTGAATTATTCTCGTTGTCCAGCTTGTAATGTATTTTTAAGTCTTACCTTCATCTAGGAACCAGGTTTTCAATTGTAAGACATTTCCAGGGGCAGATGTGGACTCTGACCACAATCTATTGGTTATGAACTGTAGATTAAAACTGAAGAAACTGCAAAAAGGTGGGAATTTAAGGAGATGGGACCTGGATAAACTGACTAAACCAGAGGTTGTACAGAGTTTCAGGGAGGGCATAAGGGAATAAATGGCAGGAGTGGGGGAAAGAAATACAGTAGAAGAGGAATGGGTAGCTTTGAGGAATGAAGTAGTAGAGGCAGCAGAGGATCAAGTAGGTAAAAAGACGAGGGCTAGTAGAAATCCTTGGGTAACTGAAGAATTATTGAATTTAATTGATGAAAGGAGAAAATATAAAAATGCAGTAAATGAAGTAGGCAAAAAGGAATACAGACGTCTCAAAAATGAGATCTACAGGAAGAGCGAAATGGCTAAGCAGGGATGGCTAGAGGACAAATGGAAGGATGTAGAGGCTTAACTCACTAGGGGTAAGATAGATACTGCCTACAGGAAAATTAAAGAGACCTTTGGAGAAAAGAGAACCACTTGTATGAGTATCAAGAGCTCACATAGAAACCCAGTTCTAAGCAAAGAAGGGAAAGCAGAACGGTGGAAGGAGTATATAGAGGGTCTATACAAGGGCGATGTACTTGAGGACAATATTATGGAAATGGAAGAGGATGTAGATGAAGATGAAATGGGAGATATGATACTGCGTGAAGAGTTTGACAGAGCACTGAAAGACCTGAGCCGAAACAAGGCCCCGGGAGTAGACAACATTCCAATAGAACTACTGTCGGCCTTGGGAGAGCCAGTCCTGACAAAACTCTACCATCTGCTGAGCAAGATATATGAGACAGGCGAAATACCCTCAGACTTCAAGAAGAATATAATAATTTGTAGACTTAGAGAAAGCTTTTGACAATGTTGACTGGAATACTCTCTTTCAAATTCTAAAGGTGGCAGGGGTAAAATACAGGGAGCCTAAGGCTATTTACAATTTGTACAGAAACCAGATGGCAGTTATAAGAGTCAAGAGACATGAAAGGGAAGCAGTGGTTGGGAAGGGAGTGAGACAGGGTTGTAGCCTCTCCCCGATGTTATTCAATCTGTATATTGAGCAAGCAGTAAAGGAAACAAAAGAAAAATTTGGAGTAGGTATTAAAATTCACGGAGAAGAAATAAAAACTTTGAGGTTCGCAGATGACATTGTAATTCTGTCAGAGACAGCAAAGTACTTGGAAGAGCAGTTGAACGGAATGGTCAGTGTCTTAAAAGAAGGATATAAGATGAACATCAACAAAAGCAAAACGAGGATAATGGAATGTAGTCAAATTAAATCGGGTGATGCTGAGGGAATTAGATTAGGAAATGAGACACTTAAAGTAGTAAAGGAGTTTTGCTATTTGGGAGCAAAATAACTGATAATGGTCGAAGTAGAGAGGATATAAAATGTAGACTGGCAATGGCAAGGAAAGCGTTTCTGAAGAAGAGAAATTTGTTAACATTGAGTATAGATTTAATGGTCAGGAAGTCATTTCTGAAAGTATTTGTATGGAGTGTAGCCACGTATGGAAGTGAAACATGGACAATAAATAGTTTGGACAAGAAGAGAATAGAAGCTTTCGAAATGTGGTGCTACAGAAGAATGCTTAAGATTAGATGGGTAGATCACATAACTAATGAGGAGGTATTGAATAGAATTGGGGAGAGGAGGAGTTTGTGGCACAACTTGACAAAAAGAAGGAACCGGTTGGTAGGACATGTTTTGAGGCATCAAGGGATCACAAATTTAGCATTGGAGGGCAGCGTGGAGGGTAAAAATCGTAGAGGGAGACCAAGAGATGAATACACTAAGCAGATTCAGAAGGATGTAGGTTGCAGCAAGTACTGGGAGATGAAGAAGCTTGCACAGGATAGAGTAGCACGGAGAGCTGCATCAAACCAGTCTCAGGACTGAAGATCACAAAAACAACCACCACCTTCATCTGCTTTAGTTTTCATACTTTTTGGTGTTCAGCAATAAAAGGAAAAGCTAGATTGCTACTCGCTGTAAAGATGACACTAATGTGCGTCTTTTCTTTGTACTTGTCTGCAACTCAGTGTGTTATGTTTACTGCGAGTAGCAATCTATCTTTTCCTTATATTTTTGCTATCCAATGTGGTCTTTTCATTGTTTGTTTTTGGTGTTCAGGTTTTTTTAACAAAGTAGCTAAGTTTTATATTTAATTACAGTTTACAGCCACTGAGTACAGATTACCTCCCAGTGCCTTCTCACATTTGTTACTGTTTTAGTTTGTTCATATTCTGTTCTGCAATGTCCATTTACTCTTCTATTTCTATGGAGTCTGTTTTACTCTGAAACAGTTGAAATTCCAGGGCAGAATAATGACAGCATTATGATAAGGATGGATTTCTTCTGACCATATAGTGGATACATTGAGTCGCAAACAGACTCATCAAAAGTAAATGTTTGGCCAAAGGGCCTACTTCTGAATTAGACAACATACACACACATTAATGTAAACACAGCTTGCTTACATGTGGCCACTGTTTCTGGCTGCTGAGGCCACAGGCAGTGGTCGTATATGTGCGAGTTGTGTTTGTGTGAATATATATCTGTGTGTGTGTGTGTGTGTGTGTGTGTGTGTGTGTGTGTGTGTGTGTGTGTGTGTGTGTTGTCCGATTCAGAAGTGGGCGCTTTGGCCAAGATCTTACTTGTTTAGCAGTATTTTTGTTGTGCCTGTCTGTTACTCAACATCTCCACTGTATGGAAAGTAGCAATCTATCCGTCTCATAATATTGTCTCTATTTTACTTTCTTAACTTGCACAGTGGTTATAATTAAACTTTCACTACTTGAGTCAGCATAGGTGGAAAACTTTTTACTGCATGGGTGCACAGCTTTATAGGAATGATGTGCAGGATTTGCAGTGTTAATAATGTTATAAGCCAGAACTGGCACAATGACATAAGAGGACCAAGGACAGTGTGATGTACTTAGTCAACATGTGATCCCTGCTCTATTGGTGCACAGTGGAGCTCCACCTCATATTTTTAATCAGGTCACTTGCTTACACACAATTGAAGAAAACTGAATCCTTGGCTGATCATATCAAACTGTGTGGCCACCAAGATCACCAGATTTGAATCTGTGTGGTTTCTGGCTGTGGGATTACTTGAAGGAGAGTATTTATCAATGGGACAGTCACACACATTGGAGGTTGAAGATGACCATAATGAGAGACATATCCAACATCCCAACTGATCTGTTTTGGAGTGTGGTAGAGCAATCTGTACTGTGGTGCCAGGCTGTTGTGGATGCAGGTAGTCATTACATTGACCAACATTGGTAACCTGGAACGTAAACATGTTATGCAGTCTGATGTGGAAATTAACATGTGTTTCTTTCAAATGTTTACTCATTAGTTCTCTTTTGTGCGGCCATACAAATGTTTCTACATAGTCTCACTGTCTTACTATCACTTATGTCATGAGGGCCCTTTCAAGTAATGAATGTTTGGTGATAACCATCCTGTATTCCCTACTTTAATCTCTTTGAACCTAAGACAAGGTTTGAATTGCATTAAAGCCTCCTATTTATGTTATTTTATATCCTTTAGTTTGTTAGATCTTCGTAGGAATTGGAATACTGAATTGTATTCAAGATCCATTATAACGGGGTTTTACCCCTTGTGTCTTCAAAATATTTACACAAAAGAAAAAGTTTCTTCCTGAGACTCTTTGCTACTTCTTCTGCTTTGTCTCATTGGGTGAATGTGTGTAATGATAAACAGAGGCTGACTAACAACAAAAGGAGTTTAAAAGCTTCCTGTAGAGTTTCTTGTTATAAAAGAATCTATAACTTTAGTTATTGTGTGCAGAGTGATTATAATCAAAGTTAAACTTTCTAAAACACTGTATAAATAAAACCACTGGTCAGAATGATATCAAATTGCAACAGAATATTATTGGAGAAGGGGGAAAACGTATGGCAGTAGAAAATAAAGTGTGAAAATTGATCAATAGGTGGCGTTATATGCGTCGGAATATGTAAATAAAAACACCTGCCCCCTTGAAGTTGGTATAAACATGCCGGGTGCACGGCTTTTCCTCCTTTCACATCTGTGTTTTCACCATGACTGTCTCAATGCAGGATCGTGCTCTGCTTGTAAATCTGTATTACAAGAATGATGACTGTGCACACATTGCTGTGCAGAAATTCTGGTTTGAAAAAAGGCATTGGTCTGATGACTGCCATGGGTTGGGAGAAAATTATTCAAAAAAAGACAGATTCTTTTGGTGTGCAACCTGGTAGAGGGGGAAAAAGAATTGATTCAACATCAGTGGAAGTGGTGGCCAAAGCAATGCGGGAGGAGACAAGTGGTGGTGTGCAAACGTGTAGTGCACGGAGAATTGCCCGAACGTTGGACATACCCTTGAGCATGGTGCATAACATCCTATGAAACGTCCTTCTTTGTTATCCATTCAAAATTATCCATGTTCACAGTTTGCTTCCAGTTGACCTGACAGCAAGAGAGACCGTTGCTTTAGAATTTTTTGCTAGGATGGAAGTGGGCAATGATGGCCCACCTACACATACTGAAAATCCAGTTAAGCAGCTGTTGAAGTGCCATTTCGGAAATGCTAGAGTTATCAGTCGACATTTCTCTACAGATTAGCCTTCCAGATCACTTGATCTTAATCTGTGTGACTTCTGGTGGTGAATCTATCTGGAAGATGTTGTATTCAGTGTTCCAATTGCAAACTTAGCTGCATTGAATGCATGTATTGCAAAAACACATTCTGAACATGACCCCGGAAACACTTTGATCAGTTGTAGAACATGCTGTTTCTCGATTTCAACTTCTTGCAGAAAATGGTGGACAGCATATTGAACATGGTTTGCTTCAGTCACATGGAAATTAATAATCTGATTTGATTTTGCTTGATGATTCTTTTGTAGTTTTTGGCCTCAGGACAGTTAAAAACTGATGTGATTGATGCTTTTTATGCAGTTTTAGGCCTCAGAACCATTAAACACCGATTTTTCCCATCCGATGTGATATGATCTTGCTATGGCAGATTGGCTTACGTAACTAATATATCACACCTGTACACTCATGCACACTGAGTAGTACAGTTTGTTTAACATCAAACGTACACCTTAGCCATTGTTGTACGATTCATTTGTCATTTGCAGTCAACCACTATTAAATAATGATGCTTACAGTGCCATCTATTGCTTCATTTTGTAACTATTTATTTTTCTTCTGCCATACATTTTCCCTCTTCTCAAATAATATTCCGTTGCAATTTGATGTCATTCTGACCAGTGATTTTATTTCTCCAGTAGTTTGAAAGTTTAATTATAATCACCCTGTATATTAGTTCACTTTCCTGTTTTACGATCTAACATGTCTTAATTTTAAAAAATGTAGACTCATCTCTTTTTACAGTTGATGTTAAGTTCAAGGTGTGGATTTCCTGTAGAATATAAGACTACGAAATAAAATTTTATGTAAAATAATGGAAAGTCAGCCACTCACCTATAGCACAGTCAGTCTGGTTTAGGTGAGGGAGGGATTTCCTTTATTTTATATATTTTTCAATCCAGGAATTTCCATTATTGCTGCAAACAATAAACTTTTGTTATGTTTCAGTATGTATAATATTTTCTTCTTCTTCTTCCAGGTTCACTTTTAGAGTCCATTTTATCTACAGAAGCATGCAAAGATGGTATGCCCTCAATTCCTACCCTTTTGGCACATCCTTTTTTTAATGGTTTCACTTCAAATGGTCTTTCAAATACGTCAGCTGATGAACAAGCTTATCTAAAATTTTCATCTCATTTGAGAGAGGCCCTTAAGGATGCACGACAAAAGATGGAAGAGAGACTAAAAGAAGAACAGAAAATGGTAATTTCTGTAACAAAGTATCAGATTTAGCACATATATTTTTTCATCAAAAAATTAATCTTTTTGTGTGTATCTGCATTTTATATAGGTCAGGCAGCAGAAACGTTTGGTGAAAGTGCAAGAGTTACTGACAACAGAAGGTGATAAAAGAAACAGGAAGCAAAAACTGGTTTGTATATTTGCCAGCTTTGATGTCATATGGCTGTTTGTTATGTTAAGAGAGTTGTTCGCACGCACGTGCGCGTGCGCACACACACACACACACACACACACACACACACACACACACACACACACACACACACATATATATATATATCACCTGAAGCATTTTGCAGTGCAAATGTGCACCCTGAATTTTTCTAAGCGGCGCACACGACAGCAAACTTGACCAGTCTGGGCTGCGAAAAGTTTGGCTCATTAGAGGCTCTTCAATATTGTCAACCCTTTTTTCCTATAATCTATAGGCATGCTTCAGTAATCAGCCTAAGTGAATCAGTGAGAGATTGTGTATCACAAAGATTGAGACTCTTAGGTGCATTGCCTAGATTGTAAGGGAAGTATACATACATCTCTGTAAAAATAAAAATAAACCTCTTAAACATCAAGGTGAGTCATGTGCCAAGTGGGAATGGCTGTGAGACAAAACATAAATCACAGGGCAATTGGTGGGGCATATGCTGTAACCCAGTTGCATTAATCTTACTCAGGGCTTTGTACTAGACTGGGATATCAGTGGAATTAATGATCTCGGCATGAAACATTCCTATTGGTTCTCCTCTCTTGCTGATGCGAATTCTGCTCCGTGGGAATTGGCAGATGGGCTACAGGTGATTAACCACTTTCACATTACAGAGTTGATTCACTACACTGATATTTTCATTCCTAAAACCTGTGAGTGAATAAAATAATCTGCTGCTTGATGGAATGGAGTGTCACTCTTCAAGGCGGGAGACCAGTAGTATAGTGGAGATTAAAATTTACATTTGCTGCTGAAAACATAGCAACCTTTCAAGCTACTTGGAAAACTATATAGTGTGTGACTGAACTAAGCAATGGAAAACAATCATGATGATTTTGGGGAGATGTGAGAGATGTTTTATAACAGCTGCCGTAAATAACGGCATCATTATGATGATAACCCATCTGGAACACAGGCTGTACAGTAGTAGAGGATTTACATGGATTTACACTTACTGTCACCTAGGATCCAGCATTGTGATGAAGGAGGAAAGCAAGGAAAATAAGCTGTTTGGGCTCTGATGCAACTAATAATACTGTCTTCAACTACTACTCAAGTTGCTACATCTAAGTTTTATATAACTGTATCTGGCAGATGATTTCATCAGAATGTTGTAAATATGGTTCTGAGATGAGACATTAGATGTTGTTCTGATTTCCCCACAATATTCCATTGGTGAAAATGACTGACATCTTCAGCTGTGTCAAATACAGTGCTTAGTATTGCAGAAGCCTGCCATTAATGTCAGTCTGAGTGGAAAATGCATGGGCATGAAGAGGCCAGATTCAGTGGCCAGTAGTAAATATTTTCATATCAGTACTGGGAAGGACAATTACACTATCTGTCAGACGATGAACCAAGGACCCAATGGCATGCACAAAGGCTGTTGTTCCTATTGTGCACTGCCGTAGGCCACACCATTGCACTCTGTCAGAAGCCACTTGCTGAAGCACCATTCTCACCATTGTCATCCAAATATTTAAGTGACCATTGCATCGCCATCCTTTTGATGACCAGTAGTTTCCAATTCTGGTCATTGTCACTTTAATATTGCCAGTGTTGGTAAATTGAAAACCTGTATGTCTGTTCATAAGATTTGTCAAGCTGTTAATTTCTGCCACTTATTTTATTAAGCAGTTCCATTACAAAGATAAAATGTTGGCAGTTTAGTGGCTAATATTGTACGCCATACCGAGACAGTCTCGGCCACTGTCGATTTTTCTGGTTGGGCCAGATGTGTGTCATCGAAGTTTGACACTTGTGCTTTCCATGTTGTGACAAGTTTGTCCAGTGTATGACTGTCCATGGCTACAAGGAATCATACAAACACCAGGCCTTTGCAAGCCAAGATTGTCCTTCATTGAACCTAGAACAGTCCTCAGTTTTGTTGGTGGACAGAAGACAAATTTAACCTTGTGTTTCTTTGGTGATCTTCCTATTTTCTAAGAAACACTGTCAACGTATGACAGGATGACTATTCCTCCTTATTTTTCTCTTTATTCTAGCCCCTCCCATTGCCTGACATTTACAGGGTGTAATGCATGGCAAATAGTCCAGTCAGAATACTTCCATTTTGCAGGGAGGTGGTATGAAGGTGGCATTGCTCATTGGATCAGCTGTTTAAATCTGATATGACTCATGATCAATGCTCCAATGTCCTAAGAATACCATTTTGTTGGGAAAGATGGTGACAGCTGCTGGCCTGTAAGTGTGAATCGGTCAGTGTTGGTTAACAAAATACAGCATGATCCAAAGTACCATCCTCTTTTCTCCATACCAACACATCCAGGAGCAGTAGTTCTCCATTTATTCTCCAACTCTGTTGTAAACGTGATGCTGTGAATGTCTACCACCTTCTCTCTCAGTTCGATGCACAATATGCACTGCAAAAGCACCAAAGTTCTCTCATTGATATTTTTGTACATGGATAGCATGATTAAAAATGTGGCGGAAATACACTGCTCAACAAATCTTGTAAACAGACACACAGGCTTCCAATTTAGCACAGCATGGGATCTGGTTATGGAAATTCTAAAGTCACAGTGACCATCATGGGAAACTACTGGTAATCCAAGGGGTGACATTGCAGTGTCACCTTAAATATTTGGACAACAATAGCATTGATGGCCATATGACAGTGCAGAAGGTTATTTCAGCATGCAGCTTCGCTCAGAGGGTACTGGGGTGGCTGATGTCAGCACATAGTAGGAATGACAGCTTTTCCCCATGCGCCAAAGTCCTTCATTCATCATCCAAGAAGTGTCCTGTTTGCTTTTGATATCGAAATCTTAACTACTGCCCACTGAATTTGGTACCTTCACAATTGTGTGTTTCCCAATTAGACTGGTTAAATAGGTGTCAGTCATAGCTGAGCAATGTGTTTGTCACACCTAAAGGTGTTGGTCAGTTGTGCTGGTGAAATATTGTTCGGACATCACAGTGACATCCAACTACTCACCTGAAAACCATTTCTACAACTATTCTGTCAGGAAAATCTATAGCACAGCACATCCTGTACCTGCACAGGAGAGGAAATGGTGAAAAAAATAAGTTTGATAAACTTCAGAAAAAGAGGAGCAGACTGTTGTGTGCCCTTACATTCTTATGAAGATTCCAATATGTTAGATTTATTCCGATCTTCACTAAGAGGATGCAGTTTATGAAGACTGCAGTGGAAAACAATTAATAATAGTGAGGGAGAGGATTCACCATACTCGGAGTGTATTGGACATCATATTCTGAGATCTTTATGTTTGATCTGAAGATTTTTGCCTGGACCATCAGCAGATTCTTAGTCGTGTGTTTGTAGTGCTACTTGGGTGTTCTTGAACTGGAAGCAGCAGCATGACACCGAGCGAGGTGGCGCAGTGGTGAGACACTGGACTCGCATTCAGGAGGACGACGGTTCAATCCCGCGTCCGGCCATCCTGATTTGGGTTTTCCGTGATTTCCCTAAATCACTCCAGGCAAATGCCGGGATGGTTCCTCTGAAAGGGCACGGCCGACGTCCTTCCCCATCCTTCCTAAATCCGGTGAGACCGATGACCACGCTGTCTGGTCTCCTTCCCCAAACAACCAACCAACCAGCAACATGACACAACGTGTAAAATTGAAAAGTTTAAATGCTTTTGTTGTTGTTTGCTGTAAGAATGTAAGTTAGAAGACACACTTTCTAAATGGACCAAGTACAGCCTAATGCTCAAAACTTGTCTGAGGGATAGCTTTTAGTCTTGGAGAAGGGTCTGAACTTCATGCCCACCCCAAGGGTACTACTAATTCTGGATATCATTAGCCCTGTCAAACAGGGAGTCCTGAAACTACCAGGGACACTGTAGAGATGACTAGGAGGAGCAATGCAGTGCTCTGATATGGGCATCAGTACCCAAGAACAATATCTTAAGTGTAGAGAGGTCAGTGTCTCAATACTTATGACAGGCTCCTCATGTTATGATTTTCCAGAAGGATAAGGGCAACACATATGGCATCCTCTCCAGACTGACGTACTTAAGCAAGATGAACTAGCTATTAGATGGCTCTGCATATTGTGTACTAAACAAGGACCCCAAGCCAAAACGACAACAAAGAAAGTTATAGCTCCTCAAGGGCATCAGGGTCATTTTGTGGCCAAGAGACTATGTACGCAAGCATCCATCATTCCCAGGCTATACAGATTGCCTGATTCACAAAGATAGTGCCATTTTGACCCATTGTGAGTAATATTAGGCTATTACGGTGCAAACACATGACTTGACAAAACATCCAGTCTTGCAATTTAGCCCTTTAGCCTTCAGTAGGAAAATGTGAGCATTACATGTGCAACTTGGAAAACTTCATTCGTCGGCTCGTACCATCAGATATACTAGTGAATTTTGGCATAGTCTCACCTTTCAGTCAAATCCCGTTGCAGAAATCACTGTTGTTCATTGATGAGATGCTGATAGGGGAATTCATAGATTTGTTCTATTATATGCTCATTTCGACCTAGTTTTTATTCAGTGATCAATACTTTGAACAGACTAAAAGTGTAGCAATGGGTAGCCACTTATCACCCATTGTAGCTAATCTTTTTATTGTGAGTGAATGTCCCATAGATGTTCGGGCTCACATGCGGTTCCTCTTTGTCGAAATGTCTTGGCTCAAACTGTCTAGGGGTTGAACTGCACGTGTTGCATTACACACCCTAAATTAGGTGTTTGTAACCCTTTGGTTAAATTGTCTGACTGATGTCAAGTTTGTGAAATTGTATGAAACATACAATATTAATATAACATACAACATCAGTAATAATAATATCGGGAGCTAAATTAATGACCCATAAATGATGTAGGCCATGCAGTTGTGATTTTATTAGAATAATGTTTATTCAGAAAGTAAACCAATAGTGAAAGTGGTCGTATTTGGAATCACTGTTATACTCCAACGCATATCCATTTGACACAGTTCGATCATTCACAATCTCATCGTGAATTAAAAGTCCAATACTCCACCTCGTTAATTATGCAAAAAGTTAAGAGTTCACACCAGGTACACAGCTGCTCATCGCTCAGAGACTGTCCCGCAATACCACACAACGTGAAATTTTCTAAGTCGTTTCCCTTCATAGCTGCCTAAAGACCGACTGCCCACTTTCACATCTCCACCAGCACTGTCCCTGTGCCCGTACCCAGCCATATTTCCCATCCGCCGAACATCCTTCCTCAACTGACTGCGGCATTTCTCTTTCCTGAAGCTATCCATCTGATTGGCTGCAGCTTATTCTACATTATTTCACATTTTAACCTATTTAAATAATCAAAGCTTGGCCACTTTCACATTCTAAATAATTATGCACTAAATTGTCATGCTGTTATCATTCAATGTGTTTTGTGTGGAGGAAATGTTGCTCTGATGGTTAACTGAAAATACTGATAATTTAAATTTACTATATCTTTTAAACAAATACAGTTTCAGAGTTGATAGTCGCAACATTTGTCATTTTAATGATGTGCTTCTGTATGAAATGTTGATGATTAAGATCGACCAAAGCATTCAGATTTTTGCATTCAGGTCTTTGTTACAAAACTTAATAATTTCACTTTAACAGTAAGTCCTAAACTATTATGGAGATGACCAATATTCAAGTTTTATTTGGATCGCCATAAAAATTTATGGAGGATGGGAGATTAAAATTACTGTGGCTTCATTCCCTGCACTACTACAGAATTAAATAGTTTCCTTAAATGTTTTCTTTTATGGCCGATCTTAGTTCTGTCATATTTAACACTACTACCTCTCCTTGGCCACAAACATCTCCTACAGGGTTTCCCTAAGATGTAGGTTCTCGTCTGTCTCACTCGCACACTACAGCGCTTAGGCCTCATTCAGCACAATAGATGCCTGCGAATTTCCTCATCCCTTGCCAGATCTGTGCTCTTTGTGGCACACAGTCCTGGACGACAGGGTTCGTTTCACAATTTCTGAAGGGTGACTCTTTCAGCCATATACTTAAATGAGATCGAATGCTCGGTAATTCACATTATGGAAGACCTTGAAGAGAGACCATTGCAAGTTTCGGAGTTCAGAATCAGTGTGATGTTGGCATAATGTTCATGGCGTCTTTGTATTCTGCCCCACTGGACCGCATTGCTGAATGCATTAAATCATGTCAGTTCATAGCATCCTAACATCAGGTTTATAATGGAGATGGAGAAAAATGAGAAATTCCATTCCTGGGAGTGTTGCTGCAGATAAGGGGGTGGGACCTTGAGTCATGCTGTGTACCTAAATCAACAAACTTGGGTATACACTTAAAACTCGTCAGCTGTGACCATCCTTCACAACAAAGTTGTGTACTTAGAAAGTTGGTCCATAGAGCATGAGCCATATTGGATCCAGACAGCTGATGCAATTAGCTACGCCATCTCTGCACTGTCTTCCTGCAAAATGGATATTCCCCATGTCTTACACCCTGCACATGTCAGTCAATGGGAGGAGCTAGAAGAATAGAGAGGAATAGTTATCACGCCATACTTTGGCTGTGTTTTATTCAAAAATAGGAAAATTACTGAAGAAAGACAATGTTTAATATGTTTTCTGTGCACCAGTGAAACTCTAGCTCTTCTAGGATCAGTGAAGGACAATCAAGGCATTTCTAAAATTCCTAGTACCTGTAGGAAGTCATATGTCAGACAAACTTGTCACACCATGGAAGACAGATTTCATCAAGCATTGGTGACACACACGTCCGAACCAACCAGAGAAATCTGCAGTGGCTCAGTGTTGCCACAGAAAGGGGTACAATAATGACCACAAAGTACTAAAATTCTCTTGTTGATGTTGTACCAGGACAGTGAAATTAAAAAAAATAAAAATTATGGAAATTCACTGCTCAACAAATCTTATGACCTGAGGACCAAGCTTCCAAATTCGCACAGCATGGGATCCCAAATGTTAAAGTCATAGCATCCACTAAGAGAAACTATTGGTCAGGGATAATGCTGCTGTTGCGACCTAAATATCTGATAAAAAACTGTTTAGAATATGTCCAGCATATGTAAACAGTTGTGCTATTCTGTTCGGTATTTGTATGAAACAACAAGCAACTGTGAGCAATATGTGTATGGAAATAGCTTGTTGCACAAGTTGCTTTATGTTTTTAAATATTTCAGCGATAACAAACCATTTTAATGTCCTATTTTTACGCGACTGACATCTTGTGCACGAGGTCAGCTTAAAATAAAATGAACATATTTTACAACAAAAGATTTTAAAACCAGAAGAGGACAGCATAGTCTGTTGATACCGGTTGTCTTAAAGAAAAAGAAAAGGAAATGGCTCTTGGCTGTTGGGTTAGTTTTTAACAAATAAACAGATCACCTTTCAGTTATCTCAAAATGAGAAAATTCAACAAAATATTTGAATGGCGATGGAGGGGTTGGTTGCATAGCAACACCGACATATATTTTAGCATGCAGTTTCTGACAGAGGGCATGGTGGGACCAATTGCATCGCACATTAGGAGCAACAGTCTTTGTGCATGTGCCAGTCCTTGGTTTGTTGTCCAACAAGTGGTGTAGTTGTCCTCCCTGCAAGTGATAATGAAATCATTGCAATTGGCCACCAAATTTAGCACATTTAGGTCTACCACTCCCACTTAGACTGACACAAATAGCAGGCTTCAGTCAGAGCTCAGTAGTGTCTGTAACACACCTGAAGATCTCAATCCGTCGTGCCATTGAAATATTGTGGGGATATCACGATGACATCTGGCATCTCACTCGAGAACCATTTCTACAAATAGTTTGCCAGGAAAGCATCCAAGTTTTAGTATTATTCTTCAAGTCCATAAATGATTTAAGACTTAGTAATAACTGTGTTTTACTCACTACTTATGTAGGAAAAGTAGCAGGACTGAGCTTGGAGGCATGGAAGTTGAGCAGGATTTGTGACAGAGAAGAGCTAGTTGGAACCCCTTTCCAGACATCCTGCTGTAGTTAATTTATTACTTCCCTAAGTTAGCTATGACAGTTTCTTCGATGCTTCATTTGAGGTGGATGTGGTGCTAGCTGAACATACGCTATAACATTGTTGTCAATATGACATTAAATCGACAGCTTCCATCTCTGTTATTTGGGTGGTGTGTGAAGCATATCCCATGTTTTTCTACGAGAATACGCTTTGTATGTTCAGCAATACCTTCATGCCTGAAAGTTTGATATTGTGTGAATCATGAGAAATTTAAAATACCAGTAACTTTGGAGAGACTGCTAACAGGACTTAGAATTATAACAACTGATTAGATGGAAACAGATGTGGTAGTGAATGTTAAGGTTGGTCCTAGAGGTGTGTCAGATGGCCTAATTAAGGCAGTGGGAGACATTGGTGTAAATTCTACTTTGGTACATATTTTCATTTTGTATGATGTGTTCCCGCCCCCCCCCCCCCCCCCCCCTTGAACCAAGGACCTTGGCGTTGGTGGGGAGGCTTGCGTGCCTCAACGATACAGATAGCCGTACCGTAGGTGCAACCACAACGGAGGGGTATCTGTTGAGAGGCCAGACAAACGTGTGGTTCCTGAAGAGGGCAGCAGCCTTTTCAGTAGTTGCAGGGGCAACAGTCTGGATGATTGACTGATCTGGCCTTGTAACACTAACAAAAATGGCTTTGCTGTTCTGTTACTGCGAACGGCTGAAAGCAAGGGGGAAACTACGGCTGTAATATTTCCCGAGGGGATGCAGCTTTACTGTACGATTAAATGATGATGGTGTCCTCTTGGGAAAAATATTCTGGAGGTAAAATAGTCCCCCATTCCAATTCTCCAGGAGGACGTCGATATCAGGAGAAAGAAAACTGGCGTTCTACGGATCGTAGTGTGAAATGTCAGATCCCTTAATGGGGCAGGTAGGTTAGAAAATTTAAAAAGGGAAATGGATAGGTTGAAGTTAGATATAGTGGGAATTAGTGAAGTTTGGTGGCAGGAGGAACAAGACTTTTGGTCAGGTGAATACAGAGTTATAGATACAAAATCAAATAGGGGTAATGCACGAGTAGGTTTAATGATGTATAAAAAAAAAAAGGTTTTAAATTAAAAGACATTTCCAGGGGCAGATGTGGACTCTGACCAAAATCTATTGGTTAAGAGCTGCAGATTAAAATTGAAGAAACTGCAAAAAGGTGGGAATTTAAGGAGATGGGACCTGGATAAACTGACTAAACCAGAGGTTGTACAGAGTTTCAGGGAGAGCATAAGGGAACAATAGACAGGAATGGGGGAAAGAAATACAGTAGAAGAAGAATGGATAGCTTTGAGAGATGAAGTAGTGAATGCAGCAGAGGATCAAATAGGTAAAAAGACGAGGGCTAGTAGAAACACTTGGGTAACACAAGAAATGTTGAATTTAATGGATGAAAGGAGAAAATATAAAAATGTAATAAATGAAGCAGGCAAAACGGATTACAAAGGTCTCAAAAATGAGATTGACAGCAAGTACAAAATGGCTAAGCGGGGATGGCTAGAGGTCAAATGTACGTTTGTAGAGGCTTATCTCACTAGGAGTAAGATACCGTCAACAGGAAAGTTAAAGAGACCTTTGGAGAGAAGAGAGCCACTTGTACGAATATCAAGAACTCCAATGGAAACCAATTCTAAGCAAAGAAGGGAAAGCAGAAAGGTGGAAGGAGTATGTAGAGGGTCTATACAAGGGTGATGTACTTGAGGACAATATTATGGAAATGGAAGAGGATGTAGATGAAGATGAAATGGGAGATGCGATACTGCGTGAAGAGTTTGACAGAGCACTGAAAAACCTGAGCCGAAACAAGGCCCCAGGAGTAGACAACATTCCATTAGAACTACTGACGGCCTTGGGAGAGCCAGTCCTGACAAAACTCTACCATCTGCTGAGCAAGATATATGAGACAGGCGAAATACCATCAGACTTCAAGAAGAATATAATAATTCCAATCCCAAAGTAAGCAGGTGTTGACAGATGTGAAAATTACCGAACTATCAGTTTAATAAGTCACAGCTGCAAAATACTAACGCAAATTCTTTACAGACGAATGGAAACACTAGTAGAAGCCGATCTCATGGAAGATCAGTTTGGATTGTGTAGAAATGTTGGAACAAGTGAGGCAATACTGACCCTACGACTTACCTTAGAAGCTAGATTAAGGAAACCCAAACCAACGTTTCTAGCATTTGTAGACTTAGAGAAAGCATTTGACAATGTTGACTGGAATATTCTCTTTCAAATTCTGAACGTGGCAGGGGTAAAATACAGGGAGAGAAAGGCTATTTACAATTTGCACAGAAACCAGATGGCAGTTATAAGAGTCGAGGGACATGAAACGGAAGCAGTGGTTGGGAAGGGAGTGAAACAGGGTTGTAGCCTCTCCCCGATGTTATTCAATCTGTATATTGAGCAAGCAGTAAAGGAAACAAAAGAAAAATTCGGAGTAGGAATTAAAATCCATGGAGAAGAAATAAAAACGTTCAGGTTTGCGATGACATTGTAATTCTGTCAGAGACAGCAAAGGACTTAGAAGAGCAGTTGAACGGAATGGACAGTGTCTTGAAAGGAGGATATGAGATGAATATCAACAAAAGCAAAACGAGGATAATGGAATGTAGTCAAATTAAATCGGGTGATGCTGAGGGAATTGGATTAGGAAATGCGACACTTAAAGTAGTACATCTACATCTACATCTACATCTACATGACTACTCTGCAATTCACATTTAAGTGCTTGGTAGAGGGTTCATCGAACCACAATCATACTATCTCTCTACTATTCCACTCCCGAACAGCGAGCGGGAAAAACGAACACCTAAACCTTTCTGTTCGAGCTCTGATTTCTCTTATTTTATTTTGATGATCATTCCTACCTATGTAGGTTGGGCTCAACAAAATATTTTCGCATTCGGAAGAGAAAGTTGGTGACTGAAATTTCGTAAAAAGGTCTCGCCGCGACGAAAAACGTCTATGCTGTAATGACTTCCATCCCAACTCGTGTATCGTATCTGCCACACTCTCTCCCCTATAACGCGATAATACAAAACGAGCTGCCCTTCTTTGCACCCTCTCGATGTCCTCCGTCAATCCCACCTGGTAAGGATCCCACACCGCGCAGCAATATTCTAACAGAGGACGAACGAGTGTAGTGTAAGCTGTCTCTTTAGTGGACTTGTTGCATCTTCTAAGTGTCCTGCCAATGAAACGCAACCTTTGGCTCGCCTTCCCGACAATAATATCTATGTGGTCCTTCCAACTGAAGTTGTTCGTAATTTTAAGACCCAGGTACTTAGTTGAATTGACAGCCTTGAGAATTGTACTATTTATCGAGTAATCGAATTCCAACGGATTTCTTTTGGAACTCATGTGGATCACCTCACACTTTTCGTTATTTAGCGTCAACTGCCACCTGACACACCATACAGCAATCTTTTCTAAATCGCTTTGCAACTGATACTGGTCTTCGGATGACCTTACTAGACGGTAAATTACAGCATCATCTGCGAACAGTCTAAGAGAACTGCTCAGATTGTCACCCAGGTCATTTATATAGATCAGGAACAGCAGAGGTCCCAGGACGCTTCCCTGGGGAACACCTGATATCACTTCAGTTTTACTCCATGATTTGCCGTCTATTACTACGAACTGCGACCTTCCTGACAGGAAATCACGAATCCAGTCGCACAACTGAGACGATACCCCATAGCTCCGCAACTTGATTAGAAGTCGCTTGTGAGGAACGGTGTCAAAAGCTTTCCGGAAATCTAGAAATACGGAATCAACTTGAGATCCCCTGTCGATAGCGGCCATTACTTCGTGCGAATAAAGAGCT
The DNA here is from genome assembly GCF_023897955.1 of Schistocerca gregaria. Classification (NCBI taxonomy): domain Eukaryota; kingdom Metazoa; phylum Arthropoda; class Insecta; order Orthoptera; family Acrididae; genus Schistocerca; species Schistocerca gregaria. Next base: position 655,513,296 of record NC_064924.1, read on the forward strand.
AGCTGCGTTGCACAAGAGCGATGTTTTCTGAAGCCATGCTGATTACGTGTCAATAGATCGTTCTCTTCGAGGTGATTCATAATGTTTGAATACAGTATATGCTCCAAAACCCTACTGCAAACCGACGTCAATGATACAGGTCTGTAGTTAAATGGATTACTCCTACTACCCTTCTTGAACACTGGTGCGACCTGCGCAATTTTCCAATCTGTAGGTACAGATCTATCGGTGAGCGAGCGGTTGTATATGAGTGCTAAGTAGGGAGCTATAGTATCAGCGTAATCTGAAAGGAACCTAATCGGTATACAATCTGGACCTGAAGACTTGCTCGTATCAAGCAATTTGAGTTGCTTCGCAACCCATAAGGTATCTACTTCTAAGAGACTCATGCTAGCAGATGTTCGTGTTTCAAATTCTGGAATATTCCATTCGTCTTCCCTGGTGAAGGAATTTCGGAAAACTGCGTTCAATAACTCCGCTTTAGCGGCACAGTCGTCGATAACAGTACCATCGGCACTGCGCAGCGAAGGTATTGACTGCGTCTTGCCGCTTGTGTACTTTACATACGACCAGAATTTCTTCGGATTTTCTACCAAATTTCGAGACAATGTTTCGTTGTGGAACCTATTAAAGGCATCTCGCATTGAAGTACGTGCCAAATTTCGCGCGTTTGTAAATTTTAGCCCATTTTCGGGATTTCGCGTTCTTCTGAACTTCGCATGCTTTTTCCGTTGCCTCTACAACAGCGTTCGGACCTTTTTTGTGTACCACGGGGGATCCGTTCCATCTCTTACCAATTTATGAGGTATGAATATCTCAATTGCTGTTGCTACTATATCTTTGAATTTGAGCCACATCTCGTCCACATTCGCATAGTCAGTTCGGAAGGAATGGAAATTGTCTTTTAGGAAGGCTTCTAGTGGCACTTTATCCGCTTTTTTAAATAAAATTATTTTGCGTTTGTTTCTGATGGATTTGGAAGAAATGGTATTGAGCCTAGCTACAATGACCTTGTGATCACTAATTCCTGTATCAGTCATGATGCTCTCTATCAGCTCTGGATTGTTTGTGGCCAAGAGGTCAAGTGTGTTTTCGCAACCATTTACAATTCGCGTGGGTTCGTGGACTAACTGCTCGAAATAATTTTCAGAGAATGCATTTAGGACAATCTCGGAAGACGTTTTCTGCCTACCACCGGTTTTGAACAAGTATTTTTGCCAACATACCGAGGGTAGGTTGAAGTCCCCACCAACTATAACCGTATGAGTGGGGTATTTATTTGTTACGAGACTTTCTCTGAACTGTTCCTCAACTGTATCATCGGAGTCACGGGGTCGGTAGAAGGAGCCAATTATTAACTTAATTCGGCTGTTAAGTATAACCTCCACCCATACCAATTCGCACGGCGTATCTACTTCGACTTCACTACAAGATAAACCACTACTGACAGACACAAACACTCCACCACCAATTCTGCCTAATCTATCTTTCCTGAACACCGTCTGAGACTTCGTAAAAATTTCTGCAGAACTTATTTCAGGCCTTAGCCAGCTTTCTGTACCTATAACGATATCAGCTTCTGTGCTTTCTATTAGCGCTTGAAGCTCAGGGACTTTTCCAGTGCAACTACAACAATTTACAACTAAAATTCCGACTGTTCCTTGATCCAAGCACGTCCTGTAATTGCCAAGCACCCTTTGACATTGCAGCCCATCCCGCACTTTCCCGAGGCCTTCTAACCTAAAAAACCGCCCAGTCCACGCCACACAGCCTCCGCTACCCGTGTAGCCGCCAGCTGAGTGTAGTGAACTCCTGACCTATTCAGCGGAACCCGAAACCCCACCACCCTATGGCGCAAGTCTAGGAATCTGCAGCCAATACGGTCGCAAAACCGTCTGAGCCTCTGATTCAGACCCTCCACCCGGCTCTGCACCAAAGGTCCGCAGTCGGTTCTGTCAACGATGCTGCAGATGCTGCAGATGGTGAGTTTTGCTATTTGGGGAGCAAAATAACTGATGATGGTCGAAGTAGAGAGGATATAAAATTTAGACTGGCAATGGCAAGGAAAGTGATTCTGAACTAGAGAAATTTGTGAACATTGAGTATAGATTTAAATATCAGAAAGTCGTTTCAGAAAGTATTTGTATGTAGTGTAGCCATGTATGGAAGTGAAATATGGATGATAAATAGTTTAGACAAGAAGAAAATAGAAGCTTTCGGAATGTGGTGCTACAGAAGAATGCTGAAGATTAGATGGGTAGATCACATAACTAATGAGCAGGTATTGAATAGAATTGGGCAGAAGAGGAGCTTGTGGCACAAATTGACAAGATGAAGGGACCAGTTGGTAGGACATGTTCTGAGGCATCAAGGGATCTCCAATTTAGTATTGGAGGGCAGCGTGGAGGATAAAAATCGTAGAGGGAGACAAATACACTAAGCAGATTCAGAAGTATGTAGGCTGCAGTAGGTGCTGGGAGATGAAGAAGCTTGCACAGGATAGAGTGGCATGGAGAGCTGCATCAAACCGATCTTAGGACTGAAGACCACAACAACAACATGATGTGTTCACTTTTGACTTGACTACAGTTCCTTCTGGAGCAGTGAGAGGGGGCAGAGGAGTGGGGAGGTTCACTTAGCAGTTTGCTATTCCGTAACAACACTGATTGTTATCAACAGTGAAGTGTACTGCCACAGTACCCTCAGGAGAGAAGCGTATTTATTACTCTAATTGTTACTCACGGCAAAGAATACAGGAGGAGACTAAATTTCACTGGTAACCAGCAGTTGGTGAATGTGCAGAACAGTCCAAACTTGGGTTGCCTCCCATCATGCAGTGCACTGTGGGTATGGACAAAAGTGCTGTTACTACCACTCCTCTGGTAAGGCCACAACACTACTGGAACTGAACCAAATAAATAAACACATTACTAATGTTTTTAGCAAACCACCCAGCTGGAAAATGAGGTGACGGCTTAAGGAAAATGACATTTTAGTTTTTAGAAAGTAATGCCCCCAACTTGCCAGTGTAATGCAAAAAAGCTATCTGACCAAGTGTGAGCTGTAACCAGAAACAATTGTATGTTCCCACTCATTCCACAGAAAATTAAAGAATAACTGCAAGCATCAGAAGTTCATGTTCAAACAAGGAGAAGCCCTAAGCATGACACAATTGAAAATCATTATCCCCTGCAACTGCATATAGTATCACATGAAATAAGTAGAGGACGATGTGCACCACAATCACAGAAATTTCACTTGTCGGAAATTGATTTTTTCTTTTTAATGTACTCTTAATGTTGGAGCTAGTTCCAAGCATTGTCCATGTAACCCTAAAGTATTGCCTCAAACTTAAGCACACTGATATAATACACTTGTTACCAAGTTCTCAATGCATGCTTTCGCATTAGAACTAAAATATGCGTCACTACCTCTTATTACATGTTGGGACAAATCAGCAGGCAATTTTATGACTGCATACAGATTTCCTCACCACTCACCTTTATGCATTGCACACACATAATTGTGATTGACAAGTAAAACCACAGCTGTTGAAAACTACTGGGCTTTTATATGGGCTGTGCGATGTAGGTACAGGGTTTGAGGCTTTTTACAACAATTCTCGTGGCTTTACCCCCCTGTCGGAAGTTGGAGTCCTCCCTCGGGCAAGGGTGTGTGTGTTGTCCTTAGCATAAGGTAGTTTAAGTTAGTTTAAGTAGTGTGTAAGCCTAGGTTTTTTAGTCGCATAGAAACTTACCACTACTTTTACGTGGACTTCGCATAAGTTTTGTGATAAGGATTCTGTAGAATCGTGAGAAATGGTCAGCAGTGTAAAGACTGCGTATAAGCTTGTTTCACATCAGATGCTATGCTTCAACATGTAGCTATTTTTCGACATAATCCCCATTTCTGTCGATGCATTTTTGTAGACCCTGTGGCAGTTTTTGTATACCCATGTTATCCCAGCTCGCTGCCATGCTGTTTAGAAAGTTGTGAACCTCTTCTTTCACCTCGTCATTGGAGCCGAATCACTGGGGCCACAATTAACGCTGACAGATACTGTGAGACTCTGAAAAAACTCAAACTGGCAACTCATAACCAGAGAAGAGGAATCTTAAGCAAGGGCGTACACATTCTCCATGACAATGCTCGCCCACACATAGCTCGGCAAACCGTTGCTCTCTTGCAACAGTTTCAGTGGAACATAATCATCCACCCACCCTATAGTCCTGACTTGGCGCCAAGTGACTATCACCTGTTCCCTAGGTTAAAAGAACATTTGGCCGGAAAGCGATTCATCTCCGACGACAAGGTGAAAGAAGAGGTTCATAACTTTCTGAACAGCATGGCAGCGAGCTGGTATGACATGAGCATACAAAAACTGCCACAGCGTCTACAAAAATGCATCTACAGAAATGGTGATTATGTCGAAAAACAGCTAAATGTTAAAGCTGTAAACTGATGTAAACCATTGTAGAAATAGACAGGTCTACGTACTCACAAAAAAAATAGGAGACCTTACTTTTGGGATTACCCTCGTAACTTAGAGTTTTTTAAGCTAGGTGCCCATTGGTGTCCAGAGAAATTTTTCCAAGAGGGTCCACGATTCGAAACCTGCCTGTTCAGGGATAAATGATTTGGTGGGCTTAAAAACAAGTTTTGCCCTAAGAACTAAATTTAATAAGAAATACACAAAAGTTACTGTAGCTCAAAATATTACTAGTTCTATACTTAGTATTTTCAGGTTAGATTACTTTGGCACCTAAATGGTAACCATATTTCAGTAGTACATATGTTGTTGTTGTGGTCTTCAGTCCTGAGACTGATTTGATGCAGCTCTCCATGCTACTCTATCCTGTGCTAGCTTCTTCATCTCCCAGTACCTAGTGCAACCTACATCTTCTATTCTCTTCTTGTCTAATCTATTTATCGTACACGTTTCACTTCCATACGTGGATACTCTCCATACAAATACTTTCAGAAACGACTTGCTGACACTTAAATCAATACTTCATGTAAAAAAATTTCTCTTCCTCAAAAAAGCTTTCCTTGCCATTGCCAGTCTACATTTTATATCCTCTCTACTTCGACCATCATCACTTATTTTGCTCCCCAAATAGCAAAACTCCTTTACTACTTTGTGTCCCATTTCCTAATCTAATTCCGTCAGCATCACCCGACTTAATTCGACTACATTCCAATATCCTCATTTTGCTTTTGTTGATATTCATCTTATATCCTCCTTTCAAGACACTGCCCATTCCGTTCAACTGCTCTTCCAAGTCCTTTGCTGTCTCTGACAGAATTACAATGTCATCGGCGAACCTCAAAGTTTTTACTTCTTCTCCATGAATTTTAATACCTACTCTAAATTTTTCTTTTGTTTCCTTTACTGCTTGTTCAATATACAGATTGAATAACATCGGGGAGAGGCTACAGCCCTGTCTTACTCCCTTCCAAACCACTGCTTCCCTTTTATGCCCCTCGACTCTTATAACTGCCATCTGGTTTCTGTACAAATTGTATATAGCCTTTTGCTCCCTGTATTTTACCCCTGCTACCTTTAGAATTTGAAAGAGAGTATTCCAGTCAACATTGTCAAATGCTTTCTCTAAGTCTACAAATGCTAGAAATGTAGGTATGCCTTCCCGTAGTCTATTTTCTAAGATAAGTCGTAAGGTCAGTATTGCCTCACGTGTTCCAATATTTCTACGGAATCCAAACTGATCTTCCCCGATGTCAGCTTCTACCAGTTTTTCCATACGTCTGTAAAGAATTCGTGTCAGTATTTTGCAGCTGTGACTTACTAAACTGATAGTTCGGTAATTTTCACCTCTGTCAACACCTGCTTTTTTTGGGTTTGGAATTATTATATTATTCTTGAAGTGTGAGGGTACTTCGTCTGTCTCATACATCTTCCTCACCAGATGGTAGAGTTTTGTCAGGACTGGCTCTCCCAAGGCCGTCAGTAGTTCTAATGGAATGTTGTCTACTCCCGGGGCCTTGTTTCGGCTCAAGTCTTTCAGTGCTCTGTTAAACTCTTCACGCAGTATTGTATCTCCCATTTCATCTTCATCTATGTTCTATTCCATTTCTATAATATTGTTCTTAAGTACATCGCCCTTGTATAGACCCTCTATATACTCCTTCCATCTTTCTGCTTTCCCTTCTTTGCTTAGAACTGGGTTTCCATCTGAGCTCTTGATATTCGTACAAGTGGCTCTCTTCTCTCCAAAGGTCTCTTTAACTTTCCTGTTGGCGGTATCTTACCCCTAGTGAGATAAGCCTCTACAACTGTACATTTGCCCTCTAGCCATCCCTGCTTAGCGGTTTTGCACTTGCTGTCGATCTCATTTTTGAGGTCTTTGTAATCCTTTTTGCCTGCTTCATTTACTACATTTTTATATTTTCTCCTTCCATCAACTAAAGTCAACATCCCTTCTGTTACGAAAGGATTTCTACTAGCCCTCGTCTTTTTACCTACTTGATCCTCTGCTGCCTTCACTACTTCATCCCTCAGAGCTATCCATTCTTCTTCTACTGTACTTCTTTCCCCCATTCCTGTCAATTGCTCCCTTATGCTCTCCCTGAAACTCTGTACAACCTCTGGTTTAGTCAGTTTATCCGGGTCCCATCTCCTTAAATTCCCACCTTTTAGATTTTGGTCAGAGTCCACATCTGCCCCTGGAAATGTCTTACAACTTAAAACCTGGTTCCTAAATCTCTGTCTTACCATTATATAATCTACCTGATACCTTTTAGTATCTCCAGGGTTCTTCCATGTATACAACCTCTTTTTATGATTCTTGAACCAAATGTTAGCTATGATTAAGTTATGCTCTGTGCAAAATTCTACCAGACGCCTTCCTCTTTCATTTCTTACCCCCAATCCATATCCACTTACTATGTTAACTTCTCTCCCTTTTCCTACACTCGAATTCTAATCACCCATGACTATTAAATTTTCATTTCCCTTCACTATCTGAATTATTTCTTTTATCTTATCATACATTTCATCAATTTCTTCTTCATCTGCAGAGCTAGTTGGCATATAAACTTGTACTACTGTAGTAGACGTGGGCTTCGTGTCTATCTTGACCACAATAATGCGTTCACTGTGCTGTTTGTAGTAGCTTACGCGCACTCCTATTTTTTTATTCATTATTAAACCTACTCGTGCACTACCTCTGTTTGATTTTGTATTTATAACTCTGTATTCACCTGACCAAAAGTCTTGTTCCTCCTGCCACCGAACTTCACTAATTCCCACTATATCTAACTTCAACCTATCCATTTCCCTTTTTAAATTTTCTAATCTACCTGCCGGTTAAGGGATCTGACATTCCACGCTCCGATCCATAGAACACCAGTTTTCTTTCTCCTGATAACGACGTCCTCCTGAGTAGTCCCCGCCTGGAGATCCGAGTGGGGGACTATTTTACCTCCGGAATATTTTACCCAAGAGGACGCCATTATAATTTAACCGTACAGTAAAGCTGCATGCCCTCGGGAAAAATTACGGCTGTAGTTTCCCCTTGCTTTCAGCCGTTCGCAGTACCAGAACAGCAAGGCCGTTTTGGTTAGTGTTACAAGGCCAGATCAGTCAATCATCCAGACTGTTGCCCCTGCAACTACTGAAAAGGCTGCTGCCCCTCTTCAGGAACCTAACATTTGTCTGGCCTCTTAACAGATACCCCTCCGTTGTGGTTGCACTTATGGTACGGCCATCTGTATCGCTGAAGCATGCAAGCCTCCCCACCAACGGCAAGGTCCATGGTTCATGGGGGGAGGGTAGTACATATAAAGCACATTTTTATGTTACTGATATGAGCACGGCTGCAACATTTTTGATTCATTGAACCAAAATTGTGGCCTCATATGATTAAATCCAAGATTCACAAAATAATTTATCCACATTTCCATAATGTTAGATTGGAACTGAAATCAAAATAATTAAAATTGAAATAGGAAAAAGGTCATATGATTGAGAAAATTCACCAGGATGTCAACTAAAATGCGATATCAATACCTCTTGTATTGGATAAACAGGGAATGACTGTAGAAAAGAGGGATTCAACTCTGGCGCCGTCTCCAACACTTCGCTAGCGCATAAAACTTCAGATCTGTTCATTTAATGGACTTATTGCATTATTTTTGTGATTTATACTTTTTTAGTGTCAGCTGACATGATCGAAGTTGAACAAAATGTGTTTTGAAAGTTACATTTTTTAATGAGTTGGTTGGGTAAAGTGTAGCTCAGGGCCTTTGCATAACTGGATGAATGTGGGAAACCTCCCAAAACTATCCTAAATTTCTTCATACATCCATAGTTGAAATTGAAGACAGTGGGACATCAGCTGGTATAAATTTATATTAAAAATGAAGAAATTCCTCCATCTGTATTTAGAAAGTCGATTTTGTTTTGACAATTAGTTTCAACATAGTAACTTCATCATCTTCAGGCCCGTACAATTGTTGACGTCAACTGTGTGCAGCTGATACTAGAAGTCAGTGGTAAGATACGGACGTGCTCCGTGTGGAGTTACTAACCACCTTCCACACGGAGCACATCCGTATCTCACCACTGACTTGTAGTATCAGCCCCACAAAGTTGACATCAACAAGTGTATGGGCCTGAAGATGTCGTTGTTACAATGTTGAAACTAGTTGCCAAAATAAAATCAATACCTTAAATACAGCTGGAGAATTTTCTTCACTTTTAATATAAATATCCTAAAATTAGCCAGTACAATCAACTTTTAGCAGCTTAGGTCTGCACCAAGGTAATTCATGTCTCTCCGATTTGTCACATCCGTCTTGACTGCAGATCTGCACTGGAATGGCAGGTGCATCAAGGAATAGACGTAATTGTCCATGAACAGAGTGACAGCTAAAAAAACTCAAGATGTATTGTGGTTGCTGAAACTAGAGTATTTCTCATTGTGGTCAGTAATGTTATACCTACAATTTACTGTAATTGCAGATAATGAGTGCTAGAAATTCTAGAGAATTCTGTTGAATAAAAAACCTGTATCCTGATTCTAGTAGGGGGTGAGTGCCCTCACACAGCCAACCTCCCTAAGCCCCACTCCATTGTGGATGCCTATATAAGTGTCAGACTCTACAATGTCACCTTTTAACTAGGGCTTTTGCAGACAGATAGTGATGAAGATTACGTAGCAGTCATGGGGGGTGTCAGGAATGGTTTGGACCATATTATCAATTGCGCAATTGAAACTGACCGGAGACATAGCAATAGGAATGCTTTTCACACCAGTGTGAAGATTGTGTCACTTGCTGAACTGTACGACAAGCTCTGGTTGTGGCACTCTGTCAAATATGTAAATCCAGAGCTTCAGGAGCTGCTCAGCAGAGTGTTTTACTTCATGTGATGATCTACATGTGAATGATTATTGTATGAAGTTACTTCCATGACTAATTTCCAGTATTTTTACTTGACCTATTTTGGGGCAAATGTGTCTAATATTGCAGTAGGGAAACAAAAAAGGATGTTAATCTTAACAGACCAGAGTAATACATCTGTATTCTTGAATTGAAACTTTCTTAGCTCACTAAATTAAAAATATGAGCTTCTCATATCGCTACAAGAAACTGAAAATCTGTAGGTATTGCTATAGAAGTGCTATACACAGCAGAACATCGTTTGGAAGTCATAGAAATGAATCTGATGCACTCAGAGGAAGACAAAGTAACATCACGTTACTATTGATATGATATAAGGAAAGAGGTAGTGAGTTTGTACACAAAAAGTGTAGATCTAAATGAGTACTGCATTGAGCAGCTCTTTGAATACTGTACTTTAGTAATAACCAAACAATTGAAAATCCAGGATGGAATAATGGCAAATGTTATGAGAAGGATAGATGACTACTCATCATGTAGTGGAGATGTTAGATTGCAGAGGGCACAACAAAATACAGCTAAACAAGTAAGCTTTCGGCCAAAAGGCCTTCTGTGCAGGTGGGAAACTCTCCCTGCAATATATCCTACCTTCCCGTAACCCTCATGGCCTCAACCTTCATTAGTCACTGTCCTTCACTTACCTATCCATCAGTTGTTGTGGAGATTTCAGTATTGATTTCATCTTTGATAGTGCTGATAAAAGGCATGTAGAATTGCTGATGATGTCCAGCTTTGGTTTGTTCTCCACAATACCATTCCCAATAAGGACATAGTGCAACAGCAGTGAATGATTTTATTTCTAAATCCAACTGGTTTTCATTAAATATATGAGGGCCCCATGGCAAAATCATTTATTTGGCCATGATTGTCAAATGGGAGCAGTAAAGCATCCCTGTTGAGTTTAGCTAAGAAATGAAAAGTAAAGCTTCACAGAATCATAGATGCTGACTCAGTTACATTGTTCAGAGAGTACATACAGAATGAGCAATGGAAGGAAGTGTACCAAGGACATTTAATTCTTTCCTAAAACATTGTTACGACCCTCTTGAGTCCAGTTTTCCTTTACATTGGGTTAGGGAGAATTAGATGTTCCTCACACTGACTAGCTTGTTTGGTAAGAGAAGTTTATTGATGCAGTGTTGCATCGACACCAGAACATCGCAGTGCAGTTTCATCAGGAGACCCACTTTAGAGTCAGTGCTTGAAGACGTATACAAGCTGCAGCAGAATATCCTCTTGTCAGGTGTAACCATGCTGCAGTCAGGTGTAACCATGTTATCTGACAAAGTCACTCTCTTCTATAACACTTTCCTACAGTGTTTGTGTCACAAATAATGTGAATGATTAATTATTTGAGTGCAGTTCTGGGTCCTGTTTTAAAAAATGAAACCAGAATTTGATCATTGGGCTCAGTTTTCGTGAGACATGTAACCCCCTCCCATCTAGCAAAATCCTTGAAAACACTGCTCTTAGGTTATTCTTTTGGAGTTTAATCTAATTATTATACAGATGTAACTTTTCAAAATGTCACTATTTACTAGGAATTCTCATATTAGACCTTCAGTTCGTAAATCAACCTCTAGTAAATGATGGAGCTTTAGCAACATTTCTGTTTATTGAAGCTCATATGCCTTGTACCTGTATAAGTATCACAATAGTGTTAATTAACACTTAATCAAAAATTTAATCCCTTTGCAAAGAAGAACCATGAACTTCATTTTGGGTGAAAAGTTGGTGACTAGGGGAAGATATGCCTCCTACCCATCCACATATAGTGTCACATTTGTTACGCTAGTTAGAGATTGGTTAGAATGGTCACATCTCATATTCTTTGCTGTTTACTTGATTTGGCAAGAACCAATGTACTACCCAAGAGATTGTCACTAAGTCTCACAAAAATATTTTAGAATCTCATCAGAAAAAAAGTGCAGCATCTCAGTTCCTCACTTGTTATGAGGTATGTTAGTCACGTTGAAGAATTGCTGGTGACATATTAGGAGCGAACTACTGTCTGGATATAATAATTGAGCAAAACCATGTACAGAATGGTAATGTGTGTCGAAATGTGTAACTGGCACCTAAAATACAAAAACCTGCACTGTGTGCACCCAGTGCGTGCAGAAACAGGAAAAAGGATAGAAACAGGAAGACCACTGAGTGCCTGGCATAAAGAGCCGATCAATGTTTGCTTACAAAATAAACATTTGGTTTCAAAAGTAGGACAATATTTGTTCATGTCTACATGATACACATGACATGAATTTAAAAAGACACTGGTACTAAAGACATATGCTTGTGTCACAGGATTATCTAAGTGGGACACGGTTTTATATTTAGTTCAAAATGCTTAGTAATTATTGTACTTTGATTTAAAAAGTTGTTAGCTACCTTGAAATATAGAATAGAAATTATCGTGAATTGATATTCCTCATAGAATGAGGAAATTTGTGTTCCATAACGAAGTTATGAGCTGAATTTGTTCCTTATAAATGATATCAGGAAAAGAATTCCTACATAACCTTTAACATCACTAAAATGAAAACTGCTTGTTCCTTTCAGATTACAAAGTGCATGTATTGAACATTATTAAACTTGTGTAAGCTTACTCTTTCTTTAAATGGATGTTCACATATCAACTACCAGTAACAGTCCTAGATGTTCTGTGGATTACTCTCATACAGATAAATAGGGCACTGGATATGCAGTTGTCTGTCTGTGCAACTTCAGGAGCCTGACAGTATGGTATATCTGAATTTTGTAAAATGTATTTAATTTTTGTTGAAGACATATATGACTGCTTTGAGCTTTGAAAACAATATCGATATGTTTGTCCCGTTTCGTGGACAGCAAAGTGTGAACCAAAGGTACCACAAATACAAATGCCAGCCATTATATTTTTCATTTGCAAACACTGTGGATGGGTTACTTAAATTCGAAACCTCATAATAACGATTTAGTATCCCCGCTAGCAGACTTTGAGATAGATGCAGAGGAGCTGGCATGGTTATCGCAACGGAATAATATAGAACATTGTCACGGAAGGCACAGGTGAATCATGGTATGGACAGAGCCATGGAACCAGATGTTTACCTGCCTGTGGCAATAGACTTGGCCTGGTAGTTCTAATACTGATTTCAGTGCCCAAGGACCAAGCTTTCTCCACATGCAGCACTCTGTTTCAGTGAGCTCAGTTGTCAGTCGCTCGTGCTGGTCCCATGTTGTATTTTCCTCTGTGCTCATTCTCTATGCAGTGTCCAGCAACTGCTCGTTTGCAGATCGACTCACACATCGAGATTCATCTCCTCTCCTGGGGTTCAGTCAGCCACCCTTTGGGTAGTATAGCTACATTCATGCTGACAATGTAGGAAAAAGACAGATTGCTACTTATCATAAGGAAGACATGTTAAGTTGCAGACAGGCACAATTAAGACACTTACATAAAGCTTTAAGCTACAGCCTTCACCAGTAAAAGAGAGACACACGCCATTCATACGCAAGCAAGCCCACCCCCATGCACACATGACCACCAACTCTAGCATCTCGGGGTGAAATGCCATTCTGGACCAAGGTGCTGGAGTTCGCGTTCATGTGTGCATAAGGTGTGCCTGCTTGTGTGTATGAATGGTTGTCTTTTTGTACATTGTTGATATCTCTACCGGAGTTTCCATTGTTACAGTCATCCTGACAGTGGTGATTCCCCATTGCGCTCCCCCCCCCCCCCCCTCTCTCTCTCTCTCTCTCTCTCTCTCTCTCTCTCTCTCTCTCTCTCTCTCTCTCTCTCTCTCTCTCTTTAACTTGGGGTCACCATAGACCTGGAATTTTTGGAATACTGGAACAACAGGTACAGCAAGTGCAGATGCAGGAACTGCACAAACAGAATGCTTGAATTGTTCTGTATTCAAGCCACAGTGATAGCGAGCCCCCATGCCAGCAGAGAATCTTCTCTCCTGACGTTCACCAGTTTCGGTGAGTCTATGAAAAGGTGGAGAATATTCTGCACCTTCTTGCTGCACTGCTAGGTAATGTGTGTTGGCCACTCCAGTTGATAAGGCTGCCTTATCCAGCAACACGGTATTATATAAAATCATGCAGAATTTCAAACCCTATGCAGCCCCTGAAAAGTTCAACTTCAGAGATCATTTTCATTTGCTCACACAGACTTTTGATCATCAAACGCATGTGATGATGGCATGGTCACAGTTTTCACTCACACAAGTGTTGGTTTAAGTGTGTCTAATGCACTACCTCGTATGTGGACCTCACTAGTTAGGGACATGATCTTCTGGTTAACACTTAACCTGGAGTTCCAAACTAGGGCATTGGCCTTGTCTGTCCCTTTTGTAACCAAAGTCACCAAGATTGATGACCCACATGGACTTATGGCAGCACCAAGGGACATTCATTCCGACAATGGGCAGGTGAAAAACTTGAAAGAGTGTGGTAAACAGTACCCCATTGGGGTGAACCAAGTGGTCTTGTCTTCTTCTGAGCTGCAGTGTGTTGACGGCATGTGGACGATTTGTGTGCAGTGATGTCGTTGCTTTGCCCATCTTCGCCTGCATTGGCCTAAGTGGGTACATGTCAATTGAAATATCATGGTTTGCATGCCTCAGTGATGCAGATAGCCTTACCGTAGCTGCAGCCACAATGTTGGGGTATTTGTTGAGAGGCCAGACAAACACGTGGTCTCTGAAGAGGGGCAGCTACCTTTTCAGTAGTGGCAGGGGCAACAGTTTGGCTGATTGACTGACCTGTCCTTGGAACATCGCCCATCATGGCCTTGCTGTGCTTGTACTGTGAATGGCTGAAAGTGAGGGGAAACTACAGCTGTTACTTTTCCCAAGGACATGCAGCTCTACTTTATGGATAAAAGATGATGGCATCCTCTTGGGTAAAATATTATGGAGATAGAATAGCACTTCATTTGGGTCTCCCATCGGGGGATGAGAGGATGTTGACATCAGGAAAAACAAAACTAGTATTCTACATAACAGATTGTGGAACGTTTAGATCCCTTAATGAGGTATGTAGGTTAGAAAATTTGAAAGGGGGAATGGGTAGGTTGAAGCTAGATATAGTACGGATTAATGAAATTGGGTGGCAAGACAAACAAGTCTTCTTGTCTGGAGAGTACAGGGTTATAAATATAAAATCAAACAGGGGTAATGCAGGAGTAGGTCTAATAATGAGTAAGAAGATAGGAATGCAGGTAAGCTACTGTAAGCAGTGTAGGGAACACATTATTGTAGCCAAGATAGGCACAAAGCCAGCACCAACCACAGTAGCACAAGTTTATATGCTAGCTAGCTCTGTAGAGAGATTGAAAGAATGTATGATGAGATAAAAGAAATTGTTCAGATAGTTACAGGAGAGGAAACCTTAAATTGTGATTGGTCACTGGAATTTGGTAATTGGAAGAGGAGAAAAAATAGTAAGGGAATAGTGACTGAGGGAAAGGAATGAATGAGGAAGCTGATTGGTAGAACTTTGCACAGAGCATAATTTAATCATAGCAAACATTTGATTTAAGAACCGTGAAAGAAGACTGTATATGTGGAAGATACCTGGAGGCTCTGGAAGGTGTTGATTACATGATGGTAAGACAGAAATTTTGGAACCAGAATTCAAACTGTAAGATATTTCCAGGGGCAGATGTGGACTTTGTTTAGAT
This sequence comes from Schistocerca gregaria, assembly GCF_023897955.1. Classification (NCBI taxonomy): domain Eukaryota; kingdom Metazoa; phylum Arthropoda; class Insecta; order Orthoptera; family Acrididae; genus Schistocerca; species Schistocerca gregaria. The sequence goes on from NC_064924.1 coordinate 655,528,390, forward strand.
GTGGTGGGAAAAATGTAAGACAGAATGGATCTCATTTCAGGTCATGATTTTTTAGGAAGCCATAAAATTGTTGAAGTAGCTGATAAATACATTCAGAATGAGGCAAATATTGAGTGCCAAGGCTTGTACTCTACACTGTTTGTTGGAAGAATCAACAGTACAAGAATTGATTGTGATAGCTTGGGAAATCAGCTTTTGAACTAGGCTGGTGGAGTAACTACGTCCAGTGAATGCTGGGGTGAGAATGGTGGTGTATTGCTGTAAAGAGTGTACATCTGAACAAATGTGTTTGCCTTGAATGTCCAGGTGGTGTGGGAGAGAATGTTTGGTGTGGAAAGGATGCCATCTGTCAAAATGTAAGTACTGTTTCTTGTTAATAGTTTTAATGTGAATGGAAGTGTGTGGCTGATCATCTGTGAGGAAGAGATTAACATTAAGAAAGTGTCTTGCGATTTATAATAGGATGAAGATAAATGTAATTGGGAAGATGGATTTAGAGGTCCCAAGAATTTCAACAGATCAGAGTTATTATGGGACCATATGGTATATCTGTCATCAACGCATCTAAACCAGACCAGGGGCTGAAAGCTTATGGATCCCAGGAAAACCCTTTCCAAGTGAATAGGTTGGCATAGAAAGAAGGCAGTATGGTTTCCATGGCTATGCCTGTGATTTGTTTGTATGCCTGCCCCTCAAAGGCAAAGTACTTGTTGGTAAGTGTAAGTTGATTGAGATGAGCAAAGAAAGGATGTCGTAGGTATGGATTCAGGTGGGCACTGATTGAGGAACTGTACAGCAACAGAACTACCATGTACATGATGGATGTTAATATAGAGGGAGGTGGCATCAATGGTGACAAGCAAGATGTGCGATGGGAGTGGGGTGGGTTTGGATTTCAGACAATGTAGGAAATGGTTGGTGTCTTTAATATAGGATGGACATCTTTGTACTATAGGTTTCAAGCATTGATCAACTAAGGCAGATATCTGTTCAGTGGGTGCTTTGAAGCCAGCAATTATGAGATGGCCAAGGTGATTGGGTTTGTTGGTCTTAGGAAGAAAGTAAAAGGTGGAGGTGTTGTGGTTTGGAAGGAGTAAAAAGTTTTATGAATTAAGGTGTTAACCCTTGTGAGGTGCCCAAGGTGGTAAGGAGGAACTGCATGTCAGTTTGTGTCACAGGAATGGTATCTTGATGGCAGATGCTGTACCTGCAGGTGTCGAACAGCTGACCTGGACCCTCGCTTACATACTCCATTCATCAAATACCACAGTGGTAGATTCTTTGTCTGCTGGGAGGATAATGAAGGAGTCATCTGCTTTTAGGGAATGAAGAGCCTGGAGTTCTGCAGAGGTCAGGTTAGGGTCATGTTATAGGGGCCTGGGAAAGGGTTCTTAAGCAACACGGAATGTTAAGGAATTCTTGGAACAGTGGTAAGTGGCAACTTTGTGGTGGTAGCAGTGGATCAAGTTGGGATTGAGGTTAGAACTCAGGACAGGGTTCAGTGTCAGGTTTGCTGTTGGAATGGTTTTGGAATTGTGTTGCAAAGTCATATTTCCAGTTGAAATTACATGTGATGGAAAGTAAATCCTTCCTAAGCAGCACGAGTAGATGCAGGTTTAGGGCTGAGAAAGTGAGATCCTTGTATAGCACAGATAATTCAGGATATAATACCTTAGATGAGAGGTTGAGAACCCAATACAGGTGTGCTTCTGTTCTTGTGATCATGGCTCTGGGAGGCAGTGGTGAAGGCTGTGGGTTATAAGAAGGTTAGCCAAACTCATTTTGAGAGAGAGTAGTAGTGGTTGATGGTGTGGCTCCATAGGGAGCTGGTGAGGGATGGGAAAGGGGGTACTGCTGTTGACGTAGTTTAGGAGAAGGTAAGATAGTGTTTTGATGTGCAGTTTGGTGTCTTGGCAGATGATACCATTCATGGAAACATCAGGGGCAGATAACTCCAGGATATTGTGATAGGAGAAAAGGCTGGTGGAATGGCAATCAGCATAGATTAGCTGGGTATTTGTAAGAGATTTGCTGTATTTTAAACTGTGTAAGAGGCTGTTATAGAGTAGGATTACATCCCGAAACATGGACTTTCAATGTTAGACCTTTGAGGGTAACTCCCAGGGACAGGTGGGTTCCATGAAATAGACATTGAGACCTTAATTTTGATAAAGCTAAAGAATGTTTTTGAACGGACTGAATATACTACGTAATGGGATTTATCATGTCAGAAGAGGAGGGTTAGTAGTACTAGAGATGGTAGGTGTTGCAATAAAGAAGCATAGGGGTGGGGAAAATGAGAGAAGAAAGGAAGACAAGCAAGGAAAAAAAAGGAAGGAACATAATGGGAAAAATGTAGAAAAATTCATACGAAAATCATAAGAAATGGCAAGGGTAAACAAGAGGTAATGAGTGAATGAGAATTTTTTGCCAGAAAAGTGGACTATATGATTGAAAATATTACAACAGTAAATTGCAATTGCAGAAGATGTGCAAAAAGACAAAAGTTAACATGGCAAACAGTAAGAGGAAGTCATTGTAGAAAGCAGAATCTACTGCGTTTGGAAAATAAAGTAATGTGGGAGACAACAATGTAGGTGGTTCAGATACTTTGATGAAGCCTTTGTCTTACGGAATCATAATGAGGATGACTTGTTAAAATTCTTGGAATCTCGTAATACATTCTCCCAATTAAATTTCACATGATTCTTTTTTTAATCACATGTCACTTTCCTTGATTTTGACTTCATCCTCACCAAGAGTCAGCTACACACTTCTGTTCACATTAAACCTACTGACAAACAATAATACTTAGATTTTGATGGTTGCCAACCTTTCCATGTCAAATGTTCACTGCCATACAGCACTGGCACTCAAGGCAAATAGGTTTGTTCAGATGCAGACTCTTTCAAGCAATATACCATTCTCACCTCAGCATTTACAGGAGATTATTACCCCATCAGCCTTTTTCAAATTTTCTAGGCCATCAAACAAATCCTGATACTGCTTATCCCTCGCGCGCCGCCTTCACCACTGTGGCCATATGCTGCCTCTATCCTCCCTACCCCCGATGGACCCGTGTCGCCTTGCCCCCCCCTGTGGGCCCAATCAACCTCCCCCCCCCCCCCCCCCCCCAGCTAGTGGACACACTCCGTCCTCAGTCTCAAACCATTGCCCTGCGGAGACTTGCCCATCTGTTGCGTGGCCCCGCTATCAATGTCCCTGCTGTCATGTGGCCCCTGAAAACCCCTCTGTAGTGTGGCCCCCACCTCCCCCCATCCCTGTTGCTGAGTGGCCCCCACCCCATTCCCTGCTGCCAAGTGTCTGCCCTCGTACAGAGACCCCGTCGCTGCCACGTGTCCCTCCCCATGCCACCAAGTGTCCCTCCCAATGACGAAGCGTGCCCCTCCCCCTGCCACTGCATGGCTGGCCCCCACCGTCGCATGCCCCCACCTTCTTGCCCGCATTTCCTCGCACCCCCCTTCAAGCTTGTGCCCCCAACCTCAACACCCACCCCTCCTCAGTTTTCATGCTGCCCCCCCCCCCCCCTTCCCCCACAAGGCAGCATGTCTCTCCCCGTCTCTCTTGTCTGCTGGAGTTCCCCCCTTCTGCCCCTCACATCTGCTGGGGACCACCCTCCTGTCCCTTGCGTGTGCCTGAGCCCTCTTCCGCCCCCACCCCCCCAACCACATGTCTCCCTGGGCCCCCCCTGCGGCCCCCGCGCCTTCCACATTCCACACGGTCACTGCATATGTACCATCCACATTGCTCCCCTTGGTCTCCCTGTCACCGTCCCCGCACCCATCTTCTTCCCTTCGCCTCAAACAGCCGCCCCCCCTCCAAGTCCCCCTGTACCTTCATCCCTCTTAATTTACAATCCACATGTATCAAATGTCATATTATTGCATTATGAAGTGGAAATATTTTCTGGAATGTGACCCTCCAATTAGTGTTAAAAGCAGGAGATGATTAATAATATTCTTCTCGGGTATGCAGCCGAATCAAAACGTCTTCATGACACAATATTTCCGCGGTCCAACTGGCTGCCATTTCGAGAGAGATTAGGCAAGAGGTCTCACATACATTGCGGCGGGCGACACCTCCATGGAGTAACATCTCCTCTCTCGAAAGGGCAGCCGTCCCGTCCATTAGAGAAGACGAAGATCTGATAGTTCTACCAGCGGACAAAGGCAACGCAATTGTTCTTCTGTTACGTGATGACTATCTGGGAAAGATGGATCTCTTACTTGAAGACTCAGCATATAGAACATTGCAGGACGACCCAACTGAACGGATAAAACGGAAGACGCTTTCACTGTTGAAGAAGAGTTCTTTACCTGACGACGTTCTCAAAAAACTTCGTCCTGGTGCTCCCGTGCCACCGAGATTATACGGTCTACCCAAGACTCATAAGAAAGGGGTCCCGCTCCGTCCGATCGTGAGTAATTTGGGTGCTCCTAACCTACAATCTAGCCAAGTATTTAGCATCTGTTCTTGGCCCTCACGTCGGTAAATGCAAACATCGCATTTCCAATTCTATGGTGTTTATACAGAGATTGAAGTCCTTGTTTCTTAGTCCCTGGGATTTGCTTGTGAGCTTTGATGTCGTGTCGCTTTTTACTCAGGTTCCTCTGGAAGAATCCTTGCAATTAATTGGTGAGAAACTGGATGAGGAAACGACCAGGCTTTGTCGCCACATGTTAACGTCGACATACTTTTTACTCAATGACAAATATTTTGAACCGACTGACGGAGTGGCTATGGGGAGCCCTTTGTCCCCAATAGTCGCCAATCTTTTTATGGAAGATTTTGAGGACATGGCGCTGAAGACGGTGTCCTTAAAACCAACCTGGTTTTGGAGGTACGTTGATGATACGTTTATGGTGTGGCCTCATGGGAGAGAAGCTCTGGACCGCCTCCTAGATCATTTCAATTCCCTGCATCCTAGCATCAAATTTACCATGGAGGTGGAAAATGATGGAAAGCTTCCGTTTCTGGATGTTCTGGTGTACAGAAAGGATGATGGGACAATGGGACACAGTGTTTATTGAAAGCCTACGCACACGGACCGTTACATGCTTCTAGCTGTCATCCATTGTTCCAGCGTACGGGGTCCTGCGGACATTGGCGAGAAGAGCTTATGCCATTTCAGATAGAGAAAGTTTGACACAAGAATTGGACACATCTTAAGATTGTGTACAAGCAGAATGGCTATACAGATAAACAGATCCGTCGTGCTTTCCCATTTGGACCTTCGCCTGAACCACAGAAGATACCTGCAAATCGGTAGCTTTTCTGCCTTTTGCTGGGAGCATTTCCTCGAAGATAGGAAGTATTCTGAAAAGATATCACATCAAAAGTATTTTTCGTCCGCCAGCGAAGATTAGAGCGCTCCTTGGCTCTGTTAAGGATGACTTGGGTTTGAGGAAGCCCGGTGTTTACAAGATCCCTTGCCACTGTGGAAAGGCTTATATTGGTCAGACAATCCAGACCATTCAGGAGCGATGTGTTGAGCATCAGCGGTACACAAGGCTGCTTCAACCTGAGAAGTCTGCAGTGACAGAACACTGTCTCACCGAGGGACACAGAATACTATATAACGAGACACAAATGGTTGCCCCTGCATCTCGCTATTGGGACTGTATTTTAAAAGAATCCACAGAGATTCGATTATCTGACAATCTTATTAATAGAGACAAGGGTTTTCTTTTAAATAAGACTTGGGACCCAGTGTTATCTGACATTAAAAAACAATGGTCTGTGGTTGTATCGTCGGAATAAAAAATTTTTATTTATTTTTATTTTTTAATTTTTGACAGCGATATCTCGATTTCTCCTGTTTCCATCACTGGCGGCGGGGTATGTTTACTGCGCTAGAGGGCAGTTATGGCACCTTCTCGTGCACGCATTGTGGGTCTTCTGTGGCCTATATAGGGGCTGCCGCTTGCGCTGGGAAGTCAGTTCCAGCGAGATCATGCACCAGCACTCTCACCTGAAGATGGCGGCCAGTTGGACCGCGGAAATATTGTAACATGAAGACGTTTTAATCTGGCTGCATACCCAAGAAGAATATTATCAATTATTACGCCGGGAAAGCCTTCGTAGTCACAGGAGATGATTAATTTGCTGAGTTCTTTTCAGTACAGTCACAGTAATTGAGAATGAAAACTGTACTTGTATTAAGCATAAAGTTTGCTGTTTGTGTTACACATACAGAGAAGTGCTATCTGTTAAATGTTTGTGTTACCTAATCTTCAATTTCTGTTGTATGTTTATGAACATGGGTAATTTTACAACATGTAATAGTTACAATGTTAAGTTAGTTTTTTTTATTTTTATTTTTTTTAATTTGCCGTGTCATATGTTCATTTCTCTACTTCTCTTCTTGTTCCACAGAAACTACAGGAACAGACTGCTCCACAACAACAGTTAATTACCAATGGAAAATCACCAGAACGGTCAGAAAGTCCGAACAGTACCAGTACTGCAACATCTGTTGGGACAGTTACACCACCATCAGGTATGTTGTATCACACTGTTCAAAAGAAGGCATTGGCTGTGTAATTCCATTTTACTTTGGATTTTTGTAATTTGGGCCTGAAAAGATTTTCTCATGTAGTTTCATTTTCATTTACTGGCACACATTTCTGGATAAAGTTCTATAATTTTAGATGGCTATGTTTTAATAGCAAAAATATTATCAAACACCCAGAAACAGAGCTTACTGCACCTGAACTGTAGCAACACGTAAGTACCATTTCTGAGTTTTATGATTTATGCAATTGCAAGGAAATTCATGATGCCCTCTAAAAAATGTTTTTTGAGCTATACTCTGCTTATTGTGGCACAGTAGAGGTACAAAATTCCGTGTTTAGCTGTCCTGTATATTTTCTTATACCCAGTATAGCTCTAAATGTAGCCACTAAAGTACTGCTCAAGGAATCTGTAAAGTCCCAGGTCCTCATTATTGTTCCCCTGTTTCGCTGGTGACACAGTGGTTAATTAATAAACTGCCTCACATTGGAGCTGTGAGGTTCAGAAACCTGTCTGCTCATCTGAGGGTGATTATCATCATAAATTACTTCTGGCATTGTCTAAAGGCCATAAATGCTTAACTGTCCTTTCCTTGTCCAACTGACTTAAATATCAGTGTGTTATTACATTCTGGCCCTTCCACTTTAGCAGGTAAATAGTTGATGTTGTTACATGCTTAAAAAAGCATTTTATTTTATTCTTTTGATATGCCAGTTTCATGGGTCAAAAATTTTCATCGTTGTTCAATTCAGAACAACCTAAGCTACAGGGACAGCAGTGCAGTTACGTAAAATAATCACTGCTATAAAATTGTTGTCCTGAAACCTGTATGCTGCTGCTGTCTGAATAATTCAGTGCCCCAGATACCAGGATGTAGAAAGGAATACCAATAGACTAGATTCATTACCATTTGGTATCACCTGTATTCTGGCTGGATGAGTGGAGGGCATGCAAGAAACGAGAAAACATTTTCAGTGTTTCAGAAACACAGTGAGTTTCCTTGCCAGTGTTATGCTTTGAGATATTTTTGTTTATATAATAATCATACTTTTCTCTTATAAAAAGTCCATATATTGTGTCACTCCTTCACACACCAAAAAGATTTAAGCTTTGTTTAATGGAAGATACACTTTCTGATCAAAAATATCTAGAGTTTTAGACAGTTTCAATGAAGTGCCTGAATGTCTGTGGAGGAATGACAACCCATTCTTCCCCAAGAGCTCAGAAAATCAAGAGCTGAGAAAGTAGTGAAGTTGGACCTGCGATCTGGAGCAAGACCAACAATCTAACTCATCGCAAAAGTGTTCCATTGGCTTCAGATCAGGGTGCTGGGTGGGACAGTCCATTTCATAGTGTTATTGTCCACAAACCATAGCCTCCCAGAGGGTGCTTTATGACAGAGTGCATTGTCATGCTAATACAATCAGGCGTAGTCTCCTAACTGTTCCTCTACTGTACACAGTTTACAGTGCTGTAAAACTTACTCATTTCCTTTGGCATTTAGCATTTTCTTAAATGTAGTAAGGGGACATCATCCTAACCACGTAACAGCTGTAGAATTACAAAGAAACAGCGTAACTAACCAGCACTTGCCTTGAGGAGATATAATTACAATGCTATTGATAGATGAATTGAAAGTGGAAGAAACTGGTGTTACCTTTCAGAATTATTAATTCTTTCTGTAGGAAGGAATGTGCTATAGGACGGGGAAAGTTAGAAAGGTGAGGCAGATCACTCGTACACAAGTATAACACGAATCTACGATTGATAGGAGACAGTGATCAGTGGGTTACTAAATATGATCTTTGTTTCTCCTCAGCCCCACAATAGGTGCCCCCCTCCCCTTCATCTGGGGGTATGAGTGACATTCCCCTTCTTTCTAACCTTCTCTAATGAGTTTCTTTTTCCTCCCTGAGGAAGGAACTGATAATTCCAAAGACAAGAAATAATTTTTTTTCACTTTTAATTGTGTATATTGGCAGTACTGGAATTTTACATCCAGAAAATTTAGCACTTGTTAGCCATTCCGTCATTTCTTTTCAGTCAGTGTCCCTTGTTGGAGCTAACTACAGAAAACACTAATTGGAGCTTCTTCCAAGTGTGCTCTCTCCGGTTGTTACATTGCTATTGTAGTAGGACATGAGGATGTGGTTGAAGCGGTCACAGTGAGTGGATGTACTCTGCGTTATAATATGCTTTGTATTAAACAGAGAATCAGCGGAGTTCACAGAAAATTAATATTTTCCAGATATCTCAAAATAGAGCTGTGACATGAGGCAGTCATTCGAAAGAATAGAGCACTCCTGCAAGCTGTTCGTACTTGTGTGGACAGCCTTAAGCCATTGTTAAGGAAACACCTAATGTGTGCAGCCATTTAAAACAATCCCACAAAGATTATTAAAATGATTGTGGGCCAGAAAGTAAGGAAATATTCAAATATGAAAAAGGAAAATATTTTTATGAACATTTTTGAAGGTAATTACGTAAAAATTCTAAGAGGAGCAATGGTGTGCGTTTAAAATTAGATTTTCCAAATACTCTTGTGGTCGATTGAATACACACCATCCAGAATTTTATGCTTCTCTCAACAATGATCTGCTTTGCTGAGATGGGATATATTTAGTTAATTGTATAATGTCTTTATGAAGATTTGAAAGAGTACAGTGGACTGAAAGTCTGTGTTGGTATGGTTTACAGCCTTACTATATGTTTGAGTGAAATATGATGAAATCAGTCTTGAGTTGGTAAGGCATATTAGTACAAAAGCTGAAGTTCATTTAATCCTTCTTCTGAAATATTTGTTGTTGTTGTATCATTATTAAGTAAATGTTTTGTTGGTCTACCAAGATTTTTAGTATTGAAGAGATAGTTCACAGTGCACTAACTAATAGAGAATGCATAATGAGGGCAGAACTCATCTTGATCTAGTATTCTGGAATTGAAAATGACGTAGTTTAATTTGAAAACAATGAATTTGATACCTGCATCTCGGTGGTTAATCAGGTTACGATAACACCATTTCTCCTTATGAGACCATATTGACATTACTCAAAAGGAACAAAAGATTAGCATTAATATATTTCGCATGTCAAAAAGTATGAGTACAGTAGCTGCCTCATCCTATACATGGTATTCAAGAATACAACAATATGTCAAGATGACAGAGGCCAAATATCTGAAATTCACTCTATCTTTCTCAGGAAAATGAAGGCCACACAGAGAAGAGTGTTAGTGTAGATTAATGGGGTGAAGGGGGACGCATGGGGACAAGATTGGAAGTGAGTGTGGGATAAGGCTAGTGCAGGTAGAAGTCATGAGGACCACAGGATCAAAGAATGTGTTGTAAGGAGAATAGCCATTCATTTCAGAAACAGTGGTTTTGTGGAGGATCCAGATGACACACACTATAAAGCAGCCATCGGAGTTGAGCATGATGTCATCAATGCTTATCTGAGTAGCATGATCTGTCTTTGTTTGTCAACTTTGCTCTTGGCCTTTGTCAACATTGCTCTTGGCCATGGTTAGGTGGTGGCTATTGATTTTAATTTTTTTGGGGGGGGGGGATGGAGGTGGAGTTGGAGGAGCAGCTGGTTAGTCGTCATGCCCACATAAAAGATTGTGTACGAACTGAGTTGGTGTACAGTGTCACTTTCATGGTTGGCTCTGCTTTTGGTAAAGTGGGATATGTTTGTGTGATGAGCCTGGAAAATGATGTGCTGGATGAACTTTTGTGCAGTGATTTGATATCTTTATTTCATCTCTTGTTTGTATTACTTCCTGTTTTTCCATGTATAATTTTTACACCCATCTAAAATTTACTTGTGAATGAGGGTAGTGCAATTTCTCATTTGTGGTAACACTACTAGAAATGGAGGAACAGATAGTTTGCCCGTGCATAAACTGTACGGAAAGAACTCACTGGGAGATCTGTGGTATGAGGTGACCATATGCAAGAAGCGACGTCTGCAGGAATTGTGCAACCTGTCCTTGTGCCTTGTAGGTATTGATTCAAGTATTTCCTGATACCTGCAGCATAATTACTTGCCATTATATATGCTGACAGTGTCAAAGGTCATGGTTATGACCATAAAATACGTTCTGTCCTCTGTGAGATCATTACACTACAGTGTGTGTACAGGTTGCAGTCAACATTACTGTAGACATTGGTAAGTACAACTGTTGCTTAGCTCTGTGCACTGATTTCTTCTCTGTAGGTACGTTTCGCATATTGTATTGTCATTTACACTTGGGCTGTCAGTTAATTCTGTATTTTTCTTGTTTTTTTATTTTTTTGTGGCATATGCTTCCTATTTTGTGAAATTGTTTAAACAATTTTTGAACTTGCTTTGCAATACCAGTGTGGTGCCCAAATTGTCATCTGCTACTGAACACTCATGATGTCATATCTAAGCATACTTCAGTTAGAATTTGTTGGAAATTCTGCCAGGTTCTTCAGTAACCAAAAATAAGTGCTTATTACGAAATGCCATGTGTAAGCAGATACCCTTATTGATATTTGAAAATCCATCTATTATAAGGTGATTGGATTGTGTATTTAAGTCCCTTGTTTGTGAAAATACAGCATTACAGAACTCTACAGTAATTTATAACCATCCTGTGTTCTGATTGTCACACATTTGAAAATAATGGATGAAGCTGTCCATGTTAGGACTTAACAGGAGGTCATCACATGCTATTCTCAGTGTGGTAGATTAACGGTGTACTTCCAGATGTTCATCCGAGCATGATCAGAGAAAGAATAGTATGGCTTAGAGTTATGTATAGATAGATCAAACTGAAATGAAGCTTGGTGATGGGAGAGGAGGAAGGTAGGCACAGAGATAGGGGTGGAGGAGGATGTTGTTGGACAGGGGCTAGTGAACTTGGATGCCAGGAGGACTGCAGGATTGTAGAAGTGAAGGATTTGTTGTAAGGACTGTTTCCATTTACACAGTGCAGAAAAGATGTTATTCGAGGGTGGAGGAGGTTTGATATTGTTGTGTTTGTGAAGTAGGCATTGAAGCAAAGTATACTGTGCTCTGGGGAAGTCTCCAGTTGGCCCCAGTTTAGCAGTGGGCATTTATTTGGATCTAGCCCGCACAGAAGGCTGTGCTGTAGGAATTGATACATGATGTTGCTTTTTACATTGGTGGCACTTCCTCTAATCAGGTAAGGCATGCTTGTGATGAGAATGGAATAAAAAGTGCTGGGAGGGTGTGTGGGACAGCCTTGCAAATGAATCTTCCGCAAAAATATCATGTTTGGGGCTAGGTATGGGATAAAGATGGACCAAAATATTTTGTAGATTTGGTTTGCAGGGGAAAAAATTAAAATATATAGAAAGTGAAAATGGTTTAGGAAACACACTGATGATGCAGAGATGCTTCTGAAATGAGATATGTCTGTTTTTCTTGTGTAAGAAGGCACTGGCAAAATGGTGTGAGGTTGCTGAAGGTGATGAGAGTCAGAGTAGTTATCTAAATAAGCATTGCAGGACCAAATATTATACATATCAGATAGTTTGCTGAGATTGATTTTATCAAAAAAATAATATTTTTGTGTTGCTTTGAAAGTGATTAATACATACACTGTACTAAAAAGCTCCTGGGAAGACAATGTCAATTTTGATCTGATAATGGCATATGCCACCTGTGGGATAGGAGATGTACTGATAACAGTTTCGGCATTGTTGACTGACGGCTAGCGTAGTGCGTAGCTTCCAGAGCACTAACTGTATCTAACCTTTAATAGGGAATGTTCACAGCCAGAAGCCTCAGTGTGGTGCAAACATGTGAAACAAGCAGGCAACCATGCCGCGGAGACACTCTAATGCTTCCTACAGCCAACTGAGCGAGTTTGAAATGGGTCAAAATGTGGCCTTTCAAGTGATGGGATGCCACTTTCAGAGGATTACAACATGAGTTGGTGTGTCAGTTGTGCAGTGATGCTGGTTTCAGTGGTCATGTGAACATACTCACACCGGTAGACAAGGTTCTGGATGTCCACGCAGCACAGACGCCAATACACTGGTTCCACCCCATGACTTATGGCCTGGGTATAACTTTTATTCATCTTTAGGGTTTCTGCAGGGAGCCTGGTTTGTACAGAATGTTGGTACACTTGTTCTTTTGCCAGTCTTGCAACAGGAAGGTGATGTGTCATTCCAGTAGGATAATTCTGCCCATGAGATGTAATATGCTCTGCAAAACATGCAGCAGCTTCCCTGACCAGCACAATCTCTGGACTTGTCACCAATCAAGTACTTGTGGGTCATGATGGGACAAGAAGTGACTCATGCGACTCACCAACTGACAACTCTTACAGAACTATTTGAAGAAGTCTAACAGGCATGACGTAATTTACCCCAGGATAGTATTCACCATCTGTACGATTCATTGGGTGCCAGAGTCGGCATCTGCTTTTGCTGCCCAAGGGGGCTGCACCACATAACTGATACAGGTGTTACGGCATGGGTCAAAATCTGGTACCTTAGAACCACTTGTGCTGTTGGTCTGTAAATGTAATCATATCTTGTACTTTATATGTAATGTTGCAACCATAAATCTTGATTGAATTGGAAACCTCTAAAAGGGTGTACTAATTTTTTTCTGGTTGTGTATTTGTGCTAATTTTTACAAAATGTTCTAAGAATATATAACTTTGTCGTTTTTTCTTATTGACAGTGGTTCCTTTTGTGTCGTAGGGCTGTGAAGCTGCTCATCAAAATTCCATCAAAATAAAGGTTACACATCTATGTAGACTTACGCATGTTTCTCTATATTCAAATGTTTCTGCAAGAAATACTTCCTAATTTATTTTATTTATTTATTTATTTTATTTTATTTTATTTTATTTTTATTTTTTTTCAAGATCCATACACGATGAAGCAAACTAGTCTCCTTTGTCATAGCTCGTAGTTTCTGCTGTCCATTGGTGCCTTGGCATTTTTTCCTGCAACTCCTAGTTATTTGTTTGTAACAGTAGCATGTATTTAATTCCATCAGTCATGTTCAAGAGTCGAAACTGTAAAACACAAAAAAAAGTTGTCATGTGTTCAGTACATTTTAGTAATGCACAGTAGATAACTTATAAACCTTACCTGTTAGTTTTTGTGTGTGCAAGATGTTCCACAATTCCTTTTACAGGCTACTAGTAGTTTTAGAAAGGACTCAATAGATAGAGTTTTGATAAGGAACTCAGGTTTGGCAATGTACCATTTGGATACAAAATGAGTTTGAATATTGGATCACTTTTAGATCTCCTCCTTTGCAGCACATACAAAAACTGAGAAGAAGGCACCATTATCAGATTCTTTTGTAATAATGTGACATCACATATGGTTTTTGTCTGACTACAACAATGGCTGCAAGAAACCGGTACAGTTAAACTAGCGTGGTTGACTGTGATACTCCAGACACGCTGCACTCTTAATCTTGCAGAAGGCATCCTTTATCTTGTAAAATAGAACATGATGACAAGTGCTCAAAATGTTGCCAATGCTGGAGTCAGAGCTCATTGTCTCAGTTGTGGTGCACCATGAAGTGGGAGATTTGAAACTGATCCAGTGTTCAAACTTACTTTACATCCAAGTGGTACATCCCAGATATGGGTGCCTTATCAAAACTATATCTAGTTCTTGGAAATTATTTAAAAAGGCTGTGTGGTTGCTTAAAAAAATCACTGGCTTTCTCTGAATTTGTTATTAAGTGTCTTATGCTTTTTGCTGATGAACTATTATAAACAGATGTTACGTTTCCAAATTTTACAGAAACACTAATTTCATATAAAAGTCAGTTCTAAATGAACAATATTCAAGAACAGAATGCTTTTTGATGTAGAAATACATACCATTTTAGAAATATTGTCATTACTGGCATAGAATAATAGGTAGCACCATTAACTGCGCACATTAACTCTAACTGTTGAAATACCAAACACGGAATGACCAGCACCACTGTGTGTGCTGGGAGAAAGGTACGGCCATTCTAGGTGGCGGAACTGTGTCGATGCATGTTTAAAGAGCACCACACACATTCATGGCCAATGTAAGTACTACGCCCAGACTCTCATAAAAAAAACGGCTACCTTCAATTTCATTTTCCACAGGCTAGCTATGATTCGGGTTGGGCAATGTGGAAAGAAGTAAGGAAATGTAAACAATTATTCATATAGGTTTGGGAAATGGTTTCAATGAAAAAGATATTAGGAATATAAGTGAGAAAAAAAATTCAGGAAAATAGAAAGAAACAAAATAATAAATAAGGAAAACATTAGTCATATTATTGTACAAAATCGTAAAAAAATTCAATATACGGTCCATTTCCAAACCAATAACTAACTAGGGCTGATCTTGTGACATCGTTTGGAAGCCCCAAAAAATAAGTTTTGTGATGCTGGGATGTACAGGAACAAATGTGGATCCTGAGAATGTTACTACATTGGCCAAACGGAAAGGGAATCCGAAACGTATTTCAGGGAGCATGGATACAGAAGTAATGATAGTGCCCTGGGATACCATTCAAGGGAATAGAAGCATCATTTAGTTTCTATTGGGAATTGTTTATCAATATTGCAAACTGAAAATAAGGATAATAATTTGGATGTACTTGAAGAAATTGACATCTACGTCAATAATTACTCTAACCCTACCCTTTTGATTAACGAGCAGACAATGAGCAACCATAACTCTTTTAATGCAGACTGTTCTTCCACCAAAATAAAAAATAATACGGTATCCCTTTCCTGCTTGTGCTATTATCTATGCCATTGATAACCTTTCATTTGTGAAAATATAACTTCCTCTAGTGAATTTTATCCGGCAACTGTTGCCGAGCAGTTTTAAGCACTTCAGCCTGGAACCACTCTGCTGCTACGATTGGGGGTTCAAATCCTGCCTCAGGTGTGGTTGTGTGGGATGTCCTTACGTTAGTTAGGTTTAATTAGTTCTAAGTTTAGGGGACTGATGACCTCAGATGTTAAGTTCCATAGTGCTTAGAGCCATTTAAACCATTTTTTAATGAATTTTACACCTATTTTGCACTAGGTCAGATGAGTGACGAGCCCTAAGTATTTTGTCTGTTGTAAAAATTAAATTGTAACCTTTCATTTGTGGAGTTTGAATTTTATCTAATGTTTTACGTGTTCTTGGTTGGATGAGCAAGAACTTCCACTTTGTGATAAAAATGAAAATGTATTTCTGTGCTAAATTACATAGCCGGTTTGCACTGTAACATGTTTCATATCTGGACGATTTTACTTCTGTATACAAACAAAAAGCCTTGTTAAGATTTTTACACACTACTTTTATGATAATGTGCCACTTGAATTTTTGTATGTAAGATAGATTTTTCGCCCATGGGTGAGCAAGCAATTTTAAAATGTTTTATGTATCGACACACACTTTAGGCAACTGTCTCTTAAAAATTTTATTGTAATACTTACATTGGCCACAAATCTCTGTGGCACTGTTTAAACTTGCATCAACTCACTTATACCACTTAGTGTCATTAAGCCTTCCTCCCAACTCACATGGTGGTGCTGGTCTTTGCTTGTTGGGTATTTCAACAGTTAGGGTCGAACTGTGCAATTAGTGGTGCTACCTGTTATACCATATATTAGTATATTAGGAAAGGTGGTATTTGAAATCTACATCAAAGTCTTTTTTACTTTTATGCATCTCTGTATCAAAAAGTGTTTTGTTCTTAAATACTGTTCTTTTACAACTGACTTTTATAAGAAATTAGCGTTTCTGTAAAATTTGTAACATAACGTTTAATAATTTTGTCTGTTCATAATAGGTCGTCAGATGATGGGCTAATCCTGGAAAGCATCGTGAGAATTAATAAACAAATTCAGAGAAAACCAGCAACTGCCTTTAAGCAATCACACAGCCTTTTTAAATTCTTTCCAATAATTAAATTGATAATAGTTGCAGGCCTGTACACAGACTTTGTCTGATATGGAAAACTATAGCTATGAAGCCCCCTCTACAACACTCAAAGCCTGTTATAGGAGTTGTGAAAAACCCTGTATTTGAATTTGAAAATGTCCACATCTTCCTGTTATTGTTAGCTGTACTGTAGTGCCTGTACTTGCATTTGGAGGACCTATATAGTTTTATGAAAATTGTACTTCTTCCTATCCTCTTCTTTGTCTTTGCTGAATCCAAGTAATTCACAAAGCTTAAGACGATGGTAAGATTGTACTTGGTATATAAGCTTCTGAAAATGAAAACTAAGAATGATTATTATTAATACTTGTGATAAAATCCTTTATCAGGAGAAATGGAAAAGATTGAAAACAGGAAAAACAGTTGCTAAAATGCTTCGTAAGGGAAAAAAATATTGCTGAAGTCTCATGAGGAAAACAGAGATGAGCCATAAGAAAATATTTACACATTAAAACTATTAAAAGCTCCAATAAAGTTACCACAATATTAGTAACGACGAGCTGCTGGTCTCCATTTGGTACAGATGAGAACTAAACCTGAGAGAAATAGCAAGATGTGAGGGGTGACTAAACTAAGAAGAGACCTGAAACAGAATGGAATAAAAACTGTGATGAATAAAATAGTTTGGAAGGTAGGAGATGAGGTACTGGCAGAATTAAAGCTGTGAGGACGGGGCGTGAGTTGTGCTTGGGTAGCTCAGTTGGTAGAGCACTTGCCCGCGAAAGGCAAAGGTCCCGAGTTCAAGTCTCGGTCCGGCACACAGTTTTAATCTGCCAGGAATAGGAATATTTTGCCATATGCTGTGCATCATACATACACCATTGTGGAGCAGTTAAAGTCTCTGGCATGTGATATTTTGGTCAACGGTCTAATTCTTGACTCGGGGGAATTTTTGTGATTTAACATTTCTTATTTGTGGAACATTCTGGGACTTATTAAATAAATATAGGAAATTATTTGAACGTTTTTTAATGTCTCAGTAGAAGCAGGATTACAGGTGTGTCTTGTTAGCAGCTACTTTAACTTTGAGAGCATCCCAGCAGTGTTTCAAGTGCAATAAGGAAGAGATAAAGAGCTGGAACAAATTTCAGGTGGAAATTAAGAAAATGTTGGGTTTCAGCTAGCAGCAGATCCACATAGCTGAGGAACAACTGAAGAACATAGCCAGTGCTTTTGAGGGACAACACAGTCACCTAGAAAGAGTGCTTTGGTACTGTCGCAATGAAGTGATAAGGTATCACACTTAATGTGACCATGGCTGAGGATGTCTGTCAGTGGCTTGTTTTGAAAGATGTCACCTCACAAGAGGATTTTATCAGGTGGTGTCAGCACATCGATGCAGTGTGTCACAAAAGAGTACACCAAAAGACATTTGACAGACTTCTGGATGTTGTGCCAGTCATTGAGCACTATCAGCAATGTCGGTCACTATTCCGGTGAATGCTGTTTTTAAGAAAAGAGTTATGTGATGCCTTATAATGTCAAACCAAATAGGTGACATAGCAGCATTGACTGTTGAACCCAACCAGAGGGAGGTAGCATCATTAATTTTGAAAGAGGTTCATTGATCATTGACACTGCTGCCTAAAAGAAAAGCTGACATCAAGGAAAGAAAAACTGGAAATCTCAGACAAGTGCCACAACAATCGGACAGTTTAAGAGTTTCTGCATGATAGTGACGCAAGTTGCTCCCTTACAAATTGTATAACCACACAGAAAAATGGACATTTGTAGAATGGAGGACAAAATGAGAGTATGTCTTCCTTGTTGATGACAAGAGATTTTGTATGCTGCTGCAAAGAAAGAAAAAAGAATTTTCAAAATCTGTTGCCCTACAAGAAGACAAACAGGGCATTTCTATGCCCACCTGGAAAAGGCAGTAAGGTGAAGCCCATCTTGTACCCTGGCCAAGATCTCTTTTAGATGTGCCTCGTTTAATCTCCATCACTATCAGAAGTTCCAGCCACTCATTCCACAACTTATTTACGTTGCAAGCAGTGATAGACTGTGGAAGATTGGAGCTCTAGAATTGACAAAGGTACTCTATCAAGTTTGTACAACATTGCTCTTGGCAATAGTGTACCATTGAACACACACTTCCAACTATCTTAAATGAGATGAATTCTAGTCCACAATCCAGAAACTTAGTTTAAATGTGAAGCTCCAGTGAAGTACTAATAGATACTCAAGCTCAGAAAACAAATCTATATATTAGTGGCAGTAATAATCATTACAAGTGGACAAGGAGAGCTCAGGCTCACCTATTGCCTTGATGTGCCAGAACTCGTCGTCATGGGCATCTATGTAGGGACAACTGAAGCAGTCAGGAACCTCACCTCAATGCCATCAATGGAGAATCATGCTATGTTACCATTACCGACCACCCTCCAGAAGAGTGTACTATTCAGCCACCAATAGATCCCATCTTGACTGAGGAATAACTTTGGTGAAGGTTGGCTACATTGAAGTTTGGAGTGGAGATGAGTCAGATCAGATAACCAAATGCAAAATATCATATAAGCACTGGAGGTCATTCGCCAACAAGCCAGTGCTCATATAAAGTTTCCTTTCGAATTGTTACCTAATAGCTGTATTGTGTCACACCTCAAGCATAAATGGATGAGTTAAAACAACTGAATTGAAATCGTCATAGAATGAAAACGATAAGTTTTCGGACATGGGTTCCTATTCAAAATATTATATACTCTCTCCTCTCCACAAGTCCTAGAACTTTTTAATGGAAATTTCCAAATACCCTGTATTACCTTTATATTGTTTCTAACTAACTCTGAAAGAATGCGTGTTTCGGCTAGAGCCTTCCATAATGTAAACTGATTTGTCTCCTTACTCAAAGTGCTCCTGTGCACATTTGGAAACATAATTCCCTTATTTCAAAGGTAAATAAATACCAAGAAAAACAAGGATGTCAAAAAATTAATTTATTTTCCAGCATTAACAGTATTCTCTCTCTTTTCGTTGTTCTCAATTATGGCAGTTGTTGAAGCTTAACATCCAGACTAGCTTTATGGTAAAATTACAGACTTTCTAGCAAACAGAATTCAACATGCTGTTTTTGACGGGGATGAAATTGTCACATGTGGAAGTAACTTCTGGCATATCTTAAGTGAGCACTGCATGGCTATTACTTTTTATGGTATATTTAATTGGTACCATCGGTAGTACCAGGAGTTCTCTGGGATTGTTGCAGATAATACTGTTGTATATTGAAAAATTATAATGGCAGAAAATTGTAGCAAATTAGAATGGATTGGTCCTTTGTGAAGGAACTGGCAGTTGAGTGTTGTCACTCAACATAAATAAATGTAACACTTTGTGCATAAATATGATGAAAGGCTAACTATTATTTGATTACGCTATTGGGCAACAATCAATGGAAACAGTAATAGTTGTAAAATATTGAGAGGTATTCATCTGAAATGTAATCATCATGTGAAGCTAGTGGTGGAGGAAAGGAGATGCCAGATGAAGACCCCCGAGGAAATGTAATTTATTTACAAAACTGGAAGTTTACAAATCTTTTGTTGGCCTGTATGTTAAATATTGCTCATCAGTCTGGGACCCTTGCCACATAGAATTAATAGTAGAATTAGAGAGGATCCAAAGGAAAGCATCATGGAATGCTCATCAAACTGTAGTGGCAGACGTTGCAAGAGAGGTTTACTGTTTAAACTCGGAGACCATATGTTTGAAGAGGTGTCAGACAATCTTACAACTGCCACTCTTACAAATGTTGCAAAATTATCATGCAGAGAAAGTTGAAGAAATTCAAACTCATACAAAGCCTTACCAACAGTAGTTCTTTCCATGCAGTATTTATGAATGGACTAAGAAAGAGGGGAAATGATTATGCATGAAATATTTAAGCATATGTAGTTACAAATATGAGCAATTAAAAAACCTTTGACCCATTGATATACATGTCCTCCCCCTCCTAATCCCCACCTCCATTACAGGGCACAGAAATGTTAATACTGGATAAAATATATCTTGTAAAATAAATAAATAAATAAATTCTGCAGAAGATTTTTTTTTGGGGGGGGGGGGGGGGGGGGAGTGTCTCCACTGACTTCAACCTATTTGAGGCTGTGAGTTTCCAAATTTTTTATTCCTTCAGGAAAGAATTGGTTCATATTTCTTCACAATACATACTTAGAACACTCTGCCCTACAAACCATTTTTAGCAAACAGGAGCAAAAATGGCATGGATGTTAATTCAGGGGGGAGGGAGATACAGCGGGTTTGAAACTGTTTCAAATCCAAGTTCAAGAACTGTGATAATTTGTAAACACATTGCCTTTGCAACAATAATTTTTCCCTGCAGTTTGCTTCTATTTGCTTCTGCTTCAACTCACTAAAAAAAAAACGTCCTGTAACATTGCTGTTTAACAACAGAACACTGAAATACCCCTTTCTGTAGCAATTTGAGAGGAATTTAAATAAGGATTGAATTTGTCATATTAGTCATAGATTTCATCACGGAAAAAAGAATGATGGACTGCTTCAACATATCTTACATTTTTGGATTTTGCAGACAACATTTTTCTGATGGAAACAACACAAAGTTTACAACTAATGCTCAAGCTAGATGGAAAGGCGAGTTCTGTTAGGCTAAAAATAAATGGTAATAAGACAAATACAATGTGCATAAAAAATGGAAATGTATCGATTCACAGTATAATTCAACAGAAGGTAGTACAAGATATTGACGTACTTCTATATATCAGTAGCCTTATCTGTAATAACATGGATGTAGATGCAGACATCGCAGCAGAACTAGGAATGCTATCTCCAATGAATGCGACTCATATGGCAATTGGAGTCTGTAAATATGTCCACAACCTTGATTATTTGTTGTCTGGAGTGATTAGTATTCACAGTTTCACCGGGTTTAGAAGCTCATGATAAACCGCACCTTTCTGATCCCACCAAACAAAGAACATTGTCTTCTTGCGAATTGGTCTGGTTTTGCAGTCTGTGGTGATCATTGTCCCGGACTAACCCATGATTTTTCCTGTTTAGGGTTCTTAAAATAAATCCATTTTTCATTGCCAGCAACAATTCGATGCAAATTTGATTTTTTTTCATGCCTTTGAAGAAAAATTTGACAAATGGTTTTTTGGTTTTCCATCTGTCTTTCATTCAATTCGTGTGGCACACATTTTTCACACTTTTGGATCTTTCCCATAGCTTTCAAATGGTCAGAAATTGTTTGTTGTGCAACATTTAGCATTGCTGCCATTTGCTTCTGACTCAAAAAATATCATCATCATCCAACATTGCTTGCAATTCGGCAGCTTCGAACTTTTTTGGTGTCTTCCACCTACTTCATTTCTTACATCAAAATCGTTATTTCTGATCTATTGAAACCATCTTTTGCATGTTGCTTGTGATAGACCATGATCACCATATATCTCGACAAGCATTTGATGCTACTCTGCAGCACTTTTTATTCCCAAATGAAAACAAAAAATTAATGCTTTCTGGTACAAAATTCAACATTGTTAACACAATGAAAACATATTATGTTTGTTCCATGACTTGATGTATGCTAAATATCTTTGACAGATGTCATGCCCAAAAAACAAAACAAAAAAAACTCGTTCACAACGAATGTTCCTTATCAACACATTCGTATCTTAGCGCTCATTTCATACCGGACACCTGGTATACAAGTGGGGTGCACTCAGCCCTTATAAGGACGATTGAGTTGATTCAAAACCCACCTTCATGGCTGAGGCCACTAACACATGCTTTTGCTGTGACACTCGACCTGGGTGTGAGCCTATTTGAATCCTGGTGGTGGAAAAAAATTTTTGCTGCCAGTATTTGGCTCACAAGGTGGTGGCATAAAATTCCAGATCACCAGACTTTGCACCAGTGCATTGGTTTAGACACCAAACCTATCCACAGTGTGTCATGAAGTGAGGGCATGTGACACTGTTGATGGTGATCTGCCTGTTGGATGGGGACTTTAAGTTTGATGGCCCATTTGGTGCTATTTGCAAGTAGTAGGCTATGTGCTGACACTGAGCTTCACTCTCTTCCTTCCATCATCATCATCATCATCATCATCATCGTAATAATTATCATACAACACAAACATTCCACTAAACACACACACACACACAAAATACATATATGTAGTATTACAAATAATTAATGGATTATGTTGTAAACAAAATGAAAAAACTTGATTCAAAAGCAACAGCTCCAGTCATGGAAACTGACAATAGCAGAGAAAGCAGCATGCTAACCACATGCCCCTTGACATCCGCATCCAGTGAGAAAGTACCACAGTGGTTGGATGGTACCATTGGGCCTTCCGAGGCATGTTCAGATAGAGTTGAACAAAACCCATGTGTGAAGTATGTTGTCATTTGATTAATTTTGGGAAATAGGTATGGTTTGTGTGCCTTCATTGCACAGGGAGTTTAAGGTAAGCAGGCAAGTTTACTGCATAGTTGAGTTGCAGTCCAGAGTAGGACATCCTAAATTTGTTGCAGCATTTGTAGGCAGTTTTGAGGCAGTCTTTTTATTATCCTTTTTGTGTTTGTGGAATGTGAAACTCTACAGATATGAGCATGCATTTTGTAAATGTTTGGTATCTATTTAGTGATAAGGAAAATATGAATAAAGTTGGATTAATGACGTACTTAATTGGGATATTGTTAAGCCTTAATTTTTCCAGAAATCATGAGATTAGTAAGTAATTGTGCTTTATTGTAATACATTATTTCTCTTGTGTGTGATAGTAGTAGTGGTGGTCCAGAAACTGTAAGCTTACATGTGGATCTTAGAATTTTGTGTAGTGTGTGTGTGTGTGTGTGTGTGTGTGTGTGTGTGTGTACAGGAAGGAAAGAAGATAAGGAAGGTGCTGGACTTTTAAAAAAGTGTTGTTTTCACATTTGTTGCACTCTTTACAACAAAGAAATAGAATATATTCCAGCAGTGAAATGAATTTTTATGAACACTTTGAAAATGGGAGACACTAATACAGAATTCAAATTTATGCACGATACCATTTATTTTCTTTCAACCATGCTTCTTTCAATACATGATGTGCTATCTTCAGTGGGTTTGTAATTTTTTTGTTTGTCTATATTGATAAGACCTTTAGAAGATTGCTTGTGTTAATAACATGTAAAGCTATTTCTAGAAGCATATTTGAACACGTTAAGGAGGTAAGCTGTGTACCATTCCATGGTCATATTGAAAATCTACATCTACATCTACATCCGTACTCCGCAAGCCACCTGACGGTGTGTGGCGGAGGGTACCCTGAGTACCTCTATCGGTTCTCCCTTCTATTCCAGTCTCGTATTGTACGTGGAAAGAAGGATTGTCGGTATGCTTCTGTGTGGGCTCTAATCTCTCTGATTTTATCCTCATGGTCTCTTCGCGAGATATACGTAGGAGGGAGCAATATACTGCTTGACTCTTCGGTGAAGGTATGTTCTCGAAACTTCAACAAAAGCCCGTACCGAGCTACTGAGCGTCTCTCCTGCAGAGTCTTCCACTGGAGTTTATCTACCATCTCCGTAACGCTTTCGCAATTACTAAATGATCCTGTAACGAAGCGCGCTGCTCTCTGTTGGATCTTCTCTATCTCTTCTATCAACCCTACCTGGTGCGGATCCCACACTGCTGAGCAGTATTCAAGCATTGGGCGAACAAGCGTACTGTAACCTACTTCCTTTGTTGTCGGATTGCATTTCCTTGGGATTCTTCCAATGAATCTCAGTCTGGCATCTGCTTTACCGACGATCAACTTTATATGATCATTCCATTTTAAATCACTCCTAATGCGTACTCCCAGATAATTTATGGAATTAACTGCTTCCAGTTGCTGACCTGCTATTTTGTAACTAAATGATAAGGGACCTATCTTTCTATGTATTCGCATCACATTACACTTCGCTACATTGAGATTCAATTGCCATTCCGTGCACCATGCGTCAATTCGCTGCAGATCCTCCTGCATTTCAGTACAATTTTCCATTGTTGCAACCTCTCGATACACCACAGCATCATCTGCAAAAAGCCTCAGTGAACTTCCGATGTCATCCACCAGGTCATTTATGTATATTGTGAATAGCAACGGTCCTATGACACTCCCCTGCGGCACACCTGAAATCACTCTTACTTCGGAAGACTTCTCTCCATTGAGAATGACGTGCTGCGTTCTGTCATCTAGGAACTCCTCAATCCAATCACACAATTGATCTGATAGTCCGTATGCTCTTACTTTGTTCATTAAACGACTATGGGGAACTGTGTCAAACGCCTTGCGGAAGTCAAGAAACACGGCATCTACCTGTGAACCCGTGTCTAAGGCCCTCTGAGTCTCGTGGACGAATAGCGCGAGCTGGGTTTCACACGATCGTCTTTTTCGAAACCCATGCTGATTCCTACAGAGTAGATTTCTAGTCTCCAGAAAAGACATTATACTCGAACATAATACGTGTTCCAAAATTCTACAACTGATCGACGTTAGAGATATAGGTCTATAGTTCTGCACATCTGTTCGACGTCCCTTCTTGAGAACGGGGATGACCTGTGCCCTTTTCCAATCCTTTGGAACGCTTCGCTCTTCTAGAGACCTACGGTACACCGCTGCAAGAAGGGGGGCAAGTTCCTTCGCGTACTCTGTGTAAAATCGAACTGGTATCCCATCAGGACCAGCGGCTTTTCCTCTTTTGAGCGATTTTAATTGTTTCTCTATCCCTCTGTCGTCTACTTCGATATCTACCATTTTGTCAACTGTGCGACAATCTAGAGAAGGAAGCACAGTGCAGTCTTCCTCTGTGAAACAGCTTTGGAAGAAGACATTTAGTAATTCGGCCTTTAGTCTGTCATCCTCTGTTTCAGTACCATTTTGGTCACAGAGTGTCTGGACATTTTGTTTTGATCCACCTACCGCTTTGACATAGGACCAAAATTTCTTAGGATTTTCTGCCAAGTCAGTACATAGAACGTTACTTTCGAATTCATTGAAAGCCTCTCGCATAGCCCTCCTCACACTACATTTCGCTTCGCGTAATTTTTGTTTGTCTGCAAGGCTTTGGCTATGTTTATGTTTGCTGTGAAGTTCCCTTTGCTTCCGCAGCAGTTTTCTAACTCGGTTGTTGTACCACGGTGGCTCTTTTCCATCTCTTACGATCTTGCTTGGCACATACTCATCTAACGCATATTGTACCATGGTTTTGAACTTTGTCCACTGATCCTCAACACTATCTGCACTTGAGACAAAACTTTTGTGTTGAGCCGTCAGGTACTCTGTAATCTGCTTTTTGTCACTTTTGCTAAACAGAAAAATCTTCCTACCTTTTTTAATATTTCTATTTAAGGCTGAAATCATCGATGCAGTAACCGCTTTATGATCGCTGATTCCCTGTTCTGCATTAACTGTTTCAAATAGTTCGGGTCTGTTTGTAACCAGAAGGTCTAATATATTATCGCCACGAGTCGGTTTTCTGTTTAACTGCTCAAGGTAGTTTTCAGATAAAGCACTTAAAAATATTTCACTGGATTCTTTGTCCCTGCCACCCGTTATGAACGTTTGAGTCTCCCAGTCTATATCCGGCAAATTAAAATCTCCACCCAGAACTATAACATGGTGGGGAAATCTACTCGAAATATTTTCCAAATTATTCTTCAGGTGCTGAGCCACAACAGCTGCTGAGCCCGGGGGCCTATAGAGACATCCAATTACCATGTCTGAGCCTGCTTTAACCGTGACCTTCACCCAAATCATTTCACAATTCGAATCTCCGTCAATTTCCTTCGATACTATTGCACTTCTTATCGCTATAAACACGCCTCCCCCTTCACTGTCCAGCCTATCTCTGCGGTATACATTCCAATCAGAGTTTAGGATTTCATTACTGTTTACGTCTGGTTTCAGCCAACTTTCTGTTCCTAGTACTATATGGGCGTTGTGACCGTTTATTAATGAGAGCAGTTCTGGGACCTTTCTATAGACGCTTCTGCAGTTTACTATTAGCACATTAATATTGTTATTCCTTGTTGCATTTTGCCTACTCCTGCCTTGCCGCGTCTCAGGAGGCGTCTTGTCGGGCCTAGGGAGGGAATTCTCTAACCTAAAAAAAACCCCATGTGCACTCCACACGTACTCCGCTACCCTCGTAGCCGCTTCCGGCGTGTAGTGCACGCCTGACCTATTCAGGGGGACCCTACATTTCTCCACCCGATAGCGGAGGTCGAGAAATTTGCACCCCAGCTCTCCGCAGAATCGTCTGAGCCTCTGGTTTAAGCCTTCCACTCGGCTCCAAACCAGAGGACCGCGATCGGTTCTCGGAACGATACTACAAATAGTTAGCTCTGATTCCACCCCGCGAGCGAGGCTTTCCACCTTCACCAACTCCGCCAACCGCCTGTACGAACTGAGGATGACCTCTGAACCCAGACGGCAAGAGTCATTGGTGCCGACATGAGCAACAATTTGCAGTCGGGTGCACCCAGTGCTCTCTATCGCCGCCGGTAGGGCCTCCTCCACATCTCGGATGAGACCCCCCGGCAAGCAGACAGAGTGAACACTGGCCTTCTTCCCCGACCTTTCCGCTATTTCCCTAAGGGGCTCCATCACCCGCCTAACGTTGGAGCTCCCAATAACTAATAAACCCCTCCCCCCATGTGCCTGCTCGGACCTTGCTGAAGGAGCAGCCACATGTCCACTCACAGGCAGAGCGGGCGATGCCACACGGCCAGCCTCCACATTGACCCTCCGCCTCGTGCGCCGCGAACGCCGCTGAACCCGCCACTCCCCTTGGGGAGAGGGTGGCCCAACCGCGCCCGGCACCCGCGAAGATGTCTCGACAGCAGGGACAGTGGGTGAAGCATCTAACACCTGGGGTGCACCATGCGACACACCAGACTCCCCACTGCCGCTACACTCCGAGGCAGCAGCCTGAAGACGGCTGACCGCGGCCATCAACACGCTCAGCTGTTCGCGAAGAGTGGCCAGCTCCTCCTGCGTCCGTACACAGCAGCCACACATCCTAGCCATCCTAAGAAATCAGTTTACTATAGAGTGTTAATCAGCTTTTAACTAGACTGCTAATTCACTAAAGGCGGTTGATTATTGACTAAACTGTGATTGCTAACCACTTCTTGTAGAAACAAGGAAAATAGCACTACCTGTCTCTGGACGGTATTGAAAACAAACACTAGCACTACGAGCACTATGGCTGACTAAAGGGACTCTCTGACTGTATTCGAAACACACACGAGATCTATGGAACACTTAATAGCACTCTACTATTAAAGCTTCCTAAAAGCAAAAACACGCAGAAGAAGAAGTGACAAGTAAGAAAAATACAGATAATACTTAAATTAAGGTAGCTCGCTGCACAGCAGACGTGAAGCAGACGGCGGTTAGGGCGACACTGACACTACTGGCACTATGGCTGACTAAAGGGACTCTCTGACTGTATTCAAAACAAACACGAGATCTATGGAACACTTAATAGCACTCTACTATTAAAGCTTCCTAAAAGCTAAAACACGCAGAAGAAGAAGTGACAAGTAAGAAAAATACAGATAATACTTAAATTAAGGTAGCTCGCTGCACAGCAGACGTGAAGCAGACGGCGGTTAGGGCGACACTGAGGCATGGAAAACTGTTTTTGGAAATAAAAGAGTAAAACATTTGATCTTAGTGCATATAAAAGATGGCAACTCCCTCGTCAGCATCTACAAGTGTATAACTTGTCTTTGTCTCTCCTGCAAGAAATTCTTCAAACCTCTTCCTCCCCCCCCCCCCCCCCTCCGTTTTCACTTCAGTTTGAAAGAAAAACTGTCTAATAGCGTCCTGTTGCTTCTTTAAGCAAATATTGTGTTTTGAAGCACATTTAGTTAATCTTCATGCTTTTTTGTTCTAATTTCTATACATACGCGATGTTTGTTTTTCATGAAAAATTTGCAGCCAAATTCATAAACAGCTGGTCTCTTCTCCCCACTGCTAATGATAAATCAAACATAATAAAATAAATAACAATAGAGACTGGCTAGGATAATAAGACTTGGCTCTGGTGTAGGGTCCCAGTTCTGGGACTGGTTATGCTATTTTATTTCTATTTTTATAAGACAGTCAGGGAAATAATCTTACCATATGGCTATGTGTAAACTGTAGTTTAGTTTTACAAACTGAAGTCACATGCAAATGATCATAAGATAGAGGTATTATGCCTGTGAAGTGAAAGGGTAACCCAGTATGTATAGCTAAATTCAAATGGAAAACAATCAATTATTGACAAAATTATTTAATTGAATAGATAAAAAGTCTCCTCACCAAGTGGCAGCAGAACACACACAAAGAAGACTGTTGTAATTAGCAAGCTTTTGGAGCCAGTGGCTCCTTCTTCAGGCAAAAGGGTTTGAAGGGGAAGGAAGAAGGGTGGAGGAAAAGGACTTGACATGTCTAGGAAAAGGGGTAGATTTTGGGAAAGGCATCCAGAACTGCAGGTCAGGGGAGACTTACTGTATGTGATGAGAAGGAAAGACTGATTATTGAGGACTGCATCAGAGGAGAATTTAAAACCTCAGAGCTTAAAGGTGGAAGACAGGATAATATGCAACACAAAGATTACTACTAAAATATTGTGCACGGGTTAATAAGAGTGAAAAGCTAAGTGCATTGTACATAACAGAGGTGGGAAGGGGGGGGGGGGGGGGGGGTGGCGAAAAATAGATGGGAAAGACAAAGAATGATGTAGAAAATTAAATGAAGTGAAGCATAGAGTAGTTACAGTGAAAAAATGCTGAGAAGATAAAAATTGATATAGATTACGGCCAGGTGGGTGGAGAGAACCAAGGACATGTTGTAGTCTTAGTTCCCACCTGTGGAGTTCTGAGAAACTGATGTCTGGGGGAAGAATCCAGATGGCGTATGTGATGAAATAAGCACTGAGGTCACAAATGTCATGTTGTTGAGCATGCGAGTTCCCAGTATACACCCTCTGCCTATGCCCGTTCATCCTAATTGATAATTAGGTGGTAGTCATGTCGATGTAGAAGGCCAAACAGTGTTTACATAATAGCTGGTATATGACGTTTCACAGGTGGCTCTCCCTTTGATAGTATATGTTTTACCAGTTACAGGGCTATTATAGGTGGTGGTAGGAGGGTGCATAGGCAAGTCTTGAAGCGGGTACGGCCACAGGAGTACGAGCCATAGGGTATGGAGATGGGTGCAGAAGGAACATAGGGTCTGACAAGAATATTGCCAAGATTGGGAGGGCGATGGAAAGCTTTTCTAGGTGTGGTGAGCAAAATTTCAGACACAATGGCTCTCATTTCAGGGCGTGATTTTAGGAAGTCATGGCCCTGTCGAAGTAGCTGATTAACACATTCCAGACCAGGATAATACTGAATCATCAATGGTGTGCTCCAAAGCTGTTTTTTGGAGAGATCAGCAGTACCAGGATTGGTTGTGATGGCCCGGGAAGTTTACTTTTTAACTAGTCTGATGGGATAATTATGTGCAGTGAAGGCTGACGTGAGAATGGTGGTGTGTATTGCTGTAAAGAGTCTGCACCTGAACAAATATGTTGCCTCAGATGCCAAGGCTGTATTGGAGGGAACGTTTGACATGGAAAGGATGGCAACTGTCAAAATGTAAATACTGTAGTTTGTTAGTAGGTTTAATGTGGACAGAATTGTGTAGCTGGCCTTTGCTGAGGACAAGATCAACATCAAGGAAAGTGGCATAGGATTCAGAATAGGAGCATGTGAAATTTAATTGGGAGAAGATATAAGAGATTCCAGGAATTTTAGCAGGTCTGCCGAACCATGAGTCCATATGTTAAAGATATCATCAATGTATGTAAATCACACCAGGTACTAAAGACTTACAGACCCCAGGAAAGTCCCCTCCAAGTGACCCAAGAAAAGTTTGGCATTTTAAGGAGCCATCCTGTTTCCCATGACTGTACCCTTGATCTGTTTGTATGTCTGCCCCTCAAAGATGACGTAGTTATTTGTAAGTACAAAGTTGATTAAGGTGAGTAGGAAGGCTGTTATAGGTTTGGAATCAGGCAGGCACTGATTGAGAAAATGTTCAGCAGCAGACGGACCGTGTACGTGGGGGATGTTGATAGAGAAGAAGGTGGCATTAATGGTGACAAGCAAGGTGTGTGGTGGGAGTGGGACGGGCACTGATTTCAGACGGTCTAGGAAATGATTGGCATCTGTGATGTAGGAAGGAAGTCTTTGTACTATGGTTTGTAGGCATTGATCAACTAAGGCAGATATATGTTCTGTGCTTTGAAGGCAGCAACTATAGGATGGCCAGGATGGTTGGGTTTGTAGATGGTATGAAGAAGGTAAAAGGTGGAGGTGTTGTGGTTTGAATGGAGTAAAAATTTTTATGAGTTAAGGTGTTAGTCTTTGTGAGATACCTGATGTTGAAAGGAGGAAGTATAGGTCAGTTTGTGTCACAGGTATGGGATCTTGATGGCAGACACTGTATGTAGAGATGTCAGACAGCTAGCGTAAACCTTCACTAACATATGTTGAGTATGTTAATGAAGGTCCACGCAAGCTGTCTGACATCTCTACATACAGCATCTCTCCTCGGGATCCCATTCCTGTGATTCAAACTGACCTGCAGTCCCTCCTTAAAACCTCACGTCCATCACAAGGACAATCCATAGAACTTCTCACACCACCCAAACTACGCACCCCCACCTTTTACCTTCTTCCTAATATCCACAAACCCAATCATCCTAGCCGCACTCTGGTGATAACATGTTGTGTTGCTTGTTCAATTGCCTCTGGTTGGTTCTAATCCATTCAGCAGTGCCCATGATGCGACGAAGCAGTTCATCTCATGTATGTACCTTGACTTTGTGCACATCTGATTCATCCAACAACATAAACAGAAATCTAAAGGTGTAAGGTCAGTTGATCTTGGAGGCCATATAGCACCGCCATGGCCAATCCAGCAATTAGGGTAGGTGCGGTTGAGATGGTCCCTCACATGTAAGGTAACATGTCGAGGTGCACTGTCATGTTGAAAGTACATTCCAGTTCACTTGGCTGAAGGGACGTCTTCCAATAGTTCCACAAATGAATTTTCCAAAAAATGCAAGTACCTCTCTCTCACTGATTGATAATAAATGGACCTACCAAAAGGTTACCAATCCTGCCACACCAAACACTGATGGCAAAATGAACTTGGAAATTGCTATCCACTGAAGCATATGTATGTTCCCATGACCATCGATGATTATTTTGTGTGTTGTTTATTCCATGTCATGAAAACTAGGCTTCATCAGTGAATAGTATGTATGGAAGCAAATGACTATTCTCAATTACCCGGTGACAGAATTGAAGTAATGGGGCATTGTCGCCAACATCGGGCATTGTCGTGTGATTTTGGACACGCTCTATTTGAAATGGATACAGGTTTTCCACGTGTAATGTTTCCCATACAAGTGTGGGACATTCATACATAGGAACATTCTTCATATGCTCGTACTGGGACTTCGCTCATCACGCGATAATTTGTTCCTGTAATTTCAAAGTTAGTTGACGTGCACGCTCAAGCGAAAAATGTCTACTACTCTACTGTTGCGTGCAAAGTGAGTAAACACCGTGTGATGAGGTAATCGCCGAGTCAGAAAGCACTTGTGGTATTCTTCTGTTGCAGCAGTAGCACTGCCATCACAGAAGCCATAGGCATAACCCATATCTGCATACTCCTCATTATTGTAGACGTGTGGTATTGTTAGCAGCACTTGTACAAACACAGTTAACACCATACACTATACAGCTAACCGATTTGTCACCGGTATACTACACAATGCGGCTTACACGGCACAACTGCACAAATAACGGGTGATTGTACTACATACGTTACATGACCATAATACGTGGTAGGCTACGTAGTGTAAACATTGCATGTAAAACATGGCTTGTATCTGTGCATTGTTTGCAAGAAAATCATGCTACGGTCCAGTAGCATTGCATATATGTTCATGTTGTGCACACCAATTTTGCAGAAATAAAGTTCCTTTCAATACTTGTACCTCCCTAACAAAGGATTTGTGGACCTATGTTCATATAATATATTTTATTCAGGATTACTTATACTATTACTGTTTAAAATATTGACCTTTACTCCCAAAACACCATTTATACCGACATCCCCACATACGTGGTCTGTCTGCTGTTGAACATTTACTCACTCAGTGCTCGCTTAATTCCAAGTCTATGACACCCTTCCTACTCACCTTCATCAACTTTGTACTTACAAACAACTACTTCACCTTTGAGGGGCAGACTTACAGACAGATAAGGGTACAGTCATGGGAACCAGGATGGCTCCTTCCTAAGCCAACTATTTCATGGATTGTTTGGTGGTAATTTACTGGGATCTGTAAGTCTTCAGCCCTAGGTTTGCTTTAGATACATTGATGACATCTTTATTGTATGGACATGGTGAGGCTGGCCTGCTAAAACTCCTGGAATCTCTTAATACCTTCTTCTATATAATTTCACATGCTCCTATTCCAAATCCCATGCCACTTTTCTTGATGTTGATATTGTCCTCAGCAAAAGCCAGCTACACAGTTCTATCCACATTAAACATACCACCAAACAACAATACTTACATTTTGACAGTTGCCATCCTTTCCATGTCAAACATTCCCTCCCACATGTCCTTGGCTTCTGAGACAACTTGGATGCAGACTCTTTAAAGCAATACACATCACCATTCTCACATCAGCCTTCACAGCACGTAATTATCCCACCAGCCTAGTTAAAAAGCAAATTTCCTGGGGGCCTTCACATACAATGCTGGTACTGCTGATCTCTCCAAATAACAGCTTTGGAGCACACCATTGATGATTCAGTATTATCCTGGTCTGGAATGTGTTAATCAGCTACTTCGACAGGGCCATGACTTCCTAAAATCACGCCCTGAAATGAGAGCCATTGTGTCTGAAATTTTGCTCACCACACCTAGAAAAGCTTTCCATCGCCCTCCCAATCTTGGCAATATTCTTGTCAGACCCTATGTTCCTTCTGCACCCATCTCCATACCCTATGGCTCGTACTCCTGTGGTCGTACCCGCTTCAAGACTTGCCTATGCACCCTCCTACCACCACCTATAATAGCCCTGTAACTGGTAAAACATATACTATCAAAGGGAGAGCCACCTGTGAAACGTCATATACCAGCTATTATGTAAACACTGTTTGGCCTTCTACATCGGCATGACTACCACCTAATTATCAATTAGGATGAACGGGCATAGGCAGAGGGTGTATACTGGGAACTCGCATGCTCAACAACATGACATTTGTGACCTCAGTGCTTATTTCATCACACACGCCATCTGGATTCTTCCCCCAGACATCAGTTTCTCAGAACTCCACAGGTGGGAACTAAGGCTACAACATGTCCTTGGTTCTCTCCACCCACCCGGCCGTAATCTATATAAATTTTTATCTTCTCAGCATTTTTTCGCTGTAACTACTCTATGCTTCACTTCATTTAATTTTCTACATCATTCTTTGTCTTTCCCATCTATTTTTCGCCACCCCCCCCCCCCCCCCTTTCCCACCTCTGTTATGTACAATGCACTTAGCTTTTCACTCTTATTAACCCGTGCACAATATTTTAGTAGTAATCTTTGTGTTGCATATTATCCTGTCTTCCACCTTTAAGCTCTGAGGTTTTAAATTCTCCTCTGATGCAGTCCTCAATAATCAGTCTTTCCTTCTCATCACATACAGTAAGTCTCCCCTGATCTGCAGTTCTGGATGCCTTTCCCAAAATCTACCCCTTTTCCTAGACATGTCAAGTCCTTTTCCTCCACCCTTCTTCCTTCCCCTTCAAACCCTTTTGCCTGAAGAAGGAGCCACTGGCTCCAAAAGCTTGCTAATTACAACAGTCTTCTTTGTGTGTGTTCTGCTGCCACTTGGTGAGTAGACTTTTTATCTATGCAATTAAATAAATTCAACTATAGTAGGGGGAGAAATAGAAGACATAGTCGCTGGAGAATACAGGCTTGATAATAGGAATGAGAGAGGAGAAAGATTCTTAGAGTTCTGAAATAAATTTCATGTATTAATGGCAGATACATTCTTCAAAAATTGTAAAGGGTGGGGGTATACTGTGAAAAATATTGGCAGACACAGGAAGATTCTTTCTGGATTACATCAGGGTGAAAGAGAGATTCAGATATCGGTTTGTGGTTGACACTCAGGACTCAATGGGTATTTAGACCACTGCTTTGTAATAATACTCTCCAGGAAATCAGTTTTGTTCTGTTCTAACTGCGTGTTGGTGTATATAACAATTTATTATTGGGATAAATGAATCTTTTGTACTTGACACGTTCCACATCATTACGAAAGAATCATGTTCATGATCCATGGAACAAGTAATATAAATAACTAACTAACTAACTAATAAATATGCTTTCAGTGCTAAGTGTTGTACTTCATTGACGACCCAGCATTTGGATTTGGAGTTGACTCTGGTTATGATGTGACAATAGTATCAGTTAGGTTTGTGAGCTCTGTATGATGAAAATGGAACAAGTTATTTCAAATTTGAGTCCTCACTTAAACCTGACATCATCCAATTTGTTGTCACAAAAACAGCATTCCAATATTGTCCTAATGTAGATAATACAGGTTCCTCACGTTTTTCGTTATTTATTTTCAATTTTCTGTCGTAGGCCATGTTTCTGTCTTTACCACTCCCATTATTTCCATCTCAATAAATTATTCATTTATCATTTTAACATTTCTTTTATATTTCAGTCTTTGCTGTTTTCTTGCCTTGTTTCTTTACCCCCTCCTGCTGTTTGCAGTCTTCTTCTTTTCTTCTTCTTCTTCCTCCTCCTTTCTTTCAGTATAAAAAAATCAAGTAAGTCCAAAATATTGTATAAAATTGTGTCTTACTTAATTGTTGTTGTTTTTTTTATCTATCATTTTCATTTTATTATAGCTTACTGTCTTGTCTTGACCACCTGTCTCTCGTGCAACATGTTGTTTTGACCCATCTTGTTTACTATAACCCTTTCCACATGGTTTAATGTTGAAGCTAACACCTTATCCTGAAAAATATTTCTTTTGTGTGTGCATTGGCTAGCAACTGATTCTTAAGTAGCAATAAATCATCTTTAAAGGATTAAAATTTATTATTTGTATCTTTTGTGTAACATAATCGTGTCTGATTACTCAACTAATGTGTTCAGGCCCCTTTGAATCATCCCACACCACATCAGTCGCCATGGATAGCAGCCGGTCTGCACTCCTTGGATCAATTTGCAACTTCAATAAGGCAGCACTACGACATATTGAGTCACCAGAAGCATCAGACAGTGTTGGTCGTGTACTGCGATAATATCTTGGCCACAACAAGTACAATAGCTTTCATCTTTGACAGTACATTTACATCGAGAAGTGAGAGGAAATGAGAACTAGCATGTTGTGTTCTTCTCAAACAATGAATCTTCTGTGTTTTTATGTTGGCATGTACAGCTATTTTCTCTCTTAAGGTTTATTTATTTTCATATAATGTTTAATGTGGAAATGCCTTATGTAAATAATGGCACAATATATTGAAGGAAAGCAAAGTAAAGCTTTATATGTCAACTACAAATTCTGTGTGACGGAAATGTTAGAATGCTCTGTTTCCAGCCATGAGGTCCACTGTCTCATTGACAACAGAATCTCATGTTACACTTCCAGTGAAAAACTAAATTGTAATCTTCTGCAAAAGCTTTGGTTGGCAAAAATGCTGTTCACTGATTGAAAGCCCATTGACAGAGTATAGTATTTTATAAATGACATTTTTAATATATGTAATATGTGAACTGATCATTCATTGTATGTAATCTGTTGGTTTTCTCCTGTATTTCTTTCAGTTCTATAATTCCCTTTGTAATTGCAGTTTTTCTTAGATTTATAGTGAAACTTGACTATTGTATGTATTGCAATATTTTTGTGCTCACATTTTGAGTAAGCAGTATGTAAGTTCTTTTCTGCATGATTGTTTTTCATTATTTTAGACCATAATAAGTAGTTTGACACAAAAACTTTACATTATATTTTCCAAATACTTGGATAATCATTGTTAATTGAACAATATTATATTATTTAGGCTGTTGAAGGGCAGTATTTCTTTAAAGCTAAATTTAAATGCTTCTTTGTTCTGGTGCTATAATTTTTGTGTAACTATTTCTTTTATAAATTCCTATGTCACTTTTTTTAGATTGCATGCATTTTAAATTTTGACTGCAAGAAGTACATAATTATACATAACCTCAGCAAAATGAACCTCCTTAAAACACCCCAACATGTATTTCTTTTATGCAAAAGTACAAAATTACCAGCAGGAAAATTCATTTTTTTTAAATTTGGACCATTAATCATTTACCATTGAAATTAATCCAAAATGTACACTGAATAAGCCATTGTTTAAATTGCAGTCATCAATAGCATTCTTTTCAGAATATTTTTACTTGTTTTGAGGCTTGTTCTGTGTATTCAATATAAAATCCAATAGTCCTGTTTGAAATAATCCTGGTATAGTTTGGCACTATTGCTCATTGCTTTCCCCTTCCTCTCTTTCCACTAATTTGGGATTACCCTCAAAGCATCCAAGTTGCATATAAGAGATGCATGATTGTGGACATTATTCAGTTCAACCAGAAGAAAGGTTATTCAAATGAAAACCTATTACCTGTTGTATAATATGGCAGGATGGCCTGAAAGGGGCTTGGAGAGATTACTACACATATTTCCATGGTACTTGCATAGTATTTCTGAAATGTACAATAACAGTCTTTCTTCTTGTGCATTTTATTCTCAGACTAAGAATCATAGTTGTGTAACAGTGAGCAGAAAAAGTAATTGTTCTCTCACTGATGCTAAGGGATTCCAGCTTTCACCAGGTCACTGAGAAATTATGAATCTGCCCCTGTGGTTCTGTTCTTATGTGTAAGATCTACATTAATATTATGATGAAATAGTAGCCACATATATCTCATATACATTATCACTAAAAAAGTGAAGGAATCTTGCAGACCATAAAAAGAAAACAGGCCAGTATTATGGCTGTGTTAAAATTAATTCTGTATTAAGTCTTATAGCATTAACATATTTTGGAGTGCCTGAGGAGCCAACATGATGCAAAACTATTTTCTTTGGGATTTTGTGTCTGTTGTATTAGAACTTCGTTGTGTATTCATTGATTTTGTAGTTTCTCACAAGTGTCACATTTGTGTATCAAGTAGTAAGATCTATTCAGAGACTATATTTTGTTACTGTATGTACATGTAAAAATGTTACTTTTTTAAAAAAATGAAAGAATCATCATGTTTACCAGAAGTTCCGATACGGTCTGTAAAAGCCCTGCAGCTAAACAGGAATGTAATATGTCTGCAGACAGAAATATTGAAAAAATGCAGTTTTATATTTTTCTTCCTTTTGTTTTATAGGATATTTTAGATCTGTGATGATATTTTGTTACCAAAGAGTGACTGACAATGGGAATGATTTAGGGTATTATCCAATTTTCTGTAGAAGAAACTGACTTGCAGAATGTGTTCCAAGTCTGACGAATGAAGTATATATATATGTTTGTGTGTGGGGGGGAGGGTGTGGAAGGGGGGGGGGGGGGGTTTGAAAGTAGGAGGAGAGCATGATGAAAAAGGAAAAAAAAAGCATGTTTATTTCACTCTGCTGTAATTAGAACTTCCTTTTTTTGTGCTCATATGCCATGTACATTACAATTAACAAATGGCACTTGAAGGAATTTTGGAAATAATTGTTAAAACATATAAGTCAAATGGTTACTTGTTACTGCGTTATAGTATCTTTATATCAGTGTATATTTGTGCCAAAAAGATTGCTTTAATTGTGAATATTGTAAAATGTGCAAGAATATTTTCTTTAAGTAACTATATGACTAGTCATGTTTATTTCAACTGGAGTGCGGGAGATGATACTTGAACTGCATCTCACAATTCTTGGGTAAGAGAAAACACCTGTTGACTTTGTGCATATTGTTTTTGCTTGTAGTTTTCATATTTTAATGTATGAGGTTACTGCATTGTATGATCTTTATAAATTGTTGCTACTGTTTGTTGTTATTTTATTGTAAATTGCTACTATATAGTTACTAAATAACTCAGATTACTATTTCATTAACAATGAATTCCTTTCTATTCTTCCTGTATTCATGTACAATTCCTAGTCCTCCTTTGTTTTACGCAGTATGATTAACAGATTTTGTCCATGTGCTTGTAATCTATTGCGTACACCCAGTCATACATTGTTGGAAAGAATTTTTTTTCATAATTAATAGACAATATTACATTATCTGATCAGAAGTGTGCAGGTACTGTTATATGAGGAATTGGCTACTAGTGTCACAAGAGGTGGACTCACCAGTATAAAAATGGTAAGGAGTATTGTGTTGTCAGGATAGAAGCAGTAACAACGGAATCGGTTGATCAAGAGAGCACAGTAAGTTAGCGTGGGCCAGTCAGTGGATGTTTTCTGAGTAAGATATCCACCAGGGACATTTGAACCCTTCAAAAGCTCCCAAGTCAACTGTTGGTCATGTGATTGTGAACTGGATTTGCAAAGAAACAACCACAGTTAAAGACGAAGCAGATGTCTTGTGCTGACAGACGGACAGTCGAACTTTGCAGAGGGTGTTTCCAAAAACATTGCGCAAAATCAGTGGAGGGAATCATTCTTGATTTCCATAGTATTATCTGCAGTCCAGCTAGCACAATAGCTGTCCATCAGGAGTTAAAAAGAATGAGATACAGTGGTCAAGCAGCTGGTCATAAGCCACAAATTTCTGGAATCAGTGCTAAGTGATACTTAAGGTGATTCAAAGAGTGATACCACACTACCCTGTAGCAATCTGATGGAAGGGACTGGGTGTGGCGAATGCTTGGAGAACTTTACCTGCCATCACGTGTAGTGTCAACAGTGTAGTATGGAGGAGGTGATGCTCTGTTAGGGAGGCGTTTTTCGTGATTATGGTCTGGCCCCCTTGTTGTGTTTAAGAAAATGCTAAATGGGGAAAGACATGAACACATTTTATAGCATTGTGTACTAGGAACTATAGAGGAATAGTTCAGAGACAATGTGTGTGTCAGCAAGACAATGCACATAAAGCAGTACCCGTCAGGCAATGATTTGTTAACAGTAACATTTCAGAAGTATGCTAGTGCACCCGAAGTCACGACCTAAATTAAATGGAACACTTTTGCAATGAGTTAGAACATCAACTTAACTCCAGACTCCAATGTCCAATATCACCATCCTCTCCGGTATTGATTTTTGAGGGACAATGGGCTGCCATTCCTCCACAGACATTGAGATAACTATTGAAAATGTCCCCAGCATAGCAACAGCCTTCATAAAGTTTGACAGCGTCCATATGCCATCTGCATTAATGTCCACTAATAGGTGTTCAGGCACTTTTGATCAGATAGTGTATTTCATTAACAAGTGATCCGAAAGAATTTTGTGAAAGAAAGGAGTAATTCACTGAGTGGCCATAATGATACTGGTACCAGACTAAAAAGCTGTCAGTTAAAGCAGATTATTCAATGAATGATATGGCAGGCAATTATAATTAATGAATAGAGAGGTGTTTCATTTGTGGAAAATAATTGTGGGGTCAAATCTTAATCTCTGATAACTTCAAATCCTGAACTTCTCTCTCTGGAATTTCCATCAAGCTTAACTTTGTAGTTATTCAGATGGATGATGTCTTCTGTGCAGGAGCTGTTTCTGTGTTGAAAATCTGAAAGTGCTTATCTAATGAGCATTGGATGAGGTGTTTATGATGTATGCACTGAGTGGAAACGCAAAGGTACTACAGTTGAACAAAGACCAGGCAGAGCTCAGGTACTGATTGGCAGGGACCATCAAACTTTGAGAAAGAATCATGATTTTTGAAGTGCTATGAGTAGTCCAGCTAACTATCCATTGGGAGTTGAAAAGAATGGGATACAATGGCCGAGCAGCTCCTCATAAGCCACACATTAATCTAGTAAGTGCTTAGCAACGTTTGAGGTGATGCAAAGAGCAGTGCCACCACTGGCAATGAGGGATTCGGAATGATGAACTACACTCTACCTTTAGCAATCTGATGAAGGAGTTGGGGTGTGGCAAATGCCTGGAGAACATTGCCTGCCACCATGTATAGTGTCAACAGAGAAGTATGAAGGAGGTGATGTTCCAGTATGGAGGTGGACTGATGAGGTAAGGACGAAGTAGTTATCTGCAGAATCTTCGAGGAAAGGAATATATGGTAAAAACTGACAAGAAGGGACTGGATGATAGAACAGCTGTTAAGACATCAGGGGATAACTTACATGGTACTAGAGGGAGCTATAGAGGGTCATAGCTATAGGGGAAGACAGAGCTTTGAATACATTCAGCAAATAATTGAGGATATAGGTTGCAAGTGCTACTGTGAGGCGAAAAGGTTGGCACAGGGGAGGAAACCAGGGTGGGCTGTGTTGAACCAGACAGAAAACTGCTTTTAAAAAATGCAGTTTGTACAATTGGCATGACAGTTTGGTTTAGAATGACAGGTGAATTTCGTCTATAGTTCCCGTGACATAGTACAGATTGTCACAGTACTTGTAGCGCTATGACATATGGCACATCTCTGAGCTCGAACAAGACTGCTGCGAATAAACCTCACACAAGCAGGTCTCACAAGCATAAGAGGAACTGCTCTCATTATCCTGTCTTGAAGACTTGCAGTATCCCTCCACATCGGAATACATGCACAAATAGAAAATACAAATCATATAGATTAAATACCATTTTCTTACAAATGTATTGATGGTCTTATTAATACCAAATGTGTTTCTCCTCATTCTAAAGCGTCCTTCAGTGGTCACTGTAACAATGTGGTTTTTTTCTCTTACAATTTTGTTTGACTGGATCAAGAACAATCCAGTCATTTATTGTGTATCATCTCTACTATTTCTTTTTCATTTTGGGAGTTCTCTGGCAGATTTAGGAGATGTTTCTTATTACTGAATCTGACTATTTTCATGTGCTTTCCTATTGTGGAGTGATGGTTTTCTTGCCAAATGTGCCCTGCTAATATTGAATGGCTGGTACAATATTTCCATACTCTTTTGTGTTCTTTATATCATATTTCAAAGTTCTGCATATCTGTCCTAAGTATAGAGCATAACAAATGCTACACTGGAGATGCTAATGTCAGATTCTTGTTACGTATCAGTGTGATCTTCCTTTTTTGGGCAATTCTGTAAAGAGTTATTACTTTGGTATGCTATTTTTATTCCTTGTTTCTTGAGAATGTTCACAGTTTTGCTTGTCAAGTTTCTTTCAGTATGGGAGTGCTTAACAGCTTGTCTGTTTTCGTTTTTGTTCCTGTGTTGTGCCATTGCTGTGTAGTGATAGGGATGATGGCACACGTGTGTGTGTGTGTGTGTGTGTGTGTGTGTATTTTCTTTTTTTCCAGTATTTTCTTGTATAATTATGTTACTGGAGGATTCTTGGTATCCATTATATTTTGCTATCTGAACTGTCATGTCCAGCTCCTTATTACAGTTATGTTTGTCAAGTGGTATTGTGTTTAGTCTGGG
Organism: Schistocerca gregaria; assembly: GCF_023897955.1. Classification (NCBI taxonomy): domain Eukaryota; kingdom Metazoa; phylum Arthropoda; class Insecta; order Orthoptera; family Acrididae; genus Schistocerca; species Schistocerca gregaria. Next base: position 655,570,534 of record NC_064924.1, read on the forward strand.
GAGCATATATCAGTAGGCAGATTCTTTTTGGATCTGTGGATGGTTAGGCAATTGATGTAATATTGTCTGTTGTAGTGTTTTTCTGTAAAAGCTGTATGAGTGTTGGTTACTTTTCTTTCTGATGGATGTATCTAAGAAGTTTATTTCGACTGCTGGTTCTGTCTCTAAGGAGAATTTTTTTTTTTGTGTGTAATGTGCTTATCTCTGCATGTTGTTGTTCTATGTTATTTTATGGTTCATTTACCAAGCAGAGGATATCATCCACATATCTCCTCCAGTACAGTGTATTTTATTTTCCTGATACTATTTTGTGGAAAACTCTTTCTTCTGTTTTGTTCATAAAGATATTTGCTAATGTTGGGGTTCCCATTGGCAATATGTTTTTGTGCAAGCAGAATTCTTTAATTCAAAGTAATTTTGGTCATGAACGAAGTGTAGGATTGTGCTTACCTCTGTTATGTGTTTTTGTGGTAGCTGATTGTAAGTATGTAGGTCTTTTGAGACCTTTTTTCTCCCAGCATATACAAAGTTCAAATAACTTACAGTAGTGCAGTAGGTGAGTCATTGACAACTGCTAATATCTTGACAGTAGCAAACCCTGCAATTTTCATGGCAAATCTGCAATAAGTGCTGTGACACCAAATCAAAAACCTCTGATTTCCAGGGAAACACATGCACTCTATAAACACAAGATCCACCGTAAACGAAAGATGACTGACGTCGGAAGTCATTGATAGTGAAATCAATGCTCAATGGCTGAGTAGCATAAACTCTGTCCCTCTGTTTTTTGACAAGTGAGAGATCAGGATTACCAATGACCTTGCCACAGTGGTAACACCATTTCCTGTCAAATCATCAAAGTTAAGTGCTGTCGAGCTGAGCTAACACTTGGATGGATGACCAGCTGGTCTGCCGAGCGGTGTTGGCAAGTGAGGTTCACTCAGCCCTTGTGAGGCAAACTGAGGAGCTACTTGACTGAGAAGTAGCGGCTCTGGTCTCATAAACTGACAAAAGTGCTGGCAGAGCAGTGTGCTGACCACATGTCCCTCCATATCTGCATCCAGTGACGCCTGTGGGCTGTAGTTGATGTGGCTGCTGGTCAGTACCGTTGGGCCTTCATGGCTTGTTTGGGTTGAGTTTTTAGAGATCAGGATTCCATGCAGAATTCAAACAAAAAAATGCCATCTCTATTGATAAGATTGCCTTCTAATTTAATTTCAACAGCTTCCTTAGTAACACTATCCCAGTAGCTAGAAGTGTATGCCAATGTTACTCACAGTTGGATGAAGAGGTACCCTCTCCTTATGGGCCTTATGGAAGCCTTGTAACCTAGGGGAACAGTACAGTAAGAATTCAAACTCTTGATAGTCTATTGTAATAAGGAACTTATCTTCAGGAGGCTGTTTACTTTCTTTCACTACTTTTTGTGAGTTCAGCAATACGCTGAATCAGACAGTAAAACCTGCATCTTTTGAATATAATTATTCTTGTCTGAAACAACCGTAGGATTCCCCATGTTTGTAGGTAAAATAACAATATCCGGATCAACTCTTGAGTAGACATAAAGCAGACCTCTCAGCTGCTGTGATATTACTCTTGGGTGGACATGCCCCAGTCAACACGCAACATGCCTCATTCCATGGCCTCCTCTGCAACTTCAGGAAGTAGTGTTTACAGTGTGTGTGTGTGTGTGTGTGTGTGTGTGTGTGTGCTGTCTACACAGTGTTTCCCTGAAAATCGAGGGTTTTAAATTCACAGCACTTGCTTGCATACTGCAGTTTTGCCTTGAAAATGGCAGGGCATGCTCCTGTTGAAATATCAGCAATTGTCAATGTCGTCATCAGGGTGCTTTTCCATAAGTTATTTGAACATTGTATATGCCAGGAGAGACAGAGGTCTCACATTGTTTACCTCCATGGGGAGGAAATGAATCATTTCTTGCAGAGGTTGGATAAACTTCGCAGTAGAGTAAGATTGGAATGAGCATTGTTGGTTTTGCTGAGGTGTCGTGACCAAATTATTGTTCTGTTGTTTGCCAAGTTGTACATTATCTTAATTCTCCTGCCGCCAGTCATATCAGGCAATGTGCTGGCCTAGCTCTTGCTTGTGAAAGGATCTATTACACTTTTCAGCTATTAGATTTTGTTTCCAGGGAATTGTTTCAGCTTCATTTAATGTTGGCTTCAAAAATTTTGGCTTTTTCTTGGGACTGGTGGGAAGGTGCTTCATGGTCACCATCTGATTGAGAAATTCATTCTGTAAGTGGCTGACATTTGGCAAAGTTTGAACTTTTCTATGGCTTGGAGTCTAATACTATATTTTGACATTCTGTGGTAACTCTCACGGAGAAATCTTTCAACAATGCGGCTTTACCCATGCTAGGGAAATGAAATTTTGTGCCAACTCCCAAATGTTCCCCAGTTTATTGGTTCTGTTGAACAGGCTGTTTTTAAATCATCTCCTGATGTTACAGAGGAGGCTAGGAGGGAGGCATGTTGTGTGTTGACTGAGGCACATCCACCCAAGAGTAATATCACAACAGCTAAGAGGACTGCTTTATGTTCACTTAGGAGTTGAGCCAGATATTGCTATTTTACCAGCAGACGGGGCCAATGCTATCATTGTTTTGGACAAGCAGAATTACGTGTGACGTGAGTTTTTTGACCACCATCTAAGATCAGGGTCATTTTAGGGTCTGTAAAAGATGATCTTGATTTGCGTAAGGTTAGTGTTTACCGTACTCCTTGCATTTGTGACACATCATATATTGGCCAGACTATCAGCACTGTGGAGGACCTATACATTGAGCCTAAGTGGCACACATGCAGCCAAGCAAATCCTTCAATCAGAAAATTGTCGTGTCACTGGTCATCCGGTGGAATATAACAACAGAGAGATTCTGGCGTGCACTTCCAGCTATTGGGATAGTGTTGTTAAGGAAGCTGTTGATATTAAATAACCAAGGAACCTTATCAACAGAGATGGTGGTTTTTGTTTAAATTGCGTGTGGAATCCTGATCTCACACTTGTCAAAGAACAGAGGGACAGAGTTCATGCCACCTCGTGCATAGTTATTTGAATATCTAGGTCTTGTTCTGTTAGTCTGAATGTTTCTTTGGCTGGGATTGTGAGTACACATTTTATACATCAGATGCTTTCCATCAGAATGTTCTAAACGGTGTAGGAGCAATAAAAGGCAGCCCGGGTGGCTGACTAGTGGGATAAGGATATGTAGAACTATGCAAGAATTACAGCAGAATGTTAGAAGTAGTTACAATGAAGCTACAGTAGCCGATTACAAACAGTACTCTAAGGTGCTTAAAAATGTTATTAAGAAGGCAAAGAATATGTGATATGGAAATAAAATAGCTAATTCACGGGATAAAATTAAAACCATGTGTTCAGTTGTGCAGGGAGTGACTGGTCAGCGGCACAAGGTCGACGATATAAAGTCACTCCACAGTAAAAATATTTCTGTTAGTGACAAATCGGATATATGTACAGTATTTAACAATCATTTTCTGCACATTGCTGGTAAAAATTTAGTTTGTACAGGGAATCATATAACTCTCTTGGCAAATGTCTTTCCAAGATTGATGTCTGAAATACTCCTCTGTGATACAAACAAGGGGGAGATTGAGTCAATAATTAAATCTCTGAAGACTAAGGACTCTCATGGATATGGTGGAGTATCTACACTAATGCTCATAAATTAAGGATAATTGCAGAATGTGGTGCCACACAAAACTGGCGGTAATAGCATAGGCACATAGGGAACACACACGACACGGATCTGTAAGTCCACGGTATTGGTGATAAGTTGAGAAAACCATCCCAAAACACATGTCCTGCAAAACGCTACTGTTTCCTGTGCATGTACCCCAACATCAATATGGGATATGATCAGGCACACGTACACAGGCCACATAATGGGTTGGCATACTCTCGATCAGGAGGTCGAGCAGTTGCTGGGTTATAGCCTCCCATTCTTGCACTAGTGCCGCCATGTGACAACTGCAGTTCAAATGCACCGCATGGTCATACCCAAAGGTAATTTAAACCCGCAAACTGCCCACCAGAGTGTTGTTTCACCATGAATCAGCATTATCCTTAATTTGTGAGCATGAGTGTAGCAGAATATTTAAGTACTGTGCTGCACATGTTAGCCCTGTATTTAACCATAATTGTAATTTTTCCTGTAGAAATGGTCAGTTTCCTGAACTATTAAAGTACTCAGTAGTAAAGGTGCTTTATAAAAAGGGAAAATATATACAATTTTAGACCTATTTCTATGCCATCCGTGTTGCTAAAGTTGTTGAAAAGGCTGTGTATGTAAGGATAATCGATCATTTTATATCACATGATATATATATTCCTTACTGTCATTTCTTGTTAACTATATTAGCTTATTCCCAAGAATAAGCAGCTTTCACTCAGTTAATACTCAGCAGAAATCAAAGCTGCATTTGGATCAAACTTGCTTAACTGTTGTGCAGAAAGGTGTGCAGTATACTGACACATCCATTTTCAATAAGCTACCACTAAAATTCAAAAGTCTTAGCAGTAATCCACGCGCTTTCAAATCAAAACTGATGAGTTTCCTCTCGGATCACTCCTTCTATTCCGTCGAGGAGTTCTTTCAAAAATTAAATTGTGTTGATTGCATTTACGTAAACTTATGGACTGACTTTTTTCAGGTTGATAAGCATTTGATTTTTATCTGTTATTACTTTAATGTTGTAATTTCATTTACTGACATGTTCCATGATCTTGGAGATTTGCTCCTCAATTTGACATGTGAATAAAAATAAAGAAATGAGACCAACACATCTGTATCTGAAACTTGTGGTTTATTGGTGGTTCTGCATTTTTCACTATTTTATCATGTTGTTTACTACTGCTGTGTGTGTACATTCAGCATATGTCTGAAAAGAATGAGCATGGGTGCGTTTCTACGATTTATGACAGGTCTCATGGGAGTATGTACTTCATGAAGCTGTGTCTGGGTCCGGAGTAGCAGAGCATTTGTCTGTCATCAAGTGTGTGTTTTGTTGTCTTCAGTACACTTTCCATTTTTATATGGAATCTATTTTTTGGACCTGACTTTAGTTTTGTGATTTTATTCTATGAAATGAATCCTTGTGTCTTGTTGTTGCATTTTTTTTTACCCCATAAGGACAGCTGTGTTCCCCTTTCCTGCCTTCATTATGATTGTTTTCTGTGCTTCGTTTTCCCTTAGGATTTTCAAAGTTTTAGCTTCGTGGTTATCTCTCTTGCTTTAATGTCTTCATATCTTGTATCTATGATGTTTTTATTTTATTTGCCTATTAATTCCCTTGTTAGGCTTATGTTCATAGTGCTTGTGTCCTTCCTCTCTACTTAGACAATGTTCTCAGCTTCTGTGATCAGATTTTCTCTGAAATGTTCATTTACTTTTGTATTTACATTCTGTTTTAAACTTTTCTTTGGTATCTGTGTTTCTTCATGGTTAACTCTGGTGTCTGTGAGGTTTATGACAGGGTTACAATTTACTTTGAATTTAATAAAGAATTATGCCTACAAGGAGGGAACTACTAACAGGGTCCCTGATGTTGGGAAAGTTAGCAAATATCTTTATGACCAAAACAGAAGAAAGAATCTTCCAGAAAATAGTACCATGAAAATAAAATATACTGTACCTGTGGAGATATGTGGATGATATCCTCTGCTTGGTAAATGAACAAGAAAATAAAATAGAACTACTACATGTTGTTGTTGTTGTTGTTGTTGTTGTTGTCTTCAGTCCTGAGACTGGTTTGATGCAGCTCTCCATGCTACTCTATCCTGTGCAAGCTGCTTCATCTCCCAGTACCTACTGCAACCTACATCCTTCTGAATCTGCTTAGTGTACTCATCTCTCGGTCTCCCTCTACGATTTTTACCCTCCACGCTGCCCTCCAATGCTAAATTTGTGATCCCTTGATGCCTCAAAACATGTCCTACCAACCGATCCACTCTTCTAGTCAAGTTGTGCCACAAACTTCTCTTCTCCCCAATCCTATTCAATACCTCCTCATTAGTTACGTGATCTATCCACCTTATCTTCAGTATTCTTCTGTAGCACCACATTTCGAAAGCTTCTATTCTCTTCTTGTCCAAACTAGTTATCGTCCATGTTTCACTTCCATACATGGCTACACTCCAAACAAATACTTTCAGAAACGACTTCCTGATACATAAATCTATATTCGATGTTAACAAATTTCTCTTCTTCAGAAACGCTTTCCTTGCCATTGCCAGTCTACATTTTATATCCTCTCTACTTCGACCATCATCAGTTATTTTACTTCCTAAATAGCAAAACTCCTTTACTACTTTAAGTGTCTCATTTCCTAATCTAGTTCCCTCAGCATCACCCGATTTAATTTGACTACATTCCATTATCCTCGTTTTGCTTTTGTTAATGTTCATCTTATATCCTCCTTTCAAGACACTGTCCATTCCGTTCAACTGCTCTTCCAAGTCCTTTGCCGTCTCTGACAGAATTACAATGTCATCGGCGAACCTCAAAGTTTTTACTTCGTCTCCATGAATTTTAATACCTACTCCAAATTTTTCTTTTATTTCCTTTACTGCTTGCTCAATATACAGATTGAATAACATCGGGGAGAGGCTACAACCCTGTCTCACTCCTTTCCCAACCACTGCTTCCCTTTCATGCCCCTCGACTCTTATTACTGCCATCTGGTTTCTGTACAAATTATAAATAGCCTTTCGCTCCCTGTATTTTACCCCTGCCACCTTTAGAATTTGAAAAAGAGTATTCCAGTCAACATTGTCAAAAGCTTTCTCTAAGTCTACAAATGCTAGAAACGTAGGTTTGCCTATTCTTAATCTTTCTTCTAAGATAAGTCGTAAGGTCAGTATTGCCTCACGTGTTCCAACATTTCGACGGAATCCAAACTGATCCTCCCCGAGGTCTGCATCTACCAGTTTTTCCATTCGTCTGTAAAGAATTCGCGTTAGTATTTTGCAGCCGTGGCTTATTAAACTGATAGTTCGGTAATTTTCACATCTGTCAGCACCTGCTTTCTTTGGGATTGGAATTATTATATTCTTCTTGAAGTCTGAGGGTATTTCGCCTGTCTCATACATCTTGTTCACCAGCTGGTAGAGTTTTGTCATGACTGGCTCTCCCAAGGCCGTCAGTAGTTCTAATGGAATGTTGTCTACTCCGGGGGCCTTGTTTCGACTCAGGTCTTTCAGTGCTCTGTCAAACTCTTCACGCAGTATCATATCTCCCATTTCGTCTTCATCTACATCCTCTTCTATTTCCATAATATTGTCCTCAAGTACATCGCCCTTGTATAAACCTTCTATATACTCCTTCCACCTTTCTGCCTTCCCTTCTTTGCTTAGAACTGGGCTGCCATCTGAGCTCTTGATATTCATACACGTGGTTCTCTTCTCTCCAAAGGTCTCTTTAATTTTCCTGTAGGCAGTATCTATCTTACCCCTAGTGAGATAAGCTTCTACATCCTTACATTTGTCCTCTAGCCATCCCTGTTTAGCCATTTTGCACTTCCTGTCGATCTCATTTTTAAGACGTTTGTATTCCTTTTTGCCTGCTTCATTTACTGCATTTTTATATTTTCTCCTTTCATCAATTAGATTCAATATTTCTTCTGTTACCCAAGGATTTCTAGCAGCCCTCGTCTTTGTACCTACTTTATCCTCTGCTGCCTTCACTACTACATCCCTCAGAGCTCCCCATTCTTCTTCTACTGTTTTTCTTTCCTCCATTCCTGTCAATTGTTCCCTTATGCTCTCCCTGAAACTCTCTACAACCTCTGGTTCTTTCAGTTTATCCAGGTCCCATCTCCTTAATTTCCCACATTTTTGCAGTTTCTTCAGTTTTAATCTACAGGTCATAACCAATAGATTGTGGTCAGAGTCCACATCTGCCCCTGGAAATGTCTTACAACTTAAAACCTGGTTCCTAAATCTCTGTCTTACCATTATATAAGCTATCTGATACCTTTTAGTATCTCCAGGGTTCTTCCACGTATACAACCTTCTTTCATGATTCTTAAACCAAGTGTTAGCTATGATTAAGTTGTGCTCTGTGCAAAATTCTACTAGGCGGCTTCCTCTTTCATTTCTTAGCCCCAATCCATATTCACCTACTATGTTTCCTTCTCTCCCTTTTCCTACACTCGAATTCCAGTCACCCATTACTATTAAATTTTCGTCTCCCTTCACTATCTGAATAATTTCTTTTATTTCATCGTACATTTCTTCAATTTCTTCGTCATCTGCAGAGCTAGTTGGCATATAAACTTGTACTATTGTAGTAGGTGTGGGCTTCGTATCTATCTTGGCCACAATAATGCGTTCACTATGCTGTTTGTAGTAGCTTACCCGCATTCCTATTTTCCTATTCATTATTAAACCTACTCCTGCATTACCCCTATTTGATTTTGTGTTTATAACCCTGTAGTCACCTGACCAGAAGTCTTGTTCCTCCTGCCACCGAACTTCACTAATTCCCACTATATCTAACTTTAACCTATCCATTTCCCTTTTTAAATTTTCTAACCTACCTGCCCGATTAAGGGATCTGACATTCCACGCTCCGATCCGTAGAACGCCAGTTTTCTTTCTCCTGATAACGACATCCTCCTGAGTAGTCCCCGCCCGGAGATCCGAATGGGGGACTATTTTACCTCCGGAATATTTTACCCAAGAGGATGCCATCATCATTTAATCATACAGTAAAGCTGCATGTCCTCGGGAAAAATTACGGCTGTAGTTTCCCCTTGCTTTCAGCCGTTCGCAGTACCAGCACAGCAAGGCCGTTTTGGTTAATGTTGCAAGGCCAGATCAGTCAATCATCCAGACTGTTGCCCCTGCAACTACTGAAAAGGCTGCTGCCCCTCTTCAGGAACCACACGTTTGTCTGGCCTCTCAACAGATACCCCTCCGTTGTGGTTGCACCTACGGTACGGCCATCTGTATCGCTGAGGCACGCAAGCCTCCCCACCAACGGCAAGGTCCATGGTTCATGGGGGGAGGAAAACTACTACATGTCGAGATAAAAAAAAAAACATATAGTTCTCCTTAGAGACAAAAAATAGTCCAAATAAACTTCCTACATATAGGAAAATGGATAAAAAACTAATACTCACGCTGCATTTACATAAAATAACACAACTGGCACCCTATTAAACCAATTACCCAACCACACGCAGGCCCAAAAGGAATCTGCCCACAGACGTATCCTCCACAGACTAAACACAGTACCATTAGATAAAAATAACTGTAACGAGGAGCTGGGCATAATAATACAGATAGAGAGAGAAAAAAAAAAGGTTACCAACAATTACAGTAACAGCCCTGAACAAGAAAATACAGAAAAAAAAATTACACACACCATGATATTTACCAACTTGTGCGTAGCAACTGTGATGTACTATACTCATAACAGACACACATAACCTTTGAAATAAGGTGTAAAGGACACAAAAGAGGATGGAAATATCGCCCTAGCTATTCAATCTTTACAGGACACCTCTGGCAAGGAAACCACCTTACCACAATGGAAAAGCACATGAAAATATTCAGATTCAGTAATAAGAACCATCTCCTAAATCTGCAAGAGAACTTCCAAATTCAAAATGCAATAATAGAGAAGAAACATGTAATAAATGACCAGCCAAAAATCAGCAACCAGACATTATTTGAACTAGAAAAATGGTATTGTGGAGAAACAACCACCCCCCAGAAGCATGTGAACTGTTCATGATCTTAGGAACAAAATTGTAAGAGAGAGAGAGAGACACACACATTGTTACAGTGGCCATTGAAGATAGTTCAGAATAAAGGGGAACATGTTTGATCTTAATAAGATTTTGATTTCAGTTGCAAAAGGTAGTATTTAACCTAGCATTGTATATCTACAAACGTGGAAAAAAAGAGGTCAAAAAACAAAGAAGACAATATGTAAAAGAAAATACTTTCAGACGTGGTGATCATCATTCATAGGTACTGTAGATGTTGTGCAACATATCACCTTCCCAAAGTTATATGTTACACCACAATAGATAGCCAGTGACCATTAATAGTGCATAATTAATATGTCAGTCTAGAAATAAAATTTGTGCAGCAGCCATTAACTTATTAATGTATGTAAGTAAATATCTATATTACTTGTATGAAAATTTACTACACACATAGCACTGGGAAGAAGTTGTGTCATAGATAACTCATTAATGTTCAAGGTACAGGGATAAAAGCTGCCCTACTCACTAAAATGTGTAACAAGTAGAAGCAGTATTTGAGTGTCGGAGCTCTAGAATTCCTCAATGATAACTTTGGTTGCAGTAATTATGGTGTAGTGCAGTCAGTTACATTGTGCAGTGGCAGGAGATAAGATAATGTTTCATATTAGTTCACAAGTGCATTCTTCCTTAGGCAGCTTAAGGTATTAAAACATTATGCTCACAGTCCCCTGCAACGATTACATAATTCATCATCTTAAACTGCAAGAAGTCCTGTAACCATCACTCTCTCACAGCACACAGACTCAGGTTACTGCCTGTATTAATACATCAGGTAGAAGCCTCTGCTGCAACATTGCACTATTACTCTCACAAACTCTGGTAATATAAATCCTGTTGAAGCATTATGTTATTCTACTTAAAATGTTTACTGATCTGTGAACATTGTCATTTTGCATGCTGGCTCTTACTTAGCAAATCTTTAGGCTTCTGCATAAGCCAGCCATATTTATTTATGAGTTCTCCTACTGCCAATTTATTTTGTCATGTGATCTGTATAATACACTTGTATTCCTTTAGTGTCTGTTGAATTATCCATTTCACTGACACAGATTAATTACAACTCATCTCAGAAACCTCTTCGATGTACAGTGTATAGAATGGGATGTTTTCTGGAGCTGAGTATGGGCAACTACCCATTTGGGAGAAAATTTTTCCCACATTTACAATCAACATGGAGTCGATGTACCATTTTCTTTCATTCTGTTGATCGTGTTTCGTGGTGTTATAATTCTGTGGCTAGTTATCTCACTTTTAATTATGTAGTTAAAGTACTTTGGCTCATATTCATGATAAATGTTATGATGTGGAAGCTACTTATTCTCTTCCTTGTTAGTGTTGTCCTTTCGACTGTCTTCTGAAACTGCTTGTGATTTTGTTGTTGCTGAAATGCCCATAGAGTTTTTGGCAAATGAGGACAGCAAGAAAGTGTCTTTTTTTCACGTCCATTGTGAACTTGACTTTGTCATGCATGCTGTTGAGGGATCCAAGAAATTCCCATTTTTCTCAGGGCATACAACCAAATTTGTCGTTCTACGTAGCAGTGCAGTAATAAGTTGTTGGAACCATTTTCAAAGTGATGTCCTCGTAATTCTCTGTTAACAGATTTACTGTAGTTGGAGCTAACGGGATACCCATCACAATACCATCCATCCGATCAAAAGATCTCCACCATACAAAAAAAAGATGACATTAAGGTGTGCTTGAAGAGATCCATCACTGTGCAGTCACAGAATTGGAAGTGCAGATATATGAAATTTATAATGGAAAGACATTCATAATGAGGTCACATCAAAACTGACCTTAAATATCACGTGTCCAAAATGCAGACATCTAGTTCTGCTGATAAAAATTACTGAATTCTTAATTTCTGGCTTTCTTTTTGGAAGAAGATTTTGGCTGAAAGATAGATGTGTAACAGTCTTTTTGGTGTGCCTGTCAGCTACACAGCGTCATCTTTGCAGTGAGGAACAGTCTATCCTTTTGATCATATTGTTGATATTCCAACCTAGACTTTCCATTGTTTGATATTATTAATGTGATGCACATAGTGGTCCACGTGCAGAGTAAGTAGACTGGAAAGATGTTTTGCAAGTATGTATATTCGTGATCTGTTTTTGTTAATGATAGTCGGTAAAGGTCTCTATGATGAAAACAGGGGCACACACAGGTTTTCATGACAGTAGGGACAAAACATTTTCCCCATACATCGATTTAGAAATTGTCAGAACATTGTTGTCTGCTCATCTTATTTTCTTATTGATTTCTATAGTGCTCTTTTAGTACCTGGGCAATGTTAAAAACATAAACGAGTTAACAGTATAATTACAGTAATTAGAGTAAAATATGTTTCTACATTCCCAGATTTCGCATTTTCCTGTCATTTACATTATATTCTGTTGGTCCTGCCATAAGCCCTGTTCTCTCAACTAATTGTATTCCTACCTTTAATTTCGAGTCACCCTTTTCTCATAATATGTCATCACAAGTAGTGTATTTTTCAGTTCCGTCAGTTTCATTTTTGGCTTTCTATCATTGATGAGGTACAAAAAACTTAAGAATATCAGTCATTCCTTCTCCATATTCGCTGTACTTTTACACCTCACAATGCACAGAATTCTAGATAAACCACACTCGTGCACCACTCCTCACTTACAGGTCATTGTTGACTATGGAAAAATTGAGAGACAACTTCATTCACTGCTGACAACATCCTTGTGCAACACCTATCAGCTGAGTTTCATGGCAGCACATCATAGAGATGTTCATGTTCAAATGTGGTGCTCATTTGCAATAGAGATTATGAAATTAATTAAATGAAGACTGTTGTACAACAGTTACTCAATGAGTGCCACCCACTGTCAGATTGCATAGGTTGGCAGTTGTTCCAATAACGCCATTTCCTACTTCCATTGACAAGTAGTGATTACCGATCATCTGCCACACAGTACAAAATTAATGAACACTCTCAATGCAAATTAAAAGAAACCTAACTCAATATATTGTCATTATTCCAGCCTAGATTTTCTTTTGTTTGATAACACTATATAGGCTTTTGTGAAACTGTTTTATTACATCAGTAGCCACCTGTGATTTATGAAGTTGTTCATACTTAGTGACATGGGAAATGGGAAATTGATTTTCATTCCCTAGGAAGGCAAAATTTGGCTAAACTGTGCACTGCTCTTGTTTGCAGTATAGTGCAAATGTTCACACGTAGTCCAGTTGATCGACAGCATCATTAAATTTTATTTTAGGTGATTAGTAATGCTCAGAGTTTGTTGAGACACAACCTTTCTTTCCTTATGATCTAAGCATTATTCATGAGTCCTAAAATTCTGACTTTAGATAAGTAAATTTAATTTTCCATTTTTTTCCGTAAAGATGATGTCATTTTTAAGCTTTTCCTCACTTTTTATGTGTTTGTGTTGAACACCCGCTTATGACACAATTAATTGATTTGATGTCGGCAAGAATGAACAATCCATGTTCCAGTAAGATAAACGCAACAGTGTTCCTCAAGAACTGGTCCTTGTGTCGAACCAATGTGTTCCAAGAAGCCACATTCAAAAATGGGATTTTTCAGGGACTCGTATCTCGATTTCTATTGATCACAGAGATAAGAGGTTAAATGTTTTGGGTAGCCCTTGGCCTAGTGACCATTTGCCTGCTCATTGGAATAATGAGCATACTGTAGCTACCATATTGTACAGAGACACAATTTGAACATTATGTACACCTTCCAGCCTCGGCAAATTGAGCACATAAGTTTATTTATTTATTTATTTTGATCCAACATCAACTGATTACAAAAAAAGTTTTTTTTTGTTCCAGTCTTCTGGATAAGTCAGAGCCTTACTTACTAGGGTTACATATTATTTGTTGGCACTTTTATCTACAAAACTTTTTCTTAATTTAGTTGAGAGAACAGAGTTACATATATGGACTATACACAAAAAGATTGTTATTGCCATACTTAGATTAAGGAATCGACAGTTTGTAACACAGTATTCATATCTGACATTCAGATATTTACAGTTTGTGACACAGTCTAAGATCTGAGATTACATATATTTTTAGATAGATGGTCTTCCATCGTACGAGTGTACCAAATCTAGAAACTCATCTATTGAATATACAGGATTGTTTAGGAGCCATAATTTTAATTTCATTTTTAGTTTTGCAATGGGAAATTTGGAGATATTAGGATGGAAGCAATTCAGTAGATTTATGCCTGCATAGTGAGGGCTTTTCTCATAAAATGTTCTATGAGAGATGATGTGGGGTCTCTCTCTACCTCTAGTGTTGTGATCGTGTATTTCTTTATTAAGTGTTTTGTTACTGTATACTGCCATAATGATTATCTTCAGCACATACAGATTATGAACAGTTAATATTTTACATTCTTTAAACAAATTTCTGCAGGACTCCCTGGCACATTTCTTTCCCATAATTCTAAGTGCCTTCTTTTGTAAGGTAAGTACACTTTTCAAATTACCTTTACTGCTGGATCCCCATACCTCTATCCCATAACTTAGATGGGATTCAAATAGTGCAAAATATATTTGCCTCAGAGTGGTGATGTTACAAAAAGGGATAAGTTTTCTTAGGACATATATGGTAGTACATAGCTTTTTGCAAATATCATTCACATGATCAGACCAGTTTAACTCTGCATCTAGTGTCAGGCCAAGAAATTTGGTCGAGTATTGTTTTTTAATGTATTCGTCACCCATTAAGATTTTGTTTTCGTGAGTTTTTTTGCCTCCCAAGATCAAATTCAATATAGACAGATTTATTTGTGTTTAATTTTAGTTTGTTTTCATTAAAATACTGCAGAATTAAGCCTGCGGCAGTATTGGATTCCACTTCGAGCTGTGAATAGCTTGGATTGCTGCATATTAACGTGGTATCATCTGCATATAAGATAGCTGTTGCATGGTTTGTTATGGACTGAATATCATTTACATATATAATAAAAAGAAGTGGTCCTAATATTGACCCCTGTGGAATACCAAAATTTATGCCAGTTGTGTTTAATTTGTATGCTCTCTCTGTAGTGTTAATAGACACAAACTGCTTCCTATTTGTCAAGTAGGACCTCATCAGATTATAGGCTGTGCCTCGAATGCCATAGTTCCACAGCAATATGGTCGTAGCAACACAGTCTAGAAAGATAGGTGTTTGTCAGACGATGAACAAATGGGTGCAATAAAAGTGAAACACAGTCTTCGACAGTACATTCAAAACAAACCTCATAAATGGAGCTACAAGTTGTTTGTTCTTTCCTCAACCACAGGATTTGCCTGCAGATTTAAGATCTACTCTGGTAAGAGAACAATCATGCTAGTAGAGTACCAACAGAACCAGATTTGGGTGCAAGCTCAAATATTGTTGTCAGACTTGCGAGGTACATTCCAAAACATGTCAATCATAAAATTTATTTTGACAACTATTATACAGCAGTACCTCTTATGTTGTATTTGAATAAACAGGGCTTATTGTCCCTAGGGACAGTCCGAAGAAACCGAATTCCTGATTGCAAATTACCAACAGAGAATGAGGTAAGTAAGCTGCCCAGAGGTACATCAGAAGAATTTGTAGCTAGTGTGGATGGTGTGGACATCTCTTCTGTGATATTTAGGGACAACAGATGTGTGACTCTTATGTCAAAATTCATGGGAAAATTGCCAGAAAGTAAAGTAAGATGCTATGAACGAAGTTCAAGAGCCCACAAGGAAGTTGACTGTCCTGAAATTGTGACAGTGTATAACAAACACATGGAAGGAGTACCTTATGGACAGTCATTTGGGTTGTCATTCCATTACAGTCAAATCCAAGAAGTGGTATTTCAGACTGTTTTACCACTTGCTTGATCTTGCAGTTGTAAGTGCATGGATCCTTTACAAGGAAATACTACTGATCAAGAGACCATCCGAAAAACCCTTGCATCAGAAGCAATTCAGGCTTGAGTTGGTACAATGCCTTTGTAGCCTAGGAAGATGTGGACCAAAGAGTGGTAGATCAAGTAATGAAATTCAGAATCAACTGGAGGCAAGAAAGAAGAAGTGTTCCAGGGCTGTTGTCCCACCACAAGATGTCCGAAGTGACTCCACTGATCATTGGCCTACATAATATACAAAAAGAAATAGATGCAAATTTCCAGGATGCACAGGGTATACATTCATTACTTGCAGTAAATTTAATGCATACCTTTGTTTCAACAAGGGCAAGAACTGCTACACTAATTTCCACCAATAGTGGGGAAACAAGTTATACTCTTGGCTTTTACAAAAAATTAATCACAATTCATTCACTACGGTACCGTACCCATAATGTGTTAAATATATTTTCTTAAATAGATGTCTGGATATGTATATGGGTTGATTTTCAATAAATAAATCAGAAACAACCATTGAAAACTGATGTATTTTTATTTTGTGGAATACCGACTCACTACTGTATATATACACATGATGTGTGCTTTTTTTGCAAAATTGTGAGATAGGAAATTTTTTCACTATTCTTCCCTGTGATTTTACCACTCATTCAACACTTTTTTTTTAAGGTTAAAAAATTCATGCATTTAAGGGTTATTGTGAATAACTTAATGAGGAATACCAGACTGCCTCCATGACGATAAACTGTGCTGGGAAACAGTAATATGGATTTATTGGTGCTTAAATTAGGAACATGGAACATGTGTACACTGTTGCAAACAGGAGGGATGAATGGTGTTGCAGAAGAGGTGCCAAGGTATGGATGGGAGTTGTTGCACTGCAGGCAATCGGGTGGAAGGGAAGGGGAGAGATGTATAAGCAGAAATTCTCCCCGTATTATTCAGGAAAAAACAAAAGACAAGGGTAACATAGAGTTGAGTCTATAGTCTCCAAGGATATGCATAGATCTGTTATTGCTTTCACCCCTTAATAATGAAAGAATATGTACTCTTCGTATGAAAGGCAAATTTAACTATGTTACCTTTGTGAATGTACAGGGTGTTTCAAAAATGACCGGTATATTTGAAACGGCAATACAAACTAAACGAGCAGCGATAGAAATACACTGTTTGTTGCAATATGCTTGGGACAACAGTACATTTTCAGGCAGACAAAGTTTCGAAATTACAGTAGTTACAATTGTCAACAACAGATGGCGCTGCAGTCTGGGAAACTCTATAGTACGATATTTTCCACATATCCACCATGCGTAGCAATAATATGACGTAGTCTCTGAATGAAATTACCCGAAACCTTTGACAACGTGTCTCGCAGAATGGCTTCACATGCAGATGAGATGTACTGCTTCAGCTGTTCAATTGTTTCTGGATTCTGGCGGTACACCTGGTCTTTCAAGTGTCCCCACAGAAAGAAGCCACAGGGGTTCATGTCTGGCGAATAGGGAGGCCAATCCACGCTGCCTCCTGTATGTTTCGGATAGGCCAAAGCAATCACACGATCATCGAAATATTCATTCAGGAAATTAAAGACGTCAGCCGTGCGATGTGGCCGGACACCATCTTGCATAAACCACGAGGTGTTCGCAGTGTCGTCTAAGGCAGTTTGTACCGCCACAAATTCACGAAGAATGTCCTGATAGCGTGATGCAGTAATCGTTTCGGTTCTGAAAAATGGGCCAATGATTCCTTTGGAAGAAATGGCGGCCCAGACCAGTACTTTTTGAGGATGCAGGGACGATGGGACTGCAACATGGGGCTTTTCGGTTCCCCATATGCGCCAGTTCTGTTCATTGACGAAGCCGTCCAGGTAAAAATAAGCTTCGTCAGTAAACCAAATGCTGCCCACATGCATATCACCATCATCAATTCTGTGCACTATATCGTTAGCGGTGCTGAGGGGTTGCCGCGTTTGAATTTTGTGTGGATAGAGGTGTAAACTCTGGCGCATGAGACGATACGTGGACGTTGGCGTCATTTGGACCGCAGCTGCAACACGGCAAACGGAAACCCGAGGCCGCTGTTGGATCACCTGCTGCACTAGCTGCGCGTTGCCCTCTGTGGTTGCCGTACGCGGTCGCCCTACCTTTCCAGCACGTTCATCCGTCACATTCCCAGTCCGTTGAAATTTTTCAAACAGATCCTTTATTGTATCGCTTTTCGGTCCTTTGGTTACATTAAACCTCCGTTGAAAACTTCGTCTTGTTGCAACAACACTGTGTTCTAGGCGGTGGAATTCCAACACCAGAAAAATCCTCTGTCCTAAGGAATAAACCATGTTGTCCACAGCACACTTGCACGTTGTGAACAGCACACGCTTACAGCAGAAAGACGACGTACAGAATTGCGCACCCACAGACTGCATTGTCTTCTATATCTTTCACATCACTTGCAGCGCCATCTGTTGTTGAAAATTGTAACTACTGTAATTTCAAAAGTTTGTCCGCCTGAAAATGTACTGTTGTCCCAAGCATATTGCAACAAACGGTGTATTTCTATCGCTGCTCGTTTAGTTTTTATTGCCGTTTCAAATATACCAGTCATTTTTGAAACACCCTGTATATGCACCTAAGGAAGTATCAGATGAAGATACTGTGGACATCTATGATCATCTACAGAAGGTTTGTGACAGAATACCCAGATATGATTCCAAAATAGTTCTTGGTGACTATAATGCAAAAGTGGGAAAGGAAGAGGTGTTTAGAAGTGTGTTTGATAAGGAAGTCTGCATGACGAAACTAATAATAATGGTATGAGGGTTGCCTTGTTTGCTTCTGCAAACAAGTTGAAGGCAGTAAGTACCAGTTTTCCAAGAAAAATGTTTACAAAGGACATGGAAAATATCAGGAACAAATGAAGCAAACCAGATAGACCATATATTGACATTAAAGAGGCGAGCATCCGATATGGAAAATGTCCGCACTTTCCGAAAAGCTAATTCTGATACTGACCATTATGTAGTAGGAGCCACAATGAGACAGAAACTTGCCATGGGAGCCAAAGAAAGTAGTACAAGAGTAAAGAAATGGAATATAGAACAACTGAAAGAGAGGCCTACAAACAAAAGATGGTGGCGATGATACACAGAATGGAACTCTATTAAAAATGTCATTAGGACTACAGCACATGAAATACTGAGGGAAACAAGGAAACAGGAATGAAGACTGGTATGATGATGAATGTAGACAGGCAATGGAACAGCAAAATGAAGCAAGGCTGAAATGCTTGCAGTAGAAAACTAGATCAAATCAAGTGTTACATAATGACAAGATAATAGAGCCAGCAAGGGTATGTAGGAGGGGGAAAAAAGGAATCCATGAAGAGAAAGACAAAGAAGATGGAAGAGCACTACCAAAGGAATGAAAGCAGAAAATTCTACAAGAAAATTAAAGAAGGAACTCAAGCATATAGACCAAAAATAACATCTTATAATGACAATGAGGGAAGTTTGCTGACAGATAAACTAGGTGTTCTGGATATATGGTGAGAATACTTCAAGGAAATTTTGGAAGGCAATCCTACCAGGAATGAGCAGCTACTCAGTTATACTACAGGTCCAGAAATAGAGGATCCGACATCAGAGGAAGGTAGTGTATTGCCTAAAAAATTACAGAGCATCAGGAATTGATGAAATAACTGCAGAAGTGTTAAAAAATGGGGGAACTGATCTTAAGCAGATCCACAAACTTGTTAAGTCGACATGGAATAAGGAAATAATCCCAGAAGAACTGACGTTAGATGTAATTCAATCAATACACAAGAAAGGACACAAGACCTGCTGTTCATATTACTGGGCAATTACCCTGCCGAATGTAACCATGAGATCTTCTTCTAGTATTATCTACAACAAGTTAGCGCTATATGCAGAAGAGATTCTGGGGGAGTATCAGTATGGATTTTGGCCTAATAGGTCTACAACAGACCAGATATTTGTGTTGGGGCAAATGCATGAAAAGGCCTAAGAGTATAACTTTGAGCTTTATAACCTCTATGCAGACTTCAAGCAGGCTTTGGTAGTCTCAATAGAGTTCAAATGCTAAATAATTTGTTGCTGCTTGGTATACCATTGAAGTATGTCTCACTAATTGTTGCAACACTGGCTGGTTGCAAGGCTGCAGTGTGAGTGGATGGAGAACTGAGCAATTGGTTTGGCATTTAGATGGACAAGAGAACGCATTCTCTACAATGCTTTCTAGTCTGACTCTTGAAGCAGCCATGCATAAGCTTCAGATATCTGGTTACGTAGGCACAAAGCTGACTGAGATGCGTTTAAGAAATAGTTGGCCTCTACGTTATTAAATAGGCAGCTGAAGTTGCAAATATGTAAGGGCATGATCAGACCAGTTGTAACCTACGGATGCGAAACATGGACACTAACAAGTGTTGATGAGCAGTAGCTCAGGATATTTGAATGTAGAGTGCTGCACAAGATCGATGGGGCATTTCAGGATGATAATAGTTTCTGGAGATCTAGGATTAATTCTGAGCTGGACCACCTCATACAAGGAGCTGACATCATAAGAATTATAAAAAATAGAAGAATAGCCTGGCTTGGACATGTCCTTAGGATGGACGCTGGAAGAACAACTAAAAAGATTTTTTAGTGGAGGCCAACCGGAAGAAGACAGAGAGAAAGGCCATGAAAACAGTGGATAGATTATGTGGAAGAAGATATAAAATTTCTTAGAGTCTGAGGATGGCAGAGAACTGCACTGAAGAGGGAAGAATGGGGGAAACTTGTTCATGAGGCTAAAACACACTCAGGGTTGTAATGCCTTGGGAAGAAGAGACACTCCAGTTGTTTCAGCAAATGTTGGAAGAATTTCTAATTACAAACACATGTTGTCCGGCAACAGACATTCTGTCACCTTCAACAATCTCCGTATGCTGACTGTCATACATTGCAATAACTCTAATATGTTTATACAACAATTTTTTTACTTCTTCAAAGCATGAAAGTCTTCAAGAAGAACATGGTGGTTTTAAATTAATCATCCTTTTTGTAATTTCAGCTCCAGTCTTCCACAAAATTTTTCATTACTCTAGTTCAACTCCGGGCATTTTAGGTTACAAAAATCCAGGCCCTGTAGTTACAAGTCGTTTTTCATTTTTGTAAACTAGATGAAAATGAATTGTCACTAGGAACAGCTGGCACCATGAAGGCTTCCTGGACTTCTGCCTCCAGTGGGGTGAGGCTATCCAGGGTGGAGTTAGTACCTCTTAAACCCATAGAGGGAATGGATAAGTAGCTGTTTATCCAGAGGAGAGGCTGAACAATGATTTGTTCAAGAGTTTCTTCTCACAAATTATACGTCTTTTCTAGGATAGTGAATGAGACTGATGACCACAAACACACATTCTGTTGGATGCAACAAGAAGGGTTTCTTTTGATAGCAAGTCGAGATGATGTAACATGCTGTGCTACTATTATTTGAGTTTGGCCAACCCAGGACCTCATGAGATATCATGGGCTAATGACAGAGTTGAAACCATCCAACACTGTGAATGTGGTTGTTCGTACCAAATGTTCCACTTCTCTCTACAGCTTCATGACACACATAAAATATAAGATTTTGACTGGCTAGTCTGGTGATTTGGAAGGAGTGTTTTGATATTGTTTATGAAGTGGAATCCACAAGGACTAGCTCTCCCAGAAATTCTCTTCATTGATTCCCTTACTTTTGTTGAGAAAATGGAACTCATGTCTTTTTTCCTCCTTTCTGGTTTTAATCTGAGCTACACACAAAACTGTTAGATTTCTTGTAGATAGACTTATTATGAATTTTCACAGTGCATCCCACCCTCCCCCAATCTACCCTGTTTTTTGGTGCTACTACAAAACAAGCCTTCACCTAAAATGCGAGGCAAATTCTACAATGGATGCATCAACAACCCTGTGGACCACTTCTGTTAAGTGGTACTCACTTTCCTGGATGTTGTCAGGGTGTTTTATTACAGCCAGCTGGGAATACAATGCCTAGCTAGCCTTACTGAACAGCCATTTTGGGGCTGTCTTTCCAAAACCGTTCTCACTCTCTCTCCGCTAGGAAGATTAATATAGATCAGGACCAGCCACAGCATGCCAAACTTCTTGCTGGCCAAAAGTATGGGCCATGAGTGGGTGAGGACTCCGTCTCATTCTTTCCTGGAAGTAATTGGTACTGTGCAACATTTCATTTAGTATTGTGATATGGCATTTTCCAGTCAGCACAACACTCTTTAGTTTGTGGTGTCAGTGCTGTTTACACTTCACTATTTGTTTGTGGTATGAAGGACATTCACAGGTCCAGTTGATTTTTCCACAGAAAGAGGCAGTCCAGCAACCTCTCATCACAAGCCTTTAAGAATGAATGGGAATGATAGAAGAGAGAGATTAGAATTTCCGAGATGCATTATGTAGCCCCCTAAACAACAGGTACTGCAAATTTGTTAGGAAATAATATTACAACACCATGCACAAAGAATTTAAAGATTTAATTAACAATGAAAGAGCAAAGAACTACAATGATCAATAGATTCACTGTTTAGTATGTCGAGAAGCACTTTCTGCTAAATTTGCAGGTATGCAGCACCTGAAGATATTGGTAGTATGAAAACTAACATACATGATGTCGCTCACATTAGTCTACTGGCACTTGCTACTGTTTTTGATTGAACCAAATGAAGAGCATGGAGACTATATATATTACTGCAAAGTAAAAACAGCTTTCGCATCCCGCAACTACCCTCCCGACCTGGTACAGAAGCAGATAACCAGAGCCACTTCCTCATTTCCTCAAACCCAGAACCTCTCACGGAAGTACCCCAAAAGTGCCCCACTTGTGACAGGATACTTCCTGGGACTGGATCAGACTCTGAATGTGGCTCTCCAGCAGGGATACGACTTCCTAAAATCCTGCCCCGAAATGAGATCCATCCTTCATGAAATCCTCCCTACTCCACCAAGAGTGTCTTTCCGCCGTCCACCTAACCTTCGTAACCTCTTGGTTCATCCCTATGAAATCCCCAAAGCACCTTCCCTACCCTCTGGCTCCTACCCTTGCAACCGCCCCCTGGTGTAAAACCTGTCCTATGCACCCTCCCACCACCACCTACTCCAGTCCTGTAACCCGGAAGGTGTACACGATCAAAGGCAGAGCCACGTGTGAGAGCACCCACGTGATTTACCAGCTGACCTGCCTACACTGTGACGCTTTCTATGTGGGAATGACCAGCAACAAACTGTCCATTCACATGAATGGACACAGGCAGACAGTGTTTGTTGGTAATGAGGATCACCCTGTGGCTAAACATGCCTTGGTACACAGCCAGCACATCTTGGCACAGTGTTACACTGTCCGAGTTATCTGGATACTTCCCACCAACACCAATCTATCCGAACTCCGGAGATGGGAAATTGCCCTTCAATATATCCTCTCTTCTCGATATCCACCAGGCCTCAATCTCCGCTAATTTCAAGTTGCCGCCACTCATACCTCACCTGTCATTCAACATCATCTTTGCCTCCACATTTCCGCCTTGACTTATATCTCTGCCCATACTCTTTGCCTTTAAATATGTCTGCTTGTGTCTGTGTATGTATGGATGGATATGCGTGTGTGTGTGTGTGTGTGTGTGCACGAGCATATACCTATCCTTTTTCCCCTTAAGGTAAGTCTTTCCGCTCCCGGGATTGGAATGACTCCTTACCCTTTCCCTTAAAACCCACATCCTTTCATCTTTCCTTTTCCTTCCCTCTTTCCTGATGAAGCAGCCGCCGGTTGCGGAAGCTCAAATCCTTTGTGTGTGTTTGTGTTTTATTCATTGTGCCTATCTACCAGCGCTTTCCCGCTTGGTAAGTCTTGGAATCTTTGTTTTTAATATATTTTTCCCATGTGGAAGTTTCTTTCTATTTTATTTACTGCAAAGTAAATTTGTTAAGTCAAGAGGCAGTCCTGGAATGATTTTTCAAATTTAAAGCTTGTTGTTGTTGAATTTATGAAGGACAAATGAGTGCAAGAATGAACATGAGAACATCTGGACTGAATTGCAGATCTCACATTTTAAGTGGACTTGACTGCATACTGCCTGCTAGGAGAGGAGCAACTTCTTTCTGATTTGATGGAAATGCTTTTAAAAAGAAAATTGTGGTATAGAAAGGGACTCATTTTGACCAACACAGCCCAGTTCCCTAAACCCACTGCCATTAAAGAAAGTGTGAGGTGTCAGAAATTCATTGTAGCCTTGAATTACAAAGGACACTGTCAGTCTTACTTTTTTTTGAGACCATTTGATGTTTCTGTTGAAAGAGCCCATGTGCATGTGCAGATGTAACTGATTGACCTGAAATGGAACTCCTGATTTAATTCCAAATCATTTTATGTTGAAGCTGTCCAGGACAACTACATTTCTCTCCTCAGGTAGAGTTTCCATGTCTCCATAATGAGGTTACAGAAGGGCTACAATATTTCAGTTGGCATATTTGTCTGAAAGACCTCTTCACGGTTATGCAACTAAATAAGTCATGATTACGTGGCAACTTGAATACACAAATCTATGAAATTGTCTGCATCTGTCTGTATGCCAGCAGTTCGTACCAGATAAAAATTATGTCTTTGGTGCACCAAAAATAATTAAGTATACTGAAAATTTGTTCTGCTTATGATCTACATTGTTGAGAAATGTGAAATGTAAAACCAACATGCATGCTGTGCAACTGCACTGCCATTTAAATGTGGGACTTGTGGTTCCCCCCTCTACCCTCTCCTCCCGCACAGACAGCAAGGTGTGGCGGGTAGCGGAAATGTGAAGCGAAGCTGAGCACAATGGCACTTGTGCCAGGGCATAGCCCATGAGCCAAAATCTTGGTCACCCCTGATACAGGGGGATTAAGAAGGGGAAGCGGCCAGTAGAATGTAAGCCATTTACCACTTCCCATAAAATCGAAATATCAGGGCAGGTGAGCATTTCGTGATATCTGTGGTGGAGAATGACCCAAGTGTTATAAAATGTATAACTTTATCCATATATGGGAGAGACAAGTCTTCAGCTTTGAGAGGACTTGATTGCATATGTTTGGAGGGGAGGAGTGTGTGGAAGGTAAGTAAACACAGTATGCTGGTATTACATGTGGAACATGAGTTGATGCAGGTGCAGCTTGCAGTCAGGTAACGGGTGACGTCTGGTAAAAGTCATCGACAAACTCAGCAAACACCTGGGCCATCCCTGCTATAAAGCTATCATCTGCTCAGCCCACACAGAAGCATACCGACAATCCTTCTTTCCACGAACAATACGAGACGGGAATAGAAGGGAGAACCGATAGAGGTACTCAGGGTACCCTCCACCACACACCGTCAGGTGGCTTGTGGAGTATGGATGTAGATGTAGAGGTAGATGTAGATGCCTTGATAGCTGAGTGGTCAGCGTGACGGAATACCATGCGAGGGGATCCGGGTTCGATTCACGGCTGGGTTGGAGATTTTCTCTGCTCAGGGACTGGGTATTATGTTGTCTTCGTCATTGTCATCATCATCTCACCATCATATCATCCACATTGACATGCAAGTCACCAAAGCGGTGTCAACTCAAAAGACTGCACCAGGTGACTGGTCTACCTGACAGGAAGCCCTCTTCACTTCATTTCATTTTTTTCATCTGCTCAACACTAAGGAATGAGATGGCATGAAGTGTGTGTCTTGTTGACGTTTGCATACAGGGTTTGCCTTTACTAAGATAGTAGTTTGAAAAGACCCTCTTCACATGTCATTATTTTTATTTGTTTTCGGAAACTGTTCCAGGTCACTTGAGAACATCATAAAAATTAACATTCAAAAACATCACAAAAATGTTAACATTTCACACGCAACTACTCAGAAAGATTCTTCAGTACTCTTAAATCCACTTTAGTATTCAAAAGTGCACTAGTTTGAGATAAAATACTCTGTCACTCTCTTATTGATTTCTGTATAGAACATCAAGAACATTTCAAAAAATTCATAAATATTTGCGAATGTTAAAGAAAACTGGAACTTTACAGAACATTTTAAAACATTCAAGAACTTTTGAAAATACTGAAGTACTGGAGTAGTCTACAACATTCAAGAATATTCATAAAAGCTTGAGAATGATATAGATAAATTTCAGAGATGATGAGGGTTTCTCGGGTCTCCAGCCGGGTGGTAGCATTGATGTCTCACGACATTTCGGGTAGTGTCATCCTACCCATCTTCTGGCGAAGTGTCAAGATTCGCGGAGAGCGGGCTATTTATATGCGCGGTCGGCCCCCTCCACTAGACCTAGGGTGGCTGCGGTGGACCAGCGGCGTGCGCGCAGTGGTGGGGATGGCTGGTGCCCGCGTTTGGTTCTCAGTGTAAGCATTCTGTTTGCGTCTGCGGAGGAGGACGTTGACGGGCACACTCCCGATGGATTGCCGCTATCGTAGGGTTCCATGCTGCACTGAGTTGGTATCTCTCATCTCTGTTGAACTGATTCTCATGAATCCTTATTTCTATGGATTCTTTGATAACGCTTTCCCAAAATCCAGATGCTCGGCACAGTACCTACGTGTTTTCGAAGTTGAATGTGTGTTCTTCATTGATGCTGTGTTCTGCTATGGCTGATTTTTCTGTGTGGCCTAGTCGCACACATCTGATATGTTCTTTGCAGCATTTAGATATGCAGCACTGTGTTTGCCCAATGTATTGCTTTCCGCATTTGCATGGTATACTGTATAATCCTGGTGTGTTAAGGTTCAGCGTGTCTTTGGCAGAACGTAGGAGCTCCCGCACCTTCAGTGGTGGTCGGAGAACGGTTTTGATCTTGTATTTTCCCAGAAGTCATGCAATTTTGGCCGAGAGTGGACCCACGTACGGAAGGAACGC
The DNA here is from genome assembly GCF_023897955.1 of Schistocerca gregaria. NCBI lineage: Eukaryota > Metazoa > Arthropoda > Insecta > Orthoptera > Acrididae > Schistocerca > Schistocerca gregaria. Next base: position 655,597,170 of record NC_064924.1, read on the forward strand.
GAGATGTTTATCTTCTTCTTCTCCTTAATTATTTTCTTCTGGGGTTCTCACTGCTTCAGTCTTCCTTTTGAGCGCCCTGTTGATCAGCTTTTCACTGTAGCCATTTTGTTGGAAGACTTCACTCAGGTGTTGCAGCTCGGATGGTAGGCTGTCTTTGTCGCAGACGGCGTGCGCCTTTTGTACCAGGGTGGTCAGTACTGTTTGTCTTTGTACTGGATGGTGGCAGCTTGTTGCATGAAGGTATAGATCTGTGTGTGTCTTCTTCCTATGTACTGCATGGCCTAGTGATCCATCTGCCTTCCTCTTAATTAAAATATCAAGGCAGGGGAGGCATCCATTTTCCTCCATTTCCACTGTAAATTTGATGTTTGGATGGATGCTGTTGAGGTGTTCAAGAAACTCATCTAGCGCCTGTTTGCCATGTCCCCACATGACAAAGGTGTTGTCGACATAGTGGAAGAAGTGCTTCGGTTTCTTTCTGGCAGTTTGAAGGGCCACCTCCTCTAAATGTTCCATATAGAGGTTTGCAATCGCAGGAGCCAATGGGGAGGCCATGGCCACACCGTCGATCTGCTCGAAGAATTCCCCGTTGCATCTGCTCGAAGAATTCCCCGTTGCACTGAAAGTAGGTGGTTGTTAGTGCGTGTTCGAAGAGGCTGACTGTTTGTGGTTCAAAACGCTGGGTTGAAAGTGCCAAGGGGTCTTGAAGAGGCACTTTCGTGAAAAGCCACGTCACATCGAAGCTCACGAGTAGGTCCTCCTTTTGTAGTCACATGGTGGTTGCAGTGTCCACAAGGGGTTTAAGCAGTGTCACGAGGTATTTCACAAGTTCATAACTGTGAGAGTTGATGGAGTCCACAATCGGTCTCAGAAGTACCACTTATTTATGGATCTTGGGAAGTCCATAAAGGTGTGGTATCGCTGGAGCTCTGGGATACAGTCGCTTCTTCATTTGCTCCGGTAAGTCCGATTTCTTCAGCAGAGCTATCGTTTTCCTACTCATCGTCGGGGTTGGATCCTTCTTCAGCCTCTTGTAGGCCTCATCTAGTAGCAGAAGGTTTATTTTCTGCCGGTACTCGGCAGTGCTTAACAGCACTGTTGCGTTCCCTTTGTCCGCTGGTAGGATCGTTATATCAGGGTCATCTCTAATGGACCAGAGAGCTGTTCGTTCTTCCACAGAAATGTTATTTTTAGGCAATCGAGATCTGTCGATTGTTCTGCAAGTTTCCTGTCTGACTTCCTCTGCTTCCTCCTTTGGAAGCCCTTGTACTACTTCTTCCACGCCACTGATACTGTCTCGTTTCAGGATCGTTTTGGGGACGGGGGCGAAATTCAGTCCTTTTTTGAGGACTGCGACTGTGGCAACATCCAGTTCTTTTCCAGTCAAATTGACCTCGGGTCTGGTATCATTCATCTCCTTTTTTGTCGTCTGAGTCGTGGCTAATCTGCCGAATTTGCTGAGTTGTTTAGATGTAGAGCCCCGTTTTTGCTCCTCACTGTTGGAGTACGTGCTGCAGTCGGCCCATTCCCACACATAGGCTGGTAATCTGCCTGCCAGTTGTAGGTGGCATGTGAGGAGGGTGTTCGCATTCCTATCAAGCTCTTTCCAAGTGAAATGAATGCGCTCCCTTACTAAGGCCATGCCTGCTCGTCGTAATATCCGGTCGGTCTTCTTAGATTTTACTGGATGTTGAATTACCGCAAACCTTGGTAAGATGGTCTGGTCTCGACAGTGTTGTAGGAAAGCCAGTGTGCTGAGAAGTTTTGTTTTCCTTGTGCGTTCTTTCAGCAGCCATTTGAAGCTGCAGACTATTTCCTCCCCGTAGAGGTGTCGTGTATGTGACTGTAGGTTTTCCTGGCGTAAACTATTGATGAAGGTTTCTCTGGTCTCCAGCGGGGTGGTAGCGTTGATATCTCGCATCGTTTCGGGAAGTGTCATACTACCCATCTTCTGGCAAAGTGTCGAGATTTGCGGAGAGTGGGCTATGTAAATGCACGGTCGCCCCCCTCCACTAGACCTAGGGTGGCTGCGGTGGACCAGAGGCGGTGGTGGGGATGGCGGACGCCCCCGGCGGCCACGTTTGGTTCTCGGTGTGAGCATTCAGTCTGCGTCCGCAGAGGAGGACGTTGACGTGTGGGCCTATTATGAAAAGGAAAGTTGGCACTAACCATGTAGCAGATATGCTGAGTCACAGACAGGCGCAACAAAAAGACTGTCACAATTTAACCTCTCAGCCAACAAGGTCTTTGTCGAAAACACACACATACACACATGACTGCAGCCTCTCTGACAGCTGAAGCCACACTGTGTGGCCACTTAAAAATGTGAAAAAGACTGAAAAATAAAGTGAAACTACACAAGCCAAGGTGTGAACTACGGAACTAGTGTAATATCCATTTTCCTCTGAAATACTATCTTGCAATTGTATTGTTTCAGTAATTAGCTTTGTAATTGTACCTTCACCTATTGTTCTTATCTGTACTTATTACTTAACTTTAGTTACTACAAATATTTATATTTTTAATTGTCGGTCTATTTTGACTACTGACACTGTGATTATAGGAAAATTAAAGAGACGTTTGGAGAAAAGAGAGCCACTTGCATGAATATCAAGAACTCAGATGGAAACCCAGTTCTAAGCAAAGAAGGGAAAGCAGAAAGGTGGAAGGGGTATATAGAGGGTCTATAAAAGGGCGATGTACTTGAGGACAATATTATGGAAATGGAAGAGGATGTAGATGAAGATGAAATGGGAGATAAGATACTGCGCAAAGAGTTTGACAGAGCACTGTAAGACCTGAGTCGAAACAAGGCCCCGGGAGTAGACAACATTCCATTGGAACTACTGACGGCCTTGGGAGAGCCAGTCCTGACAAAACTCTACCATCTGAGAGCAAGATGTATGAGACAGGCGAAATACCCTCAGACTTCAAGAAGAATATAATAATTCCATTCCCAAAGGAAGCAGGTGTTGACAGATGTGAACCGAACAATCAGTTTAATAAGTCATAGCTGCAAAATACTAACGCGAATTCTTTACAGACGAATGGAAAAACTGGTAGAAGCCGACCTCGGGGAAGATCAGTTCGGATTCCGCAGAAATGTTGGAACACCTGAGGCAATACTGACCCTACGACTTACCTTAGAAAAGAGATTGAGGACAGGCAAAGCTACATTTCTAGCATTTGTAGACTTAGAGAAAGCTTTTGACAATATTGACTGGAATACTCTCTTTCAAATTCTAAAGGTGGCAGGGGTAAAATACAGGGAGTTAAAGGCTATTTTCAATTTGTACGGAAACCAGATGGCAGTTATAAAAGTCGAGGGGCATGAAAGGGAAGCAGTATTTGGGAAGGGAGTGAGTCAGGGTTGTAGCCTGTCCCCGATGTTATTCAATCTGTATATTGAGCAAGCAGTAAAGGAAACAAAAGAAAAATTCGAAGTAGGTATTAAAGTCCATGGAGAAGAAATAAAAACGTTGAGATTCGCTGATGACATTGTAATTCTGTCAGAGACAGCAAAGGACTTCGAAGAGCAGTTGAATGTAATGGACAGTGTCTTGAAAAGAGGATATAAGATGAACATCAACAAAAGCAAAACGAGGATAATGGAATGTAGTCGAATTAAGTCGGGTGATGCTGAGGGAATTAGATTAGGAAATGTGAAACTTAAAGTAGTAAAAGAGTTTTGCTATTTGGGGAGCAAAATAACTGATGATGGTCGAAGTAGAGAGGATATAAAATGTAGACTGGCAATGGCAAGGAAAGCGTTTCTGAAGAAGAGAAGTTTTTTAACATCGAGTATAGATTTAAGTGTCAGGAAGTCATTTCTGAAAGTATTTGTATGGAAATGAAACATGGACGATAAATAGTTTGCACAGGATAGAGTAGCATGGAGAGCTGCATCAAACCAGTCTCAGGACTGAAGACAACAACAACAACAACAACAACAACAACAACAACAACTGTGATTATTGCTCTTTTTCCCTGTTTTCATTTCTCACAACTTTCTTGGTTATCTCTTTTCTGAACTCCTAATTAGGGAAACCACAAGTTTCATTATAGTTATTTGTAATTAAATTCTAGCTTCCAGTGCTAATCTTGTAGTTATTCATTTTGGAGGACAATGGCTCAAACCTGCACCTAGCCATTCTGATTTAGGTTTTCCATGATTAGCCAGTATGGTTCATTCAAAAGGGCATAGTCACTTTCCTTCTCCATCCTTACCTGATCTGAGCCTATACTCCACCTCTAATTACCTCACTGTCAACAGGACATTAAACTCTAAACTCCTGCTCCTCCTCCTCTTCCTCCTCCTCGTTTGTAGTTATGAAGTATACTTTTCTCTGCTGGTAGCATCAGCCCTGTGAATCACCCTTGTTTCTTTCCACTGTAAGCTGTATGACACACTGATTACACTTCATCCTTTAAGAGAGAGGATTGAATTGTTTCATACTAGTCTCTATCTGGATTTATTTCCTCAGTGAATATTTATTCTCAAACAATGGAAAATTCAGGATGGACTGTAACAATATTATGAGAAGGAAAGTTGCTACTGACCATATAGTGGAGATGCTGTGTCACAGATAGGCACAACAAAAACACTCTCACAATTATAGCTTTCAGGTATTAAGGCCTTCATCAACAATACACACACACACACACACACACACACACACACACACACACACACACACACACACACACACACACACACACACAACTGCAGTTTCTGTTGCCTGAGACTGCAGTTGTGTATGTGAGTGGTGGCATTTCCATGAGTGCGTGTGCGTGTGTGTGTGTGTGTGTGTGTGTGTGTGTGTGTGTGTGTGTGTGGGGTGTGTGTGGGTAGGTGGGTGGGTGGGTGTGGGTGTGGGTGTGGATGCATATGTCTGCCTACTGTTGACGAAGGCCGTAACGGCTAAAAGCTATAATTGTGAGATTCTTTTTTGTTGTGCCTATCTGCAACTGAGCATCTCCACTATATGGTGAGTAGCAGTTTTGCTTCTCATAATACTGAATTCGTATTATCTATTTCCCATATTTGAGCAATCTCAGAGAACCGTAACTCTGTGACCTACTCTCATTCAGCGACTGTAAGTAAGAATCACCTCCAGTGTGCAGAATTCTGTTCACCCATGAGCTATGCCACTTCCTTGAAATGTGAATAAAGTCCATCTGGAAGTGCATGTCAGAGCTGTTAGTAAGCTCACTGTAATGTCCAGTCCCTGTCCTCACATTATGAATAACTAAGTCTTCTTTTCTATCAACTAAACTTTTACACCATCATCCTGTCTGGCTAAAATAACACATTTCCTGAGACATATATTTCTCAGTGCTGACAGGCCAAAGAAATGTGGTGGGGATGTTGGTGCACATGTATGATCTGACCTCAAACCCATGGTCTTAAGTACATTGAACCATACCAAAGAAAGACATACTGAACTCATACAGAGCCAGAAGCACCACTTAATAGTGTAGTCTATAAACACAAATACTTCCTTACAGTCACAAATACATTCACTTCAGTGTCAATGTGAGCACATCATCATAATGGGAGACATGAATTAAGATTGGCTGAGAGACTTTCCATCCTCAATAAACTTAAGAAGATTGTTCAGATGCAACAACATGAGGTTTCTTCCATTGCAAGCCACACACTATACAGTCACTCTCCTTTAGATGTGATCTCAATGAAAAGACTGACAGAGTAAGAGATATATGTAGGTCAGATTTCAGCTCCAGGCCTCTCTCCTCATACAATCCTAAAAGCCCCCAAAGCTGAAATCATTCCACATAATCTGTAAAAACATAAAACATGTAGATCTTAATGCTCTAACAGCTGACTGCTCAGGAACCAATTGGCACCAAATAATCACAGTGCCCACAATGGTTGGGAAAATCCACGATCTTACAGATAAGTTCACAGCTCTGTATGCCAAATATACAAATATATCCCTACCCCTTCGCCAATGACATTGTAATTCTGTCAGAGACAGCAAAGGACTTGGAAGAGTAATTGAACAGAATGTACAGTGTCTTGAAAGGAGGGTATAAGATGAACATCAACAAAAGCAAAATGAGGATAATGGAATGTAGTCGAATTAAATCGGGTGATGCCGAGGGAATTAGATTAGGAAATGAGACACTTAAAGTAGTAAAAGAGTTTTGCTATTTGGGGAGCAAAATAACTGATGATGGTCGAAGTAGAGAGGATATAAAATGTAGACTGACAATGGCAAGGAAAGCGTTTCTTAAGAAGAGAAATTTGTTAACATCGAGTATTGATTTAAGTGTCAGGAAGTCGTTTCTCAAAGTATTTGTATGGAGTGTAGCCATGTATGGAAGTGAAACGTGTACGATAAATAGTTTAGATAAGAAGGGAATAGAAGCTTTTGAAATGTGGTGCTACAGAAGAATGCTGAAGATTAGATGGGTTGATCACATAACTAATGAGGAGGTATTGAGTAGAATTGGGGAGAAGAGGAGCTTGTGGCACAACTTGACTAGAAGAAGGGATCGGTTGGTAGGACATGGTCTGAGGCATCGAGGGATCACCAATTTAGTATTGGAGGGCAGCGTGGAAGTTAAAAATCAGAGAGGGAGACAAAGAGATGAATACACCAAGCAGATTCAGAAGGATGTAGGTAGCAGTAGGTACTGGGAGATGAAGAAGCTTGCACAGGATAGAGTAGCATGGAGAGCTGCATCAAACCAGTCTCAGGACTGAAGACCACAACAAACATCCCCTACACATACAATTTGCATAAGAAAAATTCCTTGACTGACACCTAATATCTGCCAAATAATGAACAAGAGGAATGCTGCTCACGGAAGTTTCATGTTAGATCCCAAACCAGAAAGCTATGAGAAATGCAGAAAGCTGCAAAATAATGTTAAACAATGTCACAATGCTAAAATCAGGTATGCTCATTTCTTTGTGTGTATTGATACAAGAGCTGCAGTTTCGTGGAAGGGCAAAATCAGCAACTGTTTTTCAGCTCTCAGGTGACAAACTGAATGACTGTTTCTCAGCAACAGCCAACCCCTTTGATGCAAAGAACTATCTCCCACAAGAATCCCCAGATTACATAACCAACCGTGACACTTTCGACCTAAAACTCATTGAAATAAACAGAAGAAAAACAATGATGACACTGTGTTCTGAAGTGACAGATGATGATGGTATCAGCATAACCATGATCAAGTATGCTGCCAATAGCTTAGTATCTGTTTTTCAGACATATTTAATTTCTCTCTTGTGAATCTCTCTCCATGGAAAAGAAGCATAGCCTGATCCATTCCTAGAAATGATAACCAATCAACACTCTATCCACTGTACCCAAAACCCTGAAATATATTGTTCATGACAAAATTACTGAACACTTGTGCAAATTCAACTTCTGTGACAAACATTAGTATGAGTTACGAACTCTACATTAAGGTAACTGATGACCTGAAATATGCCATGCACATCTTCCACTACTAGACTTCGGCTAAGTCTTTCATTCATCCAATTTTGACATACTACTCAGAAACATGTGACAGCTAAAATTTTTGGGTAGTACACTGGAAAGGTTTGAAAGCCACTTGAAAACCAGACAGCAATGTGTAGTCTGTGGGTATGAAAAGCGTTCCTTGAAGCATATTCTCTCAGGAGTGTCAGAGTGGTCAGTCCTGGACTCATTATTGTTTCCGTTGTAGGTCAATGATTTCTTATCAGTTTTGTCCTTGTGCGAACATCATTTCTATGTCTGTGATTTCCAGCTTTACCTAAGTGCCTTATCTGAAGATATCAGTACTGCAGTTCTCCAGATGAGTCTTCAGTGCTAATATCGGTGCAAAACCTGGGACTTAAACCAAATGCAAAGAATGCCAGAGTAATAGTGCTATCACATTAGAAACTAATAAGTCCAGTATTCTGTGAACAATTGTCTCATATTCTTCTCAGTGGTATTTCAGTGCCATATCAGAAGACAGGGCAGAAATTGGTTGTAACCTTGAATGAGCACCTCATCTGGACAGAAAATATGGTGATCACATGCAGGAAGTATTGTGCTGGTTTCTATACCCACAAAATGTTTTGAAAGATGTTTCGACAAGATGTGAAATGTACACTTTTTCTATAACTCATTTTTCTGAATCTCCACTATTGTGATGTAATCCAACATAGCATAAGTGGAGAGAACATGGAAGAGTTAGAACTGACTACGAATGTGTGAGGACTTCACCATGCAAGCAAACAACTTATTGTATACAAACTGTGTAATTATATTTATCAGAAATTCTTTTGAGTTTTGTGGTATCTTTGGAATATTGAATGAGAGTTAAGTTCATTTTTAGCTGTTCAATAATGTGAATGTCTTGTACATGTGCCCCACAACTCTATGACCAAATACTGTTAATATTTCACTTGCAACCAATGCGTGTGTCATTCCTGCTACCTACCTACCTACCTGGAATCCACAATGGTGACCCAAATTATTTTCAGCAAAATTCAAGATATGCAACAGAATGCTTTGCAACAACAGTGTGTCTTACAGTGAGCAACTTTTATCTGAGCAGTTTTACCAGCAGGACTTTAATTTTGGCTCTCAAAATGTTTTTAACAAATCTGGACAGACAATGAATATTGTGAAAATGGAAAGTGGCAAACTTTCACAATCTTCTTTTAGTGACAACAGTATGAAACATTTGCATAGACAATGTTCAGAACAGTTTATCTTCTCAGTGACATTAAACATGATTAAGATCATGTTCTATTATTACAGGACAGTGCTCATGCACAAAAGTCGGTTGTGCTTGGAAATTCAGGTCAGATGGCGCCGATAGAAGAGTGTTGTGACACATCTCAGTCATCAAAAAAGGTTAAATTAAGTAGTTCATCGTGTAGGGAATGTTCGAAACGCGTCATGAAAGGCATCTTTTGTGTGAAGTGTAATTACTGGTTTCACGAAAAATGTGCGAAAGTGAATTTAAAACTCATAAAAGACGAGTTTCCATGGTCGTGTCCACATTGTTTGCGTATTGAGACGGCTGAACTCGTAAGTACCGTGAACTCAAAAGAAGAAAGTATTAAATTACTTCAAAGCGACATTGAAGCGCTGACGGCGGAAATTTTAGCATTGAAACAAGAAAATTCTGAACTAGTTATTGAAAGAAAATCCTGCGTGTGTAGAAATCAACCCATTACTGAACAAAGTGGCAAACATTTGCATATGTGTAATACGGCAAGATGGCGGCAAATAGTAATGGTAAAGTTCTTAGCTTACGTAAAAACTCGTGTTTTGACGGGGAAAAGTGTAAAAAATGCGGAAAAGTACTGAAAACCGGAATCACGTGCAAGGAATGTAATAACTCGTATCATTTTCGATGTGCAAAAGTGGACTCATCTGTGAAAGAAAATAATGAATTTATAACATGCTGGAACTGTAGTCATTGCTGCGTTCAGAATTCAGATAACTATCATACAGCAAAAATTTGTGAGTGTAGGTGTGAATTATCTGTACTAGTCGGCGATATGCTAAGTGAAATCCAGAGCCTAAAGGCTGAAGTTACTCTCTTAAATAAGAAGTTGTGTGAATTTGAACAACAGCGCCTGATGAACGAATGCAGGCCTTAACTAGAAACCAAGGAAAGCTTTCCTGCCGTCATTACTCAAAACAGGTTTCAAATTCTCGGCGAAATAGTGGAACAAGAACAAGTTCAGTGCGTGCAAACTAGAAGTAATCCTTCAAGCAGTAAAAAAAACTGCCACTGATAAGTTCAGAAAACACGAAGTCCCAAACTCGTGTGCAAAACGTGAAACTGAACGTAAACAAACCGTCCAAGGAAATGGAATCTGTGAAATTACACGCAAGAAATCGTCCCTAGAGAAAAACAGAAGAAACGACTACAATCAGAAACACAATCAGGGCCGGATTCTATTATACGGAGACAGCCATGGACGTGAAATAGCGCAAAACATCGCAAATATGCAAGACAACTTTGCAGCGGTAGGCTACATCCAGCCTGGAGCCCCTCTTTCTGCTGTAGTGAAGCCGTGCATGCAGGATTGTGACTCCTTCTCATCCAATTACTGTGTCATTATTATGGGAGTTTCTTATGTAGCAAGAAATCAAGCAAATGATGCAATTAGACATATGAAAATGGTACTGGGTATTTTAATTGACACCAAAACAATTGTCAACATTCCACAGAGGAATGATCTTATGAAACAGTCTATTGTGAACCGGGAAGTTCATGAAACAAATGACAGGATTAAAGCTCTATGTAGTAAATTTCAGAATGAGTCTCTAGTAGGTGTCAGCTGTCTAGAAAGGGAGCTGTACACATCTCATGGTCTGCACATGAACAAAAGAGGCAAAAAGATTGTTAGTAGCAAAATTATTGAGGAAGTCAGCGACATTGTTCACAAAGTGATGAAAAGAAGTCCATTGCCATGGAGTGGTACAACCCACCTCAACAAAATCTGCCACAACACCAGCCACTGCTGGCAAGCCAGGGAAACTTGTAAAGCCTGCTGGCCTCATTGCTTGTCCAAAATTATCCTCTAAGGTCCAGCAGGTAAAACTCAGCCTTAAAATTATACACCAGAATTTTGGTAGTCTTAGAAATAAGCATAATGATCTAGATGTAATTTCACAGATTGACAAACCTGATATATTAGTTGTAACTGAACATTGGTACAATGAAGCTCTGACTAGCATTAGTCAACTATTCTGTATGAAATTCTGCACAGCCTTCAGTAGAAAAGACAAGACTGGGGGAGGTGTAGCAATTTTCACTGTAAATGAAAGTAATTTTAATGTTATAGATGTGAGTGCCTTCTGCTTGGAAGGATTCTCAGAATTTGCTTCAATAAACCTAAAATGGGGTAGAGATAACATAACAGCTATCGGTGTTTACAGGCCACCTGCAGCAAATACAGATACCTTTTTTGTAATCTTTCTGATTTGCTTGTAAATAATGACACAACATTTTCTGGTCCAAATGGTCATGTAAATATTATAGTTACAGGAGATATAGATTTATTAACAAATGATGTCAGCACCAAAAAGTTACATCGTCTGTGTGATGAATTTAACCTGACCCCACTCATTCGGGAACGCACTAGAGAAATTGGCAATAGTAAAACATGTCTTGACAACATAATAACAAACATGACCCATCTATCCCACAGTGCATCGGTTTTAAAACTAGCCATCTCAGATCACCATGCAGTACAGCTTAAATTGCAGCTCCATGAGGCCCCCACTGTCACTACAAAGCAACAGTTTGTAACTAAAAGAATAATGTATAATGACAACATAAATAGACTAAACTGCATGCTAGCACAAATAAAATGGTTTGAAAATAATAGCTTTTCATATGATACCTTTGCTGCTGACTTCTATTACTGCCTTGATACCACATGCTCAGTTGTAATCACAAAAATGAAACAAACAAAAAATATAAACAAAAATATTTGGGTAAATAATAATGTCACTGAAGTGAGGGAAAAATTAAAACTACTCCACAGTGCAATGCTGAATAACAGAGAGATTCCTGAGATAAAGGAAGCCTTCAAAATATATCAAGCACACTTTAAGGATTTACTCTCACAGACCAGGAGCAACTATGTTGCAAATAAGCTTCAAAACTCACACAACGTAACTGCTGGCATCTCGGCAGTCATAAACAGTTTTAGAACCTGCAATGACAAATCCTGTATGGACTTTACTATTAACCACAATGGTATGCTCATAAAAGACCAACTGGAAATTGCAAATATTTTTAATGAGTATTTTTCTTCTGTTGGGGAAGCCATAAATGACAAACATAAAAACATGCACTACAGTTTTAAAGGTTATACATGTGACCATAGTATATATCTAGCCCCCACAAACTGTGCAGAAATAAAGGGCATCATTAGCTCTCTGAAACCCTCCAATTCATCTGGGCATGATGGCCTAAATACTAATGTTTTAAAAGCCTGTAGCCAAAATGTCTCTGTACCTCTGTCTGCAGCAGTCAACAATATAATAGAATCAGGCACCTTTCCAGACAGACTCAAAATAGCACAGGTAACACCCATTTTTAAGAAAGGTGACAACAACAAAATAGAAAACTACAGACCAGTCTCAATCCTTTCTGTCTTTTCCAAAATAGTTGAGAAAGTTATATACAACAGGACTATAAACTTTCTTAACAAACACAACCTGATGTTCGAAAATCAAAATTGATTCCTAAAAGGTAAATCAACTAGCACTGCAGCTGCTCAACTGATTGAAGAGGTGATAGGGGGTATCGAAAGCAAGGAACATGTGGCAGGTGTATACCTAGACCTGGAATAAGCCTTTGATTGTGTGAACGTTGACATTCTATTGGACAAGCTATAGAAAATGGGCATTAGAGGTGCTGCTTATGACCTAATAAAGTGTTATATGAGCAATAGAAAACAATTTGTTCTACTTAAAACGGAAAGTGGTGTCTTCAAATCAGAGATCACGTGCATAAAATGTGGTGTGCCCAGGGCTCGGTGTTAGGCCCCCTTCTGTTCTTGATCTATGTAAATGATATTAAATACTGTACTATAAATTCCAAAATTGTTCTGTATGCCGATGACACGTCCATTGTATGTAAAAAGGAATCATGTAATGAACTAGAGGCTGAGTGCAATAATGTCACAAAATAAATTGTTCAGGTTTTCAATGAAAGCCATTTAAATGTAAGCACCAGTACAACATGTTTGATGGAGTTTAACAAAAGTAGTTTGAATACTGAAATTAAATTATACATGGGCAACAAATTGGTAAAGAAAGAGTCTAGTGTAAAATTCCTTGGCATAACAATCCAAAGCAACCTGAAATGGGACACACATATTGACTCCCTAGGAACTAAGTTGTAAAGAAATATATTTGCAATCAGTACTATTAGCAAGTTCTGTAGAGACACCGTAGTCCTAAAGACTGCATACCATGCTCTTTTCTCCTCTCACTTGAACTATGGTATTGAAATTTGGGGGCAACAACCACAGCTAATCTAGATAAGCTACTCATTCTTCAAAAAAGGGGTTTGAGAATAATCTGTAGAGCAAAATATAGGGAATATTGTTGCAACTTGTTTCCAAAAACAGAGGTGTTAACTGTTATAAAGGCATACATTCTAAAAGCCATATTGCTCGTGAAAAGACTGCACCCAAACACTTATTCAGATTTCCACCAGTACAATACTAGAAATAAAGAAAGATTTTACATTGGCAGCCACAGAACAGCACTTTATGAAAAGGGGCCTCAGTATGCAGGTATAAAATTAGCTAATGCACTGCCTTGGGCAGTCATGGCTTTTCCTACAATTAAACTGAAACATCAACATAAGAAATTTTTAGTAAAACACCCTTTCTATTCATTAGAAGAGTACCATACTGATATGAAGAACAACAAATGCTTTGTGAAATTATGTGAATAGAAATCAGTAAACATCTTATTGTAATTTTGTTGTAAATTAATGACATATTCAGAAGAATGTGTCTTGCGTATTGTACAAATAACTTTAATCATTACTGTTTCTTTGTACATGTGCAGTGTACCATTTGATGACAAACGTAAAAGTGCAACAAACAAAGAAGATGTCAAAAACGATTTTCTGTTATTAGGTGATTCTATATTAAAAATGTTATTGAGCCGGAGTGCAAGGTCAATGTTTGACCTGGAATCCGATCGCATCAACTCAACAAACATTTTAGGAATGTATTGTCCACGAAAAGAAACACGGGCGAAGCTGGTAACAAAACTAAGTACCGACGATTACGGAGGTGCCTTAATCCACGTGGGCACAAACTCCATCCGCAGTAACAGTGAGGAAGAAATCATGAATGAAACACGGAATCTGATTAGATCAGCGAACACTATATACCCAACATCCAGACAAAAGCAGTGTGGTCAGTTGTTCAGTCTGAACTAGGAGCCAAAGTAAAAATTCATGAAATTTTGAAAATTAGACATGAAAATGAAATTATAGTAAACCCTGTTCAGATGACAAGTTATTTCAATGAATTCTTCCTAAATGTAGTAAGATCGGATGTGGATATGACATTCTATCAGGGCATCACAAATTTGGAAAACAGCCAGAACACATCTTTTAAATTGTGGCGTCGACACACGGATCGATACGCCAAAACATGATACGTGTATAGTATCTTCGATTGATGTTCTTTGTAGGTTGACTTCCGGGAATCAGTTCCCATCTGTACCCCGTGCTGTACAGTTGATTATGAATAAAGTATTGTGATAGGAAGCGAGAGACGTGGTTATTACCTTCCCACCCTTACGCCTTCCTCAGTGGTGACCCCGACTTCCGAATTTCGAGTTAAAAGTGACTGCCGCGCCGGCTTCCGTGTTCCGCGTGGACCTCTGTTCATTACACAATGGCCCTTTACAACACGCCGCCGCCGCCCGGTTTTCACCAGCAACAGCAAGTAGGTTCGAGCACGCAAGCTGTGTTCGGCGTCCGACGTGAATATCCACAGTCCTACAGCCTCGAGAACCCAGGGACCTCGTCAGGTGCAGTTGTTTTGAACATGCCGCCAGCGGTTTCCGACTCCGGCTTTGTCAGCCCCGAAGTAATCCAGTTTTCGCCGCATAGCAGTGCTAGAAGCCTTTATACACGGGTGCCGAACGTTAATGCAAGTGCTGTAAATATAGGGGAGCATAGTTTTCATAATGTGCCACAGCAGGACGCCTGTTCGAATGTGCAAGCTCCACGTGTGTATCACTCCGCACCTGCTGCGCGCTACGTGAATGACACTCGCCAGTCCGTTACTCCGAGTGTTCATCAGTGCATTAATTTGAGTGCGTCAGGCCCCAGCAACCTCATCAGTGACTCCGTGATGGACAATTTCGCTGCAGACGTTGAAGATCAATGGCATCACAACCTGTCGAACAACTTTGGCCTTCCACCACAGCAATCAGTCCCGCTTCGCTCCGCGCCGGGGTTCGTGCTAACGGACTTCGCATCTCCTACAGGAACTGCCAACACAGCCGGCACATCAGCTTCCTCTCTACCGCCTCCACGACGCCAAGTTAACTTTGACTTGCCTACTCCTGCGTGCGCGAGCGGCCGTCAGCATGCTTCAATCTCCGGTTTGTCTAACCTACCGAAACTTCCAGCTTTTAAACCTGCTTACCCGGATTTCTGGTTCAACCTGGTGGAGCAAACTTTCAGTGTCCGTGCACTCGATGACAACGCTCGTTTCACATGTCTCATGAACCACCTCCACGACCGCGTTGACTTAATTTACGACTTGGTTAACTCACCTCCTCCGAACGAGAAATACGTTACAGCTAAACAAACAATACTGGAATGTGTCTCGAAGACAAGAAGAGAAAACGTTCGGCAGCTCGTCTATGAAGAACGCCTCGGCGACAGGTCTCCGTCTCAGCTGTGGCGATGTCTTCGACTTCTCGTCGGTGAACGCGACATGCCAGACGACACACTCACCGAGATTTGGATGGAAAAGCTGCCTCTGTCTGTTCAAATCGCTATCTCCGCCTACGAAGATAGACCTAACAGCGAACCCTTGCTCGCTGCAAACCGAGCTTACTCCGCTCTACAACGTGAACGCCGTGCCCAACAGTCTGGCAGCTACGCCAGTTTCCAACCACAGCCCGGATCCCAATGTGGACGCCCTACGAAACCTAAGTCAGTCAAGCTCGCAGCACTACCGGCAACTTCAAGTCCGCGAAACAACAGTGCATCTGACCCAGCAGAAGATTCTGGGCTGCCGCCGCCTGACCACTCGTAGGAGCAGGCGTCCCCCCATAAATACTGTTTCTTCCACGCAAGATTCGGGGAACAAGCACGCAATTGTAAACCGCCGTGCTCATACCCAAACTTCAATTGCAGGTAGGTAGTGGCGCCACCTCCTGCGAGGTAAGCAACGGGCGCCGTCCCATGCTCTATTCTGTGTCCAACGCTAATGCTTCGAAAGGGCGCGTCTATGTCCGCGACCGGAACTCGGGCACAAACTTTCTCATCGACACGGGCGCAGATGTTTCACTACTTCCACCCCGTCTCGCTACTGACAAGATCCGACCACAAAAAACTGTCCTATGTGCGGTGAACTCATCTAATTTGTCGTGCTCGGGTTCTACTTCGTATACAGTGTCCCTCTCGCCTGAGTGCAACCTGCAGTGGTCCTTCCTGGTGGCTGACATCAGCGAGCCCATTGTGGGAATAGACTTCCTACGACACCACAAACTGTGGCCTGACCTCGTCAAAAACACAGTGTTCTACTATCCTAAGCAGAAACATATCCCGTGTGCCTTGCCGTGCGCGAATACTATCACAAAACAGGTCCGCCTGGCTAGGAAGTGTAACAACCCCTCCCCCGAGCTCCTGTCATGGACCAATAAGTGGCTCACGGAGCGTGTTGAGTCTACACGCCTGCGTCTGGAACAACTGGAGTTAGGTTTTCGCCTCAACGACTTAAGTAATGAGTTATCTTCAGCACGGCAGCGGCTTGCAGCAGACGACGCATTGGCGGCACACAAGGTTAGTCAGTGCAACTACAGTGTTCTCGTACCCGAGTGCATTTGTGACAGTATACCGCATAAACTGTGCAGTTTCCGCGCCCCCGCCAGCCCAAACCGTGTAAATCCGAGTGCTGATTCATCTCCTTCCTCGTTCAGGCAGCTAACTTCCACGGCGCAGGTTAACGTTTTTGACAGACTGCCACCAGCTGTTCATTCGCGCCCACTAGCGCCACCAAGCTCGACAGCGGCACCCTCGGTTACTAGTACACAGTGTACCAACCTTGTTTCGCGTAGCTCACTTGTTGGCAACTCCCAGCTAACCAACAGTTGGCACTCATACAAACTTTCGCCGTCCGCGCCACAACCCAGCCTAGCGGCCGCCGCGCACACTACGCCACAGGCAGACGCCTCTCGCGCAGCGCCGTGCGTTGCCGTGGTTACCAACGGAACCGCCCACAAACTTCGCTTGCTAGACGGACCGCCTATCTCTTGCCGCCCACGCCGTATCAAGCCAGAATTAATGAAAGTGGCTCGCGAACAAATAGACGAGCTCTTAACGGCTGGTGTGATTGAACCATCTGCCGGATGCTGGGCGTCGCCTATCCACTTCGTCACAAAAAGCGACGGCACCTGGCGTATGGTCGGCGACTATACTAAGTTGAACTCACGGACTATCATAGACAAGTACCCAGTTCCTAACGTCGCAGATTTTAACCATGCTCTGGCAGGCGCCAAGTATTTCTCAGTAGTGGACTGTAAGAGGGCGTATCACCAAATTCCGATGGCTCCCGAGGATATCGAGAAAACAGCTGTTACAACACTTTTCGGCCTTTTCCAGTACCGATTCATGCTCTTTGGCCTCCGCAACGCCGCACAAACTTGGCAGAGATTCATAAACGAGGTGTTGTTTCATTTGGATTTTTGTTTTGTGTACCTGGAATATATTCTAATCTTCAGTCCCACCTTGCAAAAGAACAAGGAACACTTGCAGATTGTTAAAGACACCCTTACCGCTGCTGGTGTTGAACTAAATAATAAGAAGCTCCAGTTGCACCAGACTTCGGTAAGATTCTTAGGCTACATAGTGTCAGCTAAGGGCCTCACTCCTCCCGAGGATAAAATCAAACCTGTTTTGGACTTGCCACGCCCTCACACATTCAAAGAACTACGCAGGTTCGTTGGAACAGTCAACTATTATAGGAAGCATTTGCCAGCCGCAGCTGAGGTTCAGGCTCCCCTAACAGACGCCCTTGCTGGCAAAAATACAACTGGTATCCGCCCAGTTCCCTGGACCCCCGCCATGGAACAAGCTTTTGACAAGCTGAAGCACCTACTAGCCAATGCAGTGACTGTTGCCCACCCACATCCGGACGCTACATTGTTCATAACTGCAGACGCCAGTGATACCGCAGTTGGCGCAGTCCTCAGCCAAACCGTCGGAGATACTACCTCCCCTTTGCAGTTCTTTTCTAAGAAGCTCAACGGCGCTCAAAAAAAGTACTCAGCCTTTGACAGGGAGCTCTTGGCCGTCTACGAGGCCGTTAAAAAATTTCGCGCCGAGGTCGAGGGCAGGGACTTCTACATATTAACAGACCATAAACCTTTGGTTGCTGCTGTAAAGAACCCTCCGGCCGACCCTCCGCCTAGACGCTTCCGTCATTTAGACTATATATTGCAATTTACCTCCGACATACGATACATCAAGGGTGCGGATAATGTGGTCGCAGATTTTTTGTCCCGTGTCGGTGCTGTCACAACCCTGATAGACCTATCTAACTTGGCTCAGCTGCAGACTGCCGATACGGATACCATGGACCTCATTTCCGATAGCAGCTCATCACTCAAACTAGTACGGTCCACCTTCCCAGGTGTCATAGGCGAGGTTTGGTGCGACGAGTCAACTGGTACACTGCGCCCCTCTGCAGAGGCAAGTGTTCGACAAATTACACAACCTAGCTCACCCGGGAGTGAGGGCCTCTACCAGGCTCGTTGCATAGCGCTTTGTCTGGCACGACATGCGGCGGGACTGCCAAGCATGGGCCCGTGTCTGCATTCCGTGCCAAAGGAATACAGTTTCACGGCACACATCGCCCCCACTAGGCAGCTTCACTGCTCCTCCCAGTCGTTTCCAGCACGTTCACATCGACTTGGTGGGCCCCCTCACCCCCTCTGAGGGTTACAGATACGTGCTATCTGTCATAGACAGAACCACCCGTTGGGTGGAAGCTGCCCCGCTAACTAATATTACATCTGAATCAGTGGCACGAACTTTCATAGACACTTGGCTTTCACGTTTCGGCTGCCCTGTTTACTTGACAACCGACCAAGGCCGTCAGTTTGAGTTGGCCTTGTTTTCAGAACTATGTAGACTGTGCGGCATCAAGAAGATTCATTCCACAGCGTACCACCCTCAAAGCAATGGCCTCGTGGAACGGTGGCATAGGACACTTAAGACGGCCCTACGTTGCCATGGCCCCCTTTGGACGGAAGCCCTGCCATTCGTCTTACTCGGTTTGCGGACCACCTTCAAAGAAGACCTTAAAGGCACAGTCGTGGAGTTTGTCTACGGTCAGTCCCTTACACTGCCAGGCGAACTTGTTGCTCCTACTCCAGTCGCCAAACCCTCTGAACTGCCGTCCCTAGTAGAACGGGTGAGGTTACACTGTAACAAGCTTCAACCCCCATCCCCTTCCAGCCACACTCCTCCGCACGTATATGTCCCCAAGGCGCTCGACACGTGCGACTTTGTGTTCCTTCGGGATGACACTGTAAGAGCCCCGTTACAGCCCCCTTACACAGGTCCGTTCAGAGTCATCAAACGAACGAGTAACACTATGGACATTGTAATTAAGGGCACAGTAACTACCGTCTCCCTCAACAGGGTTAAACCGGCTCACGTTGAATTTTCTCCTATCTCGCCTACCGGTGAAGAGACCACACCCTACGGCCGTCCTCGGCCCTCTTCCTCCGCTCATGATCCAAGTACACTAACGCCTGCACAAGCCCCGTCAATGAGCCCACACTCTTTCCGGGGTTTCTCACCCCCCGGCTCCCATAGCCCAGTCCCCGGCTCCCAGGACTCTAATATAACAGTCCCGTCTTCATGCGACAGCACACCGCGCCGCTCTTCTAACCGGTGTAGCACGCAGGCTCCCGCCGTGCCCACCCAGACCCTACCATCCCACGCCCACCACACAGGCACACCCCTCTCTACTCACAGCACTCCGCCTTCGCTGTGCCACGGTTTCCCCACCCCACCAGCTCAGCATACCTCACCATTAGCAGGCGCCACTTACGAGCTCTCTACCCACGTTCATCCTGATAACATTTGTGGATTGTCTGTTGTCGTTAGTGGTGATACTGTGTCAGTGCTGCTTGCGTGTGACGATTCGTGTGACCCGTTAGGTGGTGTGTCGCAACGTGTAGTGAAGCGTTTCAAAATCCCTCGAAGTGCTACGTGTGTAAACTACGTGCTTACGTTAGGCCGAGTGGAAAGGTGATCATCAGGTTCCCCGCCGACGACGCCCTTCCACACCAGCGCTCCCGCACCGGCCGACGACTTCGACCGCCGACGTCGCTTCACGACTTCGAAATCAACATCCCAGGATTTGCTCCACGTTCTCATCCCACACGGCCCGTGCCGTTAGATGCAGAGGAACTCATTGTAACCAACTTAGACTATAAACCCCCCCCCCCCCCCACCCTCGGGTATGTACTCCATACTGAAGGGGGGGGGGGTCTATGTGGCGTCGACACACGGATCGATACGCCAAAACATGATACGTGTATAGTATCTTCGATTGATGTTCTTTGTAGGTTGACTTCCGGGAATCAGTTCCCATCTGTACCCCGTGCTGTACAGTTGATTATGAATAAAGTATTGTGATAGGAAGCGAGAGACATGGTTATTACCTTCCCACCCTTGCGCCTTCCTCAAAATAATTTGAAAAAATCACCCAAAGGGATGTGGAAAAGGAAATATTGTCTGTAAAAAACAAAACCTCACATGGGTGGGATGAAATAACAACATCTGTAATCAAGTATGTGTACGATATTATTTCCCAACCACTGTCAACTATTATAAATCAATCTTTTGAATAGGGATGCTTTCTGGAGGTATTGAAATATGGTGAGATCAAACCTCTATTCAAGAAAGGATCGACAGAAGATATGGGGAAGTACCACCCTATCTCTCTCTTGCCAGGCTTCTCTAAAGTGTTTGAAAATATTGCAGCAAAACAAATTAATAACTTTCTTACTGTAAATGATATAATTTTTAAGAACCAGTTCGGATAATATGCTCCATGTTAGATAAAGGTAGAAAGGTCACAGGTATATTCTGTGATCTGACTAAAGCTTTTGATTCAGTGAACCATGCATTACTCCTCCACAAATTACAGATGTATGGAATCAGAGACAATGCTTTAAAATGGTTTAGCTCTTACCTGCCAGGCAGGAAACAAAGAGTAATTTTAATTTCAAATGGAACCAATTATTCATCAGACTGGAAAACAGTTCCACAAGGAGCCCCACAAGGTTCGATATTGGGTCCCTATCTGTTTCTTTTTTACGTAAATGACCTACCCTTTGCTATTGATGTTCATTCAGTCTTATTTGCTGATGATACATCAGTTCTAATTGAAAATGAGGTATCTGAAACTATTTCAGAAAAAGCCAAAAATACTTTAGAAAAACTTGAATCTTGGTTCTATCAAAATGGACTAAAACTAAATGTAACTAAAACCAAAATGATGCAATTTGAAGCTAAATCAGTAGAAAGGAGTGAAATAAAGATAACTTGCAATGATCAGGATATCACAGAAGCAAACCACGTGAAGTTCTTAGGCCTAAATCTTGACAAAAATTTAAATTGGAAGGTACACATAGATTACTTAGCAAATAAACAGAACAACTTAGCATTTGCAATGTGTATTTTGTCAGGCGCCACAAACATGGACATCAGAAACATAGTTTATCACTGCTACTTTAAGTCAGTTATTCGTTATGGCATAATATTCTGGGGAAATTCAGCAAATGTCACTAGGATCCTAGTATTACAAAAGAAAGTAATTAGAAATGTGTGTTGCAAAAAAACGGGAATCCTGTCGACCACTGTTAAAAAATTTAAAAATCCCCTCACTATACATATATGAGATGGTGGTGTTCCTATACAAAAATCAACATACACTAGACACTTTCCGTTTTGACCACAACTACAGCACTCGCCACAGAGATAACTTCAAACTTCCAACACATCATTTAAAACTTTATGCCCAAACCCCAGAGTATATGGGGTTAAAAATTTTCAATAAAATAAAAGGCAGTAATATATTTAAAATGGAGATTGGTTCACTGAAAAGATTGCTCTTTACTCTTCTGGTGGAAAAGTGTTATTATTCTGTCGATGAATTCATTGAGGACAGCTTCACAATCTGAACACAGGGATTGTATTACATGTATTATTTTATGTCCATGTGTAGCTGTAACTTAGAAATGTAAAATATAATGTAAACTTTTATATTTTTCTTAAAAAATTGAAAAATGTTTCTTTTGTAAACCTTGGCATGTCTGCAGTACATCAAATCAAATGATTTGAAATTTGTATAAACCACATATCACATTAGTTCACTGACACCAAGAATAAAGCAGCTGAACTGATTAGTACAAAAATATGGAGCCCTGCCTACCGGGGTTTCATTTGGTAAAACAAGTACGGAACACAAATGATTTTCACAAACTATGTGAGAGATTGTTTTCAGCCTAAACTCTCCCTTTCGAGTCAGATCACCTGATGACACATTTGCTATCACAGAAATAATTCTTGGCTATGTTGAGATATTGGAAGGTGATTGGAAGTATTGCACATTACTCGGCTATGGCGACGAATATGCTACTATTATTGGTGACATGATACAAAAGCCATCTGCTGCTGACAAAATTGATATGGCGAAAGCTACCTTGCTTGAGCAAATAGCTAGGTTCCCAGAATAGCAGATATTGTGACTGGTACACACAGAAAACCTGTGCAACAGCATGGCTTCACAGTTTCGGAGACTTGAAAACTGATAGTTGTGAAAAACATGTCAGATAGTTCACTTTGGGTAAGTAAGACGACAGCATATTCAATCAGTGATGATTTCATATGAAAATGACACATGGGAAATCAAATTACAAAGAGGGAATAGAATTTTTGCAATTCTGCAACAAAAGCAATACTGTTATGGAAGGGACAACAATGGTAGCACTAGTCCCCATCCGACCTGCTGCAGTAACAAGTTGCTGAATGGAGCTGAGCACTCATGGAAGTATATGTCAATGATGTCACAGGTAAAACAAGGCCACAACAACAAGTGGTAGTACTTGACACAGTCTCACAAATGTCAGGTGCAGCCTACCAATAGGTACTGTGGGCCGTGGCACACCAGTAGAGATGGGTTGGCCAAATAAGTTTAGGACGACCTAAGGAGGACAGCTGCAGTTTCTATGTCATGGACAAGAGATCAAACCAGCATCTTCTTATTGACAACAGTTCAGAGGCAAACACCATCCCCAAAGAAGCATCTCAAGCAGAGATTTTGGATACCATACTCCAGTTGCACACTGAAAGTGACACAAACATCAGACTGTATGAACTGTTGCACTCACAGTGGACCTTAGACTGCACGCAGTTTTCACCTTGCATTTCAAAATTGTGGACGTAAATCAGTTGCTACTGGGTGCAGATGGCAAACTTAGGCACACCGACAGGAAATTCGTTGGTACGAATCATTGGCAGACTGCCTACACACACATTCAAATAACAGTGCATGTGCTACTGTTCCCAGTGTTATCGGTGTTTTCAGTGTTACAAGTGTTTCTTAGGATAACGAGGACCATTAAACATGATATGGTACACAAGTTAAATACTATACAAGACAAGACTAGAAGAAGTCTTGCTGGCTAGCTATGGACAGGTCATGAGCCACCAAGGCCATTACAAATGAATTAGTACAAGCAGAAATAGTTCACCTGTGGTCAACCCCATATATTTAGTGCAAAGAAAATGGGAGTTCATACTGCCTATGTTGGAATTACTGAGCTCTTAATTCCCAAAATGTACCCAATCAGCTCATTATACCGAATGCACAAGATTTTGCGTATGTTACCAGGATCCTCCATATTCAGTGTTTCTGACTGGCAGAAAGCATATTTGCAAAGTCCTGCGGCCTATGAAGACGCATGACAACCCCTGATAATTACACCGTTTGGGCTATACAAGTTTCTTTTTGTGCCCTATCGATTAAAAAATGCCACACATACTTGTTGATATTTTGTAGATAAAGTCCTTCATAATTACCCATTTTCTTTTTCTTATCTAGACAAAATCCTAGTATTTTTTAGGTCTCTCTAAGAGCAAAAGGACCAGGTACACCTAATTTTCGAAGTCTTGCAACAATTTTTAATAGTGTGGAAGGGGAAAAATGTCAATTTCATAAATCTTTCTAGGGAACTTTGAGACAAAGAAGGGGATTAGACCGACACACCTACAAAATGGACATTATCTGACACGTGCCTACACCAAAGAACTTCCATGATTTAAGATGCTTCATTGGTACAATCAGTTTCTATTGTTGACACATACCTCAGACTACAGGAATACAAGTGTCATTAACCGACACATTTCGCTGTCAAAGTGCTCATGGCAAACAAACTGTCACGAACCAGTAAAATGCGACATGCATTTGAATGAATAAAAGGTAGTTTACATCAAGCCATAACATGGCGCATCCGGTGTAATCAGTGCCTTTGTCAGTTACCACTGATGCTAGCAAAACTACTGTAGGTGCAGTCCTACAGCAAACAGTCATTGGTCAGTAACAGCTGATATAGTTTTTCTCTCAATAGCTCATGGCACTGCAATATAAGTAGTCAGCTTATGCAAGAACCGTTAGCACTTTATGAGGTGATCAGGTATTTCTGAGAAGACATTGAAAGCAGACAAGTAACAATTATTACGTTCCATTCCCATTAGTGCACTTTCTTAATCCAGGCAAGGACTGTACCTCATGCCAATTCTGCCACCTTGACTTTATTGGCCAGTTCACTGTGGATGTACAGTATCTTCAGAGTGGGAACAACACCTCATCTGATTTTATTTCATTGCTTAATGCAGCAACAATCAGCATCAGTTAAGAAGAGCTCACTACAATGCAACAGATAGGCCTGCAAATCAAGGAATTACTACGAGAGGTGGCGCAGTGGTTAGCACACTGGACTCGTATTCGGGAGGACGACGGTTCAATCCTGTCTCCAGCTATCCTGATTTAGGTTTTCCTTGATTTCCCTAAATCATTTCAAGCAAATGCCGGGATGGTTCCTTTGAAAGGGCACGGCCGATATCCTTCCCAATCCTTCCCTAACCCGAGCTTGCGCTCCGTCTCTAATGACCTCGTTGTTGACGGGACGTTAAACACTAACCACCACCACCCTACTGCGAGAGGTGGCTGCAGGACTTATGTTAGAGCGGTTATGATCCACAGAACAGCTACTCAGTTATGGTGTGACATCTTCCAAAATCGGTAATGTCTAGTAGTCCCACAAAAATTTCGTACAACCATTTCAACAATCTGCATAACATGGGTCACCCAGGTGTATGACCAATTAAAAAATTAATAATGGGACATTTTGTCTGGCCAAAGTGAAGATAGGCTTCAAGCTGAGCACCCAAGTGTGCATCAACTGTCAATGGAGTAAAGTAGGCTGCCAAGTGTACTGCAGGCACAGCAAATATCAAATACTTAAAGAGTGATTGCAACATGTCTGTCTTGATCTTTTGAGGCCTCTGACTGAATCAGAAAGTTATCATTACATACTCCTGGCAACATATCTGTGGTGCCTCTGGCATAAAGTGCCATATCTTTGAACTCAGCATCTTTGTACTACCTGTTGTTCTACGCTCCCTCGATGTGCAACTTTTGTACTGCCATGTTGTCCTTGCTTACTTCGGTGCTAAATAAATGTATAAACGACATCTAAAGATTGTTATTACTCCAGAATGAGATTTTCACTCTGCAGCGGAGTGTGCGCTGATATGAAACTTCCTGGCAGATTAAAACTGTGTGCCCGACCGAGACTCGAACTCGGGACCTTTGCCTTTTGCGGGCAAGTGCTCTACCAACTGAGCTACCGAAGCACGACTCACGACTGGTACTCACAGCTTTACTTCTGCCAGTATCCGTCTCCTACCTTCCAAACTTTACAGAAGCTCTTCTGCGAAACATGCAGAACTAGCACTCCTGAAAGAAAGGATACTGTGGAGACAAGGCTGTGGCTAAGCCGTTCTGCCCATGCCGGTCACTGGATCAGCCTCCCCCCTCCCCCCATCACTCCGTGGTTACACCATGATCCATGATCACCTTGTGCCCACTTTTGTAACAGCACTGGCCGTTCTGCCCATGCCGGTTACTGGATCAGCAACCCCCCTCTCGCCCCCCCCCCCCCCCTGTAGATGCCCTGCGACCGCCTTCTGCCCACTGTTGTTGCAACGGCACCGGCCTTTGCATCTTCGCTGTGTTCGTCATTGGGCCTGCAATTTGGCCACCTCCCCATGCAGACAAGCGACATACCATCCACCGCTACTGCACTCCCAGTGTCGGGGGGCTTCCTGCCCCACACACAGATCTTCGCCTGCCAGTGCTGCATCAACATGTGCTACTTGGCAGGTTTACTAAGCTGCCTGCTTTGCAAAAGGACAACTATAAGGCATGGTGGATCACCTACTGGATATCCCCGGGATTCTGGACACCGCCGCACATTTTGTCTGCCATGTGAGTCACCTCCACAGTCATCCAGACCTCATCAGTGATCTGCTGCTCTCTCCGCCTGCCTCGACCAAGGATTTTACGGTGAAAACATTGCTCATCGAGCGCCTTTCTCGCCCACCACCAGAGGCTATCCACCACATTATTCACGACGAGCACCTTGCCGGCCGCACACCCTCACAGCTTCGGTGGTGCCTTCGTGCATTAATTGATGATTAAGCATTACCTGATGATGCACTTTGGACCTTGTGGATGGTCAAACTGCCTTCAGACCTACAAGTTCATCTGCTATCTCATGTTGCCGACCCTCTCTAGTTTCGCCTACGCATCGCCGACCAAGCCTACACTATCATTTGTCACCAATGCTGCCACGGACGACATCTCCATCACCATCAGTTGACATGCCTGCACCATTGGTTCTGTGCTTTGCTGGCTGAGGCCAGCATGCTTGCCTCAGCACCTCAGCAGCCTGTCAGGAGCTGCCACCTAGCGGCCTACAGGAGGTACTGCCTGCAGCCTCCCAACAGCAGCCGACCCTGCCCGAGCAGCAGCCCAAGTGGCCACAAGCAACGATTCAGCCAGCTGCGGCCTCCTCCCACTCCTCACCGTCTCACTTTCAAGCGTATAAACTATGCTGGTACCATGCTACTTATGGGGATGCCGCACATAACTGTCGCGTGCCTTGTGCCTACCCAAATGATTCCGGTGGGCACGTTTAGGCACCACGTCCTGACATGATCCTTCATGGTGCCTACCATTCACTCCAGCGGTGTGACGTCTCTACATCACTGACTTGTCATTGGGCACTTGCTTTCTCATCAACACTGGCGCCGTCGTCAGCATTATTGTGGCCAAGAATGTGGGCAAGATGCTTTCCCCAGCTAACCTCACTTTTATTGCTGATTATCATTCCCCTGTTGTGGTCCTGGGCTCCATCAAGATGTCTCTTTGCCTATCACCAGTCGCCACCTCCCTTTGGACTTTCCATGTCGCTGACATGGATGAACCTGTGATCAGGTTGGACTTTCTACACCATTATGAACTTTCACCAGACCTGCAGGCTGCCGCGCTCTGCCATGCATCTAGTTCTACTGTTCCGTGCTCGACTGCGCTCTCCACATCCCTCACTATGCTTTCCTCATCCACATCTTTGCTCAAGTGTATTACTGAATGGCTCTCTGATTTGTCAGATGTATGCTCACAAATCGTATGTTAGAAACCTAGGCATCTTAAATGCTTCCAAACTTCTACGTGCAAAAGAAACCGTTCACGATTTGTTGGTTTCAGGCATGCTCTGAGCATCCAACAGCAAATGGTCTTCACCTATCTACCTTGTCCATAAGATGGACGGCTCCTTACGCATGTGCGGGGACTACAGATCTGTTAATGCTTGGACAATTATCATTAACTATCCCATTCCTCATATCCATGATTTCACGCAATTACTACATGGCTCCAAGTTCTTTTCTGTCTTAGATTGTTTGAAGGCATATCACCAAATCCTATGCACATGCCGGATATTCCGAAGATGGCCTATTTGAATACTGTTACATGCCTTAGGCTTGAAAAATACTGCACAGACATGGTAGCGGTTCATTGATTCCATTTTGCTACCTCTGCTTTTTTGCTTTTGCTTATTTGGATGACATTCTGATTTTTTCCTTCTCTGCTGAGGAGCACCAGGTTCACCTCAGTGCTGTCCGTTCGGTCATCATGGCCAATGGTATGGTGATCAACCACAATAAATCTCAACTTTATTCTACATCAGATACATTACTAGGCCATACTGTCTCGGCGAATGGCCTCCAACCAATGGATTCTCATGCCGAAACCTTTCTCGCCCTGCCTCTTCATGAAGATTATGCTCAACTCTTTAGTTTTCTCGATAGGGTAAACTTTTACTGACGCCATATCCCTCAGGTTGCCTCTGTCCAATCGGCCCTCACAGACGCCCTCTCCAGCAGAAATACCATGGGGAAACAGAAGTTGGACTGGATCAAACCCATGCATTTGATAATCTCAAAATTCTCCTCGCCAAAGATGTCACACTCGCCCATCCCGATCCTGAGGCCCTGGTTTCTATTACAACTGATGATAGTGACTCAGCTGTGGGCATTGTTTTACAACAGCACACTGTCAACTCCACCCAGCCACTCCCCTCCATTTTGAAGAAACTTAGAGCCAGTGTAAATTGTCGGTTTTCATCCGTGAACTTCTTGTGGTTTATGGGGCAATCAAACACCTCTAGAGTGACCTCGAGGGGCAACTTCCACGATATACTCAGATCACAAGCTTCTTCTGGATGCAATACACTAACTGGCTGAGGACCTTCTACTGAGATGTTTCCACCATATGGACTATATTTGTCAACATTCCTTGGACGCTTGTTACATCTGCGGCATGGGGAATGTTGTAGCTGACTATGTATCTTGTATCTTGGCACTTACCACACCATTGAACTCAGATGACCTCGCCTGACTCCAGACCGAATACAGTGATACACAGCGATTCGTTTCAGACAGTGAGTCATTGTTTGCTATCCAACCTCTAGTCTGCACAGGTCGACGACCCCTGTCCTTTGTGATGTTTCTATGGTCACTCGTTGCCCCTTGGTATCGCCCACTCTTTGGCACCGAATCTTCAGTGCTTTACACAACTTGGCCCACCCCGGAACGCAAGCCACGATGAGGCTAGTCACTGAATGCCCATGTGGCCTGGCATGCTGCACAACTGCCACACTTGGACTCGCGCGTGTGTCCCATACCAAAGTAGTAAAGTCGGCAGCCTCCACTAGGCAAGTTCAGTATCCCAAGGGGTTGCCTTCAACATGTTCACATTGACGTGGTTGGGCCACTCCCCCCTTATGAGGGGTACAAATACATATTATCTATGATTGACCACAATACTCATTGGGTCGAGGCGGTCCCTCTCGTCAACATAACAGCAGAGACCATCGCTTGCTCTTTCATATCTGCATGGGTCGCGAGCTTCGCCGCCCTTTTTCCCTCACTACTTATCAGGGACGACAGTTCAGATCCACACTTTTTGCTCAACTGTGCGAGCTGTGCCGTGTAGCCAGATTCCACACCACAGCCTATCACCTGCATGTGAACGGCCTGGTCGAACGGTGGCACCGAACTCTCAAAGCTGCGCTCATGTGCCACGGTGGGTTATGGTCCAAGGCCCTTCCTTGGGTCTTACTCAGCATCTGTTCTGTCCATAACGAAGGCCTGAATGCATCACTGGCAGAGATTCTATACAGAGAATGCTGCCTCCTTTCAGCAAAGTTTGTGGAGGACGCACCACCGGCTGCCGCCATCGGTCTTCTGGCCCTTGTGGAATGGGTACATGTGCACATCGCTTGACTATGCACCCCCCTGCCGCACCCTCATTCCACGCCAGTGGTGTTCGTCCACAAGGACCTTGCATGTGAATTCGTGATGCTGCGCAATGACTCCGTGTGAGCGACCTTGCAACCACCTCATTCGTGCCTGCACCACGGTGTGAAATGCTCATAATTCATCTAACTGGACAATCTCAAACAGTTTCTGTTAACCACTTAAAGCTGGCATGGTCCCTCCCCGATGTGCTTTCCGACGCTTCCAATCTGCCTGCCGTCACTGCCGCTCTGCCTCCCCATGCTGCAGACGCTTCCGAGTGACATTCCACCGCTTACGCAGCTGTTCGACACACGAGACTCTGGCAGCACGGGTTCCAATGCGCTCACTTCTCACACTGGACGCCGTCTTCAACTGCTGCACTGGCACGACGATTACGAGTTCTGGTCAGGAAGCTTCCCTCTAAAGTGTGTTATTACTGCCCTACGATACATGATAACCACATATTGTATAGCATGCTGAGTAGAAGCCACTAGCTGATATTCCACCAGAAACAATGGCAAATGTGTTACTGTAAACCAGGTTTATCCCATTTTGGCTGCCCTGTGCCTATTACAATAGACCAAGACTGCCAGTTCTAGTCTCTCCTGTTTTCAGAATCATGCAGCCTTTGCAGTGTCCAGTGCTTCTACAGGTACATCAACATCTCAACTCTGCAAATTGCCATGAGGTGCACTGCAAAATGTACATCCCATTGTAACAGTTATTAGGGTTTCTTTCTGTTCCATTCATGTATGGCACACAGGGAGCATGATTGTTTGAATACCTCTGTGTGTGCAGTAATTATTCTAATCTTATCCTCATGATCCCCATGTGAGCAATACGTAGGGGTATTAGTATATTCCTACAGTCATCATTTAAAGCTAGTTCTTGAAAATTTCTCTGCATAGTTTATGACTATCTCCACGAGTATGCCAGTTCAGTATCTCTGTGAAGCTCTCCCGTGGATTAAGCAAACCTGCGACCATTCATGCTGTCCTTCTTTGTATATGTTCAAAATCCTCTGTTAGTCCTATCTGGTGCATGTCCCACACACCTAAGCAACATTCTAGAACTGGTGAGTTGTAAGCAATCTCCTTTATAGACTGATTGCACTTCCCCAATATCATACCAATAAACTGAAGTCTGCAACTATGTGATCATTTGATTTTCTGTCCCTACAAAATCTTGAGTCCAACAGTGATTTATGATACTGTAGTCATAGGATACTATTTCTTTTTATTTTGTTAAGTGCAAAATTTTATATTTCTGAGCATGTAGAGCAAGTTGCTAGACTTTGCACCACGCTGAAATCTTATCAAGATCTGACTGAATATTTGTGCAGCTTCTTTCAGAATAGTTCATTTTGGACAATGTCATCATCTGCAAAAAAGCCTGATTTAACTATTAATATTGCCTACAAGGTAATCGATACACAACATGAACAGCAAGGGTCCCAACACGCTTTCCTGGGCACACCCAAAGTTACCTTCACATCTGACAATAACTCTCCACCCACGATAACATGCTGTGTCCTCCCTAACAAAAAGTCCTCAATCCAGTTACAAACATCACTTTATACCCCATACAATCGCACTTTTCACAATAAGCATAGGTGTGTTACTAAGTCCAAATCCTTTTCAGAAATCAAGAAACACTGCATCTACTTGATTGCCTCGATCCAAAGCTTTCAGTATTTCTTGTGAGAAAATCGTGAGCTGGGTTTCACATGATCCATGTTTTCAAAATCTGTGCTGGTTGGCATTGAGGTCCTTCTGCTCAAGATACCTCAGTATGTCTGAGCTCAGAATATGTGCTAAGATATACAACAAATCAATGTCAGGGATATTGGATAGTAGTTTTTTGGATCACTTCTACTACCCTTCTTGTAGATGGGTGTGACGTGTGCATTTTTCCAAGAACCGAGCATGGGTTTTTGTTTGAAGTTTCTACAATAGATTACAGTTAGAAGAGGAGCTAACTCAGCCACAAATTCAGTACAGAATCTGATGGATTCCATCGGGGCCAGGAGCTTTGTTCAGTTTTAACAAATGGCTTTAGAATGAAGCTTACTACCCACAGAGCAATTGTAGTGATGGAACCTTTCCCTCAAGGCAGCAATTATGCACCACAAGGAGCAGTACACAAAAGCCTTGCCTTGGGTGCTCCTAGGTATTAGAACAGCTTTCAAGGACAGCTTACAAGCACTGTTAGTAGGAATCTTATATAGTGGATGCCTCAACCTTCCGGCAGGGATTTCTCTCTCCTGCACCGTTACTGACTACTACTTATTTAGTTGTTTTAATCCAGTAAATTAAACAGCACAATCCACTTACAAGGAGGTCAAAATGTTTCTAGCCTAACAAATAAAGAATGATAGAAATTTCTTAATACCAATTTATTTTTCAATATAATACTTGTGTACACTAATACACTTGCGGACACACTCAGATATCTTCTGCAAACCATTCAAATAAAAGGTCTTTGATTTTGAGACCAACCAAGCATTCACAGCATCAACCATTGAATCATCATCCTGTAAGGTGGTCTTTTAGGTTTGGGAAAAGAAAAAAGACTGATGGGGCCAAATCCAGAGAATATGGCATATGATATAAAAATTTGAACCCGCAGTCATGCAGTTTTTCCAGTGTTGTAAGGGCTTTGTGAACTGGTGCATTGTCCTGATGCAAAAGAACTCTGTGCAACAATTTTCTGTGCCTTTTTTCATTATCTCTTCTCTCAAATGATGCAGGAGGGTGCAATAGTATGGCGCATTGATAATTATGCTCTTTTGCAGGTAATCCACCATAATTACCCCATCTGCATCCCAGAAGACTGGTGCCATCACCTTACCGGCTGATTTTTGCACCTGAAAGTTTTTTGGAGTAGGGGATGAAGGATGTTTTCATTGTTGTGACTTGTTTTGTCTCAGTATCAAAGTGGTGAACCCACTTTTTGCCCATTGTCACATACCTGCAAGAAACCTGTCTTCCTGCGCTTCAAATTAGTGGACGACTTCTTCACAACACTGCACACACTCCTGTCTCTGATCTGCATTCAAGTCTTTTGGGACCCACTGAGATGAAGTTTTCTGCATTCCCAAAATATCCACAACACTGTCATGAGCACACTCATGGGAGATTCCAAATTTGGTTTCAATGTACTGCAATGCTGTTCGACGATCCTGCAAAATTGTATCGTGATTTGCAGTCACTGTTTCACCGGTGACAATGGTGGCTGGCATTCCTTTCCTTGGGGCATCTTCCACACTTGTTCTTCCACGTTTGAAGTCCGACACTGTCCTTAATGTGTATTCCACATGTCCTCTGCAATTGCCTTGGGAGTCATTCCCTTCAAATAAAGATATTCAATCACAGCACAGTTCTCGATTCTCTTCATATTAGCCATTTTGCTTACACTATGCTATACAACATATCCAAGTGGCAAAACTAACGAAGATGGAGCCGTGAAATTTGACTTGCATACCCAAAGAGTCACCATAAAAGTAGGCGGTGGTGTTTGTGCGAGACATTAAGGTAACTATCTCGGGCGAGAAACTTTTTGACCATCCCTCGTATATGTAATCAGCTTCTGCAACAACATGGTGAACATGTCTTCGTAAACAAAGCAGACTGAGAATACATTATGCTCCAGGATTACACAGTCCACAGTTCTACAAGCTTCTTAGATAGGACCAGATTCAACCCTCAAGTGAGGAGAGCGTACCTTTTACATTGTGCTACGTGGGAAGCCTTCCACAGTCTTCTTATATTGATTAAAACCCACCTGGTTCCTGCAGAATATGTCAAAGAGCAATATGGAAAATACAGTACTGGCTGACCAATAGTTTCAAGGGATAGAAGAAACACTACAACCCAACGTCAGCCACTTATACCAGAGGAGATCAAAGTTCTACGGCTTCAGAGATTGATTGACACAGACCACAACTGGCATTCACATTATGAGTAGGACCATAGGGCTCGTCACAACTTCTGTCAAGTTGTACTACTGAACTAAAACTGTCTGAACAGCCCTCGGAAGGCCCAACGGTACCGACCCAACTGCCATGTCATCCTCAGATGATAGGCATCACTGGGTGTTGATATGGGGGCTTGTGGTCAGCACACCACTCTTCCGGCTGTTGTCAGTTTTTGTGACTGGAGCTCTGCTTCCCAACCAAGTAGCTCCTCAATTAGCCTCACAAGGCCAAAAGGCACCCCCACTTGCCAACGGCACTCAGCAGACCTGGAAGGTGACTCATCCAAGTGTTAGATAACCCAACAGTGCTTAACTTCGATGATCAGGCAGGAACTGGTGTTACCACTGCAGCAAGGCCATTGGCATCAGTTGGACTAGTCGGGCACCAAATACCCTCTTACCTGCAAGAAATGACCAAGCTGCTGTTCTGCAAAAGTAGCCAGCCACAAAAATAACTGGCCAGAAGAGAACATGGAAGAAATGACCCAGTTCTCTGCTTTGAAGCCTACCACAGCATGGTCACACTCTGGCAACTGAGTGAACAGGAAGCGGAAGCTCTAATGCCACAGCCAGATTTTCCTATTGGTGCTCTGCACTGGAGAGGAAGAAACTCTGTGTAGACTTTGCCCTCCAAGCAATGGCTTATTGTGTTAAAATCAGTGTGTAATTATCTTTGTCAGACACTCTTTGAGTTTCTTGATGTCTTCGGGGGTTTGCATGAGAGTTCAGTTTCTTCTTAGCTGTTTGATAGTGCAGATGCCTTGTACATCTACTCCACAATTCTATAAATAAATACTGTTAATATTTTACCTGCAACCAGTGCAAGTGTCTTTCCTGCTACCTACCTAGAATCCACAAATGCCTGTGTACATTACATCTGCAACACCCATTTATTTGACCACATCAGTACCTTGTACAACCAATTAGGTTCTTTGTGGACAGACACGTTACGTGATTACCATACACTATATCTAATATATCGTCATCACTGATGATGGATTTAGGGCTCTGAGTGCCTTTCTGAAAATTGCTCAGTCCTCACATCGTTTGGACTCTGTAGATCGACTGCTTCCTTCTTGCACTATGTTCAGCTGTGGTTCACCCATTCCTACTAACATTGTCAAATAGTGGCATTGTTCCTGTTCAAATGTATAGTGATTCATTCATTACTCTAACCCACTTCTTTTACTCCAACTACTAGTCCTCTTTCAAATGCTGACATTTGCTTATATTGTACAAACACATCTGTGAGGCATAGTTACTGCCCAACCGAGTACACAGAATGAAATTCACAAGGACTTTATGCCTTGGTATAAACATCTCCATTTACTCTCCATGCCAGCTGCACAGTGAAACTGCACTACAGCATCATACATTCAAATGTGTGCCACCAAACTTTACAATTTTGCACTGTCTGTAAATACCTGTGAATATCAATTTCTGACCCATTTGCATAACTTCTTCACAATGTCTGTTTTTTGGTCTTAGAGCATATTTGGAAACAATGACTTATGAAAATAAATAAAAAAATCACATTGCATGTACTTAATAGTTTATTTGTAAGATTTTATTTAAACTTTACTATACAATTCCTCATATAAATCTGCTTGTCCCTTACCCTTGTTTTACAGCCACGGTCTTAGTACACGCTATCTCCTGTTCCAGTCAGAATGCGGGGAAATACCAGATTGTGAGGGGTACATGGTGAGCTAAGGTTTCTTTTTAGGCATAGAGTGCAGTAACCAAATAAAAGAATTTACATGAAAAGTCCCTAAGAAACAGAGGAAAGTTCTCAGGATTGAGGAAGTTTGAGAAGATTGATAGGGAAGAATTCAAACTGCACGAATGAGTATTGTTCAGCACTCAAGGGTTTGGGATCCATCTATGGAATTTATGTACTCTAGGCAAATGTATGGTTTATTTAATCAGATATGTTCACATTGGGTTTGGGCATCATGGTGCACATAAATGTTCTAACCATTTGAAAAAAATGATGTTATTTTAAAGGGATGTGCAAGAACGTTCGAAATATTAACTCAACATGTGAGCTATGATGCAAAGCAAAGTGGATAACTTACAAAATTGAGTACCCACATTATTTAATTTTGCCAAAAGAGTTGTGGTGCTAAGTAGCAATGATTTGTATGAACTGTTATCACAAGGACAATGAGTACAGAACATTCTGGTTGTATTGGAGGTCTGTTCAAAACTTACATTACTATAGCTGATAGATAAGAGCTACAGGAAAAACAACCATGTGAATCGTGAGAAATGAATATTTTACCAAAACAGTACTGGAGAAGCACCTAAAGAAGTTATTGGGTAAGAAGCAAAAGGAGAACAGGTTCCGAGGGAAATTAATTGACCAAGTAAAGAGAAAACATACACAAGTGCTATCACTGAGATTTTTTAACAACAATTTAAAACGAGAAGCACAGGGTTTCAAACGAGAGGAAAATCAGGTGTCAGAAGTATCAAATTTCAAAGTAAGAGACGAAGTTTATATCACATAAATAAATTGGCAAACAAATATTTTTTTTTTCCCCCCCTTCATTTGTGTGAAGGGCCTTATGAAGTCATGTAGGTGAAGCAAACACATACCTTTGTGCTGAAAGACCCAATGTCTGGGAAGACTGTAGGCTTGCACAACATATGGAATTTGCTAAAAGGTGTACTAGGACCAGAAATTAACGTAACAACACAACTTCATCCACTAATGGTTTGAAGCAAGCTTTTTGCAATAGGAAGTGTGTGAAAGAGAGGAGTTAAACTCTGGGGGAAATTTATGGACAGGTGAGATCAATCACCCATTTGTTATTGGGAGAAGTTAACAGGATGAAAACTGTTGATTTTGGATTCAGGAAGTTTGTTGGTATAATTCAGAATGTGCTAAGGGCAAAAATTAGAATCAGAAGAGTCAAACTTTCCCAGTAGCTGGAGTATATATTAAGGATATTACTGGAAAAACGAAGTTAAGGAAAAAAAAGGTAGCATTGGTGGAGAATTCTATTTAAAAAATATGAGAGTTATGTAATCAGTGTTAGTTGTTGTTAATGTGAAGGTGGGAATGGAATGACTAGTAAAAAAATTTTTACATACCTGAAGAAAGCTTAAGAAGTAAGTATTAAGGAAAGAAGAGGGGTGTCTTTCTAGAATATATGAAGACAGATGCTGCTATAAAGTGGAAGAAGGAACTTAGATGCAGAATATGCAGAATGTGTGTGTGTGTGTGTGTGTGTGTGTGTGTGTGTGTGTGTGTGAACAACAGTATTTCACAGCACATTGTTTACTTTTACTACTGAGTTGCTTATTATTTAGCATCAGTACTGGACTGTTTATCTTTTGTGTGTTTTACAGTATGAATGGACCTCTCAACTAGACGAGACTTTCAAATACTAATTGTTACCTGTTGATGTGAACTTTGTTAACAGAGGAAGGTTCACTAATGATCAAAAGAATTCATGCTTTTTCCTTTGACATGTGGACTAGCTCAAAAGAGATAGTGGCTGATGAAAGTGTCAACTAAATTATTAACAATGCTGCAAAATTGCTTGCATATTTTCTGGTTCACTTAGTTAAATTATATACTTTAGGCAAAAACAATGTTTAACTTGTGTACCAGATCGATTAGCAAAGAGAACAGATATTAAAGAACAATTTTAAATGTAATAAATGACCTTCCTGATGCTTTTTACCTGTATTTAAATGTGGTATTTTGCATGAAAAAGTTAGCGGACATGAAACAAAGCGAATTTTTTACCTTTTAGACATGGGTGTAATATGTAGATGATTGTCTCAGGTAATATAATAGCTAATGGAATTACATAACTTCAAGAGCACTGAAGAAAATCTGAGTTTGTGGAGGCAATGTGTAATGCAGGAGACAAAATAAAAATCTTCAGGAAATTGTATATGTATATTTTCTGAAATCTACAGACTGCAGTTAGGTACACTATAAAGACAGCATGCAAATTTAAAAAAAGCAAAAAACACTTTCTCCTGGTATCTTGATCTTAGCTTTACCGAACCTTGCTGAAAGCAAACCCATGTTATTTACTTTTGGGTACAGGTTGTTGGTCAGGCGACAGTTCTTTTAGATATTTACTAAGTACAGTACTTTTTCACCCCATGGACAATGTGGGCATGATATTACAACCTTATTCCACATTTTGTGTACTTAGCCCCTCCCACCACCACACACATTTTTCCTCTTGTTATGACTACAGTAACATGATACTAACTTGTATCCATCTGGGCACACCTGTTCAGTTTCTGTGACTTTCAGATGAACTACATTTAGATGTTTCAGTGCCTTGTACTGATATGAGAAACTCTTTTTCTCTTATTGAATAAATTTCTTATGTTTTGATGGAAAAGTCCAAGTGTATTATGATGTTGAACCTTTGTAATGTCCAAGCTGCCATCTGTTATTACAACTGCCTCTGTAGTTATTTAACAAATCTGTCTTTAGGAAAAATTTATCCTAAAAGAAGGCCTAATGAAAATATTGGAAATCACAGGGATTGGACAGTGTTCTGACCATAAAAAACGCTTCTGGAAATGAGCCATGCAAGTTATCTATCATAGGAAACATTCATATGTTGTGTGTGGTGCAACCATCTGAGGGGGCAACACATTAGTCACCTCCATATGTGATCATCCCAATCTAACAAGTGACTCACAAAAAACAGTGCATTTATGCATTCAATAGAGGACTTCACCCATGGTGCATCATATCGCTCAGAATGAAACACTTTTCACATTCTTGTAATGAACATTCTCTTATCATAAACCCCATTTGTCAGTGTGTACAATTCTCTGGTTTTCTGGCCACTTGCAAATGGTCTTCCTCAAAACGCCCCCAAACTGGCAATTGGACAAGGCTAATCTTCAGTGATTTGGTTGGTAAGCACTGGAACATCATCTGCACATCCTGGATCTTTCACTGTGAGATTCTCACAAGTGTGGATGTCAGTTTCAATCAGACAACGAAGTGCATGAGTGGGTGCAGTTGTGGATTCATCACCAGCCAAATGCATTTTGCGAAACAGATTGATTGTCTCATTTCCTAGTGGGATAAATGTCATAATATGTGATGGTTAATATTGAATGGTCCCATGGTGGTCGGTACTCAGTTTGTATTTGACTGCCCCTCATACCAAATAAGCTTTGAGTTTTAATATCAGTTGCTCTGCCACCACATAGTGATGCAATATCCAAACTACATAAAAGCCCAAGGTGAGCCACATATCCATTCAAGCTGGTAGCTTCGCAGCACCCAACATGAAAAAGGTGTAAGCAGTCTTCACACTGTCTCACTAGTCTGCAGCAGTTTCCACAATTGTTCATTGTGATCTTTTATTGCTTTAAGATAGATTATTATTTAGCAGTTTGTGTTCAATGAAAAATTCTGATTATACAACTTTATATGGTACTGTTTAATAAAAATAACTGACTCATGATACATGTCTAATTTATAAGAAATACGAGTATATGATATGCAAAAATTGCTAAATTAGTTAAATGTTTGTTGTATCCTTTATGCGATATGATCACCACTAGGTGTGCACATTGAGACCTAATTAAGACACATTCACTATAGAAGTAAAAAATGAACAAACTCGATGGGAACACAGTGTTCTTTTTATCGTCGAAATTGATAAAGAGCTCACACCTGTTCTGCATAAACATTTAAAATGCTGACTATTGCTTACAACACCACCACAGGACATACTTAGCTTTATTGTCCTTGTAACTCAACTATTACCACCATCTGACAATGTAAGTTCCAAAAATACAAGCATGCTAACACTTATACAACTGCACTTAAACTTTACTGATAGTTAACTATCACTTCCACAGCAGTCTCCCCCGCCCAAAAAAAGCATCCCGTTACACCTGTATGATACAGGTCCCACACACTGGAGCAATATTCTAGGATGGGTTGCATGAGTGCTTTGTAAGCCACATTTCCTCAACTTATGTTACAAACCTATTTGCTGCTTATCTTGATTTGTTTACAGGACTGTGGAGTCAGAATCTCTGCTGTTAGAAATCACATATTTCTATATTAAAAATACAGCTACACAAATGAGCATTCAATGTTCATAAAAATTTAATTTGCATTTAGAAAAACACAATAAATACGGCATGTGCTTACAATAACCGCACCATACCAGATCTTTTTAAAAATTATTACAGTTTTTAAAAGCATGTCACCATAAAATACCAACAACCTGAAATATAACTTGTTATAAAAGCATATCATTTAAAAATTTAATGTCAGTTACTTGACATTGTGAAACGTACATATGTAACAAAACAATGGATCAGAATTTATAAGGCAACAAAAATCAGTGAAGAAATAAATATCTGTAACCTATTGAAGAGAAGCTGAGAATTGTTACAAACTAAGTTACTGCACTCATGGGTAATGTGATATTGCAACTCTGATCCACATACACTGAAAGAACATGCTGACCCTAATCTGTAATAAAGCAATGGGTAAACCTATGACAATCATGGCTATTATTGCTTTTATTTGCTATTAGCAGCTTCATAATTTTTTTTAATCTGAGTTAAATTCATTTATGTTTAGCGCAATAAACTTTTAAAAATGGAAAATGATGTTCTTTGACTTTACTCACTTTGCTTAACAATTGACAAAAGTCAGGTAAAAAATTAGACACCTCATATAAAATTATAAACTACAAATCTGATAAAAATCCTACATCATACTAAAATAGTATGTAAATATTCAGTTTTTATTCATGTCTCACTAAAGATTATGTAGGATTTATATGTTGCTTATAATATTGAGAAAGTCAACATGAGATTTAATTGAAACAAGTGTAACTTTAAACTGCTTTATAATCTGTAGTTATTTTTTTTCCAGGTACACGATAATGGAATATAAAAATATCTGGGACAACAAACTTGTCACAATTAATGTTTAGAAAATAGCTGTCAGGAGGGATGATGTAGCACAAAATCATTTTGCTTTTCTATAATATTTGGCAGGCACCTAGAAATGCTACCAACGGGTTACTTATGATACAGCAAATTACCATTTGACAAAGCTCTCACTTTATCTTCATCAAAAAATAGCTTTCACACATTTTAGTTATTTTAAACATGCTTTCAAATACACCAGTTGAAATCAACTTCTTCATACTTATTCATGGTTACCAGTAATACCAGAAGACAGTAAAACAACAATACACAAGAAGGCACTGATTCAATGACTAGAATGTGTTGTTCCACCTGCTGCATTTGTCGAAATAGAACTATATTATTACAAATCTTAAGTTGGATACTTAAGAGGGATGCACCAGTAACTATGTCTTAGATACGGTTTCTTCCACAAATCCGCTTCTTCCATCAAGTTAGCACACAACTTGTGACACAAGAGGACATCAACACACAACAAAATTTATTACACTGTAATATATGTCATAGTTACTAAATTACTGGTACATATACAGTGAACAGCATAAAATGATTTTTGCAATTATTCGTTTCACTCTAGTTTCTCTCTTTTTGTTGCCAAGAAATTATAAATTCACAATCAGTTCATCTGACTAGAGCTGGAGGGAGGGAGGTCGGGAGGGGGGAGGGGGAGGGGGGGGGGGAGAGAGAGAGAGAGAGAGAGAGAGAGAGAGAGAGAGAGAGAGAGAGAGAGAGAGAGAGAGAGGGGGGGGGGGAGAAAGGATGAAGGGGGCAGCATTTCCCTTACTC
The DNA here is from genome assembly GCF_023897955.1 of Schistocerca gregaria. Lineage (NCBI taxonomy): Eukaryota > Metazoa > Arthropoda > Insecta > Orthoptera > Acrididae > Schistocerca > Schistocerca gregaria. Next base: position 655,638,576 of record NC_064924.1, read on the forward strand.
TGCACTTATCTACAGCATGTTCTATTTCACACAAATGAATAACAAACCTTTTTGTGAATTTTAACTTACTTTTAACTTTCTCTTCTTGTTTTAAAGCATGAAGGTTTAGACCACCAATACTGTAAAATTACTCAGGGCTTACAGCTCTTAACAGGACGAGATGAGTGCACACAACATAACCACTGTGGCAACTAAAACTCACATAATACTTTGAGTCCCCTGTAGGCCTATATATTACAATGGATGGAATTTACAAACATCAATAACAAGAATTGTGCTTTTATAGTCTTCAGAAGTTCCTTTTGTAAATAATTTGCAGAGAACTATAAAAATAATTTAAAAAATGACTAGCAAAAATATAAATGTAAGACTTTTTCCTTCAATATTAGACTTTGCAGTCTCATGCTCAGCAAGTTAATGCCCACATCACCAAAACCTCCAACATTTTGAAGAATAATGCAACAAACAGTTTAATGTCAAGATTGCAGGGTAATAAGATGAAGTCTTTCAGTTTCTGCCTTCAGCAGCATCAGTGTGTTTTCTATTTTGTCAGTGATAACTTTTCTTGCCTCCTGTGGAGGGACATTACTTTCTCTGAGACCATGCAGCATATTTCTGAAATCAATAGGTTTACCAAAATTTAAAGTCACTTTCTTTCCCATTCGTAAAATGTAGGGTGGAGTGTTTGGCAATATGTTATCCATTCCAATATGGCACATCGGAATAACGAGTGGAAGTTTTGGGCATTCATATATCAGACGCCCAATACCCCATTTCAATCTCATGTATTCTTTGGCCATATTAACACGTCCTTCTGGAAACACATGAATCCAGTTGCCCTTTGACAGCTGCTCCAGACAAAAATCTAATGCTTGCTGAAACAATTAATTTAGAGCATTACTTGCCAACATATTATCTCTATCAAAAAATAAGCAACATCAATAATGTATGTACAAACCTGATATACACCTTTCCCTCTAACTACAGGTACACATTTTCCCAACATAAAAAAGTACGAATGAAACATATTTGTGAAGCATATGTCGTGTGCCGCCAAGGACCATCTCATGATTTCACGATTCAGTAAATGCTTCAAGCTTAAACAACCTGAAATACAAAATATTTAGTTATGAATACCCTGCAAATGCATGATCAGATAAAGTCATTCACAAGCTTTAATCTTATGAAGGCCGTGCTTAAGAACAATTAAACTACTACGTGGTGTGCATTATATGGGAACTCCAAGAATAAAACAAGGTGTCTAAAGTAAAATTAAACAAAAATTGTGAGGAAAGCGTACATACTTCCATGGCATGGACAATAAGACTCTTTACACAGGAAAAAAATATCTTTCAAGTCCATTGGTTTTACTCAAAATGGGTTGCAAGTATTGGAAATGAATATTAGTTTTGGAGATAATACTACATGCTTCTACACTGTACACAAGTCGTGTATAGGGGATCATAATACACAAGCTTGTTGTATTGATAGTTTGCAGCCGCCAGCAGGATATATCTTGAGCGTCATAAAGCACCTAGCATTAGTTTAGGTAGTGAAAATCTTGTATGCTGGGTAACCTGCAGTTCGTAAGTATTAGTTAAATGGCACCATCAGCTGCATATCAAAATATTTAATTGTCAGGCCAGTATCTGGACACACAGCTGACCATCAGTAAGACATAATGGCTCAATGTATAGCAAGAGGTCTTTCACCAAGTTTTACTAAGGTTGTGCACAGTTAACTGGAGAGATTGTTGGTGGAGGTTTTAGTGTTGATTTTTTGCCAGAAAACTATAGGGCACCTAGTGTTGTTGATGGCCAGTTTCAGATTTACTGTGGAAAACAATAAAATTCCCTACAAGGATTGAAGGACATAGTGCAACAGCTATTGACAGTTTTATTTTAGACCTAACAACCTGCTGTGATTTAGCTGTAAAAGTGATAGTCAACTGTTCATCTGATCTTGATGGTCAAATGTTAGGTCATAGACGAAAGGCATTGCATCTCAGAATCATCAAAAATGTTTAAAGAAAAGTTACATTAAGAATGGTGAGGAATTATATATTAAACAGAGTGTTGATGCAAAATTTAACTCTTTCTTAAAAATATTCCTACAGCACTTTTGGTCTTGTTTTCCCTTAAAACAACCAAAATTAAAATAAAACAGAAGCAAGAATAATGGATGGATAACTTCTGGTATTAAAGTGTGTAGTGCTACAAGGAGCGAACTCTTTCTAATCCAGAGGACAAGGTGTACTTGAAACTTTAAATTTCAAAATATAAAACAGTGCAAGAATAAAGGAAAAATTATTCAGAACATTATTTAAAAAAAAAATGTGACTCAAATGAAATGAAGCACCCCAGAAAAAAGTTTTGACTGGAACAATGTCACTTTCAAAGCATTGACCACCAAATTCCATAATTAGTTCCAGTAAACACTGCAGTCAGTAGTAAACTACTGAATATGGGTTCCTGTACACACTGCATGCACAACCATCAGACATTAGCTTAAGAAATACAATAACTGACAAGGAGATGAGGAAAAGCCAACCAATTAGACTTGTATTAGTCTTGTTTGGCATGTCATGTGTGTACCATCTAAACTGAAGGATCTTTGAGAAAATTGCATTTAAATTCATGATGTACATTCAACTCAAAATTGACAGGACCAACAGACAACTTGAACTCATTATTATATATGGCACCCACAAATGGGTATTATCAGAAAAATCAAGAATGAAAACTTTTACGTCTGCTGCTTATATACCCATAAAGCTAACAACACCCTTCAATAAAAGCAGGGCAAGCCGAGCATCCAAGGCACTTAGGTGGAAAGTAGAGGATTTGTTTTTGATTCCTACATAAGTAAATCAATTAGGAAGTAACAAGATATGTAATTTTTTTAATTATTTGGATTAGTAAAGAACTAAAATTTTAATCATGGTTGTTTTGTTCACTCCAATCCTCATATTTCTTTCAACAACTGGATGGAAACAGACAGTAAATATATTTGTGGCACCATGAACATCTAAGGCATGCAATCTTTGTACAACTAAATTATTTTTTCCTGAGATTCAGTGGACTAGAGACTTAAATTACATTTAAAAATATTTGTTTTTCAGTAATTAATTTAGATATGTACCACGCATAGGATAACATTGCCTGAAAAACTGGCACTCAAAGTAATGAATGATAATATGGGTTGTTACTGTGTGCACACTGCTGCGCAATATCTGCTGGCTTTTCAAGCACAAATTGTAATTATGAGGCCTCTAAATTAAGTTTTAACTTGTCGATAAAACTTAACATCTTACATTGCTGATAAATTTTAACAAAGCAGTTTGACGATATTACTTCTACTGTGCAAGTTGGGTGACCCTTGTCATCTATAAACATGTCATTGACAGTATTAGTTCATCCACCTCAAGAAATCAATATGACACAAAACTTGTTTTCAGCAATGTACAGTTCTGAAACATTCTCAAGATATATTTTGTAAATTGTGCAAAATATCTTAAGAGTCCTTTATTTTAGCTGATACACATGTGATCTGCCATGATCTTCCAATCATGAGCCAAACTGGTTGGATGTGTCCGAGGCCTTGTAAGCACATTACAAAACAAAAATGGAATAATTCATCTGGTTACCACGGCATTTCTCAAAGAATGTTAAAATCTTGTGTTGATTTAATAGGATTACTCCTACATTATCATTGTAAACAATCAATGACTTTGGGAATATTTCTTGACAGGCTCAAATATGCTGTGGTAAAAAGTGGAAGTGGCCTAAGATGATTACTGACTCATTTAAGTGAGCAGAATTTGTTAACTTCCTTCTTTCAGTTTGGCCTTTGTAAAGGCTACACAACAGAGAAAGCAATGCACCACCTCACAAACTAAATGCTAAAAAAATCTAAACAAGTAAAATTAAGCTGTTAATTCTGTGGCCTCACAAAATCCTTAGTCGTGTGGATCACAAGATTCTACTCTGCACACTACGGTGTTACAGCATTAACGGCGTATCTCCTGCATATATGCAGTTTTACATTCATAACAGAAAGCAATGGGTCTCGTTAATAGACTTTATCTCAGGCATGAAAACAACTGCAGAATGGGAGAATATAATATTTGGAATGCCACAGGGATTGGTACTGGGCCCACTCTAATTTTTAAACTGTGTAATGATCTTCCAATGACTTTAAAGGCAGTTCATGAACTATAATGTTTGCTGACAGCAGAAGTGTATTAATTAAGGTTCCAAACACAATCTTGGCAGACAAAGCTCAGATGCAAGCTGAACATGCCAGTCAGTTATTTAAACAAATTAACTTCATCTCACCACAATGGTCAGGGGCCCACAGCTTCTTGTTCTTCTACCTCAGTGCCTTTCCTTCCAATAGGTGTCTGATCTCTGCTTTAGCAGTGAGACGGCTGCATTTAGGAGATAGCACATTGCAACAGTATTTTCCATGTGGCAATTTTTCCATGCAGCACCCTTGGCTGCTTCACCTGTGGTCTCATATCCCTGTGATTCTCACATGCCCTTGCACCCAGCAAAATGACACCTTCTTCACCTTCCTCTGTAAAGAATGAAGGGTGACCTCAGAGGGCTTGCGTATCCACTTGGTACATGAAATAGTTAATTTGAAGGGGACCTAGGAAATTTAAGAAGGTGAGAAATCTAGTCACATGATTAAATAAAATTCTTTGAACCTTGTCCATCAATATTGAGATAACTTCTCTTTTCTCCGGAGACAGTGACTGTAATTCCTGTGAAGGTATCTATCCGTGTGAGTTGGATTTCTGCAGACTTTATGTCCTAAAGTTTTGTCAGGTTTTCTAAGTACTTTTACACATAAAAATGAAATTTGACCTACACATTCTCTTTTTCCCCAGTGAACTTAATATTAGAAATTCAAAAGCACAGAAACAACTTTAACAGGAAAGAAGAATTGAAACTAGACAAGTTGTGGACCTAAGCACTAAATAAAACATACAGCATCAACTCTTTCCGACTACAGGCTCCATAACATACACCAGTGAGACTTCAAAATCTTCTGCATCCGTCTGATGGTGAAGCAAATCAACTGTTAGATAGACACACACACACAAACAGTATCACTGAGTTTGTTTGAGACTGTAACTGTTTTATGACTTGTTGACACCTCTTGTGATTTCTATAGCACGGGAAGATGAAATGTTAGGCAGAGGATTACGCAATGGACCATGGTCTTATGTCCATTAAACAAATATCAGAAACTATAAGAATTACGCCTGTCTCATTTTGTTTATGGGTAAAAGGATGCAGACACAGTTAAAATTTATACAAACATATCTTTTCCCAACAAATAATTGAAACCAATCGTTTGGTTGCTTAATTGTCAGCTGCAACTGACTATCAGTCACAAACATTGAGGACGGGCAAAATATAGGAAAGCTGTCCACAAACAATTGACTAGAAACTGACTAAGGAAACTGTGGTGTCGTCCAAAGAGTGAGGTATCAAAGCAAGGCTGATACCTTGCAACACAGCCACATGAAGAGAGTTGCTGCAAGCTGCAGTGAAGAACAAATGACAATGGCTTCGCCACCCCCAGAAAAGTTTCGCTACACTGCTGCATTGACTCTTCTATTTACAGCCAAACACAGTACTACTCAGCACAGTACACAATCACTGGATAAGACAACAGCATCGTCTTCTAATAGGCTAGCGGTGTGATCAATGCATCAGACAGAATACTATGTGGAAGTTATTGTTAAATGTACTCAGAGTAAGAGACCTGTATTTTGTCTCTATCAAGTGACAGACTGAAGACATTCCTATGGAAAGAGAAAGTACAAAGTTAAGTAATTGTTCTTATCTGGTTTTTAATAAAGTGAACTATAATGAGTTATAGTAAAGTGAACTATAATGAGTTATAGTATCCACTCATTCTCCTCCTGGAGTAAACCAAAGTACCCACAACTGTAATGTTGTGTGTAATTTCATCTGGTATGACAAAGACAAAAACACAGTTACAGGAAACACTGTCATATTATAATAGATATAAATATTGTTGCACTGCTATCCCCATCCAGACTAGAGTTAAACAATGCTTCATAAAACCAAACTGGAATTAAGTAGTTTCCTAGACCAGAAGGGTCAGGTCGTGAAGTGATTCACCATGCATTCTCACATCTTTACCACACAGGTGGTATGTTGCTATGGTATCTGTTGGGCAACAGAGTCCTTTCCTGGATTTGAGGCACAGGTGGAAAGGGGAGGGGAGGGAGTGCAGCACATAAATACTAACAAAACTTCAGATGGACATCCTCCATGAGTTGTGAAAGACTTGGGCCTGCTAGATTTGATTAAAAACAGCTAAGAGGATTTCTTTTGCCTGATTTTAAAGATGTTTGAACTGTATCTGCTGTAGCCTTCTAAACCTCAGATACTGCACAATACAGATCCAAGATGGAAAAATCAAGTTTTTTCCATTAATGCCTGATGATGATAAGTTGAAACCTGGTTTTAAGTGATATTACCAAACTATATACTAACGTATCTGTTCAAACAACCATTGACATCACTGAAAAAACTTACGTACTTTCAAAACAGATATTTCTGATGAACAAATCACTGACTCAATTCGTTTGCAAAGAATAGTAGTAAAATACGACTGTCTTGTTTTCAATGGCAAATTATACCATCAGCCTGATGGCCTGGCAATTAGTAACCCACTGGGAGGCATCTTGGCTGATATTTTCATTAATTCGCAGGAAGACAAATTCTTCAATAATTTTTCAGCTCCTGATCTTGGTATTTTGTTGCATGCTCAGCACGTAGATGACTTTTTGATCATACACAGTGGTTCCCAGCAAGGAATTCAGCATTTGTTTGAAATATTTAATAGCCCTCAGGAAAAAAATAGTTTCAATTGTGAGTTGGAAAATAGTGACCATCAGCTTATTTACTTGTACCTCAGTATTGCTATTCACTATGACAGACTTACTTTCGGTGTTTTTCAAAAAGCCACTAACACAGATCAAATTGTGCCCGCTAGTTCAGTGGATCCTCATTCCCATAAGAAAGCATTTTTCCATTCAGCCATTCATCGTGCAGTCTCTATACCTTTGACACCTGACAAGCTTAATGAAGAGATGAACAATTTCATATAAAAATCTGATTAAAAATATGGATTCAGAATTGCCTTTTCCAAGAACAATAACTTGCAAAAAAAATCTCATTCACAACCTCAAGTCCACAGTTGCTCCGATGCACAATTCAGGAGTGTATAAAATCACCTGTAATCAGTGGCGGATACAGAAAAACCTCAAGAATGAGCTGCTCAAGTTATTTTCACTTACCTTTACTTTTACCATAATAAAAAATAATCAAGTCACATGCAAAGGTTAAGAAAGTTTTATTTAAACTGATTATACACATATACGAGACAATGCCATCTTATGATATAAAAAAGTTACAATTGTGGTTCTCTTCCTTAAATGATGAATTCTATGCAGCTATTCTTTCTGGGAAATTGGTTAATCACATTGTCAAGAAGACAATCAATGTCATGGTGAGTGGTCAACAGAGCTAAGCCAGTAAATCGATCCCTATGTGCCAGACAGAAGCGTATAAAATATGACGACATGGATGCACGTGCTACTAGGAAAGTACAACTACGTGATAACTCGATTTAGTCGAGTTGACTGACGAAAGAAATAAATGAATAGCGTGCGGGGTAGGAGTAGCACGGGTGGCAGTGTGGGCGGCCCTACGAAGGGGTGGGGTGGGGGGTGCTGCGGCCCCCACATGTATCTGCCACTGCTTGTGATATGTGTTCTGCTTATTATACAGGAGAAACTGGAAGGTCTTTTAGTGTCAGGTACAAGCAACATTTGTTGGGAAAAAGAGGCACTCATGTACACAATTCCACTTTTGCTGATCATCTGCTAATTTCCGGACACAAACTGGAACGCAATGAAGAAATTTACATTTCACATAGAAAAAGCAAATGTCATAGGCTCGATATACTCTAAGAGCTGGAGATTTTCAAGCAAATTTCTAAGAATGATGGCCTCATTCTCAATGAACAGTTACATCTGTGTAACAAAATTTTTTTTCTATGGTTTCAATCCACTGCTGATGGAATTTTGATTCTTCTATATTTTACTATATTTTCCCTGCATCTAATTTCAAAACATTATTTTCTTCTACTCTTATACATATGTGCTGCTTAATGCACATATTTTCTGAATTGTACAACTGTTTGTAAAAAATTTTCTATATGATTCTGTCCTTTATGTAACAGTAATTTCTGTAAAGCTTAACAGATGGCTCTATTAATCTGCTTGACTACTGTGTATTTTCAGAAAGACATTAACCTCTCTTAATATTTTGTTTTTAAAATTAACTGTCATTTTTTCCATTTATTTGTGTTATAATGTTTCAACCTGGTAGGGTGCAACTCATACTGTTTTCATGGCAGCAATGTAAGCCAATAGGCCACTCAGTCTGCTGCTGTTCCCAGCTAGGCACACAAGGCAAAGGCTAGAACCTTTTCTTTTCTTTCTTTCTTTTTTTAACTTGACTTGAGCATAGCTGCTCAAAATTGTAACTAGTGCTTTTCAGTAATATAATTTTACATAGGTAACCTGTGTGCTTCATGAATATTGTCATCTTCGTTAATGTGTTTTTTGTCACACTTGATTTTCCATGTATTTATTATAGAATTTAACAACATTTAATCTGATGAAGACACCCCTCGAAGGTCTCAAAACCTAGATCAATGTACCTACTGTTTATGTGCATCCGGTTGGCTGTTTAATCCTATACTGAAACTAGTGTACTGTTGCTGAGTAACAGCCATGGTCAAAATGTAGTCAATATATCTTACATGGTCTTCATATATGATGCATCAGGTTCTGAACTGGACACAGGAAATCTTTTTGAAGAATAACAGCAATGTATTATCTACAGACTACCTAGCAATACCCACAAAAATTTAACTGGCATGGAACACATTTAAGACTTACCAAATGGAACAAAAGGATACTTTGTGTAGCCCAAATTGCTGTCCTTAACTAAGGACAGAGCAATTATGTTTGGTTATATTTTAAATGAACAATGTAAGTATATTCAAGTCTACAATTATGCACCCCAGTAGAGGAGTTCCCTTTTGTAATCCATGCTGTTCCCTGAAAGGATCCAAAATTCACTTACTACTATGTCAGCATGTTAGTGGTTATAACTTCTTTATTAACTGACAGAACTTGTTTAAATGTCATGTGTGGTCTCTACAAAGATGTTTTACATCATCCCTCCTCCGAACATCTCCCCCCCCCCCCCCCCACCCGCCAGCTCCAAGTAGCTGTTAAAAACAGGTGAGGTAAGTAATCTGTTGCCATGATAATAATCCAGACACAAAGCTTTCTTATTCCAACAATGTTACTGACTTAGGTACATTGTTAGCATGGCTAACCAATCCACAGTGTAAAAACATAAGTTCACAAAGCTTATACTAAGGATAAGAATTTCTTCTGATGGAGAGTCTTGATAAGAATATTCAAATTCTTTATGATCTCATCATTCAGAGAGGGAGGGAGAGAGAGAGAAGGAGAGAGATATGGGGGTTGCTGTGCTCTGAAGTGTGTATGCCATCACAGCGTACTCCAAGTGTTGAATCTATTCTCAGAAACATCAGCAGTAAAAGTGGTTTAAACAAAGAAATTTTTCCACTGGTCTCCTACAGCATACTATACAATCTTGCATTTTTGGACAAGTTTTTTTCTTTACGAAATAGGAGTGCCAAATTCATGATACGTAGATGCAATGATTTATTTTGCTTTGAATTTGTCTTTATTCTGAATTTTGTATTTTTACAGTCCTAACTAGTAAATCGAAAGAAAAGAAACAAAACTGAAAAGCAGAACTACAAATAGTTTTCACTAAAAATGCAACCATTAATAAAAAAAAAAAGGATGTCTGCTTTCAAGGTAAGATTATTGTCCATTGGTGGTATCTGCAACTGTGGCTTTAATTAATAATTAAGGAGAAGAAGAAACTGTAAACATTAACAATGTCTGGTCATGATTTCATTTTAACCATCATGATGTCAAAATGTCTACATTACAACTTCTGCCAATATCAAGCCTACTATCCATCAACAATGTTTATTTTTTTTGACAACTGTCATCCCATACACACCAAAAAACACCTTCCCTATAGTCTTCTAACCTGTGGACAGAGCATCTACAATTGCGAGAAATGCCTTGCCCACTTTGCCAAAAGTCTCACCAAGGCAAGCACTATCCCCTAAACCAAGTACACAGACAAATTTCGTGCACCATATACTCCACACGCCTAATCCTCCTGCCAACTGCAAGAGCTTGCTGCAAAGAAGCAATCCCTTCATCGCCCATTATCATCAAGACAGGAACAACTGAACCAGACCCTTCATCAGGGCTTTGACTATCAGAAGTTTGAATTTAACAGTAGAGATAGTCTGCAAAATACAGCAGAGTCCTCTAACTGAGGAGGTATCTAGAATGGTGTCCCAATCTTTGTTCTCTTATTGTTCTTAATATATGTTAATGACTTGCCACTCTATATTCATGAAGATGCAAAGCTAGTTCTTCTTCCTGATGATACAAGTGTGGAAATCACACCCAACAAACAAGAATCAGCTGAAGAAATTGTAAATAATGTCTTGCAGGAAATTATTAAGTGGTTCTCTGTAAATGGACTCCCACTACATTTTGAGAAAACACAGTATATGCAATTCTGAACAGTAAATGGCACCATTGATAAATATATACTTTAACAGAAGTATGTTGCTAAGGCAGAATATTCAAAAATTATGTGTGTATGCATTGATGAGATGTTGAATTGGAAGAAACACATCGATGATCTGCTGAAATGGTTAGGTTCAGCTACTTATGCTATTAGGGTTATTGCAAATTTTGGTGATAAACATATCAGTAAATTAGCCTACTATGCCTATTTTCATTCACTGCTTTCATATGGCATCATATTTTGGAGTAATTCAACATTAAGAGAAAAAGTATTCATTGCACAAGTGTGTAATCATAATAATAGCTGGAGTCCACCCAACATCACCTTGCAGACATTTATTTAAGGAACTCAGGATATTCACAATATATTTGCAATACATATATTCATTTACAAAATTTGTTATTAATAATCAATCCCAATTCAAAAACAACAGTGAAGTGCATAGCTACAACATTAGAAGAAGGGATGATCTTCACTAGTCTGGATTAAATGCGACTTTAGCACACAAAGCTGTGAATTATGCTGCCACAAAAATCTTTGGTAATTTGCCAAATAGCATAAAAGCCTGGTAGAAAACAAATTAAAAGAATTACTGAATGACAACTCCTTCTACTTAATGGATGAATTTTTAGATATGAAGTAGTAACTATAAAAAATTAAAATAATTATTTTGTGGTAAGAAAACTTATGTTAAAGTGACATGATACACATCATTACAAAATTTCATTTTCATGATCTACGGAACAAGCATTAAAGTATGTTTGTATGTACTGTGCCCAGAAATAAGGGTCATCCTATTAACAATCCTTCCCAACCCTCTTGAAATGGTATTATGCTGCCCACCATACTTACATAACAGCCTAGTCCATCGCTACGCCACTCCTGTTCTCAACCCCTTGCCTCAGTGGAAGACCTACCCAATTCTCTCACCCAGCACATACTATCCCAGTCCCATCACAGGTTTATGCGATATGAGGCACAGCTACCTCTGAAAGCAGCCATCATATACCAACTCTGCTGCAGTTTCTGCACAGCATTTTTTGTGGGCATGACAGCCAACCAACTGTCTGATCTGAATTAATTGCCATTTCCCAACTGTGAGCTAGAGCAAGGTTCACCAATCAATGGGAGAATATGCTCCTGAATACAACGTGCTTGATTTATGTCTCTTGCTACAGAAAAGTTTTAGGAATGGTTGCGTTTTAGTTCCTTAGAAATATCACCATCCATATTTCCGTTTGCATTTAAATGTGACATATTACAAGAACCATGAATGGTGTTATTGGGTTCTTTTCACATTCTGGTCCAACAAGTTCTCTAATACCTTTGCCCCAATATCAACCAGAAACTCACTTAGTCCATACTTATGAGGTAAGGAAATTAATATTATGCATTCAATTATGGGAGGTTTGTAGGTGGTGCCTACTCACGAGTATGTCTTAAGCTATATTGTATACTAACATAGCCGTATATGGACTACAGTTGCAGTTGCCATGGCTCGCCACTAATTCTGCCCTACAAATGCTTGACAGATGCCAGTATAATGTGATAAGATGCTGCTTGACCACTCTGCAGTCAACCTCTGAATGCTCTTCTTTTCAAAGCTAATGCCATCAAAAACCCAGACAACAGTATGTTGGCTCCAAATATCTACTTAAACAAGCACTATTTGGGCACAACCCTTTGTTTATGAGGATATGGGCATTGCCAAAGGCATGTTTCACAAGTATACACTGGTTTGTAAGGGAACTTCTGTCATCAGCAAATATCTTATGACATCTTGTAATTGTCATCAAACAGAAATGGTATCACACTGTACATTGAACCTGTTATGGACTTTGCAACTGTTAAAGGATTTTTTAAGTGGACGGGAACATCTATACAAAGATGGATCATGTCCTTCAGATGGTGTTGACAGAATATATTGTGTTGTGTGTTATGTTATGTGGTTTATTCATCTCATTACATACAATTTTCAAATCATTTGATTTTATGTACAGGAGACATGTCAAGGTTTACAAAAGAAACTTTTTTCACTTTTTTAAAGAGAAATACAAAAGTTTACATTATATTTTACATATGTACATAAAATAATAAATGTAATACAATCCCTGTGTTCAGATTGTGAAGCTGTCCTCAATGAATTCATCGACAGAATAATAACACTTTTCCACCAGGAGAGTAAAGAGCAATCTTTTCAGTGAACCAATTTCCATTTTGAATATATTACTGCCTTTTATTTTATTGAAAATTTTTATCCCCATATACTCTGGCGTTTGGGCATAAAGTTTTAAATGATGTGTTGAAAGTTTGAAGTTATCTCTGTGGCGGGTGCTGTAGTTGTGATCAAAACGGAAAGTGTCTAGTGTATGTTGATTTCTGGTGAACAGACATGACATAATAGTCAATTCCGACTCTCTCCAGCAGCCTGGGTCCTTACAATGGAGCTCACTGCAATACTAGGAGTGCAATGTTCTGAATGCTTTAATAAATATACAATCATCATTTTGACACAGCTCTAGACCACAACAAGAAACTCACCATGCTATTGGTAAAGGGGCATCAAGGCTTAAGGGGCAATGAAACTGTCGATAGTATCACTAAGCACTATCCACTGTGGGACAAAAACATAGTAACACATTCTTTACATTGACCTTTTACAAAGAATGCTGTAGCAGACATTATGAAGCTCTGCTGCCATGAATCTCTTCATGACCGTGATATTCCCTTGGTACATACCACAGAAAGTTTCTGGTCACTATGTTCCATCCCCATTTTTACTATGGATGGTTCTGACTTCACTTATATCGGCTCCAACTTCTTTGACTCACCCCTACATGACTGGTGTGTGAAGTAGTACACTGATTACTTAATTTTTGCCTGAACACTGCGATGCTATGCAACAACCAATTTCCTACTGTGCTTAGTGGTTCCGCGGGTAACAACTGACAATCAGAATAAACAACACAATGAGCAATAAATGTCTAGTAAACATGAGCTCTAAAATACATACCTCAGAAGTAAGAGCACTTGTTCATCTTTGATATTATGGAACAGATCTTTTCTACTGGAAGGCCTTTGCTTTCCATATTTTTGGGACGAGGAAGTATTGAACAAAATTAGAAAAGAATGTCTAGTAAACGTGGGGTCTAAAGTGCATACTTTAAAACTATGTGCACTACTTCATCTTCGGTAGAGTGAAACACATCTCTTCTACTGAAGATGTGCTAATAGCTCTTAAGGTATGCATTTTAGGTGCCATGAGCAGCACTGAAGTGGGTAAGGGAACTATTGTTGAGGAGACAAAAATCAAAGTCCATGTTAATTTGGTTGATTAGGATACCCCGACCTGTTGAAGTGACACTCCCCCCACAGTGGATGGTGGGCATTGAAATCCCCAAGGAGGAGAAACGGGTGCGGGAGTTGCTGGTTTAAGGTAGATAGTGCATCATAATCAAGTGGCTGACCTGGAGAGGGGTAGACATTGCAAAGGGTGATTGCCGAAGCCGTTTGCACTCTAGCCACTATCACTTCCAAGGTGGTACGTAGGGATTCCAGTCACTAAGAACATCAGAGCGAACCAAAGTGCAGACCCCACCAGAGGCTACACCAGGGCCAGCACGGTTCTGACAGAATGCCCGATAACCACGGAAAGTTGGAGAGTGGTCATCATGGAAATGTGTTTCTTGGAGAACAAGACAGAATGCAGAATAAGAGGAGACAAGTCATTGTATTTCCGGTAGGTGACAATAGTATCCATTGGAGTTCCACTGGATGATCGTGTGGTGTGAATCCGAGGTAGGCATGAAGGAGCTGAGGAGGAGGTCAGGCCACTTTGTCAGTAATAGTCACCTACAAGGATGGAGTGACATCCATAAATAAGATGTCAGACTCAGGTTGCGAGAGGGGAGTTGGCACTTCCAGGGGGGCACCGGAGCCGCCTTGTCATGGGATTTAAGTTTCTTAGCCTTCTCTTACTGAGGTGGAGGACGGCAGGGCACAGGGGGGAGTACAGGCGTCTGCAAGATCGGCGACCAAAAGAGAGCGGGCGACCTTGGGGCACACAGACGGTGCGCCTCATGGCCGAGTAGTGGTGATAGGTTTCTGGCCTGTAAGACGTCAGGGAAAGGGTTCTTGGGAGGGAGCCCGATCACCAGCAGATGCCGTAGAAAGGGGGGGGGGGGGGCACTTCTTCAGCCGGCGAGGGGGAGTGAATCCCTGAGTGGAGGTCGCGGGAACTGCAGGGGAGGTGGAAGGGAGAGGGGGCGGGGCTGGTGTGAGGAGGAGGAGGAAAGGAAGTATCAGAGGCAAAAGTTGAAGATGGTGACACCGGATGGAGTGTGTCATTCTTTTGGAGAGCCTTAGTGTAAGACAAGCGGTCCAGGGAGTTGTATTCTTCTATCTTCTTTTCCGTCTTGTAAGCCGGGCAATCCGACGTGCGAGGGGAGTGGCGGTCAGCACAGTTGACACACACAGGCATCAGAACACAAGGGCTTCCCTCATGGAATGGGTGGCCACAGTCACCACACAAAGGGTCTGCTGTACAGCGGGAAGACATATACCCAAAACGTAAGCACTGATAACAACACACAGGTGGAGGGATGTACGGCTTCACGGCACATCTGTAGCACATAACCTTGACCATCTCTGGGAGAAGCCAGAATGAAGGTGCCAGTATTGATGCGGTAGTTTTTGCGATCCTTCTCCACACGTCGAATAAAATGAATGCCACGCCACTCCAGATTAGGCTAGAGTTCCTCATCAGTTGGCTAAGATTTAATTAGTGACTGATAAGTTCAATTGGAAAAACAGTGGCAGGAAATCCAAATGTTTTTGTATAAGATTCCAAAATTACTGGAATGATGCAAGGAAACCAAAGATATAGCAAATAAATACGGTGGAGTCTTTACGTGGGTGCGGTAGGAATGAATTTGATGGAAGAAGTAGGAGTTAGAAACAAAGAATGGAAGGAACAAAAGGGAAGAGGGACTTATGGTTTTGCCAACAGTATCTATTTCAAATCACTGTCTTGGCAGCCGCATATTCACAACTAAATATACAGCATAATTCAAAGTAAATATCTTAATTGGAAAGAGCTGTAACTGTTTAAAGCATAAGAATACATTAATAAGAATTACAAAGAATGTAAAAGCCAATTTAATTTATTTTACATACTTTATGGGTAGCAGGAGAAAGAAAACTGGTGTCCTACGGATCGGAGCATGGAATGTCAGATCTCTTAATTGGGCAGGTAGGTTGGAAAATTTAAAAAGGGGAATA
Source organism: Schistocerca gregaria (assembly GCF_023897955.1). Taxonomy (NCBI): domain Eukaryota; kingdom Metazoa; phylum Arthropoda; class Insecta; order Orthoptera; family Acrididae; genus Schistocerca; species Schistocerca gregaria. The sequence continues at coordinate 655,654,631 of NC_064924.1, forward strand.
GATAGGTTGAAGTTAGATATAGTGGAAATTATTGAAGTTCGGTGGCAGGAGGAAAAAGACTTCTGGTCAGGTAAATATAGGGTTATAAATACAAAATAAAACAGGGGTAATGCAGGAGTAGCCTTAATAATGAATAAAAAAGAGGAGTGTGGATCAGCTACTACAAACAGCATAGTGAACGCATTATTGTAGCCAAGACAGACACAAAGCCCATGTCTTGCACATTAGTACAAGTTTATATGCCAACTAGCTCCGCAGATGACGAAGAGATTGAAGAAAGGTATGAGGGGATAAAAGAAATTATTCAGATAGTGAAGGGAGACGAAAATTTAATAGTCATGGGAGACTGGAATATCATACTAGGAAAAGGAAGAGAAGGAAAAGTTGTATGTGAATATGGACTGGAGGTAAGGCATGAAAGAGGAAGCCGCCTGGTAGAATTTTGCTCAGAGTGTAACTTACTCATAGCTAACACTTGGTTTAAGAATCAAGAAAGAAGTTTCTTTGCATGGAAGAGGCCTGGAGATACTGGAACATTTCATATAGATTATATAATGGTAAGACAGAGAGTTTTCTTTATATGTCAACGTGTTTTCTTTATATGTCAACGATATTTCGTCGGTCTTGTCCTCCTATAAACATCATTTCTATGCCGACAACCTCCAGCTCTACCTAAGCGTCAGACCTGAAGACGTAAACACTGCAATCGCTCTGATGAATGATGATCTGTCTTCAGTAGTGACATGGGCGAAAAACCTGGGGCTTAAATTAAATGCAAAAAAGACGCAAGTAATCTTAATAGCCCATCAGAAATTAATAAGTTCAGATTTCCGCGAACGGCTACCCCCTATTCTGCTCGAAGGTACTCCAATACCATATCAGAAAACAGTGAAGAACTTGGGTGTAACTTTGGACGAGCATCTCAACTGGGCGGAGAATACAGTCGCAGTGTGCCGAAAGACGTCTGCTTGTCTCTATGCTCTCAAAAAGTTTCGGAACATATTCCCACAGGACTTGAAACGCCAGCTCGTGCAAGCACTCATTCTACCGAACCTCCACTATTGTGATGTGATTCAACAAGGCATGAGTAGTGAAAACAAAAGACGGCTAGAGCTAACCATGAATGCCTGTGTGCATTACACCTGCAACATTCGCCGATATGATCATGTTAGTGCTTCATACTCCGAGCTAGGGTGGCTGCGGCCGGACAAACTGCGTGACTACCACACTCTATGTCTACTTCACCGACTCCTCGTCGCGCAAGCACCCCAGTACCTAGCTTCAGAGATTAAAAACCTGTCATGCCATCATAATCGAAACACAAGGTCACTCTTATCTGGTATCCTAACTGTGCCCACTCACAAAACAAAAACTTTTTGCAAACTCCTTCTCAGTTGCCGCTGTCCGCCTCTGGAACAAACTGCCCCTTACCTTGAGGAAAATTCAATCTACTGTGGCTTTTAAGAAGAAGTTGAAGCATTTCCTGCTATCATCCGCATAAAATTCTCCACAAAATTAATGTGCAAGGCCAATCCTCTCATCTATCAAATTGCAAAGCTAGCGACTCCTATCTTGCTCCTGAGATGCCTTCCACTTCATCTATCTCTATTAGCCACACAGTCTTCTTTTCCTTTATATTTTCCTTAATCATGTTTCATCATGTCTCTCTATTCTTCTCCTCCATTCACCATGAGTCTCCCTCATACTCCCTGCTGCCAGCACTCCTACCTAAAATCTTTCTCTTCAATAATGTATTTTTCGAGGTGTACCTTTCTAATTGTTTATCTCACTTTTTGTATTAGATGTAGTTTAACATGCCTACTAAAACATATTACTGTAAAATAAGTAGAATGCCTGGTTAGATGTAAGAGAGGGCCTGATGGCCCTAATCTTGCCAGGTTAAATAAATAAATAAATAAATAAAAATAAATAAATTTAGGAACCAGGTTTTAAGATGTGGACTCTGACCACAATCTATTGGTTAGGAACTGTACATTAAAACTGAAGAAACTGCAAAAAGGTGGGAATTTAAGGAGATGGGACCTGGATAAACTGAAAGAACCAGAGGTTATAGATATGTGGCGTGCAGCGCCGTAAATATCGATATTTGTAACGAGTGTAAGTGTGCTATCTTTGAGATGGAGAGTTTTGGAAGATGTTTTCCGCTAACGGGGAGTTAGCCTCATGGACTTGTATCTGTGTAGACGTGAAGTGCTAATAAATTGTCATATGAGAGAATACTAGTTGTTTACCTACAACTATCACCCAATCCCCTCACTGGTGACCCCGTTTTGTGTAATACGCGTTCAAGTTACGGCACGAAGTGTTATTTACGCGCCTACCGCGTCGGTTTTCTTTTCGCGATCGCGAGGGCCGGTGTTTTAGCTTCAGACAATGGCCTTTCAGCACTCACCGCCGCCCGGATCTCAGCAACATCTTTCCAGCATCCCTGCCGTCGTAGTGGATATGCCGCGAGATCCCTCGGAATCTTTCAGCCCAAACATGCAGTGGAATTCATCGAGTGCAGCCAGTTTCTGCCAACCGCCAACGGTCGCGGACTCTGGCTTTTTTAGCCTAGACTTTTCCACGTGTTCTCCACAGAGTGTTGTTCGGAACATTCCTACTCCTGTGTCGAACGCACAATTCAATACAGTTCGTGGTGTCGAGCGGAATCTTGCCACTTTGGAAAATCCAGCAGTAAATTCAATCCCGAGCCAGTTCCCGCCACGTGTGTATCCTTCCGCGTCGGTTAGTCAACATGTGCTCAATGCTCGCCAAACAGACAATATCACATCGAGTGTGCATCCTTGTGGACATGTGTGGGATCCTTGTGTTGCTCATAATCAAGTCAACAATTCTGTGCTGGACAGTAATTATCCGGACATTTACAACCACCCCCACCATTCACGGCCGAACGAATACAGAGTGCATAACGGACATTCACCGGCGTACGTAAGTACTAGCGGCTTCTCTCCGAGCTATCTAGTCAATGAGAATGCACATTGTGACTACGATTCTCACACTGTTCGTGCGTCCGTCGCTTCTCAGCCGCCCCATCCGGCGTCAAGTGAACTTTGCGATACCCGCATTACAGGACGCCAATAATTCGGACACTCTATCCTCTTCGTGCTCTACTCCCATCTGAAGAAATAGGTGCACCTCCACAGTGACTGCTGTGCCGAATCTGCCGAAACTACCAGACTTCAAACCCGCTCACCCGGAATTTTGGTTCAACCTGGTTGAGCAAACATTCAATGTCTGTGCTTTGGACGACGACGCGCGCTTCGTGTGCCTCATGAACCACCTTCACGACCGCGTCGATTTAATTTACGATCTGGTCAAAGCACCGCCCCTAGCAGAGAAGTATGCTATGGCGAAACAGACGATACTGGAGCGCGTCTCAAAAACCAGGAGAGAAAACGTGCGACAGCTAATTTACGAAGAGCATCTCGGCGACAGGTCTCTGTCCCAGCTGTGGTGGTGCATCCGTCTTCTCGTCGACGAGCAAGTTATGCCTGATGACACACTCGCAGAAATCTGGACAGAAAAGCTGCCTCTGCCTGTCCAGACTGCAATCTCTGCGTATGAGGATAGGCCAGTAAATGAACGTTTACGTGCCGCCGATAGAGCTTACTCCGCCAGGCAGCGTGAGCTCCACACACTGCATTCTGGACGTGACCGCACTAAGAAGCTGTCCAACACCACGCCCTTGTCTGGTGCTGCTAATAACAAGTTTGTCAAACTAGCCGCCCTACCTGCACCTCCAGCTCCGCCCAACGACAGTGCACCGGCCTCGGTGGAAGATTCTGGGTCGCATACTCCGTCACCTAGTTACTACCCACAGGAGCACAGGCCCGCTCAATCTTACTGTTTCTTCCACGCGAGATTCGGGGAGCAAGCACGCAAATGCCAGTCGCCGTGCTCTTACCCAAACTCCAACCGCAGGTAGGCAGCGGTGCCACCTCCTGCGACATAAACAACGTGCACCATCCAACGTTGCATTCCGTTTTGGACAACAACAGTAAGTGTGGTTGGTTGGTTGGTTGATTGGGGTTGAAGGGACCAAACAGCAAGGTCATCAGTCCCTTGTTACAAAGACGGTCAGTTCTGACAGAGGGACAGCTCAGAAGAGTCAAAAACGATAAAGGTAAAAGGTTAAAAAAGTGCAGTTGTGTCGTCAATGATAAAAACACAAGGAGGGAAGTCAGTAAATGGGCAAACTCAAGAGAGGAAATATCCCACCTGTGAAGCAGTACAAGCAAGACCACATGCTATTTAAAAGCGTTCAACCGCCAGAGTGTAAAAGGGCGGATTGTAAAAGGGATTAAACAAACCTAAAAGGCGATAAAAACAGTAAAAGGGAAAAAAGAGGGAACATGGCCAGGGAGGGGAGTCAGGAATCTCCAAGCACAGCCTACAGTGGGAGACATCCCAACCCTCACCGCCCTGCCCCTACTCCAGAGGGAGATGAAAATCCTTAAAACTGAGAATAAAAACCACTTTCACGGAGGAAACTGAGAACCAGTTCAACCATCCGGGAATCGTCTGCTAATATTAAGGGTAAAGTGCAGGGAAGTCTGTACTTAGTACGCAGAGCTAAAAGAAGGGGGCATTCCACCAAAATGTGGGCCACTGACTGGAAAGCTCCACAACCACAAAGTGGGGGTGGCTCACCACGCAAAAGAAAACCATGGGTCAGCCTGGTATGGCCGATGCGAAGACGACAGAGGGTGGTTGTGTCCTTTCGCGAGAGGCGTAAGGAAGAACGCCATGGGACAGGTGTCACCTTAATCGTAGGAAGTTTATTAGACAAGAAGGTAGCCTCCCAGGATGTGGCCCATGACTGCGCAAAGTGGGATTTGAGATGAAGCCGTAAATCCGCTACAGGAGGGGTGACAGGGAATGGGGGGTAAGAGACTGCTCCCCCAGCCAAACGATCAGCAAGCTCATTTCCTTGGATGCCCACATGGCCAGGGACCCAAAGGAAGCTAACAGAACAAGCAGCATGGTGGAGATCAGCGAGATGGTCATGGATGGAGGAGACCAAGGGATGACGGGAGAAACACTGGTCAAGTGCCTGAAGGCCACTCATTGAGTCTGTACATAACAAAACGCGATTGAGCTTTGACTGTTTAATAAAGGCCAGGGCCCGGGAGACCGCCATCAATTCCGCAGTGAACACCCCACATGCATTTGGCAGGAGATGATTTTCCATGCCTACAGAGGAGGTGAAGGCATAGCCCACACGATCAGCAGATTTAGAGCCATCAGTGTAAAAAACAACAGCATCCCGAAACTCAGATAAAATGTGGCGGAAAAAACAACGGAACACCATCGGGGGAACGGAATCTTTCGGACCTCGGCAGAGATCCATCCGAACTCGGGGCCGAGGAACTAACCAAGGAGGTGTGTTGGGGAGGGAACGTGGGATACAGGAAAAGGAAGGAAGCTGAAAATCACGGCGAAGAGACGCTAGGCGGAGCCCAACCGGTAAACCCGCCCGAGGGCGGGAGTCAGGTGGGCGACTTCCTTGGGCAGGAACAGGATAGAATAGGAAGGATGAGTGGGAGAGGAACGGACAGCGATTGCATATGAAACCAGAAGCTGGCAGCGCCGAACGGAAAGGGGGGGGATCCCAGCCTCAACCAGGAGACTATCTACAGGGCTAGTCGGGAAGGCACCGATGGCCAAACGGATACCACGATGGTGGACCGGATCCAAGAGGTGCAATGTAGAAGGGGCAGCTGAACCGTAAACTTGACAACCATAGTCCAAGCGAGACAACACTAAGGCCCGATAAAGGTGGAGGAGAGTGGAACGGTCAGCACCCCAAGAGGTGTGGGCAAGGAAGCGAAGGACGTTTAGTTTACGGAAACATCCTATCTTCAGGCGTCTGATATGAGGCAGCCAAGTGAGCTTGTTGTCGAAAAGAAGGCCAAGGAAACGAAACTGTGGGACCACAGGTAATCGTTGTGCATTGAGATAGAGCTCTGGATTGGGGTGGACTGTCACACGGCGACAAAAGTGGACCACTCGCGATTTTAAAGGAGAAAACTGAAATCCGTGTGAGATGGTCCATGCAGAGGCACGCCGTATAGCACCCTGGAGCTGACGCTCTGCAGCGGCCATCGAAGAGGAACTAACTCAAATGCAGAAAGCATCCACATACAGAGCAGGAGTGACCAAAGGACCGACGGAGGCCACAAGTCCATCTATAGCAATGAGGAACAGAAGTACACTCAATACGGAACCCTGAGGGATGCCATTCTCCTGGGTTCGCGGAGAACTTAAAACTGTACCAACCCTAACCCTAAACGAACGATGAAACAAGAACTGGCGGATAAAAATCGGGAGTGGGCCCCGAAGACCCCACTCATGAAGTGTAAGTAAGATATGATGGCGCCAAGCCGTATCATAGGCCTTGCGAAGGTCGAAAAATACAGCAACCAAATGGCGGCGCTGGGAAAAGGCCTGCCGAACTGCGGATTCCAAGCGAAGTAAATGATCGATCGGAGACCGTCCCTCTCGGAAACCACACTGGTAAGGGGACAACAGACGCCGAGATTCGAGGACCCAAGTGAGCCGACGGGCTACCATCCGTTCAAGTAACTTACAAACAACGTTCGTCAGACTAATTGGCCGATAGCTGTCGACGAACAGGGGGTTCTTACCGGGCTTAATGACGGGAACCACGATGCTATCCCTCCATTGAGAAGGGAAGTCACCCTGGAGCCAAATACGGTTAAATACCCGGAGAAGATGTCGCTGTTGTGGAGCACTGAGATGTTGAAGCAGTTGGTTATGAATGAAGTCTGGGCCAGGGGCCGTATCATGAGAAGAGGAGAGTGCGGAAAGAAGTTCCCATTCAGTAAAAGCGTCGTATGATTCTGACTGGCTGGGGGTAAAACATAAGGCGGAAGCTTCGGCCCGCTGTTTCTGGGGAAGGAAAGCAGCCGGATAGGAGGCTGATGCCGACGCTGTTGCAAAATGGGTCGCAAGGTGTTCCGCGAGAATCAACGGGTCCGTGCAAAGGCCATCCGGGAGGTGAAGACCCGGGAGGGTAGACTGCCGATGGCAACCTTGGAGAGAGCGAAGTGTAGCCCATACCCGCGACAGAGGGACAGCAGAACCGAGGGAAGAAACAAAGCATTCCCAACACATCCGTTTGCTCCGTTTGATTAAGTAACGGGCCCTTGCGCGAAGGCGTTTAAAGGTAATAAGATTGGCAACGGATGGATGCCTCTTAAGGTGTTGCAAAGATCGACGGCGATCACGGATGGCAACGGCAATGTCCGAACTCCACCAAGGGACCTGCCGGCGGCGAAATGGTCCAGATGAGCGCGGGATAGCAAGGCTAGCAGCGTGAACAATCGCGTCAGACATGTCACGTATGACATCATCAATACCATCCGACAATGAGGGAGAAAAAACGACCTGTGCAGTATACAGAGGCCAATTTGCACGTTGGAAGGACCAACGAGGTGATCTGTCCATGGGGGAGCGGGAAGGGAGCGAGAGAATCAACGGGAAGTGGTCACTATCGCAAAGGTCGTCGTGCGGTGACCATTGTAGGGAAGGGAGGAGGGAGGAAGAAGAGAGAGAAAGATCAATGGCAGAAAAGCTACCATGACCGGCACTGAAATGGGTAGGGGAGCCATCGTTAAGAAGGCACAAGTCGTGGTCGGTAATAAACTGGTCAATGAGATGACCCCGACTAGATGGAAATGCACTGCCCCACAAGGGATGATGTGCATTGAAATCGCCAAGTATAAGGAAGGGAGGAGGAAGTTGCTGAAGGAGGGCACTTAAGGAGGCAGGTGTAGGAGTTCTGTCAGGAGGGAGATACAGATTGCAAATTGTGACTCCAGAGTCCAGGTGGATCCTAACAGCAACTGCTTCCAATGTAGTTTGGAGAGGAATCCACGTGCTGGCAATGTCCGTTCGGACCAACGTGCAAACTCCGCCAGACGCCCGTAGGGGGCCGACCCGATTTCGACAGAAAGCACGGAAGCCACGGAGGGTTGGTGAGTGACCACCAGTAAAATGAGTTTCTTGTAGAACCACACAAGCCGCAGAATAAAACGAAAGAAGGGATTGCAACTCCGGTAGGTGACGGTAATAGCCATTACAGTTCCATTGGATAGCCAAAGAACGATGAGTCAATTGGGGGGTGAACAGGCTAATGTCAGTAATGCCGGTGGGTCACCACCCGTCACCGACAAGGAGGGGGCGACATCCATGAATAACAGGTCAGAGTTAGGTTGTGAAGATGGGGACGAGACCTCTGGCGATACCAGAGACTCCTTGTCCCGGGACTTGTGCTTCTTCTTTCTTTCTGTTTGGGATCGTGGAGGGCTGTGCAACAAAATGGAGCCAGCCACAGCAAGATCGAGAACAGAAAGAGAGCGGGCGATCTGGGGGCCCGCAGACCGTGGTTCTCGTGGTGGCCGCGTGGCAGCAGACCTTTGGCCTGGAAGGTGCCGGGAAGGGGGATCCCGCGAGGGGCGCCCATGACCGGCAGACGCCGAAGAAGCAGGACACTTCTCCAGCCGGGGAGAGGAAGCGGTGCCCGGGGGGGATGGTGTGGGAACCGCAGGGGGAGGGGGGAGGAAAGGGGTTCGGGACTGGGGTAAGGAATGAGGAGGAGGGGGTGAAGATACTGCTGAAGCATAACTAGTTGTCAGGGTCACTGGATGAAGGCGTGTATACTTTTTACGGGCCTCGGTATAGGTGAGACGATCAAGAGTCTTATACTCCTGTATCTTTTTCTCTTTCTGATACACTGGGCAATCCAGTGACCGTGAAGAATGATTTCCACGACAATTTACGCACACAGGAGGGGGAACACAGGAACTTCCCTCATGGAACGGATGTCCACAGTCACCACAGAGGGGGGCCTGCGAACAGCGCGAAGACATGTGGCCAAAACGCAAACACTTGAAACATCGCATAGGTGGTGGGATGTATGGCTTCACGTCACACCGATAGACCATAATCTTGACCTTCTCAGGGAGGGTGTCCCCTTCAAAGGCCAAGATAAAGGCACCAGTGTCAACGCGGTTGTCCTTCGGACCCCTCTGAACCCGCCGAACAAAGTGAACCCCCCGCCGGCTTAGATTGTCCCGAAGTTCCTCATCAGATTGAAGGAGGAGGTCTCTATGGAAAATTACACCTTGCACCATGTTCAAGGACTGGTGTGGGGTAATTGACACAGGAATCGTACCAAGATGGGTACAGGCACGGAGAGCTGCAGACTGGGTAGCTGAAGCGGTTTTAATCAACAGCGACCCAGACCGCATCTTGCTGATAGAGTCCACCTCGCCAAACTTGTCTTCGATGTGTTCAACAAAAAACATAGGTTTCGTATGAGTAGAAGTATCCCCATCAGTTCTGGAGCAAACCAGATAGCGAGGGAAAGGTTTCGCCCCCAGCCGACGAGCCTGGCCCTCCTCCCAGGGGGTAGCCACGGAAGGGAAGGCGGAAGGGGCAGAGGAAGCAGCACGTGAAGAATCTTTTCCAGTCAAAGAGACGGCCGGAGAACGGCCAGAGTTGTGGACTCTTATGCGTTTCATGAGCATAGTGTCCGCCCTGATACCACCCACTCCGATCAGGGGCTCTCCTCATGGGCGCCACCCAGCCACAGCAAGGGCCGTCTGGCACGGCGGCCATTGCTGGGAGTTCCGATGCTCCAGGACGACAAGCAACCACTCCTAGGCTTACATGAGGAGGTCACAGCTCAGGTATCAGACGTGTGATCCCTGTGTTTTCAGGGGGCTCAACCAAAAGGGTACATAGCGACCCCACCACACGGGCTGGCTACCGTGCTGGCTATGGACCCTAGCGTCAAACAACGACGTAAAGGAAACGATGGAATCAATGATGATGGCACACGCCGGAGACACTAGGTAAGGTGCTCTTCCCCAAATGGCTCACACTACGGAAGAAAATTTAGTGATGGAGGTCAAACCCCAGAGGGGACCAGAGAATACCAAAAGGATGAAGGAATTACAGAACAAGGCCGAATTGCAAGGTCAACAGAACCAGGAGAATAGCAGGGCCAACATAAGGAAGGACACCATAAGTAGGGACACCAAGAGAGGGAGAGGAGAGGTCGGAGGAAAGGATGAAGGACAGGAAAGGAGGGGAAGGGAAAGGAAATGCAGCCCGGAAAAAGAAGGAAGGCTGCAATAGCTCGGGGCCCCGTGCTCGCCACGCACGTACTCACGAAAGGACCGCGAGCCCCCTGGGGGGAACAGTAAGTGTGGTCGAGTCTATGTCCGAGATTTACAATCGGGTGTACGGTTTCTGGTAGACACTGGCGCAGATGTCTCTTTGCTACCGGCTCGCCTAGCGACCAATAAAGTGCAACCGCACAAAACAGTACTTCGTGCAGTGAACTTGTCTACCTTACAGTGTTTGGTTTCTACACTGTATACAGTGAAACTTTCGCCCGAGTGCAAGCTGAAGTGGACGTTTTTAGAGTCAACAGTTGAAGAACCTATTCTCGGAATCGATTTCCTCAGGCACTATCAGTTGTCACTAGATTTTGTGAAAAATACTGTGTTTTACCCCCCACTGAACAAACATATTCCTTTCGCTCCGCCGAGTGACAGTTCGGCTAACACCAAACATGTGCGCTGGGCTAAGAAGTGCCCAAACCTATCTTGGACAAACGAGTGGCTAGCGGAGTGCGCCGAGTCTTCGAACTTGCGGATGGAACGTAGGGAAATGCTGTTGCATCCCCGCGACATACATCACGAGTTGACCTCCACACAACAACGCCTCGCGTCACTACAAGCGGACGACTCGTCGGCTACAGACAAGGTTAGTCCGTGCCAATCTGGTGTTCCCGTGCCCGCACACATTAATGACAATGTTCTGAACTCTGCAAACTGTGTCAGCATTCCCCCTTTTAATGACAGTGTATGCCTGTGTGCTCATGTTCCATGCATTTCGAATGAACAATTAACCTCCCAAGCCCGTGGCAATGAAATACAGCCGTCTGCTGTTAGGCCACACCCACTCGGGCCTACAGCGCGCGTAGCGGCACGGCCCGCTACCAAAAACCAGTGTACCAACCTCGCCCAGGTTAACATGCGTGCGTTCGCTACGCAGCCTTCGAGCGATTGGCACGCCTCAGCTTTGCTTGCCTGCCACCGCCTGCTCCGCTTCACGGACATCTGACTGTTTTGCCGCGCCACGTATTGCAGTAGTCACTAATGGCACAGTTCACCGGTTACGTCTAACCGCTGGGCCGCCCATATCGCAACGCCCACCTCGCCTCAAGCCGGAATTTATGAAAATTGCAAAAGAAAAATTAGATGATTTATTACAAAAGGGAATAATTGAACCTTCTTCCGGTTGCTGGGCTAGTGCTATCTTGTTTGATCAAAAGAAAGACGGTACTTGGCGTATGGTCGGAGACTATAGGCGTTTAAATGCCCGCAACACCATTGATAAATACCCGGTCCCACATATTGCGGACTTCAATCATGCGCTCGCAGGTGCAGAGTACTTCTCTGTTTTGGACTGCAAGCACGCACTTCATCAGATCCCCATGGCTCCGGAGGATATTGAAAAGACTGCCATAACCACTCCCTTCGGGTTGTTTCAATACAAATTTATGCCGTTTGGGTTGAAAAACGCCCCCCAAACGTGGCAGCGTTTCATCAATCAAACCTTATCCAATTTAGACTTTTGTTTCGTATACATGGACGACATATTGGTTTTTGCTCATACTTTGGAACAGAGTAAGGAGCGTGTTCAAGTCGTGACAGACACGTTAGCAGCTGCTGGTATAGAACTGAACAATAAAAAGACTCAATTGCACCAGTCATCCGTCACATTCCTAAGTTATGTTGTGTCGTCGGACGGTCTGACACCACCGCAGGACAAGATCAAGCCTGTTCTTGAGATGCCACGCCCCCAGACCTATAGGGAATTACGCAGGTTCATCGGAACAGTTAATTATTACCGTAAACATTTGCCAGCTGCTTCTGCGGTGCAGGCACCTCTCACAGATGCACTCGCAGGCTCACAAACTTCCGGCACCCGCCAGGTCCCATGGACACCAGACATGGACAAGGCATTTAACGAACTCAAACAGCTGTTGGCCTCCGCTGTCACTATTGCTCACCCACGTGTGGACGCGACAATGTTTATCACTACTGACACTAGTGACAGTGCTGTCGGCGCAGTACTGAGTCAGACATACAATGATGTTACGACACCCCTGCAGTTTTTCTCAAAAAAGTTAAACACTGCACAGAAGAAATACTCAGCATTCGACAGAGAATTATTTGCAGTGTACGAGGCCATAAAACACTTCAGAACTGATGTTGAGGGACGAGATTTCTATGTGATCACTGATCACAAGCCGTTGGTTCCTGCGATAAAAAATCCTTCGTCTGATCCGCCCCCACGACGCTTTCGTCACATCGACTACATCTTGCAATTTACAAATGACATTCGCTACATCCGAGGAGCGGACAATGTGGTTGCTGATTTTCTCTCGCGTGTAGGTGCTGTCACAACCTTAATTGACTTAACAGACCTATCTCGGTTGCAACCGGCGGACCCTGATACCATGCAGTTGATTTCGGACCACAGCTCCTCTCTCAAACCGGTACGCTCTACTTTCCCCGGCATACCTGAATTAGTGTGGTGTGATGAATTGACTGGTACGTTGCGGCCGTTCATTCCTAAGCCCCTTCAGCTCCAGGTCTTTGACAAATTACACACATTAGCACACCCCGGTGTCAAAGCTTCCACCCATCTGGTATCTGAACGGTTTGTTTGGAGAGACATGCGCCGCAACTGTCAGTCTTGGGCCCGGACATGCTTGTTGTGTCAACAGAACAAAGTTTCCAGGCACACTTCCCCTTCCCTTGGCTGTTTTGCCCAACTGCCAGGCCGGTTTCATCATGTTCATGTGGACCTCGTAGGACCTTTGCCCCCCTCCGAGGGTTTCCGTTACTTGTTTACAGCCATTGACAGGATGACTCGGTGGGCTGAGGCCGTGCCTATTCCAAACATTACCTCTGAGACAATAAGCCGAGCATTCTTAGATTCGTGGATCTCTAGATTTGGCTCACCTGTTTACCTCACTACTGACCAGGGACAGCAATTTGAGTCTTCAGTTTTCTCCGATTTATGTAAAATGTGTGGTATTGTCAAAATTCATACTTCTGCATACCACCCCCAAAGCAATGGGCTTGTCGAGCGATGGCATCGTACCTTAAAGTCTGCCTTGCGTTGTCATGACTCACTATGGACAGAAGCACTGCCCTTGGTGCTTCTTGGCCTTCGTGCGACTTTCAAGGAAGATCTCAAGGGTTCCGTAGCTGAGTTTGTGTATGGCCAACCGGTGGTTTTGCCTGGAGAATTAGTCGCTCCCACCCCACTTCCTCGGCCCTCCGAACTCCATTCACTTCTCGAGCGAGTGCGCTTGCACTGCAGCAAACTTCAGCCGCCACTTCTGGCTAGTCATACACCTCCGCGCGTGTACATACCACGCACTCTAGACTCTTGTGGGTATGTGTTTCTCAGAGATGACTCAATCAAAGCCCCACTTCAGTCACCCTACACAGGTCCTTACAAGGTTGTCAAACGCTCCGGGAATAACATGGACCTCCTCATAAAAGACTCTGTAACCACGGTCTCACTCAACCGAGTGAAACCAGCTTTCATTGAGCCTCAGGTGGACCCCCCTGATTCGGCCCCTATCTCTTCCAGTCCTACTTCAAGTGGCCACTCATCTTCTCATACCATACATTCGGGTACTGATTCTCCACAGCGGGCTTCTTTGCCGAGCAATGCTTCTTCTCCGCTCTCATCTAATTCGAGTGGCCAAACTTTTCGAGGCTTCACTCCTCCCAGCCCTCGCAGTCGAGCTGCCAACCACTTGGATTCTACCATTGTGTCACCACCTTCGTGTGACAGCTCTTGGTCACGCCGTTCAATCCAGGTGGGCTCCTCGTTGCCTTCGGCCACACTCCCTCGGCCGTCAGTTGATCACCCGAGGTTGTCGCCTGCGCAGTCCAGTGCCACACCCCTCTCCGCAAACGCTTCTCCCTGCCATGGCTTCCCCACACCTCCCTGCCGCCCCCCCCTGGCTCGTACAGGTGCCACCCAAGAATTCACAACACATGTACATCCTGATGACATACGTAAATTATCTGTTGTTGTTGATGGTGATAAGGCGTGTGTGTTACTCTCGTGTGACAAAATTGTGGGAGGAAGTGCAGAAACTCGTGTGGTGCGTGGCTTTAAATTAAGCACAAGTGCTGCGTGTGGCAATTTGCGTGCCTTTGTTAGGCCTTCTGGCAAGGTGATTCTCCGCCTGCCTGCAGACGAAGTGCTACACCTACACTCCAGGACAGGACGTCGTCTTCGGCCGCCGGCTTCGCTTGCTGATTTTGCCGTCGACGTACCGGGTTTCACCCCCCGGTCTCCTACCAGTCGACCGCTTCCGCCTGACGCTGAAGAACTGTATGTTGCCTTCCTAACTTCTCACCCCCCTCCCCCCATTCACAGGGACGTACTCCATACTGCGCGGGGGGGAGCTATGTGGCGTGCAGCACCGTAAATATCGATATTTGTAAAGAGTGTAAGTGTGCTATCTTTGAGATGGAGAGTTTTGGAAGATGTTTTCTGCTAACAGGGAGTTAGCCTCATGGACTTGTATCTGTGTAGACGTGAAGTGCTAATAAATTGTCATATGAGAGAATACTAGTTGTTTACCTACAACTATCACCCAATCCCCTCAGATAGTTCCAGAGAGCGTTAGGGAACGATTGACAGCAACAGGAAAAAGAAAAACAGTACAAGAAGAATGGGTAGCTCTGAGAGATGAAATAGTGAAGCCCGCAGAGGATCCAGTAGGTAAAAATACGAGAGCTAGTAGAAATCCTTTCGTAACAGAAGAGATATTGAATTTCGTTGAAAGGAGGAAATACAAAAATGCAGTACATGAAGCAAGCAAAAAGGGATACAAATGTCTCAAAAATGAGATTGACAGGAGGTGCAAAATGGCTAAGCAGGGGCAGCTAGAGGACAAATGCAAGGATGTTGAGGCATATATCACTAGGGGGTAAGATAGATACTGCCTACAGGAACATTAGAGAGACCTTTGGAAAAAAGAAAAACACTTGTATGAATATCAAGAGCTCAGATTCAAAACAAGTTCTAAGCAAAGAAGGGAAAGCAGAAAGGTGGAAGGAATATATAGGGGGTCTATAGAAGGGCAGTGTACTTTAGGACAATATTATGGAAATGGAAGAGGACATAGAAGATGAAATGGGAGATATGATACTGGATGAAGAATTTGACAGAACACTGAAAGACCTAGGTCAAAACAAGGCCTCGAGGATAGACAACATTCCATTAGAACTACTGACGGCCTTGGGAGAGCCAGCCCCGAAAAAACTCTACCATCTGGCGAGCAAGATGTATGAGACAGGTGAAATACCCTCAGACTTCAAGGAGAATATAATAATTCCAATCCCAAAGAAAGCAGGTGTGAAAATTATTGAACTATTGACTTAATAAGTCATGGCTGCAAAATACTGACAAATGTTTTACAAATGAATAGAAAACTTGGGGAAGATCAGTTCACATTCCACAGGAAAGTTGGAACTCTTGAGGCAAATACCCTACGACTTAGAAGACAGGTTAAGGAAAGGCAAACCTATGTTCCTACAATTGGTAGACTTACGAGAAAGCTTTTGACAATGTTGCCTGAAATAGTCTCTTTCAAATTCTGAAGGTGACAGGTGTCAAACACAGGGAGCAAAAGGCTATTTACAATTTGTACAGAAACCAGGTGCCACTTATAAGAGTCAAGGGGCAAGAAAGGGAAGCAGTGGTTGGGAAGGGATTGAGACAGGGTTGTAGTCTATCCCTGATGTTATTCAATCTGTATATTGAGCAAGCAGTAAATGAAACAAAAGAGAAATATGGAGTAAGTATTAAAATCCATGGAGAAGAAATAAAAACTTTGAGGTTCGCCGATGGCATTGTAATTCTGTCAGAGACAGCAAAGGACTTGGAAGAGCAGTTGAATGGAATGGACAGTGTCTTGAAAGGAGGATATAAGGTGAACATAAACAAAAGCAAAACGAGGATAATGGAATGTAGTCAAATTAAATCGTGTGATGCTGAGGGAATTAGATTAGGAAATGAGACACTTAAAGTAGTACATGAGTTTTGCTATTTGGGGAGCAAAATAACTGATGATGGTTGAAGTAGGGAGGATATAAAATTTAGACTAGCAATGGCAAGAAAAGTGTTTCTGAAGAAGAGAAATTTGTTAACATTGAGTATAGATTTAAGTGTCGGAGAGTCTTTTCTACATATTTTTGTATGGAGTGTAGCCATGTATGGATGTGAAACATGGACAATAAACAGCTTAGACAAGTAGAGAATAGAAGCTTTCGAAATGTGGTGCTAAAGAAGAATGCTGAGGATTAGATGGGTAGAGCACATAACTAATGAGGAAGTACTTAATAGCATTGGGGAGAGAGGAATTTGTGGTTCAACTTGACCAGAAGAAAGGATTGGGTGGTCATACATGTTCTAAGGCATCAAGGGATCGCAATTAAGTACTGGAGGGTAAAAATCATAGGGGGAGGCCAAGAGATGCGTACACTAAGCAGATTCAGAAGGATGTACGATGCAGTAGTTACTTGGAGATAAGGAAGCTTACACAGGATGGAGTAGCATAGAGAGCTGCATCAAACCAGTCTGTAGACTGAAGACCAGAACAACAACAGCTACTACTTTATGACTGTTATATTTTACTCTCCTCGGTTACATGGAGTGATAATTCATTTCACATTGTACATTTTGATACTTGTGGAGTCACAAATGGAAGTTCATAAAAAATGTGTATTTAGGATTGTGAAACTATTTTTAAGACCCATACACAAAGTTGGTTCCATAACCTCATACAAAGAAATGCATGGGTGATAGGTATAGAGATCTGAGTAGTTGAAATTGCTTACTTTCTTTTGCATCCTCTGTAATTTTTATCAATGTATTCCTGTGAATGAAATAGTCCTAAGTGTTTTCAATCAATATATTAATTTTGAATCCTGTCCTAAAGACTAATTGTACCCTACTCAAAAGTTCACACAATTTATCATGAAAATGTAAGAGTAAAACTCATATTACTAAAGCCACAAAGAGTACCACTTCCATTCTGCATTAAAACAATAACTTCCCTCTGGCCAGAAGATGCTACATATTTTGGAAGCAATAGATCAAATGAAGCAAAAAGATCAAATAACAACTTGTCAAAAATTAAGATATCAGTCAGGAATCAAACAACAAAATAGCAAATCACATTCATAAACTTGCCTTTTAGCCTGTTACAATAATACAGTCATTCTTTTCTTGAATAAGCAGCTTACAATCTTCCTTTATTTTTTGAAACTATGGTTCACTCTGTGGGACTATTTGTTTAATTGCAAAAGCTCTGAGTTTTAAATTAACTTCAAGAGGTAGAACTCAGGAAAGAACTGCATAAAGCATAACTTAACACACTTTCTAGATTGCTAATGAGTTAATTTATTAGAGTATATTTAAAACAACAGCACACAATGCAACTGAGAGTGCCAATAGAATTCATAGCTTTCCATAGCGTTATAATGACCGTGAAAATTTAAAGGCATAATATTATGCGACTGACAAACCTTTTGTGGAAAATGCATATTATACTCAACTGCACCAGTATTAACATGTGGAGGTAGCTGATGAAGCAACTTGTATGATTCATTGGATACACATGAAACATCACTACAGTACACAGCAAAAAATCTAAACGAAGGATGGTTATCGGGTTCATAGAAGTCTAAAGGCCAACATTTCCTAGCAAGTGTGCATAGCCTACCTCATACATGACATATATGAAGTATGAGAAGATTTTCCGAGAGTGATCAAAAGGATGCACAGTTTTTTTAGTCAATGCATTTTTTGATATAAACAAACATGAATATTTTTGAAAAAGAATTATTTTAAAGACTATACGCACCCCATAAGCCTGGATCATCAAAGCAGGAATGGTGATTTGAAACTGTTATCAGTGGTACAGTGGGTGGTCTGTTCTCTAGTGCGTGAATCAAGATGTCACGGTTGTAGACCTTTGTGGTGTTCAGCCATTCTGA
Organism: Schistocerca gregaria; assembly: GCF_023897955.1. Taxonomy (NCBI): domain Eukaryota; kingdom Metazoa; phylum Arthropoda; class Insecta; order Orthoptera; family Acrididae; genus Schistocerca; species Schistocerca gregaria. The sequence continues at coordinate 655,672,795 of NC_064924.1, forward strand.
AAATATCATCAGACTGATTACATAAGCTATGGTGTAACTGCAGTACTTAGTTGTTTATTATCTTATACTACAGGCATAAAATGCTGTAACAAATAGTGAACGTAGAATACCTTCATACTTAATGAATTAACAGTATACGCAATAATAATTTCGAATTAAGAGCACACAGAACAACTACTTTGGATGAAAATAAAAAAAAAAGATATGTTACAGTCCCAGAAACGGCCCATGGGTCATAGTTTATGTACAACTTGTTCTGACAGTCTTGACAGTCCACGATGTTACAAATCCACATATGCAACGTTCACAAAACATTCTCACTTTTAAAGTACAATTATTATATACCAATCTGTCACCACGACGTAAATGTCCACTTTTATTCATAGTGATGACTACAAAAAACATAGTCATGTTATTGCTTCTGGTGAAACTAACCTGTAATTAATTTACTAAACATTCCAACAGCAGAAAGTGTGACCGTACTAGCAACATTCCACAGACGAGAAGGTTTCCTTAATGCTGGAAATACCCAATCTACATCACAACACATCCTCCCTAACACTTTGTTCACATCCAAAACACATTATCATCATCCAATAGTCCAATACATTACAATACCAAAGATCATCTGAAGCTGCAAGTTAGCGACGTACGAGACTGTGGTATCACTGCGTACATTGCGATGGATTGCTCTACACACTTCGGAGTTGCACCCAATACGCTTCACGAAATGTTTATTGTCCAATCATTTAAGGCAACAAAACAACAATATTTCCTCAAAGGGGCACCATACTGGTTTTCGAAAAGCATCACTGAAGACAAATTAACCAATATGCCAAACACCAGTAGTTTATTAGTAACCTATAAATACAGAGAGCGAAGTGTCAAGTAATACTATGTATTTATACAAGGCTGTTTATTGATCAGTCTCTCTGATTGCTGGTCTAACTGTAAACAAAGTTGTTCATCTGTTTTTAAACTCAAACTCGTCGACCAGTTGGCTAGCCTGATTTACTCCGTGTGCTCGAAGAGCTTCCACTTCAGCATCATAGATAGCGTTGCATATTCCCGTCTGGTGAGCGCGGCAGCGATGATTTGCGTCAAAGGAGCACCTGTAGAACTCGTTTGGATGTGAGTACGCGTGGTTGAGAAGTGATCGCAGTGTGTGACCGAGATGTGAAAATATCGGCTGTCAGCTCTATAGTGGACTCGTTACTTATGGCCTTCTGTGTTTATAAATAATATAGGAGACCCCAATAAAATTTATTAAAATTACAAAATTTTTGCAAGCTGTCACGAAATAATAATATCGCAGTTACTAAATCAGAATGATCCAAAGTCAGTATATTGTAAAATATTTTTTCAACGGTTCTATATCAATGCTTATCTCTTAGATAAATGTGAAAAGCCTTTATTATTATTTTTTAATCCGTTCCCTCCACAACAATTCTGTGAAGTCCCTCCTGTGATATTTATTGTGTTTGTGAAGTGTGCGTTAATAAATTTGTGTTTAATAGTGTCAGTGAGTAGTGAACTTTATGGCAGTACCTGTGGGAAATCGACCTTATGAGACGGTAAATTTGGTGAGTATGATCAATTTGCTGTACCTAATGCGAGATGTCTTGCTGTCTGGTTCCACACTTAATACTGCGCTTTCGAATTTACTGTCTGCTGACTTATCAAAATCAAATGAGCTGCTGCTCCGTTTCGTAGTTAACTATAAGTGCTTTGTTATATCGGCCACCTGTCCCCATCGCGTCAAATTTAGTGGTGGCGGCAGATAAGCTTGTTGACGTTTCGTTCTCGTACAAAAGTTTATATAAGCTCTACTTAAATGTCAACAGTATCACAAAACTAATATACAAGAAATATCAATCTACTTTTTACAAAAATAAATTCTGTTGATATTTTAAAACTAGTGTCCTAGTCACAGAATTAATGTTAGTTACAAGAGGTAAATTTCAACGTACAATCCAGCTGCTGGGATTGTCACCTATCAGTCCTGTGATTCGTCTTCTGCTCATTTTCATCACGACGGTTTTCCAGAGAGACAGTTTTCAGATGGATACAAATTGTTTTCATGCGTTCAAATAATCGCATTGATGGCGCAGTACATTTGTGCCACCCACAGAGATTCGTTGCGACCACAGACTTCCAAAACTGCGCAATTTTTCATGTTTTGAGAATTCGAATGACACCTGAAAGCGAAGAACAATGCGCAACAGGAAGTGATCGCTTGCAAATTTCTTTCTTGAATTACATTACCTGGGACTATATATGCATAGCCAAGAGTGATTTTCTGTCCTTTGTGGTTGCTTTTCAAAGAAGCGGTGTGACCAAGTACATCGGTAATTTTAGACATAATGATCCTCAACAATTGCCAGAGCAGCAGTCGTTCTCTTGACGTAATATACTACTAGTACGACAGTATTCGGCACAGGTGTAGCAGACATTAACTAATGCCAGGCTTAGTTAAATGGTTCCATGTTCCGTAGATCATGTCGACGATAAATGTTAATAATATACATACTTTATGTGCATTTCTCA